>NC_084481.1:136296516-139114016 GCF_030035675.1 Rhineura floridana | reverse complement strand
CTCTAGCGGTGCCTCCCTGTGGAGTACAGTTGTGGCAGCGGCCCCTCTGACTGAATGAACAGTAATGCCCCACAGTGGGGTTCTTGCTTTATTCTGATATGCCAGGGTCACACACTCCCTGACCCACCTGATAATGGTAGATCTGGACACCTTCCATCCTTCTTGAACGAAACAAACAAAGACTGTCTTATGAAAGGGTTCAGTTCAGTCAAGGTATACTTTGAGAATGTGCTTGATGTTTAGATTGTGCCATTCCTTTTCCTTGACATGAATTGGATTGGGACAGAAGGTGGGCAATTTAATGTCCTGTACTCTGTGAAACACTGAATTAACCTTGGGAAGAAAGGCAGGATCAGGCCAGAGTATCATCTTATCAGGGTGAAACGTGCAAAGCTCCTCCCGGAAGGAAAGCACCCCAATTTCTCACACCCTCCTAGCTGAAGTTACCACCACTAGGAACACCATCTTAAGGGTGAGTTTTAGGGAAGAGGAGCGGGCTGGTTTGAATGGCAGAGAGCAGAGAGCTTTGAGGACCATCAGCAAATCTCACGTGGGAAAATCTATGTAGCGTGGGTGGAGCGAGGATGGATGCTCCCCTTAGGAAACATTTTATCCTAGGATGGTTTGCAAAGGAGTAACCCCCTACCAGGGGAAGCACACTGCCCAACACCGCTGCTTGTCACTTCAGTGTGTTGGGAGCCAACCCCTGTTCCACGCCATCCTGGAGAAAATCTAATATGACTTTTACATGACACTCTCTGTCCATCAGCTGTTTGCACCTGTGCCACCAGTTGAAAGCCTTCCGCATGGTCTCATAAATCCTCTGCAAGGCACAAAGCCAATATGGTGTTGATGACCCTATTGGATAGATCTTCTTTCAGTGAGCACTGCTCAACCTCCACACGTGTAACTGTAGCCAGTCCAGGTCTGGGTGGAGTCAGGGCCCCTGGGAGAGAAGGTATTGTCTCTGGGGAAGCCTCCACGGGGGTGCAGAGCTGAGGTCCACCAAGTTGGAGAACCATGGTTGTCTGGGCCAGTGGGGAGCTATCACCACTGCCTGGGCTTGAAGAGCTGTGACCCTGTGCAGGAACTGGTCAGGAGTGGCAGAGGCAGGAAAGCGTACGGGAGACCCCAAGGCCAGGTGGCTGACAGAGCATCCACCTCCTGAGCCTTGGGCTCTCAGTACTGAGACATGTACCTGTCTACTTGTGCATTTTTCTTGCAGCCAAAAAGATCTATGCATGGGGTGCCCCATCTCCATGCTAGTTGACAGAATACATCTCTGTGGATTGTCCACTCACCCTGATGAATTTGTTCTCTGCTCAGCCAATCTGCCTGGGTTTTCAGAGTCCCCTTCACATGAATTGCTGATATGGATACCAGGTGCTGCTCCGCCCATTGGAAAAGAAGATTGGTCTCCTGTAGTGGGCCTGACCTTGTGCCCCCCTGACAATTCAAATGAACCTTGGCTGTGATGTTGTCAGTCTGGATCAACATGTGGTCCTGGGGTAGAATGGGTAGGAACTGCTGGGGTGCCAGCCAGATCGCCCTGAATTCCAGCCAGTTGATTGACTGTTTTCTCTCCAATCTGTGCCACTTCCCCTGTGCAAAATTGGTCAGGCATGTAGCCCCCCCATCCTGCAAGGCTTGCATCAGTGGTTATGACTGTGGCTGAGGGATTCCTGAGTGTAAGCCCTTTCAGCAGATTGGGTTGATGACACCACCACAACAGAGAGTTCCTCACCTCTCTGGTTCTTAATACCGAGCCTGTCCACCACTGTGCGATCTTGTCCTGATAAGGCAGCAAAAGTCATTGTAATGCCTGGGAATGGAAACATGCCCAGGGGACTGAGTTGATGGCCGCTATCATGGAGGCTTGTAGCTTGGCTAAGACCTTCAGGTGTACCCGGTTGCTGCAGAGACAAGCAAGGAGCTGACTCTGAATCTTGGATATCCTGTCTGCCGACAGGACCAACTTGACCTGCACTGTGTCTATCACCACCCCCAGATGTTGTAGATGTTGCATCTGTAACAGATGGCTCTTGGCCCTGTTGATGATAAAACTGTGGGCCTCTAAGCAGTTGATGGTAATTGCCTCACCCTGTCTCGCCCCGTTAAGCAACAGTGCTCAGACCAAAAGTGTACCTCTTGAGTGTGCAGATATCCCATTATCACTGCCATGAGTTTTGTGAAAACTTGAGGGGCAGATGAGAGTCCGAATGTTATGGCCTTGTATTGATATTGCTGCTGGCCATGGGCAAAGCACAGAAAATAGCTATGCGGGGCAGGATTAGGACGTGGAGATATGCCTCTGTGAGGTCTATAGAGGCCAGAAAATCTCCAGGCTGAATCGCTTCTGCAATTCAGTGTCTCCATCTGGGCGGGATGAATCAGTTCAGGAATTTCAAATTCAAGATGGCGTAGAAGTCACCATTGTGTTTGGGCACCATAAAAAACACAGAGAAGACTCCAGGGAGACACTGAAGTTCTGGCACCAGTTCTATGGCGCCTACATCGATGAGATGAATTATGGCGTCTAGCGTTCTCTGTCTTTTTTCCAGATTGCGTGCTGGTAGTGCTGGTCTCCACTTGTCTCTGGGAATGGTAGAAAATTCCAGGGAATACCATCTCATAATGGTTTCCAATACCCCTTTGTCGGATGTGGAGGTTGCCTAGGCACTGGCAAAGAACTGCAGCCTGCCTCTCACTTGGGGCTCCATGGTGTCATGACTGAGACTCCTTGGAGCTGGACTTAGCCTGACATTGTCTGCTGAAATTTCCATCTTCCATGGAGGCTCGATGCTGCTAATGTGCAGTGTTCCATGATAATTTCCAGGACCCCCAAAACTATCTGATGTTCCTATAGGTGGAGGGATAACCTTTAGGATGAAAGGATTGACCTGATTTATTTCCAGTCTTGTTCTCTTCCTTCTTCCTAGCTGTGGGCAAGGCCTTCTTCTTATCTTTGGTCTTCATCAGATGGCGATCGAGAGACTTGCCAAAAAGCTGCTCCCCTCGTGTAGGGGAGAATGGAGAGGCTGGCTTTAGAATGGTGATCCACCACCCATTGCTTAAGCCAGATGTTCCACCTCACCACCATGGAATACCCTAGAGTACATGCAGAATATTGTAGGCTGTCCAGGGACGAATCAGCCAGAAATTCAGCAGTCCTGGCTAGCTTGGTAAGGCCTTCCCTGACATGCTTGGCATCAGGAGGGACTTCCTCCATTAGCTCTCTGGCCCATTTCACTGCTGCTTGGGCTAGGAAGGAATTAGCTGCTGATGCCCTCATGGAAAGAGCCGAAGCCTTATGCGTGTGCCTAAGGGCTGAGTCGCTATGCTTGTCACTCGGGTCGGACAAAGTGTCCCCTTTCTTAGGGATAGCCATTTCAGGCTGTCCATAACAGAAGTAGGAAGGCTATATAGCTTCCCAGACAACACACGAGCTTTCCTGGGCTTGGCCAGTTGCTCCCATTCTTCCCTGACTATGTCCTTAAAAGAACTTAGGGAAAGGAATGCTGGTGAATTTTTCCCCTGCCCTGAGGAAGACATCTGAGGAGCCTTGTTGCTCCTCTTCCTTGGGTAGCTCCAGTTGAAGGCATGCCATAGCTTTGGTGACGAAGACAGGATAGTTATCAGGTGAATACAGTATGGCCCCACCCATATGGTGGGTTACGTTCCAGACCCCTGCCGAAAAGCGAAACCCACCGAAAAGCAGAATTCTGTCAATAAAATGGTACCCGACGCCTGAAAAACACCGTAAAAGCGGAACAAGTGCTGTATGAGTGGGGCCTTACTCTAATTGAAAACTGCTGTATTAGTGGAATGCCGAAAAGCGGGCTGCCGAAAAGTAGGGCCCTACTGCATAACCTCTTGTGGGTAGAAGGAGGAGGAGGGATATCCTCCCCAGATAATTCCCCTTCTTCCCTTTCTGACTCCTCTGTACCTGAAAAATACCACCTATCTGCCCCTGAGGAATCAGGGCTAAGGGAGGTGACTCTGGAGGGACTCCAGGTCCTGGAAGTGCATAATATGCTCTACACCACAGACTTGCGAAGGCTTCTGTGTTTGCTCCTTCCCTTCTGTCTAACTGGGCTAGTGCCTGATGATGAGCAAAGGAGCAGGAGCCTGTGCTTGAGGAAGATGACAGTGAGTGTGCCCTGCCATGCTTGGGTTGCTTCCTCTTGTGGGAGCGGGCTAAACATTTGGCTAAGGAAGCCCCCGCCTCCTACATCACAGCCTTACTAAGCCATGCCATCATAGATGAAGATGCCCTGTCCTCAGTTGAATGATGATGTCTGACTTTCTTGAACTGTTCACTTCCCCTCCCTGCTTAGGTGGAACCTATAGTGGGGTCCTCCCTGCCACTGAGGCTAATGTGCTGAGAGGGCTATCCCCTGGGCAGCTTTTGCCCCCACTGAGTGACATGACCTCTTCCTCCATTGACAAGCCATGAGGATTTTTTGGGAGGGGGCTATGTTGACCAACCCCGCAGGAGTCCCTCAGAAAAAAAAACACCCTGTCCCTTGGGTCCCTAGGGAAACAAGTGAGAGCTGTCAATTGGTGCTATTTGGCTGCACAGCTCTGTTCCTGCAAAAAAAAATGGTTCCCTTCCTCCTGCTGAGGAAAGCTGGAGAGGGCGGAAAAAAACCAGGAGGGGCCTAGGACAATTCCTGGCTACCTCCCCCACTAAGGAGAGCTGGTGATGGTGAGAAACAACCCCCCTGGAGGTGCTGAGGACGGCTCCTGGCTACCTCCTTTTTTGGTCCACGGCGCCTCCACTGACCAAGAACAAGCGAGGGGTAGCTTATCCCCTCCTCATGTAGTCCCAGCTACCTGAAATCTGCATGCCGTGTTGAAGCATGGGCTGGCAATTCCCCGTTCACCACCGCTCTGAGGCAATGGAGGGGCCTGGGACGATTCCTGGCTACCTCCCACCAGAAACCCCACCAAAACTCTTCTCCCCTCTGCTCCTGTGCAGAGGGGAAACGGAGTACCATGGAGCGAGGGAGCGGCCTGGGATGACTCCCGGCTACCTCCATGCTAAAGTGCCAGCAGGCGCTGATGCAGAAAATAGCTCCTTCTCCTTCCCCCCATCCTAACAGGCGGGATTAGAAAGAGAAGGCAGCAGATAAAAAAACAAGAAAAGACTTTGTTCCCCCATGTATCCCGTATGGAGATACAGGAGCATGCAGCTGACTCTGTTAACTCACTGGAGGCAGACTGAAGACTGACAGTTAGAGGGTGGTTCCCTCCCCTTCCAGCTGGCCACAGTCTAACACTTTTTTCAAAAGTTTGACTCCACCTCCAGAAGGAGTTAATCCGTTCCTGTATGTTCCACTGCCCCGCTGACTGAGAACTTAAACATTGTGTCTGTGAAGGTAAAATGAGAAGATTGCAATCCTTACACACTTACCTGGTACTAAGTTCCACTGAATTCAGTAGGATCTGCTTCAAAGTAGACACAGATAGGATTGCATTTTATGCTAAATGTAAATGTACTGCCTTCAAGTCGATTCCAACTTGTGGTGACCCTATGAATAGGGTTTTCATGGCAAGCTGTATTCAGAGGTGGTTTACCATTGCCTTCCTCTGAGGCTGAGAGGCAATGACTGGCTCAAGGTCACCCAGTGAGCTTCATGGCTGTGTGGGGATTCAAACCCTGGTCTCCCAGGTCGTAGTCCAACACTCTAATAAAAGACATCCTCATAATAACCTTTCATTTTCTAATTTAAGAGTTGGTTTTAGGATTCAATCAGTTTTGGTTGGTTGCCATAAAATTGCCCTTATGTCTACCTATAAATAAGTCCTACTGAGTTCAGTGGGACTTAACTGCCAGGTACCATAATTATAGGATTTTATCTTCAAAGACACAAAATGATATTTAAGCTTCCTGCAGTATGAGGTATTTTGACATGTGGTAAGTATTTTTATACTGCTCTTCAATCATATTCCCAGAGTGATTTACAAAAAGAATAAAATAACTAAAATTGTACATGCAAAAAATAAAATAAGCTGAAAGGCACAAAATTATAAAGGCAGAAGAAAATTACATTTACATCTAAAAAGTTTTGGGAAATAAAATTGTCTGTGTCTGGAGCCAGAAGGAAAATAATGTAGGCACCAGGCAAACCACTCTAGGAAGAGTTTCACATCACTGAGAAGGCCCTCACTGATAGGTACCTGCCTAACCTCAAATGGTGGAGGCACCATCACCATGGGGGGGGGAGCTTTTAAGAGTGTGATATTGTGGCATATGGGTAGCTTATTTGTTTATCTGCATATTCATTATATTTTGTCTGATTTTATCTAAATATGTGTCAGTTTTTAAAATGTCAGAGATGGAGTGATCCAGAAATAGGCATACAAAAATAAATGTATTTGGGAGGGCAGTGATTTTATTCTTGCTTGACCATCATAAATTGTACATTTACACAAAGTACATTTTAAAATCCTCATAACTATTTGCGTTTTTCAACCAAGTACAATTTTCAGCTTAAAGCTGAGTAATTATTGATATTCCATGCAAGTAAAGGCTAATCATACTATACTTTTTCCATAAGTTGTACAATACAGTGCAAATATTCACATGGCCCAGAAATGAACTACAGGCGAATCCTAAATTTGCACCAGGCCTTTTTTCAGACTCAGGTGACAGGATAACATGCTTAGTTCTTCCTGCACTGTGGGTCAGTTTGATCTGCATTGTTCCTTTGCAGTGTGAAACAGGCCTGAATAGGCCTGATGTTAGCATTTAGTGTCCTCAGCCAGCTACTGGAGCCCCAATGCCCTGGGAGAGACTACTACTGCACTGGCACCAATCCTGGATAATCTGCTCCAGGAAGGTTAGAGCCACCACTTCAATTTCCCACAGTCTTTCACAGCAACTCTACATTATGGGCATTGTGGGAAATTAAAATTGCAGCTCAAAGTTGTCTGGTACTGATCACAGCCTTGCTGTTGTCTGCTGCCACCAGGTAAATTCACAAGGGCCTACTGATAGGACCCACCAGAGGGCACTCTGTGAAGGACACCATCAAATCTGAAGCTGGTAATGATGTGAAAGCAGACCTTCATAAACACATTCCATACATTGCAAAAAATCTAACTCAGTATTAAAAGCACAAATTTATGTATGATGCTAACCATATTTGATTAAAAAGAAGTCCCGATGATTTAAAGATATCTTATTTCTACATAAGTATGCTTAGGGTTGCAGCCATTGTTCTTTGGCTGGATTAATTGCGAATACTGAATATTGCAAGCGACATTTCTAACTGCTGTGAGGCAGGGCATACAAACTAATGGATGGTTCCCACATGCACCACGATCTCTCACTGCTTGATTACTTAATGGTTCTCAGTTGAATGAACTTTGTTTATTAAAAAAAATTGTTCTTAAACTGATGTGAAATCAGTGTTTGAAGATTTTTTTACATATGTCCGGTCCAAAGATGAGTTTGGGGGAGGGGCTTGGAAGAGGGAAAAGGGAGGAGGCAGCAGAAGTTGCTTTCACTCATGGAATGCTGATGTAGTATGCTGATATGGTATGCCACCTCAGGCCTTGAGAGTGTAAAGAGGTGAGTTGGCATTGCTAGACCTTAGAAGAATAATTGTACCTTCCCTCATAAAACCACCCTTTCTGTCTCATGTTTGTTGTTGTTATGTGCCTTCAAGTCGATTATGACTTATGGTGACCCTATGAATCAGTGACCTCCAAGAGCATCTGTCATGAACCACCCTGTTCAGATCTGTGGCTTCCTTTGTGGAATCAATCCATCTCTTGTTTGGCCTTCCTCTTTTTCTACTCCCATACATTCACACTCTTGTCATCAAAGGATCTTTCAATGATAATATTGTCAGGAATAAATTTGATTTGGATTACCTAGATTCAGCCCTCAACAATAGACACAAAGTAACAACTACAGGAACAGATTGAAACATGCAAGAAAAAGACATAGGACTGTAACTGACCATACTTTGCTCTTACTTGGGGAAGGAGTGCCCCATGGATATTCCAATATGCAGATGGAGCTTTTAAGTAGTAGAAATAAGAAGTACAGCCTCTCAAAGGAATGTGTATTTATGAATCTGCTGCTTCCCTTAAAATGAGTATAGCAGTTTTACAGAGCAATTCAACTCAGGGGAACATGTGCCGGTGGACAAGGAGCTGGCAGTAAGCTCCGCGGCATCCATTTGTTGTTTGGGAGCTGCCAGACTAGCAGAACGTTGGCTTAGCCAGGAGCCGTGTGCATGAACGGAAAAGAAAAAGTCAGCTCTCACGAATACTTCAGTGGCAAGTAAGCGCTCCCCATTGACTTCCATTATAATTATTTTCTTAGACTGACCTTTTTCTTGGCATAACTTTGGCCCAGATCAGGACCCAAAGGAGTGCTCCAAATGGGAGTTGGATGTTGCGTAATCCCCCTGACCCCTCCTCTGACACCCCCCCAGCACACCTCTTTTTCGGGCCTCCTGCTGGCTTCTGCCAGCATCCCTTCTACCGGGCCAGGCTTCCTCAGTGTATTGCTGGCAGGGTTTCAGCTCCGCTGTAGTTGAGCCAGGGAGAGAGGCTTCTGGCGGTGGAACCGAGACCCTGCTGGCTCTGCTGGGGATCCACCACATCCAACTCTCCTCAGCCTGGTGTAAATATGAGTTGGTAAATATAAGATGTTTTGTTTTAATATGACTTAAAAATTAATTAATTAAATGAATAAATAATATATTCTCAATTATCATATATATTAATATTAATAGCTACATTTGTATCTCGTAGTGTACATGGTTTTGTATCTCTCCATATATATATTTAAAGTGTAAAAGATTTCAACTAGGGACACCAAAAAGAATTTTTTTTATCATTCACAATAGATTTAGGATCATAAATAATACATTAACAATGATCTGTGCTATGCAAGAAGTCTGCATAGTAATAATAAAATAGAAATTAGTTGTTATTTAATTTATAAAAACTAAAATAACTTGATAAAGTCTGAATGTCAACATTTATCTTGTACTTCTATGTAACTTCTTTAGCATCTATACAGTGTATACTATAGGGAGACTTTCTTTTTGTTTTACAGAGATACAAACATATATGAGCACTATACAATTCCTTTCAAAACTGTTTTCAATCACCATAAGAATTGCTACTACTGCAGTCAAATCCAAGTAACATCTGCTCAGAGCAACCAGTCAATATCGTGGAAAAGTTCAAAGAATGAAGATCATTAGTAGTGTCAGCTTTACAAGCAGAAGGTAATGACGTTAAAGTGAGCAAGGATAATACCCACAAACAGTGGCTTCATTAACCAGTGATTTATCATGATGAAAGACCTGTTTAACCTTTTGATCTCCACATGCTTTCTGATTTTAACAAAAATCCCTATTATTTTGCGTTGTCAAGTGATAATTTGTGGGTTGTCAAAGGGGTGTACTGAATTATTCTGAAAACAGTTTTATGGATATCTTTATTCGCAGTGGGATAATCACAAAACTATATTAAAATTTATTCAGCACGGATTATTTTCATATATTTTAATCCCTTTTTGGCCAATAGGCACTAAATACAACAAGTAAAACCAGGTTTCAAAAAATTGTATCAGTCTGATGAAATTATAGGAAGATACCTCAACCTAGCTTGAAGCCTAAATCTAACATGGGAACTACATTTTTACTACATAAAAGCTTCCCCTCTTTTGTCTTACTTTTACAGAATGGCCCATTTCAGATGATTCCCTAACTATAATTTACTGTGATAAGAATGAACTGCTGCAAGCCTTAGGCTCTGGCACTCCCCCCCCCCCAAGTATGGTCACAAAGAGAAGTCTGAAAGCTTTTCCTTCTGGTTTAGATTAACCACAGCTTGTTGTGTCTAAGAGAAACTGTGGTTTATTTTAGCTATAGTTTGAAATAAACCAAATCTTGGTTTTGAAGCTGGCTTCTTTAAACAAACCATAGTTAGCCACGGTTCAGATGACCAGGGTTGGCAGGAGATGTATTGCCACCTGAGGCAGAGCTACTGACTCTACCTCCCCCATTTGACACTGACCTTTTCCTCCTCTCCCCTGCTCCTTTCCCCCCTTTTCTTTCCCCTGTTGCAGCAGCGTGGACACTCTGAGGCTCTCCAGGACTTCACACTTGACAAAGTCTCACGCTGACAATCACCCTAGGAAATGTAGGATCCTTCTAAAGCAAAGCATTGGGGGTGAGGGGGCCCTGAAGAGTGCCTGCTCTGGCACTGCTTTGCCACAGCAGTAGAAAATATTAAAGTTGAACAACAGTAAACTGGTAAACGAAGCAATATTTGCCACAGCAAAGCAGCAGTGACACAGGTATTCTCCAGGGCCACCTTTCCCAGTATGCTTTGCTCTGACGAAGGACCCTTCCTCAGAGCATGCTGTGGGTGATCAAGTGCCACCGGAGAATGAGTGCAGCTGACAACTTTGTTGCACTGGCAAAGCAGTGGTGGCATTCCTAGTGCTATATGGAAGCAGGTGGGTGGCTAGATCATGGGAGAGGGTATACAAATCTAATGCCCTTCCCATTGCATCACTCGAGACAAATGTCTCAGTGTGGATAATGGGCAGGCTCGCCCTGCAAATGACACACTAAACTGTGGTCAATCAAAATCAGGAAAGAAAGTTTCCAGATGTTCTCCCCATGGCTCCTCAAGAGGAGCAGAGGACTGGATGAGCCTGAGGCTCACTGTGATCTGTTCTCAGTATGCTAAACTATGATTTAGTGATGCGACAGCTGAATATGGCTGCTCATTTCTGTCCTCTCTCCTCCTTTAAACAAAATTATATACGGTGAATGTGAAAAACCTAGTTCTTCAGAATGCTGGAATTTAATTGAAAGGTACTGTTATCAGAGAGTACAGAGCTTGAACCGAGCTCCTTACGAACAGCAGCACTCTGTGCTCAAGCCTCAGAACCCTCTTCCGGCATGGGAGAAAAAACATTCAGTTGTGTTTTTTTGTTTGATGGATATAAATTGTAATGTTCAGTGACTGATGTAAATAAATTTCTCTCTAACTAACAGAGGCTGGCCTTGGATATTGGCAGAGATTATAAAATTTCTAGATTAATCAGGTCTAGTATAAATATAAGTTACCTTTGCCTGGTAACTAGGACAGTATTTTTTTCCTACTTGTATTGCCACTGCCAGCCTGCAGCCACTGACCTCAGGCACTCACCTTGAATTAGAGAATACACACTCCAGGTCTGGATTCGATTGTGCCACTTCCACCTTAAGCTTGAGCTTCAAAGGAAGGCTTGTTAATATTACTTGGCCATGTGTTATTGAATGGGATTGAACTGTGCAAGATTAGAGCTTTAATTAAGGGTGTTCTAATGCACGCTTTTCTTCTATTACATTTTTTATATTTGTGATAATCAGAGTGCTTTAGGAATATCGATTGAAAGTCTTAACCCTTCTTTTGATGTTAAGGTTTTCTTCTCAATTGTTATTACTTAATGGTGTTTTCTTTCAATTTGTTCTTTTATGTCTGTTGCTTTGGGAGCCCTTGTTACAGCCAAAAAGCAGGATAAATATGTCTTTATAAAAGTAGCAGATGGCATGGTGGGGTGGAGTTACTTACTTGACCTCCCAGTAGATGATATGCTGCTCCTTATCAGGAGGTGAAGGGGCAAGGTGGTGAGGTTTAGCGTGGTGCCCTCCCTACCACCTTGTCCCTCCTGATAAGGTGTAGCAACTCACCTGCCAGGAGGTCAGGTAAGCATCTACGCTCCATCATGCCAATCGCTACTGCTATATAAATTATTATTATTATTATTTATTAAATTTGTTAGTTGCTTTTCTTCACAAAAGTGAATCCAAAGTAACTTACAATCAATAAAGAGATTAAAACCAATATAAAAAACTAAAAAAAAAAAGTTTAAAAAATGCAGTACATGAATATACAAGGTGGTGGAACAGCCCACCCCCCAAAGGAGGCTACAACATCAAAAGCCCTCCAAAAACCCTCCAAAATTAAGACTCAAATGCCTGGGAGGCGTTGCATAAACAAAGGGCCACCACTGAGAAGGCCCTTTCTCTTGTTGCCACCCTCTGTTCATCCCTTGGAGGGCATACACAAAGAAAGGGCCTTAGATGCCAAAAGCAGTATCTGGGTTGGTTCATATGCAGAGAAGCAGTCCTTGAGGTATTGGTATAATCGAATTGAGCCTGGAACTAATTGGTAGCCAGTGCAGTTGTGCCAGAATTGGTGTAATGTGCTCAGACCCTCTTGCTCTGGTGAGCAACCTGGCTGCTGAATTTGCACCAGCTGCAATTTCTGAACTGTCTTCAAATGAAGCCCCATGTATAACGCTTTGCAGTGATCTAGCCAAGAGATTACCAGAGCACAAACAACCGACGTCAAGCTATCTCTGTCCAGATAGGGTCTTTGCTGGGCCACCAGCCAAAGCTGATGGAAGGCACCCCTTGCCACCCAGGCCACTTGAGCATCAAGTGGCAATAATGGATCCAAAAGTACCCCCAAGGTACTCACCTGCTCCTTCAGAGAGAGTGTAACCCCATTAAGAGCAGATCACATCCCCTCCATCCAGTCTAGCGAACCACTCACTAACAGTGCCTCAGTCTTGTCTGGACTAAGCTTCAGTTTATTGGCTCTCATCCAGTCTATTACTGAAGGAAGACATCAGTCTAGCACATCTACTGCCACACCTGCAGATGTAAAGGACAGATAGAATTGTGTGTCATCAGCATATTGCTGACATTGTATTCCATATCTCCAGATAACCCCACTCAGTGGTTTCATGCAGATGTTGAATAGCATGGGGGATAAAACTGAACCCCATGGAACCACACAGTGAAGGCTCCAGGGGCCGAACAATAGTCCCCAAGCACCACACTCTGAGAGCAACCATCCAGGTATGACATGAACCCTTGCAAAGCAGTGTCATCTACCCGCTACTCAGACAGCCACTCCAGAAGAATACAATGGTTGATGGTATCGAAAGCTGCTGAGAGATCAAGGAAGTTTAATAAGAACGCACTCCCCCATCTCTCTCCTGACATAGGTCATCATACAGGGGGACCAAGGCAGTTTCTATGCCAAACCTGGGTCTAAATCTCACCTGAAATGGAAATGGATCTAATAAATTTGTTTCATCCAAGACAGCCTGGACATAGTTTGCAACCACACACTCCAGAACTTTGCCTAAGAAGGGAACATTAGCAACTGGTTCATAATTATTTAGATTTTCCAGATTCAGGGAGGGTTCCTCAAGGAGTGATCTTACCATTGCCACTTTTCAGCAAACAGGGACCACCCCCTCTCACAAAAAGGCATTAATCGCCTCCCTGGCCCAGCTAGCTGTCTCTTCCTTGCCAGTTTCTATCAGCCACAAAGGGCTAGGATCAAGAGCACAAGTGGTTGCCTGAACAGAGCAAAGCACCTTGTCCACGTCCTCAAGCCCTACCAACTGAAACTCATCCAGCACAATGGGACTAGACCATGCTCTGGACACCTCTTGAGATTCATTTGCTCTAACAGTGGAGTCAAGGTTCCGGAGGATGCAAGCAATTTTAACCTCAAAGTGTTTAGCGAACAAGTCACAGCAAGCCACCGTAGGTTCCATCACCTCCTTTGGGCCAGACCGTAAAAGGCACTGAACTACCTGGACAAGCTCTTCTGGCCGACACAGTGAGAATGCAATGGAAGCAGCTTTCATTGCCACTATATAGGCTCAATAATGAGCACTTACTAGTGTTCATTTGCATTCATCTGGAGTTTTCCTTCACTTGCATTCAAGCCATCTCCCAGTTTATTTCATTGCCCTTGTTGGAAGTGGGGCAAGAGCAACTCCTGTTTTGTTCTTTTGTTTAAGCTCCAGAGGGAAGATAGGGCTAGGGTCCTCCAGATGGATAGGCTTGTTTAAGTTTACCTGTGATGCTCTGACTGACTTCCTTCTGTCGCTAGACTGTTACATCTTTAGGGAAGCTTACCTGCCCCTCCTCCTCCCGCCCTTTCCTTTCTTTTCCTTCTCTGACTGTCCAGGAGAGAGGAGACATTCCTTTGTCTCTGCTCCCTCTCCAAGCCATGAGGCTAACTACCGCACCTGGGCGTTATGCCTCCAACTTAGTTAGTTAGAACTAGGTATGCCTTTCTATCTACTATGTATTTCTATAAATAAAGTAGCTTTTCTTATTTTACTAAGTCTCAAGTCTCAGTGATGCTGATGCAGGGTAAAAGCCTGCTCTCTTAGGTAAACGCGCACACACGCTGGCACACTCGCATTTCAACATCTGCTGTTACTCTGCTGCTGTGGTGCTGCTTTAAACAAAATTAAGCAACACAAACACACACAGCGCAACAGCCCTAACCTCTGGTGTGTACCAAGGAGCCAACTGGGCTCTATCAAGTGGGAGACGGTGCTCAGGAGCAATCCTGTCAACTGCCCAGGCCATCTGGGTATTCCACACATCAGCCAGGGCTTCAACAGGAGTGCCAGTCATATTAGCCAGAAAATCCCCCAGAGCCATCTAGAAATCAAATGGATACATCATCCTCTGCGGGTGGACCATCCTAACGGGTCCTCCACCTCTAGTTTGTTTTTGTTAAAAAAAATCACAATAGTTATTTCAAAATTTGAAAGTGCAGTTTTTCTCTGGGTATAACACATAGTCCAAACATTTAAAACAACTTAAATTGCACAGCCTGCACGTCCTTTCTCCTCTCAGTGGCTTCATGAACTGCTTTTCTAATTCTCTTTCCAACACCAGGGGTGATATTTAGGAAGACAATGCCCCCCCCACACCCATGGGTGTGTCAGAACAAATTTGATTATTTCTCAGAAATACCTATAAAGAGCTATGTCCAGGATCATGGCCCTACCACGTGCGTGGGGCTGATCCAGCTACTGCCTTCCAGCTGCTATTTTGTGTGGCAAGAAAAATAAAACACTCTCATTCCTTGACAGCCACAAGCATGTGACAGGGTGAGCTGTTGACATGACAGCGAGGATGAATGGGCCTAGACTCTGGAAGTCCAAGAACTCTTGCAAGAAGTCAGAAAACTCTTATCAGAGGTGTGCTGGTTTGGGCAGCGCTCTATGATTGAAGACAGACAAAGTTATCTTAGGCCTTTGGTCTACTTGTAGGAGTCAAGGTTGGGAGGAGGAGGAGGAACAGGGTGATTGTTAACTCCCTCCCTCCTTTCCTGAGGCCAAGGGAAGGAGAATCCAGGACAGAAACTGTAACCTTTTTGTGCTGGAGTAGCCTTAGTGTGCTACAAGCTACATTATAATTTACATTTCCAGGTGATTTCTTAAAAACAAACAACTCCCTCCCTCCAAACAATCATGTAAAAAAAAAAAAATTCCAAAACTGCTCCAGACATTAGGAGAGGGATGTGTTAAACAACATAGGTATTAGCCAATTAGTGCCAACAATAGTTGCACCCTGGGGCTGATGGGAGTTGTAGTTCAAAAAAGTAACTTTTCCAAGCTCTGACCAAAATATACACAAAGGTTGTATAGTAGGAGCTCTATCTGTACTGCTGTGATGTACTTTAAGGATTGCCCAAGTACTGTGCTACAAATGTCTGCAAACCCAGTTTGATCAGAGACAGAATGGGGGCATGTGATGGGGAATGAAACTGTGTAGTGTGCCTCCTATCATTTTTCCAAATTAATAGCAGAGAGAAATCTCAAACTATTGACTCTGAGTAAATGCCTTACGTTTAGCTTCATGTCGCAGTAATGATTTTTGATTTCCTGAATGTTTGTGCACATCCACAAAATATTTAGACATATAAAACTGCTTCCTGTTTCTCTACTACTCTTAAAACTGTCCAACTAATCCAGGAATGTCTAATTTAGGGCCATACCAGACAATATATTAAATGTGTGATTGCATGTAATATGTCTAGGTTTCCTCTCTCCCCCACCATTTCAATAACAGTTGGGTGCACGTGCATCCTGGATCAAGATCATGGTGTAGGAGAGAGGGGATTTTAACCCTTCCCCAACATTGTATCAAGAAAATTCTCTTCCCCTAATGGTGCCATTCACCCTGGGAGAGAAACACTAACTGAAGCTTCCGTCCTGGGGTGAATAGCAGCTTCAGGTTATGGGGGATTTGTACAAGATGAAATGGAATAAGCACCCTCCATATACACACACAGCCTGAGTCCTGATTTACCCCACCCTCACCCCCACCCCATGCAGCCTGGACTCTTGCTTCATTGCTATAATATAGTTTGGTCCTGATTAGGAGATGCTCTGCTGGACTTCTGGTACAGATCTTTCCCCCATCTATTACCTGATCCTTTTAAGTGGAGAGGGCAGGAATTTAACCTTGAATGTTCTGCTTTTCAAGCAAGTGCTCTGGGGGTCACTGGGGGTCAGTCCCTTCAGAAAGGTGTTAGAGGTTTTCTAATCAAAAACACTTCCTCAAATTCTTTATCCTTAGCACTCATTGAAAGAGTGTAAATGTTGTTAGCATTGGATTCTTTTATAATCTTTGCCCAGAGTACGGACTGTTTTATTGCTGCCTTAAAAAGAAGAAACAAAAACAGAATAGGATTGTAACTTTACTTCTGTTTGCCACTAGTCCATGATAATGCCACTGATGTGTATTAGAATCTGTCTCTCCCACTCATGCCATTTGAAATCTTTTAATATTTATTATTTATTTATTGCACTTGTATACCGCCTCATAGCCGAAGCTCTCTGGGCGGTTTACAGCAATCAAAAACATTAAAACAAATATACAATTTAAAACACATACTTTAAAAACTATTTAAAACACAATTTTAAAATTTAAAACAATATAAAAACAATTTAAAACACATGCTAAAATGCCTGGGAGAAGAGGAAAGTCTTGACCTGGTGCCGAAAAGATAACAGTGATGGCGCCAGACACACCTCATCAGAAAGATTATTCCATAATTTGGGGGCCACCACTGAGAAGGCCCTCTCCCTTGTTGCCACCCTCCCAGCTTCCCTTGGAGTAGGCACCCAGAGGAGGGCCTTTGATCTTGTAGTGTACGGGTGGGTTCATATCGGGAGAGGCGTTCCATCAGGTATTGTGGTCCCAAGCCATGTAAGGCTTTATAGGTCAAAACCAGCACCTTGAATTGATCTCGGAAACATACAGGCAGCCAATGCAAGCGGGCCAGAATCGGTTTTATATGTTCGGACCGTCTGGTCCCTGTTACCAATCTGGCCGCTGCATTTTGCACAAGCTGCAGTTTCTGAATCATCTTCAAAGACAGCCCCATGTAGAGTGCATTGCAGTAATCTAATTTGGAGGTTACCAGAGCATGGACAACTGAAGCCAGGTTATCTCTGTCCAGATAGGGATGCAGTTGGGCCACCAACCAAAGTTGGTAGAAGGTACTCCATGCCACTGAGGCTACCTGAGCCTCAAGTGACAGAGATGGTTCTAGGAGAACCCCCAAGCTACGAACCTGCTCCTTCAGGGGGAGTGCAACCCCTGAATATCTATATTATGTTTAGAAGCTGCTGACCATACAGACGTCACCCTGGACAGTGTATTGTTCAATGGTGTATTCACAGAACCTTTTAACATGTTGGGGAAATAAGTCTAGTGAAGATTAGCAAGGCTACTGTCTCCCCTGCATCAAGCCATGATTATTTCATGTACCGTTTCCTTTTTTCCTGCTTTCCCCTTTCCAATGCTGGAAAATATATCTTGCTGATGTTTAAAAATGCCAGTAAAGAGGTATTCCTTTTGCAGCAAAGCCTGCCACCACCTATAGGTCTAATTCAATTTAAACAACCATGTTGTTGTTGTTGTTGTTTCATCAACTGGAAAGGCCCTGCAATAAAGCACCAGATAATGCTGCAAAGGAGGTCTTGATGAATGTGCTAAAAAAAAAAAGCCACCATCAATAAGGCAAAGTTATGAAATAAACAGTTATCTATCTGTTTTGCATGTTGTGTATCTACTGCCCGCATATCCAGTTCACTCGGACTTGGGGCCAGCTTTTGCCTCCTCCCCCCTTTCTCTGCTGCCTAACAAAAGCTTCTCCACAAAAGAAATTCTTCCTGGTCTGTAAAACAGTTGTGTAAAACTTGAACTGTAAAAGCCACAGTTGACTGCGTTAATGCAGAACAGTTGGGAGGGTGGGGAAATCAGTAGCAGGTTGGGCAAGCTACAGCAGTGGTGTCCCTATTCTGTTGAGGGGCTACTTAGTCACACCACCTGCTCCCCCTATTATTTCAAAGGCAAACCAGTCACAGTCATGGCAATATGGACAGACGGGTGTTTAGCTTCAATACCAGAGACACAGGACACCAGACGGTTTGAGGGGAAGTTAAGAAAAGATAAATTAAGTGATCAATAAAGATAAGGGGACTAGTAAAATGGTAGGGACAGATCAGACAAAACTGGGGGGGGGAGACGTGAGTTTAATAATGCAAACAGTAGTTGAATTCAGCTTCCTAAATCCATATTATATTTAAAGAAACTATTTCTTTCTCCCACTGGTTACTTGTGTTCTTCTATAGTGATAACTGTAAAGCAAGCATGCACGCAGACAGATTCTTATTAGACTGCTTAGTCACCAGGCATAAAGGGGAGAATTGTATGTTTGGAGACAGCCAGCTTAGTTCCCAGTAAATACAAACATTTGAATGTGGAGAAGTGGCGTTGAGGTTTTGATAAAGGAGAGAGTTTGCCTCCAGAGTAATTCCATTCTACTAGCCCTGACAAGGCACCAGTGAACTGTTTGGAGAATAGCAGGCTCCTGAAACTCCTCTAATTATATCCACTGCTCCTCTATGTGCAATGTCAGATTTTATAAGATTTTCAGAGTGCATACCTGAAATGATAATGTATGAATGTTTCTGAGTATAAGCATCTTACAGGGACTTGTAGGTAAGGAAGGGGATGGACCGTATCTCAGTGATGCTCATGCTTTGTATGGAGAAAAGGGGTGAGGTATCTTTCTCATGCCAAGGGCCTCGCTGCCTCATGAACAAACTTTCCTGGGATGCATGCCAGGGGTGGGTGAGAGGAGAGGCAAAAAGTGGGTGCAGCAAGAGATGTAACTCTGACTTTTGCACAGTAGGCTACCAGTGACAGAGGCTTTTACTCACACACACACACCTCCATCTAGCTAAGGAAGAGGCATTATCATTGTTCAAGGACACATTCTGGCCAGGCAAAAACACTCAAGAAGGGCACAATGCAGGGATGGTAAGGGGTGTGGCCTGGGGAGGGGGTGTTTTCTGGGGATTCTCAAGGGCCCTAGCCTGATGTTCCTTGCCCTGATATATGTTAGGGTAATATGCAGAGATACCCAGCATCTGAGCTGCGTGCTCAGAGCTTGGAAGATTACTTTTAAAAAGTAATAAATTACAGTTACAGTTACATGGCCCCAAAAAGTAGTAATTACCATTACAATTACAATTGCTCTAAAAGTAACTGATTACTTTACTTTTTCTCAAAAGTAATCACTACAGTTACATTTCAGTTACTTTTTTAAAAAAATGCCTACAAGGTGCTGGCCTTGGCTGCTGCACATCTAAGTAGCCTAAAACAACATTAAAAATAAACACACACATACAGACGTAGTAGAATAATTCTTTTTATCCATAAGATAGCAATGGTTGGCTCTCCACTGATAAGGGAGGTGGGGAGCGAGGCAGAGGCCACAGCTCAGATCTTTGCACATCAAATCAAGTGCAACCCCCTCCTCAGCCAGCCAGCATAATCTCTCTCACTTAACCACCTCCTGGATCCTGCCCTGCCACCAACTAAGGGACACTTACCCAAGCAAACATTTTCCCTGAGATGCAAAAAAGTTAAAATACTGCAAATGCAGCACAGTAGCCAGAGACACGTCGTCCACAGTTCTTTATCTCCATTCTGCTTCTTTCTCCTTCTCCTCCTTTATCCATGTTCTTGCCCTCTGGCTCCTTTTTCCCTCCACTCCATTTTTTAAAACAGTTGTTTTCTCCACTCCACCCCGTCTCACTCTCCTCC
This sequence comes from Rhineura floridana, assembly GCF_030035675.1. Lineage (NCBI taxonomy): Eukaryota > Metazoa > Chordata > Lepidosauria > Squamata > Rhineuridae > Rhineura > Rhineura floridana. The sequence goes on along the minus strand of NC_084481.1, from coordinate 139,094,034 downwards.
TCCTCCCTTGTCGCCTACCCACCCACCCACAGATCATGACAATAATAAAAGTTAAAGAGGAAAGCACAAAAGCAGGACTACAGCTGAACGTCAAGAAGACTAAAATAATGACAACAAAAGATTTATGTAATTTTAAAGTTGACAATGAGGACTTTGAACTTGTCAAGGATTATCAATACCTTGGAGTCAACCAAAATGGAGACAATAGTCAAGAAATCAGAAGAAGGCTAGGACTGGGGAGCACAGCTATGAGAGAACTAGAAAAGGTTCTCAAATGCAAAGATATATCACAGAACACCAAAGTCAGGATCATTCAGACCATGATATTCCCGATCTCTACGTATGGATGTGAAAGTTGGACAGTGAAAAAAGAGGATAAGAGAAAAATCAACTCATTTGAAATGTGGTGTTGGAGGAGAGCTTTGCGCATACCATGGACTGCGAAAAAGGCAAATAATTGGGTGTTAGAACATATTAAACCAGAACTATCACTAGAAGCTAAAATGATGAAACTGAGGTTATCATACTTTGGACACATACTGAGAAGACAGGATTCACTAGAAAAGACAATAATGCTGGGGAAAACAGAAGGGAGCAGAAAAAGAGGAAGGCCAAACAAGAGATGGATTGATTCCATAAAGAAAGCCACAGAGACCTGAACTTACATGATCTGAACAGGGTGGTGCATGACATGCTCTTGGAGGTCACTGATTCATAGGGTTGCCATAAGTTGTAATCAACGAAGGCACATAACAACAAAAATCTTTAAGGGGAGGGAATTCCAAAGGGTAGGCGCCACTACACTTAAGATCCATTTCCTATGTTGTGCAGAACAGATCTCCTGATAAGATGGTATCTGCAGGAGGCCCTCACCTGCAAAGTGCAGTGATTGACTGGGTATATAAGGGATAAGACGGTCTGTCAGGTATCCTGGTCCTAAGCTGTATAGGGCTTTGTACACCACAACTAGAACCTTAACCTTAGCCCAGTAGCAAATAGGCAGCCAATGCAATTCTTTCAGTAGTGGAGTGACATGTTGGTGACACCCTGCTCCAGTGAGCAGTCTCGCTGCTGCATTTTGCACCAGGTGCAGCTTCCGAACCAACGTCAAGGGTGGCCCCACATAGAGTGCATTACGGCAATCCAATCTGGAGGTTATCAGTGCATGGACAACAGTGGTCAGGCTATCCCTGTCCAGAAACTGCCACAGCTGTCTTACCATCCAAAGCTGGTAAAAGGCACTGCTAGCCATGGAGGTCACCTGGGCCTCTAGTGACAAAGATGGATCCAGGAGTACCCCCAGACTATGACCTGCTCTTTCATAGGGAGTACAACCCCATCCAAAGCAGGCAACTGACCAATTATCCAAACTTGGGAACCACAAATCCACGGTGTCTCTGTCTTGCTAGGGTTCAGACTTAGTTGATTTGCCCTCAACCAGCCCACCACAGAGTCCAGGAACTAGTCCAGGCCTTGCACAGCCTCTCCTGATTCAGATGTTAAAGAGAAATAGAGCTGGGTATCATCAGCGTACTGCTGACACCTTGCCCCAAAACTCCTGATGACCGCTCCCAAGGGCTTCATATAGATGTTAAACAGTATGGGGGACAAGATGGTACCTTTACGGTCCTCAAGGATGGCTGACGGTCAACCCATACAGTATGGTGGAGAATATAGCTGCAGGCATTGCCTCAAGGAATAAAAAGAATGTCTGCAGACCTGGTCAGTTACTATCTGAGCATGAGGAGAAGCTGTTTTCTGACAGGAATGGGCACCAGCTGGAGGCCCAGATTGGCTTTGTGAGAGAACTAAGAAGGCTGCTGCACTGGTTTCCTTTGGTGACACTGAGGCAGCGACTGACGAAGGAGGGGGAGAGCCAGCGACAGGCAGCGGCGGGGGGGGAGAGCCAGCGACAGGCAGCGGCGGGGGGGGAGAGCCAGCGACAGGCAGCGGCGGGGGGGGAGAGCCAGCGACAGGCAGCGGCAGGGGGGGAGAGCCAGCGACAGGCAGCGGCGGGGGGGGGAGAGCCAGCGACAGGCGGCGGGGGGGAGAGCCAGCGACAGGCAGCGGTGGGGAGGGAGAGCCAGCGACAGGCAGCGCCGGGGAGGGACAGCCAGCGACAGGCGGCGGCGGGGAGAGAGAGCCAGCGACAGGCGGCGGCGGGGAGGGAGAGCCAGCGACAGGCGGTGATGGGGAGGGAGACCCAGCGACAGGCGGTGACGGGGAGGGAGAGCCAGCGACAGGCGGTGACGGGGAGGGAGAGCCAGCGACAGGCGGTGGTGGGGAGGGAGAGCCAGCAACAGGCAGCAGCGGAGGCAGCGACAGGTGGGAAGGGGGCGGCAGGACGAGTGGTGGGAGCGCACACACACACACCACCATCACTAACCTCAGCTCTTCTGCTTCTGCCTTCTCCTTTCTTGACCTCCGGTGCCATCTGGCTCTCCACTTCCTCCCTCGTGCCTCCTAATACAGAGCACGAGGGAAGAGCAACACTGCGCACAAGCCTAGCGAGGCACATGTCTTTTTTCCACCAATCACAGGAGCAGACTGCCCCTGTTCCCCCTCCTGCGTAACGTCCAAATGTAACGCGGGAAATGTTATAGTTACAGCTAAAAAATAATAAAATTACCACTCGTTCTATTACAAGCAAAATGTAACAAAGTTACCCATTCGTTATGCAAAAAAGAAACGAATTACAAGTAACTCGTTATTTTTAACGAGTTACTTCCAAGCTCTGTGCGTGCCAGTGTGTGTATTTACCTAAGTAGCAGGCTTTTACCCTGCATTTAGATCTCTGAGACTTAAGATGTAGTAAAATAAGAAAAGCTACTTTATTTATAGAAATACATAGTAGATAGGAAAGGCATACCTAGTTCTAACTAACTAACCAAGTTGGAGGCGCAATGCCCAGACTTGGGTATTGCCCTCATGGCTCAGGAGAGAAGGCAAAGACAAAGATGTCTCCTCTCTCTTTGGACAGTCGAAGAAGATGACAATGGAAGGAGGGGCAGGTCAGCTTCCCTGAGCATATCAGTTTACAATGGAAGGAAGCTAGGTAGAGAACAGCACAGGTAAAGGTAGGCAAGCCTATCCAGCTGGAGTACCCTAACTCCATCTTCCTTCTGGAATAAACAAAAGAACCCAAACAGGAGTTGCTCTTGCCCCACTTCCAACACTCCTTCTCAATGAGTGTTTGGTTCAGCCCACGAGGTTCATCTTGTCTCACAGCTTTCAGTATCTGACTTTGCCCAGCGCCTTCGTCAGAGCGTCTGTCTTCCATTGGACAATACCCCATCTTGAATAGTCCTCTGCAGCAGATATCTCTAATGAAATGGTGCTTCACGTCTATGTGCTTGGTTCATGAACTCACCCCTTCTGACTCCATGAGTCTGATGCATCCTTGGTTGTCTTCATCATCACGACAGGCCCAGGTATAGAGATGCCTAAATCTTTGAACAGTTCAAGTAGCCATGTCAACTGTCTGCTTGCTTCAACAGCTGACACATACTCTGCTTCTGTGGAAGAGAGTGCTACAGTCTCTTGTTTCTTACTTGCCCAGCTGATCAGTGAATCTCCATAGCAGAAGATGTTTCCACTTGTGAATTTTCAATCTGTAGTGTCTTCAGCACAATCAGCATCTGCATATCCCACTATTTTGGGATCTCAGGTAGCTGCTAACTTCAGTTTCTTGGTTGCAGTGCCCTCCAGATATCTTGCCATTCTTTTGATTGATTCATTCTTGGTTGGTGAGCTGGTTTGTCTGCACAGGTATCCCACTTTTGCTGCCACATCTGGCCTGGTAACAGTGCTGATATACAGAGGTTTCCCGATGGCTTGTCTGTAGCTCTCATGGTCTTGCCATGATTGTTTGTTGTGGACTGGTTTCAGGTATCCTATTTCCATTGGAGTAGGTGCTAGATGTGCATCCTTCAGTCCTAGACTCTCAGGAAGGTCTTGGATCTTTTGTCTTTGACTCAGCAAGAAGGATCCATCATCTTCTCTTTCAATCTGTATTCCAAGGTAGTGAGTGACATCACCTAGGCACTTCACTTCAACCTCCTTGTTGAGAGGATTCACTAGTTGTTGCTTGTCCAGTGGGTCTTGATACGCCAACAGTATTTCATCCATGTAAATAAATAATAATAAATAATAAATTTAATTTCTGTGTCACCTATTTGGCCAAAGGCCACTCTAGGCGACGTACAAAACAGTTAAAACACAATGAAATAAAATACAATAATACAATAAAAAACAGTATGAGAATAATACAGCAGCAACAATATTAAAACAGGGTAGGAGGCATTTCAGTCACAGTAATTAACCCTCCCCGGAGATCCCAAAGGCCTGTTGAAAGAGCCAGGTCTTTAAGGCTTTATGGAATACATTTAGGGAATGTACATTTAGGGAATCAGTAGTTAAGTCCATCTGTTGTTCCTGAATCTGCTGTACAGGCATGGCTCTGCTCTGCTTTGTACAAAGCCTTCTTTCAACAGCATTTTGCTTAGTTTCTCATTCCAGGCTCTGGCAGCCTGTTTAAGTCCATAGATGAATTGCTGAAGTTTACACACTAGGGTTTCTTCTCCTGGAACTTCAAATCCTTGTGGTTGTTGCATGTAGATGTCATCTTCTATTTCTCCATGCAAGAGTGCTGTTTTCATACCCATGTGCTCTGCCTGCTTTTTCTTGTTAGCAGCAGCACTCAGAAGAGTTCTGATGGTCATGTGTTTGACTACAGGAGCAAATGTTTGATAGAAGTCTTGTTCATACTTTCTGGAGTATCCTTTGGCTACTAGTCTTGCCTTGTATCAACGTTTCCTTCAGCATCTATCTTTTTCTTGAATATCCACTTGCAGCCTACAGCTTTTCTTCCTTGAGGAAGCTTGGTCAGTGTCCAAGTTTTATTCTTGTGTAGAGCTTCCAGCTCTTCCTTGGCTGGCTGCCTCCACCTCTAAGCTTCAGCTTTGGGTAAGGCTCCAATCTCTTTCCAGGTCTCTGGCTCTGGAAGTTCATCTCTCATGGGGTAAGCAAGTCTGTCTGGTGGTACACCTTTGTTGGTGCATTCAGAGCGTCTGGGTGCTGGCACTGTGACTGCCCCTTCTGGCTCTGTTGCCTCTTCTGGCTCAGACTCCTCACCTTCCTCTGCTGGTGTATTATTGTGATCACTTCTGTTGTGGAAGAACAGCTCAATGTCTTCTTCCATTTTCGCTGCCATCTGTTTGGTGTGGTGCCCCTTCCGGTTGGTGTGCCCACTTTCCTTCATCAAAGTGGGCAGCTCTGTATACTCCAACTATGCCAGTTTTGGGATCTATGACTCAATATCCCTTCTGCGTTGAAGAATATCCAATTAATATTTCTTCCTTGGCAGTGTTGTCAAATGTTGACTTCTTTTGTTTCGGGATGTGCACAAAGGCTTTGAAGCCAAATACGCAAAGTGAGACACACTTCTGCAGATAGGTCACAGTAACCGCTGCTTTCCCCCAGTACTTCTGTGGTAACTGTGCATCTTCCAACAAGGAACGAATCATCTGTCCAAGAGTCCGGTTCATGTGTTCTACGACCCCATTTTGTTCTGGAGTATAAACAACAGTAGTCTGGTGCTCTATGCCTTCCTCACATAGAAAGTCTTGCATAGCCCTGGACACAAATTCTCCTCCATTGTCAGATCATATCGCCTGTGGCTTTCTGCCAAATTTGTTGGATACAGTTCTAACAATCTTTCAGTTTTTGAAGTAGTTGGCTTTTCTGTCTCAATAGGTACATTGTAGTATACCTCGAGTAATCATCTATGAAAATGAGCATGTATAAATTTCTGCCCTGTGATGGCATTCTAATGGGTCCACAGAGGTCAGTGTGAATTAATTCTAGAGGTTTTGTAGTTTTCCTTTCACTTTTCTTAGGAAATTTTGGTTTCACACTTTTTGTCTTTATAGAACATTCACAGTTTTCTGTAGATTTACACTGTTCAATTTTGATGCTTGTAGCCAAATTTTCCTTCTTTAGAGAATTGATTCTGGATAAGCTGGCATGTCCCATTCTTCGATGCCAAACATGTAAATATCCAGAATCACAGGTTTCTTTGGCTGTATTTGCATGCATAGTTTCAAATATTCCAAATGCAAAAGTCAGTTTTTCAATTTGCAGTACAACATACTTGCCACCCTGGGCTCCTGCTGGGAGGAAGGGCGGGATACAAATTAATTAATTAATTAATTAAATAAATAATAATAATAATAATAAATAAACTTGGCAAATTTTGTCACTTAAATAAGTTCACCTCCAAGCTGCATTATTTTAGTGGCACTTATTAAATTATCTATTAAATAGGCAATTTTTCAGTTCAAGCTCTCTGGCATCCTCTGGCGTTTTGCAAAGTAGCTCCACAGTGCCTATTCCTTGAGAACAGAAAACATCTCCTGATGCTGTAATTACATTCTGTGTATGGGGGCTAAAGTTCTTAAACAAATTTTTATTATTTACCAAATGTGTAGTAGCTCCAGTATTGATTAAAAATCTGGTTTTATAATCATCATTCTCTTTCCATCAGATACATGGTAACTGGAATGCTTCACTTTAATTTGGCTTATCTGATTTTCTTTCAGCTTGCTTCTGTTTAAAATCAACTTTCTTCTCTTTCCCTTCTAGGACAATCTCTTTGAAACTGATTAGGAGATTTGCATTTTAAAGACTTCTTCCTTTGTTTGTCTGTGCCCTGTTGTGGCTTCAGGCCATGACTTATCTATCCTGCCTTTGGTTGCTGTTTCTGCCCACAGTAAAATTTGCTGTTTCAGACAGAGCTTGTTCCTGTCTCTCTTTGTAGTCCTGATCTTTCAGATATGCCATAATCTGATCTGTCTGTTGAAGTATGCAAGCTGTGATATAATGGTGTTCATTTAGAGAGGCCAGGAGTATTACTTTTTAAAAATCGTCATCTAAAGATTGTCCACAGCTTTCTAATTCTTGGAGCAGACTTGTAAATCTCTCCATATGTGAATTGAGATCTCCTCTGTCAGGTTGTTTCAGAGTGTACAGCGACTTATAAAGAAACATCACATGATTTTTAGATTTTCTCTGATACACATTTTCAAGCTTTTACCATATTTCTTTAGCATTCCTACAGTCCATGCAAACATTTAGTGCCTCATCTGATAAAGCAGAAATATGAAGAGACTTCACTTCGGCATGCTTACGCTTCCAGGATGCAGTGGCTGCTTCATCCACTGTTGAGGGTTCAGGATCAGTCAAGATTCCATGCAGATCCTTCCCTTCCAAAAGTGCCATCATTCGAAGACTCCAAATGGCATAATTGTCCTTCTCCAGACTTCGGATGCTTGTCTTAAGTATTGATTCTTCAGACATAGTTTCCTATCTTTTGTTCTACTTTTCTTTCTCTAACCTAAAGTCTCCTTTTGATCTCTTTTGTAAATCACACACAGTACGTAGCCTTTTTAGCTTTCAGGAACATCTTGGAGTTCAATTTAGCTTACTGGGCGACCATAACCTTTTGTTATGGAAATATGCAGAGATTCCCAGTGCCTGAGCTGCATGTGTGCCAGTGTGTGTATTTACCTAAGTAGCAGGCTTTTACACTGCATTTAGATCACTGAGACTTAAGACGTAGTAAAATAAGAAAAGCTACTTTATTTACAGAAATACATAGTAGATAGGAAAGGCATATCTACTTCTAACTAACTAAATTGGAGGCGCAATGCCCAGACTTGGGTATTGTCCTCATTGCTCAGGAGAGAGAGCAAAGACAAAGATATCTCTTCTCTCCTCGGACAGTCGAAGAAGAAAACAAAGGAAGGAGGGGCAAGTCAGCTTACCTGAGCATATCAGTTTACAACAGAAGGAAGTTAGTTACAGAAGAGCACAGGTAAAGGTAGGCAAACATAGCCAGCTGGAGGACCCTAACTGTATCTTCCTTCTGGAATACACACAAAAGAACCCAAATAGGAGTTGCTCTTGCCCCACTTCCAACAATATAAAAAGTCCCAAGTTCAGTCTAAGCCATCTCCAGTTAAAAGGGAAGGCAGTTTTTGCCCATTTCCCTTTTCCCCCTACCACATGCCACAGTGTTCTGAATGTTCCCTGACCTTCTGGAACAGGTGTGGGGGGGCTGCAGTGGGAAGGAGGAATCTGCAAAAATAATATCCCCTCCTCTTACGTTAATGGAGGCATCTGCTGGATCAAGAGCCATTATGTGGCAATGACTTCCACCCAGAAAACATTGTTAATGCAAAGCAGGCTAGCATATTTGTTTGGACTAAAGACAAATATTTACAGATAATTGAGGTGTGTCTGGCAACTTCACTGTACAGTGTTTGGTGAATGCTGAAGATGCACTTCTCTACCCTGGCCTTTGACACCTGAGATGTATATTTTTAGTACTAATAATAGTAATGGAAGATGTAACAACACTCTCCAGACTAAAATTGCCATTACTAGGAAGACAATATTAAAAAAACAAAGACTTTGCCTAAAACCACTTCTTATTCTGTAGGATCCTATAAAGACATTAGACAAAGCATTAACAAAGTAACAGAATGTAATTTCTGAATTTGTCAGAATAACAGAAAATGTACTGCCTTCAAGTCAATTCCGACTTATGGCGACCCTATGACTAGGGTTTTCATGAGGCTGAGAGGCAGTGACTGGCCCAAGGTCACCTAGTGAGCTTCATGGGTATGTGGGGATTTGGACCCTGGTCTTCCAGGTCGTAGTCCAACACCTTAACCACTACACCATACTAACAGAAAAGCAATTATTAAAACAGGAAAGGGTGGATGGAAGAAGGATGGAATAGGAACTGGAATTCCTAGGCTAGAATCTCCTTAAGTAAGCAAGATAGAATGGATGGTACAAGAAATGCTGTTTTACCATTACTAAATCAACCGTTTAATAAAATCTCACTGGAAGCATTAGGGTTTATATTTAAGAGAAAGTGAATATGTCCTAAGAAAGATACCTTTATTTTAATTTTGCTGACTTGGATGCTGAGTTTGCTTCTTCCAGCAGGAATTCCAAGGGGAGGTGGCGATTTGTGCTAATTTCCCCTTGTTCTATGTTTGCACCCTCCAAAACACTGCCCAGAAGGTTGGAGAGGGCAGAAATCTTCAAAAAAAGTATCCCTCCAATCAAACCAAAAGCATTCTGTGAGCAGATGGAGCCCTTCCATTCAAGGAAGACAAAGGATAGAGACACACTCACTGTCCTGCCAGTTTCAATGTGTCTCTATCTCTCTTTTTTGAAAATGGGGGCACACAGTTCTAGTCAAACATGCCCCCTTTTTACTGTAAAACCTGGTGGGATCAGCTTGAGTGTGGGTTTTTTATTATTTAAGTTCAAACAGATTTCACAACTGATCAGATCAACCTGTTGCCAGGGCCACCGAGAGTGGGTTTGGGTCCCAGTGAAAAAATATTTTCAGGCCCCCCAGCAAGGGGAGAACAGCTAAAAATCTTTACACTTTAATCTTTTATATCATTATTTTCTTTGAAATTCACCGATTTTACAACGGATGTCAAAAACAAACAAATAATGATACTACAGAGAAAGACAAAAACACATGCAGCATAGTTGGGCCCTGGGGCCCCTTCCAGACCGCCAGGACCCCATAATTTTATACTGGCTTTCCCCCCTTGTCAGTCCCGCCTGTTGCCCCTCCAGGTGTGGCCAATAGAAACACCGTGCTGTAGGCGACTAGTGTGCTCACAGCTAAATTTAGTTAGTTGGGACCAACGCATGGGGGACGTTTCTAGCTGGAAAGCATTATACCACTCTGGTGGTTTAAATATTTATATATTTAAATATTGGTTCTATGCCAGCATATGGTGAAATTATCATGAAAATGTATGGAAATCACCTCATTTCCCCCCAGCATTTACCATTAAGAATTTTTTAATATGCAAACGTGAGAATAACAACACTGGGCAGAGCATGGAAGTTGGCAAGCGAGAGTCCACGGCAGAGGAACTGCAACCTAAGCCCTGTGTCAGGAACTATGACATTTACTCCACATGGTAAGCTGCACAACTGTCATTTCTCAGGGGAGAGTCTTGTATACCTAGTCTAGCCCCACTCGTCTAGGGTAGCCATTGGCTCCTCCTGGGGAGGAAGAAATATAAAAGGCCTGCTTATCTCAACGGTGCTTTTGCTTAAGCAACCAAGTCTTCCTGAAGTTTGGTGTGTCTTGGTCCTGGAGCTTCTCTCGAGGCTTGTCCTCTGGTCCTGCCTTTTGGTTTGCCTTCTGGTTATGATTGCTCTTGATTGTGACTCCTAGTTCTCAGCTTATAACTCACTCTAGACCATTGCCTATGGCCCAGCACTCCCTGATGCTCTGCCAGGCTCATGGCCAGTCAAGGTAAAAGATGGAAGCAGGGGACAACTTTTTCTTTTTCTCTCTCTCTGCTATAGTTGTTTTCCTCCCATTGATCACAACAGCTTGGGGTGGATTAACTAGACCTGTTTCAGGCTGCAGTAATTTTGCTGAGCATTTGGATCCTGCCGTTCAAGGCTTTCTGCACCATCCCTCTTTTCATGCCCTACGGACAGTGGAAAAGCAATGGCAGCAGAGCCTTCTGTCACACTGCAATTAGAAGGTCTCTGGTGGTAGACCTCCTTCTCTGACCATGGAGACAGAGTCCTGTAGCACCCAATGGCCCTCAGCCACCCTTCCTAGGACCTTAGAATTGCTCATTTATTTGTTTATTTATTTATTTCCCCATAGCGGAAGCTGTCTGGGCGGTTTACACCAGTTAAAATATTAAAAACAAATATATAAATTTAAAACACATTATTCTTAAAAAAAACAATTTAAAAACACAATTTATTTTTTTTAAAAAAAATTAAAAACACATGCTAAAATGCCTGGGAGAAGAAGAAAGTCTTGACCTGGTGCCGAAAAGATAACAGTGTTGCTGCCAGGCGCACCTTGTCAGGGAGATCATTCCATAATTTGAGGGCCACCACTGAGAAGGCCCTCTCCCTTGTTGCCATCCTCCAAGCTTCCTTCACAGTAGGCACCCGGAGGGGGGGCTTTAATGTTGAGCGTAGTGTACTTTTAAGGGAGTAAACTTAATGTAAGAAAAATATTCAAAGGAAAAAGGGAATTTGGTCCATGTTCATTATAGGCCATAGCCCAATGTTTTGTAAAAGTAAGCCTTCAAATTAGTGTTTTATTTCTAAATAAAATATGTCACAGCTCAATCCTGCCCAGAAGTCTACTGAGGAATCAGTTACCCTAATTTCAGATGAGCTGCAGGATTGGTTATGGTGATTCACTGAAAAGGCAGTCTGCATGGATTCTAAGGCAGTGATCCTATGCATACTTTCCTGGGAGGAAATCCTATTGAACCCAGTGGGATTTAGTTCGAAGCAAGGATGTGCAGGATTGTGCTGCAAAGCAGGCTTTTTTTCTTACTACTTTACATGTTCTAGGGCTGGGCCTTGCCAGTGAACATAGCTGAACTCTGATGAGCCCTGTCTAAAGTAAGCCCAAAGCAAATTGCACTCTTCACCCCTTGTGATCTATGAACTGGTCTGCTGATAGTCAAGGTCAGTTCCTTTTATCCACAGAATTTGGATCACTTCCTGGGTGCATTGTTCATCTTATCAGTTCACAGAACCCAGTTTAGTAATTGCCTGAACAAATCCCCTGATTAGAGATATAAATTGGAGAAATTGTCATTCTTAGCTCAGCAATAAAACTGTTTGCTCCGATGAGATATTATACAATTCTAACTCTGAGTAAGGCATGGTACATTAGCGTTGGTACATCAGCTTAATGGGCATGTAGCATCATAAAATGAATCAAACAAACAACGGGACATTAGAATTTGTTATGGAATTTGTCACAGTGCAGTCATAACATGATTCACTGGTTAGATTTCTTTTAAAGCTTATTAATGTATTGGTAGAACAAGGATTTATACAAGTATTTATTTAACTGGCATGAGGGTGACAAGCAGTCTTCTAATGTAGCATAATAATTATTACTACAGTGACATTACAACACAAGCAGACATACAGTAAGCCCCACAGCTTAATCTCACATTGGAGTTTATTAGATCCTTTGTGAGGGGATTTATTAATGTATTATTGTAAGACCAGCAATGTGAGTGGGGGGAAATCAGTCAGGAGCAAGCCTAAAAAACTGCTTCCCTGTGGGGAAAAAACCCTGCTATTTGTACATAGCTGTCGCTGCTGTTTGACTTTCCTCCATGACTGCTAAGGAAGGAGAATGTCTGGATAGACAGGGCAATTTGTACAACAGAATTATCATTCTACAAGCCAACTTTAGTAGCATGCTTGGATTCAGGCAGTGACACAGTACAAAAGCAAGCCAACCAAACAGCCTAGACCAAAGTGCTGGCTTGTTTACATGAGGTATTGTTTGGGGCTCACATGCTGATTCATCCCATCCCTTCAGGGGCACAGCAGCAGTATTGATCCTATTTGAGTCTGCACAGCTTATTGAGCAAATGGTGGATGATGCAGTCTTCAATTTTTTAAAAATTGTGTTTTCAAATTGTTTTTTGTGTTTTAAAATTTGTATATTTGTTTTTAATGTTTTAATTGCTGTAAACCGCCCAGAGAACTTTGGCTATGTGGCGGTATATAAATGTAATAAATAAATAAATAATAAATAAATATAGCAATGCTTTGGAACCTCTTCCTCACATAACATGTAGAGATGGGCCAAAGGACAAAAACCACAACAGACCAGTTCATCACGGGATAGGACTAAAGTTCCTGTGTGGATTTTAAAGAAAAAAATCCATGTAAATCCTTAAAAATTCACACAAACTTTTTTGACACAAAAATCAAGAAAAAAGGACACATTTGTGGAGTGCTTACAAGGCCCAAAAGCTGCCCCTCTCTGTTGTTTTTAAAAAGTAATTTTAGGCACTGAAGAGTGGCTAGCTAATGCGTGGGGCTAGTGCCACTACTTGTGTTGAAATCAACATAGCAAACCAGGAGCAACAGGCCTTGATGACATGCCAGGAGAATTTTACATACATTGTACATATTTTATGGTCAAACCTGTCCCCCTAGTCTCAGGGGAAATTGATAATAAAATATGTAAAATACACAAAATTCCTCCAGATTTCACAGTGACTTCATTCCCCAATCCCCACATTCATCCAGGCAGATTGGATTACATGCAGCCACTTTGGAATCATACTTTGCCATATTTCTTCCCATCCTTAACAATATGTACCAGTATTGACTGATACTCTGCTGTGGCCCCTGTGGACACGATCTTGCTGTAGTTCAGCAGGACTGGTACCAGCCGGAGTTGATTACCGCAGTCTTTTGTTTGTGGGTTTGCCCACCAAACTATTCAGAGTATTCAGAAATTTCATTTGGTTCAAAATATGGCAGTCTGACTGAGCAGCAGTGGTTGCTTGGAATACATCTCACCAGTACTCAAAGAGTGTCACTGGATTACAGTTTATGTCTGGATAAAATTTATGGCGCTAGCATTGATTTATTGTCCCTTCATTGCTTGGGACTAGTGATAGGCTCTGTTTGTGCAATAATCAGATTTGCCATTGGATTAATTATTATTTCTGATATTCTCTATCTTTGCAGAGAGAATTTTGAAGTAGTGATGCTCCGTGTCTAGTTTCCAATTCATTCATCTTCTTTTTTCCAATTTGTTTTTTAATTCACTTTGAAATCATCAAGCATGTGAGTGATACTTTTATCAGTCTACTTTCTATGTGAGCTCTTCAAATGTGTATTCCCTTTCACTGATGTCAATGAAGTGTTCATTTTAATTGACAGACAGAAAGCAACAGGGGGTAATGAGGTGTTGATTGTAAGCAGCAGGGGAGAAGACACTGACTTGATTATCTACTTAATCTGCTCTGCAATGCACTTGAAAAGGAATATAAATAGGCAATCATTACAGAGTTCAGAATAAAGACCAATACCAGTGGAGACTTGTGAATAAATGTGATTTTAATATTGATAATTCTCTGCTAAGCAAAAATAAATAAATGAGAAGAGATTGGAAAAATAAAAAGACATCAGAGGAAAAAGGAAGCAGATCGTTAACAACCACCTTAGGGCCACACTTAAAAACAAACTGTAAAAAAGGAGAGAATTCAATCCCTACTTGGGACTAGACTATTGGAAAAATCACCTATTCCAGGGGTTGCCAATCTTTTTGGACCAGAGGGCACATTTCAAATTTTGAGAGAGTCCTGGGGCACCAGTCACAAAATGCTTGCTATGGGGGGATGGCACAACACAAAATGGTTACTATGGGGGCATGGCATAATACAAAGTCAGAGAGTAGTCATGGTGAAGCTTTTCCCATAATTGTATTCCCATACTAGAAAAGGCTTTGTCTGCTGAATTTCTGCCTGCCATGCCGCTGTTAAAGGAACAAGAACCCTGCTTTTCTTCAATGCCAACCCTAAACCAAAGCCTAGGTTGCCATCCTGTACCCACTTAATTGGAAGTAACACAAAGAGACATGCATACCGTTGTACTGTAACTACATTCTTAATGAGTCTTTTGCTCGTGCAAAAGGGAAAATATGCCTATGCCTCTTTGCAAAGTTTTTACATTTGCCACTTGAGGGGAGGGAGATCCTTCAATACTCACACTTTCTGTGTAGTAGTATTTGCTAAAAATAATTACTAGGCACTACCTGATCTCAGTCAAACCCATCACAGGAAAGTTGCATCCTAGTTGCTGGGGGGGAAATGACAAACTATGGAGATTCCAAGATCTAGGGGGGGGAGATGTAGAAAAAGTGCATTAAAAACAAAACAGCTCTTTAGGATTCCAGGGATTTCTATTGTCTGGTGTCCAAACAACTCACTTATCAATCACAGCTCTGGGAGAAAAAGATGGCCGCGGAGTAGCGAGACTAGGGCAAACGGAGCCGCGCAGAATCTTTTCCTAACCTTGCATAGCCAGAGCGGAACGAAGTAAGCCTATTCTAATTTTTAACACTTCAGATCTGTTTACAAACCTCTCTATAAATCTTTCCAATTATTTGGAAAAGAAGACTGCGAGAGCTTCATTAGAGCATTCAATCTGGAAGAGAGGGCTGCCAATCCTCCCACGGAATGATAATTACTGACCTGAGTAAATACTGTTTTGAGTCTCCCAATCTTCTTGAATTCCAAGCCACTAGATACCAAAATAATAACTGAACCAATATGTCCTATTGACTTTTATATTAAATGACTGTTATTTTAAATTCTTTTGAACTCAAATATTTTAAGCAAAACGTTGACTGAGCCGGAAACAGCTAACTTGTTGGAGCTGATTGAAATTAAAGAGACATCTACTGAAGTAATACACTTTGGAAATGGTGCTCACTAGGAAAAATTACAAGGATTTAGGACTCCAGCCGAGTTCTGGGTCCATACAACCTCCTAGCAGAGTGACACAGGCTAAAATAACTAACTATTACCACTCAAATGAGAGAACTATCAAAATGGAGGATAATCTGATCATGACTGACATAACAGGCCCAGAAGAGGCTAACAACAACATAGACGACTGGACAATAAATAATCAGCCGCCTTGGATGCTGAATAGCCCAGAGGGGGTCACGCATAATTTGGCTAAGAAATTGAGAGTGTAATAGGTGAAGAAGCCCTGCTTGAACTACTATATCCAGGGAAAGAGTTCGAAGTCCCGTCATTAAGTGACCATAGTTCGATGCCACCTTTAGAGTCCTCATTTTGCTGTGAAGAGGATACTAGTTGCAGCCAGCTGAATGCAGTCGACATTGAGGGACCGAAGGAAATGAAGACCTCAAGTCCACAATTAACCACGGTAAGCGGTAACTGGTGCCAGGTGATGACTCAATCTGTAAGTCAAATTTCCAAATTTGTGGCAGAATCTAACTCCTTGCTAACAACACTAACAAGCCTTATTATCAATATAGATCGACAATTAAATAATAAGGAGTTACTCACTAACAAAAAAGTTTTGCAAGAGTCTCAGCTTATGACCTTGACAACTCACTCACCTGTGGTAAAAAGCAAGAAAGACAACAACAAATTAATACCAAAATGTAGTAAAAAGAGCAAAAACATCAAATCCCTGAGAACCCATCATAAATGTCATATGAACTTTAACAAACTTTTCAAGCTATTAGATGCTCCAAAAATTGCACCAACTAAGAAGAGGAAAAGAAAAAAGAAAAAAAAGAGAGTCAAGCTCAAAGCTGCCTCCTGCGTTGTTGTAGAGCAATGCACGCCATCCATGACGAATTCTGATATTCCTCAAATTCAACTAAATTCGGAATCCAAATCAGAAGATCATAACCTTAGCCTCAAAAGCCTGCACAATGTCCAAAAGAGTTTGCCTCCATTGGAAGCGGAAATGGACAATTTAAAATATATTCATTCTAATAGGAAGCCTAACTCTTGGGAGTTAGTTTTAAACACAAAAAAGTTGGCTATAGAAAACTATCCCAAACCAAAAGGAAGGCTCTCGCAAAAGGAAAGGAGCTATCATCTAGTGAGGATTATGACCAAAATTGTACCCGGCTGTCTACATAGTGTGGATATTGCCAATGTCGAATATCTGTTCTATAATTATAGCACTGCTAGAGCGTTAATAACGTTCTATGATGAAGAGAAAGTAAAATTATTCTCCAAGCTAAAAGATTGTTTGTTGGTACAGGATCTTATCGTTACGAGGGTCTTTGAAAATGAAGCTGAACCGCTGAAATTAGTGGTATATCCAACTAGTCAGTCGATCTTCCCTCCCCCCTTAATAGGAAGGCGTGATAAGAACTCCAAGCTATATGATCAGCAGATAAGACCCGTCTCTGGAACTGCTCAGAACTTAACCCCTAGTACTCATCATGATCAACCCATTATACAAGAATCCAGCGATGAAAGATGAAAATAAAGATGAAAGATGAAAATAAATTCTTACCTGAGGAACATATGCTGCTGGATACATTCTCCAGGTTATCAGTGGAAGCCCAAGAAGAAATTACAGCCAAAATAGACAAGTTAGTGGCTGCCTTAAAAGAACTGAGACTCTACAGAGAAAACCCCCCAAAAAACGTGATTGATGTCACCACTGAACCAGAGCCCGTACCTCCCAGAACTTGTGATCCAACACACATTATGAGTAAAGAGAAAGGAAGGGGAATTGACGTGCCCTCGATGACCGAATCAAGTAGTGCGATCCACCAAAGACATCTGGAAAATATGAACCCACCTCAAGAAATCCGTTGCTCTAAATCTCCACAACATTTACAAAAAACAAACAACTGACAAAGATATAACCTAGCCACTCCCACACTGAAGTTTCTTTCTTGGAATATTGTGGAATGGAGGAATAGAATTGCCGACCCCTCGTGTATCTCATTCCAAAAACAATATCATATCCTATTCCTCCAAGAAACCTGGATGTTGAATGAGATTAGTTTGGATGGGTTTTCGGCCTATCAAATTAAAGCGACCCCTAGTAATAAAGGTGGTCGGCCAAAGGGAGGTATCTGTCTATTTATCTCTACTGTCCTACATGCTTTAATTACCCCTGTCGAGCCCTTGTCGGACTTGGCAGTAGCAGTAATCATAAGACTAACCTGTTACTCTTTACTTTTGATTAATGTCTATTTATCGCCTAGCAAAGACAAAAAGTCTAGCGCCAATAAGTCCATCAAGCTAGAAAAATATATCTTGAAACTTACAACTTTGCACCCTGAGGTAATGGTTGTTTTGTTGGGTGATTTTAATGCCAGAATGGGCCCATCTGATGAGGCCCTATTCGCCAAATACCAACAAGTGGTCCAGTTTATAGATGGTCCCCAAAATATCCCCACTAGGCAATCCAAAGACAAAGGCATAACTTATTCTGGCCTTTGTATTGCACAAATGATTATAAAGCTAAATTTAACCTTATTGAATGGATGTACTAACGGTAACAGGGTTGGCGAATACACATTCTTCTCAAGTAGAGGTGCATCGGTAATCGATCTAGGAATTGTCTCTCAAGAATTATATCAATCGGTTAGTAATTTTAAATGCATTGAGAGGCCGGAAAGTGATCACTCTCCCATTATGATGACTCTGCATTGTGGTGATTTTTTTTCTTACACCGATCCCCAGACCTTCCCTAAAGCAGCATATGAAGTCCACCCTAGGAGGGTCAAATGGATTCCTAAGCTTGAGAAAGAGATAAAGGAGAGATTCCTTTCCCCAGATATTCTTGCCTTAAAAGAAATAATACTTACATCCTCTTAGATCTCAATCTCTTATCAGTCTTTCTATCAATTAATGAGCACATTTAAAACATTAATGTTATCTAATTCCAAATCCAAATAAATTAATATATCTAGATCCAAACCGTGGTTTGATAAGGACTGCGTTGATAAGAAAAAAATACTAATAACCAAGTTTAAGGCCTATAAAAAGAATCCCAATCCTGATACGTTACAGGTATATTGTGAGGAGAGAAAATTGTTTAAACAACTGATAAGGAACAAAAAGAAAGCAAGGCTTCAGGAAATCTGGCAACGTCTTTTATATGCCTCCCAACTAAAAAACTCCACTTTGTTTTGGTCAATTGTTGCATGCAATTGGCCCAAACCATATCCCAATATGGGTTGTTATGTTCCACCTAAAGTATGGGAGAATTATTTTACTAAAACGTATGAGCAGGATGTTGATTCCACCAGTTTTAAAGGCCCATCTCATGCTATTCCTGAATGGCCCCCGGTGAGTCCTAATGAAATCATAGAACTCATAACCAAATTAAAAGCTAATAAAGCTCCGGGTCCTGACAGTATCCCAGCGAAGGTATTTAAAGTTCAGGCAGAATGGTGGGCCCCATTGCTTGCTGCCTTATTTACGCAGATAGATCATTCGATGAAAATACCCAATGACTGGGGAATAGCCATAATTATACCAATCTTTAAGAAAGGCTCGCTCTATGATCCGGCTAACTTCAGACCTATAAGCCTATTAAGTATTGTTAGCAAACTTTATTCGGCCCATCTTTATGGCAAATTAATCTCATGGATAGAACAAAATGAAATATTGGCCCCAGAGCAAGCAGGCTTTCGGTCATGCCGCTCAAATATGGATCACGCCTTGGTGCTTCAATATCTTGTGCATAAATATAAGGGAGGATCTGGGAGTATGTTATTCACTGCATTTATTGATTTAAAAATGGCCTTCGACTCTTTCTCGAGAGAAAGACTTTGGTGCAAACTGGGTAACTCGAATATTGATCCCCGTCTGCTATTATTAATTCGAGGTCTATACGATAATACATACCTCCGTGTTCGGTGTAATAATATGGGGCAGCTAACAAACCCCATTCCCACCTATAAAGGGGTCAAGCAAGGCTGTATCTTGGCCCCGTTATTATTTAATATCTACATAAATCCAGTAGTTCATAGGCTGACATCAATTATATCACACTCTCCAAAACTAGCTGATATTCCCAGACCTATTTTGATGTATGCAGATGATATCATGCTAATTTCACGAACTCCTGTAGGCCTGAAAAGATTGTTGGCTGCAATAGCTATGTTCTGCTCCGATGAGTCTCTAATGATAAATTTTGAGAAATCCAAAGTAATGATTTTTACTAACAAAAGAACACAACATATTTGGAGGATAAATGGCCATATAATTGAACAAGTTAAAGCTTTTAAATATCTGGGATTAACCTTTCAAACTACTGGTAAATGGACCTTACACACTAAATTGGCCATCATAAATGCAAAAAGAACTCTCAAAGTCCTATTATCCTTTTATTATAACAAAGGAGGCCAAATTCCCATTGCTGCCATCAAAGTCTTTAAAGCAAAAATAATTCCCCAACTGTTATATGGCTCACAAATAACTACTGGTGAGAACTTTGCCCCCTTAGAAGCAGTTCAAAATACTTTCCTAAGGTCAGTTCTCACAGTTCCTACTTGTGTCCCTAGCTTTATTCTAAGAATGGAATCAGGACTACCTTCATTAGAAGCCCGAATTTGGTCCCTTAGAATCAACACCTGGCTCAAATTGATATTTAGCCCAATAGGATTGGCTCCCCACATACTTCAAGACAAATTTCATTCATTATGGGAAAAGATGATTATTGATAAAATAACGAAATTGGGGTTTTCAATCCCTGAAATTATACTAATGGGTTTCTTAAAAGCCAAAGAGCTTATTACTCAACGAGTCAAAGATGTGGATCTCCAGCAACACTTGATGCTGGTTAAAAAACACATCTATAACAGTAATCCCCAGTTTGCTATGTCTTACCTATCTAACTTATCTCTACCGAAATTCCGTAAGGCGTTTATGCTGGCAAGATTAAACTGCTTACCATCTGCGGTTTTAGAAGGTAGATTTAATAAAATACCCTATAGCGACAGGAAATGTCCCTGTGGTGATGGTGGGGTAGAGTCAATAACCCATGTTTTACTCCACTGTTCATATTATCGTGAGGTTAGATATCAGCTAATTAGTCCTTTACTCTTTCATCTCCCAGGAAGAAGTGATGCTTTCTATGTTAATTACCTTCTTGCAGACCAACAAGTACATGTAACTGAAGCTGTAGCCAAATATTGTGCCACAGCTATTACTTATAGGAAAACTCTAATCTCAGTCATTTAAAACTCCAATGATTTTGTAATATGTTCTTAAAAGTTTATTTATATTTCTATTTGTGTATATTTGTTCTGTTTGCTTGGTCGATGACTGTAATAAACTTGACTTGACTTGACTTGAATCACAGCTCTGACTTTACTCACTGGATAACAGCACTGACAGCAGGAGCAGCCAGGCCGGCTCTTCATTTCACATCAATCGCTTAGAAGGATACCTGTACATTTTGCTCCATAACTTTCTTGGAGTGCTAGAGATTTTTTTTTAAAAAAAATGAAAACTCAGATTCTGAGCTACAGGCTGGGAGCACCACTGAAAGCCTTTGCAGGTGCCATGATACCTGCAGGTGACGAGTTGGTGACTCTCAACCTATTCCCATATAAGCCTGCCCATATATTAAGATCTGTTTCAGTAGCTCTGCTCTGCTTCTGCTATACTTAGAAAGGTGGGTATCAACTAGAGATCATAGAATCATAGAATAGTAGAGTTGGAAGGGGCCTACAAGGCCATCGAGTCCAACCCCCTGCTCAATGCAGGAATCCAAATCAAAGCATTCCCGACAGATGGCTGTCCAGCTGCCTCTTGAATGCCTCCAGTGTCAGAGAGCCCACGACCTCTCTGGGTAATTGGTTCCATTGTCATATGGCTCTAACAGTTAGGAAGTTTTTCCTGATGTTCAGTCGAAATCTGGCTTCCTACAGCTTGAGCCCGTTATTCCATGTCCTGCACTCTGGGACGTTCGAGAAGAGATCCTGGCCCTCCTCTATGTGACAACCTTTCATGTACTTGATAAGCCCTTTCAGTGGTAATGTTCCAGTTGCAGGATGTTCTTGCTAAGGACATATGACTGGCACTTATTGACTTTTTAGGACTGGACAAAGACAATGTTATTCTCCTGAAATGTTAAGGGATAATTTTAATTTGCTATATCTTGCTTTATTACTGTTTTTACTTCTTATTGATGGTGAGAATGTTAAGTACATTTGTTGTATTTTTAAAAAAATCTGAATTGCATTGCTTATTAGCTGCCTTGAAATTTATAGCAGCCTAGAAATTGTTTAAAGGAATCCGATTTTAAGCTGTGGTTTTCCACACTTTTGCTTCAGTACACCACTGGAAACCTTGTATGCATACCCTCAGCATACAGGGCATATACTTGACACTAGGTTTCACTAAAAGCGACAAGACTTACATCTGGTGTAAATCAAACAGCCACCAGACAGAGGTTGAAGTAGATTAGTCCCTATGGTAGCTGCTTTTGTGCAACTTTTGTTTGTATAGCAGTTTACCACCCAACTCAAGTGATTGTCTTCATGCTACAGCAGGTCATTTGGTTGAAGACTGGTGGTGGCAAGGAGGAAATAGTGTACTAATCAATCTGATGACCCACCATATATGAATAAATTGCAGTGACCAGGCAGGTGTCATGTCACAAGAGGCACCTTAAAGTGGTCTGTATGTGATGGCCATTTCATTCACATCAGCCTTTAGTTCCACTGAAATCCATAAGGCCAGCAAAGAGTTAAGGTGCATTCATTTCACTCTTGGATCTAAATATGTTAGGGAAGCCAATGTGGTTTCTTCAGATGTTGTGGACTACAACTCCTGTAATCCCTAACCATTGCTCATGCTGCTTACGACTTATGGGAGTTGTGTCCCACAACATTTGGAGGGCACTACATTGGCTACCCATGTGTTAAGTCCTATTCTAAACAGACATATACAACCAAGATCAAAGCCTTAGAGTGGGGGGGGGGTTAAACAAAAGAATTTCAGGGCTAAGAAAGAGGAAAACCAGGGTATCTTGCATAAATTTTAAATCATTTTTTCCTGCCTTATCTTAGTTTTATTTAAACTTATCTTTATCTATAAAAAGCAAATAATGAAGTAGGACTCCTGGTGCAATATGGACATGTCACAGTTATAAAAAATAAAACAAACTACTTCCATAGACTTACAGTCAACATTTTGCTCAAATGCCTGCTCTCTTCACATTAAAAACATTATGTTTAAACTCAATACATTTTGTAGGTTGTTCATTGCACCATAAATAGCCAGATTTGGCCTTCAGTTTTCTGACTGGCCAAGGTTTCCTACTGCAACGTTATTGGAGTTGTATTGTTGATTGTATGAGAGAAATAATGTTATTTTTTTAATCATCAAGTCTTGCATGGTGATTACTCCAGCTGTACAAATAGCATAGGATTCTCTCTCTCTCTCTCAGTGTAAAAATTATGCATACCCAGCAAATGCTTGTAACAATTGCTTCTTAAGTAACTAAAATTTAAAACCATTCAGTTTCCTTGTAAAGAGCTCCCGGCTTCTTTTGATGTGGAAGTTGGATAAGCTTAAATGTGGAGAACTAATAAAATAATAAAAAGACCCCCAGAGGTGTTTATAGATTTCAATTATCTCTTGCTTTTCTATCCCAGGATTGGTCTAGGTTGGAATGTGTTGTGCTCTCAAGTACTACTTGAGTCTAGGCTGCATTTTTATGCTGGCTGGTTTCACATTCTCCAAGACTTCTTCTTTGTAGCTGAATCGCCTTAGTGTGGCTAGTGTACAGAGGTGGCTAAGGACTACCCCAGACAAAGCAGGCATGCTTTACAAAAGCAAAGGACCAAAAGGAAACAAAATTGAATCTCTAGCGCCCAGCTCCTGAGCAAACAGACAAAACTAATGGATCCCCTCTTGCTCCTCCCATCCAATTACTGTGATCCAGTAGAGAGAATATGGCAGCATCAGTTCACACAAATTCTAATACTCTTAATCCCTTCCATATATATAAACCTCACATTCACCAACATTACTTCATTACCAAGCCACCCAGGCAGACTGAGTGTTGGAATGGACCCACCAGCTGCAAAAACCTGCCTCCTTCAGATTTTAATCAGCTAATGAGGGATATGCAAATGACAAGCTTATAGGATTATGGCTTGTCTAACAGCAGTCCTCCCCACAGTGATACAGTACTAATACAGGTGTTAGTAAACTGGTTATTCGCCCCCAACTAATTTAGGTCCATTCACGCTGCGATTATGCTTGCAGCCCCATCATTTGTACCAATGTTTGTAGCCCAGTAGGAGCTCTATTAGTACTGTGGTGGGTCTGACATGAACTCCTGGCTGTCAGATATGATGTTAATAAATCTCATTGGTTTGGTATTTATTATGTTTCTTTATGTCCCTCTCCCCCGCTTTGCCTGGGAAATTGCCATGCATCACACAAAGGGAATTTAATTAAATGTTACTTACCACTTATATGGACTTTCCGCATACTTCATTGGGTAAAGGGTGAACCTTAGCAATAATCCATTTAACCTCCATTTTCTCTTGGTCACAAGGAGCCTGTTCTTGGCTGTCTGAGAAAAGAAATATGGTGAAAGTGGTGACACTAAGGAAAAGAAATGCGGGACAACATTTAGGTTAAAGAGGAACAAAAATAAAAAATGAGCAGCACATTATGAAACTTGGGTTGGTCATTTCAGTTGCAGAACACAAATAAAGTTTTATTTTGTTTCCTTAAGAAGATGGTGGTGGTACTTTATGTTGTAGCGGATTGGAAAATGACAGCATTGGACAAATTACTGTGGGAAACACCTGAAGGTTAATTCACTGGTTAGAAACGAGGAAGACATCAAGAAAAGCATATAACAATGTAGTATGAAAGTGTGAGCTGTTGCCCTTTAAGTTTCATATACTGATAGAATAGACCAGGGCAGGGGTGATGGAAAACATGTACGATGTTCAACAGGCTGACTGTTTAAGTCTGCAGTCCTTAGTGTAAGTATGCCCACTGAAATATTTGGGCCTATTGAAATATTTGTTCATTTGCTTATTTATTAGGATTACTTAAGCCCTGCATTTCAACCATAAAGGTAATTAGAGCAGGGTATAATATAAACACATTTTCAAAACTTTTTTTTAAAGAAACATAATCAGAAAAAGACTACTCCATCACAAACACACACACACACAGAGGAAACTAACATTTAAAAAAACCAGCAAAAATTATAGATTAAATAAGCAAAGAAACAGCAGATATCAAACTGAAAAAGTGTGCTCATTTTGGTACCTGAAACACATTTACATGCCTAATATTGGAAAGAGTTGACAATCCCTTATAAAATGGTAAGAAGGTCATGTAATTTGGTGTTGTATTCTTTGGGTACATGGAACATTACAGAATTTACATATTGAGGGCTCTGAGGTTTTATGGCAGGCGTCTATGGTGATGATAGGTAAAAACCTGAGGATAAATGAACAAGCAATCTTGGATATTTTATAAATCAGGATGCTCTTTAGTTAAAGTAGTCCCTTCAAATGTTAATCACATGAAGGGACTCCACATGATCAAAGGGGCATTGGAGCAGCACCTCTGATGCTGATTGAGTAGCTCCCAACTCTGTCCCACCCAGATTCCCCATGTTGAGCATGGACGTCTAAGAAGGACAAGCCTATGTACGCAGACCTCTGGGAGCTGGAACTCTTAAGGTTCTGGCTCTCATAGAAGCCTATGTGTATAGACTTCCCCTTCTCAGAAGTCCATGCTCAATGTGAGGGAGTGTGGGTGTGTGTCAGAGAGAGGGTGGAGCTGCATGATCTCAGGAGACCCATTGCGCCTGTAATTGTGTGGATTACAGGTCACATGGTCAGCAGCGGCCAACATGGCAAGCCACTTCCACTGGTGTGTCCATGCAGCCCCAACCTTACTGTCGCCCTGCCCTGTCTGGGTAAGCTACTACTAGGCATAAACCACCATTATTGTTTCTAAGCAGAATATTCTAACATGAATTAGTATATTTTACCTAGAGCCTTAGAACTTGATGTATAAAGGCTCTGTGCTCCAGAAAAGGCTTCTGTGAATGGAAGGGGGAGGAGACAGTTTTTGTAAATTCCCCCTTTCACCTACAGGTCCCCACACCACTTCCCACATCATTCTAAACAGTCCCTCAACCATCAGGAACAGATTGGAGGAGAAGGGGGGCTGCAGAGGGAAAGGGTAAATCACCCACCCTCACCCCCTACATGGAGGCTTCAAATGGATTGAAGAGCCTTCTGTGAATGGAGGGACACAGCTGAATATAAATCAAAATCAAATCAAATTTAATTTAGGAAAGGGGTTTAAAAATGATTATTCTTTGGCAGAAGGGTTCAGAAGCATCAGTAACACATGAACTCTTAACTTTAAAATAACAAACCAATTTTTGCATACCACAGTTGTCAGTGAATTATGAGACAGACTATCCAGATCAAATATGTTGTATCCAACAAATTCGATCCATTCGTACAAGGACATCTGCTTGTGCAGTAGAACTTTCCTCCCTATCATTCTCCCATGAACCCCCCCCCCAATTTGTTCTGGGAATTCCCCCAACCGTCAGTAACAGATTTGTGTATGCGGGGGTAGCACACGGGGAGAAGAGAGGTAGGGGAAGTTCCATCCTTCAAGCGGAAGTCATTGTGCTATTTGGACTATTTTGTTGGCTACAATACAACGTACGGACACATGGGTTATTTGAAACCGGGACTCCAATCATCAGGACCCTAGTTGCTAGTCCCACTGAAATGCAAAGAGCAAAAATGTCAAAGAATCATCTGGCTGCATGCATGGTTCCCCTGCCCCAGTGTTAGGCTTACCAACTCCTGGAATAATAATAATTTTAAAAAATCTGATACCTGGGGGAGTACCAGGAGGGCAGGCCCAGTTACTTTTGAATAGATTGAGGGGCAGGGCCTAGCAATTAATATTTCTATACATCTAAGGTGTACAGCTAAAAAATGATGATTGGGGGACCACAATCTTGACACTTGCTTTTTGGCAACTGCCCCAAAGCAAACAATCCGTTTTATTTTTCTGGTCTATTGGCCACCCTACTCTATATACATAACAGTTATCTACCTAGCTGTCTAGAACATTTATTTCACACCTTTCCTCCAGGAAGCTCAAGATAGCCTACATGCTTCTTCCCCTCCCCATTATATCTTTGCAACAACCCTGTGAGATAGGTTAGGATCAGAGACAGTGACTGGCCCAAGTTAACCCAAGGAGCTTCGTGGTTCAATGGACAGTTGAATCATGATTTCCTGGCTTCCAGTCCTACACTCTAACCATCACGCTACACTGACTCTTAAAATCAAGACATTAGTCTGAAAGATAACACCACATCTACTGCTTTTTTGTTGTAACATACAAATCAGGCTATTCCTGCTACACAACAGGAATATCAAAATATCCAACAGGACTACAGTGTATACAAGTTTTAGGTAGAAATCACATTGCAAGGTACTAGTCTTTGTTCATAATAAGGAAAATGAGTACTTCACACAAAATTTTTCCAGTTCAGCAAATAATTCCAATAAAAATAATAGAACATTTGGATCTGTAAGTTGCAGGACAATTCAATATATCCAAAAGTTGGCCTTTGGACCTTGCCCTTCCCACTGAAATCATTTTATTCTGAAACCTAAAATGGCACGTCTGATAAGTGACTGTGCTGTAGATTGCACATTCTTCCTTTCTGCATTGTACCTTCATGCCTTTCATCATCAAAATGTCCTGAAAAGAAAATATTAGACCCTTCAGCAATGCTGCAAGTCAAAGATGACTCCATTCATCTTTCTGTTAACTAATCTCATGTCTCTTATCTTTTGCTATCATTTATTTATTTGCAGACATATAAACCACTTCACAGCCAAAGGCAACTGAATCTATGTACAATAAGTTAAAATACAAAAGATTAAAGACTCAATAAACTACAAGCATTAAACCATTACCACAACTAAACAATTACTACTCCATAAAATGATGGGGTCACACTTCAGGGAAAGTCTTTGGGTTGTATGTATTCAATGTAGTACAAGGTGAACGTTCCCTCAGTGCAAGGATTTTTTCTTGCACAAAAGAAAGTTCTCTCCTCTCTCCCTCAACCCTCCCAAGTAGATTTGGGCATGGTGTGAGGGTGTGCGGGGCAGAAGAGCGGGAAAATCCTCTTGCACTAATGCTAATCCTTGCACTAGCACAAAAGTTTGTTGAATACTGCCTTTTGTAAACAAAAATATCAATAACTACTTAAGTGTCAAAATGCTAGGTACTTGTCCAATTTCAGTTGGTAAATGATTCCAGAGGGCTGGAGCTGTAACACTAAGAGCCCAGTTTCTAGTGCTTAATAAGTGCACTGAGAAATGTAAAGGCCCAGAAAAAAATGTTGGGGGGGAAAAGGAAGAAAACCAGGGTTTTCCCCCATATTTTTTTTCCTGGGCCTTTACTTCTCTAAGTGCAACTCTGGGGCATGTGGTACTCTTAACAGTGCCACATCTGAGGAGTACAGTTGCCAGGTTTATAGGGTGAGGCAGTTGCTTTGGTAAGCTGGTCCAGTTGTAAATTAGGTGTAAACTAGTGTGGTCTTGCATCATAGTTCACAGAGAACAGCTGTCCAGTCCAAGTTCGGCTTAAAGGACCATAAGAAGGGAGAACAGAGGTCCTGAAGTTGGCCATCAAATCAGCACCTTGACAGCAGATTAAGTAGTCACACAAATTATGTGGTCACAATCTTCCCCCTATAAATGAGATGTACTATATTTTTATTTAAAGTAATTATTTCTAAATTTGTATCGATACATACAAATTAGTATATACAAGTTTTATGCAAATGGGTAAAATCTTATTTATTTACTATATTTCTAGACTGTTCATCGATATTTACATGTTCAGTTAAAAAATACAAAAATATGGCTTTAGGATATGTTTCTTCTTTTTGTGACAATGTATGAGTGGCCACCATTTCATGAATCTATAACACAAGTAGAGTATTCAAAGAAAAAAAATTAGGCTGCGATCCAATACACACTTACCTGGGAGTAAGTCTCATTGAACTCAAGAAGGCTTACTTTTGAGTAAAAACCAAAAGAGGAAACAAATTATTCAGGAATTCCAAGGTCAGTCAAAATGAACTAAAGGGATTTTTCTTTCTTTTTTTAATCAAACAGGAGCTGTTTATTGAAGCCCATCATGTTTCACATCTGAATGAGCCTTTTTTGAGGGCAGTCTACCAGATTACTAAAACATATAAAATTTGCAGTTTACAGAATTTAAACTATAAAAACATTTCAAAATTATTTAAAAAATGTGAAGGTAGAAAACTTCGTAGATATCCAAAAACCAAAAAATGGTGACCACTCAAACACAATATAAAACATAAAAGGAATAACCATGAATGTTTTATAACCAACAAGAACAACCCCAACATTATTTACCTTAGATAAAACTTCTAATTCAAAATCTCTTTGCATTCTCAAAGCTGAGCTGAGCAACCACAAGCTTCTGTAGTGGCCCCCGAATTGTGGAATAGTCTCCCCGAAGAAATACGCCTGGCGCCTACGCTTCTATCTTTTCGGCGCCAGGTTAAGACCTGGCTATGCTCCCAGGCATTTTAATGTGTTTAACTTTTATATTTCAGTTGTTTTTGTTTGTGTTTACTATTGTTTGGATGATTTTATTATGATATTTTGTATTTTAATCTTTTTGTACACCGCCCAGAGAGCTATTCGCTATGGGCGGTTTAAAAATGAAATAAATAAACAAATAAATAAAATAATTCAATGCCAGATGAAGCTCTTCCTAATAAACCTGGTAAGATAGACAAGGTGGCTTCATTCTGATTATTATTAAGGTATCAATGATGTCTGAACAGGTGATTTGCTCACAAGCAGACTTATGTTTTATTCATGGTCAGCCACAAAAAATAAAATAAGTTTTTTTTTATCATATTCTGTTGTCAGTGTTATTATTACACTACCTAAACAGATTTTTAACTATAACAGAGGTTTAAAAAAAATCTAGGTCTTCATTCATACCTGTAGGAGATAAACTCTTCAATTTGAGCATCCAAAATAGTTCCCTCTTGAGTAGGGATGTGCTAGAATTCCGCCCAATTTGAATTTAGTACCAAATTTTTCATTAATTCGCTTATTCTAAATTGTTGAGGATCAGATTTTAATGTAGCGAATTTTTACGGCTAATTTTGAAAACAGAATTTTTTAAAAAATCCACCCCTACAATATTTATTTCAAGAATTATAATTTATCAAAATTTATTTTAAAAATATTGATATTTCCTTTTAAAATATTGATATTTTTTCCAAGCTAAAAAGAAAAAAGGATCGGTCCCAGGCTATGGTCTGAAGGCACATAAGGCCAGCTCCCTGCTGAAGCTAAGCAGGGTCAGGTCCAGTCAGTGCCTGGATGGGAGACCGCGTGGGAACCATATGTCAGCAGCCTTGGGTGTCTATCAAGAAAAGAAAGACGGGGTAAAAATGTAATAAATAAATAAATAAATAAAAGCAGCTGCTAGTGGATAAAGAATGAACTCAGATCAATGCCAACCCTTTAGGTCAACGGAATGCTTTTCAACTGGCACTGGCCAGCAGATCCCCTACTTTGGAGAAGAACCTTCTTATTAGGACTGCAAACTTTTCTATAGCCCAGAAAATCAAATCTCCAACATGACCATAATTCTGAAAGTGAGCAACCAAAGCATTGTCTACTCTGTTGTTTCAAATATAGCTTTAAATGCTCATTAATACGCTTTTTAATTTTTCCAATATAAAGCTTTTTACATGGACATTCTATGGCTTATACAATGTTGGAGCTGCTGCATGTTGAGAAATGACTTGGAGAAGATATACTCTATTGTCACCAGTATTAACAAAGGAAAGGAACTTGTGGTATGCTTGCAAAACACAGTGACCAAATGAATGGTGCCCTATGGCTGCAGAAGCACCACTTAGGACTGGCTGTTGTGAGCCAGAGGGTAGGCTACTATTACTATGAACCAGCCAGTCAAGATTCCTTGTGTGTCTAAATGCAAATAAGGGTTGTTTTGAACATCCTGGGATCTCATTTAGCAAGTGCCAGTACTTTGTAATGCTGGTGCAAACATCTTTGTTAACCTAATCAAATTGTAGGCTACAGCAAAGTCTATCTTGGGAGGGACAAACTTTAGTAACCAAGAGGTCTCATCTGTTCTTCATCAAGGCCTCCTTGTTTGCTATTTCTAGAACCTTTGACACACATAGGATTGTTGCATCAGGCATCTAACTTGCTTAGATATAACTGAGAAGTACGATTGTTCTGTGTTTTAGTTGGAAAAAGAAACAGTAAAAATCCAGAAAGATGTTTTCTAAAAAACTGTTTTACAAATTAGTTGAAACAGCAGAAAAGGAGAGAAAGTGACAAAAACCAGTCTTAAAAGCGTCCTTATTGTACGCCTTTCACAAGGAGATTTTTAAGAGGCATCCTGCATGGTGTTATAAAAGGTCAAAGGTTAACTACTGGCTAACTTTGAGAACAAGGTTGTAATGAGGAACAAAATATTGGGGATTTTTAATCTTTGATTCACTTCAGTGAACCAGAGTTTGGAGAACCTGCAACAGCAAAGATTCCTGGGAAACAGCCTCTCCATGACTTCTGATTAGCTACATATCTTGAAAGCCTGAGAGTGTAGACTTCCTGACTCCTATGAAAATTTGGGGGATGTTGTCCAGTAAGAATCAGGTGCTCTTTTCAAACAAATCAACAGTTTGCATAAGGGTTATGATAATCTTAACCTTTAGGAAGAGACAGGATAATGATTATCTGAAACATCAGAAATTAACACAGCTGTTATCTGGGAACTTATTAGGGAATGGGTTCTGGAAAAAAACAGATTCCTTGACCCGTGATCCTAAATTCTTTCATTGTTCTTATCTGTCACGTCCACATCTTCTGGTCAGTTTTACATTGGGGTCACTTCAGTTAGAAAAGGTATAAAACACGAGGGGTTTAAAGGGGTCAGCAGTTCCTGCTTCTGGAGGACTCAACAGCTGCCTTTCTGTTCAGTGCTCCCTAGCATCTCTGGCACAATTTCAGAACTTCAGAGCTAAGGATTTGGGTGAGATCTTTCAAATCTAGCGCTGGTTACATGAGGGTGAAGCCTTGGCTCATTGGGCTAGATATGAAAGTCTCTCTCTCAGCCTTAGACTCTCAGCAACTCTCCAGGAAAGGTATACACAACTTCTGGGTCTCATTCTTTTTCTTTCTGTGTGGGTGAGCTTGATGTGAACGTGTGCATAAGTTTATTCTCTTTGCTTTAGTCTATCTAGCACTACAAAATGCATGAATGAGTAATAGTTAGATACTGTGTAAATATTAATCGTAATTGTACACTGCAATATTTTTCCTTGTTTCTTCTCTTAACAAAACCACTCTTTACTTTCTGTCTGTGTGTCATTGGGTTAAGGGAAGATTTATACAGGTTTAGGGGTGATGTGCGGGTAACTCCAGCAAAAGGTCCTGCTGCACTCACAATAGGGGAACTTGCATTTCTAGTGAGCCATGCTCAAGAGGAAGTCCAAGGTCCATTCATAACAAATATACTTAAAAAATAGGTCCTTAAAACATTTGCTTTGTAGTCAGTGTGTTTACCAACAGGGAAACTATTTAGAAAGGGAGGGCTTTGGAGACTTATTGAATTCTGTGAAGCCAATAATTTGATTCTTGCAAACACATTTTTGAGCCACAGAAAAGACTACTATACATGTGGACATCACCAAATGGTTGATATAGGAATCAAATTGATTATATAATTGGTAGCAGAAGATGGAGAAGTTTCATACTTTCTGTGAAAACAAGACCAGGAGCAGACTGCGGTACAGATCATGAACTGGTAATATCAAAAATCAGAGTTAAAGAGGAACAACAAAGCAATCATAATGCCAAAATACAATTTAAATAACATCCCAACAGAATATAAATATCAAATAAGGAACAGATTTGAGGCTTTAAACCTAGTTGACAGAGAACCAGAAGAACTATGGATTGAAGTCTGAGACATTATCAGCAAAGAATGCAAAAAGACAATATCTCTAGTATAGGTTGCGCATCAGGACAATCAGATGCTGTGGCACCCCCATTTCTTTTAAAGCATTCCATAGTTTTTCATAATCTACACAGTCAAAGGCTTTGCTGTAATCTATAAAGCACAGGGTGATTTTCTTCTGAAATTCCATGCTCCGTTCCATTATCCAATGTATGTTTGCGATATGATCTCTGGTACCTCTTCCCTTTCTAAATCCAGCTTGGACGTCTGGCATTTCTCGCTCCATATATGGCAAGAGCCTTCGTTGTAGAATCTTGAGCATTACTTTACTTGCATGGGATATTAAGGCAATAGTTCAATAATTACTGCATTCCCTGAGATCCCCTTTCTTTGGAATTGGGATGTATATTGAATGCTTCCAGTCTGTGGGCCATTGTTTAGTTTTCCATACTTCTTGACAGATTTTACTCAAAATTTGGACAGATTCAGTCTCAGTAGCTTGTAGCAACTCTATTGGTATGCCATCTGTTCCTGGTGATTTGTTTCTTCCAAGTATTTTAAGAGCAGCTTTCACCTCGCATTCTAAAATTTCTGGTTCTTCATCATATGGTTCCTCCGTGAATAAATCTGTCATCCTGGCATCTCTTTTATACAGTTCTTCAGTGAATTGCTTCCATCTTCCTTTTTCCCCTGTTGATAATTCAACATCCCTACTCGTGGTTTAAATTTCCCTTTCATTTCTCTAATCTTTTGGAACAGGGCTCTTGTTCTACCCTTTTTTGTTGTCCTCTTCTATTTCTATACAGTAACTATTGTAATAGTTCTCTTTGTCCCTACGTACTAGTCGCTTTATTGTTGCATTTAGGGTTCTGTCTGTGTTTCTGTCTCCTTTTGCTTTTGCTTTCCTTCTCTCTTTAACCATTTGAAGAGTTTCTTCAGTCATCCATTGAGGTCTTTTTCTCTTTTTGCATTCTTCTCTGATAACATCTCTGTATTGTCTTTTTGCATTCTTCTCTGATAACATCTCTGACTTATTCCATAGTTCTTCTGGTTCTCTGTCAATTAAGTTTAAAGCCTCAAACCTGTTCCTTATTTGATCTCTATATTCTTTTGGGATGTTATTTAAATTGTATTTTGGCATTATGATTGCTTTGTTGGTCTTCTTTAGCTTTACTCTGATTTTCGATACGACCAGTTCATGATCTGTACCGCAGTCTGCTCCTGGTCTTGTTTTTGCAGAAAGTATGGAACTTCTCCACCTTCTGCTACCAATTATATAATCAATTTGATTCCTATATTGACCATTTGGTGATGTCCACGTGTATAGTCATCTTTTCGGATGTTCAAAAAATGTGTTCGCAAGAAAAAAATTATTGCCTTTGTTAGGAAATATTTTATTTCTAGGCCCCAAGAGTTGTTCAGAAACGCTAAATTGTAGCCAGAACTAGTGCCGCAATGAATGATGGAACTAAGAGAGGGTGGGGAACATAACACTCTAAGTTTCGTTTCTTCTCCTGTGAGAGATAACACCCAGAGGCGCCTCTCAGGCTGTAGCATCTTGGAAAAAAGATAAAGTGTATCCCTTCTGGATTGTTGTTAGTTCTCTTGCCTTGTTTCAGTTTTACACATCCTGTGCATTGTAGCAAACTTGGCACAAAGGAAGAAGTGTTCCGCAAATACTTTGCTACAATTGTATCCATAGATTTACGTCATACTGCTGAGTGGATAACTTTTACAGGCATACTAGCCCTATCTTTATCTTTTACTGGTGTCAATCTAACTCTCTTCCTCGCCTTCCGTAGTTCTTATCTCAAAATGAGTTTTCTTAGATTGACAAGTGTATAAATTCTTTATCAATTTCTCGCTTTTTAAGAATTATAAGAAATGTAACAAGGATAAGAAAATGCGCTTGCTTTATCTCTGTAATACTGTATTCCCTGTCTGTTATGATTTTAGTAATATTATATCTTGTTTTGCTTATGAAACCTATATAATGATGCTTCAATTAATAAACCATGCTCTCTTCCCTGTCAGACTGCTGTCTGTACAGTTTAGAGACCCCTCTTGATGAAGCAGTATCTGGATGGTGGGACCTCATTGGGGTTATTGTCCGACTCAGACCCACGGGTCGGCAGTGAGCCGTCTGGGAGGAAACGCAAGGTAGAAGCTGGTTCTACCAACCCTAGCGGGGGCCAAAGCCCAACACAGGGACCGGGTTGGGATATGGACGCAGAGGGCCAGTTACAGCACACACACACAAGTACACCACACAGCTATATTTCAGATGCACAACCACAAGGTCCAATATTACGCCAGCTCCTCACTCAACAATCACCAAGCCAACAAAATATTACCGAGGGTGTAAGCTCGACATCCCAACATCGATTTTTACCAACGTCCATTTGTTTTACACCACATCCAACACCTGTGCCTGTTGCATGTCCCCACTGCACCCAGTCCCCTTCCACCCCTTTCACTCTATTCTCCCCTGGTACCCTCTCCCCTTCCCCGCGTTTTTCTCTTTCCCATACACCCCAAACACCTCCACAAGTTTTTACCTGCCAAACAGGCTCATCTCTCCAAACCTCTGCAAGCCAGGAGGCGCAACAGGCAATGCTGACATCCCCACAACTGCCTGTTGAAAGAGTGCTTCCTTTAATGATTAACCAACAGCCATATATAGATGCCAATGGAGCCATGAAGCACGCGGTGCTTCCGGAATATAAAGCATGGCTGGAATGGGATCTGAAGGAATGGAGTAAGATGGAAGGATCCTTTGAAGAATCCCCTACCAAGATCCAGAATTTGCTGAGGAGACTGTTCAATAGCCATAATCCCATTTATGGAGACGTCAATTACCTCTTAGACCGAATGTTAACCGGAGAAGAGCGAAGTTGCCTTTGGGTGCTGGAATCTGCCTGGGCTGCCGAGGATTCAACCGCAGACGATCCTGGGAAAGGAGAACGGAAGCAGCCGCTTCCTGGACAGGTAATGAGTGGACTCCCGACAGACGCACACAGCTTAGGGCAGACAGAGACCGGCTTCTCACCCACCTAAAACAAATGGCCCAAAAACCACCCAATCAGACCAAATTCCTGGCCATTAGGCAGGAATCCACCGAGGCTCCACGTAAATTCTGGACTCGGTTGCTAGAAGGGGCACGCAATTATACCAATTTGAACCCAGAAAAAAAGGGGGATCAACCCACGTTAGTTGCCTCGTTTGTGCATCAAGCAATTCCGTCCATACGGGATTACTTCCAGCACTATAGGCCAGGGTGGGGTGCTGAGTCGGTCACTGCGATTTTGGAAGTGGCAGATGTCATTTGGGAAAATGAGAAGGAAAAAGGTCGGAAGCGCGAGAAGAAAGAACAGTATCAAATCCTTGCATCCGCTCTCTGTGGCTCTTTGGGAATTAGATACCCCCGGGGAGGGAGAGGCCGAGGTTCCCGAGGTCGTGGACGAGGACAGCCTTGCGGGGGCACCAGGAGCAATCTGGGGTGTTACCGATGCAGGGATCCATCTCATTTCCGGAGAGACTGCCCACTGGCAGAAGGGGCTAGCGTTCCGGATGGGTACGGTAATCCTTTTACTTTTGCAGATAACAGTGCACTACCTCCTCCGATGCCTCCAAGCGTGCCACCGCCTCAACAGCAGCAAATCCCAGCTGCATGGAACCAGATCGGAGTAATGCCCCAACGACAGACACAACAATGACTAACCGGACCTACTAACCAAACAGCCCATTCCTGGAAGGAGCTAGGAATGCTTGCAATTCTGTCCTTGGCCGGCACATTCCTCCTCCTTCACCCTGCGACGGCCGAACCCGTTATTTCAATGTGTGTGGAAGGATCTGAGTTTCCCTTTTTGGTTGACACAGGTGCAACTTATTCTCTTTTGAATAAGGCACCAAATGCATGGCTTACAGAAGACTCAAAACTTGCAATGGGAATGGGGGGGGTTCCTCAGGCGCTCACCATTACAAAACCTCTGCAGGTTGAGCATGAGGGACGAATGTTTAACCATGTGTTCTTGTTTTCTAGAGATTGCCCCATGTCTCTGATGGGGCGGGATATGCTTTGTAAACTTGAGGCCACTTTAACCTGCACTCCTGGAGGGGTGGGATTGTTGCTCAGCATATTCGGGGTAAGGGATGATGCACACACGTTAGGAGACATTATATTACACGAAGACCTGAAAGAACTACCTGCTTCATTGTGGGGAACAAAAGACACTGACGTGGGACTTTTGAAATCAGTACAGCCAATCAAAATACAAGTAAAACAAACCCTTCCCCCTCCATGCATTCTGCAGTACCCCTTGTCTTTAGAAGCACGGGAAGAGATCCGTCCCATCATTGAAGGGTTCATCAGAGAAGGAATTATACACCCCCAATGTACTCCATGTAATTCTCCCATTTTGCCCATCAAGAAACCTCCAAAAAACCCAGGGGATCCTGTTAAATGGAGATTTTGCCAGGACCTTCGAGCGGTCAATAAGTATGTTGTTCCCCTCCACACTGTAGTACCAGATCCAGCCACTATTGTCAGCCAAATTCCTTGGGATGCTCAATGGTTCACAGTAATAGACTTAAAAAATGCTTTTTTTGGCATTCCTTTGCACCCGGAATCTAAATTTTTGTTCGGATTTGAATGGGACCACTGCAGTATGGTCTGGGATAGAATCCCACAAGGGTTCAGAAATAGTCCACAAATTTTTAGCCAATGTTTTAGAGAGGATCTGGTAGACTTCACCCCTTCTGGAGGCTCTACTATCATTCTTTACGTAGACGATGTCCTGCTGACCAATGTGAATGATGGCAGACTACGGGAGGATGGTAAGGCACTTCTAAGCTATCTCCATTCCAGAGGACATAAGGTAGACCCAAAGAAATTACAATGGGTCTCCCAGAAAGTTAAGTACTTGGGGTTCATACTGACATCAGAGGGCAGACAGATGGACCCAGAAAGGATATCTGCAATACAGCAATGCCCGCTGCCCTGCTCCAAGAAGCAGCTGAGGGGATTTTTAGGCATCATCGGATTTTGTAGACAGTGGCTTCCTTCCTGTGGGGAACTCTGTAAACCTCTTCATGCTCTCACGACTAAGAAGGCTGCAGACCCCCTTGTGTGGTGCCCCGAGTTGATATTAGCGTTCCAACAACTGAAGGACGGTGTGGCAACCTCAATGTCCCTCAAGCCGCCCAACTATGGTAAGCCCTTTCACTTGTTTGTGCACGAAAAGGAGGGAGTGGCAAGTGGAGTGTTAACCCAGAAGTGGGGTCCTAGCCACTTCCCGGTGGCGTTTTATTCACAACAAATAGACACTGTGGCAAAGGGCACCCCCTCATGCACACGCGCCTTAATGGCGGCGGCGCTCTTAGTGCGAAAAAGCAAAGGTTTAACTCTGGGGCACAGCACTATTATATGGACTTCCCATGCTTTATCAGCTCTAATCCGCAGGGGTACTACCCAGGTTTTTTTGGCTCAAAGACAACAGCAACTTGAAGCAGAACTGCTGGAGGATCCGAACTTGACCTTCGAGAGATGCGGTCCGTTGAATCCAGCTACTTTGCTGCCTGATCTCCCTGCACCACTGGACAATCACGATTGTGTGGACGTGGTCAACTCCACCCTCCAAGTAAGACAACATTTGTGTGACGAGCCATTGTCCAATCCAGATCTTATCCTCTTCACAGATGGGAGTTCCTTCTACATTGAGGGAACGCGGTATACAGGATACGCTGTTGTTAATCAATGGGAACCCGTGGAAGCAGCTGCTCTGCCCGGTCGGTGGGGAGCACAAGCAGCAGAACTATATGCATTGGCCAGAGCCTGCCTAATAGCAGAGGGTAAGACTGTATCTATTTACACGGACAGTAGATATGCCTTTGGGGTAATTCATTGCCACATACACCTGTGGAAATACCGAGGGTTTTTAACTGCGGGAGGGAAGCCTATTCAACACCTGTCCTTAGTACAGAAATTGCTGGAAGTGGTTCAAAAACCAGCGGAGATAGCAGTGGTCCACTGTAAGGCGCACACCAAGGAACGCGATCCCATAGCAATGGGAAATGCCCTCGCAGACAGGACAGCCAAGATCGCAGCACGGCTCCCCCTTTCTTTCCCCACATTGGCATTGATTACCGATGACTTTCAACCCACTACTTTAACATCTGTACCACCAAAAGAGACCCAAGCCTGGGAAGTGTTGGGAGCCAGCTACAGGAATAATTTGTGGATTATGCCTGATGGAAGAGCCTGCCTACCCCGCTCTATGTATTTCGCAGCAGTTGCCTAGCATCACAGTAAAGGGGGGCACTATGGGACTCATGCATTAGTAGACACCATCACTAGGCACTGGTACGCCCCTGGCATTCAACCTGTATGCACATCAATTGTAAAAGCCTGTAGTCTATGCCAGGCTAATGGACCTGCTCTGCCAAACCGAGCACCGAAAGGGGGGCGGCCAGCAGCCGCTGCACCCTTTCAACATTTACAGATGGACTTCGTCGATTTACCACTGGCAATGGGTAAAAAGCATTTACTTGTTATTGTATGTACCCTCACGTCTTGGGTTGAAGCTTACCCCACTACAAACGCCACAGCCCTCACTGTAGCAAAGTTATTGGTAAAGGAAATCATTCCGCGGTTTGGGGTCCCAGAAACCATAGACTCTGACCGGGGCGCACATTTTACAGGACAAGTATTAAAACACGTAGAGGAGGGCTTGGGTATCTCTCACCTCTTTCACACCCCATACAGACCACAATCCACTGGAAAGACAGAGAGACAGAACAGGGAATTGAAATCATTTTTGGCAAAATATTGTCAGGAGACTAGATTGAAATGGCCTCAGGTACTGCCTATAGTATTGTTCCACATGCGCACCAGGTCCACACGGACTTTGGGTCTCTCTTCTTAT
Source organism: Rhineura floridana (assembly GCF_030035675.1). Classification (NCBI taxonomy): domain Eukaryota; kingdom Metazoa; phylum Chordata; class Lepidosauria; order Squamata; family Rhineuridae; genus Rhineura; species Rhineura floridana. The sequence goes on along the minus strand of NC_084481.1, from coordinate 139,054,655 downwards.
GAGTTGCTGTACAGTCATCCGCCCTCCAAGGTTGGGGGCCTGCCGAAGCCCGATGTGTCCCTGTTGGGGGGGAGCACGTGACCTGTTCTCAGTTTCTTTCTTTACACAACAGATTACAAGCATTGTGGCGTGTCGCTCGGTACGCACAGACGGTGCCGTTGGAGGAACAGGTCCATCCTTTCCAGCCAGGTGACTTCGTTTGGGCGAAGAAATTTGTCCGTTGCAGCCCACTCCATCCGAAATTCACTGGTCCTCACCAGGATTTATTATCTACCCAGACCGCAGTCTTCCTGGAAGGAAGAAACTCTTGGATTCATCACTCACACGTTAAGCCCGCGGTAGTGGATCTCAGCCCCACGGACGCGCCAGACGTGCCTTCCCAAGATGGACTTGTGGACTTAGAGGACAGAATTGTGCCAGCTTTACACTTGCGAAGAGATCCAGTAACTGATCTGTGGGCACCACATACTGTCCCTTTCCGCACAGCTGAACTATCATGAACTATTGTAATCCTCAGGACTGTGGGGTTCTCTATTGTATTCTTTGTGTGTTTGTGCAATTCAGCCTTGTTTTTCCTTTGTGTTGTCCTGATAATAAAAATATGCACGGGGGATGACTACAAACCCCCTCTTGCTGGGATCCGGAATGGGTTGCCAGACCCGAAGGTGCTGGGTGAGTGCCCTGATCCATACCTATATCATGTTCTTTTAAATCATAATCAATCCTTCACTGTAGATATTGCAGGATGGAAGACTAGGTGTCAAAAAGGCACGGTGGTATTTCAACACAGCCTCAACGGCTTTCTTGTCACCCAATCTGTGTGGGCGGAAATAGCATGGGCAGTTTATCTGGCCGTAAACTGTACACCAGCCCCAGGCCTAACCAGAGATTCAGCATGCCCTACATCCCTAGACCCTAGCTCCGTCACTAAGGAATATTCTGTCTTTACTTATTGTAATTTGGGAACTATAGCACCTAAGTTTTGCATTGGGATAGGGGAATATAATTGTTATACTACTCTCCGAAAAAGCCAGCTCAATCGGTTTGCTCCCCCAAGTACACCTGAACTAACATCCCAGCCCCCTTTAAGGCATATCACACCCCCACCCTTCGTACCTCGTGGGGACAGTTGGAAGGCAAATACCTTTCTCTCTCTCTTGGAAGCCTCAGCCCCCCAAAACGGATCTTGTTATGTATGTGCCCACACTCCTCCGCATGGAACTGCAGGAGTACCCCTCATAGGTGCACCCCTCCCTTTAGAAGAGATTTCAAGTTTTAAGAACCAACAGCAGGCCAAAGAACTCGACGGCCCTTTGGATACAAGTGGCCTGCTCCAGGGAGAGTTGTGTGTAAGCAGCAGCTTACGCGCCTACATGGGTCTATCCTGTAAATTCATTTTTAGTTGGAGAAAAGGGGGCTCATGGGGTTTTTTCAATAATACTCATTTACTTAATGCAGCAACTGCCAACAACAATACATGGTTACAGGCTTGGGGTGCCCTCATTCCCCAAGATGCTCAGAGCCCTGATTTATTCCCTTTTATTCTTTCCCTATACACCAAACCCACTCCCAGGGGACTATGGTGGTTGTGTGGGCATAGGGCTCAGCGGAGGCTACCATCCCTAGTAAGATGGACGTGTACATTAGGAAGAGTAATGCCCGGAATTAGAACTACTACTTCTCTTCCAACAGCCCGACACCGGAATCGAAAAGACACTGGTGAGGCGGTCTTACGAGGTTTTTTTTCCCACATTATGGGGCAGGACAGAACTACCAAGATTTAATTAAATTGTCTCAGGATTTTGAGGATTTCCTAAATGACACCACGGCCTCACTATGAGATTTGACTAATGAGCAAGGACAGGTCCGGACCATAACTTTGCAAAATAGATTAGGAATTGATTATTTGTTGGCCAGTTCGGGCGGGCTATATTCTTTGATTGGCAGCGAATGTTGCACCTCCATCACTGATACAAAGGCTGATGTTTTACAACATTTAAATCACCTCAACACAGTATATAACGACATGGAAAGCATTAAGACCTTCTCTTCTTTTCCAAGTCTATCTGAATGGTTTAATAGCTGGCCGAGCTGGCACAAGCTTTTTATTTACATTTTTGTGGGAATTTCCGGTATTATTTTCTTATGTTGCTGTATACAATGCCTACCCAATTTAGTCTCCCTTTTTTTCAACTCTTGGGAATCAGTGTCTAAGGAGGTCCCCTTTCCCAAGCGAATTCCTCCTCCAAAGCCGTCCTTTTACTTCTCTAAGTAACTCCAAATGGTTAGGACACAATGATGCAGCTATAATTTAAACAGCCTTGTTTTAAATTTCGCTGAAAGGGGGGATTGTTAGGAAATATTTTATTTCTAGGCCCCAAGAGTTGTTCAGAAACGCTAAATTGTAGCCAGAACTAGTGCCGCAATGAATGATGGAACTAAGAGAGGGTGGGGAACATAACACTCTAAGTTTCGTTTCTTCTCCTGTGAGAGATAACACCCAGAGGCGCCTCTCAGGCTGTAGCATCTTGGAAAAAAGATAAAGTGTATCCCTTCTGGATTGTTGTTAGTTCTCTTGCCTTGTTTCAGTTTTACACATCCTGTGCATTGTAGCAAACTCAGCACAAAGGAAGAAGTGTTCCCCAAATACTTTGCTACAATTGTATCCATAGATTTACGTCATACTGCTGAGTGGATAACTTTTACAGGCATACTAGCCCTATCTTTATCTTTTACTGGTGTCAATCTAACTCTCTTCCTCGCCTTCCGTAGTTCTTATCTCAAAATGAGTTTTCTTAGATTGACAAGTGTATAAATTCTTTATCAATTTCTCGCTTTTTAAGAATTATAAGAAATGTAACAAGGATAAGAAAATGCGCTTGCTTTATCTCTGTAATACTGTATTCCCTGTCTGTTATGATTTTAGTAATATTATATCTTGTTTTGCTTATGAAACCTATATAATGATGCTTCAATTAATAAACCATGCTCTCTTCCCTGTCAGACTGCTGTCTGTACAGTTTAGAGACCCCTCTTGATCAAGCAGTATTGTGTGTCTACTTTATGTTTGGTATCTGGCTGAGCCACTGAAACAGGTAAATTAAATTGCCAAGTTTGCACTCCTATCCAGGGCTGAGGGGTGTGTTAGCTCGCCCCTTCAGAAGGAAGGGGGGGCACTCAGATTTGAACCCAACACCTTCACAGAATTCAATAAGTCTTTCTCCTGCTTCATTTCTGTCTCCTAAGCCCCATTTCCCCATAATTCCTAATTCTTCTCTGTTCCCTACTTTTGCATTCCAATCCCCCATAATTATCAGCACATCTTGTTTTGGTGTGTGATCAATTTCTTCCTGTACTTCTGCACAAAATCTCTCCAATTCCTCTTCTTCTGCGTTTGCCGTCGGAGCATAGACTTGGATGATGGTTATCTTGATAGGTTTCCCATTTAATCTCATTGATATCACTCGCTCAGACCTTGCATTGTAGCTCCTAATTGCTCTTGCTACATCACTTCTCACTATTAAAGCAACCCCATTTCTTCTTAATTTCTCATTTCCTGCATAAAATATTTTGTAGTTGCCTGATTGGAAATGTCCCATTCCCATCCATTTTAGTTCGCTCACACCAAGTATTGTAATGTTGATGTGTTCCATTTCTTGCTTGACAATTTCTAACTTTCCCTGGTTCATGTTTCTCACATTCCATGTTCCTATTGTGTGCATCGTACAACTCCAGACTCTCCTTTCGCATCTGTGCGCTTCAGCCTCTGGGCTTCCTTTTGGCTTTGACCCAGCTGCGTCATTAGTCACAGTGCTACTTGTACTTGTCCTTTGTTCTTCCCCAGTAGCTCATTGAGTGCCTTCTGACCTGGGGGTCTCATCTTCCAGCACTATCTCATGTTGCATTTTGAATACTCTGTTCATAGGGTTTTCGTGGTAAGAGATATTCAGAGGTAGTTTACCATTGCCTTCCTCTGAGTTTGGATGTATCTTAGTCTGGTGTCTCAGCTTTGACCATTCCACCTTGGGTGCCCCTGCTAGGAGTCTAGCCTCTTGGTCTAGACTCCTGACAGCATTGCTCTTAGCTTCTTCAACTCTCTCATACCCCCTCACCATGTTAAGGTGTGCATCCGAAGAGGAGGCTGTGCTTTATAGATTACAGCAAAGCCTTTGATTGTGTAGATTATGAAAAACTATGGAATCCTTTAAAAGAAATGGGGGTGCCACAGCATCTGATTGTCCTGATGTGCAACCTATACTCTGGCCAAGAGGCTATTGTTACGGACAGAATATGGAGAAACCAAAAACTCAATTGGAAAGAGTGTGAGACGGGTGTATTTTATCATCCTATTTTTTTAATCTATATGCAGAACATATCATCCAGAAAGCAGGTTTGGACCAAGAGGAAGGTGTGAAAATTGGAGGGAGAAATATCAATAATTTAAGATATGCAGACGGTACCATACTACTAGCAGAAACCAGTAATGATTTGAAACGAATGCTGTTGAAAGTTAAAGAGGAAAGGACAAAAACAGGACTACAGCTGAATGTCAAGAAGACTGAAGTAATAACAACAGAAGATTTATGTAACTTTAAAGTTGACAGGGAGGACATTGAACTTGTCAAGGATTATCAATACCTTGGCACAGTCATTAACCAAAATCGAGACGATAGTCAAGAAATCAGAAGAAGGCTAGGACTGGGGAGGACAGCTGTGAGAGAACTAGAAAAGGTCCTCAAATGCAAAGACGTATCAGTGAACTCTAAAGTCAGGATCATTCAGACCATGGTATTCCCGATCTCTATGTATGGATGTGAAAGTTGGACAGTGAAAAAAGCAGATAAGACAAAAACCAACTCATTTGAAATGTGGTGTTGGAGTAGCACTTTGTGCATACCATGGACTGCGAAAAAAAATAATTGGGTGTCAGATCAAATTAAACCAGTACTGTCACTAGAAGCTAAAATGATGAAACTGAGGATATCATACTTTGGACACATCATGAGAAGATATGATTCACTAGAAAAGACAATAATGGTGGGATAAACAGAAGGGAGTAGAAAAAGAGGGCCAAACAAGAGATGGATTGATTCCATAAAGGAAGCCACAGACCTGAACATGATCTGAGCAGGGTGGTTTATAACAGATGCTATTGGAGGTCGCTGATTCATAGGGTCACCATAAGTCATAATCGACTTGACGGATATAATAGCAACGACAACAATTCTTTGGAATAGGATAGGTTCGGCAACAAACAGCAGATCCCATTCCACTGGGGCCAGTGAGGGGTCCCTCTGCACTCCTGTGCCCCACCTGAGCCCCTGCTGGAGCTGGGCCTGCTTGTATGAGGCTAAATGAGCTCTTTGGACTGGAGCCATGGAGTGCCAGTCAGGAATTCTTTTAACATGCCATTGTAAGCATATGAAAAGTTTTGGGATTCTAACCTAAGCAGTCTACGAAGTCTCTGAACAGAAGATAATAGGAAGCGTTGAAAACAAAACAAGATTCAAGGACTGACAAAACAGATAAATTGCTCTGATCTTAACCAATATTTTTTACCATTATATTTTGCTTCCTAGAAGAAAATCTCTGTGGCAAGGAGCTCCTTTAAAGTATTTATTTCTGAGGAATCAAAATAAAGACAGTATATAGTAAATGGAGTATAAATTTTACACTTTTAATAAATTTTAACAAATGAATAAATGTTTTGGCATTGGCAAACTTTTGAGTAAGGTTGTCCATACATAGATTAACAGACATTTGTGATCAGTGTTGTGTCTTATCTTTCATATGAGCAGCATGCAGCAGGATGAGGAAAGACTTGTCAAACTTTTGATTGATGGATCCTGCTGTCATAGCTGTCAACCCCTGTGAAAGAAGGAGCAGTTGTCTATAGAAATGCTACATCACATTTTTTATGTGTATGATAGCATTTTCACAGGAACTGACAACATTCCTGATTGTATGTATATTAAACTGGACACTAAGGCTGCAGTCCTATGCTCACCTACTTGGGAGTAACTCCCATTGAACTTAGAGGGATGTACTTCTGAGTAAACATGCTTAGGATTGTGCTTTAAGCTTTACTGAGTTTGCTCCTTCCAGAACATACTGTTGTTTCAAACCTTGAAATAAAATATTTCAATTTCCTTTTTAGTATTCTGGAAACTTATGATGGCTTTAACAAATATGACCACTTTTGTTCAGGGACAGACAGTGAGAACATAGGAACTACAGTCTTGCTGCGGAAAAAGAAAATAAACCAAAAATCTATTTCAAAGTGACACATCATTATAAAGTATAGCTATAGATAGTGATTCAGTCTAATCCTCAGCATCTCCACTCACAAGTAACTCCCACTGAATTAAATGGAATGTACTCTTCAGCAAGTAAACTTATGACTGAAGCCTTATCCTCAAAATTGGTCTTATAAAAATTAACTCCTTCAGGAACCATGGAATACCCCACTGTCATCTCTTTAATTTGCCAAAATAAAAAATTAAGTTTTTTAAACATGATCCAATCTGCCAATGACAATAAAAATGAACAGGATTTTTAACCTTTTTAAACAATGTTTAATTCTTTTATACATTGCCTCCCCTAAGCCAAGTTATCTTCTTAATATACAGATATAGATCTGTATATGAGCAAATATTTATCTGTATAATATTTTATAATTTATTAATAAGCTTCTGAGGTTGCTCGTGCACCTTTGGATGGGTCTTGAGAAACATGGGTTTGAAATGAAAGGAAATAAAATATTTCCAAGCAGGAAACAATAGGCCTGCTACTTATGGTGACTGAACAGAACACACAGTTAAACAATTTATGCCAAGGCCAGGAGTTGTAAAACTCTCATTCATTTCTCCTCACCTCTTCCCATAAACAAGAAGCTGGGAAATCTCTTCTCCCAATTCCCTACTCGAGTCTTAAGCTACTCAAATTGGGCATTTGTGACTGCCTTCTAAGAAGATTACCAAGCCAGATGACCCAAACAGCAGTGGCACCAATTAGCTACCATTCAATATTAATAAACAGTATGATAACAAATAAAAAGATTGATTCTTCAGATGCAGGAATCATTTTAATTAATTTAATCCTTGCTGAAAGATCAGCTGTGAACAGTGCTGCTTGCCAGCGGGCGCCATTTGTCCCTACCTCTCCCCATCACCTAAAGCCAGTGAATATGATCAGTAGCCAGCACTTAGGGAACAATAAGAAACAGATTGTACTGTCAGGCTTCATTAAAGATCATCATTAGTATTCCAATTTGGAAACAGTCAATCTATCCTAACCTTTTACCCTTTCTTTTGGGTTGCTTTTGTGAAGTTTGGTTCAGCTGCTGAATGTAAAAGGGAGAGGACCCCCCCCCCATCTCTAGATTTAGAGAGGATGGATCTTCTTGATGCCTGTCAGTTGAAAGCTTAAAGGTAAAACTCTTGGGATAGAAATATTATGCAACTTTTTAAAAGGATATCATGTGCAGCTGCTTGTCACCGTGAGAGACATGGGCAATGAAATTTTCTTAAACCCTTAATGATTACATATGGGACTGGAACTGACATGGATTGTACCTGCTTTTACTCCACTGCTGAGTTTTTCCATAGCTGGGCAGACTGAGCTGGGCTGCATGTATTCCATTTAGATCTTGCTGCAATGGGCATTTTGAGCAAGTTGTGAGAGGGAGAGAGTTCACAACTTGTGGCAGGAGACAGCAGATGGGGATGTGCATTCTCATCCACAGTGCAAGAAAAATGGGGTGGGACTTCCTCATCTAACTACATAACAGTTGCATTGGATGCCTCATGTTGGGATGTGCATACGCTTCAGATCTGCCTGTATATGCAATCTCCAGTCTTCCAAGGGTGTGTGTGCACAGGGGGCTGTTTCCAAGTATGCATCTCCTTTGCTAGACTGAGACAAATGCTTATAAGATAACTTTGCTGAAGGACAACATACATGAAAGAAATATTAGTTGAAAAACAAATACCTGAAGCAAAGATGGAATTTTGATATTTTACTGCAATCTTGAGCTTTGTGCACCCCAAATATCTAAACAAAGGCTGCAATGCTAAACATACTTACTAGGGAATAAGTTCCTTTGAACACAGTAAGACTTACTTCTGAGTAAATATCTATGAGATTGTGCTGTGAGGGTAGTACTTTGGGAATTGAGTAAAGCTTGTTTGCCCCAGATTCACAAATTAGAATCGGGGGTGGGGAGGTGGGGGTGGGGGATGAAATGGGTTGTATACAGGCTCTTAGTTGGATTTGGGTACCATTGTAATAAATAGTACGAGCTAGATCCCATTGATGTCAGTGAGAATTAAGTGCAACTACTGGTCCAACCCAATATTAGGAATATAATCCACCTTTTATTAAAAAAGAAGAAGGAAATGCTTAAAAAGAGAGAGAGAGAGGTGTGGAAAAGTCCGTGGAAGAAATCCTGGCAGAAGTGCTATTCTATGAAGTATTGTGGAAGATCTATTGGAAGGCTTAGTGCAAGCGTACATCACAAGATGTTATGCATGATGTGCAAAAGATTGTGCAAGGTCTTGTACTAAGAGAAGACCACCACTGGATTTTATTTCTCTTCTCTCAAATAAGGAACGTGCACTGAGTTAGCAAGAGCCTTTCCACTCGTGGATGATTGTCTCCACCTGTAGCTCTCAGAGGTGTGGCCCAGCAAGAAGATATTTAGCTGTAGAAGTCCAAGGCAGTGGCCTTGGGCACTGCCCATTTGGTGCCAGTAAGGACTTAGGCTTATAAGTAGATTTCTCAGGGTGGCCACTATGAAGCAAGATGGCTGCTGTTGTGTGCTCATTAGAATGCCTGAAAGAACTCTTGGATCACAAGATGGGTGGCTACATCGTTCTCTCCAGAGAAGGACTTGGAGAAAGGTCTTTTCTATAGTGGTGCCCCAGTGGTGGAACTCTCTCCTCTTGGAGACATGGGCGGTTATAACAATGATGGGGCTCTACTGTGTAATAAAATATATTTTTTCTCTAGCTTTTGCAGACTAGATTGACTTGAGATTTGAGCCTGTTTTGTGATATTTTGTAGTGTTGATACTGTTGAATTTTTTTTATTGTTATTATGTTCTGAATTGTTTTTATGATATTCTTGCTATGGAAGCCACTTTGAGGTAACCTGGTAATGAAAAGTGCCATGCAAATATGATAAATAAATAATAAAATTAATGATACCTTCTGCTTACAGAAGGACACCTTTGGAGCCAACCATGTATAATACTCAGACACACAAATACATATACAAACATGCTTATTACCATTTTATAATTTGGCTGCAATATTTTCATTGTTATTCTATTATTATTGTAAGCCACTTTGGAATTTTTAATTGAATGTTGGGGTACACATTTAAAATAAATTACAAGATGAATGATATTGATGTTGCAAAGTATATCAGCCATTTAGACAACTTTACTTTTTATGTATTCATAACTAACTTTGAACATAAGGAGATGGGTTGCTCAGCTACAAAACAGAAGTCAGTTCAAACTGATTTACTTATATTGCTGTATAAAACGTCCTCCCTTGCAAATAAACTTGATTAGGATCAGCTTGTGTGGCTAATAAAAACAATTAGCCACATTATCTGATCCTAAGTATGCTTATTGCAAGTAGCCCCCACTGACTTCAATTGGACATAGACTGCAGTCCTATGCATATTTACCTGAATGCAAGCAAGCTCAATTGAATTCAATTGGACTTCCAAATAAACATGCATAGGTTTGTAGTGTTGTGCAAAATTGCAGCTGAACTCAGAAGACTACAACATGATTTGTTATATATGGGAATGGTGGAATCGCTGCTTCCTAGCATAACCAAGTTACTCATAAAGTTCCTTTAAGTTAAAAAAAAGTGCATTTCGCTGTGTGACATTGTGCTCTTGTCGCCTTCCACCGAGATAATATAGTTACAGCACTAGAAGAGGATGGTTGTCATTTTAAATTGTTGTTTTTGTAAAAAACAGCAGGGCCAGGATGCAGTGGAAAGATCAAACAAAAGATAAACATTACTGAACTTAAAAGACAATGAAAGGTATCAACAGTAATTTTAAGATTACTTATAAATGACACTTTTTTATCTTAAAAAAAGGTTTGTCCGTTGCAATCAGTGTAACTAAGTCTAATGCCCTAATCCTAAACATGTTTACTCAGAAGTAAGTCTCATTGGTTCAGTGGGATTAACGTCTCAGTAAGCATATTAAGGACTGTAGCCTGAGACCTTGCTTTTCTGTTGAGGGGAGGAAAAATCCTTCCAATAATGGCTGAAAAGATTTTCTCAGATTAGACCTGTACTGCCCTCTTGTGTTTCAAAGTGGAAATTGCAGCCAAAAAATACTAAAGAGAGGGGCCAGAGTTGCAGCTTAAGAATTATAGAATGGTATCCAACTAAATTCTACTCAGAGTACACCCATTAAAACTAATGAAAGTATGCCATTCATTTCAGTGGGTCTACTGTGAGTATGACTAACATTGGATACAACTCATGGCTTTGTAACATAGGGTGGTTTAAGACTGGAGTTTATTGCGGAATCAGTCCTGCTCATGCACATCTTTTTCACATCATCCACAGTAGCAGTTTACGTATAATCCAGAAAAGTAAAAATAACCCATTATCCACAGCCACCACTAGTGTGGAACCTTGTTAGCACATATTGTTGGGGTGGGCGGTTTGACGTGTATGTGGCGATGTTTTGATGGGTGGTCTCTATTGCCACACCCTTACTTCTGTTTGCTCCTCATCTGAGTAAAAGCTAGCCCTTTCCCTCTTTGCAGCAACAATAGGAGCATGCCTATGTCAACTTATTCCCACATGCTGAAGGTATATCAGAATTTTAACAATCTGGTTTAGAAGAACTGGGCTCTCAAGATCTCCACACAGTGCATGTGAGAGATTACCCTGAAGACTGTAATTGCAGTACATACATACATACATTATTTATTTGATTTATTTCCCGCCCTTCCTCCTAGTAGGAGCCCAGGGCGACACTGGCTTAAAAAAAAAATTAATATGGATTTCTTGTGCAAGCCTTATGTTAAGTCAGATAAATATTCCTCTTGTGCAAGAATTCAACTATCAAAAAATAAAATAATATAAAAATGGAAATGGATATTTCACCCCCACCAAAAAAAAATAAAGCCTAATTTTGTCCACTGTGAAAGATGACAACTAAGGTTGGTAACATTTGCTCTTGTGCTTTCTGTAGGGAAATACCTACACCCATGCCCAGAATGGAAAAGGGGAGGGAAGGTTGAAGGACGAGCGATCAGAGAAAGGGACAGAAAAACAGGCTAGATACTTTCCGCCAACTTCCACCCACTGGTGTAGACAGTAAGCAGCAGAATAGCAATGAATATTCATGAATTTTAAAAAATGTGACTGTATGGAAGCTAAGTGCCAAATGCACACACACACAAATTAGATGTGAAAGACCCATTTGTGTTATTTATTTATTTATTTTATATAAGAATGGAAAAATAAAACGAGAGAGAAAAATACTAAGAAATAAACATCTGATACAAGTCCCAATAAGGAAGGAAGCACAGGAACAGCAGAATAGGAAGATATCCAAGAAAAATCATAATGTAACTATTCTTGTTACAGGGTGCAGATGCTTATAGTATAATGACACAATAAAAGGTCTTAATAAATTAGGAGTGGAGAAATTTCTAAGATAACCATATAGACCTAGTAACAGCTGGTAGATTATTGTGGAGGCCTTGTGTGGATGTGGAGTCCATGAAATTCCACCAAATAGACATGAATGTTTCTTTCTTGAAGGAAATGAAGATTATGTGTGATATTGTCCAGTACTGTTAACATTCCAAATGTTCCTGTACCATGCAGATTAGTCCAGTCCATCAAGAAGCTTCCATCATTATAAGATCATCTGTTGAGCCACTAGTAACAACTTAGAAATCAAAGGCTTCTACTGTAACTCCATGTTGTTATGAATAAATAAATACAACAAAAACAAGGGGTCTGGTATATGTTTTCTTGTATAATTTTAACAAGTTCCCTGTGAACCATCTCCCAGAAAGGTGCCATCTTCAGGTAAATCTACCAAAAGTGGAGGTATGTGCCCTGCTCTGAAAAGATTCAGCAGCTTTGTGGACTGGAAGAGGAGCAAATATGTGAGAGATGGACTTGTGTAAGGTACCACCTGTGAAAAAAATTAAAATTCATCTCTGTATAATTTGCCAAAAGCGTTATATTATATTTAAAGGAGAGAAGTGCCTGCCAATCATGCATGCCCAACTCTATATTGAGATCTTGTTCCCACTGGTTTTTGAATCCCGTAATTTATCCCATCTGAGCTTCCAATAGGATCCAATATAATGCAGAAACAACACCCTGACCCCTATCCAGCAATTTTCTTTTCAAATTTAGTAAGCAATCTGCAAGTGTGGGAGATAACATGAGGATCCTGGATATTTTTCAATTGATGAGCATGTAGCCAACCCAGCCAAGGTTGGGTATGGCAAGTCCAAGTGGTGCCACAGAGGCCAGGTGACCCTGGATATAGAAGTCCCTCAGCTGAAAGAAACCATGTTTCTCCCATCTAGCTATATGCCACCAAAGGGCTTCTTCCACAATTCTGGGATACATTCGCAGTGGGGCCACTGGTGAGTAAAGTGGGGAAACTTTCATTTGCTACGTTTTCCAAATAGTAAATGGGTCCTAGTAAATGGGTTTTCAATAGAAAGTAAAAAAGAAGCAATTACAAGCATAAATGGTAACACCCATAACAGACCAGAGTTCAGCACTGGTTTCTCCAGCATAATCCAATTTTTGTTTGTTTTCAGAATCATAAAACTAAGTTGGCAGAGCTCGAATGCATCATAATGTAATTGCAGGTTAGGCAGGCCCACCATCCTCCAATCGCATGAGTGTAGTATATTTTCATGGCTAGTCATGGCTTTTTATGCTGAAAGACAAATTAATTTCAGATAACATACCATTTCTTTATATGGGATGATTGGAAGAAGCTGGGGAGGACTTGAAAGAGATACAGAAATTTTGGGACAAGTTTCATGCAGACTGAAGCAAGCCCTCCCAGGAGGGAAAGATTAAGCTTGGATCAATGTTTTATCTCCTTTTAAAGAGTGTGAATTAGTGGAGAAAAATTAAGTTGAAACAATTTGGAAAATTTCTTCAGAATGTATATCCCTAAATATCTTAAGGATTTAATGCAAATAGAAACTCCTAACAGTTTACTTGTTTCTAATTGATGATTTGGAGGTATGTGGAAAAACATAATGATTGATTTTCCATAATTAACCTGTAAGCCAGCAACATGAGCAAATATATTCAACTCTTCCCTAAGAGGGCTAGACGCTGTCATTGGATCACCCAACATGAGAATCATATCATCAACATACAGATCGAATAGGTGCTCTTTGCCTTCTCCGATATCCCATAATGGAGACATTCCCACGCAACCTAGCAGCTATAGGCTCCAGGGATAGGGTAAAGAGCAGTGGAAAGAGTGGGCAGCCCTGTTTGTTCTCCTTTCAGTGGAACTAGGTAGAGTCATTTTTAGCCACTTTTTATGAAAAGATGACTAATAAATCCTAATATTGATTGACTGATTGATTGTATTTGTATACCGCCCCATAGCCGAAGCTCTCTGGGTGGTTTACAGTAACTATTATTATTATTATTATTATTATCAGCAACAACAACAACAATAATAATAATCCACAATTGGTTCAGGGTTGTTTTTTTTCAAAAAGGGAAATGCAGGCAGAGGACTGCTGAGCTGATTGCAGAAGAACACGGAAATAATGGACTTAGGTTACAATGGGTCTATTCTGAGTATGACTAACATTGAATATCACCCAGAGCCCTTTCTTCAGGCTTACCATCTAGAAAAAAAGACACACTACAAAAGGAAAAAAGGGATGGTGGAAGGAGAAGAGAAAAACAAGCAAACTCTGACACCAAATTCCTAATGCAACAAGATTTTTATAATGACCAATTTGGATGAAAACTGGCATCCCGCAGTTTAGGAGCCACGATCTGGTGGCCCATCCCAACCTTTCTGGAAGTAGGTGACCTTACAGCAGGGGTAGGGAACTTTTTCTAGCCCCCACCCCTTGTCAGGCCAGACTTGACAGTGATGCTTGGCAATGCTGCACTCTGAAGACCTGATTGTCAGAACTTCAAAGCACAGTGCTGGGCTCTTTGCAAGCTCTTTGGAAGCAGCTTCACACCTTGCTCAAGGAGCGGGAAGCAATTTCCATTCAATGGAAACCGTTTCTCGCTCCTTGAGCAAGGCATGCTCCTACCGCTCATCAGCTCCTACCGCCATCGTATTTTGCACTAATTGCAATTTCTAAGTCATCTTCAAGGGCAGTCCCATGTACTGTGCATTAAGTAATCCAAACAAGAGGTTATCGGAGTATAAATTACTGTGGCCAAGCTATCCCAGTTCAGGGATAGTAGGCAGCTCTAGGAAGTGAACTAATCATAGGTGGGAAAGGCTGTCCACACCATGCCAAACACTTGGGTCTCCAGTAACACGACAGAATCCAGGAGAAATCCCAGACTTCATTTCTGCTCTTTCCAGGGGAGGGCAAACCCATTAAGAACAAGCAATTCACCCGACTTCCGGGAAGGGTGACTTTGCTTGTGCCTGCTTTTTGAGACGAGCTCTCGTCTCAGAAGAAGCTTTTTCAGTTTTAAAATCAGTCAGAACGTTCTTTTTGATTGGTAAAGATTTTCTCCCGGGCAGGGAGAAACGTAGAGATTAACTGCAAAAGCCTGTTTTTGTTGGGAGGACTGGATTTCATTAATTTATGAGAGAAGGTTCAGCCAGCAATGCCGGACGGACTTCCAAACAAGCTCTAACTGATTAATGCGACACATTTATCTTTTCTTCAAAGAAAAACGGACTTTAACAGGCAAGCATCCTTCTTTCTATTTTTTTTTCACTTGGTTTAAATTGTTGCAGCAAAAAGAGATTTGTCAATGAATCAGCTATAAAGAATTTCTGGGTGAGTTATAACTCTTCTCTTTTATTCACGAAATTAAGGAGGAAAGAAATTGAAAAAGCTTATCTTTGTTTTTATTGCAAAAAGCTGGCCTGGAAGTGCATTCTAAAGATACAAACGGAAGAGGGATTTCTATTCCGAGGAGAAAAAAATAAATAAATTTGATTTATGAACTTTGGAATATTATGTCTGGGACTATTTTCTTTTTGGTCTATTTCATTTTGACGAATCTGCTTGTTCACGACGCCACTAACTGTTTTGATGCTGGGAACTAAATTTGTTTTGTATTCCTGAACATATAAGAGATAAGGCAGGCTGTTCTGTCTATACTGTGATGTCATCAAGCCTGGAATATTAACCCAATTGTTGCTGAAATAAGTGGGTTTTTTTTTGTTTTCGTGGTTTTAAGAATGGCAATCAAGAGGGTGGCTGAGACTCTGGAAGTAATTATGTTCCAGAAAATAATGGATGAGATTGAGATAACGAAACAAACCCTGAGACAGGGTAGAAAGGAGATGAAAATTGAATTGGGCAAAACGACGCAGGAGCTTAAAGAAATAGGGGATCTTGTGAGAGAGGAGATTGATGTGATCAGAGATGAGAAAAGAAAGATTAAAGGGAGGATACAAGACCTGGAGATTGGAACAAGTGTGGAATTGGAAAAAGATCTGGAGTTTATGGATATTAGAAACAAAGTTTACTGTCTGGAATTCAACGTTGTCTCTGAAGAAATTGATGAAGATATTGGAGATAGGGTTATCAATGTCTTGGATGATTTTCTGGACTAGAATGATGTGATGGAGCTTGACATAGAAAAAATCTATGGAATTAACTACAGATGTGTGACAATGGAAAAACTCTCAAGAGATGGGCCGGTGCATTTTGTGAAAAAGAGGAGCAGAGATATGACTTTACAACAATATTTCAGCAACATATTCAGAATTGATGGCAAGGAAATATTTGTGATGGGGGAAATTCCCATCAGACTCTTATTATATGACTATGGCTACGACAGCAAGATTATTATGGGATACTGATAATGGAAGAATGGATACTGAAATTACTGGACTTGACAGGACTATTGAAGATGGAAGATGGAATTAATATTGATAATGGAGGAATGGCTATTGAAATTATTGGACCTAACAGTTTTGATGAGATGGATTGATCGATATGTTTATTTGGACTATGGCTATGACAACAAGATTATTATGGGATACTGATAATGGAAGAATGGCTACTGAAATTACTGGACTTAACAGGATTATTGAAGATGGAAGATGGAATTAACATTGATAATGGAAGAATGGCTATTGAAATTATTGGACCTAATAGATTTGAACGAGATGGATTAATCGACATGCTTATTTGGAGAAAAATGGATAGATATATTTCTCAAAGAATTGAAACCTCTCTTTGACTTTTTGTGGAAAGAATAAAGTAATGTTTATGAGATTTGATGATTAATTAAGATAACTACTGGAGGAAAGTGATTTTATAATATAATTTAAGAGACAGGATTGTTATATATTGTAGACCTATAACTGATCTGCGACAAATCGGAAGTCAACATTTTATTTTACTGTTTAATTATTTTTGTTTTGTTTTTTGTCTTTGAATGTTTTTTGATTTTGTTTTATGAAAATTTGAATAAAAATTATTGTAAAAAAAAAAAAAAAGAACAAGCAATTCACCCAATTCCTGGACCCTAAAACTGCCAAGCCACAGCATCTGTCTTATCAGAATTCAGCTTCAATTTATTAATCCTCATCCAGTCCATTACAGTGGCCAGACACCAGTTCAGAACCTGCACAGCCTCACCTGCCTCAAATGACAAATAGAAATAGAGCTGGATGGCATCTGCATACCGGTGGTGCTAAGTTACAAAGAGACAAGTTCACCATCTTCATTTCTTATTTTCCCCAAGACAAACACTATTCTTCTGTTACAGTAAAACATTTTCTGGAAAATCAACTTAAATTGGCATATTTGCACCTAATCCTGATTGGCTTGAAATACTGCTGTGCCTGTGGAGCTCTAGCTGAATTGCATTTTAAATGCCTCCTTGGACCACAAGGAAGTAGGTGGAAACAATGGCTGCAGTGCAATGCAGTAATTGGCCACAGATTGCAGGGAAGTGTGTCTAATGAAGCTGCAAGTGGATGAGCTTCATCTCTGCTAGGAGGAGCACTAGATAGATCACCAGATTCCCATTGGACCATAAGTCTTTAACAGAGATGAAATGACTTAGGCCACAATACAAACTTGCCTCCAACTGCTGCCAGCAGAGTTTTGTGGAATGGTGGGCCCACCACCTCATCCACAGCCCTACTGCAAACAGTGGGCAGGGTGGAAGATGGGAGGGGCAGTATGATCGCTGTACCAGCCAGGCCTGGTGCTGTTGAATGAGTGCAGCAAGACTAGCTTGGGATCCAATGGATGCTGGGCTGGATCAGCTGCTCCCCCTCCCTACCTCCAGAATGTCCCATTTTGGGGCTTTCCACTGGTTATTAATGGCAGGCATGACACCGGCACTCCTGCCCACCCATTTGGTGGGCAGAAGGGGGAGTGCCACACCAACAGGAGGTCAGCTTAGCAGGGAGAACTGGGTGGAGGGACAGCTTCATCCACTCCAACCCCCCCCCCCACCAGCCCTGCGCAAGCGAGGGTTGGATTGCTCTGCCTGGCTGCTATCCTAGATTCACTGGAGAGTAAGAGCCCCAGGTCAATGGGACTCACCCGAGTAAACACACAGGACTGCATTACTGGTGCAAGAGTCTGGCCTAAACTCATTTTGGATTATACCCTAACCTTTGATGATACAGCTTCCTGTTTCAACATACATGGACTCAGGTTTTATGTATTGATCCACAGTGAAGAACTATGGCAGTAGCTAGATAATGTGCTGCTCCTGAAAATTGCCTGGAAGTGACATATGAAACTGCATTATATCGCCTAGCTCAGTGTTTCCAAAAGGTTTCAGATTATTTCCTCAAACCCTACCTAGAGATCTTTATATGTAAAGTATATGCTCTACAACTGAGTTATGGCCCTCCCTGACTATTGCTGATGCTATCATTCAAAATCTTATTACATAATTTACCCTTCGATATTAAAGAGTTTTGAAGAAATTTCTCACATTAATCTTCTCCCATTTATTGATTTGTGTATTGGTTATGTGTGGTGTTTTCATGATGAGTTGACTGTTCAGCCATCCACACAAAAACAAATTTCTTGTATAGCAGACTTGCCATTTACTTCTAACTTTTGGGCTTCACACTCCATTAAGATAAATATGAGATTTCCCCCAGTTTGTTAAAATTCTGTTAGAAAGGTTTACAAACAGAATCCTGCTGTGCTGGTATTTGAAAAAGATAGTGAGGTTAAGATAGTGATATATAGAAACAAACTCCTTGAATACATTACAGATGATCAATATTTGGGAGCAATCTTCAAAGAAATTCCTTTTTCTGGTATTGACTATCAAAATGTAACATTAAAGGGCAGGCTACCTGTGGTATTTGAAGCTTTACTCCCAAACTACTATGATCTGGGCATCCTGCACTGAGGAAAAAGAACAGAGGAAATAAACCAGCAGAAATTTAGCATCTTAAAAGAACAAATGTTTATAATCAGTTTGAGAGCTCAGTGGATTTGTGAAATTGTTTGGGATTAATAGGCTATTGATAGCTAATAAAACAATATTTAGCTTTGTCTGGGGAACAGCAGTGGAGAAAGGTGTGGGCACCTTGTCAAACTGGACCTATTGAGAAAGGATGATGGGTTAAGTGTGGGGGTCGGCGTGGCAGCGTGGGTGCCCATTCTTCAAGGAGAACTTGTCAGTTGTTAGTGAGGCTAATGAAAGGAAAGACGCCAGCATCTGATGGCTGGGGTAGTATTGAGGCAAGTTAGCTGACTAATCAGATTGAAAAAGTCCCATGGTATTTATGTCACTTTAATTTGCCTCAAACAATTGAAGACGACAGCACTCTATTAAGCAAAGCTTGATCCAGAACTAAAAGCTAAATAAATTAGGGTCTCAGTTTAATCAAATTATCCTTTCACTAGCCTTGGATTAACTCAGAAAGACAGCGTCGGTCTAGGGGTTTTTGATTGGCTGGCTAATTTTTAAGATGCCAATATGAAGAATGAGAGATTTTACACACAACTACCTCATAGAATACTTCAAACAGCCCCCTTCTTTTTCTTTTAAAAACGGGAAATAATGCATGTGTAAGGAGAATTAGTATTTTTTGTGAGAGAGCCTTCAGCTTTTTTTAAAAAAAGTGTAATTTACTTGAATTATTTCAATTTAGTTGAATTAAATAACCTTACACTACAACTTCTCCCACTTCTTGTGAGGAGTTGTTGCTGGTATTCATCAGTACTGCAATATAAAATGTTTCCTGATTGCCACAATCCTAGGATAAATGATGAAGCTTTCTCTCCTCTTTACTGAATGCCTATTTACTTCTAGATTGTACTCTTAACAAAACAAAAAGCAATCACAAGACACCTAAACTAAAAGTTGTCTGTATTTTCATAGTTCCTTTTACTGTAGCATGAAGTTCTGTTTTAAGACGATTAATTTATTCTGTGCTTCAAGAGTCATTCTTAGGAGGTGTTAGAGTGACAGTGCAAGCCTATACAACTCTACTCAGAACTAAGCCCCACTGATCTCAACAGGACTTACACCCATTTAAATTTATACAGAACTGCAGCCCAATCCATCATTGATAGCGTTCTCTATTCCAGATATCCCTACTACATCCATATATACCTGTATTTTACACCCTACAATATTCAGGGGGAGAAGAAAAGAATAGCCTTGAAGTACCAATTTATTGTTACACATAAATTCCTCAACTGTAAATGAATAACACATATGCAATAGTTATTAAAATTAATGCAAAATGCAAAAACAAGTTAATAAATGCACACTTTCAAATATAAGATATTCATGATATGATATGATGTTGGAATAATATAGCACACACACAAAAACTTGGCACACACACTCAACAGAAAGCAGAGCCAAATCAGCTGGCAGACAAACACCACTTGTCTTCTCAGGACTCCAGATATCAACATCCACCAGGAACTTCAATTTCAATGTTGTAACTAGAGCTGCTTCCCCATACATGCAAGTAACAGAAGACTCATTAGAGGGAGAGGGGGAAGCCATTTCTTAAAACAGAATCCAGGCACCTTTAAAAGCTTGGGAAAATATTTATTAACATGCTAATAAACTTTTTACAATTAAGAAGCTATTTTTGCTTGGTGAATTATACTTTTTTTGTTCGTTATGCAACTCCTATTTTTATGTTAGAAAAAACACTGTCCTTTAAAGCATAATTTTAGTTCAGACTTATGTATTGTATTTTTACTCAGAAATGAGTCCTGCTGTGTTCATGGGTCTTACTCTCAAGTAACTGTGTGCAGTGGGCTGCAGTCTATAACCACTTACCTAAGAAAAAGCCCCATCAAACTCAAATGGGACTTACTTCTGAGTAGACATATGTAACATTGTGCTGTTAAGAACATAAGAAGAGCAATGCTGGATCAATCCAAAGAACTATCTAGTCCAGCATTCTTTTCCCACAGTGCCCAAACAGATAATTGGCAATCACGCGTGGCTGAGTAAAATTGTCTTCCAGGTTTTGTTTGGTTGGAAGACTCCTGTGTCTGAATTTGTTTTATGTGGGGAGATCGGCGCACGACGATCAACACACAATCTTCACAGAAAAGGGCTTTGATCCAATGGCATGGATACGACAACGATTGGAAGTCTTTTATCTGCTGCAGCCTTCACAGCCGTTGTAACATACACATTGTTATCCTCCGCCTGTTCTGCTGTTGAGGACTTTCTTGGATCGTTCTTTGCCTGGTTCCTCTCCCTTGACCTTACCGCCATGGGTGACCCTGCTGGGAGTACGACTCCCGACAGCACCGCTCACAGGGTTCATTGGAACACACAAGCCCACTCACCACTGTAAGGTGACGATCCAGCGAGGGGACCCAAACAGACAGCAGGACCTGAGTGCAGCAGCACTCTCCCCACTTGTGATTCCCAGCAACTGGTATTATGGGCATTTCCAGGCAACCTGTTTAATGAGCATTCATCCTGATTTGTTTGTGGGGAGATTAAATGATGTTGTATCAAGCGTTATACCACACTTCCCAGTGCATTTCCATCGTTTTCCTTATCACAAAAAGTCCAATCTTTTGGGAATCTTTTGTTTTGCAAGAGCTCCAGACCAACTCTAATCATGTGGCCTGAATTTACCGGGATGCAACTGAATCCTACCTAAAAACAATGGTAGTCTGGAAGTGCTCTCAAAGACATACTGTCTCCAACAATGGAGGCAAAACATAACTACCATGACTAGTAGCCATTGATAGCTTTATCCTCCACAAACATGTCTAATCCCCTGTTGAAGTCATCCAAGTTGGCAGCCACTTTTTCCTTATCAACCTTCTCTAACCCATGCGTAATTTTATACACCTCTATCATTTCCCCCCTTACTCAGCTTTTTTTTCTATGCTAAAATGTCCCAAATGTTGTAAAGCATAAGTGAGTTGCTCCATATCCTTGATTTGGTTGGCTGCCCTTTTTTGCCCCTTCTTCTGCTCTAAAATATTCTTTTTTAAATGCAATGACCAGAACTATACACAGTATTCCAAATAAGAGTGCACCATAGATTTATATAAAAATATGATTTGGGTAGACTTATTTTCAATACCTTTCCTAATGATCCCCAACATGCAATTTGCATTTTTCACACCCACAAGGTGGTATCATGCATAGTAGAAAACTACAGGATCAAGAAGTTTATTGCTACCCACATATTTTACAATCAAAGATTCTGATATTTCTTGAAATATTTTTCTTCTTTGGTCTTTTGCAAACTTTTTTTGTCAGAACAGAGCAAAAAAAGGAGGGGGAGAAGGGAAGGTTTACTGAAAAGCTGAAAAGATATAACATCTGTAGAAGAAGTTCCTGGAGGCTTTTTTGGTTGGTTGTTTAAATTTTTTCTGAGTTTTGTAAAGGTAGAACTTCATTAGCTCTAAAATATGATTTATACAAGATTGGAAAGAAACTTGATGTCAAATTTAGGACATCTAAATAAAAGCCAGCTGTTACCACTGTTTCATTTACCCACCAAAATAGAATAAGGCTAACATTACTTTTTAATTTAAAAAGCAAAACAGTCACTTCTAGAAGGAGGTCTCACTCAATATAACTGAGTTTACAAGATATGTCATTATCTTATGCCTTCCCGTGATTTTGTTTCTCTGTTCCCATAAATGTAGGAAAATGCTGTGCAATGGTCAGAAGTAAAATCCTATTGCAATAGTGGATTTCCTGCATCAGCATGTTAGACTAGATGACCTTTGCGGGACCTTCAAATTCTTTGATGGCATAATCCTAGGCATATTTACTTGGAAGTAAGTCCCATTGTATTCCATGGGACATGTAACCACTGAAGATGGTGGTGGTGATGGGGGAACTGTGGAAAGCAGAGTTATATACTTTAATTTTCTTTTAATATTTTAATTTTTGTAGGTAAAAAAGTATTTTTCAGAATTGCCCAGCAAAGCAAAACACACTGCTCCCATTTTCCAATGTTCTACCCCAACAGCAAGATTTTTAAATGTTATAGAATTATTTTATTAATAATAATTTAATTAAAATTATTGATTACCTCTCTGCCTTTCTGTAAGATGTTTGCTTTGCATTGATACTGACCCCCTCACCATGAACCCTTCCGTCCCTTCTTCCAAGAAAACCAAGGCTACAATCCTGTACCCACTTACTTGGGTGTAAGCCCCATTAGACACAAAGAGACTTGCTTCCAAGTAAATATATATACATTGTATTATAAGTTAATTCTTACTGACTGCCTATACTTCAGCTACTTATTGTGTAGTAGCATTTATAGAAAATAACTTGTAGGGAATACCTTATCTCAAATGAAACCACCAGAGGAAAGATCCACCCTGGTCATTAGGAAGAAAGGAAGGGCAAAGAAGGAATCTAGTAGGTCTTTAGAACTAGGGGAATTCCCAAGAAATTTAGAACTAGAAAATGAAACAGAAGCAGGAAAGAAAGGTGCACTGAAGAGAGGCAAACAGCAGCTCTTGAAAACTCCTATATCCTGGTGTCCAAACAATAATCAATTAGAGTTCTGATTTCACACATTGGCTGAAAACACTGAAAGGCAGGAGCAGCCTGGCTGGTTTATCTCACAGAAATAGCTTAGAAGGGTGTCTGCACATTTTGCTTTATAACTTCCCTTCTAGTAGGTGGGGAGAGGCTTTCCTTTTTTTCTTTTTGTTAAAGGAAGCTCAAACCCTGGGGGCCCTTGCAGGCCGAGGCCCTAGTGCAATTGCACCATTATAAATCCAGCCATGTAACTTGGAACACAATAATGCTCCACATACAGCTGAGAACAGATTCATCCTGTCTGATGAGCAGATTAGAGTCAATCCACTTCATCTGTGTTGTTGGTCTGCAATCAAAAAGATAGAGACTGCCAGTCATCACTGTCAGTGATACAACGGATTGGCCACTGTGAGAACAGGATGGTGGACTAGATGGGCCATTGGTTTGATCCAGCAGGCTCTGTTTATGTTCTTATTTAGGAAAACATGTTTAAAAACTTCCTCATGGACTATAGATGTCTGGTACAAGTAGGGTTGCCAGGTTCTTGGCCTGAGACTGATCCAGTATCTTTAGGAGAAGAGAAAGTCAGCCAAGTGCAGGTGTTCTTGCAACTCTGTAATGGGAAAAACCACAAGGTGGACTTCTCCCTTCCCCATGCACAACTTTTAAAGATACAGAAGACCTCTTGGAGGCCAGGCACCAAGAGATCTTCTGTATCTTTAAAAGTTGTGGAGGGGGAAGCGAGAATTCCACCTGGTGGTTTTTCCCATTACAGAGTTGCAAGAACATCTGCACTTAACTGACTTTCTCTTCTCCTAAAGATACAGGACCAGTCTCAGGCCATGGACCTGGCAACCCTAGGTACAAGGAGGGAAGAGGGAGGAGAAGAACAGTACTTCTTTAGGCTACTCTCTTCCACCCAGGCCAGGTT
This sequence comes from Rhineura floridana, assembly GCF_030035675.1. Taxonomy (NCBI): domain Eukaryota; kingdom Metazoa; phylum Chordata; class Lepidosauria; order Squamata; family Rhineuridae; genus Rhineura; species Rhineura floridana. The sequence continues at coordinate 139,030,532 of NC_084481.1, read as the reverse complement.
ATTAATACATGTATTGTGGGAAATATATCTAAAATAATACATATTACATCTGGTGATCTAATCAACTGGAGCACTTTCAAGTCCCATCAATTTCAGTGAAAGAACTTAAACCAAAGTCTTCAATACTACACACACTTACCCACAAGTAAGTCTTCTGAATGCAATGTGGCTTACTTCTGAGTAGACATTTAAAGGATTGCATGGAGTCGTGCGGTATCTTAAAGTTTAAGATGATGGCAGAATTTTCACAGACTATATACTACTTTATCAGATGCATAATATGTGTATCCTATTCTCTCTCCCCACCTGACCCTACACACACACGCACACCAGTGTATACAGAGGGAAAACTGAAATAGTGGGGCCAAAAGGTGAAGTCCAGGACAACTCAATGTGAAGCTTAAATGTTTACAAAGTAAGCAGTGACCCATTCAAAATAGAATTCACCTATTTAATCACAGAATCATATAATTGTAGAGTTGGAAGGGGCCTATAAGGCCATCGAGTCAACCCCCTGCTTAATTATTTATTATTATTTATTTAATTAATTTGTATCCCACCCTTCCTCCCAGCAGCAGCCCAGAGCGGCAAACAAGGCACTAAACACACTTTAAAACATCATAAAAACAAATCTTAAGATACATTAAGACAAAACAGTGTTAAAACCATTTTTAAAACTTTTTTAAAGGGTTAAAAACATTATTAAAAAACATATTAAGCAATTCTGACACAGACACACACTGGGACACCTCTCAACTTAAAAGGCTTGTTGAAAAAGAAAAGTCTTCAAAAGGCGCCGAAAAGATAGCAGATGGCGCCTGCCTAATATTCAAAGGGAGGGAATTCCACAGGGTAGGTGCTGCCACACTAAAGGTCCGTTTCCTATATTGCACAGAATGAACCTCCTGATAAGATGGTATCTGCAGGAGGCCCTCACCTGCAGAGTGCAATGATCAACTGGGTATGTAAGGAATAAGACAGTCTTTCAGGTATCCTGGTCCTGAGCTGTACAGGACTTTACACACCAAAACTAGAACCTTGAACCTGGCCCAGTAGCAAATGGGCAGCCAGTGCAATTCTTTCAGCGGTGGGGTGACATGTTGGCGATACCCTGCCCCAGTGAGCAGTCTCGCCGCCACATGTTGCACCAGCTGCAGGTTCTGGACCAACCTCAAGGGCAGCCCCACATAGAGCGCATTACAGTAATCCAGCCTAGAGGTTACCAGTGTGTGGACAACAGTGGTCAGCCTATCCCGGTCCAGAAACGGCCACAGCTGTCTCACCAGCCGAAGCTGATAAAAGGCACTCATAGTCACTGAGGTCACCTGGGCCTCTAGCGACAAAGATGGATCCAGAAGCACCCCCAGGCTACGGACCTGCTCTTTCAGAGGGAGTACGACCCCATCCAAACCAGGCAACTGACCAATTATCCAAACACAGGAACCACCAACCCACAGCGCCTCCGTCTTGCTAGGATTCAGACTCAGTTTATTGGCTCTCATCCAGCCCACCACCGAGTCCAGGCAGCGGTCCAGGGCTTGCACGGCCTCTCCTGATTCAGATGTTACGGAGAAATAGAGCTGGGTATCATCAGCATACTGCTGACACCTCACCCCAAAGCTCCTGATGACTGCTCCCAAGGGCTTCATATAGATGTTAAACAGCATGGGAGACAAGATGGTACCCTGTGGCACCGCACAGCACAGCTGCCAGGGGTCCAAAAGACAGTCACCCAATGCTATTCTCTGAGAACAACCCTGGAAATAGGATCGGAACCACTGTAAAACAGTGCCTCTAATACCCATCTCACCAAGTTGGAGCAGAAGGATACCATGGTCAATGGTATCAAAAGCTGCTGAGAGATCAAGTAAGAATAACAGGGTTGCACTCCCCCTGTCCTTCTCCCAATAATGCAGGAATCCAAATTAAAGCAAACCCGACAGGTGCCTGTCCAGCTGCCTCTTGAATGCCTCCAGTGTTGGACAGCCCACAGTCTTCCTAGATAATTGGTTCCATTGTTGTACCACTCTAACAATTAGAATGTTGTTCCTAATGTTAAATCAAAATCTGGCTTCCTACAATTTGAGCCCATTCTTCCGTGTCCTGCACTCTGGGACAATCGAGAAGGGATCCTGATCCTCCTCTGTGTGACAACCTTTCATGTACTTGAAGAGTGCTATCATATCTCCCCTCAGTCTTCTCTCCTCCAGGCTAAACATGCCCAGTTCTTTCAGTCTCTTCTCATAGGGCTTTGTTTCCAGTCCCCTGATCATCCTTGTTGCCCTCCTCTGAACCTGTTCCAGTTTGTCTGCATCCTTCTTGGAGTGCGGAGACCAGAACTGGAAGCAGTATTCAAGATGAGGCCTAATCAGTGCTGAATAGAGGGGAACTAATACTTCACATGATTTGGAAACTATACTTCTGTTAATTCAGCCTAAAATAGCTTTTGCTTTTTTTGCAGCCACATCACATAGTTGGCTCATATTCAGCTTGTGATCAACAACAATCCCAAGATCCTTGTTGCATGTTGTATTGCTAAGCCAAGTATCCCCCATCTCATAACTGTACATTTGGTTTCTTTTTCCTAGGTGTAGAACTTTGCACTCATCCCTGTTAGATTTCATTCTGTTGTTTTCAGCCCAATGCTCCAGAGTATCAAGATCCCTTTGCATTTCTTTCTGTCTTCCAAGGTATTAGCTACCCATCCCAATTTTGTATCATCTGCAAATTTGATAAGCAGTTCCCGCACCTCCTCATCCAAGTCATTAATAAAACTTTTGAAGAGCACTGGGCCCAGAACTGAGCCCTCTGGTACCCCACTTGTTACCTCCTCCCAGTTTGAGAAGGAACCATTGATAAGCACTCTTTGAGTACGATTATGTAGCCAACTGTGGATCCACCTGATAGTTGTTCCATCCAGGCCACATTTAGCTAGCCTAATAAGAATATCATGGGGCACTTCGCCGAAAGCTTTGCTAAAGTCAAGATATATTATGTCCACAGCATTCCCACAGTCTACCAGGGAGGTTACCCAATAAAAAAATGAGCCAAGATTATTCTGCCAGAGTTTGTTCTTGACAAATTCATGTTGGCTTCTAGTACATCACTGCATTGTTTTCAAGGTGCTTACAGATTGACTGCTTTATAATCTGCTCCAGAATTTTTCCAGGGATTGATGTCGGGCTGACTGGTCTGTAGTTCCCAGGTTCCTCCTTTTTGCCCTTTTTGAAGATTGGAACATTAGCCCTGCTCCAGTCATCCAGCACTTCACCCATCCTCCACAATTTCCAAAGATAATAGACAGTGATTCTGAGAGTTCTTCAGGCATTTCCTTCAATACTTTAAGATGCAGCTCATAGGGCCCTGGAGATTTAAACTCATTCAGAGTGATTAGGTATTCCTTGACCATTTGTCTATCAATATCAAGCTGCAATCCTGCCCCTTCAACTTCACATTTCTCAGGAGGCTCATAGACCCTCTTTTGGGAGAAGACTGAGCCAAAGTAGGAATAGAGCACTTCTGCCTTTTCTTTGTCATCCGTTATCATTTTGCCATCCTCATTGAGTAGCTGTACCACCATTTCTTTTCTCTGTCTTGTACTATGGATGTACCTGAAGAAAGCTTTTTTTGTTGCTTTTGGCATCTCTCGCTAACCTCAACTCTTTCTCAGCTTTAGCCTTCCTGACACCATCACTGCAATTCCATGATACCTGCCTGTACTCTTCCTTTGTGGTCTGGCCTTCCTTCCACTTTCTGTATGTGTCCTTTTTTTTGTTTTCAGGTCATCTCTAAGCTTTCTGTGAAGCCACATTGGCTTCTGCTGTCTTCCCCCCCTTTTCCTTGATGGAATTGTTGCCATGGCACCTTTATAATTTCCTTTTTTAGAAACTCCCAACGATCTTGGACTCCTCAGTAGTGTCGCTTGCCACAGAACCTTACTTACCATTGTTCTGAGTTTGTTAAAATCGGTTTTCCTGAAGTCCAGGTTATGTGTATGGCTACTCTCAGCTTTTGCTTCCTTTAAAATAAGAACTGAAGTATAGTGTGGTCACTTTCCCCCAGAGTTCCCTTAACTGCCACTTCATCCACCGAGTCATCTCTATTGGTTAGAATCAAGTCAAGGATAGATGATCCTCTAGTTGCTTCCTCCACTTTCTAATAGATTATCTCCAACAAGTCAGGAATTTCTTGGTGTGTGTGTGTTTGGCAGAATTTGTCTTCCAACAGATATTGGGGTAATTGAAATTCCCCATTACTGCTACATCATGCCTCCTCGAAACATTGGCAATGTGCTTTTCAAAGGTTTCATCCTCGTCTTCTCCTTCATTGGGCAGTTGATAGTAGACTCCAACTACCATGTTCCTTTTATTCCTCGCCCCATTAATTTTAATCCAGGTACTCTTGGTGAATCTATCAAGCGAGTCCTCCTGTATATCTGTGCAGGGATATATTTCTTTAACATATAGCGTGACTCCGCCTCCCTTTCTATTCTTTCTGTTCTTTTTGAACAAGTCAGTTCCTTCAATTGCTGTATTTCAGTCATGGGAGTCATCCCACCAAGTTTCAGTTACACTTATCAGGTCGTATTTACTCCTGTATTAAGACTTCTAGTTCGTCTTGTTTGTTTCCCATACTCTGGGAATTAGTATACAGACATCAAAGGCCATGTGATTTACAGCCTGGCTTCCTTCCTACATTTTTATGAAGACTATTATTGGGCCCCATTAGAGGCATTCCCTCAGATTCCCTTACTGTGCACAAGCCTTTGTTAGTCTTTACTGCCAATTTTACATCTCCCTCCCCCTTAGGATTCAGTTTAATGCTCTTCCCAGTTGAAAGAAATCAAAACCTTGAAAGTGCTAAACTTGGAAGGATGGGTCAAACCTAGATATTTAACGCATGTATTTCTTGTATCTATTTTTTTTTAAAAAGGGGGGGTCGGTTATTGGTGTTTAACTAAAAGGCAACAAAAACAGCAGCACTCAATAAACATGTGATGAATGCAAGACCCTTCAGATCAGAGACTCCAACGGTTGTCAAAAATATCATTATTTGATGAGAACCAAAACAAGTAAGCAATCCCGCTTACTTAAAAAAACGGCCCATCAGCTGATTCTCCAGCTGTCTCTGACAAAAACTAAGAGGGAGGCAAATTACCTTCCACTGGAAATATGGAAATCAGTGGGGCCAGTGGTTCACCCTCTGGGTGAGGATGCACCAGGGGATGTGAGAAGGGGACAGCCTAAAAGGTGGGCACACGGGTGGGTTTTTTAAAGGGTTGTAAGAAATTGTTTTCAAACAGCTGGTACAGCACAGTGAGGAGAGCCTGGGTGGGAGTCCAGAGTCTGTGAGTTCAAATCCCCGCTCGTGTCTCCTGGGTGTCAAGGGCCAGCTAAAGATCACCCCCACAGGGAGTGGCTCAGGGGTTACGTGCCCTGCCACCTGTGCAGCCGTGGGCAAGCTGCATAGTCCCAAGGAGCCCAGTTGCCCCCCACTGGCAGTTGCGGACAAAGAAGGGGCTGTCTTGTGTAGCTGTGGCCAGCTGAGCAGGCCCTCACCAGCTGGGAAGGACTAGCCTCAGAGGGAGGCAATGGTAAACCCCCTCTGAATACCGCTTACCATGAACACCCTATTCATAGGGTAGCCATAAGTCCGGATCGACTTGATGGCAGTCCATTTCCATTTTTGCATTTTCAAGAAATGGTTCTAATCACCATCTTTCTTCAGCTGACACCCTAGTAATTCATCTATCTTGTATCAATTGATTGTATGCAAACCACTCTAGGAGCCTTTTTGGCTTTAGAGTGGGGCACAAACACAATATATATATTTTTAAAAAATACAGCTTTGGCTCTGCCTGGCAACGAGGCGTTTCTCTTGCCGCTCTCAACTCTTCAAGGTAATTCCAGAGGAACTGCACAGACTTCCACGATACTATTCCAGAACGAATGGTGTGCAGACTTTGCGGTTGATTCTCTGACTGAGCCTTTCCCAACCTTTGAGTCTTTGGATGTTTCTGGACTACAGCTCCCATAATTCCTGACCATGGGCCATAGAGGCTGGAGTTGATGGGACTTGTAGTCCAAGACGCCATCACACCAAGGCACCCTTACTCTCTTCCCTAGAAAAGTTTCAGGCGAAGCGGGGCGGGGAAGAAGGCGATGTCTGAGCCGCAAAGAGGGTGACACAGCGGGTGGAGGCAAGAGGGCCCCTTGCAGACACAGGCCCTAGTGCCTTTTCTCCAATTTCACTTTTCTCTAGTTGCACTATTATCCGGCCTTGGATTAATTGACCAAAACCATGGAAACTAGCTCCCTCCACTGCACGTTATTGCGCAATCTTACTGCCGAATCCTTAGGAATAGAAACAGAGACGGTTTATTGGGATCTCTCTTCGAGTCCCACCATGGTGACAAACAAAAGATAACCACCCTTCCCTTTTTGTTGTTGTTTGCACTCCTGTGTGCTCGTACGCTTCTCACTCGCTTGTTCCCATGAAGTTTGGCTCAATAGACCCACCATACATATTCTTTCCGCCGCTTCACCGCCTTCTTATATATTCTTTTCTCTCATTGGCCAGCGGCCGGAAACGCCAACCCGGAAGTTTGGGTGCGCCCCGTGTTGCACGTGAAAGGATCACTGTGGTGTGTTGTGGGAGGCGTACTAAGAGATCCTGGTCATGAGCTCCAGGGTAGCTGTGGTGGTTGGTAGGTTCCGTCCCACCATCCGAAGGTTTCGGAGCGATTGGATCTCTGCAGCACTCATTCCTTTCTTATTATCGCAGGCGAGGCGCAGGCAGCGGCAGGGGATGCTTCGGAGGACGAGCCTTGCTTGTCTGACAGCGCGAGCGAGGATGCCTGGGAGGAAGACGATGATGACGAGACGAAGGGACCTGCGCTGAGGACCTCCTGCCTTTTCTGTGACAGGTTTGGCTCGGCTTGCGTTTTCGGCCTCTCAAAAGAGAGATGGGAGTCTCTGTCCCGTACGAGCCTCTAAAGCTTTTGTTTTGATGCCGGCATTAGCAGCAGCAACTTTTACTGCCCAGTTCGTTTGTGTTTTTCTCTCTTCCCTTTTCCATGTTTACTGGAGTCCCCAAAGCGACTTATAACAGCAGTAATAATTATTTTAAAAACTCAGCAGTTTTTAAAGTTCACATTAAAAATGTTTATTAAAACAAGGCAATGTGTGGTATTCAGTGCTAGTCCTATTCAGAGAAGATCCATTGAAGATGACAGACATGACTGACTTGGGTTGATTAATTTAGATGTGTTTACTCTTAGTATGACTTAGTTGAATACAACACAAAATCTTGCAAAACAGCTTCAGTTCCTGGCAATATAAAAGATTGCAAAGCAACATTTTTTTAAAAAATCATTTTTTTAGGTAGGAAAGTGCTGGTTCTGTTTAACTTTGTTACAGGATTCAAAAATAACCAAAAGAGTTTAAAGTTGTACAGCACCTATTTGGGTTTTGTTCTATCAGTGGGATCCGTTGGCATAAAACACACAGAAAGGTCTGCAGCACTGTGTGGAGCAGGAATGGGAAACCTGTGGATTCCAGATGTTGTTCAACTCCAACTCTCATTAGCCCCAGCCGGCATTTTCAGTGGTCAGGGATGATTGGAATTATGCTTCAAAAACATCTAGAGGGCCACAGATACCCCATTCCTGATGTAAAAGTAACCTCTGGTCGGCTTCTCTGTATTCACTTGAACAGTAACTACATTATTTTATTTATTTGCCACCATGGGCTCCTGCTGGGAGGAAGGGAGGGATATTAATCAAATAATAAATAAATAAATTCAATTTCTATTCCTCCCAGAAGGAGCTGCATTGTTGCTCAAAGGTGGAGGGGCTTGTGCAAGGAAATAGCCATGTAATAGTATAAGTGGGAAACCTGAACACTCCACCAAGGCTTTGCACAGTGAGTGAGGAGCACAGGCAGCAAAGAGCATTCAGTATGGCAGCTATTGGCCTTTTTTTGCCTGTAAGCACTGCTGGTCCTCATGTACAGCCAATGCTTTTTTCTCTGCTTTTTTCTGTTAAGTGACAAAGTTTTTGCTGCAATACAGTAATATGCTTCCATTTCACATTTTTCTTCACATCGATACTCCGGAGGTTAGTGTTGTTCATTCTCTGATAATTGCCCGAATTACTATCCACTCAGCTGGAAGTTTTATTTTTTTTAGGGGCTTGTGGTCTATGTCTATTTCCAGATGCCGTTAAAGTCATATTTAAAAAGCTTGACATAACATTTGAACAATTCATATATTCAGTTTTCTATGTCTTCCAAGATTTTTCTGTTCAGCTGAGGATGCTTTTTGCCACTGTACATCAGACCATGGTTTCAACATTGGTGAGGTGGCTTATAAACACAGTAAGTTTATTTTTCCATTGTATAAGTTTTTTAGTACTTTGCTACAAGGTTACCTTTTACAAATTGAACTTTTATGAAGGTCTCTTAAACCTTGAAATAAAACCCACCAGATTTTAGACTAATGAAGAGCTATTCTGTACCCTTTAAATCTCTTTGGTAAACCTGTTTTGTAGTGTTTGTATGACATCTTAATTTTTGATATTTCTATATGATTGAAATAATTCTTTTAAGTGAAGCAGAAAGAGAATAAAGGGAAATTGAATAACATTATGGGAATGATCTTAATCTATATACAAACTGATATACCCACACAAACTACAGTATAAATTGCTAAATAGGGAAATATAAAAAAAACCCAGAAGCTTTCAGGTAGTTTACAGTGTGAGCTTAATTCATCTTACTGTGATAGGTAAGCTGCATATGTTGTTTGAATCTGCCAGTACTTGTGACAAGTAAGATTCTTAAGTGTCAAACATTCAGAATACCTCAGGGGGCTAGGAGATGCAGTCGAGTTTTAGCACACAAGTGGGTGGATCATTCTTTGTAAGTGGAGCACTTCTGTATACATATTGGAAATCCTGATCCTTTGAGAGGTTGCTTGATCAGGGCTACAAGAAAAATGTAAATGGTATCTGAGCTACCAAAATTCTTCTGTGTGGTGAAAATCTGCTTGCTGTTACAATAGAAAATATTAAAAATATATTTTCTGTGAGCCAGTAAGAGATGGGGATTATTTTTGGCATTCTTTTGGAGGGTGATATCTGAAAACCAGTCTGGAAGTTGTGACGGGGTATAATATAGCTGAGCAGGAAAAAAGTCTCTGAATGCAGCTGGTAAATAGGTTAAAATGCTGGTGAACTCTTCACCTTGGCTAAACACTAATTCTGCTGTCCTTCCCCTCTTTTAGGACTTGATTTCTATGGATACATCAAACTAGTAAACTTTATTAGGCTGGAAGTAAGTTACCAAGTATTCTGTGACTTGAAGTTGAACAGTACAGTGTCTCTTTGAAGGCATGGTAGTGAGAATTTGTTTAAAGTTTAGTAATAGGTTTCTGAGGAAAACTGCAGCACATGTTTGTTCTAAACATGCAGTTAGTTTCTGTTGCTTTCATGCTTACAATTTGTCTAATAATTTTTTATATGATAAACATTTTGGGATTGCAAAACTGGGTGTGGTAAGAAGTGTAATATGGGAAGGATAAAGGTTCTGTTTAGATGTAGAATGTATGGTGAATGTGTATCACGTTTACTATTTTGCAATCCAAAACACATGTCTACTTAGAAGTAAGCTCAGTTGGGTTCAATGGGACTTACTCCCAGGTAACTGTGAATTGGATTGCAGCCTTACTCAGGGTGTGCTACTGGTAGGTGTTGGATATAATTTTAGGAACATGTTTGTGTGACTTCTTCATGAGATTCATCTCATGTTTTCTTGTGATGTGGAATTAACACCTTGATGAATGGACTGCTTCAAGTCGATTCCAGCTTATGGCGACCCTATGAATAGGGTTTTCATGGTAAGTGATATTCAGAGGTGGTTTACCATTGCCTTCCTCTGAGGCTGAGAGGCAGTGACTGGCCCAAGGTCACCCAGTGAGTTTCATGGCTATGTGGGGATTCCAACCCTGGTCTCCCAGGTCATAGTCCAACACTCTAACCACTACACCACACTTGCACTCTAACACCTTGATAATAACTGGATAATATTAATCCTGCCAAAGCTACAGAATTGCCAAGGCTGTAAGTAATATCCAAATGTAATTTATCTATGGTCCACTAACCACAAATAAAATAAAGTTGCAGAAAAAATAATAGACTGTCTAAGAAAAATTGTTTGATTTGGAAGTTGGCAACTAGTTCCAGGATTTTAAAAAACTAGAACGCTTCAGTAAAATGATCAGTAGACTGAAGGGTGACCAGGGAAAGACTGTGAAATAGGGTATGTGTACAAGTACCAAAAGAGTTAAGATTTAGCATTCTAGGAGTCTCGGCTTCTGAAAGAGTTTTCCAGTTAGTACTGGTTAAGGCTTGAAGCCTGACTTTTTATTCTATTCTCCTTCAGCAATAGCTATAAAGATGCTTTAACAACACTGAACATACATTAAACATGTTAAGAACTTTATATCTTCATCTTTTATTTCAGAAACCATCTGTAGAGAATCTTAGTTCTATTAAGACCCCATTTCCTTGGGAGGAAGAAAAATATTTGAAGCCTATATTGGAAGACGACCTCTTACTCCAGTTTGGTAGGGCTCTTTTAAATTTAAACACAACCTTTATAAGAAGGATAAGCAACTTCATATACTGATGACTTAAAGAACTGGTGCATTCTGGGGCAAGAAAAAAGTTATCTTGTATCCTCAAGGACATAAAGGGCACTAAATGTTTAGATTAAGGATAGTATTCAATGCTAGTTCTATTCAGAGTAGACCCATTGAAGTTAATAGATATGACTAACTTCATTAATGTCAATGGGTTTACTCTGAGTAGGATTTACTTGAATACAACCCTAAGTTTCCGCTTTGTAAAAATATACATTACAAAATGAGAATTTGAGATTACAGGGGAAGACAGTGTGACAGTATATTGGTCACTCTGCCTTTTGGCTCATTTCCCAACTAATGGTTTTCTGGCAGCTTATGTGACAGACTCTAGAATTTGTAAGTTGTGTTGCTGAATGCCTGGTCATATAATGATAAAACTTCCGCCACCCGGGACTTTGTCCTGGATGAACAGGCAGAGGTGGGGGCATATATCTGTTTGTGTTGTCTAACATGATTCTCTGTGAGCTGTGAACTTGACCTGGGGGAAGTGGAGATGGCCCGATGGGGGATTCTCTCTCCTTGACCAGATGCCCCTTCCAGTATTTGCTAGAATTTGAGTGTGTATTTCTGCAGTTGGGTGCTCAGGACAGGATAGGAATTCTGTTAGTCCATTGTTCACCCTACTGCCAAATGGTCTCACTACTAGAGCTAGCCAAGGTGGTGTTGGGTGATGCTACAGTTCCCTCCCTCCCCCAGACTGATTGTTCTGGGATACTTTAACATCCATGCTGAGGTTCCTCTCTTGGGAGTTGTTCTGGAGTTCATGGCCACCATGGGATTCTCTCAGGAAACTTTTAGCACCACCTATTTTTCTGGGCACACTTTGAGCTATGTCCTTTTTGTGCTGGATGGGAGGAGGGTGATCTGGAGGTGGGAGAAGTTAATTTAACTTCATTGTCATGGACCAGTCACTACCTGGTTGGGTTTAGGCTCACAGAACACCAACCTTTGCTGGATGGTGGGGGCCTATTAAGAATGTCCATCCTAGGACATTGATGGATCCCATTGGCTTTCTAATGGCTCCTGGGGATTTCTCAGTTGCTGCTGTTGAAGCCTTAGTTGACCTCTGGAATGGGGAAGTGACTTGGGAGATTAATATAGTAGCTACTAAACATCCTCTCTGATGACACTACATTAGCCCCTTGGTGATTTGAGGAGCTGTGAGCTATGAAAGGGCAAACAACTAGAGCAATGGTAATGGAAGACTTGTGACAAATCTAATTGAACACAGGATATAAGTCATTTACAGCCTACTCTACTGCAGTGCTGATGGCAAAAGAAATCTTTCCTGTCACCTACATGCAGTCTGTTAGCCATTGGGCTGTTGTGAGTAGTTGGAGAAGTGGACTGCACAGTAACTCACTGTGAGCAGTTTGCTACACATTTTACCCCTAGACAGAATGAAATATGCAACACGTAGACAGTTATCACACGTATCCCCATCACAGCACTGGACTGAGAGGACAGGTTTAAATTACTCTGCAGCCCAGTACTACAATGAGGAGGATGCCTGCTGTCTCTACTCTTCAGAGTAAGGTACATGGTAATCTAAGAAAAAATTTTTTAAAAAAAAGTCCAGCCAAAAATGAGCACTTTTAATTCCTATTGCAGTGAGAGAGTTAAGCAGTGTAGTTCAGTGGGCAGAATGTTGGCCTTGTACAAGGCACACTTTGATTCAGTCGCTTGCTCAGCTATGAATTTCAATTAATGTTGATGGGCACTGATGGTGAAAAAATGAACTAACCCCCTTCATGTTATATGTCATCCTACTTCTGCACACTTTGCTTTCTGGAATTTGCTGTGGTTTTTCAAGGAGTCCCCTGAACTCTTTTGTCCCTATAGGAGTCCTTTCTAGTCAAAACAATTAACCTGAATGCGTACAAAGAGTTTGGCTTTGGTACATTTCAAAGTTGGAACACTGGAGAGTGCTGTATAGTAACAAAACCATTTTAGTTGGCATCCAAAGAATGTTATGCCTTTGACTTCTTCTCTCTGCCCAAGGGGGGTTTGGCCAGTGTTTCTCAAACAGCAGCCTCCTGTCTGCAACTTGCCAACCCCTTTTAAAACTGAGGAAGACTTTAAAAGCAGTTTGATATTTTATGGGTAAGATAAAATAAATCCTGTTAAGTACTTCCAAGGGCACGTCTAATGTAGCCACTTGGAATCCAGCTTTTTGAATTTTTCAACCATGAAGGAGTAATGTGAAAAATATAATTTGGTGGCAGCAGTGAAGTTTCATTTGGATAATGTCAAAAGAAGCTTCTTTTCCTTCCTCTGTTTAACCTTTTACAACAGGAGTGGAGAACCTCAGACCTGGGGCCAAATGTGGTCCTCCCCAGTGATGTGGGCTAGAACATTTTTTCCAGTGCTTTATTTTTCTGCAGAAAATATCTCTTTCAAATGTTCATTTGGAACAATGAATGGATGCCTAATATTGCATTTGCAATTGGCACGTTTCAGATGTTATTTTTTTGGTTTTGTTTACTAAATACAAATAAAACCAATCACTCTCTAGAGCAGGGGTTCCCATACTGTGGTCCATTGAACATCAGTGGCCTACGCTCTTCATTCAGATAGCCTGAGTGTGTCTGTGGAGAACACTTGCAATTGAATACAACATAACACAAGAAGCAATAAAGATACAATTAAAAATCATACAGCATCGAACACAGCATGTTACAACTGCTAGAACAGGCCTTTCACTGGCCCCGCTCCATGTCCCCCTGAAGTGGAATGTGGCCTTGAACGGTGATGATCCCTCTTGCTTGCCTGGATGGAGAGGGGTGTGTGGTGTAGAAACCTCTGGTGTTTGCATGGCTGGAACGTAGCCTGCCGTACGAAGGCAAGAGTCGCAACTGTAGCTGTGTTCGTTTTCTGACTCTAGCCATGACTGTCGCTGGCATGCACATCCTGGAAGGTTACCCGGAAAGGAACGTGGTTCTCAGGCTGTTTTGCAGACCATGCTACATAAAAGCATTTACTGCTACTGCCAAAAGAAGCTTTTCATGTTACTCCCTCCTGGTTGCATGTAGAGGGATTTGCTGTTTATAACCTAACATACCTCACTGAGTTGTTGGGAAAAGAAAATGGAGAGGGGTGAACTATGTTTTCCATGTCGAGTACCTTGGAAGAAAGGTGAGATATAAATAAAATATAAAATGTAGTAATAAACATAGCCCAGAGCCTCCTTGGCATACAGAACAAGCCATGCAGTTGTTTGGATACCAAACAATTCGTAAGTCACAATATTTGCACACTGTGTGGTAAATTCTCTTGGTTCCTTTCTAGATATAGAAGAACTTCTTGACTCCACTGATGTTTCTTGTCCTAAGGGACTAACTGAGGCTTCATCTCTCCTTGAGCGTTTGAAACGTGCAGAGCACAAAGCAGAGCTGGCAGAAGCAGCATTGGCCAGAGCCCAAGAAGATCTTCAAAAAATGAGGTATTGACGAAAAGTCTTTTTACTCCAGTACCTTGATATATTAAAGTGAAATAGGTTTCAACACTAAGGCTTCATACTGGTGAAGATGTTCAGCAGGATGACTGTTCCATTAAATGGATTAGAAAGAGGTTAGTAGGCTGCATGCAAAATTCATATGTATATATTGTCACAGAGACCAGGTCTCCTGTTAAGTTGCGGGGAAGCAAAGTGGGTTATCAATTCTACAATCAAATAATACATAAAATAAAGCAGGCTGCCATTCTTATTCTGTGGCAGAGGGACATTGCAGACATGGCAGTTCCTGCAGTATTCTCCCCTATTTTTGGCAGTACAACAATCTTACAAATGCAGGAATCACGACTGTTACGCACCCTGAAGTGTTGCATGAAGAGTTGAGGTACATTTTAAAATATTTTTTAAACATCTACCTCTCCTATTTTTCCAAGGAGACTCAAGGCAGCTAAGAGATAGTAATGAAAATAGAATAACAGGCAGTAATCCCTAAAAGGTGAATTCGCTATGCTAACACAATTAACCAAAGGTCTTTTTAAAAACAGGCTCAGTGTTCATCAACCACCTAAAGCAGCATAGTGATGGGGCTTGATGGACCTTACTGGTAAGGCATTCCATAAGGTAGGAGTCACAACAGAAAAGACCTTGCCCCTAGTTGACACCAGCCTTACCTCCAAAGCTGAGGGATTTGCAGCAGAACCCCACATGACCATTGGAACACGTGGGCTGAACACATGGTAGAATGTGGTTCTCAAAGGTTAAAACCAGCACATTGAATTGAGCCTGTAGGAATGGCATGACTGAATTAAAACTCCTACCTCATGTCAGCATTCTGGCTGTAGCAATTTTGCGCTAACTAAAATTTCCAAATACATTTTCAAGAGTAGACCCACACAGTGTGTCAGTCTTACAGGATTCTTACAGATCACTGGAGCATGAAGTACCATGGCAGAGTCCACCTTTGTCAGGAATGGCTGCACTCACCACAGCAGCCAATGCTGGAATAAGGTACCTCTAGTAACAGACACCATCAAACAGGAGCTCTAGGTTGAGAAATACCTCCAAAACTAGGCACCTGCTCATTCAGGGAGAATTTAACCCCATCCAGAACTGGCTTTAAACTCCATATTGAGTCATGTGACCCACCTACTAATAGTATGTCTGGTTTGTCTGTATTAAGTTTCAGCTTCTTGAAGCTCACCCAGTCCTTCAGTGCTATCAAACTGCCTCCGTAGGATCAGATGACAGTCAGAAGGAGAGTTGGGTATCATCAGCATACTGATGACTCCATAGTCCAAATCTCTGGATGACCTCCTCCAACGACTTCATGTAGATGTTAAATAGAAGGGGGGGGGAGGGGACAGACCATGGAGAAGAGAAATGCCACTTTCTGAGTCCTGTTTCTCAGGAATGAACACAGCCATGGTGACACCATGCCCCCAGACTCCCCACTCTACTGACAAAGTGGAGCCCAAGTCAGAATGGATCTGAGCAATTTTATATGCAAAGTGCTTCGCAAGCAGGACACAGTGGGCTTCCGTGGCCCCATGTAACTCATTCTGAAGACCATGATGTAAAAGGTTCTTCACAACATGTAATACCTCTGCTGGATGGCACCGAGCAGGTGCAATGGCAGTGGACAAGTAAGCCTTTGTCACCATCATTGCCACAGAATAGGCTTGACAATGAAAGCTAAGCCATCTTCAGTTGCGTTTGCTCCAAGTCTTCCTTAGCTGTAAACCAGACACCATAAAAATAGCTTCTTGGTAAACCAAGGAGCCTTGTGGACTCTACCAGTGGGAAGATGGGCTTAGAAGATCTTGGGTCAATTTGCAGAAGACAGAAGTGGCCGGGGCATCAGCAGCGTTGCCAGCTATGTCAGTTGGAAAATCCCTCAGACTTGTCAGAAATCCATTTGAATCCATTGGTTTCTAGGAGAGAACCACCCTAATCCCCCCCCTCCAGTAGATTTGAACAGTTTAACAGATTCTAAACCTGCTCCACACAAAGAGAATCATTCACCCATTGTATATATGACATTGTATACAGTTTTTATTAAGTAACAAGTTCCGTAGCTTTCCTGGTTGTGGAAATGTTGTGGAGTTTTAAAATGTTCAATAACCTGGAACTTCAAAATGAAGTGATTTGGTGAGGTACTTTCTAGTTAAAGTGTAGCTTCTGTACCACAATCCGTGATTGCAGTCTGTGGTGCACTGTTCCCAATTACCCGAATCTTTCTTCAAATTATTATCCCCCTCCTTTTGCAAAAAACATAAAACTTGAAGAAGTAATTATAGCCAGCAACTCAACACAGAAAATGTTATTGGACATGTAGAGCTCCATGAGCAGACTTCCTGCAAACATTTGGGGAATGTCTGATAATCCAGACCTTTTGGAATGCAATCCAGCGTCTAATCAGGGAAATGACTGAACACTTACGCTCACCAGAGCCTTAAATATTACTCTTGGGCTATTTAAAACCTTCTGTTTTAGATTTCTATTTGGAAGTAGTGGCAAATCTCTGTAATGCCAAAATTTATCTAGTAAAAAATTGTGGAGCAGGGGAGGTACTCCCCCATTAGTTTCACAATGGTTTAACAGAATCTGGACTACTGCAGTAATGTCTAAATTAACATAGAAGAGCAAGCAATGAACAACAAAGTAAATTTTTAGAGGGATGGACAAGCTGGTCTGTCCATCCCTAAAGAGAGGACCTCCTTCTCTGCCCATGGAGAGGGAGGTGCAGGGATGGTGATGGAAGTTCATATTTACCAGCCTTCGTGTTGTGGACATGCAAACCCCACCTCTCTACCTTCAGTGCGCCAAGGGTGGTAATGGCAAAATAGTGTTCTTGGGGCAGTTTAGGGAGTCACTTTGGATCCAAAGCTCTCACACAGTGTGCTCCTGGGGAGAAAGTATGCCAGCTGCTGCTCTCCCCATCGTCTGTCCTAGCTGGCATGAAACCAGCAGAGTGCTGCTTCTGCCACCAATCCTCGGTCCCCTGCTTCTGTTGGACTGCTTTGTTCAAATGAATGAGCAGTTCTTCCAGATATATGCCATAGTCTCATTATAAGCATGGTACTTTTTTACTGCTACCTTTTCTTTTTCTGTAGCCGGTTGCTTGTCCTTGAAAGGCCATTTTCTAATTTATTTTTAATGCTATATAATGAAGACACCTTGTGCCATTGTGTTTGGATGGTAAGGGATCTGTATACCTGGCTTCTCTACTGTTTTGCCTGTCTTTTAGAAACACTTTGGAAAGTACATCCTCTCTTTGGTATAGTTTCAGCATGTGAGGGTAAAGAAAGAATCTACGTTAAATGGGTCAACATGGAAGGCATTTATCTGGAAGTTATCTTGTGAAAATAAGTCAGGATTCTAAATTTGAGTTTCACAGAATCTGAAATGTAGAAAAATACTGAGGCTGGTGTGCACAAAAGAATACCAAAGATACAAAATACAATACAAAAGAATTTACACAGCGGCTTCCTGCACTGCAGCCAGCAGGGGGAGCGTCAGCATGCCTAAGGCCCCAGATAGCTCTCTGAGACCTGCATGCTTTTTCTCTTCGCACATCCTCCCTGCATTTCTTTTTATGGTTTCCTTAACGTGTCTCAAGGGTATGTTTCAAATTGATTGCAGACGGTTTGCAGAGGATTTTGTGATGAACACAGAAGTCAGAAGTGGCACCGTTGCAGACCTCAAGGAGGATGAGGAGGATGTTTACTTCAGTTCATACGGGCACTATGGGATCCATGAAGAGATGATAAAGGTCGGGAAATGAGTAGAAGTATATATTGCGTGCCATAAAGATGGAAGTAAGACTGTTTGCCCGTCAGTACACTGCAGCATAGCTAGCTGCATTTTTAACCCTTACTTATACTTCACGGTGGTTATTCTGGTGAAAGCCAAGGTAGAAATGCAAGAAAAAACTGTGGGGGGGGGAACACTACAAAAGAAACATCTGAGTTCAAGATGCAGAGACCTGAACAGTCTGATCTCCTTCTGCACTGTCCAGAAAGCCGTCTGAAAGGTTTGTAGACTCCTTTTAAGAGGGGTACAGTGTAGCACCAGGAGAACTCAAGTCAGGAATAAAAATTGTCAACTCACGTTTATCTCCATAATTAAGATACTGTGAATATAATTACTTTCCACTCATTTAGATAGGGTACATCTTGGTAGTTGCAAAAGTAGATGATTGAATTTGGGAGATTAAAGTACTGATGCCCTACAAAAATGTAACTTGTTCATGAAATCCATCCATAATTTTGTCAAATGTTTTTGTCCAAGAGATAAAAAAATACGCCGTGTGTATATTATGCTACTCCATTATCAGAGTTCTCTTTTGGGGTGGGGAGCTTACAATAAAATAGAGCAATATATAGTAATATATAAAATCCACATAAAGCTAGGCAGCACAGGAAACTGAAAGCACTTCTTGACAGAGTAGGTTCTGTTTAAGTCACTTGAACTTTAGTTTCTGATCTACATTGTCCGTGCTTTGTATACTGCTCAGTAGTTAGAATGTAAAATATGTTGCATCTTCCTTCTGAGTCTTGTTATGCTTTGTCACATAGATCCTGTCAAGAACTGCTGCCAGTTCTCACCAGGACTCAATTCCCAAACCCAGGGCAATTGATCCTGGCCAGGCAGAACCTGTGCCTCCCTAATCAGGGCTGAGTAAACCAACAACAACCCTGCAAGGTAGGTAGACTGCCACCACCCCTTAAACCTGGCCACCCACTCTAGGCCAAGGGGAAACCCAAAGTGCCAGAAATAGACCAGCCAAGGATTCCAGAAGACAAGAGCCAAAGATACACTCCTTGTTTTGGAGCCTTAAGGCAAAATACCCCAATATACAGTAGTCTGTGGCTAATCGGCCAAGGTGCTAGATTCAGAGCCAGTTTCCCCCTGAAATGAGCACACACTGGTAAATAAGAAGTAGCTTTATTAGAATAAAATATAAGTGCAAAAAGTATAGCAGCAAAATAGTTCCTTAAACCAAACACCCCCAAAGGCTAGGTAAAATACAGAGAGAGTTCAAATCACAAATAAAAATAACCAACCTGCCTAGAATAATCTATACTCACAACAGAGGTAAACCAGCAGAGTAACATCATGGTTCCACTCCTCGCCAGAGATGTATAGCCTGGATAGCAGATGGAACCCCAACATCAGGTAGCACCAAAGAACATTGGGAAACAAAGACCTATGGTCTTGGTCCTATTCTTATGGGGAAAAGCCCAGCAACAGCCAGGAATTAGTTAGCTGATCAGGGGGCTTTCTGATGATGAAATCTTCCGGAACTTTTGTGCCTAACGGTCACGCACATCTCTAACCTTCCCAGGCCTGTGGCCTTGAAGTACCAGTCTCGGCTGATAAGCAGGTGTTCTTGCTTTCTGCTTAATTAACTGAGTTCAGCTGTGAGAACTGACTATCTCATGGCATCTCAGAGGCCCTAATTCAGGCAAGATGTTCCCCCCACAATTCCTTGCCACAGAACCATTTTAGAAACCAGGTGTTCTTGATAGATCCCTATTCACAGGCTTGCACAACTTATTTTTGTGTAGGGTGTATTATAGATTTGGATCTCTAGTACATACAAAAACAATGGGAAGGGGAAAACAAGCTCTAGAGAACATTGCAGTATTAACCTTTAGAGTCCGAAATGGGTTGAGACAGGGACCATCTGCACTTATGTGCCTGCCCAAGCCTTAAGATCAGCATCTGAGGCCCTGATACCTTGTCTACTTATTGTCTACTATAGCTGAGAGCTATTATCCTTGTGAGTATCAAGATCAGATCCTTTTCTGTGGTGACCCCGCATCTCTGGAATATTCTTTCCAGGGAAACATGTTTGGTACCCCTACTTACTGAGTCTTTATGAGAGCTCTAAAGACCTCTCTTATTCCTATCTGTATTTAGATTATTTTTAATCTGCGTTTTAATAACGTTTTAATATGTTGTTGAAATATTAACCTGTTTTATTTATTATGACACTTATATTCTCCAAGGAGCGCAAGGTGGCATACACGCTTACTACTTTGCTCCATTTTATCCCTGCAACAATCTTGTGAGGTAGGTTAGGCTAAGGTACAGTGAATGGTCCAAGGTTACCCAGTGGGCTTGCTTTATGGCTGAGTGGGGATTTGAACTCTGGTCTCCCAGATCCTAGGCCAACACTGTAACCACTATTATTTGCTGCTTTTGTTTCGTTTAAATATTTTGTTATTTTGATGTTTTAATGATCTGTAATCTTATTAGACTCTTTTATTGGCTATATGTAAACTGCCTTGGGAAGCTGACTTATCCTGAAATGCAGTTTTAAAAACCCATTAAATAAAGCCTTTTATAGAGCTGCTGGGGATTGAACATGGGGCCTTTTGCATGCAAAACCTGTTATCAAGTGATGGCTGACACCTGCAATTAAGGGGTGATTACATTTTACATGGTCTCAGGTTAAATTTTTATACTGGAGAGAAAAACAGGACTCAATGTTTATATATTCTTTTGTTAGGGGGTGACTTATTAGTATTGGATTTGCATATTAATATAAGTTTGGAATGGAAATTATTGGCTTATGCTTAAAACAGTTTAAGCACTTCCCTGTTTTATTTTACGTGAGAACCAAAGTTAAAAAGGTTTTTTTGCTGTTACCTGCTGCAGCATTTTTAAGTAGTCTGTTTTTCTTGAATTTTTGCTTTTTATATACATAATAGATGCCCTGGCTATTTTTTCTTTAGAACTGCTTGAATATTATTCCTGCACTGAAAGAGGGGGAGAAATGGGTGATGGAGGGAGGAGAGGAGTTAACAGTGCCCCAAAATAAATGACTAGAGGCTTCCTGAGCAACCGTGCATGTAGTGAAGACAGCAGTTGGAAATCTATTGATTAAGTTTAGGCAGCAAAAAATAGTGAAGGTAGAAGTCTGAAAGCCTTACAGTTGACTGCCTTTGCGACTGACAAAGAGACTTTTGACCTTAGATAGTCTCGCTTAATACACTGTCAAAGTAGCGAACAAAAAAAAAAAAAGTAGCTGCTGCGTAGTTCCTCCTAGGTAATGAGAATTAAGAGAGCCAAATGAGTAACTTCATTCTGGATGTTTGCAGTAAGCAATACAGAAACACTTTATTTTAATTTTATTTATAGCCTGCACCTTCCCTCCAAATTGAATTCTCAGGTTGGCTTACAGTCAGTGCTACAGTACAATAATGAAACAATCATTTGGAATTGACAAGGACAATAACTAAGTGGTCCAGCACATGCTTTGAAGCCAGGATGTTTTGCATGCAACCACTGGCTTCTCCAGATAGATCTAGGAAATACTCCTGTCCCAAACTCTGGAAAGCTGCTGCCAGTCAGCATAGACAATATTGAACTAGATTGCCTCATACCTAGCCAGACTATTGGTCAGTTCCTGTCTTTCCAAAATCCAGCAAAAGTGTAAACCAGTGGTTCCCAACCTGGGGGCTGTGATTCCGGGGGGGGGGCGTAAAGTAATCTGGGGAGGTGGCTGGACAGTAAAGAAATGAATTATTAATTAATTTTTTTAAAAAGTCTTCACTCCCTGGGCGCTGTCAGCTCCCCACTGCCACTGTGGATGACACCTCCCCCTTGCTTCAAACAAGAGGGGAGGACTTTTGCTGAAGTGGCAGAGTGTCTGCCTATAAGCCACATGGCAGACACCGAAGGAATCTGATGCCAGAGCTACCAGAAAGAAGAGAGGATTGCTGTCACCGACTCCCGTCTCCTCACACTGTAGCTGCTGATGACACTGTGACGCCCTTCCCTGGCTCTCCCTGTCAGGTTCCTACCTGCTCGTGGCTACTGCCTGTCACTAGGCACCACCAGGGACTCCACCAGTCCGGACTGTCCTTTTTTATGGTTTCTCTCTCCGCTCTACCACAGACCTCACCAGATCCCCCTGCTAGGCAGCACCACCAGTCACGTCCTGTAACCAGTATTCCCAGAGACTCTGTCTGAGTCTCTCTATCAGATTACCTCTGTGACTGTGTGCTTAAGCTGTCCCCAATCCCTTTGATCTTTATATAAAAAGCATACAACTCTGGGTTGCTCTGGATACTTGTGGTGTTATATTCTTCCCTTCACCGCTGCCACCAATTGTTACAGTTTCCCTTCAGCCTTGGTAAGTACCTTGCCCTCCCCTCTGCTCTGTATATTCCCCAGCCAAGGATCAGGCCTCCGGTAAACCAAAATAGTGTTTATTAAATATTAGAAATAACAAGATTACTTTATAAAGACACATAAGCATATGGTTTCATCTATTCCTGTGATACTTGTCTTAGTATTAATCCGAACTCCCCACTCTCCCCACATCCACCAACTCTCCACACAATCTCCTCTCAAAAACCCCACCAAACACCTCTCAAACAACCCACTAACGTCCACCAAAACAACCCACTAACGTCCTCCCAGATTCAACTGTCATCCTTCCATTTATACTCTCAGCCATCCAAACACTCAGCCAATCATCCAGCATTCTACTGCTCATTTACTCCCCCCTCCTCTTTCATTCCACTTACCATGTATCTTCTATACAAACAGCACTTACCATATATACATTAATACAGGAACATCACAACACCCCTACTCAGAATGAGAGGAGAGGGCTTTTAGTGAAGCAAAAAGAAGCAAGGCTGCAAGGAAAGGCTGCTTTCCCCCTTCCTTCCTGGCAGCCAGCCTGCCTGCCTTTCTTGGCTCCTGCTTCACCGTCACCTCCTTTTAAAAATTATTATTTGTGAGGTCACCCAGATCTCGCCTTTGGCCCAGACAGAACCAGGAAGCTCAGAACTTGCTTGCCCCCCATTTTTTTAATTTTAGTTTTCATTTTCAAATAGTACAGAGGAAGGAACTATAACATATTTCGCCTCCCCCACTCACCCCCTGTTTCTCAGGCTAAGTACGTGTGCCAGCGTCCCCCTTTCTTCCACCTACATTCCACCTCCCCCCATTCTCTCTCCAAGATGCTGCGGCAGTTGAGGGCTTCCCTCCCTCCCACATGCCCAAATGCATGAACGCCTGCAGATGCTTGCAGGAGGGGCAGGTGTGTTTGTGTGTGCGTGCGTGCGCTGATCTGTCTTCTGCACTGTTTTCATTCCTCAAGTGCATGCTAACCAAGTCATCAGTTCCGATGATCATCCCCAGGCCTAAAAGCACTAACCCCCCTCCTCAGTCTATCTACCCTTTTGTCTTCACAATGTAGCATCCCCTCCACTACTACATTGCTGCTGCTTGATTATTATTATAATAAAAGTTCAGCAGGTTGGCTGAGGCTGGGTCCACACAGCACAGCTGAAATATTTTTATTTATTTTGTATATTTGTATGCAGCTTTTCATCACCGGGTGACCTCAAAGCAGCTTCCATAGCAAGAATAAAACAATATAATAAAAATTCAGAACATAATAATACTGTAATAATAAACTTCAACAGTATCAATAAGTAACACCACAAAATATATCCCACCTTTCCTCCAGGATGCTCAAGGTGGTGCACATGGTCTCCCCCCCCCTTTCCATTTTATCCTTACACCAAACCTGTGGGATAGGTCAGAGTGAGAGGTGATGTTTGGTCCAAGGTCACCCAGTGGGCTTCATGGCTGGGTGGGGATTTGAACCTGGATCTTAGTCCAGCACTCTAACCCACTGGTGTTGGGAGACAAGACTGTACATCTTCAGATTATGTGTGTGAGGGTGAGGGGGATACCAGTTTGATGAAACTTTGCATTAAGAAAAGAAAGCAACGCCTCCCTGTCTGCAGGGAGCTTTTAATGGAAAGGGATATTTAGAGATGTGATTTTGCCATTCACTATTTTTTCATAATAGAGACTAAAATTACAGTTAGCTTGGGAGGGGTCACAAAATTGTTTGAGCTTACAAAGGGGGTCCCATGCTGATAAATATTAAGAACCACTGGTGTAAACTAAACAGCATCAAGAACAGTGAACCATGAGAAGTGCTATAAAGTGCACATTCAACCAAGGTTGTTTTTACCTATTATCTGGACATGTCTACTGAGATGGAAAGCTGGAGATCATAGGACCGTAAATTCCATAAACCTGGCACTGCTGATGGGAAGGGACAATCCCATGCCCCTGTTCTCTATACCTCACATGGCAGAAAGGTGCATAGCAGGGCCTTTCTTGATGGCTGCAGCTCCTCATGGCTCCTAGATTCGTACCAGAGGAAGTAGTCTTTTTAGATATCTAAAACCTGAGATGATTTAGAACTTAAAGGTTACTTGCAAATGTTGAAATCTTTATCCATTTCAGGTTGCAATCTCAAATTCTGATTTGTAAATATAAACTTAGAATTGTCTTGACAATCTAGCTCTAATTGTGTTTTTGCTTCTTTAAACTCAAGTTCTGGAATATTAGTTGCTGCAGAGAATTGTCCTTTTAGCATTGCATCTAAGTGCTGCAGTGTCCAATTTGTATGCAAGCAGAGGTTCTTGCCTTTTATAGCTGTTCTCTGCACACTTTATGCTCTTTTCTTTTTTTTTTGACCGCTGTCATAAGGAGCTAAAAAGAAAAACTACAAATACTGTTTTCCTTTGGTTTGCTGAGTGTTTCTCTAGCCATTTGCAGGGATAGTAAAGCATATGGCTTGCTGGCAGTCTGTCTCCCTGCCTACGCATATTAAAAGGAGTTATGTTAGTTGGTTGCAGAGACAAGCTACATACCAGCTCACGTTACAGATGTATTACATCAATTCAGGTGCGCAAACTGGAAAAACACCAGGATATCTCTAGTTACACTGAGTAGGCACTGGAGGCGTTTTCTGAACTTGACATTTTACACAGCAGCTTGCACAGCTTCTAAGATTCACTTGGCTTTGCTCCTGGCTGAAAATAAGATTTCTTTTAGGAAGTGAACAGCATGCTTTGCTACCTAGACCTGATCAGTGGTCTTACTTTCAAACAGGAGTAGTATATTGCTTTTTGCCTTTAATATGACTTCCATAGTTCATACCTTAGGTGCCAAGATTTAAGATTTGAATGGGACTTCGCTAATCTTGCCATGTTATTTGTAGTATGGTGCTTTAAAAATTAGGGAACATGCATATAAAAAATATTAACTATTTACTTATTAACAAAAGGGACAAACTTTATCCTGGTAAAATAAATAAACATTTCATTTATACCCTGGAACTTAGGCATCATTGGCAAACAGGCTAAGTAGAAAATTAATTTACTATTTCCTGAATAAAATATGATCTCTCAAATTTCTTTGCCTGGAAAATCCTAAAACTTGTTCTTTGGAGATGGTAGCAGGGAACATTTGAAAGGTGACTAAAACATTTTATTTTACTGCCATTGCACAAAAAATTGAGTGTGTGCCCTGACTAAGTCTTTTTTTAATAGGATAAAGTACGCACAGAAAGCTATCGTGACTTCATATATCAAAACTCCCACATCTTTAGAGATAAGGTAAGTTTTTGCAGTATGTGACTCTGAGGTAATAAAAGCCTCTTGGATTGAATTCTTTCTAGAAGTGGGGAATGATGCTTTGACAGGGCTTTGATTCAATGTACGTGGGTTCTATTACATGGAGAGCATTATTATGCTGCTGGAGGGTGCAGAGTACTGATAAGAGAAATGCTGATCTGCATTGTCATTGTTCAATGTGCTGTCTTGGAGTGTTCATTAATTATGCGGACATCGTTGCCTTAAACCTTTCCTTGTCTACTGTTCTTCTGAAAGAGACGCGTATATACTTATTTACAGTAATTCAAGTTAATTTTGAACCTGTATCTTGCATGATAAAGGCATCATGACGATCCCTAAGGAATCAGCTTCTGGAAGTAGTTCAAATTCCATTGTTTTTGTGTGACTGATACCCATATAAATAAGGCTTTCCTGGGCAGTTCATAAAAAAATCATTGCCAGGTACTATATTCTGCTGTTATGTGAAGCTACTGTTGAAGGATAAGTGTTTGAAAAGGAAGAACACTATAAATACATGCATGTGTCAGAGATCCACTACTGAGCCTTTCCCAGTGTCTTCCCTAATGGCCCGTAGCCGAGCATACATAATGTCAGTGTGTTGCAGTGTGCCTGGGTATTACCTTTAATGGGAGGTCTATTCACATATTCCATGTAGAGAGATACGTTGGCACTACTCTACTTCTTTGCCCTTGTTAAAATATTTTAAAAGGCATTTTCCTGCTTTTTTATAATAGAGGGTATTTTATTTGACCATTTCAAAAACATTTTTATGCTGTGTTCAAAAATCTTTGCTGGCCTTGCTAGCCAATGAAAACCTTGTTGCGGGTACTCTGTTCTTGGATGAGGAGTATTATATTATCCCCGATCTTGTCCTCTGTTTCAGTGTAGTTAACGGGCAGTTCTTTGCTCCTACCCTCCACTTTGGAGCTGGAGAGGGAGCAGCGTTCATCCCCATAGTTGTGTGGGCCTTCTGTGGTGTGGGGACAATTTGTGTTCCCTTCTCCAACTCCAAGCATTTTAATTTTGCCAATGCTGGAAACTACTGGCAGATACAAGTACACAGACCAATTCCAGCAGCAATTCATTGTACTTTATTTACCACCTTCATAGCTAAAACTACTGGGTAAGTTTGTATATATTGCTGGTAAATTATGGAAGTAACAAGGCAAAATAAGAAAGCACCTGCTATCTTGGGGCTGAGCATAGGTATGAAGGCCATCCTGCCCACCCACTGGTTAAAGGACACTTTGTCATTTTGTTTTGTTTTGTTTTTTGAGATCTTTTGATACTTGTCCAAGCAAAAGCTTGGAACACCAATTTCTCTGTCAAAGCCCTGTTGCTATTTTGTCGCTGATCCTACATAAATAATTATTAGCATTACCGTGTTTGGGGATGACCTTACATTCAGAAATGTGAAGCTAAATGTTTAGGGATTTCATATGGTTAATAGGAGAAAACTGAATGTAATTTTAAACCTGTCAACCACTATCACTACCCTTTCTTCTCCCCAAAGTCAGTCTTTATCTTGCTTCTCTATCAACCTTAACTGACAGATGGTTGGGTAAAATTGGTTGCTTTGCCTTTTGCATGATGATGTATCAAGTTGGAGTATCATTCTTATGTTACTTGATGCAGAATCTATAATCAGTTGTAGAAAAGAATAAGATATCAAATGAAATTCCATGATATATCTATATTGATATTTATAATAGTGTGCATAAAACAGGGTATTGGCAGAAAGATAAACAATACATTTAAGAGTATTGTAGTCATAATGTCTAACCTAACAAACATATTTCAGTGCTTCTTTAGATCTTTAATCTACACTTGGAAGTATGTTGTTGTAAACAAACTACATTTGAACACCTAACCCAAATTATCTTCCTCTCTGAAGAAAAAAAATCTCATCATGGCCTTTTCTATGCCAGGTTTCAACTTGGAATAAATCTCTGCGGTGAAATGAGAAATCACTGAAGGGTCTATAATGGAAAAAGCTGACAGGCCTTTAATTACAGAACTGGTTGAACACTTGGGTGTCCAGCTATCTGGACATCTGCCCTGTTTTTTATTTTTTCATGCTTGCCACTTGTTTACAATAACTTCATGTAGGTGTTACAAATGAACAACTGTGTGTGTATACAATTATCGATACGCTAATTCAGTAGCGAACAGCATATTCCACACAGAAAGCTTGAATTTGCCATAGGGCTGAAGTGATATGCTTTATTGTACTGTCTGAGTATGTTGGACAAGTAACTCTACCATAGCTAGCTGCACTCTGGCCAAAGCACCTGCTGTTGCTCGTTGTGAGTGTTTCAAAATTGCAACATGCTTTTGGAGGCACCATAGGTATGTGATTTGCCTCAGGCTTTTTTGAACTCCTGAGATACTGACTAATGCTGAAGAGTTTTTTTGTGTTTAAAATGAATGGCAAGTTACTCAAGTCTCTCAATAGAGCTCGCAACACATAGCAAAAATGTTTCAAGAGCTGCATGCAATCTGTATTTTTTTATTTTTTTATTACATTTATATACTGCCCTATAGCCAAAGCTGTCTGGGCAGTTTACCAAAAACAGCAGGGAATGGAATTACATAGCAGGGAATGGAGACCCTGTGGCCCTCCAGATGGTGCTGGAGACAGTTCCCATCCCTGACCATTGTCCATCCTGGTTGAAGTTGATGGAAGTTGGGAAGCCACTTGGAGGGGCACAGGCTCCCCATCCCTGCTTCTGAGTTTTATTCTTTATCTACCTGAGAACTTACCTTTTGTATTTCCTAATTACTCTATCCTGGAAACCTGTGCATTTTCACAAATGGGTTTTGGGACTCAGTTATAATTGCTTTGTAACATCATCAAACATGGCGGGGAAAATTCTTTCTTTCTTTCTTTTGGCAGATTGTCCTGGATGTCGGTTGTGGAACTGGAATCCTCTCCATGTTTGCTGCCAAAGCAGGTGCAAAGAAGGTGATAGGAGTGGACCAGTCTGAAATTCTATATCAAGCTATGGACATAATTAGGTAAGAGGATGTTAGAAACTAGAATTCTCTGCACTGAACTTGAAAGGGCTTATTTAACATGGGCTTCAGTGCTTAACCCAGTTGTGCTGCTGATTGCATTGGCACTTACATCCTTTTTAACTGGACTGGCGGTTATATATACTTTAAGCACAAGCAAACTGCAGTTTAATTAATTATGTAATTATGTATGGGGAGGAGTGAATCAGGAGAGGAAGAAAACAACCCCACACCCTGGATATTTTATAACAAGATCTGCCCACTAGTGTGGGCAGGAAGCAGTGGAATAGCAATAAATATGGTGACTGAAAAAGCAGGAGTGTGGACCCTCGTGTGCCAATTGTGCACAAGAAAAACCTGATCTGAACCATTCGTTTGTGAGTGAATGCCCCTGTCTGGACACTGCCCTACCCTTTCTTTCATGATGACTGGAAACTAAATAAAAGCTGGAATCCTTGGGGGTTTCAACAAGGAGTATTGGCTGCAAGTAGTACCAATGTTGGTGCTTGTGTTCTGCTGGATGAAGCCTGTTGCTATTGTCATGAAATTGTAATATTGTCTAAAATGTTTTTTTGCAACATGGCTCAGATGCAGAGAATTGTGGGGATTGCATCTTGGGAGGAGATGGGCCTCTGTGTGAGTGGAAAACTTTTAAGTTTCATTTCTCAGCTGCCACTAATTAAGAGCTGGTGAAGCTGCACCTGGTTGTCTCTGTTATCTGGTGAGAGCCTGGTACTCAAGGTCAAGCGGGCCTGAGAAGAGTTGAGATCAGGAAGGGAGGGGGCCCTGCTAAGGCGCGAAAAGGGAAAAAGCTTTGGGAAAATTACTTCATTAGAAAGCCCCCTGACTGGCTGAATCACTGTGAACTGTTGCTAGGGTTTTTTCCTTTATAGGGGGTGAGACCCATAGTCTTTGTTCCCCTGGGTTCCATCTAGACGGGTGGTTACCTGAGTGGGGTTCCACTGCCTTCACTACCCTACTTATGTCTCTCTGAGGAGAGATGAGATTTACGATGACTACCTCTTCAAGTAAGTAGAATAGGTCAGTTAGTTTTGTTATTTTTGGTCGTGTCTGAACTCTCTTGTATGTCTTACTTAAATCCCTGGTTGAATGTGGGTTTTGAGGAATTGTTTTGCTGCTATTAATTGTGCAGTTATATTCTCCGTGGCGCAGAGTGGTAAGCGGCGGTAACGCAGCTAAAAGCTCTGCTCACGACCAGAGTTCGATTCCAACGGAAGGAGGAAGTCGAATCTCCGGTAAAAGGGGTCGAGGTCCACTCAGCCTTCCATCCATCTGTGGTCGGTAAAATGAGTACCTGGCATATGTTGGGGGGTAAAGAAAGGCTGGGGAAGGAACTGGCAATCCCACCCCATATATACGGTCTGCTTAGTAAACGTCGCAAGACATCACCCTAAGAGTTGGAAACGACTTGCACTACAAGTGCGGGGACACCTTTACTTTTTTATATTTTATTAATAAAGCTACTTCTATTTACCTTTGTGTGTTTGTTGAGTGAGACCAGTTTGGTTCTGAATCCAGCACCTTGACCACTGACCACAAACTACCAAGAGTGTGTTTTGGCTTTACCAGAGGCTTCTGGACAAGGAGTGCCTGTTTGGCTCTTGTCTTTAGAAATCCTTGGTTTACCTATGTCTGGGCTCTGAGTTTCCCCTAACTCAGAGTGAGAACCAGTTGAAGGGGTGGTGGCAGCCTATCTTCTACCTTGCAGGGTTGGTGTTGGTTTGCACAGCCTTGGCATGGGGGGAAATTGGGTTCCGGATCAATTACCCAGGGTGGGGAATTGGGTCCGAAGCATGTACCTGGCACCCGTGGGGTGGAGGTCATGACAGCTATAATGCTCTCTAAGAATTGTTGTGCAGTGCATGTTTAGGGAATAATCTGTAATCCATTATTTCATTTGCTGCAGTTGTGCTGTTTTCTGAGAGCAGGAGGCTACAGGCAGGCAGTAGTGGAAAGATGCTGCTTACCTGCTCAGAAACCTATATTTCTTCCTTGAAAAGCAATGCTTTCTCACTGTTACTTGTGAAACTCAGCACATGCTATCATTTGTTTAAAATTTTAAGGACATAGTCATACCATACATCAGATTCTTTTAGCCAAAGCCAAATCCCTTTGTGGGTCAGGATTTTGAACGCAGCACACTGTTTCTTGTACATTGTACGCTGAAGACTTTGTAAACAAACAGACCTGAACTCTGAATCTTTGATATTGATCAAACCCTTCACAAGTTGATCTTTGATGTCTTGCGTTAACTCAGCACTTCATGGGTATGACCGTAAGTCACAGTTTTTGTGTTTGGTCCCCCTGTTGGCATCAACACTCTGATCTAGCCCTGGTGTCAGCAACTTCATTGCTGTAAGTACTTTTGAATTGGTGCTTCTTCCAGTTTCTGGGAGGTAAAGGGCTGGTAATCCTGCTTTACAAGGTGTTAATGGTTGTTGAAGGACCAGGAGTTTGCAGTTGTGGGCTGACCTGGATGTTCCTTGCTTAAACAATACATGCTACCACTTCAGCAAATTGTAGAACACACAACTTGGTCTGCTCATTTGATATACTATTTAGATATATATTACAAAAAATGTATTCGTTAAAGGGACATTCAATATTTTTCATTGTATAGACTCCATTGTTGCGTGCCCATCTGCACTTATGAATTTCACAGTTTGGAATATGTATATTAAATAGTTCTAATTCTCCTTTGTATATTGCCTGGCTTACTAGAGAGGAATGCTGTTGCATAGTTGACTTCCTGTATTGTCAGCACAGTCTTTATTTAAATTTAATGCAAAGTTACAACAAATTATTAGAACCATGACAATGCTCAATGTTCAAGAGCCTGTAGCACTCACTTCTGATAAGAAAACAAAATTTGCACCTAAAATGATAAAACAGTTACCTTTCACAAAATAGCAAATAGATTTCAACCCTCTGTGTGTGTGTATTGTACTGTATACCAATTTTTGAGAGATTGTAAAAACATTGTCAATCAAGCTCATTGGGTGAATTGCTAACTCTAAAGTACAAGCCATAGAAGTTACTACCATCACAATTAAGGCAAAGTTCATATTTGGAGAACTCATTGGGTATACTGTTAGCTCTAAGGAGCAAGGCATGGAAATTACTACCATCATAATTAAGGCAATCAGATTTTTCAGATCATGCACAACTGGGGGGGGAGCTGTGAGCACATTATATACATGATATATACAATAGTTTTATCATGGAATTGCAGTTGCTAAAAAGAGCAGTTGCTATAGGCTCTTAACTTCATTGAGGCTTGCCTTTTTATGAAGCACTGCAGACAGTTGTAGAATTAAGAAACTGTCATTTGAATTAATTTCTATTCCTTCATTAAAGAAGTACAGAAAGTCCTTACTATAATTGGTAGCCAGGATAATTATGAAAATACTGTCAGCATAACCTTTTTGGATTTGTTTGATTTGCATGCCATAATAAGGACAAAAGGGGATTAAAAAGAACTAATCTTGTGACAGTGATTAAAGATTCCTAGGAGTACCCAGTGAACAGTTGCTCTGAGGTTACATCTGCTGATTGTAAAACTATTTCATTTGTCTCTAAATCGTATTAAAACAATTTGTAAGAATCTTGTTAGAATTTTGGAATAGCTGCTGCATTAACCTATTTGATACTCGCAGTATGCATTCAAACAATCTCCCAGCTTCTGTGATTGCTGCACTTTTCCTTTTGTGTGTGTGAGTAAACAAGGCCGGAAGTATTCAGTTCACACTGAGAAACCATAGTTAATGGCTTCAGAGTAAGCCAGGATATGAAGCCATAGTTAAGTTGGCTTCATATCCTGGCTCGTTCCCGATTTGTTAACCGTAGTTTTCTGGCCTAAGCAGAGATGAGATTTTCTGAATGATAGAAAAGATTGGCAGTTACAGTTGGTCAGTCCCCATCGCCCATTGGTCAGTCACCAGAGCCAATGTACCCTGAGCATCGCCATGAATGTATTTATTTACATGTAGGGCAGAGAGGGAGTAATTATGGGTTTATAGTTCTATGTGGTCGTAATCGACTTGAAGGCATATAACAACAAGAAGTACAGTCTACCAAGGTGCTGTACCATTGTTCATTTCTATGATGCATATATTGGTGGCCGTGTAAGAGAGAATAGGGCAGTATTTCAGTATTCAACTGCAGCATCCTGTCAAGACAAGGATTTTTGTCTGTGCAGCAGAACCTCTTCTCCCTTTTTGTGCCTTGCACCTTAGCCCAAATCTGCTCCAGAGGGAACCCTTAGAACAGATTTAGGATCAGGAGAGGGAGGAGAAGTGGAGAGAAATCCCTTTAGGCAACTGGAAATCATGATGGGACTGTGAGTTAGTGCTTCGTTGGATACAACTTACTGTTCTGACTTCATGTTGAACAAAGTCCCTTGCTTAACTCCTGAGCATCTTCATCACAGTATTCTTTGTCATAGTTCTTCTGTGGGAATTCTGGGACCAACATCCTTCTAGCTATGTGTATGATCATATGTTTTGGTTAACACTGACTAAAATGTTCAAAAATGGCAAAAACAGCTGCCGGCGGTCTTTCAAGGCATTTTCCCTCAATTTCCTCATTTAAAAAATTCAATATCTGTTTACCAGAAGTATATAGCTCCTTACTGTGTAGTTAATCGCAGAAGGTTCAGATCAAATGAGTGCTAATTGGTTTAATATCCTGACTTGTTCCACAGCTGGTAACCATTGTTTCTGGTTAGGATGAAACAGGAAACTCTGGTTAGAAGCTTCCTGATTTGATTTGCTCATGCCATGAAGAGAAGAGCAAAGATCCTGTGTATGCAGGCAAAAGTTCCTTTGTATCTTTACTTATTAAGGTAATCATCTGAGATGGGCCATTAGAAGGATTGATATTGTGCACGTCAGAGAGAGTAAACAACATTAAAACTTAGTATCATTTACCTATTAAAAAGCAGTTCAGCTTTATTTAAAAAAAATATGAGGGGCTATTTTTTAGGGGAAAATTGTGCTATACTGCTAAAGTTAAGCCCAATACTGCAGACAATATTGTCACTGGAAATTCAATTTTATTTTTTGTATTTATATCTCACCATTCTTACCAGGAACTCAAGAGGGCATACGTGATGCTCTTCCCCCCACCATTTTTATTGTCGCAACAACCGTGTGAGGAAGGTTAGGCTAGAAAAAGTGACTGGCCTGGTGAGCTTTATGATTGAGTAGGGATTTGAACCCCGGTCTTCCAGGTCCTAGCCCAGCACACTTAACCGCTATACCCCAATAGCACAGTGAAAAAGATGACTTTATTATACAGTGATCTTATTGGTGGACAGCATTTGTTTGCTAACTATTCAGTTTTATTTAGCAAAAATAGTTTGCTTTTTGGGAGTTAAGTGTTCACTTCAGACATGAGCACTTAAATGTAATCATTGTATTGTAAGAGAATTTCTGTTCTCTAATTCTCTTACAGTTACAGTGTAACCCAACAAGACTGAAGTGGCAGGATGTACTCCTAGGTTTTGAAGGCATAACTCTTTCGTACAAAACAAATACAACCGTGTCTTTGAAGTTTCCCACTGTAAACATTTCCCTCTCCCTTCTCCCACTTAAATAGCCTTCCATTTGTTTGATCTTATAGTCTGAAACTTTCATAGAATCATAAAATAGTAGAGTTGGAAGGGGCCTATATGATGATCGAGCCCAACCCCCTGCTAAGTGCAGGAATCCAACTTTAAGCATACCCGACAGGTGGCTGTCTATCTTCCTCTTGAAGGCCTCCAGTGAAAGAGAAACTTTAAGTGAAAGAGAGAATACGTTTTTAACTGTCTTAACTACTCATAGCATACATGTTTGTGACGGCAAGATAATATTGATCTGCAGCAGATTTAGTAACCTTCAAGACCAATTGCTAATTTTTGGAAGACTGTCATTTGTGTGCTGTACAAAACCAAAATCTATATGAATCTGACATATGAGTGAGATGTGCATATATTTGAGAATGCCAGTCTCTTTGCTTTTCTTTCATTGGCAATTAAATGCTTATGTTTACTACTATGCTTTTGAGTGGGAATTATAGAAACTGTCACTTGCATAATACATTTTAGTAACAAAAGGACCTCATCAGCAAAATGATACAACACTTTTATAAATAGGCCTTCAAGAGGCAGGTACAGGGGCTCTTGATGTACCAGGCCCATAGGCAGCAGGTGCCCCAGACTCTGAACTTTAATTTAAAAAAGGTCTCTAGCCCTCCAAAAAAAACGTGCAGGTACACAGGTACCATTCTAAGTGATTTCTGTGAGATAAATCAGCTGAGCTGCTCCCACTTTTCAACGTTTTAGCCAGTGATTGAAGTCAGAGGTGTGATAAGTGAATTGTTTGGATACCAAGCAATAGACATCCCTGGAGTCTCCAAGAGCTGGTGTTTCCCCCTTTCATTTAGTGCACTTTTCCTGCTTCTATCTAGTTTTCTAGTCCTTGGAATCCATAATTTGCCCTTCCTTCCTACCAACCAGGATGCATCTTTCCTGTGTTGGGCTTGTTTGAAACCAGGTAGTCATTTTCTGCAAATACTACTACACAATAAGCGCAATTAACTTTGCAAAGAGGTATAGGCATGTCTCCTGCTGTGCAGGAGCCAAAGACCAGACACTTATTAAGAAGTCACTGTATGCTTGACCTCCAGTACATACATGTCTACTCAAGTCTTTGTGTTTAATGAGGCTTACTCCTTCAGCCTACGATTCGGTTTAGTGCCTTTAACAGCTGTGTGGTAGGCAGAAATTCAACAGATTAAATCTTTCCTTGTATGGAAATGAATTTTTGGGGAAAGCTTTAGCTGTTCACATTCTGTCTGCCAGACATTTTATTACATGTGTGACAACTGTTTTTAGTTTGGGGCCTTCCACCCCACCTGGAAAAGAGGACAGAATCCACATACAGTGTACTGGGCCCAGAAAACCCTGTACGCACACCTGGTTATAACAGCAGTTCTTTTTCGAGACCACTGAAACTGCTTTTAGGGGGCTAGAAATATTTAGATGTTGGGAGGACGTGCCAGCCGTTGCATCACAGGCAACAGTCCTACATTAGTAGCACTTGGGTCTTACATTGGACACAGAGGCTATAATCCTAAGTATGCTTGCTTAGAAATAAGTCCATTCTGAAATTAGTGGGACTTAACTTCTTGAACATTCATAGTTGGATCACACTATTAAATCCAATCTCTTATACACTCAAGCACTGTGACTCTAGGATGAAATAGATAACATCTGGCTGGGGAGCATGTTATTTCTGTGTTCTGTTGCTTTACTGATCTTGTGTTGTCACTACAGGCTTAAGACGGTCTCATAGTATAGCCTTTCTCTTGTGAAGAATGAAACTCAAGGCTCCTACAAAGCATAGGATATCAAAATTAGTTTTACAGGTCTGATTTTTCCCCTAGCACTGGTGAAAATCATGCAGATGCAAGATGTTCATAAAAGGACTGTTCTCCTTTCTCAAGTATAGGCTGTGGTGATGATCTAGTAAACCTCTTGTTGTGAAAGAGCTCTCTGCTGTTAATTAAATGTTAATGGTATTATTGGAGCACTTGTGAATCTTGGCTAGAAGATTCACATTCTTCCCATTGTGCTTTGCAGACTCAATGGACTCGAAGATACTATTTGTTTGATCAAAGGACGGATTGAAGAAGTCAATTTGCCTGTTGAAAGAGTGGATGTTGTCATATCTGAGTGGATGGTAAGTGCAGAAATATGCTCAGTTAGATTTTTTCAGAAGTACTTGATCTGATATTACTGAACTTTGTTGTTGCATGTTCAAGTTACAGATGTAAGAGGGGTTTTTTTAAATCATGTGTAGGTTTGCAAGGGAAGGAATAGCCAAGATTTCAATTGTCTATTCGTATATGTTCAGTATCTATTTATGCAAACCAGCATGAGGGGCTGATACGCACAATGAATCATTTTTTAAAAAATCCAAAAAGTATGATGGTGTGGACCCATACACAATGCAGAGTTCTCTGTAACTGAAGAATCCAATTTCTTTTAAATCCTTCATGATAAGAAGTTGTCACTGTAGAATCAAAGAGTGATTACTCAATAAACATTTTGCAGCAACTACCTAGCCAGTTATCCCTGTGGTAACTATTCTGATACCACCTGTTTAAATCCTGAAAATTTAAAAATTATTGTCAGTGTTTTCATGGTGATCAGGTCCAGGTTCTATTAGTGTATTTAACACCTTTGTCAGCAAAAATGACTAAGCTGTGAGCGCTTTGAAAAATCATCAGCTGTTGGTGTAACCTTTTGTTTTATGTTGATAGAGACGTGTATGTTAAATAGATGGTGGTGCTTCTTGGGATTATGTGCTGTGGTGGGAGGAGGTGGTGGGGAGAGATAGCAGATTGCCTTGTAATTGTTTATTGCAGCTTTCTTGTTTGGACATTCTGATATTATAAAAGTGATGGGATGTACATCTGAAAAAACTTGTAAGAAATTTGTCTAGAAATAGTAGTTGACCATCAATAAATCCATCTTGTTTGAAAAAATGAATTGATATAACATCTCCAAGTGTCCAGATAGGTATCCACATGAAATCAATATTTATAAGAAATATGTTCAACTGTTTTGATGGTTATTGTATCTTAATGTGGCCTGATGGTGTTTTCTCTGGGCGATATCCCAATTAACATGTCCCATTGGTGCAAGGATTTCTGCTTGTGCAACAGGACTTTACCTCCCTCTCCTTCGTGAGTGCATGCCCTATGCCCCCCTAAATCTGCTTCTAGAACAGATTTAGGGCGTGCACAGGAGAAGTGCCATTGTGCAAGCATAAAACCTTGTGCTGATAGGACCATGACTTAGTGTTGGTTTGGATACAACCATATGGTTTTTTTTCATTAAAATTGTTATTTAAAATCATTTAAAAAAAAAAAGGAATGGTAGGTGAGTTTTTTTAAAAAACAAACAAACACATTTTTATAGCTATCTGCATTACTATAAACACTAGTTAAATCTTTGCTCCTTGGGCAACAGTTCAGCTTTTCTAATGGTTTTTCAGCATGGAAATATGAGACTTTCATAATGCAAATACTCTTGAAAAAATAGATTCTTCAGGTCAAGTGAGCATTTTTTCTGACACTGGAAACTAATAAGATTTGGGACAGCAGTCAATGTTCTGGTTCATTTATTTGAGGTCAATGTTCCTTTAAAACTGGGATGAAGGGATGCATCATAACAAAAAGGTTGTGGTAATTTGCGGGAGGACAGGAAGAGGGGAGGAACATCTGTGGAACATCTGCTTCCTTCCTTAAACTTAAGGAACGATTCATTCATCCATTATTGTCAGTGAATTCTGTATCTTTTTCTTGGATGGCTGGTAGCCGTGTCGTGATAAATAACGTTGGCTAGTGTTGTTTTTCATACTGTACATTGGGAATCACCCAGCAGGTGGCCCATACTCTGAGCTTTCTTCCCTCCCCCCTTTTTCTTTTTAAAAAGAGTCTCTAGCCCTCCTAGAAAGAAAGTTAAAGAGCAGTCATATAAGTACCCTTCTGAAATGATTTCTGTGAAATGAGCCAGCCTGGCTGATCCTGCTTGTCAGTGTTTTTAGCCAGTGAGTGAAGTCACAGCTGTGATGTGAGTTGTTTGGACACCAGGCAACAGGAATCTCTGGGATCCTAAAGAGCTGCTGTTTTGCCCTCCCTTTTAATGAACTTTTCCTGCTTTCACCTTTTTTCCCTAGTCCTTGGAATCTCCATAGTTTGCCCTTCCTTTTCCTCTAGCAACCAAGATGCATCTTTTCTGTGCTGGGTTCGCCTGAGTTAAAGAATTACCCTCCCCTCAAAAGGCAAATATGAAAACTATGCAAAGAAGCTTAGTTGTATCTCCTGCTTTGCAGGAACTAAAGACCAGGGACTCATTAAGAATTGATTGTGTAGTGAATAACTTACAGTAGAATGGTATACATGTTTAGTATGAAGTCTCTTTGTGTTTAATGGGGCTTACTTCCAGGTAAGTGGATACGGGATGGCAGCCTAGGCTTTGGTTTAGGGTTGGCATTGGGAGGGAAACATGGTTCTTGTGCCTTTAACAGCTGTATGGCAGGCAGACATTCAACAGGTCCAGCATTTTCTATATGGAAATATAATTATGGGAAATGCTTCACCATGACTAATTTTGTGGTATGCCATGCCCCTCCTATGGCAACCATTTTATGACTGGTGCCTATGGTGCTGTCTGAAAATTTGAACCCTCTGGTCCTACAGGTAGGCAACACCTGCTATACATAATTTATGAAAATGTAATAAAGTGCATGACCTACTTTAAAAAACTAATGTCTTTCCAGCAGAGCTCCCCAGTAGTAATTTAGGGAGTAAGGCTGCTTTTTGAACACTTCTGTATTGCTATAACATTAGACTGGAAATGACACCTGCGTCTGTATTATTAACCTTCACTTCTATACTATCCTAGCTTTTTTCTTTAACTTAAATACTCCTATTCCACACTTGTGTTTGAATGTAACAGTTGGAACTTCTTTGTTCTCTAGTGGGACCCCAGTGACAATGGGCCTAGCCTCCTCTCTGGCTCATGCATGCTATTCTCCCTCATGCCCGAAAGGGGGATTTCGAAACTTTTGTTTCCACGTTTAGCTAACTATTTATTTTTTCCTCCAAACCAGAAATTGTGGCTTAACATAGCCCATGATCTGAAGCTGACTTGTTCAGAATCTCAGTCTCAATGGACTGCCTTCGGTTCCGATTTATGGCGACCCTACAAATAGGGTTTTCATGGTAAGCGGTATTCAGAGGGGGTTTACCATTGCCTCCCTCTGAGGCTGAGAGGCAGTGACTGGCCCAAGGTCACCCAGTGAGCCTCATAGCTGTGTGGGGATTTGAACCTTGGTCTCCCAGGCTGTAGTCCAACACCTTAACCACTACACCACACTGGCTCTCTGTTCAGAATCTAACCGTAGTTAAATGGCAATTTCTGATTTGGAGGAAACAGCAATCTGTGGTTAAGTAAGAACTGAACAAAAGTTTCTGAACTTTTTCCAAACTATGTAGGGAAGAGCACAAAAGCCTGGGATGGGGCTCAGCTTTTTCATGTAGCACTAAACCATGGTTTTAGTATTATGTCTGAACATGACTGTCTTGGCCATATCTATAGAGGGACATGAAAGATGTTAAGTTGTTGCTTGTACCACTTTTAAGAATCTACACAACATGAATCTTTCAGGCTGAAATATTCTCTGTTCTTACTTGGGAATATGACTCATTGAACTCAATAGGATCTACTTTACAATATACACACAAAGGATCACACTTTTTAGCAGCCATATTAAAAAACTGACAATGTTAAAAAATCTGCGGTGATTAGACTACATTCTATCTTTAATTTATAAAGAAGGACTTTGAAATGGGCAAGTCTAGATTCTTGGAAAATTTGGTTGGTGTGATGTTGCCTTCACAGCTGTTACAATCCTGTTCTGGAATAGGAAGACAGATACAAAATCATTGGTGCTAATGAATTATGATACAATAGCAATAGTTTCAAAGGCTTTAGTCTTATATTGTATAATTTACCCTAGCCCTGGAATGACATTTAGGTTGCAATCCACTTACCTGGGAGTAAATCCCATTGAATCCAATAGAGCTTACTCCTGAGTAAACATGTATTGGATTGCAGCCTTAGAAGATTTTACACTTGTATGTGTATATTTGTC
The DNA here is from genome assembly GCF_030035675.1 of Rhineura floridana. NCBI lineage: Eukaryota > Metazoa > Chordata > Lepidosauria > Squamata > Rhineuridae > Rhineura > Rhineura floridana. The sequence goes on along the minus strand of NC_084481.1, from coordinate 138,990,168 downwards.
TGCTTGCTGGAAGCTAAGAAATGTGCCTTGGGTATTGCTGGAGAAATGGACTATATATCTTGACGAGCAGGCTTTGTGAACAAGGCTGCTTTGTATACAGTCAGAACTGTGCTTTTGTTCCCTTGAGGTACAGAATTTTAAGAGGTAATGTTGTTTTACAGTAATTAGAGTAATTCTACATACAGTAGTTAACTGTGAAATGAGAGCGACTGTGCAGTGCATTAGTGCTAGTTTCCCAAAATATTTTATCTGTAGAGGGAGAAAATTCCATGTGTACATACACATGGGATGAAGCTATTTAGCACAGACTTCACATTTTTCTTCACAGGAAAGAATGAGTGCAGATAGCAGAATGCCTTAGAGACGTGGGCTGGTTTTTTCTTCTTCAAAATTATCAGTATCTAGCATGTTTTAGTCTTGAAGGGTTAAACTTTAGCCTTGGAAGCATTACTGTAACTTGTATTATCTAAAACAGTTTGCAAACTAATTAAAGGAATATGGCTGCCTGTGTGCTTCTGTTTTTCCCCTGAGTGTGTGTTTAAGAATATCTCAGGAGTAGGTAGAGTTGGCAGTGGTCCAGACTCATTGTCATGCCTGAGGCAGGCTCCTCAAGCAAGCTTTCTGGGGGGGGGAGGGAGCAGGGGAACGTGGTAGGTGGCAGTAGGGATGGACAGCAGCACATCTCCAGCTTCTTGGTATTCCTTCAGCCCAGCCCTACAACAAGAAGCACTGGGAAAGACATAAGAACATAAAGTCGTGCTGGATCAGATGAAAACCTACCTAGTCTAGCATCCTGTTTTCCATAGTGCCCAACCAGATGCCTATGTGAAGCCCACAAACAGGAGGGCCATCTCCTGCTATTTTTCTCAACAACCAGTATTCAATGGCATGCTGCCTCTGATCCTGGAGGTTTCATATCGCCAAGAGCTTCATCTTCATTTCCCCAGGATATCTCTAGCATTGGGGGCAGTTGCCTTGTCTGGCCCTTGTCTTGTCAGTGCAGAGCCCTACATTTGAAAAGAAAATGAAGAGATCTGTTGTAGGAGCCTCTGATAATTTACCCAACCACGCTGTCATTTCAGACAGGGATGACTCACCTGTGGCTCCCCAGCCAATAGTTAGGGATGGTGGGATTATAGTTTAATATCATCTGGAGATCCACCCCTATTTTAAGAATATTCCCCCTGTTGGGAGGAAGGGTGGGATATAAATCTGATTAAATAAATAAATAAATAAATAATATTATCATCATCATTATCCACCGTTCTCCAGTAGGTCCCAGAGCAGATTACAACAATATATGGTACAGTCTAAAAAACAGTTTAAAATTATATTTATAACTAGAGAGGTTCTTGTGTCAAAAGCGAGGCTGAAGAGGTGCGTATTAGCATACGAGGAATGCTGAACAATGAAAGTACCAGACATGCCTCTGCAGGGAGGGAATTCCACAATTTAGAGACTGTCACAGAGATTGCAGTCTCCCAGGCCGCCACCCTCCTTTCAAACTTCAGGAAATGGACTGCCTTCAAGTCAATTCTGACTTATGGCGACCCTATGGATAGGGTTTTCATGGTAAGCGGTATTCAGAGGGGGTTTACTATTGCCTTCCTCTGAGGCTGACAGGCAGTGACTGGCCCAAGGCTACCCACTTCATGGCTGTGTTGGGATTCGAACCCTGGTCTTCCAGGTCGTAGTCCAACACCTTAACCACTACACCACACTGGCTCTCTCAAACATTTGAGGGTGGTGGAATTATCAAGAGGGGCCCTTCTGCCGAGCTCAACACCCAAGAGGATTTGTAGGGAAAGAGGTGGTCTTTCAGAGATTTGGGGCCTAAGCAGTTTACGACTTTAAATACAAGCATGAGCACCTTTAATTAGGCCCGGAAATGAACTGGTAACCAATGCAGTTGCTTTCCAACAGAGTGTTATGAGTTCTTAATGGAACCCCAGCCAATAATCTGGCTGTTGTATTTTGGATCAGTTGAAGGTTCTGAGTAGTCTTCAAGGGCAGCCCCACATAGAATGCATTGCAGTAATCCAAACTGAAAGTTACCAGAGCATGGAGTACAGTGGCCAAGTCATCTCTGTCCAAAAGCAGCCAAAGCTGTGAACCAGATGGAACTTGGAAAAGGTGCTCCTAGCCACTGAGGCCACGTGAGCCTCCAGTGATAAGGTTGAATCCAGGAGCACCCCAAAGTTACAGACCTGATCCTTCTAGGGGAATGCAATCCAGGACAGGCTGTCTCCGTGTCTCCTGGACTTGAGAACGTGGGACGCATAACACTTTTATCATTTCAGGATTCAGTTTCAGTTTATTAGCCCATTACTACCTCCACCAGTCTAATACTTCAGTAGCCTGTTCTGGTTCAGATGGAACAGAGATAGTATCAGCTGCATGTTGGTGACACCTCACTCCAAATCCTCTGATAACAGCTCCTAGTGGCTTCATATAGGTGTTAAATAGCATGAGAGACAAGATGGAATCCTGAAGGACAACACAGGACAACTCCTATGGTGCCCAACAGTAACCTCCCATAACTACTTCATGGCAACAACACAGAGCTTGGAAAAGTTACTTTTTAAAACTACAACTCCCATAAACCCCAGACAGCATAGCCACTGGATTGGGCTGATGGGAGTTGTAGTTCAAAAAAGTAACTTTTCCAAGCTCTGGTCAATAGAACAACCTGAAGCATAGTGCCTCCACTTCACTGTGATGCTCCAGAAGGATGATGTGGTCAGTGGTATCCAAAACCAGCAAGAGGTCAAGGAGAACAAGCAGGGTCACACTTCCCCATCTCTCTCCCAACAGATGCCATCAACCATGACAACCAAGGCAGTTTCAGTATCATGACCAGGCCTGAAGCCTGGGGTATGGAAAACTAAATGAAACTTATTTGAAACAGTTAAACAGTTCTTTAGATACAGATTTCTAAAACAGACAGTGTTAAAATGATGAGCTTCAATGTACTTCGGCTCCTGATAATGTAGAATGTAACTGACTTACCTGAGAGATTCAGTTTCTTGTAAATGGTAATAGCCTATTTCATGTTTACCTGTTGTGTCTTGTATGACAATTGAGCTTTTATTTGAAGCAAAAGAAAACAAAGAACCTTCTACTTAAAAGTCAGCTTGGGTGCAGCAACATTTTTGTTCATCCGCCAGGACAGTGTGATGTGATTCTTGAGAGAGAGCAATTTCTGACTACACCTAACTACAGGAATATGCCTCAAACAGCCCTTTTTATTGCTTAGAAAAGTGTGGTTCTGTAAAGAGTAAAATACCTTTTCCTTTCTTAGTTCACCTGATCTGATGATGCACCTCAGCATCATACTTAGTAACTGAAGTCCATAGATTTCAGTGGGTCTACACAATGTATGAATTAGATGGATATTGCCTAGAGTGAATGTGTCATTTGTATGCCTTAGTTTAGCTGCTAGTCTAACTCATTAATATTCTACTCACAAATCTGTGCAGTACAGATCCCTTTGCTGTAATTAATCTTGAAGGTACTAATGCAAGGTTTTGTATTTTTTTTTTAATTTTAAATCTGAACCTTGTCAGTGCGGAAGAGAGTCCTGGAACATCATAGGAGAAAATGTCAGGTATAATTGTCTTTCCAGATGGCACCCCTACAGGTGAGGCAGTAGCGTGTGAAATTGCATTCTAAATTACACCAGTGATGAGCTCCACACATGGAGCAAAGCATTTAGAGATTAGTAATAAGTGGCTTGCTTCAGTATGAGGAATCGTTCCTTAGTAAGATGAGGGATGTGATAATGCATGAGAGATAAATCTTGTAGAACCAAGAACAGTCTTTTGATAACCGTGGTGGTGGCTTGGTGACCCACTTTTTTGTAGAGCAGCTGACAACATAAACACATCAGGTTCTGTCCAGTGGTGGTTTTAGGCTAGAAGAAAATAGTTCAGCTTGTGCCATGTCAAATGCCCAACTTTTGATAATTCCCTTCCTACAATCCCCCGTCTTCTGTAACATATTCTGGAGGGTTCCCAAGCCTCAGGAGCAGCTTTTGGAGGTGGGCTCAGTGAGGAGGGATGATTGACAGAAAGGTGCAATAAAATGTACATATAAATTGCTGTTAAATCAGATTAAGACAGCTAGCAATTAGGGTGTATTCAGTCAGCAGCAGTGCTCTAAAAAAATAAAATTGCTACATCAACCCCAAGGATGTATGTGTGTGGTGGGTTGCGCTTTCTTACCGTATTTCCAGTGTAGTTGGCCACCTTCCACATGGATCCCGCAGATTTTCCTGAAGCTACTCAGAAGATGACAGGAGATGTCTTAAATCTTTAAGAATGTACACACGTAGAAAACCATATGTTGATAAGCAGTATTTGTCTATCATTAATTCTGTGTTATCTATTTTGTAGTGGTGCCATTCCATAGTGGTATATGATCTCTGCGTCCAGTGAACTTTATTATTTGAACTGGCACAGTGGCTGGTGTTCATAGAAAATTGTATTGCTGCATCTGGATTTAAGCAGAATTCGACGACTAGCACAGACTCCTTTTCAATAAAAGAAGCACGTTTCAGACTGTTTGAAAACAAACAGCCTTCAGAATTTTATGAGCATTATGCTAGTGTGCTTGCAAAGCTTCCCCTGGTTGTTATGGGGGAAGGTGCTTTGTATATTTTTAATGAATTTCATTTGTTTTTATATGAATGTCAGTATTGCATTTATGATTTTAAATACGTTGTAAGTCATTTGGAGACCTCTGGGTAATAAGCAACTAGCAAATCTAATAACACTCATTTATCTCCATTCCCTATTCTGGTTTTCAAATATGTCAGGTGTGTGGAACCAGTGGTCCTCCACATTCTGTTGGGACTGCAGTTCCCATCAGCCCCAGCCACCATGGGTGCCACATTCCCTCACCTCTGAAATAGATGACAGCAGGAAGAGAGAGAGGATGCCTTCCACCTCTACCAATGGGAGCTAAACTCCCCCAGCTGTAGTATCCCATTGGAATGCACACGACTTGTGTGTAATAATAATAATAATAATAATAATAATAAATTTTATTTTTCAGCCGCCTATCTGTCCGGGTTAGGGACACTCTAGGCGACGAACAACAAGAATAAAAACAATACATATAGATCAACATGTAGAAGCAGCTGCTGAATTCTTTAGCTGTGAGAGTTCCCAGGGCAGATAAGAAATACAGAATAAAAGAATACGATTAGATCCAGATGTGATGTCCCACAAACAGAAAGGCTCTGTTCATGGAAGTGAGTCAGATAAAGCAGTTCCACCAACTGGATATTTTCACAGGCAGGAGGAGGGAGGTAATTTTTCAAGATGTCCTTTCTCTACACCAGCCTTTCCCAACCAGTGTGCCTCCAGATGTTGTTGGACCACAACTCCCATCAGCCTCAGCCAGCATTGCCAATGGTCAGGAAAGATGGGAATTGTGGTCCAACAACATCTAGAGGCACACTGGTTGGGAAAGGCTGCTCTACACCATCTCCTATTCTGCTCTGGAAGGTCCCCTAACCCTGCAGAGCAGATTTTTGAGGGCTGCAGGGGAGAGGCAAAATTGGCAGACCTTCCCTCCTTTTGCCCACAGGATCCAGTTGGATCCCTTAGCACAGGGGATGGCTGTCTTTGTTTGCTTGTGAGCCACATTGCCCCATTGCGCACCTTCTGTGGGCTGCATGCAAAAAGTCATCAGGGTCAATGTGAAATAGTGCATGGCCAAAGCCAAAACAAAGGAAGGGGTTACATTTCTTTCACCACCGTGCTGCAGGGAAAAATCAGTAGGTGATCTGAGAGGCAAAAAATAAATGCTTGGTGGCCTGGGCCTGGCTTGCAAGCCGGTGGTTCACCACCTGCCATAATCACCTCAATCTAGCAAGTACAGATAATTGAGTATTATACAGCATAAGAGTGGCTGTATACTATAGCCAGCATGGATTTTTCACATTCCGCAGTGTTAAATTGGAAATAGCCCCATGCCATTCTGATGCTTCCCATACATTCATTTTAAAACAAAACCTTACAAAACTTATAGTCCTGAACTCAGAAATGCTTGCTTAACAACCTTCTAAATTTTCATGGCGATACTACAAAACAGTCAGAGAGAACAGAGAGTTCAAATCTAAAAAGAGAAAGAAAAAACCCCAGAGCCCTTTTGGACTTTCTTCTGCCAGAGTTCTCATAATCTGTTGAAATTCATTAAAAATCAGCCATGTTCACAGAGTACCTGTACTCGTATTACTGACCTTGCCCCATACTCTGACCTTCATCTTCTGCAGTTTAAAAGTTTAAAAAATGCCTGGCTGATTTTTAATTAATTTAAGAAATTTAGTGTTGAATGAATGATAGTGTTGGGCATGCTCAGTAAGAACCAACTGTCACTGTTCTAAAAGCCAGACTCACAGCTGCTTGGCTTGCCTAATCAGGGGGCCACACCCACACCAGACTTTGATTTCATGTGATACAGTCATGGCGTCCCCCAAAGAATTCTCGAAAATCCAGTTTGTGAAGGATACTGAAAGGAGACTCCTATTCCACTGACAGAGCTCCAGTGGCCAGACTGGTTTAACAGTCAGCCACTCTGATTGAAGGTCTGTGAGGGGAACAGGGGAACAACTCGCAGCACCCTTCACTAAGTACACTTCCCAGGATTCTTTTGGAGAAGCCATGACTGTCCAAAGTGAAATAAAGGCTTAGTGTGGATGTTGCCAGGGACAGCTTTGGTTTAAATTTGGGTGGGAGACTACATGTGCCTGCTGTAGGATAAAAAGGTGGGGGAAACACTGAAAAGCAATGACACTGTTCACAGAGTTTTCCTTTTGGAAAGGAAACGGGCTTCCCTCTGCCCAGTGCCCACTTACCCAATCTCCTCCCCTCCCCTCCCTGCCCCTCCTCCGGGTTGGTGTTGGACTATGACCTGGGAGATGAGGGTTCGAATCCCCGCACAGCCATGAAGCTCACTGGGTGACCTTGGGCCAGTCACTGCCTCTCAGCCTCATAGAAAGGCAATGGTAAAACCACTTCTGAATACCATTTACCATGAAAATCCTATTCATAGGGTCGCCATAAGTCGGGATCGACTTGAAGGCAGTCCATTTCCATTTTCAAACATGATTGCATAGAAATAAATCCCACTGAACTCAAAAAGTATGCAAATGGTCAAACCCACCCTCCTCCCTCCCATCCCCTCCCTCTTGCCCCTCCTCTCCTCCTTCCTTTGCCCCTCCTTCCCCTTCCCCCTCTTCCCCCAATCCCCTCCTTCCCCTTCCTCCCCATCCTCCCCATGGTCAGCTTTACCTATCTTAAGCATGATTGCACGGGAGTAAATTCCATTGATCTCTGTAAGCATGAAAATGATCAAACCTGCCCTCCCCCTTCCTTTGCCCCCTCCAATCCTCTCCTTCCCCCTCCCCCCTCCTCCTCTCACACGGTCAGTTTTACCTATCCTAACCATGATTGCATAGGAGTAAATCCCATTGTACTCAATAAGCATGCAAATGATAAGACTTGCCTTTCCTCTCCTTCCCCTCTCTTCTCCCTTCCTTGTCCCCTCCCCTCTTCTTTTTCTTCCCCTGCCCACTCCAGCCGTCCCTCCCCCCTTGGTCAGTTTTACCTATCCTAAGCATGATTGCACAGCAGTAAATCCCACTGAACTCAATAAACATCCAAATGATCAAACCTGTCCCCCCTTCCCCCTCCTGCCTGCTCCCATCCCAGACCTCCCCTCTGCCCTTCCTCCCTCCCTCCTCCCCCCCATCCCCTGTGGTCAGTTTCACCTATCCTAAGCATGATTGCAGGGGAGTAAATCCCACTGAACTTAACAAGCATGGAAATGATCAATTGATTCTCAGCAAACTTGCACAGGATCCCATTTCTTATCTTCCGGATTAAAAAGCAGAGAAATTCACTAATATGCAAAAGATCTTGCTGTTTAAGAACGTACCTATAGCCCACAGATATTTCTATCCAACTTTATAAAGCAGGGAAATTGGGCAGCTCTAGTGAATGCACCAGGGGAGCAGGAGACCTGACCTCCTCTCTGAGATACTGTACTGCCCTACAAATTTGTCAGAATGCAAACACAATTTGTGTTGGTCTTTCACAGTCCAATCCACTTGCTGTGTAGCTTGCAAGAATTTGGTAACATGTGCAGCTTCCATTTGCTTTTTCCTTCAGCTACCTAAACTCCCAGCCATTGTTTATTAATAGCAGTGCGATGTAAGCAAGTATAAAGTGGTGCATATTAGAGTAAAAAAATACTAAATTTATATATACCCGCAGTGGCAGTGACTAACCAGGAATGAGACTTTGGAGCTGTAGTGGACAGCTTAGTGAAGATGTTGACCCAATGTGTGGCAGCTGTGAAGAAGGTGAAGTGCATGCTAGGGATCATTAGGAAGGGAACTGAAAATATTGTAATGCCATTATACAAATCCATAGTGTGACCACATTTGGAATATATTGAATATTTCTGGTCTTCTCACCTTTTGATGTTGTAGAGCTAGAAAAGGTTCAGAAAAGGGCAACCAAAATTATCAAGTGGTTTGAGCAGCTCCGCTGTGAGAAAAAGTTGCAGCATCTGCAGCTCTATAGTGAAAAGGTGTGCAAGAGGAGGACATGATCAAGATGTTTAAGATTATGCATGGTGTGGAGAAAGTGGATAGTGAGAAATTGTTGCCCCCTCATAATACTAGAACTCTTGAACATCTAATGATGCTGAATGTTGGAATACTTACGATGGAGAAAAGAAAGTATACATAGTGTGTAGTTAAACTAGAATTCTCTCCCACAAGACGTGGTGATGGCCAGAAAGTTAGATGACTTTAAGAAATTAGACAAATTTCTATCTAATAATAGCTATGTTCTATTTCTGCTGTTGGAGGCAGTATGCCTCTGAATACCAATCACAGGTAGAGAGAGTGCTGTTGTGCTTAGGCCTGCTTGCCAGCTTCCCAAAGGCATCTGGCTGGCAGCTGTGAGAGCAGAATGCTGGACTTGGATGGCCCCTTGGCCTGATCCAGCAGGACTCCTCTTGTGTTAGCTGAGGACTAGCGATAGCATGCTGTTCTCTGTAGCAGGTGATGACGTCTGATAGCATAAAGACTGTGTACATGCACAGCCCTCTGTCCTGCCGGTTTTGGAGAACAAGGGGGACATACTGAACCTCTGCTTGTTTATTCTGCATAGGCAGGGAATCTCTTCACAGACCTTCTGCTACTATTTGGAATGTGGGTGGTGAGGTCTGATTATCAATAGTGATTGGATTTTGCTCATGACACTTCACTAGCTGCATATTACGCATATGGTTTTAACTATGAAATGTTTATTAATAGACAATCAATCTATTAGAGCTAAACCTCTTCACATTTTTTATTTATGACATATTCCACTAGCACCAGCACTGTAACCATTAAGTAATTAGAACAGGAATCAGCAATAAAGCAAAAAATAAAGACCCCAAAGGATGCTCCTGATACTTGCTACTTGGGAAAACAAAGCTTAAAGTGAAAATTTTCTTTGAGCCCAGAACCTAATAAAAGTATATGTGGCACTGTCTGCCCCCCTTTTTTTTAAGTGGTGTGTTTTCTTTCTCTTGTTTTCCCAGGGTTATTTCCTTCTCTTTGAGTCAATGCTGGATTCTGTCATTTGTGCAAGAGACAAGTACTTGGCAAAAGGAGGCTCAGGTTAGTCTAGAATTCTAATAAACAATCAAACTCTGGGGAAACCTGAAGGCTTAGATTCTGCTATGCATGACTAAGAAAGTTCATACCTGAGATGAAAAATGTTTCCATTAGTGGAAGCTCCAAGCCATTCATTTCATAGTATTGGTAATACAAAGGCATTAATGGAATATTTGGGCCTTAAACAAAATAGTGCTTTCAAGAACACCTTGACTTTTTAAAGATAGTTGAGGAATGATCCTTGAAAGTTTATTAAAATATTCCAGTAAATAACAGGCTAAGAATGTAGTTAGAAATGAAACATTGATATAGGAGCTTTGGTCTAGCTTGTTAATCTATTGGCTCTGTTCACCCGTAATGCTAAATTCGTAAATTTAGTATTCCTCCCGCACACCTAAGGGGAGGAGTTTGGCAGTGTTCAGTTTCACTTTTACTGAAACCTGGCTTGTCATTGGTGGGGGCAGTATGCCTTTGACTACCAGTTGCTGGGAATCGCAGGAGAGGAGAGCACTGTTGTGCTCATGTTTTGTTTGTGCGCTTTCCATGGGCATCTACCTGGTGGCCACTGTGAAAACAAAAGTGCTGGAATAGGTGGGCCTTTGGCTCCTCTTATGCTCTTATAATTTGAAAACAGGGAACTTGGGTTAAACCAACTCTATTAAGTTTTAAAACAAGCAAACTTCAGAAGAAAAGTTACGGAATTGGCTTATTAAACTAACCAGAGTTTGTTTTACAATAGGAACCCTGGTTTGAACATGCCAGGATTCCATAAAAATGAAACTTAACTCTGCTAAAGCCTATTCTTCCAGACACATGGGAAAGTGCCAGGGAGTACGCAAACTCTATGCTGTGGTTGAGTTCCTTGAAGCTGACCCACATGGCACTCAAACATGGTTTTAGCATTACATGGCTGCAATAGCTCACATTGCTATTCTTTTGAAAAGATGATATGGAAGAAGCACCATTAACCATGTGCACTAGTTACCAGAGCTGAAAAAGTAGCACCTGAATCCATTTTTATAGGATGTAGAACTGAACCAGGGATGCCAGTTTATCATGACTGGTAATCTGCTTTTATGATAACTCTTCCATTCGTAAAAGTCTTGTGTCAACTTAAAGGTGCCACAAGATTCTTTTGTTGTTGTTCCTGCAAGAGACATAATAATAATAAGGCAGTGAGCCTCCGCCATAATAAATTAGGTACATTATAGAAAACTAGGCAAGTTATTCTGTAGGAAAAAGAAAAGAGTTGAGCCTTGTGAACATCTTTATTTGTTGAGAACCAACAGAATAACCCCAAAAGGGGTTGATGGAAGAACAGTAGAAGAAAAAATAAGGAAGAAAAAGCAGAAAATGTAAAGAGAGGTGAGGTGGGGAAATCAAGTTGGACTATTCAAGTATTGTCATTTGACTTCCAGTTACTTGATTGTGGACAGATAGTGTAAAATAGGCCATGAAGCCATGAATTCCATTTTTTGTTTCAATGTAATGTAATCTACTAATTGTTAACTTTAAATAAATTCTCTAGATTTGGAATTAGGTATACTCCTGTATGTTTAACGGATTTATCAGACTACTTAATACTAACTCTAGTTGCAATTATTGTTCATGACATTAATTCCCATTGACTTTGTATCTGGATATTTCTCCATATCTTAGTGACGTTTATTCCATATTTTAAAAAATTTGAAACTGTAGTCTAACCTTGGAGCCCCAAGGTAAAAGGGAAAGAAATAAAAAATGCTCAGGGAATCATTTATACTTTTGGGAAACTATACCTAACATTGATTTTAAAATTACAATCATTATTGCGTTTTTTTAAAGTTAATCTCATGGTTTCACAGCTAACTGATTTGTAATGTAATACTTTAAAATTGGTTTTTGACAACATTTGACTTGTCAAAGACCCAATCCTTAAGTCAAGAAGAGAAATTATTGTGACACTAATTTTGTGGCCCATCTCCTTGAACCCACAGTGTTCTAATATGGCATTATTGTGGCAAAGCCTTGGAAGAAGTGCAGGTGGCAGCATTATCTGGTCTCTGTAATGCTCCTATCTTCTTGTGATTTTTTTCTTAGCATGCAGAGGTATTATATTAAGCCCAGTAAAAGAATTGTATACATTGCCATTTAACTGGCTCAGAATACTCACCCATTTTATAACTGCTTCCAAATCTTCCACTGGTCTTTTTCCTGTGCTTAATATGCAGGCTTTTATGAAATTAAAATCTGGGTGTATTTTAAATTTTGTTCATTTTTTATCTACACTTGACTTGACCAGTTTTTAAGAGGGAAAACTAGTCTCTGTAGCAATGTCAACCAATAAAAACATGACAGTGTTTGCTTCATGCTGCAAAACCCTTGACTAGCTTTGTCTTGTTATTTTAGTTATAGAAATTCATTTAAAACACACCACTGAAATTGTGACCTGTTTCTCCTATACAATCCCTTCAAATGCTTAAGTGCTCTGCTGTTTCAAAGGGGACAAAAACGCCATGCCTGTGTCAAATTTCCTGCCCTTTTAAGCAGGCCATAAGTCATAGGTACACTTGTGAGTTTCTTGATGGGAAATTGGATTCCTATTAGAGACTTGACAAGCACATGGAGATAGCATGGCCCCAACCAAAACTCACCACGTATATATATTTATTCCTTGTTCCTGCTTACAGAGATTGTGGAACATCTAATGTTGACTTTTTGTAATAGAATTGGTGAGTCATCTGTTCTCACTGATCCACCTACTAGCAATATGCACAGCTGGATGGCTTAATTAAAAATAGTGCTTAGCCAGGGGAAAAATGCTGGCCATTTTCAAGGCAGACTGCAGCATTTAGAGCATCCTGGGAGATTTGGCCATTGCCCATCCAGTAATATTATAAAGTTGCCAAATATTGCCACTCCATGTTTTGTATTTTGAATGTCTGTGGCCAAAATAATAACAGAGTTACTTTTTTTACTGTATTGTCAAGACTATGGGATGTATTTGCATGGAAAGCACAGAGTATAATTGAGTGCTTTCTCTTTTAAGTTCCTCTTATACAGATGGGAAATAGTAATTTGAGCTGCTTAACAGAAATGCAGGTGGTACAACAGGCTCAGGTTCAACAAAATTGACCTATTTTCTGCAGTTTCCTTGCTTTTCCTCTAGGGTGAAGTATATAGTTTTGCATAGCCTGCAGAGAACACTTTTTACTCCAATTGCAAATGGTACAGCTGTGCAATTTTCAGCTTTTCCACCTTCAGTTCTTAGAGCAAAGCACTAAGCCAGTGCAGCCAGGAGAGTTTCGTGTTGATGGTCTGTCTAAAAGAGACTTTGGCAACTGACAGCCCAAGAACCAAATCTGGCATCTCAAAGTGGCGGTGGCATTTGTCAGCCCCAACAGGCTGGATCTGAGTGCTGATTTTGAAATATAAAATTGAAGTGGCATTGAGATGTGTCTAGAACACAATTCTTATGTTTGGAGACAGAAGAGGCAACTGGGGAAAAGAGTTAAGAGTGAAAATAAATGATGGGAAGTTAATATCTACAATTATTTCTCACTCCCAAAAGAATACAACATTAATAGTTCTCTAGCCTGATTGTCCAGTTCATTTAGCAGGATTTTAAATAGAACTCTTACGCCGTCAGGCATTTGTAACTGATGCTCTTATGCCAGCTAGTTTAGGAGGTTAATGGAGGCCTTGTAGATAGTTTCTTTTGTTTCTCCATAAATCAGCCAGCAGGTGGGGTTCAAACAGCAGAAGACCCATAGTACATGCAGTTTACTCTGGCATTATGTGTAGCAGCAGACCGATGATTCTGTCAGGCACCAATGAGATAAAAATATGCTACATTAATTTTAGGGTGGAACTTATTCAAGAGTTCCAGTAACCACTTTACCTGATGAAAGGATGGAGATTTATCATGATTTATGCTTTGATATAGTGTAGTTTAGGATTTCTTAGAACATGGGATTTGCTACCACAACAATGTGTGTATAACTTGTACTGACAGGTCTTCTTATTTTTATTGTTATTGTTAATCACCTTCCAGAAATAGAGCTCTAGGCCAGGGGTTCCCATCGGTCCACAGATCACCAGTAGTCCACAAGCTTCATTCAGGTGGTCCACAGTGTGTCTGTGAAGAACACAGATTCAAATTGTTGTAGAATAAAATACAAAAATATAGTTAAAATCATACAGAATTTGGCACATTGCCTTATGATTGCTACAACAGGCAGGAAAAAATCATTGAGTGGTCTGCCAGGACCCTCAGCAATTTTCAAGTGGTCCGCGGGGGGAAAAGGTTTGGGAGCCGCTGCTCTAGGCCATGTACAAAATCAACTGTAAAAACAAAACAATATTATTGTATTTTTTAAAAAAACTTTTCTCCATTGTCCTTTTATGTCCACATCTCATTCCCCTCCCCCAAAACATAAGCATAGGCTGCCTTCAAAGTGAGAGAATAGGAAAAAGAAAATGCTAGAAGCTTCTAAAATGGTAAATGTGGCCAAGATGGTAAAAGGTCAGCCAAAATGGAATTGCTTGGGGGTGGGAGAAGCATGCTACTCAAAATTAACTAGCTATCAAATCTGCATAAATGTATCAACTTTCCTTGTTCAATACTGTGCCACTAGCCTAATTGTACAGCTCATTTACCAGGATTTTAAATAGAATGCTTCCTCCTGCGGATATTTGTAACTCATGAGTTTTTGCCAGCTATTTGAAACAGTTGTTCACAGTAACATTCTTCATAACGTTTAATGTTTTCCGGGGAAGTTAAAATTTACATTCCAACCTTGAGATAAAATGGATTTCTCAACCTTAGTATACAAGCTGTAGTTGTACCAATTCTAGAATATGTTTGTGTCATTTGTGATAGTATGGTACGCTCCATGTGTGCAATTTTGTTAGGATTCAAACAAATGCTAGAAAGAAAAGTATCCATATTTCCCACTTCTACTTCTGTGATGGTCATTTTGTTTATGCTACCACTTTAATAACAACATAGCCAAGTGCTAATTATTCTATCCACAGTTCCATTTCAATTTGTTGACTTAATTGTGTTGGCACAATATGGGCAACTGGTTGATTTCTGTGTCATCTCCTTCCTCAAGTTTTCCAAAATCCTGATCTCTAAAATATGGCCTCTGGAAGGAGACTTTCATCCTGGAAGTAAAACTAGTGCATGAGAGAATAATGGGTTATATTTACTTTCCCACGTTCCTGTGATTATTGTTTGTCTCTGGCCCTGCAGTTACTACAATCTTACCCTTTTAATGTCCTTAAATTTGTGAGGTGTTGCTGAGGGATAAAATGTTTCCCATCTTGCTTTGCTCTCCATATGAGCTGTTACTAATGACAAATGGTTTGGGTGCAGTGAGTCGAGAAGGACACAGATGACAAACCTATGAATTTCTAAAGTGTGCTGCTGTAAGATATGTCTGATCAGCAGTTTAAATGTTACCTGTGATGTGAAATAATTCAATCAGATGAACAACTAAATTGCAAAATATGTAAGAAATGAGAATTAAATGTTTCTCACATACAAGTTTATTCTTACAAGTAGCAAGGGTTAATGAAACTGATCCATCAGTGAGGTAGATTCTTCAAAATACGTTGAAATCGTTCGCTATTATGGTTTTTAGATGAATGAGAGAAATAATTTCAGTACTTATTAGGCCATATCTTTTCTGAAGATTATTTAAGTAAAAATTCCTGGAAACGTATTGTAATACTACAATGAGCATCTAGATAATGGTCCGAATACTATAAGTTGCAAAGCAATAGAAAGCTGCATACCTGCTGCTGAGATGAATTCTGAAGGTTGGCTGTCACACAAAACATGAGTTGAAGAATGAATGGACATGGCTGTAGTGTTAGAGCAGAGGTAGCTATTTTATTTATTTATTTAATGAATTTATGTCCCGCCCTTCCTCCCAGAAGGAGACCAGGGCAGCAACCAGGTTAGCTAACCTCTAACCCTCTAGATGTTGTTGGACTTGTACTCCCATCAGCCCAAGCTACCATAAAGAGTTAGGAATGATGGGTGTTGTTGTAAAACAACATCTAGAGAGCCACAGGTAAGCCATCCCTTTGTTAGTGTATTCACTTCAGAGCTTCTTAGAATGCCAGTGTACTGTTTGGAGGGGCTCTGAGCTGTGCCAAATGCACTTCACAGTTGTTAACTATGAAAACTTCCACATCTTTTTAGGCATCTGGTAAAGCAGGATTGCAGGGAGAAATGTTGCCATGTGAAGTACTTCTGTTCAGAGTTCCAGCCAGCCATGTCCTTTTCCATTCCAAATTTTCTGGGGGGGCCCCCCGACATGCACAGGTTTCATTGGGCTGTTTTGGAGGGTTTTAGATTCTTTTCTAAAGGATTTTTTCTTTTGTAAATCTTAAGATTTCCCCAAGCCTATTAATAATGTGTGGATAGTGCTGTTTTGGCTATATCAGGATTTACACTTGGAGAATAGAAATAGGATGATGACTCAAGAAACAAAGTGAAGGTTGTAGGGCTTGTTCCTAGGAGCCTGAACATCTTTAATAGAATACCCAAAATAAGAAATAAAGGGAAGGATTTGGAGAAGCAGAGTTCTACGTATACATATTTTCCTGTTGCCTTCTTGCTACAGCCTCTTATATATGCTGAAAAGCTGCTTCTCTAGGTGAGGAGATTGCATGAAATAGGGCGTATTGGGCTGCTCACAAAAGTCAGTCTGGGTCCATCACAAAGTGAAAAAATTGACAAATTATAATTTATAACAGGCTTGACAATATGAAAGCATAGCATTTCATAGTGTTATGTTTTTGTTTGCGTCCTGCTTGCAAAGTACTTCTTAAAGAGTACTTTAAGAATTAAATTTAACACACTGCACAATTCATATCAAAAGCTCTGATGTATGAGCTCTGTGGCTAATTTGTTCCTTGGCCACAAAGCCAAACAGAGCATTAAGGGCACAAACCATACCACAATGTTGTCACCTGGTTTTTACCCTTAATGCTGTGTTTGGCTTTCTGGACAAGGAACACATTAGTCACAATACACATGTATCAAGGGTTTTGTCAGTTTTCTATTCGGTATGTGCTATTCAAGTAGTCTTAAATCTGAATAAATTTGTTTAGTATAGCTGCTGAATAAGAAATGCAGACACATTTTGGTGCCTATGCTAAATTGACACTTGCATACCTTTTGGTCCATTCCACTTTATCTGTTAACATTTTAGTTTTTTGTAACTAGCCTTCAGTTTCATGTTTCATTTAAGAGCTAAAGATCCAAAGGGTTTAAAATTTAATTAAACCCATACTAGTTCAAGCTGTAACAGACACAAAGTAGCACATCTTCTGTTAGGCCTCGTTTGTTTGGTCATTTTGTTATTATACAGCCATACATTCTGATGCTTCCCGTAAGCTCATTTCAAAACAAAACCTTAGAAAACTTGTAGTCCAGAACTCAGAAACGCTTGCTTAACAACCCTCTAAATTTTCATGACGATACACAAAACAGTCAGACAGAATAGAGAGTTCAAAGTTTAAAAAGAGAGGGAAAAAAACCCAGCCCCCTTTTGGACTTTTTTCTGTCAGAGTAATCTCTTGAAATTCATTAAAAATCATCCATGTCCACAGAGTACCTGTCATCGTATTACTGACCTTGCCCCATACTCTGACCTTCATCTACTGCAGTTTAAAAAATGCCTGGCTGATTCCTAATTAATTAAAGAAATTTTGCATTGAACTGAATGATAGTGTTGGGCATGCTCAGTAAGAACCAACTGGCAGTGTTCTAAAAGCCAGACTCACAGCTGCTGGGCTTGCTTAATCAGGGGGCCACACCCACACAAGACTTTGATTTCACTTGAGACAGTCATGGCTTCCCCCAAAGAATCCTGGGAAGTGTAGTTTGTGAAGGCGGAGAGGAGACTCCTATTCCACTGACAGAGGTCCAGTGGCCAGAGTGGTTTAACAGTCAGCTGCTCTGATTGACTGTCTGTGAGGAGAACAGGGCGTCTCCTAGCAACTCTCAGCACCCTTCACTAATTACACTTCCCCGGTCTGGTGTGGATGTGGCCAGGGACAGCTTTAGTTTAAATTTGGGTGGGAGTCTACATGTGCCTGCTGTAGAATAAAATGGTGGGGGAAGCACTGAAAAAGAATTATACTGTTCACAATGTTTTCCTTTTGAAAAGGAAAGGGACTTCCCCTCTGCAAAGTGCCCACCCACCTCTCCTCCTCTCCACCTCTTCCTCCCCTCCCTGCCCCTCCTCTAGGCCAGTGTTGGACTACAACCTGGGAGATGAGGGTTCGAATCCCTACACAGCCATGAAGCTCACTGGGTGACCTTGGGCCAGTCACTGCCTCTCAGCCTCAGAGGAAGGCAAGGGTAAAACCACCTATGAATACTGTTTACCATGACAACCCTATTCATAGGGTTGCCATAAGTCGGGATCGACTTGAAGGCAGTCCATCTCCATTTTTAAACATGATTGCACAGAAATAAATCCCATTAAACTCAAAAAGCATGCAACTGATCAAAACCACCTCCTTCCTATCTCCTCCCTCTTGCCCTTTCCTTCCCCTCCAATCCCTTCCCCCTCCAATCCCCTTCCCCTTAAATCCCCTCCTTCTCCCTCCCCCTCCACATGGTCAGTTTTACCTATCTTAAGCATGATTGCACGGGAGTAAATCCCATTGAACTCAATAAGCATGCAAATGATCAAACCTCCCCTGCCCTGCCCCTTCCTTTGCCCCTCCCCCTCCAATCCCCTCCTTCCACTCCTCTCTCCCCTCCCTTTCTCCTTTCCTCTTCCCTCCCTCTGCTCCTCCCCCATGGTCAGTTTTACCAATCCTAACCATGATTACATAGGAGTAAATCCCATTGAATTCCATAAGCATGCAAATGATAAGACTTGGCTTTCTCCTCCTTCCCCCTCCTCTCCCTTCCTCCTCCCCTCCCTGCTTTCTTACGTTTGCACGGGAGTAAATCCCACTGAACTCAATAAACATGCAAATGATCAAACCTGTCCTCCCCTCCCCCTCCTTCCTGCTCCCATCCTCCTCCTGTTCTCCCCCCTCCTCCCCATCCCCTGTGGTCAGTTTCACGTATCCTAAACATGATTGCAGGGGAGTAAATCCCACTGAACCCAATAAGCTTAAAATTGATCAATCCATTCTCAGCAAACTTGCACAGGATCACATATCTTACCTCCTGGATTAAAAAGCAAAGAAATTCGCTAATAGGCAAAAAAAACCTTGAAGTTTAAGAACGTACCTATAGCCCACAGATATATCTATCCAACTTTAAAAAGCAGGGAAATTGGGCAGCTCTAGTGAATGCACCAGGGGAGCAGGAGACCTGAATTCCTCTCTTGAGATATTGTACTGCCCTACTGATTTATAAAAATGCAAACACAATTTGTGTTGGTCTTTCACAGTCCAATCCTCTTGCTATGTAGCTTGGAAGAATTTGGTAACATGTGCCTCCGAGCATATGGTGAGTGGTAGCAACACCTGGAATCAGCCCAAATAATAGAAAGAAGATATGTGCTGTGCTGATCTTGTTTTAGCAGGAAAGAAGCAACATTATTAAGACAGTTGACATAGTTCAGATAGTCACTTTTAATATGTCTGATTTACTTTGCAATGTTAGTGAAGTTTCCTATAGGAAATCATTTTCTTTTGTTTCTATTTCTGTGAATATGTGAAGTACAGCAACACTTTGAAAAATTTACACTAAAAAATGTCCAAAAATAATTATGGAATAATGGCACTGGCTATTCTGCAGAATAGTCTCCACAGTGGACATCAGGATTGTCTCCGTTTGCACAAGATAAAACAGTGGGAGGTGAAATATATTCTAGGTGTGGTCTATGTTTTTAATTGACCGTGCCCACCTTGCCTATGGATTGATTCCATAAAGGAAGCCACAGACCTGAATGTACAAGATCTGAACAGGGTGGTTCATGACAGATGCTCTTGGAGGTCGCTGATTTGTAGGGTCGCCATAAGTTGTAATCGAGTTGAAGGCACATAACAATAACAACAACCTTGCCTTAAATGAAGTGGTTTAAGCATAGCAGGCTGAGAACATGCATCTTGGGCAGGCTAAGTTTGTTTCTTCCAACAGCTAGAGTCATTCCTGAAGGAGCAACATATTGTAATCAGTATGATTTTGCATCAAACTTCAGTTTCAGATTGAACTGTTAATGCACCCAAAATAGAAATAGAACATAACCTCTAATTTGAAACACAAAAGGCTGTCTTCACCATCATATCACATTGACCAATAAAAAGGCTTTGAAATTAATAAAAATAAATTTGACACAGGTTTCTAGGATGAATAATGAGAGAAATAAAATTTTCTAGATTAGATTCTCTGTAAAAACAATAGTAACACAGGAATAAAGCAATGTAAGGACACTAACAATCATACACAAATGTAATTCTCCATCTTTGGAGATGGCAGGTATTGCTACCACTTACCATATACTCAGAGGCACATGTTACCAAATTCTTCCAAGCTTCACAGGAAGTGGATTGGACCGTGAAAGACCAACCCAAATGGTGTTTGCATTTTGACCAATTTTTAGGGCAGTACAATATCTCAGAAAGGAGGTCAGGTCTCCTGCTCCCCTGATGCATTCACTATAGCTGCCCAATTTCCCTGCTTTTTAAAGTTTGATAGAAATAGCTGTGGGCTATAGTTACATTCTTAAACTGCCAGGTTTTTTGCCTATTAGTGAATTTCCCTGCTTTTTAATCCGGGAGGTAAGAGATGGGATCCTGTGCAAGTTAGCACCAGCAGTAAGAGAAATAGTTCAGCACTGTATTTTATATGTTATATTGCCATCAAGAATGCCTTTACTTTTACAAGAGGGTCATGGCTTAGTGGCAGAGAACATGCTTTGTATGCAAAAGTCCCCACATTCAATATCCAGCATCTCCAATTAAGGCTGGGAGAGATCCTTATCTGAAACCTTGTCAGTCAGTACTGAGCTAGATGGACCAATGGTCTGACTTGGTATAAAGCAGCTTCCTATGTTTCCTATACTCTACAGGGGATACACAATGAAATATGCTTGAGACCCTTTCTTTAAACATTGTGCATCTTGCAATCTGTATTACTTTGCAAAGTATCAGCAGTTACTACCTCTTCTGCTTTAATCTCTGAATGCCAGTCATAGGGCTCACTGTGACAGATTATACACTTAAGAAGCAACTGTGCGTTCTGAGATTCTTAAACCTGACTTTTTAATTTGCTACTGCACTACTGGTCACAAACAGAAAAACCACTTGGCCACCTCATTAGTGTAGCAAATGTTTGATGCCCCTGCAAATGTTTGACGAAGACCTTCTGTTCTCTGCAAAAGATGAAGAGGAAAATGCCCCTTCCCTATGCAGCAAAGGCTTTCACAAAAGTGGGAGGCAGTAGCCAACACAGCACTAATTTCAAATGGGGGCTTCAACAACAGGACTAATTTCAGAGAGTGAGTGAGTGAGTGAGTGAGTGAGATTTAAGATTAAACAACCAAGAGCTAAATTCAAGATTAAAGTGTTAAAAACAAAGAGTCGCATCAAATTTCAAAATAACTACAGCAATGTTATGAGCACAGGTCAAACAGCCACACACACTTCAGACAAAAAATATTTGAGCGTTTGTCATTTATAAACCCATTTAAGGATTTATACCACCAGCATCAACCCGAACACAAGAAGCCTCTATTTTTCTCCCATGAGTGGTAAAGCAATGATCCCTCCACCCATTGCCGCCCTAGGCTCCTTCTGGGAGGAATGGTGGGATATAAATTTAATAAATTAAAGAAATGAATGCTGCTGCAACAGTCAATTTAAAAGTTCTTTTCAAAAAAGAAAAAGAAAAAACACAAAACCGACAGACTGAACAACACTGGACTACACTTCAGGGTTGTCATACACAACCCCCCCCATATCTGTACAGCCACACTAGGCTACTTTGCAGGGCTGCTGTAATCTATCCAGCACTATATCCACCCCTTCCCACTGCTGCACTATGGATATACTAATGGTGTGTGTGTGTGAGAGAGAGAGAGAGAGAGATTGAGATTTAAGAACCAAGAGCTAAATGCAGGATTAAAGTGTTACAAACAAAGAGTCTCATACAATTTCAAAATAACTACAACAATGTTATGAGCACAGGTCAAACAGCCACACCCACTGCAAACAAAAAGTCCTTGCCCTCTGCCTTTCTCCCTCCACCGTGCATTTTTCTTTCTCTCTTTCCTAACTGTCTGGCTGTCCATTTCCTCCTTCGTGCTTCCTCACACAGAGCACGAGGGAAGAGCAATGCCGAGCAGAAGGCCAGTGTGAGTCACATGTCTGTTGCCCACCAATCACAGGAGCAGAAGACTTTTCCTGCTTCCTCCAAGTAACTGGAAGGGGAGGGGGAAGGGGGAGTGAAACGAAAGAACTCCTGGTTTCTACTGCCACCTGCATGACGTTATCACCCATGGTAATGCAATTTTTTATGTATTAATTAGAAACAAACCATGCCAGGTTTTTTTACTTTAAACCTACTGAAGATGAAGGTCTGTGTTTGGGGCAAGCTCAGGGATTTGATTAGAGATACCTTACAGTCATCTCTGAGTTTTAATGAACGACAACAGATTATGAGAACTTCTCAAGAAAAAAGTCCCAACGGCTTCTTGTTTTTCTCTCTCCAGTTTTTTACTTTAACGTTTGAATTCTCCGTGGGGGGGTTGTGTATCACCAAGAAAACTTTCAGAGTTGTAGAGCAAGCGATTCTGAATCCAACAGTATAAGACTTGTAAGTTTTTGTTTTGAATTGGGACTCTAGAAAGCACCGGAAAGGTGTGTGTGTGGGTATTTTCATTTAACATGGTAGAACGCGAAAAATCTCTACTGACTATAATATACAGCCACTCTCGTGGCTGTATAATGAAGTCATCACTCCATTACCTTCCTCTGTTAATCTGGCAGCAACATTACTTGCGCCACTTTGGACGTTTTCATTTGTGCTGCTGTGTACTTAATACAGGACTGCCATTTTGGAAAGAGATGCTTGACTTGGAGTGTTTTGTCTACCATTGCACAGAGATATTACTGATAACTTGAGAACAGGTCTGAAAGGTGGGGTGGCAAGAGCCCAAAAGTGTAACACCTCCCCCCCCCCAAAAAAAAAAATCAGTGGTGTTCCTGGATAACAGCAACCACTGAGAAAGTTAAAATTCTCTTGTAATATATTTTCTGGAGCAGTTGCTATAACACCAGGTGCCAGTTTTTGCAACAGCTGTCAGGTGTACAGCCATTGATTTGTCTCAGATTGTGTTGATTATTTTCCTTCAATTGTTGTCATGTACCAAAAATGAACATTAAATCCCTGAAATGGATTTTTTAAAAATCCTCAAAACAGTAGACTTGCCTCAGTTTCTGTGTTTGCTAAATTAATAATTTTCTTCAAATAATTTCAATTAATGTAAATGCTAAAAGAAAAGGGAGCTTATACTTCATGTTCTTCAAACATCCTTTAATATTGTAAACTTCCTTCCAAATGTTTAATTCTGATGGGTGTAAATGTCCCATTCAGATCTGTGTATGATCAATATAGTAGGTTCTTAGGTAAATATACATAATTCATAGAAATTCCATAGAAGTGTATTTAGCTGGCCTAAAAGTGGCAACAGAAGATTTATGGAACTTTAAAGTTGACAATGAGGACATTGAACTTGTCAAGGATTATCAACACCTTGGCACAGTCATTAACCAAAATGGAGACAATAGTCAAGAAATCAGAAGAAGGCTAGGACTGGGGAGGGCAGCTATGAGGGAACTAGAAAAGGTCCTCAAATGCAAAGATGTATCACTGAACACCAAAGTCAGGATCATTCAGACCATGGTATTCCCTATCTCTGTGTATGAATGAATAAAATTTATTACGGTCAAAGACCAGCATACAAATACATATCACCAAAACAGCAAAATATCAATAAAATTCGGACATTGACAAATCTAAATAAACTCTATTTAAAAGCCAATCTCTATGTATGGATGTGAAAGTTGGACAGTGACATAAGTGGATAAGAGAAAAATCAACTCATTTGCAATGTGGTGTTGGAGGAGAGCTTTGCATATACCATGGACTGCAAAAAAAGACAAATAATTGGGTGTTAGAACAAATTAAACCAGAACTATCACTAGAAGCTAAAATGATGAAACTGAGGTTATCATACTTTGGACACATAATGAGAAGACATGATTTACTAGAAAAGACAATAATGCTGGGGAAAACAGAAGAGAGTAGAAAAAGAGGAAGGCCAAACAAGAGATGGATTGATTCCATAAAGGAAGCCACAGACCTGAACTTACAAGATCTGAACAGGGTGGTTCACGACAGATGCTGTTGGAGGTCACTGATTCATAGGGTCGCCATAAGTCGTAGTCGACTTGAAGGCACATAACAACAACAACAAAAGTGGCCTAGTAGCATAGATGGCTTTTCAGGATGCTAATTACTTTTTTACCCTTGTAGTGAAAGGAATAATCTTAAACTTTCCGGTTGCATGTTCCATAGTCTTCTGTTCTCTTTGCTATAACGTTAGCATAACTTAATTTTACAGCGCAATTCTACGCATGTTTATTCAAAAATGCATTCACACTGTGTTCCTCAGGGCTAGTTGCACTTACGTTTGACTTATACATTGTCAAAGGTCAAAGTTTAGAGGTTAATTAATGTTGGATAGAAAAAGTATTCTGCATAACTTTACTATTTGCTGTATGTTTTCATATTTAAATGCCCTTTTGTGCTACTTAACACTTGTAAAGAATAAACTGTGGCTTGTAGCACAATATCTGTGATCTGTCACAATGAAAAAAATACAAGTGTTCAGTGCAGTTTGCATTCTCAGTAATGCTGTTTTTTTGTTTGTTGCACCATTGGCAACAAAGCATATTTTTTATTTATTTTTTACCAACAGGTATTCCCTCACTTTTTAATAAAAGGTGTCTGGTTACTATCTGTGAGGTACAATGTATGGCTTTGATATGTTTCTCCTCCGGACATACACAAAACGTGTGTCAAGAAAAAGATCTGAATGATGATTCCAGGTTATACTCCTTTCATGGGATTATACTTGCATGTTAGTTCTAGAACAGGGATGGGGAACCAGGTGCTCTCCAGATGTGCTGCACTACAACTTCCTTCATCCTTCACCATTGGTCATGTCAGCTGAGGTTAATGCGACTTGAAAGTTCAACAACATCTGGAGGGCCAGACGTTCCTCTTCTTTACCCTTGTTATCCTATGGAATTGTTGCATTAAAATGATTGTTTTTCATCTGTATGTTTAGTCAGCATTTGGTTTCTCTCCTACAGTATATTCTGGTACAGTATATTCCAGATGTTTTGGACTAAACTCCCATCAGTTTCAACCAGCATGACCAGTGGCCAGGGTTAATGAGAGTTACAGTCCAAAACATCTGAAGGTTACTTAGTTGGAGATGGCTACGCTACACAATCATTGTTAAATAACTTGCAGTGTATCCTATTCATTGTTAAATAACTTGCAATGTCTGTTTGCAGTGTATCCTGACATCTGCACCATTAGTCTAGTGGCTATCAGTGACCTCAATAAACATGCAGACCGATTAGCTTTCTGGGATGATGTGTATGGCTTCAACATGTCCTGCATGAAGAAAGCTGTAATTCCAGAAGCTGTTGTGGAAGTCTTAGATTCAGCCACACTTATATCTGACGCTTGTGTCATCAAGGTACTGTAACAAATAATATGAACTTCTAGACAGAAATGTATAATTATTAATCCAATGCAATATGTAAACTAGACAATGTATAGAAAAATCATATGGTGGCTGTTTAGTGTTTATAACATATGGAGTCGATAGTACTAATATTTTGGAACTTGAACATATCTGTATGGATTTAGCATCCTTTTCATAGTAGATTTTTTTCTCTTCTTTCCCACCACAAAACTCATAAAAGCAGACTGAAAATAAGGAGGTGTAATGGCTTCTTGCACATTGTCCACTCAACATCTATTGATGGTATAAGAACATAAGAACATAAGAACATAAGAAGAGCCTGCTGGATCAGGCCAGTGGCCCATCTAGTCCAGCATCCTGTTCTCACAGTGGCCAACCAGGTGCCTGGGGGAAGCCCGCAAGCAGGACCCGGGTGCAAGAACACTCTCCCCTCCTGAGGCTTCCGGCAACTGGTTTTCAGAAGCATGCTGCCTCTGACTAGGGTGGCACAGCACAGCCATCATGGCTAGTAGCCATTGATAGCTCCGTCCTCCATGAATTTGTCTAATCTTCTTTTAAAGCCATCCAAGCTGGTGGCCATTACTGCATCTTGTGGGAGCAAATTCCATAGTTTAACTATGCGCTGAGTAAAGAAGTACTTCTTTTTGTCTGTCCTGAATCTTCCAACATTCAGCTTCTTTGAATGTCCACGAGTTCTAGTATTATGAGAGAGGGAGAAGAACTTTTCTCTATCCACTTTCTCAATGCCATGCATAATTTTATACACTTCTATCATGTCTCCTCTGACCCACCTTTTCTCTAAACTAAAAAGCCCCAAATGCTGCAACCTTTCCTCGGAAGGGAGTCGCTCCATCCCCTTGATCATTCTTGTTGCCCTCTTCTGAACCTTTTCCAACTCTATAATATCCTTTTTGAGATGAGGCGACCAGAACTGTACACAGTATTCCAAATGCGGCCGCACCATAGATTTATACAACGGCATTATGATATCGGCTGTTTTATTTTCAATACCTTTCCTAATTATTGCTAGCATGGAATTTGCCTTTTTCACAGCTGCCGCACACTGGGTCGACATTTTCATCGTGCTGTCCACTACAACCCCGAGGTCTCTCTCCTGGTCGGTCACCGCCAGTTCAGACCCCATGAGCGTATATGTGAAATTCAGATTTTTTGCTCCAATATGCATAATTTTACACTTGTTTATATTGAATTGCATTTGCCATTTTTCCGCCCATTCACTCAGTTTGGAGAGGTCTTTTTGGAGCTCTTCACAATCCCTTTTTGTTTTAACAACCCTGAACAATTTAGTGTCGTCAGCAAACTTGGCCACTTCACTGCTCACTCCTAATTCTAGGTCATTAATGAACAAGTTGAAAAGTACAGGTCCCAATACCGATCCTTGAGGGACTCCACTTTCTACAGCCCTCCATTGGGAGAACTGTCCGTTTATTCCTACTCTCTGCTTTCTGCTTCTTAACCAATTCCTTATCCACAAGAGGACCTCTCCTCTTATTCCATGACTGCTAAGCTTCCTCAGAAGCCTTTGGTGAGGTACCTTGTCAAACGCTTTTTGAAAGTCTAAGTACACTATGTCCACTGGATCCCCTCTATCTATATGCTTGTTGACACTCTCAAAGAATTCTAATAGGTTACTGAGACAGGACTTTCCCTTGCAGAAGCCATGCTGGCTCTGCTTCAGCAAGGCTTGTTCTTCTATGTGCTTAGTTAATCTAGCTTTAATCATACTTTCTACCAGTTTTCCAGGGACAGAAGTTAAGCTAACTGGCCTGTAATTTCCGGGATCCCCTCTGGATCCCTTTTTGAAGATTGGCGTTACATTTGCCACTTTCCAGTCCTCAGGCACGGAGGAGGACCCAAGGGACAAGTTACATATTTTAGTTAGCAGATCAGCAATTTCACCTTTGAGTTCTTTGAGAACTCTCGGGTGGATGCCATCCGGGCCCGGTGATTTGTCAGTTTTTATATTGTCCATTAAGCTTAGAACTTCCTCTCTCGTTACCACTATTTGTCTTAGTTCCTCAGAATCCCTTCCTGCAAATGTTAGTTCAGGTTCAGGGATCTGCCCTATATCTTCCACTGTGAAGACAGATGCAAAGAATTCATTTAGCTTCTCTGCAATCTCCTTATCGTTCTTTAGGACACCTTTGACTCCCTTACATATACATGTATATGTCAAAAATGATGTGCAATTCTCTGGTTCCATCTGGAGTCCATAAAATGACCCAAAGAGCTGTCTTTAAACCTTTAATAACTCAAATTTCTGTTTATATCCCCATGTCTTTTCTTTCTTCTCTCAGGCACTTCCTGTCCCTGATACACTTAGTTTAGATTGTGGAATTTGAAGCTGCATTAATTAATATTTATATTACTTGCTGAAATCTTTGATTGTTCATATGAACCAAATTTGCTTGCTAAAATTGTTGTTTCATATATTTATTACATTTATATCCCACCTTTCCTCCAAGGACCTCAGGGTGGTGTACATGGTTCTCCACCTTCCCCATTTTTTCCTCACAACAACCCTAAGAGGTAGGTTATGTTGAGGCACAATGACTGAGTGGAGATTTGCACCCTGGTCTTCCAGGTCCTAGTGCAGCACTCTAACCACCACATTATGCCATAGTGGCAGTATAATGAAGATGACTGGTTAAGCAATATATTGTTTTCCATGTACATGAATAATGTGGCACTTCCATAATAGAACATCTGAGAAAACCATACAGATGTTGTTGCATGTGCAACTTAGGTGTGCTTAATTGAAGCATTTCAGGGAAAAGTTCCTTTCCAGCCCCCCACCCTCTTTTTGGCTGATGTCTGAAGAGATAATCTATTGTTTTCATATATACAGCATTGTTACTGTGTGGAATTGTACACATTCAGTGCCCTGATAATGATAGGTTCAAATTTAGACCAGTGGCCTAAAGTAACTTTCTCCTATCTAGATCAGAATAGGCTACATTTCTATCTCAAAAGGAGGGAGTCTTCATTGCTCCCAAATTAAAATTGTGGTTGTAATATTTTGTGCAGCATCTGCCTCTAAATATTATACAGCCCAAGATTTCACTGATTTAGATTTGTTCTTCTAAAAAAATAAGAGATCCTGTAGTGCAGACTCCCAATGCATCTCCAGTAGATCAAAAAAAATGATAGGCCTGTTTGTCTTGGTTATGGCTACTATGATACACTGCAGTTGCTTTATAACCTACTTTTACACTGCGAGCTGAAAAAAATGTGGTTGTTTAGAATTGGTAGGTAAAAGTTTCAAATAAGCCTTTACATTTCGACTCTGTTTTCCTGTGTAACTTGTAGTAAAATTAATGAATTGACCAAGAATGACATTCTGAGTAAACAACCAAAATCAATAACTGTTCCATACAGCTGAAGATTTTAAAATATCCAGTTAATTATAAAAATGTACCTAGTTAATCATATGATGAGTATGAATGTATGTTTCGCCTCTGACTCAGGCATTCATTAATATGAGTAATGCTTTTGTCATACTTTGCTGAGCTTCATGAAAATCTGACAGTTTGTATAAGTTTTTTTTCCAAGGGGATTTTTTTCCTGTAGGCTGAGCAATTGCTGATAATCCTATTCAATCATTTGTTTGTTTAATAAATTTACATCCTGCCATTGAAGAATTCTTACAGCAAATAATAATACAAAATTAAACAAACATAATACCAATATATAAAACATTCCAATAAAAGCAGAAAATCAGTACACAATACTCATAGATAAAATAGTATAAACCAATAATAAAACAAACAGCCATCCCAAGATTACAAAGTATAGCCAAGCCCAACAGTAAAAAAACAAGTCCATCAGCTGAGCCCCGTTTCAAGGAAAAGATAAGTCTTCTAATGTTTCTTGGAACTCTGTTGTAGTCTCATAGTTCATTTGGCAATGAGTTCCACAGCTGTGGGGCTACCACAGAGAATGCCCTCTGCCTCATTGCCGCCATTTTTTACCTGGAGGTAGGCACAAAAGAATGGTTTAGCTACAGCAGATGTTGAAAATGCCTCTTATTGTCTGATACGATTATGCCATTATTTTTCTGCTATATTGCTTTGCATGTGGATTCTAAAGTAAGATGAAGTAAAATGACTGAGTTGCTTTGCATATCCCGACCATTATCCAGGTCCAGGATGCAGAACATACATTATGTTTGCATATTATTCAATTTTTTAAAACCTTTAAGGTTAATTTAAGTACAGTACATAGGTACAATTCAGACTTTTAACTAAAAGGAAGTGGAGTATATAAGGGTGTGTGCATGTGTAAGAAAGTTGTGTGACTCTGATCATAAATGGACATGTGAGTCCTGGTGGAACCTAGCTGGTGTTCTCGAGCCATTTTCCTTACTCCAAATAGAACAAAGGAACACTATGTGAGAATTTGTAAGAATTAAAGCCAGACTGATGTGGCCAGTTTTAAGAATGTGCCTCACCTTGATTTCATTTTCTAGTGCCTTTTTGTTAGGCCTCTGATTGAGTTTATAAGATTCATCAAACCATAAAATAATCTGTACCTTTTATGTCTCCTTCAAATTAGAACTGCTTTCCATGTGATACATTTTCACATACATATGAAAATAAGAAATTGTGTATACTTTACATGTACAGTCATGGTTAGTGAATACACATGTCCATTTTGTTGCCACTTGGGGCTTCCTTCCACATATGTGCATAATTTCCTGAATGAAAGTGATAATCCAGATTGGATTATTACAATGCACTCTACGTGGGGCTGCCCTTGAAGATAACTTGGAAATTTCAACTGGTCCAAAATGCAGCAGCCAGATTCCTGGCTGGGGCTCCATTTATTTAGATCTCATATAACCCCTGTTTCAAAACAGCTGCATTGATTGCCTTGCTAGCCCCTAAATTGTGGAATTCCCTCCTCACAGACGTATGTCTTGCACTTTCATTGTACAGCTTTCATCATATGTTGAAGATGTACCAATTCACCTTGGCTTTTGAGATTTATATATATATTAGAACCCTATCTAGTTGTGAATGTAACTTGTTTTAAACTGTTTTTAATACTGTATTTTATATTGTGGTGACCCACCCTGAGACCTTCTGATAAAGGGATGATGATAATATCATCATAATCCATGTGGGAAGTGCATCCTCCATAAAAGTGTCCTTACAATTTTAACTTTCTGGCTATAGGCCAAAGAACTGCACCTCAAGTGAGGCTTAGATTCATACATCCAGAGAAGTCCCTTCTCTGCAAACTGCATTGCAAGCAACTTTTGAACTGTAAGAGTTTCAAAAGGTGTTTATCATGTGATGTTAGATGTTAGAGGACTGCAATTTGCCTGGTGACAAAAAGTCTCTGGATTTTTGCTTCTGGTTTCACAACTGTATCAATATACACCTGGTAGATAGTATTTTCCTGTAGGTTGTTTTTGAGAATGGGGTTAAGTGAGCCCTTGGCCTACAGTACTACACTCCTGGATGGCCTGATGGGCAAGTTCCATTGTTGCTGCTAGCATTCCCTCCAAACTGTTTTTGCCATGGAGTGGTGGTGCTGAATCGCCAGTCAAGAGGCCAGAATTAACCCGGGGCTACTAGTTATATTTGTTTATATAGACTAGTAAATGATTTGTCTGTTCAGATGCTTTACTCTTAAGTTGAAGAAGAGTAAAGTAAGTTTTCTTTCAAGTCAGACATGATTAAAACAGTCTCTGTAGATTCCACTCAAATATTTTGCTTCTGTTTTCTTCTCACACTCACATGAGACTTTGCACTTCCTTGCAGCAGATAGATTGCCATGTTGTATTGGTTTCAGAACTGGAATTTTCATCAGACTTCACTCTGACAGTCACAACAACTTCAGTATGTACAGTAAGTATTTTATTCAATCATTTCTAGGGGTTAGGTGCCTGACTTCTGAAATCTTTGCTCAAAGCTAACAAGTTTGCAAATGAAGGCCATTGATGGCTGCAAGATTAAATGTTGGCTGTAGCTGGTAGCTGTTGATGTATTGCAACTCTTTCAAGCAATGGCTCCCATCTTTGGTCATAGTGTAATGTGTCTGCTAAAAGCTTCCCTCTGCCAACTATGACATTCCTCCTAAGTCCTCCCTCTTTCATATCTCCTGTTGTTTACATCTTAAGACTTATTTTACTCTTTCTCCTGTGTTATCTTCCCTTTCTTTTCTGCTTGTAATGAGCTGATATGCTACCTCTTTTTAAAATGTCATCATCCACCCACCTTTTGAACTGTTTGTAGCCAGATTCATATGGAATGACTTCTCCTTCTCACCGTGAATTCCACTTTTTACACCCACTCTTTCAGCAAAGTAGTTTGTATCTGTTGCTTTCACAGACAGCGTTGCTTGTGTCTTCCTGTTTATTTGTGTAGTTTTGGGGTATGGGTGGTATTTTCATTTTTAAAATGATACGTGTATTTGTTGCTTTTTATACTCTTGTGTTCTCCAGTCTTAAAAATGTAGTGATATGGGTGAAATGTTTGCTTTGGAAGTTATCAGGTTTTGGTCAAAGATTGATCTCATGCGTGTGCACACACAGTCAAGTATTACATACTTCATTATGTAAGATTATTGATATCTTATGACCAGAATTTCCAGTCTTTTTATGATGGAGTATAGCAGTTTAGTTAGAGGCTGACAGTCCATCCATCACATCAGGCTGCCTAACCTTGCAGTAAATGAACAATAAAGTCTCTTATATCTATTGGAGATTTTGAAGATGATTTAAAGGTGTAAGTCTTCAGCTGGACACATTTTCCCTCTTGATTTTCCAAATCTAGATTTTTGGTTTGGTTTAAAATATAAGAATAAAAGTTTCTCTTAAAAAGAAATATATGCTTCCAAAACCTAATGTGGATATTTCTCATCTATGAGAGGAGGATACGTTACTCTCTCAGTTTGGGGTGAAACTAAATGCTATGTTGGGGAGCTGTGTTTGGAGCCCCCAACTTTCTTTTTGTAAAAGCAGACGTGGTATGGACAGCCCAGTTTGGAACAGGTGGAAATGGATCTAACGCTCTACCTGTGCCGTGGCCCTGATCCAGATCACATCCCTGAAGTTGCTATTAAGCATCAAAGGAGGAACTTGTAAGCTTAAATGTTAGAAAGTTTATTTTTGAACCTGAAAGGTTGTGAACACAACTCAATCCTATTTATTTTTGTCCTGAAGTAAATCCACTTTGTTCAAATAAATATGTAGCACTGTAACCTGAGATACTTAAAACTTCTTCCCTTAGTGGCCAGTCCAGCTGGCACCCTGGGCATCCCTTTAATTCCTTGTCTTCTTAAGCTTCACACTGCAAATGACTGAGCTCAGAGGAAGCAAGCCTTGGCATCAGCTAGTTATCTTCATGAATAGGAAACAAACTTGCCCTCGCTGTGTGGGAGTGACAAGAGTTCCAGTCGTATGCTCATGCCCACTTCTGTATCTGATCTTTTTGCTAAGTGCAAACAGGAGCACACTTCTCACTTTGGCCATTAATTAGCCTGGCTGAGAACAAAGAGGTTTCCTCAACAAGCATTGCCTGCACTGGCAAACTAATATTAACCAATAGACATTTTGCATCCCTTAATGATGGGATTATCCATCTCCATGTTGTGTCCAGACCTCCATCAGCACACTGCTGTTTTCCACTAAGATCCAGCAAGCTGGACAGGTTGCTTCATCCCCAGTCTCCTGTACCCTCTCTCCTTATCTCCTGTCTGTGCATGTGTTTTCTTTGAGCTAGTCCAGCAACTGAACACGAAGTTGAGCATTGTTCTTCAAGGCATTTTTTCTATTTTTAGAACTATTTGGGGAGAGTTCCAAGCAACCCAAGTTGCAACTATAAATTCTGTAGTATTTATGGGCGAGGCACAGTCTACAAGCTTTGGAAAGTAGACTATGGCGCATATCCAGAGACTCATGCTCAGCCACTTTTAGAACTTGGATATACAGCCATAGATCCAAACTCAATTTCTGAGGTAACATGCTACTTCTTGTCTTTGGACAGATAACTGTTAACACTAACACTTTTATTTCTCTCTCTCTCTTCCCTCCACTACTTAAATCTGTCTTTTTTTTTTGCTTTCATATGACCTAAATCCCTGCAATTTGCAGTTGAGCTCTGGGGGTCCATTGTTACCATCCAGATCCCCAGTGCTGCTCCCCAGTCCTTGTATGTAATCAGGAAAATTCCCCACCTCTGTCTCTTTCATAGAAACAAGCAAAGTGTAAGGCACGGATTGTTAACCAGGCAAGTGCCTGAGGACCTGAGCTTTCATTTTTCTAAAAAAAAGAAGTCTCTAGCCATCCTAGAAAGAATGTTATGAAGCAAAATGTGCAGGCACCCTTCTAAGCAATTTCTGTGAAATGATGCAGCCTGGCTGCTCTTATCTGTCAGTGTGCCCAATGAGTGAAGTCACAACTGTGATTGATAAGCAAGTTGTTCCGACATGAGTCCTAAAGAGCTTCTGTTTTTTCCTTTAGTGGATTTTTCTTGCTTCTCTCTTTTTTTCTAGTAGTCCTTGGAATCTCCATATTTTGTCCTTTTTTCCTAGCAGCCGCAATGCATTTTCTCTGTGCTGGGCTCATTAGTTACTCTCTAGAAGTTTTTTCCTGCTACACAGTATGTGCGGGTGGATGTTTATCCCCAATGACAAATGCAAAATGTGAAAACTTTGCAAAGAGGCTTAGGCATGATTCCTGCTGTGCTATTGTCCAGGGGCTCATTAAGAATTCACTGTCTAATTAACTTACACTACAGTAGAGTGACATACACATCAATTTCTGAAGCAAGTCTCTTTATGTTTAATTGGGCTTATTCCCAGGTAAGCAGATATAGGATGGCAGCCTAAGTTTGGTGTTGGGATTTGGGCAAACAGGGTTCTTGTGCTTTTTCTCTGCAATCAGGACCAGCAGGACATAGCTGATTTCCTGTGGTAAGGATGAGGTGGTCTGGGGGTGGGGTGGAAAATCACCAGTGCGTGTACTCTCTCTAATTTTATGTTATGCCATATCCCCAACCACCACAGCCATGTTGTGTTACGCTGCGCCCCACCACCACCAATGACAGACATTTTTTGATTGGCACTCTCAAAATTCAAAATGTGCCCCCAGTTCAAAAGGTTGGCGCCCCTGGGGTAAGGGGTGTGTTCAGTCAAAGTGGATTTGTGAAGCCTATGTATGATTTTACTCATTTTACATTTTGGTGATTCAAGCCATACAACTATTTTGCTCTTCAGTGTCATTTTGGCACTTGTAGTAATAGATAAATTTCTTTTAAACTCAACCTGGTCTAACTTGCATATGTATTCACACCACAGGCCAATTTGAAATTGCACACCTATAAGAAACAAACAACAAATACAAAAATGCAAGAGCACCATGGGCATGGGTATCTGCCATAAGGACACCTAGTAGCATGTAAAATAACCAATCCATTGGGGAACAGGGAATGTCTTTTCAGTCTGTTCTAATCCCAGATCTAAAAAACTTCTAATATTCAGCTTTAATCTATTGCTGCATCCACAGAACCTTTGGGATTAACCAGGTTAAAAACCTAGATAAACTAAATTGTCAAAGTTTTATAAATATTACACAGTATTGCACATCCTCATTGCCTTGTTGGAAAGCACAGTACTTGTATTAAAAATAACTATCTTAAGAGCTAGTTTCCTCTCTAGCATAACAACTGAGATGCTTTTAGTTAATCCTAGTTAATAAGCTCATTATCAATTGTTATTCATTGGTTCATATTGGTTTGTGGTGTTAGCTATGACCTAAGATCTTACACATTAAGGTTGTGGTTCTGTGGCTACTTATCTGATAGTCACCCCCATTGAATTATATAGTGACCCCCATTTGAGTAGGCCTACATAGGATTCATGGTAAAAGCATAAAATCTGCCTTCCAGGGCACAGTAAAGGCTGCAGCATTATTAGCTGGTTTGGGGGCAGGGAGGAAGGATAGGCAATGCAAATTTTAACACCATTCTTCTTTCTCATTCTAAATTTGATGGTTCCATACCTAACCCACATGGAAGGTAGTAGTTTCTACATACTTGGGGAACTTCCCAGATATGCAGAAATATATTTGTTTGTAATTTAAAAAAATAAAGACTGCAGGTACTCATTGCCCTGTTGGATTCATTAAATGTTGTAGATGTCAGCTGGAGGGGAAACGGGAGAAAACACGATTAAGGGTATATTGATCTCATTCAGTCTCTAACAACTTATGATGTCAGGGTGGGGAGAGGGACAGAGGATGCATGGCACACACTTTGGCTAACCCAATTTCTCACCCAAACTCCCATACGCTATGGGAAGGGAGAGGTGAATATGTTCTTCTACCTCACGCTATATTGTTGCGATTGTGCTAGCTGAGGAGCCTCTTCTAGACCCAAACCTCCAAAACCATCATTATAGGACAATTAGGATATAGTATTAGACTGCTGTGATTCCAAGCTAGGTATGCAGATAGTTAGTTATGTAGCTCCAAAGCTCACCACTGACACTATTATATACTATGGTGGGTGGAATTTCCCAATCGTTTCTTTCCCCTCTGTGATTCTTTGCAGATCCCAACTTGGAAAGGACAAATAAAAGAAGACTGGCTTGCTTCAAGGAATAAACAGCTAACCCATTCTGGCACATGAGATACAACTTTGCACTGAGTTCATCATATGGAATTACTGTTGTGTAGATTGAAGATTAATTTTCAGGCGAAATCACACTTTGAATAATACAGTACAAAGCCTAATACCTAAGACATTCAGTTAGTCTAGTTGTTAGATGGAAGGTAGCTTTGTACATTGTACAATAAGCAAAGTAATTTTTCTTCAGAACCCCCTTGAGAAGAAAGGATCATTCAGTAATCTCAAGACACTGAATTGTTTTCATTTAAGAAATATCATTTTCAAAATTAAAGTGGTATTTCTGCTCCAAGAACATAGTGATTCTCTTTCTCTCTCTCCCTCTCTGCTGTATGGCTTACAAGCATTTCATCTCCATGCTTGGATAAACTCCATCAAAAGCACATTATCCTCCTACTTCTGTGGCCAGCTGCCTAATTGTATCTGCTCTAGCTGCATGCTGTCGGAACACGATACTGATGAGGAACAAAAATGATAAATTGCTCCCCGCAGCTGATAGCAATGATGGTAACTTTTAATTTCCTCTCTCCTAAGTGAATTGGTCAGATTGCTTTTAACTGGTTTCACAGGGTGTTGTATAAATCAGTTAGGTATTTATAATGAGAACTGATGTTTTGCTTCTTAAAGAAAAGGCTCAGGTAAATGAGGAAACAAAAATCATCCTGTGCTTAAAAATAATTATTGTATTATCTGTGCTTGAAAATAAGCCTGAAATGCAGGATAACTATTGACTAAATTGTGGATGTTTGACAATCTCAAACAGACAATGAAATTTT
This sequence comes from Rhineura floridana, assembly GCF_030035675.1. NCBI lineage: Eukaryota > Metazoa > Chordata > Lepidosauria > Squamata > Rhineuridae > Rhineura > Rhineura floridana. The sequence continues at coordinate 138,953,306 of NC_084481.1, read as the reverse complement.
TGAGAGCTTATTTCATGATTCCTGTAAGTAAAAATGTGTCTTGCTGCAGCAACAGAATAAATAAGTATTGAATAGAGCTACAAATACTTGATTTGTACAAGAAATCTTGCAGACTTTTTTTTCCTGATCTTGCACTTGCAGCCCCAGATTGGCAACATTATGGCTACCGATGCTGCTTATATGCATGCTCCCTGTAATAGATTTGGAAGGATTTCTACATTAAGCCAACTGGCCTAGCTTATATTTCAATGTCATCTTGGTTTGCGAATTGATTTCACAGGTCTGTATGCAGGCTTAATGATCACATTTGCAGCTCTGGTGCACCTCGTTTTCCTTCTGTATTGCTGACATGGTTTATGAGCAGGAGAAATTCAGGGGGTTTGTGAATGTTTACATCTCATTAACCTACTTGCTCTTTTTTGCTTGCCTACTTTTCAGAACAACATCCTTCCCCCAACACACACACAATACATAGCAGTTCTATCTGTTGATGAGATGCTGAGAACAGAAGGCAGAATAATTACTCTGCCGCAGTGTTTCTTAACAAAAAACATCCTTTCAAAGGGCATGCCAGGCCAGATCTTCAGTTATATATGGCCAATCCCGTTGTGTTCACTTTCAGTTTCCCAGTGGATACTGTTCAGAGAGTAGTGTCTGAATTACTCTAGTGGAGATGCTGGAGTCTATCATGATTATTCCTCTGGAAGATTATATATCTGTTGTCAAAGATGAGGTGGTGTGGTAGAGGAGAGGTAAAAGGAAGCATAGTCAGTTGTGAATAAAACAAAACAAGAAAACTGCCAAAGTAACTCTTACTGAAGTCCACACAAGTTTCAGTTGTATGCCATTTCTCACACTTGAGTTTTGTAACTCCCTTAAGTTACATATATTTTATTTATCTCTTCATAGTGTAAGTTGACTGCGGAATAAAAGATTGGCGTACTCAGCTGATCTTCTGTAGAACCATTGAAATGGAGCCTTGATATGCTTTAGAAGGACTATATAGCTTTGTAATTTGGCAGGATAGATATTTTTTTAATTTCACATTTTATCCTGCATTATACATAGGACTTGAGGCAGGATGCAAAATGTTTTTGAACTTAAAGCAGAAAGATCAAAGTAAAAAATTGAATGTCAAAATTAAAACATCAATAAAATGAGATATTCATTAAAAAAAAAACCTTTACCAAAGATAGTTGTGTGTCTGACACTAAGGCTTTGACATGTATCAAAACAATGGAAGTTCCACAATTGAGAAAGCACCTCCCAGAAGTTGTCCATGTATGACCATGGCACACAGATATAATTGGCAATGTGGTATATGACATGGCATAGAATCCAGCAAGTTGTGCAAAATCTGGAAAAACTAATGTGTTTGAAAGTTGTCTACTTCTGTGGTAGGAAAATAAAAACACAGGGTTGTATCCAATATTTCATGAGCAGAAGATAGCTTGCAGAATAGATATTTCCTCCTGCAGCCCCTGTACCCCCTCCCCAGACTTCTCCACCTGATGTGGAGAGATTGCCCATACAATATAGCACACAATGTTGGGTGTGTTCCCCCAACCCTCTGGAGAAGACTTTTAGAGAATATGGGGAGGTGAGGGAAAGAACTGTTCCATCAGCTGCCTTCCAATTTAGGCAACATTGGATATTTTCCAGTATTTTTACAACATAGTCTATTCTTTATTTCTATGCCTTTAGTTGAAACCGCCAAACTAAGGAATCCATTGATTAGGGAATGATCACATTGGTTTGGAATTATCACAATTAGCTGTGGGACTCCCTGACTTGAATGATGTGGAGAACAGGTTTGTGGGTTTTCTTGGACTTTTCCAGTTCTCCTCAAAAATACAATGCATAGATTCAAATTCAGTATGCAGAAATGAAAATTGTGCAAAAGCACACATTGTGTGAGATACTCGAATCAGGCTTCCTTTTTTCAATTAAGAAATGGCTTAGGCATTTGCCTGAAACTACAGAAGGAAATACCTGCTGAAAGAGCCTGGCACAGTTGCAGATTTACCACCTACTTGCATTCAAGCTTAGAAAGAAACACTGCCTGCATTCAGGTTTAGTATTATGGCAATCGTTCTAGTCTTGCCCTGGGTTTGTGTTCTTTCTCTCTCCTTCACCTTTTTCACCAGCATGGCCATGAGGAGGATATCAGATCCTTTTGCTTCAGTTTTACTCTTCACAACAATTTAGTGTTGCATCCAAATCTTAAACTATGGTTAAGGTAACTATGAGAGCCAGTGTGGTGTAGTGGTTAAGGTGATCTGGGAGACCAGGTTTCAAATCCCCACACAGCGATGAAGCTCACTGGGTGACCTTGGGCCAGTCACTGCCTCTCAGCCTCAGGGAGAGGCAATGGTAAACCACCTCTGAATACCGCTTACCATGAAAAACCTATTCATAGGGTCGCCATAAGTCGGGATCGACTTGAAGGCATTTCCATTTCATTTTTCAAGGTAACTATGGTTTAGTGAAACAAATAAGGTTCTTGAAGTTAGTATATTTTGCCAAACCATAGTTTAAATTAACCACAGTTTGTCAAGTTCAGATGACTGGGGCTGGTAGGAGTTGTGCTCTCCAGACGTTTTGCAATACAAGGTTGGGGAAGTCGGTGTAGTATTGTGTGTGAACTGGGCTTCTGTGTGTATAGGTTTGGAGCTGTAGTGAATTGAATATACATTGTTTGGCCATAGACAAATATTGTGAAAGGGAAAGACCTGACATAGTGAAAGCGGCCATTCACTCATGCAATGAGGCTTCACCTTCACCTTATCTCATGCAGCTCTCTGCGCACCCCAAAAAGCTGCTTTGGAGGTTTGGGGAACATCCAGAACAGATTTTGAGGTGTGCAGGGAGCTGGAGGGGTGAGAAGAGAAAGCAGAAGTTCTGTTGAGCAAGCATATTTCTGTTGTGCAATCAAGTGGACATCACGCTACATAATTCTATAGGTGGTTACTTGCATAAAACCTGCAGACAGTTTCCAAAAATTCAGTGCAGGGCACTGTGGGAAACTGGCCTATGCAAACTGGACCATCACTTAGCTCAGAAAACTTTAGTGTAGAAAAAAGTACTATTGAACTTGGAAAAGATTTAGTCCAGAAGGTGTAATGACATTAAATGGCCACAGAATCAATTGTATATTTGTCTATGGTGACACGTGTCATAATTAAATCAAGATTAGACTGCTGTAATGTCCTCTACGTGTGCTTGTCTTTTGAAGAGTGTTTGGAAATTTTCATCCAGAATGCAGCAGTTTAGGATGTTGATTGGAGCTAGCTGTAGGGGTTATGTGATTCCACTGTTGCAACAGCTCCATTGGCTTCTGGTCTTTTTACAACATCAATTCAGTGTTCTGATTATCATCTTTTAAAGCCCTGAATGGCTTAGGACCAGGGTACCTTAAAAACTGCCCCTCGCATGTGAACCCACCTGTGTGTTAAGATCTCTGGGGGGAGGGGGGCTGTGCTGTGTCATTGAGCTGAGATACCAAGAGAGCCATGGCCTTTATGGTTGTGTCCAGACTGTCGAACCCTCTCCCTAGGGAGGCCTGGTGGCTGCCTCATGAAGAAGGTCTTTATTTTACCAGGCTTTTAACTTTGTGGGCTGCTGATGTTTTTACTTCCTTTCTCTGTTCCCTATTTTAATTCTGTGTTTAGCAGCATTGCTCTGTTATATTTGACAAACAGGGTAAGTTGTATTGAGTGTGTGTCTGTCTCTTGAGACACAGTGAAAAGTATAAGTTATTTAAATAAAAAACCACAAACATTGAGCAGATGTATTTATTTCTTTTGATGGAAATCCTGATGTGAGGATGTGATGTCCAGAATTGGGGGGGGGGAGTGACAATGCGTTTGAAGACTGACTATAAAGGGTATTGTGCATCTATATCTCCTATGAGTAGTGTTTAAATATTATAGTGTGGGACAGCAGAAAAGACTGTCCAATTTGCAGAGATATTAATCTTTAAGCTTTTGTCAATGTCTTTAGTAAAAGAGAACTGAGAATTGCTAAGCCATTAACTGCTCTAACAACAACTGTTCAAGGCTCAATGTAAACTATATTCACGTATTAATGCTGCTTATGTTAAAGTATGCCAGTTAATTCTGATCTACATTAGTGGTGGCTAAGGCATACTGCTGCTAACTGTTCCAGAGAAAAGTATGTGGGGAAAGGGCCATAGCTCAATGGTAGAGCATCTGCTTTGGCATGCAGAAGATCCCAGATTCAATCGCTGGCAACTTTAGATAGGTCTGGGAGAAATCCCTGCCTGAAACCCTGGAGAGCCACTGCCAGTCTGAGTAGACAGTACTGAGCTAGATGGACCAATGATCTGAAACAATATAAGGCAGCTTCCTATATTATTATATGCAGAGGAGGGGAATGTATTTGTTCCATTTCTTGGGTCGATGAAAAAAGAAACACAAACAGCTAAAAAGCATAACTTGCTTATTCATTATTTCTCCACTCTTGGGAAGCTCCTGCTGGATGGAGAAAGGGGTGGGGAGACTTTATTCCTCCTTCCCTCTGCAGTTGCCTGAAAAGTTGCTCTGCAGGGCTGGGGAACCTGACACAAAAGTGTGAGAGGTGAGAGGTTGAAAGGAGAAGGGGAAATCAATGAAAATTGTCTCCCTCCCCTTTCTCCTGTGGGAGGCCCCACTGAATCTGGATCCCTTTCACTTCATGGGAGGAACACTCTGGATCCAGCCTGTGGAATATAGAAGCACTCCAGTTGCTGCCTCGGGGATTTAGTGTTCTGATAGGTGAGATAAAGAATTGGTGAAAGGCATGGAGAATCTAAAGTCCGGGTTGTTGCATTCTTTATAGTAGGTGTCTCCTTGTGCCCTGAAACCAATGCTGGATTACTGCCACACCCTCTATGTGAGGCTGCCTTTGGGCCTGGTTCAGATGCTTCAGATGGTACAAAATGCAGCAGCCAGACTGCTGATGGGGGTACATGGCCAACAACATGTGACACCATTGTTAAAATATCTGCACTGGCTGTCCATCTGCTAGTGAGCCAGGTTCAGAGACCTTGTATTAATTTACAAAGCCCTGAACAATTTAGGACTAGGATACCTTGGGGACCTCCTGAACTCTTATATCCCAGCTCCTTGAGTTGGCAAGGCTCATTTGACAGCAGCAAGAAGTCAAACCTTCAGTGTCATCAGCACAGTCCTGTGGGATGCTCTGCCGATAGAGATTTAGCAGGAGCCTTCTGTTTTAACATTTAAACATTTGTCAAAAACATTTCTATGCTGCCAAACTTATATAGGCAATTGACTTTTTTTCTATGATAGTTGATTTTATCTCTGATTTGAAATGTTTACATGGTTTTTATTGCATATATATATGATTGTTGTAAGCTTTGATTTTTTAATGAATAGCAGTATACAAATATTATAAATAAATAAATAGTTTGGGTAGTGGTAGAATTGCATGGCTGAAGGATAGAATAGTTGTTTCTTGTATTCATTTCTCAAGCTATTCTTTAAAGAACTTGCCACTGTTTGGTGCTTATCAATACAGATTACAATTTAATTTTTTTCCATTGCTGAAGAAAACACAAGTGATGTTTCATTGGAAGGAAAGTTCACACATTGCCTTCACAGGTAGTCTTTCATTCATGTTCTTGTACAGAGAATGCAATCCAGATAATGCTGCCCACATGCAGAAATCGATTTGTATTTGAAAATTGCATCAGTCAGCAGCAGACAAGCCAGCCAAAATAGAAAAGAACCCTGAATCCAACAACCTATGGTTGCTTATTTGAGAGACTTCACAGAGTTTGTGTCTGCATTGCTTATTTGCTGGGATGGGACTATGAGAACATCATTAGGCTTTGTGAGTGCAGCATTATGCAGGCAGCCTTTTGCTGTTCTCGCAGTTAAGATAACGGTCTCAGCTAGTCTTCAGTTAAATATAACATTTAACATCTTAGAGGTTTGTGGTTTAGACATGTAGCAAAAAATAGTGGAGTTCGCTCCCACAAGAGATAGTGAGATGGCTTTAAAAGAGGATGAGACAAGTTAATGGAGGATAAGGCTATTAGTGACTACTAGCAACAGTAGCAATATTCTGTCTCCACGGTCAGAGCAGTATGCCTCTGAATAGCAGTTGCTGGGATTGCAGGTAGGGCAAGTGCTATTGCACTCAGGTTCCGCTTGCAGGCTGTGAGAACAGGATGCTGGGTAGATGAGCTGTTGGCCTGATCCAGCAGGTGATCTCAACATTCCTAAGATGATCTGTTGCATTTTCTTCAACATAGTTCAGTGCATCAGAGGTAAGGACTCTTAAAGTAACAGGACAAATGAATGCATCCTTTGAACAAATTGTTACCACGGGTAGTCCTGGATTCTGAGCAGTTTATTAGCTTTAGCTCTCCATTATTCATACCCCTGAAACAATAGGATATCACTTCTGTGATGGTAACGGAAATGGAAGGACAAACCTCAACTGAATAAAGACACACACCCTCAGCTTTAACCTTTGTATTCTTTTATCTTAAAATGTAAAGGAGCCATATTTGCTGACTGGCAAATGACTTTTTAGTTTGTTTTGAATTTCCATGCTCAAGCAAGAATGTTGTGTTAATCAAAAGATTATTTTCAATATTTATATTGATAATATCAACAAACATTTAAAGAATTAAGGATAATGACTGTAAAGATTGCTAAATGTTATGTTTGTTTCTAAATTTCAGGCAATTGCTGGATATTTTGATATATATTTTGAAAAGAATTGCAACACACCAGTGAGTACACATTCAAAATTAATTTTAAGATATATGTTACATTTTGACAGCTTTTTGCCTTAAGGTGTTTGGGAATAAGCCTATTTTGCTTTTGCAAGCATTTAATAAATGTAAGTCTTGTACTTCATCAGAGATTTTTGAACTATGTTACTGCAGGTATTGTTCTCAACAAGTCCCTGTTGTACCAAAACACACTGGAAACAAGCAGCATTTTTTCTGGAGAACCCAATTTCTGTTGAAGAAGGTACCATATTTTTTTCTAGATATATAGCATTTCCATAATACTAGATTCTACTTGATATCATTTCAATCTTATTTACAAAAGCTGAAAGTAAATACTTGGAAATTTCCTGCATATCCCACAAGACTACTTTCCGTTCTGCCTTAGACTGGACTATGTGTAAAATCTCTTGCTTTTTTAGTTCACCAAAATAGTGCGGTGAGCCTGACAAGGGCTATGCTAAATGCAGGATTGCATTTTGAATGCTCTTCCATAGTATATGTGATTTTTTTAAAAATCTGTGCAAGTAGACAACTGTGACAAAAGAAAGAGAACTAGACTATAAAATATTTCTCCCACATGTACTAGTTTTTTACATGCAGGGTGTTTGTGTTCTGTTTTGTTTTTACATGAAAACATTCAAAACTCCAACCCCTGTCATCCAGCCTGAAGTGGTAAGAGCCCAAGAAAGATTTGCATACTTTATTTGCTCCCTGAGTACTGGTCATACCCCTGGACAACTGGTTGTCTGTCAGAAAAGCCAACATAGAAGCAGGTGTTCATATGTGGACTGCTCCAATGCCAATAGCACAACCGCACGTTATGCATGGAGAACAAGTTAGTAGAGCTATTGTAGCCTCTTAATCTGTAACATATAAAGCAGGCATTAGTTGCTTTGGACCTCCATGTAACCCAGGGGTGCCCTCCAGATGTTGCTGGACTACCACCCAATGATCCCAGACCATTGGCTATGCTGATGGGAGCTGAGAGTTCAACAACATCTGGAGGGCACTATGTTGGCTATTCTTGATCTAACCTAAGATTCTCTGTGGGTGTAATGTCTTGGGCTCCTGAAATATACCAACCTAAGTTATACAGTCTAGGAAGATGCATGTTCATGTATTTATACATGAAACACCTTTGCCCGATGTTTCAACTTCAAAGAAATGTATGTGTTAAGAGTTTGATGGAGTGCTTCTAGGCTCCTAACTTGCATTTTTCATAGATCATTTTAGCTGATTTTTTTTGCTAGATCTACATTAATAAATGTGCAGTGGCATTTGTCAGAACACACATAACATTAAGAAAATAGGTGTCTAATCTCCTATAAGAACTCTGTTAACTAAGGTCCAGTGACTTAAAGAACAATCTTAGACCTAAGCATATGTACTTAATAAGTGCATGATCTTTCTGTACCAGTGATCACAGTAAATCTGGCTATCAGTATTTCCTTTCCATATGTTACAGAATTCGTACATAGCTTGCTCTCCATCAGAACTGCTTTTCTTAACCCTTCATACATTCCTGTAGTTATTATAAAAATGCTAGCTTTTCAACATATGATTCCTTGGGAAAGCGTCTACAGCGGTGCAGTAGAAAAGGCACTTTCACCAGCTTAATCTCTGTTAAAAGTAGTATCCAAGGTCTACAGCAAGGGTGGAGAATGTTTTTCAGCCCGAGAGCTCCCAAGCCTCCTGGGAGCCAGCATACCAGTAATGGTCGTGGCTGAGACAAGTGTGTGCATGCATATGTATACTCTCTTCTTCTCTCCCCCCGCCCACCCAAACAGTTAGGCTTAAAAAAACCCTGCTTGTTTCAAACCAAATTATGCCGGGTGGGGTGGCCGTGCTGATCTTATGGTTAACCCTTGCCTCTCCAATTGTACTTTGCAGAAAGATCACCCCACCAATTGATATTTTTAATACCTCCTAGGCAACATGGAGGAGGATCCTCCTGCCTGTTCTGCTCTGACCTGCTGTTTGTAGTTGAATCCAGAAATCAGTGAGGGGTACGGAGTTCTTTGCCCCAATAAACAGAAGTGGGAGGAAGACTATTATAAGCCTCCAGACACCCTGCAATCCCCAAATCTGTGCCAGAGAGCTGGGGGACCTTTTAGTTCAGTGTGGGAGGTGGTGTGAGGGGCTATAGAGCAAATAAGGAATAGTCAAAAAAAGTCTCCTTCCCCTTTTGCTTGTGAAAGATACTGGATCAAAGCCATTTCCGTTCAAGGAAGGAGGCCTCCTGGGAACAAAAGACTCCTTCCATTCACAGAGAAGAACTGCCGGATCCAGTCATCTATTTACAGGTCTCACAACTAGACACCAAAATTGCATACCTTTAGTTCTTAACCTATGTTAAAATCATTCATGAAAAATAAAGTTCAGATTCTCTGATTTCATTTTTATGGTCATACTCACATATTCAAAAATTCTGGAGGGATGTGTTAAAGATTCAATGGATGACAGGGTATCACTTACCTTTTAATTTAAAAACAGCATTACAAAACCATGTAAAAGAAGTAGTAGAACCAGTAGACTGGTAGTAGTCCTGAATTCATTAATAGTTGAAAGGATAGGCATTGCATTCCACTGGAAATCTGTGGAAGCTCTCAGAATCATATAATGGATTAGAAGAATTTGGGAGGTTGTTCTCTCCACAAAATTAACTGTGGTCCTCTAGTAAATGTATAGCAGGTGTGAGGAAGCTGTGGCCCTCCAGATGTTGTTTGACTAACAGCTTGCATCATCCCTAACCACTGGCCGTGCTGGCTAGAGCTGATGGCCAGGGCTGGTGCCAGAGGTTAGCCAGGTTGGGCCCTGGCTGAGGGCCCCTGAAGGGTCCCTCATTAGAGTGGGAGGGTGGCACTCCCATTCTGTAATCCGTGGCAGAATCAGGTCCTACAACCCAACCCTGCCACAGATCGCAGAGAGGGAGCTCCTAGACGTGTCCCCAATACAGACAGCATGGGCTTCAATAAGCCCGCCCACACACCGCTGCCTCTCCATCAGTGTGAATGCCATGTGCCCTGCCATCACCCTACTGCCATCTTGGGTGATGGTTGACATGTGAGCTACGCACACGTCTTTCATACGATGGGAAAGGTAGGTGGGGCTTGCATGCAGGCTTATTGAAGCCCACACTTCTCTATATTGGGGGGCTGCCTGAGAGCTCCCTCTCTGCGATAGGGTTAGCCCCATGCCTCCTGTATGGGGGGGTGTTTGGCTATGGTACCACGGGCTCAGGGCGGGCTGGTGCCCAAGGGCCCAGTCATCCCTGGTGCTGGCCCTGGCTGATGGCAGTTGTAGTCCAGAAACGTTTGGACGACCACAGGTTCTTCATCCATGATTTATAGAAAAATTGTGTCTCCATCCATTTTTTGAAATACTAATGGTTCCTCATTGTTATGAACTGCCTGCTTAAATTAATAATATCCTCTCATTGTTATTTATTATATTTGTTCATAGACATATATTGTATATTATGTATTATGTTTTCTGCTTTTTCCAAAAAAATTAAGAGATGTCTCTTGCACAGCACTGAGACCTAATTTTTTTTTAAAATGTTTTGACCAGAAAAGTATCTATTATACCACTACAGTGAATTACTTGCCGTGAAGTGAGTGCTTTTAGAGGCTGGAGTCACATACTAAGAAGTCAGTCCATTGAACTCCATCTAAGCAGTCATGATTTGGGCTGTATATTGCAAAAGTAAGATTTTTCTAACTAGACTGGAAGTAACTTGATATGAATGAGTGATGTTCCGAAATGTGACAGCAATTCAGAGTGAGGTACAACAGAATGCTGTCACTATACTCCATTTGTTCGTAATACCTTGCTGCATTGCTAAATGACAGAAGAAAAAGCCATCTTGATATATTATGGTCAGGGAAAACTATCCACTTTGAAGGCCACTTTTAGGAGTACATTCTTGACTGACATAGACATGCCTCACAAATTTCACATGGCTAGTTCCTGAACGCTCAGTGGTGTTTTTATGCAAGAATTGTCTTCAGCTCTAAAGTCTACCACAAATTGGGAATACATTGCCTTGTTTTCCTCCAGCTCTTAAATGGTTGGTTTGTTTATTTTCAAAATAGAAAGGATGTGCTAGAGAATATTTCTGGCTTGCCAGACTTAGATAACAATCAAATGTTAAATATAACCTTCCTTAAAATCTTTTTTAAAGATTTGCTCTGCCTTAACTCCAAAGGAGGGGAAGGCATTATCTTGAACCAAAAAACCCCACACAAAACAAAACCCATTAGCAATAAGGGTGGCACCTTTTTCAGCTTGGTTTCCCTTGCTGAAACCCAATCATTCTGTCCCGCCCTACTTCGTCTCCCTAACAAGTGCCCCTTTGCATAGAGCTTTCACAGAAATCAGATTTCAAACAATGCCTACAGCTTACCTTGAATGTAGGTATCGGGGTATTCCGATAGAGGAGCGAATTTGTGTTCGTGGCTGTAAGGTGCCTGAAGATCTAGTGCACTACATGCTCTTTTGTCCCCTGTATAGGAACCCTAGACACAAATTCCTAGCACCTCTGATCAACCTTAAAGGGGGGTTACCTTGCGACATCCTAGTAGCCGAGCTCCTGGCCGATAAGTACAACCAGGTAACAGTTGCGGTGGCCAACTTTGCCCTAGCTGCAAAAAAGCTAAGAGCAAATTACGTAAAAGCAAAATGCCCACAACCTTGTAATGATTGCAAATTTTAAGTTGCATGGTTTTAATGGTTGCATGGTTTTAAATTGTTTGTTGTATGCTGTGCAATGGCCTATGGCTAAAAGCAAATAAAGCGCTGATGATGAATAAAATGGCACATGGTTTCATTTTATGTTCTTGATAATGCCTTGCAGTGAAAATAAAATGTTTGTTTTCCACAGCAGTTTAAAAGGTTGTACGCCACAGAACAGTGCAACCAACAAAAAGGAAAATACTTTTCTGAGGACCAGTTCATACTTGGTAGTTTAATTTTCTCTGTTAGAAAAAATACATGTCTACGGTGTACATTTTAAAAATAATGTATATGTAGTAGGATTTATTCTGTCACAAGTACAGAGATTGGGCGACTGCTACAAGTGTCGTTCTTGACATTCTTCTTGCCAATTTGTTAGCCATTGTTTCTAAGTTTTGGTTTATTTTAATAAATATGTTTAGAAATTGACAGTTTTTAATCTGATATTCAGAATCGGAAAGCAGAAACAATCCATAAAATCATAGAATAGTAGAGTTGGAAGGGGCCTCTAAGGCCATCAAGTCCAACCCCCTGCTCAATGCAGGAATCCAAATCAAAGCATTCCCGACAGATGGCTGTCCAGCTGCCTCTTGAATGCCTCCAGTGTTGGAGAGCCTATTACCTCTCTAGGTAATTGATTCCATTGTCATATGGCTCTAAAAGTTAGGAAGTTTTTCCTGATATCCAGTCAAAATCTGGCTTCCTACAGCTTGAGGCCATTATTCCATGTCCTGCACTCCGGGACGATCAAGAAGAGATCCCAGCCCTCCTCTATATGACAACCTTTCATGTACTTGAAGAGTGCTATCATATCTCCCCTCAGTCTTCTCTTCTCCAGGCTAAACATGCCCAGTTCTTTCAGTCTCTTCTCATAGGGCTTTGTTTCCAGTCCCCTGATCATCCTTGTTGCCCTCCTCTGAACCTGTTCCAGTTTGTCTGCATCCTTCTTGGAGTGCGGAGACCAGAACTGGAAGCAGTATTCAAGATGAGGCCTAACCAGTGCTGAATAGAGGGGAACTGATACTTCACGCGATTTGGAAACTGTACTTCTGTTAATGCAGCCTAATATAGCATTTGCCTTTTTTGCAGCCACATCACACTGTTGGCTCATATTCAGCTTGTGATCAACGACAATTCCAAGATCCTTCTCACATGTCGTACTGCTGAGCCAAGTATCCCCCATCTTATAACTGTGCATTTGGTTTCTTTTTCCTAAGTGTAGAACTTTGTATTTATCCCTGTTGAATTTCATTCTGTTGTTTTCATCCCAATGCTCCAGCCTATCAAGGTCCCTTTGAATTTTGTTTCTGTCTTCCATGGTATTAGCTATGCCCCCTAATTTTGTATCATCTGCAAATTTGATAAGCATGCTCTGTACCTCCTCATCCAAGTCGTTCATAAAAATATTGAAGAGCACTGGGCCCAGGACTATATTAAGTAGCTAACTTAATAGACAGTTCACAGACTTGGACATCAAGGGAAGGTGTATACATTGTTGTACAGCAGATGCATGAAGGCTAGGCACTTAGTGATGAATGGCCAGATTCCCATGTTGGGTGGTGCTGGCTGTCCTCTGTGTGCGTGTGTACATGTGTGCACGCATACACCCATGCACACACTCACACAGAGCTATTTCTGGATGCCTGACTGAACCAGACTTCATAATGTGTTTTCTCATTCTCTAAATTTTCTCTGGACATGTAATATAACTCCGTTGTTGTTGATGCTGAGGGTTTTTTTTTTAAAAAAGGAAAATCTTGCCTGCTATTATTATTTCTTCATTTATATCCCACCTTTTTCCCAAGACTGGGACTCAAGGTGGCTTACAAAAATTAAAACAAATACAAATAAAATCATACAAGAAGTTACTGTTAAAATGTAATTAAACTATCTATAGAATTAAAACCATTGAAAACATATTTTAAAAAGCCAAAGATAAAGATAAGTAGAACAGCACACTATTAAAAGCCCGTGCAGTCATACCCCCAAAGCCTGATGGAATAGAAAAGTTTTCACTTGCTGGCGGAACAACAGCAAGCAGGCAGCCAACCTAACCTTCCTCAGAAGGGAGTTCCAGAGGCTTGGGGCAGCCACTGAGAAAGCCGCCTTGTGTGTTCCCATCAGACGAACCTGTGAGAGTGGTGGGATCAAGAGAAGGGCCTCCCCCAAACATCTTAGAGGTCAAACAGGCTCATATGGGAAGAGATGGTCCTTTAGATAGCGTGAACCCAAGATAGGGCTTTATAGGTCATAACCAGCATTTTGAATTGTGCTCGGAAGCAAACCACTGGCCAATGGAACTGCGATAACAATGGAGTGGTTGCCCTGACCCCACTTGGAACTTCAAACTCATGCATTTGGATCAATGGAGGCATCCACTAACAGACTATGGTAAAGCAATTTCTGCTGATTTCTGCCTCCCCCTGCAGGCCCTGTGTTGCTTCACTCTCTGAAGCAGACTTTGGAGGAGCATGGCAGGATGTGGGGAAGTGGGCAAAAATCAACTTCCCCTTCCATTAGTTCTTTCAGAAGCAATCTTTCCCTGAGCTGAACTCTGTTCATGGGATCAATAGATCAAGCATGTGGTGCACAACGATAGAGAATGACTACCACCTGATATTTTATTCCTTCCGCTTTGTTAATATTCCTTCTCAAGTACTCATACATTTTGAAGAATCGTTTGGTTATAGTTTGGTTTTTTCCTCTGTATTTGGATGTGCCTTCTTTCTTTTGATTCTGTTTTACTGATAAACTCCATTGGTGATTTTTGTAGAAGCTGCACACTCATTTCCGCTAATGTCTGTTACTACTGATTTCCTGTTGTTGCCATGTTGTGGCTGTTTCCATGATCCCTTGGATTTCACGGGGCACAATATTTGATAAGGTCACAAGTAATTTCTGCTCAAGAGAACTGCCTTAAGGACTTCCTGACTCCATATGTTCCATCTTCAACACAGATATCTTCTGATAGGGCATTTCTAGTGGCTCCCCATGCCCCTGAGGTTCAGTTGGCCTCCACCAGGGACTGAGCTTTTAGTAGGGCAGGCCCTGCCCTGTGGAACTCCCTGCCAATAGAGGTTTGGCAGGAACCATTCCTTCTTTCAAGTGTCTCTTGAAAACTGAACTTTTTAGAAAGGCCTTTTCACATGATTTTTTCCCCAACCGGTGTAGTATTTGTTGATGCATTAATTATTATTTTAAATGATGTTTTTATTGGTTTTTAATTTTGTATGTCGTAAGCTGCCTTAATGTACTTGTATGAAAAGTGCAGCTTGTAAATACTTTAATAAATAAATAAGAGCATATGGGGATTCCATGGAATCTCCCAACTGTATTCCCCTTTCTTTTAAAGTTGGCTGCAGTGAGGTGTAGTCTTGCTTCTCTATTTTCCCCATTTGTGTAATCTTTCTGTGCTTGCATGGTAATCCCATGATTTTTCTGTTTTGTCTATGTGCTGCAATTGAATCCTAAATGTTACAGTTTGAGCTTTTCCTTCCCATTTTTTGCACTGGGAATGGTTGAATATCAACTTGTACATCACCCAGAGAATCTCTTCATTGGATGTCTGCTAAATATAGTAAATAATGCCACATTATCATATGAACAGTTTGTCCCATAGGCATCATGTAGTGTCAGTGTGAGTAATTTAAGCAAGAAGCTCAACCGTAAATGAGCTGAAATGTTATCGTGCATTTTGCCTTTTGAGAGGCAAAAGGTTAACATTATGTTTTGCATGCTGCAGAAACAGCATGTTTCTTGTTCTGTTCCTTTTTGCTGTACTTTTTATTAGGCAAACCCAACTTAGGCATTCTTCAAGGGAAGAGTGACAGTACTGCAGTAGAAAGATAATGAATTCAGTCTTGATCAAACCATGACATGACTTGTGCCTTGCTTGCACCTTATTGAGCATAGGTGATGCAGCTCAGTCCTAGGAAGCGTTCTCTGCAGTACATAGAGCAGTAGAGCTGTTGAAACCACATCAGTCATTTTATATCTATATGGCATTGATTAATTGGTCTGATCTTCCTCTCCTTTATGATTACACAGCCATTGCTTTAGTTTAGCAACAGAAATGGCTGTGCGCAAAAGATTTAACGTGGCCCGTTAGGGCGAGAAAAAGGCAAAGATCTGCCTCATGACAATGAAATAAACTGATTGTCCAGGTCGCTTAATGCAGTTAACTTAGCTATAAATAACTGGGGGCTGTCCTTACTGAAAATAGTAGTAGGCTGTTATAGAAATGTCTCTTAGAGCTTGCCTCAAGGTATTCATCACCAATGCTGTTTAAATAGCAAGTTTAATTCATTTTTATGCAATTAAACTAAGACAATAAAATCCCCTAGGGGGTAGAATTACAACTCTGCAGTAAAATCTGGTTGGCCATATTTTTAGAAACATATTTGTTGTTACATTATATGATTAGGGTTTTCTGTGCTATCATAGAATATTTTTGTGGGCAGATGTACTTTGAGCATTTGAAGCAATTTTAAACACTACATTTGCTTTTTTAAGATAGCATCTCTTAAATACTCTCGAACTGATTGTGAAATCTTTGGTCCTGTCCAACCTATTTTATTTAGATTTTGTAGCATTCATGTTCATTTTTATGAATTAATATACCTTCAGTTCTCAACTAACATTCAGTTGTCTGATACTTTTTTTCCTTTATGGGTGGGAGTTTTTTTTTTTTTTAAGTAGGCTTCAGTTCTGCACTACTTCATAACTGGTCATACACAACAACGATCAAGATCAATCCCATCAGCTCAATAAGTTCAGATGTGCATTGCATCCAAAAGCACATATGGTCTTGCTTTTTTTAAGCTTATGATGACTCAGCAAAAAGTCCCTATCAACAATATTAACTAGTACAGGGATATAATTCTATATTTATGCAATTATTGAATGTGCTGCTCAAAGTTACCATGAAATGAAATAATGGTGTTCCGTAGAGCTAAAAAGGTCAGGTTCTTCATATTCTTGAATTCATGAAGACTCCAAAAAGACAGTACTAAGTGTGCCTGCTACCCAAGAGAATACTGTAATAAAGTAATCCTGGAGATTTAAAGGCAATTCTTCTAAAAAGTTGTGAAAATACAATAGAAAAATCACATGTTGTACTACCTGGGCTTTTTTTCTTCTTGTTACTTTTCCCCCCATAAACCAATCTCCAGAACTGTTCACATGCCAATAGTGGAAGATCTTTACTTAAGAGCTGATATTTTAATACATGAAAGTCATGAGTGTCAAAATATAGAATGAGATCTTAAAAGGAGTTGCAAGCTGTTCCCAGGCTGCTCCCACCTATTGCATGTGTGCATTTTTATGTTTTTGGGGGGTTAGAATATTAACAATTAAGTTCAAACCATGGTTTATCTAGGCTTTCTCCAGTAATTCAGAAGTAGAAACCACATATGTATCTAAGGTAAGGTGCTAAGTAGATGCCAAATGTACATTATCTCCTTTTCATAAAGAGTTCCTGGATCATTTGTGAACAGAATTAAAACTATGTCATGTTCCCTATATTAGTTAATTTGTGATAAATTGCAAAACGACTGATTATACTTTGCTACCATGTTGGTTTTTAAATATGTCTGTCCTTTGTGAAGTCTCATGAGACGTCTGCAGCAGACTGCATAATCTGATTTTTAGTCCTGTTTTTTTTAAGTTAGCTCCCAGTAACTGTAATCATTTTCTCTTCAGCAATTTTTGTAAAGCTTCACCTTTCCAAAGATTCATTCATTCATACAATTTTTAGTTGATACAAATAGTAATGTCATCAAAGTAATCAACTGTACGTGAGTATATTCACAAAACCTTCAGGCTTATTTTGCAAAATCATACGTACTATGATGCAAGGAGACACAAAAGATTCCTTTCTCTACCTGCTCTCTTAAAAGAAGAGTTATGAGGCAGGATTGGAGAAGGAAAATATTGAATTTATTATGGACCAAATGTTTTGGAATGCAAGTTCTGGAATACATTATTTTATTGCATTGTATATTTCAAATTTTAAATCTCAATTTTAAAAAATGAAACAAGGACTGGTATTGTTGTATAAAAGGGATAGAAAATATAACAACTATCCCCTTAGAAGAAAAGTTAATAGCGAAGATAAATTAGTCAAGGCTGACAACCTCCAATGCCTGGGCATAGATATCACTCTCTTAAGTTTCCTGTATTGGGAGAGCCATAAAATGTGGAGAACATTGTACTTTCTGGTTTGAAATTGCTTTGGAAGAGTGGATAGGAAAGCCACTTTGGGGAAAAGCCAATATGTGCCTTAATTCAAGCTACTCTATGCTTAGTGCCATCATTTCATAGGTCAGCTATACGATCTTATACATGTCCATTCAGAATTTAGTTCCATTAAGTTGAATGGGACTTACTCCCAGTTAAAAAAGTACAGAGTTGCAGCCTGGAA
Organism: Rhineura floridana; assembly: GCF_030035675.1. Lineage (NCBI taxonomy): Eukaryota > Metazoa > Chordata > Lepidosauria > Squamata > Rhineuridae > Rhineura > Rhineura floridana. Next base: position 138,935,382 of record NC_084481.1, on the reverse strand, counting down.
ATTGTATTCAATGCAGCGCCAAGGATATTGTTATGTCAGACAAACAGAAATGCTTGCAATGATGGCACAGTCTTGCCCCCCTCCACTGTGTGCTGTTCAAAGGGTTCTCTCGATCCTCCAAAGCAGATTTGGGAACAGTGCTGGGGGTGCACAGGGAGAGGATTGGGGGGAAGGAATCGTTAGCTGAGTTAGTTGAATAAGGCTTTAAGGTTCCCTGTTTTTCTTAATACCATTCCATTTGTCAGATAAAATCTCTTATTTCATTGCTCATCAGGACTTCTGGGATACATGTCAGAGAAATAATGTGTTTGACTATAAAAACAAGGTTTCCTCATCGCTGCAGGCACAGCAATTCTCCATCTTGTGCAGTCTGCAATAGCTCGTGATGCCAAGTAAATACTTGCATAAAATGTGCCAGTGCTATCGTCAATATTTGTAGAATAGCTCGCTCTCTTTTTAATACTAGCAGCTTAATTTTCATCAATAAATAAATTTTACCCAGTACTGGTGAAGATTGCAAAAATATAACCAACTGAAATGTCATCCAAGTGGTGATCACTATTGTTACAACTTTTTGCCATATTATAACAAGTGCATTCAATGAAATGGGTGCCAGCGTGCATGCAAACGCAGTACCACTATATGCAACCATCTGCTTGGTAATTTAATAAAGTTTCTGCATTTGTGCATTGTTTTGTAGGTGAAGAACTGAAAGGAAAGATAACAGTCCACAAAAACAGAAAAGATCCACGCTCCCTCATCGTAACGCTTTCAATTAAAAATGTGAAACAGGCATACAGTCTTCAGTGAGGATTACCCCACAGGTGGCTTTGAAACACATTCTTTTTAAAATGTACCTGATAGCTATTTGCAGGCAGATACATCTCAATAAAACATCAAATAATTCTGTTCTGCAGACCATTTCATACAATCTGGAAAGCATTTCTCGTACGTACATGAACCCATGAGGGAATTAAGTTTGCTGCAAGTCTGCTATTGTGTACATTACTAACATATATTCTAAAAATACTTTTGATCCGTTTGTGAATTAGACTGTGGGGTGTGTGTGTGTTGTCCAAGTCATCTACTGAAATAATGGACTCAAGTTATTCATAACTAAAAGTCCACTGATTTCTACTCTTGAGTATGACTTAGTCAAATGCCACCCTTGGATAGCTTAGTTTTAGGAACATAGCCAAGATTCTTGACAGTGCAAGGAATCCTATGGGACTTCTAATAAAAAAATTCAGTTTAGGCTTCCCTTGGATAGGCAAAAGTTATTATTTATCCTCAAGTATTTTTATACTATAACATCTGAAAAAATAAACACACTTTTTGTATTGACACCATGCATTTATTATGTCTCTTGATTTTCATAGTGAGTCACCTATTCAGGCTTTAAGAAATTAGTCTGGTTAATTCTTTGTTTTGCAAACTTGTCACACTTGATATTATATTCCCTTTTACATATGGAATAAAATCTGAATACCCATTCAGATTGTCATAACTTAAATCCATGAACTGTTACAAATAAAATGCACAATATATCATGTTGTGTTCCAGACTGTTGCTTGTCATAGAGACAGAATTGCTTGTCAGAGAGATGGAGAGAACCACAAAGGTAATCTGATCCAGCCACCTGCCAATGCAGGAAATCCACTGTTGCAACACCCCAGTAGAAGTTCTTTAAGGCTGCATGTCCACCTATGAATGAGAGTACACTACTTTCGGAGGCAGTCTCTTCCACTGTGTAACAGATCATATCGTCAGGAAATTCTTCCTGATGTGTAATCTAAACCCCTTTCTCTTGAAATTTGAACTCATTGGTCCAGGCCCTACCCTCTGGAGCAACAGAAAACAAATCTGGTCTGTCTATGTGTCAGCCCTTTAAATATTTGACGATTGCTATCGTATTTCTTATCTAGGCTAAACATCCCCAGCTCCTTACATTGTTGTTCTCCAGTCCCCGTACTGTCTTTGCCACCATCCTCTGGACTCATTCTAGTTTGGTGATAATCTCTATGTCTTTGCACATTGGCTGGAAATCCAAAATACTTTTCAAGTCTTGCTCTGTCGAGAGTGGGCACACTAATACATTTCTGGCTAATTGTCACTAACTGTCCCACTCACAGAATTTGCTTTCTCAACCAAAATCTTTGTCCCTTAGTTTGCCAACCCCTTTCCAATCAGTGCATTATCAAAGAGACTGGTTCTTTTGCTAAATCCTTACAAGTGGTACTAATACTTAAAATAAGATCTCAAATTAATCACATCACTAAATAGTTTATTAATGATGCAAAGCCACATAGGCTATTAAAGCTAAGAGGTTTGTCATTAGCTGATGTAACTACAGTTTGTGCCGACTGTTTTTATATTTAATGATTCCTTTAGCTATTTAAGGCAATGATTTGAATAACCACTGAAGACTGAACATTTGCTGTGTATAGGCACCAGGTCTGGTAATCATGAATAATGTTTCAGATAAACTCCTGTAGCTAATATTCAAGAGTTACTCAGAATGGTCAAATACTCCAGGACAATCCCATGACCATTTGCATCTGCTACCTAGTATTTTGCAATGGGTTATACAGGAATAGTTGTTCAAAATTTTCACTTAATTGGGTTAACAGTCCTAAACAATCATACCATTATACTCATTCAGATAGCTTATATCAAGGAACAGATTTAGATGATCAAATGTCCTGCCATACAGTTTAGGATGGTCAAGCAGCTTGAGCTCTGTAGAACTTCTCAACCAATAAATATGAATTTATGGAGAGTGTCCCTTGATGTTTTACGTTGTGTGTCCCAGAATTTTAAAACAACCTTAATCACAGAACATACTACTGAGAAGTGGATTAGTTTTTGTATGGTTCACTTTTGCCACCACTGGGAATGTTGCAGGACTTTTGTTCCAGAGAGGTTGCTGTGTGAATCTGTTCCAGCAAATACACAGTCTTTAAAGTATAGGTCTAAGACTTATTTTGGCATAAGGTTTTGTGAACTAGAGCTCACCACATGGTGTGCTCTAGTCTGAAAGCTCACACTAAATCTGTTGCTTAAGTGTGTGCAACAAGATTCTTTTGTGTGGATTTTCATTGGACTTGTTCAATCTTGGATGCAGACCCAAGGGTTGCATTTAGACTGCTGAAGTTCTGCATGGAAACTGGCTGTCAATGAAGATTTACGGAAAACAGATGAAGTGACCAAACTACCCTGCAGTCCCTGTATTTTTCTAGTTAGCTGCTGAACTTCTGTGGATTTTCTTCATTGCCCTTCAGAATTTCAGACCTTGCTTACACTGTAGTATTTGTAAAAGCTGAAGTGTATTTTATCCACTATTTTTATTATTGATGTTTGAACTCCATGTTATGTTAATATGCACTTATGGATTGTATTCAGAGAAGGATAATTCCCCTCATGCAAATGAACTTTCCTGCTTCCTTTCCTCCACCCCCAGACAAATAGTCTCCTGTGTCCCTACAAAGGCCATTCCTGAGAGTTGAAAGATCCTCTAGAACAGTGATTCCCAACCTGGGAGCCTTGACCCCCAGGGGGGCCGTGAAGAAATCCAGAGGGGCCACGAACAGAAAAGAAATGAAGTATTTATTAATTTTTTAAAAAAGTTTTCACTCCCTGGACACTGTCTGCTTCCCACTGCCACTGCAGATGACACCTTCCCCCTTGCTCCAAACAAGAGGGGAGGCCTTTTCTGAAGCTCCAGAGTGTCTTTCAGGAGCACCAAGGGCAGGCATCTGCCTCTGAAATACATGGCAGATGCCAAAGGAGGCTGAGGGTGGAGATACCAGGAAGAAGAGGGGATTACTATCACCGACTACAGACTCCTCACACTACCGTTGCTGACAATGCCCTTACTCAGAACGAGAGGAGAGAGCTTTTTGTGAAGCAAAAAAGAAGCAAGGCTGCAAAGAAAGGCTGCTTTCCCCCTTCCTTTCTGGCAGCCAGCCTGGGGGGAGGGGGTCGTGAAACTTTTTGAGCTTATAAAGGGGGCCCCATACTTATAAAGGTTGGGAACCACTGCTCTAGAACAGCATGTAATGGGTTGAGCAACTGTACCAGGGTGGAGTAATCAGGCAGGATTGCTTATACAAGCAGAAGTGCCTTTCTGCTCACACAAAACATCTCTGGATCCATTTATTGGATTTGTTATTCCTAGCAATTTACTCTTTTTGCCTCTTTGTTTTTTCCTAAAAACCAATAGTGATGGAGACAGATGCACTTCAGTGTGGAGGGTATGCCACAAGCGGGGAGCCACCACTAAAAAGGCCCTGATGCAGGTCAGCGCCATTACCAAGATCTCTTCTGCCCATTGTAGGGTCCAATACAGTTGATACTGAGGAAGTTGCTCTTTTAGGTAGTTTGGTCCTAAGCTATTTAGGGCTTTATGTGCTAGTACTAACACCTTGAATTGGCACTGCAGTCCTTTCAGGAAAGGTGACACATGGTCCCATCAGACTGCCCGTCTTACCAGCTTAGCAGCCACATTCTACACTAGCTGCTGCCTGTGGACTGGATTCAAAGGCAGTCACACTTACAGAGCATTACAACAGTCCAGATGGGAAGTCACCAGAACCTGGACAACTAAGGCCAGGCTATCCCAGTCCAGGAACAGCTGCAGCTGTGAAATCAGCCTCAACTGGGCATAAGCACTCCTAACTACAGAAGCTACTTGAGATTCCAGTGACAAGTTGGAATCCGGACTATTCCCAGATTATGAACCTGTTCTGTTGGGGGGAGTACAACCCCTCCCAGAACAGGTCATAAACCTAATTCCTGGAGATGGGTACCACCCACCCATAGTACTTCCATCTTATCAGGATTGAGCCTCAGTTTGTTGGCCCCCATCCACCCGCTCACTGTCTTCAGACACCTGTCCAACACTTTATAGTCTCTCCTGATTCAGATGGAATTTAGAAATAGAGCTCCAAATCCCCACATGACAGCTCCCAACAATTTCATACAGATGTTAAATAGCATTGGAGGCAGAATGGACCCTCGTGAGTACCCTACAGCATAAAAGCCATGGAACTGAGCAACACATTCCTAGTACTATTTACTGGGAGAGGCCCTGCAGGTAGGAGTGGAACCAATGCAAGACAGTACTGCCAACTTCCACCTCCTATCATCGCTATAGGACAGCATGGTCAATGGTGTCAAAAGCCACTGAGAGATCAAGGAGAACCAACAGGGTCACATTGCCCCCATCTCTCTCCTGATAAAGGTAATCAATCAGGGTCACCAACACTGTTTCTGTGCTGAAACCAGGCCAGAAACCAGGCTGGAATGGGTATAGACAACCTGCTTCCTCCAGGCGTGCCTGCGGCTGACCAGCCACCACCTTCTCAATCACCTTCCCCAGGAAGGGAATATTAGAGATTGGATGATAGTTTACTAAAACCTCTGGGTCTAAGGAGAACCTCTTCAACAGGTGCACACCACCTCTTTCAAAGCAGTGGGTATAACTCTGTCCCATAGTGAGGCACTGACCACTCCCTGGCCCCATCAAATCAAGCCCCTCCAACTAGATTTTACTAACCATGGTGGGCAGGGATCAAGAAGGCACATACCTAATCTCACTGCTGCAAGCATCCTGTCCGCTTCCTTGGGTTGCAACAACTGAAAATGATCCCACAAGTTATGATTTGTCAGTGCTCCAGAAGCCTCCAACAAGCCTGAACCAAATGCAGCATCAAGTTCAGCACGAATTTGAGTAATTTTCCCCTCAAAGTGATTCTTACATCTTTCACATCAGGCTATTGAGCAGTCCATTGTTGGTGATATCACAGTGGTCTGGACCAGGTGGTTTACCACTCTAAACAGCTTTGCTCGGCAATTCTCTGAGGATGCAATAGAAGCGGAGATATATCTTTTATTTCTTTCTTTATTATTTACTTTGTATCCCGCCCTTCCTCCCAGCAAGAGCCCAGGGCGGCAAACAAAGAGCTAAAAACACTCTAAAACATCATAAAAACAGATCTTAAAATACATTACTTTCCTCTTCTCCCAGGCATTTGAGCATGTGCTTTTAAATTGTTTTAAATTGTGTTTTAAATTGTTTTTAAAAGATGTGTTTTAAATTTGTATATTTGTTTTTAATGTTTTTAGTTACTGTAAACCGCCCAGAGAGCTTTGGCTATGGGGCAGTATACAAATACAATAAATAAATAAATAAATATTAAAACAAAACAGAGTTAAAAACATTTTGTAAAAAAAAACTTTAAAAAGGGTTAAAAACATTATTAAAAAACTTATTAAGCAATTCTAACAGATGCAGACTGGGATAGGTCTCAACCTAAAAGGCTTGTTGAAAGAGGAAAGTCTTCAAAAGGTGCCGAAAAGATAGCAGAGATGGCGCCTGCCTAATATTCAAAGGGAGGGAATTCCAAAGGATGGGTGCCGCAACACTAAAGGTCCATTTCCTATATTGTGCAGAACAAACCTCCTGATAAGACGGTATCTGCAGGAGGCCCTTGTGATGTTCCTATATTAATGTATATATGGTAAGTGTTGGTTGTTTAGAAGATACATGGTAAGTGAAGTGAAAGAGGAGGGGGAGTGAATGGGCAGTAGAATGCTAGATGATTGGCTGAGTGTTTAAAATGGCTGAACGTATAAAAGGAAGAGTGAGAGTGGAATCTGGGGGGAGAAGAGAAAGAGTGGGTTGCTTGGTGGGGTTTGAGAGAGTTGTTTGCCAGGAGAGAGTGGAGAAGGAGGGGGGTGGAGTTCGGATTAGTATTGAGTAAAACCATATGCTTATGTGCCTTAAGAAGAAATCTTGTTAATCTTGTTAGCTTTGTTATCTTTAATAAATACTTAATTTGGTTTACCAAAGGCCTGATCCTTGGCTGGGGTTTCACAGACCAGAAGGGAGGGTAAGGTAATGACCAAGGCTGAAGGGAAACTGTAACAAATGGTGGCAGCGGTGAAGAGAATAACAATACCAGTATTCAGAGTCTCTGGGAATACTAGTATTAGGACGTGACTGGTGGTTGCCTAGCAGGGGAATCTGTTGAGATCTGTGCTAGAGCGGGGAGAGAAAAAATAAAATAAAGGACAGTCCGGACTGGTGGAGTCCCTGGTGATGCCTAGTGACAGGCAGTAGCCACGCGCAGGTAGGAACCTGACAGGGAGAGCCAGGGAAGGGCGTCACACGTGGTGGCAGTAGCGGTGGGATACGAACAACAGAGAATCCAGATACGAATACTAGAGAATCCAGAACAGTGGTGTGGCAAACAGAAATAACAAAACAAGATTTCTTGTGAGAGTGACTGGCAAAGAGTGTGTGGCAAAGAGTGAGTGAACTCAAACACCATGGCTGAATACATAAAAATGAAAAGAGAGGAGCTGGTGGAGAAGTGCATAACATTCAATTTACCTCACAAGGGTAAAGGGGTAGATGAATTGAGGGTAGCACTTATAGGATTTGCTACTGCCCAGCAAAAACAACCTGTCAGAGAAGAGACCCCAGAAGGATATTTAAGCAATCCCGCTTATATAGAGTACTTGAGAGAGAAGTTAAGATGGGAGGCTGAGGAAAAAGACAAGCAGAGGGAGTTGGAAGCTGAGAGATTGAGGATGGAAGCTGATGGGAAAGACAAGCAGAGGGAGTTGGAAGCTGAGAGATTGAGGATGGAAGCTGATGGGAAAGACAAGCAGAGGGAGTTGGAAGCTGAGAGATTGAGGATGGAAGGTGCAGAGAAGGAAAAACAGAGGGAGTTGGAATTTGAGAGAATGAGAGTGGATGCGGAATTACAGGCAGAAAAGTTAAAATTTGAAAGAGAGAAGTTTCATTCTGATGAGACAAGGAAAGACAGAGATGGAGCAAAAATAAAAATTACTCCAAAGGACTTTGCTGTCTATGAGCCTGGTCAAGATCCTCAAATTTATCTCACAACCTTTGAAAAGGCAGCTCAGTTGTGGGGGCTACCTGAAGATAAATACATGCAGTATTTATCAAACCTGATCAAAGGGGAATTGGCAGAGGTATACCAATATTTCCCCTCAGACAGGCCCGTCACCTATGCTGAATTCAAAGAAGCAGTGTTTAAAAGATTCAGACTGGGGCCTGATTATTTTAGAAAGCTTTTCAGAAACTGCCAGATACAGACAGGGAGGTCTTTCATGGAGCTGGGGGCAAAACTGATGGACATATTTGGGAAATGGCTGACAAGTGCAAAAGCTCAGTCTGTGGAGGAGGTGAAAAACCTCATGATATTGGATCAATTATACCATCAGTTACCACCAGAAATAAGGCTCCTGGTCAAAGACCGTTCCCCTACATCGGTGCAGGAGGCCGCAGAGATGGCGGATCACTTCGCCTCCAACAGAACTAGCTGGGTGGGGAAAACATCAAGAGATTTTAAACCCAGACCATATAATGCTGACAGAAGGGATGTGGTACCACAGCGAGTGAATCCTCCAGTAAAATCTGAAGGGCACAGGACACCCCAGAGTGGATCTGTGTACCCTAAAAGTGAGGAGAAATTATGCTACAAATGTGGTAGACCGGGGCACCTACATTTTCAATGTGAGGTTGCCAACCCCATTAGTAATCCTGCTCAGACAAGGGCAGTGAAAACAGAGCCCAAGGCTTTTGAAACAGTGAAAAAGGTTCAGTTCTGCCAGATAAACTGGACAGAAGTAACAGACCTTGATTCAAGTCTGAGAGAGGAAGTGAGTGTACAAGGGGCAAATTATTGGGCATTGCTTGATACTGGTGCCGCTCAGACATTACTGAGGCCAGATTTAATAAAATCTGAGGTAATATCACCTGAGGAAACTGTGACTATCCAAGGAGTGAGGGGTCAACCAGAAAGTTTGCCTGTGGCCCTGGTGGAAATGACTTGGAGAGGCCGAGAGGGCCGATATAAAGTAGGCATTAATGCCCAGCAACAAGAACCAGTAATACTGGGAAGAGATGTAATGGGAGCCCAAGGAAAGATCTATGTAGTGACCAGACAGCAAATTGGCAGAGAAAAAGAAGCCATATTAAGGGGGGCTGAAACAAACAGGGTGGAATCTGTTAACCAGCCTCAGGTCACCATAGCAACCACTAGCAGGCCTGCTGAAGGAGACAAACTGTATCAAGTGGTCTCTGATAAGAAAGAAGCAGAGCAATTCAGGGAAGAGCTGCATAAAGATGTAAGTTTGAAGCAGATAAAGGAACAAGCTCTGATCCAACAGATTCCTTTCACTGACAAGCTGAGGAATCAAGTTGTGTGTGAGAATGGGATTTTATATAGACTGTGGATGCCCGCTGAGAGAAAGGATGAATGTGAACCAGTGAAGCAATTGATAGTACCTAGCAAATACAGAACCAGATTGCTAGAGGTAGCCCACGATGTCCCATGTGCAGGACATCTGGGAATAAAAAAGACCAAGAGGAGATTGGCGGCACGCTATTATTGGCCAAACATCTCCAAAGATGTAAAACAACATTGTCTATCTTGTGGAATATGCCAAAAGGTGGGAAAAAGTGGAGTAAAGACTAAGGCACCCTTAAAGCCCCTTGCTATAATTGGACAACCCTTTTATAGAGTGGGAATAGATTTGGTGGGCCCTTTTTCCAAACCCACAAGGCATGGCAAGAAATATCTAGTGGTGGTGGTGGATTTTGCCACCAGGTACCCAGACGCAGAAGCACTAAGATCTGTAGAAGCCCCTGTAGTGGCAGAGGCTTTATTAAAAATCTTTATGAGGCTGGGTTTCCCTCATGAAGTGCTGACGGATCAAGGCAGTGTATTCATGGGAGAAGTGATGCAATGTATGTGGAAATGTTGTGGTCTAAAACATCTAAAGACCACTACTTACCATCCTGCCACTAATGGGTTAACAGAAAGATTCAATGGCGTTTTGAAGGGCATGATCAGAAGCTATGTTCAAGATCACCCACAAGACTGGGATGAACGTTTGGGATGCTTCTTATTTGCATATAGAGAAGTCCCTCAAGAGTCAACAGGCTTCTCACCCTTTGAACTCATGTTCACTAGAAAAGTGAGGGGACCTTTGGAACTATTAAAAAATTCATGGGAAGGAACCCTGGGAGAGTACAAAACATCTGTAGTAGATTTTGTATTGTAGTTCCGCAATAAATTAACATCAATGATGGAGGTGGTGGAAAAGAATTTGAGTCAAGCACAGGAGAAGCAACGTTACTGGTATGACAGAACAGCCAGGGAACGTGTGTATGATGTGGGAGATATGGTTACGGCGTTCATACCCAGGAAACATGACAAATTACAGGCTAACTGGGAAGGACCATATACCATCAGAGAAAGGCTTGACACAGTGATGTATGTAATCACCACAGACCAATTAAACAAAAGCAAAGTGGTTCATGTAAATATGTTGAAGCCTTACCATACCAGGGATGTACAGGTGTTGCAAGTTACCTTATTCCCTGAGGGAAGTGGGCCTGAACTTCCAGATTTGGTACAGGAAAGCAAAGACAAAGGAGGGGTAGATCAAGTGGAATGGTCAGAGGAGGTGAAGGAGGAAGTAAAAGAAGAGATTCTGAGAGTTTTGAAAACCTATAGGAATCTCTTTAGCAACAAACCTGGCCGAACCAGTATAGTTATACATTCCATTGATATTGGAGATCATGCCCCAATCAGATCTGTTCCGTACCGTGTGAATGGGAAAGTTTTGAATGAGATCAAAAAGGAGGTGGAAGAGATGCTGGAATTAGGAGTGATCAGGGAATCCATCAGTCCCTGGGCCTCAAGTATTGTCCTGGTTCCGAAAAAAGATGGAACGACAAGGTTTTGCATTGATTATCGGCTAATCAATAAAATTACTGTCCCAGATGCGTATCCTATGCCTAGGGTAGACGCAATGTTAGAGTTATTGGGGGCAGCAACCATTATCTCTACACTAGATCTCTGTAAAGGATTTTGGCAAATGGAACTAGACGAGCAATCCAGAGCCAAAACTGCCTTCAGTACACCAGATGGGTTATATGAGTTTGTGACCTTACCCATGGGACTAAGGAACTCACCAAGTTCATTTCAGAGGCTAATCAATACTGTGTTGCGAGGCATGTCAGATTTTGCAGTGGCCTATATCGATGACGTGGCCATTTTTAGCAAGTCGGTGCCTGAGCATGTCCAACACCTGACAACAGTATTGGAGGCCTTAAGAAAAGCAGGCCTCCCAATAAAAGCTAAGAAATGCCAGTTTGGACTAAAGGAAGTAATCTATTTAGGACATAAGGTGGGGAGTAGGAAAATCACCCCCTTATGGAGCAAGGTGGAGGCAATACAAGCGTGGCCGATCCCCTTAACCAAAAAACAAGTAAGGGCATTTGTGGGTGTGGCTGGATTTTATAGGAAGTTTGTGAGAAATTTTGGGGAAATAGCAACCCCCTTGCATGAATTAACAAAGAAGAAGTGTTCTGAGCGTGTGGTATGGACGGATGAATGTCAGAAGGCTTTTGATCTACTGAAGCAAGCCTTGTGCCAAGGACCCATATTAATAGCGCCAGACTATGAGAAACCATTCATCGTGGCTACAGATGCGTCGGACCTGGCACTGGGAGTCGTCTTGCTACAGGAGAGAGAAGGCACTAGACATCCAGTGGCGTACCTGAGTCGCAAGCTGACGCCGAGGGAGAAAAACTATTCGTCGGTCCAGAAGGAGTGCCTAGCGGTCGTGTGGGGACTGAACAAGTTGCGCCCATACGTGTGGGGACGAAGATTCACAGTGACTATGGATCATCGGGCCTTGTTATGGTTGCAGACTATGAAAAACCATAACACTATGCTGCAGAGGTGGTCTTGGGCCCTACAGGACTATCAAGTGGACTTCCAGTTCATAAAAGGCAAGGACAATGTACTGGCCGATGGACTTTCCAGGCAAGTGGCTGGGACTGCAGTGACGTGACCAGACGGAGGAACAAAGAAAGACATTTTCCCCATAGAGACTTTTATTTGTTAACGCGACGTATAAATCCTGGAACAGGAATAATACTCTGCCGTTGTTTTAAGGGGGGGGGAATGTGATGTTCCTATATTAATGTATATATGGTAAGTGTTGGTTGTTTGAAAGATACATGGTAAGTGGAGTGAAAGAGGAGGGGGAGTGAATGGGCAGTAGAATGCTAGATGATTGGCTGAGTGTTTAAAATGGAAAATAAATCCTGGAACAGGAATAATACTCTGCCGTTGTTTTAAGGGGGGGGGAATGTGATGTTCCTATATTAATGTATATATGGTAAGTGTTGGTTGTTTGGAAGATACATGGTAAGTGGAGTGAAAGAGGAGGGGGAGTGAATGGGCAGTAGAATGCTAGATGATTGGCTGAGTGTTTAAAATGGCTGAACGTATAAAAGGAAGAGTGAGAGTGGAATCTGGGGGGAGAAGAGAAAGAGTGGGTTGCTTGGTGGGGTTTGAGAGAGTTGTTTGCCAGGAGAGAGTGGAGAAGGAGGGGGGTGGAGTTCGGATTAGTATTGAGTAAAACCATATGCTTATGTGCCTTAAGAAGAAATCTTGTTAGCTTTGTTATCTTTAATAAATACTTAATTAGGTTTACCAAAGGCCTGATCCTTGGCTGGGGTTTCACAGACCAGAAGGGAGGGTAAGGTAATGACCAAGGCTGAAGGGAAACTGTAACAAATGGTGGCAGCGGTGAAGAGAATAACAATACCAGTATTCAGAGTCTCTGGGAATACTAGTATTAGGACGTGACTGGTGGTTGCCTAGCAGGGGAATCTGTTGAGATCTGTGCTAGAGCGGGGAGAGAAAAAATAAAATAAAGGACAGTCCGGACTGGTGGAGTCCCTGGTGATGCCTAGTGACAGGCAGTAGCCACGCGCAGGTAGGAACCTGACAGGGAGAGCCAGGGAAGGGCGTCACAGCCCTCACCTGCAGAGCGCAGTGATCGACTGGGCATATAAGGGGTAAGACGGTCTTTCAGGTATGCTGGTCCCCAGCTGTATAGGGCTTTGTATACCAAAACTAGAACCTTAAACTTGGCCCAGTAGCAAATGGTAGCCAGTGCAATGCTTTCAGCAGTGGGGTGACATGTTGGCGATACCCTGCCCCAGTGAGCAGTCTCGCCACCGCATTTTGCACCAGCTGCAGCTTCCAGACCACCCTCAAAGGCAGCCCCACATAGAGCGCATTACAGTAATCCAGCCTGGAGGTTACCAGTGCTCTCTTGGCTACCACCACTGCATGATCCACTGCAGGATCCCTGCATGCCCTCCGGCAGTGCTTTAGAATAACCTCACTAGTTTCAGTGCAGGTGGAACAGATAGGCATGGAAAACAGCTGCACATCAGAGTCCAATAAGCAATGCATTATTTTTTTGGATACATGTTTTCCAAAAGCAAGCTCTCTTACATGCAGGAGCCCTATCACAGAAAAGAAGCAGGAGAAAATCGTTGGACTATGAGGTAAACTATTACTTGTTAGATACTGTTTTCCTGAAGAAGTTTGAATGGTTTGTTTGGATGTGGGGTTTCCAGAAATTCAGAAGTGAGATCTAGAACTGAGTTTCACCCATATTTTAATTGTCATTGTGTTCAGGTGTAAAATGGTTTTTACTTCAAGATATCAAGTGTATCAATATGTAAAACAAACCTGTCTGGAACTGGAAAACAGCATTTTTCCACAAAAGAACTTTTCTGTTTATAATACACTGCTGGATGATTTCTAAGTGTATCAGCAACTGAGTTGCAAAATGAAGCCTAGTTTAGTCATCAGAGAAGGGGGGGGGAAGCTATTAATATGGCAGCTGCTCTGGGCCTTTTTGTAAGAAATGAGCTGCCTGCTGTGGGCTTTAATAGATTTTTAAGGTGTTTCTCCCCCTCTCTCACACATTTTTTGGTTGCCCTTTCTTTTTATTCCAGAACATAGTATTTAGTTTAAGATATGGGGCCTATGACCCAGCAGAAAAAAGTACTTAATCTTAAACTAGGCAACACTGTAATGGGTAAAGGAATGCAGAGAAGCATTACCGATAGTTTCATGCAATCCAGCTCAGAGGAAGCCAGAGTAAGTTGTGCTGGAGCAAGAGAAGCTGGCATACAATTGCCATTCAGAGCCTCTGGGTTGGCTGAATGCTGGCTCAGCCAGGAGCTGTGCGCAGGAACCAATAAGTAAAAGCCTGCCGTCCCAAACACCCCTACCAGGGAGCAAGCCCTCTCCATTGACTTCCATTGCAATTATTTTCTTCGAACAACCATTTTCCCGGTGTAACTTCTGACCTGCAGGAGTGCTCTAAACACGTTGGATGTGGCCCAAGTCCCCTCACCTCAGCCTCCCCCAACACAACACTTTTGGGGGCCTTATGCTGGCATAAGCCAGCTCCATTTGCATTGGTCTCAACTGAGCTGGCTGGGTCCTGGCTCAGCCAGGATGAGGGATGTACACTGATGTAGGCTGGCTGAGTCTGGACCCAGCTGGCTCAGCTGGAGATCTGCCACATCCAACTCCCCTCAGGCTGGCAAAAATGTGAGTTACATTACTCCGTAAGTCTGCATGATTTTAGTTTCTTAAAAAGAGAGGGTTATCTTACTTCATGTATTCCCAGAAGAATAAAGTGGTATGATTCTATAAGCCTTACTGATGGAGAAGCTGGCCTGTTGAAAAAAGATACTGAGAATGCAAGACTAACCAGACAATCTTAAAACTGGGGGAAAGGGCTGCTGTGGAGTAAAGAACTACACTTCTTAATCCCTGTCGCCTCACTCCAGTCAGTGTGAAAGGGTCCCCCCCCTTGTTTGCACTCCACCCCCACCCCCTTTTAAGTCCCCTATTAATATCCAGATGATGGGAAGAAAATCATTACAATTGCTCCAGAACTAAGGTGGGGTTGAATCCTGTTGATCCAAGGCATTCACCACAGGCAACTTTTTTAACCCTATGAGCAGCAACAAGGTGCTGGTTTTGGTGTACAAAGCCCTATACAGCTTGGGACCAGGATACCTGAAAGATCATCTTACCCCATATACCCAGTCGATCACTGTGCTCTGCAGATGAGGGCCTCCTGCAGATACCAATCTTATCAGGTCCGTTCCCCACAACATAGGAAACGGATCTTTATTGTAGTGGCACCTACCCTTTGGAATTCCCTCCCCTTAAATATTAGACAGGTGCCATCTCTGTTATCTTTTTGGTGCCTAATGAAGACCTTCCTCTTTCAACGAGGCTTTTCAGTTGAGACCTTATCCTAGTCTGTGTCTGTGCTAAATTTCCTTTTTAAGATCTTTTTAAAGCTGTTTTTTAAAGGATATTTTTAAGCTGTTTGTTTTAATATGTTTTAAAGTCTCTTGTTTTTAAGGTGTTTTAAAGTGCTTTTAGTGTTTTTGTTTGCTGCCCTGGCTCCTTCTGGGAAGAAGGGCAGGATATAAATTAAATAAACAAACTGCTGGTGGTACATTTACATCTGCAGAGCTTTCTGTGGGCGTACCGGGGCCTTTTTGAGAGCACAAGTGCTGCTTCCATCTGCAGAGCAATATCGACATCGTATCCTAAAGGTCCTCAGTTGGACTATGACCTGCTTTAGAAGTGTGGCCTCAAGTAGCATTCATATACAAGGGCCGCTCTCAAAATATTTTGGCTATAGATGTTACAAAATGTGGAAATTGAGATCAGGTATTAAAGTCGTGTCAGCTGGGCCTACTTTTCTCACTACAGAAGGTATCCAGTGAAAACGGGAAGCAGAAAAGGAAGTTTATAAACTCACACAGCGCTCGCACCATCTTGGACAAGGTCAAATCCCAGTAGGAGCTGCAATTACCTAAAATCACCCTTTGTTTGCATGTGAGAGTTGCAGGGCTGCCCCTCCAAATATACATGAGCACTGCCTCAAGCTGCAGATCCTAGGGTATGTGTGGAGCAAGCAGCAACTTCCCACCATTGCTGTGCGGCACTTGAGCTGACCTCATGTGTCCTGTCAGCAGTTTTGAAGTAAGAGTCAACTTCCAGTCCACTCTGCTTCTGTATGTGAAATGAAGGAAGAGCCACCTTGTCCTCACCTCAGGCAACAAAAGGTCTTGGTAATCTGTTGTATTGTAGACAACTTAAGAGAGACACCAGAGATCAGTCTTCATCCTCTTTATTCCAGCCACATTCTGCTCCGCCCGTTCAAACTCCTCCCCTTCCTGTTCTATATCTCCCAGCCTTATTTTACTACCAATCCCAAAATGCAATTCCCTTAGCACGATATCACATAATTATAAGAAGTTAAGCCCTGGATCTGGGGACTTTATTCAAGATAATTTTTGCACCAGTTGGAAAACCTAATGATACTTTTGCTGTGCTAAGACAAATATGACGAAGCATGTAGGAAAAGTGAAGGCAACACTGTTAAGCTTCCTTGGTTTTTGCTAAACCCTTTCAACCATCTAGAATAAATGTTAATAGCAGCAGCATCACATGAAATGAGCCATTATAGTGACTAAATGTTAGTATCATGAAATGATCTCAGTGCTGATTTGGACTTCCATGGCTGCTGTTGCTGCTGCTGTTGCAGTGGGTAACCAAAGCAAAACAACACAAGCCACTTAATGGGGCCAATACAAATTAAAGAGGAATAAAAGTTACTCAACAAGTTAATTTGATTTTCCACTTGGGTACAACTCAAATTCCCATGGAAATCTGTATAATGTAGTGGAAGAAGACTCTAGAGAAAGAAATGGGGCTGGTGCACCCAGATAGTTGTCTAATATATGAAAAAGAATGGCTTTTGCTGTGTTCTTAGTAACCAAAATTCAAACACCAGAATTTATTTTAAAATATTCTACACTGAGCGTTTTTAAGGTATTTTTACTCATGATTAAAACTTACGGTAAACTAGTAATATGGCTACTAAATCATACGGGTGCTCAAACTCTGCAGTATGGCTTAGCTTTGTACAGCTGGCAAACAGGAGTAGGCAGAAGGAAAGGATTAATCTACTGGTTGCCGATGTAATGATGATGTAATGCACTCAGGTCTGCTTGTGGGCTTCCCATGGGCATCTGGTTGGCTACTGTGAGAACAGGTTGCTGGAATAGATGGGCCGCTGGCCTGATCCAGCAGGTTCTTCTTATGTTCTTAATATCCTTCACACTGCTCTATAAGAGCTTTTTTTCTTATTGTTGACCCCCAGATAGACTGACAGTGTGGAAGCATTCTCTCCCACATGAAAGGATACAGGTTTGCCAAGCCCAATTTCTTACCTTCCTCTCCATTTCTGCTATCTGGGGATTGTGGCAGCAATGTCCTTTAGGAGTAGGGAGTGAACAAACTAGCACACCAGACACCCCAACCATAAGATGTACATGTGAGACAGATGAATGACGGGTACGGGCCGGCATTTGGCATAACTGGGGGAAGGTTAATGTTATATCATGGTTATTGAACTTAACAAAGTTCAGTTGTATATACAATTGAACTTTTATTAAAACTCTTGATATGTTATACAACAAACTAGTAATGAGCAACATAGGTGGGGGAGGATCTCTTAATAGAATTGACCTTTGTCACATTACTGGATAGCCTTAACCCACTGTCCACTCAGCTGGAAAATTGGATTGGGGGAGTGCATATGGTACAACTTCTCTGAACTCTAGCAACGCTATGCTTCCCTATGTGGGTGAATTGATTCCTGTGTTAGAAACAGAAGCAGAAGGAAACAGCTAGCGATGTACTCCTTTGGTTTGTAAGCCACCTAATCAGATCTTTTTTAAAAAAGATTTTCTAAGATATTCATAGCTTCTAATTTTTCCAAAGCAACTTTGAAACCTCAGCTTCACTATATTTCTGCATTGAGCAGGGGGTTGGACTCAATGGCCTTAAAAGCCCCTTCTAACTCTACTATTCCATGATTTTATGATTCTATAAGATGAGCTTTCTTTAAATGAAACTCCAACACAATTCATAGGGAATGGGTAAGCACCATTTATATTTTAAAATGGCTTTCCAAAAGCTTGTTTTTTCTGATATTTTTCTTTTCAGTACTGGACTATACTGACAAAAACTGTGTTTGTGCATTTAGTCTTCCTTTCTCCCAGAGCTTGGGAAGGATAATACCACTTTCATAACTTGTTCGGAAGACAAAGTAAAAACCAGAAGGAAAGCACTGAAACTCGAAATAATGTTAAAGACTAAACTTGTTCTCAAAAAAATGCCAACTATTAGAATTTATTACAGCTCAATGCATTTTAGAGGACAAGTTCCTTCTTTAGGAACAATCTCCAAAGAATAAAAAATATTAAAGTAATCTATTGACAGATGAACAAAATTATATACAGTATGATTAAAAATACTTGAATCATTTGAAATATGACTGTTATAGAATGGTTAAAACAGTAATCATCACTTAGGAGCATTATATCAAACTCAGCAGTAATACAAGTGGGTTGGGACAATATAATGTTGTTGTATGTTATTTATTTATTTGTTGGTTAAATTTATTTCTTGCCCTTCCTCCCAGAAGGAGCCCAGAGCAGCAAACAAAAACACTAAAAACATCTTGAAAACATCTTGAAAACAAAACATCTTTAAAAATAAATATTTAAAACATCTAAACACAATTCCAGCACAGATGTAGACTACAGTGAAGCATTTTCCTTTGCCCACCATGTTTGAAATCAAACCATGCAGGCAAAGGCACAGGGCTTCACAGGCACCGCTGATGGTACCTGCAAACCACTTCTGGCAGGGAGCTATGTCTTTACCTGCCCTGCACCTGATGTCATATATGACCTCAGGGGTAGGACAGATGGACATGGCTTGGAGAAAATAGCCTCACAGGCCAAATTAGGGGACTGCCACATCTAATTAGGCTTGAGGTCCAGAGGTTCCCTACAGCTGTTATATAGCATTATATGTAATTTTCTTCATATGTCAATTGTTGACTTTTATATTTTTAATTATTTGAAGATTGCACCTGAAGAAGGAAACTGCATTCCAAAATGCACTGAGCTGTAATAAATCTAATTACATCTAATTAGCTGGCATTTTTAGGACAAATTTCTCCTTTTTTTCATTTGTACAGAAGGGAAAAGACACCCAAATTGGCCCAAAATTGAACAGTCTGAAAAGTTAATATTTGTATAGTGACCCTAAAAGAAAAGACAACTATTGAATTATTGGTAGCTATTTCCCATTGATAACTTGTCTTCTAGATCTAGACAACTCTCTCCTCCTGTTTCCCATAACAAGTATAGGGTGTGAATTAGAATGCACTGGATTTTGGGAGGGGAAAAAAGTGGAGTAGCAATGAAATATGCAAATCTGTGCCTGTAGATATATTTTGTTAATCCAGCGTTCTCTTGCCCTCAAGACTGAAATTAGCAGGTTAGATTGGCTTGAATGCTTTGTTTCTATTTAGATGCATTTTCTTCTTCCTCCTCAAGACTGGGGAGACCCAGACTGAAACCTCACTCAGTCATGAAGCTCACCAGGTGACCTTGGTCCAGTCACTACCTCTCAGCCTACCCTGTCTCACAGAGATAGTGTGAGTTTAAAATGGATATCCATCCACTGTCTTGGAGGAGAAACAACTCTTCTGTGATGAGTCACTTTGTCAAGGAAGCCTTTCCCGAACTACTCTATGGCCATCTTGCCGCCTACTACACTACCATCCAACTTTTTCTTGACTCATTCATGCTACCTAGGGCACCCATTTGGAACTCTGCAGTGGAAGAAAGCAGCAGTAGGAATCAGGGGAGGGAACAGTTGTGGGGAAAGGGTTAAGCATCCACCATTCCTATTCCCTTGCTCACAATTGCCCCGTCTGATGCAGCTTTTCAAGCATAGATCAGTATTTTTCACTCAGACCTATGAAATACCTTGCCCCATCAGGATAAGGTGGGATATAAGTGAAAAGAAATGTGTGTATCCTTTAGGAGTATCTCATCATCATTTTGAAACCAAAGAAGATGAAAGCAAAATATCTCGGTGTTATTGCTTTGTGTTCTTCAGTGACACCTATGCTAGGCAAGAATACTAAGGTTTTACAGCATAATTCTAGCCATGTCTACTCAAAAGTAAGTATTGGGCAAAGTTCTTGAATGCATGGTTGCAGGCTAGATCCAGGCTGTCTCGAATGAAACCGATTTTTCTAGACCCGTTTCAACTGAGGTTTAGACTCTGCTTGAACGTGAAAACTGCCTTTGCTCACATAAGTATGATGACGTATGTCGGGAGAGAGTCGGGGGGAATGTGTCCCTGTTAATTCTTAATCTCTCAGCAGCTTTCCATATCACCAACGATGGTCTTCTTCTTGGAGGTGTCCAAGTTGGGGGTGGGCGGTACTGCTCTGCAGTGTTTCCATTCCTACTTGGATTGTCATCTTCAGAGGGTGATGCTTGGGGAATGTTCCTCAGCCCAGTGGAGCCTTCTGTGTGGGGTTCCTCAGGGTTCAATTTTATCCCCCCATGCTGTTTACATTAAACCACTGAGTAGGGTAATCCGGAGCTTTGGAGTATGTTGTCAGCAATATGCTGATGACACACAGCCCTATTTCTCTTTTACATCTGCCGGTGGGGCAGTGGATGTGCTAGCTTAATGTCTTATTTAATTTATTTATTTATTTAATTTAATTTATATACCGCCCTAAGCCCAAGGGCTCTCTGGGCGGTGTACATACAATAACGCAATCAAAATATATAAATAAAATAATACAATGAAATCAAACCAACAAAGGTAAACAAAATAATCAAACAGTAGCAAAATACATCAAATACATATACTAATACGCATTAAGATGCCTGGGAATATAAAAAGGTTTTCACCTGGCTCCGAAAAGATAGCAGCGTCAGCGCCAGGCGCACCTCATCGAAAAGACCATTCCACAGTTTGGGAGCCACAACCGAAAAGGCCCTATTTCTAGTCATCACCCTCCGAGCTTCTCGATGGGATGGTACTCGGAGGAGGGCCTTAGATGTTGAGCGCAGTGTACGGGTAGTTTCATATTGGGAGAGGCGCTCCACCAGGTATTGCGGTCCCATGCTGTGTAATACATACGTCTTGCCTCAGTAATGGACTGGATGAGAGCCAATAAATGTAAACTTAATCCAGACAAGTACAAGGGACTGTTAATGAGTTCCCTAGACTGGAGGGATGGGATCTGGTCTGCTCTGGATGGGGTTACACTCCATCCGAAGGAGCAGATATGTAGCTTGGGGCAGCGGCGTCACTAGCAGAAGTGCAGGGGGGGTGCGGACCTCTGGCACGCGCCCTCCCAGGTGAATGGATGGGGGTGGCTGGTCTTGCGCTCCAGGCTGGTGGTGGAAGGCCCGTCCCGGCTTCACCGCCGGCGAGTGGGCGCCTGCTGTCGGTCTCGCCCACCCGCCTCCAAGGAGGAGTTGGCTGCGCCGACCTGGAGCGCTTCTTGGTTCCTTTGCCAGCCAACGGCATGGGGCGGGGCGGCTCTGGGTGTCACCCCCCTCAGGGTGTCACCCGGGTGCGGTCCGCACCCCCCGCACCCCAGTAGTGATGCCCCTGGCTTGGGGGTACATCTGGACCCATTATAGTCACTTGAGGTTCAAGTGGACTCAGTGGCACAGAACGCTCTCCAACAGCTTTGGCTGGTGTCCCAGCTATGCCTCTATCTGGACAGGAACAGCCTAACTTCTATTGCCTATTTTCTGGTAACCTCTAGGTTGAACTATTACTATGTGTTTTACATGAGACTGCATTTGAAGACAGTTTGGAAACTGTAGTTGGTACAATGTTTGGCAGCTAGATTGTTGACTGTGGCAAATCAATCTGAATATATAACACCAATTCTGGCATGGCTGCACTAGCTACCAATTAGTTTCCAGGCTCAGTTCAAAGTGCTGGTTTTGACCTATAAAGCCTTATGTGGCTCAGGACCCCAATACCTCAAGGGCCACCCCTCCCTATATGAACCAACCCACAATGTGTGATCATCATCTGAGGCCCTTCTTCATGTGCTACAGGATGTCAGGAGATGGCAACATGAGAACAGGAATTTTCAGTAGCGCCCCACCCCGCTTGTGGAATTCTCTCCCCAAGGTGGCACACCTGGCAACATCTTTATCTATCTTTAGGTGCCAGGCAAAGACTTTCTTCTCTATCCAGGCTTTGGCCTTTCATGGGAAGGGTTTTAGGTTTTGTGGCCTCTTTTGTGAGGTGGACCTGTCCTTTATTTGAATACATATGTTTTTAGTTTTTTATTGGTATGTTTGTTTTAATTGGTTTTAATGTAAATCATTTTGGGTCACTTCTGTGGGGAAAAGCAACTAACTAACTAACTAACTAACTAACTATAATAATAATAATAATAATAATAATAATAATAATAATAATAATAATAATAGAACGCAATGGGTCTTACTCCCAGTTGGGTTAGAAGTGCAGCCTTGATCATAAATCAGATATTTGCTTCAAAAATCCAATGGTTGCTATTCCTCCCTTTGAAAAATATACCACTGGCATTATACTAGCATCCATATGGCCCTGTTGTTACCTTCCATCCATTATTTAGAATTATTGTACTTCTAAATAATGTATTTTTTTCCACAGTAAGCAAAGACACAAGGCTAATTTACCTTCTTTTCACTTCCGAATTAAGCTGCTAGGAGCTAAGGGCATTCATTACGGTACTTTTCCCACTGCTCTCTCAATTAGATACAGATTGTCCTAATCACCTCTTAAAAGTTCAAATGCATTTTAAAAGCCTTGGGGTGGTAGACCATTTCCATTTAGCATTTCACACGACTAAGGTGGTACAGTTCTACAGTTAATATTAAACCTGCCAGAGAGAAGATTCTTTTAAAAGCCTTGTCCTTTCTATCTTATTCTCCTGCCCTCTAAACAGATTCAGCTGCCTCAGGGGAGGAGTGGTCAGCAGTATCCCTTTCATCTGGCTGCCCAACATCATCCCTCTTGTTCCTGCTGAAATGGCACCACTGGTTCTCTGCTGCTCCCTTACTGAGCAGGCATGAATCAGTGGGGAGATGACAAAGGATTTTTGCCACGACAGGACTATATCTAGGATTGGCAGCAGAAAGGATTGTCTCAGATAAATCCAGATGTGTAGAGGGTAAGCATGCTCATGAAAGCAGAGAAAGGTTAACTTTCTGTTCTTATGAAGCAGCCGTCTGCTAAGCCAGACCACTGATCTATCTAGCCCAGCACCGTATACCCTGACTGGCAGTCTCTCTCCAGAGCCTTGAGGCTGCATTGGTTGCCAGTTTGTTTCCAGATCCAATTCAAGGTGCTCAGTTCACATTGGTGTTTAAAGCCCTGACTGGCGTAGGCCCCAAATATCTGAAAGACCAGCTCCATCCCTACAGACCCTCTTAGGTGTTACAATCAGCAGAGGGGCCTCTCCTGGTAGTTTCGCTACCCTCAGAAATGTGGAGAATGGCAGCCTGGAGAGGGATTTCTGTGTAGCAGCCCCTAAATAATGGAATTTGTTCCCCACAGAGATATGTCTAGGATCTTTGTTGTAGAGTTTCTGCTGTTTGCTGAGGATGGACCTTTTTGTCCTGACTTTTGTTTTGTAGGATCCCTCATCTTTTGTTGAATATATGCTGTTCTGGTTCAGTTGGGATCATAGAACTGTAGAGCTGGAAGGGGTCTATAAGGCCATCAAGTCCAACCCCCTGCTCATTGCAGGAATCCAAATAAAAGCAATTAGGCTGAGAGATGATGTGTAGCTAGTAAACTTCGTAGCTTATTTCCATATTAAAATGTAATTAAAATGATTTATATGCAGGCAAAGTTTATGAAGTAATGCAGATCCACATAATACATTTAAAGCACAACCAACTCACATATAAAGTGTATGACTTCCACTAAAGAATCTTGGGAAGTTATAGTTCCCACCACCCTTAACAAACTACACTTCTCATGATTCTGTGGTGGGATTCATGTGCTTCAAATGTATGTTGAATGAGCTTTAAATGCATGGTGTATGCTGTGCATTCATTACTGAATTGAAAAGAACAATTTGAAAAGATACTTTTTAAACAGAGCTGTAACTTAGTGGTAGATTACATGCTTTGCATGCAAAGGTCCAAAATTCTATCTCTGGAAGAGACTATTGCCTGAAATCCTGGATAACCAATGCTAGTCACAGAATCATAGAATAGTAGAGTTGGAAGGGGCCTATAAGGCCATCAAGTCCAACCCACTGCTCAATGCAGGAATCCAAATCAAAGCATTCCTGACAGATGGCTGTCCAGCTGCCTCTTGAATGCCTCCAGTGTAGGACAGCTCACTACCTCTCTAGGTAATTGGTTCCATTGTTGTATGGCTCGAACAGGAAATTTTTCCTGATGTTTAGTCGAAATCTGGCTTCCTGCAACTTGAGCCCATTATTCTGTGTCCTGCACTCTGGAATGATCCTGGCCCTCCTCTGTGTGACAACCTTTCATGTACTGGATGAGTGCTATCATATCTCCCCTCAGTCTTCTCTCCTCCTGGCTAAAGATGCCTAGTTCTTTCAGTCTCTCCTCATAGGGCTTTGTTTCCATTTTGTCTGCATCCTTCTTGAAGTGCAGAGACCAGAACTGGAAACAGTACTCAAGATGAGGCCTAACCAGTGCTGAATACAAGGGAACTAACACTTCAAGTGATTTGGAAACTATACTTCTGTTAATGCAGCCTAAAATAGCATTTGCCTTTTTTGCAGCCACATCACACTGTTGGCTCATATTCAGCTTGTGATCAACGACAATTCCAAAATCCTTTTCACATGTTGTATTGCTGAGCCAAGTATCCCCCATCTTATAACTGTGCATTACTTTTTCCTAAGTGTAGAACTTTGCATTTATCCCTGTTGAATTTCATCCTGTTGTTTTCATCCCAATGCTCCAGCCTATCAAGGTCCCTTTGAATTTTGTTTTTGTCTTCCACCCTATTAGCTGTGCCCCCAATTTTGTATCATCTGCAAATTTGATAAGCATGCTCTGTACCTCCTCATCCAAGTCGTTCATAAAAATGTTGAAGAGCACTGGGCCCAGGACCAAGCCCTGTGGTACCCCACTTGTTACTTCCACCCAGTTTGAGAAGGAAGTGCTGATAAGCACTCTTTGAGTACAATTTTGGAGCCAACTGTGGATCCACCTGATAGTTGTTCCATCCAGCCCACATTTAGCTAGCTTGCTAATCAGAATATCATGGGGCACTTTGTCAAAACCTTTGCTGAAGTCGAGATATATTATGTCCACAGCATTCCCACAGTCTACAAGGGAGTTTACCCAATCAAAAAACAATATAAGATTAGTTTGGCAGGATTTGTTCTTCATAAATCCATGTAGGCTTCTAGTAATTACTGCATTGTTTTCAAGGTGATTACAGATTGACTGCTTTATAATCTGCTCCAGTTTTTCCAGGGATTGATGTCAGGCTGACTGGTCTGTAGTTCCCCAGTTTCTCCTTTTTGATATTTTTGAAGATAGGGACATTACCTCTCCTCCAGTCATCCGGCACTTCACCAGTCCTCCATGATTTCAGTTCTGAGAGTTCTTCAGCCAGTTCCTTCAATACTCTAGGATGCAGTTTATCGGGCCCTGCTGATTTGAACTCGTTCAAAGTGATTAGGTATTCCTTGACTGTTTGTCTATCAGTCTCAAGCTCCAATCCTGCCCCTTCAACTTCATGTTTCCTAGGAGAGTCAATGACCTTTTTTTGGGAGAAGACTGAGCCAAAGTTGGAATTGAGCACTTCTGCCTTTTGTCATCTGTTATCATTTTGCCATCCTCATTGAGCAGCTGTACTACCATTTCTTTTCTCTGTCTTTTACTATGGACACACCTGAAGAAAGCTTTTTTGTTGCTTTTAGCAACTCTCGCTAACCTCAGCTCATTCTCTGATTTAGCCTTCCTGACGCCATCCCTGCAATTCCGTGATACCTGCCTGTACTCTTCTTTTATGGCCTGGCCTTCTTTCCACTTCCTGTATGTGTCCTTTTTTGTTTTCAGAATATCTCTAAGCTTTTTGTGAAGCCACATTGGCTTCTTCTGCTATTTCCCCCCTTTTTTCCTTGTTGGAATTGTTTGCCATTGCTCTTTTAGAATTTCCTTTTTTAGAAACTCCCACCCATCTTGGACTCCTTTTCTCATTAGGGTCGCTTGCCATGGAACTGTACTTACAATTGTTCTGAGTTTATTAAAATCAGCTTTCCTGAAGTCCAGTGTACGCATATGGGTACTCTCAGCTTTTGCTTCTGTTAAAATCATGAATTCAAGTATGGTGTGGTCACTTTCCCCCAGAGTTCATCCACCAAATCATCTTTATTGGTTAGAATCAAGTCCAGGATAGCGGATCCTCTGGTTGCTTCCTCCGCTTTCTGTAGGAGAAAGTTATCTCCAGCACAAGTCAGAAATTTCTTGGAGGGGCCGTGTTTGGCAGAATAGATATTGGGATAATTGAAGTCCCCCATTACTGCTACATCATGCCTCCTTGAAATATTGGCAATTTGCTTTTCAAAAGCTCCCAGTCACAGTTCTGCATCCAAACTGCTTACCCAGTTTTCATACTTGGCAGCTGCCAGTGCCCAAGACAGTGAGTTCCCAACATGTTTAAGCCAGACTACAGCCTCAGTACTGAAGTTCCTTTGTCCTGCCTTGTGCCACTGCAGCCCTCAACCACATGCACATTTTCCTGTGCTCCCCAAAACAGTTGTACGCACACCCACAATCTAACAGACACAGAATAGTAAATCTTCTTGCAAAAACCTATCAGCATAATTCTAATAAATCATTAAACAGCTCATATCCCCACAAGCATGCAAAAAGCTCAAATCAACAGCATTTCAAAAGGCAACACTAAAACCATCAGGAAGAATTCCTAAAGCAAATCAGTACACAGTCCCATAAGCACAAACCCCACCCCCAAACCATGCACTTGCCCACATGGCCTTTTGTCTTGGGGCTTCATGGAGTTCCCAGTCCAAGCTGATCCCTGCTGCTGCCTGCAGGGTCTTGGGACTCCTCTCCAGGAACAATTTTGTTTCCTCATCAGCACACGGCAGACGGTAGCCATTTTCCTCCCACTCTCTGCTCTGGGAAATTCTTTAAGCCAGTCCACTTCATCTCCTGCCCCAAACTCCAAATTAAAGTCCTGCCACAAGTCTTTATCTGGGGGCATCTTCAGGACTACTGGCCTTGCCCACCCAGGTTGGCAGAAAGGAATCTTCTCTGTCCTCCCTCACTATCCCCATTGTGAAACATGGGCCCAAACATGGGCAGGTAACTCTCCCATTGTCTCTTGCCCCCATACTCACAGGGTGCTGGGTTCCTCTGACTGCTGGAATTTGCTCAGGGACCGCACCCATCATAGAAGCTGCATCCCACCCTATAAGACCATTATGGGGCACCCAAGTGACAAAGTCACTTGGGGATTTTATCTCACCCATTTCTCCACGTGCTGGGAGCTCCTCTTGGACTTGCACTCCCACCTCAGGCTTCTCCTCCTGCACTTTTTCTTGGACAGCCATTTCTCCAGGCGCTGGCAACTCTTCTTGTACACACGCCTCCAACTTTTCTTCCTGCACTTTCTCTTCTACAGTTGGCACACATGGGGTGAAGAAATCCATAAATAGCTGCTCTTCTCCCACCTGTAGTCCAGCTTTCTCTAAGGCCTTTTCTTCCTCCTGCACCACTCCTTCAACAGCAGGCTCACCTGGAGCGGAGAAATCTACAAGCAGCATCTCTTCTCCAGCTTCTACCCCACTTTCTTCTGAGGCCTCTGTGAGGATCCCACCTCAGACCACCACTTGTCAGGTCCCTCCAGTCAGGATCCTGGGTTTTATTTGTTCTCTCACCGGCTCTAGCACAGATCTTGCAAGATCCCACTGCTAGGCAGCACCACCAGCCACTCCCTATTTCACAATATTGCCTGGGGACTTTGCCTTAGTCTCCTTCTGGCTTATTGTTACTTAGTGTCTGGGTGCACTTGCATGCCACAACCCCCCTGTATCTTTGTGCCAATAAAGCATACAGCCCTGGGTTGCCCTGGATACTTGATGATACACTATCTCTTCACCGCTGCCACCATTGATACTGTTTCCCAACCTTGGTAATTACCCTGCCCACCCTTCTGGTCTGTGAAAGCCCAAGCCAAGGATCAGGCTTTTGGTAAACCAATAAAATATTTATTTATAAACACCAGGAAATAAGATTACTTTAGGTACATTTAACAAGCGTATGGTTTCATATATTGTGTTCCTCTTTATGTTTCTAGTCATATATAATCTGCCTTAATACCAGCCAAATATAATCCAACCCACAACCAACTCCAATCAACCCAAACTCCACAACCAACCAACCACCAACAGAACTCTTTCTCAACTGTCATCCTCTCATTTATACCTTCAGCCACTCAAACGCTCAGCCAATCACAATACAGCATTCTCCAGCATTCTAGCTCATGTACTCCCCCCTCTCACTCACTCTACTTACCACATTTACCCTACAAAACCTGCACTTACCATATTTACAGTAATCAAAATACAGAGGCATCACAGCCTCTTCCTCTTCATTTTCCAGCCTGTCCTCCTTCAAATCTTGGGGCTTTACTTCCAGCTTTCCCGCCTGGCAGGCTCCTGGACAATCAAAGCTTCTTCTTCCTCTTCTGCTACTGACTGCAACTCCTTACAGTCCAAGCCCTCCAGCCACCCATCCACTTTCTGGATCTCTTTAGCCACCCCAGTCTGGGTGCTCTGCAGCTGGACTCCCAGGTCACTCTCAACCCCTTGTAGTGGCTGATCAGGCAGGGCTCCCACCTCCTCACATGGGGTCTCCTTTTTCTCTCCAACAAAGCTTCCAAAAATCTCCCCCATCTGTTGCCAGTGCTCCCATTCCTCTTGGCGCTCTCGTTGCCTTTGCTGCTGGTCCACCGGGCGCTCTTGTTGCCTTTGCTGCTGGACCTCCTGCCTATGCTGCTGGAACATCAATTTCATCTGTTCCAGGAGTATTGCTGTTTCTCCCTCCATTTTAACTCAGGCACACCTTGCTCCCAATGCTTCTTCCAGGAAACTCAACCCCACCTCTGACACCAGTGTTGCGCGCCACCCCAATCTCTGAGTGGTGAGATTTCCAGAGGGTCCCTGTGCTCGCCCAGGGTTTGGTTTTCTTGGAAAGAAGGTCAGCAGAGACTGTGGTGACTTTATAAAATATGGTTTATTTATTTACACACATTCCAACCTGAGCTTAGGATGGAGGGGTTCAAGGCATCAGCAGTCCAATATCCAGCTTTTCCATCAGGGTTACAGGAGGCACCCCAAAGCCATGGTGCAGAGAGCCAGTCTCTCTGCCTGCCTCCAGTTCTCAGCCTTTCTCAGACACACTAAAAACACAAGCCTCTCCTCGGCCCCAGGACGGAGGGAGAGGCTCTCCTGAAGAGTTTCAATAACAAAAGGATCTCCCTGGCCCATTCACCAGTTGATGGGCACCTGATAGATCCATTAACCCACCTGGCAACTCTACTAGATTAACAAAAGAAACTCATCTGACCAGCAGAGCAAGTTTCTCACCCCAAGGCACAGGATTCCAAATCAGAAGCTGGAAGGGGACTCATAGAAATGATCCATCTCAACCCCCAAACCCATAACAATATTGGTACCTCCTCTGGGACCTTGTGGTAAAGGGCAGGTAAGAAATTGTGAGTTGGTATCCAACAAAGGCATTCCATTAGTGCAAGGATGTCCACCTGTGCAATGGCTCTTCTTCTCTCCTCCCTGTGTGCCCCCCATCCCAATCTGTTTGGGGGGTTCCCCAATTCTGCAGAGCAGATTTTTGGTAGGAGTACATGGAGAGAGCGAGAGCCAGTGTGGTGTAGTGGTTAAGGTGTTGGACTATGACCCGGGGGACCAGGGTTCAAATCCCCAAACAGCCATGAAGTTCACTGGGTGACCTTGGGTCAGTCACTGCCTCTCAGCCTCAGAGGAAGGCAATGGTAAACCCCCTCTGAATGCCACTTACCATGAAAACGCTATTCATAGGGTCGCCGCAAGTCGAATCGACTTGAAGGCAGTCCATTTCCATTCTCACATGGAGAGAGGAGAGAAAGTCACATTGTGCAGGTGAAAGTCCTTGAGCGAATGGTACAACTTCATTGCATACAACCAGGAAGAAACTAAGACCACATATATACCATACATTTATTTCACTATCATTCCACTTTAAACAGTCATGGCTTCCCCCAAAGAATCCTGGGAAATGTAGTTTGTGAAAGGTGCTGAGAGTTTTTAGGAGACCCCTCTTCCTCTCACAGAGCTACAATTTCAAGAGTTCTCTGGGATGAGGGACTGACTGTCAAACCACTCTGAAATTCTCACTCTGCGAGAACAGGAGTCTTCTAGCAACTCTCAGTACCCTTTACAAACTATACTTCCCAGGATTCTTTGGGAGAAGCCATGACGGTTTAAGTGGAATAATAGTGGAATAAATGTATGGTGTGAATGTGGCCAAAGAAAGAAAGAGAAGCAGAGGTGGGTTTTTTCCCCAGCCCTGCTGCTCAAAATTCTTTAAACTGGTGATTGAACCCAGCGCCTTCTGCAAGTGAACCATATAGTCTGCCCCACTGAGCTATAGCCCTCACTTCCATTTCTTGTACACATATTTTTGTATCACTATGGTATGACATTGACTCTGAAAAATGTGGTTTTGCTTTTTGTTAAAAGAATTAACATGGGAGATTTGTTCATTTTATGCAGGAAAACTGAATGAAAATACACTTGAAAATTGCTTTTTTAAAATCTATTTATTGAAAGAAAGAAAGAAAGAAAGAAAGAAAGAAAGAAAGAAAGAAAGAAAGAAAGAAAGAAAGAAAGAAAGAAAGAAAGAAAGAAAGAAAGAAAGAAAGAAAGAAAGAAAGAAAAAGAAAAATTGTTCATGTTAGCAAAAGATGAACAATGTGAAAAAAATTACCTTTTCCCAAACAGGTTTCTTTTGTAAAAAGAAAAATTGTTTTCCAGTATTCAAGTTTCTGATATTGCTGCCCTGACTTCCTTCTGGGAGAAAGGGTGGGATATAAATTTAATAAATAAATAAATATTTGCAAATCTTCTGGTATTGCTGGGCACATATTTCCCAATCCCCCCCCCCAAACAAAGATTAAGATGGAGAAAGTAGAATGGGAAAGTAAAGTAAATCCAGGAATACTGATTGTTGGTTGAGGAGAAAAGACATCTTCTTGGATTGGGATCAATGTCAGCATCTCTGGGCACCTGCCAAGACTCCAGTACCCTCCAGGGCATTGTGAGAAATTAAAATGACAGCTAAAATGATGCCAGCCACCCAGCACTACTAGGAACACTGTTTGCCCTCCACTGCCAGGTAAATCCATCTGGGCTCACTGATGCAGGAGGAAGCCCAACAAAGGGCACTATTTCTGATGGCCTTTCACACCTAGAGCTGACTCTGGCTTGGATCCAAACCACCATGTGAGTGGAAGGCAATTGTACCCAACTCTGGTATAGCTCCTCATACTCCCCAAAAGCTAGTCTGGAAGTCCTCCAGAAGGAGAGAAAGCCCATTACACAAGCCAAAGGAAACCTCTACTACACTAATCCAAACTGGATTAAATTTACTTGCTAAATCTATGTCCAAAAAGCTTAAAAGGATTTATATGAGATGTTCAAATGTTCTGCAACCAGGGACCATTCAAGGCAAGATCTGCTTAGCCTCTGCAGTAAAACTGCTTCTCCAACATTTGAGATGAAGCGTGTAATATTGACAGACACAGATAATGTCAGTTTAATAATCATCCTTATTATGGCAGTTTTTCTGTCACACTCACTATTAATCCTGCTTGCTGCTTTCTTTTATTTTTCAAGTGGGTTAAAACAAGGATCTAGATTACCAAAAAGTGGGAAATTTGCTGTTGGTACCACTGATCTCTTAATCTATGTCACCATCATTGCAATCCTGTGAACCATCCATCCCTTGGGAATTGGCCAGCATATTAAACATTATGTGAGACTGACTTATCTGGATGACCAAGCAGTAGAAGGATGGAATGAGAGAACAGAGATAAGGAGTCCTTAACACGCTGTGTATTGCAGCTATGATGGAAAACAAATATTCTGTTTTCTTTTACTTGACCTGTGCTGTTCTTTTTATATCTCTAATAGGGAAAATAACTTAAAAGCATGTTTCAGATTTTTCTGCCATTTCTCTGCCTCTGCAAGCAACTTCCATATTTTAAGAAGATACTCTGCTTGTGGTTTATACTTCTTCTTTTATGCTGCATGGAAATGAATTGGGTATACAAGTTCAGGCATATATCACTTGACATCCTTCATCAGGGAATATCTAAAATGAAGAACATACACACAAAAATACATAATTAACATGCCAATAACATGTTTTCTTGTTTTAAACTTAGTATATTATTTGATCAGCATATAATTTTTAATCTTGAATGTTGGACTGCTAAAATATCTACAAAATGGGTACAGAAGGTTGGGTTTTATATTATAACTTTGATATCTTTTTTTAAAAAAGTAATTTCTTTAAGGTTTTATTATGTTTTCCAGGATTAATTATATTTTGTATACATGTACACTATTTATGCTGCATATCTGTATGTACATGCTTCCTTTTATATCTCCTGTGATAAAAAGTATATTTTAAATTGAAATGCATTGGAGTTTTGTCAATTAGCTCTAACCTTTTGCATTTATTGCATATTTCCTGTGGCTCTTGATTGATTGGGTGCTACCCTCTTCATCATCTTCATGGGCTTCATCAAGTATGTGAAAAACAACAATTAAGGCTGCAGTCCTGTACCCCCCCTTATTTGGGAATAAGCCCCATTCAATTTAATGGGATATGCTTCTGAGTAGATACATATAGGATTGCATAGTAACTAACCAGACACACTGAAGTGGCTTATCTGATTTCATCCTTTGCCTTTTCTTTATCTCCCAAATTGTAACTGTCACTATCCTCTTCGCCCCTACTTGAGAAACAGTTCATTGTAGAGATTTCCCAGAATCTCACCTGCTCTCTGAGAAATATGCTAGTGAAATGGATAGTGGCGACGGGACCTATGTTCAATAGGTGTGTTAATTGTGTTAATTTCAGAATAATGGGACCTCATTCCTTTATGCTAATTTCTTCCAAAACTGAACTTGTAGAAAGTTCAGGTAAAAAAGCCTACACAAAATAAATTTGACAGTAACCAAAAAGTTCAGTGCTACAAATCATAAGCCATTCTTGACAGATCATTCTTTTGTTTGAAATCTTTTTTCATCCTATTGCATTTCAGTCTTAAATACTTATTTCTTTTATGTACCACATACTCAGGAATGAAACTTGTCAGTGTGAAATGGGTCAGCACTTGCTTTGCTGCAAAACAAAACCTTCTTCAGAGTAAACGAAGTGAAACACTTTCCTCAGGAGGACCAGACTGAAATATTATTACTTGGAAATAGGTTTGTTTTTCATAAATTTCCAGGGCAGAGGCTGCTGCTTGTTGAGGTGGTTATTTAGTTATTTATGTATTGTTATATTTATATCTAGAGCTCAAGGTAGCATACATGATTCTCCTTCCTCTCCATTTTATCCTCAAAACAACCCTGTGAGGTAGGTTAGGCTAAGAGACTGTGATTAGTCCAAGGTCACCCAGCAAGCTTCATAGGTGAGTGGGATTTGAACTGTAGCTTGCAGGTTTGTATATTGTTTCCTTGTGGATCACCTGGTCAAGGAAACGGCAGATTAGGCTTTTTTCCAGGGGGTCAGTTTGCTCTACAGCAGGGGTGAACCATCTGTGGCCCACCAAATATTGTTGGACTCCGTCTCCATCAGCTGCAGTCAGCATAGCCAATGATCAGTCAGGGATGTTGAGAGTTGCAGTCCAGCAACATCTAAACAGTTGCAGGTTCCCCATCTCTTCTGTACAGATATGATGTTTTCTATGGGACAAAACCCATAGGAATGAGGAGTTCCTGGCATGCAGGAGAAGCAGTGGCTTGCACTGCATCGTGCTGGGTTTGGGAGGCAATGCACAGGTAACTTAAACTGAGGACAAGGTCCAGATAGGTGTTACTGTTGTGTAAGCCAGGGTCTTTTTAATCTTCCCCTAAAGATTCTCCTTACACAGCTTAGAAAAAGCCAGCGGCAGACAGTCTGGACAAGTTGAGCACTGTCTTCCTTCCCAGGTTCCTTATAGAGGCAGTGATGTCACACTATGATGGAGAAGTGAAAATTCAGTACATGTTCAGTTTGAAGCCTCTGATAACCATATTGCTTTAATTGCTAGAGCAGCAAAGAACTCTCCAGTTTTTCCTTTGGTAAAATGGAAATGGACTGCCTTCAAGTTGATTCCAGCTTATGGCGACCCTATGAATAGGGTTTTCATGGTAAGCGGTATTCAGAGGGGGTTTACCATTGCCTCCCTCTGAGGCTGAGAGGCAGTGACTGGCCCAGGGTCACTCAGTGAGCTTCATGGCTGTGTGGAGATTCGAACCCTGGTCTCCCAGGTCATAGTCCAACACTCTAACCACTAAGCCACACTGGCTGTCTTTCCTTTGGTAGACTGTATCTATTTTTATTGTGCCACAGGTGCAAAATTCAATAGCACTATTTTATGCTGGACCCCTGGATTTTGGAGCAAGACTGTTTTTAAATTTGATACTTATCACCTGTGGTTGTTTTCTGTTCTCCATTTCTTCTTTCCACTGTGTGGATCCTAGGTTGTGTAAAGATTGCCCTGTTAGTTTGTTGCGCTTATGGAATAGCCATTTCTCCTTCACATTAGTTTGGCAATGATCTATAGCTGACAGGTGGCATTTGGCAGGCCTAAAAATGAAGACTTTTCAGAAGTTTACTAATACTAGTAGACATTCATGGTTCATTCTAGTTAGGGCTATCTTTTTCTTGAATTTAGGGTCTCTTCCTGCCTACAGGGAAGAGTGGAATAAGGGTTCGATCGGATTCTGATTGACTCCCTGATTATCATGTTGCTGAAACTATAGATGTATATATAGAGTGTATTATAGAGATAAAATATAATGGCCAGGAGAAATCCTTGGTGGTATAAGGGGTATATGATCAGGGGACAATAGCTGTTAGCAGCGTGACTGCCTGGCCAATGATGCAGAAACTTCTTCCAGATGCTTCTGTTCTTTCTCCCACCTGATCCCCTTGAACTCCCCACTTCCATTATTAAAAATTTCCCTGACAGAAGCCAAGTTCTCTTAGCCATGATACTGCCCACATTCATGACTGTGTCAGAATTCAGTACATATATTTGAACTTCCAAGCAATTGCTGCTTAAATAGATTAAAGCAAATGGAGACAAGAACATGAGAAGAGGTGCACATTCTGCTTAATAACCCTGCTTGATGACTTTACACAAGCTGTTTCAGAGATGCCAAACTGCACAAGCAATTAATGCTTTAAAGATTTACCAGATTCTTCATTATCTGGGGATAATTTCAACTGAAATGGGAGAGAACTTTTATCTGAGAGCTCTTATAAGGTAATTATTTCCCTGTCACAGACATTCATTTTTTTATTAACCAAAACTGACTGGGCCAACAAATTCTTTACAGTTACAGAAGAAGGAGGCACTCAAATTCAGATCAAACGCCTCCTTCCTTCTTCCCATCTAAAACATAGTTGGTGCTGTCACAAATGCTTCTCTCAATGCCAGTCTCCTTCCAGGGGCAGGGAGGAGACCAATAGTCCATCAGTGCAGAGAGAGGCTCCCACTTTTTATCTCAAGTTCACTATGTGTGTCAGCTTCTTCAGGTGTCTCCTGGGTCTAGGGAAGGGGCTTTCCCCCTGTTCTCTACACTGCTTGAAGAGCTGGCCAGAGGAGAGAACTAGACATATTTCAGATTCAAGTAGCCATCTAGTGTGCTACATTCAGACAGGGTGAATTAACGGTGCATTGTCCCCTTAAATATAGTTCAGACTTCAGACTGCCCTCTCCTTTTCTTCCCTTAAATTAGGATAGTGGCTGGGAACCTGTGCTCTCCAGATGTTGTTGGACTCTAGCTCCCATTAGCGCCAGCCAACATAACCAATGGTCAAGGAGCTGCAGTTCAACAATACCCAGAGGGTCACAGGTTCCCCACACCTGAACTACAAGAAACCCTGCAGTAGGCCTCTGCCTAGAGGCCTGCAAGGGACCTATAAATAACCCTTGAGAAAACGGTTGCCAATGGCTGTGTAGACTCTGAATCCAAGAGTCAAAGTTTCAACCTGCGGCACATCTAGAAACATTGACAAATTGATCTGTTGGGTAAATCAGGCTACCAACAGGCCCCAGCGGCATGCCACTCTTGCCTTGTAAGACTGACTGGATCAGCTCAGTTCTTTAGAGAGAGAAAAGCATTACAGTATGTGAAATGCCAGCAGGACCTTTGACATTTTTATTTATTTTTTAAATGTATACATTATCTTGTCATTTAAAAATAATCAAGGTAATATATAAAGAGGCTAATAACAGAATTTTTACAAAGACATCCAATATTTAAAAAGCACTATAAAAACACAATGGAGGTTGCAATCCTGTACACTTAGCTGCTGGAAGAAAGACCAATGGGACTCAGTGGGACTTCCTTCTGAATAGACAGGCATAGGATTGCACTCTAAAACACCAAACAGAAACAATACTAATTTTCCTACCAAGGCCTGGTAGAAGAGATATGTTTCCATTATTATTCTAAAATTATGCAAAGATGTTGTTCATGGTTCCCTAGGGAGGCCATACTAGAGCTATAACCACTGTACTGTCTCCATGACCCAAATACCTGCCCTATACTACAGCCCATAGTCTCAGTTCCTGTTTAACTATAGACCTGTCTACTCTCAAAAGAACCATAAGAAGAGACAGTTGTACCTGTTTGCCCATCAGTAGTTGCCATCTGGATAGCACAGAGGTCACTGGGACAAAGCCTTCTCCATTATGATGAGATATATTGTATTCCTATCTAAATTACAGTCATTATTTCAAAATTTGCATCTATGCATATAAATTAGCACATGCAAATCTTATTCTCTTTTTTCCTCTTTTTTTGTGTGTGATTAATTTTCTTTTGCTGGGATCATGCATAATAAGCTCTGATCCTCATCTTGCCTCTTGACCTGACTGTTCATTGACTAGATCATCCATCTTCACTCATGTCCTTTTAGTATGATTGCTCCTCATGGTTGGGTTTCTTATCAGGGCTACAGACTCAGTTTTGTGCACGCTTACACTATCTCAACCCTGCAGTGCTTAACTCCTTGTTCTCTTCACCCAATCTCCTGGCAGGATGCTAATCAGGTGAGAATAACCCATAAAGTTAGCCCTGTCCACGTTTGCAGTATTCTCACAAACAACCTGGAGTTGTATATAGATAAAAACAAAAATCATTCCATTTAAAAATACACATGTATGTTATATACATATACAGTATAGTTATATACATACACAGTATATATGTAATGAATGGTGAACTTCAAATAGATACAAACATCAATATTTATTTTTACATATTTATCCTCCTTTCAGTCCCAGCTGGAACCCCAAAGTCTAACAACATATGAAATACAAAATCAGGCTTAAAATACATCCAAACCATAATAAAACAACAGCAGCAGCAGCAGCAGATCAAAATTATTTTTAAATAGTTTAAACCACAGCTTCCTTCTGACTGTGGCAGATAACTCAGTCATGTTATATACTTTATACCAGATATAATAAATTGTAGTAAATATTTCAGTGTTAATAGGAAAATGATAGGTCATAATTATCTGATAACTTAAAAAAAATAGATTCATTGAATTTCATATGTCATCTGACATTATTTCTTTACATGAGCATTACATTGAAAGCAGATTCGTGCTTTATTTCCAAAACTGAGAAAAATAGAAGAATATAATTTTTTAAAAAGAGCAGAGAGGACAAAGAGATGCATTGCCTTTAGCAAAGTCAGTTTTATCTGTCCATGCTTGATGGTTTTGTTCTGCAGTAAAAGGAGCCACTGAAATCCATGACTGATTGCATACTAGTCTTATTTCCCTTTTTATAATCAGAACTGTAAAACAAGCCAGTCGTTTTAAAGGTACAAGTGCAGGTGGAGGAATGTGCACAGACATCTTTTCAAGTAGCACACTAAACCCGATGTAGATTTGCTTAAAATATTGTTGGCTAAGATTAGTCCTGGAAGTGTTCAGCCATAATGAGAAAGAGAAGACAAGATAGATAAGAACCACATCCAGGCAATATTTTTTAATGCCTGGGATATACAGTGTTGAACTCCTCTAATGGCCCAGTTGTATGACTGTCAGGTGTCATTGGCATTGCCAGCTCCATTGTCTGCCCTTCCCTCCTGCCAAGCTTTGTAAGAGCCATGCAATGACACACGCATGGCACTGGTGAGAGTTGGTGCCGGTGTCCCCTACCCCAATGGGCCATTAATAAAATCTCAGCACAACCATACACCTTCTATTTTGGTAGAACTACACAGCAGTTCTTTCTCTAGGATGCACACCTTAACATGGCAAGGGGGGTTGATAGTGTCGAAGAAGGTGAGAGCAATGCTGTCAGGAGTGTAGACCAAGAGGCAGGGTCACCCAAGGCGAAATGGTCAAAACTGAGACACCAGAGTAACATGCATCCAAACTCAGAGGGCGGCTATGGTAAACCACCTCTGAATACCCCTTACCATGAAAACCCTATGAATAGACTATCCAAAATGCAACACGAGATAGTGCTGGAAGATGAGACCCCTCAGGTCAGATAGCACTCAGCGAGCTACTGGGGAAGAACAAAGGACAAATACATATAGAGCTGTGACTAATGATGCCACTGGGTCAAAGCTGAATCGAAGTCCAGAGGTTGATGCGCACAGATGCGAAAGGAGAGTCCAGAGTTGTATGATGCACACAATAGGAACATGGAATGTGAGAAACATGAACCAGGGAAAGTTAGAAATTCTCAACCAAGAAATGGAACACATCAACATTACAATAGTTGGCATGAGTGAATTAAAATGGACAGGAACGGGACATTTTCAATAAAGCAACTACAAAATACTTTATGCAAGAAATGAGAAATCAAGAAGAAACAGGGTTGCTTTAATAGTGAGAAGTGATGTAGCAAAAGCAATTAGGAGCTATAATGCAAGGTCTGATTGATATCAATGAGATTAAATGGGAAACCTATTAACATAACCATCATCCAAGTCTATGCTCCAATGGCAAACACAGAAGAAGAGGAACTGGACAGATTTTACGCATTTCAGCAAGAAATTGATCACACACCAAAACAAGATATGATGATAATCATGGGGGACTGGAATGCAAAAGTAGGGAACAGAGAAGAACTAGGAATTGTGGGGAAATGGGGCTTAGGTGACAGAAATGAAGCAGGAGAAAGACTTATTGAATTCCGTGAAGCCAATTATTTGTTTCTTACCAACACATTTTTTGAGCAACAAAAAAGATGACTGTACAAGTGAACATCACCAGATGGTCATTATAGGAATCAAATTGATTATATAATTGGCAACAGAAGATGGAGAAGTTCCATACTTTCTGCAAAAACAAGACCAGGAGCAGACTGTGGTACAGATCATGAACTGGTAATATAAAAAAACAGAGTAAAGCTAAAGAAGAAGAACAAAGCAATCATAATGGCAAAATACAATTTAAATAACATCCCAGAAGAATATCAAGATCAATAAAGAACCGATTTGAGGCTTTAAACTTAATTGAACAGAACCAGAAGGACTATGGATTTAAGTCAGAGACATTTTCAGGGAAGAATGCAAAAAGACAATACCTCTTGTTAAAAAGAGAGAAAGACCTCAATGGATGACTGAAGAAACTCTTAAAATGGTTAAAGAAAGAAGGAAAGCAAAAGCAAGAGGAGATAGAAACATGGCCAGAACTCTAATAATACAGAGACTAATATGTAGGGACAAAGAGAACTATTACAATAGTTATTGTATAGAAATAGAAGAGGACAACAAAAAGGGTAGAACAAGAGCCCTATTCCAAAAGATTAGAGAAATGAAAGGGAAATTTAAACCAAGGGTAGGAATGCTGAATAATCAACAGGGGAACTCACTGAGTGACCGAGATGAAATAAAAGGAAGATGGAAGCAATACACTGAAGAACTCTGTAAAAGAGATGCAAGGACGACAGATTCATTCACAGAGAAACCATATGAACAACCAGAAATGTTAGAATGTGTGAAAGCTGCTCTTAAAATTTACTCCAATTGTATATTTAAATAGTTTTATTATTGCGCATAGTTTAATTGTATTCTAATGTAGATTTTTTGTATGCTTGTAAGTTATATGTACTTTTATATTTGGAAGCCGCCTTGAGTTCCAGTCCTTGGAAAAAGAGCGGGATAAAAATAAAGATAATAATAAAGATGATAACAACAACAACAACAATAATAATTGGAAGAAACAAATCACCAGGAACAGATGGCATACCAATAGAGTTGCTACAAGTTACTGAGACCGAATCTATCCACATTTTGACAAAAATTTGTGAAGAAATATGGAAAACTGAACAATGGCCCACAGACTGGAAGTGTTCAATATACATCCCAATTCCAAAGAAAGGGGATCCCAGGGAATGAAGTAATTATTGAACTATTGCCTTAATATCCTGTGCAAGTAAAGTCATGCTCAAGATTCTACAACAAAGGCTCTTACCATATGTGGAGCAAGAAATGCCAGATGTCCAAGCTAGATTTTGAAAAGGAAGAGGCACCAGAGATCATATTGCAAACATACGTTGGATAATGGAACAGACCAAGGGATTTCAGAAGAAAATCACCTTGTGCTTTAGAGATTACAGCAAAGCCTTTGATTGTGTAGATCATGAAAAACTATGGTATGCTTTAAAAGAAATGGGGGTACCACAGCATCGGATTGTCCTGATGCGCAACCTATACTCTGGACAAGAGGCTACTGTAAGAACAGAATATGGAGAAACCAATTGGTTCCCCATCGGAAAGGGTGTGAGACAGGGGTGTATTTTATCACCCTATTTGTTTAATTTATATGCAGAACATATCATATG
The DNA here is from genome assembly GCF_030035675.1 of Rhineura floridana. NCBI lineage: Eukaryota > Metazoa > Chordata > Lepidosauria > Squamata > Rhineuridae > Rhineura > Rhineura floridana. Next base: position 138,894,409 of record NC_084481.1, on the reverse strand, counting down.
GAAAGCGAGATTGGACCAAGATGAAAGAGATGTGGAAATTGAAGGGAGAAATATCAATAATTTATGCAGACCTATATCATGCTACTAGCAGAAACCAGTAATGATTTGAAACGAATGCTGATGAAAGTTAAAGAGGAAAGCACAAAAGCAGGACTACAGCTGAACATTAAGAAGACTGAAGTAATGACAACAGAAGATTTATGTAACCTTAACGCTGACAACGAAGACACTGAACTTGTCAACGATGATCAATACTTTGGCACAGTCATTAACCAAAATGGAGACAATAGTCAAGGAATTAGAAGGCTAGGACTGGGTAGAGCAGCTGTGAGAGAACTAGAAAAGGTCCTCAAATGCAAAGATGTATCACTGAACACTAAAGTCAGGATCATTCAGACCATGGTATTCCTGATCTCTATGTATGGATGTGAAAGCAGATAAGAGAAAAATCAACTCATTTGAAATGTGGTGTTGGAGGAGAGCTTTGCAGATACTGTTTGTTGTTGTTGTTATGTGCCTTCAAGTCGATTACGACTTATGGTGACCCTATGAATCAGCGACCTCCAAGAGCATCTGTCATGAACCACCCTGTTCAGATCTCGTAAGTTCAGGTCTGTGGCTTCCTTTATGGAATCAATCCATCTCTTGTTTGGCCTTCCTCTTTTTCTACTCCCTGCTGTTTTCCCCAGCATTATTGTCTTTTCTAGTGAATCATGTCTTCTCATTATGTGTCCAAAGTATGATAACCTCAGTTTCATCATTTTAGCTTCTAGTGACAGTTCTGGTTTAATTTGTTCTAACACCCAATTATTTGTCTTTTTTGCAGTCCATGGTATGAGCAAAGCTCTCCTCCAACACCACATTTCAAATGAGTTGATTTTTCTCTTATCTGCCTTTTTCACTGTCCAACTTTCACATCCATACATAGAGATTGGGAATACCATGGCCTGAATGATCCTGACTTTGGTGTTCAGTGATACATCTTTGCATTTGAGGACCTTTTCTAGTTCTCTCACTGCTGCCCTACCCAGTCCTAGCCTTCTTCTAATTTCTTGACTATTGTCTCCATTTTGGTTAATGACTGTGCCGAGGTATTGACAATCCTTGACAAGTTCAATGTCCTTATTGTCAACTTTAAAGTTACATACATCTTCTGTTGTCATTACTTTAGTCTTTTTGACATTCAGCTGTAGTCCTGCTTTTGTGCTTTCCTCTTTAACTTTCATCAGCATTCGTTTCAAATCATTACTGGTTTCTGCTAAGAGTATGGTATTGTCTGCATATCTTAAATTATTGATATTTCTCCCTCCAATTTTCACACCTCCTTCATCTTGGTCCAATCCCGCTTTCCGTATGATATGTTCTGCGTACAGATTAAACAAATAGGGTGATAAAATACACCCGTCTCACACCCTTTCTGATGGGGAACCAATAGGTTTCTCCATATTCTGTCCTTACAGTAGCCTCTTGTCCAGAGTTAATTGGGTGTTAGAACCAATTAAACCAGAACTATAATTAGAAGCTAAAATGATGAAACTGAGGTTATCACACTTTGGAAACATAATGAGAAGACATGATTCACTAGAAAAGACACTAATGCTGGGAAAAACAGAAGGGAGCAGAAAAAGACCAAACAAGAGATGGGTTGATTCCATAAAGGAAGCCACAGACCTGAACTTACAAGATCTAAACAGGGTGGTTTATACCAGATGCTATTGGAGGTCGCTGATTCATAGGGTTGCCACAAGTCATAATCGACTTGAAGGAACGAAACGACAACATGCAGCAGCTGAAGTTACATGGTCAACTCGGCAGGTAGGGTAGAGGAATTAAACTAACAACCCTTGCTCCTCAGAAATGAAGCTCCCTGCTAGTCACAATTCTTGGGCTGTTCTAGGTGTTCTTATGATGCTGCATAGGGTGCCGAGCCCTACTCACACCAGAACTGGGTAAGTTCCTGCTGGTGCCCTAAGAGTGGTTGTTCTTTCTCTTGCTTGAGCTGAGAAGTTTGTTTCTTTAGAATAGGGGTGGTTGGGAACCTCTCATTGGACTCCAACTTCCATCAGTCTCAGCAAACATATCCAATGGTCAGGGATGATGGGAGTTCTAGTCTGGCAACATCTGTAGGGCCACAGACTCCCTAGCGCTGCTTTTTCTGTCGTCTGATCTTTGAAAATGCTCAGAGACAAGGCAAAGGGGAGAATTTAGAAGAGAGCTAGAGAAAAAAGAGCAAAAACTGTAGAAAGAATGCTCATAAACAATGTGTTTGTTTTAATCCTGAATTCAAAGGGGGGGGATTGCAGGAGAAGGAATAGTAAAACATAATAACTCTGTGAGAGATCTCATCTCTTACTGCCCAATGATTCAAATCCTGCCTAGTGTGACATTACCAAAAGTTCCTTATGGCAACCACCTAAGTATGGCAAATACTGACAAAGTAAATCAGACATTGGAAGCTGAAATGAGCAGTGAGGCCTGTTGTGTTCACTGAGTAACTGAGGCTGATCAAGCCATAATAGTTTTTGCACATCAGATGAGTAAAGCTCAGTACTGTGAAGTTCATGATGCTGCATCTGCAGGTGACCCTGAGGCCTAGGCTATAGATTTGTCAACAAAATCATTGAAAACATTCCTATATATATTTGGCATGCCAATCTGAAGAAAACATGTACTGTATATATACAACTGATGCAGTCTATCAGTTAAATGGCTTTTGGATTAACTGATTTAATGTAATTATCTATTAAGGCATACATATAAAGCAAACCCTAGAGTTTATCACTTTTTATATGCGTGTGATTACCAGTGTATGCTTATTATATGCCCCCTTGGTTTCAGTTGGAGACAGCTAAGCATGTGCAATGCTTGAACTCATTTGAATTTAAACGTGCTTAGCTTTGGTTGGATAACACCCCAAGTGTTCTGCTTGTGCCTTTTTAGCACTTCTGTCATAGAATCATAAAACTGGGAGGAATCAAAACACCAGCTAGTTTTAAGTCCTATTTTCTACCATTCACTCACAAATCCCATTTAATCCATTTGGCTCTCTGCCAAAATCAGAAAGCAGGCATGTTCCCATACAGTACCAGAACAGTAAGCTAAAGTAGAGATAGGGAACCTGTGGCCGTCCAGATGTTGCTGGGAGGGAGAGCCATTTGCCTGCCTGTGCTGCTGCTGCTGCTGCGCTCCTGCTGCGCTCCTGCTTGGCCAACATCTCTGCTCTCTCCTTCTTGGGCTTCTGCTTTGCACGTGGGCACCTTGCAGGACCAGGCTCCAGGTACTCAGCCAGCTGTACCTGATACTGTTCCATCTGTCCCTTCTTTGGAGGGGATATATAAGCCGGCTGGCTGAGGGGGCTTGGGAGACCCACTGCCTGCAAGGGGAAGAGGACCATCACCGCCCAGGGAGGGAGAGCCATCTGCCTGCCTGCGCTGCTGCTGCTGCTGCTTAGTTAATGTCTCTCCCCAGGAAGACGGGGGCAATTTTTTAAATTTTTTAATTTTAATTTTTGGGGTGGGGGGCCTGCCTGATTGGCAGACGGGGAGGAGGTCATGTGCAGGTTGGAAGGGAATATTGTGGGAGTGGTGGGGAGCCGCGGCAATATGAGGCTTGGCGGCAGATCCTGGAAGGGCGCGGGTGGCAGGCCACGCCAATTTAGGGGAACAAGGGATAGATGTATTATACCCATCCCTTGTTCCGGGCCTGCCCAAAACCAGAAGATAACTGGGGGATGTAAGACTCCATCCAACCTTCGACTGCTGTTATGTAACGCCAGGTCTGTCGTTCAGAAAACATCGCTCATCCACGATCTTATCCTGGATGAGAACGCAGACCTGGTGTGCATTACGGAGACCTGGCTGGATGAGGCCTCAGTTCCCATACTTGAGGCCATGTGTCCAGTGGGTTTCCAATATGCACAGCAGCCGAGGATTGGTAGGCGGGGAGGGGGGTGGCAGTTATTTATCGGGAGTCCTTGGTTCTCACCAGACCTCCTCTCCACGAGACCAAGTTTGTTGATTGTATGTACTGGAGGTTGGGACCAAAGGGCAGTTTAGGAATTCTGCTTGTGTACCGCCCACCCCGCTGCACAGCAGAATCCCTGACTGAGGTGCTCGAGGTGGTCTCGGCTGTGCGGTTGTTTACCCCAAATCTATTGGTTTTGGGGGATTTCAACGTGCATGCCGAGGCCGCTCTCACTGGAGCCCCTCAGGATTTCATTGAGACCATGACTTCATGGGAACTGCACCTAAGTAATATAGGTCCCACCCATGTAGCTGGCCATACTATTGACCTTGTGTTTGTCTCGGGAGAGAAGGGAAGTGATCTGAAAATGGGGAATGTTTTTTCTAGCCCTGTGTCATGGTCAGATCACTACCTGGTGAATATGGATCTCTCACTGCTGCATACCCTCCGCAGGGGACAAGGACCTACTAGGATGGTCCGCCCCAGACGCCTGATGGAGCCCAAAGGATTCCTGAATGCGCTGGGTGATTTGGAGCTTACTGAAGGACACCCGGTCGAAACCCTGGTGATGGAGTGGAATGAGGAGCTCACTAGGGCAATAGACCGGGTGGCACCGAAACGTCCTCTTCCCCTGAACAGAACTCAGACTGCACCCTGGTACACACCACAGTTACGCGGTCTGAGACAGGAGGTGAGACAACTAGAACACCGATGGCGGAAGTCGCACGCTGAAGGCGATCGGATACTGGTTAGAGCGGCAATAGCGGCCTACCAGCGGGCAACAAAGGCAGCAAAGAGGCATTTTTTTGCTGCCTCTATTGCGTCGGCAGAGTGCTGTCCCAGGAGGTTGTTCCAAGTGGTCCGAAGCCTGGTCGGTCCAGCTGCGCAGGAACCTATGGAACACTCAAAAGCCTCCTGTGACACATTTGTAAAACACTTTGCCGATAAAGTCGAGCGCCTAAAGGGCAAGATTCCGTACGTCGTGGTTACAAGTAGTGGTCCAGAGGCGGCCAGTTGCAGTCCGGTCTGCTGGGATCGGTTTCAGCTTCTTCTCTCTGATGATGTGGACAAGGTGCTCTCTACTGTGAAACCAACCACTTGCTTGCTTGATCCTTGCCCTTCATGGCTCATTGTAAGCTGTAAAGAGAGACTGGGCAAAGGGATCAGGGCAATGGTAAATGCATCCTTGGAGGAGGGTGCAATGCCATTAGCCCTCAAGGAGGCAGTGATAAGACCTATTTTGAAAAAGCCCTCCTTGGACCCCCAAGATTTAAACAACTTTCGCCCAGTCTCCAATTTACCATTCTTGGGCAAGGTGATTGAGCGTGTGGTGGCTAAACAGTTACAGACACACTTGGAGGAAGCAGATTATTTAGATCCTTTCCAATCGGGCTTCAGGACTGGACACGGAACTGAAGCAGCCTTGGTCGCTCTGGTGGATGATATGAGGAGAACATACTTTCCTCATCCTCCTGGATCTCTCAGCGGCTTTCGATACCGTTGACCACGGTATCCTGTTAAATCGCTTGGAGGGATTGGGAATGGGAGGCACTGTTTTATGGTGGTTCCGTTCCTATCTCTCCAACAGATATCAACGAGTAGTGTTGGGGGATGATGTTTCAGACCCTTGGCCCCTTAATTGTGGTGTGCCACAGGGCTCTATCCTCACCCCCATGCTATTCAACATTTATATGAAACCGCTGGGAGCTATCATCAGGAGTTTTGGGCTGCAGTGTCACCAGTATGCGGATGACACGCAGCTCTATCTCTCGTTTAAATCCTCACCAGAGTTGGCTGTGGAAACCTTGTCCAATTGCCTGGAGTCCATAAGTGGATGGATGGGAGAGAACAGGCTGAAGCTGAACCCCGACAAGACCGAGGTGTTACTGGTGGGGGATAAGGGAAGGTTGGGAAACTTTGACCTGGTGTTTAATGGGGTGAGATTGCCCCTAAAGGACCAGGTCCGCAGCCTGGGGGTCATTTTGGACTCTCAATTGTCCATGGAGCCCCAGGTATCTGCAGTAAGTCGGGCAGCCTGGTACCAACTTCATCTGGTACAGAGGCTGCGACCCTACCTTCCTATACATCTGCTTCCACGAGTGATACATGCCCTGGTCTCCTCTCGATTAGACTACTGTAATGCGCTCCACGTGGGGTTACCCTTGAAGACGGTCCGGAAATTGCAGCTGGTACAGAATGCGGCGGCACGCTTAATAAAGCAAAGCCGTCGCCGGGATCATGTCACCCCAGTGTTGATGGAGCTACACTGGTTGCCAGTTGTATACCGGGCCCAATTCAAGGTGTTGGTATTAACCTTTAAAACCCTAAACGGTTTTGGCCCAGTTTATCTGAAGGAACGCCTCCAGTATCACCAAATATGCCGCCAAACAAGATCGGCCTCACAAGACCTTCTCTCGGTCCCACCGGTGAAAACAGCTAGGCTGGTGCGGACCAGAGAGAGGGCCTTCTCGGTCATGGCCCCCACCCTCTGGAACTTGCTTCCTTTTGACCTTCGACATGCCTCCTCCCTGATGGCTTTTCGTCGAGCCTTAAAGACCTTGTTATTCAGGCAGGCCTACGGGATTTCTGGGGTGGGTTAGGCTATTATGTTGTATTACTAACGGGTGGTTTAGATGTATTGTTGTTTAATATGGTGACTGTTGTATGAATGTGTTTTAAATTGTATTTTATATTGTGTAAGTCGCCCAGAGTGTCTGTTAAGTCAGACAGATGGGCGACTAACAAATAAAATTTTATTATTTATTATTATTATTATTATAATTCCCATCAGTTCTTGACCATTGGCCATGCTGGTTGGAGCTCATGGGAGATGGAGTCCAACAATATTACTTTCCCATCCCTGTCCTAGTGGATGCAATGCTTCAGTGAACCATACAACATTAGGAGGGTCATGGGTTCCTCATCCCTAAACTAAAGGTGTGTGTGTGTGTGTACATTTATAATTATTTTTCCTTCTCCAACTATCTCAAGGCTGTTGATCACCCCACTCCTGAGCCCCTAGGCTGCCCCATGCAATTTTACATTTTGAAAGCTGGGCTTTTCTTTCCATATCCCAACATTGATATGATTGGGATTTATTTTTCCTGCATTTATTTATTTGCTTGTCTGTGAGGGCTTGGAGTAGGGCAGGGTACCAATGGGAGAGGAGGGGGACATGCAAGCTGATCCAAGACAAGATCAATTACTATTTTTCATCTTTGACAAAGTAATTAAGGCTGTAGTGACTTGTTAATTCAATCTGAACGGCTGCTGCGGTGATAGATGCAGATTTGCAATCAGTTCTGCTTCAGCGTAGGGAAATGATTATCCACTGCAAACAGGAGGCCTGAGAGCAGAGAATCACTCCAGGGGGATGTGTCTCCTTTTTAAAAGAGATGGCAGGCGGTGCTTCAGCGGAGGAAGAAAAGCATGTATGAAGAAGTCAGAGGGAGAGAACAATAAATACCCACATATTCTCACATTCGCTCACATTCACACTTACATGTACAGTGGGTTGGAAACCATGTATGCAAATGATTACTTTGTATGTAGCTCCCATAACTGGATCCCTGAAGCCGCTATGTGAGATGATGTGCATGCACTACCCACTGCTGGATTGGGGCCATGTGTGCAATGCCAAACGGATGGTCAGCCTTATCAGTTTTGACAGGGCTTGTCACTGAATCCTTTCCTCTCCTCCTGCCCCCATATCAGCGCTAATAGCACCAGCCTTCTGATTGGTGGCTCAGCATACACAGATACATACATTTCCTTATGGAATGAAAGCTGAATTCACTTCCTACAGAGGGTAAATCCACATGGCCAAACTGGCAAGTTGAGAGGGCAGAGTGAGTTTCTCTGTGCAGCATTTTACCCAAAGGTAAAGTGGTGGTATTATAGCTGCTTCTTGAACACAACACATATTTAGGCTTTGTTCGCACTAGGTCAGAGTAATCCTAAACATTGGAAGCCACACCAGTATAAATTAAGTTGGTATAAATTACCCCTATTCCAAACACCACTGAGGAGCTGGGCCATTGCTGGCTGAGCTGGCCCCCAAACCTGGCTAAGGAAGAACAAGCCTTTAAAATAGAGTTTGACTTACACCACCCTTTTTGCCGGTGTAAGTTCTGCCGGGTTGCAGGTCACATAATTGAGATGAAAGTCTGTCTTTGACCCATCCTAACACACCACACTCCCAGAATGCACCTTTTGGGGGACTTATGCTGGCTTAAGATCTGTCAGCTTAAGTTCCATCAGCTGAGCCCCGGCTGAACATAGCCCCGTCTCAACTGCATTGAGAAAGTTACTCCAGTGTATCCCCATCTGAGCCAGGATCAGGGAGTTTCATCAGTGTATCCACAGCTGAGCTGGGACACTCCAAGACCTGCCTATTTCAAACTTGCTCATGCTGGAAAATCTTGGGTTTGGATTGCACTGTAAGTGTATGTTAGGCTTTAAACCAGGGGTAACCAACACAGTGCACTCCAGATGTTGTTGGACTTCAACTCCAATCAGCTCCAGCCACATTGCCAATGGCCAAGGATGATGGGAGTTGTAGTTCAGTAACATCTGGAGAGCACCACATTGGCTATCTCTGATTTAAACTGTCATGGCTTCCCCAGATGAATCCTGAGAATCATAGTCTGGAGAAGATGCTGATTATTCTGTTCAAGATTCCCTAACCCTGCCACCTTCACACTACAGTTCCCAGGGCTGCCTTAGAAGACAGAATAACTTTTCAATTGGTTAAAGTCTACACTATATTTTTAATCGATCAATCAATTTATTAGTTGCTTTTCTTCATAAAAATGAGCCCAAAACAACTAACACTCAATAAAAAGAATAAAACTAATATGAAAAATTAAAACAGATAAAAAGTTTTTAGAAACCACAGCACATGAATAAGATGAAGAAAGAGCCCTCCTCCTAAACGAGGCTACAACATCAGAAAGCCCTCCAGAATTAAGAGCCAAATGCCTGGGAGAAGAGAAATGTTTTTGCCTGGTGCCTAAAAATAGATAATAATGTTACCAGGCTTGCCTCCCTGATAAGAGCATTCCATTAAACTGTTGACCATTGAACCACACTGTCACTGAGTGTTTTTCCATCAAGTCTGAAAGTGTGGAAATCTGTAGCTAAGAGAAGTTATGTCTTTGCCCAGTCTGGGAACAATAGCCAAGGCTGTTGTCATGGCAGCATCAAGATAGACTGGGAGAGTTCTAGCAGTTATCTGTGTTGAGCTGTGTCTTCTGTGTAATGTCTTTGAACTGAGAACTTCTCTCCTAGAGGGGGGGATCTTAAAGCCTTAAGCCATAATGTCTTAATAAAAGACTCTTAACCTGATCTAATGCATCTGAGAAGTTTCTTGAGCAACTTAACTCCAACGTAACGTATGCTGTTTCACGCAACAACGCACACACGTCAACAGGGTTATGGGCCCAGTTCCACAGCGCATTACACGGGAGTAAGTTGCTGGTCTGAACGGCAGACGGATTTCCAGAGGGCAGCTTGATTGATTGTACCAGACAGAGGTGAGCAACATGGCTGTAAACCTGTCTGGGGGAGGCTTGCCGATGGAACGACTTAATGAAAAGAATTATGGCAGCTGGAAGCCGAGGATGCGGGCTTTGCTGATAAAAGAGGATTTATGGGACATTATAGATGGACCACCTCCAGCGGTACTGACCGCGGCCTGGAAGCGCAAAGATCAGAGGGCGCAGGCGTTTATAATCTTGGCTCTATCGGATTCTCAACTGATGTGTGTGAGAGATGAGCCATCGGCTAAACAGATGTGGGACGCGTTGCAGGATTTGTCCCAGGAATGGCAGCGGAGGCAGAAGGCGCAGAGAGCCGAGCTGATGGAAGCTGTCAGAAGCAAGGAGGCGAAAAGTGCCGTGCTGAAGGAGGCTGTTGAAAGCAAACAGGATTACAACCACCAACGGCTGAAGGCTTGTTATGCCTGTGGGGCTCGTGGGCATCTCCAGAAAGACTGTGCAGTCAAGCGAAACTCCAGGGACGGAGGCTTGAAGCAGGGAAGTGTGAACTTTGTTTGTAAACAGAAGTCTCAAGATTTAGCACCTGTTAACTGGATTGTTGACAGAGGGGCAAGCCATATATTAATTAAAGACAGAAGTTTGTTTTACACTTCAGAAAATGTGCAGGATTCTGTGCAACTAGCTGATGGATCGCAGAAGAGCGTGGAAGCCCGAGGACTGGTGAGATTTGATAAACTGGGAATACTTTCAGAATGTTTGTTTGTTCCAGAATTAGCTCATAACATGTTGTCAGTCAGAAAACTGGTGAATTCTGGGTATTGTGTAACATTTGATAGAGGAAAATGTTTTGTGCAGAGAAGAGGCAAAGTTGTCTGCCAGGGATTCATGAAACAGGGGCAGTTTAGAATGACCATGGGTGTGAAGTGTGCTGATGCTTTGAGTTTAATGGGGCGGAAAGGGAATGACCGCCAGAGCTGTAAAAAGACAGCTGTAAAAGGCACACAGTCAGTATTTACTGCTCACATGGAATCTTCATGTAATGCAATCAGGTTAATGCCTAAGAGAGTGCAAAGCAGCCGGGTACACATTCCACAGAGAAAAAGAAGAGGCAAGCTTGCACCCAGAGAACAACAAGAATTTGTTTGGTTGTCAGAAACACAGCAGTTAATTCTGAGCAGAAGCATTAAAGTCTCAGAAAAACCTTGGGATCAAAGGGAAACAGTCATTCTTACAGGGTCAGATGACACACAATCACAAACATTTAAGCCAAATCCAGACATAAAGGTGGAGGGCACACATATTCCTCTCAGAGATGCGTTAAATGAGCTCATTTGTGGGAAACGAAGATCAAAGAAACGAAAGGCTGAGGAAATGGAATCTCCTGCACAGGCTGTGCCAAGCACAAGCACAGATGGGGGGGCAGAGAGAGCAGAAGCCCTAGTGCCATTAAGACGTTCTACAAGAGTAAACATAGGGAAACCGCCAGAAAGATATACTGTGGGGGTAATTACCAGTCCTGGAATGCATAAACTGGTGGACATGGATCCTGACACTTTGTATTTGACATGTGTACAGCCAAAGTTTGATTGAATAAAGTTTTAGCTAAATGTGCAGAGATGTTCTGAACTGTACTGAAATGTAAGCTGTATTGCAAGATGTATTGTAGAAATGTATTATTGTAATTGTTGTAATGAATTACAGACATGATGGGAAAAAGGGGGGATTGTTGACCATTGAACCACACTGTCACTGAGTGTTTTTCCATCAAGTCTGAAAGTGTGGAAATCTGTAGCTAAGAGAAATTATGTCTTTGCCCAGTCTGGGAACAATAGCCAAGGCCGTTGTCATGGCAGCATCAAGATAGACTGGGAGAGTTCTAGCAGTTATCTGTGTTGAGCTGTGTCTTCTGTGTAATGTCTTTGAACTGAGAACTTCTCTCCTAGAGGGGGGGATCTTAAAGCCTTAAGCCATAATGTCTTAATAAAAGACTCTTAACCTGATCTAATGCATCTGAGAAGTTTCTTGAGCAACTTAACTCCAACGTAACGTATGCTGTTTCACGCAACAACGCACACACGTCAACATGAATAAGATGAAGAAAGAGCCCTCCTCCTAAACGAGGCTACAACATCAGAAAGCCCTCCAGAATTAAGAGCCAAATGCCTGGGAGAAGAGAAATGTTTTTGCCTGGTGCCTAAAAATAGATAATGTTACCAGGCTTGCCTCCCTGATGAGAGCATTCCATTAAACAAGGGGCCACCACTGAGAAGGCCTGTTCTTATGTCACCACTCTCTGTTCCTCCCTCAGAGGGGGCACACAAAGAAGGGTCTCAGATGCTGAATGCAGTATCTGGGTTGGTTTATATGGGGAGAGGCAGTCCTTGAGGTACTGGGGTCCTGAGCCAAATAAGGCTTTATATGTCAAAACCAGCATTTTGAATGGAGCCTGGAAACTAATTGGTTGCTAGTGCAGTTGTGCCAGAATTGATGTTATGTGCTGTGATGGTCTTGCTCCACTGAGCAATCTGGCTGCTGAATTCTGCACCAGATGTAGTTTCCAAACTGTCTTCAGAAGATGGGCCCACATACAGCGGTGTCACTAGCGGGAGTGTGGGGGGGTGCGGACCTCTGGTGCGTGCCCTCCCAGGGGCATGGACGAGGTGGCTGGACTTGTGTGCGTGCACGTGCATGTGCGTGCACACGAGGCCAGCCACCCCATCCATGCCCCTGGGAGGGCACGCACCGGAGGGGCACCCAGCTGGAGAAGGCCTGGGAACACCAGCGCGCCTCCCTCACCCTGTCGACGCTGCCCCCGGTCTTGCCTGCCCGCTTGCCCACCTCCGAGGAGTTGGAGCAGCCTTGCCAGGCAACGGCGCGGGGCAGGGCGGCTCTGGGTGTCACCCCCCTCATTGTGACACCCGGGTGCGGGCCGCACCCTCTGCACACCGGTAGTGATGCCCCTGCCCACATATACCACATTGAGGTAATCTAGCTTAGAACTATCCCTGTTGTGACTGGGCCATCAGCAGAAGCTGATGGAAGGCACTCCTCACCACCAAGGTCACTTGAGCCTCAAGCGACACTAATGGATCCAGAAGTACTCCCAAGCTATGTACCTGCTCCTTCAGAGGGAGTGTAACCCATCAAGAGCAGGCTACATCCCCTCCATCAGGTAAAGGGAACCACCCACTAACAGTACCTCAGTCCTGTCTGGATTGAACTTTGGTTTATTGGCTCTCATCCAGTCCATTACTGTGGCAAGACATCAGTCTAGCACATTCACTACCATACCTGGAGATAGAAAGGAGAGATAGAAATGTGTGTCATCAACATACTGCTGACAATGTACTGCAAATCTCCAGATGACCCCACTTAGATATTTCATGTAGATGTCAAGTAGCATGGGGGATAAAATTGAACTTTGCAGAAACCCACACTGAAGGCTGCATGGTGCCGAACAATACTCTGAAAGCGACCATGCAAATAGGACTGGGACCACCTCCAACTTGGACAGCCACTCCAGAAGAATATCATGGTTGATGGTACTGAAAGCTGCTGAGAGATCAAAGAGACTTAACAGGGACACCCTCCCCCTATCTCTCTTCCGACATAGGTCCTCATCATACAGGGTGACCAAGGCTGTTTCTGTGATAAAACAGGTCTAAATTCTGATTGAAATGGATCTTAAAATCTCCTGAATGTTCAACCAGATTTAGTGCAGTGATTGTTCACTTGTGCTGTGAGTTGGAAATATTCTGAAGTAACTGCATGAGCTCAGTACCACAGACAGCATGCAAATCTTTCAGACAGCCACTCAACCTACATTCACAGAGTGTGAAATTGCCAAAACAATCCAAATCTACACCAAGATTGCTGCATTCAAATAGAGATTGCTTTTAAGGGCATTTTGTTATTACTTCATCAAACATTGCATGGTATTGTTGACATCTGTTTCAAAATTTTACTTCTTGCATTATCTCTATAGAAAAAAACAGAATAGAATAGACAGCAGCTATTTAAATGTCTTTTGAGCTGGCAACTTTCAATGCAACATACACAGAGGAGCACACAGTAGATTTCTATGCAACCAACTGGATGAATCACTGTGGGGATACCTCATAGATGGCTTTACCAAAAAATAACTGATACATTGACATCAAGGTAGCCCCAAGTGTACCTATTAGTAAAAGTCAAATTCATGATACAGTAATTAAAAACACCCTTTAGTCCTCAACTGATTTTGCCAGGATGCATATTTTTTTGATGGAGTGGAGGCTGGCACATGAGCATTCACAAAATGTTTCCAGGGGGAGCAAAGTAAAGAGACAAGCAAAACTAGCTTCAAATAACATGCCTACCATTTTGGGAGATCTAGTGACTGAGTGGGAGAGGCGCCTGAATAGATCAGACCTCAGAGAAACTTGTATTCCAGGTTCACCCATCCACTGTTTCTCAATGGGTAGACCTCCCATCCATGGGTAGACCTAGCAAGCAGACATCTTTCCACTCACTGCTGAAACCCTCCATTCTTTCCCTTCCAGCCCTTAATTAATTGCATTGTTACCACAATCAACTTCACAATCCCCCCTCCACTGCATTTCTCTTTAAAAGAGATAGAGATGCCAGGATAACAGTCTTGGAGCACATGGCAGCGTTGTACACTACTCTAACTCTCCCCCCCCCACAAAAGGATACAACAACACTGGCAATTGTCTGGGCTGGTGTAATCCCCACTCTCTCAGCGACAATTCTGCCTTATTACTTTAATAATGATGAATTGTATCTGCATTGGCATTAACAGAGCAATTTAAAAAAATTACAAAGTGGGGGGGCTTTTTAATTTGTTTGAACTAAGACCTGAGTTGGAAGGATTGTGAACTTCTGTCTTTTGCTGCTACTTTTTGTTTTAAAGTTAAAATTCTGGACACTTGAGCTGTTATCTGTGGAGCAGCGATCGCTTCTCCACCAGGGAAGGCCAGCACACAAAGCTTTAAAATGAACCAAGAAGTTCCTTCTCTAGATTCTAGCCAATGGATGTGTCACTCTAACCTTCTCTTTTCCTAATTGGCTCAATCTGCTTTCCTAAATGTTGATCATTCTTACAACTTCATTCCTCAACTTAAAAACACTGAAAGGCGGGAACAGGCTCATTTCTCACAAAACCAATGTGGATAAATAGTGGTTGTACATTTTCCCACCTCCCCCTGGTTCTACAAATGCTAGAGGTTTTTTTTAAAAAAGAAAGAAAGCAAGAAAGACTTGCTTTTTTTAAAAAAATAATAAAGCTGGGAATCTGGAGATTATCGCTCATCCAGTGGGAGGCAACTGCTCCTTGCTCTGCCCTGCAGATGCCCATGGTCTGACAGATTAACCTTTCCCACCTCACCATCCAAACAGCTTGTCACTGTTCTCTTTTCCCACTAGTTTTGCCATTTGAGAATTAGATGGCATAGCTTCAGGAGCTTCCAATTGCTGACTGGAAGCAGTACTTATAATCTGCCTCTAGTGTAAAATGGGGAAATGTCTTGTTTTCCAAGAACAAACTGAATAATCCATGTGTATGGTTAAAAAAAAAAAGACTTAACTGGGAGACCTGTAGTGAGACATCCAAGCTCAAGTCCATTTAGAGCCACCCAATATATGTGGGCATATGTAAGGAAAATCTGCCACATTGCTTGATGCTCAGCTACAAACATACTGGAAGCAAGAAGGGTTTGTATAATTTTGTGCTGTTCTTACAGCTTTGAAGGGAAGATGGATTTGTGGGAAACGCCAAGGTATATGAGAAGGGGTTACTGAATACTGAGGAAGTACTGTAGATTGGACATTGGGAAGTATGATGTCTGAGTTCAATGCGTTTCAAATTTCCAGGTCCCGGTTGTTTTGCTGCTGCTGCTGTTGTTTAAAAAACATGCTTAGGCTACCCTCCTAAATTGGTCTCCCAGTCATTTCCCATCCAGGTATCTTACCAAATCCACAAGGCTGCAGCAAGGCTGTAGCATGTGTTCAAATTCTGAGAATTCTAAAGAGATAAAGAAATGAATAAAGCTAAAGAACAACAAAGCACTCATAATGCCAAAATACAATTTAAATAACATCCCAGAAGAATATAAAGATCAAATAAGGAACAGATTAGAGGCTTTAAACTTAGTTGATAGAGAACCAGAATTATGGATTTAAGTCAGGAACATTATCAGGGAAGAATGCAAAAAGACAATACCTCTAGTTAAAAAGAGGAGAAAAAACCTCACTAGATGACTGACGAAACTCTTTAAATGGTTAAAGAGAGAAGGAAAGCAAAAGCAAAAGGAGATAGAAACACGGTTAGAACCCTAAATGCAACAATACAGCGACTAGTATGTAGGGACAAAGAGAACTATTACAATAGTTATTGTATAGAAATAGAAGAGGACAACAAAAAGGGTAGAACAAGAGCCCTATTCCAAAAGATTAGAGAAATGAAAGGGAAATTTAAACCAAGGGTAGGAATGCTGAATAATCAACAGGGGAACACACTTTCTGACCAAGATGAAATAAAGGGAAATGGAAGCAATACACTGAAGAACTCTGTAAAAGAGATGCAATGATGACAGATTCATTCACAGAGGAACCATATTATGAACAACAGAAATTTTAGAATGTGAGGTGAAAGCTGCTCTTAAAATACTTGGAAGAAACAAATCACCAGGAACAGATGGCATACCAATAGAGTTGCTACAAGCTACTGAGAATGAATCTGTCCACATTTTGACAAAAAATTGTGAAGAAATATGGAAAACTAAACATGGCCCACAGACTGGAAGCATTCAATATACATCCGAATTCCAAAGGAAGGGGATCCCAGGGAATGCAGTAATTATCGAATTATTGCCTTAATATCCCATGCAAGTAAAGTAATGCTCAAGATTCTACAACGAAGGCTCTTACCATATACGGAGCAAGAAATGCCAGACGTCCAAGCTGGATTTAGAAAGGGAAGAAGCACCAGAGATCATATTGCAAACATATGTTGGATAATGAAATGGACCAAGGAATTTCAGAAGAAAATCACCCTGTGCTTTAGAGATTACAGCAAAGCCTTTGTCTGTGTAGATCATGAAAAACTATGGAATGCTTTAAAAGAAATGGGGGTGCCACAGCATCTGATTGTCCTGATGCTCAACCTGTCGGAATTTCTTTGTTGAGATGCGTAGCAGAGTTTCGTAGCGCTGCGAAACGGAGAGTATTGAGCGAGCTGTGAGTGTGTGTTTGAATCTTTGCTAAGGTTCTACCTTCCCTGCAAATTAGTCAGACAGACCTTAAGCTTTAAAATAAGAAACAACTACTTTATTCTGGAAGTACATGCTTGATAATTCTCAACGAGAACTTGGTTCATTCTACAAGGTGCATTGGTCTGCTTCGCCTCTTTTATAGCCTTGTTTCAAGAGCATTTTGTTCAGTTTGTCATTCCATGCTCTAGCAGCTTGTTTTATTTCTAGTTGCTCTACTTGCATCTTCTTGTTGGCAGCGACACTCAGGAGTGTCCTGATTGTTGTATACTTGACTACAGTTTCAGTATCTTTCCAGGTCTCTGGCTCTGGAAGTTCACCAGCTCTTGCAAGGTAGGACAGTCACAGTGGAGGTACACCTCTGTTGGTGCGGTTAGAGCATCTTGGTGCAGGACTCTCTGCTGCCCCTACTGGCCGTGCAGGTTCCCCTTCTTGCTCTGTTTCCTCACTGTCCTCCAGTGCTGGCATGTTGCTGTAATCTGTAGTACTGTATGGTATTTCTACTTCATCTTCTTCACTGTTGTGGTCTTGGAATGGTGCCCCTTCTGGAAGGCATCATGACCTTCATCAAAGTAGACAGCTCTTTGGATTTCTGTTTTGGGATTTAGGATTCTGTATCCCTTTTGCTTTGAAGAATATCCAACGAAGATTCCTTCCTTCGTAGTGTTGTCCAATTTGGTTCTCTTCTGGTGCGGAATGTGACCATACACTTTTGATCCAAACACCTTTATATGAGCCAAACTGGGTATGCACCCATACCATAATTCGAATGGTCTTGTTGCCATTCACCTTTGTTGGCAAACAATTTTGTAGATAGGTGGCAGTATACACTGCCTCTCCCCAGTGCTTCTGTGGGAGATTGGCATCTTCCAGCATGGATCTCACCATCTCAATAAGGGTTCTGAATTTTCTTTCCGAGACTCTGTTCTGCTCTGGGTTGTGGGGTACAGTGGTTTGATGCTCAAATCCATTTTCAAGCAGAAACTGCTGGGTAGCATGTGACATGTACTCTCCTCCATTATCAGAATGTAGAATCTGTGGTTTTCTCTGAAATTTAGTGGTCACCATTGCCACATATTCTTTGAGTTTCTGAAGCATTTGCCCCTTCTCCTTCAACATATATATTACAGTGAATCTTGAAAAATCATCAATAAAACTCACAATATATTTGTTTCCACCAGTTGAAGTGATAGGCATTTCACAAATGTCGCTGTGAATCAACTCTAGGGGGCACTTAGTCTTCCTTTCACACTGGTCAGGAAACCTGGGTCGGGTCCCTTTTGCTTTAACACAGCATGTGCATCTCGCCTTTTCTTGGCAGGGTTCAACTTTCATGCCTCTTACTAAATTATTCTTTTGAAGGGTATTTATCTTTGCAATGTCTCTGTGCCCTAATCTCCGATGCCATAAATGTAAACAAGACTTGTTACAGCATTCTTTCACAACTTTAGCTTGTGGACTTTCCTGATCCACTTCATACATGCCTTTTTGCTTGGTAGCTATGCATAAAATTTCACTGTCTCTAGAAATTATGCAAGAATCTTGTTCAAATAACACAGAGCACCCATTGTTTGTAGCTTCATTAACAGAAATTAAATTGTTTTAGATTCCTGGGGTCCAGAGCACATTCCTGAGATAAATTTCCTCAGTGCTACTTGGAGTCTTAGCATCTCCTGTCCCTTTAATGGGCACCTCCCTCGAATTCGCCACTGTGACGGATCCTCCATGTGGGGTTAATTCCTCAAACAAATGTTTTTCTTTTATTAAATGAGCACTTGCTCCACTGCCAATATAGAATTTATTTTTATTGTAACATTTTTCAACATGGGTTACTTGAAAGCCCTTTGCATTTTTCTTTTCTGCCCCTTTAAATCCTTGTCTTTGTCCTTCAGACCTCTCTCTCTTATCACACTGGTCTTTAAGGTGTTTTTCTGAATTGCATTGATAGCAAGGCTTGGCTTTCACACCTTTGGATTCCCTTTGTTCTCGAAATCTGCATCTGACTGGCTTTCCGCCAGCAGCTTGTTTGCTAGCTTGTTTGCTTAGGAAAGAAGAGACACAGTCCCTTTCCGTAGCTGCTTTCTGAGAGAACTGCTTTCTCACTTCTGAAATAATCTTGTTTAGAGTTTTGTTTTGTTGTTGCATTATAAGTACGAAAGTCTCCATATAATCTGGGAGAGAGTCCAGAAATAATGCAATCTGTACATTTTGGTCCAGCAGCTTTCCTGCCTCTTCTATCCATTGGATTAACACCATAAATTTAGTAAGATGTTCCTCAAAAGAACCATCCTTCATTTGCAAATTAATAAGGCTTCTTAACATTGCAATCAGATGTCCCTGGCTTTTCAGATTATGATGGGATTCGTTTTCCACATCTCTCTGGCATTTTTAGAATTCATAATAAGAGGAATCTGCGCATTACTCACACATTTAGTGATGAGGTCTTGTACCGTTTCTTCCTTCTCAATCCAAATTCTTTGTTCCTCCCAAGAAGCACCTTCTCTAGGTTCCAATCCTGTAATTACTCCTAACAGCTTCTGTTGCTTTACATGCTTTAGCATGTGAAATTCCCAAACCTTCCACTCTCCAGGCTAGAGTTTCTCCAGACCTAGCCGCTCTGTCACGCTGGCCATCCTGAAGTAAAAGCCTCAACTCTTCACTGACTAAAACTCTGAAGGTCTCTAATAGCTTCCTTGATTCAAACACAATTGCTCCTTTAATTGCTCAAATCTCCATTTGCATGGTTGGGCCCATAACCTGTCGGAATTTCTCTATTGAGATGCATAGCAAAGTTGTGTATGCTCTGCAGAATGGAGAGTATTGAGCAAGCTTCGTGTGTGTGTGTGTGTGTGTGTGTGTGTGTGTGTGTGTGTGTGTGTGTATGAATCTTTGCTAAGATTCTACCTTCCCTGCAAATTAGTCAGACAGACCTTAAGCTTTAAAATAAGAAACAACTACTTTATTCTGGAAGTACATGCTTGATAGGAAAGAGTCCTTACATTTTGCTCACTAACTATGTTGGAGCAGTCTGCACTGGTCCCAGTGCAGCTCTCATCCTGGTTGAGAGGAGAGACAAAGAGAAGATGTCTGCTCCCCTCTCAAGAGAAAGAGAACACTGAGAAAGGCGGGAAGGAACTGAGATCAACATTCCTTTGCTTATCAGCCTAGCAGGAAGGGAAGAGGCGGCAGGATCAAAGGGATAGGTATACCCTCAACCAGCAAGAGGTCTAGCTCTCTCTAGCTACCCTTCTTAATCCCATGCAGCCTCAACCCACCAAGCTGGAGTTGAACCTCATACATTCCAACACAACCTATACTCTGGACAAGAGGCTACTGCAAGGACAGAATATGGAGAAATCGATTGGTTCCCAATCAGAAAGGATGTGAGACAGGGGTGTATTTTATCACCCTACTTGTTTAATCTATATGCAGAATGTATAATGCCTAAAGCGGATTGGTCCAAGATGAAGGAGGTGTGAAAATTTGAGGCAGAAATATCAATAATTTAAGATATGCAGATGATGCCATACTACTAGCAGAAACCAGTAATGATTTAAAATGAATGCTGATGAAAGTTAAAGAGGAAAGCACAAAAGTAGGACTACAGCTTGTTGCACTGTGTGTAGTTGTGTTGCTTAATTTTGTTTAAAAGCAGCACCACAGCAGCAGAGAGTAACAGCAGATGTTGTAATGCAAGTGTGCCAGCGTGTGCGTGCATTTGCCTAAGAAAGCAGGCTTTTACCCTGCAACAGCATCACTGAGACTGGAGACTTAGTAAAATAAGACTGGAGACTTAGTAAAATAAGAAAAGCTACTTTATTTAGAGAAATACATAGTAGATAGAAAAGGCATACCTAAGTTGGAGGCATAACTCCCAGGTGTAGGAATCAGCCCCATGCTCGGAGAGAGAGCAGAGACAAAGGGATGTCTCCGCTCTCCTGGACAGACAGAGGACAAAGGAATGGAAAGGGTGGAAGGAGGAGGGGCAGGTAAGCTTCCCTAAAGGCGTCACAGTCTACCGACAGAAGGAAGTCAGTCAGAGCATCACAGGTAAAAGGTAAACAAGCCTATCCATCTGGAGGACCCTAGCTCTATCTCCCTTCTGGAGCTTAAACAAAAGAACAAAACAGGAGATGCTCTTGCCCCAATTCCAACACAGCTGAACGTCAAAAAGACTAAAGTAATGACAACAGAAGATTTATGTCACTTTACAGTTGACAATGAGGACATTGAACTTGTCAACGATTATTAATACCTTGGCACAGTCATTAACCAAAATGGAGACAATAGTCAAGAAACCAGAAGAAGGCTAGGACTGGGTAGGGCAGCTATGAGATAACTAGAAAAGGTCCTCAAATGCAAAGATGTATCACTGAACACTGAAGTCAGGATCATTCAGACCATGGTATTTCCAATCTCTGTGTATGGATGTGAAAGTTGGACAGTGAGAAAAGCAGATAAGAGAAAAATCATTTGAAACGTGGTGTTGGAGGAGAGCTTTGCGCATGTACTGCGAAAAAGACAAATAATTGGGTGTTAGAACAAATTCAGAACTGTCACTAGAAGCTAAAATGATGAAACTGAGGTTATCATACTTTGGACACATCATGAGAAGACATGATTCACTAGAAAAGACACTAATGCTGGGAAAAATAGAAGGGAGTAGAAAAAGAGGAAGGCCAAACAAGAGATGGACTGATTCCATAAAGGAAGCCACAGACCTGAACTTACAAATCTGAACAGGGTGGTTCACGACAGATGCTCTTGGAGGTCACTGATTCATAGGACTTATAGAGACTTGAAGGACATAACAAAAGAAATGAAGGCCAGGAGCACTAGTCAGATAGACATGGGGGGGACCTACTTCCCCCCCTGTTTTATGCTGAAGGGAATCTGACCCTTTTTCATGCCATCAAAATGCAAGAAGAGCCCATCTGTTCCAGCTTCCTGCTTCCCACGATTGCCAGCTTTCGGCCAGCATCCCTATAGGCATGCTGTACAGCTAGCAGAGGGAGACAGCGAAATTGCATGCAGGAGGCTCAGTCTGCATGCTGTCAAGTGCGATGCAGGCACAGGCTTCCTTCTCAGCACTTAGTCCTTGCTGCTTGAAATGCAACTTCCCATGCCCTTGGCTTCTAGCTAAAAAAAAAGGGGGGGATGCCCACAGTGTTGGTGCAGATCTGACATAGTGTGTGGGAAGATTTTTCAGCAGAAACTTCCGCGGGCATAGAAGAGAGATGGCTCCTTCCCTCCCTCCAGGCCAGGGCCATTTAAAGGCAGCTCGTAGATCTAGTCCTCCAGTAAAAAGAAAGCCTTTCCATTCCAGGAGGGTCAAAAAAGGTGCTGACACTTTTTACCTGGGACTTAGAGCCAGGGCTCACTGGAAATTAGCAATCTAACCTTTTCTCCTCCCACCCACCCCCTCCTGCCAATACTGTGCCAAAGAGCATGTGCAAATTGCTCTTCCCTCTTCCAGGCGTTATTGCTGCTTTAATGAAGGTGTGAGGCGAAAGGTCGACATCCAAGAACGCTTAAGGCCCAGCGGCATCTGTCATTTTTCAAACTAAGGAAGCTCCGTGTCCAGGCTTTGTTGCTCCTCTAAGAATCGGATGAGGTCGTACAGGCAGGGACAACTTATTTCGTAAAATAAAAAGGGGGGAGGAACCACGATTTTGATGGGTTTCTGTTTTATATGCAGGAATTTACGCTCTGCTCTTCACACGTGAAAGTGGTTCGATTTAATCCGCAGTATTGTGAGTCACCGATGCGCCAGTCCCAAAATCTTTTCCCCCCCCTCCTCCACCCCAGTTGCGGACGGTCCTGAGCGGGAACGCGACGAAAAGAGGCCACTTCCAGGGAAGCAGCTCCCTTCGCTCTGCAGCAGCTCGAAAAGCGAAGGTCCCCTGGACACAGGAGCTTTGCGCACAGACCAAATAATTCTCAGCCTTCTTGCAGCGCTCTTTACTCGGAAGCTCGTCTCAGCAGCGGGCTGGGATGACGCGAGTTTGAGCTCCCCCCCCCCCCCGGCAACGCAGTTACCCGCCCTTTTTGCCCTCAAAAGGAAGAAAAGTTTAAATAAAGCAAGGGAGGGGTTGATCTGATAAGCACGGGCAAAGACTGTGGAGAGAGGGTTCGGGGGGGAAACAGCGCTGACTAGGCTTAGCACCCTTTCAAACCAAGAAGATCACTGTGGACGAAATTGTTGGTGGCTGATGCCCACTTTATTAAATAGGACGCCACTAGATACAGAGTGTATGAGAGAGGAGGGGGCTTGCCCTGCCTTCTCTTAACTCTGGTGGATGGATGTCTTAGCGGAGATGAAAATATTAGCCAATTAGAGGCGAGTTTTTTTCATATTTTGCTTGTTTTTTCTTTTTAACTTAATAAGGGGACCTATTTTCTAAATTTATTAAATGCTACAATTCCTTGTTTTGGTTCTCTTGTGGAACCAGAGCATTTAGATGAGTTTGGGCACTGTGGATATTAATTTAAAGAATACTGAGAGATGGGAGACTTGGGAGTGTAATTTAACTAGTGCCCATATCGTCTTGTATAAGAAAATTAGCCCTATCTCGGATCTTAAATCAACTGGTAATGAAGTCAATGTTGTTATCAGACTGCGGGAAAAGAGCGACAGAGTTGAATGTTATGAGGTGGAAAAACATTTTGTAACTTTCTTCCCAGTTCCCTTCCACCAACCACCCATTTGGAATTAAGGGTTTCTACTTCCAATGTTCATCGGTGGGGCTAACAAAATTCTTCTCGTATGTTTTTCACTGGAGGCAAAGCTGTCTGGTTGTTATTTCTTTATTGTTCCACTTTCGTATTAAATGAACAATTTGCCAAGCGTGTCACCACTTATAAAAATGGGTAGAACATGTGAAACTCCTTTTTTGAATAAACTCTGTATTCGCACCCAAATCTTTTTTCTTGAAATTTTCCTGCTCCAGGCAGGGAAGCTCTGACAAAACTAATCCTTCAGATTGATGGCTTGTCGGTTTTTAATTTAGGTCATGTTTTTTAAAGTGGTTACTCTAGCCTGAGGAGGAGGGCGGACACCAAGAGCAAAAACCAGGGGTTGTTCTGTAGTCCCCCGCTGTTCTGCCATCAAAACGTTGGGCACGATTCAGCTAAAGTACAGCATTTTTAAATGCTATTGATTTCAACAAGACAGTCGTGGTTAGGATATCAACAGCGCGATTCTTTGCATGTCTACTTAGAGGCAAATATCACTGGATTCAACGGGACACTCCCAAATAAGTGTGTATAGGATTGCTGCTTGAAGCTGCAGCCCTATACACACTTATGTAGGAGTAAGCGCCTCTTCTGAGTAGGCAGCTACAGGATTGCGTTGTAAGCACTTAATTTTAGTTGATCTGCTTTTAAAAAAACAAAGAAAACAACAACATTGCAAGATACATTTTCCGTTTTTATCTTCTTAAAAATACTTCCCACACCCAGCATTGTGTGCCTGTCGCATCTTTTTTCTTAATTTTTTAAAAATTGCATATTTTGATTCGTTTTTTAAAAAAATTAAGCACTCAAAAATGCCTTCGGAAGAAAGTCCTAATGCATTCGATGGGGTTTATTCTCAAGTAAGTGTGCATGAACCCCAAAAGGCCCAGAGATCTGCAAGTTTGTCGTATTTCTGATGTTGGAGCAGTTGTGATGTAAAATGTTTATATTGTTTATATGTATTGAATACATTTACATCCTGCTGTCTTCCATTATTGAACTCCTGGAAGTGCACATGGAGTTTTCAAGCGCCTTCTCTCCCCCCCCCATTCAGGCACTATGACTAGACTTAGACCTGTCTAGGGCCAGCTGGTAGCTACATCACATGTCCTCGGACCATGTCCAGAAAATAATTACTTACAGGGTTGTTCGCCTTCAAGCTGCCTTGAATCTTCCTCTAATTTCATCAGGTAAATATTTTGCTAATGACTGAAATTACAGCACTGTGGACTTGAGACTAAGGAGTTGTGATGTGTAGTTCTATGGAAAAGGCTGAGCGGCTGCCCTAGACGCTTGCGGCGCTTCCTAAAATGCAAAGACTCTGAATTAAAGGCACTCGAGCACATTGTGACAATCTGAGTTAATAGAAGTTTGCTCAAGTCTTCAGTTGAAATTCATGCATCTTGAGGTCATCACTTATAAAGATATAGGTGTGCATTTCATGGTTTTATACATACAGATATCATAATACTATTCAAAAACAGATACAACACAATACACACAGGTATGTTTCAGGCGATGTTATTCTCTCTAAAGTCCCACTGATCTCAATGGGAAAATGTAAACGACACTCTTGGCTCTTTTCCTATGGGATTTTCCTTTGACTTTGGCTAAAAAAGATCTTACCCGATCCATACAGAAAATCTTATTTTTCTGCAATGTGACTAAGGCAGATATATGTGTGTGTGTGTGTTTGTATATGTATATATATATATGCTCACACTGATCCTAAATGCATTTGCTCGAAAGAATGTTGCATTGATTTCAAAGGGACTTGAATCCCAGCATGTACTCTATTCTGTCCATTCTGCGAAATGTGCCAAAATTATAATGTTGTTCCTTTGATTGCTGCTGTTCTCTAACTAAACCTTTTCTTACACATCTAAGCTACAAGGGAAACCATGAACCAGAGCCGGCAGGAGAGTTAGTAGCTGGATTCTCTTGGCTATGAAAAGGGTGCCTCAATTTAGCGCAGAAAGATTGTATTCAACAGTTCCTGACACACCAAACAACAAACATTGGAAACGCATCAGATGTGCTCCAAAATCAGTCCAAGGCTACTTTAATCTCCTTGGGATGGGGTGGGGGATGTCTTTCTCCCTCCCCACTGCCCTAAAGATGACCTCCGTGGGAATAAACATTTCTCGGCGGCTTTGGTGAACTTTGTCTGTGTTATGTCTCCCGCTGCGTTTTGTGGACAGAAGTCGGGAGAGGGGCAGCTCTTCCCCCTCCCCTTTCCTGACGGTCAGCCACATTCAATCAAAACGCCGCTCTCTGCAGCTGAAAGGTAGAACGAGCGAAGGTGGACAGGGAGAAGCCTCTGCAAAAAGGAACAGAGGCGGCGGAATGGGTGTGTTCATTGCAGAGGTTCTGGCTCGAAGCGAGCGGAGACGCAGAGCGGGGCTTTAAGGGGGGGAGAAGGCGGGGGCGGGGAGGTCTTCCGCAGCCAGGGTTGGTGCTTTGGGTGCAATAGGACGTGTTCCTCACATGTTCTTTTTCTAACTGCCAGCAAGAAAGTTCTGCTTTCGTTGGGCTTGGCTTATTCAG
Organism: Rhineura floridana; assembly: GCF_030035675.1. Classification (NCBI taxonomy): domain Eukaryota; kingdom Metazoa; phylum Chordata; class Lepidosauria; order Squamata; family Rhineuridae; genus Rhineura; species Rhineura floridana. Next base: position 138,868,398 of record NC_084481.1, on the reverse strand, counting down.
CATCCCCCCCTCCCCATGAGTCACACTGAACACGCAGCCCCAGCCGCCGCCTGAGTGACAGCTAGCCGGCGCGCTGGCTTCTTCTTGTCCCTTTAAAATCCGAATCCGAGCGGTAATGATTTATCAAACTCGTATTATCAAGAAAATGTCGTACGAAGGGCACCTTGCTATGCACTGACGCAAACCCAGTCTTTCCCACGGAGGTATAGAAAGCTTTGGTCTTGCCCGAGCAAAATCCAGTCTACCCATTTTGCCTGTACGGCTGCTTTTACCTCTATGGGCTCTATCTGATGCTGCTTTAGAGATGGTAAGTGATTGTGTTGTTTCCCCCCGTCCTTTCTCTCTTTCTTGTTTAGGAGGCTTGGGTTGGGAAAATGTATTTTACTCCTTATCCAATCGGCTTGTTCTCTACTAAAATCAAAAGCTAGAAATTTAGTTTGGGAATGTTTTAGGCTGCAATCCTAAACATATTTGATTGAAAGTAAGTCCCGCTGGACAAAGTGGGACTGGTTGATGACTAACAAACATAGGATCGCGCTGCTAGGCTTGAAAAGAGTCGGTAGCAATGGGGAGGGAGCGCGAGTAACAGCTGGCGCTGTCCAGGGTCCTGAGGGCTACGTTCCTCCGTAGACACATTCCACATTCCTCTATATACTAGGGTGGCAGGGGGAAGAAAAGGGGCATGCAGAAATGTAAGTGTACTTCCGTGTAAGAGTTAAATTTGCTATCCGCTGCTGTTCTGAAGCTGCAGTTACTGATTATGCACGTTTTGAGGATTCTCGACGGTGAAATTCAAATGTGGACAAGAAACAGCATAGTTTCTTTTGCACGTTTGCTTTCCAGCGTCGAAAAGCGGGTATTCTCTTTTATTTTAAACTTAGCAAAATGTCTGTGTAAGAAACTTTCTAAACTTGTGTTGACTAGTAGCGCCATCGTTGTTTATTACAGCATGGTTTTTTTTTAATTTAAAAACATATTTGAAAGGATTAATATATGGAAAGTTAAATCATAGACTGAAATAATGTGGCCACGATTTAACACTCTTACAATACAAAAGCCTCAAATCATAGCAATACAGTGCTATATATGCCTACCCAGTCCTTTTGCGTTCACTTGGGCTTACTCCCAAGTAAGTGTGTACAGGATTGCAGCCTATGCTGAATGAGAAATAAATCCCATTAAATTCCATGTTCTTCCGAGTAACATGCTGAGGATTGGAATGCTAGGAAATACATTTGTTAGAATAGATAATATGCCTTTAACACGTCTTGCAGTCTTTTTTTGTTTTTCGCCATCAGGCTAAATTATTGAGGAAATCATTCCTGGGGAATATAGGAACCAATATTATTGAGTTCCGTTATATCTGGCTAGCTGAGTGGAAGGCAGCTTGGCTCCCCCCCCCAATTCAAAGCCGGTGTGCATTGCTAAATGACGGAAAGGAAATGGGGCGTAAAATTAAAGAATCTTTCTACAATGGTGCTAGGAGAAGGGAGCATCCTACAGTCGTGATGAGAAAATCAAGAAGGCTTGCAAGCAGAGAGTTAGAAGCTACACTCTATCTGATACTGGAATCTGCGTGCGCCGGTGCGGTTCTAGTTTACAGTATGAAGATTACCGAAGGCAGGGCTGTCTAAATCGAATCTGCTGTAACGCCTTCCCGATTATCTTTAGCAGAGCAACCGTCCTACAAATGCCTTATGCTAGGGACGCGGGTCCTTGTTATGTGACAAATCCCCCTTTGCTTCATTCTTTTTAATGGTGATCTTGTAATCTTGTAGGATTACGCCCGTCAAAAGGAGATGAGCAAACAGCTTGTTAACAGCCCTGAATCGGTTGCGGCCGGGCCGCTGGAAAGCGCTGGAATGGTAAGAAACAGCCCCGAGACCGAGCAACCGCAGAACCTCCCGTCTCAAGTCCCGTCCCAGATGGCCAAAGTCGCCACCGCTCTCTCCAGTGACAGCAAAACTTTGCCACCCGACGACGAGGCCAAAGCAAACGATCCCGAGAGGACCAAAGTCGGGATCTGCAAACTCACCCCCGGCAAAGACTCTATAGAGCCTTTCCCTCTCAAGAATGCCCCCAGTGCGGGGAACAACACCGTACAAGCCATCGTTGCCCCTTGTAAAATCCCCCCATTGCAAAGCACAGACGGAGAAGCGAATCAAAGTCTTGGTAAGAGCACCCTGGAGCAAAACAATGCCAAGGGCGGTTGGGTGAACATGAGCCAGAGCACTGTGGTCTTGGGCACAGATGGGATCACGTCTGTTCTGCCTGGCAGTGGGGTCACTGAGGTAAGTTAGTTTCCCCTGTAATCTCTCTCTCTCTCTCTCTCTCTCTCTCTCTCTCTCTCTCTCTCTCTCTCCCTTTCCCCCCCCGTCTAACACAAGCGGTTCCAAAACAGACGGATACTAGCCAATGCCACTTGCCACGCAAAATAAATTCCTAATAGAAACATTGGGTACCTTAAAACTAGCTCATATTTCAGTTTCGCGAGGGGCTATCTTTAAAGAAGTCTTCTTTGTGTCTCCCCAAAAACGGCAGGAAGGGGGGGGGGAAGCAAGGGACTGAAAATGCCATGCTGGTAAAGACAAGGAAGAGCCTGTCATCCCAAGCTTGGTTCTTTCCTAGCCACGCAGACTCTATCAAGCGTTCGCTCTCCTTCCTTGGGCTTAGCGAGGGGGAAGCGGATCTCCTTCAATGGATAATAAAAGGTGGCAGTGATTGAGCACCGGAGCGCATCAAGGAAATTCGGAATATAAAGGAAGATGAAAACTAGCTAAAATGTTTTACTGTGGCTTTGAGACACACTTCCCACTGTACACACTGGGGCTTACTTTCGAGTCAACAGCCTTAGGATTACCCTGCCGGCACACGCACACATCCTTCCCTTCGACTCAACTGCAGAGAGAGGCATTTACTATTAGGTTGAGTCGTGGAGGAAAACTGACACACACGCTCAAATCCGAGAAATGTTAGTGCTTCTTAATTTCTTATCCGACGTCGTCACTTTTAAGGCTTTGGTGGGCAAGGACCATTTCAATACACGCAGGCGTGTGCATCTCCGCCTATCTCTGTGCTGTTTGATGTCTCTAGCTAGCTTGGGAGAAGGACAGACAACAAAAGACTAAAGATTTAACACCGATCCGAGTCTTGCCATTTAGTGCGGTGGGATGTGCCACCGCCAATCGAAAATTACTCATTACCTTGCCCCGTTTTGCCTCACAGCTGATTAACCTAATTAACCCGATCTCTCTCCGGCGAGCGCACGAGAAGAGGGACTCCTAGAGGAGTGCTCGTGGCTCTGGTTTCGGTTTTCCAAAGTTCACTCTTCCTTACTGGCTTGGAGCGTCCCTGGCGCCGCTGTCCAAAAGGGACCCTTGGGGAACGCTCTTGCCTGTCGAGCAAACGGGAAGGCAATCAAAAAGAACGACCAAAACAAAAACAAAAGCCAGCCAACCAAAGAGCCAACTGTACCGGGCCCTCTCCTCAAAGCCCCCCGGGCCAGGCTCTGTGATCAATCACTCCATCTCAGACAATTCAATCGTTACTCAGGGTCAGTGAGCAAGTCCCGGGCACTGCGGCGTGATGTAGAAATGGGGCTGCGGTGGTTAAGGCGCGCACCTGATACCCCTGGCTTAACAGTGGCTTCTTCTAAGAAACAGCGGCATACACAGCTAGAGATAGCGTCGCTTGTCTCCCCTCGGAACCGAAAGGAGATTCTGCTGGACTGGTGCAGAGTAGGTTATTATGCGCCCATCCATAAATCACATCATCCGGAGCAGAGCATCTAAAATCTCGGTTAACGTTCTTCTCTGGTCCTGAGGACAGCATCTTTAGGAGCAGTACAAGTGCAAAGGCATCCATTCCAGTGTGTGGTTGGCTCCCTGTGGGCTTAAGATTTGTATTTGGGGGTGACGCCAAAATAATTTCCCTCCGCGTGGAAACCAGGATAGATGCATTATTGGTCTTTTCAAAATCGAATTCGCTGTACATTTTAGCCAGCATAGGTTACAAACCAGCGTAGCTTACAAACAGAATTACATTTCAGAACGCTGTGATCACGTGCTGTTAAGCGAAGACAGATATATCAGGCTAGTATACTAAACATAAATTTAATCACTACGATCTGAGATGATCTTAAGTCTCAGTGGTCTGCAAAACCAAACTGAGTTACTTTTAAGAAATTCCGTTGAGATAAATTGTGGATCAAAGATGGTTCACACGACACCATTTAGTGGTTCAACTGTAGGCGGTGGGCCTCCTAATTTCATAGCAAGCACTCCTGCAGGTCGGTAGATTCAACTTCCTGCAGGTCATTTTTTCATTTATTTTTACGACCTGACATCTTGCTATTTGACAGACTTTGTCACAGGAGACTGATAAGCAACAGGATGTTTGATCCCAGTTCCTTCCCGCCTCTCTGTGTGTTCTCTTTCTCTAGAGAGGGGAGCAGACATCTTCTCTTTGTCTCTCCTCTCAACCAGGATGAGAGCTGCACTGGGACCAGTGCAGACTGCTCCAACATAGCCAGTTAAGCTATATATAGGAATCTTTCCTATCAAGCATGTACTTCCAGAATAAAGTAGTTGTTTCTTATTTTAAAGCTTAAAGTCTCTGACTAATTTGCAGGGAAGGTAGAATCTTAGCAAAGATTCATACACACACACTAAGCTTGCTCAATACTCTCTGTTCCACAGCGCATACACAACTTTGCTACGCATCTCAATAGAGAGCAAAATTCCGACACCATCCAGCACTGATGTGGGGGTTCTAAGAGCATTCAGTTGAACATTTTTAGACTTTCCAACTCAACATGAAGAGCTCAGAGGTGGAGTGTGCAGGGGCCAGGTCATGTGAGGACATTGGGGGCATGCATACCCCCAACATCCCCTACTCATCTTTACCATTCCTATTATGGTATAATGTTGGAACAGGGCTAGGAGGAGTTTGGCTTGGAGAATCCCCTCCCAGAGTTATATAGGCATGTTTTAGCATAGACTACTAGACACACAGGGCTAGAGATTGGGAGGTTCTGTCAATTTCAGTTCTCTCAGTTTCTCATTTTTCCAATCTTAAATCTGTTGGAAGTGGGGCAAGATCAACTCCTGTTTTGTTCTTTTGTATATGTTCCAGAAAGGAGATAGAGTTAGGGTCCTCCAGATGGCTAGGCTTGACTACCTTTACCTGTGATGCTCTGACTGACTTCCTTCCATCACAGACTGATATACTTAGGGAAGCTTTTCTGCCCCTCCCCCCTTTCCTCTCTTCTCTTCTTTGACTGTCTGAGAGAGAGGAGACACCTTTGTCTCTGCTCTCTCTCTCCTGAGCCATGAGGGCAACTCCCAAACCTGGGCGTTGCCCCTCCAACTTAGTTAGTTAGAAGTAGGTATGCCTTTCCTATCCACTATGTATTTCTATAAATAAAGAAGCTTTTCTTATTTTATGAAGTCTTAAGTCTCAGTGATCTAAACGCAGGGTAAAACCCTGCTACTTAGGTAAATGCACACACTGGCACACACGCATCTCAGACTGTTGACGATCTCTGCTAATATCTATACAAATTTACATAACAAAGAGTTATGGCTAGCCCAGATAACTAAGTTGAATTGCAAGTTGTGCCTAAAAGCTAAAAAGACTAAATACTGTGTGTGATTTAGAAAGAGATCAACAAAAGGAAACTTTAAATTAGAGAAATAAAAGCAGAACAAAAGATAGAAAAGCCATGGCTGGAGAATCAACACTAAAGACTAAAGTCCAGAGGCTGGAGAAGGACAATTATGTGGTTTGAAGTCTACGAATGACTGCACTTCTGGAACAAGAGGATCTGTATAAAATCCTGACAGATCCTGAACCCTCGGCAGTGGATGAAACTGCTATAGCATCCTGGAGTTGTAAGCATGCAAAAGTGGAATTTCTTCTGCATTATCAGATGAGGCACTAAATGTTTGCATAGGATGTAAGAATGTGAAGGAAATGTGCCAGAAACTAGAAGAAATATATGACAGAAAGTCTAAAAATCATGTAATGTACCTTTGTAAGGAATTGTTTACTCTGACAGAGGCAGACAGTCTCAATACACATCTAGAAAGATTCGCAGAACTGCTCTGTGAACTGGAGAGGTGTGGAAGAAAATTTGATGATGAGATGCAAAAAGCATTGCTCTTGAGCTCTCTCCACCAGCGTCATAAATTAACTACTTGTGTGCTAGGACAGACAGACCAGAGTATGAGCCAGATTATATCATATTTGATGGACCAGGATTTTAAAGAAAAATAGGAACAGGCTATGTCTGAGAAAGCAAATTTCACTACAGGCAAACAGAGAAATGACAGAGGGATGACTCATCGCCTGAATACACAAAAGGTCATAGACAAACACAGCAAAAGGGGTTTCATATGCAAATCTCCAAATCACCTTCAAAGAGATTGAAATAGGTGTCAGACAGGAGCAAAACCTGACTTTAAGCAAAGGCAAACTGAAAGGAGAAAAACTGCTGGGCGGACTAAAGTGAAGGATTCCAGTGACCATGTGCCTGATGAAATGAAAGATGATTATAAAACCAGATTTTTAATTGATTCAGGCTGTACAACCCTGAATAAAAGATAAACGTTTGTTTAAAAGTTTAAAAAAATCATACACAAAATGTTGTACCAGCCTCTGGGGAGATGTTCCATTCTCACAGTGCAACTGCTTTGCAAACCACCAGAAGGCAAAAGATGGCTTGAACTTAAAAACTGCCTATATGTTCCACATTTTAAAGACAACTTAATAAGTGCTACTAGAATAATGGAACTGGGATGGAAACTTTATATGAATAGAGAATTTTGCCAAGTTTTAAATGAAGGAGAAATATGTTGCACTGCAAAATTGAAAGATGGACTTTTGCATTTGGAATACCTTGAAGCTATGCATGCAAATATGGTCAAGGAAACCTGTGATTCTGAATGTTTGCATATTTGGCATAGAAGAACGGGACATGCCAGCTTAGCTAGAGTAAGTGTTCTAGAGAAAGAGAATTTGGCTAGAGGCATTAAAATGGGACAATGCAAATGGACAGAAAGATATGAGCGCTGTATAAAGACAAAGAGTGTGAAACCAAAATTTCCTAAGAAAAGTGAAAGGAAAAACCAAAAAGCCTTTAGAATTAATTCACACTGATCTTTGTTGGCCAATGAAAGTGCCATCCCAGTATGGAAACTTATACATGCTGACTTTTATAGATGAATGCTTGAGGTATGCTACAGTGTACCTGCTAAAAGAGAAAAGTCAAGTACTTCAAAAATTGAAGGACTATGTTAGAATTGTATCCAACAAATTTGGCAGAAAGCCACAGATCATAAGATCTGACAATGAAGGAGAATATGTGTCTAGGACTATGCAAGACTTTCTCCGTGAGGAAGGCATAGAGCATGAGACTACAGTTGTCTACAACCCAGAACAAAATGGGGTCACAGAACACATGAACTGGACTTTTGGATAGATGATTCGTTCCTTGTTGGAAGATGCACAGTTACCACAAAAGTACTGGGGAGAAACTGCGGTTATTGCCACCTACCTGCAGAAGCGACTTCCTGCATCTGCAACCAACAAAATGCCTTTTGAGCTATGGCATGATAGGACACCAAGCATGTCTCACCTTTGTGATTTTGGGTGCAAGGCCCTTGTGCACATCCCAAAACAAAAGAGGTCAAAACTTGACAACACTGCCAGGGAATAATATTCATTGAATATTCTTTAATGCAGAGGGAATACCAAGTAATAGATCCCAAATCTGGCGAAGTTGGAGTATACAGAGCTGTCCACTTTGATGAAGGAAAGTGTGCACAATAATCAGAAGGGGTGCCACACCAAAGAGATGACAGCGAAAAGGAAGAAGCTGAGTTATTCTTCCATCACAAAAGGTATAACAATAATACACCTGCAGAGGAAGGTGAGGAGTCTGAGCCACAAGAGGCAACTGAGCCAGAACAGGCATCAGAGCCAGAAGGGGCAGCCAAAGCGCCAGCACCCAGATGCTCTGTATGCACCAACAGAGGTGTGCTACCAGAGAGACTTGCTTACCTCATGAGAGATGAACTTCCAGAACCAGAGACCTGGAAAGAGGCTGAAGCCTCACCCGAAGCTGAAGCTGAGAGGTGGAGGCAGGCAGGCAAGGAAGAGCTGGAAGCTCTACACAAAAGTAAAACTTGGACACCAACCAAGCTTCCTCAAGGAAGGAAAGCTGCAGGCTATAAGAGAAAATTCAAGAAAAAGCCAGATGCTAAAGGAAACATTGAGAGATACAAGACAAGCCATCAGAAACGTTTGTATACCAGTACTGTTACCAGGCCAGATGTGGTGTTAGCAGTGGGATACCTATGCTGAAAAACCAGCTCGCCAACTAAGAAGGACTGGGAAGCAATAAAGAGAGTGGCGAGATATTTAAAGGACACTACAACCATGAAACTGAAGCTAGCAGCTACCCGAGATCCCAAACTAGAGGGATCTGCAAAGGCTACTTGAACTGTTTAAAGACTTAGGCATCTCTATACCTGGGCCTGCTGTGATGCATGAGGACAACCAAGGATGCTTCAGACTCATGGAGTCAGAAGGGGTGTGTTCACGAACCAAGCACATAGAGATGAAGCACTATTTCATTAGCGATATCTACCACAGAGATGGAGTATTGTGCAACAGAAGACATGACTGCAGACGCTTTCATGAAGGCATTGGGCAAAGTCAGACATTGCAAGCTGAGAGACAAGATGAACCTCATGGGCTGAACCAAACACTTGTTGCAAAGGGGTGTTGGAAGTGGGGCAAGAGCAACTCCTGTTTTGTTCTTTTGTTTATGTTCCAGAACGGAGATAGAGTTAGGGTCCTCCAGATGGCTAGGCTTGACTACCTTTACCTGTGATGCTCTGACTGACTTCCTTCATCACAGACTGATATACTTAGGGAAACTTATCTGCCCCTCCTCCTTCCGCCCTTTCCTTCTTCTCTTCTTTGACTGTCTGAGAGAGGGGAGACACCTTTGTCTCTGTGCTCTATCTCCTGAGCCGTGAGGGCAACTCCCAAACCTGGGCATTGCGCCTCCAACTTAGTTAGTTAGTTAGAACTAGGTATGCCTTTCCTATCTACTCTGTATTTCTATAAATAAAATATCTTTTCTTATTTTACTAAGTCTTAAATCTCAGTGATCTAAATGCAGGGTAAAAGCCTGCTACTTAGGTAAACACACACACTGGTACACACGCATTTCAGACCGTTGACGATCTCTGCTAATATCTATACAAATTTACACAACAAAATCCAGTTCTCCAGATTTCTGCAGCAATTTGTGTGTGTGTGTTTAAATCCTCATAAAAATTATTCAGCATTTTACTGTGGATCTCTCTTAATAAACATATTTTTGTATGCAGTTTTGATTTTAGCAAGAATTTCACGGTGGCATACATGTTTCTTCCCCTCTCTATTTTCTCCTCACAACAACCCTGTGAGGTATATTAGGCTGAGAGATCCTGATTGCCCCAGATCATCCAGTGGGCTGGCGTTATACCTGAGTGGGGATTTTAACCCTGACCTCCCAGGTCCTAGTCCAACACTCTTAACCATTACATCACACTGTCTACAGTTACCTTGGGCCTACAGTTACTCACTGGTCCTCAGGCCCAGCAGAGTTTATATTTCAGGGCCACAGATTATATATGCATTGTCGGAGAGTGGCGAAACTGGGAATGGAGATTTCTGAGTGAGCCTATATGTGTGTTTGAATCTTTGCTGAAGATTATACCTTCCCTGCAAATTAGTTAGACAGAGACTTTAAGCTTTAAAATAAGAAACTACTACTTTATTCTGGAAGTACATACTTGATAGGAAAGAGTCCTATATCTAACTAACTAGCTAAGTTGGAGATGCAAACACTAGGCCTAGTGTTTGCCCTCATGCTTGGAGGAGAGGGAGAGACAAAGAGAATATGTCTGCTCTCCCTCTCAAGAGAAAGAAGAAGGAAAGAGGGAAGGAGATGTGGTCAACATCCTATGCATATCAGTCTAGCAGGAAGGATGAGACAGCAGGAGATCAAAGGACAGGTATAGCCCAGAAACCAGAAGGTCTCGCTCTCTAGCTACCCTTTTTAACCCCATGCAGCCTCAACCCACAAGTTGGAATTGAACCCCACATATTCCAACATGCATCACGTCCCTAACGTGTGTATGACGTAGATATATTTTGTGTGGGTGTGTCTTGTGGGGCAACCACGATCCAGCCTGTGGGGAAGAGGGCCCTAACCCTTTCTCCCTGAAGTTCTGATAAAAATTCCTGCCCCTTTTGCCAGCTGTTATTTGACCAGAAAGGAAAGCTGCAGCCATTCAGTGACAGGAGGACTTTGCCTTGAGAATTGCTTGCAGATTGCAGGAAACTCAAGCCGAAGCTGGGATTGCTAGAGCTGGAAGAAGATAAATGGTGGCCTCTCATCCCTGGCAGGGCTTATCTTGTGGGTCAGGTCAGGAGTGTAGTCATCCAGGGTCTGGACCCCTTACTTTTTTGGGAACAGGGTCCCTATGTCTCCAGCATCCTAAGAGCCAATTGGAACGAAAGGGGAGTGTGTTAGCCACTGAGAAGAGTCTTTTGATATGCTTCATTGTCCTTTCCTGCTGATTGGAGCCAATCAGAGTGAAAGGAGGCTAGTCAGTCACTGAGAGGACTCTTCTCAGTAGCTAACACTCTCCCCTTTAATGTTGATTGGCTCCTAGGGTTGTCTGTTGTTGTGGGAAAAGGCATTAACAAGGATCTCATTTTCAACCCAGCAGCAAAAACAGGTAGGGGGGCATAGTTGTGACTATCATGAAGGGATTCTGCACTTCTGAATTTGCCACTACACTACTGGTCAGCATTTGGTTACTGTGGAATTCCTGCAAAGCCAGGGAAGGCTTGAATGCCTTCTCCTTCACTTTTGTTTGGGATAGTATTTTCTTTCTTTCCAGATGATGAAGCCTAGGGACCCCAGGCCCCAAGAGCAGCATGTGTGGTGAGATTAGGCTGAACTTTAATCCCTCCCACCTCAACTCCCACTTTGTATGGGCTCACTAGGAGACCAATTGGGTCCTTTGCCTTCAGTGGTCACTGTCAATGGCTGAAAATTTTCACTCCTCAACTCCTAAAATTACTTTTCCCCACTTTGCTGAACCCAGACAGAGTCCTTCCACTGCACCATCACAATGATGTAAGTAAAGATGTATCTCCTTGTGCTCTGTTCCAGCACTGGGGACTTCCATGTACACACAAGAGTGCACTTTTGTCCTTGGGTGCTCATAAGAAGAGTGCCTTTTTTGTTTAACCTCTTCAGTAAGTGTGAGCAGCCTCCCTCTCCTTTCTTTGAGCAGTGGCTGGAGGGAGAATGGACTATGTAGCAACCGTTAGTCAATGTGGGTTGAGTAATGGCAAACGATCAGGTGGACAACTTGTTGGCTGTGTGTAATTTGTGTGCTTAATTTCATTTAAAGCAGCACAACAGCAAGCAGAGAGTAACAGTAGATGTTGAAATGCGAGTGTGCCAGCATGTGCGTGCATTTGCCTAAGAAAGCAGGCTTTTACCCTGCATCAGCATCACTGAGACTGGAGACTTAGTAAAATAAGAAAAGCTACTTTATTTATAGAAATACATAGTAGATAGAAAGGCAAACCTAGTTCTAACTAACTAACTAAGTTGGAGGCATAACACCCAGGTGTAGGGGTTAGCCTCATGGCTTGGAGAGAGCAGAAACAAAGGGATGTCTCCTCTCTCCTGGACAGTCAGAGGACAAAGGAATGGAAAGGGTGGAAGGAGGAGGGGCAGGTAAGCTTCCCTAAAGGTGTAAAAGTCTAGCGACAGAAGGAAATCAGTCAGAGCATCACAGGTAAAGGTAAACAAGCCTATCCATCTGGAGAACCCTAGCTCTATCTTCCTTCTGGAGCACAAACAAAAGAACAAAACAGGAGTTGCTCTTGCCCCACTTCCAACACAACTCATGTGCCCCAGGCAAATGTGTGCAGCAGACACCCTGGGTGAGTAATTACAGTGACAGCTCTCCAAATCGCTTCCTGCTTAACTCAGCTATATTAAGCCAGAGGGACGCCTCGGGCACGACTTGGGCTTCCCTGGACACTGTTAGATTGAGGAAGCATCCAAACTAGGAAATGTGGTAGTAATGGGTGACTTCAACTACCCGGACATAGACTGGCTGCATATGTGTTCCAGTCATGACAAAGAAGCAAAGTTTCTAGATATTCTAAATGACTATGCCCTAGACCAGTTGGTCATGCAACCGACCAGAGGGACGGCAACCCTGGACTTAATCCTCAGTGGGGACCGGGACCTGGTGCGAGATGTAAGTGTTGTTGAACCGATTGGGAGCAGTGACCACAGTGCTATTAAATTAAACATACATGTAACTGGCCAATTGCCAAGAAAATCCAACACGGTCACATTTGACTTCAAAAGAGGAAACTTCACAAAAATGAGGGGATTGGTAAAAAGAAAGCTGAAAAACAAAGTCCAGAGGGTCACATCACTCGAAAATGCTTGGAAGTTGTTTAAAAACACTATATTAGAAGCTCAACTGGAGTGCATACCGCAGATCAGAAAAGGTACCGCCAGGGCCAAGAAGATGCCAGCATGGTTAACGAGCAAAGTTAAGGAAGCTCTTAGAGGCAAAAAGTCTTCCTTCAAAAAATGGAAGTCTTGTCCGAATGAAGAAAATAAAAAAGAACACAAACTCTGGCAAAAGAAATGCAAGAAGACAATAAGGGATGCTAAAAAAGAATTTGAGGAGCACATTGCTAAGAACATAAAAACCAACAACAAAAAATTCTATAAATACATTCAAAGCAGGAGACCATCTAGGGAGGCGGTTGGACCCTTGGATGATAAGGGAGTCAAAGGTGTACTAAAGAACGATAAGGAGATTGCAGAGAAGCTAAATGAATTCTTTGCATTTGTCTTCACAGTGGAAGATATAGGGCAGATCCCTGAACCTGAACTAACATTTGCAGGAAGGGATTCTGAGGAACTGAGACAAATAGTGGTAACGAGAGAGGAAGTTCTAAGCTTAATGGACAATATAAAAACTGACAAATCACCAGGCCCGGATGGCATCCACCCGAGAGTTCTCAAAGAACTCAAATGTGAAATTGCTGATCTGCTAACTAAAATATGTAACTTGTCCCTCGGGTCCTCCTCCGTGCCTGAGGACTGGAAAGTGGCAAATGTAACGCCAATCTTCAAAAAGGGATCCAGAGGGGATCCTGGAAATTACAGGCCAGTTAGCTTAACTTCTGTCCCTGGAAAACTGGTAGAAAGTATGATTAAAGCTAGATTAACTAAGCACATAGAAGAACAAGCCTTGCTGAAGCAGAGCCAGCATGGCTTCTGCAAGGGAAAGTCCTGTCTCAGTAACCTATTAGAATTCTTTGAGAGTGTCAACAAGCATATAGATAGAGGTGATCCAGTGGACATAGTGTACTTAGACTTTCAAAAAGCGTTTGACAAGGTACCTCACCAAAGGCTTCTGAGGAAGCTTAGCAGTCATGGAATAAGAGGAGAGGTCCTCTTGTGGATAAGAAATTGGTTAAGAAGCAGAAAGCAGAGAGTAGGAATAAACGGACAGTTCTCCCAATGGAGGGCTGTAGAAAGTGGAGTCCCTCAAGGATAGGTATTGGGACCTGTACTTTTCAACTTGTTCATTAATGACCTAGAATTAGGAGTGAGCAGTGAAGTGGCCAAGTTTGCTGACGACACTACATTGTTCAGGGTTGTTAAAACAAAAAGGGATTGCGAAGAGCTCCAAAAAGACCTCTCCAAACTGAGTGAATGGGCGGAAAAATGGCAAATGCAATTCAATATCAACAAGTGTAAAATTATGCATATTGGAGCAAAAAATCTTAATTTCACATATACGCTTATGGGGTCTGAACTGGCGGTGACCGACCAGGAGAGAGACCTCGGGGTTGTAGTGGACAGCACGATGAAAATGTCGACTCAGTGTGCGGCAGCTGTGAAAAAGGCAAATTCCATGCTAGCGATAATTAGGAAAGGTATTGAAAATAAAACAGCCGATATCATAATGCTGTTGTATAAATCTATGGTGCGGCCGCATTTGGAATACTGTGTACAGTTCTGGTCGCCTCATCTCAAAAAGGATATGATAGAGTTGGAAAAGGTTCAGAAGAGAGCAACCAGAATGATCAAGGGGATGGAGCGACTCCCTTACGAGGAAAGGTTGCAGCATTTGGGGCTTTTTAGTTTAGAGAAAAGGCGGGTCAGAGGAGACATGATAGAAGTGTATAAAATTATGCATGGCATTGAGAAAGTGGATAGAGAAAAGTTCTTCTCCCTCTCTCATAATACTAGAACTCGTGGACATTCAAAGAAGCTGAATGTTGGAAGATTCAGGACAGACAAAAGGAAGTACTTCTTTACTCAGCGCATAGTTAAACTATGGAATTTGCTCCCACAAGATGCAGTAATGGCCACCAGCTTGGACGGCTTTAAAAGAAGATTAGACAAATTCATGGAGGACAGGGCTATCAATGGCTACTAGCCGTGATGGCTGTGCTGTGCCACCGTAGTCAGAGGCAGCATGCTTCTGAAAACCAGTTGCCAGAAGCCTCAGGAGGGGAGAGTGTTCTTGCACTCGGGTCCTGCTTGCGGGCTTCCCCCAGGCACCTGGTTGGCCACTGTGAGAACAGGATGCTGGACTAGATGGGCCACTGGCCTGATCCAGCAGGCTCTTCTATGTTCTTATGTTCTTATGTTCTGTTTTTGTTTCACACTTTCTGCTGGAATGTATGAGGTTCAACTCCAACTTGGTGGGTTGAGGCTGCATGGGGTTAATAAGGGTAGCTAGAGAGCGAGACCTCTTGCTGGTTGATCCCTTTGATCCTGCCATCTCTTCCCTTCCTGCTAGACTGATAAGCAATGGGATGTTTGATCCCAGTTCCTTCCCGCCTCTCTGTGTGTTCTCTTTCTCTTGAGAGGGGAGCAGACATCTCCTCTTTGTCTCTCCTCTCAACCAGGATGAGGGCGCGTACTGGGACCAGTGCTTGTTGCTCCAGCATAGCTAGTTAGCTAGATATAGAACTCTTTCCTATCAAGCATGTACTTCCAGAATAAAGTAGTTGTTTCTTATTTTAAAGCTTAAAGTCTCTGTCTGACTAATTTGCAGGGAAGGTAGAATCTTAGCAAAGATTCAAACGCACACACTAAGCTCGCTCAATACTCTCCGTTCTGCAGCGCTACGCAACTCAATAGAGAATTCCGACACTTTCTAAAAGGCGATTGCACATGTGCACATCAGACCAAGGGCATGATTCCTCCAAATGTCATTGGCATTTCCTTCCTCATTCACACATGGGGAGGGAGGGAGGCTTTTGGTGTCTGGTGTGAAACTGGTCAGATATCCCATATGACCTCTGATACTTTGGGCATGACTAAAGCATGGGTAATTTCAGTGGGAGAGATTTAAGCACATGCATATCTTTGCCAAAGAGACTTAAAAGTTGCTTGAGTTTCCCCCCTCTTATTTTCCAATGGAGGCAGTTCACACGGTCAGCTGTAGAACATTGAGTTCTAAGATATCTAGTGATGTACATGGTTGAGTGAGTCACGTGTAACTCTCTCTCTCTCTCTCTCTCTCTCTCTCTCTCTCTCTCTCTCTGTGTGTGTGTGTGTGTGTGTGTGTGTGTGTGCTGCTATTCTCATCTTTGCAACCTCTGTTTTGTGGGGATGATAGTTATTACTATAACTACTGGACAGTGATGTAACTACTGGACAGTGATGTAGTTATCCATGGTGGTGGTGGGGGGGAGGGTTCTTAGTCCCCTTACTTTTTTTTGGAAGCCAGGTCCCAGCAGAGTCCCTATGCCTCCAGCAACTTATGAGCCAAGCAGCATGAAAGGAAGGGTGTTAGCCACTGAGAAGAGTATTCTAAAGCAGTATTCAAGCATGGCCAGATTATTCTATATTCTTAGAAGGTTGTATCATCTTAGAAGGGGGCATGGCTGTGATTAGTACAAAAGGGCCCTGCACTTCTGAATTTGCCACTACACTACTGCTACTACAACAACTACTACTATTGGTGTAGTTTGCCTATTTAAATGCAGACATTACACACCTGAAACTGTTGCATGCCACCATAGCTGTCATGTCAATGTCATTTTGTTTGTTTGTTTGTTTGTCTTGTCTCCCTCCAGCCGGATGAGGATGAAGGGGACGAAAATAAGGCCCGGGGAAACTGGTCTAGCAAGTTGGACTTCATCCTTTCCATGGTGGGTTATGCAGTAGGGCTGGGCAATGTCTGGAGGTTCCCGTACCTGGCCTTTAAGAATGGGGGAGGTATGGATTTTCCTCTCTTTTTACATCCTGCAGCTCAGAAAGGGATAACACTGAGGCCCTGATCCACCAGCCAGTTTTAATGGAGCGCGTAGCTTGAACGTAAACTGCCTCGATCAGCTTAAATTCAAGCTCTTCCATTCCTTTGGTTTCTGGATCGGGCTTTCAGCCAGCACATGAGAGGGATGGGGGTGGGTGCTGGGGGTGAGGGAGAAAGGGATTGGACAGGGCAGAGCCAGAAGCTGCCCAACAGAAACCCGCGTGCTGCTCGGAAAAACCGTGGCAACCCGGTACCCCTTCGACTTTAACGCTACAACTATCACGTGATAATGTTTTGATCTCGGTGTGGTCATAGGCAAGATTATTTCGACGCGGATTAGACTGTAACCCAGTCCTGTCCGCAATCTGCGTGGTTGAAGTGTGAACAAAATAGATGGCAAGGCTGGCTTGCGGGTGAAGTGGTATGGTCCTTATTCCAATGGATGAGGCGTATAAGTGTGTGACCCTGTGTGAGAGACGTAAAATAGGCAAACCGGCTGAAGGTGTGCAGTGAAGCTCAACATCGCCACAGCTGAGAGCGACCTTGATAGGATATAACAGAGTGTATACATAAATAAAACATAAAAACGAGCCCTGCAGGGTATTTACTAGCCTTTCTTTTGCTGGGATTCACTGAAATGTGCGAATCCCATTGAAAGGATGACCCTTCCATGCTTGGGATCGCCTGCGACCCTCCAGCTGAACCCCACTGAGCTCAGTGAGACTTGATTCTCAGTAAGCAAGTGCAGGACCGCGCGGCACATCTCCCAACCTTTTATTCTTCCAAATGTTTGCTTGCGAAGGAGGAAAGGGAGCGCGGCAATTATTTCAAAGAGCAAATTAAGCTAGACTTTCACAACAAACCCTTCAGAAAGCGTTTAGCATGCAGGTTACCTCAGCTGCCATCCTAAGCAGTTATTAAGAAGCAAGCAAGAGTGTCCGCAGAAATATTTCTAGCGGGGCGGGTAAGATCTATGAATGGTTACTGCGGTATGGCTATAGTTTGTTTTCTTAAATTGCCCTCCACAAGCCGCCCTCCTTTCGGGGTGGGTGGGGAGACAGGGAAACTTCCAAGTAAGCAGGCAATAGGTGAGGAAATGGAAAGTGAAGAACCAGTGAAATTCTGAAAAATAAAATAAAATATAGTTGATATTTTTATTTTTTCCTGTCCGGTACACTAAACCTTCTTGATTTATAAAAAGAAGGGGGCGGGGGGGGGGCGCAAATTGGGAAATATATGTTCACCAGTTTCAGCTATCGTAAAGAGAGGGAACCGACCTGGGGAAAAGCAAATATAAAAAGATTTTCATTTATTAGAATTAGCAATGTCTAAAACCAACATATATATTTTTTCCCTTTAGAAATGATGAAAGCTGTAACAACCCCTTACACTCACAAACAGGAATAGTGGGATGTTCCTTTAAAATAACCCGCTCTTTCAGTGTATATTACAGTATTGCAATTATTCTCGTTGTTTTAATTACTATGGGAGTATGGTAATTTCCTTTCCAAGCTGTGTACTACAAATAGATAAAATCAAATCAATCTTATAGATATTAAAACTTTTCATGAGTGATGAAGCGTATATTTTTCTGCTTTGATTAATTGCACTAAGGCTAAGAGGTAATTTCTCCCTCCCCCCTTCCACTAACGCCACATTTTATCATATTCTGGTCTAGTTTGTACGTATTGCTGTATATGTGTATATATAGTCAATATCTAGTCAATATACCCAGCCCTGCCGAAGTCAGCTTTCTTATTGTTTTGAATGATCTGGAGAAAACTTTCAACTTTATCTGCAATAGACTGCATGTGTTAAACATTTTGTTGTCTCAAAATCTACAGGAAGAGGTTGTTTATTATCATTCATTTTCAGTGGGGAAAAGGCTTAATTCTGGGTCGCTATGTCTCCAGCATCCTACGAGTCAATCAGCATGAAAGGGGAATGTGTTAGCCACTGAGAAAAGTCTTCTAGCTTGCTTCCTTGTCCTTTCCTGCTAACTGGAGTCAATCAGAGTGAAAGGAAGTGAGTCAGTCACTGAGAGGACTCTCTTCAGTAGCTAACACACTCCCCTTTCATGCATATTGGCTCCTAGGGGCATCTGTTGTTGCTGGAGAAGGCATTAACAAGGATCTCATTCTCAACCTACAGTAAAAAGGGGGGACATGGATATGATTATTATAAAGGGACCCTGCACTTCTGAATTTGCCACTACACTACTGATGCTGCTTAGACAAACTGAGGCTGAATTCGGGTTAGGACTGAAATCCTGTGTACGTTTGCTTTGAAAGACGTCACATTGAATTTACTCCCAATTTAGCAGGATCGAACGAAATCACAAACGCATTTATTAAAGTTAATCAAGAACGAGTACGCACGGAAGTACATTCTAGTCAATTCAGACATGCAGCTTAAGGATCCGATTCCCAGAGAGTTTACGCAGGCGTAATACTTGATCCAGTGCAAGTGCTTTGTGTTTTCAACGTCACTGCAAAGCTCCTGACTTCGATTTCAGAACAAAATCCTCTCAGCGCGGATTCTCTGTCCTAATAGGGATTGGCTAACTGACCTTTTCGGGCTACCACAGCAGCGATAGTGGGTTCTTTTTTCATCAAAGTAGCGAATACAGTTGCTTGGAAGGCTGCCTCGTTCAGTGCACAAATGCCACCAAATATAATTTATTTTGAAATCTGAAACTAGACGTTGCCTGCTTCCAGCACAAGGTACCGCCTCCCCCAAAAAACCCGACCTTAGCTTTCCGCTCCAGGAAGCCCTGAGACGCAGTTGTAGGTGATGATGAGAGAAATGATGAGACTTAATTGAATTAGCTGCACCACTTGCAGCACGTCTGGCGACCATTTCCACTCCCAACAGTCAGCCTGGCTCGACACTGTGCAGCAGCAACTCCATGCTATACCCAAAGGAGAAGGCGGGTCAGCAGCGGTTGAACCAAGCAAGGCAGCTTTTATCGAGGTAGCTAAGAAGGGAGAAAAAGCCCTGCACAGGCGGCGATTCTAGACATATTTGCCAGGAGATTAGTTCCACTGCATTTAATAGGATTTACTCCCAAGTAGATATATACACAGAATGGCATTCTTCATTAGAAGTCCCATTGATTCCAGTGCAGCTGACTTTCTATGCATGCTGCAATTCTATGTGTGTTTACTTTGCAATCCTATCATTGCCCACTCCGAAGTAAGCACCATTAACTTCAATGGAACTTACTCCCAGATAAACGCCCAGATGATTGCAACCTCAACTGGGAGTAAGCTCTGTAGGCAATGTGTTTTAGACTGCACATATATTTACAACTCTGATTCTGCTTACTTGGATGTAAGTGCCACTGAAATAAGTGGGTCTTCCTTCAAAATAAGAATTGTTAGGATCAGCCTGAACTTTTTAAAAAAAATGTCATTGGTAATGTCCCATGTTTTTATGGAGCGTGAAAATACCGCTGCTAATCTGACCAGTGTACAAAGCTTTTCCTGCCTGGCTTCTGCCAAAAAAGCATCTTTGCAAAGGGTTCTTAAAGAGGGAAGTTCTTAATTCCAGAAAGTTTGGCATTGCTCTGCAGAGTTTTGGGGAATGATTCAAGGGCTGTAAAGTACTTTTGCAATGTACAAAGTAGGAACAACAACAGAGTGTGGGCTGTGCACTTTTTCATCCATGCTGTCCCTAAGATGTGTCTTCTCTTCTCCTATTAGGTGCATTTCTTATTCCCTATTTGACAATGCTGGCTCTTGCTGGACTCCCTATCTTCTTCCTGGAAGTTTCTCTGGGGCAATTTGCTAGTCAGGGGCCTGTGTCTGTTTGGAAAGCCATCCCTGCCTTACAAGGTGAGTTGAGCAGAAACAGTGCATCCCTGTGCATTTTGTGGAGATTCCTTGTAAGTCGGAGGTCTTGGTTTACCTTCAGTTTAAAGCAAGAGATGAAATGGATTCTTCTCTGGTGGCACTGCTACAAGAACAGTGGCGGATGCTCTGCAGTCTGACTTTGACCTTGAGATGACCTTGCATTGACTGATGTAGTAGCAATGCAGCAGTTTTCTGCTTTAGTGAATCCTTGCTGCACTTCCCAGCAGGAGAGCATTCCATGGCTGCATTGCTTTTATGGTGTCATATACATCTCATAAAAAAAAATATTTGCCTTCAATGCTAAATATCCCTCTCATGCTATGCTACACATTGCTTTTCCACTTCCCTTGCAGAGGCAGCATTGAGGAGTGCTGTTTCAGGGTTCAAGGTGTCTGGTGTGGTGGCAAAAATATACACATCAATAGCCTATTCTCTGTTGTGTTAAAACGAAATTGCAACAAAGCAGTTTATCATAAACACATTTAGTTTTGATTCTTTCATTTAAATGGTATGTAACAAGTAAGGTACTGCTGAGTAAGAAATCACATATGGTCTCAAGACATGGGATGGATGGTGTGGCAACTCCACTGCTCTCCTATAAGGCAGCCTTAGCTGGATTTTGTGCCTACCAGGCTAAAAATATTCTATGGATTGCAACGGACTATGCTGCAGTGCAGGTTTACTTGTGGGAATAAGCCATGCTGAATTCAGCAGGACCTACTTCTGTATTTTAAAAAGTACAGGATTGGGTTGTATGATATGTTGAACAGTTTACAATAAAGGAAAGTCTGAAAAATAAAGTGATCTCTAAACAAAAATGCATTTGTATATGACTAGACCTTATCTCAGCCTTTTACTTCCCGATGTATTGTTAGCAGTTTAAATCGGGATGGTGTCTAATTTTACCTATTTCTCTTTTGCAGGCTGTGGCATTGCTATGCTGATTATCTCTGTCCTAATAGCCATATATTATAATATTATATTGTGCTACACACTTTTCTACCTTTTTGCATCCCTTGTACGTGTGTTACCTTGGGCTTCCTGTAACAATCCATGGAACACACCGGATTGTAGAGATAAAAACAAACTTTTATTAGGTGAGTTGGAGTATGGTTTTCCTTCATACCATTGACAGTTTCCTTTAAGGTCAGATTCTTTAAATCCATCGTATCTGTTCTGTATATCTGACAATTCTGCCTTCTTATGAAGAGCAATGAGAATTCTCATGGATCTGCTATGGCAAAAATTCAGTTTCTTCTTTTCACGATAAAGGTAACAACACTGAAATGTACACATATTTACTAATACGCAAAAAAAACCCCTTGCGGTTTAAGAACATACCTATAGTCCACAGATATTTCTATCCAACTTTAAAGAGCAGGGAAATTGGGCAGCTATAGTGAATGCACCAGGAGAGCAGGAGACCTGACCTCCTCTCTGAGATATTGGACTGCCCTACAAATTGGTCAAAATGCAAACACCATTTGGGTTGGTCTTTCACAGTCCAATCCACTTGCTGTGTAGCTTGGAATAATTTCAAAGCCTTGTCATTGTGAAGACAGCCTTTTGTGTTTCAAATTGGAGGTTATATTTCTATTTTGGGTGCATTAACAGTTGAATCTGAAACTGCAGTTTGATGTAAAATCAGACTGATTCCAATATGTTGCTACTTCAGCAATGACTAGCTGTTGGAAAAAAGAGGATGCATGTTTTCAGCCTGCTGTGTTTAAACCACTTCATTTAAGGCAAGGTGGGCACAGTCAATTAAAAACATAAAGCACACCTAGAATTTTGCTAGAATATATTTCACTTCCCACTGTTTTATCTTGTGCAAATTGAGACACTCCTCATGTCCACTGGAAACTATTCTGCAGAATAGTCAGTGCCATTATTCCACAATTATGTTTGGAGTTTTTTTAGTGTAAATTTTGCAAAGTGTTGTTGTACTTCACATATTCACAGAAATAGAAACAAAAGAAAATGATTTCCTATAGGAAACGTCACTAAAACTGCAAAGGAAATCAGACATATTTAAAGTGACCGTGTGAACTATATCAACTGTCTTCATAATGTTGCTTCCTCTTCTAAAACAAGATCAGCACAGCACATGTCTTCTTTCTATTATTTGGGCTGATTGCAGGTGTTGCCACCATTCACCATATGCTTAGAGGCACGTTACCAAATTCTTCCAAGCTACACAGGAAGTGGATTGGACTGTGAAAGACCAACGCAAATGGTGTTTGCATTTTGACCAATTTGTAGGGCAGTCCAATATCTCAGAGAGGAGGTCAGGTCTCCTGCTCCCCTGGTGCATTCACTATAGCTGCCCAATTTCCCGGCTTTTTAAAGTTGGATAGAAATATCTGTTGGCTATAAACCGCAAGGTATTCTGCCTATTAGTTAATTTCTCTGCTCTTTAATCCAGTAGGTAAGAAATGGGATCCTGTGCAAGTTTGCTGAGGATGAATTGATCATTTGCATGCTTATTGAGTTCAGTGGGATTTACTCCCCTGCAAGCATGCTTAGGATAGGTGAAACTGACCACAGGGGATGAGGAGGGGGAGGAAGGGAGGAAGGGCAGAGGGAAGGAAGGGGATGGGAGTAGGCAGAAGGGGGAGGTGAGGAGAAGGACAGGTTTGATCATTTGTATGTTTATTTTCAGTGGGATTTACTCCGGTGCAATCATGCTTAGGATAGGTAAACCAGACCAGGGAGGGGGAGGGGAGGGGGGAGGGCTGGAGTGGGCAGGGGAGGAGGAAGAGAAAGAGGGGAGAGGAGGAGCAAGGGAAAGGAGAGGGGAAGGAGAAAAAAGGGAGGTCTGATCATTTGCATGCTTTTTGAGTTCAATGGGATTTACTCCTATGCAATCATGGTTAGGATAGGTAAAACTGACCATGGGGGAGGGGGAGGGGAAGGGGAAGGGGAAGGAGTGGATTGGAGGGGGACAAAGGAAGGGGGAGGGGAGGGCAGGTTTGATCATTTGCATGCTTATAGAGTTCAATGATATTTACTCCAGTGCAATCATGCTTAAGATAGGTAAAACTGACCATGGGAAGGAGGAAGGGGAGGGGGAAGAGGGGGAAGGGGAAGGGGAAGGGGAAGGGGAAGGAAGGGATTGGACGGGGATGGGGATGGGGAGGGAGGGGTGAAGGAAGGGGGAGGGAAGGGGCAAGAGGGAGGGGACAAGAAGAAGGAGAAGGGAGGGGACAAGAAGAGGGAGAAGGGAGAGTGGGTTTGATTATTTACATACTTTTTGAGTTCAATGGGATTTATTTCTGTGCAACCATGTTTGAAAATGGAAATGAACTGCCTTCAAGTCGATCCCGACTTATGGCAACCCTATGAATAGGGTTGTCATGGTAAACAGTATTCAGAGGTGGTTTTACCATTGCCTTCCTCTGAGGCTGAGAGGCAGTGACTGGCCCAAGGTCACCCAGTGAGCTTCATGGCTGTGTAGGGATTCGAACCCTGGTCTCCCAGGTCATAATCCAACACTGACCTGGGAAAGGGGCAGGGAGGGTAGGAGGACGGGAGGAGATTGGGTGGGTGGGCACTGGCCAAAAGGGAAGCCCTTTCCTTTCCAAAAGGAAAACATTGTGAATAGTATCATTGCTTTTCAGCATTTCCCCCACCTTTTTGTTCTACAGCAGGCACATGTAGCCTCCCACCCAAATTTAAACCAACACTGTCCCTGGCCACATCCACACCAGGCCTTTATTTCACTTTCGAGAGTCATGGCTTCTCTCAAAGAATCCTGGGAAGTGTAATTAGTGAAGGGTGCTGAGAGTTGCTAGGAGATGCCCTGTTCCTCTCACAGACCTTCATTCAGAATGGCTGACTGTTCAACCAGTCTGGCCATTGGAGCTCTCTCTGGGGAATAGGAGTCTCCTCTCAGCACCCTTCACAAACTAAACTTCCCAGGATTCTTTGAAGGAAGCCATAACCATCTCAAGTGAAATCAAAGTCTGGTGTGGGTGTGGTCCCCTGATTAGCCAAGCCAAACAGCTGTGAGTCTGGCTTTTAGAACACACTGACACTTGGTTCTTACTGAGCATACCCAACGTTATAATTGGGTTCAAGCCAAATTTTCTTAAATTAATGAAACATCAGCCAGGCATTTTTTTAACATTTAAACAGCAGAAGATGAAGGTCAGAGTATGGGGCAAGGTCAGTAATAGGATTACAGGTACTCTGTGAACATGGCTGATTTTTAATATATTTCAATAGATTATGAGAACTCTTACAGAAAAATGTCCAAAAGGGCTCTCAGGTTTCCTCCCCTCTTTTTACACTTTGAACTCTCTATTCTCTCTGACTGTTTTGTGTATCACCATAAAAATTGACAGGGTTGTTAAGCAAGCGTTTCTGAGTTCAGGACTATAAGTATTGTAACATTTTGTTTTGAAATGAGGTTATTGGAAGCATCAGAATGGCATGGGGGTTATTTTCTATTTAACATTGCAGAATGTGAAAAATCCACACTGGCTATAGTATACAGCCACTCAAGTGACTGTATAATCAGATGTAGAGATGATATTAAAAGATGAATTCTGCAATACCATCAACTTTTCACACTTTCCCCAATCATAGGTATTTCAACTATAACACCTTCATTGTGTTCACACAGTGCCGAAGTAACTTCACAATATGTTATCATAAACTAAAAGAATTTCAAGGATCACAATGCTATTGAGGCACAATCATCCTTACACAAGGCACAATCATATCAATCTTCCACAAATCAACTCGCCCAATCTGGATCACAGTGCTCCACAATAGGAGATCAGATGCAATACATACTGATGTTACCCAACACACCCCAGTCTTGGTCAGAGCTTGGAAAAGTTACTTTTTTGAACTACAACTCCCATCAGCCCCAGCCAGCATGACCACTGGATTGGGCTGATGGGAGTTGTAGTTCAAAAAAGTAACTTTTCCAAGCTCTGGTCTTGGTAAACTGATCTGAGAATATTTCTGGAAGCAAGACAATAAATTTAAATAAAAGACTTCAAAATTTGCAGAATTAATTTATGGGAAGAGGAAGATGCTTTAAAAAGATCAAATGAACAGTGCATCTCCATGCTTATTCGGAAATAAGTCTTACTGTGTTCAGTGGGAATCACTCACAGGAAAGTGTGTAGAGAGTTCCAGCTTGAAGGTTCCTTGACCCAGAACTGAGACTGGATCAGTAAAATTCATTGCATATATCTTCCACATCTATGGTCAGGCAACGGTTTACCAGAGATTGTTCTGATAGACACTTCTTACTTTCAGACTTCTCTGGGATTACTTTAAAATTCACGTTTTTTCTCCTTGGCTTTTCTTCATGCTTTTCCATTCCCGTTCCAGCAGTCAATGAATATGCTTGGCCATCACAGGACTAGCTTTTGGGACCTATTGCTTTCTTAGGGGTTTTCCCTTAATTTCTTCTCATTTTTGCAAATTTTGGGATATCTCTGAATCTGCTGACACCTTCCCCTTTGTGTGTGGATGGTGCTGTTTTGTCTGTATAAGAACGTGGATAATGAGTTTACTTAATACATTGGATAATTATAGACTGATACAGAGTGACTGAATTGCAGAAAGATAGACCTTCTGGTCTCCCATGCCAGTTGTGTACTCATATACTCTTGACATAGCACCCACCAAGTATGAATAATTCAGAAATTAATAATCAAGCCAACATAAGTTCAACTTTTTGAGCCACCTTTATAAGCACTGAAAAGAAACATAAAATAGGATTCTAACAAGTACTCTGACACATTTAAATCTGTAGCTCCATGGGGCACATACTGAAAATCAGAAAGTGTCTCTAGACTTATCTAGATACATTTAGAAAGCAAAGGGTGTTCTCTGTACTTCAGCTGGAGTACATAGTTGGCCTACTCAGTTATCAGTGGGAAAAACTGTTTAGGTTAGGTCACATGGAACTTCAAGAAGGAGGGATTTTTTTGTGGTGGTAATGACAACTTTCTGTTAGTGCTGAACCAGTAATAGTTGTTAATCGCAACAGAGAAATCTTCACTGAATGAAGGAGGATGTGCTAATCCTCTGCAAAAGGAAAGGGTTGGATGGGGGTGGGGAGAGCCGTTTTTTTAAAAAAAGGGTTGTGCACTGAAGAGGGTACATATACAGTTTCCAGTGTAAAAGCTTAAAACTGTTTTCAAATGGCTGGACATTCAAAATAGCATGTATGGGGGGAAATGACTTATGTACCTTGCATTGATGTTGTAAGCACTCTGTAACTCAGAACTGGGGAAGCCAGTGGCCCTCTGCACTACAAGTGCCATCATCCCTCACCACTGGCCATGCTGGCTGGGATTGATGGGAGCTGTAGTCCAACAATATCTGGAAGGCCACAGGTTTCTCATCCTTGCTTTAACTTATGCATGACATGAGCCGAGCCACTTTTCCTACACTCATTCATGCGGGTGGGGGTGGGGGTGGGGAGAATAGGGCTTTGTTTTGTTTTTTACCAGCAGCTCTAACTAACAGTTTGAGTTGTAGGAAGCAGCAGTTCCTGCTCCATGATGCTGAGACAATCTCATTTGGTTGGTTCAGTTATGACTGAGCAGTCCTTTCCATAACAACTTCAGTGGCGTCATGTCACTGATTTCCCCTTTTTGGGGGTAGGGGGGATAGTTTCCTGTTGTGAGAAGGTGTCCTTTAATGTATGGTGTTCTCATGATCCCACATGAGGGTTAAGGGCTATGCCCAGAATTCATTTGAAGTTTCAGCCTTATCAGTGAACTAATTCACATGCAGCTTCAATGGTGGGAAATCCAGGGTGAGAAATGACTGGTTGAGAATCTCATTCATAATGTTGGCATGGATATTGACTCCAACGTCAGGCAGGCAAGCATGAGATTGTGATTTCAAAGATAAGGTAGGGATTAATGTTTTTAGACTACATTCCAAGAGCAGAGGATGTTAGAGTCTGGCACTGCAATCCAATGTATATTTACTTGGAAGTAAGTCTCATTGAGCTGAGTGGGGATTTCTGCCTACCAAATTGTTGAGAATTATGGCCTGAGTGGCTAAATATTGGTCTGTGGCAATTTTATATTTTTACAATTAAAATGGCTACAATATGAATATATTACCATGTCATCATCAGTACTGTGGTGCAGAAACAATTTCAGCAGGTTTGCTGCTGTTCTCATCCTGCTTCATCCTGTCTCTTTTATATTACTTTTAACACTACAGGTGTGCTGTCCTATCTGCATCTAGTAGCAAGACTGGCCCTACCATTAGACAGAATGAGGCAGTTGCCCCAGGCAGCGGATGCTGGATGGTAGTTGTGGTGAGGTGGAGGAGGACAGAGCTATGTGTGCTGGACAGAGCTATGTGTGCTGCACAGCTTGCTCTGTGCCCCAAAGCTAGCTTGCAGACTTCAGGTATGGTGTGGACAGGTGGTGTCCTATCATGAGGGTGCAGTAAGATTCAACTGCCAATCAAGTTGGCTTCTGTACATGGAAGAGGGGTGCAATCTTGTATGCCTCAGGTGGCAAAATGTCTTAGGTCAGTCCTGTCTGATAGTTATCTTAACCATAGGCAAAAAATCAATGGCACTCAACATCTTTGTGTATGGCAGGGATGGTGTGTACCTCCAGGTTCTTTTGGGTTACCAAAGATGAGATGCAGACAAGAGATTTGCTTACAAACAGTTAAAATTTATTGAGTAACTTATAAGCATACAGCCAAGTATCCCAATAAAAGTGGAACAGTCCCACAGCTCTGCAGTAGCTGGGTCAGACTGAACACCCCATTGAGCACAAGACACACTTTTATAGCATAAAAGTTGGCATACAACTATTAGGATTACATACAATATTGGCATGATTAATGAGCATATAGACATCAAAATCACATTATCATGGCACCTGTTGCCTATAATTGGCTATTCTGACCTTTTCACAGAACACCTTCAAAAGCAGACTAATTGCTAGAAAACTATATTATCAAAAATGGAAACACCCTGGCATCCTTCCTTGGCAAACTATATGCCTGTTATATCTTTGTCTCTATCTCGGCTAACAAGCAGCTGCTGCACTATTGGGCCATTGACCGTCCCTTGACTCGTCCACCTGTGGCTAACGAGCAGCTACTGCCCTATCATTGACCGTCCCTTGACTCATCCACCTGTTTATGCCAAGCAAACCCTTGACTCTATGCCTATCAGTTTCCTTTAATGTGAATTAACAAGGTACCTTCCCCTAACGATGCTTCTTTCATGTCTCAAGGTAACAAGGTGCTTTCCCAGCATCATACTGGGCAAGCCATCATATCCTCATTAGAACACCTAGATAAGATCCCAAGTGGTCATGAGGTGATCTGACATACCCAAGGATGCTGGGGCTCTAAAGGGAAAATACAATCCTTTAGGCTAACTAACAAATACACACTGGATATATGCTTAACATAAGGCTATAATACCTTGCTATAGACCTCTACTTGCTTGCTGGGATAATAAACTTGGTACAGGGTATACAGATGGGAATCTCTGGATGTTGGGAGACTTGAACTCCTGATATGCCTCATTATTGGTGGCCATGATGGCTGGAGCTGATGGCAGTTGTAAGTCCAGTAACATCTGGAGGGCCAAATCTTCCCTATCTCTGGTTCATGGCAAAATCAGTTGCATTACATGAAAAGGCATTCCATCCCCTCCTTGTAAACAAAGGTTTCAGAGGGATTATCTTTTCGCACCCCACTGGACTATAACTTGGGAATCAGAACCAGAATTCTGAAACAGCATTCATAACTCTTGTGCCGTTCAGTATACTGCACCCTAAAAACTTCTTTGCTGGTATAAAACCTATGAGGTTCTGATCCGAAGAACACTAACTTGCCACTAAATCCCAGTGGTAACCAATGGCATGTTTTAAAACTGTATGTTGAAGCAGCTAACCCTCCAGTTCAGGGGGCCTGCTCTCTCTCCCCTCCCCCAAGCAATTGTTCCTAACCCTCCAAGACTCCGCCAATTTTGGTGGCAGCCGAAAAAGAAAATAAAGTTAACACAGCACTGAGGTGGGTGGACCACAGCACCATGATAGGGATGTGAATCACCCCCTCCCCAATAATCAAATCAATCATTTGATAAGTGGGGAGAGGATGTTATCCCTCTCCTTAGCTGTTCTGCCCTGATCAGTTGATGAGGGGGCTCTCCACCTTTGTGCACATGTCTGCCTTTGTACATGTGCTCTGTGTATGTGGACATGCAAAAATGTGCATGCAAGACTGTGAGGTGGACATACCCATTGCTGGGTTTGGGCCTTTCCCCATTCCTCGAGGGTTGGGCAAGGATGAATTTGGTCCTTCGGCCAAAACAGATTACCTACCTCTCCTGTAGGTCATCATAAAATATATACAAAATACTGAGACCTCTCTTAGCATTGCAGATATGCATTCAATGCTTAGTATATTATAGCAATCCAAATTACCCCATAAACTGTTTACTTATCAGGTGATTGTCTTGTTAAGATCCAACAGTGGTTTGACCACCTTTACTCCCTCCCTCCCCCACCTTCTGGGTTACTACAGTGAATAAGGTTGTCTTACAGCAAACATATTTATTTAGATCCAAAGAAGTGAACTTTTTTCCCCCAAAGTCACAGGAAAAAGAAAGACATAAAACGAATCTTTTCTTAGGGAAAATGGACATAGTGACCTGTTGGTTTCCTCCACAAATACACAGATGTGTATCTATCTCCATGTGCTTTTATTGTATCTTCCACCAAAATATGCAAGGGGAGCAAACTTATTGAAGATGGAGTTGTCAGTCCATTAGATTTTTATGTTACACTTTCCTTTCCTTATATATTCTGCATTTATTTCCCACAACAGGAATGATAATTGGAAATGGGGGCCTTTGTGTGGCTCTTTATGAAAGCTAATTTCAAACATAACGCTACAGCTAGTCACCACTGATGCCCAGGATGGCATTAGTTTCACCTGTGTGCCTGTTTTTTTTGTGGTACAGTTAGCTATAGTTTGTGAATGCTATCTGCATAAATTGCACCTGGTTGGCCACTGTGAGAACAGGATGCTGGACTAGATGGGCCACTGGCCTGATCCAGCAGGCTCTTCTTATGTTCTTATGTTTTTAATTAACAAAGTGTATTGTGATATTGCTAACATTAACAAGACTTCGATGATATTCTACCCTTTGATTTGATTTGCTATTCTACCCTTCAGTCTTTTAGGTTGAAATCCTATACTAAATTACATGGAAGTAAATATCATTGATCACAATAGGGCTTAGTTCTGAGTAGGTACATATAGGCTTGTACTGTCAAATTATGTTAAAAAATCAGTAAGGGCTTTTTCTAATCAGTTTTTTAGCTAGACTTTCAAATACTTATTAATATTGCTGCCTTTGTCAATTATTTTCAGATTGTTTGTATTTATTGTGTCTTTATGGTATTGCGAGTTGCCTTGGGTGCTTCATGCCCCAAATGATGACATAAATAAAGAATAAACAACAACCACAGTCAAAACATCCTGATCAAAATGTCTTTTCCAATACGCTACAAAAATGATTCTAGCTTTTAACATAGTTTATTCAAGGAATTTATAATGACAGTACAATCCTATGTGTGTCTACTCAAAATTAAGTTCCCTTGGCTGGCGGAAGGGCTGTAGCTCAGTGGGAGAGGATCTGTTTTGAATGCAAAAGGTTGTCAGTTCAATTACTGGCATCTCCAAGTAGGAAATCCTGGACAGCCCTGCCAGTCTCAGCACTGAGAAAGATGGACCAGTGATCTGACTCAGTATAAAGCAGCTTACTGTATCTCTCAGGGAGTTTACTCCTGGGTAAGGGGATATAGGATTTCAGTTGTAGGGTCACAAACAACACAGA
Organism: Rhineura floridana; assembly: GCF_030035675.1. Taxonomy (NCBI): domain Eukaryota; kingdom Metazoa; phylum Chordata; class Lepidosauria; order Squamata; family Rhineuridae; genus Rhineura; species Rhineura floridana. Next base: position 138,837,295 of record NC_084481.1, on the reverse strand, counting down.
GTGATAGGTTGGGCTGAAAGGCAGTGACCCACTGTGCTTTAAAGCTAGCAGCATACATACACTTTGATTTTCCACATTCATCATTGTTTTAGCCACTACACTAGTCCTCTATGATTCTTCCTCTTGACAATAAATGTCAACTTGTAAAACGTGTAAAAGTTCTTACTTGACTGTGGTGCTAACTAGCAAATCCTTTCTGTGTTTAATCAGAGATCAGTCCAACTGCAAGCTGTGTAATGCAATCCTACATATTTTTACTTGGAAGTAAGTCCTATAGTATTTGGTGTGGCTCACTCCCAAGAAAATGTGCATTGGATGAATTGTAGACTTGTAGTACGTTTGTGTATTTTAAATACATGATAGGGAAAGCAAATGCACACATGAGATTCTTACCACATCTCCAAAGTAATGTTTTACTTTGTTACTTTCTGCAAAGTACAAAGAGGGAGGGGAAGGCTGTTTGAGCACCCAGAATTTGCACGAGGCAGAAGTTCTTTTGATAAACATTATATCGAAAGTGCAGCAAGAGGAAGCACATTTTACCTGTGCATCTTCTTCCACCACTACTTCTTTAAAAAATCTGAACTAAAACTACTCTCTCAGAGCCCAGAGAACAGTCATCAGGGGAAAGGTCTCCCCATTGAGAATTGTCCTTGGCAAGGCTACAAAGCAGGGGTAGCCAACATGGCACCCTCTAGATGTTTTGGACTACAAATCCCATCAACCTCAGTCAGCAATGGTCAGGGGTGATGGGAGCTGTAGTCTGACAACATTTGTAGGGTGCCACATATGCAGAACAGGCCATATAATATTTGCTTCACAATTCCCTGTGCAGTTTGGCCACTATCAGAGATAAGACAGAGTTAAATAGGCCACAGGATATTTTAAAACTTTTCAGTAGTATGATACAGGCTTGCATAGGCATGTTTAAGTAGTCTCTGTCCGCACTGACAGTATGCATAAGCTATGGGTGAATCCCAATCCTTCAGCACACTTGGCTTTCTCGAACAATCACATAAAAGTGAGTTCCATAATAATAACCAGGCAAAAGCAGAAGAAAAAAATAGCTGACGTGGCTGTTTGTTTTTGACAATTTGGGCATTTCTAGAAATATGTGGGGAGCTATACAGTACTAGAAATAATGATGTCCCAGCACTGCTTCAAGTACTGCCCAAAGGGAATAGACATTTCTTGGTTTTGTAGAAGGCATATCCAGATTTCTGGATACTCCCATATTTATTGCAGGGCCAAAAACACACACACCTTTTATAGATGACAGAGCAAAGCTTTAAAGCTATAGATATGTGTGTGTGCTAGCAAGTTCAATATTGCTCGACAACTGTGTTGGAAATATTTTTTACCTTTCACCGATTTTGATGGAATTCATGAATGTTTGCGATTGTAGTCTTATTAATGTTTTTATTTTTCCTGAGTCATCATAAATATCTGCAGGCTGGAATGATGTGTGTAAACATTTTTTGCTCCAAAATAACCACAGCTGACTTGCCCTTTCCCCAAGATTACAAATGGATGCTTTTACTTATTAGTAATTGGCCATGTAAATGTAATTTCATGCTAGCACCTTCCAGTGCAATGTAGTTATTATTTTCTGCCTGTCGGTCAAAGTTTGATGGATAGCACTGCATGCAAAGATTTGTTTGTCTTTTGCTGCAAAGTGATTGCGCCCTCTGCTGATCAATTCTGTCTACTGCAGGGAAATCAACACTCAAAAACTAAGCTATAAAAAAGCTTGCTGCAGTGCAGCAAAAGTGACCTTACATGTCATCCTGTGATCTCACTCATGTTATGATAGAATCTCAGCAAGGCAAAACCAATCCAGCATATATAAATGAACATGTTCTATCCTACTGCACATTTCAGAACTGCCCTGTTTCTTAGGTGCCCTCTCAGTAATACAAGATCATTTAGGCTGCAATCCTATATCCAAGATTCTCAATGTGGCTCACCTCTGAATAGACATATGTCAGATTGCACTATAAGTAGATTTATTTTTAAGTTGAGAAGATGTGCAATAATATTTATGCACAATTAAGTCTATCAAGTGTATTCTTGTGAAGGGATCTGGAATATTACTACCCTTCGTAAAAATATAGGAACAAATTGAGACAAAAGAAAACTCTCAATGTAATATATTAGTAACATGGATTTACTCATTTGGAGTGTCATCAAGACTTTTGTAGGAGAAAGGATTGCTGCTTTTTGGGAAAACGAATACTTTTTATTTCTGTAGCATTAATAACTCTGTGCACAATATTGAAAAGGGTCTTCAGAAAGCAATTATTCCAAACTGGGGGTATGTTTCCACTTTTAAAAAATTCCACACTATTTTCTCAAATCTATATTTACCAGTGTGGAATCCTTCTTCCAAACACTGCAATCTAACACAATGTTAGGCATACAAAAAACAGTTTTAATAGGCTTTCCTCCTAATTCTGTGTTGGATTATAAAGGTCTTAGAATTTAAGTATAATCTCCATAAGCAAGAAGCAATGATTTGTACACAAGGATTAGACAATGAGACATATAGCACCAAGTATACAAAGGGTTGCAGTTTTTCAAATACCCACTGCTCTGTTCAAGTAAATGTAGGGTGAGGAAAACAGGAGAATGGAAAAACAGGTTACCACTGCCCCCTCTGCTGGCTAATTTGGGGAATAACACCTTCTTTTCAAAAAATACCTGCTGTGCACATGTTTCTGTGCTGAATGTTGGAAGTTTGCAAGAGCACAGTGGATTAATAAAACACGGGGACATATAAAGGCTCATTTCACACCAGTTAAACGTTTTTTCTTCTGTTCCACATGCCTCACTAGTTGTCTCTACTAACATTTAAGACAGAATTTCAAAGGCAACAAAATGCCTTTGTGAATTAATAAGAAGGGCGTGGCTTCCACCTATGTGGAATGACTTAGGAGATTCCACTCATTTGTACAGGTAATCACTGACGCTGCTGGCCTGGGTATTTCCATGTACTCAAAATGAAATTCCATTGTCTTAAAAGGCTGTTTATGTTCTCAGTATGTTTGTTATCTTTAGGTGCATTTGTCCAAATCCACTTTAAAACCTGAAAACTGCTGTTCAGGTTACATAGTGCTGTAAGTCACAACTGAAGCATTATTCAGAAGTCAGTAGTTTTGGATCAAATCCAATCAAAGAGCTGGCCTCCAAATACAATTGAAGCTAGAGCTGAAGCAAATTTCTGAACACTCAAGACTATTCCTATAATTAGAATTTGATTTCATAACTGTGAATTTAAGCTCTTCCCCTTGGAATGGTTGCAATGTTCCCCATATGGAAGCAATTCAATTTTGTGGTTTTAGAAAAGCCAAATAACAGGTAAAAGTATTGAACTTGGCAATTTTATATTTAATTTCAGAGCTTGAAATTCATCTGTGAGACTTGGGTTGCAATCTCGTACGCATTTACCTGGGAGGATGCCCCATTAATCTCAACAGAATTTACTTTTGATTAGACAGCTATAATATTGTACAGTTCATATTGAAAAATGTTAGAATATGCCCTGAAGTAACATTTCTGTAGAAAATCTGACAAAGCTTGACATTTCAAAAGTCTAACTCGAATGGCTAAATTTTTAATCCTCCCCATGTTTGTCAGCTCTAATCAAAACTGCCAAATTTATTATCTTATTTTACATCTCAAATGTTGCAATTTATAACATAACCATTCCCTATGCCTTCTTTTTTGGGAGGTGTGTGTGTTTTGTGTGTGTGTTTTATGTGTACATGTTCTTTTAAATGCAAAGAACAGGGCTGGCCAGTCTTCCTTTATCAGGGCATTTATACCTTAGTTTTATCTAAGAACTTGCACCTGCTGCAGCCATTAAAGTTCATGAGACCTTAATGATGTGACATTGGCCATTCTTGCCTTTAGAAGGCAGAACAGAGAGAATATGTGTCTGCATGATCCTTTTGTAAGCGATCAGATGTGGTCTTTCAATGCATCTCATTTTGCCCTATGTCAGTTATACTTCTGTTGCATAAGACAGATCAGGACAATATAGGTGGGCCTCTTGGCAGGATGTTAATATTTCTTTTTTAGGTACTGTTTTGTACACTTCCAGTTTAGAACTAAACCTATAGCATGGGAAATGTCTATATATATATAACCATTTCTCCCAAGACACTGTTTAGCTATAGGAATCGCATATAATTCATACTGACTTGGCGTTTGGAAGTATCCACACAGATTGATAAAAAGTTACTTAATAGAAAACAGCCTATATCTTATTGTTACCTGCCTTGGGCATCTTCAGGTAAACATTTATTAAAATTAATTAATAACCTTCCAAATGGACTTTCACTTCAAATGCACAAATCGGCAATTGTCCAATATAATTTTCAAATTACCTTCAAAAGTACAAGTCTTGCAATCAAAATGAATAGACCAAAGTTTCACTTAGTATATATTTTCTGTTCTTTTTCTAATGCCTAAAGAAACTGAGTAGCAGGAAACTAGCTTACTAAGGGCACAGTATAAAATAACCAATCACAAATTAGCAGTTAATAGCCTACAAATAATTTATACCAGCACACTAACTTTGTTAGATTGCGAGTACAGGCTTGCATTGTAGCAATGACCAAAGAATCCTGTGTGTGGGCAATACTAGAAAGCCCCATTTACTTATGGGCTCATTCTGTGGGCTTTTGGATGGGCACAACAAATTGCCAGTAGTCCTGCCAACGAAGCCTACTGTGTACCATGCCAGTATCTTTGGACAAACTTTTTATAAGCAGCAACAATATGACAGCTTACAATCCGGTGAAGGCAATGGAGCTGTTGCACAAAGGCTGAGACAACCCTATGCTTTTGCATAGTATATACAGCAGATCGGTAGAGTGCCTGCTTTGCATGCAGAAGATACCCGTTTTGATCCCCAGTATCTCCGGGGTGGGGGAGCTGGAAATGTCCCCATCTGAATCCCTGAATTAGACAATACTGAGCTAGGGTGACCATTTGTATAAGGCAGCTTCCTGTTTTCCCATGTAAAATCAGCCCACTGGAACTTAAAAAGTCTAAGGAACAATTCTATGCCTATTTACTTAGGAAAAAGCACCATTACACACAGAGTGAGTTACTTCTGGATAAGCGTGCAGTAGGATTGGGTTTAAGAAAAAAGTCCTTCAGTCATGCCGAGTTGTGATCTCATTGTTACTGTACTAATCAAGCAACTTCCAGGTTCTGAATTAGAAACATCACAGTCCAAGACAAATTAGACTCATCAATGGAAAGGAAGACTCAAACACAACTATATGCGTCTTCCTTCCTGCAACAAGATAAAAAATGTAAATGTACTGCCTTCAAGTCGATTCCGACTTATGGCGACCCTATGAACAGGGTTTTCATGAGGCTGAGAGGCAGTGACTGGCCCAAGATCACCCAGTGAGCTTCATGGCTATGTGGGGATTCGAATTGTTATTACTTAAGAGTCTTCAGATGTGTTTTAGCCCAGTAATTACTATTTTGATTTGTGTCTTCTCAGATTCCTGCATCATTGGTGACCACCCCAAATTACAAATAAAGAACTCTACTTTCTGTATGAGTGCCTATCCAAACTTGACAATGGTAAACTATACCAGCCATGTCAACAAAACTTTTGTCAGTGGCAGTGAAGAGTACTTCAAGTAAGTTTTTGTTTAAGTTTTGCAACAATTTAAAAAAGAAATCTAAGCCTGAAAGTCATTGGTTAACATACAACATTATTAACTGAATAGAAAAGTATAATTCCATCTTCTGCAGGTCCTTTGTCTGCTATTCATTAGTTGAGTATTTACGCCTGTCATTTTCACAACAATATATTGGGACTTCACTAATGAGTTAATTGCTCTAGATATGAAGACAAAAGTAAATTGATGGCATGTTAAACAAGGGCCAGGAAAACAGTTTTGGCATTCAAGAGGCAGATGTAGAGTCCAATGGTATGAGTGCGATCTTTGGATCTGGGTTCAAGTCTCATCAGTCTCCTTCCTACAGCTGACATCATATTGGCGTCACTGTAGACTTGCCTCACAGGATTGTTGTGAGAATGAAAGCATCGCTAAAATTATGCTTTATTATTGTGGCTGACCTGAGTTAATGTTTTTTGAGTTTAATGTTTTAAAAATTGTTTACCTAATCCCTTAAACATTTTTTTTAATTAAGCGATACCTACATTGTGGTCTTTTGGGGCAAGATAAGATGTTTTTGTTTCCCCAGGCTTTCAATCTTGAAATCTTTAGTACTTTCTAGATCTTTAGTACTAATGTTATTTTTTTCAAGAATATTTTATTGCAGTTTTAACAATACTGAAAGAAAGAAAAAAGCAACATACATTGCCATATACATCATGAAATAAACAAGGGGAAATCAAGCATCGTACAAAAAAGCAACCAAGGAATTCCATAAAATAAAGTTGGATGGAACTGAAATATATAAAGACATTAAATTACAGAGATGATTCAGGACATATAATAACAAAGAGGCTTCATTCATATGTGTTACATCATACCGCATGGAAACCCCCATTCATATATTACATTATCCAACATAAAAGAAAGAGTGAATGGAGAGATGGGTGGGTCAAAGATTCAGGGAAATGTTTAAAGCTAAGATACATGGTAAACTGTTAGAGAATTGTAAGAGAAGTGTAAGAAATTGTCCGTGTACCAATGTTTGTTGTTGCTGTTTTTTATTCTCTTCTAGATTTCATATTTTAACTTATTTATAGAAATACGGTCAGGACCCTAACTGCAACAATACAACGACTAGTATGTAGGGACAAAGAAAACTATTACAATAGTTATTGTATAGAAATAGAAGAGGACAACAAAAAGGGAAGAACAAGAGCCCTATTCCAAAAGATTAGAGAAATGAAAGGGAAATTTAAACCAAGAGTAGGGATGTTGAATAATCAACAGGGGAACACACTGACTGACCGAGATGAAATAAAAGGAAGATGGAAGCAATACACTGAAGAACTCTATAAAACAGATGCCAGGATGACAGATTCATTCACGGAGGAACCATATGATGAAGAACCAGAAATTCTAGAATGTGAGGTGAAAGCTGCTCTTAAAATACTTGGAAGAAACAAATCACCAGGAACAGATGGCATACCAATAGAGTTGCTACAAGCTACTAAGAATGAATCTCTCCAAATTTTGACTAAACTCTGTCAAGAAATATCAAAAACTAAACAATGGCCCACGGACTGGAAGTGTTCAATATACATCCCAATTCCAAATAAAGGGGACCCCAAGGAATGCAGTAATTATCGAACTATTGCCTTAATATCCCATGCAAGTGAACTAATGCTCAAGATTCTACAACAATGGCTCTTACCATATATGGAGCGAGAAATGCAAGATGTCCAAGCTGGATTTAGAAAGAGAAGAGGCACCAGAGATCATATCACAAACATATGTTGGATAATGGAACGGAGGAAGGAATTTCAGAAGAAAATCACCCTGTGCTTTATAGATTACAGCAAAGCCTTTGACTGTATAGATCATGAAAAACTATGGAATGCTTTGAAAGAAATGGGGGTACCACAGCATCTGATTGTCCTGATGCACAGCCTATACTCTGGACAAGAGGCTACTGTAAGGACAGAATATGGAGAAACCGATTGGTTCCCCATCAGAAAGGGTGTGAGACAGGGGTGTATTTTGTCACCCTAAGCGGGATTGGACCAAGATGAAGGAGGTGTGAAAACTGGAGGGAGAAATATCAATTTAAGATATGCAGACGATACCATACTACTAGCAGAAACCAGTAATGACTTAAAACGAATGCTGATGAAAGTTAAAGGGGAAAGCACAAAAGCAGGACTACAGCTGAATGTCAAAAAGACTAAAGTAATGACAACAGAAGATTTATGTAACTTTAAAGTTGACAATGAGGACATTGAACTTGTCAAGGATTATCAATACCTTGGCACAGTCATTAACCAAAATGGAGACAATAGTCAAGAAATCAGAAGAAGGCTAGGACTGAGGAGGGCAGCTATGAGAGAGCTAGAAAAGGTCCTCAAATGCAAAGATGTATTACTGAACACCAAAGTCAGGATTATTCAGACCATGGTATTCCCGATCTCTATGTATGGATGTGAAAGTTGGACTGTGAAAAAAGTAGATAAGAGAAAATTCAACTCATTTGAAATGTGATGTCGGAGGAGAGCTTTGTGCATACCATGGACTGCGAAAAAGACAAATAATTGGGTATTAGAACAAATTAAACCAGAACTGTCACTAGAAGCTAAAATGATGAAACTGAGGTTATCATACTTTGGACACATCATGAGAAGACATGATTCATTAGAAAAGATAATAATGCTGGGAAAAACAGAAGGAAGTAGAAAAAGAGGAAGGCCAAACCAGAGATGGATTGATTCCATAAAGGAAGCCACAGACCTGAACTTACAATATCTGAACAGGGTGGTTCGTGACAGATGCTCTTGGAGGTCATTGATTCATAGGGTTGCCATAAGTCGTAGTTGACTTGAAGGCACATAACAATTTTTACTGTAAACTACCCAGAGAACTTTTGTTGTTGGGGTGTATGTGGGTATGTACAGCTGTACATCCACACCCCTAAGGCCTTTTTGCCTGTTGCTAAAATTGTATTGAAGTAGGTGTCAGACAACTTCTTTTAAGACAGTGTTGCATAGACAGTGTGCAACTACTGAAAAGTCCCTTTCCGTCTTTGTCACTGTCACTGCCAGGGCATGGGCTTGATAACGAGCTCTTACTTGTGTTTGATTGGACTTATCACAAGGCTTTCTCCATGTGTTTTAGCTGCCTTCCAAACTGTTTCACTGCTCTCAGCTTAGATGTACCAAGCAGACGAACAGGCTTTGCTCAGCAGGAGATGACACTTGGGAATAATTAGGCCAATTACCTGTCATCTCTACATTCCATGGAACAACCATGATTTCATCAGGAGCACCAGCCTTACCAACAAACCCTTCTGTTCCCCCATCCTGAGTTCTCTGGAATCCCTCAGAATACATTATCTTATGGGGATGGATCCTTGCAATAGGTCTCCCATCCTTGCAGAAGGGTGCAGTCACTATAAGCCTAAACCTCAGCAGGAAGTGAATAGTTGTAAAATCCCACACTTTCAGACCACCATCCTCCTGCTGAGAAAGGAACTTTCCCAAGGCCACACATTGTTGGTCACAGTTAGGACTTGATACCAGGTGTCCCAGCTCAAATCTTAGCCACTTGACCAGATTGGCTGTCAGTGGTAATTTGCACTGTAAGTTCAGTTTGCATCTCTTTTAAGGTAATGGAAAATGTCCAATTGACTTTAATTGTTACATTCTCTTTAAAAAATGAAACAAAGCCATTAAGCAAATTTAAAATATGTACTCATAGAATACAATTATATTTGACATTACAAAGGTATACACTGGGAGAATTGAGCCTGCAATGACTCACACTGGCATTTTGATTCTCAGGTACTTTGTATTGAAGATTTCTGCAGGAATTGAATATCCTGGTGAAATCAGGTGGTCTTTGGCACTGTCTCTCTTTCTGGCTTGGGCAATTGTCTATGCTTCTCTGGCTAAAGGAATAAAGACATCAGGAAAAGTAAGAGAATAACTTTCTTTAGACTATTCAGAACCAGAACTCAGGAATGGTGAATGCCTAAGTATTACCAAACTACTGAATAGCTTTTTGAAAAATGTGCCCATGTCTGCTTGTATGGTAATTGACGAAAAGTTGGTGAGACAAATATTTTTCATTGATATGCATATCTGTTAATTTCCTTTTTTAAAAAATGTGGGACTCCCATGGCATGCCCCCTACATTCCTATGCTTCCAGTCTTGACACTGACATCACCACAAGGTGATCTGAACAGGGCCTGTAGAGTATGATTAATTCATTTGGTAAAAATACACATCCCAAAGACAACAGCAGGATGCAGCGCTTGGCTGGATTAACTGTTTCCACAAGGTGCCTTTTTCTACTAATTTCATATCAAGAACAATTCTTTTAAGTGTTACACCCATAAAGAATGGCTGAATTAGTATTCTGCCTCTTACCAGCAGTCAGTGTCTCCCTAGGGAGTCCTGTTTCACAGGTAAAGCTGTAGCAAGTACCAGTGTTTGCCCCGGCCCCTGCTCTGAGAGTGAATATAATACAACAGAAGTATCATTGCCCAACATGTATGCATTTGCTCAGCTATCATCTCTTCACAGGGGGATTTTAAAGGTTTTTATAACCTTTTGTGCAACCAGAAATAAAAGTGAGATAAAATTAATGAATTTGTACAATATGGAAAACAAGGGAAAGTACTGTATGTCATTTCACCTTTAAGTTTAGTTCTTTTTAATGCTGCAATAAGAAACAGTATTTAATATCTACTGCACTGAGAGGGAAAAGCCTCTAGCAGGTTAATGTATATAGGAGCAGAAAGTTAAGTGGCCTTCCTGAGTTGTCTGTTTCAGTTTCTCTTTCACCTTTCATGTTTGCTTCTCTTGCAACCAGTAATACCTGATGATTCCAAGTGAAATATCCAGTTTAAAGTTTAGAGCTGTGTCTGTCTTCTTAGTGGAAAGACAAAAGCTCTGCAACATTTAAGTCTATTGGCTTTCTCCAGTTCAGGAATCCTGGACTGGACATGGATAATAACTTTTTTCAACATTGTCACAAAAAGTAATTAAAATATGAGGGGGTTTTTCCTGCAAGCTTTCTAGATATTAATGCTGCAATCAATTTACTTCCGAGTAAGCATGCATGGGATTGGGCAGCTTGATTAAAACAGGATGTGGATTTGAGGTCCAGAAAAGAAAAAGGAGGGTCAGTAGATGGGGAGAAGTTACTTATTAAAAAGGTCTGTTTAGTTCAAAGGATATGAATTTATTCACTATGCTGTCATACGACTTACCCCAAAAGATCGAAGCTGGATAGCAGAAGTAAACATGTAATGGCATAATTATGTTATTATTTACCAAAGGAAAATCATGAAGGGCAGTTGGAAGTAAATACATAAAATGAATGTAATGTAATGTAATATCATGTTGGAGATTGTACCAGATTTTTTATCAGTCAATCCTGTATGGGGGGGGGAGCTAAATGATGGTTAGAGACTGCACTGGAAATGTTATTGACATGTCTTGTTTTGTTTCTGATACTCCATAAAGATATAATTAAAAGCAAAAAACAACCCCCTCACACACTCTGTTTTAAAACGTGAGAGTAGACAATATATGGGTACATCATGAAATTAAAAAATACATTCATAAGTGATCCCAACTGTACTGAAAAGAGAGCTCTTGAATATTATAGAATGGGAGAAGAACTAGAAGCTTCCTTGTTCAGGGCTCAGACTCTTCACTCTCAACCTCATCTTGTCTCCCTCCTTCTCTGTCTGCATTTTCCATTAGTTCTTTTTAGCTCGCAAGTCCTCCCCCCACAGGTGAACTCTGTTCCCAAGGCACTACAAGCAAAATTCTGCAGCTGACTGCTAGATAATAAAGAAAGAGCTATACCTCTTCTTCTTCCTTGTCAGTTATCCTTGATTAGGAATGTGGGAAGCAGCCTTATATGGAGTCAGACCATTGGTCCATCTAGCTCAGTACTATGCAGCCATGAGAGTTTCTGTATAGCCAGTATGGATTTTTCACATTCCACCATGTTAAATTGAAAATACCCCCATGACATTCTGCTGCTTCCTGTAAGCTAATTTCAAAACTTTTTTTTACAAAACTTATAGTCCTAAACTCAGAAACACTTGCTTAACAACCCTCCACGTTTTCATGGCAATGTACAAAACACTCAGAGAGAATCCAGACTTTAAAGTCTGAAACAAGTAAAAAAAATCCAGTCCACTGTTCGACTTTTCTCTCTCACTAATCTCATAATTTGTTGACATTAACTAAAAATCAGCCATGTTCACAGAGTACTTGTACCTTGCCCCATTCTCTGCATCTTCTGCAGTTTAACAGTTAAAAAAAATGCATGGCTGACTTGTAATTAATTTAAGAAAATTAACATTGGAGTCTATGATAAGTGCAGGCGTGCTCAGTAAGAACTGTCAGTGTTATAAAAGCCAGACTAACAGTTGTTTGGCTCAGCTAATGAGGAGGCCGCACCCACTCCAGACATTTATTCCACTATAAGCAGCTATGACTTTCCCCAAGAATCCTGGGAAGTGTAGTTTGTGAATGGTTCTGAGAGCTATTAGGAGACTCCTATTCCCCTGACAGAGCTCTAGTGGCCAGAGTGGTTTAACAGTCACTCTCTCTTCCCAGAGAATTCTAGCGCTTGTAGCTCTGTGAGAGAAATGGGGCAGCTTTTAACAACTCTCAGCACCCTTAACAAACTACACTTCCCAGGATTCTTTGGGGGAAGCAATGACTGTTTAAAGTAGAATAAATGTCTGGTGTGGATGTGACTAGGGACAGCTTTGGTATAAATTTGGATAGGCAACTACATGTGTCTGCTGTAGAACAAAAAGGTGGGGAAATCCCTGAAAAATGATACAGTAAAACCTCAGTTAACAAATTCTCCAGGGAGCAACCTCTTTAAGGAAGGTTTTTTTGTAGGTGAAACTGACTAGCGTTGCTTTGCTGCCCCTAAACTTTCAAGCCTGGGCCTTTGCTTTAGGGTGAAACTGACCAACCTGTGTCTTTGCTTTGCCATCAATAAATTGATAAGCCTGTGCCTTTGCTTTGCTAGGGTGAAACCGACAAGACTGTGTGTTTGCTTTGCATTAAAGAGATCTGTTGCTTTCTGCCAGGGCTGGGGAGGGAAGGATCAAATGTAATTCCGAGGAGGAAAAGGAGGGGAAGGGGAATTGGTGGATGCCTGGTAAGCACCCTTTAAAGTCCCTATTGAAGCTGCCTCCACCATGTATGACAAGATGTAGGAACCTGTCACTATTCTTTCCATGTTATTCTTACCTCTGGTAGCAAAGTTTCTGTTAAAGAAGTTATGTCCAGGAATGCATCTATTTTGTTAACTGAAGTATTACTGTACTGTTAATAAAATTTTCTTTTGGAAAGGAAACAGGCTTTCCCTCTGCCCAGTGCCCACTCACCCAATCTCCTCCTCCTTCCCTCTACTCTTCCTCCCCTCCCCCCTCCCCCGGTCAGTTTCACCTATCCTATGTATGCTTGCACAGGAGTAAATGCCATTGAACTCAATAGACATGCAAATTGTCACGGCCCCGTCAGAGGACTCCTCAGATGAGGACGACTCGGGAGGAGCAGCAGGAGACACGGAGGAGCCTCCTGAGAATCCAGCTCCTTCTGCCCCTCAGCTGCAGAGCACCCCAGGGACAGCAGAGGCCCTGCAGCCAGACACAGACAGTGAACAGGATACTCCCCCCTCACCTGCAGAACGTAGACAGCAGAAGGTCAGGCAGAAGAGAGGCAGGCCTGTCTCCTTAAGGCCCAAACGCTGAGGGCTCACACCTGCTGTCCATCCTGCTCTTTATAAGGCACACCTTGGCTGCAGCTTGTTGCTGACTGCAACGTCAGGCGTGGCTTTGTGTAGACCTAGTTTCCCTGCAGCATCTCTTTGACTGACCCCTTGGCAATTGATCCCGGACCTCCACTGACCTCGCTTCTGGACTTCTGACTCGGCAAGTACGCTTCGGATAGGCCTGGCAGATTTACAACCCGACTGCTGGCTAAGGACTTTCCTTCCCTGCCAAAGACCCAGGCATTTCCAGCCCCTCCTGGCACTGCTGATGCAGTGTAGAGCTGACACAAATGATCGAAACTGCCCTCCCTCTCCCCACCTCTCCCTTTCTCCCTCTCCTCTCCTCTCCACCCTTCGCCTCCCTTTCTCCATTCTCCTCCTCCTCCCGTGGTCAGTTTCATCCTAACCATGATTACATGTGAACAAATCCCACTGGACTCAATAAACATGCAAATGATCAAACCTGCTCTCCTCCTTCCCTCCCCCTCCTGCCTGCTCACAGGCACATGGTACCAAATTCTTCCAAGCTACACAGGAAGTGGATTGGACTGTGAAAGACCAACCTAAATTGTCTTTGCATTTTGACAAATTTGTAGGGCAGTCCAATATCTCAGAGAGGAGGTCAGGTCTCCTGCTCCCCTGGTGCATTCACAATAGCTGCCCAGTTTCCCTGCTTTTAAAAGTTTGATAGAAATATCTGTGGGCTATAGGTATGTTGTTAAACTGCAAAGTTTTTTTTGCCTATTAGTGAATTGTCTGTACAGACTGGACGCAGCTCATGTAGATGAAAGAGAATCAGAGAAATTAAATCAGAGAAAAAGGAAACCCTTTTCAGTCCAAGGACTACATTTTCTTCTGGGCAACTACATGCTAGTGCAATGAATGTATTTTTTACCTTTGAATAAATGTATTTTTTATCTTTGTACGGTAGGCTAGTTTCTACACATGCCCACACTCCTTTTTGTTTTTCACCCAGAAAATAAGAGACATTATCAGAGTTCAAGGACAAAATCCAGCCAAGCAAAAAACACTTGGGGGGAAAAACATGGCCAGTGAGGGGTGTGGCCTGGAGAAAGTTCCAAGGGCCAGACAGAGAGGCTGCCAGGACTACATTCAACCCCTGGGCCTGAGTGGGGCTCTGTCCCTTCCTTTATATGGTCCCTTTACTAGTGGGGAGCAATTGGGGAAGCAGAAACAACTGCAACCATCAGCAGAGGGGTCTTGAGGGTCACTATTTTAAATAAATGGCTGTTGTTCCAGATGAAATATCACTGCATTTTATAAAAAAAACTTGATTTTCATCAGTTTGAGGGTTTAAAGATAATAGTGGGACACATGAGTGTGTATACAACATCTCTTTTTTTATTCTCCAGGATTTTGCTTCCAAATAAGTAAATCATCAGATAAACTTAAATATTTTTGTTCACATTAAATATCTCAAAATCTTGCTATTTTATTAGCTTGTGGTTCTGCATAGATAGCAACATTATAATAACGTTGTTATCTCTGTACATTGCTTGCATTCCCATGAGCCAATATACTACCTCTGTCTCCGTAATGATTTGTTGTAGACAGTGATGCTACTTTATAGGATCAACCCAAATGAATAATTCTTTGTCTATGTGTGGTCTCTTTAGGTGGTGTACTTTACTGCTACATTCCCTTATGTAGTGCTCATCATCCTACTTATCAGAGGAGTAACTCTGCCAGGAGCTGGGGCTGGAATTTGGTACTTCATCACACCTAAGTGGGAGAAACTAATTGATGCTATGGTGGGCTTATTATTCCAGTTATAACACTCTAATAGGGTGAATAATTCATACAGATTTATTATTTGCTGTGTATTAAGAAAACATACTAAAATATGCTGTGTTGTGCTGAATGGATATCCATTCTCATCTGGCTAGATCTATTGCATTAGATTTTAATAAGGTTAGGTCTGTGCATCCTCTAGGACATTGTTCCATTTGTTTTTGATGGGTCACACTTAGGCTGTGAGCACAGTGGTAGCCTACAGCAAAGCGTTTCCATTGGCCAAACCTGGAGGGGGAATGGGTTGATCTGCTGATCAGTTGCAAAATCTCTTTGAAGTGAATGAAATAAAATGCACTGATACTATTCCCACCAGGTTTTATATTAAAAAGGGGTTGGATTTGACTAGTGCTGTGTGCCCCTGTTTTCAAAAAAGAGAGGTGGAGATGCATTGGAACTGGCAACCGTGAGTGTGTCTCTACCCTTTACTGGTGTTGCATGGAAGTAAAACATGGGAATCAACAAGGTGAGCTAGTTCTGGACCACATCCATGCTGTGTGTGTTGTGCGAAATGAAAGATCACAGTCCAAGAGAATAGAATGTGAAGAGCTCACCTGGTCGCATCAGGTTACAGTGCAAATTGTTCCTTGTCTAGTAATGTCTGGATTACATTAGGGTTGCCTTGTTGGATCAGACCGAGGTGTATCTGTTCCAGTGCCATGGTTCTAATAGAAATGAAATTCCAGGAATTTGGCTAAGCCTTTTTAAGGCACCTTGGCAATTGTCCATCTTTACACATAGTGGTAGTGAGTTATGTTGTGTGAAGTACTTTCTTATGTCAATTTGTGCAGCCTGAAGCAACCTGCTACTTCTTGCCATATGGCAGGGCCATCCGTGCTTCTTATGTATGGAATCTTTGACAATCACTTTGAATAATTGTCAACAGCATTTTTCAATGTTTTAAAAATAACTTTTCCAAAAATGGATGTTGAAGCTGTTGCTAATTTTCTCCATGGGACTGTTTTTTTTTTTTTTAGGTGTGGAAAGATGCTGCCACTCAAATATTTTTCTCTTTGTCTGCTGCATGGGGTGGCCTGATTACTTTGTCTTCCTATAACAAATTTCATAACAATGTGTACAGGTAAGTAGAATGAGTTCAGCAAACAAAGTGACTTTGTGGTGACTGATTGGTAATTGTTATTCCAGAAATATATGGAACTACTTTGGGTCCTTACAAATTCCCTTGGGGATTGTTTATTAATTGTATTAAAACATAATTAGAATTACCAGTGTCCCCTAATTATTCAAGACAGACCACTGAAAGAAGACAACTTGGCGATGTGTATGGTTTTGAATTGATGAACCTAATCAGAAATAAAACCAATGTATGCATTCAAAGCATACATACATAATAATACGTAACACAACTACATCAAATGGTTGGAGAAAATTCCATGCTGCCTCATGTTGGGGGGTGGTAATGCAGAGAGGGCACTTCCTGTTAATAGAAAATTAGTATATTAGGGAGAGCCCTGGGTCCTGATATGCTTGTTTTCATCAGCCAGGGAGATTCTGAAGTTGTACAGCATTCAATATGTGACCCTTTCTCTATAGTCTAAACTAGTACAGCCTCAGGAAGGCAGGTACCACACAGTATTTCTGAACCTGATCTGAAAGTTCCATTGCTTGGCTAAACTGTGGCTGATACCATGGCTGCTAAAACTGTGGTATTGTTGCCACCATCAAGCAGCTTAATCCTAAAGCACAATTTCTTTCAAGGATAGAAACATTCTGCCATCTGTGATTCAGGGCCTCAGAACTCACATGGCTCATGAGGTTGGTGTGTCCTACTTTCTGTTGAAAGTTTGCCCTAATTAAAACTAGGCCAGGTGGAAAAGCAATCTAGGGAATTGCAAAGAACCAGGGATAGCAGCACGAAATACAACACAAGCCTCTGCTGGAAAAAGTCTTGAGATTTAGAAATAGGTCACAGTCCAGCTGTGCTGAGAATTCTATACCAGAAAGGGTAATCTGCAGTTTCCACAGCCTCAACTGCTATATCACTGCTACTATTGGTATATCACTGCGTGAGGTGATTATTCCTGCAGTTGCTTTAGCACCAAGTTCAGTTTCAGAAAAGCTCTCTAAGGTCCTAAAGATGGAACATTTGATTAAAGCCTATGAATAATGTCCTATGGCACTGAGAAGGACTGCTTTACTGACTGAAAAGTTTGTCCTTTTATAAATATAGGGCAATTCATATTTGGTGTTGATTTATTTATTTATTCAACACATTTCTACTCCAACTGTTCCATTATCTGAAGCAGCTTTAAAATGCAAGTGAAAAGTACAATAAAGTCCAATAAGCTCAAAAATACCTAATAAAGATGTATTGTGGTGAACCTATTATGTCTTCATTAACTATTGTTGAGATAGTTGGTTTTTATTGGGCTCTACAAGGTTTGTTTTATTGTTTTATGCTATTATTTGTATTATTTTAAATTGGTTTTTAGTATTTTAAGTGCCTTTTTCATGGTTTTAAGGTTGCGTATAGTTTAATTGTATTTTAATTGTATGTTTTTGTATGCTTTTAACTACATGTAGTTTTGCCGCCCTGAGTTTCAGTTTGGAAAAAGGGCGGGGTAGAAATAAAGTTTCATTCATTCATTTTTATTGTACCTTTAACTTGTAGTTTAAAGCTGCTTCGAATAGCTTGGATGAGGGAGAGACCTGGGATTGAATACCTGCTTGGCCACAAAGCTTTTCAGGATGGAGGGGGGTGGGATGCATGCAGCTGTCCCTTTGCCCTACCTGCACTATAGCGTTACAGTGTTTATATAGAGCTCCTTTTAGGCTACAGATTCCAGTATTTAAAAAATTTCAATTAAAGATGTGTTACATAGGAAGATATCTGCGTTTTGCTTTGATACTTATACCTGACAAATAATTCTATGCAGAAGACATTGGGTACCTGTGCACTATACATTTAAAGCAGCATTATACCACTTTAAACAGCTATGGTTTCTCCCAAGGAATCCTGGAAAGTGTAGTTTAATGGTGCCGAGAGTTGTGAGGAGACCCCTGGTCTCCTCACAGAGATATAATTCTCTGAAATTATTTATTTTATTTATTTATTATTTGCTTTATATCCCACCCTTCCTCCCAGCAGGAGCCCAGGGCGGCAAACAAAAGCACTAAAACACTTTAAAACATCATAAAAACAGACCTTAAAATACATTAAAACAAAACAACTTTAAAAACATTTTTTTAAAAAAGTTTTGAAGACATCTTTTTTAAAAAAAGGTTAAAAATGTATTGTTTTTTTAAAAAAGTGTTTAAAAACATATTAAAAAGCAGTTCTAACACAGAAGCAGACTGGGATAAGGTCTCAACTTAAAAGGGTTGTTGGAAGAGGAAGGTCTTCAATAGACGCTGAAAAGATAACAGGGATGGCGCCTGTCTAATATTTAAGGGTAGGTGCCACCACACTAAAGGTCTGTTCCCTATGTTGTGCAGAATGACCTCCTGAGAAGATGGTGTCTGCAGGAGCAGAGCTTGGAAAAGTTACTTTTTTGAACTGCAACTCCCATCAGCTGATGGGAGTTGTAGTTCAAAAAAGTAACTTTTCCAAGCTCTGTCAGGAGGCCCTCACCTGCAGAGCGCAGTGATCGACTGGGTATATAATGCTACAGTTCCACGCACAAGGCCAGCTACAGGTGCAGCTTTGTAGTCTCAATGTGTAGATAAAAAGATGGTACAGGGAGGAGGAGTTTGGATTTGTTAGGTGCCGAGGAACATTTTGGGACAAGCCAGGCCTGTACAAAAGGGACAGGCTCCACTTGAACCAGGATGGAACCAGACTGCTGGCGCTTAAAATCAAAAAGGTGGGAGAGCAGCTTTTAAATTGACTTAAGTGGGAAAGCTCCCTGAGGAGGGTCCTGTTTGGAACAAATCTCCCCCCTGGGATAAAGACTTAAAAATGATTGCAATTTAAATGGGGTAAATGTACTGCCCTCAAGTCGATTCCGACTTATGGTGACCCGATGAATAGGGTTTTCATGAGGCTGAGAGGCAGTGACTGGCCCAAGGTCACCCAGTGAGCTTCATGTCTATGTGGGGATTTGAACCCTGGTCTCCCAGGTCATAGTCCAACCCCTTAACCACTACACCACACTGGCTCTCATTAAATGGGGTAGGCCTAGAATTAGGCATTGTGAATGAAGGGGCACAGGACAGCAACCCAGAGAGGCCAAACTGCACAGGCCAACCAAAAGTGCCAAAGACACTTGAAGAGAGATACTGTATATAAGTGTTTATATGCTAATGCTGGATGCATCCAAGCCAAGATGGGAGAATTGGAGGGCTTGGTCTGAAAGAATAGCACTGATATAGTGAACATAATGATGGAATGGAGAAAACCTGTGGGAAACGGTTACCCCTGGATATAAACTATATTGGAAGGATAGGGAAGGATGCACTGGAGGTGTTGTTGCTCTATATGTGAAATGGGACACTGAATCTAGCAAGCTAGAAATCCCATAAGAGACAGATGCCTCCACAGAATCGTTGTGGGTGGTGATACTGGGCCCCAAGAGAATTTAGTACTAGATATTCTGTTGTCCCCATGATCAAAATATTTAGGGAGATCTTGGAAAAATGAAATTGAAGAAGTATCTAAAGTAGGAAATGTAGAAATGGGTGATTTCAACTACCCTGACATAGACTGGCTACATACAGGATGTGTTCCTGTCATGACAAGAGGTAAAATTTCTAGATACAGTAGGGCCCCACTCATACGGCAGGTTAGGTTCCAGATCCCTGCCAGAAAGCGAAATCCGCCAAAAAGCGGATCAGCTGTAGCATGGGGGTCTGGAACCTAACCCGCTGATCACACCAGAGGAAGACAAGATCAGATTTTCCCCTCCTCCGGCGCGGTCAGCTGGAGTGCAAGGAGCTCCAGCCCCCCTCCAGCTGATTGCCCCGCTGGCACTGTATTAACAGAATGCCAAAAAGCGGGGCACCGAGAAGCGGGGCCTTACTGTACCCTAAATGACTGTGCCCTTGAACAGTAAGTCATGGAACTGACCAGAGGGGTAGCAACCCTGGACTTAATCTTAAGTGGCGCCTAGGACCTGGTGCTAGATGTAAGCATTGTCAAACCAATTGGAAGCAGTGACCATAGTGTTATTTAATTAAACATACATGTAAATGGCTAATTGCTAAGAAAATCAGCGCAGTCACTTTTGACTTCAAAAGAGGAAACTTCCCCAGAATAAAGGGATTGGTAAAAATAAAGCTGAAAAGCAAAGTCAAGTGGAGGAGGCAAATCACTCCAAAATGCTTGGGAGCTATTTAACAATGCAATATTAAAAGTTCAACTGGAGGGTACACCATAGATCAGGAAAGGTACCACTAGGGCCAAGAGCATGCTGGCATGGTTAATGAGGAGAGTCAAAGAAGCTATTAGAGTCAAGGCTTCCTTCAAAAAATGAAAGTCTTGTCTGAATGAGGAGAATAAAAATGAACACAAACTTTGGCACAAGAAATGCAATAGGACTAGAAGCAATGCTAAAAAAGAATTTGAGGGGAACATTGTTAAAAACATAAAAACCAACCAAAAATTCTTTACATACATTCAAAGCAGGAGATTGTCTAGAGAGGTACTCGGACCCTTCGATGACAAGGGAGCCAAAGGTGTGCTAAAGCAGAAAAGCTAAACGAATTATTTGCATCTGTCTTCACGATGGAGTATATAGGACAGACAGAGCTTGGAAGTACTTGTAATTCATTACTTTTTTGAGGAACAAGTGGGTAATTCCTTTACATTTTGATTGTAATAGAACTAGGAGTAATTTTATTGCTTTTGTGGAGTAATTGTAATGTTTGCAGCATTACTTTTGGACATTACTATTGGGGGGGAAGCAGGGGAAACCTTCTGCTCCTCTGATTTGTGGATGAAAATCATGTGTCTCAAACTGGGCTTCTGTGCAGTGTCGCTCTTCCCCCATGCTCTGTGGGTGGGTAGGAGGTGACAAGGGAGGAGGTGGAGAGTGATATGGGGTGGAGTGGAGAAAACAATTGTTTAAAAAATGGGTGGTGGTGAAGAATGGAGTGGAGGGGGAAAAGAGCTAGAGGGAAAGAACATGGATAAAGGAGGAGAAGGAGGCAGAAGGAGATAAAGAACTGTGGAGGTGAAAGATGACAAAGTGTGTGTGTGTGAATACTGTGTTTGCACTTGGCATACAAAGTGGCCTCCACCACCCTCTCTGGCTACTGTGCTGCATTGCAGTATTTTAACTTGTTTGCATCTCAGGAAAATGCTTGCTTGGGTGATTGTCCCTTAGTTGGTGGCAGGGCAGGGTCTGGGAGCAGGGTCGGTTCTAAAGGTGGGGCCCTGGCCGAGGGCCACTGGGGCTACAGGGGCCCCTGAGGAGCCCCTCTGCTCCCCTTCCATGATCTGCAGCAGGATTGCTGCCATGGATTGCAGGGCAGGAGCTTCCGCCTGCCCGCCATTCCCTCGCCCCACCTAACTATCTCCTGCCTTTCAGCATTGCCCTTAATGAAGATGGTGGCTAAGGTTTCTCTAAGGTGCTGAAGCCCCTGCCGCCATCTTGGTTGATGGCAGAGATGTGCGTGCGTAGCATGCATGCATACCATCAACCAAGATGGTGGTGGAGGCTTCATCGCCTTAGGGAAACTGTGGCCGCCATCTTGGTTAATGGCAATGCTAAAAGACAGGAGACAGGTAGGTGGGGCAGTGTGCGGGGGGCAGAGGCACATGGGGTGACGGAGGCATGCAGGGCAAGCACGTGCACACACACTGGGGCCCAGGGCAAGCTGATGCCCAAGGGCCCCGGCATGCCTGGGGCCGGCCATGTCTGGGAGGTGGTTAAGTGAGAGTGATTATGCTTGCTGGCTGGTGGGGGGTTGCACTTGGTTTGACGTGCAAAGATCTGAGTAGTGGCCTCTGCTTCCCTCCCCACCTCCCTTACCAACAGAGAAACCACCATTGCTATCTTATGGATAAAAATAATTATTCTACTACCTCTGTACGTGTGTGTTTATTTTTAATGTTGTTTTAGGCTACTTAGATGTGCAGCAGCCAAGGCCAGCACCTTGTAGGCATTTTTTTTAAAAAAGTAACTGAAATGTAATTGTAGTGATTACTTTTGAGAAAAAGTAATCAGTTACTTCCAGGGGAATTATAATTATAATGGTAATTACTACTTTTTGGGGGCTATGTAATTGTAACTGTAATTTATTACTTTTTAGAAGTAATCTTCCAAGCTCTGAGGACACATCCCTGTGCCTGAACTTTTGCAGGAAAGGAGTCTTAGGAACTGAGTCAAATAGTGGTTATAAGAGATGGACTTCTATGCTTAATAGACAAAATAAAAACTAACAAGTCGCTGAATCTGGATGGCATCTAGAATTCTCAAAGAACTCAAATGTGAAATTGCTGATCTTCTAACAAAAATATGTAACTTGTCCCTCAGATCCACCTCCATACCTGAGGACTTGAAAGTAGCCAATGTAACACCAATCTTTTAAAAGCGATCTGGGGGGGATCCTGGAAATTACAGATTTGTTAACTTAACATCTTTCCCGGGAAAACTGGTAGAAAGTATTGTTAAAAATAAAATAACCAAGCATACAAACAATGAGCCTTGCTGAAGCACAACCAGTGTGGCTTCTGCAAGGATAAGTCCTGTCTCATTAACCTTTCAGATTCTTTGGGAGTGTCAACAAGCATATTTAGAGAGATGATCCCGTGGACATAGTGTACTTAGACTTGCAAAAAGCTTTCAACAAGGTACCTGACCAAAGACTCCTGAGTAAGCTTAGCAGTCATGGAATAAAAGGAGACATCCTGTTGTGGATCAGGAACTGGCTAGGAAACAGAAAGCAGAGAGTAGGACTAAATGGACAGTTCTCCCAATGGAGGGCTGTAGAAAGTGGAGTCCACCAAGTATCAGTATTGGGACCTGTGCTTTTAAACCTGTTCATAAATTATCTAGAGTTTGGGGTGAGCAGTGAGGTGGCCAAGTTTGCTGATGATACTAAATTGTTCAGAGTTGTTGAAACAAAAAGGGATTGCGAAGAGCTCCAGAATGACTTCTCCAAGCTGAGCAAATGGGAGGTAAAATGGCAGATGCAATTCAATGTTAAAGTTATGCATATCTGGGCAAAAATCTTAATTCCACACATATGCTTATGGGGTCTCCACTGGTGGTGACTGACCAGGAATGAGACCTTGGGAATGTAGTGGATAGCTCGATTAAGATGTTGACCCAGTGTGCAGCAGCTGTGAAAAAGGCAAACTCCATGCAAGGGATCATTAGGAAAGGTATTGAAAATAAAACTGCCAATATCATAATGCATTTTACGAATCTATGGTGTAGCCACATTTAGAATACTGTGCACAGTTCTGGTTGCCCCACCTCAAAAAGGATATTGTAGAGCTGGAAAAGGTTCAGAAAAGGGCTATCAAAATGATCATGAAGCAACTCCCCTATGAGAAAAGGTTGTGGCATTTAGAGCTTTGTAGTTTAGAGAAAAGGCAAGTTAGAGGTGACATGATTGAAGTGTATAAAATTATGCATGGCATGGAGAAAGTGGATCGAAAAACCTTTTCTCCCTCTCCCATAACATTAGAACTCATGGTGAAGCGGCATGTTGGAAGATTCAGGATAGACAAAAGAAAGTACACAGCGCATATTTAAATGAAGGAATTCACTCCCACAAGAGGCAGTGATGGCCATCAACCTGGATGACTTTAAAAGAGGATCAGACAAATTAATGGAGGCTAAGGCTGTCTGTGACTACTAGCCATGATAGCTATGCTCTGCCTCCATAGTTGGAGGTGGTATGCTTCCGAATACTAGTTACTAGAAACTGCAGGAAGGGAGAGTGCTCTTGCATTCAGATCCTGCATGTGGGCTTCTCATGGGCAAATGATTGGCCACTGTAAGAATAGGATGCCGGACTAGATGGGCATTTGTTCTTCATTCCCAGAACTCTCTGGGAAGAGGGGTTGATTGTTAAACCATTCTGGAAATTGTAGGAGGCAGCCAGAAAAGTGACAAGCTTCAGACAAAGTGACCTAAGAAGTTGAAAGTCACCAATCAGTCCTGTCAGTATTTCAGAACAGATAAGGCCTTCAATTGGCAGCGGCGGGAATGGGGCCCATGTTACACATTCCTATTGGGCCTAAGGAAATGATGCTGGGACACTGATTCAGCATCTTGTCTCGCAACCTGGCAGAAGTTGTGGCTTTGTGTGTCTCATGTAACTGATCAGTCAGTAGGAGCTTTGGTCAGGGCCGAGCCACACTAGACTAGACAGGCTGCCGGCATGTTAGTTTGTTTCTCCCATGTGTGTGTGTGTTTGAGGGGGGGATCCAATTTTGCAACCAAAAGTATAACATGTAGGTGAAACAAATGGAACCCTTACACTTACCCTTCTTACCTCTCTGTGTTTTCTCCCACACCAGGCTCATGACTAATGTTAGAGTTGGGCTTGGAGAAAAGTGATTCAGTGACTCTGTTAGGTAGAGCGATGAGGAAAAACTGAGCTCCTCTCACCACCCACACTTCTTGTTCTAAAGTATTAGATCCTACCTCACCTTCTGCCTTACACATGCTTGGTTTAGAAAAAAAAGAGTTAAGGATAAATAATACATAAATGCAAGAATTTTCATGTATCAAACAAAAAAAGCAAACTTTAAATGCTTATTCCAAAGGCATTTATATCACTAGTTGATGAGACAAATACATACTGTATTTTTTAAAAAAGTGTTCCTTTGGTATTTTGGCCATATACTTGGCCACTGACGACGATAGGTTGTTGAAACACATCTGGCCAAAATACCAAAGGACCACTTTTAGATATGTATTTGTCTCATCAACCTGGGGCATGTATGTGAACAAGAAACATGGCTGCCCCATCATCTACTTTAGCCCTCAGACTGGGGATCCATACTTACAAAAGGAGCAATTCCTCCTGTAGTTGTGTGACAGCACAATCAGAAAATGTAAACTATATTATATAATAGGATGTTGCTTCTGTTATTAACTTAGGCAAGTTCAAAGAAGACACATAAACAGATGCAAATCATAGGAACAAATTATGGCCCTATATGGGACATAAAACTTTAAACATTCTGGTTTGGATCCTAACTCAGCTTCCTCAAACAGAAGGGATCCTTTTGTTTACTGATGGAACTGAGATCAAATGGAGGATCTTGGCAACAAAAAAAAGGGGGTGGCCAACTCTTGCCGTTTCTTTCAGCCCCCTGCACTATCTCTCATGTTGCTCTGGAGGGTCTGGAGTTGTGTCTGGAGTTGGGGTGAGGGCACAAGGATACGAGGGGAAGTGTACCATGATTCAGGCCACCAACTGGGCCAGGTTGCCTACATTCGGCACATCAGGTGCTTCCCAATAATTCATAAGAGAGGTAGAGCCTTTGATGCTATGCTTTTACTACCAAAATGGTTAATGCATTAATATACATGCATTAATATGCATGTTTGAGCAGATCTGACAGGCCCCTTTTATGTGCCTTTTTTTAGCCGGGGGCCCAGCCTGCACCATATGATTTTCTTGCATTCTTCCTTAACACATGCCCCAGTTCTGTCATCTTTTGCAGAGGATTTTAAAGATAAGAGTAGTGATCTCTCTGTAAAAGCTTATCACTTCATTTCATAACTAGCTTCTCCTCTCTGCCCCTCCTTGAAGCATTTCCTTTTAATGTGACATTTACTTTTGTGTGTGTAGATCCTAGCTTTTATAGCTGTACAAGGAATCACTATAATTAGTCTGGTCTTTCAGAATTTCTTTTATGACAACCCACATTTTGTGGAACGACTGCTTCCTTACCATTTGATAACATGTTTTCTTTTGGGGGCTCACCATCAGCCAGCATTTTTCTGTCAAGGGAATTTTACATTATGCTTTTGTTTTTGTTATTTCCCCTTCCACTCTGTCTTAAAAGAGGTCTTAGACAGAGCCCAATATATCAAATTAATCTCTATCAGTAAAACACTCATCTTAAAACAACAAAAGCAGCATAACAATATAAAACCAGTTTTGACCAGCAGCCAATATAGCAATTTAAACTCCAACCACCAACTCTAAAAAGATTTCTCTCTCTCTGAAAACCATAATGGAACTGGCCATATCAGCTTCCCTAGGGAGTAAACAATTAATGCTGTACTTAGCATTCTTGAAGTCTCATTAGTTTTGTTTTCTAATTACTGTTAAAACCTATTTCTTTTTCTTTTTTTACCATGATCAATGGTATATTGGTTGCTGCTTGCATGTTGATGAAACCATCACTGAGAGTTTTATTGCCAGCAAAATACCAATCTTTGACCTTACTCATTTTGAGGCTATGCTATTCCACTCGTGATACTACCTGTGCAATCGTAAACATATCAAGTCAGAAGGAAGTGCAAATGAGTTAATTTACTTAACAGTAAGTGAATTTAGGATTGCAGCCTAAAAACACGTTTTAACTTCTCTTGTTGCTGTTTTTGTCATCTGCTGTTGACGCAAAACGGGCCTGCGGATGAGGATGTATTCCAGGCTGTAGGGTGTACTGTTTCATTGTCAATTGATTTAAGCATCAACCATTTTAAGCCTCGCTGGTGAAAAGCTCAAGGGTGCATATATAGGGTTATCCTATTTCATCTAACAACAAGCCTGTGAGCAGGGCCGGTTCTAAAGGGCTGCCAGCTTGGGCACTGGCCCGATGGCCCTGGAGCTACAGGGGTGCCCTCAGCCGCCCCTCCACTCCCTTTCCACGATCCATGGGCCCCACACACACCCCACACCCCTCCACCTACCTGTCTGCTGTCTTTTACTATTGCCCTTAACGAAGATGGCGGCTGCGGTTTCCCTAAGATACTGAAACCCCTGCCACCATCTTAGTTGATGGCAGAGATGCGCATGCATAGCACACACATGTGCCATCAACAAAGATGGTGGCAGAGGCTTCATCCCCTTAGGGAAACCGCAGCCACCATATTCATTAAGGGCAATGGTAAAAGACAGGAGACAGGTAGGTGGGGTTGGGGGGGTGCCGCACGCATGCACACACACATGCTGGGGGCCAGGGCAAGCTGATACCCAAGGGCCCCAGCATTCCTGGAGCCGGCCCTGCCTGTGAGGGACATTGGGCAGAGAGTGACTTGTCTAAGGCTTCTCCATGAACTTTATTGCAGGGATTTGAACCCAACTTTCCCTAGTCTAAGCGGATCACTGAATGCTTTTTCTGCACTACAATGTCAAACTCATTTTGAAGAGGACCTGAGTGGGGAGTGTCAGCTTTCCATATTAAACATGCAAATGTCAGCTAGGCAAACTGTCCATAAATATGACTGAGAACTTATTCAGGTGCAGGAAAATCACAGTGCATGGTGTCTTGAGTTTCCATCCTGTCTATATTTTTATTTTGATCCTATGTTTTATTTATTTAAACTTGCTGGAACCTGTGCCAGGTAACTCCTGGCTGTGAAGGATGAAGCTACATGTCGTAGCAGTTGACCTATGTAGAAGAGCCAGGTTGCCATTGAATTCCTATGTAGTGGGGTTGGAGGGACACTACAGCGATAGCACATGTGTGGGTGAGAGAAAAGAGCCACGCTTTCCTCCTGCCCTTGTTTTCCCATAAAATTGCTTTGCTGCAGTCATTTTTCTCCCATGGAGTTCCCAGATCAGAAGTAACCCTTGCAAAGGAGAGAAATAGCCAAGAGAAGCAGTTTAAAAGGAGAAACCATGGATGTTGGAAGACTCATGCCACACTATAAACCAGAGCTTGGAAAAGTTACTTTTTTGAACTACAACTTCCATCAGCCCAATCCAGTAGCCATGCTGGCTGGGGCTGATGGGAGTTGTAGTTCAAAAAAGTAACTTTTCCAAGCTCTGCTATAAACATTCTCCAACTCTTTGCTTTATATGCATTGGCACGATAGAAGTTGGATTGTGCAGCCACAATGAGTGTACCCATCAGTATCATACTGCTGAGCATCTAGAGCTGGGAGGGGGAACCTGTAGCCATCCATGTTGTTGGACTCCCAACTGTTGCCAGCCCCAGCCAGCATAGCCAGCAGTCAGGGATTATGGGAGTTGTAGTACAACGACATCTGAAGGGCCACAGGTTCTCCTCCCATGATCTAGAGCTGTATGTGAGGCAGTCATTTTTATACAGCCACAAGAGTGCCCGTGTTCTAGGCCCAATTTATACATCATTACAGAAGCATGGGAACAGCTTCCCTTGGTTTGGCCCCATACTGCTCTGTTCACATATGGATAAAGGTAACACACAGCTGCAGCCACTGTTCCTTCACCCATGGATTGACAGAAACTATCCAGTCGCTAGGGTAGTGTATGGATTCGGTCATAGTTAATATGGACCCCAACCTTCTTGTGCCCACGGGCACCTTGGAATCACTAAGAGAGTGTATTTGGCACCAAAAAAATGGCTGCCCTGGGGGCATGCCCAATCACAAAATGGCTGCTGTGGTGGTTGTGACCAGTCAGAAAATAACCATTTCACAGAAGGCAAACTGATGAGCCTGAGATATAAGTAACTTGCCCAAAAAACTGTGCAAATGTGATGTTTGAGCCCCAAGATATGAAACTGTTCCTTTGAACCCTTAGTTTTCTGCTCTCCAATGCTGTTTTCACAGAAAAAAACCCACCCATTTCAATTTTCTTCTCCCCCCTGCCCCTGCTGCCAGCCAACTTACCCTCTGCTAGGGATGGAAGGGTCTATCAATTTCATTTCTCTCAGTTTCTCATTTTTCCAGTCTTAAATTCAGTTCTCTACCTTTATGCAGCAATTTGCAATTTGCAATTTCCCCCAGCATTTTAATGTGAATTTCTCCTAATGAACACATTTTTGTATATAGTTTTGACTAATGTGCACATTTTTGCAACCAATTTCTCCTAATACAATGCATTTTTGAATGTTATTTTAATTAATGTATTCATTTTTATGCACACTTTCCCCTAATATATGCATTTTTGTAAACATTGCTTGGTTGGAGAACTACACTGCAAAATTCAAATAGCACAAATTTCAAAGAAAGGCTGTGTTTTGGTTCTCATATTTATTTATTTATTATTTATTGTATTTATATACCGCCCCATAGCCAAAGCTCTCTGGGTGGTTTACAGTACCTAAAACCACATATACAAATTTAAAACACATCTTTTAAAAACAATTTAAAACACAATTTAAACATTTAAAACAATTTAAAAAACACATGCTAAAATGCCTGGGAGAAAAGGAAAGTCTTGACCTGGCACCGAAAAGTTAACAGTGATGGCGGCAGGCGCACCTAGTCAGAAACTTCATTCCATAATTTGGGGGCCACCACTGAGAAGGCCCTCTCCCTTGTTGCCACCCTCCGAGCTTCCCTTGGAGTAGGCACCCGGAGGAGAGCCTTAGATGTTGAGCGTAGTGTACAGGTGGGTTCATATCGGGAGAGGCATTCCATCAGGTATTGTGGTCCCAAGCCATGTAAGGCTTTATAGGTTAAAACCAGCACCTTGAATCAAGCTTGGAAACATACAGGCAGCCAATGCAAGCGGGCCAGAATCGGTTTTATATGTTCGGACCATCTGGTCCCTGTTACCAGCCAGTATTGTTTTGGAAAGTGCAATTTGATAAATCTGGTTTTAAATGCACACTGAATTGAATTTTTCTCCCATCCCTACCCTCCACCATCTATTTTTCTCCACATGCCCAAGTCACCCATAGATACACAAACACCATTTTTCTCACTTCAGAGATCCTAGTTGCTCTGTTTTTCATTATTCCTTCATCAACTGTGTTTTCTCCTTGCATTGAAGCACAGAAAAAGCAATTCCTTGTTGTCTCTTCTCCTTGGAATCAACAAGCCCCTCTGCAGGTAGCATCCAATTAAAACTGTTCTCTTTCTTCTAATTGAAAGCTACCTGCAGAGAGAAGAGAGAGGACAGTTGTAATTGGATGCCACCCACAGAGGATTGTTCTCTCTCCTCTTTTCCAAGTTTGCTGGCCAATTGAAATGGTAAGAGGGCCTAACTAGACAACATGGGAAGAGAATCTTGGACTATGTGACCATTCTAATTTTTCATTGACCTAGAGGGAGTTAAACAGATTGATGGGCACCCTGATAAGTCTCTCTGGTCACCTTGGTGTTCAGGGATGCCACACTGCCCCTCCTGAAATAGAGGTAGTAATGGAAAAGAAGGCCCATCACCTCCAATTATCCCTGTTTGTGAAGTAAACAACTTGAACTAGAGTGAGAAGGGAGCTGATGTGAATAGTGGCATTTATCTCCTAATTTACCTCAGTACAGCTAAAACAAGCTTAATTTTATTTTAACCATTTTACCTTTCGGTGCATTTCAGTGCAATCTAAGAAATCATCTTGGATTTATAACAATCTATGTTGTAGCACGTACTCCAGCTTAAAACTCTGCAGGAATGATAAGCTGCCTTAGTGAGAGTCCTTCCATCTGAAACTGATTCAAAGGTGCACCTCCCCCTCCCCAAATTTCCTTTAGAACAAAGTTAGAACACAGCAATCTGCTTCTATAGTTAACATTATCAAAGCTCAGAAAAAGGAAAAATTATAATAGATTGCATTATTTTGCTTAATGGGAGTCTTCCTTAGACGTCTTAAGGAACTGCAGGGTGCTTTTCATGACAGGGTTCTAGATTGTTTTTCATCATCTAGTAAACAAATGGCACAGAAACTTGAAAACCTTTTGATATTATTTTGGAAGAAATCCCTCCGTTTATATTTTTGATCTATGAATTTTTTAAAGTATGCACATGTATCAAAACTGCACACACACAGTTTCTTACTTCCAGAGCACCTTCCTCTAACATTGGAATTTTGCACATTTTACCATTTACTAAATTAAGGGTCAAAATATTGGGAGATATTCTGAAAAAGGTATCTTCTGTAAGGACTCTCAATAAACAGCTTCGTTGCTTTGGCTGTTTAAACAACATTGCTTAGAAATAATGGACTAGCTCATGAACCTGCCTGAAAACAAGCCTCCACATATCCAAAGCCTACAGGTGTCTCTAGCACCTTTCAGTTTTGACAGCTGCTACAGACATGCACAGAATGATCGGCCCAGGCCTCTCTACACCAAAACTGTTGAGTCTATTGAACACATGGCTGTGGTATAAATTGGCCCAAAGTTTCCTGAAAATATTCATTGCAGTGGTGAAAGGAAAAAAGTGTAGACCCTAATTTTTGAAGAAGCCACAAGGCCATTGCCTCTGCTCATTAATCAATGCAGGTAAATGTTTTTGTTAGGTATCCATCTCTCATTAACAAAGAAGTATTAGACTTATGAGAAGGGCCAAGGACTTACAAATTACATACATTGAATTTTCTGTTTGGCCTCTGAGCAAGTTCCTCCAGGGTTTGACTGCAGTGGTTGCTACAGGATAATTCATAATCTATTCTAATGCAAAATCCTTCCCAGATATATTTGTCCCATTCTTAAAATAAAGTATGCCCAAATTGTATAAAGATGATACATTTCTTTGAGCAGGGATTTGGGCTTGATGGCCTTATAGGCCCCTTCCAACTCTCCTGTTCTGTGATTCTTCCAACTCTTATTATTTGTTTGTATCTTACTTTCCCTCTAGCTCAGAAAAGCACTTTGTTCTTGAAAGCTAGCTTATGAAAGGGATGAGAGATAGTGATTTATTCAAGACTGATGGTGAAGTTCATAGTTGACCGGGCATTCAAACCTGGTCTCCACACTTTAAAAATAGCTGCTATACCATGGTGCAGAGTGGTAAGCGGTGGTAACGCAGCCGAAGCTCTGCTCAAGGCCGGAGTTCGATTCCAACGGAAGGAGGAAGTTGAATCTCCGGTAAAAGGGGTCGAGGTCCACTCAGCCTTCCATCCATCTGTGGTCGGTAAAATGAGTACCCAGCATATGCTGGGGGGGTAAAGAAAGGCTGGGGAAGGAACTGGTAATCCCACCCCATATATACGGTCTGCCTAGTAAATGTCGCAAGACGTCACCCTAAGAGTTGGAAACGACTCGCACTATAAGTGCGGGGACACGTTTACCTTTACCTTTTTATACCACACTGTTTCTTCCACACATAAACCATATGTTTAGGCATATGTTTCCAAATGCTGAAATCTGATCTTGTTCTGATAGGGTGACATGAAGTTTGCCATCTGTATGTATGCATGTATGTATGAGAAGACGAGCAGCTCTAATCATTAGATACACCAAAGAAATATGTTGAAACAAATAGGCAGTATGGACTATTGTGGGATCATAGTTATTTAACATAGATTTTGAAGTCTAAGAGGGATGTGCTGGAAGCAGTTTCTATTGCTGCTAACTACTTCATAATTGTTAAAATTATTATTTAATAGAGTAAGCTATTACCAGTAGTGAGCATTTGTGCGATTCTTACTTGAAATGTGTAATTTCTCATATTGTGTCTAGTAAATATTGGTGTTTCAACAATGATGAATCATGATCAATATATCCACCATACACTGTCAGATCTACTTTGCATATTAAAATAAGCTGGGAAATTGCTTTCTTCTTTTTACTCCTTCAGGGACACCTTGATAGTAACTTGCACCAACAGTGCCACAAGTATATTTGCAGGCTTTGTCATCTTTTCGGTTATTGGTTTTATGGCAAATGAGCTCAAAGTAGACATTGAAGATGTGGCAGACCAAGGTATGATCATTTGTTTCAGTTTATGAATGGTTTAATATGGGATAATGATGTGTTTGTTCCACTATGCATTGCATGTTGGACCTCAGGGTCCCAAGTTGAATTGGATCCCTTGTGGCTGCAATTTGGAGTGGGCATGGGGGAAAGAGAACTATTGGAGTGACTGGGAGCTATTTCTGCAATGCAAATTATAGGTGGGAGGCCCTCAATCTGGATCAGGACCCTGGCATAGGGGTAGAAGGTAATTAATCATTTGTTCTTCTCTGCAGTCTCAATCTGGACTGGGTCTACAGTTTGCACTGGGATAAAAACTTCTTTCAATAGGAGGGTGTTTTTCTTCAAATGCAAATTGCAGATATGGACTCCCTGATCTGGATCAGGACTGTGGTTCTGGACATTGCTCCCCACTGCAGACCCAATCTGGATTAGGCCTCACAATATGCATTGGGGGGAACCTTCCATTGAGGTAACTAAAATTTCCCCCCCAAAGCAAACTGCAGTTGACCCCTCATCCAGCTTGAGATTGTAGCAAGGAGCAAATGACCCCCAATCCAGATTGCCCCCCCATGCTCCCTATCGTGGCTGCAACTTGCATTGTAGGGAGGACTCCCATTGAAGCAAATGGAAGTTTTCTGCAAATGCAATTTGCTGGTCTGGTGGTCCCTATATATATCAAGACTACAGTATGGGGCAAAGAAGTAAAGCCTCTGTGTCCCCTCATGGGAGGGTCTTAGTCTGGATTGGGCCCCACACCTGCAATTTGATGCATTTGGGGGCTGGCTGGGGAGGAAGCAATGCCTCCATTCGCAGCCAGCACAGAAGCCAACAAGTAGGGTGATGGGGCCAAGGATGCAGGCGCCGAGGGTCAGATGGAAATTCTCCAAGGGCCACATCTGGCCCATGGACCACAGGTTCCCTATCCTAACCATGGATGTTCTGAACTGGTGTCTGGAGTCAGTTATGAGCTGGATGAGGATAAACAAGCTAGAATTAAATTCAGACAAAGCAGATGCACGATTAGTCAGGAGGCCTCACTGTCCAGAGATATGATATCAGCTTGCTCTAGAGGGGGTTACACTCCTCTTAGAACAGGGTTAGGGATCTTGTAGCCCTCCAAATGTGATTGTACTATAGCTCTTATCATCCCTGGTCATTGGCCATGGTGGTTGAGGTTGATGGGAACTAGAGTTCAACAACACCTGGATGGCCTCAGATTTACCACCTCTACCTTAAAACACCAGGCTCGTACTCCTGGATCTGATCTTGTTACCAGATACTTGGGATGTTGGCTGTGACCAGAAATGCTTTTGCTCAGTTTACACTAGTGCACCAGATGTGCTAATTCTAATACGGTCAGATGTGGCCACGTTCTTATATGCATTCTTGGAATCTGATAATATACTCAGTGACTCTCAAGTGGCATTTATTTATTTATTACATTTATATACTGCCCCATAGCCGAAACTCTCTGGGCGGTTTAACGCAATTAAAAACAATAAAAACAAATATACAAATTTTAAAACAGAGAGAATCACTCAACCCTTGATCTTTATCTGGTTCTTTCTCATCTTGCTGAGAAATACATAAGACCCTTACAAGGAAACTATTTACTACCTTCATGGATTTAAAGGCAGCTTTTGACTGTATCCCTAGGGTCAAGTTATGGCAGAAACTGTATAACACTCTTGTTGATAAAAACTTTGTTTTAGCTTTCTTAAATTTTTATACAGCAATAACCTTCTATAAATCAGATTTGCTAATAAGCGGCAGCTTACCAAAATATATCTATGACCAGGGGAGTTAGGCAAGGTTGTATTCTTGCTCCTACTTTGTTCATTCTATCTCTAAATGATCTTGAAAATGTTTTAAATGACCCAGATGAGTACCAACCAAAACTTGGAGACAAGAAAATCTGTATCTTACTCTCTATGCCAATCATGTAGTTATTCTTTCTCATTCAAGACCTGGGTCAAAATATCTGTTCTCTAAGTTCCTAATATATTATGGGAAATCAAAGGTTTTGGTGTTTGAAAAGACATTTTCCCAGCTTAGATGGGTCTTGGATTACCAAATCTTGGAACAAGTTAAAAGCTTCCAATACTTGGGGTTAGTACTCTTATCACTCTACATCATGGGCTTCTTGTACAACTTTTGCCTCCCAGAAAGCTCAAGTTAATCAGTCTCGCTGTATTATGCTGTTTTTACACCAAAGAGGATCAGTATATCCTTGAAGCTATTAAGGACTGTAATGCAAAGATAACTTTCCAATTGTTTTATGGAGCTGCTATCTAGATTAGGGGAGTGTTGTCTGAATTAAATAATATTCAGGTCAAATTCATATGAGCCCTTCTTCAGATCCCAAGATGTGTTCCCTTTCCCAATGCAGTTGTATTATATTATTATTTTATTTTATTTATTTATTGCACTTTTAGACCGCCCTATAGCAACAGGCTCTCAGGGCGGTGTACAACAGGATAAAAACACATTTAAAACCAGCGAATGTGAATACAACATATAAGTATAAAACACAGTAAAAACAGATTAAGACAAAATTAATAAAAAATACAATTAATTAACTATAACATTAAAATTAAAAACTAAGACTAAAATGCCTGGGCAAAGAGGTAGGTCTTTACCTGGCGCCGAAAAGATATCAAAGAAGGCGCCAGGCGTATCTCGTCAGGGAGGGCATTCCATAATTCGGGGGCCACCACCGAGAAGGCCCTAGATCTCGTTATTGCTCTCCGGGCCTCCTTGGAACCCGGAGAAGGGCCTTCGATGTCGAGCGCAGCGAACGGGTAGGTTCATAGTGGGAGAGGCGTTCCATCAGGTATTGCGGTCCGGTGCCGTTAAGGGCTTTATAGGTAAGAACCAACACTTTGAAACTGGCCCGGAAACGTATTGGTAGCCAGTGCAGTTGGGCCAGGACAGGTGTTATATGATCAGATCTTTTAGTCTGAGTGAGAACTCTGGCCGCAGCATTCTGCACCAGCTGAAGTATCCGAACCATCTTCAGAGGTAACCCTACGTAGAGTGCATTACAGTAATCCAATCTAGAGGTTACCAGAGCATGGATAACTGAGGCAAGGTTCTCCCTGTCCAGATAGGGTCGTAGGGTCTGTCCAGATAGGGTCTGTGCCACCGAGGCTACCTGAGCCTCCAGAGACAGGAGCGGATCTAATAAGATCCCCAAACTACGGACCTGCCCCTTTAGGGGGAGTGTAACCCCATCTAGGGTAGGTCGGACATCAACCATCTGGGCAGAGGGCCCCCCCACCAACAGCATCTCAGTCTTGTCAGGATTGAGTTTCAGTTTATTAGCTCTCATCCAGACCATTATCGCGACCAGGCAGCGGTTTAGTACATCAACAGCCTCACCTGAAGAAGATGAAAAGGAGAAATAGAGCTGCGTATCATCAGCA
Organism: Rhineura floridana; assembly: GCF_030035675.1. Lineage (NCBI taxonomy): Eukaryota > Metazoa > Chordata > Lepidosauria > Squamata > Rhineuridae > Rhineura > Rhineura floridana. The sequence goes on along the minus strand of NC_084481.1, from coordinate 138,800,943 downwards.
TATTGCTGAAAACGCACTCCAAAACTCCTAATGACCTTGCCCAGCGGCTTCATATAGATATTAAAGAGCATGGGGGACAGAACTGAGCCCTGCGGGACCCCATATTGGAGTACCCAGGGCCTCGAGTAATGCTCCCCAAGCACCACCTTCTGGAGATGGTTCTCGAGGTAGGAGCACAGCCACTGCCAAGCAGTGCCTCCAACTCCTAAATCCGCAAGTCGCCCCAGAAGGAAGAACCAGCCACACATATAAGAAGAACCAGCCACACATATAAAGTCAGAGCACCTAGCGAGGGAGCCTGCTCCACGAGCTAGAGGGAGCCCCAGCTGACGAAGCGTCAAGGCCCCAGCTGACAAAGCATCAAGGTGAGTTAAGCAGCAGAGCGAGTTCGGCAGCAGGGCGAGGAGGCCAGGGCCCCCCACTCTGCCCTTCTGTTCCCTGACCTCAACTAAACCACAGTCTCTAACCTATTGATGTAATAAACCTTAAACAAAACTATGCAGGTAAGAAGCCAGCAGGCGTGTGGGGGCTTTCCAGTGTTTTGCACAGCCTGCAGCATGTACGACTATCTGCCTGTTGGACAGAAGTCGTGGGTGTGCTCTCGGTGCAATGAGCTCCTGGCTCTCCGGGAACGACTTCATTTCCTTGAGGCCAAGGTGGCAGACCTGGAAAAGCTGAGAGAGGCAGAGAGGTGTGTGGAGGAGGCCTTCAGGGACGTTATAGCTGTGTCCCACTCCAGCGATGATAGCTTTCCTGCTATCATGGAGAACGATGGTCTCGGGGAAGGAGAGCATCTAGTTGAGGAAGAGGGAAACGATCCCTTAGAAGGAACCCATTCCTTGGGGGATGAGCAGCTATCCTCTCGTGCCGAGGATATATCTCCAGGGGGTGGAGGGATCCTTGTAGTGGGTGATTCGATCATTAGGAACATAGACAGTGGGGTGTGTGATGGGCATGTAGACCGCAAGGTGTTTTGCCTGCCTGGTGCGAAGGTTGCGGATATCGCCCATCGTTTAGATAGTTTGGTAGACAGTGCTGGGGAGGAGTCAGTGGTCGTGGTGCACGTTGGCACCAACGACATGGGGAAATGCAGCCGTGAGGTCCTGGAAGCAAAATTTAGGTTGCTAGGTAGGATGCTGAAAGCCAGGACCTCCAAGGTGGCTTTCTCTGAAATGCTACCGGTTCCACGCGCAGGACCAGCCAGACAGGCCCAGCTTTGCAGTCTCAATGTGTGGATGAGACGATGGTGTCGGGTGGGTTTAGATTTGTTAGGCACTGGGGAACATTTTGGGACAAGCCAGGCCTGTACAAAAGGGACGGGCTCCACTTGAACCAGAATGGAACCAGACTGCTGGCACTTAAAATTAAAAAGGTAGCAGAGCAGCTTTTAAACTGACTGAGGGGGGAAACCCGACAGGAGCTGAGAAAGGTCCGGTTCGGAATAAACCTCCCCCCTGGGATAAAAACCAAAGAAATGATGAAATTTTAAAAGGGGTAGGCCTAGAAGTAGGCATTGTGAGAGCAGGGGCACAGGATATCAATTCAGAAGAGCAAAATTACCACGGGCCAAACCACAAGTGCCAAAGACACTTGAAGAGAGACACTGCTTACAAGTGCCTGTACGCTAATGCTAGGAGCCTGCGAACCAAGATGGGAGAACTGGAGTGCTTGGTCTTAGAGGAGAGCATTGATATAGTGAGCATAACGGAGACCTGGTGGAATGGAGAAAACCAGTGGGATACGGTTATCCCTGGATATAAACTATATCGGAAGGACAGGGAAGGACGTATTGGTGGCGGAGTCGCTCTATACGTGAAAGAAGGCATTGAATCCAGCAAGCTCGAAACCCCAAAAGAGGCAGACTCCTCCACAGAATCGTTGTGGGTGGTGATACCATGCCCCAGGAGGGACTTAATACTGGGAACAATCTATTGTCCCCCTGATCAAAATGCTCAGAGAGACCTTGAGATGAGATATGAAATCGAGGAAGCATCTAAACTAGGAAATGTGGTAGTAATGGGTGACTTCAACTACCCGGACATAGACTGGCCGCATATGTGTTCCAGTCATGACAAAGAAGCAAAGTTTCTAGATATTCTAAATGACTATGCCCTAGACCAGTTGGTCATGCAACCGACCAGAGGGACGGCAACCCTGGACTTAATCCTCAGTGGGGACCGGGACCTGGTGCGAGATGTAAGTGTTGTTGAACCGATTGGGAGCAGTGACCACAGTGCTATTAAATTAAACATACATGTAACTGGCCAATTGCCAAGAAAATCCAACACGGTCACATTTGACTTCAAAAGAGGAAACTTCACAAAAATGAGGGGATTGGTAAAAAGAAAGCTGAAAAACAAAGTCCAGAGGGTCACATCACTCGAAAATGCTTGGAAGTTGTTTAAAAACACTATATTAGAAGCTCAACTGGAGTGCATACCGCAGATCAGAAAAGGTACCGCCAGGGCCAAGAAGATGCCAGCATGGTTAACGAGCAAAGTCAAGGAAGCTCTTAGAGGCAAAAAGTCTTCCTTCAGAAAATGGAAGTCTTGTCCGAATGAAGAAAATAAAAAAGAACACAAACTCTGGCAAAAGAAATGCAAGAAGACAATAAGGGATGCTAAAAAAGAATTTGAGGAGCACATTGCTAAGAACATAAAAACCAACAACAAAAAATTCTATAAATACATTCAAAGCAGGAGACCATCTAGGGAGGCAGTTGGACCCTTGGATGATAAGGGAGTCAAAGGTGTCCTAAAGAACGATAAGGAGATTGCAGAGAAGCTAAATGAATTCTTTGCATCTGTCTTCACAGTGGAAGATATAGGGCAGATCCCTGAACCTGAACTAACATTTGCAGGAAGGGATTCTGAGGAACTGAGACAAATAGTGGTAACGAGAGAGGAAGTTCTAGGCTTAATGGACAATATAAAAACTGACAAATCACCGGGCCCGGATGGCATCCACCCGAGAGTTCTCAAAGAACTCAAATGTGAAATTGCTGATCTGCTAACTAAAATATGTAACTTGTCCCTCGGGTCCTCCTCCGTGCCTGAGGACTGGAAAGTGGCAAATGTAATGCCAATCTTCAAAAAGGGATCCAGAGGGGATCCTGGAAATTACAGGCCAGTTAGCTTAACTTCTGTCCCTGGAAAACTGGTAGAAAGTATGATTAAAGCTAGATTAACTAAGCACATAGAAGAACAAGCCTTGCTGAAGCAGAGCCAGCATGGCTTCTGCAAGGGAAAGTCCTGTCTCAGTAACCTATTAGAATTCTTTGAGAGTGTCAACAAGCATATAGATAGAGGTGATCCAGTGGACATAGTGTACTTAGTCTTTCAAAAAGCGTTTGACAAGGTACCTCACCAAAGGCTTCTGAGGAAGCTTAGCAGTCATGGAATAAGAGGAGAGGTCCTCTTGTGGATAAGGAATTGGTTAAGAAGCAGAAAGCAGAGAGTAGGAATAAACGGACAGTTCTCCCAATGGAGGGCTGTAGAAAGTGGAGTCCCTCAAGGATCGGTATTGGGACCTGTACTTTTCAACTTGTTCATTAATGACCTAGAATTAGGAGTGAGCAGTGAAGTGGCCAAGTTTGCTGACAACACTAAATTGTTCAGGGTTGTTAAAACAAAAAGGGATTGCGAAGAGCTCCAAAAAGACCTCTCCAAACTGAGTGAATGGGCGGAAAAATGGCAAATGCAATTCAATATCAACAAGTGTAAAATTATGCATATTGGAGCAAAAAATCTTAATTTCACATATACGCTCATGGGGTCTGAACTGGCGGTGACCAACCAGGAGAGAGACCTCGGGGTTGTAGTGGACAGCACGATGAAAATGTCGACCCAGTGTGCAGCAGCTGTGAAAAAGGCAAATTCCATGCTAGCAATAATTAGGAAAGGTATTGAAAATAAAACAGCCGATATCATCATGCCGTTGTATAAATCTATGGTGCGGCCGCATTTGGAATACTGTGTACAGTTCTGGTCGCCTCATCTCAAAAAGGATATGATAGAGGTGGAAAAGGTTCAGAAGAGGGCAACCAGAATGATCAAGGGGATGGAGCGACTCCCTTCCGAGGAAAGGTTGCAGCATTTGGGGCTTTTTAGTTTAGAGAAAAGGCGGGTCAGAGGAGACATGATAGAAGTGTATAAAATTATGCACGGCATTGAGAAAGTGGATAGAGAAAAGTTCTTCTCCCTCTCTCATAATACTAGAACTCGTGGACATTCAAAGAAGCTGAATGTTGGAAGATTCAGGACAGACAAAAGGAAGTACTTCTTTACTCAGCGCATAGTTAAACTATGGAATTTGCTCCCACAAGATGCAGTAATGGCCACCAGCTTGGACGGCTTTAAAAGAAGATTAGACCAATTCATGGAGGACAGGGCTATCAATGGCTACTAGCCGTGATGGCTGTGCTGTGCCACCCTAGTCAGAGGCAGCATGCTTCTGAAAACCAGTTGCCGGAAGCCTCAGGAGGGGAGAGTGTTCTTGCACTCGGGTCCTGCTTGCGGGCTTCCCCCAGGCACCTGGTTGGCCACTGTGAGAACAGGATGCTGGACTAGATGGGCCACTGGCCTGATCCAGCAGGCTCTTCTTATGTTCTTATGTTCTTATGATACCATGGTCGATGGTATCAAAAGCCGCTGAGAGATCAAGGAGAACCAACAGAGTTACACTCCCTCTGTCCTTCAAGTGCCCACTTGAGAGAAGAGGTTGGCTGGCAGCAGGGGTGTAGTTGTCCAGGATCTCGGGGGTCTTAGACCCCTTACTTTTTTGGGAGCAGGGTCCCCATGTTTCCAGCATCCTACAAGCAAATCAGCATGAAAGGGGAGTGTGTCACTAAGCAGAGCCTTCAAACATGCTTCCTTGTCCTTTCCTGCTGTTTGGAGCCATTCAAAGTGAAAGGAGGTGATTCAGCCACTGAAAAGACTCTTTTCATTAGCTAACAACCCCCTTTCATGCTGATTGGAACCTCTGTTGTTGTGGGAGTAGGCATTAACCAGGATCTCATTCTCAACCCAGCAGAAAAAAAGGTGTTTGTGGCTGTGACTATCATGAAGAGACCCTGCAGTTCTGTATTTGCCATGACACTACTGACTGGCAGCCTTAAAGCTTTGGCTTAAGATCTTTATCCTTAAAATGGGAACAGGGCTGCTAGTACACTTCCCTGGGGACACCTATTCTAGTTTCTGGACAAAACTTGTTGCCCCAAAAGCTGCTTGTATTGTCCTATCATCTTCTTTCCTCCTTCAGTTGGGACACGATAATGCATTTGCTTCAATAAAACAAAGACTTGGGTGATATTGCCTTTCAATATATCCTGGCTCGCTCAACTACACTTTGCTGGTCCTTCTCATTTAGCTGCCTACTTTGAGAGCAAGAGGACTGAGAGAGGAGGAAGTGAGAGATCCTTTCCTTCTTCACACAACCTGCTCATTCACATGCATGGAATTCTTGGTCACCCATGAAGCCCATGGGAACTGTTATATGCGAGAGTGCTCTGATCAATAGGAAACAAAGAATTAGGATCTAAATTTGGGGTTTTCTTAAATTAAGATGGAAAGAATTTTATTCTATATTACTATAAATAAGGCAGAAGCTGGTGCTAAAGCTCACATTTTTATTTTGATTTGGAATGTTATTTTAATATATATTATTGTTTTGTAAGCCTCCTTGAGAAGGTTTTTACTTTCCAAGATGGCACACAAATATCTTTAAATATATAAATGAAGAAACAACTGTTATAAATTCTATTATGGCATGGACAATACCAATCCTCCCTTTTTTTGCCAATTATACCTTGTTCAAGTCTTTCATAATAATTTGTATTATTATTGATCAACAGACCAATATCTGTCTCTTGTGTTCTCACTTCTAGGTCCTGGGATTGCTTTTGTAGTATATCCTGAAGCTTTAACTAGGCTTCCTCTTTCACCATTCTGGGCTATAATTTTCTTCTTGATGCTTCTAACACTTGGCTTGGACACCATGGTAAACTTGCCTTTTTCACTTTGCTATTGTCTGTATATCTTGGATTAAATTTTGCAGGAAACTGGTTATAGGCAGGAGCCTGGCACATATCCAAGGTTTTCAGGCAAAACAAGCGTACAGGCGGTGCAATCCTATGCATGTCCACTCAGAAGTATATCCCATTGACTTCAGTGGGACTTACAGCCAGGAGTGTGTAGGATTACAGCCAAAGTTTATTTTGAGGTTAAAGTACCAGAATTGGCTTCATTGCACATATAAGTTGCAGCAGGATCCATACAGAAGTTAATTATCGAATTTAAGTTGTATCTGGAATGAGAGGAAAAACAACTAATGGTAATCAGGCAGACCTATAGAGAGAGCGATCCACATGCTGTGATGAAACTTGGGCCAGAATCACAGCTGAGGTTTTTAGTCCAAGGAAGGGCAGAAGCTTTGGAGAGGAATGAAAAGTTGGCCCAAACTGTCAGGTGAAGCAGGAAAGCATACTGGCATGAAGTGAAATATTGTCCTAGCAGAAGGCTGGAGTCTCCAAGCATACAGAGCCACCAGGGGTCAAGGAGAGCCAGTTTTGTATAGTTGTGGATAGGAGACAGAGCTGGATGAAGAGCTAATGTTTGGAAATAAAGTTGCCTGGTGTGTATTTGACAAGGCAGGGTAGGTCCTGGAAGCAGACACATTTCTCAGCAGACATCAAGATCTCTGGTGTCTCAGTTGGAACTTTGTCTATTTCTCTAATGTTTAGATCAATTTAACCATCAAATATTGCCATTTTTTGGCATGGAGGCATATTGTGCTAGAGGACCAGAAACATACTTTTGGAGACTCTAAGTGGAACAAGTGTTGCTTCCCTGTTTTACATTTCTGTTTGGTGTTCCATCACAAAAAGTATCACCACCCCACAAACGTACGCATAAAATTGCTCTAATAGATCATTTGAACTCACCAACCCTCCACTCTGAGATGCCCGAGTAGGTGGCTGTTCAGTGTGCGTGTTTTAAAGATTGCTTATATTGTGCAGGCTTGGCATGGGGCATATTTTATTCACATCTGTTGTTTGCACATTGTAACCTGAATGTTGTCAGTTAATCTGTAAAGGGTTAAATCTGCAGTCAGGAATAGCTTGGTGTGGAGATCAATATTCCGTAGAGTAAAAGAGTCAACTAGATAATCTTCAAAGAGTCTACATACTTCTGTTTTCTGGGAATGGTTTTAGCAACAAGATTAAATAAGCTTTTTTGAAACAAGATGTGTTTGTCTGCATATGATTTTACTTGTCTTTTTTAAATATATTCCTTAGTTTGCCACTATTGAGACGATAGTGACATCAGTTTCAGATGAGTTCCCAAAGTACTTACGTACTCACAAGCCTCTGTTTACTCTTGGATGCTGTATTTCCTTTTTCATCATGGGCTTTCCTATGATCACTCAGGTAAAACATTGTTGCAGTATGTATTTATTGTATACAGTCTGTTCTCCTTTTGGAAAAGGGGCTATAATCCTATAACTGGTAGTTACAGCTCTTTGAGATTATTAGATTTTAAAATAAAATGTGTAGGTCCAAGTGTGTGAACAGTGGTGCTATGGGATTTGACAAGATTACAAAAGATGATTTGGCATTACGGTAATGTGTACTTTCTTGCAACATCTTAACCATAACTGTCTCCTGTAGAATATCACCTTGAATATTACCTTTAACATCGCAATCCGCTTAATTTTTTTAATTTTTGCTTCATTGCGAACAGATCTGTTCCATGATGCAATGCATTCCAATATGCAAAATATGGTTATGCAACAACCACATATTCACACTACAATATCTGCCATGGAGCTCATATAGCTGACCAAACGCGGAGTAGTTTAGCCATCTGTATCATCAAGTGGCAAGGAGGAATCTGGCCACACATCAACTGCCAATGTGTGAGACAGAATGCATAACATGGTTTTGCATATGGGCTCAAATTCCAGTATGGAATTGAAATTTTGTGGAATTCCATATTTATAGTTCATGGAACTCAGAGAGGGTTTCCAGAGTGGGTGGGTTACACGATGACAATAACTAGTAACCTGCACCTATCTGAAATGGTTAGCTGGGTTCCTGTACATTATTTCCTAGTATCTTTTGGCATTTCTATTAGTAATTGCTTGTTTAATTTTAGGGTGGAATGTACATGTTGCAGCTTGTGGACACCTATGCAGCATCTTACTCTCTTGTTATAATAGCCATCTTTGAACTTGTTGGCATTTCATACATTTATGGTAAGAAAACTACATGTTATATGTAAATCACATAATAATTAGTATATGTGAAAATGTGGTGATTGCACACAAGTGCAACAAAGGACTTTATCATTTAATGATTTGAAAATTAAACATTTCTCTGGAGTTGCACTCAGATAAAAAAAACTTAAATCTGTTTATATCACTATAACTGAATTGCTTAGATTAGTAAATCATTTGTTATAGATAGGGATGGGGTTCGCTGCCTAGTTCTGATCTGCTTATATTCTGATGGTCCGTCGTTCAATCGTAATCCGCCATTTTTTGTTCCCACTTGCTTTAGCACTTGCCGATTTGATCTGCTATGGATTTCTTAGTGATTTGATCCATGGGGGGTTTTTTGGTGGTAAAAAAATATAAATTTTTAATGTAAATGCTTATGTAAATTATCACAGTGTTCCACGTGGTTTCTCCCCCCCCCATTTACATATCAGTGAGGCAGATAATCCTCTTTAAGTCTGTCTCTTGCCTCGGGCTAACTGATGTGCTGGTTAATGATTCCCCTCCCTTTAGTTATTCTTGAATATTCACTGTTCTTGAAGAGTGAATAGGATCCCTGGGCTCCTACTGGGAGAAAGGAAGGGATATAAATCTAAATACTAATAATAATAATAATAATAACAACAAGAACAATAATAATAAAGTTTGTCAGCAGTATAGCATCATCACCCCCACCACTAGTACCACCTTGTATTTTTATTCACACACACACACATATTTAGCACAGAGAGAGAGAACGAGAGAGAGAGAGAGCACCCCTGATGAGTTGAGGACAGCACAATGAAAGCAGGCCAGGCCAGGCTGCAGAGGTCAGTTTCTCTCTCTCATAATAATGTTTCCCACGCAATAGGATGGAGATTCAGAATGCTGTGAGCTGTCTTGTTTGAAAAACACAAAATTGCATGATTATTTGACAATTAACATCGATGACATATATAGCCTAGGGCAGGGCAGCCAGCCAATATTTTTTGCATTATATGGCGATAATAATGCAATTTTTTTCACAATATATAATGGACAAATGGTGATTGTTATCACATCTACAGTGTTACGAATGCAGCAACTTTGAGGAAATTACTAAGATAATTACGTAAAATAGGAGAATTTTTTTTAAAAAAAAAAAACTGTGCTGAGTGCAGCTGTGGCTGCAAAATCCATGCTGATATTAGCCGCGGTCCACCACGAGAAATCAGTGCTGGTCCAAGAAGCTAGCGGACTGTCGAGTTCAGATGGAATCCGGTACAATGTCCAATTTAGCAGATATTCTCTCTCTTCCTTAGTTATAGATAGCAATTTTTATAATTAAAGTGGATGTTCAGTTAACGGCAATATAAAATATGTAAAAGTAATCATAAAGGATATTAGCTAGCATGAATTTGTGCAGTCCAGTAATAAGAATGTAGGTTCACAATAGCTAAGGTTCAAATTCTAAGAATTAATTAAGGATAATGGGGCACTTGTGCACTTTTAATTTGTACAAATTGCATTGTACTTCACATCAACTATTTTTGGAATAATTCTATTGTAAGCATGGAGAATGCTGTCTACACATAATTTGATGATTGCAGTCCCATCAGCTATCTGAGTCTTGCTTGCCAATTTTGAAACTAAACACACTGTCAGTTCCTTATGATACAGGAGAGATGTACATGTAAGACATGACATAACATGACCACAACCAGTTCACTCATATCTGGGACCCAATTGGTGGGTCCAGGCAGGACCTTGACCATCATCTCTAATGTTAGAAATTAAGCATTGCCCTCAGCCCCCTTCCCCCTTTACTGTAACTATACTTGGCGTATCCCACAAATGGCAAGACAGAGAATAAATGAAATGAGATCTTTTATCATTTCATTTATGAACCTTGCAAGACTATTAAGACTATACCATTCAAACATTTCAAATCTGCTCAAGGGCATTTGATTTGTTCCACAACAAATTGTGGCATTGCAGTCAAGACTTTCCTTTTTGCAGTTAAATACTATTCTGTGACACTTCTTTAAAGCAAACTAGTTTCTGAGTGTGAGACAGTGATATGTTTGGAAGGCTATATGCACAGATTGTCCGTTTAACTAAAAAAAAAGGTCAGATGAGCTTTTTTATTTTTCACCATCACAAAAGCTTTTCCAGAAATACACCAATTACGGAAAAATTAAAACAGGAAAAAACAAGTTTATGACTTTAAAAGTGGAGTATCTTAATAGACTGAACAAAAACCAATTTGCTGGTGAATATAAAGAGCAGGATATTTACCATCACCTTGAACATAGTGTTCTTTATACAAAAGTCGCCTCATTTGTTGAGCTGATCAGACATGTGGCAGTCAAGGTTCTGGTATGTGAACAAGCTAATCCATTAGAAAGTAGCACTACCCACTGCCCAGAACTAAGTGGTAACCAGGAGCCTTATAGGTAAGGATGTGGCTGCTGCTGTATACTTCTTCGTCGGCTTCTTTCCCACAATTTCACCAGTCCATCCATGCTGCCTGTGACTCCTTCTTTCTCATTGACCCATTGGTTATATCAGAGAGGCTCTATAATATACAGTCTATATGCTTAGAGGATGTTCCAGGCCAATGACAGCTGCTTTGCTGAGCCTGAACAGGGTGGCCAGTAGAAAAATAATCTATGCGTGGTCTGTTTGTCCTCGTCTGTCTCCACAGTATTAAAGATGTTGAGAACACGAGTTATGACACCTGGATTCCAGCATGGCTCCTGCTGTCACTTTTTCCACTCTTCATAAAACATGCTTGCACCAATCCAATAATTTGTTCCAGGCCTACAATGGCACCCCCGTTCATTTATTCTAACAGATCTGCAACTGCATTCTTTTGTGCATATGGATCTGTGGCCTTCATCGGAATTAATAGGCTTCTCTATGTGTCCATTTGAATACAGATGGACTTCAGGAGACCCCCGAGCAGTTGGATTCCTGCACTGAGCAGGAGGTTGGACTCAATGGCCTTATAGGCCCCTTCCAACTCTACTGTTCTATGATTCTATAAGAATAGGCATGCTGGATGAGACCAAAGGGAGCTACCCCAGCATCACACAGTGGCCAACCAGATATCTTTTGGGATTCCATAAGCAGAGCTTGAAGGCAATAGCTTGATGCTCCCCAACAATTCAAGGCAGTCAAAGTGGTTTACATTTCAACAAAAATCGTTATAAATTCCACACTCAAAACAGCAGCTAATAATAACAACAACAATAACAACAATCCACATTTTAAGTAACATCATTGAGCAACAAATCTCTAAACGTAGAAAAGTAACATGAAAACAAAAGTGAATCATATACAAAACAAAAATACAACAAAATACAGTAATAGAATACAACATAAATAAGGCCTGGAGTCTCAAGTGGCAGAGTCCAATCAGTGGGCCTTTCAAGAAAAAATGACAGATCCAGGTAACTGAGGCTGCACCATGTATGACAAATTTTCCACCTGGTCCTCTTCAGATGTTGGACTACAATCAGCTTCAGCCAGGATGGTCAATGGTCAGGGCTAAGAACATAAGAAGAAACTGCTGGATCAAACCAAAGGCCCATCTAGTCCAGCATTCTGTTCTCTTAGTGGCCAACCAGATGCCTATGGGAAGCCCAAAAGCAGCCTCACTTGTAATTCCCAGCTACTGGCATCCAGTAGCATACTGCCTTTGATAATGGAGGTAAAACATACACACTGTGGTTTATAGATATTGATAGCTTTATCCTCCATGGTAGAAATTGTAGCCCACAACATCTGGAGGCAACCAGTCTGGGAAAGGCTGTTCTAAAAAAAATGCCAGTAGATGAGCTCACAGTTTTTCATAATTAGTTATTCATATTGATAAAGGGACCAAGTCATGTTTGGAAACCAATTGATTTTCATAACCTGTTTCCATGGAAACCAATGGAAGCCATGTGTGTCCTCATTCAAGAGAAGGATTTAGAACTAAATGAGCTGCTGACAGATCTCTGAGTGAGAAGTGGGGAATATCCATAACAGAATTGTGTAGCCTGTAGATTTATGATGGAGTGGGGTTTTTTCCCTCTGCCTGTGCCTTTTAACAACAGCAAATGCAATATCCCAAATTGCTGCACCAGATGTTGTTTATGAAATGGGTGATTGCGTACTCCTGTACATCTCAAGAAGGAAGCATTAAAGTGTCAGATATTTCTCTTTACATCTTCCAGTTTGACTTACTGTAAATGAATTGAATACTCACTGGATATATTGCGAGGCATTTCAACTTTAAAACCTGCTTATAAGATTTGTATTGCCCCTGTGTGCTATTTTATTGTAATAGAAACACATTATGGACCTAGCTGGAAGTGGAAAGAATTCTCATAAAACAGCATCCTTACAAGCTATAAGAAACTTGTGCTTAGAGAGAATACAAAAGGATTCTACTCCTGCCTCTAGTAGAGCATTCTTGGCAGTCTCTCGTTGCTAGCCATTTCCTCCAGCACTGCTATGGGATTGTTGAGAAGCAGCTTTCTAGGGTAACACTGATTTGCTTACATGTTTAACTGGTAAATCAGAAACCAAAAGAGATGAAAGATAGATGATCAAGCAGGGCACGGGAGTTTTCTGGTGGGTGGATAAGTTGATGGATTTCAAAGAAAAAGAGCTGAGAATGATTTGATCCCAAAATAATTTGAGAGAGATGGTGGGATATGCTTCCTTTCTTTTTTTAAAAAAACTTTCCCTTGACACTTCCTTATCCTGTAACAACCGGCCAATCTTGCTTTTTCCCTTTATCTCACTCTTGTTATCCTGACTTTCTTTTTCCAAACTGATCTCAAATCAGTTTCTACCCACTGCCCTTCACTAAAACTGTCTGACTGACACGGCATGTGATCTTCTTACTGTTCAGATTCAAAAGTCTATATTTTGTCCTTGTCTTGCCTGATCTTTCTGTTTCCTTTTATATATCTGACCTTCAGCTTGACTACTTCCATACCCCTGCTGCCATCTTGGGCTATGGCAAGCATCAGTGCACAGCATGCTGATATTGCACCACACCACACCACCACAGAAAGTTGTGCAGACAGCCCACACTGGCAGCTCTGAGGGTCGCTGCCACATCAGCATCGGGTTGCAGGGTGCACACTCTGCAACTTTATGCTAGTGCAGATTGTGGAGTGGAAGCTACACCTGCCCAGCTCTAGCAGCAGTGGTCCCTCTCAGTGCCAGGGGTCTTCGGTTAGTTGCCAATCTGGCTGCCCATTGGCACTGGGCCTGTATCTCAGTATTGTATATAGCGGTTATCCTGAGTCTCAGATGAAAGGGTATTTTCTAGATGCCAGCAAAACATGTGCTGCACCACTGATCTATGGCTTTTCCCTTAGGTTTTCATAGCTCTCTTCTCTTCCTGTCAGATTGCTTATTTACTAATGCCACTGGGGAAAGCTCCTACTCTGCATTGTCCCACTCTTTTGGGCTCCCTCAGGATTTTGCTTTTGATCTTCACTATACCCTTTTTACACTGCCTCAAGTGATCACAATAAATTTATTGGATTTTACTACCACTTGTATATTGATATATGATATGATAGCACTGTTCAAGTACTTGAAAGGTTGTCATGCTGAGGAGGGCCAGGATCTCTTCTCAATCGACCCAAAGTGCAGGACATGAAATAATAGGCTCAAGTTACAGGAAGCCAGATTTCAGCTGAACATCAGGAAAAGCTCCTAAATGTTAGAGCGGTATGACAATGGAACCAATTACCTAGGGAGGTGGTGGGCTCTCCAACACTGGAGGCATTCAAAAGGCAGATGGACAGCCACCTGTCTGGTATGCTTTAGTTTGGATTCCTACATTGAGCAGGGGGTTGGACTCAGTGGCCTTATAGGCCCCTTCTAACTCTACAATTCTATGATTCTGTGATTATACCTCTCTGACTCTGTCACTTGGTTCAGTCCTGTATATCAGTCTGTCTGATAAATCCACTTCCATATCTTCTCATCATAACATAAACATATCCAGGACTGAAGTATTAATCCTTCCTTTGAATCTCTTCTCTGGTTAAACATTCTTCATATCCATCAGCAACATCACTGTTCACCATTGTCAAGGAATACCTAATTACTTTGAACAAGTTCAAATCAGCAGGGCCCAATAAACTGTATCCTAGAGTATCGAAGGAACTGGCTGAAGAACTCTCAAAACTGTTGTCTATTATCTTTGTGAAATCATGGAGGACGGGTGAAGTGCTGGATGACTGGGGAAGAGCTAATGTTTTCCCTATCTTCAAAAAGGGCAAAAAGGAGGAACCGGGGAACTACAGACCACTGAGCCTAACATTCCTGGAAAAACTCTGGAGCAGATTATAAAGCAGTCAATCTGTAAGCACCTTGAAGACAATGCAGTGATTACTAGGAGCCAACATGGATTTATGAAGAACAAATCCCACCAAACTAATCTTATCTTGTTTTTTGATCATGTAACTTCCCTTGTAGACTGTGGGAATGCTGTGGACATAATATATCTCAACTTCAGCAAAGGTTTTGACAAAGTTCCCCATGATATTCTGATTAGCAAGCTAGCTAAATGTGGGCTGGATGGAACAACTATCAGGTGGATCCACAGTTGGCTCCAGAATCATACTCAAAGAGTGCTTATCAATGGTTCCTTCTCAAACTGGGCAGAGGTAACAAGTGGGATACCACAGGGTTTGGTCCTGGGCCCAGTGCTCTTCAACATTTTTATGAACAACTTGAATGAAGAGGTACAGAGCATGCTTATCAAATTTGCAGATGATACAAAATTGGGGGGCATACCGTGGAAGACAGAAACAAAATTCAAAGGGACCTTGATAGGCTGGAGCATTGGGATGAAAACAACAGAATGAAATTCAACAGGGATAAATGCAAAGTTCTACGCTTAGGAAAAAGAAACCAAATGCACAGTTATAAGATGGGGGATGCTTGGCTTAGCAATACGACATGTGAGAAAGATCTTGGAATTGTTGTTGATCACAAGCTGAATATGAGTCAACAGTATGATGTGGCTGCAAAAAAGGCAAATGCTATATTAAGCTGCATTAACAGAAGTATAGCTTCCAAATTGTGTGAAGTATTAGTTCCCCTCTATTCAGCACTGGTTAGGCCTCGAGTACTGCTTCCAGTTCTGGTTTCTGCACTTCAAGAAGGATGCAGACAACCTGGAACAGATTCAGAGGAAGGCAACAAGGATGATCAAGGGACTGGAAACAAAGCCCTATGAGGAGAGACTGAAAGAACTGGGCATGTTTAGCCTGGAGGAGAGAAGACTGAGGGGAGATATGATAGCACTCCTCAAGTACATGAAAGGTTGTCACACAGAGGAGGGCCAGGATCATTCCAGAGTGCAGGACATGGAATAATGGGCTCAAGTTGCAGGAAGCCAGATTTCAAGTGAACATCAGGAAAAACTTCCTGACTGTTAGAGCCACACAATGAAACCAATTACCTAGAGAGGTAGTGGGCTCTCCAACACTGGAGGCCTTCAAGAGGCAGCTGGACAGCCATCTGTTGGGAATGCTTTGCTTTGGATTCCTTCATTGAGCAGGGGGTTGGATGTGATGGCCTTATAGGCCCCTTCCAACTCTACTATTCTATGATTGTGTGATTCTATGCATTGAAGGCAAACATCTATCTGTTTTTATCTATGCAATGATCACTGATGGTGCAACAATAATAAATTCCTGAAATATATTGACACACTTTGTGTGGACAGGAATTATTGCAGGATTAGAGTCCTGGGACACCTGCTTAAGGCAGTACCCGTAGGGGGAGAGGAAATAGATGAAGTCAAGAATTGGTGTCTAAATGGTGCAGAAACATTTGTATTGGCTCGGGAGGGGGGCACCATTTGGACTCATTTTAAGCAGCAAAATGCTTTGGGCCAGAACTGCCTTTGAATCTTGATTGTATAATAAACCCTTTACTCAGGGGTGGCCCTAGACAAGCTGCCAGCAACTGGTGCCCTAGGCGAGCCATGCAATTAGTGCCCCTTCTCCCAAACCCCAAGGGCAGGTCTAGGCTGAGCTTTTTGGTAAACTGGGGAACATTTTGCCCCTAAATTTCATTTAATGTTTTTTTAATGTATTTATTTAAACTGAGGCATAATTATTTGGCTTGTTTATCCACGTGTCTGTCCAATCAATATTTCTGGGATCAGATAAAACAGAGACACAACATTTTCAGAATAGATTTGTACAAAACAGCTAGAGGATATTTCAATCCGGTTTCAAACAAAAATGCATTACAAATGTTAATTATAATTTTTATTCTTACAAATCCAAAATCATCCATTATGCTATCCTGCTGTAAATGCCCTTTGGGATAGTTTGCCATATAAGGATTTATTTAAATTTTAATTTGAAGATCAAACCATCATAACACAGATTACTCTATGTGTTAATGCCATTGGCAGTTCTGATGTGATATCACCATAGTCAGTGAGTCATTTGCCTTGCCTTAGACTTGATTGCCCTCTCCATCTCCATTAACCCTAATGTTCCCAATGGCCTTGCAACCTTTGAATAACTGTTAGGGACAAACATATCCGAATTCTTAATTCCCTGGCAACTTTGGACTAAATTTACATAATTTACATCACAGTGTTTTTAAGAGCCCAAGACTTTGAGGGGGCCTGAGGCAGAAAAGGCAGATAGTGTATTCCCCCCACGGTGGTCAAAATATTCCCCTTTATCTCCTCCTCCCTGCAGTCCCTCATACACCCTAACCCTCTGGAGCAGATTTTTGAGGGTGCACAGGGGTCTGCAGGGAGGAGGAGATAAAGGGGAAGTCCCATTGCACGAGCGGAAGTCTGTTCCATTCACATAACAGCTGCATTGGATACAACCATCACTGAAATTACAAAGCAGAGCACAGCAGATAAATTGCCTGTTTGTCGGGGGTAGAAAGCCTTTCAAAAACATCTAAGAAGAATTCTTTCAATTTCTTCTCCATATATAAAAAATGAAAGTGCCAAGAAAATTAGTAAAGCTTCTTTGCTATTCATGTCTGAACCACTGAGTGGCAGGAGTACAGCACACTCTACCTGAGTATTGCTACCCAAATGAAATGTCAATCCTAGGGATGGAAGAATCTCTCCGTTTCGGTTATCTCAGTTTCTCATTTTCCCAATGTTAAATTCAGTTGTTCTGGTTTCTCCAGAAATGTGCAGGTTTTTTAAAAAAAATACTCATGAAAATTCTTCGTATTTTAGTGTGATTTTCTCCTAATAAACATTTTGTCTGCAGTTTTGACTTTTGTACATATTTTGGCAACCAATTTATCCTAATATAATGCATTTTATGTTATATATTCATTTTTATACACACTTTCCGAAAATATATGTATGTTTGTAAACATTGTTTGGTTGGAAAACTGCATTGCAACATTCGGATAAGTGCAAATTTCAAAGGATGCGTATGTTTTGGTTCCCACATTGTTTCAAAAGTATGAATTTGATAAATTCAGCTTTAAATGAGAATTGAATCAAATTTCTCCCCCATTTGATGTCAATCCTTATGTTTGGCATTGACCCTTATTCGTCACTTTGGCTGTTCTTATCATGAAACACCTTATTATTTGCCACCCTGGGCTCCTACTGGGAGGAAGGGTGGGATATAAATCTAATAAATAATAATAAATAATACTATTTGCAGAAAGGCAACCAATACATGTAGTCATATTTTCCCCAGCTCTAGTTGTGAAGGGTTCTATAACTATGAAAAAACCCTATCAGAGATAATGAGCACCCTGCCAAGCACCCCTTAAAAGTAATCCTTATTTGAAAGCTTGTCCAAACATGTCCAGTAAGTCCATGCTCTAACTATAAGACTGAGTTAAAGTCATGAACTAAGCAAACATATTTGGATTTCTATTCAGTATTTATTCTCAAGTCTTTAGGATATATGACAGTTACTTTTTCTGAGTAATCAAAAGGGCTCAAAATGTGTATTTTTAAAGGAAAGCTGACATAACTACAGCTTTATTGTCAGTGAAACAAATTTAGGATATAACAGAAGTTCTACAAGTTGTGAGTTGTGATAAAATATCAAGATCTGGCAACTTTGAGTTGTACATATATTTGAAGTCTGTTCCTTGTTTATTTCTCTTCTTCCTTTCATCAGCTGAGATCCCCAGATAGCCCATTTCTTTGTAAATATAGTTATACTTTATGTTCACCTTACTTGCCTTTACAGCTCAGCTTCATTTAACCACCAGAATGAAAAATATGAGGACAAGTGCTTGCCTTTTGTTTTCATTCTCTGATTTTACAACTCTTAACAGGCTGCAGGTATATGTTGGGGTGGGTGTGCCTGTTTTGTAAATGATGGTTTCCCCCTCTTGTGAGGAAAACAAGCACAGTTTATTAGCAGCTAGATGTCACAACCTGCATGGTTTTCCCTTGTCTCGGCTAACCCCCTACTAGACTGTATCTTGTGTAGCTGGTTGCCACAGTAACAACAGTTTCTGTGAGGTCAACATTCATATCTACAAGTCTCTCTCAAAGAAAGTATGTTAAACTAAGACAACAAACAGTTCAACAGAGAAGGTGATGATGTCAGTATCAATAATGGTACAGAAATAAGCAAGTAATGCAAACCCAACAAGTCACAGAATAATAAGCTTCCAAGTTCAATCATTTTAAAGAGAGGTCAAAGTGATTTAAGAGAGGCGTCACTTCCCATGAAGTGTACACATGCATTTCTTTTTCCTCACTCTCACTTCTGGTCAAACATGTTATGTAGACTTTTGAAACAGTACAAAAACCTGCAACTGTTTAATCAGAGGTGAAACTGGGGTGAGTTTACAGACCATGAGCAGTAATCATTCTTTCAAATGTCTGTCAGTTCTCCAAAACATCTATAACTTGGCACCAGTCTGTGTAATGGTGAATCACAGCAACAGGTGATCCTCAGGCTGTCTGCAATAGCAGTGAATTAAAGTGCTGGAGGTGGGTAGAACATATTCCCTAGTCTGCTGTCTTCCATGCAAATAGGCATTCTTTCAATGGCAAAAGGATTGCTATTTAGCTGTACTAGTGTTTCTTAGCTTCATGCTTCTTAATTATGAGACTTCCTATGGAACTTGATAGGCCAGGCTGCTAATTCTACTCTGGTCATGCCCTAACCCCAGTTTTTGTCAGTGTTAACAAAATAAGTTGTATATTGCACACACTCTCTAACCAGCCCCTGTGTAATTGGTGTCCTGTCTGAAACAATTTGCCCCTACTTTAAGGCATATCTATACTTCAAAATATGAACCTTAATATAGTAGTAGTAATGTTTAGCCTTCACAGCCCTCTGTCATGCTGTCTCAAAGAACCCCTGCACGTTATCGTTTGCTTGTAAGACCTTCAGCACCGTCACAGGATAACAGCTCTCAGAGCTTCTTGAGAGGAAGCCATTATATCAATTTAGACATAAATACATGTGTAGCCAAGCTACACATGATGTTTAATACACAGATAGGTATGGTGTTCTTTTTTAAAAAACTTAAAAACAGCCATGGGGGAGGGGAGGGTGATCAAGACTGGGCCTATGACAAATAGCTGCTTCAGGGGAGAGGAAGAGATTTTGACATGGGAGAAATATTTTTTACAACCTTTCTCTCTCCCCCCGCCCTCATTGTGGTCTCAGTCCTGATCAGTGAGCCCTATCAGCAACTGTGATTTAAAGTTTCAAAATAAGAATCATACAAATGCCAAACCTATACATATAACTTAAAATGTAACTCGGCATATTAACTCATCCAGGTTATAGCCTGAAGGCACATTAGACTACCACCTTGCTGAAGCTAAGCAGGTCTGGATTTGGTCAGTGCCTGGAAGGGTGAGCTCCTGGGAATCGTAGGTAATGCCACCTTGGGTTTCACCACTGAAGAAAGGCAGGATATACATATAAACAAAATAAAATGTAGTATGGCCCTAATATTTCTGAGAACCTTTCTTCTGAAGTTACATGTGGGAGAATTGGCTCAGTGTTCTTGTACATGATACAATTAATGGTTGTTGTTTTTTTAAAAAAAATCCACATTGCTCAGTTGAACATAATTTGATTTTTCACAAAGTTGCTTCTTTTTTTAATAGCACATTAACAATATATTAAAGTGACTCATTCCAGGCTGAAACGCATTCTTAGGGCAACTTATGAAAGCATCCTAAGAGTGCATTCCTAACCTTGTCTATTCATAAGTAAGTCTTACTGAATTCAGTGGGTTTACTCCCAGGAAAGTGGAATTAGAATTACAGTCTAAGTCTTGGAAGGTGCTAGTAGCATGCAAATGATCAGACCTGCCTTTCCCCCCCTTTTCCTCTCCTTCCCCTCTCCTCTTACCTCCTCCTCCCTTCTTCCTCCCCTCCCTCTTACTTCTTTCTCCTCCCCTGCCCAATCCAGCCCTCCCTCCCTCCCTTCCAGTCAGTTTCACCTATGCAAAGCATGATTGCATGGGAGTAAAACCCACTGAACCCAATAAGCATGCAAATGATCAAACCTGCCCTCATCCTCCTAGTCCTCTTCCGCCTCCTCTCATCCCCCTCCTCCCTTCTGCTCTTCCTCCTCCCCACCCTACTCCTCCCCTCCCCGTCCCCCTGCCCTTCCTCCTCTTCCTCCTCTTCCCCTCCCCCTCTCCCATTTTCAGTTTCACCTATCCTAAGCATGATTGCAGAGGAGTAATTTCCACTGAACCCCAAAATAAGCAAATGATCAATCTATTCTCAGCAAACTTGCACAGGATCCCATTTCTTACCTCCAGGATAAAAAAGCAGAGAAATTCACTTAAGCAAAAAAAAAACCCTTGCAGTTTAAGAATGTACCTATAGCCAACAGATATTTCTACCTTTTAAAATCAGGGAAATAGGGCCGTGACTGCACCATAGTGAATGCACCAGGGGAGCAGCAGACCTGACCTCCTCTCTGAAATATTGTACTGTCCTACAAATTTGTCAAAATGCAAACACAATTTGGGTTGGTCTTTCACAGTCCAATCAACTTCCTGTGTAGCTTGGAAGAATTTGGTAATTGTACCTCTGAGCATATGGTGAGTGGTGGCAACACCTGCAATCAGCCCAAATAACAGGAATAAGACATGGGCTGTGTTGATCTTGTTTTAGCAGGGAGGAAGCAGCAATATTAAAACAGTTGATATACTTCAGATAGTCGCGTTAAATATGTTTGATTTACTTAGCAATTATAGTGAAGTTTCCTATAGGAAATCATTTTCTTTTGCTTCTGTTTCTGTGAATATGTGAAGTACAGCAACACTTTGCATAATTTCACTAAATAATTGTGGAATAACGGCACTGACTATTCTGCAGAATACTCTCCAGTGGACATGAGAAGTGTCTCACTTTTCACAAGTTAAAACAGTGGGAGGTGAAATATATTCTAGCAAATTTCTAGGTGTGCTCTATGTTTTTAATTGACCATGCCCACCCTTTCTTAAGTGGGGTGATTTAAGCATAGCAAGCTGAACACATGCAACTTGGGCAGGCCAGATTTGTTTTTTCCAATAGCTAGATTCATTGCTTAAGAAGCAACATACTGTAATCAGACTGATTTTACATCATACTGGAAGTTCAGATTCAGCTGTTAAAGAACCCAAAATAGAAATTTAGCATAACCTCCAGTTTGAAACAGAAAAGGCTATCTTCATCATCGTATGACATTGACCAATAAAAAGGGTTTGGAATTAATAAAAATAAATTTGACACAGATTTCTAGGAGGAATAATGAGGGGAAAATAATTTTCTAGGTTAGATTCTCTATGGAAACAGTAGTAACACAGGAAAGAAGCAAAGTAAGAACAAATATACAAAAAATGTAATTCTCCATCTTTGGAGATATAGTCCTGATTGCAGGTTTTGCCACCACTCACCATATGTTCAGAGACACATGTTACCAAGTTCTTCCAAGCTACACAGGAAGTGGATTGGACTGTGAAAGACCAACCCAAATTGTGTTTGCAGTTTTACAAATTTGTAGGGCAGTACGATATCTCAGAGAGGAGATCAGGTCTCCTGCTCCCCTGGTGCATTCACAGAGCTGCCCAATTTCCCTGCTTTTAAAAGTTTGATAGAAATATCTGTTGGCTATAGGTACGTTCTTAAACCAAAAGGATTTTTTTGCCTATTAGTGAATATGCTTTCAGTTTGATGTATTATGTATCTTAACTCAGACAATCACTTGTTTACCACTTGAGCAACACCATTCTCCAGTACTTACTCTTTTTACAAAACCTCAATAAGCAGGTTATTATTGCATTTGGCAAAGGCTTTTATGATGAAATAAACTTGTCTTTAGTTCTTGTTACATGCTCTGCTCACTGAGCTCACAGAGGTTTTTAAATTAGAGAACAGGAAAAAACCCTTTCTGAAGATTGTTTCATTAGTTCTGTGTTACAATCTTACCAAAAAGCTGGCATGCATTCCACATGCATACATAAAAACATTAATTTGCTATTTTCGCAGATTAAGAATGATTGATTAGTAACACATTGTTACGGCTTCACACTGCATGTCACATATTGCATGCATAATCCTCATTTACTTTTTTGTGACATGCAAAGCAATACACAAAGAGCTATAAACTGATGGGAAAAAATCAGTTTTAAATAATTGCTTTCACCCACTTTCCCTCACTGCCAGAATAATCAAAACTATCTTTATTTTTATTACCTCTTAAAGCACAATGAATGTTTGGATTAGTCTCAGGAAAGGAATGTAAAATTGTGCTGTTGCTAATTTCTGTTTGTATATTTGTGTTTTATACTTTTGTTTACTTTAAATTATGAATAGTACTATGCCAAGTTTTTGTTATGTGCCTTCAAGTCGAGTACAACTTATGGCGACCCTATGAATCAGTGACTTCCAAGTGCAGGGCCGGTTCTAGAGGGCGGGCAGGTGGGGCACTGGCCTGAGGGCCCCTGGAGCTACAGGGGCCCCTCTGCTCCCCTTCTGCGATCAGCAGAATGAGCCGTGGATCGCAGGACAGGAGCTTCTGAGCCGCCCGCCCATCCCCCCCACTTCACCTACCTTTCTCTCTGCTGTTTTTTTTGCAGCTGTGTGCACTGTGTTTACAGGGTTGCCATCAATCAAGATGGCAGCCAAGGTTTCCCTAAGGGGCTGAAGCCTCTGCTGCCATCTTTGTTGATGCCACGTACGCACACACATGCACCACCCTGTTCAGATCTTGTAAGTTCAGGTCTGTGGCTTCCTTTATGGAATCAATCCATCGCTTCTTTGGCCTTCCTCATTTTCTACTTCCTTCTGTTTTTCCCAGCATTATTGTCTTTTCTAGTGAATTATGTCTTCTCATGATGTGTCCAAAGTATGATAACCGCAGTTTCATCATTTTAGCTTCTAGTGACAGTTCTGGTTTAATTTGTTCTAACACCCAATTATTTGTCTTTTTTGCGGTCCATAGTATCTGCAAAGCTCTCCTCCAACAACACATTTCAAATGAGTTGATTTTTCTCTTATCCGCTTTTTTCACTGTCCAACTTTCACATCCATACATAGAGATCGGGAATACCATGGTCTGAATGATCCTGACTTTAGTGTTCAGTAATACATCTTTGCATTTGAGGACCTTTTCTAGTTCTCTCATAGCTGCCCTCCCCACTCCTAGCCTTCTTCTGATTTCTTGACTATTGTCTCCAATTTGGTTAATGACTGTGCAGAGTTGACCAGTTCAATGTCCTCATTGTCAACTTTAAAGTTACATAAATCTTCTGTTGTCATTACTTTAGTCTTTTTTGATGTTCAGCTGTAGTCCTGCTTTTGTGCTTTCCAAGTACTCAGGACAATTTAATATAGACAAGATGGATCCTGTCCTCCCAAAGAGAGATCCTTACTTCCAATCTTCACAAATACTTCCTGTCTATTATTTATCTGCAATTATTTATTTTATTATTTATTTAATTTATTTATTTCCCACCCTTCCTCCCACAAGGAGCCCAGGGCAGCAAACAAAAACACTAAAAACACTCTAAAACATCTTAAAAACAAAGTTTAAAATATATTAAATCCACAATATCTTTAAAAATATATTAAAACAAAGCATCTTTTTTAAAAAAGCTTTAAAAACACAGACCAGACTAATTAACCAACACTCATCCTTTGTAGGGCTCTTTGCAAGCCAATCACTTAATTTCTCCTACCTAAATTCCAGTCCTATTAATCCTTCCAACTCCATGGATGGAAGAGGACTGATTTCCTCACTCCCAGTGCCTACCATTGGTCTTCATTTCCGTGTGTATCTGTATTCTTTCCCATGCTGAGATGGAAAGCAAAGAGGCCTAAGGAACAAAGATGGGGTATGACAGGCTGAGATATTTATTCTAAATTATCCTAAAAAGCCCAGTGTTAGAAATGGAAATTGATTGTCACATCTGGTTCCTGATGTGGCATTTTGATTTGCTATAGGCAATTGGAAATGTCATCTTCTCAAAGCAAAGTTGTTTCTTAAATAATTCTAGCCCTCTTCAGCAGTTCTAATCCTCCTGGTGATTAGGATCATGAGGGGAAGCGGAGACAAATGTGCAAGCTCTGCCCCCTGCTGCTGCCCTTCTAACCCTCCATGAATTGTGGGCAGATGTTTCAGAAATTGTATATCTCATGTAGTTTCCCTACACCATTTAGAACCCTGGAAAGTAAGCGGAACCTACAGGGTAGGAAAAGCTCTTTGCTTCAGAGGTTATCCCTCTGAGTCATGGATGGTGATGGAATGGATATTGGTCTCTCTCTCTCTCTCTCTCTCTCTCTCTCTGTGTGTGTGTGTGTGTGTGTGTGTGTGGAGGTAGCATGCTCATCCTTGCTCTCCTCTCACCTCATCATGTAAAGTTTAAAATGCCTGAATAGAGTGTATAATCCTGTACATTTCTAACCAGATGTAAGCCCTACTGAGTTGAGGTAAATGTGGTTACAACTTACCAATTTAATTCTATATGGAAGCAAGTCCCACTATGTTCAATGGGACTTACTCTCATTATATGATGTTCATAATGTTGAAAAGTTGTTTTTGCTTATTATATTTGTTATGTCACTGTTTTATTATTTTTTGTTATTAGGAAATTGTTTTTGCAATTGTTTTTGAGATATATTTCTGTTCACCTTGTTGTAAGCTGCCTTGAGCACAATTTTACATGGAAAGGTGGCATACAAATAAGATGATGATGATGATGATTATATAGGATTGTAACTATAATATGCCTTTTAGGGCTTACCCACATGGGAGCATACGTTGGTGCTAAACAAGCTGTTTTTACCTCCGTTTTCTGTTTGCACTGTCCACAGTAAGGGCTCAATGAGAGCTGCAAACACGGTGTTTTCTAGTCACACTTGAAGGGAAGCATCAATCATGCAGTTTCCTAAAGACCACACACTCTAATTTAACATTTCTACTTCCTCTCGTTACCTGGCAACCGAGCATGCTCAGTTTGTTCTACCAGTAAGTTTCATTTTAAAAAACAACCACCCAGAAGTGCAATTATTTGTATTTTCACTGGTACAATACAGCTGAAATACAAATCTTTGTTTGAGCAGTGTTATGCTTTTGCACAGAAGTAAGGGGGGGGGGAGAAAATAAAGATACCATTTACAGCAACATAAAAAAGGATTGCAGAATGGGAGAAAGCAGCTGTAAATTGCAGAAAATAAAATGAATGAAGGGAGGAGAAGGGAGTAGTTGTGGAGAAGGGAACAATTGACACGCCTACCTAAGAGCATTGGAGCAAAGCGTCTGCAAGCCCTAGAGATATGGAATGCAGCTGTTTTTTCCTTCCCTTTTCAGATTATCAGAGGATTAGGTTAGTACAGATTTACAGGGGGGAAACTGTGTGATAGCTTCTGTTTGTCAGTAATGTCATGTGAACCATGTGAATTAAAAGGGGATGTAAGTAGCACTAGACACACAGTAAAACCCTGTGTAGATGAGCCCTTAGTCTCCCTCACATCACTTCTAAATGTTGTTTATGTGATATAAAATGTATGGGACAGCCCATTAAAATGTGAATGTATCTTCCATTTTATGTGGCTCTTTCATTTATAAACATGGAAGTTCAAATACCATATTTAGCAGTACTTGTGAAAAAGCTGCTAAGTGCCTTATTAGCAGGGCTACTTTTTATGCCAGTATTATCACAGTAGGTTAAGAAATTGTGGTTTGTATTTAATGGGAGGAGAACATGAACAAATGTAATTGTTGGCACAGAGACATGCCTAACAATATATAGGTTCATGGTGGCTGAAACTGAGATCTTTCTGCATTCCCTTGGGGCATATCTACATACCAAGCATGTATCAGTTTTATATTGGTTAATTATAATGGCTTCTTCAAGAGAATCCTGAAAATTGTACTTTGATGAGATAGCAGGAATGGAAGGATCAGTATATTTCTGATTCATGTCACTTTTGGATGTGTTCATTCATAAGTCTGTCCCATTTCTACAAAACCTGCAATTAGTATTGTTTAAAGCATGAAAATGTGCATTATTTGTTAATATTTCCCACAAAATAGGCATTCTTGTAGGTATTTTATCTTTAAATGCACATTTTTGTATGCATTTTGGCAGAGCTTGGAAAAGTTACTTTTTTGAACTACAACTCCCATCAGCCCCAGCCAGCATGGCCACTGGATTGGGCTGATGGGAGTTGTAGTTCAAAAAAGTAACTTTTCCAAGCTCTGGAAAAATTACTTTTTTGAACTACAACTCCCATCAGCCCCAGCCAGCATGGCCACTGGATTGGGCTGATGGGAGTTGTAGTTCAAAAAAGTAACTTTTCCAAGCTCTGCATTTTGGTCCTTTGCTGAGCTGAGAACAGTATATAAAAAAGGAAGAACTATGAAAACTGATGGACAGCCATGTTTCGATCCATGTTTTAGGCCATGAAATGCAAATCAGGATGGTTCATATAAAAATGTGAGGTGATCTAAATGTCTGAGTACCACTATGACAGATGAGAATTCAGTTCTCAGTTGAATTAAGTTCATTTGGAGTTAATCCCAAGTAAGTGTGGATAGGATTGCAGACTTCGAATCAGTAGTTTTCTTTCTATTTTGTATCTGGAAAATAGCACACCAGAGAACCAGGCAGGGTAAGAGGGTAAGCCTTTCCTTGAATTCATGACCACATTGTGAAAATCAAATATCTCACTTTTAGTAAAGTATGTGTGCGCTGTCTGAAGTAATATACTGAAGGGTTGATATGTGTTGCCTGGAGATTCTGTCAATATGTACATTAACTTTTAAAGAAAGAAAATGAAGTACAATCCAAAAATTCCCTACACCTCCGCATGCCCACCGGCAAGGCTTTAGAGCCCCGCCAGGCTTGGTGGAGAGGCAGCAGTAAAGTCGTTGTGCCAGCCTGAAACTGGCACAATAATCAGGCTTGAATTAGTGCCATCATTTCACTGCAATGAGGAGGGCTTGTGATCTGAGAGATCTCAAACCCGCTCAACCCCTCCCTCCCTTTGGAATGCCCTGTTTCAGGGCTTTCTGCTGGCTCTTGCAAATGGGAATTCTGCCAGTTTGGCTGTCACTCCATCAGTGACTCAGAACCTGACTCCGAACCTGACTCAGAAATGCTTGCTTAACAACTCTTTAAATTTTCATGGCGATGCACAGAACAGTCAGAGAGAATAGAGAGTTCAAAGGGTAAAAAGAGAGAGAGAGAAACCCAGCCCCTTTTGGGACTTTTTTCTGTCAGAGTTCTCATAATTTGTTGAAATTAATTAAAAATCACCCATGTACACAGAGTGCCTGTAATCCTGCTACTGACCTTGCCCCATACTCTGACCTTCATCTTCTGCAGTTTAAAAGTTAAAAAAAATGCCTGGCTGATTTTTAATTAATTTAAGAAATTTTGCATTGAACTGAATGATGTTGGGCATGCGCAGTAAGAACCAACTGTCAGTGTGTTCTAAAAGCCAGACTCACAGCTGCTTGGCTTGCCTAATCAGGGGGCCACACCCACACCAGACTTTGATTTCACTTGAGACAGTCATGGCTCCCCCCAAATAATAGTGGGAAGTGTAATTTGTGACGGGTGCTGAGAAGAGACTCCTATTCCCCTGAGAGAGCTCCAGTGGCTAGTCTGGTTTAACCGTCAGCCACTCAGTCTGTGAGGGCAACAGGGCATCTCCTAGCAACTCTCAGCACCCTTCACTAACTACACTTTCCAGGATGCTTTGGGAGAAGCCATGACTGTCTAAAGTGAAATAAAGGTCTGGTGTGGAAGTGGCCAGGGACAGTTTTGGTTTAAATTTGGGTGGGAGGCTACATGTGCCTGTTGTAGAATAAAAAGGTGGGGGAAGCCCTGAAAAAGAATGATACTGTTCACAATGCTTTCCTTTTGGAAAGGAAAGGAGCTTCCCACTCAGCCCAGTGCCCACCCATGCAATCTCCTTTCCTTTTCCCTTCCCCTTCCTCCCTCCCCCTTCCCCTCCCCTACCTCCCCTCCCCTCCCCCTCCCCTACCTCCCCCTCCCCCAGGTCAGTTTCACCAATTCTAAGCATGATTGCACAGGAGTAAATCCCACTGAACTCAAAAAACATGCAAATGATCAAACCTGCCCTCCCCTCCTCCCTCCCTCTTGCCCCTTCACTCTCCCTTCCTTCACCCCTCCCTTCCCCTCCCTATTCCCCTCCAATCCCCTCATTCCCCCTCTTCCTCCCGTCCACCCTCCCTCTCCTCCCCCATGGTCAGTTTTACCTATTCTAAGCATGATTGCTCAGGAGTAAATCCCATTGAACCAGAGTGGCTGGTTAATCCAGCCAGATGGGTGACTAATATATGGAATGGATAAATAAATAAATAAATAAGCATGGAAATTATCAAACCTGCCCTCCCCTCCTCCTCCCTCCCATCACCTCCTCCTCCCTCCCATCACCTCCTCCTCCCTCCCATCACCTCCCTTTTGCCCCTTCCCTCCTCTTCCAATCCCCTCCTTCCCCCTCCCCATCCTTCTGCTTCCCTCACCCCTTCCTCCTTCTCTGTACTCTCCCCTCCCCCTCCTCCTCCCCCATGGTCAGTTTTACCTATCCTAGCCATGGTTGCATGGGAGGAAATCCCACTGAACTCAAAAAGCATGCAAATGATCAGACCTTCATTTCCCCTCTCCTCTCCCTTCCTCCCCCCTTCTTCCTTCCCCCTCTTCCTTCTTCCTCCTCCCCTGCCCATTCCAGGCCTCCCTCCCCATGGTCAGTTTTACCTATCCTAAGCATGATTGCTGGGTAGTAAATCCACTGAACTCAATAAACATGCAAATGATCAAACCTGCCCTCCTCTTCCCTCTCCTGCCTCCTCCCCTCCCCATCCCCTGTGGTCAGTTTCACCTATCCTAACCATAATTGCATGGGAGTAAATACCACTGAACTCAATAAGCATGCAATTGATCAATCTATTCTCAGCAAATTTACCTCTGGGATTAAAAAGCAGAGAAATTTACTAATAGGCAAAAAACCTTGCAGTTTAAGAACGTACCTAAAGCCAACAGATATTTCTATCAAACTTCAAAAAGCAGGGAGATTGGGTAGCTATAGTGAATGCACCAGGGGAGCAGGAGACCTGACCTCCTGTCTGAGGTATTGTACTGCCCCACAAATTTGTAAAAATGTAAACACAATTTGGGTTGGTCTTTCACAGTCCAATCCACTTTCTATGTAACTTGGAAGAATTTGGTAACAAGAAGTATTGTGATGTTGATACGTTCCATTTCTTGCTTGACATTTTCTAATTTATACAAGCTACTGAGACTGAATCTGTCCAAATTTTGACAAAAATTTGTCAACAAATATGGAAAACTAAACAATGGCCCACAGACTGGATACGTTCAATATAGATCCCAATTCCAAAGAAAGGGGATCCCAGGCTTTGCAGTAATTATCGAATTATTGCCTTCATATCCCATGCAATTGGACCAAGACGAAGGAGGGGAAAACTGGAGGGGGAAATATCAATAATTTAAGATACGCAGATGATACCATGCTACTAGCAGAAACCAGTAATGATTTGAAACAAATGCTGATGAAAGTTAAAGAGGAAAGCAGAAAAGCAGGACTATAGCTGAACATCAAGAAGACTACAGTAATGATAACAGAAGAGTTATGTAACTTTACAGTTGACAATGAGGACATTGAACTGGTCAAGGATTATCAACACCTCGGCACAGTCATTAACCAAAATGGAGACAATAGTCAAGAAATCAGAAGGAGGCTAGGACTGGGGAGGGCAGCTATGAGAGAGCTAGAAAAGGTCCTCAAATGCAAAGATGTATTACTGAACACCAAAGTCAGGATCATTCAGACCATGGTATTCCCAATCTCTGTGTATGGATGTGAAAGTTGGACAGTGGAAAAAGTGGATAAGAGAAAAATCAACTCATTTAAAATGTGGTGTTGGAGGAGAGCTTTACGCGTATCATGGACTGCGAAAAAGACAAATAATTGGGTGTTAGAACAAATTAAACCAGAACTATTACTAGATGCTTAAATGATGAAACTGAGGTTATCAAAGAGAATTATGCTGGGATAAACAGAAGGGAAGGAAAAAACAGAAAAAAGAGGAAGACCAAACAAGAAATGGATTGATTCCATAAACGAAGCCACAGACCTAAACTTACAAGATCTGAACAGGGTGGTTTATAACAGATGCTACTGGAGGCTGCTGATTGTTAGAGTCACCATAAGTTGTAATCAACTGGAAGGCATATAAAAACAGCAACAATTGGGTGACTTAAAAATAACAAGGCCCTCCCCCAGGGCTGCTAATTATGCAAAGATGATAGAATGAAGGAGGATGTCATTCATATTTTTAATGTATCTCTGTATAACCAACCTTTGTAAATTAACTCCAAAAGGTCCATAATCTGCAGTGACCAATGGGGAGGATAGATGGAGCCCCTAGTAAAGCAGGCTAGTAAAACATTGTCAAGCCAGAAATGTAGTTGCCTGGTGGACGATGCTTCTTCTGCCATCCTGCTTGGTTTCCATGATGAGCATGAAGAAAGCAGCACTGTCTTTTGCACATTCAGCATAGCTGCACAAGGGACTGGCTCAGTGAAGGAAGGAGCAAATCTGTTCCTCCCCTGCCACTCTGCTTGATTTAGATGGTCGGGAAAGAGAGACAAGCTCTGGTGCTAGATGAAATCTATTGTGAGCTCGACACGTTTCGGAACTTGTCCTTCTTTCCTGCCCTTTGTCTGGTGCTGTTCCCTTTTGTTTCTGCCTGATTTAGATGGTCAACAGGCTGATGTAAAACACATGTTAAGAACATAAGAAGAGCCTGCTGGATCAGGCCAGTGGCCCATCTAGTCCAGCATCCTGTTCTCACAGTGGCCAACCAGGTGCCTGGGGGAAGCCTGCAAGCAGGACCCGTGTGCAAGAACACTCTCCCCTCCTGAGGCTTCCAGCAACTGGTTTTCAGAAGCATGCTGCCTCTGACTAGGGTGGCAGAGCACAGCCATCACAGCTAGTAGCCATTGATAGCCCTGTCCTCCATGAATTTGTCTAATCTTCTTTTAAAGCCGTCCAAGCTGGTGGCCATTACTGCATCTTGTGGGAGCAAATTCCATAGTTTAACTATGCGCTGAGTAAAGAAGTACTTCCTTTTGTCTGTCCTGAATCTTCCAACATTCAGCTTCTTTGAATGTCCACGAGTTCTAGTATTATGAGAGAGGGAGAAGAACTTTTCTCTATCCACTTTCTCAATGCCATGCATAATTTTATACACTTCTATCATGTCTCCTCTGACCCGCCTTTTCTCTAAACTAAAAAGCCCCAAATGCTGCAACCTTTCCTCGGAAGGGAGTCGCTCCATCCCCTTGATCATTCTGGTTGCCCTCTTCTGAACCTTTTCCAACTCTAGAATATCCTTTTTGAGATGAGGCGACCAGAACTGTACACAGTATTCCAAATGCATCCGCACCATAGATTTATACAACGGCATTATGATATCAGCTGTTTTATTTTCAATACCTTTCCTAATTATCGCTAGCATGGAATTTGCCTTTTTCACAGCTGCCGCACACTGGGTCGACAGTTTCATCGTGCTGTCCACTACAACCCCAAGGTCTCTCTCCTGGTCGGTCACCGCCAGTTCAGACCCCATGAGCGTATATGTGAAATTCAGATTTTTTGCTCCAATATGCATAATGTTGCAAAACATAGAACTGCTTCCATTATGCTACTCTGTAAAATGTGTACATACTGGCTAGAAATAATGTACAGAATTAAAAAAGTCCTTTTGAAATATCCTGTTGAAATGAACCAGGCTCAAGCACACAGTGAAGTACTTAAATCACAATGCATAGGAGAACAATTTTCAAATGCTTTACCTTTAGGATATCTGCTCATTGAAATGGCAGCTCATTGTAGAAGGTCCATGGGCATGTTGTAAGGCACATACTCAGTTCATCAGCATTGCCCTGGAACTCCCAAAACTTTCCTGCAGCTGTACATCATGTGGGAAGATCACTAGAGGTCAGCAAGTTGTCTTTCAGGAAAGCTTTGTTGTCATAACCAATCTTTTCAATGGGGCTTTGACGGAGTTTCAAGTCAACATTCTACAGTCTACAGTTTAAGAACATAAGAACATAAGAAGAGCCTGCTGGATCAGGCCAGTGGCCCATCTAGTCCAGCATCCTGTTCTCACAGTGGCCAACCAGGTGCCTGGGGGAAGCCCGCAAGCAGGACCCGAGTGCAAGAACACTCTCCCCTCCTGAGGCTTCCGGCAACTGGTTTTCAGAAGCATGCTGCCTCTGACTAGGGTGGTAGAGCACAGCCATCATGGCTAGTAGCCATTGATAGCCCTGTCCTCCATGAATTTGTCTAATTTGGAGCTCTTCGCAATCCCTTTTTGTTTTAACAACCCTGAACAATTTAGTGTCATCAGCAAACTTGGCCACTTCACTGCTCACTCCTAATTCTAGGTCATTAATGAACAAGTTGAAAAGTACAGGTCCCAATACCGATCCTTGAGGGACTCCACTTTCTACAGCCCTCCATTGGGAGAACTGTCCGTTTATTCCTACTCTCTGCTTTCTGCTTCTTAACCAATTCCTTATCCACAAGAGGACCTCTCCTCTTATTCCATGACTGCTAAGCTTCCTCAGAAGCCTTTGGTGAGGTACCTTGTCAAACGCTTTTTGAAAGTCTAAGTACACTATGTCCACTGGATCACCTCTATCTATATGCTTGTTGACACTCTCAAAGAATTCTAATAGGTTACTGAGACAGGACTTTCCCTTGCAGAAGCCATGCTGGCTCTGCTTCAGCAAGGCTTGTTCTTCTATGTGCTTAGTTAATCTAGCTTTAATCATACTTTCTACCAGTTTTCCAGGGACAGAAGTTAAGCTAACTGGCCTGTAATTTCCAGGATCCCCTCTGGATCCCTTTTTGAAGATTGGCGTTACATTTGCCACTTTCCAGTCCTCAGGCACGGAGGAGGACCCGAGGGACAAGTTACATATTTTAGTTAGCAGATCAGCAATTTCACCTTTGAGTTCTTTGAGAACTGTCGGGTGGATGCCATCCGGGCCCGGTGATTTGTCAGTTTTTATATTGCCCATTAAGCCTAGAACTTCCTCTCTCATTACCACTATTTGTCTCAGTTCCTCAGAATCCCTTCCTGCAAATGTTAGTTCAGGTTCAGGGATCTGCCCTATATCTTCCACTGTGAAGACAGATGCAAAGAATTCATTTAGCTTCTCTGCAATCTCCTTATGTTGCTCTCTTCCTTTGCCACTGGCTCACTACATTGCTTTACTGGGTGTGCAGGAGGCAAAGCTCCTTTCTGCTTGTCCAGTGCATAATCCAAATGGGGTGGTAGTAGGGGCATTAATAGGTGTATGCTTTGGCTACTAGCCCACTGTGTGCTAAACATGCAGGAGCTTCACTTTCTTCACTTCTAACATAGAAACACAGTGAGCACTCCTTCTTAGCCCTCTTGGCTGTTGGCATGTAGAAGATGTTCTCTCCTGCACTGGCCATCATTGAAAAGCAAATGGCTGCCAAAGGAGGAGCAAAGCTCAATAAATAAATAAATCCCATTTCTGACATCCTGATCACTCACCTGGTTGAAATTCATGGTTGACTATGGTGATTAAGTGTCTTTTAAAAAAAAAAAAAAGCCTGGTATAACCCACTTACGGTCGATGGGCGAAATAATACGCAGACAACAGCAGCTATGGTTGAACAAAGGGCCACTTTATTAAATTATAACCAAAACTTTAAAGCGACCTGCAGAGGTGAAACCTAAGTGCAGGAACTAACTATAGGCAAGCAGCTTGCCCTACAGCTTTTGGGTGACCAGTCCCTGCTGGGTCAAAGGGCAAGCCCCTTTCGCTTACCCCTTGCCCCAGCCACACCTTGTAGGTGAGTAGGGAGGCCTTCCCACGTCACCAAGCCCCCGGGGCTGTAGAACCCTCGGGTGGATGAGGTAGGAATGGCCCCAAAAGCAGCCCATATCCTGCCCTTGGGCCGTAAAGCCCTGAGAGACAGGCCTCCGGAACCACCAATCACTTTGAAAGGTGCCTAAGGGAGCCACCTAGCTGTCGTTACCTATTTCCCCTCCTGCATTTTACCGCCACAAAAAGGGGACAAATCTCTATTTAGTCCCCTTTTCCCCACTGCGTAGAAGAACTTCCAGCAGACTCCTCTGCAGGTCTTGCAAAAATATGTCGTTCCCTGTGTTTGACAGGTGAATGCCATCGGCCCTATAGAGTTCAACCCTAGAATGCTGTATCAATGGATGTGGAATGGGCAACCCACCATCCCCAAGAAGAGCCAACCAAATATGTCGGTTGACCCTCTTCCGTGCCCAGTCTATCTTCCTGGGTTCCCAAACATCCTGCCATTCTCTATGTGGCAGTATGTCTGACCAAAGCAGACAAACTGAAGGCCAATGCTGCCTTATAACGTGCATGTCACTACATGCCTGAACAGTAAGCGCCCTGCCCTTGAGTAAACCCAGGTCATTACCACCCAGGTGAAGGACCAAAATGTGCGGAAATGCCTGCACTAACCGTTGCTGGAACATGGCGGGTAGGAGCCCATCCCAGCGCATCCCTCGCTGGCCAAGCCATTGCACAGTAGCTCGTTGGATGAGCCCCAGCTGCGAGCCCATTCAAGACAACGCAGCCCTACGGCCTGCCCAGAAAATCATGCTGTGGCCACAGATTAGGATGCACTTCCTCTCCGTCCCCGTCCAGCAACCTGCCAAAACAAAACAAACACCATTAGGCTTCCGTATTACCAGGCCCTTTCAAAGGGCGAACATAACTCCTATAGGTCCCTGAAGTCCACTTTCCAACAGCCTGCAACCTGGCCTGTGGGAAACCAAGCCCCGCTGCTGTAGAAGCAGCTCCAATTCTAAAAGAGTGGGTCCCAAATCTCGATGGGTCCACTCCTAGTCTTTGTAGGGCCTTCTTAGTAAGTGCCCAGAATTGGTATTTAGTGAGGGGAGATCCATTCCCGTGAATAAACAAATATCTACTCATTGCGCCTCTAACTTTTAGAAAGGCATGCAGGGCCAGCACTGGGCAAATGTGTGGCAAAGGGGAAGGGGCTAAAATGACAGTCTGTCCCCTACCCTTCTGATCAGTTTTGGACTTACGTAATGTAATGTAAGCACCGCCCATTTTCATGCTGATATCCGAAATTAAGAGGGCGCACTGTGAATGGTCCAGCTTAGACCCAGCCACTACTTCCCCAATTCGAAAAGCCCCAAAAAACAACATAAGGGACACCACTTGCAATAGTTGCATTTCATAGCTGGAAGAGCATACCTCTGACGATTGGCTCATCATTTTTGCTAAAAGTTCTGATGACATCGGCCGGCGTTGATCAGGGGCAGCTGGGTGCTCCTTAGCCCACCCAGCCAACATACGCTGGACCCTAAAATCCGCCGAATGGTACTGAAAACCCTGTGCCTTGGCCATAAAGGAAAGCCTGGCCAGCTTACCTTGTAAGGCTCGGACGGACAGGCCCTTCCTCCTGCCATCTACCAGGAATTCCAGCAGATGATGCAACGGAATGGGCCACTGGGGCATGTATCCCATGTTGGCCCAACATTCTTCAATTGCCCTACCTGCTCTTTGATAGCTGGCAAGCGTGCTGGGGACAGTGGATAGGCTTATGGTCCTCTCCAACTCCTCTCTCCAATCTCCCAAATTGCAGGGGGCACAGCATCCGGCTGAGCCCTGGCCATTGGGGCCAGCTGACGGAAACGGTCCATCTGGTTCCATGACAGAGCATCATCAACACTGTTGTCAATGCCAGGAACATGCCGTGCCCGAAAAAGAACATTAAAATGCAGGCATTGGAGAACAAAAGCCCGGACAAGGCCCATAACCCTGGTGTTCCTGGATGTAATTGATAACATGGACTGTGGCCTCATTGTCGCACCAAAAATGGACAGTAGAGTTCTGAAGCCTCTCTGCCCATAAATGTACCACCAGCACAATGGGGAAGAATTCAAGGAAGGTCAGGTCTTTGTCCAGCCCCCCTTGAATCCACACCTGAGGCCATTGCCCATTACACCCGGAAGATCCGAATATTACTCCAAAACCATAAGACCCTGATGCGTCAGAACAAACTTGCATCTCTGCCTCCAGGAGCCGCTCCTGTCTCCAAAAGGAAACCCCATTGTAATCCCGCAAAAAGGAAGTCCATACTGCTAGGTCGGCTTTCAAGGCTGCAGTAACCCTGAATCTATGGCGTGGTTGAGAAAGCCCTGCCGTAGCATCATAGACGCACCTCAAAAAGGCCCGCCTGGGTGTGATGACCCTACAGGCAAAGTTCAGCTGTCCTGCTAGTTCCTGGAGTGCAGAAAGAAAAACTTTCTTAGCCCCAGCTACCTCCCAGATCTTGATGCGTAAAAGATTAATCTTATCCATGGGAAGCAGGCAACTCATGGCTACTGCATCCATTTCAATACCTAAAAATGACAGGACCTGGGCGGGGCCCTTAGTTTTCTCTAAGGCCAGAGGCACACCTAGTTCCTCTGCTAGCTCACTAAATTGGGACATTAAATGTTGGCATTCACCCGTGTTTGCCCTACCCGCAAACAGAAAATCATCCAGATAGTGTACCACCGTGTGCAAGCCCCCCATCTCCTGACAGCCCACTCCAGAAAGGGGCTGAAGCGCCCAAACACAGCACAAGAAATTGAGCACCCCATGGGC
The DNA here is from genome assembly GCF_030035675.1 of Rhineura floridana. Lineage (NCBI taxonomy): Eukaryota > Metazoa > Chordata > Lepidosauria > Squamata > Rhineuridae > Rhineura > Rhineura floridana. The sequence continues at coordinate 138,763,503 of NC_084481.1, read as the reverse complement.
AGGGCCCTGTCCATGTAGAAATGGCCTGAAAAGGCGAAGCCCAGTAGCTCAAAGTCTGCCGGGTTAACCGGCAGGAGACGGAAGGCAGACTTGATATCACACTTACCCATAAACACCCCTTTACCACAGGAACGCACCATGCGCACTGCTGCGTCCAGGGATGTGTAGTGGACAGAACACAAATTATCTGGAATGAAGTCATTAACAGACAACCCTTGAGGGTAGGACAAATGGTGAATGAGCCTAAATTCCCCAGCTGCGTTCCTGGGAACAATACCCGGAGGAGACACTCTAAGGTTGGGGATAGGGGGAAACTGGAACAGGCCAAGAACCCGTCCAGCCTGCACTTCTTTGTCTATTTTCTGTTGCACTAAGTCCTCCATTCCAACCATGGATCGTAGATTGCGAGACCTAAAGGCTGAACGTGGGCCGGTGTAGGGAATTCGGAAGCCTAAGGAAAATCCATCAAACAAAAAACGTGTGGCCCCTTGGTTTGGGTAACCGTCCAGGAAGCGCTTCAACATGTCTAGTTTAACTGAGGAGGGGCCTTTTTCCTTGAGCCGCTCCCACAGGGGGCTGTTTCCAGCCTCCCTGATAATCTCTACCCCCAGCCCTAAATGGCCTGCCCCATGGGCAGGTTGCGCACGAGTGCGCAGCCCCACATATACATTCGTGTCAAAAACAGCATGGGTTACGGATGCAGGATCCCCGGGAATTAAATTCCCAGCAGAACAGCTGTTGTTGAACCCCTTTCCCCACATTACTGCGGGGCAGGGTAGCGGCCAACTGCTTGCTGAGCAAATGCCCTCTATCTGCTGTGTCTCTCATCATGGCACGTGCTGCCATCATGAACTGCAGCCACAGGTCAGGCTCCTTCCTATCCCAGGGGAGTGTCTTATCGCATGCCACCCACATACGAAAGACCTCATCGTAAGACAACCAAGCCAGGCCAGAAAACTCAATATAGGCCCTGTAAATAATGTCAAGATATTTCATCAACAGGGGCCCTTTCAGTGGCTGTTTCTCCATGATCACTCCTGCATAAATCAGGTAGGCTGGCAACCAGTTGTGCCAAGTCAGCTCCACCCTTTTACGTTTAGGCCTTTCCGGCTCTACATCCCCATCCTTATCCTTATCTCTCCTAGGCTGCTCCCTGTAGAGTAGAGTGAACAAGTCCACATACTCTCCACGCCAAATCCTTTCTTTGGTTGCAGGGAGCAGGTGAAATCCTAAGGAAACAGATGCCTCACCAAAAGGAATGGCACCTGCAGCAATCGAACCAAGTGTGTCCGAAAACGTCACAGGTGCCAAAGCAGTGGTCTGTGGCTCCGGTGCTGGAGTATTAGCCTGCATCGCCACCATGCTGGAGGGGGCAGCCGAAGAAACTGAATCACCTCCAGCATGCTGCCAAACTTGTTGGCAAGCCATTTGAAGTGGAGGTGGCTGATCCCCCTGAGCAGCAGCAACTCCCTGCCTGACTTGTGATGCAGAACTAACTGGAGTGGAGAATTGCCCACCCTGGCCTGAGGCCCACGGCCCCCAAGGCAGCCAACCCCATCCCGGCCACCAACTTGTTTGTGTAGATACAGGTGTAGATGCAGCTGACTCACCTGTCCCGATTCCTGGCCGCGGGACCTCCGTGGTTCTGGAATCCTCAGCCCGGGACTGCGACGCAGTGGATACCTGTGCCCCTGCAGTTGCTGCTGTTGCAGATGACACCGGAGAGGGGGGGAGAAGCCTCTACCCCCCTAACTGCTGCCAAAGCCGAACTGGGCCCAGCCTCCAGCGCATCCAACCTAGCTAGAATCAATGCAGCAACGTTAGCACCAGCACCCACGTGTTGACCATATGAACGCCTGTCCCACCCCTTGGCCCTTCTGGGCCTAGACAGAGCTGCAGTACATGCAGCCGTCCCTTGCATTGCAGGGGACTCTCTCGCTATAGCTGGCTGTATGTGCTCCTGCCCTGACGAACCTGCCCTCTGCCTCTCTAGCACCTCCAACCGTGCTAAAATGGCCACCCAAGGTGGAGCCTCATCTTCCTCCGGAGACACTGACACCAGGGGGGGCGCTTCCCTTTTGGACCCCCTATTCCTTTCTTGGGGGGCATTGTACTTATTAAATTCAAAATGGCTATATGTCTTAACCCAACTGGCCGACCAGCCTTTGGAGAACCAGAAAAACCCCCAATGTGAAGTTAGGTGTTCTTGCGTAACTAGGGAGGGCAGTAAGGCCCCTTATCAAGCCTAGCCTTGCAGGCAATAGAAGGCTAGGTGATTTTGCTTAACACCATGGCGAGGGCAGGCTTAGCCTTGCAAACAATAAGGTGAGTGTTCTTATTTAACTGTTTGGGTGGGCAGGCAGGCTGCACTCACAGCCACCATGGCCTCAGCATCTATTTGCACAGGCCTTGTGCAGCCACTGCAGCCGCCACCGTATTGGTGCAACCTCGCATCGCAAAGACCGGCCTCTAAGGCCTCAGCGCCACCCCCACATGGCCTGGCAGTCGCGGAGAAATGGTCCTCCAAGCCCCAGCACCAGCCCTTATTGCTGCTACCCGGGCTCGGCCCGGCCCCTCTGCCGCCGCTGCCACCGCCAGCCCAATCGGGCCTGCTAGGCCCCGAACGCAGCCTATACTCAGCGCCTAGAAATGGCGCCGACCACGCGGCCAACTAAATGGCCGCCGCAACAAACTGTCCCATGCTGCTCCGTCTCCTTCCTCGTCGTGAGCCAAGAGGCTGGAGGAGGGGGTGGCGCTGGCTTAAATAAGCCCATTAGCGCTCCTCCTCCTCCGTGCAGCATGTCGTGCGTCAGCTCAGCGCAATGCACAACATTGCCCTTACCTCAAATGGGTTCTGCGGCTTCGTCCTCAGCAGCAATTGCGCTCCTCCCGCCCAGGCTTCGCCCAGGTAAGCGGAGCTGGACTTGTGCCTGCTTTTTGTAGATATATTATACAAGTTGTTCAAATCATGCATGGCATCCCCATTCACACATGACATATCTGCATCCTAGGAATGCAGAGAAAAGAAGCTCTAAAACACATGCAAGAAGCGGCTCTAATTTTCTGAAGTGAATGCTGCAAGTAGCTCATTCATCTCTAATGGAATGTGTGTTCAGATAACTTTCTCCACAGTTAGAATTTATGTCTGTCTTCAACTTTAGCTCTCTCTCAAAAACCAATTAGCTTAGTGCTTTTGTGTGTTCTGCAAGATGAACCTTAACTTCTTTGAATGCCCTGTACTGTACAGTACTATACTGTACTGTAGTCTGGCGTTATCCCTTTAAGTATACTTGTTATAGCAGGCTGCTGAACCATCTCCCACCGCTAGGCTTGATTGCATGTCCACTGCAGTCTGTCGTGCTTTCCAAAAGGTTTTGAATTCCAACCAGTCTACTGCTAAATTATGGAGTTAATTCATACATAGATGTCCGTCATTCAAATAATCCATCATTCGATATACCAGCACTCAGTGAGCCACAATTGATATGGCTGCCACCTATTGTAAAGGAGGCAGGGAGGATCTTGTACATGCCTCTTTTATATTGTGTCAGCCTGCATTGTCTTTAACTCAGCAGCATTGCAAACAAGCAAGTACCTCCCTACAAAAACACAGGCAAGAGGATCTTTTCCCCTATAAATTAGGCCCATCCACATCCATAGTTCCTTGGATGGGCCCTGCTCAGTTGCCCAGTTCACTCAGGACATCAGGAAGTGAAAGCAATAATTTTGCTTTAGTAAAAGGCAAAAGGAGAAGAGATCCACAATTTCACAGGTATTGTTTTACAATGAAATCTCAGCAGAGTGGAGAAAATATTATCCTTTAGCCTTTTCCTCTGGTCCCAACTAGAAATTGAAGAAGGGAGAGGTGACACTAAAAGGTAACTCAGTTGTTGAACAATACTCACATTATTCTCACTGTACCTGTTGCATCTGGTGAGATGTCATTTTCAAAGTCAAAATTGATTTAAAAAAATATCAGCACTCTTCTGTGTCGCAAGAATGCTGGTAAGATTAGTACTGATTTCAGTTGAAGGTAAAATTGGGAGAGCTTTGGATTGCAGTGTTTGATTGCTTCTTAAGCAGGCTCAAAAAAGTCAATTTCATGAAACAGGGTAAGAACATAAGAAGAGCCTGTTAGATCAGGCCAATGAGCACTCAATTCTCACAGTGGTCAATCAGATACATGTGGGAAGCCTGCAAGCAGGACACTGGTGCAACAACACTGTTCCCCCTTGTGATCCCCAGCAATTGGTATTCAGAGGCCTACTGTTTCAATACTGGAGGTAGTATACCACCAGGGCCAGCTCCAGGAATGCCGGGGCCCTTGGGCATCAGCCTGCCCCGGGCCCCTCCACTCTGTTTCCGTGATCCGTGCAATGAGCTGTGCCACGGATCGCAAGACAAGAGCTTCCGAGCCACCTGCTGCTGCCGCCACCCACCACCACCATCCCCCGCCACCATCCCCCTGCTTCACCTACCTTTCTCTGCTGTTCTTTGCAGCTGCACGCACTGTGTGTGCAGGGTTGCCATCAATCAAGATGGTGGCCAAGGTTTCCGTAAGGGACTGAAACCTCTGCTGCCATATTGGTTGATGGCATGCAGTCCCTTATGGAAACCTCGGCCGCCATCTTGATTGATGGCAACCCTGCACACGCAGTGTGTGCAGCCGCAAAGAACAGCAGAGAAAGGTGTGGCGGGTGGCGGCAGCGGCAGTGGCAGCGGGTGGCTTGGAAGCTCTTGTCTTGCTATCCGTGGCACAGCTTGTGCCTCGGATTGTGGAAAGGGAGCGGAGGGCCCCTCAGGGGCCCCCCAGGGGCTCCTGTAGCTGCGGGACCCTCGGGCTAGTGCCCAACCTGGCCACCCTTTGGAACCGGCCCTGTATACCACCATTATGGCTGGTAGCCACTGAAGGTCTTATCGATGAATTTGTCTGAACCCCTTTGAAAGCTATCCAAGTTGATGGCTATTAGTAAGCACATCTTCTTGTAGCAATTTCCATAGTATTAACTATTCACTGTGAGACAAAGTGTTTCCTTTGGTCATACTGTCATGTTGCCTCCAACAGTAGAGGCAGAACATAGCCACTGTGGCTAGTAGCCATTGATAGTCTTATCCCTCAAGAATTTGTATAATCATCTTTTAAAGCCATCTGAATTGGTGGCTATCACTGCCTCCTGTCGGAGCGAATGCCATAGTTTAGCTGTGTGCCATGTGAAGTACTTTCTTTTGTCTGTCCTGAATGTCCCAACATTCAGCTCTATTGGATGTCCACAAGAGAGAGGGAGAAAAATTTCTCTATCCACTTTCTTCATGCCATGCATAATTTTATCATCTCCTCTTACTCACCTCTTTAAACGAAAAAGCCCTGAATGTTGTAACCTTTCCTCAGAGAGGAGTTGCTCCACCCCCTTGATCGTTTTGGTTGCCCTTCTCTAGAGAATTGACTCTTAAGTGATTAATCACTATACTGTTATTTGTCAGTGAACTGGTTATCACCAATTCACCATATCTCTCTCCTACTATGATATCACATAATATGCTTTTTAAGGGTATTTCTTTGGGGGGGCGGGTGTAAGCATCACATATGGAGGTAATAGCTTGTTCCTTTTTGTTTATGACTTGTATTCATATATTTACAGTGTAGTGTTTGATATTCTCAACTCCAGTTGTAGTAAAAAGTGACCACAATCAATGCATTATGACACATTTTTCATACTTTTGCTGTAGCTTCATGTATAGAATTAAGTGAAATTTTATGCCTGACACCTTTAAGGGGCTTCAAATGATTCTCTTGCCCAGCCCCCCAAACTCTAGAGCAGCCTTTCCCAACCAGTGTGCCTCCAGATGTTGTTGGACCACAATTCCCATCTTCCTGACCATTGGCAATGCTGGCTAAGGCTGATGGGAGTTGTGGTCCAACAACATCTGGAGGCACACTGGTTGGGAAAGGCTGCTCTAGAGCCACCATTGCTCATGGGTACCCCACTATGATGCCAAAAGGTTTCTGTGGTTCTCCAAGCCCCCCCCAAATTTGTCCTTTTAAAACCAACCTTATAATTGGCAATGCCTACTTGCACACTTTTTTGAACAGCTGAACCCTTGTGTTCTGCTTTTACTTGGAAGGGACCTAAACACTGAAAATGCACATCAGAAGAGCAAATTCAGCTTTGATCCGCTACTGTCACCAAAATAGAGAAGTTATGCATTTTATTTTGTTTTGAAGTGGTTTGTTTTTACTTTGGGAGTGAATAATTAATGGCTGTGACAGTGTTTCAGTGTTGTGTGGGCTCAGTAACATCTGTTACTGAGCACAGGCAGTTTCCTTAGTGGTAAGGAACAGCAGTGTGAGGAAAAGCAGTGAGAAGTCAAGAAAAAGAAACCATGCCATCCAATTGTCGTTTAGTGCCAAGTGGTGCTGTGCTGCTGAATTGCAAGGAAGCTGCACCAAATCAACATTAGTCCCTCCCTTTTTGAAACAGAAGGCACCTGCTGTGCACATAGTTCTGATGCAGCGAACTAGATAATGTGGCAGTCTTGTGAAGACCTAGCAAACAAGAGGCAATGGAATGAAATAATGTGAGAATTACAGGCCTGACTATTACTGACATCAAGGGAAACAAATTTTAATTGATACTGGGGAATATTGTTCAGGTTGGGTTCTTTGGGGTGTTTTACCTAGTTATTTTTGTTTGCATATTATTTAATACTCAACTAAATTTCAGTTCATGACTCTCCCAACTTTTAATGGAGAAACTACAACGTTGTTTCCAACATATTTTTAAAAGCACATTGCTCTTTTATTTTCTCATTCAGCGCTTACAAAATTCAGCTTTGATAGGATTTGCATTGCATTGAATAAATATGCAAGGGCACACCCTGAACTTTGATTTAGAAATCCTTTCTCCTGGCTTCCACATTACCTATTTGCCTATAGGGGAAAAGTTAACTACAACCAATGACAAAAAACAAAAACAAAGCTTGGCCACAAGCATTACTCTGATTTCACTAGTTACAGCAGAATCATTAGCAACCTGACTTTAATAGAGCTATGTATTAGGGGGGGGGGAGATATTGGATTTTTTAAATTTTGCACAGGCTCCATTCATTTTAATTAAGGTTTCATGAATCTTCATTGCAACAGCAACAAAAAGCCACCATCTCTTTAGGAAGAAAATAATGAAAATAAATATATGATCCTGTGGAACTGTAGCCAGTAAGGTGATGTTAGCTTTATTCTTTGTGTTTCAAAATATGGGGGGGGGAGTAGCCAGAAATATGTTTAATATTTATTACAGTACCACTTTTCTAAAGAGAAATAATTTATTAGGGCAGCTAGCCATATAATAACCCACATTATACCATATGGTTAGGACGTCTCTTGAAGAGGTGGGCTGACAAGTCAGAATGTCTGTTCCCATAATTAGACACAAGGGAGATCACTATAGCTATTTTGTAAGCTGCAGGCTGGCCTCTTTTGCATTTTGGATTTACATTTGTTTTGTTTTACAGGCTTGCAAAGATTTTGTGAAGACATAGAGATGATGATTGGATTCCAGCCAAACAAATTCTGGAGAATCTGTTGGGCTTTTGTGACCCCAACTATTTTAACAGTAAGATTCAGAAAAATGGGGGGGGGGAGAAAGCTGAGAAGGGAAGACTGCCTGAAATATCTGTTTTTTTCTGACTCTTTTTTTCTTCGTTCCTGCTTATCATACGAAAATGGCCACAACATCTCTTAGTTAAACCTATTTTCTAATGAAACAAAAATACATACAACTAAAACAGATTTAGAAAACAATCTTACCCCTACTCACCATTGCTGATGGCCAGGGGAGGGGGTAGGATTGCATCTTGTTGCATCTCTGCCATCCTCCATAGGTGGAGGGGAGTGCCACCAGGGTTTGGGAGGGTTTCCACCACAGTAAATCCCCAAATTTCATCCAGTCAGATGGAAAATTACGTCTAGCAGTAGCCATTGGAAAAGCCCTAAAACTGGGGTGGGGCCCCCTGTCGGCTTTGAGAACATCAGATCCCAAGCCCATGGATCCATGGTGCTTTTGGGCCCCTCAGCTATGCCAGCCTGAAATTATAGGAAACACCACCACCTGACATCCTGGCCGGTGTGAACAGGGAGGCTTTGGATGTGGCTATGGATTCACCATTCTGCTTCTCCCCAACTCAAATTAGATTTGTTCTGTCTAATACTAATGTAATTTATCTGAGCTTCTAGTAGCTGTATCTAGCACAGAACAATGTTTATTCATTAGATAGCTGTTCTCCCTTTTATTTCTGATCCTTGGCATGTGTTATTCCATACTATCTATGTGTAAACAAATTTAAGCAATTCTTGTCTAGCTCTAGATGGAGATAATGAGGCGCCAATAAATTCTCCAGTACAAGCCCTATTGAAATGCACTGAAGTGAAGTAACATGCTCTTGCATACCTCCTATTTATTTTCAGTGGGATATGGATGAAAGAAATTTCATTGGGTTGTGTGCAATATTCTCACTCCTGCACTGATGAAATTATACTGTGTGCAAGTATGAATCAAATGCGGCTGTAAAACGTATGTAAGGAAATAGGGTTTTTTCCTGTTGTAAGCTTCAATTACATCATAGTTCAAATCTTAGACACTTCATATTACAGTGGCTGTAGCCTTGCCCCTAGTAAATGAATTTTCCAGATTTAGGTTAGGGCTTCCTCTCATGGTAATGTTGGAGCTGCTTTGTGATGAGATCTCATATTGATATGGCAAACATATGTATAATCAGAATAATCTAGATGAGGATTTTTCCCCACTCACCAATAACCTGGACAGGAAGGAAGGTACTAATCAGGAAGCTAAGGAGCCCATGCAGTTGACCCCAGTCATGGGGCTCCAGTCAATAGCTGCTCAGGTGGCGGGACACAGCTGCCTTCTCAACAATGGTGTTGGCGCAGCTTACCTGGACAGGGCAGGGGCAGGGCAGCGATGAGGACAAGGCTGTGTGAATGCACTGGCAGCAGGGATGGATTGGCTGCGATGATGCATCCATGCTGCCTTGACTTCGCCATCACCCTCCCCTGCCCTACCCCATTTAGGTGAGCTGCAGCAATGCCAGTGTCAAAAGGACAGCTTCACCACACCGCACACTGGTTCTAGTGTACAGATCGTGCAAAATGTCACTCTAGGTAAGCAGTTTCCACTCAAGGTTGTCTGTGGGGGGAGGAATTAAGAAAATGCCTTTTTGCAACAGTTGACCTTTGTTCTTATTGTGTTGTATTGTTAATGTTTTATCATATGGTTGTTTGCTTGTTTGTTTAATTAGTTGTAAACTGCTTTGATGTTTTTAACAAAATGGTGGTATACAAATATATTTATAAATAAATAAATAAATAAGGGAGCACTCCCCCCCTCCTGGAATTCTGAATGTAATGGTGGGAGAAATGAGTTGCCAATGACATGTAGTAACAATTCATAGACACCCCCTCCAATATTTCTGCAGACACTCTTGCTTCCACTCATCCCCTCATGTAATATAGAAAGAGCCGTAAGCCCTGCATGCACTGTATGGAATGAACAAATGCAGCCTAACCAATGGGAAGGTATACTCTACTCCAAACCTAATTTTACTGTCAGTTTGGAAAGCACTATATCTCAAGATCCAGCTTTGGCAAGGTACTCACAGACAGAAATGGGCCTCGTGACAGTTGGTAAGAAGAGTGCATTAAAGTAAGCCATGTGTTTAAATGTTCTGTTGAACAGAGATGCCATATTTCTTAGCAGTGAGCCCATTATGGAGGCTGGGTGGAGTAATCTGCTGCCAAGTATTTCTCCCTAGAACAATGGTTGCTCTCTTAAGCAAGTTCACTTACTGAAATTGAACTAGTGTGACAAACCATTCTGGTAAACATGGCTTTGCTTTTCTGTGCACAGCTAAAGTATTCCAACTCAAAGCACAAGATACAATTTTATTGAAAAAAATCTGTGCAATTTAGCAACTGATAATTCCTAGCGCCACTAGGTGTCGCTCTGCATCAAGAGCTTCAATTTCCACTGGCACTCCAAATATAATGTGTGGGTTGTGAGGTGCTAGTAGAGAACTGGAGGGGAAATCCATTAACGTTTCTATAATAGTCAGGGTCAATCTGTAAAATGCTAAACAGTGTGGCATCCATATTATCATTGGGGGTGGGGAAATCGAACAAAGGAATTTAATATAAGCAGCCAGAATCACATATTCTTCCTGATGTTTCTCCTATTTTGTTGCAGTTTATACTTCAGAGTATTATAGAGAAAGATCCATTATGTCTTTGCATTTTAAAATGGATTAATGAACTATTTCAAAATTATAAAGACAGAACAGAAGAACCATATGTTCACTTTGCTGGAAATCTGAATCTCTAAGCAAGGAATACCCTACACTTCCATCTGATCATGATGCTATTCTACTATATATTCTTAGCATCTGTTACTGGCACTGAGATAAAAGAGTCCTTCATTTCCATCCTCCCCATCTAAACAGCTTATTTATGTCCAAGTATTAGAATCTAAAGTTGTCTGTTAGATTGAAAGCCTAACAAAAAAAAGGTTTTCCAAGATTTTAAAAAGTGCAGTACATTTCAACATTGCTACTCTAGATGAAAGCTAGGGGAACAGTTTAGGGAGGCCATGGGGGATAATCACATATGCACACAAATTGTGAATTTTGTCACTCTCCTCACCAAAATATTTTTGCTTTCCCTTATGAAACCTGAAATAGTCCTTCTCTGTGAAAAGAGGATGCTTTCAAATGAGAAAGGCAAGGTGAAATGGACTTAAAGCAGTAGGTCAATTTAAGATCAGTTAAAATAATAAAAGTCTTTTAACACTGAATAATTTCAATTCTAGGTATATTTATGTTTATTAGCTGACAGAGAGGTAGATAATGTACTCAAGTTAAGGAAAGGCAAACATAAGATAGCATGTGAATACACTACAACATTTTGAAAAAACTTATTATGAAATAGTTAACAGAAAGGAAGACCCCAATCCAGAAATAGTTAAAGTTTGTATAGTTTTATATTCTTCCTTTTGGAGAAACAGGTATGATTTAGGCATGCAAAAAAGACTTTACTATCCCTACAGAACATAGAGATTTGTCCCTTTTTGGTAGCAGGAAGGTGTGGGTAAGGAAGCAAGTAAGATCAGCTAGGTGAGGCCCTTAAGCACCTTTGAGGGTGATGAGCAACTCCTGAGGCCTGCAGCTCATGGCTATAGGACCCGGAAGTAAGATATGAACCACAATTGGGGCCAATTTGTCTCATCCACCTAGAGCTGGGGTCCCAGAGGGTGATGATGCAGGTGAGTGTACCTACACACCTTTATGGTGTGGCTTGGGGAAGGGATAGGCTAAATTGCCCTCCTCCCCGCCAGGGTTTGGTCACCTGAACAGCTGCAGGATAGCCTGATACATACTGTGTAGTTAGTTCCTGCTGTCAGTCTTTCATATTCAGATTTTTGGTTAATCTTAATAAAAGTGGCCCATATTTCAACTCAGCTATATATGTCCATGTGTTTATTGCAGCCTTCAGCCGCAATATTATCTGGACTCCAGGCACAGGGTTGCCAAATTACAGCATGGAACTATAGAAAATGCTCTGTTCGTAAAAGGTGCTCCTCTACTGTATGCTGTTCCACCAAGCGATACTAACCACAGAAGTTTCGGTACATAATAAGACCACTCTCATCCATGACTTGATTGTGGATGAAGGTGCCGATTTAGTGTGCATTACTGAGACCTGGGTGGGTAAGCTTGGAGGAATTGATCTGACCCAACTTTGCCCACCTGGATGCTCGGTGCAGCACCAGCACAGGCTGCAGGGAGGGGGGAAGGAGTTGCTATGGTCTACAGAACTTCCATCTCTGTCACCAGGAAACCACTCTGTCTTGGAGCTGGCTGTGAGGGCCTGCACCTGGTGTTGGGCCAAGGAGACAGTAAACTAGGGTTGCTGCTGGTGTACCGTCCACCCTGCTTCCCAGCAGCTTCTCTGGCTGAGCTGGTGGAGGTCATCTCGGAGCCCAGAACAATAGTGCTGGGTGATTTCAATGTCTATGCTGAGGCTGCCTCTAGTGTTCTGGCTCAGAACTTCATGGCCTCCATGACGACCATGGGGCTGTCTCAAGTTGTTATTGGCCCAACACATAGGGCAGGGCACACCCTCAACTTGTGTTTTGCTCCAGATGGAGGAAGAGGTGGTCTGGAAATGGGGCGGTAGATGTCACCCCATTGTCATGGTCAGATCACTTCCTAGTGAAGTTTAGACTTATGGCTCTGATCCTTCCCTGCAGGGGAGGTGGACAGATTAAGATGGTCCGCCCCGGAGCCTTATGGAATCCACTGGATTCCTGAATGCCCTGGGGGAGTTCCCAGTAGATAGAGCAGGTGAACTTGTTGAAGCTCTTGTCATGCTTTGGAACAGCGAGGCGCATTGGGCTCTCGACATGGTTGCCCCCGAGCGCCCTCTCCGGCACTGTGGAGCCCAGCTTGCACCATGGTACACCAATGAGCTAAGGGCAATAAAACAGGCATGGCTAGAGTGCAAGTGGTGAAAGACATGCTGTGAGGCTGATCGGGCACAAATAAAACATCATAAGCGTGCCTACTGTGTGGCGGTGAGGGCGGCGAAGAAGGCCCACTTCTCTGCCTCTATCGCATCCTCAAGTAGTTGTCCAGTGAAGTTTTTCCATATTGTCAGGGGTCTGTTGACATCAACTCCAGGAAATGGAGTCTTAGACCCTTCGGAGGTCCACTGTGAATTGTTTGCAAGGCACTTTGAGGGTAAAGTTGCTCACCTCCGTAGCAGTCTTGATGCCCCATCCACATCTACTGTAGTCCTCAATGAGGTGTCCAGTGCAATGTCTGCTGCAACTTCTTGGGAACGGTTTCAGTTGATGCAGCCTGATGATGTGGACAAGGTGCTTGCGATGATGCGGCCAGCAATGTATCCTCTTGACCCTTGCCCTTCCTGGCTTATTAAAACTTGCCGAGGGGGTCTGACTGAGTGGATCCAGGGTGTGGTCAACGCATCATTGCGAGAGGGAGTGGTTCCAGCTACCTTGAAAGAGGCGGTGATCCGACCACTCCTGAAAAAGCCCACCCTGGACCCATTGGTTTGTGACAACTACTGACCGGTTGCAAATACCCCCTTCTTAGGGAAGGTGATTGAGAAGGTTGTGGCGCAGCAATTGCAAGTACTGTTGGATTAAACAGATTATCTTGACCCATCCCAGTCTGGGTTGAGGCCTGGTTATGGGACTGAATCGGCCTTGGTCGCCCTGATGGATGCCCTTTATCAGGAGAAGGACAGGGCGGGTGCAACCCTATTATTCTTACATGATCTCTCAGCGGCTTTTGATACCATTGACCATGGTACCCTTCTGGGCCGACTTGGTGGGATGGGTATTGGAGGCACTGTTTTACAGTGGTTCTGATCATATCTCCAGGGTCGCTCTCAGAATACCATTGGGTGACTGTCTTTCGGCCCCCTGGCGGCTGTGCTGTTGGGTGCCACAGGGTACCATCTTGTCCCCCATGCTGTTTAACATCTATATGAAGCCCTTGGGAGCAGTCATCAGGAGCTTTGGGGAGAGGTGTCAGCAGTATGTTGATGATACCCAGCTCTATTTCTCCGTAACATCTGAATCAGGAGAGGCCGTGCAAGCCCTTGACCGCTGCCTGGACTCGGTGGTGGGCTGGATGAGGGCCAATAAGCTGAGTCTGAATCCTAGCAAGACAGAGGCACTGTGGGTTGGTGGTTCCTGAGTTCGGATAATTGGTCAGTTGCCTGCTTTGGATGGGGTCATACTCCCTCTGAAAGAGCAGGTCCATAGCCTGGGGGCGTTCCTGGATCCATCTTTGTTGCTAGAGGCCCAGGTGACCTCAGTGGCTAGGAGTACCTTTTGGTGAGACAGCTGCGGCCGTTTCTGGACCGGGATAGCCTGACCACTGTTGTCCAAACACTGGTAACCTCCAGGCTGGATTACTGTAATGCGCTTTATGTGGGGCTGCGCTTGAGCTTGGTCCGGAAGCTGCAGCTGGTGCAAAATGCGGTGGCGAGACTGCTCACTGGGGCAGGGTATCACAAACATGTCACTCTGCTGCTGAAAGAATTGCACTGGCTGCCCATTTGCTAGCAGGCCAAGTTCAAGGTTCTAGTTTTGGTGTATACAGCTTGGGACCAGTATACCTGAAAAACGGTCTTTCCTCTTATATACCCAGTTGATCACTGCACTCTGCAGGTGAGGGCCTCCTGCAGATACCATCTTATCAGGAGGTTCGTTCTGCACAATATAGGAAACGGACCTTTAGTGCGGTGGCATCTACCCTGTGGAATTCCCTCCCTTTGAATATTAGGCAGGTGCCATCTCTGCTATCTTTTCGGCGCCTTTTAAAGACTTTCCTCTTTCAACAAGCCTTTTAGATTGAGACCTATCCCAGTCTGCATCTGTGTTAGAATTGCTTAATATGTTTTTTAATAATGTTTTAAACCCTTTTTTAAAGTTGTTTTTTTTAAATGGTTTTGACGCTGTTTTGTTTTAATATATTTTAAGATCTGTTTTTATGATGTTTTGAAGTGTTTTTAGCACTTTGTTTGCTGCCCTGGGCTCCTGTTGGGAGGAAGGGCGGGATACAAATTAAATATTAAATAAATAAATAAATAAATAAATAAGCAAGCTTTCAGATCACAGTCCAGATACCAACCGTGCTACAACAGCATGCAGAAAACTTTCAGTTTCATAATTCACTCACACATGTGCACAGAGTATAGGGCCACCCAGACCCACACTTTCTTCTTTCTCTCATCCACACTCACACACACAGCTGAACTATACCTGGGGTGGCCGCTGTACTAGTTGCTCCTTTGTTACTAGCTGAGGGTTCCTTGCTCCAACCTCTTCTATTCCAGACTAAATGCAGGGTGCTAGGCTGGCAGCAGAGACAAATCATCTTGCAGACGGGCTTGCAGCAAATGGAGAACTACAGTCTGGTTGAACCTGCCTGATCAAAGAGCTGCCCCCTCTACCTAGCCCTGTGAGGATGTGCGTCTGCCATTCAGCTCAGCCAGTTACTGTCTGCCACCTGCCTGCTAGGCTCTGGCCTCCTGGCTCTCCTCCTCCCTGCCACCACTGCCAAGTGGTGCAAGTGAATAAGACTGCCAGAAGAGGCAGCTTGCTCTCACCGCTGCCCACCTTCTGTGTCACTGCCCACCTGCCCAACATCTGCAATTCTCAGTTGTAACCAAGAGGCAGTGTGCGCAGCCAATTTGCATTTCACAGCCTTCAGACATGCAAAACAGTGCCAGTTTACATGAGCAACAACATCATCAGAATAATAATAATAATAATAATAATAATAATAATAATAATAATAATAATAATGGGGTGGGAGGAAAGACAAAGGAAATAAAATAGCTTTCCCCTCTCTTGTCCAGTAGCAGGGAGAGATCTCAAATGCCCCTAATCTACCTTATCCATTTTTTTCCATTTGATTGGCAATTCAGTGTTGACATGAAGTGCTATGTATCTTTCCCCTCAACTTTTTTTAAAAACCAGAACTGCTGTGAGAGTTTGTGTATTTAAGTAGAGGAAATGGTGAGGCAGATGCCACTTAACTCTTTCCCTTCCAGCCATTTTTTCTACTCAAAATACCCTCAAAGCTGTTTTTCTACCCATGGGAAGAAAGATACCGTATAGAGCAGTAAAATGTGGTAACTGCTGGCAAATGGAAATGTATTTTGCACTGATTGATGAAGATGCAGCGTTGTATACAACACAGAGATAATGCAAAACTGCATCTTTTTTGTTTTTGCCTTTGTAAAAACTAATATTTGATGTAAATAACACTTGAGGTATTGGAATTATGAAGACTACAGTTTAAATTGATCCACATCTTGTGTAATAAAAATAGTCATTTTTATATGTGCCTTTGTGGTAACACTGTTATAAATATTCTGCATTAAATTATTGTATACATAGGCAGTTTATAGATGTTACCGAATTATGCATCAGCATAAGCAGCCGTAGTGCTCTTTATACAGTAATAACAAGATAATCACATTAAGTTACACTGCCAATAGTCTGTGTAATAAATATTTTTACTATAGGTATAAAGTTCTGGTCCTATTCCTTTATGGAAATCTAACTGGGTTCCATTGATTTCTGTGGAGTTGTGCTGAATTTACAGAATTTTCAGTACCTCTGATCTAATCACAGAAGCACATTTACTGTTGTATGTTAATGTTTGTTATATGTATGTGTAAATACATATGATGTCAAAGGAATCAAATAGTATGTGTATGTATATATGTGCTTGCACATTTTATGATGTATGCACAGTTTGTATTCAAGTGTGTTTGATGATGATTTTTTTTTTGCCAGTTCATCCTTTGCTTCAGCTTCTACAAGTGGGAACCCATGACTTATGGTACCTACCACTATCCAGGCTGGTCTATGGTACTAGCATGGTTGATGTTGGCTTGCTCTGTTATCTGGATTCCTATTATGTTTGTGATAAAAATGCACATAGCTCCTGGCAAATTTATTGAGGTAAACCCTTCACCTTCCCTCCCATTTTTAAGAACACCGGATAGGGTTGGTCTTTCATGTATTTACACTAGTTTCAGAAACAGTGCTTAGAAAGTTACAACAGTCATTAATGAATGCTATGTTGCCATTTTGATGCATGGGGAGGATCTGGTGGATGGGTGTTGGGATCAGGAATGTGTAGAAATGACGTATGGTCTCATTTTACACTGTATGGGAATTGCTGAAGTACCACTCCTTCCAATGCTACCAGGAAACTGTGGGACATTTGGAAGAGCCCCATAGATCAGGGCGGGAAACGTGCCACTCTATCTGACCCTTGGAACTCTTCCTAGGTCACACCCCTCACTGGCCCTGCGTCGCACCCTGAATATTTGTGTCCTTGAATTCTGTTGAGGCCTCTTGCTTGCCTGGAGAGAGAATACAGAGGGCTGTGTGAGTGTGTAGAGACTAGCTTAATGTACAAAGGTGAAATTTACATGCATTGTGCCACCCACCACTAGCATATGACTGTTGATAAGTCACCCAGAAGGTAAAGCAACTCTCAGGCTGAAAAAAGGTTCCCCACCCCTGCTATAGATCTTTCCAATGACAGTCTCACACTAGAGTAATACAAGCATTGGGAAGAGCCACAGTATGGACTCTACCCACATTATTCCAATAGCAGAGAATGGAGTAGTGCTGCAGCAGTTTCATGGCTGACATAAAATGAGACCCGACTCTTATTGGTAAATTTATTAACTTTTACTCAGGGAGTAGACTTCCAAGTAGGTCCAGGACAGAATAAAATTTCATTGTCTGAGCTTATGCTTGTGTTTAGAGGTTTTAAAAGTTAGAAGCTACAAGGGCATTTCCAGAATACGCATGTATCCAGGGCTGGCACCAGAGGGTGGCCAGGTCAGGCCCTGGCCAAGGGCCCCTGTGGCCCAGAGGGGCCCCTGAAGGGCCCTTCCTTAGGGTTGGAGGGTGGCACTCCCATTTCACGATCCACGGCAGTGTCGACTCCTGACTTTGCAGTAGATCGCAAAGAGGGAGCTCCTAGGCACTCCCCCCATATGGACCGTGTGGGCTTCAAAAAGCCTGCACACAAACCCCACCTCCCTCTCCCATTGCTGGGAATGCTGGGAGTGCTGAGCGCACATGCCTGCCATCAACCAAGATGGCAGCGGAGGCTTCTCTAAGGGGCTGATGGTCCTGCTGCCATCTTGGTAGATGGCAGGCGTGTGTGTGTGCATAGCGTAGTGCACGTGTGTGCCATCAACTAAGATGTCAGTGGGGGCATCAGCCCCCTTAGGGAAGCCCTCACCGCCATCTTGGTTGATAGTATGCATGCATGCACAGTGCATAAGCAGTTAAAATGAAGCAATGGGAGAGGTAGGTGGGGCATGCAGTCAGGTGCCACAGGGCCCAGGGCAGGCTGGTGCCGAAGGGCCCAGTCATGCCTGGTGCCGGCCCTGCATGTACCATATGTCTGCAAGTACACAGCTGATATTTTTAAAATCCACTTTTATTGTTGGAATGTATCTGTGTCCATATTTGGAGCCTAGTTCCAATTAACCAGCCATCACACAAGTATGTAGGATTTGTATTGTTATCGGTTATATGGCACTGCAAAGATCTGCATGAATAACAATTTGGAGAATATTTGCAGAATATCTGAACACCCAGAGGATATCAGGAGAATATTTGACATGCAAATTTGCAAGTAAGAATTTTAGGGAGTAAATACATCCCAGCTCTATTTTAAAACATTAACATACTAATTATTCAGCACTGATGAAGTGATGATAGTCCATGTTGACTCAGAATATATATTTTAAAGGGTCTCTTCTGTAAACAATATGGAGTAAAGTTGAAAGATTTTACGCTCAGTGGACAGGACAGACACTTCATAGTCTGAGCTGTTGCTGAAAAAATGCATGTAACCTGCTCTCATGAGTTTCATAATAAATAATATTACAAGTTTTCTTTAGGGGCCCAGTCCCTAAGTCTGGAGACAATAATTTTTTAAAATCAAAATAAGCAAATCATAAACATGCCTTAGGAGTTTTAGGGATCAGGAAAACAATACAAACTGGAGTTTATTGTTTTATTTTGAGTCTTCTGAACTGTCTGTAAAGCTCATTAACCCCTATTCTGAAAACTATTGCATTTTTACTGGCTGCTTCCTTTTCTCTCTGAAGTCAGTAACTTTGTTTCTGGACTTCTAATGGTACAAGGACTGGATTGGCTTGCCAAAAAACTGCTATCACTTCTCCTTTTAAATCATGGTACCCAAAGCAGTACCAAAACATCACCTTCTTGTTTGAAAGGAATATATTTCGCTGCAGCAGTTATTTCATTTTCAGCACAGTATTTCCTGAGTTACCCAGTTCATTACAGTTGATTTGGGAGGCAACGGTTGCAAGTTGGTAATTAAGCAGAAATTAAAATAACTGATATGGAGGCTTGATTCCTTTTAATAGGCAATAAACATATAATTGTTCCCTCTTAAACCATCATAAACAGGTTTTTCTTTCCCTTTTTTATATAAAATGCATTGATCAAATTATATCTTTAACAATGAATTCAGTAGCAAGATTAACAAGTTTTTCATTGTCTGTATCTCTGCAGAATTAATCCCCTCCTCCATAGATAGCAATAAAATAATTTGTGATCTGATGATTAAAATCTTTGCTAATTCTTGGCAGTGTATTACGTTTTAGTCATCTGCATACTTTCAGGAAATTTGCTAAACAAAAATCCTATTATTTTCATGCAGTAACCTACTGCTTAGATGACTGGGCTAGATAATTGAGCCCATGTCCTTTGGTTTGTGAGCTTGGTGACTGGTGACTATGACTGTGAGTTGTTTTCATGTATCTGGGGGACTAGAGGGAGAGAAGATGGGGAAGTCTGGATATTTAAAACCTGCACATTTTATTTTCTACTTATCTTGCAGAAAATAAACACTGAATGGCAGGGTATTTTCATATTACTGTGCAGTCATTTCAATTGATTCTAATCTACTTTTTGTTATTTATTTATTCTCCCCACTTCCCCTACCTGCAAATTCTAGAGGCTCAAGTTGGTCTGCTCTCCACAGCCAGATTGGGGACCATTTTTGGCTAAACACCGTGGTGAACGCTACCAGAATATGATAGACCCACTGGGAACGTCTTCCCTTGGACTTAAATTGCCACCGAAAGATTTTGAACTGGAGACCCAGTGCTAGTAATTCCCCCTCTTGTGGCCATGTTGTACAGCTCTTTCTTTCTTTCTTTCTTTCTTTCTTTCTTTCTTTCTTTCTTTCTTTCTTTCTTTCTTTCTTTCTTTCTTTCTTTCTTTCTTTCTTTCTTTCTTTCTTCATTGTCCCCTTTCTTTTACACAGTGCCTGAAGGTGGTTACTTAGAAAGTATGATTTACTGTTGCATGCCTATAGTAAAGAACTAGATAGACCACTTTAAGTACTGGATTTAGTTTTTTATATACAGTGGTGCCCAGGAACAAATACATACACTGTGGAACAGTTGTATTGGGAACAGTTGTACTGGGAAATTGCTTCTGTGAGTATTTGGCCAATTCTGCTCTTAGGGCTCATTCACTCAATTTGGTTTTGTTTGTTTCAGCTGAACGAGTGGGAAACAAGTTGCTGGCACCTTCTGGGCAGCCCATGAATACTGCCTCTGGTTCAGTTTTGCTGATAGACAAGTGGGTTCACAACTATATGCAGTGCTGGGCAGATTACTGAAAAAAAACCCTATACATCCATATTTGTCATCTCATTGTTGTTTTAAAAAGAAAAGTGGATTTGTCACAAAATCAACCTAGCAGAGAAACACCTATAGCCTATTTTCAAGACCCATAAAAATCCATAAATACAGGGCTAAAAGAGTGGGGACAATTGACTATGTCTTCCTGAGTGAAAGTCACAACAACTTGCTTTCCTGCTCTGTGCTCATTGATTTTGAAGGATATTAAATTAGGCCTGGGAACCATCTGGGCCAAGTTTCTTAATATGTAAAACTATGGAACGCTACAACCAAGCCGTTGGATTGCCATCCGGACAAATCCTCTTCATATCTATTTGCCCCAAGTTATAAGCACCCTAATATTTTAATGAAACGTGTGGTTGTCACTGGGCTGTAACTGGATAGATAGATAGATAGGAGAAGAGTTAGGTTAGTAGCCTATTGAGCCTACCAGACTTACCAGACTTGACTGGCAGCCAGTCTTGAAGTTCTCTCAGGCCAAAGCCTTTTCCATCCTGAGATCCCTTTTATTGAGCATGCTAAGGTTTGAACTTGGAATTTCATACCTGAAAACATCCTGGAGTGATGCTTCACATACACAAGCTGGAGGTGGTTGAATGAAAATTTAAAATTGCAGCATGCAGCTGAGAAAAGTTCATATGCAACGTATGGGACTAGATTCCTACCTCGGTAATGCCAGATATAAATGTAGAAGGACTACACTGAATTTGAATTGAGTCTTCCAGCATTTATGCCATAGGAGCCAAATGTGGCCCACTGATTCTGCCAACATGTCTTCCATTCAGTGGCTGCTGGTTACATTGGCACTAGCAGAGTTGCTTTGTAAAGCATGCAAGGAGACAGCCTTTCAATACAGTGCACTAATATAATATGATGCTTGGCATTGGTGTAGAGAGAGATTAATGAGCCTTTCAAACTTTAAAGGGTGCTTGTGTGTGTGGAGAAAAATAAAATAAGAGCATGATGTGTACTGTGTGAGAAAAAGATGTATCTCTGTTTTGAAATCTGATGCAAAAGAGTGCCAAGCTGAGGTGGATGGGCACCCCTGTCTTAATTTCATTCATTTCAATTAATACTCCATTAGATTTCAATTTCAATTTTATTAAAACGCCTCAGTTCTTAGAATTTTTAAATATCTTAACTTGGCAAATTGAGGGGGGGGGATACAAGTCCTCATTTTAGGTTTGTTCCAGATATGTTTTCCTTACATTGTACAATTTTCTTTACAATCTCTCCTTCTCAAAAAGCCATTGTATAATTTGTGCCTAATTTTATATTGTTACAGTAGTATGTATATCCTAGCTTCCACATAGAAAACAGTTAGCATTTACCTCTGTAGTTCAGCTATGTATTTTGCCCCTGCTAATTTCTTACCAAGCTCTTTATACAGCCTTTCGATGTATTCTTCTCTTTCAGCCAGCAGGGTAGGTGAAGTAGGTGAACCCTGAATTTAGTCTATATTATTATTATTATTATTACACAGAAAGCATAACTTTTGAAAGACAGATTCTTTCTTGAAACAACAGTCTTGGGGTGTACATATTTTGCTTTTATTCCCCTATTCCAACCCCATGGCCATTCCAAGAGCATATGCCATCAACTACTATCACAAGTAGCAGTGGTACAGGGACAATATAAAATAAGAAAGAGCAAGAATGGTGTTTCTTGGACATGCCACTCATAAACAACTCTGCAATGTATTACTGCACACAGTATACCCCATAGCATTACACTGCAATATGTGCAGTGATATACAAGTATTAATCTTAAAATAGTTTTTAACCTAACAAGTAGATTGAAAATAGAGCTTGTAAGAATACATTCAACAAATGCCATAGAAATAACCCCTGTTTATATTGTAAATGGACTATACATGAGGGAGAAAAATATGTCTTAAATAATTGGCAAAACTGTAAACTCTAGTAACCTCCTGTAACCTATACATGCATATATGAGGTTTTTAAAAGTGATCAGTATTCCTGTAGTGTGTACTAGTGCTGTTATATGTCCCTATAAAATATCTTAGCAACCAGTGTAGAGATGGTGAGTTTTAGAGTAGTTTTGCCTGTTTCTTTCCTCCTCCTGATGTTTGTAATAGCCAACCTAATTGTACTTCCTTTCAGGGGACTGTTTATATCA
Organism: Rhineura floridana; assembly: GCF_030035675.1. NCBI lineage: Eukaryota > Metazoa > Chordata > Lepidosauria > Squamata > Rhineuridae > Rhineura > Rhineura floridana. Next base: position 138,741,047 of record NC_084481.1, on the reverse strand, counting down.
TATATTTCCTTTTGTCTGTCTTCACATTACAGGGTCTCAGGTAAATTTTAAGTTAAAAATCTGTTTCTTGTAGATGTGCCATTTTCATCCTGTTGGGAGGGGAGTTTTTAAAATGGAAAGTAAAATGACATAAATCTTAATGTATGTTTTAAAATATATCTGTCAGTGCAACCTAATGTATATCTACTTAGAAATAAGCCCCACTGAGTCCAATAAGTCTTACACCCAGGTAATGCATATATGATTGCAGCATGCATATATAAACAAAACTTTGAGTGTGATCCAGTCAAAGTGAAGTACTTCCCATTGATTTAAATGGAAAATTTAAAATCATGCTTAAATGGTTTACACTGAAATAACTGAGAGTTGTGCTTAATCATGTCTGGCTTATTGCCTAAAATTGTTTTGCTGAACTTCCTCTTCCATTGGGCAAATAGTGTTGCCAATTCTTTGCTGCTAAAAGATGACTATCAGTCCTCAGGAAGCCAACCTGAAGCACAGACTGCCATCAATTAGAATGGAAAATAGATTTTAGAATGTTCTGTCAGTGCCATCCCTATATAATAGATAAGCATAATCTGCTGAGAACTCTTCTACACATGCTCCTATGAAATAATGGAACATATACAAAGTCCCTTTAATGCAGGTGTGGGGAACTTTTGGTCCTGCAGATGTTGCTGAACGACAACTCTTATCATCCTTGGCTGTTTGCCATGTTTGTTGGTGCTGATGGGAGTTGTTGTTCAGCAACATCTGGAGGGCCAAAGGTTCCCCACACCTGCTTTAATTGCACTGGGCAGGTGATGTTTATATTATGTGACCCCTTAGAGGTTTTAATTGGCTCCCTTCTAGCTTGAAGAGCTGACTGTGCACCTTCCACAAACTTACCAGCTTTAATTCAGTGATTGTGGAACTTTTTGTCAGATGATTTATTGTGCAATTGCTATTCCACATTTGTTCTGGGATTTATTCCTTGTCTGCGCTGTGGTTTGAGGATCCACTTCCTGCTCTTGGCATAAAGAAATTTCATAAACATGAGCTAAAAATTAGCTTTTTACATACAAAATAGTTTGAAATGGAAAGGTAGGTAAAATGGACCTAAATCAGCTAGCACCATCGAGAAGTAGCTGATTTATATCAGCATAATTTTATAATGTGTAATGCTTACCTTTCTGATTACTTTTTTTTTGTAACCAAGTCCAAATTCAGATACTGAATGCTGTATGCAGTATTTTATTAATCCTTTTTAAAGTAGCTAATCACAAAGTCTTCTAAAATAGCATTCAAAGTAACATGTAAAGAAAAACAATACAATAACACGATTTAAAAAATCAGTTAAAAAACAATTGCCACTTGTAGAGGGAAACTGCAGATTTCTGGAGTAAATTATGTATTACTTCAACCTTGATTGGAGGAATGTGCAACTGTTACAGTAGCCAAAAGATCAACAGGACATATAATTGAGATATAGAAACACACATCTACAGGTGCTTCCCATTTTCTCCTGCAAGTGGGAAACACTCCATATATCTTTAAGCCTTGGGGGGTTGGCTATAGCTCAGTTGCAGAGTGTATGCTTTGCATACGGGAAGCTCCATTTCCATCCCTGACAAGTAGGGAAAAGAAGGGATCCTATTGGAAAACCAGTGTCAGTCAGTTCGAGTAGGTAATTGTAAGCTAGGTGGACCAATGATCTGACTCAGTATAAGGCAGCTTAGTATGTTCATATCTTTTCTGTTGTATTGTCTGAGAGTTTGCATTGTCCAAGACAATCCTGCATGCCTGGTGCTGTGTGTTCATAAATGGAACCACAGCAGTCTATATAGAAAGTAATGACTGTTTCCTACAATTTAAAATGAATAGGGCACAATCCTGCCTGTGTTAACCTTTTTTCACCCCATTGATATCAAAGAAAAAGCTAAAGCATATGCTTACATTTTTCCAGTTGGAATCAGTAAGACTTCAGTGTGCTTAACTTTGACTAAATTGTCCCCTAATGTTCCACAGTTTTTCAAGTTCATTTAAAAAATGAAATTCTGGCTTCAGCCTTCCACACATTTTGCTTAAGAGCAAACATCTGAAGGTTTACAGCCTTACCAAGCTCTTTCACATGACATGTCTTTTTAAGACACATATGAACTGAAAAAAACTGGTGACCTCAAAACATGGATGGCAAAGTTAGGGTGGAATCATGCAACCATCTTGAGTATATGATGGCCACCCAAAAAGCCTTTGTGAGTTGGTTCTCTTCAAGTCATGTGCAGCCAGCAGCATGTGCAGAATTCAACATTTAGCAATCACAAAAAAGGGGGGGGCTGATTTCTGCTTGTTATAGCGACTATAGACCATAAGCAAGGAGTGAATATGTACAAACTTTTCAAATGGTTTTGAAAAGCCACTACGTCTCTGATAGTCCTATAAATTGGCACCTAATGCTGTGGAAATCTATATGGCTGTTCTGCAATATTCAGCTGGTCTGGAGAACCACAGCATATGTATTCTGGGGCACATATATGCTATAAGATACAAATATCACTTGCTGGCTTTGTATTGGTTAGGGAAAAATGACTGCTTTTAAATTTACCCTATTTTACAAATGGTAGTAATTTTCCATTGAATCTGATGGCAAAACTCCTCTTGAAATGAATGCTTCAGTTGAGGACATTCAATGCGAACAGTCTAATTTTCATTTCTATCTAGTGCCTAGGGTACAAAATCTATAATTTTTTTTAAAAAGAAAAACAGTCTTCAGTGATCTGATTGTCTCAACCAGAGTAAAAGCATTGTTCATTTTTAAATGTATTAAGCACAGTATTTTACTTTTAATCTACAGAATAACTTGGTTATATAATAACCAAGCATATGTCATAGCTGTTTGGATTGTCTAGCAGTTATTGCACATATTTTATGAGCACTTACTGAACATCAAAGTATTTTAGTAACTGTAATTTTAAAAAATGTAAAAGAGTAAAACAAAGCCATATTTACAGAAAGGTGACGTATCTATTTCTATAACTGATGACCTTGCAAATACAAAAGACTGAAAATTTAATGGTAGATTGTCTTTGTGGCACGTTTTGTCTAACAAATGAGGCTAACTTTTGAATAAGCCAAATGCACTATTGTATACATCAAAGTGATGCTTAATGCAGAAATATTCCTCCTTCAAATTCCTTAGAGTCATTTGTATAAAGTACCTGTGTGTTTGACATAACAGCACTTTGTTTCCAAAAGGAGGGTTTAACAAAATGAACTTTAATTGTTTTTAAAAAGGCTTAGAATATGTTTAGGCCAATGTTTCATTAAAGTCAAGTTATTGTTTCTATCAGGTACTGCTCCATTGATTGGATAGATGTGCCTAGTCTGCACTAGAAAAACAACAACCCACTTCCTCTTTATTATGGTTTCTTTTTACCATAAAATGTCACTTAGCATTAATGACATTAATCTTCTCCCCTCTCCCATAGCATTTTATATACATATACAATTATGTGATTTATGGGTTTATAGTAGCCTCTTACTAGAATTATTACTTATTTCATGCAGATGCTGTTTTTTTCTTTCTTATTAAACTGCACCTTTTAGCAGGTTTTCTGTCTCAAATGAAGAAAGACAAGAAAGGAATGTTGATGCTTTTCGTTGCAGGCTTGGCAGGTGTTCCTTCACTACAGAGAGAGGTTGATCTAGCAGATGCTGCTGCTGCTGTACAACCTCTATCACTTTAAAAGTGACCATTCCCACCACATATGTCCCAGGATGTACAGTGGTGGTGTTTGCTGGGCTACTCCCAGGAAGTGTTTCAGAAAGAAGTCCTTAAACATTGCCACTAGACACAATGCGTTTATGTGACTCTATTTTCCTAGCCTATAGAGAAAGTTCTGGCACATAATAAACTGTGCCTACTGAACTGCCTGAAACTTAGTATTCCCCGTAGGCTTAAGAGGAAGGGGAGAAAAATGCATTTAAGGTATTTATGGTTTCTGCCTTTGTGTCACCACCAGGCAGCTAATAACCAAAGAAAGAGAGAGAGTGTGTGTGCTTTCAATGGGCTGAATTTAAAATGTGAAAGCTGGGCTGGACCTTATTGCTTGCAATGGTATGATTTTGCCCGCCATGTTTTAAATACATCTTCAGGTAACCATTTGCCTTATAGGTGTATTTCATTGTTACGAATAAAATTAGTGTTTGACTAGAATCTATTGTTGTCCGTCACCTAGAGTATATAGTGTACCTTGTGTCTTTTAGGCACTTTATCATGGACCTATCATGGGATAGGTTAATTCTTAATTACTTGCGTAATGTCATAAATACTTAAAGGCATTCTATAGGGGTACTGCTGCCTATGGATAAAGATATGTACCCTAATCAGGACGTTCTATTTTCTCCATGTATAAGCTAATGGGAAAAAATACATTATGTTACAATCTATCTATCTATTTATCTTACATAGCACCTATGATGATATACTATACATTATTAGTTTAAGAAATCATTATTCTTGAGGCCCTACCTCAAATTTTGTATTTATGTGTACAAATGCAATTTACTGTATTATATATTTGCCTATTATATTCTGATGTTACAAATTAGAATCTATCCTCTAATGTATGAGTTCAGGAAAAAGAAAGAAACCTAAATAAATGTCCAGTGTTTAAAATATATGAATTGTGATTGTTTCTGTTGGATATTTTAAAAACAAATAATATACAGTGTATAAACCTTGTTCCATTCTGTCACAAATAACATTCAGATATTTGTGAAATAACATTCATGTGCTTGTTAGGAAACTTGAGGGGTGACCAAAAACCACAAAATCTTCAGCTCTCTCCAGGGAATGTGATTTATTGCACAGATGCAGGAGCAAATATCAATTAGATGGTTAGAGTCTTAATGATTAGGATGCTCTGCAGCACTTTGAATAATTAATTACTTATCAAAGGACTGATTGGATTTATTTAAATCCTTTTACTGCATTAAATCAATCATGGGGAATATTAAATAAAAACAGAGGAAGGAAAAGATATTGGGATGAAGGATCATTCATAGAGGGCAAAGCAGAGAAACTGCAGCACCAAGTACACTTACTTGGAAGTAAAACCCATTGAACTCAGCAGGTTTATTGCCTGATTAAATATGCTTAACATCATTTAAATTGCACAGTTCAACTGGCCAAGAGTGTCAAAACAGTGAATGCCAAATTAAAGGAATCTCACACGCGAAATGCTTAAGTACATACTTACCTAGTATCACAATGAAATCATAGCACTTATTCTGCTTTCTTTGGGTGCAAATCAGTCCAATTCACCCAAGCCCCAAGTTTTAAAACATATGTAATGGTATCTGTTACTATTTATCTATGTATTACAATTATTTATATTCCACATTTCAGGATACAAGTTGTTCCACGGTGGTTTACAAGTAACATTAAACACTAAGTTTTAAAAGACCACAATAAGTGATATTGTTATATATATAAAAAATCATCAAACTATCACTTCTCATTACATCACTACTTGGTAGTATATGGCCCTGTGGGGGAAAGGGTGTAGTTCAGCTGGAGTAGGCCCTGATGTACAGCTTTGTACAAGCACACTGGAAAAACAAATCCTTCCAGCAAGCCAAATACAAAAGCAGCAACATGACACTTAAACACAAGACTGCTGCCTGAGGTAGACAGGCTAAGCAGTACACTGAAGAGAGACATCTGCATAGTTGTTATTGTGACTGCAAGGGCCAAACTACATGTTACACTGGTATTCTCAACATAATTTTATTTTTGTAGATTCAACTGTGGCCTCCTCATCCCTCTGATTGGGACTGAAGCTGCAGCTGATTCAAATCACTCTCTCTTCTTATAAAAATATAATCACATTGGTAGCTCCAATTCAATATGTAGTTTGGCCCTAACATATCCCAAAGTCTTGGATTTGTTGTAAAGCTACTTCTTCTGTGATGCTAAGGAAATGTAAGAGCCAGATTTACAAATAAATACTGTTCTTATAATAGCCTTCATTATTCTAGGTTGTATATAAAGAAAGATTCAATTGGAAGATATGACAAGGTATACATGTCTAATTTATAAGATATAAATTGCAAGTATTTAAAATAAATAAGTTGACTTTTATAATTTCACTAGAACAGGGGCTGCCAACTTTTTATAGGCCCGTGGAAACATTTGGAGTTTTGAATGAGTACTGTGGATGACACCCCCTCTAGTAACACACACACACACTGAGAGAAAATGCATACACCATTCCTTTTACCAAGAGAACTGCATTAAAATTGGATCCAGTAGAATTAATCTGAGCCTTGAAAGGCACAAAAAGCTGAAAGAGGAAGTGGGAAAGAGCATCACTCTTCTAACTACTTCTTTCACCTCTATGTATTTTTCAGGGAATTAAAAGTTAACCATCCTTTCACTACCTCATGACCAAGGAGGCAGTGAGGAGGGGAGAAGTCTTAGAGGGCACCATGTTGGTGACCCATGCACTAGGGCCTCAAGAAAGATGTTTGTTTTATATTAGATATGTAGGTTGACTAAGATTCCAAAATGTAAATCTTCCCACAACACTCCCTACATGATCCCACAGTCTCTTGAACCACAAAATACCTATCCACTATTTCCAACTCAGACATCTCACAATCCCATAGAAATAAAACTAGTCACAAAATACAGTGTTCACCTGCTAATATGCTGTAAGCCACAATAATAATCACTACTATCCCAAATCAAGACAGCATTGCAATAAGTTTGATGCGCAAACTTTCACACAGTGACATAATTGTGCTGATTTCACCAGTATTTGGCAGGTTGGATCCAGAGTGTCCCTTTTGCAAATGGAAAGGCTCCTCCTACTCAGAGTTCCAGTGGAGCCTCCCATTAAAAGAAGAGGGGAGGTAATTTTATCTTATTTCCCCCTAAAACCCACTCCAGGCCACCTCCCACATTGTTGTGGAACAGTTTTTCAGGGAGTTGTAGTAGAGGAGGAATGCTTAACTCCACCCCCCTTTCCTCCAGTGGGGGCATCCTATGAGCAGAGTTCCACTTGGGAAAACTGGATGCAACCCACCCATATTTTAGTAAAGATTAAAGAGGTAACATGCTAGGAAGAAATTAGCACATGGAGATGAGCGGATAGGGACTAGGAAGTCAGGGTAAGTATATGGCCCAGCCCAAGGCTGGATTTTGTTTCCATGTTGTAAGTCAGATATGGGAAACCTCTGCACTTCCAGATGTTGTACCAAGCAAGGTCAATGGCCAGTGGTGATAAGTTGCAGTTGAGCAACATCTGGATGGCCAAAGGTTCCCCAAACCTGTTGTAAGTAAGTTTTTGGGCTGTCATCCACAACAATGAGAACAGTTATCTCTGGATACACTCTATAGCAGCCTTTCCCAACCTTTGGGTCCCCAGATGTTGCTGGACTACAACTCTCATGAGTCCCAGCCAGCATGGCAAATGGTCAGGAATGGGAACTGTAGTCCAGCAGCATCTGGGGACCCAAAGGTTGGGAAAGGCCGCTCTATAGAAAGGACAGGGAATGGCATACTGAAGGTGGTGTTACTTGGTACATCAAAGGGGACATTAAGTCTAACAAACTAGAAATCTGGAAAGGGACAGGCTGTGGTATTGTTGCGAGTGGCAATACCAGGTCATAAAATTAATTTAGTACTGGGGAGGAACTTTGACCAAAATGCCCACCTTTGACCAAAATGCCCAGGGTGATCTTGAGATGAATAATGAAATCAAGGAGGCATCCAAAGGAGGAAATGTAGTAATGGCTGACTTCAGTTACCCTCATATAGACATGGTATATGTGTGTCCCAGTCACAACACAGAAGTAAAATTTATAGATTCCCTAAGTGTCTGCTTCCTAGAACACCTGGTTGTAGAATCAGAGGGGAGACAATCCTGGACAATCTTATGTGGTGCCCAGGTTTTGGTATGAGATGTAAGTGTTGTTGAACCAACCGAGAACAGTGACCACAGTGCTATCCAATTGTTCATGTAAGTAGACAATTGTCAAGAAAGACAAGCACAGTTACATTTGATTTAAAATGAGGAAAGTTCTAAAAAATTAGGGAATTGGTAAAAAGTAAGTTGAAAGGGAAAATCAAGAGGGTCAAATATCTGCAGAATGCTTTGGGGTTATTGAAAACTATTATTGTTATTATTATTATTTTATTTATATCCCGCCCTTCCTCCCACTGGGAGCCCAGGGCAGCAAATAAAAGCACTAAAAACATTAAAACATTATAAAAACAAACTTTAAAACACATTAAAACAAAACATCTTCAAAAACATTGCTTAAAAGAAGCTATCAAAACATCTTATAAGATTAAAAACTTTTTAAAAAGGAAAGTTTAAGAGCTTATTAAAAAGCAATTCCAACACAGGTGCAGACTGGGATAGGTCTCAACTTAAAAGGCTTAACTTAAGAGTTAGAAAAGCTATTAGAGGCAAAATGGAAGTCTTGTTCAAGTGAGAACAAAAAGGAACACAAATGTTTGCGAAGGAAATGAAAGCAGAAAATAAGGGATGCAAAAAAAGAATGTGAGGACCACATCACTAAAAAGCAGACCAACAATTTAGATGACAAGGGAGTCAAAGGTGTGCTAAATGAAGATAAGGAGCTGGCAGAGAAGTTGAATGAATTATTTGCATCTTTCCTCACAGCAGAAGATGTAGGGCAGATCCTTGTGATTGAACTAATTTTCTCCAAAAGGGAGTCTGATAAACTAAGACAAATAGTGGTAACAAGAAGGGATGTTCTAGGCCTTATTGACGAATTAAAAATGAAAAAATAATTGGTTCCAGATGGCATCCACTCATATGCTCTTGAACAACACAAAAGTGAAATTGCTGAACTTCTACTCACAATATGTAACTTATCCCTAAATTCAATCTTCAAGCCTGGGAAATGGTCAATATAACACCATTTTTAAAAATCCAGGGTGTATGTGTGGGAAATTACATGCCAGCGGTAGCAAATTCAGAAGTGCAGGGTCCCTTCATAATAGTCACAGCCACGTCCCTTTCTAAGACTATGAAACAGGCCCGCTGTAATGAATGTGCTCGGCGCTTCCAGGATAAAATCTTTAGCACCCGCCAGGGCTTAGACCCCAGTGTTATAGCAAGTGAATCAAACAAGGTATCCAGAGCACAGCCTAGTCCCGATTTCTTGGATGAGTTTCAGTTGGCACAGCTTGACATTGACAAGGTGCTTGGACAGGTTCGTGCAACCACTTCTGTGCTGGATCCTTGCCCTTCTTGGCTAATAAAAGCTAGCAGGGATGGAACAGCTGGCTGGGCCAGGGAAGTGATTAATGCCTCTCTGCAAGAGGGGGTGGTCCCTGGCTGCCTGAAAGAGGCAGTAGTGAGACCACTCCTGAAGAGACCCTCCCTGGACCCAGAAAATCTTAATGACTATAGGTAAATGTTCCATTCGTGGGCAAGGTCCTTGAACGAGTGGTTGCAGGCCAGCTCCAGACACTCTTGGATGAGACTGATTATCTGGATCCATTTCAATTTGGTTTCAGGCCTGGTTTTGGCATGGAAACAGCCTTGGTCACCCTGTATGATGACCTCTGTTGGGAGAGAGACAGAGGGAGTATGACTCTGCTGATTCTCCTTGATCTCTCAGCGGCTTTTGATACCATTGACCATGGGAGTGGGAGGGACTGCATGGCAGTGGTTCTGCTCCTACTTGGCAGGTCGCCTCCAGAAGGTGGTGCTTGGGGAATATTGCTTGGCACCCTGGATGCTCCAGTATGGGGTTCTGCAGGGGTCAGTTCTGTCCCCCATGCTGTTCAACATCTACAACAGTGGTTCTCAACCTTTTTTGCTCCATTCCCCCCTTTCACCATTGTTCAGAATATAATACCCCCCTTCCCAAGATAGTCTCTCATAGTGTGTTGACGTTTCGCGAGTGACAGTGGTGTTTCTCGTGGGAGAAAAATTTCTTAGTTTATATTATAATAGAATTTCTTGGAGCACTTTCTGGTCTTTAAATAATAATTTAATTTTGCAAATGAAAATAATGCTGCATGTTCAAGAATCAATTTTAATCTGTTACATTCAATAAACTTTATTGAATGTCGCAGATTAAATTAAAAACAAATTAAAATTTTACAGATTGTACATAATCTACAGGACATCACACTTTGCTGGTCCCAATTCCCCCCTTGGAACCCTAAAATTCCCCCTGGGGGGGAATTCCCCCCTTGTTGAGAACCCATGATCTACAAGAAACCATTGGGTGCAGTCATCTGGAGTTTTGGAGCGTGTTGCCATCAGTACGCTGATGACACGCAGCTGTATTTCTCCTTCTCATCTTCTTCAGGTGAGGCTGTCAATGTGCTGAACTGATGCCTGGCTGCGACAATGGACTGGATGAGGGCTAATAAACTGAGGCTCAATCCAGACAAGACTGAGATGCTGCTAGTGGGTGGTTCATCTGACCAGATGGTGGATGTCCAGTCTGTCCTGGATGGGGTCACACTCCCCCTGAAAGAGCAAGTTCGTAGCTTGGGGGTTCTCCTAGAACCATCTCTGTCACTTGAGGCTCAGGTAGCCTCGGTGGCACGGAGTGCCTTCTACCAAGTTCAGTTGGTGGCCCATCTACACCCCTATCTGGACAGGGATAACCTGGCTTCAGTTGTCCATGCTCTGGTAACCTCCAAGTTAGATTACTGCAATGCACTCTACATGGGGCTGCGTTTGAAGATGGTTTGGAAAATGCAGCAGCCAGATTGGTAACAGGGACCAGAGGGTTCAAACATATAAAACCGATTCTGGCCTGCCTGCATTGGCTGCCTGTATGTTTCCGAGCATGATTCAAGGTGCTGGTTTTAACCTATAAAGCCTTACATGGCTTGGGTCCACAATACCTGATGGAATGCCTCTCCCAACACGAACTCACCTGTACACTGCACTCAACATCAAAGGTCCTCCTCCAGGTGCCTACTCGGAGGGAAGCTGGGAGTGTGGCAACAAGGGAAAGGGCCTTCTCCGTGGTGGCCCCCAAATTGTGGAATGATCTCTTTGATGAGGTGCACCTGGCGCCAACACTTATCTTTTCGGCACCAGGTCAAGACTTTCCTCTTCTCCCACGCATTTTTTAACAGCATCTGCACGTTTTTAACTTGCCTATCATTTTTTATGGGTTTTAATTTGGTATGGTTTTAAATTTGTATACTTTGCTTTTAATGTTTTTAATTGTTGTAAACCACCCAGAGACCTTCTGCTATGAGGAGGTAAATAAATGCAATAAATAAATGCAATAAATGAATGAAATAAACCTTCTTAATATGGCCAGGCTTGAATACTGCTTTCTGCTTCTCTATCACTGTCCCCATTTGACTGTCCTTTCTCACTGTCAGAGATATTGCTTGAATTACTGAATTAAGTGTATACACATTTATTTCCAGCTGCTGCCAAACTGCTTGATGATATAGATGTCATGCTATCATCAGGATTCACTGTCTCTTCTTTTGCAATTACGGAATTCTCAGTCTTCACAACACAACTTTTTAAAGGCTTGCTGGCAGTTGACACTCATTGGGGCCTCCATAACTAACTCAGAAATCCCTACAGCAATAAAAGCTCCCCCCTTTCTCCCAGGCTTTTTTGCTGCTGGATTAAAACAAAACCTGTTTTTCCCATATGAAGGAATTCACACTCTCTAAGCAGGCCACTCATTTTGCACAGGAATTTGAAACCTTTTGAACTCTCCCAGAACGTCAAGAAGACAGGAAGAGATTTTCCCATCCTCTTCTCCTGTATCCCTATGTCACCCCCTCCTCCTTCCAAGCATACCTAGAAAGTTAGAAAAATACAGATGTTTTAGTCCATTCAGGCAGTTCTTCTTCTTCTTCTTCTTCTTTATCATCATCATCATCATCATGCTGTAAGATAAGCAATGTCCTTTGCTGAGTTTCCCTTCCACATTGCCAAACTAAGACTCATAGTAACTGCAATTGGACAAAGCTTATGAGCTTTAGGAGGAAATGTAATCATGGAAATTCCTGATCCTAACCTCTGATGTTGGCTGCCTGGAGCCCCCCACACACACATTCTTAGCCATATTAATTTGCATTTCACCTTACCATGCACGCCACAGATATATACAACATCTTTAAGGCTGAAATACAATCCCCTCCAACACTTTCTCCCCTACCCTTGAATGTATTTTCCCTCTTTTCCTCCTTCTCTTCCCCCAATCCTGGGTTTGGACTGGTACAAATACTACACAACGTCCCTCTCCCCCCCCCTTTGCTGCTGGGTTGAAATATTGTTGTTAATAAACAAACAAAGAAACATTATTTTTTCTTATAACATTTCTTATTTTTATTATTATAATTTAAAAACTTTTATTTTATTTTTTTCTTCCTTTTTAAATTTATTTATGTATATAAGTTTTGATTGTATAAGCTATATGTCAGTGCATTGTAACAGGAATTTAAATTGTTACAGTAGGGCCCCGCTTTACAGTGCTTCGCTTTACAGCGATTCGCTAATACAGCGGTCTCAATTAGACGCAATTAGACTAAAGCCCCACTCATACGGCGCTTGTTCCACTTTTATGGCGGTTTTCATGCATTGCGCACCATTTTATTCAATGAGTTCTGCTTTACAGCGGTTTTCGCTTTACAGCGGGGGTCTGGAACGTAACCTGCGTATGAGTGGGGCCCTACTGTACAAAGTTTTTGATTTATATGCTTAAGAAGTTGATTTTTTTTTAAAGGAAAAGACAAAAAATAAAGAATTTAAGCAATGTAGTAGACAAATTTTGAGCATCTTGGTCAAGTCTTATTGTATATGCGGTTATGTGAGTGAGTGAGTGAGTGAGTGAGTGAGTGTGCATGTGTGTGTGTGTGTGTGTGTATACATGAACCATTCTAAAAAGACTATACAGGAAAACTCAAAGTGGAAAAGAGAACAATTATTAAACAAGGGCTATTAACACAAAAATGAATTCTTTATATGCAACAATATGAATAGTGCTCCTTTTTTATCTTTCTTTGGTTGTGTGTTATGTATTGTTTTATACTATTCTGATATTTGTATAGCAAAGAAGAAATAAAATGTATTTAAAAAAGAGAAACAAACTGGAGGATCTGCAGCAGAGCAAATGAGAGATTATCTGGATCCATTTCAATCTGGTCTCCCCCAACCTTCTTTTCCACTTTCCCTCATTTCCCATAGTCAAGGTTGTGTCCATCCTCCTCTTCTGCAAACTCCATCACTCGTTTGCTCTTCACCATTGTCTCCATACTCTTCAGTCCTTCCTGTACATGCCTTTTCCCACAACGGCAGACCCATTAGGAACCAATCAGCATGAAAGGCGAGTGCTTGAGCCACTGAGAAGAGTCTTTGCACTAGCTGACTCACTTCCTTTCATTCTGATTGGGTCCAATCAGCAAGATATTACAAGCATGCAAGGTAGAAGAATCTTCTCAGTAGCTAACACACTTCCTTTTCATGCTGATTGGCTCATAGGACACTGGAGAGATAGGGACACTGCTGGGACCTGGTTCCTCAAAATGTCAGGGTCTAAGACCTCCCTAGACTTTGGACAACTACACCCCTACAGGCCAGTTAGCTTAGCATGTGTTCTGGGAAAATTGGTGAGGAGCATTATTAGAGATAGACTTATCAAACATATAGAAGGACAAGTCTTGTTGAAGCAGAACCAGCATGGCTCCCACAAGGGTAAACCACATTTCACAAACCATTTAGAGTTTTTCTGAGTCAGTAAGCAAATGTTTAGAGGCGATCCTGCAGACATTGTGTACTTAGACTTTTTTAAAAAAAATTCAACATCCCTCACAAAAGACTCATAGAATAAGAGGTCAGGTTCTTTTATTGAGCAGTAACAGTAAGACGGTCAGTTTGCTGATGACACCAATATTAGGATCAATGGGTTATAATGGTATTTTGCAGAATTAAGCATGTGAAGTAAACACTAAGCAGTAGCTACACTTCAGATTGGTAGAAATTGCATGGGAATCTGGTATAAGAAAAATAACAAACTAAGTTTACTGTAGAAAATACATTTAGATAGAAAAGACTTACATCTGACTAACTAGATAGGAGATGCTGCAGAAGAGATGTCACCTGCATCTGTGCTCCTCCTCAGGGAGCCATGCTGGCAAGAAGAACAAAAGGAAGACTGAGATCAGAGAAGGAGCAGGAAGGGAGATTTGTTTCCTCTGAGGATATCAGTTTATATCTGGAAGGAAAGGTGAGTTTAGGTGGGAGTGGACAGAACAGTCTAGGAATTTAGGAGCACATCTCTCTACCTCTTTACTTACCATATAGCATGCAATCCCCTCCCAGTTGCACTGTCACATTTCTAACACCCCTTATCGATGAAGCTTGTACTTCATCCAGCAAGGTTCATTTTCTTTCATAGAAGCTGGAAGAGATCTCTGGAAAGCAGCTTAGTGAGGACATCCGCAATCATATCTTCTGATGGGCAGTATTCTAGCTCAATAAGCCCCTTCTGTTTTGCATCTTTCAATAAGTGATATTTCACATCTATGTGCTTGGTGCATGAGTTAATCTCAGTCTGTGAGAGTGTTATGCAGCTTTGGTTATCTTCAAACAACTTCATAGGCTTTGGTTCAATGTTGCCTAGCTCCTCAAGCAGGTTGCATAGTCACATGAGTTCTTGACATGCTTGGGCAGCTGACACATAATCTGCCTCTGTGGAGGAACTCACCAAAGACTTTGCTTCTTGCTTCACCAGCTTACTGCTCCAGCTTTGAAGAAGAGCGGTCTGTGGTGTCGCTGGCCCAGTCTGCAGCTCCATAAGCTACTAATTTAGGATTAACAGTAGCCTGTAACTTTAGTTTTAGATGTGCATTGCCTTTCAGATACCTGGCCACTCTCTTCACAGCTCTCCAGTCTCTTTGGCTTGGTAAACTAGTCTTTCTGCATAATATCCCTACTGCAGCTGCTACATCTGGCCTAGTATCGGTAACCAGGTATAGCAGCTTTCCAATAAATGTTCTATACTGCTCATTACTTGGTAGGGGTGAACTTCATTCATTTTCAGAAAGTCTGTTTCCATGGGTGTAGCCACTGGGTTGGCATCTTTGAGCTGCATGTATACTAGGAGTTCCTGAATCTTTTGCTTCTGGTTGTGGAGGTAGCTTCTATCCTCTTCTCTCTCTATTTGGATCCCAAGATAGTAGGTGATTTGTCCCAGTTGCTTTACTTTTATCTCCTGGTTCAGATGAAGTACTATCTCCTGACAATCAGATTCTTCTTCATAAAACAGAAGCAGATCATCAACATATGTCAAAAGTCCACTTGTTATTTCTGTAGCATGTGTATAGGCAGATGTGGAAGCTGCATGAGGATATCAGTTTACACCTGGAAGGAAAAAGGTGAGTGTAGGTGAGAGTGGACAAAACAGTCTAGGAATTTAGGAGGACTTCTTTCTGCCTCTCTACTTCCCATGTAGCATGCAATCCCCTCCCAGGCTTCAAGCTGAGTTGAATTGTTACATTTCCAACAACCAACTTGTTCAGGGTGCTCAGGTCTCATCTTTACTCCTCAAAAAAGATACTGTAGAGCTAGAAAAGGTTCAGTAAAGGATAACTAAAATGACCATGGGCTTGGAACACTCTCGTATGAGAAAATGTTACAATATTTGGGCTTTTCTATTTTAGAAAAAAGGCAAGTAAGGGGGAGCATGTTAGAGTTGTATAAAGTCATGCATGGTGTGGAGAAAGTGGATAAAAAGAAGTTTTTCTACCTGTCTTACAATATCAGAACTCTGGGTCATCCAATGAAGCTGAATGTTGAAAATTTCAGGACAGACAAACAGAAGTAGTTCTTTACATAGTGCAAAATTAAATCTTCATCCAATGTCAAGAAAAAAAATCGCACTAGCAGCTTTTTGGGGTGTTTTTCTACCTCAGTGGGATTTCCAATGTATGGCAGGCTGATAACTTGACCCCATAGTATGGTGTTGTCAGAAGAAGTGTGGTTGACAATACCAAACACCCAGAGCCAGAAAACACTTATTCAGAGGAGGCAGAATTTTTCTGTGCAGTAAATATTTGTGCTTCCCCTTGCATATTGAGTAAACAATAAGGTATGGTGTTTATTTTCATTTACAAACAACAAAAACTATTTTGAATGTTTTGTAAACCACTTTGAGACCATTTATGGTAAAACATGATCTGTAAATATTAGGAATAAAATAAATGAATATAGCTATAGTTCTTCCTTCAAGACTAGTGTTCTTCCTTCCATAATTCTCCCAGTAAATAGAAACAACGGGAATGGGAGTTATTCCTTCATACCGTATAACAATCCATTGTAGCCGGGAACACGTCTATGCTGGGAGAATACACGTTCTATTTCTTCTAGTATAGAATATATTGTGTTTGTTTTATAAAACTGTCTCAGATGTAATGAGCCAAACACTAAAAGCTGGGGGAGGGGGGCTCCCAACTTCAAACTTTAGAAACAATAAGTATCTTGACTAGGTACAACCTCGTTGTTATTTTTTAATTAATTTAAATCTAAGCATTTTTTCAAACTTGAGAATTCGTATGTCAGAATAGATCCCAAGTTAACTAACTATAATGATAAAACATTACCTGAGTCTACCATACTAAAACAGGTTTCATGCAGTCAATTTTTTCCCCATGCAAGAGCAATGCGTAGTGCCATTCTTACACTAAAACAGACAGACGCATTATATCCCGTGTAATTGTTTTATTATAGTCCTTGCTTTTCTGCTCTTCTTTCCTCAGGTCCATACACTGAGCATATGGGATTATTTAGATGGACAAACAGCGGTCCCTGGCACCTCTTTTAATGAGACCCACTTTCTTCTCTTATGAATCACTGACAGTGATGAAAGGAAGGCAAATAGCAGGTTGAGGAGTGACAGAGAAAAATGTGTCTCTAAACTGTCTAGGACCTTTTTTTCATCAGGAGAGGGCAGTTGAGAGGAATTAATGGATGTTATTAAATATGATAAATTTCATCATGATTTTTTAAAATGAGCATCAAGGTGTCCAGGGCTACAAGGATGGGTGCTAAAGAGTAGCTAAATATATCAAATAGCAAAAAAGTGCAGCAAGTGGGGAGCCCGGGACACATGCATGATTACTGCAGCCAGCCTTTTCTCAGCCCAGGTTAAAAGGCCATCGCTTGAGTGTTCCTTTCACTGAAACATACATTCCTTTCCTCTGTATAGGTATGATAGGGAGTGGCAACAATTATAATCTCTGGCATATTTTTTGAAGCCATCTTTCTTCTGAAGAGATCAAGAAAGCATACCTGCTCCTTCTGTTCACCATCACAGTGACAGAGGCTGAGAGACAAGTGACTGACCCAAAGGCATCTAATAAACAAAATGACCAAATGGGGAATTGAACCAGGGTCTCTCCAGTCTGTCCAACTCTCTAACCCACGACACCCCACAATTCTTAGGGGTTGACTGATCACTCATGTCAGTGTAATCAAATTGACTCCTACCCATTACTGTAAGAATACATTTATTAATCATTTAAGGGAAGGGGCGTAGCTCAGTAGTAAAGCACATGCTTTGCATGCAGAAGGTCCCAGGTTCAATCTCTCATATTTTCAGGTAGGGCTGAGAAAGACCCCTGGCTAGCCCCCCCTGCCCCCCCCCAAAACCTGGAGAATTGCTGCCATTTAGTGTAAACAATACTATAAACTTGCTGGACTAATAGGCTGAATCAGTATAATAGTCCAATGGAGCATGCAGAACACATACTTTACATGTAAAAGATCGCAACCAGGTTAAATCCCTGGCATAGCAAGGTAGGGCTGGGAAATATTCCTATTTGAGCTCCTGGACAATTATTGCGAGTCAGCATAGACAATATTAAACTGGATTAATCAGTGGCCTGGCTTGGTAAAGGCACCTGCCTATGTTCCTCTTTGTCCCTGCCCATTACGCTGTGAATGTTGAAATCATCACGTTATGACTTCCGTAGTGGCTATCATAAATGCTCCCTGAAAATATGCACAATTGGTACCGACTTCCATAGAATCCTAGCTGAGCTCACCAGCAGCTCTATGTCCTCACATAGGAGGCTATTGCCTATATAAACTGTTCCAGTGGGATATGGAGGGGAGAAAATGCAGGAGTATCCACAAATGTCATACAAAGATAGATTCAAAGAGTTGGAAGGATCCTCAGAGATCATCTAGTCCAACCACCTGGAGATGAAGGAACTCTACTGCTACAACATCCCTAATAGGTGGCTACCTAGCCTCTGCTTAAACACCTCCTCTTTGTTACCTTTTCTGACAGGGATCCTGGGCCTCATGACTGGCTGAAATGTGTGAATAGGTGCAGCTTTTCCCAGCACTGAATTTCACAAAGCAACCCTAAATAGGGATAGGATTGTGAAGGGCTGCAAGCTATAGACAGCAAGTATGTTCCTATATCTTTAGCAACAGGCTGACAGGAGGAAAAACTGAGCAGGTGAAGCTTTCCTTAACAGGGAGATAAAGTGATGAAAAGTGCAGCTTCGCTTACCTGCACAAAGCTCTGGGGAGCAGAGCATAGTTGTGGCCGAGGGTGAAGCCGCAGAAGCCATTTTAAGGAAGGAAACATCACGTGTCGCCTTGAGATGATGCACAATGTTCTGCACGAAGGAGGCGGAGCCAAGGGGCTATTTAAGCCCGCGCCGCGTCCTCCGACTTCCTCTTGAATTCTTTCCCAATGTACTGGCAGTACATTTAAGGGCAGAGAGGCTTCAGAACTCTACTGTCCATTTTTGGTGCGACAATGAGGCCACAGTCCATGTTATCAACTCTGTTACATCCAGGAACACCAGGGTTATGGGCCTAGTCCGGGCTTTTGTTCTCCAGTGCCTGCGTTTTAATGTTCTTTTTCGGGCACGGCATGTTCCTGGCATTGACAATAGTGTTGCTGATGCTCTGTCACAGAACCAGATGGACCGTTTCCATCAGTTGGCGCCTCTGGCCAGGGCTCAGCCGGATGCCGTGCCCCCTGCAATTTGGGAGATTGGAGAGCAGAGTTGGAGAGGGCCATAAGCCTATCCATTGCCCCCAGCACGCTCGCCGGCTACCAAAGAGCAGGTAGGGCAATGGAGAACTGATGGGCCAACAAGGGATACATGCCCCAGTGGCCCATTCCGGTGAGTCAGCTGCTGGAATTTCTGGTGGATGGCAAGAGGCAGGGCTTGTCTGTCCGAGCCTTACAAGGTAAGCTAGCTGGACTTTCCTTTCTAGCTAAGGCACAGGGTTTCCCGGATCATTCCACGGATTTTAGGGTCCGGCGCATGTTGGCTGGGTGGGCTAGGGAGCGCCCAGCTGCCCCTGATCACCGCCGTCCTATATCTCCAGAGCTTTTAGAGAAACTCATGAGCCAATGGTCAGCAGTATGCTCTTCCAACTACGAAATCCAGCTATTTCGAGCAGTGTCCCTTACATTATTTTGGGGGCATTTCGAATTGGAGAAGTATTGGCTGAGTCTAAGTTGGACCAGTCACAGCGCGCCCTCTTAATTTCAGATATCAACATGAAAGCAGGCAGCGCTTCCCTTACGTTACGTAGGTCTAAGACTGACCAGAGGGGTAGGGGACGGACTGTTATTTTACCTCCTTCCCCTTTGCCACACATTTGCCCAGTGCAGGCCCTGCAAACCTTTATGACAGCTAGAGGAGCAGTGAGTGGATATTTATTTGTTCACAGGAACGGTGATCCTCTCATTAAATATCAATTTTGGGCACTTACTAAGATCGCTCTGCACACATTAGGAATAGACCCATCAGGTTTTGGGATCCACTCTTTTAGAATTGGAGCGGCTTCCACAGCAGCGGGACTGGGTTTCCCGCGGGCCAGGCTGCAAGCTGTTGGCAGGTGGGCTTCTCGGGCATATAGGAGTTACGTCCGCCCCATGAGTGGGCATGGTAATATGGAAGCCTAATGGCATTGCCTTGTTTTGGCAGGTTGCCGGAGGGGGACAGAGCGGATGTGCATCCTAATCTGTGGCCACAGCATGATTTTCTGGGCGGGCTGTAGGGCCGCGTCATCTCGAATGGGCTCACAGCTGGGGCTCAGTCAAGGAGCTACTGTACAATGGCTTGGCCGGCGAGGGATGCCCTGGGATGGGCCCCTACCCGCCCTGTTCCGGCAAGGGTTAGTGCATGAAGTTCCGCACATTTTGGTCCTTCACCTGGGAGGTAATGACCTGGGTTTACTTAAGGGCAGGGCCCTTACTGTTCAGGCATGTAGAGACATGCGTGTTATAAGGCAGCATTGGCCTTCAGTTTGTCTGCTTTGGTCAGACATACTGCCACATAGAGAATGGCGGGATGTTTGGGAACCCAGGAGGATAGACTGGGCATGGAAGAGGGTCAACCGACAGATTTGGTTGGCTCTTCTTGGGGATGGTGGGTTGCCCATTCCACATCCATTGATACAGCATTCTAGGGTTGAACTCTATAGGGCCGATGGCGTTCACCTGTCAAACACAGGGAATGACATATTTTTACAAGACCTGCGGAGGAGTCTGCTGGAAGTTCTTCTACGCAGTGGGGAAAAGGGAACTAAATAGAGATTTGTCCCCTTTTTGTGGCGGTAAAGTGCAGGAGGGGAAATAGGTAACGACAGCTAGGTGGCTCCCTTAAGCACCTTTCAAAGTGATTGGTGGTTCCGGAGGCCTGTCTCTCAGGGTTTTACGGCCCGAGGGCAGGATATGGGCTGCTTTTGGGGCCAACTTACCTCATCCACCTGAGGGTTCTACGGCCCCGGGGGGTGGTGATGTGGGAAGGCCTCCCTACTCACCTATAAGGTGTGGCTGGGGCAAGGGGTAAGCAAATGGGCTTGCCCTTTGACCCAGCAGGGGCTGGTCACCCGAGAGCTGTAGGGCAAGCTGCTTGCCTATAGTTAGTTCCTGCACTTAGGTTTCACCTCTGCAGGTCGCTTTAAACGTTCTTGTTTGTTATTTAATAAAGTGGCCCTTTATTCAACCATAGCTGCTGTTGTCTGTGTATTATTTCACCCGTCGACCGCAAATACTTCCCATCTTCCTTTCAGCCTGTTACGAAAAAGTACAGGAGAAAGGCCAGAAAAAAGTGACCCTCCTACAGATAAGATAATTCAGAGAGCCAAGAGACTGCTCTGGGGCACATACCCTTGACAGAATTAAACTTGATAAGGCCTGATGTGCCTTTAGGAGGTGCACAGGAGGGAAAAAATCTGCCAGGTGCAGTTTCTCCCATTATTGCAATCTATGACAAGAAAAACAAATGCAACATTTGTAAGCATGAAGTGGCTTCTCAAAAGAACTACTGAGGTAAGGATGTGAATTTTACTGCTACTTTTATTATGGAGGAAAGAAAGAAGGTAGGATGAACCCTGGTAGGCTTGTATCTGCCTTTATTCTCTGTATGTGACTATTTGGCCAAAGGTCTTCTATGTGAGGTGGAGGGAGCAGAAACCTGTGGAAAAAGTAAGTACAGAGGCATAACTATTTGACTACAATCATGTTCAGGTATTTACCTCTACCTGCGAGGCAGGTGTGGGGAACTTTGGCCCTCCAGATGCTGCTGAATTATAACTCCCATCAGTCCCACCAAACATAGCAATTGCCAGGGATAGTGGGAGCTGTCATTCAGCAACATCTGGAGAGCCAAAGTTTCCCTACATCTGTCTTAGTGGATGGGTATGCATACAAAACTCATTCCCCAACATCCCTAGGTACACGGGCTCTTCTTTAGACCTTTGCACAATTAGAGTGAAGGTCTGCAGAGGGTTTAGAAGCTCATTCAATTGAACATGCAGCTGTGGCTGTAATCTTGTAGCAATCTGAGTTTCCTCAGAGGGGCTACTCAGTGGGACTTACTTTTGAGTAGACATTAATAGGACAGATTATGCTGTAAAAAAGCAAGAAGAACAGCATTTAAAATGTGTGCATAAATTAAAAGGTTTATGCCTGGTGCCTAAAAGAAACCCTTATTGGAGCCAGGTGACCCTTATTGGGGACAGCATTATTGGGGAAAGCTGCGTTGCTGAAGGTTTTGCACAGTAGTTTTCAGGCTCTTTACCTTTTTACAGATTTGCCTGTTGAGGAATCTGTGCTATGATTAAAGATTCTAGACATGCATAACTGGTTCACAGAGAGTGTTGTCCAGGCTTTTTGGCCCTCATTGTGTGCTTCCTGAAATAAGAGGAAACACCTAACAAAATACCTAACTCTTTTCTGCAGGCATGCACTGCAACTAAAGTTTAGTAATTGTGAGGAAGTTCTCTTCCCACACCTTAAGATTTTTTTCTGAGGGCCTTTTCCAGGTTTCCTTGTCCATTTAAGGTAAGGTGGGTGAGGACCAGAGAAGAAAATATCTCTTGATTCTGATGCTTTTACCCAGATACATATTTACATAACACCAACTTTGTTCTGGCTTCTAATCGGTCTTGTTTTGGCTTTTAATCTGTGCTAAAATGTTTACTGCCCCTTCTCTTGTCGCATAGTTTAACTTAAACCAATTTCAGAAATCTATCTCTGCAGGCTCCCTGGAACCATTAACCTTGAAAGGTTGGATTTAAGTCCCTAAAATAATTTCCAGCCTTTAAAAAACAACTTTGCATTGGAATTGCTTTTAAGCTGTTTTGTTTTAAAGATGATTTTAGTGTTTTATCATTTGTTGTATGCTGCTCTAAGCGCCATTTGAAAAGAAGGGGAGGATATAAATTTAATAATAAATGAAGGAATAAAACTCCTTCCCCTGAAACTGAGAATGTAGTATTTCTACGACTACTATTAGCAAAAAAATCTACAGCAAACTTTCAATATGAAATATCTCATTCAGTGCATTGTACAATTATCAGCAACTTTCAGTCTGCAAAGTTTACTTAAATTTGCAGGAGTCCTTGTCACAGTGATATTAATGAATTCACAGTGATATTAATGAATTCACAAGCCATTATGTGGAATACATAATGTGCTGCTTGTGAATTGGATTTTTGTGTTTCATGAAATCTTCCTTCCTTTTTTTTTTTTTTTGTAACTCATTTTAGTTATGTTCCTTTGCACTCGAAGCAAAGTGTCAGTTTCAGTTAGGACTGCCAAACCAATAAAGTCAAACTGTGTGATGTAGAATTTGGAATATTTGCCAAGGAACTAATGCTCCCTTTTTATTTGTAAAGCTGAAAAGTTTCTCAGAGTACAAAAGCTAGAAAGAAACCTGAAGGTCATGATTCCTATTTTCTGTATTTCAGCCATATCCAAACAGAACTCGTGTACAACAGGTAGAGAGATGGAGGAATACTCTTACCCCGGGGGTAATTTGTTTGTATATTCCTAAAACTATTCTTCTCATTCACTACATCTTCTGGACCTAATCACACAAAAGTGCCTATTAATATTGTAAGAAAATGACCAGTGTCATCAAATAGCATAGTTAACTGTATGCCATAGCGCTTTTGGGTATCAAAATTGCTTTGGTTTTGGATGGTGAATAAGAGTTTTTATGGCTGCTTCCCTGCCTCCTGACTGCAAAATGCTAAGCATACTTAATAGGTGCTTAGTTCAATGGATCTATTTAGAACAATGGATCTATTAAGTTCCATTGATCTTAAAAGAATTTACTTCTGTACTAAGAAGAACACTGTATGAATTCTTTTCTGTGAACTTCTACACAAAGCTTGATAAGCCCCTCTGCTGAGCAGGGTTTCATACTCCTTAGTTACAACTTCTGCATTTATGCACAAACAATTCTTGCCGAAGCCAATGGGACACAATTGTGCCAAACTCATTATGTAGCCGTTTGCTGAATTTTGATTAGTTTCTCGAAAACGATTCAGCCCTTTTGTAGTCACAGCAAAATCACTTGGTTGGAATTAAGTCCCTTTTAACCCAGTGGGGCTTACTTCTGAGTAACAGAAGAAGCGGTTAATGCAGGCTTGTGTTTTTACCCAGCTACGGAGAGCCCATACCCCGCCAAACGTTGTTGGACTCCAGCCACCGTGACCAATGATTAGGGGTGAGTGATGGGAGTAGTAGTCCAACAACGTTTGGAGAGGTATAGGTTCTCTGTCGCTGGGTTAAAAGGTAGGCTTTCGCTGCATGATGTTTGTATTGATCATTACTTTTAAATTATGTCAGTGACTGGGTAAATATAGACAACTGTTCACGTAGCCGCTGCTCCCTACTCCTTGACAGGAGGATATAGACGTTCAAGTTGCACCGCCCCCTCGCCCCAAATCCTCGTGTAGTTTGTTCTTGTGTTCATTCCCGAGGCAGATAGCAACAATAAACAATAAACATAAAAATGTGGTAACTCATTTCGTGAACTAGATTCTACATCGACTTCATCGGACGTATGAAGGGTTGTATATAAACAGGTATACAAACACATGGATGTAGGGAGAGAGTGGCCCTATTCGTTAACCAGAGTGAAGCGAAGCTATTTTTTTCTTTCCTTGTGATCGACGCGTCCTTATAACTCAAGACGGATGGTAGCAGCAGACTCTCTTCTCTTTCTGAATAAGTTGGCCAGATCTCTGGATAGCATCCTTCCTTGTACAATTCTTTCAGAGACGTCTTTGCCTCCCTCTTCAGAGGGGATTGGTAGTGGTCCAGACTGATCCATTAGGCTCCAAGAGGGGGATCCACTCAACCGTTATGCTCACGGTGTCACTCTCCTAACGGCAGGCGAAGCCAACTGGAGGCGGCAGGGACGACGACGGAGAAAGAGCTGAACAAAGATTGAACGTCAGGATGGGCGTGAGCCGCGGAGCCCAAAGAGGAAAGGCCGTCTGAGCCAGGCATCATCCCCACGGAGAGCACGTGGGCTCTTCCAGGGTAGCAGGTCTGGCCGCGGGTGGTGTGCCGCCGTCTCTCTGTCTCTCTCTCTCTTTCTGCTCGAAGGTCTGGCAAAACGAGCGCGTCAAGTTTGAAGGCTCTGCTGCTCAAAAGAGAACGAGAGTCAGGCTTTGTCGTGCGGGCTCTCTACGGGGAATACAGCGCGGCCAGCCCAGATGGATGTAATTGTAGGCGTCTGGGTTTGCCTGGCAGCTGCAAGAACAGGTAAGACGGAGAGGTGGCGGGGAATCACCGCCCCAGCAGCCTCGCACGGAAAGCTGCACAGAGACGTCTTTGCAAAGGAATTGCTTGCGACCGGCTCGGGGTTGTTAATAGCGAGCATATGTTAATAGGAAGCCTAGCGCGGTCTGTGTGTCTATCTCTTGCAAAGACAATACGTGGCTAGTAGGCGTTGTGGATGATCCACCCCCCCTCCCCTTTTCCCCTTTAGGTGCACGCTCTCTCTCTCTCTGTTTCTTCTTTAAAAGTGGGACCAGGGACTACCGTTACTCTCGCCTTCCAGCCACGAGTTAGCACAGAAACTGGGCTGCGTGGGAGAGAACGACAGCCAGTGTCGTATCGCGGGAAAGTGGTGGGGTATTTCTTTTATTTTTAGGGTAATCGATTGATCGGTCTAGCGCTGAAAAGCGACCAAATGGATTTGGAGGGGACAAAAATCCCCAAAGGACTGGAAAGTGGGAGGAAAAGAGATAGCGTGCTGGATCTCGATAGTGTTGCTGAAAACCTTGCAGGGTCGAAAGGGCACCCATTATTCCAGGGTGCAGCCACCTACCCTGTCTGCCGTCTTTCTTCTTTTTTTACCGCCGCTTGTAAGGCGGAACTCGGAAACTTTGCATTGCAATGGCAATAGCTCTCTTAGGACCTTGCAACTCCTGCTTAAGCCCCACCCCAGCCAATCTGTTTTAGGAAGCACAGGACCGCTTTGGTACCAGCACCACACTGTGGAAGTAGAGACACCGAGGGGGTTGTGTATGTCATCAGTCGTTACCGCAAACCCTTCTTCCAAATCCACAACCTCCCCCCTCCCCCATCTGACTTAGGGCTTTTTGCCGATCCTTTTTATGATTTGCAAACAAATTTGCACACACAAGGCAAGCACCAGTTAAGGATTCATCTTCCCCCGCCTGTTAGCACGCTGAAAAAACCAGGTGACTTCTACCTGCCAGAGGTAGATAATTTCCTAGGCGAGGATCACAAGGCGACTAGGGTGTTTTTATGGATTTTTTTAAAGGTTAGCATTATTCCACTAGGCATTTCTCGTCCCAGAAAAGCGGGAGTGCCTATTTCTTGGCTTTGCACATGGGTGGCACTCTTTGATTGTCTTCTCAGCCACGGACATGCAGTTAGCTTAGCTTTCCACTGAAGCAGTATGTCTGTTGCAGAAGGAGAAAATGGGGGTGGGTGGGGGGAGGGAGGGACGCACAAGGATGAGATCCCCTGGAGATCTTGAAATCCGATGTAGTGATTCCTGGCTCATCAAAATGGCTTTGATAAGACAAAACAAAACAAAAGCCATCAGTTGGCCATTAACAATTCAGGGAGTGATATTTGACAAGCGGTCTTGCTGTTTCAATTTTTTTTGTAAGGTTCTCTGAAAAATCTCTCTCTCCCCCCTTCCAATTTGAGTGCTTTTTGTTTTAAATGTTCTGGACATTAAGTTTTTGTTGCTTCCACTTGCTCTTTTTTTACTATCCCAGGGAACATATTCTTTCATCCAACAAAAATTCAGTAATGAAAAGTTTAGGAAATCCTCCTGGGCATCCTTCTTTTTGTTTGCTTACAAAGAAGATGGAGAGGATTTTAAGTAGCAACAGAGAAAAGCTTTAGGGAAACCCACTACCCTTCACTTTAGAGAAAGCAAAAGATCAAATCTCTAAGGATTTCTTTGACCCAGACACAGGGGAGTACAAACAGCCTTTCTCAGACTCCTTTCATTTCACATGGTGGGGAGCATTCCGCCTAATGTTGGCATTCATAATAGTAATTTCCCAGAGTACTCTAATGATACAGACTCCTGTTAGAGAGGGATGAAAGTGAAGAAGCTTCCATGATGTATATCTGATTTTTTTTAAAGGTCTCTGCCTTTCATAAGAACACATTTTAATTGAGAGTTAACTGGAGCAAATTGCTTTTTAGGACAATTTGATCATAATGCTGAAAGCCTGCAGAATGAATGGATGGATGCATGTGGGCTGCTATCCTTACGTCTTTCCCTCTTCCTAGCATTTGCTACATTGATTGCAGTGGGGGCCATCTTAATTAAAATGGGTGTCTTAATCGAAATAGTTCTCTAGGATTGTACAACTTGTATGTGCAGTTAAGAGAAGCCTGGAATGTCTCTATAAAAACATTTGAGATAAAAAAAACCCACCACCTGTTCTATATATGCAGTAGTTTTTTGTTTTTCTTTTGTTTCCTTCACACTTATTTAGAGTTTTTAAAATACTGTTTGCTTTACATTATTTTGAAGGGTAGTTTAATCTCCAAATAGTTTTCGGTAGGTATCTTTTCCCTAGCTGAAATTAACATTCTTACACATTTCAGTATCACCCCTTATCCCATTGCATGTCTAAAGCCTGCAGATACAAGGCATACTTGTAAGTTGCACTGAATTTTGTGTGATTTAGGTTGCAATGCTAACCCCAATCACCTTGGAGTAAGTTCCATTGAATTTAATAGAATTTACATCTGAGTAGATATGGTTAGGATTACGCTGTTACTTGCTAAAGTAAAACATCTTTTTGATCAGGCTAGCAGTACTCTTAAGCAATGTCTGTGGACAAAAATCTATCTTGCTGCATATCTAGTACCAATATTGCATAAGCCTAGCTCATATTTAATGCCCTAAGCTGTAGCTAGTTTTAAGACTGAAGTAACAGATCTATCAAAACATCTTCAATGCTTAGCGTGGGTCCTGGAATCTGTTTTTTATGGTAGTTGGACTTGCACCTGTTTTAAATCACCGCACATGTGAACTTGGACATCACCTTTGTGTCAGCTTGGGTCTTTTACTAGTCAAATAGGAATGGAACAATTTTTTCCACAATTTTGTATTGAAACCATTTTTCATTGAAAGAGAGGCTGTAAAGCACTTTACATTAAAAGTGCTTTGGAGTGATCAAAAAGCCTATAAGTCTACAGATGTGAAACACTTGGCCACAATTTATCCAACATTAAGCAGTTTATAAATCCTATTAATTTCAGTAGGGGAGAGTTAAGCATGAGCTCAGCCCTCTCTTATTGAAATTGTAGGGACTTGAGTGCTTAACCTTGAATGGTTGTACCCTTGTATGAGTAGGTCATCCATGCAACTTGCACATAGTAGATTCCCGTGAATTGGATCTAATTAGCAATTGGGCCTTAATGTAGGTTCTCATGTGAATACGTTGCATGGATGCTGCAGTTAGATGATTTTTTTTATCTATAAAATTACTGTGAAATGTTATATTCAAGCTAGCTTATGAGGTAAAGAATTTGGAAAGTTGTTGCTCCTTTGTCCTTCAGGTTCTTGTTAGATCAAGATGATGTTTGTTTCAAGAGACATTTCATGGTAGTTAGTAGTAAATATTGCATGAGGATGGTTAACCATCAGTTTAAACAATGTTTATATAAACTGTATGTTCCTTCTGTATAGCCAAAATGAAAGCAAAAAAAGTGACCTATGAGAGTATCCATGAGATACATGGGCATACATAAATTAAGCTGAAGTTCCTTTGTGACAGTCATGCTTCAGGAAGCCAAAAACCTGATAAAAGCACAACACGGTGACAAGTCTGTAAGGTTTGGAGTACAAACTGATTACTTTAAAGATATGAATAATTATATAGCTCATTCCTGCGAAAAGACCTTTAACATTAGTGGTTCAAATTGTTTTCTTTCTCTAAATACATTGGTTTGAAGTGAAGATGTAACTGGAAGTCGGGAAGTGGATTCTTGCCATCAGCTGGGAATAGATAAAATATCCAACTCAATGATTTGTGCTATTTTAAAATGGAAAATGGCTCTTTTTAATTTATAAGACAAAAAATGGATTACCTCATCCATTTGTTCTACTGAAGGCGCTGGATGTAAATGATATGGTTGCCTGTAGTCTTCCTGAAGATGCTTAAAGGAGACCCTGAGACGGAAAACAGACCTGGTCATACCATGGAAGCTGCAATTTCTGTGTGTATTAATTCTTGCATGTCTGCAGGTCATCACAGTACCAGACAAATTAATAGATATGAAAGGCAGACAATTAGGATGCAATCCTATACACACTCTAGTCAGATTTATTTGGGATTCCACTGCATGCTCTCTGAAGAACTTCTCTGAAGTCGTTGTCCATAACTGGAGAGAGGCATAGGTTAATGATCATACTCTCATAGCAGATTAAGTCTGTTACTAAAGGTTATTTTAAATATTACAACTTCCTTGGTGGAGATTAAACTTCACATAGGAAAAATGTATGAACTATGGCTGGGTATTTTGCTCACTATAGTTAAAATCTGCATAAGGAATGGCAGCTTACAAAATGGGCATTATAGAAGTTAATGCCACTTGTGCAACTTGCCTTTTAAAAAGCAAAATGCTGAAGGGAGTTTTCTTCTCCCACTGTTTCCTAATGTATCCTTTTGGGACATGATCTTTTTCCAGATATATCAGACAGGGAGAGTTCTTTGTCATTTAACTTGGTAGAAAGAAAATTGATTGTGGGGTTCAAACATTACCCTGGATATGTGAAAGCCATGTTTTTGGTATGAGCAGCTACCACATGGCTTGGCTTACAATTTACGTGGGGCCCGGCCAGAGATTGAGCAATGAGGTGGTGATGATTCTATGAGAAAGACCTATATAGTCACCCATACACTTGTGATTGACTCATCAAATCATGGCTCATGACTCATAGAAAAGTAGCTCTCATGCAGTTAGAGAAACCTGGAAAGGGCTTCTAAGTAGTTTATAGGTATAAAAACAATTGGGATAAGACTAACTCTTATCTGAATCAAAATTATTGCCATGTAGATACATGTACAGTAGGGCCCTGCTAATACGGCGGGTTAGGGATCAGGCCCCCACCGTAAAGCGGAAATTGCCATAAAGTGGAACCCCATAGACTATAATGGACTGTGTCGCGCAAAAATGACTCGAAAGTGTTGCAAAACATTGCAAAACGGCAAAATCCGCTTTAAAACGGGGAATTTCCCCTGATTGAAAGCCGCCGCATCAGTGGAACGCTGTAAAGCGGAACGCTGTAAAGCGGGGCCCTACTGTAATATCACTAAGGTCCTGCACTTGATATGAGCATAAGATGAGCCCTCCTGAATCAAGCCAAAGACCCATCTAGTCTGGCCTTTTGTTTATCACAGCGGCTAACCAGATGCCTATGAGAAGCTCACAAGTGCAGTGGAACTCTTCTTCTGCTTCTCAGCAAACTAGTATTCAGAGACATACTGCAGATAATATAACCATCATGTTTAGTAGCCATTGGTAGCCTTATCTGGTAGGCATTTGTCTAATCCTCTTTTAAAGCTGTCCAAGTTGGTGGCTTTATGATTTGGCTAGTTAATTGAAATCCATATATAATATGTGAATCAGTCTCTCCTTGACCTCAAACGTCTCCTGCCAGTTTGTTCACTTCGTGACCATAGTACCCTTCTTCCCATCAAGGTATATAGTACCAAAGGCTGGCCAACTTTATTTTGGCACTTGTGAGCCATAAAATCCCATCAGCATATATCCCTGGGAGTAAAATATAATAATACAGCAATAGCAACACTTTTATTGTCATTGTTATTATTTAAATAATAACAATTTGCTGCTCTTTCATGACATCAAACATCAACCACCTGCCTGAGGTGACTGTCTCACTCTGTCTCACTCACATATTGCAAATGGGTTGCTGGCAACAGGTTTTTTTAAAAACTTACCAGTCCACCCCCCCCCGAACAGATAAACTTGGATTAAATGGGGTAAAAATACAGGCTGGCATTTTGATGCCAAAATGTTGCGTGAATGACTGCAAAAAAAAAAAGGATGCATAAGGCACACCCAATCCCACAATAAACACCCAGTATGGAAGTAAGACTGAGGACTCAGGGTCACAGTTATAGAAGGCAAAGAGCTGTAGGTAGGGACAAGAGGCATTATGGAAGAATAAATGCAGAAAATTGAAGAAATAAAATGGGAAAAGAGAAGTGGGCTGGAGGAAAATGAAGAACAAGGTATTGTCATGTGACACATGCAACTACAGTCCAGTTGCAATGGCTTTGCTAGCTGGGAACAAACAATTGTGTATGTTACAGCAAGCGCACTGTTTGAATGCTGGAAAGATCCCTGGAATAAAATGAATCCTTGATGGGAAACATCTAGATCCTGTACAACTATCCATTTGCTGCACTGCAAACTGACTTGTGGCAGCATAAATCTTAGGATGCTGGCATTGTACAGGCATGTAAAATATCAGATCCCAAGGTGCATACAGTATTGTGGCACTTGGCATTTCCCCTCAGCCCTCTCATTCATTAATAGACCTTAGTTATAGTTACTGAAGATGGCAGTGGCAACCTAAAAGTAAGTCTAATACACCTCAGTGATCTTGTCAACATTTGTTAAGAATGAAGCTAGCAAGAGATTTAAAGGTTAATACAGAATATCAATAAAACTCATACTCTGCTTTTATGCTGCAGCATTAGTGTATTAAATTTCCCTAAACGTTTATGTAAGCTTGAGCTGACTTTTATGTGATATAAATAATTTGCATGACCTGTCTTTCACCCAGCATCCAAATATGCGGTCTGAGCCTAGAGACCCCACCTAAATAGGTGATGTGGGATGTCACGGCATCTCATAGCCAGGGCTTCAGTAGCAATTTTCATTTACTGGTTGCATGGACTGTTTGTGTTGTCTGAAGAGATGTATGTAGTGCTCCTGTTAAAATGCTTAAGAACAGTTTTATCAAGGTGCAGCTACCTAGGCAGAATAGTTTCTGTTGAGTTCTTAATAATGAGTCTAGTCCTTCAAGATGCTCTTTGCAGGGCTAGACCTTTGATTAAAGGGAGCAAGGCAGTCCCTTCAGGCAGCACAATCTGGATAATCTTAAAGAGTACAAATTGCTAGTTATTTTATTATATTTTTATGATTAGGAGGGGAAAAGCAAACTAGATTTTCTAAAATGCCTTGGGCCTGCTCAGTTCTTGCCATGCATGAGATTAAGGCAACAATCCTATGCCAGTTTACCTAGGAGAAAGTGTAATTGAACTCAACGGTATTTAATTCTGAGTAGAGATATATAGGATTGCTTGGTAAAGGAAGAATCCTTTAATGTGTTTATTTCCATAGGTTTTGAGAAACACAGAGATAAAATAGCCATATTTGAATAAGGCAGACACAAGACTGCCTACAAGCATGTGTAAATGAGTCTGACTTGCTGGTAATTCTCTGAAATTTTGAGATCTCCAAATCAGGCTTGCAAGTTTCATTGTTCTTGCATAGTATATTTACCTGTCTGCTATTTTGTTTTTGTTTTAATACAAAAGTCATATAGTTCTTCACCTATTGTTTTTTTGACACAGAGATAAATCTGTGTATCTCTGTATTGGAAAAGCACAGATATCTTATGTGCCCATAATGCTTAAGGATGCACCAGATTTGTTTTTCTCATGAAAGAGAAACACTTGTGCAGCCCCTTGTGTTTTTTGGGGGGGGAAGTGGGACATAGAGGTAACTTTATTGTAAAAATCAGCATGCGAGGTAGAGGCACACTTTTGTACAGTTATATAGAATGTTATTTTAATATTATGCAAAAATAGAGCTGTTCTAATACATACAGCTGCTCTTATAGGTAAGTAATGAAAAAAGAACTTTACGAGAATGGATTTAAGACAAGCCATCTGACAAGGGTCCCCAGCTCATAAATCTAACAGGAGCAAATCCAATGCATTGAAATCAGTTGTGCTTTTACTGTTCGTTTCATGGGGGGAAAACAGTAGAAACAGGGTTGATTTCCATGATGCATCCAAGACACATGTCGTATTACATAATTCACAATACTTTCCCTTGTAAGATTCAGCTTTACTGATCTGTTCTTATGTCCGTTGATCTGGCTGAAATAGTGTATAATCATCTGCAGAGCAGCTTTATGACTCTGCTGCTATCTTTTATTTTGTAGACTAAATAGATGCAGAAGCAGCTTTCATACTGACCACTGGGCATGTATATCCATTCTTATTTTTCCTGATTTATAGTTACATGGGAATGATCAAGTGCTACTACCGAAATATCCTGGGTGATATCCTCTGTTAGTCAGAGTATACTCATTGAAATCAGTAATATTAAGTAAATGTAGCTCTAAGAATGTAGCTAGAGTTTTGGACCAGTTCTCCTGGAAGCCTTATAGCACATTTATATATACCACATATTCTTGATGGAAAATGCCAGGTTTTTTAAAAAAAATGTGAGCTACTTCACATTTTGCAGCTCTACTTGTGGGTAACCAGTTGGTGTACTTGAATGAGGAGACCCATGAAAAGGTGCATCCAGTCAGTTCAGTGATGGCCGTATGAACTATGCAGTGCAGATAAAGATGCATCCTCTGCATCCTCTTTGGCTATGAATGTAGAAGACTGCTTCTGTATGTGGCACTCCTTTGCTGCATCAGTGCAATGAATTTTAATGTATTGCTGACCCTTCTAACAGTCACAAGTATAGCTTTTGTAGTCTTTCCTATCAGAACTGAGGATGTACCCTTCTGCTTTGCAAATAAGTGACAACCTGGGTGTGTTGTGATCTGGTGTAACTTACTGGCGAAGGCTACAGTCTTACCTGGGAATAAGCCTCATTGAATTCAGGTGGACTTGCTTCTGAGTAGCTATTGCATTGCTGTGATATAAAGTAGAATGTGATGGCTCAAGTATTGCCTTAGCTCAAGAGCTTACGAGATGCCTTTGCGTTGGTTTTCAGCCACAGATGCCCATCTGCAAAATGGTGACAATACTGTCCTGCCTTACAGCATTGTTGCACTGAAATTTCTGTATGTGCAAACTCTAACGTTCTTCATGAATAGTAGGTGTTATAGAAAAAACAGCACAATGCTGGCTTTGCTGATAGCTTAGATTAGAACAACAGTATAGGTGATGGGCGTCTCTGTGAGTCTTCCCCCCCTCCATTTTTTAAACTCTAAGAACAGCTGCAGAAGGCTAATTGGGAGCAGAGAATGGGTGTAAATGCTTGTGTGTGCTTAACTCTTTGCGTTCCTGCTGTTTGGCCATTAAATATTGCACCCCAAGCTGCTTTTCTCCAAGTAATTTGGGGTGGGCAATTTAGAGTGAACAATCAGCAGAAAGGCAAAGTATTAAGTACTCCCTATTCTCATTTCCAATTAAAAATATAATAATGAGGAGAAGTGAAGAATTATGGAATTGTCCATGATGTGTAAACTAGCAGGTACATCAGGGCCAATGTAATACAAATCAGAAGCTTGCACATGCACAACTCTGAACTGGATCATACCTGCATGGGGCTTCCTTGCAGGTTTGAGTATGCTCAGGCTCAAAATATATGGTAAATGGAGTTAAGCAATTTCCCCCTCTACATTATTTTTTAAAAACTTGGACTGCCCTAGGGAAGGATGTGTCTGAGCAGAAGGGTGGGTGGAGGAGAGAAGCTGCCAATCCCTTTTCCCTTCTGGTATGTTTCTGCTTAAAGTCACTTGTCTCTTATGTCTTGCTAAGTTGCCTTTTCACCCTTCTGTGGGAAGATACACTTGGGGTAGAGACACACTCACTGTTCTGCCGATTCCAGTGCGTCTTCACCTCTCTTTTCTGAAAATGGGGGCACATGACACTAATCAAACCCCGCCCCTTTTTACTGTAAACCTGATGGGATCAGCTTGAGTATTTTTTTAAATTTGCTTCAGAGATTTCACAACTGATCAACAGATTAACCTGTTCCCCTCCAGGTGTGGCCAATGGAAATGCGTTACTGTAGGCGACTAATGTGCTCACCGCCTGCCTCAGGCTGTTTGTGGGCATAGCTTTTGTTTTACCCACAGAGGAAGCAATAGTGGAACTCTGTTTGAAATGGATTGTTTGATCACACTGTCATCTTTCAAGCCACATAGCATCTGTAAAAAGCTTGCCAGTGTAGGGAATTATGGGATGTTCATGGCTTGCAGAGGAATAGTGGTTTGGTGTATGAAACATTGCATATATCACTTTTGATGGATACTACTCTGTATATCAAGTGTGGGGAATTGCCAAATCATACACAAAGAAAAATTCTCATGCCCTAGGTTTGGGATCAGTAGTATAGTGGCAAATTGAGAAGTGCAGGGTCCCTTTGAGTCATGCCACACCTCCCACTGCCACCCCTTCTAAGGTTATACCACTAACATTATGGGGGCCTGCATAATTGACTGGGAAAGCTACAGCAAAAAAGAAAAAAAAAACCATGATGTTGTATGGAAGCTTCACCCTCTCATCTCAGTCCTCATAGATGTTCAATGTTTCATATTCCATGTCTTTAGTTTAACTTGCTGCTATTGTTATTGATTTTATTGTAATATTGTATTTTAATCCTGTTTTGTTCACCGCCCAGAGAGCTACTCGCTATGGGCGGTTTATAAATGAAATGAAATGAAATAAATAAAATAAATCCCTTCCCATTTGATTCACCAGCACATATATATTAACCACCCCCCTTGCACACTCCCTTTGCCCCAAAATTACCCATTGGCCTTCCACAAGATAATCACCTCTCCCCCCCTTCCTGAAACAATACTCACCAGCCAAATACTGTGGCCTGCAAGTACTTTACAACCTGCATGTTTGTAATTTCATTAGACAGCAAATAGGAGTTTTGTCAAGTCTCCGACTAACCACCCTGCATGGCTGATAGGCTTTTTTGGTCACAGACTTCATAGGCCAGCCGGCCTTTGTCAGATGAGACTACTGCAGGTAACTGTTGTTTTTCTTTTTTTGGAGACAACTCTTTTTCAGTATATTAAAGAAAGAAGTTAGGGAAGGCTAGGAAGATAGATAGGAAGACAGGAAACTGCCTTATACTGAGTCCACCTTGCTCAGTATTGTCTACACTGACAGGCAGCAGCAAGCCAAGAGTTCAGGCAAGAGTCTCAATCTGGAATCTTCTGCATGGAAAGCAGATGCTCTGCCACTGAGCTGTGGCCCCTCCTGTGTAAAGCCTATTTTCATCAAGGAAGTTTTTTTAAAAGCATATTGTGGTTTTAGAAGCTCATTTGTTGAAAGGTCCTTCCATGCCTTCTCCACCCCAAGGTTATGTAGCTAGAATAATAAAATGACCTTCACTCACATGAATTATTTAACCGTCATTCTTTAACTGTCATTCTTTAACTGTCCTTCTTATCTCTAATCTTGTCCTACAATCCAGCCAAAGAAAGAAATTAACAACCTATTTTATCAAGATAAATCTGCTGTAGTATCATGCAACCCAATCATTTGCAATTTTACTCATAAGCAAACCCCACTGTGATCAATGAAGCTTACTCCCAAGTAAACCAAGTTAGCTTTAACATGTGGGTGTTCCTGCCTTCCTAGCTGAGAAAATTGCTTCATTGTTCTCTCCTCCCACAGCAGCAGCATCCATTCCCCACAGGGAGCAGATTAAGGCTGTATGCCGATACATATCTAGTCAGAAGTAAGCTGCATTGGGTTCAGTGGAATTTACTCCCAGGTAAGTGTGTGTTGGATTGCAGCCTAACAAACCGAGGCAAGAAGAACCCATTTTCCTTCTGCGTTTGCAAATTATAATGCTTTGCATCAGGAATACTTTCAGATGCCTGGGGGCGGGGGGGGGGAAGGGAATCGGAGGGGGGAGAAGGGGGAAGATCTCACAAACTTCTGAAGCCTCTTTTTTTTTGAGAGAGAGAGAGAAAGGGCACAATTCATCCCTTTTGAATGCTTTGCCACAAATGTGCCCCTCCTGTTCTGAAACCTGAACTGATTCATCACATCTGGAAGGGGGTAAAAAATCCAAGAAGCAAGCACAACATCCGATTCCTTCCGAGGTTGGGTTATTTGAAATCAAAATAGTCATTTCTGGGGTCGCAACTGCCTTATACCCTCCCCCTGTATAAACTCCTCTCACACTCCGTCATCCTTGCCACTGTTCTCCCGTGTAAACTTCTTTCAAGTGCAGAGTCCCTTCACACTATCCTCTCTCTCCTGCTACCGTGGAGGAGGAGGAAGCAGGAGCTCTCCCTGGGTACATCCATACAGTGGAGGCCACAGCAATATCCTCCCTAGGAGTGCTAGCCCAGGGAGGAGGAAGAACCACACTGCGGGTGGGCAAATATCTACTTAATTCCGACCCCCCACTGGAATTAAGTAGATTTTTTACCAGCTTCTGCCAGCAGCCTGTCTCTCCCCCCGCCCCGCCCCCAATGTTGTACCTCCTCTTCCGTTTCCTCCTCCGCCTGCTTGGAGAAGGTTTGCAGAAGCCTCTGCTGTACGGTTTGGCTGGAAAGCCCCCTCCTGCCTCCTCCTTTGCCCTGGAGTGTGTGTGTGTGAGTGGGTGGCAGATTGGAGGGGGGCAGCAGGGGGCCAGCTGTGGAAAAAGTAATGGGACTAAGTCCTGATGCGTCCCCCCTCTAAACACACCTGGTCCCTGTAGCTTCTGTTAGCAAAGTAACTTAAATAATGCAGACAAAATCCAGAGAGAAAAGTCCTGAGAGAAAAGTCCTGAGAACACTTTACTGAGCAAACTGAGCAAAAACTGTAGAATTTGAGGAGAAAGGAGCAGAGAGATTTTGTCTTTTCACTTCAGCCCTTTTACAAAGCAGGGAGACATACATCCAAACATACAGTGGAAAACTCCCTCAGAGCTACACAGTCTATTGGAGCATATCCTACCTCACGGAAGATCATGACACTCTGGTTGCCAAGCATCACTGCCACCTCTCTTGGCTAGCTGACTTTAACACTAACAGATTAACCCTTAAGTTACAAACTGAATGAACCTTGCTGTTGTACTTCCAATAGCTTCTTTTGTAGGAAACCAGATTTGCTGCCAAATGCAGCTATAGGCTGATTTTTTATAGGGTCATAATGCTCTTGCTTGCTAATGTTTACCACAGGGAGACAATTGCAGTGTCAGAAAGTTGCAATAGGATAAGTTACGTGGCTGAAGAAAAGGTCTTCAAATTTGAGCCTCTGGTAGTCAGAGTTGTTTATGAGTGGCAGCTATGCGTGTGTGCTGTTGCATGTGATATTCTTTTTTGCTGAGGAGATGAGTGGTGTCAGCTTTGACAATGCAATGCTGATTGCCTGCTCGAATAAGGCAATACCTTGAGTCCTTATTACAGCACGTAAGTTGCAGTCCTCTGCCATGTATCTCTGAGCAAATGCAAGTTGACAATCTATTAGTGCACATTCAGTGCAGAAGGATTGTGCATATACACCTTGGTGCTGGATGTGAGTTATTACCTTGCGCACATCCCTTGAGGTGTAAGGGGCCTTGTCTAGAAGGGTGATCTGTATAACAATATCGTATTGGAATGGCAACCCTTGAATTTTCTAACCTGTAAGATGCACAAGTTGAATCTGTATGAGTTATAATATTTCCCAAGTGGGGGAGATACAAATACTGTGGGTGACATCCAGTGTTAGTCATACTAGAGTAAACCCATTGAAACCAATTAATTTAAATAACTTGATCCATTGCTTTCAGTGGGTCTATCCAAAGTATTTTTTACAGAAGGGCCCCATTCATATGCCTAAAAGCGAAAACCGCTGAAAAGCGGAACTTATTTAATAGAATGGTGCGCGATGCCCGAAAACTGTCGCAAAAGTGGAACAAGCACCGTATGAGTGGGGCATTAGTCTAATTGCGTCTAATTGAGACCGCCGCATTAGTGAAGCGCCGTAAAGCAAAGCGCCGTAAAGCGGGGTCCTACTGTAGTTGGAAATTACCCTGTAGTCTTGGATGTTTTCAGGAAAAACAACAGGGAAGTTGTGTGTCTTGTAATCGAGCATCAAGATAATGTTCCAAATGCAATAGTCCACTTTTGCCTTTGGTGAAAGCCACAACGAGAGAAAGCAAAGTACAATCCTATTTGTCCAAATGGCATTCAAAATACTTGGATAATCCAATGAAAGGAGAGAGGCAATTAGCATTATATGGACTACTAAAGCGCGTTAGTGGATTGTAAGTGTGTATAAGACTCAGTCCTTGGTAATAGCATATCCCATGAAGCACAGTTGTTGCTTGTCCAATAGATTACAAATTCTCCACTCGATCTGTCTCTGTCTTTGTGTATTCATCTTCCTAATTCTTAAGGTTTGTTTAATTGCGGGATTCAGTTATCCCGTCATACCGTTGCATTAATGATGGTGCTTTATTGTGCCCTGTCCCATACAGTAACAAACGTGGAAAGATGGGAGTTCAGTTTCAGTTAATGCAGTGAATCATTTTTGTTGCTTGTGATATTTAAAAATTAAATATGGACATAGCACTGTTCTTGATTGCACAGAATCTGCAGCTATTTTACTTGAATTAAGAAGTGAAAATTGACCTTTTCCTTCTCATTTTTTAAAAATCAGTTGTCGGCTTTGGAATAGACCCCGACTTACAAATTGATATTATCACAGAACTGGATCTAGTCAACATGACTATTGGAGTTACACAGGTGTCTGGACTACATAATGCCAGCAAAGCATTTTTATTTCAAGGTAAGACCAATATTTTTATATATTTAACAGGAGCTAATGTGTGAGTAACTGATTATTTGGAAAATCAACCTATTACTTGCTTACGAAGCATGTACTTTGCCCCATTTCTGTCTCGGGATCTTTTTTTAAAAAAGTATATTAAAACCACTGTCTGTTAGTGATTATGATGCATAGCTTTAATTCTGATTTCGATTGAGAATGTTTTAGTTTGTTGACGAAGCACTCATGTACTTTAGCTAAGCCCAGTGATGGGTTATAGGTTATGTGAAAGCCCCTTCCCCCATGTTGCTGCCTCATGAGATCTAATGGCACAACTGCATGGATATGGCAGTGCAATGCTACCTTGACAGATCTGCTACACTAGCACAATTCTTTCCAGTGTAACAGGCCAAATGAGGTGGAGTTACTGCCAGGACAGGGAAGGAGGTCGCTGTGATGGATCTTTATACTGAACTTAGAGGTGGGGTAAGGAAAATTCCTTCTATACAGCTCAATGAAGAGGAAAATAAAATGGTGTCCTCCTGCCTGCCGATGTCTCCAGATGGAGTATTGAATATGATGCAAATGAGCACCCAATTATAGCACACCACCACCAGACAAGGAGGCAACAACTGATAGGGTATGTGGCATGAGGTTATATCTCTGTAGCTTCAGGTCATACACACACAGAGCATGTCAAATGCCTATTTGTTAAGTTCTGCCTGTGTTTTAAGATCTGAGGGGAAAAGCCTGTTAATGGTCCTCACACCAATGAGATCCATGGGATGGGCTTTCTCAGCAATGGCCCCATGCCTCAGGAATGATCTTCCCTCTGAAGTGTGTCTCACTGCTGCCATTTCATCATCAGGTGAAGCTCAGGCTTTTGGGGAAGAGTGAGGTACATTGGATTGGAATTTTTATTGCTGCTGCTATTTGTTTGCATGGAATTTATGTTGGTTTGTTTTAACTTTGGTTTTCCTTTATGCATGGCCACCCTAGGACTTTGGGTGCAGAGTGGTCTATAAATATGGTGAAATGAATAAACAACTCAGCTTCGCAAGTCACATGGAAACTTGTGCACATTGCAAACACTTCTGTCCCTTTAACATTAATATGCATCTTGCCTTGGGTCTCCAGACACAAACATGCAACAGCAAAACAGGAAGGAGCTGAAAAGTTTTGTTGGCCCGTACAGGAGCCATACAGTTGGTAGAGTTGTGCCTAAATGTGGGAGTCCCTCGCCACCTTTTATAGTGTGGGGTTTTGCCCTGGATACCCCCCATATATGAAACCTGTGTCCACTAGGCTAGGGTTCCTCTTGAAGCTGTGCTCCTGGAGTATATGACCGGGTCTTGAGGATGTACCCATGATGTGTCTTGTTTCCAGTCTGCTTATGTGGCTGAGAGTTGGAAAATTGTGCTGTGGTGTCTGCAATGTGGTTTTGAGGTTGAGGGAACTCTCTCTCTTTTGCCTCTTGCTATTGCTGGTTGCTGCTGTTATGTGTAGTTGTGGTTTTCCTTGTTGCCTACCTTGGTCCTTCCCTTTACCTGCTTGGCAAGAGAAACTAATTCCTCTCTTCGTGGATCTTGTCCCAAAGTGGGGCTATGTATGCCTCCTCCTAAGCTGTTTGGGTGCTGTATTGTAATGCCGTTTCCTTCCTTCCTATTGTATATTGTGATCAAAAGCAGTACTTGGAAGCCGTGTGTTGTACAAGAGGAAATGGACCTCTATGTACAGGGATGCTTACAGCTCTTTGTTGCTGGTATCTTCATGCTTGTGCCACAGTGCTCTCACATTGGAAGAGGTCATGGCATAATTATATCTGGCAGGATGTGTGTGTGGTGTTGGAAGATGTAACGCAGGCACCATGCGAAAGAACACGCGAACAAGAAAAGAAAAAGCAAGCAATAGTTTTGTCTTCAGTTTTCCCATCTAGTCAGTAATGTCTCTAAAATGGCCCAAATATTTGTCCTAGAAAATGTCGCTATATAAATGTCTGTTTACATATAAAATGTGTTTTTGTTTATGTGGACATACATAAAACATTCTGTATATCCAGAAGAGCTCTGAAAGTATTCTGAAATCTCTTAAAGTCACTCCAACCTATAGTCAGGTGAATACAAATAAACTAGCAGAGGAGCTGGGGGGAGGAGAAGGAAGTGACTGGTGTAATTTGCTGCTAGTTTCAAAATGTCTTTAATCCAAAGTAGTATATGGAAGATAGACCTAGCTTCTTCGAGTTCAGAGAGCCATGCTTCTGGGTGAAGTAGGGGGCAAAAGTGTAGGTCAGTGTGATACTCTCTTCATCTTATTGCGACTTCACAGAAAAATAAAGAGATAAGATACAAATAATAATAATAATAATAATAATAATATTTAATTTGTTTGTCGCCTATCTGGCAATTAGCCACTCTAGGTGATGTACATTAAAAGGCTGGGCAACTGAGCCATGTTTGTTTATTTAGTTATTAAACCCCCCAAACGGGTCTCCACAGGGGTACAAAGATGTGGGATCTAATTAATTAGCAGGCTATGGTCTGAAGGCACATGAGGCCAGCTCCCTGCTGAAGCTAAGCAGGGTCAGGTCTAGTCAGTGCCTGGATGGGAGACCACCTGGGAACCATATGTAAGCCGACTTGGGTTTCTGTCATGAAAACAAAGGTGGGATATAAATGTAATAAATAAATAATAAACAAATAAGCAAACTGTCAGTGAGCGAATCCTACCAAGGGGTGAGAGTAGCCCTTACTCTGCTCCATTCCTTAAGCCCCACCCTTTCAGGTTAGTAGAGAGGCCTTCCTGCTCTAACTAAACTAACAAAAAAGAAGAGAAACTTCTATTGTCACATCCCATCACTGCGTGTATTAAAGCACTATAATCTATAACTTATTTGATGAAAATAATTCTGTACATTTCTACTCTATTTAGATTGGTGTTATCGGCATACCAAAAGAAAGGCATCTAAATGTTTATAACTGATTCCTCTAAACTCCGTTAACTTTTAACATGCCTGATAAAATTATGCAGAATGGGAGAATCTGTAAATTTTGAAAGCCATTGTTTCACCATAGTATCTGTTGAGACTTTTCAATGGAATGAGTAGAATGTTGTGTTTCAGATAGCATCTGCATAATTAATTTCTTTTGAGGTGGAAATCATACTTCCTTCCATTCAGTAATGTAAGCTGAGGGTCCGAGGTAACAAAATGGCCAAAAATTGATTAAACAATGTTCTCAGTTTCCTTTCAAAAGCCTTTATACAGGCCCACTAGACATGACTGTATATAGCTAATTTCCCACAGTCTTTCCAATGCAATTTATCCCCTAAAGCAGCATTTAGAATCCTGCATTGATTGAGAAAAGTTGCTAGGATAGATGGAAGGAAGAAGTAGCAGTATAAAAGTGGCAGATGAGGATCGGTTTAGGGATGCTCTGCCGTGTCTGCTCTAAATCTTACTCTCTGAAGCTGCTTTTCCTTGAATACTGGAGTTTTGTTACACATTTATGTGGTAAGTTGCAGTTGAGCACCAAATGCACACTTGATACTGAGGTGCAGACAATCATTGCTGTCATCAGAGTACATAAAAGGAGAGGAATGGATCAGTCTTTTTCCAGTTCCTTTCACTCTTCAGTTTGTTCTACCCCATTTCCACATTAATCTGATTTTTTTTAAACCAAACAAAAATCCATTTGAAAATTAATGTTTAAATACAAACTTAAGATATTTAAGTATGTATTTTATTATTATGTCAAGGTACACATTTCTAAATGTATTTAATCTTAAAGTATATATTGTAATGCAATTTGGTATATTTTTTGAGCAGATTAGTATTTTGCAAAATCCAAGAAGTGCAAAATCCAGAGGATAATTATATTCTGGTTTCTGTATTAGTCCAGAAGTCAGTTCACTTTAAAATGTAGAGCAAATGAAACTTTCCTCCATCCCTAAGTTCTACAGTAGGGCCCCGCTTTTCGGCGGCCCGCTTTTCAGCGTTCTGCTAACATGGTGGCTTTCCATTTTATTGACGGAGTTCTGCTTTTCGGCGGAGGTCTGGAATGTAACCCGCTGTGTGAGTGGGGCCCTACTGTTTTTTTATTAATTGAGACAATGTATCTCACATGTCGACCTTAAAAATAAAAAGGTGTTAAGTCTTGCTGGCTCTCATACATTTCTGCTCCCTTCCATCTACCACTGACTCTGTGTGCTGTGAAATTTTAGGGAGGCCTCACTCATACTTTTACTTCTAAAGTAGTTTCTGTATTAGTATTCTGGGGTACTATTAGGGAAGTTATTTGAAAAAGAGACACACACTTGGCATAAAAACTAATAGATGGTTGAAGAGATGAGTTGTCATAGGATGCTATTTAGATGAATAAGCTATGATATGAACAAGGGGACTTTTTCACCTAACTTGCATAGGGTTGCCAGGTTCAGGGCCTGAGACTGCTCCTGTATCTCTAGGAGAAGAGAAAGTCAGCCAAGTGCAGGTGTTCTTGCAACAATGTAATGGGAAAAACCACAAGGTGGAATTCTCTCTCTCCCCTGCACAACTTTTCAAGATCTAAAGATACAGGATCAGTCTCAGGCCCTGAACCTGGTGACCCTAAACTTGCAGCATAATGCTAGCCATGTCTACTCACAAGTAAATCCTACTGAATTTAATAGGGCTTACTCCCAGGTAGAGATGGGTGAGAATTTTGATTCAGTTAGCATTTCAAGCCGAATCTATCAAATTTGCATATTCCAAAACAATATGAGAACTGAAACACAGCTATCCTTGGAAATTTGACACTAATTCGAATCTTGTGATGCAGTTCACCTTGTTTACAAAAATGCATATAGTAGGGGAAATTGCATAAAAATGAATATATGAGTGATAATAACATGCAAAAATTTATTTATTTATTTATTTTATTATACTTGTATACCGCCCCATAGCCGAAGCTCTCTGGGCGGTTTACAGTAACTAAAAACATTAAAACAAATACAATTTAAAACAGATCTTATAAAAACAATTTAAAACACAATTTAAAAATTTAAACAGTATAAAACACATGCTAAAATGCCTGGGAGAAGAGGAAAATATTGACCTGGTGCCAAAAGGATAACAGTGTTGGCGCCAGGCGCACCTCGTCACATACATCATTCCATAATTTGGGGGCCACCACTGAGAAGGCCCTCTCCCTTGTTGCCATCCTCCGAG
Organism: Rhineura floridana; assembly: GCF_030035675.1. Lineage (NCBI taxonomy): Eukaryota > Metazoa > Chordata > Lepidosauria > Squamata > Rhineuridae > Rhineura > Rhineura floridana. The sequence goes on along the minus strand of NC_084481.1, from coordinate 138,696,329 downwards.
CTTCCCTTGGAGTAGGCACCCGGAGGAGGGCCTTTGATCTTGAACATAGTGTATGGGTGGGTTTGTATCTGGAGAGGTGTTCCATCAGGTATTGTGGTCCCAAGCCGTGTAAGGCTTTATAGGTCAAAACCAGCACCTTGAATCGAGCTCGGAAACATACAGGCAGCAAGTGCAAGAGGACCAGAATCGGTTTTATATGTTCGTACCATCTGGTCCCTGTTACCAATCTGGCCGCTGCATTTTGCACAAGCTGCAGTTTCCAAACCGTCTTCAAAGGCAGCCCCACGTAGAGTGCATTGCAGTAATCTAATTTGGAGGTTACCAGAGCATGGACAACTGAAGCCAGGTTATACCTGTCCAGATAGGGACGTAGTTGGGCCAGCAACTGAAGTTGGTAGAAGGCACTCCGTGCCACCAAGGCTACCTGAGCCTCAAGTGACAGAGATGATTCTAGGAGAACACCCAAGCTACGAACCTGCTCTTCCAGGGGGAGTGCAACCCCATCCAGGACAGGTTGGACATCCACCGTCTGATCAGGAGAACCATCCACTAGCAGCATCTCAGTCTTGTCTGGATTGAGCCTCAGTTTATTAGCCCTCATCCAGTCCATTGTCGCAGCCAGGAACCGGTTCAGCACATTGACAGCCTGCAAACGGGACAGAAAGACTGAGGGATGGGAAAAGGAGACATGCTAGGGCTGCTGCTGCACGTTCTCCCACCTCCACCTCTCTCTCTCTCACCCACTCTCTCTCTCTCTCTCTCTCTCTCTCTCTCTCTCTCTCTCTCTCTCTCTCTCTCTCACACACACACACACACACACACACACACACACACACACACACACACACACACACACACACACACACACACACACACACACACACACACACACACACACACACACACACACACACACACACACACACACACACACACACACACACACACACACACACAGAGCTAGGCAGAAGAGCTGGCTGGCTCCTGGCACTGCGCTCCCTTGAAGGAGTCCCTTTCTATATTTTGTGTGGTGGCTGGTGCTGCTACCTTTACTGCAAGTTCCATGTTCTTCTCCAGCTCCTGATGCCACAGCTGCTCCTCCCCTCGCTCCCCTCTCAAAACCATTCTGGCCCCACTCCTTTAGCTTTTCATCACTCACTCCAGCTTGCTTGCATGCCAGACAACAACAGCAGCACCTTCTCCTCCTCCAACCCCCGTCTTCTGTGCATGCTGCCAATCAGGGCCTGGGCCATGAGTCAACTGGAGATTGTACTCATCGCCTGGGGCAGGCTTGTGAGGGTGAGGGGCCCCTGTGAGCTCCTGGGCCCTCGGCCAGTGCTCCACCTGGTTGCCCGCTAGCGCCTGGTCTGATAAGAATAGCAGTTCTGTCTCAACTGCAAGCTCTGCCTTCACTGAAAGTGACCTCTTCAGTTAAAGGGGTCTGCTCAAGCAGTCTTTTACTCCAGCTAATACTTGGGTTCTACTGGGGTTTCTGCAATGGAGTTTCTAAGTTGGAGGACAGCAATGTGACATCCTTGGGCTAAAGAGGCACTGGTGTCATGGGCTCATCTGGTGGAAATGCTTCTGGAGCCAGTCCTGTGTGTAGTTCCACTTCTGACTCCTAAGTCCTTGACCTCATCCCTCAAAAAAGGGGGATCTGACCCCACGGTCGTGACTTATAGGGGCAACCTTTGAACTATTAACATATTACAGCTCAGTCTTTTGTCCTAGCTGCTAGCTTTTTGATTATGAAAATAGGAAAGAACTGTGTGTCTAAGCTGTCCCTCAGTGAGCAGAACCAATTTAGTACAGGAGTAGCCTCCCATGTTTGCACTTCCTTCTGTTACATGTACTGTTCTGTGTGTTTCAGCTGTATGGCATCATGTGAAGGGAAGTGGTAGACATGGGACCCTTACTGAACTGTGAGACTTCATAGTTCTCTGACAGATGCAACACTCCTCTTGCTGTTATATATGGAGGCAGAAAGAGAGAGACAGAAAAAATCACCCTTCCCTTTTCCCTCTATGCCGATTCCTGAAACTGGACTGGTTATCTGCATTTTAAATGTTCTGACAACTAACAACTTATCTACTCTTTTCTTGTCACTTTAATTGGAACTCCATATAGGGAGCACTATATGTGCACTCTCTATCCATAGGCAGTCTTGGATAATTATAGTGCAACAGGGATCCAACTTCATAGCATGCTTAGCAAAGGCTTTCAAGGAGCTGTCAATGCATGCTGGAAATGTAGTCTGATTTGTGATAATGGTTTTGTACAAATAGAAACAAAGATCTGGATTGAAAATTATTTGATAGTTTACCTTTATATAGATTGCTTTTCTCTGGATATCAGCAGAGATATACTTGCATTATAAATGGCTGCTTTCACACTGCACTTTATTACTTAATTCTGATGATTTCTTACCTGTTAATTTGTGCATTATATTTGATCTTTCACATGACGTACAAGTTAGTTCTGGAAATCTTGTGGAATATAATGCAAGTTTAGGGCTAATTTCTGTGATAAATAATCCATTTCAAGCTTAAGGTAAAGGTAAAGGTGTCCACGCACTTGTAGTGCGAGTCGTTTCTGACTCTTAGGGTGACGTCTTGCGACGTTTACTAGGCAGACCATATATATGGGGTGGGATTGCCAGTTCCTTCCCTGCCCTTTCTTTACCCCCCAGCATATGCCGGGTACTCATTTTACCGACCATGGATGGATGGAAGGCTGAGTGGACCTCGACCCCTTTTACTGGAGATTCGACTTCCTCCTTCCGTTGGAATCGAACTCCGTCCGTGAGCAGAGCTTTTGGCTGCATTACCGCCGCTTACCACTCTGCGCCACGGAGGATTTCAAGCTTAGGAACCCAGAAAATCGCAGGTGTTCTTTGCTAGCTACAGCCGCTCATGTGAAAGGCATCCCAGCATGCTGTGTATTCCCTCCCTTTAGGTACACATAGGTGCCTGATAAAAATTGTACCGGCGTAGGCATGGGTAGCAGCAGCATTTCCCCCCACCCCACCCATGTGTCTATACAACTCAGAAAAAAGTCAGATGCTAAAGAGAGAGGGGTTGCATGGCAATAGGATGAGATCTTAGACTGCCTACACAGTGGGGAACTGCAATGTGCATGTGTATGAGGAACAAAAGCAAGATGCTGTTCATTGCAGCCGTGTGAAAGACAGTTGTGCGAAATGTCGGTATATCAGCTGAAAAAGCTACTGTTCCTTAATGCAACAGGTACTGCAGTGTGAAAGGAATTTTAGAAACTGGGACAGAAGTGTTTCCGTTTTAATCCGTTAAACTAACGCAATAAGCCCCATGTCTGAAAGCAGCCAATGTGTAGTAGAACCAAATTCTTAATTACCTGTAGGTTTTATCCAATATATAATGAAATATATATTATAGTGCTGTGATAAGAAAAAGTAGTGTTGAGGTCCTTTTCAGAAAAAATAATATAGGTTGACCCATCTTTTGCAGTATTTTCAAACAAACAGGTTCTTTGAATGTCTAAGTGTCACCATCTGTTCTTTAGTGCTAGGAAGTGGTCATCATGTTAATTACATGACTTTTGATGTTTTCAGTTTTTATTGAGTTTTAAAATTAATTTTTATTACATTTTATAAGAAACAAACATGAGAGATCTCTTCACTCAAAGTCTTCCATGCACCCCTTAACAATTTGCCTCACTATAGCACTCTGTCCTACTCTGACCTAGTTTTCATTGAGGTGGTATAGCTGTGTCTGGGCTTGACCTCTGTAGGCATCATGTGGGGACTGATGTTTCTGAATCTTTTTTATATTCTACCCCCCCCAAATAAAATTCTAACATTTTATCTGAAAGCTTTCTATGTGGAACATTGTTTTGGGGGGACAACAGAGAAACACTCATTAGCGTGGGCCCCCACTTGAAGTCTAGATTAAAGCAAAATCATCCACATTTTATGTGGTACTTTCTAATATCCTGTCCCCCTTGTTAACTTCATGAACTTTTCTTTGTCTTTGAAAGCATGCCAAGAAGTGCTCTGTTTAATTTTATTAACTGCATTAATGAAGTAGTTGAGGTGACGAGTTATTAAGTACTGTCAATCTTCAGCAAGCTGTGGTGACCAGTTGGGTTTAAATCATACGGTAAAATCCCTCACAGAAGTTGGTTTCAGTGTGTTCAGAATGTGCTGAGAAACGGTCTCTGTAGATCTCCACAAATGGGCTGTCAGTGTTAAACTGCCACGTGAAAAAGCTAAAGTGATATACATGTGCCTATTCCAACCATGAATGGCAAATATAAATTGGGAGGTAACCTAATGATTTGACAGTTCTTTAATGCAATTCACTTTGGAAAACTCCAAAGTGCCTTATGACTTTTAACAAGCTGACAATCAACAAGTGCATGCTATAAAATGCACTGATCACTGAAACCAGCATTTCAGAAATAATTATTCAGAATAATTATTCCTAGTTGCCACTGTGCTATGAACTCTTAATATACACAGTGGTGGTTCATACCGGCTGGGCCTGCTGGAGCTCCTGGGAGGTCACAGGGGAATAGCCAATGAATAGTCATAGTGACATGGCCAAGTTGTACTGGATTTCTACCCATCCTCCTCCCTTGCAAAGATTCTGTGTGCACCTAAGCATTGCCGTTTTACAAACACCACCTAACTAAACTGAAAAGTGTCTTACTTTGATTCAGAAGGGGTCTGTGCGGTCATAGTTGCTTCTCTGCTGGGAGAAAAGTATGGCTTCCACCTTTTTTGGTTCTCTCCCTATCCTCCTCCTTTGCAAAGAAACAGTGCACAAATAAACATTTTAGTTTTATCACTGCTTAGCACTGAAATGTTGTACCCTTGGTTCAGAAGGGGCACTGCTGCTGCTTTTTCTGATGTGGGTTCATGCCACAATAATTGTACATTACTCAGAAGTAAGCCCCGTTAATTCCACGGGGATTGCTCTCTGATAAGTATCTACAGGATTGCAGCCTGAATTGCTTAATCTTAAAGGTGCTACACAGGACTGTTAACAAAGGACCCCCATACATTTCAAGATATATGGGGAAAAGATTCTTCCTTTCTTCCAGCTTATTAACTTCTACAACTTTTTTTCCAGAAAGTGGAATAAGGTGGAGGGATATTAAGTGGATACTTGAAAGATCATCTTACCCCTTATATACTCAGTCAGTCATTGTGCTCTACAGGCAAGGACAGGGCTGGCGCCAGAGGACTGCTAGGTTGGGCTCTGGAGGAGGGCCCCTGAGGGTGGGAGTGTAGCGCTCCCATTCCATGACTTATGTATCATAGAGAGGGAGCTCCCAGGCATCTCCCAATTCAGTCAGTGAGGGCTTCAATAAGCCCGCCCTCATGCCCTACCTACCTGTCCCATCCCTGTTAATGACATGCACGCTGTGTATGCATGCCTGCCATCGATCAGAATGGTGGAAGAGGCTTTCATAAGGGGTGAATGCCCCTTTCACCATCTTGGTTGATGGCAGGCATGCGCGCACAGTGTGCCATCATCACTCACAGGGATGGGAGAGGTAGGTGGGATGTGCAGGCAGGTGTATTAGCCCTGTACCACCTGTAGGGGGGTTGGGCTATGGTGCCACAGGCCTAGGGCAGGCTGGTGCCCAAGAGCCTAGTCATGCCTGGTGCTGGTCCTGGGCAAGGGCCTCCTGGAGCTACCATCTCATCAGGAGGTCTATTCCACACAACACAGCAATCGGGCCTTTAGTGTTGTAGCACTACCCTTGGAATTCAGAAGGGTCTTTTGGGTGCCTAAGTAGAGACCTTATCCCAGTCTGCATCTGTGCTGGAATTGTTTTTAAGATGTTTTAAGTGTTTTATTGCCTGTTTGCTGTGCTTGGCTCCTCCTCCTAATAATAATAATAATAGAACCTGAGAAACCAGGATTAAAATCACCCATGAAATTCACTGTGTGACCTTGGGCCAGTCGCTGTCTCTTAGCCTAACCTACCTCACAGAGTTGTTGTGAAGATAACATGGGGAAAAGGAGACCCATGAATGCCACCTTGAGCTCTTGGAGATAAGGTGTAAGGGATATAAATGAAATACTGACAAATGAGGAATAGTCTCACCAGCCTGCCTGCCCTTTATTCTGAACTGGGGGAGGGAGGGAGGGAGATTTAGAATTGTGAAAAAAGCCCAAATCAAAGGAAAAAGGCGTTCAGACCTACAAGTGTTGGACTCTACATGTAGGTCTTAGGCAAATCTAATGTGTGGCAGTCTGTTGGGACAGGCTTGTCTGGGTGCAGTCCATGGTCCTATAATACATAAAGGCACTGCACACTGAGTTGTCATCCGAACCATCCTCTGCATCGTTCTACTTTTTGTAATAGCATTTTAGGTTTACCAAAGTGCTTTATAGTATTTTATCCTTGCAACAGCCCTGTAGAGGAGATCAATTTTAGCAAAACAACAATAAGAACAGCATTGGCACCTTCAAGACTAACAAATTTGTTATGGCATAAGGTGACTTGGGGTAGAGTCCACTTCACCAGATGCATCATTCTTTGTAATCTGTGAAAGCTTGTGCAACAATACATTTGCTAGCCTTCGAAGTGCTACTGGACTATTTCATTTCTGCTGTAAGCCATAGCTAGTTGGCAGCACCTGTCTCCCCAACGCAGTATCATCTCTGTTTGTATTTAATAAGATGATTCCACAACAATAACTTCTGCCTGAAATATAAACTTTTCATTGCAGTCAGTCATATGATACATGGAATCACTGCTATTCTTTTACCAAAATGCCAAGGAAAAAAGCCAGAAGCAATTGGCTCTGGCACCAACAGATAGCAATTACTGTAATATTAAGGGAATCCAGTCAGAGCCTAGAGCAGTTTCAGGCCAGGTTTTATCAAAAAATAAAGAGCTGAAGTTACACTCCAAGTAAGGAAGATGTGATCAAATTAACTTTTATTTTCTTGCAGAATTATTCCTGCAGTTTAACAGAGGCCCAAAACAGGATCCAACAGTTAAGGAGCAGCTTCTCATCTGCCCCAAAAGTCCACACTTCCCTCTCTTTCCTCAGCGTTCTACTTAGTTAATATGCTACTCCCCCTAAGTAAAAACTAAGGCAGCCTTAAAATTCACATAAGGACTCGCATTATTCATACCTAGGCCCTAAAGCCTTTGAAGAGACTTCTGGTGTGATTTTCTCATGCCTAATCTGTTCCAGTTTGTTCTAATTAAAATGGTTTGGTCATCATCCTTTGTGTAGAGTACATCTTACAATCACCATAGTATTGTTGTTGTGCACTCAGTCTCCCCACACCAAACTGACAATAGCAGTTAGTACACTTTGGGAGCAATCCAACTTGAGTTTATGCCAGAGTTGGATGTAGCGGACCCCTGGGTGAGCTGGCAGGCTCCTAGTGCCACCGGGTTCCACAAGCAGAAGCCCCCCATCCTGGCTGAGCTGCGGTGGCACCAGGAGCCTGCTGGGGACAGCCAGCCTGGCAGCCAAAGAGCCAGCGGAACAAGGTGGTAGCCCTGAAAACAGGGTGTGGTGTGGGAGGAGCCACGGGGGGGGGAACACGTACGTAGCATCCAAGTCCCCCTTGGAGCATTCCCAGTCTGGCCCAAAGTTCTGCTGGCAAAAAGGCCAGCACAGTAAAATAATTCCAATGGTGGTCTACGGGGAATGCTGACTCCTCAGTAGGCCTGTTTGTGGGAGCCAGCTCTTCTCTTTCAGCTCCTGCATGCAGCTCCCCATGGAGCCTATGTTCAGCTGGGCTGGCAGCTCCTGACAGACAGGTGATGCTGCAGAGCTTCCTGCTGGTTCCTCCTCCGCCACATCCCCTCCTGCTAGCTACCTGTGAGTTGGATTGCTTTGTTACACAATAAATAATCCCAGGTTAAATCAAGCAGCAAGCGTCATTTCTATCATCTGTACCAACAAGTTGCCAGACTCACAGGATCCTAAAAGAAATACATATCCCATCATGCCTTTAAATAAAGCCACTTCCCCCTTCCCTCTCAAAAAAAAAAATCTTAAAAAGATTCAGGCAAAACACAAAGCCAAAACCTATTTGGCTTAGAATGTCACAAACCTCTACACTTCTTTCAGAATTTGATTAATTGCTGATTATATTCAGAAGCAATACAGGAAGTGTTGACTTAACAGCTAAACACGAATCTATCTGACACACCCAGTGAGTGTCTGACAATCTTTTAAATTCAGTAATTGTATTCTTTGTTTGTCTTTGCAGTTCAATGAATTGTAGTTGCTCATAAAAACAGGATACAAATACATACAGTTGTTGAAGAAGACTAAAGAAGTTTGCAGCAACATCTATAGTCTTACACCCACTGACAATAAATTAAGTTCAGCCTATGGTTAAAACAATGAACATAGATGACTTGTGGCATCTGTTTCTGGAGCAGTGCCTGCACCCCATTTAGTTTTCCACTCGTTGTTGTTATGAGCCTTCAAGTCGATTACAACTTGTGGTGACCCTACAGATCAGCAACCTCCAATAGCATCTGTTATAAACCACCCTGTTCGGATCTTGTAAGTTCAGGTCTGTGGTTTCCTTTATGGAATCAATCCATCTCTTGTTTGGCCTTCCTCTTTTTCCACTCCCTTCTGTTTTTCCCACATTATTGTCTTTTCTAGTGAATCATGTCTTCTCATGATGTGTCCAAAGTATGATAACCTCAATTTCATCATTTTAGCTTATAGTTCTGGTTTAATTTGTTTTAACATCCAATTATTTGTCTTTTTTGCAGTCCATAGTATCTGCAAAGCTCTCCTCCAACACCTCATTTAAAATGAATTGATTTTTCTCTTATCCACTTTTTTCACTGTCCAACTTTCACAGCCATACATAGAGATCAGGAATATCATCGTCTGAATGATCCTGACATTAGCGTTCAGTGATACATTTTTGCATTTGAGGACCTTTTCTAGTTCTCTCATAGCTGCCCTCCCCAGTCCTAGCCTTCTTCTGATTTCTTGACAATTGTTTCCATTTTGGTTAATGACTGTGCAGAGGTATTGATAATACTTGACAAGTTCAATGTCCTGATTGTCAACTTTAAAGTTACATGTGTCAACTTTAAAGTTACATAAATCTTCTGTTGTCATTACTTTAGTCTTCTTGACATTCAGCCGTAGTCCTGCTTTTGTGCTTTCCTCTTTAACTTTCATCAGCATCCTTTTCAAATTCTTACTGGTTTCTGCTAAGAGTATGGTATCGTCTGCATATCTTAAATTATTGATATTTCTTCCTCCAATTTTCACACCTCCTTCATCTTGGTCCAATCCTGCTTTCCATATGATATGTTCTGCATATAGATTAAACAAATAGGGTGATAAATACACCCTGTCTCACACTATTTCCGACTGGAAACCATATTCTCCATATTCTGTCCTTACAGTAGCCTGTTGTCCAGAGTATAGGTTGCGCATCAGAACAATCAGATGCTGTGGCACCCCCATTTCTTTTAAAGCATGCCATAGTATTTGTGATCTACACACAATCAAAGGCTTTGCTGTAATCTATACAGCACAGGGTGATTTTCTTTTGAAATTCCTTGGCCCATTCCATTATCCAACGTATGTTGCCATATGATCTTTGGTACCTCTTCCTTTTCTAAATCTAGCTTGGGCATCTGGAATTTCTCGCTCCGTATATGGCACTATTATAGGTTTGTGCTATACAGTGCTTGACATCTATGCTACAATATACAATATATAGAGACTTCCTCTTTCAACAAACCTTTTAAGTTGAGACCTCTCCCAGTCTGCGTCTGTGTTGGAATTGCTTTTTAATATGTTCTTAAACCTTCTTTTTTAATATGTTTTTAACCTTAGATGTTGTGAAAGCTTTTTTTAAGTAACGTTTTTGAAGATGTTTTGTTTCAATGTGTTTTAAAGTTTGTTTTTATAATGTTTTAATTTTTTTTAGTGCTTTTGTTTGCTGCCCTGGGCTCTTGCAGGGAGGAAGGGTGGGATATAAAATCAAATAATAATAACAATAATAATATGCTAACATGTTCTTTATGTAACTCATAAGAACAAAGGAAGAGCCTGCTGGATCAGGCCAGTAGTCCAGCATCCTCTTCTCACAGTGGCCCACCAGTTGTCCACGGGAAGCCTGCAATCAGGACCTGAGTGTAAGAGCATTCTCCCCTTCTGCGGGTTCCAGCAACTGGTATTTGGAAGGATATTGCCTCTGACTATGGAGGCAGAGCATAGCCACTATGGATAGTAGCTAGTAGCCTTATCTTCAATAAATTTGTCTGATCCTCTTTTAAAGCCAACCAAGTTGGTGGCCATCACTGCCCCTTGTGTGAGCAAATTCCATTGTTTACGTATACACTGAATGAAGTACTTGCTTTTGTTTGTCTTGAATCTTCCAACAGTCAGTTTCCTTGGTGTCCATAAGCTCTAGTGTTACGAGAGAGGGAGAAAAACTTTTCTCTATCCACTTTCTCCATGCCATACATAATTTTATACACTGCTATCATGTCACCTCTGACTCACCTTTTCTCTATACTAAAAAGCCCCCAATGCTGCAACTTTCCTCATAGGGTAGTTGCTCCATCTCCTTGATCACTTTGATAGCCCATTTCTAAACCTTTTCCAGCTGTATAATATCCTTTTTGAGGTGAAGCAACCAGAACTGTACACAGTATTGTAAATGCGGCTGCACCATACATTTGTACAACAGTTTTATGATACTGGCAATTTTATTTTCAATATTTTCCTAATGATCCCTAGCATGAAGTTTGCCTTTTTCACAGTCATCACACATTTGGTCGACATCTTCATTGAGCTATCTACTAAAACCCCAAGGTCTTGTTCCTGGTTGGTTAATGCCGCTTCAGACCCCATGAGCGTATACGTTAAAAATATTTTGCTCCAATATGCATAACTTTACACTTGCTTGCACTGAATTACGTTTTCCATTTTACTGCCCATTCACTCAGTTTGAAGAGGTCCTTTTGGAGCTCTTCACAATCTCTTTTGGTTTTAACAATCTTGAACAGTTTAGTGTCAGCAAAGTTTGCCACCTCACTCCTAACTCTAGATGATTTGTGACATGCATGGAAACTGACAAAACATTCATATATATTGCCATCCTAGCAGTAATGGAGAATTACTTACATTTGTTCCTGCTTTTTTGTCCCTAGTTTCATCAGCAATTAATGTGAAGACCCAAGCTTCCTTCATGATAAATTGACTCAGAACCATTCTGCTCATCATGTTTAACAATTCATCTTGAATGTAATGATGTGGGTACTTTGCATTGCGAGGAATAATGTCTATTGTAGGCTGGATTCTGGGATTGTATTCTGCAACTAGATGCAAGAGTTCAAGAAAATTTTCTGTTATCACTTGTGCTTTCCCAGTGTCCGCGCTGAGCAATTTTTTGTGTAGTAGTGAACAAAATAATTTCTGCAACAGTAGCTATATAATGCCTGTTCTCTTTGATAAGTTTTTTGTCATCATCACTTAATTGTGCTAAAACTGAGCCTCCTTTGAATTTCCGTGTTTGTAACTCTCCCATGCTACCATGCAGTCTTTAAGGGCTGCAGTTTTGTTGTACAACTTTAATCCTGAATCATTATCAGTAGCCTTTTTCCAGTTGTTGTACCCTTTATGAGTAAATGCATTTTCACAAATACAAGCATCTTTTCCAGTGAAATGGTGAGTAAAACAAAACACAACATTTTCCTATTATACCATATTCCAACCAGGAGTGGAGTTTGTACCATGCTGGGTTGAAGTGTTTCCATGATTGGCAATATTTTGTTGATGGAAAACTTTTTAGCACAGGCTCAATTCGACTTTACACTGTGTAATGTCGGGTGGACTAGGTAACTTGTTTTTTTTCAAAGGAAGGCATTAACTCAACTGCTAAACCAGCATTTGGCAGCTCTGAAACACTTTCCTTTTCAGAATTACCTATTTAACAAGAATCAAATTCTCTACTGTTAGATAATCCCTGCTCCCAGTCAATTTAAGAAGAGCCTGCTGGATCAGTCCAGCATCCTGTTCTCACAGTGGCCATCCAGGTGCCTGGGGGAAGCCCGCAAGCAGGACCTGAGTGCAAGAACACTCTCCCCTCCTGAGGCTTCCGGCAACTGGTTTTCAGAGCATGCTGCCTCTGACTAGGGTGGCAGAGCACAGCCATCACGGCTAGTAGCCATTGATAGCCCTGTCCTCCATGAATTTGTCTAATCTTCTTTTAAAGCCATCCAAGCTAGTGGCCATTACTGCATCTTGTGGGAGCAAATTCCATAGTTTAACTATGCGCTGAGTAAAGAAGTACTTCCTTTTGTCTGTCCTGAATCTTCCAACATTCAGCTTCTTTGAATGTCCACGAGTTCTAGTATTATGAGAGAGGGAGAAGAACTTTTCTCTATCCACTTTCTCAATGCCATGCATACTTTTATACACTTCTATCATGTCTCCTCTGACCCGCCTTTTCTCTAAACTAAAAAGCCCCAAATGCTGCAACCTTTCCTCGTTTTATTTGCTTTTGCTCAGTTTGAGAAGTAATATTCTAAGGATCCAAAAGATAAAGCTCCTGAAGATAAAGTTGGGTGTTTCGTATTGCATATGGCAAAAAACTAATAGGAGGCATTGAATACAGTGGGATTAATTGATGAGCAAATATTCATAGGCTTGCACTGCAAGTAAATTCTCCCCACCTCCCTTTTCCTGTCCCAATGTTCTGAGGAGGAAATAAAAGGCCTTTATTTCATCTCTTTTTTTCCTGGCTTAATGCCTTGAAAAGGAAAAGAGCTGTGGAAAAAGCAGTAATTCTTCCTTCCTTACAAATGAGGACTGCAGAGCTTGGATAGAGAGGAACGGCCTGGGAAATGCCCTATAGCCTGGTCCTATTAAGTCCTAGAAGTAGGCCAAAGATACCCAAAGGGGTTGTAGTGTCCCTGAGAGGGTGAAAGGTAGGGGAGGAGAAGTTTCCTTACCTTCTGGTGCTGCATTCATGGTCCTGCTGTCCAGCCAGCACACTGGAGAGTCTTTAGTATCAAACAGGCCTCTTTATTTATTTATTTTTTATTTATTTATTTGGTTGCATTTATATACCGCCCTTAGCAAATAGCTCTCAGGGCGGTAAACACCATAGGGTAAAATACATATATGGCATTATTACATTTATTAAGATGATTCTCTAATAGGCAAAAAACCTTGCGGTTTAAGAAGAACATAAGAAGAGCCTGCTGGATCAGGCCAGTGGCCCATCTAGTCCAGCATCCTGTTCTCACAGTGGCCAACCAGGTGCCTGGGGGAAGCCCGCAAGCAGGACCCGAGTGCAAGAACACTCTCCCCTCCTGAGGCTTCCAGCAACTGGTTTTCAGAAGCATGCTGCCTCTGACTAGGGTGGCACAGCACAGCCATCACAGCTAGTAGCCATTGATAGCCCTGTCCTCCATGAATTTGTCTAATCTTCTTTTAAAGCCATCCAAGCTAGTGGCCATTACTGCATCTTGTGGGAGCAAATTCCATAGTTTAACTATGCACTGAGTAAAGGAGTACTTCCTTTTGTCTGTCCTGAATCTTCCAACATTCAGCTTCTTTGAATGTCCACGAGTTCTAGTATTATGAGAGAGGGAGAAGAACTTTTCTCTATCCACTTACTCAATGCCATGCATCATTTTATACACTTCTATCATGTCTCCTCTGACCCGCCTTTTCTCTAAACTAAGAAGCCCCAAATGCTGCAACCTTTCCTCGTAAGGGAGTCGCTCCATCCCCTTGATCATTCTGGTTGCCCTCTTCTGAACCTTTTCCACCTCTATCATATCCTTTTTGAGATGAGGCGACCAGAACTGTACACAGTATTCCAAATGCGGCCGCACCATAGATTTATACAACGGCATTATGATATCGGCTGTTTTATTTTCAATACCTTTCCTAATTATCGCTAGCATGGAATTTGCCTTTTTCACAGCTGCCGCACACTGGGTTGACATTTTCATCGTGCTGTCCACTACAACCCCGAGGTCTCTCTCCTGGTTGGTCACCGCCAGTTCAGACCCCATGAGCGTATATGTGAAATTAAGATTTTTTGCTCCAATATGCATAATTTTACACTTGTTGATATTGAATTGCATTTGCCATTTTTCTGCCCATTCACTCAGTTTGGAGAGGTCTTTTTGGAGCTCTTCGCAATCCCTTTTTGTTTTAACAACCCTGAACAATTTAGTGTCATCAGCAAACTTGGCCACTTCACTGCTCACTCCTAATTCTAGGTCATTAATGAACAAGTTGAAAAGTACAGGTCCCAATACCGATCCTTGAGGGACTCCACTTTCTACAGCCCTCCATTGGGAGAACTGTCTGTTTATTCCTACTCTCTGCTTTCTGCTTCTTAACCAATTCCTTATCCACAAGAGGACCTCTCCTCTTATTCCATGACTGCTAAGCTTCCTCAGAAGTCTTTGGTGATGTACATTGTCAAATGCTTTTTGAAAGTCTAAGTACACTATGTCCACTGGATCCCCTCTATCTATATGCTTGTTGACACTCTTAAAGAATTCTAATAGGTTACTGAGACAGGACTTTCCCTTGCAGAAGCCATGCTGGCTCTGCTTCAGCAAGGCTTGTTCTTCTATGTGCTTAGTTAATCTAGCTTTAATCATACTTTCTACCAGTTTTCCAGGGACAGAAGTTAAGCTAACTGGCCTGTAATTTCCGGGATCCCCTCTGGATCCCTTTTTGAAGATTGGCGTTACATTTGCCACTTTCCAGTCCTCAGGCACGGAGGAGGACCCAAGGGACAAGTTACATATTTTAGTTAGCAGATCAGCAATTTCACATTTGAGTTCTTTGAGAACTCTCGGGTGGATGCCATCCGGGCCCGGTGATTTGTCAGTTTTTATAATGTCTATTAAGCTTAGAACTTCCTCTCTCGTTACCACTATTTGTCTCAGTTCCTCAGAATCCCTTCCTGCAAATGTTAGTTCAGGTTCAGGGATCTGCCCTATATCTTCCACTGTGAAGACAGATGCAAAGAATTCATTTAGCTTCTCTGCAATCTCCTTATCGTTCTTTAGTACACCTTTGACTCCCTTATCATCCAAGGGTCCAATCGTCTCCCTAGATGGTCTCCTGCTTTGAATGTATTTATAGAATTTTTTGTTGTTGGTTTTTATGTTCTTAGCAATGTGCTCCTCAAATTCTTTTTTAGCATCCCTTATTGTCTTCTTGCATTTCTTTTGCCAGAGTTTGTGTTCTTTTTTATTTTCTTCATTCGGACAAGACTTCCATTTTTTGAAGGAAGACTTTTTGCCTCTAAGAGCTTCCTTGACTTTGCTCGTTAACCATGCTGGCATCTTCTTGGCCCTGGCGGTACCTTTTCTGATCTGCGGTATGCATTCCAGTTGAGCTTCTAATATAGTGTTTTTAAACAACTTCCAAGCATTTTCGAGTGATGTAACCCCCTGGACTTTGTTTTTCAGCTTTGTTTTTACCAATCCCCTCATTTTTGTGAAGTTTCCTCTTTTGAAGTCAAATGTGACCGTACATACCTATAGCCCACAGATATTTCTATGAAACTTTAAAAAGCAGGGAAATTGGGCAGCTATAGTGAATGCACCAGGGGAGGAGGAGACCTGACCTCTCTGAGACATTGGACTGCCCTACAAATTTGTCAAAATGCAAACACAATTTGGGTTGGTCTTTCACAGAATTGGGTAACATGTGCCTCTGAGCATATGGTGAGTGGTGGCAACACCTGCAATCAGCCCAAATAATAGAAAGAAGACATGTGCTGTGCTGATCTTGATCCAAGAGTTGCTAGGAGACACCTTATTCCCCTCACAGACCTTCAATCAGAGTGGCTGACTGCTAAACCAGTCTGGCCATTGGAGCTCTGTCAGCACTCCTCTCAGTACCCTTCACAAACTACACTTCCCAGGATTCTTTGGGGGAAGCCATGACTGTCTTACATGAAATCAAAGTCTGGTGTGGGAGTGGCCCCCTGATTAGGCCAGCCCAGCAGCTATGAGTCTGGCTTTTAGAACACTGTTGGTTCTTACTGAGCATGCCCGACACTATCATTGGGTTCAAGCCAAAATTTCTTTAATAAAAATCAGCCAGGCATTTTTTTAAACTTTTAAACTGCAGAAGATGAAGGTCAGAGTATGGGGCAAGGTCAGTATTAGGATTACAGGTACTCTGTGAACATGGCTGATTTTTAATTAATTTCAACAGATTATGACAACTCTGACAGAAAAAAGTCCAAAAGGGCTGTGGGGTTTTTTCCCTCTCTTTTTAGACTTTGAACCCTCTATTCTCTTTGACTGCTTTGTGTATCACCATGAAAATTTACAGGGTTGTTAAGCAAGCATTTCTGAGTTCAGGAGTACAAGTTTTGTAACATTTTGTTTTGAAATTAGTTTATGGGAAGCATCAGAATGGCATGGGGGTATTTTCAATTTAACATTGAGGAATGTGAAAAATCCACGCGGAAAAATCTTGTGGCTGTATAATTCCATTAGAACACACTCACTTCCTAGTCGTCAACAAACATGCACACTGAGAAAGGGACCCCACCCACACAGGCCACATGAGGGAAATGAAACTAGAATCTAAGAAACCTCTTTCACAGGGGCACGTGGGGACTTAGACTCTGACGTTGTGACAGATGAATCCAGTGAAGTGTCCGGAGCACGGCCTTGTCCTTTATTATTGGATGAGTTTCAGTTGGTGCAGCTCGAGGAAGTGGACAAGGTGCTTGGAATGGTCCGGGCAACCACGTCTGTTCTGGATCCTTGCCCATCTTGGCTAGTGAAAGCTAGCAGGGCTGGAACCACCGGCTGGGCCAAGGAAGTGGTTAATGCCTCCTTGAGAGAGGGAGTAGTCCCTAGTAGCCTCAAGGAGGCAATAGTGAGACCTCTTTTAAAGAAACCTTCCCTGGACCCAGATAATTTGAACAACTACAGACCGGTGGCGAATGTCCCTTTTTTGGGCAAGGTTTTGGAGCGAGTCGTCGCCACCCAACTCCAGGTGCCCCAGTAGAAGGCCAAAACGGCAAAAAAAACCCCACTAAAAACACTCTAAAACATTTTAAAAACAGACTTTAAAATATATTAAAACAAAAGATCTTTAAAAACCTATTAAAAACAAGACATCTTTAAAAACATATTTTTAAAAGAAGCTTAAAAACAACTTAAGAAGCAATTCCAAGACAGACGCATACTGGGATGCGAGACCTCTAGTTTAAAAGGCTTGTTGAAAGAGGAAGGTCTTCAGTAGGGACTGGACAATAACAGAGATGGCTCCTGTCTAACATTTAAGGGGAGGGAATTCGAAAGGTGCCACTACACTAAAGGTCCATTTCCTATGTTGTGCAGAACGGACCTCCTGATCAGATGGTATATGCGGGAGGCCTTCACCTACAGAGCATAGTGATCGACTGGGTATATAACGGGTAAGATGATTTTTCATGTATCCTGGTCCCAAGCTGTATAGGGCTTTGTTCACCAAAACCAGAACCGTGAACTTGGCCTGGTAGCTAATGGGCAGCCAGTGCAATTCTTTCAGCAGTGGGGTGACATGTTGGCAATACCCTACCCCAGTGACTAGTCTCACTGCCTCATATTGCACCAGCTGCAGCTTCCGCACCAACCTCAAGGGCCGCCCTGTATAAAGTGCATTACAGTAATCCAGCCTGGAGGTTACCAGTGCATGGACAACAGTATCCCAGTCCAGAAACAGCCACAACTGTCTTACCAGCTGAAGCTGGTAAAAGGCATTCCTAGCCACTGAGGTCACCTGAGCCTCAGTCTAGAGACAAAGATGGATCCAGGTGCACCCCAGATTATGAACCTGCTTTTTCAGAGGGAGTACAACTGCATCCAAAGCAGGCAACTGACTAATTTTCCAAATTTGGAACCACCAACCCATAGCGTCTCCATCTTGCTAGGATTCAGACTCAGTTTATTGGCCCTCATCCAGCTCACCATCGAATCCAAGCATTGGTCCAGGCCTTGCACGGCCTCACCCAATTCAGATGTTACAGAGAAATAGAGCTGGGTATCAGTGTACTGCTGACACCTTGCCCCAAATCTCCTGACGACTGCTCCCTAGGACTTCATTGGGGACAAGATAGTACCCTGTAGCACCCCACAGCACAACTGCCAGGGGGCAGAAAAACAGTCACCCAATGCTATTCTCTGAAAACCCTGGAGGTAGGATCATCCATAAGGGCAACCAAGCCCGATTTAGTCCCATAACAAGGCCTGAACCCAGATTTGACCAGTTTTTGTGTGTTCTCAATCTAATTTTGCTAGCAGAAAATATATAGTAGTATAACTCTCTCCCTTTCTGTGAAGTTTTCAGAAGAGCCATAGTTTGTGGACTGTGTGTGTACTTAAAATTAGAAGTTGCAGGATTTTTTTTGAGGGTTTATAGCAAAGGTATGAACTTCATTCATCTTTATTTTAGTGTTGCCGCTTTGGTTCCACCCATTTGACCTTCAGAAGGTTGGGCAGATAAGAACCTGGCCCTCAGGCTGAAACAGGTTACCCATCTCTATATAACCAATTCTAAAAGGACTATTTTTCTATAAATTAACCATCTTTTAATCATACCTAAATAGTAGACGTTGAGAGATCAGTTTTATCTCTTTTCGTGCTCTGTGTTTAAACCTTACCCATTCTACAACCAAACTCATGTTCCAGTCTCCTCCCTTGTACATCAGTATTCTGCTGATGTGCAACCTCTTCTGAACCAAAGACAAGCTGAGGCTCATTTCCATGGCATGCAGGCCTGTAGTGCAGGACCTAGGGCATTTTGCCCTACAAAATGATTTTCAAGGCACCAAGTATTTCCAGAACACTATGGAACAGTTCACACGGACCACTGGAGTGCAGTTTTTATATGTGGTGGGGTCGTAGGGAACAGGTCAGGTGCAAATTTGTCTTCTGTAAATTTGCATTAACTTTAATGGACATTTCAGCGTGGAAGGATTCTGGGAGACTGGCTGCATTCCAATGTTACACCAGATAATGTTTTTAAAAGCCAAAACATTATTTGTTTTGTACATTAGAATCTATGCTGCTCCACTTGCACAAGGTGTTTTTGCTTGACTTTTGCAGATTCCCATCTCCAGCTGCAGTCCCTCACATGCATCCCAGGCATTTCCTGGAGGGTGGGGGAGAGAGAGTCTTCAGTGGGGAGAGGGTGGAAAGACCCTGTTGTGAGAATGAATATCAATACAGTCCAGCACTTTTTTTCCTTTTAGAAGAATCTCAGTTTTTTTATCTTTAGGTAGAAGTAATGATAGTCAAAAATGGTTGCTACAAAAGCATTTGGTACTTATGAATTAATTGGGAAAAGGAAGAAAGAAGATGGGCAATATTTCAGCTCATTGTTTCAAATATATATCCTTATTTTCAGTTTAAAACCATTTAACTCTCTTTTACAAATAACAGAAATCACAGTACAAACTATATGGGTGTTAAAAGCATTTATACAAATTATCTGAAACCTAGCATTCTATTAATGCCAGTCATTGCAGTATATTTCCTTTTTAGAAAAAAAGTGTTGCCTGAGTTTACATCCCAGTTATAAAGCTTCCGTCCAAGAAGCACATGGTTACAAATGGTCTATGAAATAAGCTTGTTAGCTGTCAGCCTCTGTGTACATGTTAGGAGAGCTGACTCTCCCTTAGATATTTAAACAAAATATAAATTGGCATTATGTTGGTTTTTGTGATAGATACTGTCAAGCTTCTAACAAATTTGAAATGTTATAGTGTTAATAATATTGAACAATAATATTGTTGTTTATTTGGAAGTTTGGGCTCATTGCAATGGATGGCTTTGCATTTGGTTGCTTGAGTGTCCAAATTACTAAAGGTTTTGGGTGAGGGGGATGAAGGCTGCAGTTTTATCTGAACTTACAGAGGAGTAATCCCCATCTAACACAGTGGGACTTACTTCTGAGTAAACATCCACAGGATGTTGCATGACTGTTCTGTTGCTGGGGAACATGGCTCAGTTAATGGGAGCATGAGTGGGAGAGTGCTATTTCACTCATGTCCTGCTTGTGGATTTCTCATAGGCATCTGGTTTGGAACAAAATGCTGGATTAGATGGGTATTTGATTTGATGCGGCAGGGCTCTTCTTACATGCTTATGTTTACTAGAGAAATATTGATTATTACATTTATATCCCACCTTTCTCCAAGGAGCTTAAGGTGGCATGCATAGTTCTCCTTTTGCACATATTATGCTCACAACAACCTTGCAAGGTAGGTTAGGCTGAAGACAGTGACTGGTGCAAGTGATTTTCCTGACCTGGTGTGCATAGAATAAGAATGCTTGTACTCTTAGTTCTACAGAGAGAAGATAATCTGATTTAAATGACATTTGTTTAGTGGGTCACTGTAACAACTGCAGTAACAACAAATTGCTCCGTTTGTGACATTTCTTTATTATAATGCTAGAGCATCTGTGAACATCTTCTCTTTCTGTTTCTTCAAAGTAGGTACACCTGTACTGTACTTACCCTTATGTGAGTGAGCACATAGTATACTGCTTTGCATACTGCTTCTAAAGCATTTCTCACTTTATTATATCACAGGATTGCTAGAGCAGCACTGCTGAACAAGATCAAGTAAGAATGACAGGGTTGTAATTCCCCTGTCCTTCTCCTGATAAAGGTCATCCATCAAGGTGACCAAGGCTCATTCAGCCCCATAAACAGGTCTGAACCCAGACTGGGATGGGTCAAGATAATCTGTTTCATCCAAGAGTACTTGCAATTGCTGCACCACAACCCTCTCAATCACCTTCCCTAAAAAGGGGAGTATTTGTGACCAGGCGGTAGTTGTCACATACTAATGGGTCCAAGGTGGGCTTTTTCAGGAGTGGTCAGATCACTGTCTCTTTCAGGACAGCTTGGACCACTCTCTCCCGCAACAACACGTTGATCACACTCTTGATCTACTTGGTCATACCTCCTTGGCAAACTTTAATAAGCCAAGAACGGCAAGGATCAAGAGGGCATGTTGTTGGCCGCATCGTTGCAAGCACCTTGTCGCACGCATCTTCTCAAGATCACCCTGAAAGCTTTGTGACTGAGCATAGATGTGCCCTCAGGTGTCCTTGGACTATGTCCAACACTGTCCAACTGTTATACCACATTGCCCTTTTAATATGGGCAAATCTGTTGCTTCATTTTTAGAAGATAGTAACTAGTCCACACAGAAAAATAGCCACATTAATATCCATTTAACATTTTGCACCAATATTTTATTTATATCTCAATTTGGGATATGTTAGCCTCAAAACGTATCAGCCAATATGTAATCTGCATTTTCAAAAAGAGTTGGTGTCCTGCAGCCTGTTTATTTATTAATTAAAGTAGTGATCAGCTGCAGTTTTCATAAAGGTACATCAAGGTGGCTTACAATATACAAAGACATCATAAAATTAAAAACCAATAAAAACATAATTTAAACAATAACAAAACCATCAACAAATACTACGTTGGTTGGAAGAAGAAAAAATAACCTTAAAAGGCCTGGCAAAAAAGTTCAATTTTCAAGAGACACCTGAAAGAGATGGTTCCTGCCAAACCCCTGTTGGTAGGGGGTTCCACAGGGCAGGGCCTGTTGTAATTATAAGGGGAAGGGGAGGAATCAGATGCACTGCCTTGAGGTCCTGGAAAGAAGGGCAGGTGTGTGTGTAAAATGGATCTGGGGCTGTGATTTACAGGGTTCCAGACCCTCTGTGTTCTTTTCATCCTGCCCTGCCTCCTTGCCTCCAAGGAGTTCAAGCTAATGTGCATGATTCTTACTTTTCCTTTCCCATCACAACCACTACTCTGTGAGGAAGATTAGTCAGAGATGGTGACTGTGGAAGCCTTGCTTTCACTAATAGGATGCAGGGATCACGCCTCATTTATGTGCATGCTTCGCAGTGCAGAGCATTGGGTGCAGGGCTTCTGGTGTGCAGTGGAGCGGCTTGCAGTTGAGGAGTGAAATACTGCCTATCCACTGGCCTCTAGTTAACTCCCCAAGTTGCTCCATTATAGTGGTTCCCTGCCCAGGTCCTTTATTCTGCCGCTACCCACTCCTTTCTTTAGGATTCATAGAGGGCTAGTCTTGTGATGTTGGGGTAAATTATCAAGCACAAGAGGAACTCTTTATGTTCCCCTTCCATAGTGACATTCATATCTCCTAAGCCAAGACCTGCTACACTAAAACAAATACAACCAAAAATAAAAAAATGTTTCTTGTTTATATGTAGGATTAGGCTGTATCTCACTCCAGATAAGATCCAGCATAATATCTAAGGCTATAATTCTATGCACACTTTCCTAACTGTGTAATAAACATGTATACAGTGGGGCCCCGCTTTATGGCTCTTTGCTTTACAGCGCTTTGCTAATATAGTGGTCTCAATTAGACACAATTAGACTAAAGCCCCACTTATACGGCGCTTGTTCTGCTTTTACGGCGGTTTTTGGGCATCACGTGCCATTCTATTCAATGAGTTCCGCTTTTCAGCGGTTTTCGCTTTACAGTGGAGTCCGGAATGTAACCCGCCGTATGAGTGGGGCCCTGCAGTAGAGGGATTACACTGTAAAGGCAACAGACTGAGAAATTGGGATTGAAGGAGTGATCCCACTCTTTCAGCCAGGTGACTGGAGGAGGGGCTGTGTATGCGTAACAAAGCAGTAAGCAATTGGTAGCCAGACTGAGTGGGGGGGGGAGGTGAAGAAAAAACAGGGGCTCTAGAACTCCCCCTCTTCCAGCAATGCAGCTGTCCACACCACCTCAATTACTTCTCTGTCCTGCATGTTAGATGCTTCTCCTTTCCCCTCAATGAATTGCCACTGGTTTGTTGGCATCTTGAAGAGTATGTCAATAGCTGCAAAATGTGTAGCCTTTGTTAGCTCCAGTGCTGCAGCTGAACTGTGGAAGAGCTACAGAAATGAAAATATATGAATGTACATGTATGTGTGAAAAGTGCCTTTCCTTCAAATAATGACAGGAGTCCAGTAATGGGAAGGATGTGTGTGTGTGTGTGAGAGAGAGAGAGGGAGAGAGAGAGAGAGAGCTCCTTGTTCACTGGGGTGTGTGTGTGTGTGCTTGCCCCCTCTGGTGGGACAGGAAAGACTGTGTGCCTGTGAGATGGGGGTGGGATTTTAAAAAATTACTTGACATTCTCCTTGAGAAGGCTGTGTTCCAGTAACTCTAGTGGACCAGCATTCACTGTAGATGTATGCATATCATTTATGTATGAACTGTTAATTTCATAGAACTGGTTTAGCTCTGGTCTAATGAAGGATGACTTGCATGCAGCAACAGATCCCTCTGCATGACCCACAGCATTTGCAAATGCTGGGTCTGCTGCTGTAACAGAACGACCCTCTGCCCCATATCTAGCAGGCCACCGCTGCTCCAGATCTAGACAGAGAGATAGAAGTGCAACAGGCTTATTATGTAGCCATTGCTGTGCTTTCTCATACATAGCAATAACACTGGCTGTAGACATATCTTACCTTGCAAATCCAGGGTTTACAAAGGCCTTTATGGGAGGCTTGTTTCCTACTAGAATGAAGTCTTCTTTTCTTTAATATTTGTTCATTCTATTGTTCAAGTACATTATCCCAAATGTTGAGCAAACTCCAGCTAAAGAGAAAACTCAACATGCATTTCTGAAACTTTTCTAGCTTTGCTTGGCTTTGGCAGCAGTCCTTCTATATCACACTGTATTCTTTCTGTGGAGTCAAGTACCACCCCACTGCACAGAAAGGCGTTTGAAAAATAAGCAGCAAGATTTTAGAAATCACAGTGTATTACCAGAGCTTGTCATTATTAATCCACTGCATAGTCTGCTTTTCTCTTCTCTTTATTCTCTGAGAGATGATATCTTCTTTCTGCAAAGCAATGCTTTGATCACTTATTGTTGTGCCTCAGTGTTTAAAGTCTGCCTTTCTCTGCTTTGCCTGCTATGTACACAAGACTCTAATGCCTAGTCTGTTTTGCTCAGCCTTCAATGGGAGCACTACATGTTCTGTAGCTAATTCTATTGTGCTTGGCTGTATGGATGGCTGGATTTATTGTGTCAGGACACCCACTGAGTCCCTTCTGTATATTTTCAACAGAGCTATTTTTTAAAAAACCTCTTCAGGTGCTTCCTCTGAGGAGGCCTGCATTTCATGAGTGGCATCCTTAGATATCTCAACCATTCAGATATTATTCTGATTTTTAATAGTTTTAACTGATGTTAATATTGTATTTTAATATTGTTGTGTAACCCACCCTGGGACTTTTTAGTGAAGGACAGGTAAGAAATCCAATTATCAGTGTCATAATTATTAGTCTTGATCTTTCCATAAATATATGTGCCTGTACGTTCCAGTCAGAAGAAAGACACATGTGACTCAGTAGTAACTATATTGTGGAATCAAGAGAGAAGAAAAGACCCAGTTCTTATATTCAAATGAAATTTATTATAGGATTGCATGATTATGGACAATTACATCTTATACCCTTTGACAACATGCATTCCTCTGTCTGGTCTGGCTATTTTAAGGATTTTTTAATCTACCCTTCATTTATAAGCTATCCCAGAGGAAGGCACTTAAAAGATGATGATAAGCATAGTAATAGGATGTAATACCTTAAATAGCAGGATGTCTATCAAATTGTAGGAATGCATATTTGAAGTGTGAGCTAGTGAATGTCTTTGCAGAACATTTTTTTTTGGTTACCCACAGAAACAGACTATATGAACTTGCCTTCCCAGAATAAACGTCGTTCCCTTAGAACCTGGAATTTTCAAATATTCAAACAGGGTCCAGGGCAGAGAGTGACTGGTCTACTAGCTGCTGACATCACAAAGCCCATAACTCTACATTGGGGGAAAACGTTTCCTTCATGTTGTTCTTTAGGGAGATGAGATATTTGGGGGTTGTCTCCTAGATGAAAGATCATAGATCTCCTGAACTCAGTCTGTTAGTATCCTCTCATTATTTTGAGTTTCTGGTTTGAGGGCACACACTAGTAATAGCTTGTCAGTTTATTTGTTTTGTTTATATTTTAGATATATTATGGCATTTTTATATCACCCATCAACTGTCCTCTGGGTGGTTCACAAAAAAGAAAATGGACTTGGACAAAATAGCAAACCATGCTATAACCAGGATTGGAAAATGTGAATCATAGGGCATGAAGAGAGAGCATTACATGATCCCAAAGGTCTCCTCTGCCCATTCATATAATCAGAGCTTGGAAAAGTTACTTTTTTGAACTACAGCTCCCACTAGCCCCAGCTAGCATGGCCACTGGATTGGGCTGATGGGAGTTGTAGTTCAAAAAAAGTAACTTTTCCAAGCTCTGCATATAATGCCTAACTATAGTTTGATCTTATGTTTGAATCACACCTTTATTTTTCTTGAGGGCATTGTTATGCTTTTGCAGATATCCAAGTTACTTTAAGCTTTATCAGTTCTCTGAAAAACAGGTGGCAAAACTGAGCTAAAGAAATTTCCAGACATTTGTGTTCTGATCTTAAATATTTGTGCCAACCTGTTGGCCTGTAGCAATGATATTTAATAAAGCTGCAACACTTATTTAACACCTGTCTCCTACTTTCTTTTGAAGAAACTTAGTACAGCTTACATGGGACTCCTAGACCAACTGAAGCATCAACTATCTATGGAAGCCTGTTTATGCCGTGTGGTTTGCTAGAAGTGTTTGATGTCACTTCTAGCATTTTTTAAAAAATTATTGTGTCTGTAAACTTGGTGTTTATAGCTACTCTAGCTCTCAACAAAATGTGTTTGAATCGCAGCCAATGTATTTTAGTAGCCTGTGAAAGCAACTGCAAAAGGTGTTCATATATAACAAGAACAGTGTGGATACAAGTCCTCTCATTCTTTGACTTACCAAGGCCTTTATGGGAAAATTATTTTCCTAGTGGAGTTAAACCTTTTTGATTTTCATGCTTCTCTTTGAGGCAATGTTTTTCTTGCAGTAGTTCCCTTTGAAAGGTTCGTTACAGGATTCTTCCTAACTGTGCTAGTGAATCTAGATAATGGAAAACTGTGTCTTCATATTGCTGTGGGACGTGAAAGGTAGCCTGTGCTTAACCAACCTCACCCCAAATGGTTTAATGTAATGCTCAGACAAAAGACATTTGTTTGGTGCATGAGATGCTCTACACATTTTTTTCCTAGTTCTTTTATTCATGGGCAAGGGAAATCTTGCATTCTCATATCACTGCCCAAATGGAACGTATTTTGTTAGCCTGTGCACTGTTATTTGGCCTTATGTGTTCTGGCTCCCGACCAGAGAAGCAGACTCAGGATTCAAAGACTGGGTTTTGCATGGGACTTTATTCCAGAAGTCAGCACAGGGATGAAGCATCAAAACATATGAGGTATATCAGGATACAGAACAGGTGCAAACTTGGCATGGAAGCAGTAATGGATAGTTGTTGCAACGACCTCATCACACCCAGACACTATATAAAAAAAGAGAGGTGGGCGGGCACTGTACATGCCCGAGCGAAATGTAGCACTTTTCAGACAAAGAAGCAATGAGGGGACTTCCTGGGAAAGGTGTGAATTGTTTTAACTGAAGCTGTCTTTTCTCCAGTCTGCACGACCTTAGAGAAACTATTATTTCAAGCTCTGACAAACAAATCTCATTCTTATCTCTCTAGAAGAGTTCAGTAAGTTCATTAGAGTCTCTCTGTTCAAAGGCTAAGTCTGGCCTGGGTGCCAGTGAGGATTCTTTTCGCTTGGTCACAGGCGAAGGGAGATGACTGACGTTAGTAGACTCAGGGCTCATCCAAATGGAGCAGGATAATCCATGTTTTTCATATCTGGTTTGCCATCTGACAGTCCTCACTGTCTTTCCCCCCCGCTTTCTTCCGATTTAAAAAATACATTTTTTTGTGCCCGCACACGCAGCGGGAAGACCCATACATCCTTTTCACTTTTTCCAAGCCCCGCCTGTAAAACCACCCCCATCAGCCAATTGGTTCACAAAAAAATGATGCATGCTTCCCCCCCTTTGCAACGCACAATATCGCGCATGTGCTTGAACGTTAGAGCGCAAAAGTTTGAATTTTCCTGTGGCTGTAAAGGAGTTCCTTGCTGCTTGCTACTTACAGGTCCATCTGTGGCGCAATCAGTTAGCGCCTTTGGCTGTTAACCAAAAGGTTGGTGGTTCGAGCCCACACAAGGACAATTCATGTTTTCTTCTGTTATTACCCATCACAATTATAACTCATTTGATCTGGGTTAGAACCAATCGGGGAGCAGGAGAGGGGATGTGAAGGGACAAAACTGCTGGCTCCCTTCTTTTGGCTGCCTTCCAAAAGCAGCTCCTCGAGGAGGGGCCCCCAAAAGGGGGTTCCTGCTCCCTGCCCTTCCATTTTCGAGAACTACTTGTCACAACCACTACCACCCCTCCCTCCCATTTACCTGTGTTTCTGGAGAAATAAGTGGAATTGTCAGCCCTGTGTATCTCCAGAAACGTTAATATGTATAAAGGTAGAAAAGCATACAGCCGCTTTTGCGCTATACTGCAAATGCAAGCTAACAAAATTACAGGAAGGGACTACACTGCTCGAGGAGAGGCCCCCAAAGGGGGGTTCCTGCTCCCTGCCCTTCCATTTTAGTTTCTTTTATTAGACAGAACACCGGAAAGCCTGGCTGCCTTCCAAAAGCAGCTCCTCGAGGAGGGCCCCCTAAAGGGGGGTTCCTGCTCCCTGCTTTTCTACCTTTATACATATTAAGAGCATTTGCCTCACATGCAAATGGTCCCAAATTCAGTCTACGGCATCTCCAAGATGGGCTTCAGTGCAGCGGGGCTGTTTGCCCGCATTCCCTGCCCGATCCAAGAGCGTCTCCCTGCACCAACCAGCCACACTTCAGTGAGACCAGCCAATATCTCATCCAGAGCAGCCGCCCAGTTCACAGGCTGGCTAAAAATAAACGTGGAATTTTGCATCTGTGCAGTAGTTGCAGAGCCCCCCCAACACCCCACCATTGCGATGATTGGTTCAATTTTCCCAGGCTTCCCCCCCCCCCGATATTCACGCACATGCGCAAAAGTGCAGATACGTAATTGGCTGGAATAAGGAGAAGGGGCATGTGGAAATGCCCAAGAACTGCCCATCAGCTGTAAAGTCTGCCGTGTTGTGTCCTAGCTCCTGAAGGCACAGCGGATGATTCCCAATTTTAAAAGGCAAATCGCATTTTTTTGCGGTATTGCCAGGAGCGGATTTAACCTGTGAAAAAGCGCAACAGCGCTCGAGGTCATATGGACAACTGAAAAATAATGAAAACACAAAGCTATCGTGTAGCACATTTTGCAGTTGTCTGGATGAGACCTCACTGAGCACGGAGCTGCAAGAGGTTTCTGGAAGTACTTCCCCCATGATTTCCCCAGCTCCCCTGTAACATCAAAAAAACCCCTCTCCATTTTCTAAATCATGCGAAGCATTCCCCATGGGGCCCATGACATTATATTGATTACAAGATGCTGTTGGCTTGGTTTTCAGTAGAGTATCTTTTTAAGGTCAAGTATTCCAATCTGAAATGTAGAGTAATGGTTCCTTTTTAACTTGTGGTTTCATTCATGTATAAACAGTTCAGATTTCAGCTCTAAACTTTTATGTATTAAAAACTTCCACCAAGCACCTATTCTCCTTTTCCAGGACATTGTCCTGGCATCTCCACCTTTTTGTTCTCTTGGAAAACACATTTTCAGTAGACATCCTTATCTTAGAGGTAGAACTACTTTGGAATCTTGGACTAGGAGTGTTTTCAAGAGCTGGCAGACATTCTTTCAGAGCCTTGGAACTCCAGGCTTGGTCTCTGTCTCTACGCCCTGTCACCTAGGGTCTCTTGCCTAGAGAAAAACCCACTGTGGCCAAGAATGCCTGATCCTTGTGATCCTGTATGGTGGATGCCCAACTTTTGTCTGGGAATGACTGGTCTCCCCCACATTTGGACTGTGTTTTCTGGTGAGGACTCTCTCCCTCCTCTCAGTTCCTCTCAGTAGAGTAGACTAAAGATAAGTAGCCAGTTCTACCGCCCCCTCCCTTGCATGTCCTTCAGTTCCTCATCTCTCTGTCTCTCACTTACTGTCACTGCATGCCTTTCCCTTTTGAATAGTCTTCAGGAACTCACATTTTATAAATAAACATTCATAAGGCAATTTTTTGTCTGCTAATTGTTTTTTAATAAACTTTTCTGGGAAGTTCAGAAGTCATAGCCCTACTTTTCTTTCCTGGAAACCTTATGGTGATAACTTGCTGTCTTGACCAAAGTTCCCCATGCTTGCTTCTGTGAATTTGGCAGATATGTTAGTTTCTACGCCAACTCTATCATGCTACAGCTGCCTATCTTCAGGTAAGAATAGAGACAAGAGCTGCAGTGCAGAGGGAATAGGTTCCCCTAGCACCAGCCTAAAGTTCCTTTAATTATCTGTTGTTCCTGAGGGTGACAGATTTTGACTTCTGTTAGAGATGCATGTCCTAAGTAAGCATGGTAACGTGTCATGTTGTGTTTGGATTCAGTATGTCAAGTATGTATTTGACAAAGAATAGGGCAAGAAATAGTCAATGGAGGATCCTCTTCTCCTACATGAACCTGGTTATCAGTTGAGATCAAAGACCATTGTCTGGATGTGCCTGCCTTAAACAAATAAATGACCACTAGAAAAAGAATTTTTTCTGTGCTGGTGTCCAAATTATGGCACACTGAAACATGTTTGTAGGGGCTGATAGATGTAAATAGAGGTGGAGTTAATCCTTCTCTCCAGGGTCTTTAGTGGCATTTATGATAGTTTGTTCCACTGGTGTTACTAGGTACTTGGGGCACTGCCAGCACACAAATTTGCATAAAATTTGCATATGCTAATTTATATGTATATGGGCAAACTAAGATCGCAACTGGCCTGGATCTCACCAGCACTGCACTTTGCAGTGCACCCAGCCATCCTGTAAGAAAATAAGAAATAAAATAAAATAAAAAAGTTTTAATGTACTTAAAAAATGTAAGGAAAGTGGCAAAAGATCTGAGGCTCTACACCAGCCTTTCCCAACCAGTGTGCCTCCAGATCAGAGCTTGGAAAAGTTACTTTTTTGAAGTACAACTCCCATCAGCCCCAGCCAGCGCCCGCTGGCTGGGGCTGATGGGAGTTGTAGTTCAAAAAAGTAACTTTTCCAAGCTCTGCTCCAGATGTTGTTGGACCACAATTCCCATCTTTCCTGACCATTGGCAATGCTGGCTGAGGCTGATGGGAGTTGTGGTCCATCAACATCTGGAGGCACACTGGTTGGGAAAGGCTGCTCTACACAAAAGAGTTGGGGCTCTGCCCTCCTGGTCTATCCCCTAACAGTGTCCCTGTTTGAGTATTTTGAAATTAACCACTGATTTGTTCTGGATTTTAAAATGATAAACTCTTCTTATATTCTTATTAAAGAGGCCTGATGGTTCAGGCCAAAGGCCCACCTAGTCCAACATTTTGTTCTTATAGTGGCCAACCAGAGCCTATAGGAAGCCTATAAGCAAGTCATGTGTGCCACAGTGCTCTCCCTACTTGTGACTCCCAGCAACTTGTATTCAGAAGCATGCTGTGTGAGATGATGGAATTGGAACATTGGGTTGTCACTGGCTACTAGCCATTATGGCTATCTTCCTTTTGTCTAATCTTCTTTGAACACATCCAAGTTGGTGGCCATCACTACCTTATGGGAGTGAACTCCTCAGTTGAATTATGCACTGTATGAAGAAGTACTTTACTCTAACATTAAGCTTCATTGGATGGCACCGCGTTCTAGTGTCATGGAGGAGGGAGAAAAGGTCCCTATCCACTGTTCCCACACCATGCCCAACCTTATACACATCTATTGCAACCCCCCTTACTTACCTTTTCATCTGAACTAAAAAGCCCCAAATACTGTAACCTTTCCTCATATGGGAGTTGGTCCAACCTTCACTTATATATACTTTTTAAACCATCGATGTTACATCTATGTTTTGTGAACTGCCTGAAAGGAATTGCAGAAGATGGATTATAAATACTTAACCCTATGATTGTGTTAAGGTTTTTCTTAAACGAACAGCAGCTAGTTCATGTTAAAGATAAAAAAGCATTACCAACAAAGTTGAACAGGTATGCATTGTGCAGGTTTGTCTGTCCAAGGTTCATTGTTAATGGAATTAACACACGTTTCAGCAATATAATATGTAGTTACCATAATCATTTATGTGATGTATCTTTCTTTCGCTGACTCACAGACACTGTGTGTATGTCAGATATATAAATACGCAGAGACAGAAGCACACACAAACAGAAGCAATGTGAATTATAGGGCTGTGATTCTATTGAGTGATTCTAATGACACCATAAATCAAGACAATGAAGTTTGAATTGCTGAAATCCCAAGATGAAATGCAAGCTTTGTTATTTAGTATGTCCTTGTTTATGTGTTTAAGTAGAATACATGGATCTGACTTCCAAATAAATCCAATAGATTGGCTCTGAAATGCTGTTTCTCTCTTTTATGTCTGGATCAGCTTTGGACAGCATGTATTTTCCTTGTTTTTCCTTTAATGGCTAGAATGCCTATATGGCATGTTATGAACAGAAGTTTATTTGAAGTATTTTATGAAACACTTATGCCCTAATTTTGTTGTGCTAGTACGGTGTCACAAGGTGATAATGTTTGGCTGATTTTAGAGAGACATTAAGTTGTTATAAGAGGTTGAATTCATTCATCGCAGGCTGCTGTGATACTTTTCTTCCATTTTGAGAAGTGGCATGATAATCTTTACCACCTGTCACTATGGTCCAGTTGAGACTATGATACTTGGGGTCATTGGGCACTCTTGATTCTCCCATTCAGTTGCTCTTGTTTAATTGCTGAAATATGAGTAGGTATCCAGGGCCCCCCAGTCAATGACTGTTTCATGGCTTCTAGAATATATTAATACAATTGGGTATCTAGAACTCCCATCCAACCTGACCATTGGCTGTGCTGGCTGGCACTGATGGGAGTTGTAGCCCAAACGACACTAGAGGGCACCATGTTGGCTAGCCATATTCTTAAATGCTGTAATATTATCCGACTATTGAGCTGGCTACCTGACCCCACTCACTATAGATGAAGAGAAGATGGTCTCTGGGCAGTATATGTACTTAACGTTCAGGATCAGTTTCAGAACTAATGCTAAGCTATTCATGAATATGGTGAGGTAGCTGAGTTATCAGAACATACAGAATTACTTGGACAGATTAAATCCTAAGAAGACTGCGAAGACCTCAGAAAATTTCCTAAATTGGCATAGCTGTTTTCCATATATAGAGATTGTTTTGCAGTAGGTGGTCCTCCCAGTTTGCTCACACAAGCCTTGAACACTGTCACGCTACTGGGTGCCCTTAATGGAACAATTGCCTTGCTCTTGCCCAGGTGCATCTTAGATGAGGCATTTAAAATAGTATTGTATCTTGACTTCCGGGAAGGGTGACTTCGCTTGTGCCTGCTTTTGAGACGGGCTCCCGCCTCAAAAGAAGCTTATTCAGATATAAATCAGTCAGAACATTTTTTTTTGACTAATGAAATTTCTCCCGGGCAGGGAGAAATGTAGAGATCAACCTCAAAAGCCTGTTTTTGTTGGGAGGACTGGATTTCATTAATTTATGAGAAAAGGTCCAGCCAGCAATGCCGGACGGACTTCTGAACAAGCTCTATCTGATTAATGGTTTATGACAACTATCACCTGGTCGCAAATACCCCCTTTTTAGGTAAGGTGTTTGAGGGTTGTGCCGCAGCAATTGCGAGTGCTCTTGGATGAAACAGATTATCTTGACCCATTGCAAGCTGGGTTCAGACTTGGTTATGGGACTGAATTGACCTAGGTCACCCTGATGGATGATCGTTATCGGGAGAAGAATAGGAGGAGTACAGCTCTGTTATTCTTACTTGATCTCTCAATGGCATTTGATACTATTGACCATGGTATCCTTCTGAACCAACTTGGTGAGAAGGGTATTGGAGGCACTCTTTTACATTGGTTCCGATCCTACTTCCACAGTCGTTTTCAGAGAATAGCTATGCTGGTTATCGACCATAACAATAAAGATAAATATATATATAATTCAAGAGAATAGCATTGGGTGATTGTCTTTCAGTCCCCTGGCAGTTTGTTCGTTTGATTTATTTATTGATATCCCTCCCTTTCTCAGCCTAGGAGTTCAGTTGTGCTGTGGGGTGCCGCAGGGTACCAACTTTCCCCCATGCTGTTTAACATCTATATGAGGCCTTTGGGGGTGGTCATCAGGAGATTGGGGGCAAGGTGTCAGCAGTACACTGATGATATCCAGATCTATTTCTCTGTAACATCTGGATTGGGAGGCTGTGCAAGCCCTGGACTCGGTGGTGGGCTGGATAGGGCCAATAACCTGAGTGTGAATCTTAGCAAGACGGAGGTGCTGTGGATTGGTGGTTCCTGGGTTCAGATAATTGGTCTGTTGCCTGCTTTGGATGGGGTCGTACTCTCTCTGAAAGAGCAGATTCATAGTCTGGGGTACTCCTGGATCCATCTTTGTCACTAGTGGCCCAGGTGACCTCCATGGCTAGGACTGTCTTTTACCACCTTTGGCTAGTAAGACAGCTGCGGCCATTTCTGGACAGGGATAGCCTGACCACTGCTGTCCATGCACTGGTAGCTTCCAGGTCGAATTACTGTAATGCTCAATCCAGACAAGACTGAGATGCTGTTAGTGAATGGATCCCCTGACCAGATGATGGATGTTCGACCTGTTCTGGATGAGGTTACACTCCCCCTGAAGGAGCAGGTGCGCAGCTTGGGAGTCCTTTTGGACCCGTCCTTGTCACTTGAGGCGCAGGTGGCCTCGGTGGCATGGAGTGCTTTTTACCAACTTAGGCTGGTGGCCCAGCTACGCCCATATCTGGACAGGGAACATCTTACTTCAGTTGTTCATGCTCTGGTAACCTCGAAATTGGACTATTGCAATGCACTATACGTGGGGCTGCCCTTGAAGACGGTTCGGAAACTGCAGCTCGTGCAGAATGCAGCGGCCAGATTAATAACTGGGACCAAGCGGTCAGAGCACATAACACCGATTCTGGCCCACTTGCACTGGCTGCCTATATGTTTCCGGGCCCAATTCAAAGTGCTGGTTTTAACCTATAAAGCCTTACACGGCACGGGCCCGCAATACCTGATGAAACGTCTCTCCCGATATGAACCTACCCGTACACTGCGCTCAACAGCGAAGGCCCTCCTCCGGGTGCCTACTTATAGAGACGCCCAGAAGGCGATTACAAGAAAGAGGGCCTTCTCGGTGGTGGCCCCCGAACTTTGGAACACCCTTCCTGACGAGGTTCGCCTGGCGCCTACACTACTATCTTTTCGGCGCCAGGTGAAAACCTTCCTCTTTGCCCAGGCATTTTAACATGTTAACTTTTTTTTTTTTAACATTTTTAATATTTTAGTATTTTGTACTTAATGTTCTAAAAGACAGTTAAATTGTAATCTGATGACCAGGTCGTTTTTTTAAATTGTATTTGCTGTGTTTTTACTTGATGTGCACCGCCCAGAGAGCTTGCTATGGGCGGTATAGAAATTGAATCAAATCAAATAAATAAATAAATAAATAATGCACTCTATGTGGGACTGCCCTTGAGGGTGGTCCGGGAGCTGCAGCTGGTGCAAACCACGTGGCTGCTCATGACCAACATGTCACCCCACTGCTGAAAGAATTGAACTGGCTACCTATTAGCTACTGGGCCAAGTTTAAGGTTCTAGTTGTGGTGTACAAAGCCCCATACAGCTTGGGACCAGGATACCTGAAAGATCATCTTACCTCTTATATACCCAGTCGATCACTACACTCTGCAGGTGGCAGCCTCCCACAGATACCATCTGATCAGGAGGTCCGTTTTACACAACATAGGAAGCAGACCTTTAGTGTAGTGGCACCTACCCTTTGGAATTTCCTCCCCTTAAATATTAGACAAGCGCCATCTCTATTATCTTTTCAGCGCCTACTGAAGAT
Organism: Rhineura floridana; assembly: GCF_030035675.1. Classification (NCBI taxonomy): domain Eukaryota; kingdom Metazoa; phylum Chordata; class Lepidosauria; order Squamata; family Rhineuridae; genus Rhineura; species Rhineura floridana. Next base: position 138,661,266 of record NC_084481.1, on the reverse strand, counting down.
CTTCCTCTTTCAATAAGCCTTTTAAGTAGAGACCTTACCCTAGTCTGCATCTGTTTTGGAATTGCTTTTTAAGATGTTTTTAAAGTCTTTTTAAAAAAATGTTTTTAAAAGATGGTTTGTTTTAATATATTTTAATATCTGTTTTTATGATATTTTATACAACAGGAGCACTTCCGGGAAGGGTGACTTCGCTTGTGCCTGCTTTTGAGACGGGCTCCCGCCTCAAAAGAAGCTTATTCAGATATAAATCAGTCAGAACATTTTTTTTTGACTGATGAAATTTCTCCCGGGCAGGGAGAAACGTAGAGATCAACCTCAAAAGCCTGTTTTTGTTGGGAGGACTGGATTTCATTAATTTATGAGAAAAGGTCCAGCCAGCAATGCCGGACGGACTTCTGAACAAGCTCTATCTGATTAATGCGATACGTTTATCTTTTCTTCAAAGAGAAAACAGACTAACAGGCAAGCACCCTTCTTTCTATTATTTTTTTTACTTGGTTTAAATTGTTGCAGCAAAAAGAGATTTGTCAAATGAATCAGCTTTAAAGAACTTCTGGGTGAGCTATAACTCTTCTCTGTTATTCATGAAATTAACAGCTTATCTCTGTTTCTATTGCAAAAAGCTGTCCTGGAAGTGCATTCTAAAGATATAAACAGAAGAGGGATTTCTATTCTGAGGAACATTATATTGTCTGGGACTATTCTCTTTTTGGTCTATTTTATTTTGACGAATCTGCTTCTTCACGACGCCACTAACTGTTTTGATGCTGGGAACTAAATTTGTTTTGTATTCTTGAACATAGAGAGATAAGGCAGGCTGCTCTGTTTATACTGTGATGTCATCAAGCCTGGAATATTAACCCAATTGTTGCTGAAATAAGAAGTGGTTCTTCTTTATTTTTGTTTTGTTTTGTTTTCGTGGTTTTAAAAATGGCAATCAAGAAAGTGGCTGAGAATCTGGAAGTAATTGTGTTTCAGAAAATAATGGATGAGATTGAGATAACGAAACAAACCCTGCGACAGGGCAGTAAGCAGCTGAAAATTGAACTGAGCAAAATGACGCAGGAGCTTAAAGAAATAGGGGATCCTGTGAGAGAGGAGAATGAGATCAGAGATGAGAAAAGAAAAAATAAAGGGAAGATACAAGCCCTGGAGATTGGAACAAATGTGGAATTGGAAAAAGATCTGGAGTTTATGGATATTAGAAATAAAATCTACTGTTTGGAATTTAACGTTATCTCTGAAGAAATTAATGAAGATATTAGAGATAAAGTTATCAATGGCTTGGATAATCTTCTGGACTGGAATGACGTGATGGAGCTTGATATAGAGAAAATCTATGGAATTAACTGCAGCCATGTGACAATGGAAAAACTCTCAAGAGATGAGCCAGTGCATTTTGTAAAAAAGAAGAACAGAGATATGACTTTACAACAATATTTCAGCAACTTATTCAGAATTGATGGCAAGAAAATATTTGGGATAGAGGAAATTCCCATCAGACTCTTATTATATGGCTATGGCTATGACAGCAAGATTATTATGGAATACTGATAATGGAAGATTGGACACTGAAATTACTGGACTTAACAGGACTATTGAAGATGGAAGATGGAATTAATATGGATAATGGAATAATGGCTATTGAAATTATTGGACCTAACAGATTTTGATGAGATGGATTAATCGATATGTTTATTTGGACTATGGTTATGACAATAAGATTATTATTATTATTAACGAGATGGATTAATCGACATGTTTATTTGGAGAAAAATTGATAGATATATTTCTTAAAGAATTGAAACCTCTCTTTGACTTTTTGTGGAAAGAATAAAGTAATGTTTATGAGATTTGATGATTAATTAAGATAACTACTGGAGGAAAGTGATTTTATAATATAATTTAAGAGACAGGATTGTTATATATTGTAGACCTATAACTGATTTGATCTGCGACAAATGGGAAGTCAACATTTTATTTTTTTTGTTTAATCATTTTTGTTTTGTTTTGTTTTTTGTCTTTGAATGTTCTATGATTTTATTTTGTATGTTTTATGAAAATTTGAATAAAAATTATTGTAAAAAAAAAGGTATTTTATACAACAGGGCCCCACTCATACAACGGATTAGGTTCCAGACCCCCCCCCGCTGAAAAGCGAAAATCCCTGAAAAGTGGAACACCAACAATAAAATGCCACCCGACACCCGAAAAAGCGGAACAAGTGCCATATGAGTGGGGCCCTACTGTAATTGAAAACCGCCATATTAGCGGAACACCGAGAAGCAGAACATCAAAAAACAGGGCCCTACTGTAGTGTTTTTTATTGCTGCCCTGGGCTTCTACTGGAAGGAAAGGCAGAATATAAATTTAATTAATCATAATAATAACAACATGTACATTTACATTAATCCACTTATTGGTGGAAAATGCATGTTGGACAATACCTATTGTTACTGTTAATGTTAATAAATGCCATTCTGGGGGCTAGTTGGGCTTGCACTTACACAATCTATTATGCGTATCAATTACTGTATGGCATTCACCTGTAAAGTGGCTACTAGACAGAAATATTTGGCAGGCACCACTTGGCCTTCCCCCAAAGGAAAATTATTCAGGCTGTGCACACTCAATGCATTTAGTGTGCATTCCACCGCAAAAAAAAAAAAAAAGAATCCTGGGACCTATAGTTTGTTAAGGATGCTGGAAATTGTAGCTCTGTCAAGGAAAAACTACAGTTTCCAGGATTCTTTTTTTTAGTGAGCAAATGTGCTTTAAATGTATGGTGTGTATGTATCCTTTGACTATGTATATACATTTTACTCTAGAATCAACGGAAACTGAATACTTTGTTTTTCTTTGTAGTCCACACACAATCTACATCTGTTGCATATTTTCTGCCCCTGAAAAGCACTTCTTGAGAAACTAGTTTCATTTCAAAAATAAGAGCTAGTTGCAGTTTGATTCTGCACTACCCCAAAGCGTATCCATTTGAAAATTCAGATGAAAACGGATGATCCAGGCATTGGGCGGCAGGTGTGTGTGTGTATCCATACCTGCCCAATTATGCTGTGGGTGGGCATATGCTAAGATCACAATCACAACTTTCTTCTTCATTCACCTGGGGCACATGCACGGAGGAAAAAGGGTAGATAAATTAACCAAAGGGAGGGTTTTCAAATGTGTATCAAGTAACCACACCCACCCTTGTGGATGATAGGATCTAGAATCAATCCAGTGGCATCACTAGGGTTGGTGTCACCCGGTGCGGCCCGCAGCACCTTCTCTCTTAGACTCTGAGCAATCGCGCACGCGGCAGAGCACACACGCAGCCAAACGACAGGCCTGACCCATAAGAAGACCGGTACGACCGTACAGTGATTTCAGTGGGCAGCGGCAAAAGCAGAAAGAGGGTGGGCAGCAAAGTAAAGGGGTAGCTAATAGGCGGATGTCCCCCTTAGGAAATCCCCCCACCCAATCCTCAGAAGGAAAACCCGAACCCCCCTTTGAACACCCCCCGTTCTGTGCTGGGAACCCCAGATTCTTCTTTGGGGTGCTCGGCTCCTCCTAGGCACTCACCTGTTGGCTCTGGCTGTGGTTATCTGCCTTGGCATCGGGCTCACTGCTCCGCAGCAAGGAGTCGCAGAAGCAGCTCGGCCGCCAGGCGCACCATCCTCCTGCAGCGGGCGGCTTTAGGGCTTTGCGATGGCAGCAGCAACTCAGCAAGCAGCAGGAGCAGCAACAAGAGAAGGAGCGGAAGCGGCTCTAGCCTGCAATGCCGCTGGAGTTGAGGAGGCCCCATCGCGTGGGAGATCCAGCCTGGCACCCTTCCCTCACGCCTCCCTCACGTGCCTCAGCGCCTCCCTCACGTGTTAGCATGCACCGCACGCACCGCACAGGCAGTGCTGCTCTCTGCCGTCCGCCTGCCCCACTTCCTGGAGCCTAGGGGCGGGGCGGCTCTGGGTGACACCCCCCTCTCATGGTGTCACCCAGTGCGGTCCGCACTCTCCGCACCCGGGTAGTGACGCCCCTGAATCAATCTAAATTGAAAGCAACATGTTGAGGATAACCATGAACAACTCTGGATTGAGGAAAACTATGTTTTTGTGCTACAAACGGGTTAGCGTGTATACAGCCTTAGTTTGAACTACTGTGGTTTCCTTCCTTGCAATGATGCCACACTCATTGCTCATAGCAAAGTCAAAAAACCACATATTTTCAAGGAACATTCAAAGTTCCTATTGAACGAATCTCAGTAACAACTTAGCAACCAAGGACTTCTGGCCTCCATCTATTTCTATTACTGTCATAGCAGCAAGTGAAATGCAAGCTATTGGTCTAGACACCATGGGTTTGGGTAGCCCATGTTCATCTCTCTATGTGAACCATTTTACTCTTCTGTAAACATTATATTTGGTGTTTCAGGCAGCAGAGCCCTTTCTACCTGCTGATTGTCACTTTGATTCTATAAATAAACAATTTTCTATTTTTAAACCCAAATTGGGACTCAGTGTTTTTGTTATTCCTTCAATTAATTAGGGCAAGTAAGGGTACAGTCAAATATCCCCTGCGCCACGCCACAAGCTCCAGCTTAAAGAGCCCAAGTATCACACCTCCATAGTGAGTTACACGTTTAATTTGACATGTAAGATACGTTATGATCTCACATAATGTATTATTAGGGACAGGCACAGACTGGGCAACATGCCTACTCACAACTTGTACATATATTGGCTCCCCCTACACGATTGGGGATCTTGCACTTTTTGCAGGGTCCCTAATCACAAGTATATAGCCTATGCAGGTACAGTTGCATTCCTGTCTCCTGTTAAGGGGCATAATGCAATGGTACAGCACCCAACATGCATACAAACGGTCCCAGATTCTGTTGCTAACATCCCCAAATAAAACTGGAAAACACCCCAGTCCTAAACCCTGGAGAGCCTCTTCTAGTCGTCATAGACAATACTGAGCTAGATGGACAAGTGGCTGGACTTGATAGAAGGCAGCTTCCTCAGTTTGCATTCCAAATCCCAAATCCCATTGGGCTATGTTATATCTTAATGTTTCCCAGCACACTACTAACTGACAATTTGACATAACACAATAAGTATATAGCAGAAGTGAAAAACAGGAAAAGGCCATTTTCCTCTGCACTACAGATAGAGCTTCAGGTAGCAAATTAATCAGAATTTTTAGCAGATAAGAAGCAGGTTGAAGCCTCACAAGGAGCATTTAATTTTTATTCTGTCTGAGAAGTTCAAGTCAGTACTTTATTTTCACCACAGGAAATTGTCAGGCTTTAGTTACTACATTATGCCTTGATTACATATGTCTGCAACTTGTAATACTGCATAATGACTTTTTATTCATATTATTTAAAGGGATGCTGTCAAGTAGGACACATTTGAAAGTCAGCTTCCTTTAAAACTGACAAGCAAAAATGTGAAATACTCTGTACTTGCCAAAGAAATGCTTCTGTGCAGAGAAATTACTGCAAAACACTATATATTTGCAAATTTTAAAACTCTCAAAAGGTATGGTCATGGTAACATTGGTAATGTGTACTAATTGTTATGGTAATTGCTAATGGATTTTCTTTCACCATATTGAAATAATCCTAAAAAGAATTCTTATATAAAAAGGCTTTCTTCTAAACCTCTTCACTTCCATGATTCTTGGGTCCAGGCTTTGTCAACATCTGGAGAAAGTAGCTTCATGGCCTTAAGCTATAGTTAGGAGGTCATTTTCTTTGGTCAATGTGTTTGGCCAAATAAAAGTAGTGCCCTAATGTGGATTTTTTAATTTTTATTCCTGAACAACATGGCTGCCTTTTTGTGTGACTTTGAAAATACAAGCTAAGCTGTTCAACGATGGGATCCTGATCTGTAAGAAGGGGATTTTATAACCACCTGAAATGGGACATCTCTCTGATGGAACACTGCCTTCAACTGCTAGGTAAAACTACCCAGTTTAGCTTCTTTTAATTTTTTTTACCTATAACTCCACCAAAAATTAATCTCTATATATGTTAATACAAGGTCTACCTAGTTTCTCTGTTTTCCTATGGTCGACCTAAAAAGGAAATCAGTGTTTTGCCTCTGAAGGAGGTGATGGTGTGTCACCTCCTTCAAAGGACCTCCCTGGACCCAGAAGTGTAAAACAATTGTCACCCAGTGACCGATATCCCATTTTGGGCAAGGCACTTGAGAAGGTGATGGCAGTCCCACTTCAGACATGCCTGGAGGAAACTGATTATATGGATCCATTCCAGTCTGACTTCAAGTCTAGCCATGGCACTGAAACCGCCTTGGTCATCCTGAATGATGACATTTGTCGGGAAAGAGATAGGCGAGTGTGATCCTGCTCATTCTCCTTGATCTCTCAGTGGCTTTCAATTCTGTTGATCACAGTATCCTGATGGAGCATCTCAGTGAGGTGGGGGTTGGGGGCACTGTGCTTCAGTGGTTGCACTCCTACCTCCAGAGATGCTTCCAGAAAATAGTCATGGGAGGCTACTGTTCAGCACCATGGGAGCTGTCCTGTGATGTTCTGCAGTGTTCCATCTTGTTCCCCATGCTATTTAACATCTATATGAAGCCGCTGGGAGCTGTCATCAGGAGAATTGGAGTGAAGTGTCATCGATATGCAAATGACTCCCAGCTCTCTTTCTCTGTTCCATTTGAATTGGGAGAGGGGGTTCAGGTGTTAGACTGCTGCTTGGAGATGGTGACGGACTGGATGTGGCCCAATAAATTGAGGATGAATCCTGAAAAGACAGAGGTATTGCATGTCCCCAGTTCTTGTGCCCAGGAGGTGGAGACACAGCCTGTTCTGTATGGGGTTGCACTCCCCTGGAAGGAGCAGGTCTGCAGGTTGGGAGTCTTCCTGTATTCAACACTGTCAACTGGAGGCTCAGGTGGCCTCAGTTACTAGGGGTGTATTTTTCCAGCTCCAGCTGGTTTACCAGCTACAGTCCCTTTTGGAAAGACATGACTTGGCTGCTGTACTCCATGCTTAGTTAACTTCCAGAATGGATTATTACAATGTGCACTATGTGGGGCTGCCCTTGAAAATGACTTGGAAATTTCAATTGGTCTGAAATGCAACAGCCAGATTACTGGCTGGGGTTCCCTTCAGATTTCATATAACCCTTGTTTTAAAACAGCTGCACAGATTGCCAGTTCCATTTTTAGGTCCAATTCAAGGTGCTCACGCTACTATTTAAAGCCCTACATGACTTAAGTCCCAAATATCAGTAAGACTACCTCCTTCTCTGCAGAACCTCTTGGGTTTTAAGATCAGCAGAGAATGCCCTCTTGGTAGTTCTGCCACCCTCAGAAGCCCAGGGGTGGTGGCCCGGGAGAGGTCATTCTCCGTGGCAGCCCCTAAGTTGTACAACCCTTTCCCCACAAAGATGCGTCTTGCAACTTCACTGTGCAGTTTTTGGCAAATACTGAAGACACATCTCTTTACCCTTGTCTTTGACACCTGAGGAATATGTTTTTAGGACCCACTCTATTCTCTGTGATTTCAAGTCATTTTTAATTGTTTTAATGATGTGTTTTAAACTGATGTAACCCACCCTGGGACCTCAGGGTGAAGGGCGGGCAGTAAATTGATGATGATGATGCCAACAATTATGGAGGGCAGGCATGGGTAACAACTGATTTTTTTATTTGCCTGGACAGGGGATCAGCTATTGTAAGTTTCTGCTTCTCAATAGGCCTAAGTGCAGCTGGATACCTGACCACCACCCAATGCAGCCTCATTTGAATGTTTGCTGCTTCGTTCCTCACTCCATCTTAAGACTAAGATGCAGACAGAGATGGCTTCACCATACATAATTTCTCTCACCTTTTTGTTTGTATTAGTTTTTGCATTTTGCTTTGTTTGATGAAGCACTCTGGGTAACCTGAAAGTGTGCACATGATTTTGTGACATTTCAGCTGGCTAAATGGTGCCTTAAAGTGGATTTTGGAATATTTATTGTGGGCTACCAAGGCTTCTGTTACTTTTCTTTTGTTAGGAGGCAGTTACCAAGCAATGCTTCAGCTGGCATTGGACAGGGATTTGTGGACTACTGAATCCAATCCTTGGGCATGTCAGAACTGTCAATACCTAAAAAAAATCCTGACTGATAGTTAATCAGCTTTATTTTATATGGATATTTGATATGAGTATCAAGAAGATAAAACAGACTTGCATCATGAATATCAAAGATGTAAGGTCAGGGTAATCAACATGATGCCCTCTATATGTTGTTGGACTCACTTTTCTATCAGTCTCAGCTTGCATGGCCAATGATCACGGATGGTGGGAGTTGTAGTCCAACAATATCTGGAGGGCATCATGATGGCTCCTCCAGGTGTAAGGAATCATATCTTTGTGGGTCTAGTTATTACGACGTCATTGCTGACATATCTGATTTTTAAAAAAAGAGGTTTGAGGGATAGGATAAGAGAAAATATATTTGTGACTGAGGACACTCTCTTTTTAGCAGAGTGCTTTTTTCATTTTCTTCAAAGCTTATTATGAAAGTCTGAATAAGAAAAATAAAATTAATAACCATGGTGCCATGCTTCCCTACAGAATGAGAAATTTACATAAGCAAAGTTCAAACACTGAATTTGGCATCTAAATAATCAAGTTGATTAGAACTTGGGCTTTTAATTTTTTAAAAAAATCTACCAACAAGTTATTATCACTGTCATCATCATCATCATTTTCGTCTGACAATACTCAGGTTCCCCTTTCTGACATTAATTTTAGTGGTATGAAAGCTACCACAAAGTAGATTCATTTTCACTACTCCAGAATGTGAGAAGTCTAGCATTAGATGGAAGGATTCTACACTACAGCTCTTAACCACTTTCCAAAAACAGACACACTGGTAAGAAAAAGAGTCTCAACTCTGACTTTCACCATATAATCATGGGGGAACGGTCACTCAAAAGCCTAGGTGGCTCTTACACCACTAAAGATGTCAAAAAAAAATATTATTATGGGTTTTGTGTTTTTCTTTGTTTACCATCTAGCTTGATGAAGCATTTTGGATAACCTGAAAGTTTGCACATGTTTTTGCGACATTTCAGTTGGCTAAATGTTGTCCTAAAGTGGATTTGTGAATATTTATTGTGGGCTAACAAGGCTGCAGTTACTTTCCTTTCCTTTTTAGTTAGGAGGCTTTTACCCAGAAATGCTTCAAATGACATTAGATTAGATTATCAACATATCATGATAGGCAATTCATAAGAGGCACTTGAAAGGCTGATTTTCAACAAGAGCATTTCCCTAATTAATCTGGAATTTTTAATCATGAAAACTTTATAATCATGAAATCTTTCCTTCCATTTTTTCTTCCTAAATATTTAGATACTGTAACTTGTGTAATTGAGACATGCAAGTTGAGTTGATAGTCATTATTAGTAAAATGCAGGAAACAGCCATTTTTAATCTTGTCATCTAACCAGTAATTCTCTTGTGTGAGGATAGGACACAACAGTCCATGTAAAAGTTGAAAAATATCATTAGCATACTGTATATTGGGCAGGTTGTTGGGGGAGGGAAAATTGGCATAATAGTTCAGCCACAAGGATAATTTCCAAACCACAATAATGGTTCAGGTAGGTCTTGAACAAAGCCTCCTTCCCCTCACCCACCCACCCCAAAAATCCATTAATGGTTCTTTACAGTTTTGGGGTAAATATTTTGTTCACCTCCAACAACCACATCAGAAATATAAACTCAAAGGCCAGAGCTGGCATGAATATTCCACTGGAGTTTATATACACTCCCACTGTTTGTGGAACAATGTAGATCTAAATAGTTCAGAATAAATAGCATAGTCTTATTTTGTGGTAGGTGATGGGACTCAAATGACCTTCCAGACTTGGAACTCTAAAATTAATATATATATATATATATGCATATCTTTGTGATGAACATGTCTACTGCTTGTAGACACGTTGCAATACCCTACAATATCTTTCTGATGAAGTAGGCATTCTCAGAATATCTTGCTAGATGGACTTAGAAGCAATGGAACCTTAAAACCAATAGGACTCTATATGCTTTTTATATGCTTTTTCATGTCTTCTCTTGAATTTCAAAAAATCTCTCTATGGATGGCCAAACAGTGTAAGTGCATTTTCATCTAATGCCAGCAAGTGCATAAAAACAAGTCTGTATCATCCTGGTTCTGTGTGGATTACTTTATTTTATTTATTTGGGGAAATCCTAAAATATTCACATGGAAAAACAGACATTAATTTTGTTATGTAGGTGCTACATACAAGATGGCCTCAGGGATGATTTCTTATTTAACAGGGAAAGGGTCCTAGGAGCAGCTTCAACGCACTGTACCAAGTAAAAATGCTCCAGATATGTAACTGTATATACAATCATATGTGCAAAGAAACATTGCGTCATAAAAAGATGCTGCCCCCATGTGTTGCAGCCTAAACCACTGATCTAAATTTCATTCTCAGTACTAGTTTGAGTACAAACCAACGGACTTCATTCCAAGTTGTGGAGCAAATGAAATCGTCCCCCCACCTACATATCACTTTCCGAATCACAATCCAGCAAGCTACACAGAAAAAAATCTGCATACACCAGGGTCCGCCAACCCATTGCCTGCAGGCACCATGGCGCCCGTGAAGGCCTTTAGTGGTGCCCCCAGCAGGTAGCCCAGAATCTTTCATTTTTTTTAAAAAAAGGTAACTCTCTAACCCACCTGAGATCAGGCAGTGCCTAGAAATTATTTTCTGCAAATACTATTACACAATAAGTGTGGGTGAATGTTAAAGAATCCCCCTCCTTCCAAAAGGTAAATGTGAAAACTTTGCAAAGAGGCATAGACATGTTTTCTGCTTTGCATGAGCTCAAGACCAGGGGCTCCTTAAGAATTCACTGTATTGTTAATAGTACAATGGTATACCTATCTACTCAGAAGTAAGTCTCTGTGTTTAATGGGGCTTGCTTACAGGTAGAGGGCACAAGATGCAGTCTAGACTTTGGTTTAAGTTTGGTGTTGGTTAAAACAGCTGTATGGCAGACAGGTCACACCTTTTCTAGTTTGGAAATGCAATTATGGAAAAAGGATTATTCTCTAATTTTGTATTGTGTCATGCACCAATGGCAGCCATTTCGTGCTATGCCACCCCACCGTGGCAACCATGTTGTGACTGGTATCCCCACCACTCTCTCAAAATAAAATAAATAAATAAATAAATAATAAAATGTGAAGTATGCCCTCTGGTCCAAAAAGGTTGACAACCCCTGGCATACACCATCAGAAGTCTGGACAAAGACCTCCCCAACAATGGCACCCTCAGAGTACAGAACAGCCCCTTAAAGCTCAAGCAGCTTTCCTCTGAGGTGGCAAAACTAAGACACCCACCTTACCACTGGATTCCTTCACAGTTTTACTAACTTATTTCATTCTGTTGTTGTTGTTGCCCTTCCTCTAAGGAACCCTGGGCAGCATACAATGTTCTCTACTCACCCTCATTTTATTCTCACAATCATCATGTGAGGTAGCCCGAGAGATAAAGACTGGCCAAAGAGCACCCATTGATTTTTGTGACTGAGTGGGAATTTGAACCTGAATTGTCCTAGTTTGAGACTAACTATTACACTACAATGGAGCAACACACCAAGCTCCCTGTTTGTACTTTTACATTGCATTAAACTCCACAATGAGCTGCTCATGGTTCTGACAGCCTGTAGACGCCACAATGATATCTGTGGCATTGCCCACTAAGGCCTTCTCTGGTGTCTGCAAGAGGACCTGAACCCACTGAACCAAAAATTGAACATCTGGAGGCTTTTTTCTGCTCTCCATGCTCAGAGCAACTCTTTCTCACTCTCTCATCTCTGCACAATATTTAAACACATACCCTATATCCCCTCTTATTGGATACCTTCCATCTTTCGTCATTGATAGTCACAGGACAGGAGGCAGTAAGTGGCAGTGGATGTGCTTGTGTAGAACAGAATAGATAGGAGGTATGTTAATAGCAAGCAGGTTATTTTGGGTGCCATGGAAGCCCATGCCAACATGGCACCATGGTTTCATGATTTTTATATACCCAAATCACCATTCACATTGACATTAACATTGGTTTCCACTGACTGTACTATAAAAACCACCTATTCACAATTATGACAAAAAAACACAGACTGAAGGTAGATATCCTTATGGTTTTTACAATGAATCCTCTCACAACCATCATTAAATCACAGATCAATCTGTGTCCACAGATGTGTTGTGTAGTTGGGATGGGATTCTCTGTAAAACTCATAAAAGATCCATACCCTTGTTCCATGTTTTTATGCTGTGGTAGTTCTGGCAAGCACAAGACCAACCCATAATCATCAAGAACAGCCTTTTGTTAGTGGTTTGAGGGAGATGCCTTGTAAAAATTATGAGGATTAATTCCAAGGATCTCTATTTTGTGCAATGGGTGCCCACAGGTCCAAAAAGGTTGGGGTTCCTGCAACCTAATTTTGGACTCTTGCTGTACTTTGCTAGCAGGCTTCAACCTAGAACATGACTCAGGGCCAAAGGACATATGATATCAGCCATGTGTTTGGAACAAGTGGACTTAACACAGCCATTTTAATTCTGGAGAAAAAACAATCACAGGGCCTCAATCTGGAATGTACTTCCAGGACTGCTTTCAGGCTGCTTTCTACCCTCAGAAGTGGCATTTACTGCCAACAATACTTCTGAGGTCAAATAGCAACAAGGTAGGGGGCAATTTAACACAGAAAACAAGTGCAGGGTCCCAAATAAAAGTTGCTGTGTGAAGGTCTAATGTGACTAATGTAATGTCACATGTAGTTTGGCCATCAGCTCACATTTTTATTTATTTATTACATTTCTATCCCACTCTTCTTCCCAAAAGAAGCCCAGTGAGGCAAGCTGACCTTCTTGCCAGAGAACATTCTGGACAAAGCTTCATGTGCACAGCCACACTAGTCTTGAACATAGAGATTCAGGAAATTAATAGGTCACTATTCGTGTTTATTTATACATTTTCTCTATCAAAAGTATCCAAAGGTTTGCCTTATCCATAATCTCATTCATTATTATCAGGGACCAATGTATTAACAGCTCCCCAATCATGTACCTATTAAGGTTTTCCAAACATCTATGTTTTATGCCAATAGCGTGCTATCATTAAATATATTATGCCCTAAAATTCTTATTGTAAGCAAGGGCAACTTAGCATTATATAATAGCCTACTGAAAATTATACTAAATTTCCAATTCCTTTCATTCTTACACACAGTTATTTATTGTGAACTGTCTCCTGACAAACACATTTCAAGGGAGATTCCCTGGAAGAGATTCTCTTACACCTACTGATAGACAATTTGAAAAACAATTAAATTTCTTAACTGACCTGAGCAGTGTTAAATTGTGTATTTTTTTCTTTCCCAGTGTCCCAGTGAAGGAGGGTGCAATGTATGCTTTGATTTGCAACCTCCAGGTCCATTAATGTGGAAACAAAAATGACTTCAGGTACCACTGATCCCTCAGAGACTGAGCCAAGGTTTGCTATGCAAATCAAACATATAACTGGATCTTCCAAACTGTGGACTGGAGGAGGGCACCACTGGCATATGGCTACAATATGGATATTATGTCAACATTCTCAGATTGCTAGGCGTTTTGCATAAAAATGCAAAGTCTCAGAACTACTGGGCTGACATTCAGATGCAAATCAATTCACAGGCTGTGAGAACACTAGTAGCCTACAGCAAAGTGTTTCCATTAGCCACAACTGGAGGACAGTTGATCTGCTGATCAATTGCAAAATCTCTTTAAAGCTGAGATTTTAAAAATGCACCCATTCTCAGAAGAGACAGGTGGAGACTCAATGGAACCGGCAGAACAGTGAGTGAGTTTCTGCCCAAAGTCTGACTGTTCAGATGGGAAGAGAGGGGAAGTGCCCTTCAGAGAGAAACGGCTAGCATATCTTCTTGGGAGAGAAGGCAGGTTGGAATTCTGCCTTATACTGTAGTTGAGTTATGCTATTTGGAAATCTTCAATGAAATTGTTTTACTCCAGTGAAGAACCAGTGAAAGTGCAAATCAATGTTTACTCATTTATTTTAACCCAGTAACTTGCCCTTGATTTTATTTAGTCCTTGTAAATAGGTGAGCTTAGGTTAAAATAAGATAAGATACAATACTATTTTATTTTATTTTATTACAATAATTTTTATTCAAATTTTCATAAAACATACAAAACAAAATCATAAAACTTTCAAAGACAAAAAACAAAACAAAACAAAAATGATTAAACAAAAAAATAAAATGTTGACTTCCCATTTGTCGCAGATCAAATCAGTTATAGGTCTACAATATATAACAATCCTGTCTCTTAAATTATATTATAAAATCACTTTCCTCCAGTAGTTATCTTAATTAATCATCAAATCTCATAAACATTACTTTATTCTTTCCACAAAAAGTCAAAGAGAGGTTTCAATTCTTTAAGAAATATATCTATCAATTTTTCTCCTAATAAAAATGTCGATTAATCCATCTCATCAAAATCTGTTAGGTCCAATAATTTCAATAGCCATTATTCCATTATCCATATTAATTCCATCTTCCATCTTCAATAGTCCTGTTAAGTCCAGTAATTTCAGTGTCCAATCTTCCATTATCAGTATTCCATAATAATCTTGCTGTCATAGCCATAGTCATATAATAAGAGTCTGATGGGAATTTCCTCTATCCCAAATATTTTCTTGCCATCAATTCTGAATAAGTTGCTGAAATATTGTTGTAAAGTCATATCTCTGTTCTTCTTTTTTACAAAATGCACTGGCTCATCTCTTGAGAGTTTTTCCATTGTCACATGGCTGCAGTTAATTCCATAGATTTTCTCTATATCAAGCTCCATCACGTCATTCCAGTCCAGAAGATTATCCAAGCCATTGATAACTTTATCTCTAATATCTTCATTAATTTCTTCAGAGATAACGTTAAATTCCAAACAGTAGATTTTATTTCTAATATCCATAAACTCCAGATCTTTTTCCAATTCCACATTTGTTCCAATCTCCAGGGCTTGTATCTTCCCTTTATTTTTTCTTTTCTCATCTCTGATCTCATTCTCCTCTCTCACAGGATCCCCTATTTCTTTAAGCTCCTGCGTCATTTTGCTCAGTTCAATTTTCAGCTGCTTACTGCCCTGTCGCAGGGTTTGTTTCGTTATCTCAATCTCATCCATTATTTTCTGAAACACAATTACTTCCAGATTCTCAGCCACTTTCTTGATTGCCATTTTTAAAACCACGAAAACAAAACAAAACAAAAATAAAGAAGAACCACTTCTTATTTCAGCAACAATTGGGTTAATATTCCAGGCTTGATGACATCACAGTATAAACAGAGCAGCCTGCCTTATCTCTCTATGTTCAAGAATACAAAACAAATTTAGTTCCCAGCATCAAAACAGTTAGTGGCGTCGTGAAGAAGCAGATTCGTCAAAATAAAATAGACCAAAAAGAGAATAGTCCCAGACAATATAATGTTCCTCAGAATAGAAATCCCTCTTCTGTTTATATCTTTAGAATGCACTTCCAGGACAGCTTTTTGCAATAGAAACAGAGATAAGCTGTTAATTTCGTGAATAACAGAGAAGAGTTATAGCTCACCCAGAAGTTCTTTAAAGCTGATTCATTTGACAAATCTCTTTTTGCTGCAACAATTTAAACCAAGTAAAAAAAATAATAGAAAGAAGGGTGCTTGCCTGTTAGTCCGTTTTCTCTTTGAAGAAAAGATAAACGTATCGCATTAATCAGATAGAGCTTGTTCAGAAGTCCGTCCGGCATTGCTGGCTGGACCTTTTCTCATAAATTAATGAAATCCAGTCCTCCCAACAAAAACAGGCTTTTGAGGTTGATCTCTACGTTTCTCCCTGCCCGGGAGAAATTTCATCAGTCAAAAAAAAATGTTCTGACTGATTTATATCTGAATAAGCTTCTTTTGAGGCGGGAGCCCGTCTCAAAAGCAGGCACAAGCGAAGTCACCCTTCCCGGAAGTGCTCCTGTTGTATAAAATATCATAAAAACAGATATTAAAATATATTAAAACAAACCATCTTTTAAAAACATTTTTTTAAAAAGACTTTAAAAACATCTTAAAAAGCAATTCCAAAACAGATGCAGACTAGGGTAAGGTCTCTACTTAAAAGGCTTATTGAAAGAGGAAGATCTTCAGTAGGCGCTGAAAAGATAATAGAGATGGCGCTTGTCTAATATTTAAGGGGAGGAAATTCCAAAGGGTAGGTGCCACTACACTAAAGGTCTGCTTCCTATGTTGTGTAAAACGGACCTCCTGATCAGATGGTATCTGTGGGAGGCTGCCACCTGCAGAGTGTAGTGATCGACTGGGTATATAAGAGGTAAGATGATCTTTCAGGTATCCTGGTCCCAAGCTGTATGGGGCTTTGTACACCACAACTAGAACCTTAAACTTGGCCCAGTAGCTAATAGGTAGCCAGTTCAATTCTTTCAGCAGTGGGGTGACATGTTGGTCATGAGCAGCCACGTGGTTTGCACCAGCTGCAGCTCCCGGACCACCCTCAAGGGCAGTCCCACATAGAGTGCATTATTTATTTATTTATTTATTTGATTTGATTCAATTTCTATACCGCCCATAGCAAGCTCTCTGGGCGGTGCACATCAAGTAAAAACACAGCAAATACAATTTAAAAAAACGACCTGGTCATCAGATTACAATTTAACTGTCTTTTAGAACATTAAGTACAAAATACTAAAATATTAAAAATGTTAAAAAAAAAAAAGTTAACATGTTAAAATGCCTGGGCAAAGAGGAAGGTTTTCACCTGGCGCCGAAAAGATAGTAGTGTAGGCGCCAGGCGAACCTCGTCAGGAAGGGTGTTCCAAAGTTCGGGGGCCACCACCGAGAAGGCCCTCTTTCTTGTAATCGCCTTCTGGGCGTCTCTATAAGTAGGCACCCGGAGGAGGGCCTTCGCTGTTGAGCGCAGTGTACGGGTAGGTTCATATCGGGAGAGACGTTTCATCAGGTATTGCGGGCCCGTGCCGTGTAAGGCTTTATAGGTTAAAACCAGCACTTTGAATTGGGCCCGGAAACATATAGGCAGCCAGTGCAAGTGGGCCAGAATCGGTGTTATGTGCTCTGACCGCTTGGTCCCAGTTATTAATCTGGCCGCTGCATTCTGCACGAGCTGCAGTTTCCGAACCGTCTTCAAGGGCAGCCCCACGTATAGTGCATTGCAATAGTCCAATTTCGAGGTTACCAGAGCATGAACAACTGAAGTAAGATGTTCCCTGTCCAGATATGGGCGTAGCTGGGCCACCAGCCTAAGTTGGTAAAAAGCACTCCATGCCACCGAGGCCACCTGCGCCTCAAGTGACAAGGACGGGTCCAAAAGGACTCCCAAGCTGCGCACCTGCTCCTTCAGGGGGAGTGTAACCTCATCCAGAACAGGTCGAACATCCATCATCTGGTCAGGGGATCCATTCACTAACAGCATCTCAGTCTTGTCTGGATTGAGCATTACAGTAATTCGACCTGGAAGCTACCAGTGCATGGACAGCAGTGGTCAGGCTATCCCTGTCCAGAAATGGCCGCAGCTGTCTTACTAGCCAAAGGTGGTAAAAGACAGTCCTAGCCATGGAGGTCACCTGGGCCACTAGTGACAAAGATGGATCCAGGAGTACCCCAGACTATGAATCTGCTCTTTCAGAGAGAGTACGACCCCATCCAAAGCAGGCAACAGACCAATTATCTGAACCCAGGAACCACCAATCCACAGCACCTCCGTCTTGCTAAGATTCACACTCAGGTTATTGGCCCTATCCAGCCCACCACCGAGTCCAGGGCTTGCACAGCCTCCCAATCCAGATGTTACAGAGAAATAGATCTGGATATCATCAGTGTACTGCTGACACCTTGCCCCCAATCTCCTGATGACCACCCCCAAAGGCCTCATATAGATGTTAAACAGCATGGGGGAAAGTTGGTACCCTGCGGCACCCCACAGCACAACTGAACTCCTAGGCTGAGAAAGGGAGGGATATCAATAAATAAATCAAACGAACAAACTGCCAGGGGACTGAAAGACAATCACCCAATGCTATTCTCTTGAATTATATATATATTTATCTTTATTGTTATGGTCGATAACCAGCATAGCTATTCTCTGAAAACGACTGTGGAAGTAGGATCGGAACCAATGTAAAAGAGTGCCTCCAATACCCTTCTCACCAAGTTGGTTCAGAAGGATACCATGGTCAATAGTATCAAATGCCATTGAAAGATCAAGTAAGAATAACAGAGCTGTAACTCCTCCTATTCTTCTCCCGATAAAGATCATCCATCAGGGTGACCTAGGTCAATTCAGTCCCATAACCAAGTCTGAACCCAGCTTGCAATGGGTCAAGATAATCTGTTTCATCCAAGAGCACTCGCAATTGCTGCGGCACAACCCTCAAACACCTTACCTAAAAAGGGGGTATTTGCGACCAGGTGATAGTTGTCATAAACCAATGGGTCCAGGATGGGCTTATCCGGGGAAAAGTCTCCAGTTTTCTTCAAAGGGGTACCTCAGTTACCTGGCTCTCTGACTGGTCAGAGGCCACTTGTGACCTCTCTGTAATTCTCTGACTGGAAAATTGTTTTGTGATGTGTAATGACAGTTCACCATCTGTATCCCTTGTTACTCAGTGTTCTTTCCATCCAGTTCTTCCCATAAGGAGATCACCCTTTATGTTAGAGCTAATGTCTGTCAGGAAATAATTTGACTCCTCAGTCCCCATTTTGATCAGCTTTTGGGAATTCTCCAGTAGGCTGCTCCACATTGCTGCCCTGGGCTCCTACTGGAAGACAGGGCAGGATATAAATCTAATAAATAAATTATATATATATAGTTTGTTTGATTAATTGATAGCTATCCCATCCTTTCTCCCAGTAGGAGCCCAGGGCAGCAAACAAGAGCACTGGAAACACTTTAAAACATCATAAAAACAGAGTTCAAAATATATTAAAACACAACAACCATTAAAATATATTAAAACAAAACATCTTTAGAAACATTTTTTTAAAGTTCTAAAAACATTTAATAATAATAATAATATAATAATAGTAATAATAACAGTGTTGCACTTTTCCAAGCTTGCTGCAGTCCTGTGAATGCTTGTGGCAGTAATATTTCTTCAGCTAAGTTAGATCTCTTACCCTCTCAGTATCTCTTCATCTAGGTTCCGAAGAAAGGGTGGTACTCAATGAACTTGTTCCATCAGCGCCAGGACTTTTGGTTGCCCAACACAACTACCCCTCCCTCTCCCCTCCCCTCCTCCACCTGCACCCCTTAAATCTGTTCTGGGGGTTAACCCAATCCACTAAAGCAGTTTTGTGGAGGATGAATGGCATATGCAGGTAGAGAAGGGGGAGAATTTCCCTTGTGCAAGCAGAAATCCTTGTGCTAATGGAACGAATGCATTGATTTCTGCCCCATGTTTGTTGTTTTTATCTTGGATTAGTTAGGGTCCTTCTAGGAAGCATAAGCCAGTGTTATCCTGAAAGGGAGCTTTTTGTCTTTTTGGAACATTGAGAGGATATTGAGAAACCCAGGATGCAATCAACTTTGACTCAAAAGCTCGCTACAGATACTTGCCTACTTTCAGTTGCTCCATGGTAACCTGAACTTGCTGGGTGCCATTTCAGAAAGTAGAGGTAGCTAGCCGTACATGCTAAAAAGACTCACCGTCCACTTATTGGAATCGGATTTGATACATAAGCAGATATACTAACAGTATTAGGAGCAGTGAGGTGTGCTAGGGATTTACAGGCTGAATGGAAGCCCTGAACACACCAGAAAAATGCTTGAATGCAAACGACATAGGTTTGGCTCACATGATGTCAGAGGGATAGTAAGATTTTAGGAAATAGAAGAGACAGAAATAAGAGGAAGGAATTAACCATTAATAATTGCCTGTTCCAAGGAGAGGAGAGGAGCGAGCAGGTTTCCTAAGTTTCTTTGTGACCCAAGGGTTTAGGATTGTGGTTGTACAGTGGAGTTCTTGAAATGGCTAAGCACAAGTCTTGTGGATGCATGCTAGAATCTCAATATTCACAGACTGTGCCTCATTTTCATCATTATAAATAAATATAAGTAATGAGAAGACATGATTCACTAGAAAAGACAATAATGCTGGGAAAAACAGAAGGGAGTAGAAAAAGAGGAAGACCAAACAAGAGATGGATTGATTCCATAAAGGAAGCCACAGACCTGAACTTACAAGATCTGAACAGGGTAGTTTATAACAGATGCTATTGGAGCTTGATGATTCATAGGGTCGCCATAAGTTGTAATCAATTTGAAGGCACATAACAACAACACACCCTGTCAGCACAAGGATGTCTCCTTGAGCAGTGGAACTTTCCTTCCCTCTTCTCCTCACTACCCACCCTGTGCTTTCTCAAAATCTGCTCCAGAGGGTTGGGGGAACCTTAGAACAGATTTAGGGGACACTTAGGGGGAGGATGGGGGAGAACATTCCTTTGTGCAAGGAGAAATCTTTGTACTGGTGGCACGAGAGACATAGTGCTACGTTAGATTCCATCCCTTTAGTCAGACTGTGTAATTACTTTAACCACACAGGAACTTGTTCCTGTTATGGGACATCCCAGCTGTGTTTTGCTCCTTGCTTATTTTTGTATTCTAGGACACACATGTACTGGGATTTCCCCATTGGCTTCTGTGAGCTGCAGATATTAACAGAGAAACTCCTACCATTCATGTCTGCTAGCATTCCTGTTAGATGTCTAGCTAGGTGGCCACAGTAACATTCAACAGATAATTGACATTTTAAAAACCTTGTAAGAGGCATACTTGCATGCCCATATTTGAAGGAATAAAGTTTTGCACTGTATTTATACTTATCCTTGAGAAAAAAAAGTTGACCAAATTTCGATTTCAGTCATCTCTGGATATGTAGAGCACGTTAATTTAAGATTCTGGTGGTTTTGATTCTTAGTTATGATTCATGGAAGCTAATGTTTCTTAGCAACAAGATTTATATTGAAGTTGTGCAGCGTTTTTATTTTGTTTTAATTTGTTTTTTCTTTTGCTTGGGCTTTGATGGAAATGATAGTGCTTCAGATCCTTTGTGATTTGCAAGTATGGGCTTCCTAGTGGGACAGTTGGTCTTTCTGGTCTTTTACCATTGTCACTTTTTAGAAATGTACTTACTGAGGGAGAAAGAATTGTAAACATTATTTCTTGTGTCATTGCTAAAGGCAAGAAATGCAAAAAAGAGGGGAGGGCACATGCAGTGGGCCCATTTAAATGTGAGCCTGTATTCAGAAACAGCGGCCTTTATGAAGCAAAGGAGCAGTTAGTACACAGATCACGTTTACTGTTACAGATGAACCTACAGCCATGGAGGCTATCAAACTTGACATATTTTATTCATGATTTTGTGTTGTGCTTGGGTGAAATAAGAAAAAGTAATATGCTTGGGTGAAACATAATGATAATTATGGTGTAAAGAAAAAAAGATGAAACAGTTTTTATTATACTTTAAAAAAAACCTTGAATTTCTCAAATATTTATATAAAAAATTTGTAGGAATGATTGATTCTTTTTCCTTGTAGCACTGTCTGCAAATTCAGTTATGAAAGGGGAAGAAAACAACAACACATTTGTACAAGCAAATGTGTAATATATTTCAGGATATAACGTGCCTGTGAAATTTTTTTTATTTTTTTTTAATTTTTTTAAATAAAGGGTTGTATGGAAGCAACTCACAGGCACATGACATTAAATCTGTGTAGACAATACTGAGGTGGATAGACCGATGGTCTGACTCAGTATAAGGCAGCTTCCTATGTTGACCTAAAGCAGTTATTATACAATGGCACAACAGTCACACTTTTTAACTACAGTACAATGAGGTAGTAAATAAAATGAACCAGTCCATGATTTTATTTACTGTTTTGTGCTACGGTTCTTGCTACTAACATAATGCGATTTTTCAAGTGTAAAGAAACCATTGGAAAGGAATATATTTATGGTATATGTGCTGCAGTAAATTCACAGCAACTAAAGAAAAT
The DNA here is from genome assembly GCF_030035675.1 of Rhineura floridana. Taxonomy (NCBI): domain Eukaryota; kingdom Metazoa; phylum Chordata; class Lepidosauria; order Squamata; family Rhineuridae; genus Rhineura; species Rhineura floridana. Next base: position 138,639,135 of record NC_084481.1, on the reverse strand, counting down.
CCATACCCATTCTTGTAAATATAGGTTCCTCACCCAGACCTCTATCTTCAAGTTCTTCCCATGGCACCCAGAAACGTACATCAATGGAACAGAAGCAAAGCCAATAAAGTTAGATCAGGTTTCAATTTTGCATTCATTTTGGTCATATCACTAAATATATATGACTCCAAAGCAAAATGTTAAGACAGTTAAACCTGCTATAATTCTAGGTTGTCTATGAATAATAATCTGAATTGATTGCTGGTTACCTTTTTCCAAAGTTTGTGTTGCTTAAATAATACTTTAGAGCCCTGAGCAACGGTTTGATCTAGAAGCTTAGATGTTGCAAAATATATCCAATCTACTTTAAAATTGCTGCTAATGGTCTTTTCGGAGTCGCTCTGAAGAAACAAACACTTTGTACCATTTCCAAATAAATTGTCCAAAAGAAAGCATACATTTCTTTTATTTGTCAGAATTTGAGATAAAGGCACTTCCATTGGTACTACCTCCTGATGTTTTGTTGCTTAACAGCAGATTGTTGGGCTTTTTTTACACATTACATGGAAAAGTAGGTATTTAACCCTCAAAGGCTAAATAAAAATGAAGACCAGCTTATACTGTAAGAAGGATGAGTAAGCCCCAGTGAACAAAACACAATCTTTTTTCAGGGGAAGGACTGTAGCTGAGTGGTGGAGGATCTGCCTTGATGCAGAAGGTTCGAGGTTCAATCCCTGTGTGACCAGGTAGGGCTGGGGGGAAAACTCCTGACTTGAAAGCCTTGAAAAATAAATATATAAAATGTCAAAGTACAGGTCTGGTTAGCAAACCTGAGGCTCAGACCACACACAGTTATTTTAGGATTTGGTTTTGGTTCGTAGAGAAATACAGGGGACTGAGATGTTGATTGCAGCAACAATGGGGGGGTTATTAACACTTTCCCTTCAGCCTGCTTCTGCAATCAAAATTGCCCCCTGCCCCGAGAATCCAACTTTCCCCCATCTCATTCTCTCTGCTGCTGTAATAAGCTTCATAGTGCCTTCCATTGCATTTCCCTAAAGTGAGATTATCTCTTTGTGTGTTCAGGGTCAGTGGACAAGTGGGCTCGTTCTTCTCTCTGCTGCCAATGGGCCCAATGGCCACACACCCTTCTTTCTCTGTGTGAGTAGGAACCCTATAGGATGTTCTTGAAAAACAACAACATGCCAGAAGACTGGATTGGATAGTAATACTGGACTGCACCACAGGGTTCTTGTCTTTGTGTTTCTCAGCAACTCTCCCCTCCCACATGTGGATACAACAAGTCTTGGCTACTTTGCAGGTCAGATCTCTAAGCCGCAGTTCCCCTCATCTGCAGTAAGGGTTTAATAAATACTCATTTGCATTTGCAGCAGAATAGTAATTCTAAAATGTCTACCAAACTTAAAATAAGTAAATTATTATTTTTTGCATGAAATGAGACCTAAATTAGAAAGATATGAACTCCTTGTTGCTATTTTTTGTTTCTGGGTTGAGACTTTCAATTCCCCAATCACAGTTATACCAAAATCCTAGTCTTCTCCATTACTTCATGTGATCAGGCATCACTTCTGCCTCAAGGAAGATGAAAAACAGTTTTCAAAATGAACGGGGAGGTCTCTTTGTAGACAATAACTGGATCACTATATAGACAGCATTACTTCTCTTAGTGTTAATCATAACTGTGCCTACTGTCATTGGCTAGGAACAGGGGAAGGCAGGGCAGGCTCATTTCTCAGAAAACAATTAGACAGAATAATGCTTGCACTTTTTGCCACATATCTTGGCTTCTGTCACTACTGGAGATTTGCTTTTTAAAAATAAAAATGAAAGGTGTGAATACAGGCCAGATGATGGTCCAAATGGACACTGTTAAGTAAGAAATAATCAAAACAAAAAGTCTCTTTTCAGCGTTCCTGTCCCCAATTTTGAACTGGATGAGGGGAGCTGAGGTGTGGAATCATGAAAAAGCCCAACCTGAAATTCAAAGAAGAAAAGAATCTGGGACACAACCATGATATTCAGGCCCACAAACACTGGACTTTGCATGTAGGTCCTTGCAGAGCTTGGAAGATTACTTTTAAAAAGTTATTTATTTATTTATTTATTATTTGATTTATATCCAGCCCTTCCTCCCTACACGAGCCCAAAACAGAAGAGCTAAAAACACATCAAAACATCATAAAAACAGACCTTAAAAGTCACCAAAACAAAACAACTTTAAAAATATTTTTTTAAAAAACCTATTTAAAAAGAGGTTAAAAAAAACATATTGTTTTTTAAAAAACATATTAAAAGCAATTCTAACTGAGACGCAGACTGGGATAGGTCTCAACTTAAAAGGCTTGTTGAAAGAGGAAAGTCTTCAAAAGGCGCCAAAAAGATAACAGAGATGGTGCCTGTCCAATATTTAAGGGGAGGGAATTCCACAGGGTAGATGCTGCCACATTAAAGGTCCGTTTCCTATATTGTGCAGAATGGACCTCCTGATACGATGGTATCTGCAGGATGCCCTCACCGGCAGAGCGCAGTGATCGACTGGGTATTTAAGGAGTACGACAATCTTTCAGGTATCCTGGTCCCAAGCTGTATAGGGCTTTCTACACCAAAACTAGAACCTTCAACTTGGCCTGGTAGCAAATGGGCAGCCAGTGTAATTCTTTCAGCAGTGGGGTGACATGTTGGCGATACCCTGCCCCAGTAAGCAGTCTCGCTGCCGCATTTTGCACCAGCTTCAGCTTCCAGACCAACTTCAAGTGTAGCCCCACATAGAGTGTATTACAGTAATCCAGCCTGGAGGTTACCAGTGCATGGACAACAGTGGTCAGGCTATCCCGGTCCAGAAACAGCCACAGCTGTCTTACCAGCTGAAGCTGGTAAAAGGCACTCCTAACCACGGAGGTTACCTGGGCCTCTAGTGAAAAAGATGTATCCAGGAGCACCCCCAGACCTGCTCTTTCAGAGGGAGTGCGACCCCATCCAAAGCAGGAAACAGATGAATGATCTGAACTTGGGAACCACCAACCCACAGTGCCTCCATCTTGCTAGGATTCAGACTCAATTTATTGGCCCTCATCCAATCCACCACTGAGTCCAGGCAGCGGTCAAGGGCTTGCACAGCCTCTCCCAAGTCAGATGTTATGTAGAGATAGAGCTGGGTATCATCAGCATACTGCTGACACCTCTCCCCAAAGCTCCTGATGACTGCTCCCAAAGGCTTCATATAGATGTTAAACAGCATGGGGGACAAGATGGTACCCTGCGGCACCCAACAGCACAACTGCCAGGTGACCGAAAGACAGTCACCCAATGCTATTCTCTGAGAGCGACCCTGGAGGTAGGATTGGAACCACTGTAAAACAGTGCCTCCAATACCCATCTCACCAAGTCAGCCCAGAAGGATACCATGGTCAATGGAATCAAAAGCCGCTGAGAGATCAAGTAAGAATAACAGGGTTACACTCCCCCTGTCCTTCTCCTGATAAAGGTCATCCATCAGGGCGACCAATACCAATTCAGTCCCATAACCAGGCCTGAACCCAGATTGGGATGGGTCAAGATAATCTGTTTCATCCAAGAGTACTTGCAATTGCTGCACCACAACCCTCTCAATCATCTTCCCTAAAAAGGGGGTATTTGCACCAATGGGTTCAAGGTGGGTTTTTTCAGGAGTGGTCAGATTACTGCCACTCCCTCCTGCAATGATGCATTGACCACACCCTGGATCCACTTGGTCAGATCCCCTCGGCAAGATTTAATAAGCCAAGAAGGGCAAGGGTTGAGAGGACACGCTGCTGGCCGCATCATCTCAAGCACCTTGTCCATATCATCAGGCCGCATCAACTGAAAACGTTCCCAGACCCCTGACAATTCGGAAGAGCTCCACTGAATGGCTAGTTGAGGATGCGATGGAGGCAGAGAAGTGAGCCTTCTTCGCCACCCTCACCGCCAAACAGTAGGCACGCTTATGATGTTTTACTCGTGCCCGATCAGCCTCACAGCACGTCTTTCGCCACTTGCGCTCTAGCCGTCATCCAGCCTGTTTCATTGTCCTTAGCTCATTGGTGTACCAAGGTGCAAGCCGGGCTCCACAATGCTGGAGAGGGTGCTCAGGGGCAACCGTGTCAAGAACCCGACGTGCCTTGCTCTTCCACAGCGTGACAAGGGCTTCAACAAGGACACCTGCTGTATCTACTGGGAACTCCCCCAGGGCATTCAGGAATCCAGTGGATTCCATTAGGCTCCGGGGGAGGACCATCTTAATCTGTCCACCACCCCTGCAGGGAAGGATCGGAGCCATAAGTCTAAACTTCGCTAGGAAGTGATCTGACCATGACAATGGGGTGACATCCACCCCCCCATTTCTAGACCACCCCTTCCTCCATCTGGAGCAAAAACGAAGGCGAGGGTGTGCCCTGCCCTATCTGTTGGACCAGTGACAACTTGAGACAGCCCCATGGTCATCATGGAGGCCATGAAGTCCCGAGCCGGAACACTAGAGGCAGCGTCAGCGCGGACATGAAATCACCCAGCACTATCATTCTGGGCTCCTCTAACACCACAGCCGAGAAGGCCTCCGCCAGCTCGGTCAGAGAAGCTTCCAGGCAGCAGAGTGGACGGTACACCAGCAGCAACCCTGGTTTACTGTCTCCTTGGCCCGACACCAGGTGCAGGCTCTCACAGCCAGCTCCAGGAGAGAGTGGTTTCCTGGTGACAGAGATGGAAGTTCTGTAGACCACAGCAACTCCCCCCCGTCCCTGCAGCCTGTGCTGGTGTTGCACTGTGTATCCAGGTGGGCAAAGTTGGGTCAGATCAACTCCTCCAAGCTTACCCACCCAGGTCTCAGTAATGCACACCAAATTGGCACCTTCATCCATGATCAAATAATGGATGAGAGCGGTCTTATTGTGTACCGATACTTACCAGGAAGTAAGTCCCATTGAACTCACTGAGTAGACATGTATGCAGAATTGAACTGTCAGAAGTAGAACTTAAGAGACATAACGTAGGTAAACAGAAAATGCACATATCAAAAGTAATCCACCAGCATAAACATTATCCCTTCTCCTGCAATTAAAAATGTGGTCTTTCCCAGCATATAGTGAAACCATGGAATTTACTACCACAAGAAGCAGTGAAGGGCACCAACTTGGATGGCTTTAAATGAGGATTAGATAGCACCTAGCAATGATGGCTGTGTTCTACTTCCACTGTCTGAGAGAGTATGCTTCTGAATATCACTTGGAGGAAATACAAGTGAGGAGAGTGCGGCTTGTGGATCCATCTCTGTCACTAGAGGCCCAGGTAACCTCTGTGGTTGGGAGTGCCTCTTACCAGCTTCAGCTGGTAAGACAGCTGTGGCTGTTTCTGGACCGGGATAGCCTGACCACTGTTGTCCATGCACTGGTAACCTCCAGGCTGGGTTACTATAATGTGCTATGTATGGGGCTACCCTTGAAGTTGGTCTGGAAGCTGCAGCTGGTGCAAAATGTGCCAGTGAGACTGCTCACTGGGGCAGGGTATCGCCAACATGTCACCCCGCTGCTGAAAGAATTACACTGGCTGCCCATTTGCTACCGGGCCAAATTCAAGGTTCTAGTTTTGGTGTAGAAAGCCCTATACAGCTTGGGACCAGGATACCTGAAAGACCGTCTTACCCCTTATATACCCAGTCGATCACTGCACTCTGCAGGTGAGGGCCTCCTGCAGATACCGTCTTATCGGGAGGTTTGTTCTGCACAATATAGGAAACGGACCTTTAGTGTGGCGGCACCTACCCTGTAGAATTCCCTCCCCTTAAATATTAGGCAGGCGCCATCTCTGTTATCTTTTCGGCACCTACTGAAGACTATCCTCTTTCAACAAGCCTTTTACGTTGAGACCTATCCCAGTCTGCATCTGTGTTAGAATTGCTTTTAATATGTTTTTTAAAAAACAATGTTTTTTTAACCTCTTTTTAAATAGGTTTTTAAAGCTTTTTAAAAAAAAAAATTTTTAAAGTTGTTTTGGTGTCTTTTAAGGTCTGTTTTTATGATGTTTTGATGTGTTTTTAGCTCTTCTGTTTGCCGCCCTGGATTCCTGCTGGGAGGAAGGACAGGATATAAATAAAATAATAAATATCATTTATTTATTTATTTATTTAATTCAATTTTTATACCGCCCATAGCAAAGCTCTCTGGGCGGTGTACATCAATAAAAATATAAATTTACATTTCAATTTTAAAACCACATAATCATCAAATCAACAATTAAACAAACAGATGAAACATGTAACTGACATATACAACAATAATACAGATACTACAATACTAAAATATTAAAAATATTAAAAATATTAAAAATATTAAAATGCCTGGGCAAAGAGGAAGGTTTTCACCTGGCGCCGAAAGGATAGTAAAGTAGGCGCCAGGCGTACCTCGTCAGGAAGGGTGTTCCATAGTTCGGGGGCCACTACCGAGAAGGCCCTCTTTCTTGTAGTCGCCTTCTGGGCGTCTTTCTGAGTAGGCACCCGGAGGAGGGCCTTCGATGTTGAGCGTAGTGCACGGGTGGGTTCGTATCGGGAGAGACGATCCACCAGGTATTGTGGGCCCGTGCCGTGTAAGGCTTTATAGGTAAAAAATAATAATAAATAAAGCTGTCCATAAAAGCTGATCTCCTGCAATGCCACAATGCCACCCGTAAACCATGCAAAGAACTCAAGTAAAAAAAGAAATAACCACAGAATTTGGGCAATTATTTTTTTAAAAAAGAACATCTGTAACAGTATGAAATACGACATTCTCAGGCAAAAAGTTATGAGACAGTAGACATAAAAAACCCCACACAAAGCCTTGACAAAGAGTGGGAAAAAAATACTCTGAGCATGAGCATTTTCACATTTTACATTTTTACTCATCATTGTTTTTGCTTATTTATTGCCTTGGCCACATCCCTAACTCTCAGCCTAACCTACCTCACAGGGCTGTTCTGAAGATACAGAAGGCAGAATTAAAATGGGAAAGAAAGAACCTAAGGCTGCAATGCAATATGTCTACTCAGAAGTAAGCTTTATTGGGTTCAGTGGTACACAATACACACTTGCCTGAAAGTCCCATTAAACCCAATGGGACTTACTTCTGAGTAGACAAGTACTGGATTGCAGGTTAGTCCTTGTATTACATGCATCAAATTTTACTTGCCTTAACCAGATTGATGCATCTTTGTACTATAAAGGGTCATATTTTTTTCTCTCCCCCCTGCAAATGGGAGTAAGCTCCATGAAACATAAAGAGACTTACTTCTGAGTAGACTTGTATATATTGTACTATAAGTCAGCTATATAATCATTTTTAATAAGTGCCTGGACAAGTGCCTGTTTGAAACTGTTTGAAGACTTCCTCTGCTCTCCCCCAAGTAATGCCCAAAAGTAACTCTGGAAACGTTAGTTACAGCTTAAAAGTAATGAAGTTACTACTCATTCTATTACCAGCAAAATGTAATGAAGTTACCCACTCGTTACTCAAATAAGTAATAAATTACATATAACTCGTTATTTGTAACTAGTTACTTCCAGGCTCTGGGTCCTTGGTAAATCCAATGCTTGGGTGTCTGCTAGGACAAGCTTGCCTGGGTGGGATGTGCAGGCAGGGTGCAATCCATGATTTTGAACTACATAAAGGCTCTGCACATTGAGTTTTCTCTGAACCATCCTCTGCCCTATCCTACTTTTTGTAATCATGCAGCCATGAGAGTGGCTGTATACTATAATCAGCATGAATTTTTCGCATTCTGCAACGTTAAATTGAAAATACCCCAATGCCATTCTGATGCTTCTCATAAGCTCATTTCAAAAGTAATCCTGAACTCAGAAACGCTTGGTTAACAACCCTGTGAATTTTCATGGCGATACACAAAACAGTCAGAATCAAGAGTTCAAAGTGTAAAAAGAGAGAGAGAAAAAAACCCAGACCCCTTTTGGATTTTTTTCAGTCTGAGTTGTCATAAGGTCAGAATATGGGACAAGGTCAGTAATAGGATTACAGGTACTCTGTGAACATGGCTGATTTTTAATTAATTTCAACAACAACAAATTATGAGAAAAAAATCCAAAAGGGGTGTTTTCTCTCTCTTTTTACACTTTGAACTGTTGATTCTCCCTGACTATTTTGTGTGTCGCCATGAAAATTTAGAGGGTTGTTAAGCAAGCATTTCTGAGTTCAGGACTATTAAGTTTTGTAAGATTTTGTTTTGAAATGAGCTTATGGGAAGTATCAGAATGGCATGGGGGTATTTTCAATTTAACGTTGCAGAATGTGAAAAATCTGTGCTGACTATAGTATACAGCCACTCTCCTGGATGTATAATTGTCCAAACAACCTGTAGAACATTGAAAAAAAGGTTACAGGCACAGCTTTTGCCACCCTAACTCATTGAATACAGTATATTAAAACACGATTGAGCTCAGCTTGGTGCCCCGCCTCAGCTTGGTGCCCTGGGCACCTAACTCAGCTTGGCGCTTCAGGCAAATGCCCAGGTCATCCACCTCCAAGGCCACCCCTGTCTCAATCTCATAACTTTAAGATCACACAAGAATTGTTCTGGTTTAAAACAGGACTGAAAAGAAAATATTTCATTTTTATGTTATGTAATAAAAGATCAATGGTTTACCTTTTTGCAAAGGATGTTTTCTCCCCTTCTCCCCTCTGGCCCCAAACATATATTTAGAAGAGCAAAGTTTCTAGTTGAAATTAGACGGACTTCCGGGAAGGGTGACTTCGCCTGTGCCTGCTTTTGAGACGAGCTCTCGTCTCAGAAGAAGCTTTTTCAGTTTTAAAATCAGTCAGAACGTTCTTTTTGACTGGTAAAGATTTTCTCCCGGGCAGGGAGAAACGTAGAGATTAACCACAAAAGCCTGTGTTAGTTGGGAGGACTGGATTTCATTAATTTATGAGAGAAGGTTCAGCCAGCAATGCCGGACGGATTTTCAAACAAGCTCTAACTGATTAAGCGACACGTTTATCTTTTCTTCAAAGAAAAACGGATTCTAACAGGCAAGCACTCTTCTTTCTATTTTTTTCAATCTGGTTTAAATTTGTTGCAGCAAATAGAGATTTGTCAATGAATCAGCTATAAAGAATTTCTGGGTGAGTTATAACTCTTCTCTTTCATCCACGAAATTAAGGAGGAAAGAAATTGAAAAAGCTTATCTTTGTTTTGATTGCAAAAAGCTGACCTGGAATTGTGAATTTTAAAGATACAAACGGATGAGGGATTTCTATTCCGAGGAGATAAATAAATAAATTTGATTTATGAACTTTGAAGTATTTTATGTCTGGGACTATTTTTTTTTGGTCTATTTCATTTTGATGAATCTGCTTGTTCACGATGCCACTAACTGTTCTGAAGCTGTGAACTAAATTTGTTTTGTATTCCTGAACATATAAGAGATAAGGCAGGCTGTGTTGTCTACACTGTGATGTCATCAGGCCTGAAATATTAACCCAATTGTTGCTGAAATAAGAAGTGGTTTTTCTTTTTTCTTTGTGGTTTTAAGAATGGCAATCAAGAAAGTGGCTGAGAATCTGGAAGTAATTATGTTTCAGAAAATAATGGATGAGATTGAGATAACGAAACAAACCCCGAGACAGGGTAGAATGGAGTTGAAAATTGAATTTGGCAAAATGAACCAGGAGCTTAAAGAAATAGGGGATCTTGTGAGAGAGGAGATTGATGAGATCAGAGATGAGAAAAGAAAAATTAAAGAGAAGATGCAAGCCCTGGAGATTGGAACAAATGTGGAATCGGAAAAAGACCTGGATTTTATGGATATTAGAGATAAAGTTTACTGTTTGGAATTCAACGTTGTCTCCGAAGAAATTAATGAATATATTAGAGATATTAATGTCTTGGATAAATTTTTGGACTGGAATGATGTGATGGAGCTTGACATAGAAAAAATCTATGGAATTAACTACAGACATGTGACAATGGAAAAACTCTCAAGAGATGTGCCAGTGCATTATGTAAAAAAAAAGAACAGAGATATGACTTTACAACAACATTTCAGCAACATATTCAGAATTGATGGCAAGGAAATATTTGTGAGAAAGGAAATTCCCATTAGACTCTTATTATATGACTATGGCTATGACAGCAAGATTATTATGGGATACTGACAATGGAAGAATGGCTACTGAAATTACTGGATTTAACAGGATTATTGAAGATGGAAGATGGAATTAACATTGATAATGGAAGAATGGCTATTGAAATTATTGGACCTAACAAATTTGATGAGATGGATTAATCGATATGTTTATTTGGAGAAAAATTGATAGATATATTTCTCAAGGAAGTGAAACCTCTCTTTGACTTTTTGTGGAAAGAATAAAGTAATGTTTATGAGATTTGATGATTAACTAAGATAACTACTGGAGGAAAGTGATTTTGTAATATAATTTAAGAGACAGGATTGTTATATATTGTAGACCTATAACTGATCTGCGACAAATCGGAAGTCAACATTTTATTTTGTTTAATTATTTTTGTTTTGTTTTGTTATGTTTTTGAAAATTTGAATAAAAATTAATGATAAAAAAAAGAAATTAGACACCCACACACATACACTCTATGCCATTTTTCTCAGAACCACTGCGGGCTTAATTTGTGCTGGATTTCAGTCCTGGAGCAACAAGATTTCACTGCCAAATTGAATCACTAATAATAAAATCCCTCTGTACCCTCTAAGCATATTTGGAGGGCAGGCCCTCACCCACCCCAAGTATGTAGCCTTAGACTTATACATTTGATCAAATTAAGCACCAGGGTTTCCAGGGCAGATGACATGGTCTTCAGGCAGCTGTAAACTTTTGGGCCCTAATACTTTTCTTAGGAGTTAAGGCTTTGAGCATATACAGAATTCCCTTCTGGTTATTACAAAAAGTAACCCTAACCAAAAAGGAAAAAGCAATGAAATAGGAGGTGAAGTGAAATAGTTTTTTTCTGGCCCACTTTTCACAGATCAGATAATTACTCATCAGTGAGACAAACAATACCTTACAGCTTGGGAGGATGACTATCAAAGAGTCATCCAACCAAGAGAACCACAGCCATAAAGAGTTATAGGCCCAATCTGCTGCTGCTGCTAAACCAGCAAGTTAAGTCTCTTGTCCCCTGAATGGCTCCCTAGTGGCTGAAAGATGGAACTTGTAGCTTCACTGGGATTCAAAGGGGGATTTTGTCTCTAGTCTGCCCCTATGGCTGAACGAGGTATTGAATCTTCTGACTCCTATGGCTCCCTCTCTGGAACAAACATCTCGTTCCTCCCAATAATCTACCAGCTGGCAGTAGCTTGTAAGGTTATAAGTGCATTCTGCATCTAATAATATTGACAATATGAAGTGTTCAAATTTGAGTGACATGAACAACAACAAGAAGGAATAAAAGAAAAAATAACGGTATCCATCTGCACTGCTGCTGCCTCTGCAGCTCATAAGCCGAAATGAGACTCAAAATCAGCAGTACCATCTCATATTCTCTGTAGCAGAATTATTAGGGAAAAAAGAGCAACGTTATGGAGAAGACATCACAGTGTACAGGAAGAGATATTTTGTTAAGAAGTTTTTCAGAAAGACTGGTAGTTTGTAAGACCCCTAACAAGTATTGTGTAATGTGCCGCTATGTTCTACTGTTTCTAATCAGTTTCAGTAAATTCCATAGTGTTTCAGTGGCTTCCACTCTGAATTTGTGTTCTTGGGTCATTGATTAAATTTTATGTGTTCATTTGTGTCCACTGGGTGTTCAAAAGCTAGGACTGGGTGTCCATTTGGACACACAACTATTACTTAAAAAATGCTTTGTTGGCTGGTGCCAGTTCAAAAGCATTCCATCGACCTAACAGGCCGATATCAATTCGAGTTCATTCTTTGTCCACTAGCTGCTGTTTGTACCGATCTGGGTTTTTTCCTCTCACAAAAGTACTGATATTGATAATTGTAAAGGAAATATCAATATTTTGAAAGGAAATATTGATAAAACTATTCTTAATATCAATAGTTTAGGGGCAGATTTCTTTTTTGAAAAATCCATTTTCAAAAATAGCTGCAGAAAATCTCTACATAAACATCTGATCTGCAGCTACAGAGAATGAAGAAACTAATGGAAAATTCAGTACCAAATCCAAATTGGGTGGGATTCTAGCACATCCCTACCTCTCGCACACAGGGCCTCCATCTTGCCATGATTTCAGCTCAGTTTATTGGTCCTTATCTAGCACTGTGCTCAGACACTGCTTCAGAGCCTGCATGGACATTCTTGATTCAGATGGTACAAAGTAATGGAGTGTACTGATGACACTTTGCTTCAGATCCCCCAATGACCACTCCCAATGGCTTCATCTAGATGTTAAGTAGTATTGCCAACAAAATAGTGCCCTGTGGCACCCCATAGCAGAAATACCTGGAGTCTGAAGAGCAGTCCTCCAAAACTACTCTCTGGAACTGACCATGCAGGTACGACTGGAGCCGCTGTAAAACCGTGCCCCCAACACCCATCCCACAGAGAGATCCAGGAGGATACTTTGCTCAATGATATCAAATGCTGTGGAGGGACTGAGGAGAAGCAAGAGCACACTCCCCTTTGCTCCTCTCCTGATAAAGGTTATTCATCAGGGAAACAAAGGCTGATTCCGTCCAAAAACTGGATGGGAATCCAAACTGAAATGAAATGGGTCTACAGAATCAATTTCATTCAAGAATACCTGCACCTGCTTATTCATTTTCCCAAGGAGTATTGGCAGCTTTGTAGTATTTTTAATAAATAATGGACTGCCTTCAAGTCGATCCCGACTTATGGATACCCTATGAATAGGGTTTTCATGGTAAGCGGTATTCAGAGGTGGTTCACCATTGTTTTCCTCTGAGGCTGAGAGGCAGTGATTGGCCCAAGGTCACCCAGTGAGCTTCATGGTTAATATAATAGTTAATAGCCTACAGATAATTTATACCAGCACACTAATGTTGTTAGATAGTATTTGTCAGGCTGAGGGAGAAAATAGGTGAAACTAGGTAAGGTGTATTCCCTGCCCCCTGTGTATGGAAGTTTGATGTTCTTGTGAAATCTGAGGATATATTCCCTCTGCTCGACTAGTGCTTTTTAAAAGGCGACTACCAGGAATGCTCAAATCCAAGCATCCTTATATCAGAGGTCTTCATCATTGTACTTCCAGATATAATATGTTGAATCACATTTCTAGGAGGATAATCTTAAAGTCTTTAGATTTATGGAACTCTAACTTCAGATTTATCTGGAAATGCCCTTTATAGATGAAAAATATCAGTTAGGCTGGCCTTGGCAAAATTTTATTGTCTCATTATTTAGTATGATGTTAATGTTTATCATAATTGAAATTAGATCTCTAAAATGTACAATGGTTCTGTGGGAAGGATCGTAAATTTGTAATGAGGCTTGCAAATCATTTTCTAATCCAATGTGCTCTGCTGCATAATGCCATTGGATCTGCTGCTGCCTTTTCGTTGCTATGTACTATTAAATGCTTTACACCATTCTTCCAAAAAGTTGGAAAACAAGAACTGCAACATTATTAAGGGAGTGTAAAATTACAACACCTTGTGGGCAATAACAGTAAAGTGTGGGAAAAGACCTTGCAATCAGTGACTCCTGAACTAATTAGTTAACAAGGCATGTAATTTGATTAGCTCACATGATTTAAGAGCAGATTGTGTGCTTTTAGTGGTACTGTGGCTTCTCAAGCGGTTCAGCTGACAAAGGAGTAAACGTTTAATTTAAGTGATCAACAGGTTGATTCACTTTTAGACCATATTTATTTTACTGCTTAGTATATGTGAAAAGCCACCGTCAATACCATAATCACACATGATGTAGAATCACAACAGAAAGAAGGATCTTGTACTGTTCACTACTTTTAAAAACCATTTTGATTAATAAAAATGCCCATGTATTACTCAGTAAGTAACGCAACACTATGTAAATTATAGGAATTGCGGCCCAGGGGTGAAATAAGACACAGACACAATATGCATTGGGTTAAATAATGGGCCACTTTATTAACCAAATCCATATCAGAATAATGAACCTACAGAGGGGAACATAAGTGCGGGATTATCTTGGTGAGTCAGGCAAAGCCTGCTTGCAGCTATTGGGGCGATTCAACCCCTGCCAGGCAAGGGGGTGCCAATCTGCCAACCCCCTGCCTTGACCACACCCATATGATGTGTAGGAAGGCCAACAGGCATCACCGCCTTCCCCTGGTGCCCTGAAACTCCGAGTGGATGAGACCTGTTGGCCCCAGAGGCGACCTGTATCCTGCCCTCGGGCCGTACAACCCTGAGCTGCAGGCCTCCAGAATCGCCTATCACCTCCAAAGGTGCCTAAAGGTGTCACCTAGCTGCCCTTCACCCTTAACCTTTCCGCACTTCCTTGCCACCAAAGAGGGGAGAAACCTCTGTTTAGTCCCCACTTGCCCCACCGATGAACAACAGTTCATGCAAACCCCCCTGCAGGTCCCCTAAAAGGACATCATTACCCATATCTGTCATATAGACTCCATCTGACCTATACAGTTCGATCCTACTGCATCTTATCTCTGGATGGTGTATAACCGACCCACCGGAGCCCAAAAGAGCCAGCCTGAGCTGCCTATTAACTTTCTTGCGGGTCCTATTTATAGCCCTAGGGTCACCTATGCAGTTCCACTGCCTACGGGGCAAAATATCCGACCACACCAAGTGCACTCCCGGCCAGCGTCGTTCGATGGCCCGGAAGTCAGCACACGCCTGCTCGATAAGAGCCTTGCCTTTAGCATACCCAGGTCATTACCACCAAGGTGAATAACCAAAAACTGTGGCACCTCATGAACAACTGCCGACTGGAAAAGTGTTGGAAGGAGCCCGTCCCACCGCATCCCTCGGCGGCCGAGCCACTGCACCGTGGCCCATGGCTAAGCCCCAGCTGCATGCCAACATGGGACTTCGCCGCCCTGCGGCTGGCCCAAAATATCATACTATGACCACAAAGGAGAATGCGTGCTCTTCTGTCTCCTCTCCAGTGGCCTGTCAAAACAAACGAATAATGTATAACAGTAATAACCAACTTCAACGGCTAGCGTTTTGACTCCCTGTAAACGATCACACATAGGACTTATATGCCTTGGAACGCCATCTCCCCAAAGCCTGTAGTCGCTCCTGGGGGTATCCCAGGCATGCTGCTGTAGAAGCCGCCCCGATACGAAAGGAGTGAGTCCCGAACAAGTGGTGGTCGAGACCCAAATTGTCCATGGCCCTCCGAGTCAAAGCCCAGAATTGAAATTTTGAAAGGGGTTGACCATCCTCGTGAGTGAAAACATATCCTGGTTGTTGACCCCTCAGGGCCAAATAACACCTCAATGCTAACACTGGGCAGATGTCACCCATCAGTGAAGGGGAGAGTATCACCAGCCGACCCTTCCTGCGCTGGTCAGTTTTGGACCATCGCAGCCGTAAGAGGGCCTGCTCCTTCTGCCAACTAAGGTCCGATATCAAAAGGGTGCGTAGAGATAAGTCCCCCTTGGACCTAGCCACCACTTCACTAATCCGGAATGCTCCGAAGAAAAGTGTAAGTGCAGTAGCATGAAGAAGCTTGGCCTCAAAATTGGAAGAACAAAGCACCTCCCACTGCCTTTGAAGCCCCCTAAGAAGTTTTGGGTGTATCGGAGAGTGACCATCCGGAATTACAGGGTGCTCCCGTGCCCAACCTTCCAACATCTTACGGATGCGGAAGTCTTCTGAAAGGTCCAGAAATCCCTGGGACTTAGCCAAAAAGGAAAGGCCAGAAAGCTTACCTCTAATAGTTGTGACAGCCAGGCCCTTCCTTCTGCCTTCTACACAAAACTCAATGAGGTGCTCCACTAGGACAGGCCATTGTTGTATGTATCCCCTTTCAGCCCTGAAAGCTAAAAGCTCCCTACCTGATCTTTGGTAGCTGGCCATAGTGCTGGGTGCAATAGAGAGGCTTATTGCCTTTTCTGATTCAAGCCGCCAATCTCCCACAGTTCTGGCGGCACCATGTCCGGCTGAGCCCTGGCCCACGGTGCCAGCTGTCGAAATCTCTCCATCTGGTTCCGTGACAGGGCAGCAGCAGTAGTATTATCAACACCTGGGACGTGGCGTGCCAGGAACAGAATATTAAACTGGAGACAATGCAACACGAAGGCGCGCACTAGATGCATGACTCTAGGGTTTTTTGATGATAATGAATTAATAACATGCACCGTGGACAGGTTATCACACCAGAAGTGTACTGTGGTATTCCGTAACCTGTCTGGCCAAAGATGTACTGCCAGTACTATGGGGAAGAATTCCAAGAGGGTCAAATCTCTGACTAAACCCTCTTGAACCCAGTGCAGTGGCCAGCTGAAATAGGCCCGGCCGCTTGTCCTCTGAGGAGTGTCTTGATGACGTCATGCCAGTTCAAGCGCGCCTGCCCTCTTCGTTGATGGCGGCTGGGCTTCACTCCAGGCAGCAAATGTCGCCCCGCGGCCCAGTAAGTAAACCGAGAGCGGAGCTGGGGTTGTTTGCAGATTATAGAACTGGGTATGTTTTTGACCTGCATTTATAAAAATATGATGGCATGCTATAGATGCATTGTGAATCTTTGTTGGCATAGTTCAGATTGTACCACTTTGAAAAATGGTTGATCTCCTCCTTAAAGTGTACTGTGATACAATGATGTGTCCTAATGGAAATCCAGGCCATTGTCATTGTGCCATTGTACAAGAGCCCCACTTCAGTGTTTGTTCATTTACCCATACTAAAACCTAATGCACATAATAACATGGTGACTCAATTTGCAACAAAGATATTTTGTTTTGGTTAGTTCTTGTGCAAATATATAAATATGCTAAAGCTGGGCTGGTTCACATGTTATTTTAAACTGTATCTAACCTTAAATGTAATCTAAAAGTGAGTGTGCTGATGCGTGGGGCTACAACTGTGAGTGCTTTGTTTCTCCATTGCTTCTGCTGCTGTTGTGCTGCTGAGAGCTAAGCGTTTGTCTCAGTGTTACATCCGAACTGGGTTGGTGCATGTTTCCCCCAAACAAACCACATGTGCTAAGCCAAAAATAAACCATGTTACACCTCTGCTGAAAGAACAGCACTGGCTGCCGGTTGCTAGCAGTCCAGGTTTAAGATTCTGTTGTTTTATAAAGCCCTGTATAACTTGGGACCTGGTTGGGTGAGGAAATGCCTCTGCCCATATAGACCAGTGCACCTACTAAGAACTCAGGATTAGTTCGCTCCTGGTTAGGTCACAGCCTGCAGAAATACACCTGGCAACAACCAGGGGAAGGTTCTTCTGTGTCGTGGCACTCAGTGTATGGACCCATCTTCCCTGGAAATAAGTTGGGCATCAACCTTGCTGAGTTTTTGGTGCCTCCTGAAAACATGTTTATTCACCCAGGCCTTTGGGGTTTAATGATACCTGGCCTTGAGAACTTGAGTTCTGGTTACTGAGCTAATTTATTGTAATGTGTGGTTATTGGTTTTAAATTTTGTTTATTGATTGTCTTTTAAAGTTATAAACCACCTTGGAATTAGTATAGAAGGAGGTATATAAATGTTTTAAAATAAAATAAAATAGTGGTATATTACTGGAGCCTAAATTACTGTGGGGAAAGTGCTGGTGAAAGTGAAAGTGAGAAAGAATGCCAGTTTCACAAAACACTGTTCTGATTTCTTAGCCCCAAGTCTCGGTTTCCTTCTGGTTTTGGAAACATATAAAATGTATTTTTAATATGATTTCATTCGGAAAACAACACTATTCTCAGTGACTGGTTAGTTTTGTTAAAAGATGTCCTGTCATAAACTTGTTTATAAAAGTCTGCATATCAGGATGACAGTAATACTTAAGCCCAATAAGAAAAAGTGCCCAGATAATTTTGCTTATCCAGGCTAAAAGAGTATATTACAATATGCTTCACTCTTCTCTCTTTTTCAGCTCTGTCTTTGTTGCAGAGCCATGAGATCTTACCTTTGAAACATTAGCTGTTCACCCTGGTAATTGCTCTATCCTCTAATTTAATGAAAACCCATTACACCGAAACAATAATTAAAATGAGACATCATCTCTGTAGGAGGTTTGCATATTAAAATCACAGAGCATTTCAGTGCTGGCAAATTTTATACTTGAAAACCAGTGTTTGAAGCAACATATATAAAAAGTGATATATTGTAAACAACCATGAATGATAAAGCAGCACTGTTCAACGGCAGGATGCCCTGCATTTATTATTGAATGAATCTTGGTAATGATAGCAAAGCCAAATCCATAAAGCATTAAAAAATCTTCAGAGGAAGAACACCCTTAACTTAGAGCTTCAACTATACTTCAGCTATACTTCTTTTTGTACCCAAGTAAAAATTATTTCTGTAGCAGTGCTCACAGCAGCACACATCTATTTTTAGATGCTAGTCTCTTTGAAATACTAGGAGTGATAAGGTTCCTATGTATTGCTAAAAGACTAGCATCTGAAAATATGTTTGTGTACAATTCAAATGAGACTTGCAGACCACATCTTTTGTATCCTAGGATCATACTTTCCTCAGCACCACTAACCTGTATGCTATATGAATTCCATGATTTTATGACAGGTGGTTTGCACTGTAGTTGAGATCCATTATAAAAATGGCAAGTTTTGCTATACACTTATGAGTGGATTGGACTGGTTAGCGTTAAGCACAAGATGTTTGAGACGCCAAGTTCTCTTCCTATTCTAAATTCTCATTTGGCCAGATACAACAGGCTCTTCTTATGTTCTTATAGGCAAATACATGGAGAATAAGGCCATCAGTGGCTACTAGGCAATACTTGCGCTCAGGTCTTGCTTGTGGGCTTCCCATAGGCATTTGGTTGGCCACTGTGAGAACAGGATGCTGGACCAGATGGGCCACTGGCCTAATCCAACAGGCTCTTCTTATGATGTTCTTAATCTGGCTTGATTTTAAATAGGAGAACTTGGACTTTTGGCAGCACAACTTTGGCTTCATATTTCAGATTGATACTTGTGTATTTATAAGCCCTTTTCAGATGGTCCTCAGTTACACATACACTGGTGACATCCAGACTGGACTACTGTAGTGTTCTTTACATAGGGCTGCCTTTAAAAACAGTCTGGAAAATTCAGCTGATGCAAAATTCAGGCAACAGAATGTCTATAGGGGCTAGGTAGCTTGCTCATATCATACCCATTTTTCATCCATTGCATTGTTATCCATTTATTTTTGGGATCACTTTACAGTGGTGTATGTACTTGGGATGCAATACGCTGCATTGTGGAGTTGGTCCTCGGCCCAACTTGCAAACAAGGACACAAATATGCATCAAAATGATCATTTGTCATATGCAAATCTGTTGCAGGTGGGTGGTTTACAGAAGGAATTAAAACAATAAAATTGTTGGCAAGAAGAATTGAAAACGTATTTAAAAACATTCAAAATAATAAAACCAACATGAGCAAAAAACATAAAAAAACAGTTTGTTTGGATGCTAACTACAAAAATGATATTCTTTCAGTCAGCTTTAAAGCTTTCTTTTTCAGTTTCCCCTTTGATGTCATTTCTTCCAGGTAAAAATCAGTAGAACACAGCTTTACTTTGAGGCATTCTTTTTTGCAGCCTAGGGAGGTGCAAAAAGACAACTGCTCTCATCTCAGGAATTAGCTGTCAGTTTAAAGGACTGTGCTGGAAAAGAGCTAAACAGTCGCAAAATACCTCCTTTAAAAAAACAATTTTGCAATTTATGTGGAAGAGACCTGGTGTAACATGGCAGCTGTAATTTATCTGTTGTGCTGATGTGGGCAGAAAATGGTGGCAAGATTATTAAAGAGTTGCCTCATGAATGTTTTTGCTGATGTAATATAGACCTCTCTTAAGCTAGACAGTCTTGAATATCCTCTCTCTGATATAGAGAATGAGATCATAATCACACTGCTTGTTCAAATGAGTACACCACCTAATTCTGATTTCAGAAACAAAATGGTTTGATTAAAATAACTCATGGTATTTCAGATTAAAGAAGAACAAAAATCAGCTACATTCGCTGAATCTTTATTTCTTTGTGTATTTTGCTGAGCTTCCTTTATCATTCAAGTGAAAAGTTATATTTTGTAAAAGATGACTGGATAAAGTAATGTTCTGTATTACCCATGAAAGTGGCATTCTTTTATAAGGAGACAATCATTTTGAATAGATAATCAAAGCACTACTTTCCCTGCTTGCTACTGTCTTCATTTTATTTTTTCTAATATTTAAGGCTTATAGTACTCAAATGCCACTTAAACTGATGTATTCCCACCAAAGTCAATGTGACTAAACTTGCGCAAGTTGCGCAAGTTGCCTTAACATACAGAATTGACAGCATATTTGAATTGCTCTTTTCCATAGTCCTGGTGGAACATCAGTCTCACAGCATATATGCATGACAACTGGGCTTTATGATGTCTTTAAAAAATTAAGATTTTTCTTCATGTTACAAGCAGCTCAGTGAAAATATAATCAAAAGCCTTAAACTGAACAGAAAATCAGCTTTTGCAAAATGTTAAGAAATATATTGGAGAAAAACTAAAGGAACAGAAGGAAGAAATGTATCTTAGCAAAATACAATAATAACCTATATGAAATACATATAAATATAGTTTTTCCCCTTCCAAAATTTCATGCATAATTTATCTAGCCTGATCCAGCAGCTGAGGCTGAGCACATGTAGTTCAGTAAACAAAGCTGGAAAATCCCACCAATCAGCTGTTTAGAAAGGAAAGTGAGCTACTGATTCACTCTCTCTGCCTTGCTTTCCCATGCAAGCGGATTAGTGGAATTTAGCTTTTTACCAAGCTACACATATAGTCCTGGCTGCTACATGTGTTTTCTGTTGGGTTGGGAAGTGACTGTGCAGCCTGAATGTTGTTAATGCCTAAAAATGTAATAAATAAAAGCTCACCAAGTAATTATTAAGTAATCAAAATGAGTCTGAGATCCCATAAGGCCTTTAATTGGTTTGGTTTGATACTTTGTTCAATACAGGCTGGCATCAGTTTTCTCAGTGGATGGTTTCCTCTTGCATACTCATTTAGCTGGCCCAGTAGCACTATGCAGTAGTGGTAGTGTTACTGTTTATTTGGGATTAAAAAGTATTTTCCCTCTTCCAGTCAGGATACCTACTGATTCTAGAGGATTCTGTGTGCACACTCTGCTCACTCATTTTTATTTCAGCTGTTGATTTTGTCTTAATCAAACTGCTTTCTACAACTCTACAAAGCTGTTTCTTTAAGCATGCATATTTCTTTCATATAGTCTTTGCTCACTCTTGGGAATATGGAACACTCAAAGGGCTGGTTCTGATATTAAAAGCAGTTGTGCCTTTGCTGCTTCCATATGGTTGGTTCTCATGCTACTCTGGTAATGTTATAACATTTGGCCTGACATTCTCATTCCTTCATTGCTTGTCCTGGACTATAAGATATATAAGACAGATTTAGTAAGCCCGAGTCTGCTTTATCAGATGCATGAAGTGAGCAGTGCAGATGATGGCAGGTAGTTTTTGCTGCAAGAGGCTGACATGGCTACACATTTTGGCAATTGCTTTAGGGAGAAAGTTTAATAAGATACTTTTCACAAGTCCTCTGATTTTGCAGTTCAGTCCTGCAGTCTAATTCTAGATGGTTGGATACAGAATTGTATCATTCAGGGCTGGGGCCAGAGGGCAGCCAGGTTGGGCCCTGGCCAAGGGCCCCTATGGCCCAGAGGGGACCCTGAGGGACCCATCCTTAGGGTGGGAGGGCAGCACTCCTGTTCTGTGAACTACGTCATCATCAGCTCCCGACCCTGCTGCGGCTCATGGAGAAGGAGCTCCCAGGTACCTCCCCTCAATATAGTTAGTGTGGGCCACACATGCCCTATTGCATCTATTGCTTGTGTAAATGATGTACACGCACATGTCTGCCATTAACCAAGATGGTGGCGGAGGCTTCCCTAAGGTTGATGCCCCCGCCACCATCTTGGTTTATGGCAGGCATGTGCATGCAACACACACATGCCTGCCATCAACTTAGATGGAGACAGAGGCTTTCCTAAGGGGCTGATACTCCCACCGCCATCTTGGTTGATGGCAGGCACAAGTGCATCATATGCATGTCATTTACAGGAGTGATAGAGGTAGGTGGGATGCATGGGGGGATTATTAGCCCCGTGCAGTCTGTATAGAGGAGTTGTGCTCTGGTGCTGTGGGCCCAGGGCAGGCTGGTGCTTGCCCTGGTCTCACTTCTAACCATCAAGCAGCAGGAGACTATGTTAATGGCTACAGGAACAGTAGGTCATTAGTATATGAGGCCTGATATTTAGATTTAATCATATATGTAAAATACATACACTGCCTTGCAAAAGTAATCAGACCCCCTTGACCAATGCTCTCATATTACTGAATTACAAATGGTAGATTGTAATTTCGTTCTGTATAATATTTTATTTTGAAACACTGAATCTCAAAATCAATTATTGTAAGGTGACATTTGTTTTATGTTGGGAAATGTTTGTCAGAAACTTAAAAAACTGAAACATGTTGCTTGCATAAGTATTCAATCCCCACACATTAATATTTGGTAGAGCCACCATTCGCTGCAATAATAGCTTTATGTTTTTTGGGGTAGATATGTACCAGCTTTGCACACAGTGTTGAGGAGATTTTGGCCCATTCTTCTTGGCAGATTTGCTCCAGGTCGTTCAGGTTGGTTGGATGTCACTTGTGGGCCACAATTTTCAAAGAGCGCCACAGATTCTCAATAGGATTGAGATCAGGACTTTGACTAGGCCACTGTAGACATTCACCTTTTTGTTCTTGAGCCACTCCAGTGTTGCTTTGGCCTTGTGCTTGGGATCATTGTCCTGCTGACAAGGAAATTTTCTCCCAAGCTTCAGTTGTTTCATGGACTGAAGCAGGTATTTCCTTGTATCTCATCTGACCACAAAACCTTTTCCCACATCACAGCTGGGGCACTCATGCATTCTGGCAACCTTCAGACGTGCTTTCAGATGGTACTTTTTGAATAATGGCTTCTTTCTTGCCACCCTCCTATACAGGGCAGTGTTTTGCAGAGCTCTTGATATGGTTGACTGGTGCACCATTACTCCACTCCCACCCACTGAACTCTGTAGCTCCTTCAAAGGGATTGTTGGCTTCTCTGTGGCTTCTCTCACAAGTCTCCTTCTTGTTTGAGCACTGAGTTTTGAGGGATGGCTTTTTCTTGGCAGTGCCTAGATGATGTGATGCAGCTTCCACTTCCTGATTATTGATCCAACTGTGCTCCTGGGATATCTAAACACTTGGATATTATTTTGTACCCTTTTCCTAATCTATGCATTTGTATTACATTATCTCTCACTTCTGTAGAATGCTCTTTGGTCTTCATTTTCCTTCAGATCCACAGCCTGACCAATTTTATTTATTTATTTATTTATTTATTTATTTTGTTGCATTTATATACCGCCCATAGCAAGTAGCTCTCAGGGCAGTAAACATAATAGGATAAAATACATACATCATAATAATAAAATCACAAAACATATAAGACACAATGAGACCCAGTGCCTGCAGGAAGAAGAGACCATCGCCCAAGGGAAGGAGAGGCTGCTGCTGTTGCTACTGTGCTGCTGCTGCTGCTGTGGGACCACCACCTCCACCACCCTTCCCTGAGGGACTTCTGCCTGGCAGGACCAGGCCCCAGGTACCCAGCCAGCTAGGACTGATTCTCACCACCTGTCCCTCTTTGGAGGGATACATAAGCCGGCTGGCTGAGGTGGCCTGGGAGACCCAGTGCCTGCAGGAAGAAGAGACCATTGCTCAAGGGAAGGAGAGGCTGCTGCTGTTGCCACTGTGCTGCTGCTTTCTTTTTTGCTTTTTTTTAAATTAATTGTATTTGTGTGGTGGTTGTTCTCTGTGTTCTGTGTGTGTGGATTAGTGTGGTGTGAATGATTTGTATGATTGTTTTGTGTGAATGTGTGTGGTGTGAATGTATACACTTAAGTGTATGCTGTATGTGAGGTGTATGTTGTGTGTTATGTGTCTGTCTTCGTATATATGTTGTTTTGTGTAATTTTGTCTGCGGTCTTAAAGGAGTGGCTGGCAGTCTCCAGGGTGGGTTTTTGCTTTTATTATTGTTTTAGGTTAGGCCTGTCCATTAGGCAGCAGTCCATTAGAGGCATGTGTAAACCAAGGGGGGATGGAACAGAGAAGGATGGGGGCCAAGTTATACCAAGATTGGGCGGCAGGCGCTGGACTGATGCTAGGGGCAGACCACGTCAATTCAGAGGAACAGGGGATAGATGCGTAATACCCATCCCCTGTTCCAGGTCTGCTCAAAACCAGAAGTTAACTGGAGGATGCAGGATTCCTACTGACCTTCGACTGCTGCTCTGTAATGCCAGGTCTGTGACACAAAAAACATCTGTCATCCATGATTTGATACTGGATGAGCGCGCAGACCTGGTGTGTATTACGGAAACCTGGCTGGACGAGGCCTCAGCTCCCATCCTTGAGGCCATGTGTCTGCCAGGTTTCCATTATGCGCAGCAACCGAGGGTAGGAAGGCGGGGAGGGTGTGTGGCAGTCACCTATCAGGAGTATTTGATTTTCACCAGGCCCCTGCTTCCTAAGACCAAGTTTGTTGATTGCATGTACTGGAGGTTGGGCTCGAAGGGCAGTTTGGGGATCCTGCTTGTGTACCACCCGCCCCGCTGCACGGCAGACTCCCTGACCGAGGTGCTAGAGGTGGTCTCGGATGTATGACTGCTCTCCCCAGAACTGTTAGTGTTGGGGGACTTTAACGTGCATGCTGAGACCACTCTCATCGGAGCCCCTCGGGATTTCCTCGAAACCATGGCTTCCTGGGAACTGCACCTTAGTAACACTGAGCCCACCCATGTAGCCGGTCATGCCCTCGACCTTGTATTTGTCTTGGGAATGGCGGGGAGTGTTCTGAAGTTGGGGGCTATTTCTTTTACCCCCGTGTCATGGTCAGATCACTATCTGGTGAACTTTGACCTCTCGTTGCCACACACCCTCTGCAGGGGTAAAGGACCTATTAGAATGGTCCGCCCCAGGCGCCTGATGGATCCGGATGGATTCCTGACTGCGCTGCGGGAATTGGAACCTGCTGAAGGTCGCCCAGTCGAAACCCTGGTGATGGAGTGGAATGAGGGAATCACCAGGGCATTAGACTGGGTGGCTCTGAAATGTCCTCTCCCCCTGAACAGAACTCAGACCGCACCGTGGTACACACCCCAGTTGCGAAGTCTGAGACAGGAGGTGAGATGACTAGAATGCCGGTGGCGGAAATCCCGCTCTGAAGATGTTCGGACACAGGTTAGAGCAGCAATAGCTGCCTACCAGGTGGCAATAAAGGCAACAAAGAAGGATTTCTTTGCTGCCTCTATTGCATCTGCAGAGTGCTGTCCCAGGAAGCTGTTCCAAGTGGTCCGAAGCCTGGTCGGTCCAGTTGCTCAGGAACCCTTGGAGCACTCTAAGGCTTCCTGTGACAAATTGGCAAGGCGCTTTGCTGATAAAATCGAACACCTGAAGAACTCGATTCCGTATGCTGTGGATGCAGTAGAAGATCCAGAGTTGATCAGTTGCAATCCGGTTCAGTAGGATCGGTTCCGGCCTCTTCCTTCTGAGGATGTGGACAAGGTACTTTCAACGGTGAAGCCTACCACCTGTCTGACTGATCCTTGCCCATCATGGTTCCTTATGAATTGCAAGGAGAAATTGGGCGAAGGGATCAGGGCGGTGGTAAATGCATCCTTGAAAGAGGGTGTACTGCCACTGGCCCTCAAGGAGGCAATTATAAAACCCATTTTGAAAAAACCCTCCTTGGATCCCCAAGTCTTGAACAACTTTCGCCCCATTTCGAATTTGCCATTTTTGGGCAAGATCATTGAGCGAGTGGTGGCTAGCCAGTTGTCAGCACACTTGGATGAAACGGATTATTTGGATCCATACCAATCGGGTTTCAGGACTGGACATGGTACTGAAACAGCCTTGGTCGCTCTGGTGGATGATATGAGGAGGGCATTAGACAGGGGAGAATTCACCTTTCTTGTCCTCCTGGATCTCTCAGCGGCTTTTGATACTGTCGACCACGGTATCCTGTTAGATCGCCTGGAAGGATTGGGAATAGGAGGCAGTGGTTCCGTTCCTTTCTCTCTGACAGGCATCAACAGGTAGCATTGGGGGATGAGGTTTCAGACCCTTGGCCCCTCACTTGTGGAGTGCCACAGGGTTCTATCCTCTCTCCCATGCTATTTAACATCTATATAAAACCGCTGGGAGCTATCATCAGGAGTTTTGGTCTGCGGTGTCACCAATATGCTGATGACACGCAGCTCTACCTCTCTTTTAAATCCTCACTGGAGTTGGCTGTGGAGACCTTGTCCAAGTGCCTGGAATCCGTGAGTGGGTGGATGGGAAGGAACAGGCTGAAGCTGAACCCCGATAAGACCGAGGTGCTGCTTGTGGGTGACGGGAAGGTTGGGTGTTGTTGACCTGAGGCTTAATGGGGTGAGTTTACCCCTGAAGGATCAGGTCCGCAGCCTCGGGGTTGTTCTTGATTCCAAGCTGTCCATGGAGGCGCAGATTTCGGCAGTGAGCCGGGCAGCTTGGTATCAGCTACACCTCATACGCCTCATACACTGCAACCCTACCTCCCTATTCATCAGCTCCCACTGGTAGTACATGCCCTGGTCACCTCTCGATTAGACTACTGCAATGCGCTCTACGTGGGGTTACCCTTGAAAACAGTCCGGAAACTACAACTGGTGCAGAATGCGGCGGCTCGGTTGCTTACAAACAGCCGCAGCCGCGATCACATCACACCAGTGTTATTTCATCTACATTGGCTTCCAGTTGTTTTCCGGGCCCAATTCAAGGTGTTGGTGTTAACCTTTAAATCCCTATACGGTCTCGGCCCAGTTTATCTGAAGGAGCACCTCCAGTACCACAAATTAAGCCGCCCGACTAGATCAGCCATGCAGGGCCTTCTCTCAGTCCCTCCAACGAAAACAGCTAGGTTGGTGGGGACTAGAGAGAGGGCATTTTCAGTGGCGGCCCCCACTCTCTGGAACTCCCTCCCGTTTGATCTTCGCCATGCCCCTTCCCTGGATACATTTCGCCGAGCCTTAAAAACTTGGCTCTTTGGACAGGCCTTTGGGATCTCCGGGGTGGGCTAATTTTTCTGTGATTGTTTATTGTTTCTGATTGCCCTACATAGTTTTACGCCTGCATTAGTGTTGACTGCATTGTATTTTATTCTGTAATTATATTGTATTTTATTGAATTTTAATATGTACGTCGCCTAGAGTGGCTTCGGCCAGATAGGCGACACAAAAATTAAATTTATTATTATTATTGTTATTATTAAAACAAAATACAATTAAACAAAATATAAGATGATAAAAGGATTAGTATTACAAGATTAAAAAGATAAAAAGATTAAAATGATTAAAATGCCTGGGAGCATAAGAAGGTCTTTACCTGGCGCCGGAAAGATAATAATGTAGGCGCCAGGCGTACCTCTTTGGGGAGGCTATTCCACAACTCGGGGGCCACCACAGAAAAGGCCCTAGATCTAGTAACCGCCCTCCGGGCTTCACGATGGGTTGGTACCCGGAGGAGGGCCTTAGATGCTGAACGAAGTGAGCGGGTAGGTTCATAGCAGGAGAGGCGTTCCACCAGGTATTGCGGTCCCACGCCATGTAAGGCTTTATAGGTCATAACCAGCACCTTGAATCTCGCCCGGAAGCAAATAGGTAGCCAGTGCAGGCGAGCCAGAACAGGAGTTATGTGCGAAGACCGACTGGTCCTCGTCAATAGTCTAGCTGCCGCATTCTGCACTAGCTGAAGCTTCCGAACTGTCTTCAAGGGCAGCCCTATGTAGAGCGCATTACAGTAATCCAATCTCGAAGTTACCAGAGCATGAACAACTGAGGCGAGGTCGTCACCATCCAGATAGGGGCGTAGTTGGGCTACCAAACGGAGATGGTAAAACTCGTTCCGTGCCACCGAGGCCACTTGAGCCTCAAGAGACAAGGAAGGGTCAAAAAGGACCCCCAAACTACGGACCTGTTCTTTCAGGGAGAGTGTAACCCCATCCAGAACAGGATGCACATCCACCATCTGAGCGGGGAAGGCGTTCACCAACAGTGTCTCGGTCTTGTCTGGATTGAGTTTCAGTTTATTAGCTCTCATCCAGTCCATTATCGCGGTCAGGCAACGGGTCAGCACATCGACAGCCTCACCTGTAGAAGATGAAAAGGAGAAATAGAGTTGTGTGTCATCAGCATACTGATGACAACGCACTCCAAAACTCCTGATGACCGCACCCAGAGGCTTCACGTAGATGTTAAAAAGCATGGGGGACAAAACCGACCCCTGAGGGACTCCACAATGGAGAGTCCAGGGTGTCGAGTAATGTTCCCCAAGCACTACCTTCTGGGGACGATCCGCGAAGTAGGAGCGGAACCACTGCCAAGCAGTACCCCCAACTCCCAACTCCGTGAGTCTCCCCAGAAGGATACCATGGTCGATGGTATCAAACGCCGCTGAGATATCAAGGAGAATCAACAAAGTCACACTCCCCCTGTCCCTCTCCCGACAAAGGTCATCATACAGGGCGACCAAGACTGTTTCAGTGCCGAAACCGGGCCTAAACCGGATTGAAACGGATCCAGATAATCGGTTTCATTCAAGAGCACCTGGAGCTGGTTAGCAACCACCCGCTCCAAAACCTTGCCCAAAAAGGGGACATTCGCCACCGGTCTGTAGTTGTTCAAATTATCTGGGTCCAGGGAAGGTTTCTTTAAAAAAGGTCTCACTATTGCCTCCTTGAGGCTACTAGGGACTACTCCCTCTCTCAAGGAGGCATTAACCACTTCCTTGGCCCAGCCGGTGGTTCCAGCCCTGCTAGCTTTCACTAGCCAAGATGGGCAAGGATCCAGAACAGACGTGGTTGCCCGGACCATTCCAAGCACCTTGTCCACTTCCTCGAGCTGCACCAACTGAAACTTGTCCAATAATAAAGGACAAGGCCATGCTCCGGACACTTCACTGGATTCATCTGTCACAACGTCGGAGTCTAAGTCCCTACGGATGCAAGCAATCTTATTTTGAAAGTGTCCAGCAATTTCGTTGCAGCGGGCTTCAGATGTTTCTATAATATTGTGAGGGCCAGAGTGTAAAAGCCCCCGCACAACTTTAAAAAGCTCCGCTGGGCGGCATAAGGATGACCTAATAGAGGCAGCGAAATAAAGTTTTTTCGCTGTCCTTACCGCTTTCATATACAACTTATTGGTGGCACTTACCAAAGCATGGTTACATTCGTTGGGAGTTCGCCTCCATCTGCACTCCAGCCTCCTCCTCTCTTGTTTCATCACTCTCAGCTCCGGGGTATACCACGGAGCTGTATGAGCTCTACATCGGAGGGGGCGCGCAGGAGCGATCGTGTCAATAGCCCAAGTCATCTCCGTATTCCACAGTGCAACCAGAATTATCCTTCAACAGTGGGGTTTTTATCCTGACAGTGTGACAGCCACTTTAATGGTTGACAGGTGGAAGCCAATGGTCAGGTAATTGTGTCTTCGATAGGGCAATTTCTTTCATCTGTGTAAACTAGGAGCTTCCACAGCACAGGGGTGGAATACTTATGCAAGCAACATGTTTCAGTTTTTTTATGTTGCTTACAAACATTTCCCAACATAAAGCCAATATCACCTTACAATAATTGATTTTGAGTTTCAGTGTTTCAAAATAAAATATCATACAGAACGAAATTACAATGTACCATTTGTCATTCAGTAATATGAGAGCACTGGTCAGGGGTCCGATTACTTTTGCAAGGCACTGTGAGGGCATAATCCAGCCAAGGTTGAAAAGCTCTTAAGTTTCATTTACTCTAATTGGAAAGCATTAGGCATGTGGTTAACTCTCTACTAAATAATGAGACTTTAAAGTTAACTTTGATTGGATTGCACCTTAAATAAAAGGGCACTTTTAATCTAGAAGGAACATCACTGAAGTTCAACAGTTCTGTTGTATAGCTCATTTTTGTGTTTCAGTTAAAAAAGAAAAAAAGAGGAGCTCTCATTTTCTCTTTGTGAGCTGGCAGTCATGGTTTGTTAATACAAGACTTGGATTAGCAAACATAACAAGTGCTAAGCTTGTTATTCTTTGGCACAAGCATTGAAATACCACAGTGTTTCCTGAAAATGGCCTTTTCAAATCTGTGTTCTCTTGCAAAATATACAGCATGGCAGTGGTTCAGAATGACAATGAAATAGTACTACATATGCTCTAGTGAGTTTGAACTCTAATCTATTATGTTGTAATATTATATTACCGTGCTTTATCTATATAATTTTAAAATATATACGATAAAGTGACACTATAGTACATTATGAAAACATTGCTTTAGGGCACAATCTGCAGGAAAGTTTTTCTGCACAAACTTGATTTAAAATTAATGGAAGTTGTACACCAGCATGGTAATACATTTCAGTGTGTTTCAATGAAACTTGCATGGGAGAACTTTCTAATGAGTTGTGCCCCTGATAGTTATAGATGCCTGGAAGCAGCTGTGGCTGAAGTAGGGATGGTATCCATTTGCTGGTGCCAGTTCGAAAGCATTCCATTGACCTAACAGGCTGGTATCGATTCGAGTTTGTTCTTTGTCTGCAAGCCACTGCTGTTACTGATCTGTTTTCCCCCCTCGGAAAAAAAGATATTAATATCAATATTTTGAAAAGTAATATAGATATTTTGAAAGGGAATGTTGATAAATCAAAGGAAATATTGATAAATTGAAGGAAATATTGTTAAGATATCGATATTAATATTTAGATGTGGATTTTTTTTAAAAAAAACAATGTCTGAAAATAGCTGCAGAAAAATCACTACATAAAAATCTGATTGATAGTGAATAAGCAAATTAATGGAAAATTCAGTACCAAATCCTAATTAGGTAGAATTGTAGCACATCCCTAGGCTGAAGTAACTAGAAATAAGTGGCAGCTGTATAACAGCATGTATGGGGAACGACAATGGATAGAATAGCCTAGACTAGGGTGTGTGTGTGTGTGTGTGTGTGTGTGTGTGTGTGTGTGTGTGTGTGTGTGTGTGTGTGTGTGTGTGTGTGTGTGTGTGTGTGTGTGTGTGTGTGTGTGTGTGTGTGTGTGTGTGTGTGTGTGTGTGTGTGTGTGTGTGTGTGTGTGTGTGTGTGTGTGTGTGTGTGTGTGAGAGAGAGAGAGAGAGAGAGAGAGAGAGAGAGAGAGAGAGAGACAGAGAGAGACAGAGAGACAGAGAGAGAGCCTAGACCTTCTTCCAGGGTGTTTTATTATTAAGTAATCCATTGGTGATTTGGGCATTTTGGAGTGCTTGTCACTTCCATCTCTCTTTTTCCACAAGTCATTGGAAGTTTTTCAGAGACTTTTCAACAACTGAACAACTCACTGCCATGACTTGACATTTAATTGACGCTGAAGCATTAGGACAGGTTACTGGAAAAAGTTGCCTTTTATTCATTTTGCTCCAGTAGTGTACTATAATCCTACACTATCAATGGCATTTACTTGATTATACTAACTTCCAAGTGAGTGTGCAAAGGATTACTGCCTCCAGATAGTTTTGCAAAAATGTGCTGGATTTTTTTTTTTTTTAAACCAGGAGGCTTAAGATAAGATTTTTAAAAGAGAGGGTTCCCTTTGAACAAATGATTTGAACATGAGCTATATAAATGTACTGATGATGTGAAGGATTTACAGGGTCTTTGTGCACAATTAGTTTCTTGAGGAGCAAACACACATTTATTACACTTTTGTTGCATAAGAGTGCACTTTGTCTATCAAAGCTGTGCTTTAGTTAAGATGACATCTCATAGTGCATACATACATATGTGCAAATTAGAACTCATAGGCTTTTCTCCAGTCGCTCAGGTTTGCTTTCTCCATCTTTGTAGCTTGTTAATTAGGAAATGACTGACTAGAGAAAAGAATTACGATTTTGTAGTCTGTCTTTCCCCTCCTGCTGTACTTCAGGTGAGATGTCTTTTTAAAAAGTTCTGCATCTGTATTCATTCAATTAAATGTACATTTGACTATTCTCCCCCCTCTTTTTTAAAAGAAGCAAAACCAGAATCAATTTAAAAAACATTGCAGAAACTGCTTCAAAGAGGAGATGGATTTCATCATTTTCTCACCAGTTAGTGCTGTGCACAACTGGCTTTTGCTTTAAGCACATACAACAGTATTTTCTAAGATCATTCTGGGAGAGAAGATTGAATAAGCCTCCTTCATTTGCCCAAGACTTAAGTCAGTGAAGCTGGTGGGCAAGAAGGTGAGGGTCTTTTCTTTGGTGGTCTCAGAGCTCTGACACTCATTACCATCTGACCTCAGGAAGGTTGCTACTACACTCTAGTCTTCCAAAAGGCCTTGAAGACCTATCTCTTTCAAGTTGTCTTTGCATAATTCATACATATGAAAGCTGAGATGTGCTTCTTCTAATTTATGTGCTGTGAAATTATGTCTTACCATGGGTTGGGTATGTTTTTTTCTTACTGGGGGCTTAGTAATTATGTGGGTGTTAATATTGTAGATGTTATATTGAATTTTTATTATGTGAGCCAACTTGGATGAGTTGTGCTCAGGAAGGCAGCCATATTTTAAAAATATTTTAAAAATCAAAATGTTGTCTAAAAAGAAACAACATAGTGAGCTAACAATTGAAATTATGAAAGCGCTCTCATATTCCCAGCACTTAAGTGACAGTATTTTGTAACTGAGAGAATTCTTCTACCAGATGACACATTTATTGCTTTTGTGATGGTTATGTGGAATGTGGCTGTGTGTCACAGTCTCTGTTTGGGATCTGTTTATCGTGTGTGTGTGTTTAAAAGTATTTCCCCTCTCTTGCCAAGAAGAGCACATGTAGCCTATTTTGTTGTTGTTGTTGTTTTTAATGGGGAGTGAACAGCTACATGATTTCCCAGTCCTCCTCCACCAATAACACAGCAGACCTTTCCACATACCCTGTTCTTTGCTCTGAACTTAGCGTCACTTGGATGATGTGATGTTGATCTACATGAGGGATGGCTAAAGCCTTTTATGGCGAGGGCCACATTAACTCATGGTCACCCCGCTGGTGATCGCCTGTCAGGCTGTGGCCAACATGTAAAAGTGGGCATGGCAAACAAGCCTCCTGCCAAGTGACTTTCCCTTCAGCTGTTATACATGTTTTAAACCATTTTATTCATTATTAAATTCAGTAAATAAATGAATATTATTCTTCAAAATGGATGTTTGGAGGGTCTTGGGGGCACAAAATCCATTTTGTCATCACAGTATCAGAGTGAGTTACCTTTGAATACAGCCATGAGAAAATTCTTTTTAAAAAATAATATAATAAGAATACAAAAGAAGTGGAAAATAATTGGTGGGCCTTGGGGAGCCACAGAAACATTTTGACGGCACAGCAGAGAATTCATAGGAGTGGTAAATAATAATAAAAACCTGTAATATTTAATTTAATATTTAACTTGTGTGTGTGTCCTGTTCAGAGTGGGTCCCACGAGACTGAGACGCTGGTGCAATTAAATCTTGTTTTATTAAAGTAATGGATACATCAAAAGCAGTGCGCTTCATAGAAACCCCTAAGCTAGCTCACTAGAATTCCCTAACTGCACTCTAGACATGCTCTGCAACATATGAAGAAAGTTGACTCAGCAGCTCGAACCTGAGGGCTGCAGTAGGGAACGTTTTGGATTGTAATCTCTGACTCCTTCGTAAGTCCAACCTCTGTTCTGTCCATTTCTCACGGCGTTGAGAGCGAGGTGGAGGGGGGCGTGCTTCCCCCACCTCATCAGAGAGAACCGGTTCCATAGCAACGGGCTCGAGGTCAGGGGGCGGGGAAGCGTTTGAAGTATCCCGAGAGCTGCTTGGTAGAGGGGGAGTCAAAGCGTGCTGTGACACATCGTCCAACTGCCCTTCTGGCATGTCTGGGGGCGGCGCACTCTCCCCTACAGAGACAGCACTGTCCGTGGGAATTGGCCCGAGCTCAACCTCGCTCCCCCTCCCAAGGTCTTGCAGACACTCAACAACTCCTGGATCCTCCGCGTCTTCTGACAGCTGAGAAACCTGAGACTCATGTCTTCCCCCTCCCTGGCCCCCTTGAGAGAGCTGAGGCTCAACAGTGTGGTGCAATATGTGTTAGCTGCCACTGTATCATAAACTTCAATACATCTATCTACCTGCCACACCAAAGGGCTGCCTCTTATCTTGTGGTAATTCCCTCCTGCCCAAAACTCCTACCTGTGTGACTTCCTCCTCTCCCCTCCCCTCCATGAGTTATATATGGATAATGTATCATTGCAGTTGAAAAAGTACTTGCATATGTGTCGTGCAAAAGCTAAAATGTGGAAGATCCCCAATAAGAGGTTCTTGTGTTTTTAAGGAGAAATGTGAACACTGACATTTGTAATGTAAGCACAGATATCACAGAAATGGCTAGGTTTTAGAAAGAATTGGGATTTTTTGTCATTTATAACAACCATGCTAAACTTCAAAATGTGGGTAATCAAATTTGATGGTTAAGGGACGTACGTTGCAAGGAAGAGGAAGGGGAAGTGAGGATTCTCTCCTTTCTTCTATTACTTAGTATAATTTCTTGATGGAAATGGAATCATTAACATGTTAGTGAATTTTTGCTGCTATTGGCACACTGAATTTCATTTTCCCATAAGAAATTAGACTGCATTGGAGTCTACCTAAGTTATGGATAAGTTGAGGCCTAAATGGCGTGTGTTACCAAGACCTGGGTGGGTGAACTGGGAGGAGTTGATCTGACTCAGCTTTGCCCCCATGGATACTCGGTTCAACACCTGCACAGGGGAGGGATTGCTGTGGTCTACAGAACTTCCATCTCTGTTATAAGGAAACCACTCTGTCTTGGAGCTGGCTGTGTGGGCCTGCACCTGCTGTTGGGCCAAGGAGTCAGGAAACTATGGTTGCTGCTGGTGTACCGTCCACCCTGCTGCCCAGCAGCTTCTCTGACTGAGCTAGCAGAGGCTGTATTGGCTGTGGTATTGAAGGAGCTCAGAACAATAGCCCTGGGTAATTTCAATGTCCATGCTGAGGCTGTCTCTTGGGACTTCACTGCCTCCATGACAACCATGGGGCTGTCTCAAGTTGTCACTGGCCTGACACATAAGGCAGGGCACTCCCTCGACTTGGCTTTTGCTCCAGATGGAGGAAGGGGTGGCTTGGAGATTGGGTGGTGGTGGATGTCACCCCATTGTCATGTCAGACCACTTCTAGTGACGTTTAGACTTTCAGTTCTGATCCTCCCCTGCAGGCATGGTGGACAGATTAAGATGGTCTGCCCTTGGAGAATAATGGAATCCACTGCATTCCTGAATGCCCTGGCGGAGTTCCCAGGAGATAGAGCAGGTGGCCCTGTTGAAGCCATTGTTACACCTGAGCACCCTCTCCTGCATTGTGGAGCCTAGTTTGCCCCTTGGTACACCAGTGAGCTAAGGGCAATGAAACAGGCTGGATGACGGCTAGAGAGCAAGTGGTGAAAGATGTGCTGTGAGGCTGACCGGGCACAAGTAAAACATCACAACCATGCCTACTGTGTGGTGGTGAGGGCAGTGAAGAAGTTCCACTTCTCTACCACCATTGCATCCTCAAATAGCTATCCAGTGGAGCTTTTCTGTATTGTAGGGGTCTGTTGACATTAACTCCAGGAAATTGAGTTTTAGACCCTTTGGATGTCCACTGTGAATTGTTTGCAAGGCACTTTGAGGGTAAAGTTGCTTGCCTTCGTAGCAATCTTGATGACTGCTGTAACTTTTTGGGATTGGTTTCAGTTGATGCAGCCTGATGATGTGGACAAGGTGCTTGCAACAATGTGACCCTTGCCCTTCTTTTATTTATTTACTTAATTAATTAATTTGTATCCTGCCCTTCCTCCCAGCAGGAGACCAGGGCGGCAACCAAAGCACTGAAACACTTTAAAACATCATAAAAACAGATTTTAAAATACATTAAAACAAAACAGCATTAAAAACATTAAAAAAAACAACTTTAAAAAAGGGTTAAAAACATTATTAAAAACATATTAAACAATTCTGACACAGATGCAAACTGGGATAGGTCTCAACTTGAAAGGCTTGGCTGAGGGGGGTTGACTGAGTAAATCCAGGATGTGGTCAATGCATTGTTGCAGGAGGGAGTAGTTCCAATCTCCCTGAAAGAGGCAGTGATCCGACCGCTCCTGATAAAGCCCACCCTGGACCCACTGGTTTGTGACAACTACTGCCTGGTCGCACATACCCCTTTTTTAGGGAAGGTGATTGAGAGGGTTGTGGCACAGCAATTGCCAGTACTCTTGGATGACACAGATTATCCTGACCCACTCCAAATTGGATTCACACTGTCGGTTGGCTGTTCCCGAGTTTGGATAATTTGGATGGGGTCATACTCCCTCTGAAAGAGCAGGTCCATAGTCTGGGGTGCTCCTGGATCCATCTTTGTCACTAGAAGCCCAGGTGACCTCAGTGGCTGGGAGTGTCTTTTACCAGCTTTGGCTGGTAAGACAGCTGCAGCCATTTCTGGACTGGGATATCCTGACCACTGTTGTCCATGCACTGGGAGCTTCCAGGTTGGATTACTGTAATGTGAGGCTACCCTTGAGGGTGGTCTGGAAACTGCAGCTAGTGGAAAATGTGGTGGCACGACTGCTCACTGGGGCAGGGTATCACCAACATGTCACCCCACTGATGAAATAATTGCACTGGCTGCCCATTAGTTACTGGGCTAAGTTCAAGTTTCTGGTTTTGGTGTACAAAGCCCTATAGAGCTTGGGACTGGGATACCTGAGAGAATGTCTTACCCGTTATATACCCAGTCGATCACTATGCTCTGCAAGAGGCTTTTTCCACACAACATTGGAAGTGGACCTTTAGTGTAGTGGTACCTACCGTTTGGAATTCCCTCCCCTTAAATATTAGACAGGTGCCATCTTTGTTATCTTTTCATTGCCTACTTTTCAAGATTGTATTCAGTTAATTATCGTCCATTATTAAGTAAAATGTATAAAGATATAAAAACTTGGAGAAAACTTAACCTATCCATCCTGGGTCGAATAGCTGCAATACGTATGAAAATAATACCCAGATTTCTTTATTTATTTCAAGTAGTCCCTATACTTATTGATCCTAAAATAATTCGCAAATGGTGGAATAATTTAAATGCAAAATTCAAAATAAAAACCAAGATTGGCTACAACTCAACTCAATCATTCCAGCGTGGGGGTTAGGATGGTTGCATACCTACCAGCTGGAGTATACCTTGAAGGGACCCTCACGTACAATCATATGCCATGAGACACACTACATCCTTTGAAAAGATCATGCTGGACAGAGGCTTGAGTGGAAAAGATCTGATCTCCGTGGTGTATAAAATACTAATAGAAACACACTCAGGAGATCTTTTAGGTCTTAAGAATCAATGGGAAAAGGTCCTGGATTTTGAATTACATTGACCTTTTTATTGGTGTCATATGATGGTGAAGACAGCCTTTTGTATTTCAAATTGTTGGTTATGTTCTATTTCTATTTTGAGTGCATTAACAGTTGAATCTGAAACTGCAGTTTGATGTAAAATCAGACGGATTACAATATGTTGCTACTTCAGCAATGACTCTAGCTGTTGGAAAAAAGAGGATGCATGTTTTCAGCCTGCTATGTTTAAACTACTTCATTTAAGGCAAGGTGGGCACGGTCAGTTAAAATCATAGGGCACACCTAGAATTTTGCTAGGATATATTTCACCTCCCACTGTTTTATCTTGTGCAAATTGAGACGCTCTTGAGGTCCACTGGAGACTATTCTGCAGAAGTCAGTGCCATTATTCCACAATTATGTTTGGAGTTTTTTTAGTGTAAATTTTGCAAAGTGTTGCTGTACTTCACATATTCACAGAAATAGAAACAAAAGAAAATGATTTCCTATAGAAAACTTCACTAAAATTGCAAAGTAAATCAGACATACTAAAGTGACCATCTGAACTATATCAACTGTCTTAATAATGTTGCTTCCTCCCTGCTAAAACAAGATCAGCACAGCACATGTCTTGTTTCTATTATTTGGGCTGATTGCAGGTGTTGCCATCACTCACCATATGCTCAGAGGCACATGTTATCAAATTCAGGTGTGGCCCCCTGATTAGCGAAGCCCAGCAGCTGTGAGGCTTTTAGAACACTGACAGTTGGTTCTTACTGAGCATGCCCCGCGTTATCATAGGGTTCCAGCCAAAGTTTATTAAATTAATTAAAAATCAGCCAGGCTTTTTTTTTTAACTTTTGAACTGCAGAAGATGAAGGTCAGAGTATGGGGCAAGGTCAGTATTAGGATTACAGGTACTCTGTGAATATGGCTGATTCTTAATGAATTTCAACAGATTATGAGAACTCTGACAGAAAAAAGTCCAAAAGGGCTCTGAGGTTTTTCTCTTTCTTTTTAGAATTTGAATTCTCGATTCTCTCTGACTGTTTTGTGTATCACCATGAAAATTGACAGGGTTGTTAATCAAGCTTTTCTGAGTTCAGAACTATAAGTTTTGTAAGGTTTTGTTTTGAAATGAGCTTATGGGAAGCATCAGAATGGCATGGGGGTATTTTCAATTTAACATTGCGGAATGCGACCATTCCATGCTGGCTATAGTATACAGCCACTCTTGTGGCTGTATAATCAGTCTTTTGAAGCTGCTGCTGCTTGCATTGGGATGAAATCCTCCATTTAATATCACATATAGTTTGGTCCTTAGAATGCCTCTAACAGCAGTGGCTCATACTTTTCTGTTGAATTTAGAGGCATTGTTACACAAGGGGTTTGTTTTTCACCTGGTGGGAATGCCCAATAATTCACCAGACAGGAGACCAGCTCTGATCCAATCACCTTTTATTGATTATCACAAGCTTTTGCAAAAGGAGACTGACCCTCGACTCACGTCTGAAGGTTCAAGTCTGGTGCATGGTTACATGTGCATAGGTTATATAGGTTTCTTAACACACTCCTTGCTCCCCCTCCCATCGACAGCACTTCCCATTTCTCTGCCATAGGATTGCCTTGAGCCGCCGCCCTTTGGCTGCTTGCCAACTGTGTACATGTTGTCCACTCATACCCCTCCCTCCTTGTGTCTTTCAGTGCTTTCCACATACCCTGGGTGACTTTGCATCACAAGCATCGCAAGATATTCTTGTTCCTGCAGAAGTCCCCTTATGGCTGTGTCAGCTGCTTCTTCCTGTTGCTACACAGCAGAGCGGTCCTATTGACTCATAATGGTCAGGCAATGCCTGTGCATTGTGTTTCACCCTTGTTTCCAACTGCCTGCCTATGGAAAGGGGAAGTAACTGGGGCCAGTGCTGGGTTTTTTTCTGCTGCATACTTTTAAGCAAGCATAAAATTTTCATGTTACATTTCCCCTTGATTTACTTTGATTTGCTTTATATTCACTCCCCCCCCAGAATCACACCTTGATTAATTTTATTCCCAAATCACACCTTGTATCACAATCCTCCCTCAAAAAGCCTTTAGGGGATTGGGCTTTCATGCTCTTGTGGGGTACCTCCAAGTGCAACATCCTCATATTCCTCTTCAGTGGGAGGTATCCCCTGATACTTCAGCATCATTTGTTTGTGCGTGATGCTTTTAACCATTCTTACAATTAGCAAGCGAATACATGGAATAAAACAAGGCAAAACCACTAAAATGAGTAAAACTAGGCAGAAAATAAGGAAGCCCCTTCTAAGCCATGCCAGGTCAGGCAGCCAGCTTGTAGCCCAGTCCCAATTCAATCCATTCCACGTCTGGACAGGTACATGAGCCACCTCCTCTATTTTTTTTAGGTGCTTTTCCAATAGCTCCCCATTTCCATCTATCATCACGCAACAGTCAGAAATATTTAGGTACCCACAGAGACCACCTTGGGCAGCAAGTAAGAAATCCATTCCCAGTTTGATTTGTAAAATACTCTGCCTTATGTCTTTGATATCTTCTGCCAGTAAGCGAAATGCTGCTACTGTCTTGTTTGCTACTATCCCCACTACTGCCTGCAAGCGAATAAGGCGATTTGTTAAGTAGTGGGAAGTTCTGGTTCCAAAGGTGGGTTCCCACGTTGCAGGGCCTACCCAATCTAGGATTCTTTCCGCCGTCCAAATTTCTCCTTTCCATTCTTGGGTTCCTCCACTAGCTACTCCTTCCTCAAGTTTTGTAGATCTGGCTATTCTTTGGTGCACTGGGCCGTAGACTTTAAGATTAGTATCATTATATACAGATATGGGTGGGAGCAGAAGGGCCACATAACATGTACCCATCCAGTTGGCTGGGAGTTCTTTATATGCCCTGGTGCCACAGACAAAATGATGCCCCAACCTGGCTTTTATACCATCAGGGAACGGTCCCCTATCCCCAGGGCGGGTTCCATCTAAGTTTGAGAACATGTTTCTTCTTCCCTTCCTTGGGTCATACCATCCTCCTTGAAAAGTGCTACTAAAGAACAAATCCTTTGCATGCATTGTACAGAGGATTGGTTCAATACCCTCTCCCTTGCACGATATACTTTGGTGATTTCGATTCACTGGTGTCCCTACTTCATACCATGTTTCCTTGAACCCATCCAATGCTCCAAAGTATATGGAGTTTATCATAATACCTAAGGGTAGTTCTAGGGCAGCTGCACAAGCACATCAACATTAACTCAGTGTGACGCTTTCCGTGGCACTCATCCTCTGATCGTTTTAGATCTCGTGTGCCATTCAGATGGGTGCTATTCCACAACCCTTTATACTTGGCACAATCAAGGCCCTCGGGCCAAACTGGAGTGAGGTGCCATTTAAGGATTATGTCACACTTAGAAATTCCAACTGGCGTGCTAGCCTCCCCCTTCCGTGACTCTCTTTGGAAACACCACGTTCCAATCTTGGGGTTAACCTGATACCAGTTTTTCCCGGTAGTGAAGTTGTAAGTACTCCAGGTATCATTTATATTTCAATGTTGCACATGTAGGACTGTTTCCTGATACACATGCCCATAGGCTGTCAAGGGAAGGGGTCTAAAAGGGAGAAAATTTGTGCTGCTCCCTCCTGCGTGTGCACACACCCAGCAACTAGAAAAGTTGAACTCTTGCACCACCCTATGGATTAAATTTATAACAGAATTTTCTGGCTCCTCTGCCTGTACACAGAGGAAAAGTGTCCAAACCCACAGCAATCTCATTTTAGTATGTGTTATGGCTCCTACTTATAGAAGAAATAATCTTGTCTTCTATATGGCCATACGGGTTGATACCAATAGTTGTGGGCGTTGGTGCAGGTCAGGGAGATCAGGACCACCCCTCTCCTATTTAGATACAATCCTCCAAATAATCCTGGGATTGGATACTGATATTCACGGAACAAAGATATGCTACGATAGGTTCCTACTACAGTTTGGAATTCTGGCCTATTTGCACCCCCCATTCACCCGCTTTCTTCTATCTCATCTCGAGTGGTTGCAGCAAAGAAAATACAACACAATGATTACAATCACAATCCCACAGAGCTTAACTATTGCCCTTCCCCCAAAAATATCCCAGTAAGCTACTCGAAGTCTAACATAATAGTCCATGGAGTGCATTTTATTCACTCTTCCTCTTGAACCTCGCCTTCAGGCCGAGACCCGGTACTGCCTTCGATAGCACTTTTCTTCTGGGCTCTTCGTCCATCCCTCAGCTATTGGGAGGTCCTTGGCTACCTCCTTCACTGGTTCCACTAGTGGTGATGCTGCTTTCAGTCTGCTTATGTGGATCCATTTCGTCACTCCGTTCAGCTTTACTGCAGCATGGGTCGTCAACAGTATCTGCTTTGGGTCACTCCACTTGTCCTTGAGGGGCTCCTGCTCCCACTTCCGGACACGAACCCAGTCTCCTGGTTGGTAGGAATGAGTAGGTCCTTCCAGCGGCAGTCTCTGGAATTTTCTAGCGTACCCATGGAGATCATGTAGTACAAACTGCAGGGCAGTTACATATTCCACAACAGCATTGTCCCCCAACATCATATTTACAGCAGGACTTGTCCCTTGCCCCAACCGTGGTGGCCTGCCATATAAAACCTCATATGGTGACAATTTAGTCTCCCCCCTTGGACTACAACGAATTCGGGTTAGGGCAAATGGTAGTGCCTCCGGCCATTTCAGTTTAGTTTCTCTGCAAATTTTGGTTACAGTCTGTTTGGTCGTGCTAACGGTCCTCTCAACCTGGCCAGAGGACTGCGGTCTCCAGGGCGTGTGTAGTTTCCATTGGATTCCTAAAAAGTCACTTACATGTTGGACCAGCTTCGAAACAAAATGTGGTCCCTGGTCAGATTCAATGCATTCTGGCAACAAGAACCTTGGTATTATTTCCTTCATCAATATCTTAGCCACAACTTGTGCTGTTGCATGGTGACAGGGAAAAGCTTCCACCCATCCTGAGAGTTGGTCCACTATCACTAACAAATATTGCCACCCCATTGTCCTTGGGAGCTCTGCAAAGTCTATTTGGATGCGTTGGAAGGGGTAGAAGGCCCACAGTTGGCCTCCCATCGGGGCTGGAGGCCTTGGACCTGCTGCATTCAAGGCTGCACATGAGGGACATTGTGCTGCTGCTCTCTGGGTCTCTACATATAGTCCTGGTGCAATTACATATTGTGCCATCAAATCTCCCAGTGCGCTCCCTCCCAGATGTGTGGCGTTGTGCATATTTAACACCAAGTGTTGTAGCAAGGGATGGGGAATGATGATCTGCCCTCCCGGCACTTGCCACCACCCTCCTGGGAGGAGTTTAGCTTTTGCTTCTCGAGCTCCTTGGATTTCTGCTGGGGAGTAAATTGCTTGATAGCTAGACAAGTCAAGTGATGGAATTAACGCTCCTTCCATTTCAGGCTCCTGTTTACTTAGAGCTGCCTCTTTTGATACTTGGTCTGCCAGTCTATTTCCTGCTCTTAACACTGGATCTTTACATCTGCCATGGGCTGGTACGTGTATCATAGCCACCTTCTTGGGTTTGAGCAGTGCACTCAGAAAGGCCTTAACTTCAGTCCCATTTTGAATAGGCTGCCCATTGCTACTTAGGAATCCTCTCTCTTTCCATAGGGCTCCAAAGGCATGTGTAAT
The DNA here is from genome assembly GCF_030035675.1 of Rhineura floridana. Classification (NCBI taxonomy): domain Eukaryota; kingdom Metazoa; phylum Chordata; class Lepidosauria; order Squamata; family Rhineuridae; genus Rhineura; species Rhineura floridana. The sequence continues at coordinate 138,595,866 of NC_084481.1, read as the reverse complement.
TCCAAAAATATACTTAGAATCAGTATACAAATTGATTTCTTTGTCTGCATATAAGTCCAGAGCCTTAGTGGCAGCCCACAGCTCCGCTTGCTGGGCTGACCAGCATGGGGGAAGAGCCTGTTTCCACAAAATGTCTTTGTCTTTAGTAACCGCAGCCCCGGTACAGCGTTTGCCCTCAATCACTTGGCTGGACCCGTCCACAAAGATCCTATTGGCTCCTTCTATTGGGATGTCTCTCAACCCAGGTCTTATGCTGGTATCTCGGTCTAGGACCTCTAGACAATCATGGAACAACTCCCCCGGTTCAGGGAGTAAGGTTGCTGGGTTTAAGGTGTTACAGACCGACAGAGTCAGGTTGTTACGACCTGTCAGCAGATTCTCATATGAGGTCTGTCTCGAAGGGTTGAGAACCTTGTCTGCCTTTGTTCCCAGGATTCTGGCTACATTGTGTGGACCCGTTATTTCCAACTGTGCTCCCATGACAATTTTCTCTGCCTTTTGCAATAAGCAGGCTGCCTCTGCTACAGCTCGCAAACAGGTCGGCCACCCTTTTGCAACTGGGTCTAGTACTTTGGAGTAGTACCCAACAGGTCTCCACTGGTTTCCCCATCTCTGCGTTAAGACTCCTGAAGCAACGCCCTTGTTTTCGCTTACATACAGTCTATAAGGCTTGTCCCCATCTGGCAGAGCCAAGGCTGGGGGTGCATTTAGGGCTTGTTTCAATTCCCTAAAGGCTTTTTCCATTAACATGGTCCATTGCCACTCTTTGAGTCCTTCTTTTGTCAGTGACTCATAAAGACCAGCCGCTTTAACACCAAACTCAGGGATCCATTGTCTACAGAAGCCTACTAATCCCAAGAATGCTCGCAGTTCCTTGGGGTTTCGGGAACTGGACATGCCACATATTGCCTCTCTTCTTTCTGGTCCTAAGCATCTGGTCCCTTGTTTAATCTGGTAGCCCAGAAAAGTCACCTCCTCCTGGCACCATTGTACTTGTGTCTTTTGACACTTTATACCCTTTTCTGGCCAGTTCCTTCAACAGAGAGTTGGTTGCAGTGAGGCAAATCTCCCTATTTGGCCCACAGAGCAGAATATCGTCTACATAAACCAAAACCGGGGTCTGGGGGTTGTTTTCCCGCCATCCCTCCAAGTCCTTTTGAAGGGCCTTTGTAAATTCTAAGGGAGAGGATAGAAATCCTTGGGGCAGCACATTCCAGGTTAGTTGATGGATCCTCCCCGTCTGGGAGTTCTCCCATTCAAAGGCAAATAGATTTTGACTATCTTCATGCAGGGGGATTGAGAAAAACGCATCTTTTAATTCCAATACAGTAAAATGGGAGGCCTCAGGTGGGACCTGGGCGAGTATAGTGTGTGGATTCGGGACTACAGGGTGGTCTCCGGCCACTTTAGAGTTAATAATTCGCAAGTCTTGTACTAAATGGAAAACTCCAGGTTTCCCTGCTTTGGGGACCCCCATGATAGGCGTATTATGAGGTGAAGTAGTCTCATGCAGCCATCCTTCCTTCAGGAATTGCTGGATAAGGCGTTGCAGACCTGCTCTGACTTCTTGCCTGAGGGGATACTGCCTCACTGGCTGTGGCTTCGCTCCAGGTTTTAAGGTTACTCTCACTGGCTGTGCCTCCAAAGCTCTAGCCAGGTTGCCTTTGCATGGCCACACTTTCTCGGGGACATCCACTGCCTCCTTTTCCCATGGTATCTCTGGTTTAGGTTTATGCTGCTCCACCTCCCTCAGGGCCATTTGATAAGAAGAACTGCAACATTTAGGGATAGTTACTTTCATCTGATTTCCTTCAAACAAAATGGAAGCTTGCAGTTTTGTCAAAATGTCTCTGCCCAATAGGGCAACAGGGCAATCTGGTGATACCAATAATTCATGTTGTATATATCCATCTCCAATTTTAGTCAACTGGGGCCATGTAAAATGTAGATTTTGCTTTATTCCATCAATGCCTTCCACCTTCTTAACGTGGGGGCTTATTTGGTCAGGTTTTGCCCCTGGTAATATCGAGTAGGTAGCCCCGGTGTCAATAAGGGCCCTATATGTATGTTCCCTAACTTTAAGAGGCACAGTTGGTTCTTCTAGCCTCTTAGGGGACTGGCCCGACCACCTTCATTCTGAATCTTCCTCATACTCAACCAGCTCCTTTTCCGCTCGAAAAGTCCCTTCTTTCTTTGGGTATGGGCCTGCAGGTGGTTTCTCCTGCGTCTGGGCTTGGATGCAATCCCTAGCCCAATGGCCCTTTTTCCCACACCTTGCACACTTGTCTCTCTTTAATCCCCGTCTCTGTCCTTCTCGCTGGGGGCAATCTCTGGCCCAATGTCCTTTCCTAAAACACCTTGCACATTCATCCTGCTTCACCTTCCTTCTGCCATTTTGAGAATCTCTGACTCCCGTGGCTATTGCCGCAGCCATCATGCTACATCTCTTTTCACTTTCCTTCTTTTCTACTTGATCCCGATTCACAAACACCTTAAAACTCACATCCACTAGCTGTGCAATGGGCATTTCCGCTTCCCCATCCAGTTCCTGCAACTTTTTCCTTATATCTGGGGCTGCTTGGGCAATGTACATGGTTTTCAAGAGCCGACCATTTTCGGCTGCATCAGGGTCCATATTACTATACTGGTGAAATGCCTTTTGTAACTTTTCCAAATAAGCCGCTGGATCCTCTTCCTTCCCTTGCCGTACCTCATAGATTTTACTTAGATTACACGCTCAGGGAACAGGACTCTGTAATCCATTTAAAATCAGCCTTCGATAGTTCACTAACGCTTCTGCAGGACCTGTCCTGGAGTTCCACTCCGGGTCCCTAGTAGGGAAGGCATCGGCTGTGGGGGTCCCACCTTGCTGTCTGGCCTCAGTTTCTGCTAGCCTTCGAGCTTGACTAACTACCATTGTTCGCTCTTCTGGGCTAAGAAGAGTTTGCAACAGAGTCTGGATGTCTCCCCAAGTCGGGTTGTGACTCAGGAAAATGGACTGGAAAAGATCATTCATCCTTGTGGGGTCCTCTCTCAGGGTAGGGGTCTGATTTTTCCAATTAAACAAATCAGAGGTGGAGAATGGGGCATACACATATGCTGCCTGACCTCCTTGGGTAACCACTTCTCTCATAGGATAATGACCCGCAGGGTTCTTATCCTTTTTAGACTGTGACCTTGTCTTTACTCCTGCTTTTGGGGCTTCTACTTCCTCCGGGTCTGATTCTTCAGACTCGTCATGACTGGGTGTGGGAGTTGAGGTATCTTTTTGCTGTTATCGCATCCATCTATCCTGTCTTTCTAAAGCCGCTGCTAATTTCTGATTTAAAAGTTCTTGACGCCTTTTCTCCTCCTCTTGCTTCTTGTGCATTTGCTCTATTTTCTTAATCAACTCATCTCTGTCTAGGACCTTACTCGCCTTACTCTTGTGGCTGTATAATCAGTCTTTTGAAGCTGCTGCTGCTTGCATTGGGATGAAATCCTCCATTTAATATCACATATAGTTTGGCCCTTAGACTGCCTCTAGCAGCAGTGGCTCATACTTTTTTGTTGAATTTAGAGGCATTGTTACACAAGGGGTTTGTTTTTCACCTGGTGGGAATGCCCAATAATTCACCAGACAGGAGACCAGCTCTGATCCAATCACCTTTTATTGATTATCACAAGCTTTTGCAAAAGGAGACTGACCCTCGACTCACGTCTGAAGGTTCAAGTCTGGCGCATGGTTACATATGCATAGGTTATATAGATTTCTTAACACACTCCTTGCTCCCCCTCCCATCGACAGCACTTCCCATTTCTCTGCCATAGGATTGCCTTGAGCCGCCGCCCTTTGGCTGCTTGCCAACTGTGTACGTGTTGTCCACTCGCACCCCTCCCTCCTTGTGTCTTTCGGTGCTTTCCACATACCCTGGGTGACTTTGTATCACAAGCATCGCAAGATATTCTTGTTCCTGCAGAAGTCCCCTTATGGCTGTGTCAGCTGCTTCTTCCTGTTGCTACACAGCAGAGCGGTCCTATTGACTCATAATGGTCAGGCAATGCCTGTGCATTGTGTTTCACCCTTGTTGTTTCCAACTGCCTGCCTATGGAAAGGGGAAGTAACTGGGGCCAGTGCTGGGGTTTTTTCTGCTGCATACTTTTAAGCAAGCATAAAATTTTCATGTTACATTTCCCCTTGATTTACTTTGATTTGCTTTATATCCACCCCCCCTAGAATCACACCTTGATTAATTTTATTCCCAAATCACACCTTGTATCACAGCATGTGACATGCCTGATAAGCAGAAATAGCCAATGTATTGCCCTCCAGATGTTGTGAACATCTGCCTCAGCCAGCATGGGCAATGGTCAGGAATTATGGGAGTTGCAGTCCACAACATCTGGAAGACACCACATATGATACCCTGATACCTTTAGGATCAGGCTGCCTATCCTATTTGAAGTGAATGGCTTCCAGCTTTCATACTTGGGCCCAGATTTTCAATCCAATTTATTAAAACTTTTTGACTATCAACTGAATAAAAGCACTTGGGACTCAATCAAGAAACTGAAGATAATGTAGGTTAACTGGTTTGTGAGTTGGCTGCCTTGAGTTTAGAGTTTGTGAAGATTTTTTGCTTTTCTTTCTTCAGTGTATTTAATTGTTACTCATATGCTATGAGGGATACAAACATATTTCTTCAATGCAACAGATAATCATGCAAGAACATCATATTTGGCCAGAACTCAAGCTGCAGCAGTTTCCCACTATTAGTTTCTTACTGGGAAAATGAAATTATTTTATATGCCTATTCTTTCAGCCAGTGCATCTGCACACTGGTTGTCTCATGTACTGCACATCCAAGTATCTTTGTAGGCTTGCATGTGGACTTATGAGTGCAGCAAGTACCAAGCAAGCACTATACATATGAGGGGCCCAGAAGCCTGGGGATATGGAAGTGGAACACACTCTCTGTTCCTTGCAGTATGCTGCTGGCTGAGACTGCAATCTCGCCCTGCATATTGCTAGGGCTGTCCATATCATTCATTTCAATAGGTGACCTTTTTTACCATGCAGATTGCATGTGCAGGAGCTAGGATGTAGCTTGGGACTGCAGCATGGGGTGAAGGTTTAAAGCCCTCTAACTGGATCATGCTGCCATGTAGGCAACTGGTAAAAAATAAAAACCAGCACTCAAGGGCAGAACTATGTAGTTAAGTGTAGTTTGGCCTTCAGCGAGAACAGCGGTTTTGTTTTTTCTCATGTTTTGATGTACCCACCATTTTTAAAACAGTGAATGCTTTTTGAAAGCGTTTCCCATGCTTTATTCCTTGACCATATAACACATCTGCTGTGTGACTGTAGCCTGTTCTTCTGCTCAGTTTATGGAGATATCTGCAGAGTATGTATGTTGTTTTCTGCTTACCTGTATGCAAGGGCCTGGATGAGATCATCTGTGGTTACTGGTATTGTAGCAGAAGAATTGTTAGTATTATTAGTGTATGCAATAGCTGTACAATTTAGAACAGAGAACTTTCTGCAATCTCTGCCTTTTGACCCCCTAGGTTTTGCCTAGGAATGAGTGGACACTTATTAGCATGAAATCAAGTCTTGGAATTTTCTGTCAAAAACCTTTGGAAAGTCAGAATGTAGCATGGCTTTTTTTTTAAAAAAAAGAGAGTAATGAATGGAATTAAGGGACCGAAACTGACACAAATCCTCAAAATATATGACAAAGCTAGTGCTTTGAAAGTCAGCAGAACAGAAATGTAGGTTGAACGGTGGGTGAGTCATTCTTTTTAATATAAATGTCATAGTCTACTGGTTTCATTATTTCTTTCCCATCCCTTAAGCAACAGTATAAACTAACAAGACCTGAAGGAAATGTGGCTTTAAGTTTCAATGCCTGTAGGGAGTGGTATGCCTGTCTAAACATCAGATTGTGGTCTAATAAATATTGCATGAACATCCACACATTGCTTATTTAAACTGAGACGTCCCAGAAATTATGCTTGTTCCTGTAAGTATATTATGTGTGCCAGTGCATTAAAATAAATACATTTGGGAGTTAAAAGTATGTCACTAGAGTATTGCTAGCAATAATGCTTGCATATGGTACAAGGACAGATTTTGTATATGTATTATGGAAGGAGAGCAACTGAGACAGTAGTAAAATTGAAATTTGAGCTTAGCAAGTGACTCGAGGAACAGTCGGCCCCTCTGAATTTGGGAGCCTATTATCTTATTTCAGCACACTTCATGAATCAGCAATGTAATCTGCTCATAGCAGACCTGAATGGCTCAGCATTCCGTCAGAAACTCTGTCAGAATATCAGTGGATGTCTGATTGTGAACTTGTCAGTGTGACAAATGGGGCACACTGATAAAGATGAAGTTTTCTGTTTTTACACATGGTTGCAAAAGTAGCACATGTTGGCAATTCTCCCAGAATGAAGAATGTATCTGCAGGAGACAAAAGGGAAAAGTATTTTCTTCCTCTTTCAGATGTAAACATTTTTACAGTATGCTTCTTCCCCTCTTCCTCTTCCAAACTTTTGTTTTAGCTATAGATAGAGAAATCCATGCAGCACCCCATACAAGTGAGAAGTTAATTCAGCTCTTCCGGAATAAAAGTGAGTTCACATTTCTGGCCACCCTACAGCAGCAACCATTGACTTCGGGAGTCATTTTATCCATCAGAGAATTGGAGCACAGGTAAGGAGAAATCTGTGGCTTATGTAAGCCACTACTGACACCAATAAAAATACATTGTGTATTTAATGATTTATGGTGATATTGTATTAAAGTAGTGAAGCAATGAAATATCTTGTTTTAATAGATTTCAGGTTCTTTGTTTTTAGATTTTTCAAAGAGGCAGGAATGCCATGCTTTAGAACGGAGTGGGGAACCTCTGGCCTGCCAGGCCCTCTCATTTGATCCACTAGGTCGTTTTGGACAAGAGACACTTGTCTGTCCTACACCTGATGATATATATAACATCAGGTGAGGGGCAAGTAAAGATGGGGCTTTGCAGGCACCGTCAATTGGCAGTGCCTGCAAAGCTGCGTCTGTAGAACTTCCTAAGTGGTGAAGAACACCAGGTTGTCGGGCTCTTTCGATGTGCTGTACAAAGTGATTTCTAAGCCCTTTGCTCAGCACTTCCCAGTGCACAGAGCTTGGAATTCCCCTTGTGCCACACTTCCGAAGGGGCTCTGCAAGCTCCTTTGGAAAGAAACAGAAATCTCAATTTTAAAAAGAAGTATTTTCTTCCCCAGAGGACAGCAGTTAGGAGTTACCACCTATCACCTGATAGGCAGTAACTCCAAGCTCACTGGAATGGCTGTGCAACTCGGTCACACAGCCAATCCCTGCAGAAAGTAGGCTTGGGGTTACTGCCTAATAGCTGTGATAGGGGTGATGCCAGGCCTTGCAGTACTTCAAAGGGCTATTTGCAAGCCCTGCATAGGGCTTTGAAGTCCCAAAGTGCTGCAAATCTTTGTCTTCCTGATATAAATTGGGCAGGTGAGCAGGGCTGCCTACCTGTCAATCACCTGATGTCACAGTGCTGTCAGATGGTTGGTGGGTGGCCCCAACCACCTGCTGAATTTGGCCTGCCATGCTTGAGAAATAAAGATCTGGCCTGCTGGGCTGAAAAGGCTCACCATCCCTGCCTTAGAATGACATCTCGCAAGCATATTTGAACTATGGTTCTCTCTGCATGGCACTCCCTGCTGAACAGAGAAGCACACAAAAAAAGCATGGAACTGCTTGTTTTCTCGTGTTATTCTTATTTATTTCGTTTGTTCTATAATTTATAGCCACTTTCCAAAAACGTTTAATTCAAGAGAGTTTCCTCAAAGTAAAGACACTATGTGGTTAAACAATAAAACTTTTAATAACAACAATAACAACAGAAATAATTTAAAATACAAAATAAGCATTGGCAGAGTCATAAGAGAAGCAGATAAAAGTCAGTCATTTAGCCAGTGCCACAGACTAGGTGAAACAAGTGGCCCTGAACTTTCCTGATTAACGTAGAGAGTGTGAGAATGAAACTGTACTGTGTTCCTTAACAGGCATATGGTGTTCCCAAGGCTTTTCATGGCATTTTGGCCTGGGCACTAATTGAACACATTTTCCAAATAGGTAGAATATACACAAGCTATATTTTGAGTGCATTTCTGTGAATGTAAATATTTCTATAAGTGAATATATCCTACACGTATTTATTTAATTAATAAGAATTTATTTAATAATTGTAATTGGAAGAAATGATTTTACTGGACTGTCCAATCCCAGTGCATTGGAAGAGGGATGTTGAAATAAATAAATAGTCTTGGTCTTGCATGCTTCATGTTCTTTTGCAAATTCTGTAGAGTAGAAACTTTGTTAAAAGAGTTCCGGTGGAGCAGCTGAAGGGAAGCTTGTCTTTTGCTAAAATCCAACCCAGTCCCTCCCTTTATCCACCCCTTTCTTTCAAATCCTATAGTTTTTTTTTATTTATTCCTTTTAATTTAATCTGGTTGTTTCTGAGTTTTGTGTTGCTTGCTTTTTTTTAATAGGGTAGTGGATCCTTCAATTTAGGATTGTTCAGTTTACTGACTCAAGTGATTTTATTCAGCCTTATGCTATGCTGCCTATGTTAAATTCTTTGTGCCTTTGTGTATGTACTCTTCATACACAGTCTTTAGCCTGTACTGGGTGATTTTTACATATTTATTATCAAGTCAGGATATTTTAATAGTTTAAATTCCTTTTGTCTGTGTGTGTGTAGCACAAGTGTGTGTGCACACACACATACACACGCACAATTATATGTTACTAATTACAATATTATTATGTGCACAAGCCTTCTCGTGGTTGCCATAAGCAGCAAAGCATCACTCATGTCCTTGATCATCATCATCATTACACAGTCACACCTCTATTATGAAAAAATTATTAGCAATTCATTATTGTGTCTGATTACGAGGCATGCATGTGGTTCTGGCAGCAAACCACATAGTGTCCCCAGGGACAGAGTTAGGGGCAACGGAAAAAATGTGGTAGCAACACTGGCCTTTTGAGTTCTCTTTCCGTCAAGCTCAAACACATCTTCACTGTTGTAGACAGCATCAGTTCCTCTTGCTTGGGGAAGAATTTGAGTTGAAGGTCAAGGGCAGAGTGAGGATGACAAGTCTTCTAACTCTCAAGCTTTGCCCCATCAAGAAACAGATGCAGTGTAGGCAAGCCACAATGGAGGATTTGGGGTGGGGGGATTATGGGTCCAATGGCCCACATCAGCCTGTTCCTCACTTCAAAAGACTTTGCTTGTTGCTCTGTGTGTAACACCACCAAGGGTTACCTACTTATTAATGAATCTGTGGCCACAAAATAACAGGAAAGAAAGCATATCCTTTTTATCTCCCCCCTCTGCAAACAAACAAACAAACAAACAAACTTTAAAGGTGCCTAGCACAAACAGTTTAGGGCTTATTTATCTCTAATTTGGCAGATTTCTGACATAGGAGTACTTTTGTGATATATGCTATTTTCATACAAATTGTCCATAACACAATAGGGGTGATTAAGTGAATCCTTTTTTAACCACTCCAAATCTATGACAACTGCCCTTGTGGAAGAATCTTTGCAGCTATCCTTGTGAAATTTCACAGAATTTATCTTCTCTGTATGGGCAACGTGCCTATAGATGTGTCTAGCATGAAAAGCCCTGGACATATTTGCCTGTACTTTGGTGGCCTTAATCCATTCTGGTAGGGTTCCTGTGCCTGAAAATTCTACCCACTTCTGTCAAAAGGAGAAAAAAGTTATAGAAGTTTTTGATTTTCCCAGTTATGTGTAGGAAATGAAGCCTTGTTTCCCCTGAAAGTAGAGTTGGCATTGGAACCTGAGCCAAATTGGGTAGTCTCTAAAGTGCTTTGGACCAAGGTGGGTTGTTTTCTGAAGCATCAAATTGGGGTCTGGACTGGATCTTGTGGTTAGTGCACACTCCTAAAGTCTATTGCAGGTGTGTGTCTTTAAGTGTCTGGAGAACAAATCTATCCTTAGTCTGTCTGTAAAAATATTGATTAGTAAAAAATACTTCCAATGACTTAGCCAGGAGTTACAACCCTTGTTTCTTCTTTAGTTTATCATGCATGACTTGTGGTTTACTTCTTCACAGATGTTAAATTTACCAAGACTGAACTATTGTCTACTTCCTGCTTCACTATGTTTTATTTCATTTTAAAATGGGTTCTGTAGTTCTTCAGATCCAGTAATTAGATCCGTATTAAAATTAGTATCTTCAGTGACTTCTGTATAGTGAGCTGTTTAATGTGTCTTCCTAACACATCAATATTCATTTTTAAACAGGACCGGCACCAGAGGGTGGCCAGGTCAGGCCCTGTCTGAGGGCCCCTGAAGGGCCCCTCCTTAGGGTGAGTGGGTAGCGCTCCCTTTTGCGATCTGTGGCAGCGTGAGCTCCCGACCCTGCTGCAGATCACAGAGAGGGAGCTCCCAGGCACCCCCTACTACCATGCAGGCCCGCAACGCCCACCTGCATGCCCCACCCATCTCTCCCTTGAAGTAAACGCTGCCTGCACTGTGGGTGCAAGCCTGCCATCAACCAAGATGGTGGCTGAGGTTTCCCTAAGGGGCTGATGCCCCTGCCACCATATTGGTTGATGGCAGGTATGCATGCGCAGGTGTGAAAGTAAGGGACATAAAGTAAATGAATATACTGTCTGGGTGACAGGCTCATTACTCATAATTTTCACAATAAATAAATGGCATGACTTGTTCTTCTGTGTCTAAAATGCTTAACCTAAAATGGCAGATATTTTTTGCCTCTGTTCGTTCATTTTCATAGAAGCGCAGGGGTTTTAATATGTTTGATTGGTGGTCATGACTATAAGAGATATGAAATGCAAAGTAAGTATCTCTGAGTGAAAACCAGCAGGACAGACGCTGCTGGTAGAACAGGTTTCCATTTTCCCCAGCAGTCCTCTATGTGACCCTGCAAATCTGAAGATTTTAGGGAAGGGGGACTGCAGGATGGATGAGTCCACCTGCACAAAGTTGTATTAAATTTGGACTAAATTTTAATTTAGGGTTTTTATTTATACATGATAAATAAATCATATTTTATTTATTTATTTATTTCATTTTTAAACCACCCATAGCTAATAGCTCTCTGGGCGGTGTACAAAAACAGAGTTAAAATACAATGTTACAGTAAAATCCATTCCAAATAACAGGAGAATTTAAAACATTCACATAAACATTAAACATTAACAGTAAACATTAAAATGCCTGGGAGTATAGCCATGTCTTAACCTGGCGCCTAAAAGAAAATAGCGGAGGTAAGCTATTCCACAATTCGGGGGCCACCACAGAAAAGGCCCTAGATCTAGTAGTAATCCTCCGGGCATCTTGATGAGTTGGTACCCGGAGGAGGGCCTTAGATACTGAACGAAGTGGATGGGTAGGTTCATAGCAGGAGAGGCGTTCCACAAGGTACTGCGGTCCCACACCGTGTAAGGCTTTATAGGTCAAAACCAACACCTTGAATCTGGCTCGGAAACAAACAGGTAGCCAGTGCAAACGGGCCGGGACAGGTGTTATATGCGCGGACCGATTGGTCCTCGTCAGCAGCCTGGCTGCCGCGTTTTGCACTAGCTGTAGTTTCCGAACTGTCTTCAAGGGCAGCCCTACGTAGAGTGCATTACAGTAATCCAATCTAGAGGTTACCAGAGCATGAACAACTGAGGCGAGATTGTCACTGTCCAGATAGGGGCGTAGTTGGGCGACTAAGCGAAGATGGTAAAACGCATTCCGTGCCACCGAGGCCACTTGAGCCTCAAGCGACAAGGAAGGGTCAAAAAGGACGCCCAAACTACGAACCTGTTCCTTCAAGGGGAGTGTAACCCCATCTAGATCAGGTCGAACATCCACCATCTGGGCAGAAAAAGAGTTCACCAACAGTGTCTCGGTCTTGTCTGGATTGAGTTTCAGTTTATTAGCTCTCATCCAGTCCATTATCGCGGTCAGGCAACGGTTTAGCACATCAACAGCCTCACCTGAAGAAGGTGAAAAGGAGAAGTAGAGCTGCGTGTCATCAGCATACTGATGGCAACGCACTCCAAAACTCCTGATGACCGCACCCAGAGGCTGCATATAGATGTTAAAAAGCATGGGGGACAAAACCGATCCCTGAGGGACTCCACAATGGAGAGTCCAGAGTATCGAGCAATGTTCCCCAAGCACTACCTTCTGGCGACGATCCGCTAAGTAGGAGCAGAGCCACTGCCAAGCAGTGCCCCCAACTCCCAACTCCGTGAGCCTCCCCAGAAGGATACCATGGTCGATGGTATCAAACGCCGCTGAGAGATCAAGGAGAATCAACAGGGTCACACTCCCCCTGTCCCTCTCCCAACAGAGGTCATCATACAGGGCGACCAAGGCTGTTTCAGTGCCAAAACCGGACCTAAAACCGGATTGAAACGGATCCAGATAATCGGTTTCATCCAAAAGCACCTGGAGTTGGGTGGCGACGACTCGCTCCAAAACCTTGCCCAAAAAAGGGACATTCGCCACCGGTCTGTAGTTGTTCAAAATATCTGGGTCCAAAGAAGGTTTCTTTAAAAGAGGTCTCACTACTACCTCCTTAAGACTACCAGGGACTACTCCCTCTCTCAAGGAGGCATTTATCACCTCTTTGTCCCAGCCGGTGGTTACAGCCCTGCCAGCCTTCACCAGCCAAGATGGGCAAGGGTCCAGAGCAGACGTGGTCGCCCGCACCATTCCAAGTACCTTGTCCACTTCCTCAAGCTGCACCAACTGAAACTCATCCAATAATAAAGGACAAGGCCGCGCTCTGGACACTTCACTGGATTCATCTGTCATAATGTCAGAGTCCAAGTCCCGACGGATGCAGTCAATCTTATCTTGGAAGTGCTCCGCAAATTCATTACAGCGGGCTTCCGATATTTCCTTATAATGGTAAATATATTGGATTGTATCCAACAGCGACCTTGCAGTAGTGGCAATAACTTACACTCTCACACACAAAAAGGGGTATCCAGCCTTCCCACCTTCTGTAAGCCTGTGCCCATATCGCGTAATGTTCTGAAGGTCCCCCAACCCTCAGGTGCAGGAGCAGTTTTTGAAAGGCTACAGTGACTAGGAGGATTGGGGGGAAAACTAATATAAAATCACTATTGGATACCACTCTTAAATTAATCTCTCTCTCATATATAGATAAGTATATCCTTGCTTTAAGGTTTTATAAAACCTTGAATATAAAAAGGGTTTTATAAATTAAATGCTGCCATCAGGAATAGTTTGTGGTGTATTTGATGGAGTTATCTTACAATTTTCTTCTACAAATGTGAAGATGCTTCCCCCATATTTGTCTATTATTTTTATTTTAGCTGCTATTTTTAATGGACTTTTCTAAAAGAGAGGATGCGTTGATGTGGTTAAATCCACCTAAACACATGGAGAACCTCCTGTAAAAGAAGCTTACCGTCTGGAGCTCTGTCCCTGTGGTTGTAATCATTTCTTCAGAAGTGTCTGCTGGGATCAAGGAAAGGTTACATAAAAACAAATATACTTCATTATATCCCTTAAACTGACAATATACATTGTCAAAATTTTGCACAGTAGATGTGTGTGCATTGCTTATTACATTAATAGAATGAGTGTCTTGAATTTGTAGAATTCTCGGTTGGAGATCACTAGCTCCCCCTTCACAGAACTGGAGTCCCCAGGGCTGCAGGAATGACTGTTCCTTCAATCATATACTGTCATTATACACTTGTAGTATAGATATACCCATAGAACTCAGTGAATGTTGTTGTTTCCTAGCTTTGAGGCTCCTTGTCCTTGGCTTCAGTATAGATCGGTGATGGTTATACTCTCTAGTACTTTGGCCCAATTATCTGAAAGGATAAAAGTAGTTTTCACAGGCCCCAGAGAAGTTCCATATACAGGGTTGTTTTCCCCCCACCCCTGAAATCTGGGTATTTTTTATTTAGCATTTGCTTGGAGCAGACACCAGTATAACACTTGCTAAGAGAAAATGCTTAAATAAATGTGCTTGATTTGCATGTGCCTAATATTCAAATTACACAAATAATTTGCACAAGATGCAAATAATAATAATAATAAATTTAATTTCTGTGTCGCCTATCTGGCCAGAGGCCACTCTAGGCGACGTACAAAACAGTTAAAACACAATAAGATAAAATACAATAATACAATATAAAAACAATATAAGAACAATACAGCAGCAATATTAAAACAGGGTAGGAGGCATTTCAGTCTTAGCAATTAACCCTCCCCGGAGATCCCAAAGGCCTGTTGGAAGAGCCAGGTCTTTAAGGCTTTACGGAATGCATTTAGGGAAGAGGCGTGCCGAAGATCTTGTGGGAGGGAGTTCCAGAGGGTGGGGGCCGCCACTGAGAATGCCCTCTCTCTTGTACCCGCCAATCTAGCTGTTTTTGTTGGCGGGATTGAGAGAAGGCCCTGTGTGGCTGATCTTGTCGGGCGGCATAATTGGTGGCGTTGAAGGTGCTCCGTAAGATAAACTGGGCTGGAACCGTATAGGGCTTTAAAGGTTAATACTAACACCTTGAATTGGGCCCGGAAAACAACTGGAAGCCAGTGTAGATCGAACAACACTGGTGTGATGTGATCCCGGCGGCGACTATTCGTAAGTAGTCGAGCCGCCGCATTTTGTATAAGTTGTAATTTCCGGACCGTTTTCAAGGGTAACCCCACGTAGAGCGCATTACAGTAGTCCAACCGAGAGGTGACCAGGGCGTGTACTACCAGGGGGAGCTGATGAGCAGGAAGGTAGGGTTGCAGCCTTCCTATGAGGTGTAGTTGATTCCAGGCTGCTCGGCTCACTGCCGAAATCTGAGCCTCCATGGACAGCCTGGAGTCAAGTACAACCCCAAGGCTGTGGACCTGGTCCTTCAGGGGTAAACTCACCCCATTGAACCTTAGGTCAACATCTCCCAACCTTCTTTTGTCCCCCACAAGCAGCACCTCGGTCTTATCGGGGTTCAGCTTCAGCTTGTTCCTTCCCATCCATCCACTCATGGATTCCAGGCACTTGGACAAGGTCTCCACAGCCAACTCTGGTGAAGATTTAAACGAAAGATAGAGCTGAGTGTCATCTGCATATTGGTGACACTGCAGCCCAAATCTCCTAATGATAGTCCCCAGCGGCTTCATATAAATGTTAAATAGCATGGGAGAGAGGATAGAACCCTGTGGCACACCACAATTGAGAGGCCAAGGGTCTGAAACCTCCTCGCCCAATGCTACTTGTTGGTACCCATCGGAGAGAAAGGAACGGAACCACTGTAATACAGTGCCTCCAATTCCCAATCCCTCCAGGCGATGTAAAAGGATACTGTGGTCGACAGTATCAAAAGTCGCTGAGAGATCGAGGAGGACAAGAAAGGTGAATTCTCCCCTATCTAATGCCCTCCTCAGATCATCTACCAGAGCGCCCAAGGCTGTTTCAGTTCCGTGACCAGTTCTGAAACCCGATTGGTATGGATCCAAGTAACCCGTTTCATCCAAGTGTGTTGACAACTGGTTGGCCACCACTCTCTCAATGACCTTGCCCAAAAATGGTAAGTTCGAAATTGGGCGGAAGTTATTGAAAACTTGGGGATCCAAGGAGGGCTTCTTCAGGATGGGCTTTACAATTGCCTCCTTGAAGGCTGATGGCATCACACCCTCTTTCAAGGATGCGTTTACCACCACCTTGATCCCCTCACCCAATTTCTCTCTGCAGCTCATAAGGAGCCACGAAGGGCAAGGATCAGTTAGGCAAGTGGTAGGCTTCACAGATGAAAGCACCTTGTCCACATCCTCAGAAGGGAGAAGCTGAAACCGATCCCAACTTACCGGCATGCAACTGGTCAACTCTGGTTCATCCACTGTATCCACGGCGCACGGGATCGATTTTGTCAGCGAAGTGCTTTGCTAATATATCACAGGAGGCCTTTGACTGTTCCAAGGGTTCCTGAGCAGCTGAACCGACCAGGCTTCGGACCACCTGGAACAGCCTCCTGGGACAGCACTCCGCAGACGCAATAGAGGCAGTAAAGAAAGCCTTCTTTCCTGCCTTTATTGCCACTTGGTAGGCAGCTACTGCTGCTCTAACCTGTGTCTGGACATCTTCGGAGCGGGATTTCCGCCACCGGCGCTCTAGTCGTCTCACCTCCTGTCTCAAACTACGCAGCCACGGTGTATACCATGGTGCTAGTTGAGTTCTATTCAGGGGGAGAGGACGTTTCGGAGCCACCCGGTCTAATGCCCTGGTGATCCCATCATTCCACTCCCTTTACCAGGGTTTTGACCGGGCGACCTTCAGCAGGTTCCAATTCCCCTAGCGCAGTCAGGAATCCATCCGGATCCATCAGGCGCCTGGGGCGGACCATTCTAATAGGTCCTTCACCCCTGCGGAGGGGGCATGGCATCGAGAATTCCATGTCTACCAGGTAGTGATCTGACCATGACATCGGGGTGGAATGAACCACTCCCAACTTCAGACCACTTCTCTCCTTTCCCAGGACAAACACAAGGTCGAGAGCATGACCGGCTACATGGGTGGGCCCAGCATTACTAAGGTGCAGTTCCCAGGAAGCCATGGTTTCCAGGAAATCCCGAGGGGCTCCAGTGAGAGTGGCCTCGGCATGCACGTTAAAGTCACCCAGCACTAACAATTCTGGGGACAATGCCCGTACAGCCGAGACCACCTCCAGCACCTCGGCCAGGGAGTCTGCTGTGCAGCGGGGTGGGCGGTACACCAGCAGGATCCCTAAACTGCCCTTCGGGCCCAACCTCCAGTACATACAATCAACAAATTGAGTCCTATGGAGAGGAGGTCTGGCAAAAACCAAGGACTCTCGGTAGATGACTGCCACGCCCCCTCCCCGCCTTCCTACCCTCGGCTGCTGTGCATAACGGAAACCCGGTGGACACATGGCCTCAAGAATGGGAGCAGAGGCTTCGTCCAACCAAGTCTCCGTAATGCATGCCAGGTCTGCCCGCCCATCCAAGATCATATCATGAATGAGTGAGGTTTTCTGAGCCACAGACCTGGCATTACATAACAGCAGTCAAAGGTTGGTAGGAACCTTGCGTCCCCCAGTTTTCATCTGGTTCTGAGCAGACCCGGAACATGGGATGGATATAATGCATCTATCCCGTGTTCCCCTATTCCAGCATGGTCTGCCAATAGCACCCTTCCAGCGCCTGCCGCCCAAACTTCCTATAACTTGGCCCCCCACTTCCCTCCCTGGCTTGCACATGCCTCTATCCCTATCTGCCAGTCAACAGGTCACCCACCCTAACAATTTTGTCCGGAGACCCGCCTCCGTACCCAATAACAGCTGTAATTAGTTAAAATAAATTAATTTCAATTAAACTAAATCAATATAATTCACCCCACATTCACATTCACACATTCATACACACTTCACAAATTGGCATCTGGGACAGATGGAACAGTATCAGGCACAGCTGGCTGAGCACCCGGGGCCCGGCCCTGCAAGGTGCCCACGTGCAGAGCAGGAGCCCAAGAAGGAGAGAGCAGAGAAGAGAGCAGAGAAGTTAGCCAAGCAGCAGCAGCACAAGCAGGCAGATGGCTCTCCCTCCCTGGGCGATGATGGTCCTCTTCCCCTTGCAGGCACTGGATCTCCCAAGCCCCCTCAGCCAGCCGGCTTATATATCTCCTCCAAAGAAGGGACAGGTGGAACAGTATCAGGCACAGCTGACTGAGTACCTGGAGCCTGGTCCTGCAAGGTGCCCACGTGCAGAGCAAAAGCCCAAGAAGGAGAGAGCAGAGATGTTGGCCAAGCAGCAGCACAAGCAGGCAGATGACTCTCCCTCCCTGGGTGGTGATGGTCCTCTTCCCCTTGCAGGCACTGGATCAAATTAGACTGCACAGGAAACTTGAACCATGGAGATAGGAAAAGATGACTCTGACGCTTGTGAGTTCATCAACCTCTCCTCCCCCCCCCAAAAAACCCTAATAGGAAGTTGGGAAAGAGGAGTGGGTA
Organism: Rhineura floridana; assembly: GCF_030035675.1. Taxonomy (NCBI): domain Eukaryota; kingdom Metazoa; phylum Chordata; class Lepidosauria; order Squamata; family Rhineuridae; genus Rhineura; species Rhineura floridana. The sequence goes on along the minus strand of NC_084481.1, from coordinate 138,577,818 downwards.
GGGATCTTGCCATCCTTATCACAACGTATGTCAGAACAACACTGTGCTCTTCGGGCAGCATAGGTCTGCCATGCAGAGGTTGGGAGAAGCAAAGGTTGGTGCTGTGAGAATGGAAGGAGGATGTAGTATCAGTGTCATAGCAGCAGCAAAAAAGGGAACATCAGAAAGTACAGACATTGTTTGCCAGCCCTGCATGACAAGCTGATCATATTTCACGATGTTTTACCAGCATGAAAAGTATGAGAGTTTTGTCCTCTTTTTTTAAATATTGTTTGCTTACCCTTAGCACCAATGCATTAGCAGCTCGTGTACTTTTTAATCTAGTTACATGCTCATTTACATTGTGGTTGATAAGTAGATCCTGATAAATACTTGACTCTTTCAGGCAAAGCCAGCTGTGCTTCTGGTGATGCCCAAAGTTTATAAATAGATAGTGGTCCAAGTTCAGAATCTTGAATGGTGGATGGGCTGTAGGGTTTTTATGTGTATTGTAGAGGCAGGCCCAGGAAGAGAAAAGTTTTGTGTTCCCCTTGAATCTACAGGTCAGGTCAACATTGACTGCAACAGCAGTGCTTGCAGCAGGACACAAAAAAGCTGTTGTATCATCACTCAGATCATATTAGGTTTGCAGGTGGACTAATCTGATACATGGTTATTGAGTCAAACATCAGACCCTGACATTCCAAAGAATTGTTGGTTTAAAGTGCCACTTTTTGCTGAACTTGACTCATTATTATTGTTGTCCTATTTTGATTGCCTATAGATTTTGTAACATATTTGAGTTGCTTCTCTCTCTCTCTCTCTCTCTCTCTCTCTCAAAAATAACCAGGGTGAAAAGTGCATTGCTATGGAGGAAAGTGTGCAAAATGACCTTGTTAATCTTAATTTCTTTGGTAGCTGGATATCGACATTGGGATGGAGAATTTGACTTGCAGCAAGACAGGTGCCACTATATTTTCAAATCTAGTGAAAGAGTGCCTTGATATCTGTCAGTTTTAATTTTTTTTGTACTGCCAACACAGCAGGAAGCTAGTGGATTTGGTTTTGTGGCATCATGCTTAGTGGGTGTCGCATGTTGACAAAAGTTGGTAGAACTATGCCAAACAGGTGTAGTTTGGTATTGTTCACTTTTCCGAGAAAAGTTGCACCCTGAATTTCTGGATGCAGCTTTGTAGGTTTATCAGTCCTCTCTCTTTACTTTCAACAGCAAACCTCATGCATTCTGAATGATGTGGTTTATGACAATTGGGGGGAGGGGAGAGAAGAACCTTGCTCAAGGGTTATATAAACATAGTTTAAATCAGTTTTAATCTCTTGTGCTCCTCATTGCTGTTCAAATATTCGCAGGCACATAGATGTTATTGTGAAAGCATTGCCTTCAGTGGCTGGCTGACTGACCATTCCTTTTGTTAGGCAGGAAGCTTGGATGAAGTTTCTTCAGTGGGAACTAATGGTCAGGGCACAGCTTGTAACCTCTCTGTTTCTGAATGAATATGAATTTAGAGAAAGTGGCAGACTCTCCTACCAATGAAATGGACAGTGTGTGCATGTGTGTGCAAAATAGTAGTTCTGAAAGAGATAGAGGGCCATACTTCACGTTACGTTAATGTGTAGTTTTGCATTGCACAATCCTTTTTTTAAACATCAAATTGAGGGTGGGCATCCTGCGACCCAAGGGCAGCATTTGGCCCTTGGTCTAATAATTTCTTGGGGGTGACAAGGAAGGGGACAATAGGGACAGTTGCAGAAAGAGAGAGAAAAGACAGTGGCAGAAAGAAAAAAATAAGGTTTACAAAAGAAGACAAATTTATAATAAAGTGGAGTACAACAAAAATACTGACTATTGCCTAAGTTAAATTATCATTTCACAATATTCTGAGAACTTGAACTAAAGGAGTTTGTCAATGGATGTACATTTTTGTTGATTTTTCAGCTATTTGAAATATTTATACTTATTGTTTTGGTATTAGTAGTTTGAAGGATTATAGATATTGAAAGCTAGATTAATTTGTGTATTTGTAAGCAATAGTTCTACACAAAATTATAGATATGCAGGTTTCAGTTTCCTGTGAATTTCTCTCCTCCCAGAGTTGGCCTTAAGTCAGAAGTGGGGAACCTTTGGCTGTCCAGATGTTGCTGAACTACAACTCCCATCAGCTGTGGCAAGCATAGCCAATGGCCAGTGATGATGGTAGTTGTAGCTCAGCAACGTCTGGAGAGCTGAAGGTTCTTTACACCTTTCTTAAGTGTTTGTAATACTTGGTCTTCATATTGAAAAGAAAATGGAAAAAGTAGTGCCTGCCCATTTTTTGTCTGGCTTCGACCACCATTAGCAAAAGACCCCCCAAAAAGTATCCCCCAAGATAATGCGGCTCTTAACAGAAAAAAAGGCTCACCATTTCTGTTTTTAAATAATAGCCAAAAAACGGGCTAATTAGGATTAGAACCAAGATGAGGGAGGATATTTTCTTTATGAAAATGTGCCCCAATCTATCTGCATTAGGAGGCAACAACAGCTTCTCTTACAATGCAAAACACAGCTTGGGATGTGGAATTTTTATTAGAATGTGTAGTCTGCTCCTGAGACAGCGGCAGTGACAAAGCCAAACTTGGTGAAGAGTGAAAGCACCTTGAGGAAACAGGGCTTCTTCCTGGGCATATCTGTTTATTGAATCCTGCCTTTCTTCCTGAAAGAGCCCAGGGTGGGAAAAAACACAAACATCAATAAAGCAATTTAGCAGCATCAGCAGCAGAAGCACTCTGAAACTTTCTAAAATGTTAAAACATTCTAAAAACAGGTACAGTTAAAACATTCATCTGGAAATGTTTGGGTTACCAGGAACAGTCTCCTTCAGCCATTTACTGATATGAAGTAGAGTAGTGTTTGTGCATCTTCTTAGGGGTGCCCACTTATGCGTGTATATTTATAACTAAAGAATATATTTTTAAGAAATACTCTTCAGTGCTCCTTCAGCCAAAGAAAACCAAACTTGGATAGTGCTGCTCTTACAATATCTCATCGCTCAAGGAAGTGGAAGGCAAACATTGTTAGCCCTACTTCAGCTGACCATTTGGTTAAGCTGTTTGGTTATCTGGATGCAGTTACAATTACTGGCTATGCGCAATTATTTACTTGTTATGCAGCTGGGGATTTATATTGGTATAGTCTTGCCTCTACTCCAGTAACAAATGTATAATTTATTTGGAACATTGCGTTGCATCCAACAAAGTTGTCTCTTACGTACAAGGACTTCCACTTACACAATGGAATTTCCAATTCCTCTCTGCACAGTGTGTCCCCCCAGTCTACTCCGGATGTCTGGGGAAACCCTCAGAACAGATCTGGGGGATACACAGGGAGAGGAGAGGGAGGGCAAATTCCATTGTGCTAGCAGAAGTCCTTGTGTGAACAGGACTTTTGTTAGATACAACCCATTGCTCACTGCTGTCTGCTCAGTCTTTCTCATAGAGAGAGGTTCCCAGTGGCTAATTTCGAACTTTGAAACTACTTTATTATGGAGTTTTGTGGAGTTTAGACTGACTTGAACATCAGTTTGAATTCAGTACAATATTTCATTTTTTCCATGAGTAAATGGTAGTGGGGATATTTTCCATATTTTCCAATTTCTAAGATTCCTTTCACACTGCAGTATCTGATATACTGGTATGTTGCACAAATGTGTGTCATATTGCTGCAACTGGAGACACAAGAATCTGGTAGTAATGGCAAGAAAAACAGCAAGAAAGCAAAAATACCGCCCCGCTCTCCACACAGCTGGTGAGTGGGGCATAGTTGCTGATGAGGGCGATGCTGCTGCTGCCATCTTGGAAGAGGGCAATGTCGTGAGTCGCAGCAGTTATGCGCGTGCGACGTACAGCATGGAGGGGTGGAACTTCAGGGCTTATTTAAGTGCCGCCCGCCCTTCCTAGCCCCCTCTTTGGTGTGCGACGCCCACCCCACCCTCCCTCTTTTATGGTGTGTTCATGGGTCGCTTCGGGGCTGAGTAGGAATTTTTATCCTGCCCACCCTAGTTGGTGGGCAGGTTTTTTGCCTGCTCCTCACTGTGAGAGTGGGAGGGAATCGGGTTAGGGGGCATTGTGATTAATAGGTGGTTTTGGCTAATTTGACTAATTCAACATATTTAAACTGTTAATGCCCTATGGAGGGCAGTTTATTATGTCACGGGTGCGGGAAGGTGTGGGAAGGGAAGTAGGTAAGGACAGCTGGGTGGCCCCCTTAGGCACTTTTGGAGGTGATTGGCGGTTCCAGAGGCCTGTCTGTCAGGGCTTTACAGCTCGAGGGCAGGATAGGGACTGCTTCTGGGGCCAACTTACTTCATCCACCCGAGGGTTGTACGGCCCTGGGGGGTGGTGATGTGAGAAGGCCCCCCTACTCACCTACTGGGTGTGGCCGGGTTAAGGGGTAAGCAGGTGGGCTTGCCCTTGTCCCAGCAGGGGCTGGTCGCCAAAGAGCTGTATGGCAAGATGCTCGCTTATAGACAGTTCTTGCACCTAGGTTTTCCCTCTGCAGGTCATTTTAAAATGGATTTTGTTATAATTTAATAAAGTGGCCCTTGTTCAACCCAAGCTGATGTGTCTGTGTCTTATTTCGCCCCTCAGCTGCAAACAGCAACAACATATGAATGGTAGCAAAAGGAAATGTTGTTTAATACAAATGAAGAGGAGTCCAGTCTTCTAAGCAGGAGGGTGAAGGATTGATAGACTGCATCATCAAGCTATTTTTGTTTATAGGTCAATGCAGAAACCTTTTAGAGAGGAAGATGCATGTTGATCCCTTTATTAACACTTCTCTTGCTGATGTTTAATTGTTTCAAACGCCTAGAACTGCTGATGGAATGCCAGCTCATCTTTCCGCTTTCCTTGACTCTTCTCTGGGTTAGTATAAACATTTATGCTGATGAAGAGGGAAGGATCTACTGTACTCATATATATATATTCTAGTACTATCTAGGGATGTGCTTGAATTTCGTAAAATACAAATTTAACACCAGATTTCCTATTTATACTTTTTTTTGTCCTTGCAGATCTGGTTTTTTCCTAGCAGTTTTCTGTGGCTGAAGTGGATTTTTTTTAAAAAAAAACTTGCCCCAATATCAGTATTAATATTGATGTATTATATTTTGAGGGAAATACCAATATTTTTTAAAAAATCTATAAAAACAGTATTTTAAAAGATATTGATAGTAATATTGATATTTTTGCTGAAAAAAAACTGAATTGGTATTTATCTTTAATAGTGAACATTGATCCCTTACAAAGTGGTACTGGAAGGAAATTTGACAGAGCAAAAATTGACCAGGCACCGAAATGCGGATCCCATCCCTAGTACTATCCTTTATTTTCAGTATGCTGAACTCTTGGAAGCATCACTGATTTATTTTCTTCCTAACCTCGATTCTCAAGGGGATCCATGGATTTGTAGAGATCTGGTGCACATAATTATCTCCAAGCGTCCATATTCAGCTTAACTGTGGTGGCTCACATACAACCATTTTCTTACTAAGAGAATTTCTGTGTTGTAAAGCACATCATTATGTGAGAAGCATTGTCATGAATTCTATCTTTCCAGTGTAACTGTAGCAAAATAAACATGCAGCAAAATAAACATGCTGTATTTCAGCTGTACTATCTACTACATATTTTGGAAAGTTGTTTGTGTGTTCAATATGCATTTGGACACCTTTTAAGATATTGTAACCAAATTTTGCATGACGATTCCTGATATCAAGGAGCAGGCTTTTGTCTGTTTCAATGCAACTGGATATCATTTTGAATAAAGATGGAATAATTAATCTTTCAAAGCTGCATTGATTTTAACTACTGATTTCAAAACTACACTGATTTTTTTATTTCTTAGAATTCCCAAACAATGCCAGGTACAGGCTGCTAGTACATTTTATATTATGTTGTACCTATTTTATTCTGCATGGAAATGTGAACATTGGTTTGAATTTTCAATCCACCCGAAGTCTCACCCATTTCAAACCCTTATATTTCAAGACTAAGCTAAGTGGCTTGAGAAGGCACACTGGTTTCTGATCTGTGAGCAATGCTTCTTTAGAGGTACCATGTGGTTTATTTTACTGAAATTACACTGGGAAGATGATATCACAAGGTGTGTACTCATGGCAAAACAAACACTTGTGCTATACCATGCTTCACACATACTCCAGTAATGTTTAATAAAAGAAATATATGATGTCATTGCATATGGCATTTCCTATTCCCCTGCACGAGACAACTAATTAATAGTAGTAGTGATGGGAAAATGCTGAGTGCAATGATGCTATGATGGTAAAATGCTGACTGCAATGCTGCTATGTCACATTTATAAATTCATTACCAGGGATAAAATGCAGGTTGACAGCAACCACATATTCACTGTACATTTAGTCACATTGAATTCAGTAGATCATGATGGCCAGTGTACCAGTAATCAAATAACTAAGCTACACTTTACATGGAAAATCTGTGATGAGATCTCCTAATGTTTTAATTTTAACTTAAAGGGAACTATTGATTCTGCCCACCCCTTGCAGTTGAATTGGGAAAATGGTGCTTGGGAGAAGGGGACAATATCAACCCAGTACCTCTCTGAAACTCCTGGTGCTATGCTGAGAAAAGGGAAATCTAGATTGGATAAATGATATGTGGATGGGGAGAGAGAGAGGAGTAATACCATTTCCCTCCAGTGCCACTGCCTCACTGTTTAGTTTGGGGCGCCTCCTGCTTCTTTACAGTTAAGATTAAACTATTCAGGGATACAATCTCATATCTTCTGCATCATATGTAGTTTGGTCTTATGGTTTCCTCTGAGAGCAGTAATAAAAGAACAACCTTTAGGTGAAATATATTTTAATTATGTATAATAATGGAAGCACACAATTTTCAACTGATCCCAGATAGGGATTGAGGAGGAAACTTGCAAACTTGGGTTTGTAATCAGATACCTGATTTGATCAGGATGAATCATGTCCTGGATTGGATCATGAGTCCGCTTCAGAATCTTTGGTCCCAGAGATTCATTTATGAGGGAGTCGCAGGGGTGCATTCGTTCCTCCATTCCTATAAGATATGTTCCTGTCCTTTAAATTTTTAAAAATTGGGAATCTAGTCACCTACAACCTGGAGTAGCTAGTGTGTGGAATTCCTTACTGCTATGAATGCAAATACAGCAAGCCCCCTGGGAGCAATGTGGCTTGATAATGTCCTACCACCCTCAGAGAGAATTGTACAGAAAAAAGCATGGCTACCCAGTGCTGACAATACCATAACATTGGCTTTAATTTGACCAGAGCTATACTTTGATGTCAACTTAAGCTATAAGTAGTTTTTATTGCTGAGTTACGATTTCTTCTAATATATGATTGATTTGACACACCCAGGAGTCTGTGTACATAATAAAATAAAATAAATATTTCTTGACCTCGGCTGCCTTGCAAGGTTTTCTGACTTCCTACTTCTCTGTCTTATTAGTGTTGGAATAGCTGCTCCTAAGAGCTACTAGCTAATTTGAAAACAAAGGCAGCCATGTTGGCCCATAAGACAAAAACTCCAGTGTCCCCCTTGGGGCAATATCTTTATTAGAACTAATCAAAATTTTGCAAAATAGTGTGCAGCTGTCTATTTTGTAGCTGATTTAGTTATATCAAATAGCTATTAGCACTTCTGGGCAACAGTGGAAGTTCAATAGCTGTCAGTTTAAGTCCAGAATTTAGTATATTTTCATAAAAATGATGTCTGGCATTGGTATAACCCACAATTCAGAACCAGTTTCAACACTTGTAACATTAATAAAGTATTGTCTGTAAAGTATGTTCTATATCAGGGATGGCGAACCTGTAGCCCTTCAGATGCTTCACTACATTCCTGTCAGCACCAGGAAGCATGGTCAATGGTCAGGGATGTTGGGCATTGTAGTCCAACAACATTTGGAGGGCCACAGGTTCTCCACCTCTGCCATGTATAAAAATGGGGGGAGCATGTAATAAAGAACGAAATGGGTATTAGGTATGACAAGTGGGAGGAAGGTAATATAGAGATTTTAGGGATGGATCCTAATAATGCAGTGTAGGTAAATAAGGAGAGAACTGGATGCTTTCACAAGACTCGAGTTACTTGGTGATTTTAGTCCAAATGATTGCATAAACTACTTTGAATTAAGAAGAGGTAATCATCTTGCTTTCCCATGCATAATCGTAGTTTGAATAATGTTTCTTACTCTTGAAATAAGCTCAAAAAGTTTTGAACTTAATTTGGATGTGGCTCTTCTACTCTCCCATTTAGAATTGGCAATTTGGTTTTCCCCGAAACTATGGTAATAAGATTTTTCAAGGAGCAATCTTTCCTATACACCTTTTTAGTGTTAACAGTGCTGCATTTCTTTGCTCCTCTAAGAGGGATAAATGACAAACTGTATTGAAGCAAAGGGATAAATGAGAAACTGTACTGAAGCTAAGGTTGCCAGGTGTCCGGTTTCCGTGTGGAGACTCTGGATTTTTGGGGTCCTTTCCAGTTCTCTGGGTGAGTCAGCTTAATCTCCAGACTCTCCGCTTTCAATTTTTTAAAAAAATTAAGTTTGTAGGTGGTTTGGTTCACAAGATATACACCGAAACGTCAGCCGCCGCCCCCCGCAACTTCCATGAAATGATCTCTTAGCTCTAATCCCTTCCTTTCAGGTTTGTAGCCAATAAGTGAAGTCAGGGTTGTGATTGACAAGGGATTTCTGGGCCTCCAGGCAGTACCTAGAGATAGAAAACTATCGTCTTTTCCTGTTTATCTGAAAATCTCATAAATTGAGTAAGTATATAGCTTTCAGCAGTACCAAAAGTCTTTTTCCTCCTCTTGTGTTCAGGAGTCAAACAAGTTTAAATTTTCCTGTGCTGTTGGAGGTGGCACTGTTTTGAAAACCTTCCCAATGTGAAGCTTTAATCCAATACTTGCTTTTCTGGGAGTAAAGCTGCAATGCTAATCTCACATACCCAGAGTAAACCCCATTGAATTCAATAGGACTTACTTTTAAGTAGACATGGTTAGGATTGTGCTGTAAATTAATGGGACTTTTGACTGAACATAGCAAAGAATTGTGTTTGTGGTGTAAATCTTTCTCTCCCCCTCCAATCGTATTTTTAAACTAATTAGGCAGGGCTTACATAGACATCACTGCTTTTATTATGTAGGAAAGTAATACTGATTTAAAAAAAATGATTTGCAATGGCCAACTCATTTTGGCAATAAACTATTATATGGGGTCTAGTGGGGAGGAGAGCCTGGCTGGGAGTCCAGAGTCTGTGAGTTCAAATCCCTGCTCGTGTCTCCTGGGTATAAAGGGCCAGCTAAAGATTACCCCACAGTGAATGGCTCAGGGGTTATGTGCCCTGCCACCTGTGCAGCCGTGGGCAAGCTGCATAGTCCCAAGGAGCCCAGTTGCACCTCGGCTGGCAGTTGTGGACAAGGAAGGGGCTGGCTTGTGCAGCTGTGGCAAGGTGAGCAGGCCCTAGCCAGCTGGGGAGGACCAGCGTCAGATGGAGGCAATGGTAAACATCCTCTGAATACTGCTTATCATGAAAACCCTATTCATAGGGTAGCCATAAGTCGGGATCGACTTGAAGGCAGTCCATTTCCATTGTATTTTTACATCTCCAGTGTGTGTGTATATATGGAGTCTTCCCAACAACCCTGTGAGATAGGATTGCCAATTGGAAACCAAGGCAGCTCACAAGAAATAAATCCCTTTAAAATCCATAAAAGGTATAACAGTTTCAAAACAGCTTAAAGTGGCATGATTCTGAATTTTGGGTTAGGTGAGTGTTCCTTATCACTTTAGTCTGCAGTTCTGTGCACTCTTCCCTGTTTGAGTAAGCCCCATTGAATACATTGGGACTTGCTTCTGAGTAAACAGTCATAGGATTACACTACAAATATCTTTACAGGTTGTGTAAATAGTAAACATCTTTGACAGTCATGGTTATACAAATATTTCTTCATCCCAGGTCCCGATAAGTATTTGATATCACACTATGGTTGTACATTATTACTTCCTCTACATTTTAAGTGTCCCCTTCTTCCTTAGGGTTGTCATGGTTCCCCTCTGTTGTTTTCACCCTGAGGGGCAGATTAGGCTGATAGATGGTGAATAGCCCTTAGTTACCCAGTAAGCTTTATAGCTCATTTCCATTTTTAAAAAATAATTAAAATGATTTAAATGCAGGCAAATTTTATTAAGTAAAAAGTACACACAATACATTTAAAGCACATCCAACTTGCATTTAAAATACACGACTTCCCCTAAAGTATCCTGGGAAATGTAGTTTCCCCCTCAGTTCCACTACCCTTAACAAACTACAATTAGCATGATTCTGTGGTGGGATTCATGTGCTTCAAATGTATGTTGAATGTGCTTTAAGTGAATGATGTGGATCTGCCCTAGTATGCTGTTCATTCATTAGTGAATTGAAAAGAATGATTTTAAAAGATACTTTTTTAAACAGGGGAAGGGCTGTAGCTTAGTGGTAGGGCACAAGCTTTGCATGCAAAGGTTCAAAATTCAATTTCTGGAAAAGACTATTGACTGGAATCTTGGAGAGCCAATGCTAGTCCATGTCATCAGTAATGAGCTATATGGTATCAAATGGCCTGAGTCTGTATAAGGTAGCTTCCATTGTTCCTAAAAGTGGAAAGAGACCCAAGAGCCACAATGACTCCAAAATTTATTTATGTATTTTATTTACAACATTTATATACCACTTTATTATAAAAAATCTCAAAGTGGTTTACAGAAGGAATTAAAACAATAAAATTATTAGCAAAAAGAGTTAGACAGGTATTTAAAAACATTCAAAATAATAAAACCAACAATGAGTTAAAAACAGATAAAAAACACAATAGCTTTTACATGTCTGGGTAGGGTTGCCTAAACAAAATGTGTTTAGCAGGTGCCGAAAAGAGTACAATGAAGGCGTATGCCTAAAGTTAATAGGCAGGAAGTTCCAAATCATAGGTGCTGCCATGCTAAAGGACTGATTTCTTACAAGAACAGAACAAGTACTATGTGACACCCATAGCATGGAAAGCACACCTTGAACTTGGCGTGGTAGCAAATTGGCAACCAGTGCAGATTTCAGAGCAGAGGTATTATGTGCTGATAGGGTCTCACTCTTGTCAGCAATCATGCCACAGCTTTCTGCACTAACTGCAGGCCCCGACTCAAGTTGTGCTGCATGTGAATTTCTGTGACCTTGGCTGACTGGCTGCCAGGATTTTTTTAGTATTGGTTTTTGGTTATGAATCCTGACTGGATGTGGGATGCTGAATTTTCTGCTTTACTCATCATTTAGGAAAGTCTTTCCTTTTCCCTTTTCTATTTGCATTTTATTTACCTTTAACCTCACTCCCTTACATCCATAGAAGAAACAACAATGGTTCCGTGCACTCAGCTCAATCCCATTAAACCCACTGATGATGCACCTTGTTGTTTGCATGACGGTTTGTAGTTCTTGCCCAATAGTGATAAAAGAGAATTCGCATACTGGGAAGTGTGGCTGCAATTGTTGTTCCTAAGCTGCTGTCTGTGAAGGTAGACCAAACCATGTGTGTTTTCTCTCTGTCAATTATTACTCACTGGAATTGGATTGGGTGTCAAAGTGAGTTTATAGTAGCCCACAAGGTAGACAGAAAAGGGTAGAGAATCTTAATTCATTTCTCAGATTTCTTTCTGAAGTGAAGGTCAAATCTGTAAAGAAGTTTGGAGCAGCCATATTGAAAGGTATGGGCAGGGCATTCCAGGCAGGGGGTTGCCACCCCTTTTTGGATATGAATATCGTTGCAGAGGATCCCTACTCAAGCTTTACCAGCAGCACAATCCAAACCATATCTACTCGGAAGTAAGTCCTATTGAGTTCTATGAGTCTTAGTAAGTGTGTTTAGAATTACAGACTTCAGGGGCATCCGTCTTTACTTCTGAGTGCTCCTGTCTAACATCTCCACCACACTAGGCTCCATTCTTCCTACAATGGCCTTCTGGTGACTGGCCCGGCCTGAGGGCACTTAAGTCCTTCCTGCCAGAATGAAGTAAAATAGATTAAATGTTGCCTACCCAGGCTCTGTCTTTTAGCTAAGATTTCTATCTTAATTTCCAATCAGAGAAATGTTTTTGTTTGAACTGTATGCTCCAAGCAACTGTGATTGATGCTTAATGTATCATGCTTAATGACATCACTAGGGTCCACCCCAGTGACATCACTATGGCCCATCCCTGTGACATCATTACGACCTGCCCCCTTGACATCACTTGGGTCCGTCCCTGAAATCTCAGGCTTTGAGGTGCTTTTGACCTGGCAACCCTAACTGAAGCAGAGCTAGAGTGGATCAGCATGCCAGATTTTACATGAAACAAAGTAATGAAATAAAAATGGAAACCTAATCAAGAAAAAAAAAGATTCTTCACAAATTACTTCTGACCCTAATGAGAAAGTGAAAGGATTATAGGTACTAAGTAAAGTGCTCTGGTGACTTTTTCTAAAACTTGTACATATGCAGATCAGATTCTCCATTATACAGTATTAAAGAAATGGAGAAACAACAAATGTACCCATTAACCTTTATGTTGCATGGCAGAAATCACAAGCTTCATGAATATTTATATGCTGAACTGCTTAACCTGTACAAAGTAGAACTACCACTGGAAACATTTCAACTGCCTCCCTTGTTCTGAGCGCCTCTGACTCAGCTGGTGTACAACAGGGATAAGATTACACATCTGCCTACAGGAAAAAAAAATTGTGGTGCCAGCACCAGTGTTTCCAGCTGCATCCATTGGATTTCATTTCATATTTTCCTGCCCTGTGGTAATTTACACATTTTCCATAACAAGCAATTCTGGCCAGTTGCGAGTGAGGGGGGAAAGAGTGCGTTTGCAAAATAATGCAAAATCAGCTGCATTTTTCTTTAAAGAGAGCAGGTTACAACTAGGGTAAACTGAAGGTGGGATCCAGTGATTGTTCAAGATGACATCATCATCATCATCATCATCATCATCATCATCATTATTATTATTATTATTTGATTTATATCCTGCCCTTCCTCCCAGCAGGAACCCAGGGTGGCATAGCAACCCATGGCAAAATAAATTAGTAGAAAACAATCAGTAACTTTTGTAGTATGGACAGGCAAATTCATGCAAAAAAACCTTTTGAAGATCATTTGACGGGCAGCTGTTATGTATTCCCTTATTATGAGGGGTGTTTATAGCAAAGAGAGAGGCCCTTTATTCTTATAGCCTGGAAGTTATGGAACTTCCCAAAGGATATAAGTCTATTCACTACTAGGCAAAAAAACCTTGCAGTTTAAGACAGTTCCTATCGCCAACAGATATTTCTATCAAACATATCTCCATATGCTCAGAGGCACATGTTAACAAATTCTTCCAAACTACACTGGAAGTGGATTGGACTGTGAAAAACCATCCCAAATTATGTTTGCATTTTTACAAATTCATAGGGCAGTACAATATCACAGAGAGAAGGTCAGGTCTCCTGCTCCCCTGGTGCATTCACTATAGCTGCCCAATTTCCCTACCTTTTAAAGTTTTATAGAAATATCTGTTGGCTATAGGTAAGTTCTTAAACCGCAAGGGATTTTTTTTGCCTGTTAGTGAATTTCTCTACTTTTTAATCCGGGATGTAAGAAATGGGATGCTGTGCAGGTTTACTGAGAGTGGATCGATCATTTGCATGCTTACAGAGTTCAGTGGGATTTACTCCCGTGCAATCATGCTTAGGATAGGTGAAACTGACCACGGGGGAGGTGGAGAAGAGGGAGGGAGGGCTAGAGTGAGCAAGGGAGGAGGAAGATGGGAGGAGAAGAAGGAGGGAGAAGGAGGGAGAGGAGAGGAGAAGGAGAGAGGGGGAAGGAGGGAGAGAGGGAGAGTGGGGAGGGGAAAGGCAGGTCTGATAATTTGCATGCTTACTGAGTACAATGGGATTTATTTCCATGCGATCATGTTTAGGATAGGTAAAATATGGGGGGAGGGAGAAGGGGAGGGGAGGGGAGAGGAAAGGGAAGGAGGAATGGAGGAGAACGGAAGAGGTGGGAGGGCAGGAAGGAGAAGGGAATGGGCAAGAGGGAGAGGATAGGAGGGAGGAGAAGGGGAGGACAGGTTTGACCATTTGCATGCTTTTTGAGTTCAGCGGGATTTACTCCTGTACAGTCATTCTTAGGAAAGGTGAAACTGTCCTGGGGGAGGGACAAGGAGAGAGAAAAGGTGGAAGGGAGAGGGAAGGGGAGGAAGTATAGGGGTAGAGAGGAAGGGGGAGGGGAGAGGGGAGGAGATTGGTTGGGTGGGCACTGGTTAGAGGAAAAGGCCCCTTTCTTTCGAAAAGGAAAACATTGTGAACAGTATCATTTGTTTTTCAGGGTTTCCCCCACCTTTTTATTCTACAGCAGGCCCATATAGTCTCCCACCCAAATGTAAACCAAAGCTGTCCCTGGTCACATCTGCACTAGACCTTTCTTTCATATTAGACAGTCATGGCTTCCCCCGAAGAATCCTGGGTAGGTGTGGTTTGTGAAGGGTGCTGAGAATTGCTAGGAGAGGCCCTCTTCCCTTCACAAGCTACAATCCCCAGAAGAGGGGCTGACTGTTAAATCACTCTGGCCACTGGAGCTCTGTCAAGGGATTTGGAGTCACCTAATAACTCTCATCACCCTTCACAAGCTACACTTCCCAGGATTCTTTTGGGGAAGCCATGGCTGTCTCAAGTGAAATAAAGGTCTGGCGTGGGTGTGGCCCCCTAATTAGACAAGCCAAATAGCTGTGAGTCTGGCTTTTAGAACACTGACAGTTGTTTCTTACTGAGCATGCCCATGCTTATCATTGACTTCAGTGTTAAATTTCTTAAATTAAATTAAAGCCATGCATTTTTTTTTAACTTTTAAACTGCAGAAGATGAAGGTCAGAATATGGGGAAAAGTCAGTAATAAGCAGAGCTTGGAAAAGTTACTTTTTTGAACTACAACTCCCATCAGCCCAATGCAGTGGCCATGCTGGCTGGGGCTGATGGGAGTTGTAGTTCAAAAAAGTAACTTTTCCAAGCTCTGGATAAGATTAGAGGCACTATGTCAATTTAGCTGATTTTTAATTAATTTCAACAAATTATGAGACTACTGAAAGAAAAAAGTCCAAGAGGGCGCTGGATTTCCCCTCTCTTATTTTACACGTTGAACTTTCAATTGTCTCTGACTGTTTTGTGTGTTGCCATGAAAATGTAGAGGGTTGTTAAGCAAGCATTTCAGGACTATAAGTTTTGTAAGGTTTTGTTTTGAAATGAGCTTATGAGAAGCAGCAGAATGGCATGGGGGAGTATTTTCAATTTAACAGATTTTATGTCTTTTTTAAAACATTCATGTGTCTTGTTTCTTTTGTATGTTGCCTTGAATTACATGGAGAGGCAGGATATAAACCAGGTGTGGGGAACCTTTAGTCCTCCAGATGTTGCTGAGCTACAACTCCCACCATCTCTGTCTATTGATCATGCTAACTGGGGCTGATGGGAGATGTAGTTCAACAACATTTGGAGGGTCAGAGGTTTGCCACCCTGGAATAAACCATTTCAATAAATACCAACAATTAAAGAAAAAAAAAGCTTGATAATGTATGAACGGGCAGAGCTTGGAAGATTACTTTTAACAAGTAATAAATTACAGTTACAATTACATGGCCCAAACAGTAGTAATTACCGTTACAATTATAATTGCTTTGAAAGTAACTGATTACTTTTTCTCAAACGTAATCACTACAATTACATTTCAGTTACTTTTTTTAAAAAAATACACCTACAAGGTGCTCGCCTTGGCTGTTGCACATCTAAGTAGCATAAAACAACATTAAAAATAAACACACATACAAAGGTAGTAGAATAATTATTTCCCCCCCATAAGATAGCAATGGTGGTCTCTCTGCCGGATATGGGATGTGGAGAGGGAGGCAGAGGCTACTACGCAGATCTTTGCACATCAAACCAAGTGCAACCCACCACACTCAGCTAGCAAGCATAATCTCTCTCACTTAACCACCTCTTGGATCCTGCCCTGCCACCAACTAAGGGACACTCACCCAAGCAAACATTTTCCCATGAGATGCAAAAAAGTTAAAATACTGCGAATGCAGCACAGTAGCCAGAGAGGGTGGTGGAGGCCACTTTGTGTGGCAAGTGCAAACATAGTATTCACACACACATGTTGTCATCTTTCACCTCTACGGTTCTTTATCTCCATTCTGCTGCTGCCGCCTCCTCCTCCTTTATCCATGTTCTTGTCCTCCGGCTCCGTTTTCTCTCCACTCCATTCTTCACCACCACCATCCATTTTTTTAAACAATTGATTTCTCCACGCCACCCTGTCTCACTCTCCACCTCCTCCCTCGTCGCCTACTACACACCCACAGAGCACGAGGGAAGAGCGATGCTGCATAGAAGCCCAGTTTGAGGCACATGATTTTCATCCACAAATCAGAGGAGCAGAAGACTTTCCCTGCTTCCCTCCCAAGTAATGCCCCAAATTAATGCTGGAAACATTGCAATTACTCCACAAAAGTAATCAAATTACTCCTAGTTCTATTACAATCAAAATGTAAAGGAATTACCCACTCGTTCCTAAAAAAAAGTAATGAATTACAAGTAATGGTAATGTTCAAAAATAGTGGCCCTTACTCCCCAGGAGACCTATTTATGGGAGGTAGCACTTCCTGGGCGGCTCATGTGCATGGCTTTTGATGGAGCTGGCACTCAGCCAGGCCAGCGGCTCCCGAGCAAGAGGAGGATCCTGTGTGGCTTTCCGCTGGCCCCCCCTTCTGCTGGCTCCGCAGCATTTGGATTGCTCTGCCTGTTAAGAAAACAGTTGAAAACAACTTCAGAAAAAATACAGAGTTTCCTGTTGAGTTTAGTAGACATTAACCACAACTGGTTCTGGTTCTCTACTTTTGAGTTCTCAGAAGCAGAGTAAAAAATGTTTCCATTTTACATAGCAACCATTGATTTAAGCATTGTGAAAGATGAACAACTGCCAAAACAGCATCTTGAGGCTCCCCATTGAGAGCAGGTGTTTTATGTACAATGGTCTGACAATTGTCTGCTTAGACCATTAATGTGATGGCAGTAACCAGCTGTTGCAACTCAATGGCTGGACAATGTGAGCAAATGGAATAGAACAGGTGACACTTTAGGTACTTAACACTAAAGTTGGATGACATAGGTATGTCAAGATTGTAAAGGAATGTAGTGTATAGATTTCTAAGAGTCCGACTATTTTCGTGCTGTGTTTTTTCTATGGATGTTTATATTTCTCTGTGGTATTTTCTGTAGTTTATGCTGAAAATTACTTTACCATTTTCAGAAAAATGATCTTGTACCTATTATGCAAACTCAGTGAGCCATAAAATGCCTCTTGGAATACTTGGAAATATTGTACTGATTGTCTCCTGGTGGCTGCTGAAGCCAAAGGAAAGATGTCTCTATCCAGAGGGAAACCTTTTTATGGGTAAATGCTGTTTACTCTTCAGACTGTAGCTATAGTTCAGCTTTCTTATTATATTTCATTATGTTAGTGAGATTTAGAAAGTTAGAATCACTAGTGCTGTTTGGGAATGCCCTCCACTCCCGTCTTCCTGACTTTAAAAAAACATAATACTTGAAGCCAAGAGGCTAGATCCTTAACTTGCATTCATTGTTGTCTGTGTTTAGAGAATCGTAAGGTTAATCAGAAACTGAGCAAGTTGAAAGTGAAGGAAAGAGTTGGCATAAGGACAGGCTCTTGAATTGCATGTGGGAAGCAGGAGGTTATACTAGAGAATCTGAGACATCGTGAGACTATCGGTAGTCTCTGATTGCCAGACATTGTATCCCTCCATTTAAACTATGGATTGTGTTTGACGCGCTTCATATCGTTTTAATTTTTTAAAACATTATTACTTTTATTCATCATGTTTCACAGAAATGTCTCAGAGCAACTCACAGACCACTAAAAATACCAACAACTTTTTCAGGGGAAGTGCAGTGGTGGATCATTTGCCATGTACATGCCATATGGGATACTCCGAAAAGTATCATGAAGATAATTATGAAACTTTTGTACCTCTGGTCAAACACACTTCTATAAGGACAGTATTGCTGCCTCAAGGAAGATGCAGGTTCAACACCTGGATGTAAAGACAATCTTCCTATATAGAGACATTGAGGAAGATATATATATGCAGTAATCACCAGGGTTTGAAGAACCTGGGAAAGAAGGACTGCTGTTCAAGCTTCCGAAAAGCATTTATGGCCTGAAGCAAGTATCAGGGCCTGGAATGACAAACTAAACTAACTACTACTTAAGGAGGGGATCATGCAAGAAAAGTCTGGCCCTTGCCTATACTCGAGGTTCAAGAATAATAGATGGACATTCATCTTGACCTATGTGGATGATTTGGTCTTATGTCACCAAGACAAGGAAGATAGTGATGAAATTGTGAGAAATCTTAAGAAGGAAATAGAAGTGAAAGACCTGGGAGACATCTCTTACTATCTTGGAATCCAGATGGAAAGGGGAGAAAATGGAAATTATTAACCAGAAACAGAAGATAATGTTTCAAGGTGCTGGTTTTAACCTATAAAGCCTTGCACAGCATGGGGCCACAATACCTGAAGGAACGCCTCTCCCACTATGAACCTACCCGTACACTGCGTTCAGCATCGAAGGCCCTTCTCCGGATGCCTACTCAGAGAGAAGCCTGGAAGATGACAACAAGAAAAAGGGCCTTCTCAGTGGTGGCCCCCGAACTCTGGAATTCTCTTCCTGATGAGGTACGCCTGGCGCCAACATTACTATCTTTTCGGTGCCAGGTAAAAACCTTCCTCTTCTCCTAGGCATTTCCAGCATTTTAATATTTTAATATTTAAATATGCATTTTACTATGTGTTTAATTATGTTTTAAATTTTGATATCATTATTTATCTATTTTAAATTGCTTAATATGTGGTTTTAATTATATGTATACTGTTTTTTATCTGTTGTAAACCGCCCAGAGAGCTTCGGCTATGGGGCGGTATATAAAATAAATAAATAAATAAATAAATAAATAAATAAATAAATAAATAAATAAATAAATAAATAAATAAATAAATATGCTTTCAGCAATTAGAGAAGTGTTCTAGAACAGTGTTCTTCAACCTTGGGTCCCCAGATGGATTACAACTCCCATCATCTTCGACCATTGGTTAAGATGGCTAGAGATAATGAGACTTTGTCCTGTCCAGAGTCGGAACCACGAAACTGAGACACGGGTGCAATTAAATCTTGTTTTATTAGAGCAACAGAAACATCAAAAGAAGTGCGCTTCATAGAAAACCCTACAGTAACGCACTAGAAATCCCTAACTATTCTCTAGTCATGCTCTGCGACGTAAAAGGAAAGTTGACTCAATGCCCCCCCTCAAAACGCAGCAGACTTAAATAGGGAAAGTCTTGGAGCGCAATCTCTCACTCCCTCGCACCCCCGCCCTCTGCCTGGAACTCTTTTCCCACCGTCAGGAGCGCGGGGGGGGGAGCCTCCACAGGCTCATCTGATGAAACAGGGTCCTTATCAACAGACAAGGAAGTAGAGGGCTGGGAAGCATCAGGCGTCTCTAAGTTACTGCGGGTCGAAGGGGGAGTTACTGCTAATTCACTGCTTGGTGAAGGAGGAGTTACTGCTCTCTCGGAATCCTCTCCTAATGACTCCGTGGGGGTGCTTGAAGGCTGAGCATTGTCCCCAAGGGGGGCTGGGTGATCCGTGGGAATTGGCAGGGTGACTAAATCGCGCTCTTCCTCAAGGTCTGGAGTAGACACAACAACAGCTGGATCTTCCGCACCTTTGGGCAGTTGAGGCACCTGCAACTCATGCCTTCCCCCTCCCTGCCCTTTGAGGGAGAGCTGGGGCTCAACAGAATTGTAGACTAGCAACATCTAGTTTCCTCAATGGATTTCCTCAAAACGGACTTTGCTGCTAACAAGGCCAATCCAATGCATGCTTTAGTCAGAGAACAACATCTACAGGATGCGGAGCTGGAGGAGCTGCTCGAGACACAGCACAAAATGATGCTGGCATACTCCAACAGGCTTGGAGAGACCCCATGTGCAGCCATGATGAGGATGCACGCCCGGGAGAGGCTGAGGTTGGACTTTTCCCACCACCACTTCCACCACCTCCTCCTCTTGCTGCTGCTGCTGGCCGCCCAACTAGCTGGTGCAGACGGAGATGCCAGCGAGGAAGATTCGGAGGGCCCCGCCTCAGAGGCAGGTCCTCCTGGCCATGGGACCAGTCACTGGAGCTATGCAGACAAGGCAGAGTGGGGGTCACATGCAGTTCCCCATTGTGGGGGTCACATGCAGTTCCCCATCAACATCAACACAACGACCACCCTCCTTAGCCTCCAGCTAAAGCCTGTCCTGCTGTCTGTTCTCAACCTGCCTCCCAGAGAGATGCTCTGCATTCAGAACAATGGACACACAGGTCTGCCGAGGCTTCAGTCCTGAAGCCTTGCAGCCGGTGGGCACTCCCCCTCCCCCCCAGGAGGAAGGAGAAGCAAGAGAAATGGTGGCAAGCTGCACCAGGGAAGCGATAACCTTTTACCTGCTTGTTGCCCTCCTCCATGGTCAACATAATTTCAATTTTCTGACACTTTCATAGAGTGGGGAGGGTGGCTCACGGCTTCCTTCAGTGAATTCTGACTTTTATACTGTGTTTATGTATATGGATATTGTTTATGTAATTTGCTTTGTAAATTAGTTTGATATTTTTTATTGTAACTTGTGTATTCTATTGTAAACCTCTTTGAGATCTTTTAGATAGTAAGCTGTCTATAAATGGAAATTAATGATGATGATGATGATGTACAAAGCCTTCCTGGCTTGAGCTGGACAGAGCAAAAGGTA
This sequence comes from Rhineura floridana, assembly GCF_030035675.1. NCBI lineage: Eukaryota > Metazoa > Chordata > Lepidosauria > Squamata > Rhineuridae > Rhineura > Rhineura floridana. Next base: position 138,556,852 of record NC_084481.1, on the reverse strand, counting down.
TGGGAGAACATGTTCTTTCTTTTTTTTACCCTATCTGATAGCTTCTTGGTTTTAAACTGTGTGCACGCACGCGCGCACACACACACCCCAAATTGGTTTGTGCGGGAGGGATTAATTATCTAAGCTGGAATAGTTGATAAACCTGATCTTGGGGTCTCTCTTGGAGGAGTGAGGTTGCCTCCACCTTATCCCTGAAATGCATTGTTTTGGGGCTTAATGCTGGCAAATACTGTATACCATCAGATGTAGATACTTGCTGCCATATTTCCACAGGCATAGCGGGGGTCTCCATGTTAGATGTGCCTACACATCAAGAAGCTCTTCCCTGCTAGCCTAGAGACACCTTCAACCCATTCTAACCACTTCCAATCAGTGGATCTGTAGATTAGGATTGCTTTGAACGATAAGAAGAATGATCATTGCCAACAGACACGAGATAGGGCCTTTTCGGTGGCTGCCCCTAGGCTCTGGAACAAATAATTGTTGATGGTTGGCGGTTCTTGCTTGAAACAACACGTTACGTTGGATGTAAGATGGTAAAGAATCAACACAGAGGCTTGAGAAAGTTTCAGAGTCTTTACTTAGACATTAAGGCCAAAGGCTTTTAAAGAATAGATACAAGTAGAATTTCTTCCCCCCCTTCAAGGAGAAGCTCTCAGTTCAGAGACAAGACACAGACAGCACAGCACAGAACAGAACAGCAATAGAAAGCAACTAGAACTTTTTCCCAAGCTGTTATCACCTGTTACCATGACAACCTGTCTGGCCTTGGATGTCTGCTCTCTCAGGCCAGGCATAGCTGATAACACAGCTCCTCTCCCATACATCTTGAAACATTTCAGACTTGATGAAAAAACACATTGGTAGTACGGCCTAGTAAGCCAACAATAATGTGCTGAATCTATCTAACACCTAGTTATTGTGCAGTCCATTCAGAAGAAATATGCATTTTGTATTCATTGTATTCTTATATATGATCAGTAAAAAAGATTGTACACAGATAAACATTATCCAGGCAAAACACCTCTTTTAAGTGTTATTAAGTCATGCCCTGCAGCTTCAAACATTCCAAATGGCAAGCAAAATACAGCATCAAAGGTGTATATTTTGAATACATAATACTATTAAGAGACACCTTACGGTACATTTTAAACATGGTTGAAATAAAGTCTATAAAATAGAGATGGGGGGGAGATGTTGCTGTGGTCCATAGAACGTTCATCTCTTTCACCAGGAAACCACACTGTCTTGGAGCAGGCTGTGGGAGCCTGCACCTGGTATCAGACCAAAGAGAGAGTAAACTATAGTTGCTGCTGGTGTACTGTCCACCCTGCTGCCCAGCAGCTCCTCTAACCAAGCTGGCAGAGATTATCTTGGCTGTGGTGTTGGGGGAACTCAGAACAACAGTCCTGGGTAGGGATGGAAAGATCTGTCAATTTCAGTTCTCTCAGTTAATCATTTTTCCAGTGTTAATTCAGTTCTTTACATTTCTGCAGCAATCTGAGATATTTTTTTAATAAAAACACCTCATGAAAATTCTCTCCACCATTTTAGTGCGAATTTCTCCAAATAAACACATTTTTGTAGGCAGTTTTGACAAAGGTGCACATTTTTGCAAGCCATTTCTCATCACATCATGCCTTTTTGCCTGTTATTTTTATTCATATATTCATTTTTATGCACACTTTCCCCTCATATATGCATCTTTGTAAATATTGTTTAGTTGATGCACTGCATCCCAAAATTATAATTAATGTGAATCTCAAAGGATGGCTGTGTCTCAGTTCTCATATTGTTTCAGAAAGTGCTATTTGATAAATTCTGCTTGAAATGCTATTTGAATCGAAATTCTCACCTATCCCTAGTCCTGGGTGATTTCAATAGCCATAATGAGGCTTTCTCTGGTAGTCCGACTCAGGACTTTATGGTCTCTATGACAGCCGTGGGCTGTCTGAAGTTGTTACTGGTCTGACACATAGGACAGGGCCCACTGTCAATTTGGGTTTTGCTCCAGATAGATGAAGGAGTGATCTGGAGATGGGAGGGAGAGAAGTCATGGTCAGATAATTTCCTAGTGAAGTTTGGATTTATGGCTCCAATCCTCCCCTGCAGGGGTAGTGAGCATATTAACACAGGCTACCCCCATAGACTAATGGAATCCACTGGTTTTCTGAATGCCCTGGGGGTGGGTAGAATTCCAGTAGATAGAGCAGATGACCCTACTGAAGCAACTGTCACTCTGTGGAACAATGAGACATATTGGGCTTTTGGCATGGTTGCCCCCTAGCTCCCTCTCCAGCATTGTCTATTCTTCACCTTGGTACACCAGTGAACTAAGGGTGATGAAACAGGCCAGACAGTGGCAAAAGACATGCTGTGAGGCTGAATGGGCATAAGTGAAACAACATAACCATTCCCACTGTGTGGCAGTGAGGGCAGTGAAGAAGGCCCACTTCTTAAGTAGCCGTCCAGAGGAGCTTTTCCGTATTGACAGGGGTCTGTTGACATCTACTCCAGGAAATGGTGTTTTAGACCCTTTAGAAACCCACTGTGAATTGTTTGCAAGGCACTTTGAGGGTAAAGTTGCTTGCCTTTGTAGCAGTGTTGACACCATATCCATATTTACTGCCGTCTCCAGTAGGGTTGGGGTTTGATGCCTAGTTCTGATCTGCTTGTATTTTAATAGTCTGTCATTTGTTCCCGAACCACCCTTTTTTTGCTTCCCTCTTGCTTTGGCACTTGCCGATTCGATCTGTTTTTTCCCAGTGATTTGATTCGCATTGGGGGGGGGGGGTTGGTGGCAATTTTTTTTGTACTTTTTAAACTAAATGCTCATGTGAATGATCATGGTGTTTCACATGTTTTTTTTCCTATTTACATGTCAATGAGGCAGATAATCGCCACTGAGTCTGTCTCTTTCCTCGGGCTAACTGATGTGCTGCTTAATGATTCCCTTCCCTTTCGCTATTCGCTATTCTAGAATTACTTTGTCAGCAGCACTGCATCATCATCACCACCACCACCACTAGTACAACCTTGTATTTTTATATATACACACACACACTCAGCAGAGAGAGACCCTGATGAGCTGAGGACAGCAGCAATGAAAGCGGGTCAGGGGTGGGTCGGATCACAGGGGTCACTTTCTCATCATAATGTTTCCCACCTAAGATGATGGAGATTCAGAATGCTCTGAGTTGTCTTGTTTGAAAAACACAACATTGTAGGATGATTTGACAATTAAAATTGATGACATATATAGTCTAGGGCAGGGCAGCCAGCAATTTTCTTTTGCATTATATGGCAATAACACAGTTTTGTTCATACTATACAATGGACAGATGGCAATCGTTATCACACCTACAGTGTTATGAATGCAACAACTTCGAGGAAATTACAAAGATAATGTACAATAGAAGTTTTTTTAAAAAAATCCATGCTGATTGCAGCCACAGCCACAAAATCCATGCCGAATACAGTGCCGGTCCGAAAAGGTAGCGGACTGTCGAATTATTTGGAATCCAGTACTAAGTCCAACTTAGTGGATATTCTCCCCCATCCCTAGTCTCCATTGAGGTGTCCAGTGCAATATCTGCTGCAACTTCTTGGGATCAGTTTCAGGTGATGTGGCCTGATGATATGGACAAGATTCTAGTAACAATGCAGCCAGCAACATGTCCTCTCAACCCTTGCCTTTCTTAGCTTATTAAAGCTTGCCAAGGGGGTATGACTGAGTGAATCTAGGGTGTGGTCAACACATCTTTGCAAAAGGGAGTGGTCCCAGTCACTCCTGGGTAACTCCTGAAAAAGCCCATTGGTTTGTAACAACTGCCACCCGGTCACAAATTTAAGGAAGATGATTGAGGGAGTTGTGACACAGCAACTGAGTTGTGACTGAGTGAATCTAGGGTGTGGTCAACACATCTTTGCAAAAGGGAGTGGTCCCAGTCACTCCTGGGTAACTCCTGAAAAAGCCCATTGGTTTGTAACAACTGCCACCCGGTCACAAATTTAAGGAAGATGATTGAGGGAGTTGTGACACAGCAACCACAAGTTCTCTTGGAAATTCTTGGATACTTGGTGCTCTTAAATTCAGACCTAGATTGGGGTTTGAATCAGCCTTGATTGCCCTGGTGGATGACATTGACCTGGAGAAGGACAGGGGGAGTGTAACCTTGTTATTCTTAATTATGCCTCAGCAGTTTTTGATGCCATTGACTATGGTATCCTTCTGAGCCGAGTTGCTGAAATCAGTATCAGAGGCACTGTTTTACAGTGGTTCCAATCTTATCTTCAGGCTTGGTTTCAGTGAATACCATTGTGTAATTGTTTTTTGGCCTGCTGGCAGTTGTGCTATGAGGTGCCACAGGGTATCATCTTGTCCCAAATGCTGTTTAACATTAATATGAAGCCATTGCAAGTGGTCATTAGGAGATTTAGGGCAAGGTGTCAGAAGTATGCTGATGATACCCAGCTCTATATTTCAGTAATATATGAATCAGGAGAGGCAATGCAAGTCCTGGATCAGTGCCTGGATTTGATGGTGGGCTGGATGAGGGCCAATAATCTGACTCTGAATTCTAGCAAGATGGAGGCACTGTGGGCCGGTTCCCAAGTCAGATTACTCAGTTGCCTGCTTTGGATGGGGTTGTACTCCTAGATCCAGAAGGGGTGCTAGAGGCCCAGGTGACCTCAGTGGCTAGGGGTACCTTTTACCAGCTTTGGCTGGTAAGATAGCTGCAGCCATTTCTGGACTGGGATAGCCTGACCACTGGTAACATCCAGGCTGGATTACTGTAAAGCTCTCTATGTGGGGCTGCCTTTTAGGTTGTCTCAGAAGCTGCAGCTTATGCAAAATGCAGCTGTGTGACTGCTCACTAGGGCAGGACATCACCATTTGAGTAATATCCATAGTAACCAAAATCTCTAAGTGTGTGCTTAGGGATTTTGTGCTCACCACCGGGAATGCCAGTTGGTATACAAAGCAGATGATTTACCCTTACCCACTGGTATTAATTCAGATTTTGACTTGATTTTGACCAATTTATCAAGTACATCATTTTAATTGACAAGTTACTACTTGCCTGTTTTAAGATGTAAAATCACTAATAGGCAAAAAACCTTGTGGTTTAAGAATGTACCTATAGCCCACAAATATTTCTACCAAACTTTAAAAAGCAGGGAAATTGGGCATTTATAGTGAATGCACCAGGGGAGCAGGAGACCTGAACTCCTCTCTGAGATATTGTATTGCCCTACAAATTTGTCAAAATGCAAACACCATTTGGGTTGGTCTTTCACAGTTCAATCCACTTCCTGTGTAGCTTGGAAGAAGTGGGTAACATGTGCCTCTGAGCATATGGTGAGTGGTGGCAACACCTGCCATCTCCAAAGATGGGAGAATTATATTTTTGTATGTTTGTTGGTGTTCTTCTTACTTTGCTTCTTTCCTGTGTTACTAATGTTTCTACAGAGAATCTAAACTAGAAAATTTTATTTCCCTCATTATTCATCCTAAAAATCTGTGTCAAATTTATTTTTATTAATTTCAAAGCCTTTTTAGTGGACAGTGTCATATAATGGTGAAGACAGCCTTTTGTGTTTCAAACTGGAGGTTATGTTCTATTTCTATTTTCGGTGCATTAACAGTTGAATCTGAAACTGCAGTTTGATGTAAAATCAGACTGATTACAATATGCTGCTACTTTAGCAATGACTCTAGTTGTTGGAAAAAAGAGGATTCATGTTTTCAGCCTGCTATGTTTAAACCACTTTATTTAAGGCAAGGTGTTCAAGATCAATTAAAAACATAGAGCACACCTAGAATTTTTCTAGAATATATTTCACCTCCCACTGTTTTATCTTGTGCAAATTGAGACACTTCTGAGGTCCACTGGAGACTATTTTGCAGAAGTCAGTGCCATTATTCCACAATTATGTTTGGAGTTTTTTTAGTATAAATTTTGCAAAGTGTTGCTGTACTTCACATATTCATAGAAACGAAAGCAAAAGAAAATGATTTCCTATAGAAAACATCACTAAAATTGCAAAGTAAATCAGACATATTTAAAGTGACCATCTGAACTATATCGACTGTCTTAATAATGTTGCTTCCTCCCGGCTAAAACAAGATCAGCACAGGACATATCTTCTTTCTGTTATTTGGGCTGATTACAGGTGTTGCCACCACTTCCCATATGCTCAGAGGCACAAGTTACCAAATTCTTCCAAGCTACGGAGGAAGTGGATTGGACTGTGAAAGACCAACCCAAATTGTGTTTGCGTTTTGACAACTTTGTAGGGCAGTCCAATATCTCAGAGAGGAGGTCAGGTCTCCTGCTCCCCTGGTGCATTCACTATAGCTGCCCAATTTCCCTGCTTTTTAAAGTTTGGTAGAAATATTTGTGGGCTATAGGTACATTCGTAAACTGCAAGGTTTTTTGCCTATTAGTGAATTTCCCTGCTTTTTAATCCGGGAGGTAAGAAATGGAATCCTGTGCAAGTTTGCTGAGAATGGATTGATCATTTGCATGCTTATTGAGTTAAGTGGGATTTACACACACACACCAGACAATCATGCTTACCATAGGTGAAACTGACCACAGGGGATGGGGAAGCGAGGAGGGGGAGGAGGGAGGGGTGGAAAGGCAGAGGGGAGGACTGGGATGGGAGCAGGCAGGAGGGGGAGGGGAGAAGAAGGACAGATGTGATCATTTGCATGTTTATTGAGTTCAGTGGGATTTACTCCCTTGCAATCATGCTTAGGATAGGTAAAACTGACTGGGAGGGAGGGACGGAGGGCTGGAGTGGGCAGGGAAGGTGGAAGAAGGAAGAGGGGAGGAGAGGAAAGGGGAAGGAGGGAAAAGGCAGGTCTGATCATTTATATGATGATTGAGTTGAATCGAATATACTCCTATGCAATCATGATTAGGATAGGTAAAACTGATCAGGCTGGGCCTGCCAACCAAGATGTCTTCTGTATCTTTCACAGTTGGGCAGGGGGAAGGGACAATTCTACGTTGTGGTTTTTCCCATTACAATGTTGCAAGAACACCGGCACTTGGCTGACTTTCTCTTCTCCTAAAGATACAGGATCAGTCTCAGGCCCTGAACCTGGCAACCCTACCTCCCGCCCAAATTTAAAACAAAGCTGTCCCTGGCCACATCCACACCAGGCCTCTATTACACTTTGGACAATCATTATTTATTTATCTATTTATTTAGTGTATTTATATACCGCCCCATAGCCAAGCTCTCTGGGCGGTTTACAATAACTAAAAACATTAAAAACAAATATACAAATTTAAAAACACATCTTTTAAAAACAATTTAAAAGAATTTATCATGGCTTCTCTCAAAGCCATGGCTCAAAGCCAGTCATGGCTTCTCTCAAAGAATCCTGGGAAGTGTAGTTAGTGAAGGGTGCTGAGAGTTGCTAGGAGACACCATGTTCCTCTCACAGACCTTCAATCAGAGTGGCTGACTTTTAACCATTCTCTCAGGGGAATAGGAGTCTCCTCTCAGCACCCTTCACAAACTACACTTCCCAGGATTCTTTGAGGGAAGCCATGACTGTCTCAAGTGAAATCAAGTCTGGTGTGGGTGTGGCCTTCTTATTAGCCAAGCCCAGGAGCTGTGAGGCTTTTAGAACACTGACAGTTGGTCCTTACTGAGCATGCCCCGCGTTATAATAGGCTTCCAGCCAAAATTTCTTAAATTAATTAAAAATCAACCAGACATTTTTTTTTTACTTTTAAACTGTAGTAGATGAAGGTCAGAGTATGGGGCAAGGTCAGTATTAGGATTACAGGTACTCTGTGAACATGGCTGATTTTTAATATATTTCAATAGATTATGAGAACTCTTACAGAAAAATGTCCAAAAGGGCTCTCAGGTTTCCTCCCCTCTTTTTACACTTTGAACTCTCTATTCTCTCTGACTGTTTTGTGTATTGCCGTGAAAATTGACAGGGTTGTTAAGCAAGTGTTTCTGAGTTCAGAACTATAAGTTTTGTAAGGTTTTGTTTTGAAATGAGCTTATGGGATGCCTCAGAATGGCATGGGGGATATTTTCCATTTAACATTGTGGAATGTGAAAAATCCCCACTGACTATAGTATACAGCCACTCTCGTGGCTGTATAATTACATTTTTTAAAAAAGTGGAAAAATACATCAGAAATTGGGATTATAATGTGATGTTTAAAATTGGTGTTCAAAAGGTTTTAAAAATTGATCTATTCAGATCTTTTATAGTGCTCATCCTAAGCACTATAAAAACTATTAGTGGATGCTGTTGAATGTCAGGAAAATAATTTGGATGGCATTATTCCACTGTTTTAAACAGTAAGTGCCACTGAAAGCAGAAAAAAAAGCACTTTTTAAAAGACATTTTTTTCCATCTAGAGCTTTTATAATTAGCTAATTTTAGGATTCCATTGTGTCCAATCACATACTGACAGCAGCAGAGTTTAGATTAAGATTTCCCAACATTTAGGGTTGTATCAAATGCAGTGCTAAGTCACGGTTCCATAAGCACAAGGAATTCTGTTTGTGCAATGGAACTCCCCCCCTCTCCTTCCCCCAGTCCCAGATCAGATTTGGGGAGGATGTGGGGTGCGCATGGGAGAGGGGGGAAAGTTATGTTGCGCAAGCACAAATCCTTACACTGACAGGACACATTAGTTGAATACTGCCTTTAAGCATTTAAAGGCATTGTTTTCAATTTCTAGTTCTGGTTACTTTAAGAAGACCATCCTTCTTTTCCAAGTGGTGGTTAAGAGCCAGTGTGGACTTGATTAAAGTCAAGAATATCTTAGCCTCTGTTACTCTCTCTAAAATATGGCTAATAGTGGTGTACTGTAGCACTGTACAAATATAATAAAGAAATTATAAAGTATTTTAAAAACTAAATGTGTTGCAGAGATAAATCTCCCCATGTCTTTAACTTGCTCCTTGCATGTCTTTAACTTTTTGCAGTCAATGATCTTTTGTAGCATTTTAGTATTGTATAGTGTGGCTAGGAATCAAAGAACCTTGCAACTAGTTCTGCATACCCAAGGGAGATAAACACAACAGATGTCCCCTTTATCGCATGGCAAAAGTTTCAAAAATGTTCATGGTGATGGGATAGGGTTGGTTGTTCAAAAAAGAGAAATTTAGATCATCCACTGGGCATGCAAGAGTCTTTGTACACATCTAAAATAGTATTCTGGACCCTGGCCAGTGCATCTTCAAATAACAATTTATATGTTCTACGTTGATGAGCAAATGAATTGGATTCTTTTGTCAGAAGTAAGATATATGAAAGCTTAAGTATTGCAGCAACCCACCAGCAGCAAATATTGTGCTGTGTCATTATTACACAAAGCTTTTTTAAAAAAAAATATATAGACCAGGAGGGGAGTAATCCTTGGAACTGGATCTTAAAAGTAATAATCTCTAAGAAGCTGATTCAGTAAACTGAACTTTGTTAATAGCTAGAGATCAGGTGATGCCATTAGTTAAGAATTCTGCCCCTGCCCCACAAGCATGTGTCAAAACTGAGATCACACTGAGCATTTAGTCAAGAGAGTTAACCTTAAAAAAACCATCCTGCTTTTGGCCACGAGTTAGATTTTAGTAAGAGAGCGCCCCTTTGGGGGAGAGCATTCTCAAGGTCTCTTAGCCAATTTGTTATCTATATTCGGTTAAATTTAAAACAGCAGCCAAAACAAATGGGGAGGACAGATGTGCATGTCAGAATAATCTGTTTTGAAAGAAATGGATGTTGTATTTTATTCCAGCAAGATACAGGTGGGTTTTTTTTGACAGATTTCTGCCCTGAGAGATTGGCCTTGCTCCAAAAATTTTCTGTTTAGGCAAGCATTCTAATTGTTTTCTATTTGAATCCCACCCTGTACCGCCCTCAAATATCCTTGCTATGTTTGTGTGTGATTTTGCTCTGCTGTTCCATAGCCATTTGAACGGAGTGTTATTTTCAGTTGCATCTTTTTAGTGTTATTTTAAAAATACTGTTCCTTTCCCTTGAGCCAGGTGTTGCCCTTCAGATATTGAACTCCCATCATCCCTAGCCCCTGGCCATGCTTGCTAGGGCTGAGGGAGTTGTAGTTCAGCACATCTGGAGAGCCAAAGGTTCCCCACACCTGCCTTGAGCACTCCCGATTCCTTTAAATAAATAGTAAACAGATATAATCCTGGGCTTAAAAGCATGTAATCGTTGGCATTTGCCTACAAAATAGTTCATCCCGTAACACTTGGGATTCTGTCACTTGAATTTTTGCTGGCTGAATAGGACTTTTGGAGATTGAGATCGGGCTGCCGGGAAGAGCTAGGGTGGCGGCTGATGGAGACTGGCAGAGACTAAAGGGACTTTCTGTTGTTAGAAAGAATGAGACTGCGTATAACATCATGGTTGGGGTGCTCTAGTAACTAAGTTGAAACTGCTTAAGTTTTCTTTTACCCCTGCAATGTTGATTAGACCTGTAATGCGGCCTCCTATAATGTGTTATGTTATACTTATAGTGTGGAAATAGTTTTTGTGTTGTTGTAATGTTTGCTATTTGTCATTTTTTCTATTATGGTTATATTATTTTGCTTGAAATTGTTTTGTAATTGTTTGCTTTTGTTGCAAGCTATTTCAATTATTGTGTTCTTGCTTCCTTTTTGTAAGTCGCTTTGAGTTCTATTGTTAAAAAAAGCGACTAATAAATACTAGTAATAAATAAATAAATAAATAATAAATTTATGAAAATGGAAATGGACTGCCTTCCAAGTCGATTCCGACTTATGGCGACCCTACAAATAGGGTTTTCATGGTAAGCGGTATTCAGAGGTGGCTTACCATTGCCTTCCTCTGAGGCTGAGAGGCAGTGACTGATCCAAGGTCACCCAGTGAGCTTCCTGGCTGTGTGGGGATTTGAACCCTGATCTCCCAGGTCATAGCCCAACAGTCTAACCACTATGCCACACTGGATCTCTAGTATTATTTATACAATAATATTTATACTTATATTTATATTTGTACTTTAGCTGCTGCTAAAACTATACATTCCAGTATTCAGATGTTACTTTCATGTTACAGAACCTACGTATTGAGGTATAGGAGGGTTTTGTGTGTCACTGGAGAGCTTGAAAGTTGATTGCAGAATGATGATACCTATCTCCAAACCCAGCATTATTTTATACTTTACATTTTGAATGTGTCATAATTATTCCAACAACCAGGAATAAAGCTTAACTGCTTTTCCTTTTCCTTTGTTCATTTTGGCACATTAGCAGTTGACCAAGAGGCTGATCTAAAATTGAATACATGTTTACTAGGGTAATTATATAGAAGTGAAATAGATATTGAAGTATCATCAGTCCTTGTTGGCCTCCTGTTGCTAGTCATGCATTATCTGCTATGTCAGGAAACAATGCTTCTAACCTGGGAGCATTTTTGTAATTTGTAGTTGTTATAGCAATTGTAAGGATTAGTGCCTAGTTTTAAAAGCTGTTCTGTTTGTTGTTATGAACTGATATAACATTCCATCTTTCCATTTTTGCAGCCCCCTTTTAAATTGCACAAGTGTCATTTATATAACCAGTGATCAGTCACTGCTAACAAATATCTTCACAATGTCTCTCTAGGTTCAATTATTGGGAAGGTGTTAAAGACAACCATAGCAACAACTTTTGCAATATTTTTCAAAGCTTTAAACCCTACCAAGTTAATTTTTAACACAGTACTAGTGGTAAAAAATATCTATTGTAGCCAGTCACCATTTAACTTTATTGTCAGTGTTCATTACCAGGAAATCCCTTTCCAGCAAATGTTGAATGCTGCAAAACCTAACTTGTTTTGTGTTGGGTTTTTTTGGTCCCTGTAGAGAATTTGAGTGAGAGCTAGTGTGGTGTAGTGGTTAGAGTGCTGGACTACGACCTGGGAGACCAGGGTTCAAATTCCCGCACAGCCATAAAGCTCATTGGCCGGTCACTGCCTCTCAGCCTCAGAGGAGGGCAATGGTAAACTACCTCTGAATAGTGCTTACCATGAAAACCTTATTCATAAGGTCACCATAAGTCAGGAGCGACTTGAAGGCAGTCCAGACAATCTGAAATGCTCTTTCCTTCATTTGCCCCAAATAGCTATAAGAATTTGAAAATGAAGGTTACAAATAAAGGTGGTCTTCCCTTTTGCATACTACCAGTTCTACTAACCTTGCCTCATGTTTGCTTGTTAACTCAGACATAAAAGAGCAAGAAGTAAAACCAGCCCAAACTGCATAGGTGTGTTTCTAATTACTGAGCCCTAGTGATTTTCATTTAAAGATTTTATTTATTTATTTATTTATTGAATTTGTATACCGCCTCATAGCCGAAGCTCTCTGGGTGGTTTACAACAATTAAAAACATCAAAAACAAATATACAAATTTAAAAACACATTTTTTAAAAAGCAATTGAAAAACACATGCTAAAATGCCTGGGAGAAGAGGAAAGTCTTGACCTGGCGCCGAAAAGATAACAGTTTTGGCATATTGTCAGGGAGATCATTCCATAATTTGGGGGCCACCACTGAGAAGGCCCTCTCTCTTGTTGCCAGCCTCCCAGCTTCCCTCCGACCTGGAGGAGGGTCTTTGATGTTGAGTGTAGTGTATGGGTGGGTTTGTGTTGGGAGAGGCTTTCCATCAGGTATTGTGGTCCTAAGCAGTGTAAGGCTTTATAGGTTAAAACCAGCACTTTGAATTGAGCTTGGAAACCCACAGGCAGCCAATGCAAGCGGGCCAGAATTGGTTTCATATGTTCGAACCATCTGGTCCCTGTTACCAATCCGGCCGCTGCGTTTTGCACAAGCTGCAGTTTCCAGTCTTCAAAGGCAGCCCCACGTATAGCTCATTGCAGTAATTTAACTTGGAGGTTATCAGAGCATGGACAGCTGAAGCCAGGTTATCCCTGTCCAGATAGGGGCGTAGCTGGGCCACCAACTGAAGTTGGTAGAAGGCACTCCGTGCCACCAAGGCAACTTGAGCCTCAAATGATAAAGGTGGTTCTAGGAGAACCCCCAAGCTATGAACCTGCTCCTTCAGAGGGAATGTAACCCCATCCAGGACAGATTGGACATACACCATCTGGTCAGAAGAACCACCCACTAGCAGCATCTCAGTCTTGTCTGGATTGAGCCTCAATTTATTAGCCCTCATCCAGTCCATTGTTGCAGCTAGGCACTGGCTCAGCACATTGAGCCAGGCACTGTTGCAGCCAGGCACTGGTTCAACCTCACTTGAAGTAGATGAAAAGGAGAAATAGAGCTGTGTTTCATCAGCATACCGATGGCAACACACTCCAAAGCTCTGGATGACCGCACCCAATGGTTTCATGTAGATGTTGAACAGCTTGGGGGACAGAACTGACCCCTGCGGAACCCCATACAGGAGAGTCCAGGGTGCCAAGTAAAGTTCCCCAAGCACCACCATCTGGAGGTGACCTGCCAAGTAGGAGCAGAACCACTGCAATGCAGTCCCTCCCACTACCAACTCAGCCAGTCTCCCCAGAAGGATACCATGGTTGATGGTATCGAAAGCCGCTGAGAGATCAAGAAGAATCAGCAGAGTCACACTCCCCTTGTCTCTCTCCCGACAAAGGTCATCATACAGGGCGACCAAGGCTGTTTCTGTGCCAAAACCAGGCCTGAAACCCGACTGAAATAGATCCAGATAATCAGTCTCATCCAAGAGTGTCTGGAGCTGGCCCGCCACCACTCGTTCAAGGACCTTGCCCAGGAATGGAACATTTGCTACCGGCCTATAGTTATTAAGATTTTCTGGGTCCAGGGAGGGTCTCTCCAAGAGTGGTCTCACTACCGCCTCTTTCAGGCAGCCAGGGACCACTTCCTGTCGCAGAGGGACATTAATCACTTCCCTGGCCCAGCCAGCTTTTCCATCCCTGCTTGCTTTTATTAGAAGTGGTTGCATGAACCTGTCCAAGCACCGTGTCAACGTCCTCAAGCTGCACCAACTGAAACTCATCCAAGAAATTGGGACAAGGCTGTGTTCTGGATAACCCCCTTGATTCACCTGCTATAACACTGGAGTCTAAGTCCCGGCGGATGCTAAAGATTTTATCCTGGAAGTGCCTAGCAAATTCATTACAGTGGGCCTCAAATGGTTCTATCATGTCCCTGGGGCCAGCATGTAATAGTCCCGGACAATTCTGAAGAGCTCCGCTGGGCGGCAGATTGATGATTTGATAGTGGCAGCAAAATACTGGTTTTTTTGCTGCCCTTTCTGCCCCTAAATACAGCTTACCATAGGCACTTATCAGTGTATAATTGCAGCCACTAGGAGTTCGCCTCCATCTGCACTCAAGCTGTCTCCTATATTGTTTCATTGCTCTCAACTCTGGGGTATACCATGGAGCCATATGAGCTCTACACAGGAGAGGGTGCTCAGGAGCAATCATGTCAACCGCCCTGGTCATTTCTGTATTCCACAGTTCAACCAGGGATTTGGCAGGAGCGCCAACCCTATCAGCCAGAAAACTCCCCAGAGCCCTTTGGAAATCATCTGGATCCATTAGTCTCTGGGGGCGGACCAGCTTAGTAGGTCCCCCACCCTTGCAGAGAGGAAAGGTCGCTGTAGGTTTAAACTTCAGCAAGCAGTGATCTGTCCATGACAGAGGGACTGATGTAAGGCCCCCCACATTCAGATCACATCTCCATGTCCAGTTGCAAAAACCAAGTCTAGAGTATGGCTTGCTACATGTGTTGGGCCAATGGCATATTGGGACAGTCCCATAGTTGTCATGGAAACCCTGAAATCCTGAGCCACCCCAGATAAGGTGGCCTCGGCATTGACGTTGACATCCCCCAGAACCAACAGTCTGGGGAATCTCAACAGTACACCCGAGATCACCTCTGTTAGCTCAGCTAGGGTGTCTGTTGGGCAGTGGGGTGGGCGGTACACCAACAAAATCCCCAGTTTGTCCCACTGACCCATCACAAGGTGCAAACACTCTAGACCAGTAGTCACATGGACAGGGTACTCGCAGAGGGAGATGGAGCTCCTATAGACCACAGCAACCCCCCTCTCCAGCCCTCAGGTCTACCCTGACGCTGGACCAGGTACCCAGGCAGGCATAGCTGGGAGAGACTGACTCCTCCCTGCTCACACACCTAAGTCTTGGTTAAACATGCCAGATTGGCTGCCTCATCCACAATTAAATAGTGAATGAGGGATACCTTATTGTGCACCAATCAGGCGTTTAGGAGCAGCATCCAGAGGTCTGAGAGCTGGTTGATAGGGCAACCAACAAACCTGCGGATGTGGGGAGGACCGGAACAAGGCACAGTCGTTAACTGCCTGGGCCACATTCCCCTTACCTGGCAAGTCCTCCTCACAACGCCATATCTCCCTCTACCTGTCACTACACTAATTGGGGCCCCCTGAAGTCTTCCCGCTTGGCTCTGAGTTCTCTCTCCCAGGCACATGACTCAAGACCTGCAAAAAGCCAGGCAATCTGCAAAGCAGGAGCCACCTCAGCCAGCCAGCTTATGTATCCCCTCCAGGGAAGGGACAGGTGGAAGATATCAGCAGCTGGCTGAGTACCTGGGGGCCTGGTCCTGCAAGGCATGACCCCTGCAGAGCAGAAGTCCAACAGGGAGAGGGTGGTGGTAGCTGGGCGGGTGGGCGGGCAGGCAGGCAGGCAGGCAGGCAGGCAGGCAGGCAGGCAGGCAGGCAGGCAGGCAGGCAGGCAGGCAGGCAGGCAGGCAGGCAGGCAGGCAGGCAGGCAGGCAGCTCTCCTTCCTTTGGTGATGGTGGTCCCCTGGGTCTCCCAAGCCACCTCAGCCAGGCAGCTTATGTATCCCCTCTAGGGAAGGGACAGGTGGATGATATCAGCAACAGCTGGCTGAGTACCTGGGAGCCTGGTCCTGCACAGCTGAAATCCATCAGGGAGAGGGCGGCGGTGGTAGCCTAGTAGCGGCCGGCCGGCAGGCCGGCCGGCAGGCAGGCAGGCAGCAGCGGCGGCGGCAGCAGCAGCAGCAGCAGCAGCAGCAGCAGCAGCAGCAGCAAACGTCTCTCCTTCTTCCCTAGGTGATGGTGCTCCCCTTCCTCCTGCAGGCACTGGGACTCTTTGTCTTGTGTATATGTTTTGTGTATGAAACACTTGTAATGCATTTTAGATACAGTGAGACGAGCACAGGGAAGAGCCAACCACTTGTTAACCATTCTCTATGCAGAAGAACATCAGCCAAAACAGGGCATGCCCAAGATATTTTGTTGACTCAAGGCAAAGGACAATGAAAGCTGACAGTGGGGATGGGCAAATCTGACAGTTTCAATTTCTCTTAGTTTCTCATTTTCCACTCTTAAGTTCAGTTCTCCTCATTTCCACATCAGTTTATGACTTTTTTTAAAAAATATATCCTCATCATTTTATTGCAAAATTCTCCTAATATATGTATTTTTGTATGCAATTTTGCCTTATATACACAATTTTGCATAGCAATTTCCCCTAATATAATACATGCTGTATGTTATTTTCACTAATATATGCTTTTTATGCACAATTTACTGTGGTATATGCTAGCGATGGGCTCCATTTCTACAATAATTAGATTTCCCATCAGATTATTATTTATGATATTCTCTGTCTTTGCAGAGAGAATTTTGAAGTAGCAGATCTCCATGCCTTGTTTCTGATTCATTCTTCTTCTTTTTCCAATTTGTTTTTTTAAAATTTGTTTTGAAATCATCCATAGTGTGAGTGATACTTTTATCGATCTACTTTGTATGTGAGCTCTTCAAATATGTATTTCTTTTCGCTGATGTCAGTGAAGTGTTGATTGTAACTGACAGTCAGAAAGCAGTAGAGGAGAAATGAGGTGTTAATTTTAAGCAGCAAGGGGGAAGACACTGACTTGATTATCCGCTTTAATCTGCTCTGCAATGCACTTGAAAAGGAATATAAACAGGCAATCATTACAGAGTTCAGAATGAAGGCAGATACCAGTGAAGGCTCATGAATAAATAGCGATTATAATATTGATAATTCTTTGCAAAGCAAAAAAAAAAAATCAGAGAAGATCAGAAAAATGAAAAGGTACCAGAGGTAAAAGGAATCGGATAGTTAATGACCACCAGGGGGCCACACTTAAAACGAAACTTAAAAGAGAGGACTCCATCCCTAGTATATGCATAATAGTTTACCTTTGTTTTTACTGGATTTTAAATCGTTTTTACTGTATGTTTTTTTAATTTGTTATAAACCACTTTGATTTTTTTACATAAATAAATAAATAAACATTTGTACATGGTACTTGGTCAGAGAATTGTATTGCAAAATTTGGGAAATGTGAATTTTGAACAGTAACTGTGTTTTGGCTTTTATATTGTTTCAGAAAGTGCAAATTAGGTAGGTCCCCAGCTGAGAGGATTGGAAGCGGACTCTTACTTCAGCATGATGGGACGGTGTCTTCTGTGCCTGAGGGCAGCAAGATAGCTTAGGTGGTGTTGGGCAAGTCTCATGACCTACTCAGCTCCATCCACCCATCACCTTGCCACCAAATCTAAGTCAAAGCAAAAGCCTGGGGCCCTAATCAAATATGTTACCGATGCATGTTACTCAAAAACAAGTCCCACTAAATTAAATGGGTCTTACTCCATTGTGAGTGAGCTTTGGGCTCTTTCCTAAGAGTGCAGCCCACTGAGCTTAGTGTCAAAACATTCCTTCAGCTGAATGTCTCCAAACTGCAAACTCAATACAATGTACAAATGCCAGGGCATCTGTCCAGGGCAGAGCAATAATTAAAAGGGTTCAGGGACATGGGGTTTTGATGAACTCATGAATGGGGATTTATGTCTCTTGTTTTGAGAAGCTCCTGACAGTGATGTGGCTGCTTCTGGGCAGACAGGTGTAGTTTTAGGAACGTGTACCTCCCAGCAGCCCCACAGGCGTAGGGAGCTTGCCTATTCTTGCAGAAGGGACAGGTAGCCAAGGGTTGTTCTGATGGTTTTAGAAACTTTTAAAAGGTGTGGCTACCTTGCTACTTACTTTCTGGAGTGGCTTTAGAGTGAGGAGACAATACCCATGCTGCACGTTTAACATAAGAGATGACTGGAGTGACTATGAGGGCAGATGGAGTGGTCAGAGCTGGGGGAGGCAGAGGGCACTTGGTCTGAACATTCCAAAACTTGGCAGTACCCTTGGATGGCTTCTTTTGGCAGCTGGGCAGGGGATGGGGGAGGATGGGAGAAGAAGGACCTGTGGAATTTCCTTGAAAGAAAGCATGAAACAGATAGGACTTTTGGAATGTGGAAATCGTTTAGATTTTGAAGCCCAATCCTGATGTCATGTTGGTAAAATTTTCAGTATGTTTTAGATTTAAGTGACAGAAGGAAATGAACCATTGAATTAACATACAGTCTACATATTAGTCCATATCTCAGAACATAAAATACAAAATGTATATCTCCAAGGACAAGAAGACTTCTTGTCGAAACGCGTTTGGCTTTGTTACACATTTTGCATTTCATGGGCACTGAGTTATGTATATTGGCCATTGTTAAAAGTTGCCCTTTATGTTCATATTGACATTGTTTTGACCATATTATATTTCGTTCTTCATTATGTATGGGCATTGAGTTGTTTACAAATATTTTTTGGGCATTTCTGTACTATTATACGAGAACCACTATAAGGATTTTATATTGTTTGTTTATATATATATTAAATTTTTGATATTATTTTATAACATTGCATTTCATGCTTGTACCTTAACCTTTTTTTTGAGCACTAAATTTACGTTAAGGTAGATTTTAACTTCACAGTTTTCTATTCTTACGTTATGCCTCATTTAATTCATTGGAACATATTTCTAATCAAGAGTACTTTGAATTGCAGTATTTGTTTTGTAGGAAATGTTTCGGATCCAGGGGCTAACCTAGTCTCCTAAATTGATCTTTTAAACTTGCAGGGACAAAGTTATTTGAAATCAATGGAGCTTATGTCATTATGATTTTTTTTTCAAAAAAAGGAATAAGCGCTCCTTGGATGTCCATTGATATCAGTGGTGGTCCCACATGATCAGAGCCTCTCACTGCTTCATGCAAGATAATTGGTGTTGGTGGCCATCTTTGCCTTTCAAGCTGTCTTTGGGATGGCAGGTTAGTTTCAGAGTGGATAAATAGCTTGCACAAGGTTCTGCTCTCTGCTTGGAATGGGGAGATTAAGATCATGACCAAGCATCCTCCCAAATGATAACCATATAATCACTTTCTGAGGAGCTGAGGGCTATACAATGGCTGGTTCAACTAAGTAAGTGCAGAAGGGAAAAATAAGCATGGTGAAACACAGGAGAAAGACCATTTTGAGGGTTTTTTCTGTGATGGTGAAGAAAACTTCTCTGCCACCATTGCATTTGAATAATGCCCACAAGCAGAGCTTTTTTGAGTAGTTGGAAGGCTGCTCTTTGTTAGGCTCAGGTGATCAGATGAAACCATCAAAAGCTTACTGTAACTAATTTTCATTACATAGCACAGGCATAAGGGAGACAAAATCACTTGCATTTGTTCTGACTTGGGTGCCATCATTTTTTTAATTAATAGTTTTTTATTGAATTTTCCAACAAGAAAGAAAGAAAAAGAAAACAAAAAACCCAAATAGAGTCAAACAATGCAAAATAAATCATAATAAATCAAGACAGTTTGTTCTGTGTGTACATATGAGGGGGAGGAGGGGAAGAAGTGGAACAGTGTATGTGTGCGTAAGACGGTTATTGGTCCAGACCAACCCAGTGCTCAGACGTTTAATTTATAAAAAATATTTGTATACCGCTATTTTGTTTAAAAACATCAAAGTTGTTTTCAGCACGTTAAAAACAACAACCACAGAATTAAAGAAAACGCATTGAAGATACAATAAAAACAATGGTCAACTGTTGCAACAAAAGCATCTTCTTAATTGCCTGCCTAAGCCTGGTGGAACAGAAAGGTTTTCAGCAGACTCTTGAAAGTTCATGCAAATAGATCTGTATAAAGAGTCCATGTATCTGATGGGTGCCACTATTTTGACAGGCAGACATGGATGCAGCCAGGGTTCCATCTAGTCATATTGTATTCAATAGATTTCAGTTTGTGTAGCCTCATGAAGTGGACTTGGAGGCTGGAAAACTACCACCTGCTTTTTGTGCCCATGACCTTCCCAAAAATTAAAATCTGCTAGGGCTGGATTTTCCATTAGAGTCTCTTTGAGGGAGCATATGGTTCCATAGACAGTGATTGAATCCCTGTTTAAAAAATAAAAATAAAATATGAAGTCTTTGATTTTGGTTAATTATCACCTGGTATCTAGTTTTCCGTTCTTGAGTTAAAATACTTGGAAAAGGTGGTGGTTTCTTAACTCCAGGTGGTTTTGGATTACAAATACACCAAAACAATGTGTGACTTCCAGACCATTAAAACTAGGAATGCGTTTCTCTGTGTGCTACTTTAGAATCTTTTCTTAATTTGTCTCATGCACAGTATAGCTGAAGAAAAAGGGGAAAGAGCCCAACAAGTGATTTCTTTCTGTGCCTTGACAAGAGACGGCAATTATATACCATTTAAGTTCTAAATGGAGCTTCACTGACAGTACTTGTTTCACTGCTTTCTTTGACAGCAAAGTGCTAGAAGCACCTTGTAGCTTCTTAAGACTGACAATGCTTATTAGGTGTGTATTTGGAATAGAGTGTTGGATTATGACCTGGGAGACCAGGATTTGAATCCCCACACAGCCATGAAGCTCACTGGGCGACCTTGGGCCAGTCACTGCCTCTCAGCCTCAGAGGGAGGCAATGGTAAACCCCCTCTGAATACTGCTTCACCATGAAAACCCTA
Source organism: Rhineura floridana (assembly GCF_030035675.1). Classification (NCBI taxonomy): domain Eukaryota; kingdom Metazoa; phylum Chordata; class Lepidosauria; order Squamata; family Rhineuridae; genus Rhineura; species Rhineura floridana. The sequence goes on along the minus strand of NC_084481.1, from coordinate 138,536,002 downwards.
TTCATAGGGTCACCATAAGTTGGAATCGACTTGAAGGCAGTCCATTTCCATTTCCATTGGGAACTCTCTATAGCAAAGCTTCCTGCTTTATTGAGAACCAATACGTGGTCACATGCACATTACCAAATGAAGAGGATCATCATTTCCAAAAAAAGGGCAGGAAGTATCACTGATATGCATAAAATGTGCATATGCTAATTTATATATAGAGAAATAATTAGTTTAAACAAAAATATAATGTATCTCACCATGGTGGTGATCATCTGTGCTCAGGTGACCTGGGGTGCCTGCTCCGTCTGCTATCTGGGTTCTAACTATTGATGGACAACATCAAGGCCCCTGATCTTCCTTGTTTATGGTGTTTTATCTTTAAACCAGAATTGGACTGGGCATCAAACAGGCGACATCTTCAAACAGAGAACTGTCTGTAACGTGGAACACATGGGCACCCTTGGAGCCCAGTTTGTTTCTGGCAGATATGCATATTCTCTTTGTTGGTGCATGCATTTCTATGCCCTGGATAGGATTTATGTGTTTGGGTTTGCTTTGATCAGATTTTGAGTAATTTTTGCCTTTCCCTCAAATTCCACTTCAAGTTGAAATGTTTAATGTAAATATTTAATTTAATATTAAATACTTTGTTTTGCTGCTTGGATACATTTAATGGCAATTAAAACTAAATTTGTGTTTAGAAGATGCAAATTCATTTTTTATTCTTTCTGTCTCTGTTGCCAGAAATGCATTTGCACATAAATTCCTGTCAGTAATTTAAGGCATGAGCAGGCCTGTCAGAGTCTTCCATTTCACAATGTGGGTCAGTCTTTTTCTTGTGGATAAAATGGTAGCTGATATATATTGCTGAGTATTCTATGTGGTTTTCCCTTGTCAAACGTTTACCAGACTCTTGTGATTAAGGAAGCAGATCTGAGTCAGAAAGTTGTAAGAATAATGAATAAAAACTCTCCTTCAAAGTGACTCTCTCTCTCTCTCTCTCTCTCTCTCTCTCTCTCCCCCCCCCCATATATTAATAGGGTCAAAAATGTCATCAAGTCCATCTCACTGCTGACAAGGAGAATGCTGGGTATCTAGTTGGCAAGACCTGCATTAGCAGCTGGCATCCTTGGGCAGCTGCCTTGGACTTAGCACCCTGGCAGAACCCAGTATATCAGACCTGGACTCTTTTTATCCCCACCCCAGCTTGCCATTCTGAGCGACTAGATGGGTCTAACTGCTACTTTCATTTCCCATATGTGCCTTTTGATCTGGCCTTTGACTTCTGCTCCTCAGCCCTGGTCCTTTGCAGCAATTTGGCTTAGGAAAAAAGCTTCCTTGGGAAGCTAATTGGCCTGTGTGTGTGGGATGTTGTGGCCCTGCCCACTGCCAGGGCTGGCTCCACTCATCCTGAGTATGTGTTCCTTAAGAAATTAACCCTGAGGCAGCCCTTTACAATAAATTGTGGCTTGCTGTGACATGTACAGACTCACACACTTCCTCCTCCTGTCTTCTCTTTGCCATTGGGAGGAAGACTTATTTTATTTATATATTTATGTATTGCACTTGTATACCGCCCCATAGCCAAAGCTCTCTAGGCAGTTTACAGCAATCAAAAACATTAAAACAAATACACAATTTAAAAACATTTTAAAAACAATTTAAAACACAATTTTAAAGTTCAAAACGATATAAAAATAATTTAAAAACACATGCTAAAATCCCTGGGAGAAGAGGAAAGACTTGACCTGGCGCCGAAAAGATAACAGTGTTGGCGCCAGGCACACCTCATCAGGAAGATCATTCCATAATTTGGGGGCCACCACTGAGAAGGCCCTCTCCCTTGTTGCCACCCTCCCAGCTTCCCTTGGAGTAGGCACCTGGAGGAGGGCCTTTGATGTTGAACGTAGTGTATGGGTGGTTCGTATCAGGAGAGGCGTTCCATCAGGTATTGTGGTCCCAAGCCGTGTAAGGCTTTATAGATCAAAACCAGCACCTTGAATTGAGCTCGGAAACATACAGGCAGCCAATGCAAGCGGGCCAGAATTGGTTTTATATGTTTGGACCGTCTGGTCCCTGTTCAGAACCTTTTACTGTTTGTTTCCCTTAAACTTGACTTGTGATTCCATCCAAGCTGGGAATCATGATTTATCACTAAGTATGGTCAGTTTCAGGACAATCCACCTTCAGACTATGGTGTATGAACTTGCAGGGCTGCTGAGAGCTGGCACTAGGCCTGGGGCAAGATGCATGATTGCCTCCCCCTCAAAATCTTCTCACAAACCAAATGTTACTACTTACATTAAACAAATTTTTCAGTGACTTGGGTTTAACTTAGGGTGAGAGAGACTGCAAAAAAATGAAGAACATTTATCAGAATGGGGTAGTTACTATGTTTATTAAAAATGACACTGTTCACAAACCCAAGTGAAAATAAACTTAACACTTTTAATACTACTACATTATTAAACTATTTAATTAGCAGTGTTAATACATTTGAATTAAAACATACTGTTTATGACTGATCATCATTCTATTTGTGTACAACACATTTAACAGTGCTTTGCAGGCTTTTCTGTCAGAAAATATTTCAATTATTTAATCTATATTTAGTTTTCTTGCAAGTTTTGATTCAATGGCCAAGGTTCCCAGATCTGTGAGGTGCTCGTGACACATAGTTGACCTGAGGCAGTTTTTAACATAACAACATAAAAAGAGCCTGCTGGATCACGCCAATGCCCCATCTAGTCCAGTATTCTGTTCTCACAGTGGCCAACCAGAAGTCCATTATGGTAAGCCCGCAAGCAGGTCTTGAGAGCAAGAGCACTCTCCCCCCCTTGGTTTCTAGCAACAATTAAAACACATGCTGCCTCTGGCCATGGAGGCAGAACATAGCCATCGTAGCTAGCAGCCATTTATAGCCTTAACCTCCATGTTACACAACCTGGAGTGCTGAATGACCTCTCTGCTTCAGCTATAGTGACTGGAAGAGTGCAAAAGGTTCACAGAACTACACAAATTTTGGGAAATGATATTGAAATGTTAAGTTCATGAATCTTATCTAAGAGGTTCAGTGGGGTTCCAAAGTAATGTCTCTAAAGTTAGCCAAATGAATTGCTTTCATATATTTTGCTTCTTCACACAAGTCTGTTGTGACATCAGCATGGTACTCTTCAGTATATGACTTGCATGTTTCTTCAAACTGGTTTTCAGTTATCTTGGTGTATTTCCACAGAAACCCAAATGTCTCATCTAAAAGCTTCATAGCTTTATAACATGTTTTAAGGCTGGAAATTAGATTGTCAACAATTACATTAAAATATATACATCTTGAATGGATCTTCTAGATTTCTAATTGTTACTGCATCCAGAGTTTCATCATGAAATATGCAGATTTCTTCTGGTGTGCTAAGTGTACAGACAAGTTAATTCACAGTATTAAATGATGAGATATGAGACCAATCTGTCCTTACCCTGAGTATAGTGCTAGTGCTAGTGCATCTCTGCTCTTCTACTTCAGCAGAATCCTCATTAGCTTTTTCTTCCAATAATTCTTGAGCATCCAACAACTGGTTTTCACTGCCTCATTCATCACCATATGATGATTTTGAAACAAAGCCCAAGGTGAATAAACTTGCCTGATCTTTTTTGTTTTGTTATGCTTTCACATATTTTTCTCACTTTTCTCTTCTGTGTTCCAGGCTTGTATTTTATTTATTTATTATTTTATTTATATCCCGCCCTTCCTCCCGGCAGGAGCCCAGGGTGGCAAACAAAAGCACCAAAAACTTCAAAACATCATAAAAACAACCCTAGAGCACATTAAAACAAAACATCTTTAAAAACGTTTTTTAAAAAAAAGCTTTCAAAACATGGTCTAAGATTGAAAACATTTTTAAAAAGAAGGTTTAAGAACATATTAAAAAGCAATTCCAACACAGACACAGATTGGTATAGATCTCAACTTAAAAGGCTCGTTGAAAGAGGAAGGTCTTCAATAGGTGCCAAAAAGATAACAGAGATGGCGCCTGTCTAATATTTAAGGGGAGAGAATTCCACAGGGTAGGTGCTGCCACACCATTGTGTGTATTTGTGTTCTATAATATTAATTTCACCATAAAACAATGCCAAAACACATGTAGACTTGTTCCAACGTGTTCTGGTCACAGGATAAATAAATAAAGAAGACTTGACATGCACTCCTATCTATTAGCTTTCTATAGGCTCTGGGCTCCTACTTTGGGATCTAGGCTCCTATTGGGAGGAAAGCTCCTATTGGGAGGAGATACAAATTTTCTTTTTCTTATTCTTATTCTTAACAACAACAACAACAATAATATCTGACACTGTGATATGTTATTTGTTTAAGAGAACTGTAGAAATGCTTGTTGAGCAAATGTGAACTGCCTAGCAATTCCGGTCTCAACTTGAAACTCACAGGGTGTATGCTGTGCTTTGCCATGTCTGAACCATATTAACAAATAATTGGTGCTTATAGAACACCAGCTGGGAAATAGCTGCAGCACTGCGGGACTGGAGAAGACCTGCCCTGGGAGTGAGTACCTGAGCATCTGGGTGCTTGCTTGCTTGCTTGCTCTTCTGGGTTGCTGACTCTTGAGACAGCTGAGGTCCCAGGTAAGTGCTTCAAGGACTGGGACCCCCTGCCTGACTCTGACTCCAGAGAGAAGCTGCAGTCAATCTTGCAGCCTCTTGCATCAGCTCCTGGCTGGGTTAGGGGGCATAAAAGCCCCGCTGCCCTTGGGACACCAGAGGGGGTCACCCCTTGGGAAGCCCCTTATGGACTTATGAGGGTAAGGGCGCTACCCCCCTTAAAAAAAAACAATCTAGAGGAGCTGGGTAGTAAGGAGGGTATATGGCACATGTGTTGTTCCTGGGCAGGATGAGAGCTTGTGCAGTGAACTGAATGATAGGAGAAAGTCGCCAGGTACCTTCCGAGTGAGAGTCTGCAACTGGCAAAAGGCTGGCCCTCCCTTGGTGTGAGACGGGGGAAGAGTAGAAGTGCTCTGGGTGAAAGATATTGAATAGGTCTGCCTGTTCCCAGTTCTCTCAGGGGCCTACTGGGATAACTGGTTCAGGTAGGTTTTGTTGGTGAGCTCTTGTTGAGTCCATATCAGAAGTTTAGGAGGAGTCTTAGTAAGAAGGAACATGGTTGATGCGACTGCAATTTCAGTGATCATGGGTATCCATGGGGAGGAGATGAACTCCCACAATAATAATAATAATAATAATAATAATAATAATAATAATAAATTTAATTTCTTCGTCGCCTATCTGGCCAATGGCCACTCTAGGCGACTTACAAATTTGTTAGAATACAATTGATAAAATACAGTAATACAATATAAAAACAATACATCTGCAGCAACAATATTAAAACTGGGCAGGAGGCATTACAGTTATAACAATTAACCCTCCCCGGATACCCTGAAGGCCTGCTGAAAGAGCCAGGTCTTTAAGGCTTTCCGAAACACATTTAGGGAAGAGGCGTGCCGGAGATCTTGTGGGAGGGAGTTCCAAAGAGTGGGGGCCGCCACTGAGAATGCCCTCTCTCTAGTACCCGCCAATCTGGCTGTTTTTGTTGGCGGGATTGAGAGAAGGCCCTGTGTGGCCGATCTTGTCGGGCGGCATAATTGGTGGCGTTGAAGGCGCTCCGTGAGATAAACTGGGCCGAAACCGTGTAGGGATTTAAAGGTCAATACCAACACCTTGAATTGGGCTCGGAAAACAACTGGTAGCCAGTGTAGGTCGAACAACACTGGTGTGATGTGAAGATGAGGGCAAGGCTATCTATGCCTTGTTCCTTGCTTCCACTTTAGTGGACAAGTTCCTCGTTGTTCATTTGCTGTGCCCACTGGCCTGTGTGTGTTGTTCTTTAATGTCAGATCGGTACACAATAAGACCACACTCATCCATGATTTGCCCACCTGGATACTTGGTGCAACACCAGCACAGGCTGCAGGGATGGGGGGGGGAAGTTGCTGTAGTCTACAGAACTTCCATCTCTGTCATGGGGAAACCACTCTCTTGGAGCTGGCTGTGAGGGCCTGCACCTGGTGTCGGGCCGAGGAGACAGTAAACTAGGGTTGCTACTGGTGTACTGTCCACCCTGCTGTTTGGCAGCTTTGACTGACTGAGCTGGTGGAGGCCATCTTGGCTGTGGTATTGGAGGAGCCCTGAACAATAGTGCTGGGTGATTTAAATGTCCATGCTGAGGCTGCCTCTAGTGTTCTGTCTCAGGATTTCATGGCCTCCATGACGACTGTACAGCTGTCTCAAGTTGTCACCTGCCCGATGCATAGGGCAGGGTGTTGCGAATTGCGTGTGTAGGTCAGACGTGGTTTGAATCCAAAAGCCGTTTAGAACAGGAATAAGACAGGCCAGGCAAGTTTCATGTAAGAGTCTTTACTAGGCAAAGACATTAGAGACATCTTCCTCCATTGACATTGCTTCCCCCACACTCGAGTTCCTGCCAGTTCCCAGTTTATCACACTCTCAGCCAGCCACACTGACCTTGATTGTCTGGAACTCTGTTCTCACAGCTTAACCCTTCTGCTTCAGGTTTCTCTCTCTCTGCTAAAAACCTTGTCTGTGAGTCTCACAACCTGCGTCACTGACCAACAGCCCCCACCTGAGACTTACAGACTACAAAACATCATGTTACAATTATTACATTTCTACAACATTAACTTTTCATTACAAATACATTTCAGTACATGGTTTCTTACAGTTTCTATTTACAGTTTCAGTTCAGTTCAGTTTCTCTTTATTCTTTATTTACACAAGTTTCACAGATTCATGTTTGTTCACTTTTATTTGATGATACATTTACATTTCATTCTTCAACACAAAACTTCCACATTAGATCCATTGTTTCTTTATCTATTGGTCCTTCTTTTTCCCATTCTACTGGAATTTCATCTGTTTCATTATTCTGTTATGTAACATTAAATGCAAATCTCTGAGGAGGTTGACCTTTCGTTTTTGTCTCTGATTTCCTGACATTATCTATTTCCATTTCTTCTTCACTCTCAATTTTACTCGGACCAGCACCACTAGTACTAGGTATTTCTGTATCATGTGTTGTTATGTCTTCACCTCTCAGTCTTTTAATAGTACGTTTGCCATGGATCAAATCTTTTAATGCAGTTTTTAATGGAATTTGCTGCCCGAAAGGAACATCCGCAGCTTCCTGTTTGCTTTCACTCTCTAGAATCACTGTTTGACTGTCTCTCCAAGGTTTATCTATCACCTTTACGTTTCTGCTTAACGCTACTTGTTGTTTCTCAGGTAACCAAACTCTATAATATGAATTCTGAAATCCCAAAATGCGTCCTGCCTGCTCTCTTGACTGTTTTGCAACATGTACCCAGCATTTTGCCCCAAAACGTTCTATGTGTTTCACCCTGGGTTTTCTTCCAGTCAGTTTCTCATAGGGAGACATGCCTATTGTTCTGTGCATTAGGCGGTTCTGAATATAAACAGTGTACAGAATACATTCACCCCAATAAGTGTTATTCATATCAGCATCTGCTAGCATTGCTCTCAATGAATCCTGCAATGACCGGTTCCTCCTCTCTGCCGTTCCGTTGGAGGATGGGCTGAAGGGAGCAGTTAGACTTTGAATTATCCCCTTCTTTTCCAAATATGTTTGAAATGAATTACTGGTAAATTCACCACCTCTATCTGATCTGATATTTTTGATAACAACCCCATGTTGTGTTTCTGTTCTCTGTATGAATGCCTTTAATTTCTCTTCTGCATCACTTTTCTTTTTCAATAAGAACACATGTGTAAATCTGGAGAAATCATCCACAATCACTAAATAAAACCTTGCTCCACCTTTTGAGCACTGAAAAGGTCCAGCTAAATCCACATGTATAAGCTGATAGGGTTCTGTAGTCGTGTTTTCACAGCTCTTATTTACTGGATTCACAGTCATTTTTGTTTTATAACATACGTCACACTCATCCACATGCTCACAGTGTTTTAACTTCAAATCTTGACTATATTTTGGGGTGTTTTGTATCTTTTGGAAATGGGCGTGTGCTAGTTTTCTGTGCCATTCATGGACACAATTATCATGTTTCTCTTTATTTACTGCTATCCAAGCACACATGTCTTTATCAAGCTTGCACTCAACCATAAACATATTGTTCTGTAATTTCCCTTGCATGCATATTTCACCATCTTTGCTCACAAAACATCTATCCCCTTCAAATGTAACTTTACAACCTATTTGAGCCAATTTTCTTACTGATAGAATGTTATATTTTAAACCAGAAATCAATAATACATCTGTTAAAATTCCCAAATTACCCATCTTCAGTGTTCCTCTCGCAGTAGCGTCTTGAGTTGATCCGTCAGCCAGATAAAGCTTCTCCTGCGTCGGCTTTGAAGTGTAAAATAAACTAGAGTCTGTGATTAGGCAATTAGACGCTCCACTGTCAAGAAGCCATTTAGAGTTAAACAGTTTATCGCTCTCCTTAGAAACAAAGTTCACGCTTGCCCTCTGACTTTCAAAGTTTCTGTAATTCCTCTTTTTTAAACAATGTCTCTGTATATGCCCACGTGATCCACAAAAATAACATGTTTTAGTCTCTTCCCTGCTTCTTTGATTTCGTTTTTGTACAGACACAGTCTCAGCCTCTTTTAATTCTATTTTCTTATTTTCTTGTCTCCTACACCACTCTTGTTGAAGTTTCTGTTCCACAAAGTCCAAAGTTAGAGTCCCGTCAGGTTGACTTTCCAGACCAGCGACCAGCACGTCCCATTTTTGATCAAATGAAGATAACAGGAGATACACCATCTGCAAGTCATTATGATGAACGCCTCGATCTTGCAGCTCAGCATTTAATCTACGAAATTCAGCCAAATGCTCTTCCATAGTCACATCATCTGTAAAACGCATTTGATATAGCTTCCGTGCTAAACACAGCCTGCTTCCCGCAGTTTGCTGTACATGCGCGGCTCTTAACTTTTCCCACATCTGATTAGCAGTCGGCTCATTACTCACCAGCAACAGTTGTGAATCTGATAGCCCCAGAGTAATAAAAGCCTTCGCTTTCTCATCTTTCTTTAGCCACGCTGCTGAAGGAGCTGCCGGAGGGGGGTTTTCCACGACATCATTCAAATCCTCTTTAATCAGAACAGCTCTCATCCTCCACTTCCAGCTGGAGTAATTTACAGCATTCAGTCTTTCCATCGGCATCCCGGAAGACAGATTTACAGCCATGTTGCCCACTCTTACTTGCCTCTTACTTGCACTTTGTTTCTCTCTGCAACAACGCCACTTCACCGGCTCTCGAACCCGCTACCACGCCTCATAATCTGGGCCCATAACCCCTGTTGCGAATTGCGTGTGTAGGTCAGACGTGGTTTGAATCCAAAAGCCGTTTAGAACAGGAATAAGACAGGCCAGGCAAGTTTCATGTAAGAGTCTTTACTAGGCAAAGACATTAGAGACATCTTCCTCCATTGACATTGCTTCCCCCACACTCGAGTTCCTGCCAGTTCCCAGCTTATCACACTCTCAGCCAGCCACACTGACCTTGATTGTCTGGAACTCTGTTCTCACAGCTTAACCCTTCTGCTTCAGGTTTCTCTCTCTCTGCTAAAAACCTTGTCTGTGAGTCTCACAACCTGCGTCACTGACCAACACAGGGCACACCCTCACCTTGAGTTTTGTTCCAGATGGAGGAAGGGGTGGTCTGGAGATGGCTGGTGGTGGATGTCACCCAATTGTCATGGTCAGACCAATTCCTGGTGAAGTTTAGACTTACGGCTCTGGTCCTGCCCTGCAGGGGTGTTGGACAGATTAGGATGGAGAATAATGGAATCCATTGGATTCCTGAATGCCCTGGGGGAGTTCCCAGTAGATAGAGCAGGTGACCCTGTTGAAGCCCTTGTCACTCTGTAGAACAGTGAGGTGCATTGGGCTCTTGACATGGTTGCCCCTGAGCGCTCTATCTGGAATTGTAGAGCCTGGTTTGCACCTTGGTACACCATGGAACTAAGGGCAATGAAACAGGCTGGACGAAGGCTAGAGTGCAAGTGGCGAAAGACGTACTGTGTGGCTGATAGGACACGAATAAAACTTCATAACCGTGCCTACTGTGTGGGGGTGAGGGCAGCGAAGAAGGCCCACTTCTCTATCACCATCGCATCCTCAAGTAGCCGTTCAGTGGAGTTCTTCCTTATTGTCAGGGGTTTGTTGACATGAACTCCAGCAAATGGAGTTTTAGACCCTTTGGCGGCCCACTGTGAATTGTTTGCAAGGCACTTTGAGAGTAAAGTTGATTGTCTCCATAGCAATCTTGATGCCCCATCCACATCTACTGTAGTCCCCAATGAGGTGTACAGTGCAACGTCTGCTCCAACTTCTTGGGATCGGTTTCAGCAGTATGCTGACAATACCCAGTTCTATTTCTCTGTAATGTCTGAATTGGAAGAGGCTGTGCAAGCCCTGGACTGCTGCCTGGACTTGATGGTGGGCTGGATGAGGGACAATGAACTGAGTCTGAATCCTAGCAAGATGGAGGCGCTGTGGGTGGGGTGTTCCCGAGTTCAGATAATTGGTCAGTTGCCTGCTTTGGATGGGGTTGTACTCCTTCTGAAAGAGAAGGTCCGTGGTCTGGGGATGCTCCTGGATCCATCTTTGTCGGTAAAGGCCCAGGTGACCTCCGTAGCTAGGAGTGCCTTTTACCAGCTTTGGCTGGTAAGACAGCTGTGGCTGTTTCTGGATCGGGATAGCCTGACCACTTTGTCCATGCACTGGTAACCTCCAGGTTGGATTATTGTAATGTGCTTTATGTGGGGCTGTCCTTGAGGTTGGTCCGGAGGCTGCAACTGGTGCAAAATGCAGCGGCGAGACTGCTCACTGGGACAGGGTATTGCCAACCTGTCACCCCCTGCTGAATGATATTGAAGACCTTCCACTTTCAATAAGCCTTTTAAGTGGAGACCTTATCCCAGTCTGTGTCTGTGTTGGAATTGCTTTTTAATATATTTTTAAAGCTTTTTTTTTTTTTTTTTTTAAATGTTTTAAAAGTTTTTTAAAAAAAGATATTTTTAAGGGTGTTTTGTTTTAATATATTTTAAAGTTTGTTTTTATGATGTTTTAGAGTGTTTTCATGCTTTTGTTTGCTGCCCTGGTTTCCTGCTGGGAGGAGGGGTGGGATATAAATCTAATCAATAAAATAAATAACATAAAATAATAGAATACTTGGATATGCTGAGATTTAGCAACTGACGTTATACCCACTCTCTGGGCTGTTGAGATTCCAAATTTATTTTGTAGTGTATTGTTTGCTTTTCCATAGTCCAGGCCCCCAGAGGTCTGGACCCCAAGGCTTTTGCCACCCCATTGTTCCCCCCATCCCCAGCCCTTTGAAGCTGAATTTCTTTAACCAGAGTTACTGGAAACTATGATACCCAGTTTGGGTGAAACGACAAGTTAAGGGGATCCAAAGTTTAGTGTTACAACTACTTTTCCCAGCCTGGCAGGATTGCACAAGCCTGAGACTTGCCCATCTCTCACAACAAACTACTCTTTCATTGTCACGAATGTGGCCACTGTGGGAAATTCAAATGACAGCTAGGCCCAGCCCCTTGGTGTTCCTGAGATAGTGTTGATGTTGTTACTCACCTCCATCACTAGGTAAGCCCAGTGGCAAAACATAGGGCCCACTAGAGAGCACTTTTCTCAGGGCCATCTCAAACCTGGGAGCATGAAATTTCTAGCCTACAATGAGAATGGCTTGAATGATGTGTGATTAAATCCTACTCTCAGTTGTGGCTGTAGATTCTCTTTGGAGGTAGTATATTGGGTAGTTGTCTAAAAATTCTTTATGTTTCATTAAGTCTTGCAACACATGACTGAACAGAGTACAGCTCACAAAATGAAACTGATTCTCCTTGTTTAAATACAGTTACTTTGAACTGGAAAGCAGTGGCCTGAGAGATGAAATAAGATATCACTACAGTTTTAATGGAAAGTCAAGAACAGAAGTATTTCCATATCGGCTAGCGGATGGACAGTGGCATAAGATTGCATTATCCCTTAGCGCATCCCACCTCCTGCTTCACGTGGACTGCAATAGGTAAAGTTACTTCTCTGTATGTTTGTCTTGGAGAAATTCCTACCCTTTGGGCTAAAGCATATTATTTGATAATTTCTGCAATAAAGTTCTCTGTGCTTCAACATTTTTATAGAGACAAGTGAGTGAGAGAAAAAAGTGTTAGAATGAATTAGTAAGCTTGTGGTTATGAACAAAAGGCTGATTGCCAATTTTGGTGAAAGGGGGAAGATATTAAATATATCTCCATGTTCTGTAGGTATGAGCTCAAGTTATGTTTGCCTTGATTACATTTAGATGCAATGCATTGTTTCGTCTATTTCTTTTTGAGTAAGGCTTCTCTTAGCATGCCTCCATAGCCTGAAGATGTAATTATAGTTTCTGATTTCTTTTCATGTAATCAAGTGCCTTGGGGAAAAAAATCTTTTAAAATATTTTCTAAACAGAAACTTCTAAAAGAGGATGTACCTTAATTGCTTAGAATTTACACTACTAATTCTCCGCATCACATTGTTTTACATCTGTGTAAGAAGTTCAGAGTAGATATATGCCCACTTTCTTTGAAAAAGAGAGAATTGGGGACTCGTTGTGACATTGTAACATTTATTTATACATATACAGGTGGATCAAATATTGAGGGTACAGAAGAATATATACAGGCAGTTCCCATTCACAGCCCAAACCTCACCAGAAACCTCACTTACATAGCAAGGCTGCAAGACTGTGTGCTAGAATACTGAATAGTCAGGTATAAGGTTACTTTTCTTCCAGTATCTTTTACCCACCTAAAATCATAATTTTTATATATTAGAATATTGAAAAAAATGCTATGAAAAGCTAAAGACTTACTGTATCCTCTTAGAATCTTAGTTGTACTGGCATAAATCCTATATAATTAGATGAGTAAAAGATCTGTAATGAAAAATATCTGGATGATAATTTGGCCATTTTTATTTGTCATATGTTGACTAGTTTTAATTGGTCTGGCTATCCAAGGGAATTTTCAAATGGCCATGAAAGGCCATTTATTACATTCAACATTTATTTAAGATGTGTAGTAATGGGTGGTGTTGGCCCTGTGCAAACCCCAAGGTTGATTTTATCTGTATGTGGTTTTATGTGATTAAGCGAATCTTTTAGGAAAAAATAATGGCTGAAATGCTGGATGTACATTTACTCATTTTGATCTTGCCTGTTTTTATATGTGTGTTGAACTATGTAAAAATTGTTTCCTTTACATGTCTATTCATTAATAGGCAAAAAACCTTGCGGTTTAAGAATGTACCTATAGCCCACAGATATTTCTATCAAACTTTAAAAAGCAGGGAAATTGGGCAGCTATAGTGAATGCACCAGGGGAGCAGGAGACCTGACCTCCTCTCTGAGATATTGGACTGCTCTACAAATTTGTCAAAATGCAAACACCATTTGGGTTGGTCTTTCACAGTCCAATCCACTTCCTGTGTAGCTTGGAAGAATTTGGTAACATGTGCCTCTAAATTTGCAAATTTCTATTCTAGAGGAATCCATGGATTAGCTAATCTCCAAATGGCAGACTTTGCACTTGGAGAGATTTATCAATAGCATATAATTTGTATTGGGATTTTATTTCACTAAATTGAGGCCCAATTGACCTCAACCAGAATTTGGGCATTCCAGTAGAGATTTGGCAAGCATCCTCGCTTTTGATTTTCAGGTGTCAAAGACTTTTTATACTGGTAGTCCTATACCCTTGTTTGTATTTTTCTTGAGTAGTCAGCCATTTTATTGATTGCTTAGTATTGCTTTTAATGGCTTATATTTTTATATTTCTATTTAAAAATATTTTATAAAGAAATAAATAAAATAATTAATGAGCTTCCTCACTGTACAACTATGAAGACATTTTTGTTTTAAAAAAAACCTCATTCTGAGTATACACATGTCCTCACAACATGGATTCAGTGACCACTTATAGTTGTGGCAACTGTATTTGAACAACAGTTGAATTAAGCCCTTGTTCACTGGTATAATGGGTTCCCCTGTTCCTTTTCTGTCAGCACCAGTAGTGTTGTGGCAAATTTAGAAATGACTGTCCCTTCATGATAGTCATGGCATGCCCCCTCACAGCCACAGCCCCTTCTGAGGTCATACAAATTCAAAGACTATACAATAAAAATAAGCTTTCAATCTGTGATTAATAAGTGAGTTGTTTGGACACCAGGAATCCCTGGGGTTTTATACAGTTACTGTTTTCCCCTCCCCTATGGCTAGTGGCTTTTGCCTCCATTTAATCTCTATTTGAGATCAGGTACTCCTTAAATGTTATTTTCTGCAGATTCTACTACACATTAAATGTGGATGGATGTTAGAAAATCCCATGGCACACTTCTACTCAGAAGTAAGTCTCATGCATCTAAAAACACAGTAATCATGCTAGATTGGTTGAAGCCTGGAGGTATACTAAGTGGGTGGGGTGGAGAAACCCTCCGACATCCCTTCCTTTGTAAATATACATCTCTTTGGTTAAAGGAAGCAAAATTTGATGCCTATGATACAAGCACTACGTTCTCCTTTGCAGACATTTTATATCCTCTTCTATATCTTCACCACAAGCCTGTGAGGTACGCTAGGCTGAGATAGTGAGTACTCCAAGGGCAGCAAGTGAGCTTCATGACTGAGTGGGGATTTCTTATCCTTTTTGCTCAAGAATGGAAAAAGAAAAAATGCTGTAGTTATTATGAAGTATTACTATTTAAATATTGAATTTATTCCAGCATGAGCATCTGAACAGAATTGCTGTAAATCTTAAATCACTTTCGACTCCCTCCATCTGAAATACAGTGCCTGATCTTGCACTGAATGTAGCATTGCCAGTCTAAGATCAGCAGGTGAAAGACCATAAGTCCACCCCACCAACAGAAACATCCAAACTCACACCCAGTTATATTGAAAGGCATGCTTGCGCTCATGCACACACACAATTTATTTTTCTCTTTCCCTTCCCACCTCCTGGCTTTGGGCTGGAACAAAACCACACATCTCCCCACCTCCTTATTTGCTGCTGGATTGGGATCTGTGTAAACAAGAGAGTGTTACCTATGTGTTCTCTCTCTCTCTCTCTCTCTCTCTCACACACACACACACACACACGAGAGAGAGAGAGAGAGAGAGAGAGAGAGAGAGAGAGAGAGAGAGAGAGAGAGAGAGAAATCCTTTGTCTGTTTGTCCATGTAGGGCAGATCCCATTAGTCTGCCACATCTGGTCCTGCGTGGAGTGAGCTCCATTAAACTCAGTGGGGCTTACTGCTGAGTATACATGTAAAATATTGCACTGCCAGTGATTTTAAGAACATTGTAAAGGCTACGAAGATATTAATTCATTTTTAAAAAGAAGGTTGTTGAAACTCAAGAGCTGTGAACTAATGATTGAATGTTGCATCCCAAATTTATAGGAATGATTGTTCCAAAAGAATAAGGTACCAATCCAAGAAGGTTACTGCTTTAGAGTGGAGCCCCCCTCCCCCAAGATAATTCACATGGAATGTCATTTGCATTGTCAGAGTTTTCTGATTATCTTCCTCTGGTTGTATTGAGATATACACTTGCCTGGTATTAAGTCCCAATCGAACTCATTAGTACTTACTTCTAAGTAAGCATGCATCGGAATGGGTTGTAACACTCCACTTCCTCTCCAGCTAGCCCCAGCACAGTTTTTTTTAAAAGTAAGCCCAAAGGACAAAGAAGGCTCAGACCACAGTTTGGGAACCTCTAAGTAAAGAATTAAAGAAAGTAAATATCTGGGCAGCCTGGCTGTCCACCCTCCTCTTTTCAGAGCTTGGAAGATTACTTTTAAATGTAATAAATTACAGTTACAGTTACATGGCCCAAAAAGTAGTAATTACTGTTACAATTACAATTGATCTGAAAGTAACTGATTACTTTTTCTCAAAAGTAATCACTACAGTTAAATTTCAGTTACTTAAAAAAAAGCCTAGAAGGTGCTGGCCTTGGCTGCTGCACATCTAAATAGCCTAAAGCAACATTAAAAATAAACATACACATACAGAGGTAGTAGAATAATTCTTTTTATCCATGATAGCAATGGTGGTCTCTCCGCTGATAAGGGAGGTGGGGAGGGAGGCAGAGGCCGCTCCGCAGATCTTTGCACATCAAACCAAGTGCAACCCCCACAGCCAGCCAGCAAGTGTAATCTCTCTCATTTAACCACCTCCTGGTCCCTGCCCTGCCACCAACTAAGGGACACTCACCCAAGCAAACATTTTCCCCTGAGATGCAAAAAGGTTAAAATACTGCAAATGCAGAACAGTAGCCAGAGAGTGTGGTGGAGGCCACTTTGTGTGCCAAGTGACATGTTGTCATCTTTCACCTCCACACTTCTTTATCTCCATTCTACCGCTGCCTCCTTCTCCTTATCCATGTTCTTGCCCTCCAGCTCCTTTTCCCTCCACTCCATTTTTTTAAACAATTGTTTTCTCCACTCCACCCTGTCTCATTCTCCACCTCCTCCCTTGTCCCCTCCTACCCACCCACAGACCATGATGATAATGAAAGTTAAAGAGGAAAGCACAAAAGCAGGACTACAGCTGAATGTCAAGAAGACTAAAATAATGACAACAGAAGATTTATGTAACTTTAAAGTTGACAATAAGGACATTGAACTTGTCAAGGATTATCAATACCTCGGCACAGTCATGGAGACAATAATCAAGAAATCAGAAGAAGGCTATGAGTGGGGAGGGCAGCTGTGAGAGAACTAGAAAAAGTCCTCAAATGCAAAGATGTATCACTGAACACTAAAGCCAGGATCATTCAGACCATGGTATTCCCAATATCAATGTATGGATGTGAAAGCTGGACAGTGAAAAAAGTGGGTAAGAGAAAAATCAACTCATTTGAAATGAGGTGTTGGAGGAGAGCTTTGTGGGTACCATGGACCGCAAAAAAGACAAACAATTGGGTGTTAGAACAAATTAAACTAGAACTGTCACTAGCAGCTAAAATGATGAAACTGAGGTTTATCATACTTTGGACACATAATGAGAAGACATGATTCACTAGAAAAGACCATAATGCTGGGAAAAACAGAAAGGAGTAGAAAAAGAGGAAGGCCAAACCAGAGATGGATTGATTCCATAAAGGAAACCACAGACCTGAACTTGTAAGATCTGAACAGGGTGCTTTATAACAGATGCTACTGGAGGTCACTGATTCACAGGGTCGCCATAAGTTGACATCGACTTGAAGGCACATAACATCAACAATGTCAGTTGCTGTGCCTGGTTTTTGCTTCTTGTCTCACCCACCTTTTAGGTTGTCCATGTGGGCATACTGCCTCCGACGGTGGTGGTAGAACATAGCCATGATGGCTAGTAGCCATTGATAGTCTTATCCTCCATAAATCTGTCTAATCATCTTTTAAAGCCTCCCAAGTTCGTGGCCATCATCACTGCTTCCTGTGGCAGCGAATTCCACACTTTAACTATGCACTGTGTGAAGTAGTACTGTCTTTGGTGTATACATGTACTGAAATGTCCAACATTCAGTTTCACTGTACATCCCCACTGGGTTCTAGTATTATGGGGAGGAGGGCCTCCCTAGCCACTTTCTCCACACCATGCATCATTTTATATGCTCAGAGCTGGGTGCCTCTGAGCATATTCTGAACTTGTTTTCAGCATCAGAATGGAACTCACAATCCCATCACATAAGAGACTACCCCTGATTAACTTTCTTCATTTCAGGAGCCTAATTTAGGTGGGAAAAGTCATTTTGTAATTGCTGCTGTTAAACAATTAAGAGGTGGGAACCGTTGTCAATGTGCTGCAAGTCATCCAGAGATTCCAATCTACCAGTAGATGCCAATCTTCTGCCCACCCTTGCCTTACTGCATAGCATAAGCAAAAAAAAAGAGCAGACGTCTCTGCCCTGAAGAGCATCGACTAGGGGTTCCCCAACCTTTTTTGGGTGAGGGTGCACATCTTAAGTCTAAAAAGCACTAGAAAATACATAGTTAACAGAGAGAGGGAGAAATTGGCAATGCCCCTCCAAAGTCAGGCAAAACACGTACAGATACACCCCTATAAATAAAGCAAAAAAAAAAGCAGGTAGAAACATCAAAACAGACATACCCTCAACCAAACCACCAAAATATAAATGCCCCAAAACTCTCAGTTTCTATATGAGGGGTAGGGAGCCTTGGCAGACATCAATGGTGCATGTCTCTGAAGGCACTATGGTGTCCACAGGCATTCAGTTGTGGCCTCTAGGCATAGACTGTATGTCGGAAAATGGCCACAGCTCAGTGGCAGAGCATCCACTTTGCAGGCAGAAAGTCCCAGGTTCAATCCCTGGCATCTCCAGGTAAGGCTGGAAATGTCCTTTGCCTACAACCCTGGGGAGTTACTGCCAATTAGCGTACTGAGCTAGGTGGACCAATACTGTGACTCAATATAAAGCAGCTTCCTATATGAATACAGACAGTGGCCACAGCTTACTGGTAGAGCACCTCCTTTATTATTTATTTATTTATTTTTTAAAACTTATATACCGCCCGACTAGCAATAGCTCTCTGGGTGGTGAACATAGATACAATAAAATACAATATAATACAAAAACATCAGTCTAAAATCAGATTTCACAATCTAAAAACAGCAAAGGCTAAAATCAAATTACAAACATTACAATCATTAACAAAAAATTAAAATGCCTCGGAGTAGAGAAAGGTTTTAACCTGGCGCCGAAAGGATGATAGTGGTGGCGCCAGGCGAACCTCCTCGGGGAGACTATTCCATAGTTCGGGGGCCACCACTGAGAAGGCCCTTGATCTTGTCACTGCCCTCCGGGCCTCCCTATGAGTCGGGACCCGGAGGAGGGCCTTTGTAGCAGACCGTAGTGTATGAGCCGGTTCATAGCGGGAGAGGCGTTCCGACAGATATTGAGGTCCCGCGCCGTATAAGGCTTTATAGGTTAATACCAACACTTTGAATTTGGCCCGGAAGCGTATTGGAAGCCAGTGCAAGCGGGCCAAAACAGGTGTTATATGGTCAGACCGCTTCGTTCTTGTTAGTAGTTTGGCCGCCGCATTTTGCACCAGCTGTAGCTTCCGAACCGTCTTCAGAGGTAGCCCTACGTAGAGCGCATTACAGTAATCCAAACGTGAGGTTACCAGAGCATGTACTACTGATGTAAGATCCTCCTTACTCAGGTAGGGACGTAGCTGGGCTACCAATCGAAGTTGGCACACAGAAAGTCCCAGTTTCAATCCCCACCATATCTAGGGGGGGCTGGGAATGTCCCACCTCCAGCTCTGAAACCCGGAAGAGCCACTGATAGTGTAGATACTGATCCAGACAGACCAACAGTCTGAGTAGAAATGTGAAGGCCCAGGGAAAAAAAATCACATCTCTAGATCTGAGTCAGTATAAGGCAAGTCCCTATATTCAGACAATTCAGTATGTGTCTTTATTCTTTTTTTAAAACAAATTCTGGAACAGCCATTGGCACAAAGAATTGCAACCTGTTTTTACTCTTCCTGCACTCCTTTAAAAAGGAGGGGAAGGGAAGGGAAAGCAGGGAGCGACTTTGCAAGGAGAAGGGAGACTTTAAAACATTCCACCGGTTAACCTAGGATTCTAGGTACCTTTGAAATCCAGAACTCAGTGTATGTTTTTAGAAGCCTCAAACCACTTTTTCAGAGGTTTGGAGACACCCTTGATGTCATTACTCATTCAATCAATCAATCAATCAATCAGTTTATTCGACCACTTGGTCAGCATAGATTACTCATTAGATAAACTGTGAGATAAGTCAAGATAGCGCTGAGATGTTGCAACAATTCCTCATCATCACTAAGAAGTGAAGGAGGAGAGACATGGGGGAGAAGTTACCCTGACAGGCACAGTCTGTCAAAAGCACTCATCACTCTCATACACATGTCTTGGCCGCCAAACACTGATGATTAATCTTTTTCTTTTTAATAAAGTTAAAGCCATGCAACAGCTAGCGGGGAGCGGAGGGGGCGCCAGGATGAGCAGGGGGTGCCAGGATGAGCGGAGGGGATGTGGAGGGGGTGTGAGGATGAATGGACAGGGTGCTAGGATGAGTGGGGGGGCACCAGGACAAGCGGGGTGCGGAGGGGCACCAGGATGAGTGAGGTGGCACCAGGACGAGCAAGGGGAGTGCCAAGACAAGTGGAGGGGGTGCAGAGGGGGCACGAGGTTGAGCAGAGGGGGCATGAGGATGAGCGGGGTGCCAGGACGAGTGGGGAGGTGCCATAACAAGCAGGGGTGTGTAGAGGGGGTGCCAGGATGAGTGGGGGGCATCAGGATGAGCAGAGGGGGCACAGAGGGGGCACCAGCACAAGTGGAGGGGCACCAGGACAAGCAGAGGGGGCACAGAGGGAGCACCAGGATGAGCGGAGGGGTCACCAGGACAAGTGGACGGGTCACCAGGACAAGCAAGGGGGCGCCAGGATGAGCAGGGGGGCAGGCGAGCAGGCTGAGGGGAGGCAGGACGAGTGGGGGTGGTGGCAGGGCAAGTGGGGGGGGCAGGGCGAGTAGGCCGGAAAGGGTAACACATACACTCACCTCCACAGCTCTTCACCTCCATTCTGCTGCTTCTGCCTTCTCCTCCTCCTTCTCCTTGTCCTCCAGCGCTGTCTGGCTCTCCACTTCCTCCCTCGTGCCTCCTAACACAGCACAAGGGAAGATCGACACTGCGCAGAAGCCCAGTGTAAGGCACATATCTTTTGTCCACCAATCGCAGGAGCAGAAGACTTCCCGTTGCTCCCCCCCAAGTAACATCCAACCGCAGGAAGCGTTACCATTGCTGCTAAAAAGTAGGGAAATTACTAGTCATTCTATTACTAGCAAAATGTAATGAAGTTACCCACTCGTTACTTTAAAAAGTAATGAATTACAAGTAACTCATTTTTTCTAATGAGTTACTTCCAAGGTCTGCCTCTTCTGTGTAGACTTTCTCTCTCACTGTGGTTGCCCTCCCTTCCTCATGGTGGTGACTCTCTCCTCCCACAATAAAAAGATGGTGGGTGCCAATCAGCATAAAAGGAAATTAATCCTGATTTCTGATTGGCTATAGCAGTGGAGACAGAGAAACCCAGGAGGGGATTGTTATCAGGGAGGTTTATTCCTTCCTTCCTCATTTTATGAACCCATTGAAAATTTCCCCACAGCTGTGAGGCCTATTGAAACTGGCAAGACTGGCCCCCTTCTTGTGAATGCACAGGATTGAGGGTTCTCACTTTCCCCCCCATTTGCCTTATGGCTATGTAGATTACTTACATGCAGGGGATGTACACCAGTTATGTTGCAGTTCATAACTTAAGTTAGGTGGCCTTGATAACACATCGCATTACATTATTCTTCAATACAGTAAGTAATGGACAATGTCACCCTTGTGCTGATCATAAACATGCAGAGCAGCATTCTTCTGACCAGGCATACAGCATTGGTAAATTATCTTGGGCTGTCTGCCTTATATAGCTCCTTTTGTCATTCCTGTGTCTCTGGGACTACCACCTCCTGATTCTCAATGGGATCAGGAAATCCCCAGGAGGTCTGCCTTAGCCTGAGTCAGATATGCCCTCTGAACCACAAGCTTTTCCCCAAAAGGTGACCACTGGTGTAATCTGTCTGTAAAATTGGTATAGGTATAGGTACAGAATAGGACCTTAGTTTGGTAGCACACTTGACCAAGCTGACACGTAGGATTTTGAATCAAACAAATAAACTTTATTATATACAAGAAGTTAAATGTGATAGTAAATGAATAAGTTGTTATTGTCCCTATCCTACCTATCTATCCTGTCCCACTAATCTTCCCAAACCCCAGCCCTTCTAACTAGATTTTTTGATTCCCCAATCCTATCTGTCAAATCCCAATGGGTTTTCTCTTCAAAACTCCCCTCGGAATTCTCACTCTCATACAGCCTCCTACTTGTCAAACATACCTCATCTGCACCTACTAAGCTTTCTATTAATACTTTCTTACCTGAACACAATTTCAGAACAGTTTTAAATATATAAATAATTCTGATTTTGTTACACTCCTTATAAACTAAAGATCCCATCTCTAGATCTCAGCAGTAGATCCCATCTGTATGCTGACTGTATTATTCTTACAGCTACTTTGTGCTTGGTGAGATACTGGACTTCAGCAACTCAAGGCCAACTAGCCTAAGGTTGCTGTGCCTGTGTGGACACTCTTGTTATCTGGATCAGGCTGCAAAATCTGTATGCTGATGAAGACATGGTTGCAACCGGTGAGAACGGCTACCATCATAAGTGGGAGGTTTCCCGGTTAGAGCTGGTATAAGAAATCTCTGAGGGAGCTCCTCATTTTGCTGTAGATCTTGCTCTGGCTCTGTAAACCTGCTTCTTTCATGTGTTGCAATAGCAACACTGCTCCCCTACCTGGCTATCCTTGTCTGGGGCTTGCAGCTGAGCTAAGCCTTCTGACTTTGGGGGTCCTGAGTGGAAGAATACACCTTCTAGGTCTTGACTTGTTTGTGACCTGCCCCTAATTCTGGCCTAGCCCTGGCAACCTCCTTCTTGACTGGGAGAATGAAATTAGTGGCAGGTATGAAATATTGACTAAAACAGTTTTTACTTGATAGTTCATACAAGTATACAGGTACCTCATAACATTTTTTTTCAGGGCAAAATCATGTGCTTAGTGCTTTTTTCACAGCTAAGCAGTTTCCCTTGATAATACTGGACTATGTGGAGGGAAAGGTGGTTGCCCTTTGGCACCACATGACCATTGGCATAGCTTTTGAAGCAGTGGCCCCTCCACCCTTACAGTTTGATTTCCTTCTCTTTTTATTTCTGGATGCAGTAGCAAAAGCCTGCAAAGCAAGTTCAGATAAATAATCTTGTAAACACTTCTTGAAGGGCTGTTTGTGAGGCACTGGAAAAAATAATAATGAACTTGAACCTTCCTCCGTAGAGCCTTGACTCTTGACTATAATTAACTGAACTGCTTTTTTACTAATGCTGATTGATAGCTCAGTTGTCGTAGCCTCTTTAACATACTTATGTCCAATAGTTTTTTGTAATGCCTTTGCTCTGCATGATGGAAATGTTTTCTGCTTTTTTTCTTTTTTATTCAAAGCTTGTAACTCTCCAACAAGAAGGTCCAGTAAAATAATTTAAAATAGCTTGTTCGATGGTGACCAGCTCATGGACTAACTAGGCTTTTAGAGATACCACCATATCTTGCCTGCTGGTAAATCCCAGGTAGGTGGTTGCGACTTGCTAATGGATTAAGAAAACCTGCAGGATTTTTTCCAGATGAAAAGCATTGGATGCCCAGTCCAGTGTAGAACAGTTCAGATTTAAAAGAAGTAGAAGTCCTTACTGAACTGCATTTCAGATTCCATTCCCTTCTATCTGACCCTCAGAGAGTAGGAATAAATGGACAGTTCTCCTGATGGAGGAATGCAGAAAGCAAGGATTGCTGTTAAACTTGTTCATAAATGATCTATAGTTAGGGGTGAGCAGTCAGGTGGCCAGCTTTACTGTTGATAGTAATTGGTCAGGGTGGTTAAAAGAAAAGAAATTGTGATGAGTTCCAAAGTGATATCTCCAAATGAAAATGGTAAATGCAGTTCATTGTAAATAGGTGTAAAGTAATGCATGTTGAGGCAAAAATTATTAATTTCACATATACAGTCATGGGTTCTGCATTGGTGGTGACTGACCAGGAATGTGACCTTGGGGTTATCGCGGATAACTTGATGAAGATGTTGCCCCAGTGTGAAAAAGGTAAACTCCATGCTAGGGATCATTAGGAAAGGAATTGAAATAAAAGCACTGATATCATAATGCTGTTATTAGGGATAGGATCTGTTGGAATGCTTTTGAACCAGCACCATCCATCAACCTAATAGTCTGACACTGATTCGAGTTCATCCTGTATCAGTTAGCTGCTGCTTTTACCGATCCATGTTTTTTTTGCTCGGAAAAAATATTGATATTAATACCAATATTTTAAAAGGAAATATTGATAAATTATCACTTATAACAGATGTTATATAGGCTCTTTAAAAAAAAAAAAGAAAAAAGTTTGTTTTCAAAAATAGCTGCCGAAATTTGGTATGTTAAAATCTAGTCCTCAGCAATTGAGAATAAGCGAATTTATGGAAAATTTGGTACCAAGTCTGAATTGAGTGGAATTCTAGCACATCCTTAGCTGTTATACAAATCTATGGTGTAACTGCATTTGGAATATAGTTCTGGTCATTGCACCTAAAAAATGATGTAGAGTTGGAAAAGGTTCAGAAGAGGGCAACCAAAATTATCAAGGGGATGGAGTGACTTCCCTATGAGGAAAGGTTGCAGCATTTGGACCTTTTTTATTTCTAGAAAAGGCAAGTAAGAGGTGACATGATAGAAATGTATAAAATTATGGATGACATGGAAAATCTGAGTAGAGAAAAGTTATCTCTCACTCTCATAACACTAGATCTTGTTGACATCCAATGAAGCTGAATGTTGAAAGATTCAGGACACATAGAAGAAAGGTCATCATGAAGTCTGTGTCTGTGTCAGAATTGCTTAATATGTTTTTAATAATGTTTTTAACCCTTTTAAAAAGTTTTTAAAATGTTTTTAATGCTGTTTTGTCTTAATGTATTTTAAGATTTGTTTTTATGATGTTTTAAAGTGTTTTAGTGCCTTGTTTGCTGCCCTGGGCTCCTGCTGGGAGGAAGGGTGGGATACAAATTAAATAAATAAGTAATAGTGAAACTATAGAATTCATTCCCACAAGAGGCAATGATTGCCACCAACTTGGATGGCTTTAAAAGAGGATTAGACAAATTCATGCAGGATAATGTTATCAATAGCTGTTAGCCACAGTGGCTATACTCTCCCTCCATGGTCAGATGAAGTATGCTTCTGAATACCAGTTGCTGGAAACTGCAAGTGAGGAGATTACTGTTACAGGTCCTGCTTGCAGGCATCCCATAGGCATCTGGTTGGCCACTGTGAGAACAGGATGCTGGACTACATTGGCCACTGGCCTGATCCAACAGACTCTTCTTATAAACATATGTTCTCTTCTGCAAAACTAGTTCTGAAGGTCACTCTGAAAGCTTCTGTCCAAATGCTTCAGTCAGCCCTTAAGAAGTAAACAAAACAAAATAGCGCAAGTGGAATGGGGTAGGTAGTTCTGCTTCTGACTAATAATGTCACAGACACTCTGTAGGAGATGCATTTTACAAGCACATTTCAGGTAGCACACACTGTTGCAGTCAATGCACTGGCTGAGGAGGAATAGCAGTTTTATAAACTATTGTCAGCTTGCTGAGAAAATGTGTAATCCCCACAGTAGATGTTTTATCTTCAGAAAATAATGTTTGCTTTGGATCTCATATACAAATTAGTAAGAACTGTGTATGTACTGTATGGAAGATTGATTGTTTGGAAAGGCCTTTATGTTAAGACTCAGACCATACCCACACCAGACATTTATTCCACTTTAAACAGTCATGGCTTCTCCCAAAGTATCCTGGGAATTGTAGTTTGTGAAGGGTACTGAGTGTTATTAGGAGACTCCTATTCCCCCCACAGAGCTCTACTGACCAGAGTGCTTTAACAGTCAGCCTCTCTTCCCAGAGAATTCTGGGAACTGGAAATTTGTGAGAGGAATACGGGTCTCCTAACAACTCTCAGCACCTTTCATTTCCCAGGATTCTTTGGTGGAAGTCATGACTGTTTAAAGTGGAATAAATGTATGTTGTAGATGTGCCTCAGACTGAAGCAAGGGGAAGGAGTAATGACTCCCATAGGAGCAAACAGAAAATTTTGTAATGCTATTTCTAGCCAAGGTAATAAGCTTGCAGTGAGTGCTAAATAAATTGAAAAATCTGTAGGGTTTTTTTCTTAGTAAAATTGTTGGGAGTATAATCTATAATGTTTCTTTCATTGAGTAAAGAAACACATGGTTAGAGCATGGTTATAGAATTATCCACAAAGTTTTATCTAGCTGTCCAATTATGAGAGAGAATATCTGTTCAGTGGCAGGTCATTCTAGGAGTTTGACTACTTTGACACATTTTCTGAGTTTAGGGGGTACTGAATGAAAGACACTTTGAAGTTAAAGTTGAAACAAGTTTAAATAGTAAGTGGTCTGCTGGTTAAATAATGCAGAAAGGCGTGAAACCAGAGCTTGGAAAAGTTACTTTTTTGAACTACAACTCTCATCAGCCCCAGCCAGCATGGCCACTGGATTGGGCTGATGGGCATTGTAGTTCAAAAAAGTAACTTTTCCAAGCTCTGCGTGAAACAGTAGAGGAGGCTCCATTAATTGTGGTAGTTATCAGGGCCAGCTCCAGGAATGCCAGGGCCCTTGGGCATCAGCCTTCCCTGGGCCCCTCCACTCCCCTTCTGCGATCCGTGGCATGAGCTGCGCCACAGATAGCAAGACAAGAGCTTCCGAGCCACCCGCCGCCACCGCCGCCCGCCACCATCCCCCCAGCCACAATCCCTTGCTTCACCTACCTTTCTCTGCTGCTGTTTGTGGCTGCGCGCACTGCGCGTGCAGGGTTGCCATCAATCAAGATGGCGGCTGAGGTTTCCATAAGGGACTGAAGCCTCTGCTGCCATCTTGGTTGATGGCACACAGCGCGCAGATTGCTGCCATCAACCAAGATGGTGGCAGAGGCTTCAGTCCCTTACGGAAACCTCGGCTGCCATCTTGATTGATGGCAACCCTGCGCACGCAGTGCACGCAGCCGCAAAGAAAAGCAGAGAAAGGTAGGTGAAGCGGGGGGATGGTGGTGGGCAGCGGCGGCGGGTGGCTCGGAAGCTCTTGTCTTGCTATCTGCTGCACGGCTCGTGCCACGGATCGCAGAAGGGGAGCAGAGGGCCCCTCAGGGGGCCCCCCAGGGGCTCCTGTAGCTGCGGGGCCCTTGGGCCAGTGCCCAACCTGGCCGCCCTTTGGAACCAGCCCTGGTAGTTATGGCCATAGCCACAGCCACCCCGTGCCACTTAAACAACACATTCTTCTAGTATACAGCTGTTTATGCATGTTAACGTATTATCTAAACTTTTGTACTCAAAGGAGAAATGAACTTTTTATTTATTTTTATTTATTTCATCCTGTCTTCTTAGCAGTGTCTTCTGCTGACACTTCAGTGAGTTTCTTATGGCTGTGAAAGTGATTAGCAGTGCCTTATAAAGGGCATGGCAACCACGGTATTGTCAAGAGCTGCCAAAGTATCTTAACCTTCCTAATCTTCAGTGAATAGAAGGCAGCACTTGAAAGTACATGCGGAATCCAGTATTAGAGAGTGCAGATTTTACATATCAATTTTCCCATTTTATGATGGCTTAGTAGTGTCTTAGGCTTAGAGATGAATTCTGAATACTTAATGAAAAATGGTGGTTTTCTGAGCTTATTTGAGCAAATTAAGTCACAGGAGAAAGGAATACTGTTTTAGTTGATAGATCTGTGGGGTTTGCATCCTTTAGCTGCATTCACTATTTCAACTTCTTTTAATTGCTCATTCAGTTCAGGTGAAGAAAATGCTAGAAAGAAATGGAAATTTGTAGTCTCCCCCAGTTTAGAATGGATGTAAAGAGGAACTACAACCATTATTATCTATGGCTGTGTTATATTTATCAAGATATGTTGGTTGTATTTTAAAAGTAAGTGGGCCTAATGTACTTTCAGCCTTTCCTCTTTTTCTGTAAACTGTCATAAAGTTTGCTATTGAGTGTGAAAGTGGTTATATCTTCTGACTCTTTTTTCACATATTTTTAACCAGTAATATGTTGTGTGTCACACTGGTCTTGTTCATATATAACAAGAAGTCATGGTAAATGTCTTGTCAGCAGTGAACAGCATGGTAGTGCATGGTGCTCAATTGCTTTTCCCTGGTATGTGTGGGTGGTTTGTTGTTCAGTCTGAACCTGGGAACATAGCTTGCTTATGTTTTTAGGCTGCCCTTCAACCAATCAATTTTTTTATTGTTAAGTATATACTTTAGGCTGGCTACCAACCACAATTTTCAGGGTGCTATACAGAATACTGCAAAATAAAACATAAAATCAACAATAAAATCATAAAATTAACCAACTCACCAATTCCAAAGTAGCAGTAATGCCCAAGTCACAATGAATGAACCAAATCCATATTAAGCTTTCCAAACTGTTCCATATGCAGTACACTGACTCATAGTATCACTTTGACACCTGAATCTTGATTAATCATTGACCTCAGGCATTCAGATACATTGTAAAATTGTAATTTTCATGCTTTATATGCAAATAGGAGGTACTTGAAAGATTAGTAGCATCCTGGGCTAAAAATGATGAGGCTTCTAGAAAATGTTGTCATAATTTAACTATGCACTAATGAGATGTAACTAGCAAAGAAGTGGATGTAAAATAAAACATATCAAAGGAAATGCATTTGCCCATATGTTAGTCACTTTAATATTGTCTTCCATGTCCTACAATTGTTCTTTTCGGTGGCACTTCAAAAGTTTTATTGATTAAAAAACCAAAACAAAGGATTTTTTTAAAAATTGTCATTAATCAATGTTCAGTTTATGTTCTGAAGAATCAGCCACCCTGAGTTCCACTTGGAAAAAGGGCGGGGTATAAATTTATTTATTTATTTATTTATTGCACTTGTATACCGCCCCATAGCCGAAGCTCTCTGGGTGGTTTACAGCAATCAAAAACATTAAAACAAATATACAATTTAAAACACATATTTTAAAAACAATTTAAAACACAATTTTAAAATTTAAAACAATATAAAAACAATTTAAATAAAGATAATAAATAAATAATAAATAGTGAAAAATGTTTAGACGAATGCAGCCAGTCCTATATTTATAATTAGTCTGTATCTGTGTTGGAATTCCTATTTAATATGTTTTTAAACCTTTTCTTTTTTAAAAATAAGTTTTTTAAGCTTTTAAAAAAATGTTTTTAAATATGTTTTATTTTAATGTATTTTAAAGTCTGTTTTTATGATGTTATAAAGTGTTTTTAGTGCTCTTGTTTGCCACTCTGGGCTCCTACTGGGAGGGCTGGTGGGATATAAATCAAACAACAACAACAACAAAAAACAACTATTATTATTATCATTATTATTATTATTCACCAAGAAATCTATGACAAATTCTTTGGGTCTTAGAAACACCAGTAATTTTGGAGTACAAAGTTATATAAATGTTAATATTTATGTGCATAAGTACAACCCTGTTCAGCAAAGTGGAACCTACCATATGAAATACAGATCAGTTACTGGAACTGTGAAAAAGCATTTAAAAGGAAATATTTATAGGAATTACACAGCATTTGACAATATATGTTTCTGAACAAAAATAATTGAAATCCATTGAAAAGTCCCTTGCTGTTTTATAGTATTTTATAGTGATTCAGCATGCTTTGAAACATCCAAAGTGTTAATGAAAAGCCAACTTGCATTTAGCTAATGCAATATAGCTAAATGAGAATTTGAGAATTTTTCTGCCCTGTCTTCTGCTGTGAAGACAGATGCAAAGAATTCATCCAGCTTCACTGCAATCTCCTTATTCAGCTTTAGCACACCTTCATGGGTCCAACTCCCTCACTAGATGGTCTCCTGCTACTGAATTATTTAAAGATTTCTTTGTTGTTGGTCTTTATGTTTTTAGCTCCTCAAATTCTTTCTTATCATCCCTTATTGTCTGCTTGCTCGTCTTGTGCCTAGTTTGTGTTCCTTTGTGTTCTCCTTTAGAAAAGACTTCCAGTTTTTGAAGGAACCCTTCTTGCTTCTAATAGCATCTTTGACTCTGCTCATTAACCACACTGACATCCTTTTGGTCCTGGTGGTTTCTTTCCCAATTAAATTTTCATCATTTTTTTCATCTTCATCCCAGGAGGGAGATTTGTTCTGAACAGGACCCTCCTTAGCTCCTGTCGGCTTTTCTTCCACAATCAATTTAAAAGCTGGTCTACCTTTTTTATTTTAAGCACTAGTAGTCTCATTTCATCCTGGTTCAAGTGGAGACCATCCCTTTTGTACATATCTGGCTTGTCCCAAAATGTTCCTCAGTGCCTAATAAATCTGTACCCCTCCTCCTGACATCATCATTTCATCCACACGCTGAGCCTACAACACTCCACCTGTCTAGCTGGTCCTGCGGTGAAACTGGTAGCATTTCAGAGAAAGCTACTTTGGAGGGCCTGGCTTTCAGCATTCTACTTAGCAAACTAAATGTTACTTTCAGGACCTCACAATTACATTTCCCCATGTTGTTGGTGCCAATGTGCAGCACGACCACTGACTCCTCCCCAGCGCTGTCTACTAGTCTATCTAGATGACAAGCAGCATCCATAACCTTCATGCCAGGCAGGAAATTAAATCTGTGAACTGTATATCCATCACACACCCAACTATCCATGTAGTAAACAAGCACCTCATGAAACAGAGTTAGCATAGCTTTTTTCTTCCAGTGCTAGCTTACTATATGCAGGGAGCCTTTTTATGTCCATATTTTATGAGATATGATAGCACTCTTCAAGTACACGAAAGGTTGTCACACAGAGGAGGGCCGGGATCTCTTCTTGATTGTCCCAGAGTGCAGGACATGGAATAATGGGCTCAAGTTGCAGGAAGCCAGATTTTGACTGGACATCAGGAAAAACTTTCTAACTGTTAGAGCCATATGACAGTAGAACCAATTACCTAGAGAGGTAGCGGGCTCTCCGACACTGGAGGCATTCAAGAGGCAGCTGGACAGCCATCTGTCAGGACTTTGATTTGGATTCCTACATTTAGCAGGGGGTTGGACTTGATGGCCCCTTCCAACTCTACTATTCTATGATTCTATGTGAGGGAGCAGTAAAATAGGACCTTCTCACCTGCCCTCTAAAATGCTACATTTCAGTCTATTAACTGATATGGGAGCTTCCCTTTTATTTTCCTCCTGACTTATTTTCCAGTCGACTCTGTCTTCAGACTGAGCTTCCTAAGGATCTGTTCCAGCTTTTAACACAGCTTAGAAAGGGGTCTTGTGCTTCACCTGCTGGGTGCTCAGCAGCCTATATCCATA
This sequence comes from Rhineura floridana, assembly GCF_030035675.1. NCBI lineage: Eukaryota > Metazoa > Chordata > Lepidosauria > Squamata > Rhineuridae > Rhineura > Rhineura floridana. Next base: position 138,504,838 of record NC_084481.1, on the reverse strand, counting down.
GCTCAGTGGTAGAGCACATGCTTTGCATGCAGAAGATCCCAGGTTCAATTCCGAGCATCTCCAGGTAGAGCTGGGAAAGACTCTTGTCTGGAACCCTGGAGAACTGGTGCCTATCAATGTAAACAATACTGTGTTAGAAGAACCATTAGTCAGACTTGGTGGAAGGCAGCTTCCTGTTCAATGCTGATAGGCAGTGCCTGTAGTTCCTGCTTGATAGAGCTGATTGCTGTAGTTTGTAGGGACTTGAAAAGATTTTCATGGTGGAGCAGAAAAGATATTGATGGACAGGCCTTTAACAGGACAGGAATAATATTGCATTATGCTTCACTTCTAACATTTTGTATTCATCCTATTCGTATGCTGTTAGTGTGACAGAGAGAGAAAGGATGGATAATGGTAGAGGAAATACTTTTAAATCAAAACTAGCAAGGCTCACATGAGTAATTCAGCCATTTACTAAAGCATGGAAATAGATGCATTATCCTATCCTCAAATATTATGTATTTGGCTTCTATACTGTTACAGTATAAATTTAGACATTAGAACAAAGTGGTGATGAATTCTTAAAATACAGGAAGCTTTTTAATGGGTGGTGATTAAGGTTTTTTTTAGCACCAACAGCAAAACACTAAAAACAATTCTTTTCTACAGGAAATTTCCTTGTACATGTTTCCCTTTATTTATTTATTTTATTTCATTTCCTGCCCTTCCTCCCGGTAGGAGCCCAGGGTTGCAATTTTTAAAATTTCCCTTTGCGTTTATATACCAGAGAAGCAATCAACACAAAATGTGATTTGAGGAGAATGCAAATAGGCTTTAGAATGCATTTTACTGCATAACAGTGCAATCCTTTTACATGTTTACTCTAAAACTAAATCCCGTTTAGTTCAATAGGATTTATGCCCTGTTATGTAGGTAAGGATTACAGTCTAAGAATTAGAACTGATTGAATAAATTGAGAGTAAGAAGGGAGGAAGAGAAGTTCAAAATTATGTATAGCTTGGGGCTGGGATTCAGTGGCATACGAGGTCATATAGTCCAATGCCACACGCAAATCTAAAGGGAAAAATGGGTGGTTTAGTTTCATGATGATCAATGACAGCTTGAAAGTGATATGTCTGCTTCAGGCAATGGCTGAACCTTCTGTCTACTAAAGGCCTCAATTTAAATCTATGCTCACATTTTGCGAATATGTCTTCTATATGAATAATAGTACACTTCTTTCAAGGACTTTAGTTGGATATAATTCTTAACTCTTTAGGTGGATATAATTCTTTCTTTAAAAGAAATGGGGGTGCCACATCATCTGATTGTCCTGATGCGCAACCGATACTCTGGACAAGAGGCTACTTTAAGGACAGAATATGGGGAAACTGATTGGTTCCCAGTTGGAAGGGTGTGAGGCAGGGGTGTATTTTATCACCTTATTTGTTTAATCTATTTGCAGAATGGAAAGTGGGATTGGACCAAGATGAGGGAGGTGTGAAAATTGGAGGGAGAAATATCAATAATTTAAGATATGCAGACGATACCATACTACTAGCAGAAACCAGTAACGATTTGAAACGAATGCTGATGAAAGTTAAAGAGGAAAGCACAAAAGCAGGACTACAACTGAACATCAAGAAGACTAAAGTAATGACAACAGATGATTTATGTAACTTTAAAGTTGACAATGAGGACATTGAACTTGTCAAGGATTATCAATACCTTGGCACAATCATAAAACAAAATGGAGACAACAGTCAAGAAATCAGAAGAAGGCTAGGACTGGGGAGGGCAGCTATGAGAGAACTAGAAAAGGTCCTCAAATGCAAAGATGTATCACTGAATTAGGATCATTCAGACCATGATATTCCCGATCTCTACATATGGATGTGAAAGTTGGACAGTGCAAAAAGTGGATAAGAAAAAAATCAACTCATTTCAAATGTGGTGTTGGAGGAGTTGCGCATACCATGGACTGTGAAAAAGACCAATAATTGGGTGTTAGAACAAATTAAACCAGAACTATCACTAGAAGCTAAAATGATGAAACTGAGGTTATCATACTTTGGAGACATAATGAGAAGACATGATTCTCTAGAAAAGACAATAATGCTGGGAAAAACAGAAGGGAGTAGAAAAAGAGGAAGGCCAAACCAGAGATGGATTGATTCCATAAAGGAAGCCACAGACCTGAATTTACAAGATCTGAACAGGGTAGTTCATGAGAGATGCTCTTGGAGGTCAGTGATTCATAGTGTTGCCATAAGTCATAATTGACTTGAAAGCACATAATAATAACAACAATTCTTAAGCCTACATCTTCAAAAGGAAAAAATAATTTTGAAGATCCTGTTTGCTATTTGTGAAATAATAATTCTCCAGTGTTCCCAGGGTGATGCAGTCTTTAACTTTAGGGAAGTATCTCCTCCTGGTTGACAGATAGGACTGCCAGCAAGAATGGCACCACGGTACAGAAATTTCCCACAGTTCCCAGACCTGACTGGGATCCTTCTGGCATAGTTTGTATGCAGTTGTTGGAACACTATTTGAATTGTATTTCAACAGCATATTTCATTTGTGAGAGGGGGAGCAGGATCTCTTCAGAAAGAGGCTTGGGCCATGGCTGTGTGTGCCCTGGGAAAAAGAGTGTTGCTGAGGAGAGAAAAACATTCCTGAGGAGATGTGGCCTTTCTCTCCTGACACAGGTTCCTGAGCTTGGCTTCTCCCCCACCCCCCGAGCAGGAATGCATGCTGAAGCAAAGAAGCTGGTTAGTACTGCTGTTTGGTTGCACATAGTCCCTCCTCTCTACCTTCTGCCTGGCTGAGACAGAAGTAAAGTAAATGTTTGGTCACCATGGCCCATCCTACATGCCACTGAGGAATACTCAGTGCTGATTGAGTGCTCCACAGAACTCTCTGGTGCAGTCTGCAGAATAGGCACAAATATGCAGCAGTGGACACCAGTTTGAATGTTATTTAGTGCAAAATGGCAACTCTTGAGGGATACTCTTTGAGGTAAGCACAAAAAGGAGGCAGATGGTGACTCCCAGGTTCACTCTATCCTTTCAGCATGGCTGCTCACCTTCTCCCCTCTGGGAGACAAGCCCATTGCTGCCAGGGAGCTGAGGCACATTTTTTTCTTCATCCCACCTTAGAAGAGGAGACATTTTTCCTTTGTCTCTCTCTCTCCTACAGAAATCTTTACACCTCCAACTTTTGTTATCTAGAACTAGGATCTTTCCTATCCATTATGTATTTCCTACAATAAATTTAGGCTTTCTTGTCTTCTTGTCAGCTGTCACCTAAAGCCAGTTGGGGCAAATAAGGGAAAGAGCAACTGCCAGAGAGAAGGGAAAAGAGCTCTTCTTCATAAGAGTCTCCTCCAGCCAAGGCAAGTGCCTTGACATGCGCCTTAGCATGCTCAAAGTTCATTGCTAGGTGTGCACTTAGCATCACCAGAGAGCAGCCCAATGTTCTGAAGTAATCTGAATGCCTCCAAAAGGACAGCTGAGGAACCATCAAGTAATCTTCCCCTGACAAAGAGCTGATGCTGAAGCTGAAGTGCTGCTGAGAAGCCTACCAAGAGTGCAAGTTGGGGCTATTTAAATTGATGGGGGTAGGGGAAAGAGAGGTAGAGGGAATAGGATTGTTAAAGAGGACCATAGGAGGGTGAATTTTCTTTATTTTTTAATCTCATTCTTATAATATTAGCATTCTTTTCACGTGTGGGGTGGGAGTGTTTGGGGGTCTGTCACAGATAACATTGGGCAGGGGACTTAAGAGCGGTGGGAGGCAGACCAGACGTTACAGGGGAAGGGATGCAAGATGTCTTTGTGATTACATCCATTACGGTCCCCCTTCCAACCCCAGGACATTGGTAGCTATGCTGAAAATCCCCTGGATTTTACTGTCTTGCTGATCAATATAAGGTTGGTGACTAATAAACCACTATAATTCAGGAGTTAATCTTGGATGAACCTGCTGACCTTGCCTGTATCACCAAAATCTGGCTAAATGACCAACATGGAGTGGGTCTTTCCCAGCTTTTCCCACCTGGTTTCATGGCACTCCAGCAGCCTAGATCCAGGGGATGGGGAAGTGAGATGGCAGTTGTCTACAGGTAATCCAGCTCCCTTGTTGGGCATCCTGAGCACCTACAGGTTTGTGTGTGTGTGCCTGCCATTAGGTCAGAGAGACAGAGTGGGGATTCTGCTGGTGTACCATCTACCCTGGTGCCCAACTGTCTGGTGGAACTGGTCTCAAGTGTTGGTGTTGGAGTTCCACAGGCTGGCTGCCCTGGGTGACTTCAACATACACACCAATGCTAGGTTCACAGGTCTGGTCAGAACTTTATGGCCGCCATGACAACCATGGGGGTTTCTCTAACATCATCTGGACCAACGCATGCAGCAGGAGACACACTTGGTCTGGTGTTTTGTTCAGGGCAGGAAGAAGGTGATTTAAGGGTGGAGGAGTTCTTAGTGACTCCATTGTCATGGACAGATCACTACCTGACAAGGTTTAGGCTTTATGCCCCTGGTAACCTTTGCAGGTTGGAAAGCCAATTAAGATGGTCTGCCCCAGAGACTTAGGGATTCAGATAGTTTCCTGAATACTCTGGGGGATGTTTCCAGTGTGGCTGGCAATACTGTTGAAGCCCTGGTTAATCTCTGGAATGCGGAGGTGACCCAGACCATGGACACTATTGCTCCGAAGCACCTGCTCCCACCGGTGAGGGCTCATAATGCACCTTGGTTTAATCAAACCTTGGGCCTGATGAAACAACAGAGATTATGGCTAGAGTGATGATGGAGAAAAACTCAATCTGATTCCAACTGAACACAGGCTAGAGCTCATTTTCGAGCCTATCATGTGGCAGTGATGCCAGCAAAGAAAACTCAGTTCTCTCCCACCATTGCATCAGCTCAGTGTCATCCAGCTATGCTTTTCTGGGTGGCCTGGGGTCTTTGGGGCTCTAGCCCTATACTGGATCCTGAGCCCTCAGTTGCTCACTGTGACATGTTTGCAAGGCAATTTGCAGATAAAATCACCTGCATTCCCACTGACTTGGACTCCTCATTAACTACAGTTGTGCCAGATGTTCCTGAGGCTTCCTCTGGTAATTTTTCTATGGATACTTTTCAGCTTGTAAAGCCCGAGGATGTGGATAGGACTCGTGGAGAAATGAGGGCCACTACTTGCTCTCTTGATCCTTGCCCATCCTGGCTAATTAAATCTGCCAGGGGGAGTGGCCAGCTGGTTGGCATATTTAATTAATACCTCCCTAAAGGAAGGTTCTGTGCCAATATTTTTGAAGGAGGCTGTGATTAGACCTGTGCAAAAGAAGCCTTCATTAGACCCTGAGGATCATCCACCAAGTCTCTAATCTCCCCTTTTGGGGCAAGGTGATTGAGAGGGTAGTTGCTGCTCAGCTCCAAGTTTTCCTGGATGAATCAGATTATCTAGACCCTGTCCGATGAGGCTTCAGGCCTGGTCATGGGACAGAGACTGCCTTGGTCGCCCTGCTTGATGATCTATGCCTTGCATCAAACGGGGTGCATTCTCCTGCACATAGGAGAGAGCCTTTTCAGTTGTGTCCCCCAGGCTTTGGAATACCCTACTCCAGGTAGCCCACTCTGCTCCCTCCCTGATGGTGCCTTGGAGACTTCTAAAAACCATCCTGTTCCAGAAAGCCTTTGGGAGGGACTACAGTATAGCCTGAAACTGGTTTTATTTTTTCTCCCTTTCTAGTTTTACCTTTTTAGTCTCCTTTTAATATCACTCCCCTTGAATTGTTAACTGATTTATTTTTTTAATCTATTTTTTTTTGTGTTTTTATTGACTCTTTATTTACTATTGTGAGCTGCCCTGAGTGCCCCATTGTAGGGTAGAAGGGTGGGACAGAAATATTTTAAATAAATAAATATATATGTGCTGGGCAAAGTGTGCTCCTTCTCCAGGGATCCTGTTACAGATCAGCTTCTTCCATATATTCAGGTCAAATGCTAGCATTTACAACACATTTCCAGACATATGAGTAATTCATAAAAAATAAATCTGTTTAGTTTAGCACTGATTGAACTCTGATAAATTACTGATCTGAGGATCTTTATACTTTGTTGTTGTTTTTTTAAAAAGTAGGTTATGCTGAAAAGCAAGCATAGTTTGTGTGTGTGTGAAACCAACTGTGCATACTATTTTACTAAAAATATGCTGCTATGGCAAATGTCATTATGTTTGAGATTTCTTTTTTAAAAAAAACTTTTAATATGAACATTCTTTTCACCTTTTAAAAATTTAGCCCTGCTGTTATTTTTCATCACTTTCTTTTTCCCTCTGAGCCAAACAATAACTTCTTGATTAAATAGTTGTCAGATACTGTTGTGCTCTCCAAATTCAATAAGAAAACACTTCCTTCAAGATCTGAAATGTTTATCTAAATGGCTTTCTTCTTGTTAGGTGATTGGGAGCTCATGCAGTATGGCAAGGATGGTGCATGTGTAGAAAAAGGTTTTTTTTTTACCAACTAGATGATTCTTTTTCAGAGATAGAAAGCCATATGAATAATTCAACTAAAACAAAATTGAAGTGATTTTTTTTAAAAAAAGACCAAACACAGTCTGTAAACATCTTTTAAAAAAACCAATCATGTTAGTATTAACACATTTTTATTTGGAATGAAGATAAAGCAAGTGGTTGAAAGAAGCAACAAGCTAACACTGGTCCCAATATAGGGACACTGACAGTCTGAAATAAGAAGATTTAAAGTATTTTTATTTAGTTTTTAAATGATGTTTCTTTTTATTATCTTGAGAAACCCAGATGTTAACAATTCATATAATTGAATGCAATTCCAAAAACATGATAACAATAACCATGATGAAGCAGCAGCAATAGACACAACTCCAAGGCAAACGTAACCAAACCAAAAAGCAACCAACCAACCCATAACAGAGCAATCAAAAGATTATCAAAATCAGCAGCTATCTACTACCAAAATCCTCCTGGAATAACTACATATTTTGGCAGAAAGTCAATAGCAGTGGCAGAGGTCACCCAAGCAAGATGAAATGACTGGCTTCAGGTGGCACCATGAAAAGGAGGATACTTGAAGGCAAAAATTGGTGTCTGAATTACTAGCAAACTTTTAAAAACATTGACCATGGTGAGGGGAAGCATAATTTGGGTTCTTCTTCAGACAACAAAATGCCCTGAGCCAGCAGTGAGCAATGGAGCTAAGTGTACATCTTTGGAGAGAGCATTCCAAAGTGTCAGTCCTACAGTTGTTGAAAGGCTCTATCTCTAATGGCCACAACCTGATTTTCTCCCAGCAGGATCACAGAGCAGGACCTCAGATGCTGAATGAATAGAGCAATACAATTGTGAGGCAGGTGCATGATGTGTCCCCCTTTAGCAGCAGGAATAAAATAGCCAACAGTGGTTTATGGGTGGAAACAAGTCACAGGCCAAGTCACACGGCTGAAGGAATTCTCCTCCCTCCTACTTTAGATTGATTGGCTTACCCAAGGGGCAAAGCAAATTAGCAGAAGCAAGAATGTCCTGGTTTTCACACTATCTTAAATTGGGCAGTTCAAAGGCATAGCTCTCTGATTGAGCCTTAACATCTCCAATTAAGCAGGATCTTGACTAGCAGAGCTTAGTAAAACCTTACTTAAGCCTTCAGGACTGTATTGGTGTACCACCTTAGTTTATCACCTTTTTGTTGTAATCCACCCAGAGAAATTTGTGTAATGTCCCAAGCAAATAAATATTAAATTATGGCTGCTAGTTATTATTATTATTATTATTATTATTATTATTTATACCCCACCCTTTTTCCAAACTGGAACTCAAGGCGGCTTCCAGATAAAAGTAAGTACATATCATTAAGAACCTATAAAAATATAAAACATATAAAATCAGCATTAAAACAGGATTAAACTATTAAGATGTTAAAACCAATTAGATATACACTTAAAATACTGCAACCCAGTTTAGGAGCATACAAGTAAAACAATAACATACAGCATCCTCTTCAGTCACTACCCTTAAAACCTTCAGTTCCAAAGGCCTGCTGGAAGAAAAAAGTCTTTAGCTGTTGGCGGAAGGACTGCACAGAGGAGGCCATTCTTGCCTCCCTAGGTAGGGAGTTCCAGAGCCTAGGGGCAGCCACCAAAAAGGCCCTATCTCGTGTCGCTACCAGTCGCACTTGTGAAGGTGTTGGGATCGTGAGAAGGGTCTCTCCTGAAGATCTCAGGGCCCAGGCAGGTTTATATAGAGAGATATGGTCTGACAAATAGCCTGGACCTAAGCCGTATAGGGCTTTATAGGTCATAACCAGCACTTTGAATTGTGTCCGGAAATAGACTGGCAGCCAGTGGAGCTGTTGCAGCAGGGGAGTTGTATGGTCCCTGTAACCAGCCCCAGTTAACATTCTGGCTGCAGCTCATTGCACCAACTGAAGTTTCTGAACAGTCTTCAAAGGCAGCCCCACATAGAGCGCGTTACAGTAATCTAAACGAGATGTAACTAAGGCATGTGTCACCATAGCCAGATCAGACGACTCCAGGAACGGGTGCAGTTGGCACACTAGTCTTAACTGTGCAAAAGCATTCCTGGCCACCGCAGAAACCTGGGCCTCCAGGTTTAAGGCTGAGTCCAGGAGCACACCCAAAATGCAAACCTGTGTCTTCAGGGGGAGTGTAACCCCATCCAGCACAGGCTGAACCCCTATTCCCTGATCTGCGTTTCGACTGACTAGGAGCACCTCTGTCTTGTCTGGATTAAGCTTCAGCATCTTCACCCTCATCCAGTCCACCACTGCTATCAGAACCGAGACAGTTTCATTGGAATTAGGTGGAAAGGAGAAGTAGAGTTGGGTGTCATCTGCATACTGATGGCACCGAACCCCAAACCTCCAGACAACCTCTACCAGCGGTTTCATGTAGATATTAAATAGCATGGGGGACAAAACTGAACCCTGAGGGACCCCACGGGCCAACGGCCAAGTAGTCGGACAGGAATCCCCCAGCACCACCTTCTGGGTTCGACCCTCTAGGAAGGAACGGAGCCATTGTAAAACAATGCCCCCAAGTCCCATCCCAGTAAGGCGACCCAGAAGGATACCATGGTCGATGGTATCGAAAGCCGCTGAGAAGTCCAACAGAACCAACAGGGACACACTCCCCCTGACCAGTTCTCTGTGTAGGTCATCTACCAGGTTACAGTGGCAAGACAAATACTACCTGATATAAACTACGGCACCATGGAAGCCACCCTGTGGTGTTCCCCAGGGTTCCATCTTGTCCTCCATGCTATTAAACATCTATATGAAGCTGCTGGAAGCTGTCATCAGGAGTTTTAGAGTGGGGTGTCATCAATATGCAGATGACACCCAGCTCTATCTCTCTGTTCGATCTGAATCAGGAGAGGCAATTGAGATACTGGATGTGGTGATGGGCTGAATGTGGACCAATAAGTTGAGACTGAATCCTGAAAAGGCAGAGGTGTTATGTGTCCAGAGTTCTCATATCCAGGAGGAGGAGATAAGGCCTGTTCTGGATGGGGTTGCAATCCCCTGGAAGCAGCAGAACTGCAGCTTGGGGGTACCCCTGGATCCAACATTGTCACCAGAGACACAGGGGGCCTCTGTGACTAGGAATGCCTATTTCCAGCTCCGGCTGGTTCACCAGTTTTGGCCGCTTTTGAACAGAATGCAGTTTATGTGAGGCTGTCCTTGAAGATAACTTGGAAACTTTAACTGGTCCAAAATGCAGCAGCCATATTACTGGCTGGGATCCACTTTAGATCTCATATAATTCTTGTTTTAAAGCAACTGCATTGGTTGATAATCAGTGCAGATTTCAGAGCAGAGGTATTATGTGCTGATAGGGTCTCACTGATGTCAGCAATCATGTCGCAGCCTCCGGGTCAGGTTGTGCTACAGGGGGATTCCTATGGCCTTGGCTGACTGGCTGCCAGGTTTTTCTTGGTTTTGGTTAGTAACCCTGACTATAATGCCAAAATACAATTTAAATTACATCCCAGAAGAATATAAAGATCAAGTAAGGAACAGATTTGAGGCATTAAACAGAGAACCAGAAGAACTATGGATTGTAGTCAGAGAGATTATCAGGGAAGATTGCAAAAAGACAATACCTCTAGTTAAAAACAGAGAAAAACCTCATTGGATGACTGAAGAAACTATTAAAATGGCTAAAGAGAGAAGGAAAGCAAAAGGAGACAGAAACACGGTTAGAAACCTAAATGCAAAAATACAGCAACTAGTATGTAGTGACAAAGAGAATTATTAGAAGAGGACAACAAAAAGGGTAGAACAAGAGCCGTATTCCAAAAGATTAGAGATATGAAAGGGAAATTTAAACAAGTAGGGATGTTGAATAATCAACAGGGGAACACACTGACTGATCAAGATGAAAGAGGAAGATGGAAGCAATACACTGAAGAACTCTATAGAAGAGATGCAAAGATGACAGATTCATTCACGGAGGAACCGTATAATGAAGAAGCAGTAATTTTAGAATTGTAGGTGAAAGCTGCTCTTAAAAAACTTGGAAGAGACAAATCACCAGGAACAGATGGCATACCAATGGAGTTGCTACAAGCTACTGAGACTGAATCTGTCCAAATTTTGACAAACATTTGTCAACAAATATGGAAAACTAAACAATGGTTCCATATACATCCCAATTCCAAAGAAAGGGGATCCCAGGGAATGCAATAATTATCAAACTATTGCCTTAATATCCCATGCAAGTAATGCTCAAGATTCTACAACAAAGGAGTTTACCACATATGGAGGGAGAAATGCCAGATATCCAAGCTGGATTTAGAAAGGGAAGAAGCTCCAGAGATCATATCACAAACATACGTTGGATAATGGAACAGACCAAGGAATTTCAGAAGGAAATCACCCTGTGCTTTATAGATTACAGCAAAGCTTTTGATTGTGTTGATCACAAAAAACTATGGAATGCTTTAAAAGAAATGGGGGTGCCACAGCATCTGATTGTCCTGATGCGCAACCTATACTCTGGACAAGAGGCTACTATAGGGACAGAATATTGAGAAACCGATTGGTTTCCAATTGGAAAGGGTATGAGACAGGGATGTATTTTATCACCCTATTTGTTTAATCTATACACAGAACATATCATATGGGAAGCCGGATTGGACCAAGATGCAGGAAATGTGAAAATTGGAGGGAGAAATATCAATAATTTAAGTTATGCAGACGATACCATACTACTAGCAGAAACCAGTAATGATTTGAAACAAATGCTGATGAAAGTTAGAGGAAAGCAGGACTACAGCTGAACATCAAGAAGACTAAAGTAATGACAACAAAAGACTTATGTAACTTTAACGCTGACAATGAGAACATTGAACTTGTCAAGGATTATCAATACCTTGGCACAGTCATTAACCCAAATGGAGACAATAGTCAAGAAATCAGAAGGAGGCTAGGACTGGGGAATGCAGTTATGAGAGAACTAGAAAAGTTCCTCAAATGCAAAGATGTATCACTGAACACTAAAGGCAGGATCATTCAGACCATGGTATTCCTGATCTCTATGTATAGATGTGAAAGTTGGACAGTGACAAAAGTGGGTAAGAGAAAAATAAACTCATTTGAAATGTGGTGTTGGAGGAGAGCTTTGAAGATACCATGGACTGCGAAAAAGACAAATAATTGGGTGTTAGAACAAATTAAACCAGAACTATCACTATCAGCTAAAATGATGAAACCGAGGTTATCATGTTTTGGACACATAATGAGAAGACATGATTACCATAAGTCATAATTGACTTGAAGGCACATAACAAGAAATAGGGATGAGCTGGAGGCTGCAAGTAATACAGTGATAGGGGGAGGAGGGCTTCCTGGACAGTGCTAGGCAGGAATCCCTATCTAGGGAATATGTACAGGAAGTCCCAAACTGGGCAAGCCTTTGATCTGCGAGAACAGGATGGCTTATCTTGATTGGCTGCCTGACAAGCTATTAAATACAGATCTTATCAGTAGAGCAGGGGTACTTTCGAAACTAGAAAAGGTCTTCAAATGTAAAGATGTATCACTAAACACTAAAGTCAGGATCATTCAGAGGATGCTGTTCCTAATCTCTATGAATAGATGTGAAAGTGGAGGAGTGTTAGAACAAATTAAACCAGAACTATCACTAGAAGCTAAAATGATGAAACTGAGGCTATCATACTTTGGACACATCATGAGAAGACATGATTCACTCGCAAAGACCATAATGCTGGGAAAAACAGAAGGGAGTAGAAAAAGAGGAAGGCCAAACAAGAGATGGATTGATTTTATTAAGAAAGCCGCAGACCTGAACTTACAAGATCTGAACAGGGTGGTTCATGAGGTCACTGATTCATAGTGTTGCCATAAGTCATAATTGACTTGAAGGCACATAACAAACTCTGAGTAGTTGCAGGATGCTTAGTTTTCTTTCATAGGATTCTTGATGTGGTTGGTATGGTATTGCATTTTGGAAACCATCACTGTCTTGTCTTTTCTTTTTTCTATTTGCATTTCATTTACCTCTGACATCACTCATTTATATCCATAGAAGCAACAACTGTGGTTCCATATGGTCAGCTCAGCCCCCTTAAACCCACTGATGATGCATCTTGTTGTTTACATGACGGTTTGTGGTTCTTGCCCAATAGTGATAAAAGAGAATTCACATACTGGGAAGTGTGGCTGCAATTGTTGTTGTTCCCAAGCTGCTGTCTGTGAAGGTAGATCAAACTCTGTGTTTTCTCTCTGTCAATTATTACTCACTGGAATTGGATTGGCTGTCAAAGTGAGTTTATAGCAGCCCACAAGGTAGACAGAAAAGGGTAAAGAATCTTATTACTGTTACTCATTTCTCAGATCTCTTTCTGAAGTGAAGGCTCAAATCTCTAAAGAAGTGTGGAGCAGCCATGTTAAAAGGTACAGACAGGGCATTACAGGCAGGGGGTTGCCAACCCTTCTTGGATATGGATATCTTTGCAAAGGATCCCTAGTCAAGCTTTACTAACAGCGGAATCCAAATCATATCTACTCAGACATAAATCCTGTTGAATTCTATGGGACTTAGTAAGTGTGTTTAGGTTGTGCTGCATGGGAATTTCTGTGACATTAGCTAACTGGCTGCCAGGATTTTTTTAGTTTTGGTTCGTAACTCTGACTGGTTGTGGGATGCTGAGTTTTCTGCCTTACTCATAGGAATCTAGTTGTGGTTGGTATGGTATTCCATTCAGGAAATCATTAATGTCTCTTGTTTTTGTTTTTCTATTTGCATTTCATTTACCTCTGACCTTACTTCCTTACATCCATAGAAGCAACAACAATGGTTCCATGCGCTCAGCTGAACCCCCTTAAACCCACCTTGTTGGTTGCATGATAGTTTGTTTATTGCCTAATGCCATGAACCCTTGCCACCCTGCAGGTGCTAGGTACATGCTTCAGACCCAATTCCCCACCCTGGGTAATTGATCTGGAACCCAATATCCCCCTTGCCAAGGCTGTGCAAACCAACACCAACCCTGCAAGGTAGAAGATAGGCTGCCACCACCTCTTCAACTGGTTCCACTCTGAGTTAGGTGAAACCCAGAGCCCAGATATAGGTAAACCAAGGATTCCTAAAGACAAGAGCCAAACAGGCACTCCTTGTCCAGACGCCTCTGGGAAAGCCAAAACACACTCTTGGTAGTTTGTGGTCAGTGGTCAAGGCGCTGGATTCAGAACCAAATTGGTCTCACTCAATGAACACACAAGGGTAATAAGAAGTAGCTTTATTAATAAAATATAAGTGCAAAATTAACAGCAGCAAAACAATTCCTCAAAACCACACCCAGCCAGGGGTTCAGGTACAACATAAGAGAGTTCAGACACAACAGAAAAATAACAAACTAACTAGCCTATTCTACTTACTGATGAAGTAATTGTTGCAAATCTCATCTCTCCCTAGAGAGATATCATCAGGATAGTGAAAGGCAGTGGAACCCCACATGGCATCCAGGGAAACAACCAGGGGAACAAAAGCTGCGGGTCTTCCACCCTATACTTAAGGAAAAACCCTCAGCAACAGTTCATAATGGATAAGCCAATCAGAGGGCTTTCTGATGAAGTAATATTCCCGAAGCTTCTTCCCTTTTCGTGCCTTAGCAGGTCCTGTCCCTTCCTGATCTCAAACCTTCTCAGGCCCACATGGCCTTGAGTACCAGGCTCTCACCAGATAACAGATAACCATGTGCTGCTATTCAGGCCTCCTAATTAGTTGCAGCTGAGAAATGAAACCTAAAAGTTTTCCACAGAGGCCCATCTCCTCCCAGATGAAATCCCCACAATTCTCTGCATCTGAGCCATTTTACACAGTTCATTCTAAACCAGTTTGAACCAATGTTGCGATTTCATGACACCCAATAGAGGTAAAAGAGAATTTACATACTGGGAAGTGTGGCTTCAATTGTTCTCAAGCTACTGCCTGTGAAGGTAGACCAAACCATGTGTGTCTTCTGTTTGTCAGTTATTACTCACTAGAATTGGGTTGGCTGTCAAAGTGAGTTTATAGCAGCCCACTGGGTAGGCAGGAAAAGGTTGAGAATCTTCTTAAACTCTTACTCATTTCTTAGATCTCTATCTGCAGTGAAGGGTCAAGTTTGTAAAGACGTTTGGGGCAGCCATGTTAAAAGGCAGGCAGGGCATTCCAGGCCAACCCTGCTTTGTTATCAATATCATTGCAGAAGACCCCTTGCCAAGAGCACAATTCTAACCATATCTACTCAGAAGTAAGTCCTGTTGAGTTCTATGGGGCTTAGACCCATAGTAAATGTGTTTAGAAATGCAGCCTCAGGGCATCAATCTTTACTCCTAAATGATCCCATCTGACATCTCCCTTCTTCCTACAATGGCCTTCTGATCACTGGCCTGGCCTTAGGGCACTTAAACCCTTATTGCCAGAAGCAAGTAAGCTAGATTAAATGTTCCCTATCCAGCATGTGACAGAATTACATTGTGTTCTTAACTTCAGCAGCTGTCCCTTGAATACAGTTTAAAGCTTGTCTTTAGTCCTTGCAAGTTAGCAAGTAATAATAATAATAATAATAATAAATTTTATTTTTCAGCTGCCTATCTGTCCGGGTTAGGGCCACTCTAGGTGACGAACAACAAGAATAAAAACAATACATATAGATCAACATAATCAAATTTTAAGCTAAAAAACCATTCATTAAATCAATTGTAACATAAGTTAATCTGTCCCAATCTTGTAGGCCTGCCTGAACAGCCAGGTCTTCAAGGGTCAGCGATAGCTGGACAGGGAGGGAGCATGTCTGAGATCGAAAGGGAGAGAGTTCCAGAGGGTGGGGGCCACAACAGAGAATGCCCTCTCTCTGGTCTGTACCAGCCTAGCTGTTCTCACCGGTGGGACCGAGAGAAGGTCTTGCGAGGCTGATCTCGTCAGGCGGCACAATCGGTGATTCTGGAGGCGTTCCTTCAGATATACTGGGCTGAAACCGTATAGGGTTTTAAAGGTCAACACCAACACCTTGAATTGGGCCCCGTAGACAACTGGTAGCCTGTGAAGATCTAATAACACTGGGGTGATATGATCCCAGCGACGGCTATGTGTAATCAAGCGTGCCGCCGCGTTCTGTACCAGCTGTAATTTCCGGACCGTTTTCAAGGGTAACCCCACGTAGAGCGCATTGCAGTAGTCTAAGCGAGAGGAGACCAGGGCATGTATCACCTGAGGGAGCAGGTGAACAGGAAGATAGGGACACAGTCTCCGTATCAGATGTAATTGATACCAAGCTGCCCGGCTCACTGCTGTAATCTGAGCCTCCCTGGACAGTTGGGAGTCAAGTATGACCCCAAGACTGCGGACCTGGTCCTTCAGGGGTAAACTTACCCCATCAAGCATCAGGTCAGTAATTCCTAACTTCCTTTTATCTCCCACAAGTAATACCTCAGTCTTGTCGGGGTTCAGCTTCAGCCTATTCTCTCCCATCCATCCACTTACGGATTCTAGGCACTTGGACATGGTATTCACAGCCAACTCCGGTGAGGACTTAAAGGAGAGATAGAGCTGAGTGTCATCTGTGTACTGATGGCACTGCAACCCAAAACTCCTGATGATTGCTCCCAGCGGTTTCACATAGATGTTGAATAGCATGGGAGAGAGGATAGAATCCTGTGGTACTCCACAATGAAGAGGCCAAGGGTCTGAAACCTCATCTCCCAATGCCACCCGTTGCTGCCTATCCGAGAGATAGGAACGGAACCACTGCAAGACAGTGCCTCCTATTCCTAATCCCTCTAGGCGGTTTAAAAGGATACCGTGGTCAACGGTATTGAAAGCAGCTGAGAGGTCCAGGAGGACAAGGAAGGTGTATTCACCCCTATCCAATGCCCTCCGCATATCATCTACCAGAGCGACCAAGGCTGTTTCCGTACCATGACCAGTCCTAAAACCTGATTGGTATGGATCTAAATAATCCGTTTCCTCCAAGTGTGTCTGTAATTGCGCAGCCACCACCCTCTCAATCACCTTGCCCAAGAATGGTAAATTAGAGACTGGGCGAAAGTTGTTTAACTCTTGGGGATCCAAGGACGGGTTTTTAAAGATGGGCTTTATTACCGCTTCCTTGAGGGCTGATGGCATTGCACCCTCTTGCAAGGATGCATTCACCACCGCCTTGATCCCTTCGCCCAGTCTCTCTTTACAGCTCATGATGAGCCATGATGGGCAAGGATCAACCAGACAGGTGGTCGGCTTCACAGTACAGAGCACCTTGTCCACTTCCTCAGAGAGAAGAGGCTGAAACCGATCCCAACAGACCGGAATGCAACTGGCCGACTCTGGCCCACTTCCTGTTTCCACGGCGAGCGGAAGCGTGCTCTTCAGACGTTCGATTTTATCGGCAAAGTGTTTAGCAAAAGTATCACAGGAGATTTTAGAATGTTCCATGGGTTCCTGAGCAACTGGACCGACCAGGCTTCGGACCACTTGGAACAATCTCCTGCGACAACACTCTGCTGACGCAATAGAAGCAGCAAAGAAATTTTTCTTTGCTGCCTTTGTTGCCACCTGGTAGGCAGCTATTGCTGCTCTAACCCATGTCCGATCGTCTTCAGTGCAAGATTTCCGCCACCGGCGCTCAAGTCGTCTCACCTCCTGTCTCAGACCCCGCAGCCGTGGTGTATACCAAGGTGCTGTCTGAGTTCTGTTCAGGGGGAGAGGACGTTTCGGAGCCACCCGGTCCACCGCCCTGGCGATCTCCTTATTCCACTCCATCACCAGGGATTCGACCGGGCGACCTTCAGTCAGCTCCATATCCCCCAGCGCATTCAGGAATCCTTTGGGCTCCATCAGGCGTCTGGGGCAGACCATTCTAATAGGTCCTTGTCCCCTGCGGAGGGAGTGCGGCATCGAGAAATCTATATTCACCAGATAGTGATCTGACCATGACACGGAGTTAGAAGAATTCACCCCCATTTTCAGAGCACTATCCTCCCCTCCTGAGACAAACACAAGGTCGAGAGCATGACCGGCTACATGGGTAGGCCCTATATTACTAAGGTGCAGATCCCAGGAAGTCATGGTTTCCATGAAATCCCGAGGGGCTCCTGTGAGGACAGCCTCGGCATGTACGTTGAAATCCCCCATCACGACAAGATTGGGGGAGAGCAATCGCACAGCCGAGACTACCTCAAGCACCTCAGTCAGGGATTCTGCTGTGCAGCGGGGTGGGCGGTACACAAGCAGAATCCCTAAACTGCCCTTTGGGCCCAACCTCCAGTACATGCAATCAACAAACTTGGTCTCGTGGAGAGGGGGTCTGGCGAAACACAAAGATTCCCGGTAGATAACTGCCACCCCCCCTCCCCGCCTCCCAATCCTCGGCTGCTGTGCATATCGGAAACCGGTTGGACACATAGCCTCAGGTATAGGAGCTGAGGCCTCATCCAGCCATGTATGTTATGTATTCAGTGTTCTGTCTTTCACTTGTAAGTTAAGTTGGCTTCTTTTTATGTAATAAACATTTTTGAGCTGGTTTACACAAATACGGTATTTTGTGCATGCAGCCAATCTTGACTGCTCCTGGGTGTGAATTTGTACAAACAATTTTCTGAAAGGATGCCAGAATGGAGGGACTGTTACACCCTTCTTCTATAAAGGGCAAATCCTTTGTTAAATCCCCCCCAAAGCCTGAGATAAACCATATGGGTCTGTGTCTCATTTATCTTCCTTATATTGTACTATTGAGTTGCAGCATAATACATGTCGATTTGTGTGCCTTTACATTGAAAAATTCATTCTTTTTGTGTCATTGAAGACCGATATTGTGCAGTCCCCTTAAAGCCTTATGCAACCAAATAAATAAAAATCCAATACTCCCTTGTATGTAGTCTTGTGGATAGCAGTGTGTTCCTTTGCTTTAAGTTTTGGGGGTTTAGTTGTTAAGAGAAGATGGAGTTCCTCATGGAATATTGAAAATACTATGTACTTTCTAGAGAGTACCGATATCATGTAGCTAAAGAAAAAAATCTAATGTGTGTGTTATTCAGTGATTTTCTTTCTCAGTAAATATGCCAAAGGCCTTAGTCAAGGTGTGATCCTATACGTGTCAGAAATAAGCCCCATTTAGCTTGGACTTACTGCCAGGTAATTGCATATAAGGTTACAGCTTCAGTTTCTTAAAGCAGTATTGTATTTGAGTAGAAGTTTAGTTGTGCATTTGTTGCTGAAGAATGGCAGTGTTTAGACTTTAAAATTATTGACAGAAATAATAAATACTTCCATAGTTGTAGTGTACTCCAAAATATAGGCTTGCAGAATGGCAACTTGTTTTATTGTTCAAAGACGTAAATTAGTTCAAGGGGAAATATGAAAGGGTATTATCTAGCAAGAAAAAAAAACCTCACTGCAATATTAATGATTCCATCTTTGAATGTATTTTTTTGTCTCAGTACTCTGAGGAATTAGAGGTGATTGTAATTACAATGCAGGTAAGCAGTTACTCCCCATAATTATATGAATAACTCTTTTGAGCTCATTGAATGTTCCTAAGTCAAAGGTTTAAATGAATTGTTTTTTAAAAAATCTATTTCTCTTTCAAAAATCTGTTCCTCCTACACTACTATTTCTGCTTCCCTTTTTGGTCAAAAACAGTTTAGAAGACTATATTGCTGTAAACCTGGATATATTTTACTTGTCACAGTTAAGTGGCGACTTTCTGTTTAAGTTTTCTTAAAAATAATAGGTAATTTGGGTCTCTTAAAATGTATGTGTTTCCAAACAAATGTCAAGCTATAACACAAAACCAGTGATTATATTTTGTAAGTCCAAGCTTGAACACATTGGAGAGCTAGACTAGCAGAGCAATCCAACTCATGGGAAGCTAGTAGAAGGGATGCCGGCAGAGGAGGAGCTGGCAGGAAGCTCTGCGGCATCCATTTGTCATTTGGGAGCTGCCGGGCCAACTAAAAGTTGACTCAGGCGGAAGCTGCAAACACAAATGCAAAAGAAAAAGCTGGCTCTCACGAATGCCCCTACCAACGAGTAAGTGCTACCCATTGATTTTCATTACAATTATTTTCTTAGACTGACCTTTTTCTCAGTGAAATTGTGGCCCAGATCGGGATCCACCAGGGTGCTCCAAACAGGAGTTGGAAGTTGTGTAAGCCCCCCCCCAGCCCCTCCACTGACAAGCCCCTGGAATGACCTTTTTCAGGCCTTCTACCAGCTTATGCTGACACCCCTTCTGCCAAGCTGGGATTCCCCAGCGGACCTCTGGCTGAGCCAGCAGGGTCCCAGCTCCGCCACTGAGAGGCTTCTGCCAAGGGAGCCCAGCAGAGCTGGGATCCTGTTTGCTCAGCTGGGGCTCCACCATATCCAGCTCCCCTCAGACCTGTGTAAACATGAGTTGGATTGTACCTTTAGTATAAATGAAATGATAAAGTTGTCCTGGGTTGTATTGATTGGCTCATATTTCTGTTTGGAGCCTGCATCTCAAGTTAATTTTAAAAATATAGTTGCAGTGCCTTCCATTCATTTCTCATGAAACATACACGTTACAAGTGAAAAGAGCTGATATGTTTAATGGCTAAAAATATTTTGCTACTATACATTTGGAAGATATGGATTTCCTCATACGAAAAGCATTTAGTTGCTTTCTTTAATGCTTTAATACTAACATTATAGTTCTAAGGCAACATTTTTTGAACTTTCAACTATATATAAGTTCTGGTTAGGGAATGATAGAAAAATGAATAAATGAGTGAAGTTTGCAAAGTATTCCGTGTTTTAATAGTTTTATTCTTTGTATACAGACAACAATGCAAACCATGGTTCATAAAGCCAAATGATCTTTTCTTGAATGTCTGAATCTGTCAGTTTACAAACTGTGGCTTGCTTCTCTCTCTAATTTTTCAGCAAATTTAGAAATATGATAAATGTGTTTATATTTACTTTAGATTGTACCATGTATGTATTTTTTAAATTTTATCACTGAGTTTTAACCTTAAAATTCGTTAAGGTTCTAATCAGACTGAAAATTCCTCTTTTGGCTAATGGTAGCACTTTATTCCACAGGATTTATGAGCGTGTTATAGACCCTCCAGAAACAAATCTGACTCCAGGAAGCAATCTGTGGCTAGGACAACGTAACAGGAAACATGGCTTCTTTAAGGTAAGCCTGCAAAATGGAACCAAATGGGATAACAGCAATATTATTCATTCATCCTTCACCTTTTGCAACACCCAATCGCTGTTGTTTTATAGCAGTGCTGGCATTTCATAGTTTTACATACATATGGATCAGCTATATGGAGTGAATATTCTGGAACAAGTGACTTCAGTTTACCCTAATTCTGTGCAATGTTTCCTGTGCAACTTGTTCTGAATCACCTATAAGTAAAATAAATGTGAATCTGTGTCAGAGAATGAAATCAATAATGAAATATCGTATACTCTGTGTAGTTAAAAATTTATTGTAGCTGTAAAAATTTGTATAGGCCATGTGCCATTTGACCTTTTCTTCAGCCTGCTTTAATTTGTACTTATTTCATTTAGTGCCTATTTTCTGTGGGAGGTCCAGGAGTCAGCTGGTTGCTGGAAGCCATGCTCCATGTGTTGGAATCCTTTGTTCTAATTTATACATAAAGGCTGATATCCAGTATTAGTCCTAGGATAGACACATTGAAATCATTGGACAAGTAACAGATGCACTGAAGCAGTAATATATAAGCTAACAGGACCACATGGCATTGTGGTAGTGATTCATAAAGCACTTTTAAAACCAAATAGAATAATAGCATTGTAGAGTTGGAGGGGCCTATAAGGCCATCGAGTCCAACTTCCTGCTTAGTGCAGGAATCCAAGTCAAAGCATACCTGATGTGGCTGTCCAGCTGCTTCTTGAATGTCTCCAGTGTTAGAGAGCCCACCACCTCCATAGGTAATTGCTTCCATTGATGTGCTGCTGTAACAGTTAGAACAATTCATGGACTGCTGCAGTCCCATGAATTGCACTGATTTATAGACCCATCAGCTCATATATTTTTCTTGTATGTATCTCTTGTCTCAGGACTGTTCCATATGGGGATTTTAGCTGTATGAGCCAGAGTGATCTCCATAATCTCAGATAAGATGTCTGTAATGCCACAATCCTGAGGCATCTTTTGTGCCTTTATTTGTTTCAACATTACACCCTGGCAGATTTCCCCATTTTTTTTCTTTTCCAGTTGAATTTCTCACATGTCATCAGGGAACTGGGTGAAATTCTGTCTTGTCCTTTTTAACCCAAATGACCCAATTTACACTTTCCAAGATCATAAGCAGACCGAAATGCAGTTATCCTTAAATAACAAAACACTACACCAAAACTAAAATGATGCATAAAACAATAAGGGTGCTTTCAAATGGGTGTTTATTATGGGCTTGTTGGTGCCTATGCATGCAGGTTTTCACAGTGTCTGCATGATGTCACCTGCATAAAAAATGCCAGTTCTTACGGCTTTTCCCATTTAAACTCAATTCACCCTTTTTGCAGAAAATCCAATAGGTTGAGAAAAGTCTGTTGCCAATCACTGGTTGTGATATCTGGATGATTAGTTTGTAATATTAAGTCCCTGTCTGGAAGCACTCTAAAAGACAGCAAACCTCTCTCCCACATTACAACAGAGACAACATAAAACAGCTCATATTTAAAATACATCTTAAAATGCAGCTCTGCTTTAATCCTCCAATTCCTTCTTCCAATAGGACTCCCTTTCCATACCTGTATGTTTTCCCTCATACCCTGAGTAAGATGAAGATAGTGAGGTGATAACTCTTTGCACAGCATCAAAGACATGGCACAGGAAAGCAGACCTGGTGGCAACTATCTTACAAGATGCTCACGAAGTTCATGGAAACCGTGCAGTGTGATCTTTCACAGTCTTTCTATTCCTTCTAGCCTAACCCTGTAGCTTGTACCCTCAGAACCTACAGAGGTGTTGCTTTGTATCAATTTCAGTGCCCCAAAACAAGGGGAAGGGCCTCTGCTTTTTCTTTTGCTAGTGTAGCGGTTAAGGTGTTGGACTACGACCTGGGAGACCAGGGTTCAAATCCCCACACAACCATGAAGCTCACTGGGTGACCTTGGGGCAGTCACCGCCTCTCAGCCTCAGAGGGAGGCAATGGTAAACCACCTCTGAATATCGCTTACCATGAAAACCCTATTCATAGGGTCGCCATGAGTCAGGATCGACTTGAAGGCAGTCCATTTACATTTAGTGGCACCCCCAGCATAGTAGCCAGCATAAGGGCATGACATGTCTCCAGTTTCTTGGAGTCTGCAAACAAAACATCATCAAAATAGTGGGTGATATTGTTAGAGGTTGTGGTGCCACAGCAGCCACTAGAGGAAGGTGCTCTGTTGCTCAAATGCAGCACACAACATCGAGCAGCCCATCTGAGGGGCTCTAGCCATATAAAACTTTCCCTCAAACCAAAATCCCAACAACTCAAAATCATCTGGGTAGACTGAGAGGAGGCAGAAAGCTTGGGTAATTCATCCCCCCTTTCACATCACTGCACCATATGAATGCCAGCATCAAATGAGGCCTACCAAGCTGTGCACAAATGAACTGGAACAGAGTTGCTGAGGTCTTCATCCTTAAGAACATAAGAACATAAGAAGAGCCTGCTGGATCAGGCCAGTGGCCCATCTAGTCCAGCATCCTGTTCTCACAGTGGCCAACCAGGTGCCTGGGGGAAGCCCGCAAGCAGGACCCGAGTACAAGAACACTCTCCCCTCCTGAGGCTTCCGGCAACTGGTGCCTCTGACTAGGGTGGCACAGCACAGCCATCATGGCTAGTAGCCATTGATAGCCCTGTCCTCCATGAATTTGTCTAATCTTCTTTTAAAGCCGTCCAAGCTGGTGGCCATTACTGCATCTTGTGGGAGCAAATTCCATAGTTTAACTATGCACTGAGTAAAGAAGTACTTCCTTTTGTCTGTCCTGAATCTTCCAACATTCAGCTTCTTTGAATGTCCACGAGTTCTAGTATTATGAGAGAGGGAGAAGAACTTTTCTCTATCCACTTTCTCAATGCCATGCATAACTTTATACACTTCTATCATGTCTCCTCTGACCCGCCTTTTCTCTAAACTAAAAAGCCCCAAATGCTGCAACCTTTCCTCGTAAGGGAGTCGCTCCATCCCCTTGATCATTCTGGTTGCCCTCTTCTGAACCTTTTCCAACTCTATCATATCCTTATTGAGATGAGGCGACCAGAACTGTACACAGTATTCCAAATGCGGCCGCACCATAGATTTATACAATGGCATTATGATATCGGCTGTTTTATTTTCAATACCTTTCCTAATTATCGCTAGCATGGAATTTGCCTTTTTCACAGCTGCCGCACACTGGGTCGACATTTTCATCGTGCTGTCCACTACAACCCCGAGGTCTCTCTCCTGGTCGGTCACCGCCAGTTCAGACCCCATGAGCGTATATGTGAAATTCAGATTTTTTGCTCCAATATGCATAATTTTACACTTGTTTATATTGAATTGCATTTGCCATTTTTCTGCCCATTCACTCAGTTTGGAGAGGTCTTTTTGGAGCTCTTCGCAATCCCTTTTTGTTTTAACAACCCTGAACAATTTAGTGTCATCAGCAAACTTGGCCACTTCACTGCTCACTCCTAATTCTAGGTCATTAATGAACAAGTTGAAAAGTACAGGTCCTAATACCGATCCTTGAGGGACTCCACTTTCTACAGCCCTCCATTGGGAGAACTGTCCGTTTATTCCTACTCTCTGCTTTCTGCTTCTTAACCAATTCCTTATCCACAAGAGGACCTCTCCTCTTATTCCATGACTGCTAAGCTTCCTCAGAAGCCTTTGGTGAGGTACCTTGTCAAACGCTTTTTGAAAGTCTAAGTACACTATGTCCACTGGATCACCTCTATCTATATGCTTGTTGACACTCTCAAAGAATTCTAATAGGTTACTGAGACAGGACTTTCCCTTGCAGAAGCCATGCTGAAGGCTTGTTCTTCTATGTGCTTAGTTAATCTAGCTTTAATCATACTTTCTACCAGTTTTCCAGGGACAGAAGTTAAGCTAACTGGCCTGTAATTTCCGGGATCCCCTCTGGATCCCTTTTTGAAGATTGGCGTTACATTTGCCACTTTCCAGTCCTCAGGCACGGAGGAGGACCCAAGGGACAAGTTACATATTTTAGTTAGCAGATCAGCAATTTCACATTTGAGTTCTTTGAGAACTCTCAGGTGGATGCCATCCGGGCCCGGTGATTTGTCAGTTTTTATATTGTCCATTAAGCTTAGAACTTTCTCTCTCGTTACCACTATTTGTCTCAGTTCCTCAGAATCCCTTCCTGCAAATGTTAGTTCAGGTTCAGGGATCTGCCCTATATCTTCCACTGTGAAGACAGATGCAAAGAATTCATTTAGCTTCTCTGCAATCTCCTTATCGTTCTTTAGTACACCTTTGACTCCCTTATCATCCAAGGGTCCAATTGTCTCCCTAGATGGTCTCCTGCTTTGAATGTATTTATAGAATTTTTGTTGTTGGTTTTTATGTTCTTAGCAATGTGCTCCTCAAATTCTTTTTTAGCATCCCTTATTGTCTTCTTGCATTTCTTTTGCCAGAGTTTGTGTTCTTTTTTATTTTCTTCATTTGGACAAGACTTCCATTTTTTGAAGGAAGACTTTTTGCCTCTAAGAGCTTCCTTGACTTTGCTCGTTAACCATGCTGGCATCTTCTTGGCCCTGGCGGTACCTTTTCTGATCTGCGGTATGCACTCCAGTTGAGCTTCTAATAAAGTGTTTTTAAACAACTTCCAAGCATTTTCGAGTGATGTGACCCTCTGGACTTTGTTTTTCACCTTTCTTTTTACCAATCCCCTCATTTTTGTGAAGTTTCCTCTTTTGAAGTCAAATGTGACCGTGTTGGATTTTCTTGGCAATTGGCCAGTTACATGTATGTTAAATTTAATAGCACTGTGGTCACTGCTCCCAATCGGTTCAACAACACTTACATCTCGCACCAGGTCCCGGTCCCCACTGAGGATTAAGTCCAGGGTTGCCGTCCCTCTGGTCGGTTGCATGACCAACTGGTCTAGGGCATAGTCATTTAGAATATCTAGAAACTTTGCTTCTTTGTCATGACTGGAAC
Source organism: Rhineura floridana (assembly GCF_030035675.1). Classification (NCBI taxonomy): domain Eukaryota; kingdom Metazoa; phylum Chordata; class Lepidosauria; order Squamata; family Rhineuridae; genus Rhineura; species Rhineura floridana. Next base: position 138,479,132 of record NC_084481.1, on the reverse strand, counting down.
ACATATGCAGCCAGTCTATGTCCGGGTAGTTGAAGTCACCCATTACTACCACATTTCCTAGTTTGGATGCTTCCTCAATTTCATATCTCATCTCAAGGTCTCCCTGAGCATTTTGATCAGGGGGACGATAGATCGTTCCCAGTATTAAGTCCCTCCTGGGGCATGGTATCACCACCCACAACGATTCTGTGGAGGAGTCTGCCTCTTTTGGGGTTTCGAGCTTGCTAGATTCAATGCCTTCTTTCACGTATAGAGCGACTCCGCCACCAATACGTCCTTCCCTGTCCTTCCGATATAGTTTATATCCAGGGATAACTGTATCCCACTGGTTTTCTCCATTCCACCAGGTCTCCGTTATGCTCACTATATCAATGCTCTCCTCTAAGACCAAGCACTCCAGTTCTCCCATCTTGGTTCGCAGGCTCCTAGCATTAGCGTACAGGCACTTGTAAGCAGTGTCTCTCTTCAAGTGTTTTTGGCACTTGTGGTTAGGCCTGTGGTAATTTTGCTCTTCTGAATTTATATCCTGTGCCCCTGCTCTCACAATGCCTACCTCTAGGCCTACCCCTATTAAAATTTCATCATTTCTTTGGTTTTTATCCCGGGGGGAGGTTTATTCTGAACCGGACCTTTCTCAGCTCCTGTCGGGTTTCCCCCCTCAGTCAGTTTAAAAGCTGCTCTGCCACCTTTTTAATTTTAAGTGCCAGCAGTCTGGTTCCATTCTGGTTCAAGTGGAGCCCATCCCTTTTGTACAGGCCCGGCTTGTCCCAAAATGTTCCCCAGTGCCTAACAAATCCAAACCCTTCCACCCGACACCATCGTCTCATCCACACATTGAGACTGCGAAGCTGGGCCTGTCTGGCTGGTCCTGCGCGTGGAACCAGTAGCATTTCAGAGAAAGCCACCTTGGAGGTCCTGGCTTTCAGCATCCTACCTAGCAACCTAAATTTTGCTTCCAGGACCTCACGGCTGCATTTCCCCATGTCGTTGGTGCCAACGTGCACCACGACCACTGACTCCTTCCCAGCACTGTCTACCAAACTATCTAAACGATGGGCGATATCCGCAACCTTCGCACCAGGCAGGCAAAACACCTTGCGGTCTACACGCCCATCACACACCCCACTGTCTATGTTTCTAATGATCGAATCACCCACTACAAGGATCCCTCCACCCCCTGGAGATATATCCTCGGCACGAGAGGATAGCTGCTCATCCCCCAAGGAATGGGTCCCTTCTAAGGAATCGTTTCCCTCTTCCTCAGCTGGATGCTCTCCTTCCCCGAGACCATCGTTGGGCTATGATAGGTGATACAGTAGACAAAATTCACTGGCAGCCTTCTTAGGCACCATTCCCAAGGGAAAGACTGTCAATAATGGTGCTGACAAATGAGAAATATGGTCTAGCACCCAACCCGTGCTAACTCTTTACGTAGCTTCTATATGACCACATTTTCTATCTTTTCAATGTACCAGAGATTGCAATATATATGTTTCATAGGGCCCTCATAAGGGATCTTTAAGTTGAATTTAATCTAAAATACTCCACATACTCCAAGTTTAGGTACACTTGCAGCAATTTGCAGAGCTGTGGATATTTAATTGGGTTGGGACCCATTTGGAAAGTGGCTGGCCTTCCCACCTTTATTTTGCACCTGCAGGTCCTTGCCATATCCCTGCTGCTCTCTTTCCCTCATACAGCCATTAAAGGGGGGGGGGCGCCACAAGCAAAACACCTGCTATTAGCAAGGGCACCTATTGCAGATTTCTTGGGAGCTAGACTCCCAGCACAGTAATAGGGAGTATCTCCTACTGACACATTATATACTAAGTGATCACTGTCCATCTGTTTGCCCTAGCACAGCCCTTCCCAACATTTGGGTCCTCAGATGTTGGTGGACTAAACTCCCATCAGCCCCAGACAGCATGGCCAATGGTCAGAAATGATGGGAATTGTAGTCCAGCAACATCTGGGGACCCAAAGGTTGGGAAAGGCTACCCTGGGAACATGCACAGCATCCACACTTGTGGCAGTAACTCCTCCCACTTCAAGGTAGAAATTATGACCACCCTCAAATGATTTCATCATAACAGAGGTATGTTAACTCCATAAAAGCACAGTATGCCATATATATACTATCCAAATACTTGATTTAGGCTGATGGCTGTGCCTCATCTACTACCCTATATATGTGAGAATACCTGATAGTCTGTCATCCTAGGTCCTATCTACTTGCTACTTCCTAATATTCTGCTTATCCTCCCCATTCAGTTTGCCCTTTTCTGTAGTTTCCACCTTCTGAAACAAAGAAAAGATGTCAACATACTGTCCTTTGCAAACTTTTTCCTTCTTATCTGGAAGGAGGTGGCCAGGCTATCTCCACAAATGAAGAGCCAACAAGGGGTACTGAATTATATCCCATATTGGGCTTCCTGGGGATATCCCATTGCATCTGGAGATAGCCACATGACATATCTTGCCAAACCTGTCAAAAGGAAAAAGATATGCTCACTGCTGACCCTTGGACTGTGAACTACTTGAACCCCCATTCTACCAGTCTGAACCTGGAAAGGAAATTCTTATTAAAAGGCCTGTTTAAAAAGTTGTTTTTGGGAGACACCTGAAAGAAAGAAGGGATGGTTTCTGCCAAACCTCTGTTGGTAGTGAGTTACATATGGCAGGGCCTGCCATACTAAGGCTTGGTCCCTGGTAGAGGCCAACCAAACCTTGGGTGTGAGGAACCACTAAGAGTGCCCCATCAGAAGATCTCAGTGATTGAGATGGAACATAGAGAGTCAGGTGGTCCTTAAGGTACTTTGGGCCCAAGTTGTGAATTAACACAAGTACCTTGAACCTGGCCTGGTAGCAAACTGGCAAACCAGTACAGTTCTTCCAGCAGTGGCGTAACATGTTGCCAGTAATCTGCTCCTGTGAGCAGTCTAGCTGCTGCATTCTGCACTAGTTACAGCTTCTGGACCAGATACAAGGCAGCCCCACATAAAGCATGTTACAGTAGTCAAGTCTTGAGGTTACCAATGCATGGGCCACTGTGGTCAGGCTATCACAGTCTAGGAATGGTCGCAGATGGCCTACCAACCAAAGCTGGCAGAAAGCACTCCTAGCCACAGAGCTCACTTGAGCCTTTAGTGACCAAGATGGATAAATGGGGGTACCCCCTAACTGACAGGCAATTGACCTATCTCCCAGAGACAGGAACCACCCACCCACAAGGCCTCTGTCTTTCCAGTATTCAAGCTTAGTTTATTCAGTACACTACTGCATCTAATATGGTGGTGACTGCCCCCCCATGGGATCCAGGCCTGAGTAGTTTGCTACAGACGTGGTCATCCCAGCTGTTCTGCTCACCTATACTTGTAACACATAACTTGAACTGGGGGTGGGGGGAGGCAATAGGAAGAAAGACAACCTATTCTTCTCTTGCTGATTCCTTCTTTAAAAGCCACGTGTTGATAGATTGCTTTTCTCAGGCTTTACTTCCTTCCTCCTTCATCTTGTTAGTGTGTGAGAGTGCTAGCCTGACTCTATAATGGCCACGTATATGCCTGTATTCATAATGTCTTTATTTCCCCATAGTAATAAACCTTTCTTCATTCATTCAACAGCCAGTCTTAGCATATTATTCATTTCTGCACTCCATTGCAATGTATACCAAACTCTGGTTGTCTCCAACACCCACTTCTCCTGCACTGGTGAAGTCAGTTCTGGCTGCTCTGCAGGAGATGGTGTTGGCTCTGTTGCCAGCCTAGGTTCAGCCAAGGTCTCCTCTATAGCAGAAAGGCATGAGTGACAAACTCATAAATGCTGTCTGATCCTTTGCTTCCCTAATTTCTAAAATCCCTTCTCAGTGTCTGACATGTTCCTTTTCCATAGCTTCCAACAGAGCTAGATGGGCATTAACATCAGCCCCAGTATACTCATCTAAGAGGAAGAGGTAACAGTGTGTGTGTGTGTGTGTGCTTACAGTCCATTTGGTTGGCTGCTTAACTTGCTCTTATCCTGGCCATTCTTGGATGCCATCCTGATCAGCTGACCTAGTGGGTATTTCCTCAGTGTGGGCTGAAGAGAAAGCACCCCTCCCATGAGTTTTTCCTGGCTACAGGGAACCATCCCAACCCCTTGTCCTGGCTGAGCCCTACCAGAGCCTTTCCTCTCCTGTGCAGTAGTCACACTCTCAAGGAACAGAATGGAATATGTAAAAGTATGGGAAGCCCTGCCACTGTGAAGTAGGGCCTCCCTTATCCCACTCCTAGCTTCCCCTCCTTCACATTCCTGCAGACTTGTGAGCTGTGTGGTTTGTTTCAGCCCATTGGTTAACACACTGAATGCTGGGTCTCCTTCATCTGTAGCCCCCATCTCAGATATCAGCCAAAGTGTCAACACCATTTCTACTTGAAGGAGATGCTGATGCCTTTCTCATCTAGGTGCAGATGTAAAGACTCCTTCTCACCCACATTACACAACTGGGTTTGAGGCAAGGGAGGCTGCAATTGGTAAGAATACTGTAATAGGTTTTAATAATGCAGATAATTTTTTTATGTCTCATTTGCGCCCCATCCCAATTTAAATTCAGGTGCAGAAATGCCTCCTTACCTGGACTTTATTTTTCTGTCTAACAAGTGAGCTGCCACTGTGAAGTTAAATTGATGGCATAATTTCTTTCTACAGCTGTTGGTTTTTTAACCTCAGCTGGTTCCCATAATTCTGCAGATGGTAAACATATGTTTATAGGCATTCAGTGAAAAAGAAAAAAAGAAGTAGTAATAGTTATATTGGTTTTGCCTATCTTTAATTCTTTTTTGATGCAGACAGCCAGAGTCTGAAGGATATTATGCATTTATAAATTAATATTTCTACACATTAACACTTTGGAAACAGCAGGGGAGCTAATGATATGATAATGAACCGCCAGTTTTTATTGATCATAATGCAAGTCGACAAGTGCCTTTCTTTGTTGTATGGATTTCTGAATATTTTACTATCTGCAGGGCAAAAATACACAATTGCCTGTATTTTTAAGCCTGCTTGTGAGTTTCACAAGCCTTACTTTTTATTCTTGTTATTACCCAATGCAAAAGCTTGTGATTTTGATAGCTTATAAGCAGTGCACATCCCTTGTCCTTATATTTACATACTCAGCAGGACCTCCTTTTCTTTTCAAAGCAATTTGTTTCAGTGTTTAGCATATAAAAACCCTATTTTCCTCAATGTAAACAGAGATTTGCAGGGAAATAAGAGTGTTAAGAAAGAATTAGTATTTTTCTTCTGTATCTGCAGAGGAATTATGCTAAAAACTGTGTCTAAAACACTGAATATTATTATGAATATTATCCTTATAACAGTTATTTCAAATCTGTTAGGAGTATAACAATATACTTTTGCAAGTAAGTTATCAGTGCATCTTCTGCTTTTGTTCTTAATGAAAAAATCCTCTAAAAATGATATAATGCATACTAGGAGATGTAACCTACTCTTTCCTTTCACACTTTGGATAATTTTGTAAGTGATGAAGCCAAGACCTTCTAGTATTTGAGGGTCATATTCAGGTTCCTGCTTCTAATATAACACTAAGCTTCTTGCTGAATTATACTGGTTGCTTGTAATCTGAAGTGCTTTTTGTTGGAAGGAAAAAGATCTAACACTGTAAAGGAACATCTCATAGCAACACTTTATTTGTTAGAACTCTGCCTCCTCAAAACATGGATCCAGCAAATAACCTCATAACATTAGTGGGAAGTGAGAGCGTTCAGGATCTTGCAGAATATTGCATCAAGATGAATGGTGAAATGCTTAAAGAAAGATGAGCATTCCTTTTTTGCCTCTTCCACAGGCTATCTCATGAATAAGTCTTCTAGATAATGAGGAAAAACAAATGTTACATATGTGCTGACCAATCATGTTTTGAGATAGGACATATTTCTGAATATAAGAACAAAGAGAGTATTTTATGTTCACCGCTCAGAGAGCTATTGCTAGTCGGGCGGTATATAAATTTAATAAATAAATAAAAAATAAATAAATAAAAGAGGGACTCCAAAGACAGGCCTTTTCCAAGAGCACAATAAAAATATTTGAAGCACTTTACAAGGGAGAAATCTAACCTAAAAGTTTGTCATCATCATCCAAATGTATAGACTACTTCACAGTATAAAGCCAATGAAGTGCACAAGATAAGAACAGAATAAAACGAACAGGGTGGTGTCCAGGGCTAGTCCTATTCAAAGTAGACCTGTTGAAGTTGTTGTTGTTGCTGTTGTTGTTGTTGTTGTTGTTGTTATTATTATTATTATTATTATTATTATTATCTTTATTTATACCCCGCCCTTTTTCCAAACTGGAACTCAAGGCGGCTTCCAGATAAAAATAAGTACAGATCATTAAGAACCTATAAAAATATAAAACATATAAACATATAAAATCAGCATTAAAACAGGATTAAACTATTAAGATGTTAAAACCAATTAGATATACACTTAAAATACTGCAACCCAGTTTAGGAGCATACAAGTAAAACAACAACATACAGCATCCTCTTCAGTCACTACCCTTAAAGCCTTCAGTTCCAAAGTTAATAAACTTGTCTAAGTTAGGGTCATTAATTTCAGTGGGTCTACTCTGAGTAATCCACAAACACAAGCCCTAAAAACAATAAAATTATTATTTTGTTTCAGTTTTCACATCTCTAGTCATGTCTTGACTTTGTAGTTGAAAGAGAGGCTCTACTCACATTACATGTTAAGGCCAAAACTTGTACGGCTCAGAGTTTAGAGGATTATAGACGCTTGTGTTGTTTTGGAATGTTCATTATCCATCCTGAGTATACGATCATGGGCTCCTTCTGCGTGGAAGGGCAGGATATAAATATAATAAATAAATAATAAATACCCTGGGCTATTTCTGAGCCTGCATCATTAGTTAGCCCAGTTTAATGACCCTGAGAGCCCTTAATGTTCTGGGATCAAAGTGTTTGAAGAAACATCTCCTTCCATTTGTTTGTTCTGATTTTTGTTGGGAACTTCCTGTTTGCAGTGCCTTTGCTGTCTGAAGCTTGGCAAGAGTTGCCAGAACTAGTGTTTTTGTAGTTATGGTGCCCTTGCCGTGGAATTCATTACTGTCTGCGTAAACTAATTTTATTTCTTCCCATTTGACTTCATTTTAATATTTGTTCAAAGAGAAAGAATCTTTCCTTTTTAAGGAGCAATGCTGTGATCTGCCAGAGAAATACAGCTTTTTAAGCTTCTTTAAGTTGCAGTTAATTTTGGTCTGAGATAACTTCTATCAATGCTACCTTGTGTTCCTTTCATTCTGTTATACCTTTGTTTTTCTGATGACTATATTCAAATAAACAAATTTTAATCTTATTATATGTTATGGGACATGTACTAGGTGTTTCAGAGGGCAGTTTTCAGAGAGATGTGCTCTGGACAAAAGCCAACGTGAACTTTTCCTTTGTATTGAAGAACTGTGGGACCCTCCTATGGATATGTGACAGTGACCTTTTCTTTGGTAGTGTGGAGTAGTACCTCAGGAGGGGCTTGTACAAAAGAGAGAGAGGGAAGGATAGATCACAACAAAAATTCTGAGAGGACGAAGCTCTGTCACTGTACCTCAGGGAAAGTACACCAAAGGAAATTTCTGGGCAGCAGGGCAAATTCTTACAATTGATTTCTCTCTTTCTGAGATTAGGAGCTGCCTTGGTTACTTCCAAATGCCTGGGGACAGCTACCATATCTGGTCTCTGTTTCCTGTCAGCCTCCATCTTCTTCTCTGACACACCTTACCTCTTTCTCAGTTCTCTTGGATGCTGCTTCCTTTCTCTACTTGCCAGAGGATGTAAGATTTTATTCTTGCATAGAAAAGAAAAAAGGCCCCACTCCCTTCCAAGCTTGTTTGATGGGTCCTCCTCCTAGCCGCTATCAGCTGATCCATGCTGCTGCTTTATAGCAGTGTAGTGTACTTACCATGGGAGAAGCTCATTTTGTTTTCTAGTAGTCACTGAAAGCCAGCTTTCACCCTGCATTCTTTCTGTTGGGATGGAGCTGACATGCTGACTGGCTACACAATCTAGCCAAGTCCTATTTATCTTTTTGTAATATCTTTTCAGAAATATGTTAAACATTTTTGTTCAGGAGGACTTTCAGATGTTGGCTGGGAATTTGGTATTGTCAGCTTTGTCTCACGGCCCCACACCAAGAGTCTTTGGATGCAGAGCCCTCCTAACATGCCTTGGGTTTCATGAAAAGAAAGGCGGGTTATAAATGTAATAAATAAATAAATGAAATAAATAAATAAATAATAAATAATACAATCAGAGCCCCAAGGAGGAGAATCCAGTTCCTGACCCTTCCCATGTGGATCTGCTGGCACTGGAACATACATTTCATCCCTCCTACCTCAAAAGGCACCTCTTCTACCAGAATGACTGGATCTCCGAGGATTAGAAAAGACCGGGGGAATTTCCCTCAAAGAATTCCCACTGCCTAGAAGAGGGCAATGACTGCAGAAAAAGGCACTGACCCTGTAACTGGCCAGATGCAGCACTTAGGGAGAGAGTAGGACTTTAATACTGGCTAATTAATCCAGCCTGTAAAACTGATAGTTGCTTGAGGGTGGTGCTGAGACAACTTGCTCATTGCATCAGTTGCAGGACTGCTAATAATGGCCTTGAACATTTGTCCTTGTCCAAGATCCTGACCTTTCCTTAGTTTCTCATGGATTCAGGAGTCCCCGGCCTACCAGTTTCTTTCTTGGGTCATCACCTCCTCCCATGGTGGAAACTGCAATGTATGAGGACACTCTGCTGGTTGATCTAATTCTGACAATGCTGTTTTGCCACTGATTATATGATATATATTTTATTGTATTTTTATCATTTTATTATAAGGGTTCATCTAGCCATGCTGGTGCTGATGAAATCAAGTAGGAATCTTGTCACCACAGGAGTTAAAATCATAAATGAAGGGGCAGAAGGTTCCTCTTCATGATCTTCAACTCAATATGGCAGCTTTCCATAGTTGCTTTGGTTGAAAGCAACAACTAATGAGTAAAACAATCTTGCAACTGATTGTCTTATAGTTGACCCTTAGATGCTAGAGCAGCAGAAGGGAAGCCAGCGGAAGGGAAAGGAAGGAAATTGTTGCTTGTTACTCAGCTGCTTCCACAAGTTTTTTGGCATATGGCAACTCATACGTCTGTGGTAAAGCACACAGTCAAGAGACCTGCCACTTCCCTCCCTTCATGCTTCTTCTGACTTTTCTCATATGTCCATGTTTCATTCACCACTATGTTCATATCTGTATAACCCTCTGAAAAACTCTTGTTGTTGTTATGTGCCTTCAAGTCAATTACGACTTATGGTGACCCTATGAATCAGTGACCTCCAAGAGCATCTGTCATGAGCCACACTGTTCAGATCTTGAAAGTTCAGGTCTGTGGCTTCCTTTATGGAATCAATCCATCTCTTGTTCAGTCTTCTTCTTTTTCTACTCCCTTCTGTTTTTCCCAGCATTATTGTCTTTTCTAGTGAATCATGTCTTCCCATTATGTGTCCAAAGTATAACCTCAGTTTCATCATTTTAGCTTCTAGTGATAGTTCTGATTTAATTTGTTCTAACACCCAATTATTTGTCTTTTTCGCAGTCCATGGTATGCGCAAAGCTCTCCTCCAACAGCACATTTGAAATGAGTTGATTTTTCTCTTATTCGCCTTTTTCACTGTTCAACTTTCACATCCATACATAGAGATCGGGAATACCATGGTCTGAATGATCCTGATTTTAGTGTTCAGTGAAACATCTTTGCATTTGAGAACCTTTTCTAGTTCACTCATAGCTGCCCTCCCTAGTCCTAGCCTTCTTCTGATTTCTTGACTATTGTCTCCATTTTGGTTAATGACTGTGCTGAGGTATTGATAATCCTTCACCAGTTCAGTGTCCTTGTTGTCAACTTTAAAGTTACATAAATCTTCTGTTGTCATTACTTTAGTCTTTTTGACGTTCAGCTGTAGTCCTGCTTTTGTGCTTTCCTCTTTAACTTTCATCAGCATTCGTTTCAAATCATTACTGGTTTTTGCTAGTAGTATGGTATCGTCAGCATATCTTAAATTATTGATATTTCTCCCTCCACTTTTCACACCTCCTTCATCTTGGTCCAATCCCGCTTTCTGTATGATATGTTCTGTGTATAGATTAAACGAATAGGGTGATCCCTGTCCCATACCCGTTCTGATGGGGAACCAATCAGTTTCTCCATATTCTGTCCTTACAGTAGTCTCTTGTCCAGAGTATAGGTTGTGCATCAAGACAATCAGATGCTGTGGCACCCCCATTTCTTTTAAAGCATTCCATAGTTTTTCATGATCTACACAGTCAAAGGCTTTGCTGTAATCTATAAAGCACAGGGTGATTTTCTTCTGAAATGCCTTGGTCTGTTCCATTATCCAACGTATTTTTGCGATATGATCTCTGTTGCCCCTTCCCTTTCTAAATCCAGCTTGGACGTCTGACATTTCTCGCTCCATATATGGTAAGAGCCTTTGTTGTAGGACTGAAAAACGCGAGCCTCTGAAAAATTCTGTTCTCATTTTATGGAGGTGAATTTTCACAAAGAAGACTTTTCAAATAATAAATTTGCACATTTGCTATAATCTGTGCAGTAAGATCTCTGACATAGGGCCCTGACATAGTACCTATTGCATTATGGGGTGCTAGTCTGGAATGTCAATTGTTATGACTGGAGGTACTGCTGTAACAGTTGCTGTCATGATCCATTGAAGTCAAAGGCAGAACACAGACTGTAGCTTGACCTTTCCTGTCAAAAAAGCCCATTTTGGGTGTTCGACTAGTCCTTTCAGAAAACAAATCTGTGTAGTTGCACACCCACGATAACTGCTTCTAAAATCTGGAAGGGAATGAAAATAATACATATGTTTAAATAAGGTATTAACTTACATAATGAGAAAAACACATCATTTAAAGCTTATAGTTAAAGGCTTAGGAACACTGAGTAGATAACTGACCTGTGGGTGACACATGAGCTAGGCTAAGTGTTACTAGCATAAAATTCTAAAGAAATTCAAAACTAGTGCTTAATAGTTAAACAAACAATCTGGGAATAGCATTTGTTTGACTATATAGAGTGTTCTGTATATTTTTAACATCAATAATAATATAATACCTATTCATTTTTATAGTAAAGGTATGCACCAGCAGAGCAAATCAAATGGTGCTTAATTTCAAGCACTGGCTGAAGAAAACTTCATAAAGTGAGATGATGTGGTTTGGTTGTGATACACACCTGGTGTGCTCAGTGGTTAATATTTACGCTTATTTTAACTTGTAGTCCCCAGTCCATTGTCTCAGATAACAACTGGTAGCCCCATGCAGACATGAATCCTTGTGCATACAGCCAGTCCAAAGGTGCTTGGATGAGCATTGCAATGTAGATTACGGTAGAATCATAGAATAATAGAGTTGGAAGGGGCCTATAAGGCCATCGGGTCCAACCCCCTCCTCAATGCAGGAATGGTATGAATCTGCATCTGCAACATGCACAGATATCCATGCTGGATTGGTGGAAGAGTCTTTGGTTTTATTTATGTGTATTTAAATTTTGACCGTGGACAGTAGTTTTTGTGCATTGCTCACCTGCCATCATTTTCGAAGTCATATTAATGATTGCTTCAGAGGTTATTCCTACAGCTGACAGTGTCATTTCTCAATATTCAGATGGCTTAATTGTTGAGAGATGAAAAGGTTAATAAGTGTTCTGTGAGATGTGCAGTCTGATCTAGTTATTTTCATTAATATTTTCAATTAATATTTGATCTTGAAATAACAAGCAGGAAGTGGTGCTTGCTGATTACCTTTTTGCTGTCTGAGAAATGAACACATAAATGTTAAATGCTGCAGCATTTGCAAAGCTTGAAGCACTATATTTTATTCATAGCAGAGGCTTAGTATTCCAGGCAAGGTATGATGTCTTCCATCTACTCTGTAGCTTCCATTTTTCTGTTGCACTCCAGCTGAAATAACGACTGCAATTCCTGATCAAACTAATGTTTATATTATCAAAGGATAACATTGACAGTATATTTAATTTTTAAATCAAATAGTTTTTCTGCATAAAGTGGTGTGTGTGTGTGTGTGTGATTTAACCCATATGTGTCTCTTCTAACTCCAAGTGTGAGACTATTAAAAAAAAAACCAGTGCAGTAGTACTGCATACTGGAGGCCAAGGATCTTAGCCTGTTTTCCAGTTTGCAGATGTTGACGTATCAAAGAACTGATTCTCTAAGAAAAGACACCAGCATTTGGCTTTAAAGTGCAGATTTATCCCTAATAAACCATCACACTGAAGACAATAGGTCCATCAACCAAAGAGCGGTGGAGAAACCTTTCTCTGGAATTGTCATGAGCCACACAGCTCTTTCGGGATCTGGCATGGAGTGCCAGACTCAGATGCACAAGAAGGGGGAGGAGGATGAAGCAGAGGGTGGGGGCAAATGATGACAACCAGGGATAGAGGATGGATCTTGTCCCTTTCTGACTCAAGGGTTATAGAGGAGGAGGCAGATCCATCGGCTCTTTTTGCCAACCCTCCTATGGAGTAGAGAGCCTCGGGGAGACTGGGGAGGACCTCAACCAGCCCGAGGGAGTGGCTAAGCAGGAGACTGTGGGGACAGACACAGCCCCATTGCCAAAAACCAGGCACTGCCTCCATAGATGAGAGCAAATGCACAAGCTCCAAAGAAGCATGCATCTACAAATGAGGCATTCCTGTAACGGAAGGGAGTCTTGTGAGTAGGCTCGCCACGCCATGCCTTTAAAAGCTGAGTGGAAGGGGCATGCCAATGTGTTGGGACATCTTATGTGCTTCTGTTCGGTTTTGTACTCCTGCTCCTACTCCTGAACCCTAGAATTGTGACTCCTGTAACCTGTACCTGCTGTTGAACCTGTACCAGTACGTGTGCTTGAATAAAGCTTGCTTGCTTGCTTGCAAATAAGAGCCTCTATCATTGGGTTTTGGGATGGGAATCATGGTATTATGATGGGGTCAAAGCGGCTTCAGACCAGACTGGTCCCAGGGACATTTGATCTGTAATACACCTTCCAGTGATTTTTGTTCTTGGTTTTTTCATTATTCATCTGTAGCTTTTAGAGACTAGCTGTGCTCTGCAACATATTTTTGGTGTTTCAATCCTGTTGAAAATAGTGGAGCTTAAGCATTCTCAGCCACACTCTGGATTGGGTTGTGTGTTTGGAGCTGTATTAAATGCCCTGGGAAACTTTTTTGAAGGATAGGATAAAAATAGTTAAGCAAAATATAAATTAAATGTCTTAAATTCTATGCACGACTAGGATTTGTGTTCAGTTTTTTCCTTGCCAGTTCAGGTCTTATTATTTAGATTTTTACCACCACCACTTTCACCATTAGGTCCTAAAGCACATTACAACAATTTAGAAATACATTTTAAATCAGACTACAATCAAGAGAGTAGACTGGGTTGTAAAATGCATATCTGATCTGGATTTGTTTCCCAAAGCAAGAATATTATTTGTATTTTTAAAATCTAAAAGTATTTTGTCAAATAGTTTTGTGAGATTAAGCAGTGAGAACATACCATATTGTTGTATTTTGTTATTGTTTTTGAATATGAAGTTGATATATAATGCAATCCAATCACAATTAAGCTTTGGATTGGATTATATTAATTTAAATGGGAAACATTTAAGCTAGTGTGTAAAATGACCAATATCAATTATTCTTAAAAGTGTATAACTTTGGTTAACTGATGCCAAATTTTATCTTCTGGCCTCTGAAACTATTTAGCTTCACTTATTCATGAATCCTAAAAACGTGCCTGATAAAAAATTTTAAAATTGAAAACATACTTTTTTTAACTGAAAAAAAATATTTACATGTCAATTCAGTTGTATCTGTTTTTGAAAGTTAAAATATGGTTTTAGTTTGTAAATCAGTATTATTGTATTAATTTGTTATGCCTATCAAGAGAAACTTGTGAATTATTTTGTTCAATTTTAATTGTATGACTATAATCTATATTACCAGCTATCTCTTCTGTTACAAAGGGTATCATTCAAGATGCGAAAGTCATCTTTATGCCTAATGGATATATAACACAATGTCCTAACCTGAATCGCAGTAAGTAGCATTTTTAAATTTATGCAGATAAAATATTTTAAATTATGAATGTAATACTTTGATTGTAGAGAGTGTTTTATAGTCCCTATCAATTGTTGCACAACTTTGTGATACTAATCTTGAGTCGTTCCATTTTATGGTTGACTATGAGTGGTCAACCTTTCCCAATAAATCCAGGCTGGGAATTTACAGATGTCTTAAAACTCTAAAGTTGTTCTATTGCTTTATATATTTGGATATGTATATTTGTTTTCTGTTTGTTTAAACTGAGCTTATAAGTGACCTAGATAACTTGTTTTTACTGAGGAAAGCAAGGAATTCTGGACTCCGCCCTCATTCCCTGGCCTGAACTGAACTAGGCTACACGTTACTGTCAGCCAGGGATTTTTTTTGTAATGGTACTCACTGATATGGAGTACCTGCACCTCTGTTTTGGCTTCCCATGGCAGCCATTTGTGCTGGCATCCACAGCGTGTTTATCAAGGTATGAGTACCGGCATCTTATTTTTTACCAACCCCTCCCCCCCTGCTGTCATCATATAAGAGTAGCTCAGATTTGCCTGTTTAGAATTCTGGCAACTCCTCTGCTTATAAGCCAGAGAAAACTGAACTGAATGGCAATAGCTGGGTTGTATTCAACTAAGTCATTCTCAGAGTAGACCCACTTAAATAATTGGACTTAAGTAAGTCACGTCCATTGATTTTGATGGGTATACCCTGAAAATGACTTTACTGAAAACAACCCTGCCTTACTCATATGCACCAACGCATGCTTACATGCATGCGTGTGCACACACACAGAAGGAAGAAACACTAAATAGTCCATCTGCTCCTCCTTATTTTATTAGCGGCTAATTGTCTTTCATCCACCTCCCAACTGTTAGGGAATATTAGCAGCTAATGAGAGAGATAAGTGGAAGGCAAACAATGAATGAAGGAAGATGCTATTGTGAGTCTGTGATCCTATATGGTCCCCTGTAATTGTCTGCTTATAGGCAGACCTGTCAGAATTCTTAACAAAGAGAATTTGGGTGGTATCACATGTTGCGTTTATCATATAGCCCACATATATGCACATATAAAATACACCTGTATAAAAATGTTCTTCATAATACCACCAAAGACATGAACAGAAGCTGTGAGCTCAGACAATTTACTCAGTTTTCTGAAGAAAAGGTTAGTCGTCTTTAGTAAATTTTGGGGTATTTCTGGAAAGCAAGAGGCGGTGGCTCAAATGGCAGTTGTGAGGTTTTATTTTAGTAAAATAAAATGATTTGATATTGTCTCACTCCCTGTCTAAGTCTAGTTTCATTTAACTTGTTTTTATTCTTGAAATGCAAGATAATAATATGTCATCAGATAGCACAAACATTTAAAAACCCAATGCAGGTTAATATCGAACAACATTAACAGTAATTAACAACAATGACTACATAAAATATAAGAATGTCTTAAACAAATAACATTACCTTTTTAATAATTTTAAAAATAGCAAATAGTTATGTGGTGCTTGTGTTATTGCACACTCTCCAAACTTTTTATTATTATTATTATTATTATTATTATTATTATTATTATTATAAAGGGTAACCACCTAGTGTTAAACTCTTCTAGCTCACTTTAACCTTTTGGAAGTCTTAACTGATATGTTAGTTTTCCCATTACTGATAATTCCAAACTCTTCCACAATGATACTTTAATGATAGTAAAGGACAGCTGTTCCATTGTTTAGCAACTTCTGTTCTAGCTGCAATTAATAATTATGTGATCAAATTATTTCAAAATAATCTTGGGTGTAAGCAAGATATATGTTAACCAAAAGGATCATAAATAATGAATTGGTCCATAATATTTGAAATGGTGCGGATCATGAACAACAGATTGATTATAATGCTTCCAGTTTCACTTTAAACCTTATTTCAAAAAGGTTTAGATTTTTAGATCACAAAAACCACCCAAACTATTGGACAAAACCACCACAAATAATACAAAGTATTAGTTTCTTGAGCTGGTGCCAGTCTTGGCAATCTGGGGCAGCTGCCATGAACCTCAGCATTTCTAACCTACGATCAGCTATGGCAAAGCTGCAGCCACTGCTGCATGTCTTCTTTTTCTGGGTTTGGGAGAAATCCCAGGGATGCCACCTGGGAGCATTATGCTTCTTCTGTCTCCCCACCTGGCACCATGACTGGATAGAGCTGGACAGAAGCAAGGGGCGGACAGCGCCACCTTGACCTGGGCTGCAGCTGCTGCTTTGTTTTTTGCCCACCTGGGTTAGGGAACAAGTTAATGCTGATGATTTCTCTGAGCAGCAGCAACAGCCCCCACTGCCAAACTGACCTTTTTTGCTCCATTCCCCCCTTTCACCATTGTTCAGAATATAATTCCCCCCTTCCCAAGATAGTCTCTCATAGCATGTTGACGTTTCGCGAGTGACGGTGGTGTTTCTTGTGGGAGAAAAATTTCTTAGTTTATATTATAACAGAATTTCTTGGAGCACTTTCTGGTCTTTAAATAATAATTTAATTTTGCAAATGAAAATAATGCTGCATGTTCAAGAATCGATTTTAATCTGTGACATTCAATAAACTTTATTGAATGTCGCAGATTAAATTAAAAACAAACTACAATTTTACAGATTGTACATAATCTACAGGACATCACACATTGCTGAATAGTGGTCCCAATTCCCCCCCCTGGAACCCTAAAATTCCCTCCCGGGGGGGAATTCCCCCCTTCTTGAGAACCCATGCTCTAAAAGCTTGTGTCTGTCACGTGAGGAAATATAAACCTACTCTGGAGATATATCTCAAAAGTAAACACTGCCCTACCCCAGAACCACTGGAAAAAGGAAAATGTGAACTTAACAATTTCCGTTACTAGGAGTTCTAGGATGGGGATGTCTTCCCATCTATAATTTAGAAAAAGAGAGAGAAGAGAAATTGACAGAGACAGAAAAATGAGCCACTGGCTTCTGGTTTGTTCATTTTAGATGTCTGAATTATGAACATCCAGGTTAGATATGCTGAGTCCAGTAGGTTCTCTTAAAGTTTCTTTTTTCTTCAGTGTGTCTCTCTTAGTGCACTTATGCTATTGAATGTTTTTCTTGTGTGCTTTATGTATAGGGAGTTTTTTTTCTTGTTAAGCTTAGCAGGCTTTCTTCCAAGCTCAGGGTTTGGTCTGGGAGCTGAAGGGAAGCCCCTTCCCTTAGTATTGTTGCTGCTGAAAGCCCTGTCTGTTAATCAGGAGGAGGTTCTCAAAAGCAAAGACTGCCCTACCAGGAATTCCTGAGAATGGAAATTTGTATGAAAGTTCAAATTTTCCTTTCCTGAGTATGAACACAGAATTTCATTCTGTATTTTATCCAAAGGCTTTCCCATTTTGAAGATACTGTATATGGTATCCTAGATCCTAGATCTGAAGCAGAGCCAGCATGGCTTCTGCAAGGGAAAGTCCTGTCTCAGTAACCTATTAGAATTCTTTGAGAGTGTCAACAAGCATATAGATAGAGGTGATCCAGTGGACATAGTCTTAGACTTTCAAAAAGCGTTTGACAAGGTACCTCACCAAAGACTTCTGAGGAAGCTTAGCAGTCATGGAATAAGAGGAGAGGTCCTCTTGTGGATAAGGAATTGGTTAAGAAGCAGAAAGCAGAGAGTAGGAATAAACGGACAGTTCTCCCAATGGAGGGCTGTAGAAAGTGGAGTCCCTCAAGGATCGGTATTGGGACCTGTACTTTTCAACTTGTTCATTAATGACCTAGAATTAGGAGTGAGCAGTGAAGTGGCCAAGTTTGCCGACGACACTAAATTGTTCAGGGTTGTTAAAACAAAAAGGGATTGCGAAGAGCTCCAAAAAGACCTCTCCAAACTGAGTGAATGGTCGGAAAAATGGCAAATGCAATTCAATATCAACAAGTGTAAAATTATGCATATTGGAGCAAAAAATCTGAATTTCACATATACGCTCATGGGGTCTGAACTGGCGGTGACCGACCAGGAGAGAGACCTCGGGGTTGTAGTGGACAGCACGATGAAACTGTCGACCCAGTGTGCGGCAGCTGTGAAAAAGGCAAATTCCATGCTAGCGATAATTAGGAAAGGTATTGAAAATAAAACAGCCGATATCATAATGCCGTTGTATAAATCTATGGTGCGGCCGCATTTGGAATACTGTGTACAGTTCTGGTCGCCTCATCTCAAAAAGGATATTATAGAGTTGGAAAAGGTTCATAAGAGGGCAACCAGAATGATCAAGGGGATGGAGCGACTCCCTTACGAGGAAAGGTTGCAGCATTTGGGGCTTTTTAGTTTAGAGAAAAGGCGGGTCAGAGGAGACATGATAGAAGTGTATAAAATTATGCATGGCATTGAGAAAGTGGATAGAGAAAAGTTCTTCTCCCTCTCTCATAATACTAGAACTCGTGGACATTCAAAGAAGCTGAATGTTGGAAGATTCAGGACAGACAAAAGGAAGTACTTCTTTACTCAGCGCATAGTTAAACTATGGAATTTGCTCCCACAAGATGCAGGAATGGCCACCAGCTTGGACGGCTTTAAAAGAAGATTAGACAAATTCATGGAGGACAGGGCTATCAATGGCTACTAGCCATGATGGCTGTGCTGTGCCACCCTAGTCAGAGGCAGCATGCTTCTGAAAACCAGTTGCCGGAAGCCTCAGGAGGGGAGAGTGTTCTTGCACTCAGGTCCTGCTTACGGGCTTCCCCCAGGCACCTGGTTGGCCACTGTGAGAACAGGATGCTGGACTAGATGGGCCACTGGCCTGATCCAGCAGGCTCTTCTTATGTTCTTATCTTTCCTCTATGCTTTTTTGTGATTATAGGATTCCACTGAGGTATATTCCCAGTAATACAAGATACATTTGATACATCAATCTTTAAATTATTTATTCTATTTTCTATTAAGAATTTCTGATTGTTTTAATTTTCTTATAATCTTTCTAATATCTGTAGTTGAAATGTGAGAAACCAATACCTATCTGGTCTCTGTACGTTGTTAAGCGTCTGGTGCTTTGTCTTTTATAATATGGTATTTATCTCTTGTTTTCCTTCCTTCATTTCTTCCTTCCTTTATTGAGCCTGCCCAACCTGCAGCGACTTCTTAAGCCTGGTTCAAGGAATTATGGATTTGCAAGAACTTCTGGCTAAAATGACAGCGAAAGTAGGTACCACACCTTTGTTCTTAGTTTTCCAATTACATCCAGGTTGTAATTTGCTTCACATATTTGGGCAACCATGTGTACATTTCCCTTTTTTTGTCCGTTGATCTATATCATTATGTCTCATACCATAAATGGAAGATTAACTTAATATGATCCATATACAGCAAAGATTACACTTCTTTCCTCTGTGTGAATCATTCTGTTGAACACTGATGCAAAAGGATGCCTGAAATAAGAAAATCAGCTGGGAGTGAGTTCTTGCCCAGTCTCAAGAAGGGGAAGGCCTATAGCTCAGTCGTACAGCATCTGCCTTGCAAGCAGAAGGTCCCAGGTTCAGTCACCAGCATCTCCAGGTAGGGCTGGGAATGTGTCCAGGCTGGAATCTTGGAAAGCTGCTGCCAGTCAGTATAGACAGTACAAGCCAGATAAACAAATGGTCTGACTAAGTATAAGGCAGCTTCTTAACCTGATGGATGGACATACCACAGGATTGTTTCATATGTTATTTCTTTTTTCTCCATAGAGATAAAACACATACAAATTAAGCATATATTTACCATTCCAGTTCATTTGCATAATGTTCTGGATCTAAGCTTCCAGTTCTTACCTTGTATTTGTTTTTTTTGGCATGGAATGGTGTGATGGTGAGGAATAGAGGACATGAGGATCGGAGTTCTACCAGTGGAGTCAGGCAGCAATAGCTGCCCATCATATTCTGCTTCAGTCCTATTTTGTTTCTAAACTGCCTTGATTTGTTTTATTAATCTCACCTCTCCATGTGCTTTTGCAGCTGATGATAACATAGACTCATAACATAAAAATGCCAGTTATCAAACAAAACATTGTATATACCTATGGGCTCTGTTTCTATATCATGCTAAAGTTAAACCATGGTTTAGTCAGATGTGCATGAACAGGAAGGAACTGGAAGAAGCCTAAAACTTATGTGCTCCCCCGTTTCTTCCCATGTGGTCAAGATGATTTCAGAATACCTCCCCTCCCCCACTTTCTCTTAAAGCCAGCATTTTGTGTTACCTGGATCAAAGATCATGGTTTATCAGATATCTCTGGTCATTTTCAAGACCAAATCAACTTTAAATCATGTGTTATGAAGCTAGCTTGTTTAAACTAGACAGACATAAGCTATGATCCCTGACTGGATGAAATGACAAGTCAGCTTTAAGGGAAAGTGAAACTAAAAGCTTCTGAAGTCTTCCTCCCAGCTGTGTACCCAAGGATTGTTATGACTTCTTTTTGATCACTATGGCTTAGCAGGACATGTGAATGTGGCCGCTATCTATTTCAAATCTTTGCAAAGTTAATGGTTTGAAACCTGGAGCATAATTCAGCCACAGTTAAGTCCTGCTGATTTCAGTGGAATAGTTGCAAGTAGGGTTGGGATCTGTTAGCTGGTCTTGATACGCTTGCGTTCTGTTGAACTGGAATGAAGTTCTGGCTGATCTTGCTTTGTTTCCGTTAACTTCTGTTTTTTTCTGGTTTGATATGAAGGGGCTCTAATAGGAAGCTGAAGTATGCATTGTATTTATTGGACGTCTCTTTGGGCACCTAAGTATAGCACAGATACTAGAGCTGAGGAAAGAGTCTTTATAGCCTTCCTTCAACCCTTTTAACACCTCAATTTAAAAAAAGTTTTCTATTTTGTCCTTTAGCCTTTGCTTGCTTTCTTCTCACCCCCAGTGCCACTGGGTTTCTGTTCTTGGACCTGGGCCTTGCCCCCCAGACTAAGATTCCTTTCTCCATTATTGTCTGGGGATTTCCCCTGGTTCTGTGATCTTCTCAGTTCTCTGTTGGGCATTGGTGACTCCCCAGTAGGTGCTCCATGCTGTGTCCACCTGCTCTTTCCTCGCCTGCCTGCCACCTTTGGGTTCTCAGGTGCCCTGCTGCCAGGACAACCGGCCGTGAGAGTGGCCTCCCTGTTTTTTGGGGACTGTGGCACTTTCCTCTAGCTATTGGAAAATATCCGCAAGACTATTGTATTTCAAGAAGATAGGTGGAGTCCAGCAATTGCCCCTTCAATTTCTTATCTGGAGCCTGATATGAGCCTGAATCTGCTTAATAATGCAATATTTATATATAGGTGTATCCTGTAAAGAGTTAAATCTCTGTAAGAAGGTATGATGTCACAATGTCATCAGAGGGTGTGGCTAAAGGCAGTCTAATTAATTAGTCTAATTAGGGAGGAGAGGAAAGCACAAAAGCAGGACTACAGCTGAACGTGAAAAAGACTAAAGTAATGACAACAGTAGATTTATGGAACTTTAAAGTTGACAATGAGGACATTGAACATGTCAAGGATTATCAATACCTCGGCACAGTCATTAACCAAAATGGATGCAATAGTCAAGAAATCAGAAGAAGTCTAGGACTGGGGAGGGCAAGCTGTGAGAGAACTAGAAAAGGTCCTCAAATGCAAAGATGTATCACTGAACACTAAAGTCAGGATCATTCAGACCACGGTATTCCCAATCTCTATGTATGGATGTGAAAGTTGGACAGTGAAAAAAGCGGATAAGAGAAAAATCAACTCATTTGAAATGTGGTGTTGGAGGAGAGCTTTGCACATACCATGGACTGTGAAAAAGACAAATAATTGGGTGTTAGAACAAATTAAACCAGAACTATCACTAGAAGCTAAAATGATGAAACTGAGGGTATAATACTTTGGACATCATGAGAAGACACGATTCACTAGAAAAGACAATAATGCTGGGAAAAACAGAAGGGAGTAGAAAAAGAGGAAGGCCAAACCAGAGATGGATTGATTCCATAAAGGAAGCCATAGACCTGAACTTACAAAATCTGAACAGAGTGGTTCATGACAGATGCTCTTGGAGGTCACTGATTCATAGGATTACCATTTCTTGACTATTGTCTGATTTCTTGACTATTGTCTCCATTTGGGTTAATGACTGTTCCGAGGTATTGATAATCCTTGACAAATTCAATGTTCTCATTGTCAACTTTAAAGTTACATAAATCTTCTGTTGTCATTACTTTAGTCTTTTTGACGGTCTGCTATAGTCCTGCTTTTGCATTTTCTTCTTTAACTTTCATCAGCATTCATTTCAAATCATTACTGATTTCTGCTAGTAGTATGGTATCGTCTCTATATCTTAAATTATTGATATTTCTCCCTCCAATTTTCACACCTCCTTCATCTTGCTCCAATCCTGCTTTTCGTATGATATGTTCTGCGTATAGATTAAACAAATACGGTGATAAAATACACCCCTGTCTCACACCCTTTTCGATTGGGAACTAATCAGTTTCTCAATATTCTGTCCTTACAGTAGCCTCTTGTCCAGAGTATAGGTTGTGCATTGGGACAATCAGGTGCTGAGGTACCCCCATTTCTTTTAAAGCATTCCATAGTTTTTCATGATCTACACAGTCAAAGGCTTTGCTGTAATCTATAAAGCACAGGGTGATTTTCTTCTGAAATGCCTTGGTCTGTTCCTTTATCCAACATATGTTTGCGATATGATCTCTGTTGCCCTTTCCCTTTCTAAATCCAGCTTGGACATCTGGCATTTCTTCCTCCATATATGGTAAAAGCCTTTGTTGTAGAATCTTGAGCATTACTTGCATGGGATATTAAGGCAATAGTTCGATAATTATTGCATTCCCTGGGGTCCCCTTTCTTTGGAATTGGGATATATATTAAATGCTTCCAGTCTGTGGGCCATTGTTTAGTTTTCCATACAATCCTATAATCTCTTGCATGGAAGTTAGTCCTGTTGAACAAAATGAAACTTACTTGTGAGTAAACATTCACTTTTGACATTTTTAAAATGGGACTGAAAAGTTCCTTGCAAGTGCCAATGCATTATTTATTTATTTATTGTTTTCTTTTTGAATGAAAACTACACAAGGCAGTACATTCTTCACTGATTTATTCAGAGCATTCCCTGGTTTAATATTCCCATTCTCTTTATGCTTTCCTTTATTCTGATATTCTAGCTTTATTTTACCACATTTTACTCTCTTAATCAGCATGGTTTGGACTGCATCACTTTGAGAAAGAAATATTACATTTCAGCTCAATTTTACTGCAGGAAAGTGAGATAATTATTCTGAGACATGCTGGTGGTCTTAGTAGGTGCCATTTATATAGTGTATCGGATGACATGTCCTTGCTGCAGTTAATTATATTTTTTTTGCTGATTTTTTAGGCTAGATAGTACATAATTAACATTCCGAAGGTTACAAGCAGCCCTACAAGTGGAGTACCCTTTACCTTATTATTCCTTATTCCCAGGAATTGTTGCTTTGTTGCGCTTTGCACTACAGAAGTGGAGTATTTTGTTGCATTCATGGCCCAGTGAGAACATGTCACATTTGTATGTTTAATTGTTAGAGAAAACCAAGTGGAATGCAGAATTACTCATATTATTTATTGCTAAACATAAACTTAATGCTTAAGTTCTAAAATGACACATGCTAGTTGTCATGCCTTCTTGAAAGCCACAGCTTCTGAATTTGAAGCTTCTGGCCTTAATTCCACATCTGTATGAACAGATTGTAACTACTTCATGGTAAGTGAAGTGCATTTTACATATGCTCAGTGGCTCATGTTTTGGTACTGCTGGTTACATTGTAAAGCTAAAATGTGACAATGAAGTCCTGACACACATTGTTACTTTTCTAGATTATGTACGTATTGCTTAGATTATGTACGTATTGCTTAGATTATGTATTTAATGCTGCAATAAACAAACCTGTGGTGGAGGAAGTGGTTTGACTGTTCTTTTTGTCATCCTTAAATGCATTTTTGTCATCTTTAAATAGCCTTTTTTTCTTTTCAAGGATATAAAAACAAGTTAGGAGCCAGTGTGGTGTAGTGGTTGAAGTGCTGGACTACGACCTGGGAGACCAGGGTTCAAATCTCCACACAGCCATAAAGTTCATTGGGTGACCTTGGGTCAGTCACTGCCTCTCAGCCTCAGAGGAAGGCAATGGTAAACCACCTCTGAATACCGCTTACCATGAAAACCCTATTCATAGGGTTGCCATAAATCGGAATCAACTTGAAGGCAGTCCATTTCATTTTCAAAAACAAATTAAAAGAGCACTCGTTTTTGCATCCACAAATGGAAAGAGCCTCAGACTACTTTTATTGACATAGGTTTGGTCTTTCAATAACTGAGTACTTAATCTGATAAAATAATACCAAGGACTATAATACTAGAGAGCATAGGATCAAATTATTGTAAAAATAAAACTTAGCTTCATAGAGCAACATCACAGTTTGTGAGGGTTGCCACTGTGCAATCCAGACAAGATAAGCTTGGTTACTATGGCATTTGCACTGCGCCTCCTCTTGCCACCATTCAGTGGTGAGTAGGAGGACAGAGATTTGAGGAGTTGGCAGAACCTGTTTTCCTATGTTTGAATCCTGGACCTGCACAGCAATATCCACTGTTGTTTCAAATGTAATCTGTTTGCGAACATGAGATCAAATCTATGATAAACCTTTCCTCCGTGAATTTACTTATTTTTTCTAAAGCTTCATATGCTAATGACTGTCATCACACTTTGTGACAATTAATTCAATAAATTAATTAAGCATTGGGTGAAGAAATACTTTCACAGCAATGGGGAAATTCACCGACGACATCATTGTACCCCACATCACAGAAATCATAATCTGCTAGACACAAAGACACTACAATGCCCCTCACTACACAAGGCACTGTGTTATACCCAGAACAACCCATCAGTCTTGAGCCTCCAGGATAGTTATATTACAACTGAGACAAAAATTGGAACACAAATATTTCTTGTCCCCAAAATATTCTTAATAGTGAGCTGAGCAATATAGCAAAAATCTACCAAAAGGAGACCCCCCACAAACCTTGATTGGAATCAAAAGGGTGCTGGGCTTTGTCCTTGCATTCCCATTTATAGGAGTAGATGTTGCTGTTTGGTGTTTATTTCTGGAACCCCGAGGTAGGTTACCTGTAAACATTCTCAAAAGACAAATGTTAGCAATGTGCTATCTTCTTGCACAAAATGCCCTTTCCTCATAATCCCCATAATCTCTCTTTGTGTGCTCTAAATGTGCACAACACACAACTGGAGAGATAAAGCATGCCACTTGCCTTATCTGTATTATGATCTCTTAGGAGGGAGTATATATACTGCTGGATGTGTGGTATATCATGAGTCAGTCCACTGTTAATCTGAATCATATGCTGCAGACAGGAAGAGGTTGGGGCAGTGTTTTAACATAGAAGATCTTTGCTGGATCATGCCAAAGGCCAACCAGATGCCTAGTAAGCAGAAACTGAGTGCACCAGCACCCTCTCCTCTTGTGATTTCTAGCAACTGGCATTCAGTGACATACTGCCTCCAACAATGGAGGTAGAACATAGCTATCATATTAAGGCAGCCCTTGAACCTCCTTGAATTTGTCTAATATTCTTTTAAAACCAGGTGGCCATTACTGCAGGTTCTGGGAGAGAATTCCTTAGTTTAACTATGTGCTGTGTGAAGAAATACTTACTTTGACTTTCCTAAATTTTCTAACATTCATTGGATGGTTCCGAGTTCTAGTATTATGACAGAGGAAGAACAGTTATGTTGAAAGTCTCTATCCACTTTCTACACAACCTGCATAATTGTATGCACCTGTACCATATCCCCCCCTTACTTGCCTTTTCTCTAAACTAAAAAGCCCCAAATGTTGTAACATTTCTTCTTAAGGGAGTTGTTCTATCCCCTTGATCAATTTAGTTGCTGTTTTTCAGCAACTTCTGTAGTCACTGTAAAGTTATGTTGGCACAGGAACAGCACAGGGATGGGGTCTGAGGGAGTATACAATATTCAGTGTAGGATTTGGTATTAGTCTGCTCTTTCCCTGTCACACCTCCATCACTGTGCCATATAGGGTACTGTACCAATGGAGTTAAACTGGCAGTAGATATATGCCAGCTTAGCCTTGTGCTAGTGTGTCTCTGATGTTCTGCTAGTATTTTTCCATTGGCAGAGGCATATGAGTGGAAGGTTCCGTTAAAAGATGAGCTGGAAGAAACAAGGGGTGAAGAGGTGTGGTGACCTACCGAGTGGGAGTGTGTCAGAACAAACTGAAAGGTTAATCAAGATGGAGGTCTCTTGTATGAAACACTAATATACTTGTTAGCTTACAACAATTTGTAGTTTTGTTTCACAATACAAGGAATAATATAAAACATATTTTTAGATATGCTTTAATAAGGGGTTTCTGTTGAATCTATACCCCAAGCTGGCTTATTGAGAGCATAGGATAGCGTTCTAAGTGCATTTCCCGTATCATTTTCCTTATTATCCTTTCATTTTGTGTGTTTCTTTCTGAAAAAAAGAAAACTGGGTGTGTTTTGGTTTTCACACACACAAATTATATTTTAAAAATAAAAATCCTGAAGATGCTTCAAATACCATTTCAATTAAATAAAATGTGTATAGTGTTTAAATTGTTGCAAGTATAGAAGCTTTTAAGGGCTCACTGCTGAAAATGGAAAGGATTATCAGTACCAAGAAAGAATGCCTTTTGCCTTCTAAAGCGTGAAAAGCATGTTTGAAGTCAAGTGGGATTTGAAGATGGATTGATATCCATTCTGTTGATAATGCTGGATCATGCCTGGCTTTAGGAGAATCAATTTTTTTTAACCTACATGGGGGGGGAATTAAAAACCCACAAAAATTAATATGTACATCTTGCTTATTTCTTTCTAAAGCTGGAAGCATTTGGATTGATTAGGAAAAAATATAATAGTTTATGGCTTGTATAAAAATATATTCATGGATGTCTTGTGTGAAGTAACAGAAAAATTATAAAATGTAATTGAATATCATTTCGAACAAAGAATTTACACTTTTCTGCTTATGTGATGAATACTGTAAATTTCTGTAAGATTGTATCCACCCACCCCTATAAGGCATATGTTGTTTGGAAACATATGCTTTAGCTTTTACTCATACTGGATACTATTTAGCTGTAAAATAAAGGCCATCAGAATGTGACTTCTTGTAAAATTCTTCCTCCTCTTGTGGTCTATAAATTTCTGAAAGAAATTTATGAGTATGGCTTTGAGTATGGCTCAGTATGAAAAGAGGATAGAGTTTGTTACATACACCAATGCTGTGTTGTTATTTGAATGACAACAGAGTTTAAATGAGAAGCAAAGCCCTCATTATAAATCCTCCAATAGCACAGTTGTGTGTCCATGTACAAAATAGACATAGTCATCCTTGACCTACAAAGTCATAATGGCCACAATAGCAGTCTTACCATTAGCTATCTCAGGATTGCATCTGGTATGTTTAGACATTATACAGACAAAATGAATTCATCTGCTAAAATGTCAATAAATAATAGATATTGATGGCAGAAGTTCCCAGTACTTATAGATTGATTGATTGATTGATTGATATCCCGCCCTTCCTCCCAGCAGGAGCCCAGGGCAGCAAACAAAAGCATTAAAAATACTTTGAAACATCATAAAAACATGCATTAAAATACATTGAAACAATGTATCAATAATCCTGAGAGGTGGGCCAGGGTTTGTATTTTTATATTAAACATAGGAGATTGAGAACGAGAGATTGGCTCTCTAAGACTGCTCAGTGGGTTCATGGCTGAGGTGAGATATGAACCAGGAACAGTGCGTAGTTTTAACAAACTTCTTGTTTGTTCACCGCCCTGAGAGCTATTTTGCTAAGGGCGGTATATAAATTGAAATAATAAAATAAAATAAAATAAATACTGTGTGATATCACCTTCTATTTGTTTTGCTAAAAGCTGAAAGTTTTCTCACAGTTTCCTAAGGTCAATATGCTTGATGTATTATTAACATGAGTGCAGAAGCTTTTGTTTTGATGACTATCTTACTTGTTCTAATGGACCAGTGTGCTTACTACACACATTGATACAGTTTCTAGGAAGCAGACATATATAGCTCCATATCGATGTTTTATGTGCCTTAAATATCACTTGCTACTTTTCTTCAGTGCAATGGTTTCTTCAGCACAATGTAATGCAGCAGAGCAGAGTTTTGTTCTGTTCCCTAAAGGCTGGCAAGAGCAGCAAGGGAAATTAGGACAGGACTTCACTACAACCTTCAGTAGCAGCTTTCTCTTTGAAGTGCTTGAGAAAGCACTTACCATTTACAGAAGAGGTTTTGATTCTTGCTAAAAATGCACCATCCCTGAAAATACTGTTTTTTTTAATATGTAGTACAACTCTTCCTTCTTCTGTGCTCACCACCCTGGAAAACAGTTTGTGATGTCAATTAGAAACTTGCTTCATGTAAGATAAAGCCTACTTATATATACAGAACTAAAGCTATACAAATGACACTTAATGAAGTAGTATGGCACATACTTAGTATGCAGAAGGTTCTAAGCTCAGTCTCTAGCATCTCCAGTTAGAGCAGAACTGAGGAACCTGTGACTTTCCAGATGTTGTTGGACTACAACTTCTATTATCTGTGCCTGTGGCCATGCTGACTGGGGGTGATGAGAGTTGGAGTTAAATGACATATGGAGGGCCATAGGTTCCCCATCCAGAGTCGCATATTCTGAATGGTCCAAATTTATTGAAAAATTACAAGAAGCCAGATGGGAAAGAGCTACAAATCTGACTGCTTGGAATACAAAGTGTAGATTGTATTCAACTAATGCATTCCATCAGCACAAGGATTTACATTTCCACTTGTGCAATGAGGCTACCCCTTCCCCCATGCATGCCCCTTACCCTCTCCAAATTTGCTCCAAAGAGTTGTGGGAACCACTAGAAAATATTTAGGTGGTGCATGGGGACAAGAGAGGGTCTTTTCCAACTATTAACATTCTCCAAAACAGAGAGGCAAGAACTGGAACCTCCAGTTCTTATTATTTATTTCTAGAAGAATTAGTAGATATTCTTATGAAAAGTTAATAATTATGTTTTGCAGACATGGTGTCAGTTTGATTGCAAGTTTACAGGTCAGACAATTACCATGAGGTCCCCTTCCTAGAGCCAGAGGTTCTTTAGTTTTGACTGATCTTACTAGACTAGCAGAACACATACAATATGCATATACAATGTGAGTACAAAATGGACTGCCTTCAAGTCAATCCTGACTTATGGCTACCCTATGAATAGGGTTTTCATGGTAAGCGGTATCCAGAGGGGGTTTACCATTGCCTCCCTCCGAGGCTAGTCCTTCCCAGCTGGCTAGGGCCTGCTCAGCTTGCCACAGCTGCACAAGCCAGCCCCTTTCTTGTCCGCAATTGCCAGTTGGGGGGCAACTGGGCTCCTTGGGACTATGCCAATTGCCCATGGCTGCACAGGTGGCAGGGCACGTAACCCCTGAGCCACTCCCTGTGGGGGTGATCTTTAGCTGGCCCTTGACACCCAGAAGACATGAGCAGGGATTTGAACTCATAGACTCTGGACTCCCAGCCAGGCTCTCCTCCCCACTTATGCTATACTAGCTGTATATACAGCATACATATAGTACTGCATTGCTTTCTGTGTGTCTGGGCTGATTTACACCAGCTTAAAGTTTTTGTGTAGATTTTGGCACTATGATAAATCTAATTCCCCTTAAGATCAGTAAGCTGCTCCTTTCCTTTATATGCATGAATTCCAGGAATTAAATCACGTAACTTTCATTTATAGCTAAATTATGCAGAAATGAGGCTTAGTCAGTTGGAAAACTGTCACTGTGAGAAGACTTGTCAAGTAAATGGAGTGATCTATCGAGACAAAGACTCATGGGTAGAAGATGATCACTGCAGGAATTGCACATGCAAAGTAAGAAACTTCTAACTTATGTATGGGGGTAAGACAACTAATTACAATTCAGTCTAGGCTCTTGAGTACATAATGTTAACTTGGAGAATTATCTCATTACTGCATGGCATTAAGTGTAGAGTAGGGGAGGGAGCAAAAATGTTACCTGTATAAAAACAGTTTCTTGTTATATTTAGATGGATCTATTTTTGAGTGAACACTTTAGTATTTCTGTGTACAATTTAGAATTGTATTGCTGTAGTTTGTGGGAAAGGGAAACGTTATCTTAATTGTATTCATAGGTTGCACCTTGCATGCCAACAACATGTATGTTCTGTTTGTGGTATTTATCATTTTGAATACCAGAAGAACAAAAGTTGATTAGTATGTAAATCTTGTACAGTTGAAATTATTTGATAACTATCGGAACTGAAATTATTTGATAACTAGCAGATGAGAAGTTTTGTTTGCACAAGAAAACAAAAAACAGTTTGTTAAAATACTGAAGATGATTGACGGAATCTGTGAAGGTGTTATTTTATATGTTTGCAAAAAATGAGTAGAAGGCTTTACTTGCCTAACCTACTTAGAGACTGGTAGAATAAGGGAAATGAATTATATATGAAATGTCATATATCTTCATATAGGAAGCAGTCAGATACTATCATGGTCATTGCAGAATGGTGAAATTGTAGCTTGCGATATAGCTAATTATTTTTTCATTTGTTTATCATGCTTTTTTCTAAAATATAAATTTCTCCATAACCAGGATAGCTAATGTAGTGCCCTCCCGAGGTTTTGTACTTCCAACTCTCATCAGCCTCAGCCAGCATGGCTAATGGTCACAGATGATGGGAGTTGTAGTCTTCAGATGTTGTTGACTACAATGTTGGCTAGCCCTGCTTTATACATATGTTTAAATTCCATTTCCTATAATTGCATAGAATGGAGTAGTGGAATGCCGGCGAATGGCCTGCCCACCATTGAACTGTTCACCAGATCGTCTTCCAGTCCATGTATCCGGCCAGTGTTGCAAAGTGTGCAAATGTAAGTATAGATATTATGCATTACTCAAGTCATACTGATTTCTTTTCTTTTTGTGTGTGTGCTACATATTAGTCATACAGTGAAGTTATGCAGAGATGTCACTTCATTTTGGGAAGCCTTTACTCTCTAGGAAGTGAATTAAAAGTTGATTCTGCTTTGTATTTCCTGGAGAGGGGCATTCCAGTGTTGAAGAATATACTCCTACCATATGCTGGAATTAAAATACACAATTAGTGGAGTTTTAGTTTTACAGCTGATTCAGGGCCCAGCAAGGCCACATTTGGATGGAACAATAAACGGTGGCTTAGTGCAACAAGAATGGACCTAGCCACCTCCCAGACTCTTTTACATGTCATTTCATCTGAATCAGGAATCATAGTTTAACATTAACTATGCTATGTTTTAGAACAAGCCAACTTCAAATCACAGTTTATGAAGCTAGCTTGTTAGTGTTAAACCACAATTCATGGTCTAAATGAAATAGCAAGCCATGTTGAAAGGGGAAAAAAGATTCTGATCTCCTTCTCCAGACTGTGCAAAAGGAGGAGAGGGGAGGGGGAGCACATGGGCCAAAGAGGAGAATAGGCCTGTTCCTGTAGAGGTAAACTATGTTTTAGCATTAGGTCTGAATGCAGCCATATAGTCACAATACTGTTGCCTTTTAACTAAGGTTTAAAAATCCTGCTTGAAACGTGATAGGGTTAATATCAGAGCTAATGTAATGGCAACCACGATTGCAGCTGATAACTGAAGGACGAGAATTTGCAGGGGAGACTGGAGGAAGAAGGAATGTACAAGTCTTCGGAATGCTCTCAATTGTCTTAACTATAGTTAAGAGATCAGAAATTGTTACATCTGCAGCCAGACACTGAACTGAATACAGAAACACATTTTTTTCTTTGAGAGCTTTTCTTTTGTTTCGTGTCCTCTAATTAAAATATGAACAAACAAACTTTCTCTTGGTGTTTTGATAGACACCCAACTCAACTTGTTGGTGTAGCACAGACTTGGAACATTTGTTAGAAGGATATGCTGTGGACACACTTTTTTTTGGAGAACATGGCGCCAGTCATTAAAGCTGTCTATACTGATAATACTGTGTGGATTGATTTCTCTACTGTTTGTCCCTTTAGCCATGGATAGTATAATCAACTGTATTTTTTTCCTTCAGGGCTTACTGAGCAGCATGAATATCCTTTTTTTGTTCATGAGTTAAAGTAACTAGCATTTCTCAAAAAATGCATAAGGATGATTTTTGAAAATTGATGTTTTTGCTCTGTTATCTTTGGTTAATCCCTCCAGTGCAGAACGTGTTTTTGAGATCAGACCAGACTTTATGGCAAAATCTGACTGTTCACAAAGTTTTTCTTCTCTTTTTGTTTACGCCCAGCCGTGATATTTTGCTGTCATATTTGGAGCTGAAACATACCACCTCCAGCCCTGTGCCTATGTGCACAACAAAAAGGCAAACATCAATTTTGTATTTTCTTAGAGGAGGATTTTTGAGCCATAGCTGCAAAAATGCCACACTTACTACGCAGAAGTTAATCAGATGTCTTTTACAGTCAACAGAACAATAAGACAAAATACGAAGTATAAAATAGAAAACTGGGAACCTCAATAAAGCCAATTTACAAAAAGAAAAAAATAACCTAAGTGACATAACTACATCCATATATAGAAGTGTATGATTTAAGCTCATCAGTAGCAGGCAACATGATGGGGTGGTGGTGCTCACCTAACCTCCCATTGAGATTCTACTGCTTGAGAGAGGGACAAGGCAGTGAGGAAGCTGGTGCAGTGCAAATGCATGGAAGAACCAGTCTGGAACTCCTTGTCGGTGTGCCAACCTCGCTGTCTCACCCTTCCACCTCTCCTTCCTGTAAGCAGCAGCAGCAGCAGCAGTTGTTGAGAGGTCAGGTGAACACCACTGCCCTCACCACACTGTCTGTTACTGACGCATATCATGTTGACAGATACTATGGCATCCTGGTAAATGACCAAGTATGTTTATATACATCATCAAATATCATGGGAGCAATGCACTGAAGCAGTGCAGGCTTCTGTTGTTGATGTTAGTCCAGAAAACTTGCCCATTTAGATTGATACAGCTTTGTTACTTTTATAGGGCTATGCTCCAGCTAGGAATGGTAAATACTTGGTACTTTATTTTCTTTGCTGATGTTGCCCCATTTGCCTGCCAATCAACAGCTGCTAATTGAACTATCTTAAACCTCACACAAATAGTGTGTTAAACTCCTTGGGCTGCATGTTATGCCTAGATTGTAGACAGGCCATTATTCTATAGCCTGACTTGCTGTATTCTTCAGAGATGAAATCACATAAGTGAAACTGGGATTGGGGAAAATGTGGTGGTAGAGATGGATTTCAAAGGACGCCTTTCATAGGGATTTTGTCTTTGTTGCTAGCATATGCTTTCTGGTGTAACATTTAGAACTTTATGGGTAGTATATGGGGAATTTGTTAGAAGCAAAGTGCAATTCCTAAGGACAACATTTCAGTATGCTGTAAAAAAATCTAGTTCCTCTGCCAGCCCTAGGCCTAATGCCATCCTTTCAGTTTCTCATCTGTCATTTCAGACCTCACTAAGTTGGCTACACGACTATTGCCAAGGAAAAGTATTGATACAATTTGAAATACTGAAAAGTGAAGTTTTGTGCCCTTCTGAAGTGCTTGGGGTTCTTGAAAGGGAAATGGTGGTAAAATAACTTAAAGAGCAATGTTACTTAGTAATTCTTTTTACTGGAGTTAAAAGATGACTTAAAAACAGTTATGGCTTTCAGTAATGCAGGTGTCTCAAGAAGTCATAAGTGGGTTTTGTATTGTGCCATTGGGAAACAACATTTGGATAGGTGAAACTTTCAGTTTAACTGTACTTACAACACAGCTTGGGAGAATTTTGTTTCTCTAGCTTTATTAATTTGGAACACCAGACATCTTATTATGGATATAACCCGTGAAGTAACAGCGTACAAGCCAATTTCTTTCCATGTTCTAGCCAAACATATAATCAAGATTTTGGAGCCAATATCCATTCCATTGCCAGAAATATCTGCTTTCAAGAACTAGTAAAGGATACTGTGGGTCTGTTTAAGAACTGGATAACTGTCATTTTGAATATAAATTTGTGCTCTGCTCACATTGCATTTTTATGTTTTTGCCTTTGCTAGCAATGCTATTACATCAAATACAGATCTGCAGTTCCTCAGAAAGCAGGTATCATGGAGGACACATCTGGCATGACTGGCTTTTTTACAATAGCCCAAATGGTTTTGTCTGAACAGAGGCCTCTTGAGACATTCCAGATATAGCTCCATAAACTGGGAAATAAAATTTATTTACCTTTCCTTAAAGAAATTATCCTTCATCATGCATGAAGCTATATCTGGCATGGCTCAAGAAGCCTGTTTGGGTAAGAATAGCTAACTAGACTGTGGTAAAGTCTGCTGTATATATGCATACCCTTCTGCAATTCAAAGTATGTAAGAAATAAAATATCTGGAATTTAGATGCTCATTTTTGTAAGTTTCCAATAAAGAAAAGTTAGGTCCATATGTCCCAGAAGCTAATTTTAATGTTACAGATTCTCTTCACTGTGGATCTTTCTATGGAGGCTTCATTTTTCCATGTGCTTGTTATCCTTGTCTTTCCAACAGTGTTCTATTTAATTATTGTAATTAATGAATACTTTAAGGTACACAGGGGCACAGTTCCGAAGATTCTTTTTTCACCTGTCTTTATACTGTAGTATTTAAGCAGAACCCATATATTGTGACCCAGCAAATCCATCTAATTCTTCAATACTTTGCCAATACAGATGTACCGTAATACTAGTACGGTGTACTGTGGCTTATCTGCAGAATGTCACTGCCATGAATAATTTTGTTAATGAATTGAGTTCAATATCTATTCTGCTTCTCCTATTACTTCAGGTCACTAAGCAGCCTAGTTTGTCAGTGTGAGTGGTGAAATGCTTCAAGATAATAGTTTTTGTAGTGAATTTACTATTACAGTCAAAATAAATGCAAGCAATTAACAGTCTGCTACTGAAAGCGAAATGCCTACATCATATTTACCGCAGTAAATCTATGTTTAGTTAAAGCAGTATTGTTTTTACCAAACTATAATTTATATGCACTTACTACTAAATACTGATGTTTTTATTTATTTTGAAAATTCTAGCCAAATGCATCTATGGAGGAAAAGTCCTGGCAGAAGGTCAGAGGGTCATTTCCAAGAATTGCAAAGAATGCCATGTAAGTTTTTTTTTAACCTTCTAAGACTTGCAATCCTGTGCATAATGAACTCAGTAGGACTTTCTTCCAAATATATTTGCATAGACTTGTGCTGCAATTGTTCACGTTTCACTTTTTCAGTTTTAATGGTGTGTATCGTCTCCATAATTGAAAGCAATAAGTGGCTCATAAAATAACTTTAGTTAACATGTCCTAGGTAGTAGTACAAAGTATGTGTAATTTTAACCTTTTCTGCATCAAGTGCTTGTGACAAAAGAGACATTTTTAAGATTTGGAGTCATACTTTTTAAAATACATTTTTATTCTCTGTGCCTCCAGATTGTCATTATTTTGCGGGAAGGATTCAAGCATGAACTGGAAATTTAGATTTGCACAATTGAAGTAGGATTAAAGTGCTTTGTTGCCCTTGTGCAACAAACCCCATTTTAAAAAAACACAACTTTTTGCAGTTAGGAAATTGACCAGGAAATGCACTGAAATGTTGGAGGAATCATTAATGGGAAAATGCATGAACACCCTGCAAGCAAGTCAGGATGAATGCTCATTGTTGTATAACCTGCCCACAAATAAATAGGAACAAATAATCTATAAAAACTGGACATAATCCAACTTCCATGTAAGCTTTGTTTAAGTAAATAAGGATGAATGCATGATAGGTCATTTGGAGGAGACTTCATTCAAATATTACATTTGTATTTTTCTGTCCTCTGAGAGGATTCAGAGCCACATACATGGACGTCTAGGTAATAAGCTTCAGGAACCTTCTCTGAAAGACAAGTGACCCAACAGTATTGTTCTTTCTCTGCAATGTGTAGCTAAGGGGGAACTTTGAGAGCATGCATTCAATGGCATAGTCTCAGTTCTGTCTGGACAACTGTGAGTAGGTGGAAGGATCTGTACATTTCAGCAAATGCTAAGTAGATTAAGTCAGTTTTATTTTTCCAATCTTAAATTCAGTTCTTCACATTTCTGCACAATTTTGATTTTTTCTTTTTAAAAAATCCTCATGAAAATTCATCAGTATTTTAGTGAGAATTTCTCCTAATATGCACATTTTTGTATGATGTTTTGGTTAATGTACACATTTTCCAACCAATTTTCACTAATATAATGCATTTTGTGTGTTATTTTCACTAATACTCATTTTTATGCATACTTTCCCTAATATATATAATTTTTATAAATATTGTTTTATTGTCAAACTGCATCACAACATTTGGATGTGTGTAAGGATGGCTATGTTTTGGTTCTCATATTGCTTCAGAAAGTGCAAAATTTAATAATTTGCCTTTGAATGCAAATAGAATAGAATTTCTCCCTATCGCAGAGTCTGAAATGGGGACCTCACATGATACAAACGTGTGGCATGTTCTGCAACAAAAAAGGGTTCCATGGAAAAGGCACCAGAATATCTCAACAAAAATGTTGGTGTATGGGAAGTGGTATTTGACTGTAGAATGCTTGAAAACCACTGCAATAGACCATTCTCTATGCTCATAATTTTATCATATGAGGGAAGATTTTATCATCATCCTGTTTTATTTATACAAGTGTCTAAATATACTCTAAACTACACAGAAATAAAATGTGTGCATTCCTCCAGGAAGTTTAAAAATACAGACAGACTGACTGAGACAAAAGAAGAATGTACCTTGGTTGAGAGGAAAGTGAGAAACTTTCGACTAGCTGGGATAGAGTAAAAGAGAACAAAAAAAGTTAAAATATGGTAATTAAACTCCCAAGTAGGAAAATATAGAGTCAAATAGAACGCCAACAAGGAAATACAAAAGATAAAATAGAGATTTTTAATGGCTTCTTAAAGCAGAAGACAGCAAAGCCTGGGTGGATATATAAGGGGTCACTCATAGGGTATCAGGAGACAGAAAGCACAGAGATAAGACATAGCACTGAGAAGTGGAGATTGCCCACACACCCGCCAAAGAAAACTCGTGAGACGTGGCATTGGTTTAAATGTTATATATAATAAATATAACATAATCCGAATCTGAATTCAAACATATCCAGTCGTAATTAATAACTGCTTATAACCCACGGGCAGGTGAGGAATTGTGCTATTCTGGAGGGGATGGAATCCTCCCAGTCTCCTGGGCATGTATCACAGCTGATAGCTGTGGGCTCTGATGCAAGGATATGGGCCAAGACTCCCTCCTTG
Organism: Rhineura floridana; assembly: GCF_030035675.1. Taxonomy (NCBI): domain Eukaryota; kingdom Metazoa; phylum Chordata; class Lepidosauria; order Squamata; family Rhineuridae; genus Rhineura; species Rhineura floridana. Next base: position 138,441,496 of record NC_084481.1, on the reverse strand, counting down.
CCCAGTGAACCTTGGGAGCAGTTTGCATCCTGGCCCCGCTGTACACGTGTTCACCCCAATGAGCATGACAATCCACAGGGGCACCCACCAGTTATCCGCAGACCAGAGTCCTGCAAGATTGCTGAGGGGCGTCCTTACCCAAAAATGCCTCAGAATACCTACCTCTCCCTCCACCAAATTCCTCACCTGCCCGAACTCAATGCCACAAGAGGTGTATAGCTCATGTTTATACGCCTCGCCCCACAAACCCCAACAACTCCACCAACCCCTTATGTAAATCCTCTAAGAACGTGTCACACCCAAGTTCAGAAAGGTGAATGCCATCCTCTCTAAAGGGATGAGGATAGTCGACACCAATCCTTGGATGCGGAATGTAGCCCCACCTGTTCCTCAGTACAAACTTCTTAATTCTGCAGTTCACCCCACGCCTAGCCCTATCAATTTTATTGGGGTGAACCGCCCCTCTCCAAACTCGCTGCTCTAATAGGGCGGATCAAACAACTAAAAGATGGGGGAAAGTACTTCTGACCCACTCTAAATCTCTCACCACTCTATAAAATAGATCCAAACCAGGGTGCTGGACGAGGTCATTCTCACCCAAGTGAACTACTAGAATGTGGGCAGGAGGGCCAGCCGAAAATTCCCGGCATAGGGTAGGAAGTTCACCCCATGACATGCCCCTTCTTGCCTGCCAACGCAAAGTGGCCCTGGCAGATAGACGGAGCTGTGTCCCCATGTCAGTGGAAGACGCTCTCCTCAGCACCCAAAACAAGATGGAATGCCCGCACAGCAAGACGCTTGCTGGTTCTGGCCACATCCTGATACCTGGGGAAGGGAAGAAGAAACAATAACAAACCAACTGGAACTAGAATGGACAATCAGCACAACCATGGAGATTGCTATCTGCCCTTGGGTGCCGTACATGCACTCCAGCTGCAAACTGTCCAAACAACTGCAGATTGCTATCTGCCCTTAGGTGCCATATATGCATTCTAACTTCAAAACTGTGCAACAACTGCAGATCGCCATCTGCCCTTGGGTGCCGTATATGCACTCCAACTATCAAACCGTGCAAACAATCGCAGATCACTATCTGCCCTTGGGTGCCGTATATGCACTCCAACGTGGGTACAATGCCATCAGTACCATATGTACACTTTGACCGCTGCAGATCGCCATCTGCTGATAGCCTGTATATCAGGAGACGAGAGGCCCATCTGTGCTGCCGCAGTAGCAGCCCCTATTCGGAAAGAATGAAGGCCAAAGACCGCTGGATCGCGGCCCGATGACAATAAGGCCCTCTTGAGGACTGTCCAGAATTAAAACCGAGTGAGGGCGGACCCATCTTCATGAAGAAAGAGGTAGCTAAACCCTTCTGGGCAAAGTGCCAAATACGCCCGTAACGCAGCAACAGGGCATAAATGAAGAATAGGGCAAGGGCCTAACATGACCTGTTTTCCCTTGGCCTTCTGGTCCGTCTTGGAGACTCTAGAGTGATACAGGCTGCTAAGTCTGATAGAACACAGTCTGTGAACTGCAGGGCTCTGGCAGAGCAGTCTCCCTTCGAGGCAGCCAACAGCTCACTAGGGCGAAATGCGCTGTAAAAGATGACAAGAACAGCAGTGAATAGTGTCACCTCAAATGAAGAGGAACAAAGGCTCCGAAATTGCAGGAGCAACTGGCCAATCAGAACTGGGGTAAATGGCTGCCTCCTGTCAGGTATCGTAGGGGAGATTCTGGCCCAACCCTCTAGCATCTTCTGTATTTGGAAGTCCACTGTGAACTCGGGAAGGCCACTGGCTTTGGACTGAAAGGCCAGAGCCAACAATTGGCCAGCAAGAGTGCTGACCACCTTACCTATAGCCCGCAAAGCAACCAAATATCGTATGAGATCGCTAACAGGTATGGGCCACATGTCTGGTAGGCTGGCTTGTGCTCAAAATTTCCAGAAGTCAGTACAAGCGTGCTGGTATGCCTTCCGTGTGCTGGGTGCCAATGCCGAGGCCATAGCAACACCTGCTTCTAACTGCCAAGGCTCCAAAGACTGGTGGGCATATGTGTCGGCATGGGTGAAGCTCCGGGAACCAACCTCCAGAAACACTCCATCTGGAGGTGAGAAAGTGCGTCAGCAATGCTATTCTGCAGGCCAGGAACATGCCTGGCCATGAAAAGAATGTTAAAGCGTAAGCACTGCAAAACAAAGACCCACACCAGACGCTTCACCCGTGCCGACCAAGAAGTCTGACAGTTAATAACCTGCACGGTCACCTGATTGTCACACCAAAACCGCACTGTGCAATCCTGGAAAGCAAGAGGCCAAATGTGCACTGCCACTACAATGGGGAAAAATTCCAAGAAAGTTAAATCAGAAGTAACCCCCTTTTCATGCCAGTCTGCAGGCCACCTCTCAGCACATCATTCATTGCGGAATATGAGGCCAAATCCCAAGCTACCAGCTGCGTCGGAACGGACCTGGAGCTCTGCCTCCAATAGCATCTCCTGATGCCAAAATGAGACCCCACTGAAATCATCCAGGAAAGACAGCCAAGTCTGGAGGTCTGCTCTCATGCTGGCAGACACCCTGACATAATGGAATCTATGCTTAATCCCCTTCATGGCATCACAGAGGTGCCTAAGGAACTCCCTGCCAGGCGAAATTACCTTAGAGGCGAAGACCAAATGGCCTACAATCTCCTGTAATTGGAGCAATGTGAGTTTCTTCAGACCCATAGCTGCTCGCAGCCTGTCCCTTAATGCCTGGATTTTTAGGAGTGGGAGCCTAGAATACTGAGCCTCAGTGTCCAGTTCAATACCCAAAAAAGTAAGACAAGTAGAGGGGCTCTCTCACTACTCAGGGACCAGAGGGACCCCCAAATAATTTAATAAAGCTGTGAAGGCTGACACTATATGGGTGCAGTGCAAATCATCTAAGTAATGGGCCTTCAAAGAAGAACCAGCCCAGTCCCTCACGGCCCACTCCAAGAAGGTACTGAATGCTTCAAAAGCGGAACACGATATGGAACAGCCCATAGGCATGGCCTGATCCACATAGTATTGACTGCAAAACTGAAATCCCAAAAGGCCAATGTCCTCAGGGTTAACAGGTAGGAGATGAAAGGCAGACTTGATGTCGCACTTTGCCATCAAGGCCCCCTTTCCGGCTCTTCTCACCACCCTGACAGCCTCGACAAAAGAAGAGTATCATACCGAGGCAATGTCTGGGGGGATGCCATCATTCACCAAACTCCCCTTCAGAAAGGAGAGATTATGAATGAGCCGGTACTCACCCTGCTGTTTTTTGGGTACCCAGGGGCGAAATGTGGAGGTCCAGCAAGGGGGGGGGAGGAAAGGGGTTGGAAATCCTGCCTGCAGCTATCTCCTTGTCTAGCTTCCTAGCCACCACCTCATCCAAGATCCGTACTGAGGCCTGGTTAGGTGCCCACGTGGAAACCCTAGGTCCCTCATAAGGGATCCTAAATCCCTCCTGAAAACCCACTAGGAGGTAAGCAGCAGCATCCCTCTTTGGATATCTAGCTCAAAGGTGTGTCAACTGGGCAACACGAACCGAGCTATTGGCCTTACGGCGCACCATGTCCGCCGCCTGCTGATTTACAGGGCTGCTCTGGTCTGGGCCATTGGGTTTGCCCTGTCGTACTCTGGAACAGGCTGAACTGGGATGCCCACCACCACGTCCCACAGGCATGTCTGTTTCCGGAACAGTGCCCTGTTCTAATCCTATTGGCTGCCACTGCTTCAGTCCAAGGTGACACGTTCCAGTAATATTACATGCATGGAAATGTGGTATCCAGAACATGGATGCTGGCAATCATAAAGCAATGCAGCATATGAAAACATGGTCTTTGGGACAGTGGCTTCAGTGGCAGGAGGATAAGGAACCATGACATCCCAGGGGTTAGGTGCCACCCACCAGACACCAGGTAGTGGGGTGACTTGTCTTACATTTTATTTGAGCCAAGATTTTAAAGACTGTGATTTATTATTTAACTACCACTATTTCTGAATATACAGGTTATGAAAGCCAAAAGTGGCCTAATTTTTACTTGCCAGATGTTAACCTTATGTGGCATCTAGCTCATTAAAGAGCCTTATGACTTGATTGTCCTGTATTGTCTCTAAGTCTGTCTATTGTATTTGAATCAAAGAAATTAATATGAATAATCAAAATTCACCAAATAAAACTCCAATGAATGTCTGATGAAACAAGAGTAGAAAATTTGGTGTCCTGCAAATGGTTAAACAAATTACAGAAAGTAGAGGCAACTGTGCAATCTTGAATTTATGAGTCATAATCTTTCCTTTCAACTGTGGGAATAGGAGAGTCCAAGCAGATTAAGTCAGTATTTGATGTTAACATGTAAAAATGTATTTACTGCTTGTTACTTTACTACAGTTGTTGGTAAAGATCACTGGTTCTGTAGACTTGAAAACTGTGTGACCTCCTTGTCACTTTAATTTTCATCAGTGTCACTCTTTAAAACATTATTTCCAGAATGGAATTTTAGTAAAAGTAACAGAGACCTGTCCTCCATTGAACTGCTCTGAAAAAGATTACATCCTCCCAGAGAATCAGTGCTGCACTGTTTGCAAAGGTAAGTAGGAAGCTGGCAGATATTCTCAATAGTTATTGTGTTTTGCTGAAAAGGATGCTTGATTTGGATCTGGAATACCTACTGTAAGGCTTATGATGTTGTTTGAGACACCTTTTATACATCTAACTGGAGTTCACAAAAAGCCTGTAAAATCTCCTTTATGAGGTTATCATTACATTTGGCATAAAGAAGACTGTAGAGCATTTTGAAATTAGAGGGTTTTTTAAAATTTCAGTTTGGAGAGATACCATCTGAGAAGCATGTAAAGCTCTATACACATTGATGATAACATATAAATCCATTTAAATATTATTTATTTTCCATTATTAAAAGTTTCTTGAACAATGTCAATTGAATTCTCATTGTACCATTTGTATTTTTAAAAATGTGTTCAAATTTAATTAATGTTCACAGGTATAGCTCAAATAATGCAGCAATAGGTAGGACTGTGGCATGTGCAAAGCTAAACCCCAAAACACCATATGGTGGCCTTGTGGTGGGTTCCCCCCCCCGAATTTCCTCATTCCTATTATCTTCCATTTTTTAAAAAACCTCAAGCAGCACAAACTGCACCAGAGTATCTTGCTGGTTGAGAGCAGAGATGCTTTTTCCTGCACACTCACAGAGGCACACAAGTAACACTGATGTGTAATGATCATGGGGAATTCATAGATAATGACTGTTGCGGTTAACAAAATTTTGTTTAAAATCAAAAGACTGTATAACAGTGGAACAATTTCTTGATTGCAGCTTCATCTTTTTTGTGACATTTTCCTCCTTTGAGAAATCTACTGCATTATTATGGATGATGATTATGTTACTTGCAGTGACAGATGTGATTGTGCATTTTTTTCCATTTGGTGTCCAAATAAAGCTTCACTAAAGCATTTTATTTTGCTGCTATTCAGTTTCTTGGACACACAGCCAGTTCCCATGAACATGGGTTTTAACTTTGTATATGAAAGAGAATAAAAAATAGCATCTGGTCAAACAGTTTTGAATAATATAATGTTTAATCACTGTATATTACATTAATTTGTGTGGCTTTAAAATGACCTTGGTGGCAGTCAGTTTAGAATTCACTAACTGTGCTGAAATGTGTGCTTTGCAATATAATGCCATATATGTCTGTTCAGAAGCAAGCCCCATTTACTTCAATGGGACTGACTTCCAGGTAAGTTTATAAAGGATTCTTGTGTGGGTACGTGTGCTGGAGGAGGGGAAAGTGCAGTGAGTATTTTATTAATAATGTGGCTCTGCTAACATTTACTACTTATATAAAAGAGCTTTATAATTTCTTTCAGTGACAGCTTCAGGAGGCTCTTCAATTACCATATTTCTCATCTGTTCTTGTTTAGCCCCAAGACGGGAGTTGAGATATTTCTGTATAAAGGAAATGGAAGGAGTTCTGTTTTCTAAGATGTAAAATCAAACGTTTCTCATGCATTGCTGTGGGACTTTGAGCCATTTCTACAATTCAATTTTATTAAGTACTAGATAGATGCTGAGAAGTATCAATTTTATAGGTCTGCTGCATGCAGAATTGTAACAACACAGCCCACAATTTCACAATGGATTATTTCAGTCATTACATGTCTGTTCAAAGATTTCAGGGTGGAGCACACTAATAATTAAAACAACAAATCCAACTATGGATCAGGAGTGGATAAATGATTAAAATTGCAAGTGATACCTAAATACAAACAACAGATTACAAATTAAGCAGTGAGAATAATTACTAAGATCTTGAAATTGACAGTTATTAAAATCTTGAGTAAACAGGCGCTGCAGTGAAGACAAGTAGATCTCAGATGGGATGAAATTCCATGAGTGGGGCACCACTATGGAGAAAGCTCTCTCCCAGATCACCAATATGTCTAACTCTCATAGGTAAAACCCTAATGAGGGTTTCCCCAGAAGAGCTCAGGTACGCCAGCACAGGAAATGTGTAACACTCATAGGTAGGATGCTAAGGAGGGTCTCCCCAGCAGCACAGGAAAAAGCATTCCTTCAGGTACTGAGGCCCAAAGTAATTTAGGACTTTATAGGACATCACCAACATGAATCCAGACCAGATATGAAATTTGCGTTCAAAGCATCTGCTCTGCCACCACGCTACAATCCTTACACAGTAAATGGGATGTCATTTAAATGATGAAATACTGCACAATCATATGAGTTTTAATAGATTTGATCATTCATTGTGGTATGAATAAAAAAATTGAAGAAGCGAACATTATTTCTTTGGTTTTACATGGATGATGCCAGCATCATTGCAGGTATCATCTTTAAAGAGATATTCCCTCTTTTTTAAAGATGTACTTGCTACCTGTATATTTTGTAGGCACTTGTATTAAAAATAACTTTAAAAACATGATGCATCTTTTAAATTAATTTTTAAAAATTGCAGTCTAACAGACAGATAAATTAAATGTGCCAGCCCTGCTTAGTAGTGATTATATGTATTGGCAAAGTGTATTGTTGTTATCTTGTTATCTTGACCATTCTGTTTAACTGAATAATTAATAATAAATGGCTGAATAATTCTTAATCCAGAGGTAAACAAATTTGCTTTTCACCCTAGATTTAAAAAGGTACCTTTTTAATGCTTCTAACGTAACATCTATGCAGCTTACCTTGGAGTAGTTCTGTAACTTGACAATTACTGCATGGGCTCTAAGGCAGTGGTGGGGAACCTTTTCCCACTGAAGGCCACGTTGACATGGAGTCATGTTTTGAGCACTGGTTTTGGATGAGGCCAGAGCCACCCCACATTCTTTCTCTCTTCATATCATCACCACTCTACTCTCTTAGAGACAGGAGACTGGTGATGATTTTAAGAGAAAGAAAAAGATGGAAATGCAGGGTGGTGATGATCTAAAGTAAGGGTCATTGACCTTTTTGGACCAGTGGCCACATATTGAATTTTGAGAGGGCACCAGTCACAAAATGGATGTCACGGGGATGTGGCTTAAAACAGTGTATGCCAGGGGGCATGGCCTAACACAACATGGCTGCCATTTTGGGGTATAACACAAAATTAGGGAGAGTCCAATCATTGCTGCTTCTCTGTCCCCGCCACACCAACATCTTCACCATGGGAAGTCAGCTATGTCTTCCTGTTTCTGATAGTGGAGATATAACCATTAAAAGCACAAGAACCGTGTTTTCCACAATGCCAATCCTAAACCAAAGTCTAGGCCTCTTTCTTGTACTTGGGAGTAAGCCCTATTTAACACAAAGTACTTCTGAAGAAGACATGTATACTGTTGCACTGTAAGTTATTTATCCAATAAATTCTTAATGAGTGCCTGGATATCAGCTCCTGCACAGTAGGAGACCTACCTAAGCTTCTGTGCAAAGTTTTCATATTTTACATTTGCCATTTGGAGAGGAGACCCTGTAACATCCACCCACACTTATTGTGTAATACAATTTGAAGAAAATAACATCAAGGGAATACCTGATCTCACATGGACCCAGTACAGGAAATATGCATCCTGGTTGCTAGGGAACAAGGAAGGGTAAATTGTGGAGATTCCAAATACCACTAGACAATAAGACAGAAGCAGGAAAAGTGCACTAAAGGGGAGGAGAAAACAGAAGTTCTTGGTACCCCAGGGAATCCTGTTGACTAATTTACAAACAACTCACATCAGTCACAGCTCTGATTTTACTCATTGGCTAAAAACACTAACAGGCAGGAGCAACCAAGCTGGCTCAATTCACAGAAATCACTCAGAAGGGTATCTGCACATTTTGCTCCATAACGTTCCTTCTACGACAGCTAGAGAGCTTATTTTTAAAAAAAGAAAGCTCAGATTTTGGGTTCCTTATGAAGGCTTTCACAGGTGCCATGGCTCCTGTGAGTGTCAGCTTGGTGACCCCAGTCTAAAGAGAGAGAGGAGTGATGATAATCCTAAGTAAAAATAAATACCACCCACATTCTTTCTCTCTGTTTCTCATACCTCACACCATTTCCCTATTACTCCTACCCCATCAATTAATGCACAGGCCCACTCATTCAGATCCCTAATTGTCTCTCTTTCGCTCTCACACACTGACCATTCTGTCTCCCACCCACCCTTCTCTCCCTTCATGGCAATTGGGCTTGGGCAAAAGCTCCCCCTTTTTCTAAGCCTAACTGCTATATGGGGGCAGAGCAACAAACAGAACTCACAGACTGGATATGAAGGCACTGTGGGCCAAATCTGCCAATGATTTCCCACCCCTGGCTTAAGGGTTAGCTTACACATAAAACTCACTCAGTTACATTCTCCAGATAATCTTTTCTGATTGATCACAGATAAGAGTTTTCAAGAAAAGTAACATGTGCGGCCTTTTTCAAGTTGCAGTGGTCATGTAAAATGCTGTGTAACAATGGTCCACTGATATTGGGCCATACACCTATTACCTAATGTGATTCAGTATCTTGGAATGGTCAGAAGAAATTGCACAGGAAATAAAACAGTTGGATTACATTTGTGAGAACAATCATATCCATGCCAACCATATCCATGCTTGCTTGATTTCAATGGGTCTTACTCCCAAGTGTGCATATATTTTCAGACTAAGTAGCTTTGGAGCAAGCTTTAGGTTGCTAAGTTAATTTGAGGTTTGGATAATTGTAACCTAGATCTAAATTAGAGGAACACATTTGAAAGAATATGGGCCTAGCCAATTGCACCATTCTTCAACAATGTGAAATAAGCTTGTCTACCTATTCCCTGAGGCATGGAATGTGATTACTATTATAATTAGCTTAAAATGATAAATGGGTCATTGCACAATCAAATAACATAAAAAGCAAAACTTAATCTTGTGGAAGCAGTTGTGATAAAAACATAAGAATGCCCTCATCAAAGGAAAGCCAAGGGTAGAAAAATTGCTCTAAAAGCTGGTAGAGTATTCAGCTGAAATATTTGATGAAGGAACAGAGGTCACCCAGTCTGTCAAAGATCTATTGTACATGCCTTTTCAATGTAATATTTTGAAAAGCTCTAATTGTATTTCAAACCTTTTAAGATGTGTTGATATTATACATGTTTATGGCCGCTATCTTGGAAAAAAATGTTCTGGACTTGTATTCTGAATTGTTTGTTGTTGTAGTTCATGCTCATTTGCCTAGTCATCTATGTTGGATTGAAATTAGAAATAGCAATATTAAGATGTTATCTCCTGTTCAGAGAGCAGTTACAAAATTTATGTTACGTGAAACTTTGTTTTCAAAACTTGAGACACTGAGGTTTTCAGTAGGCCATAGGAAAGAATTAAACCAAAACAAATGTGGGACATCTTAAACAAAATTTCTGAAAATGTTTGAAAGGAACATTGTTGTCTTATATCCCAGTCTAAGCTAAAGCTAGTTGTAATTATGGAATATTGAAACCAATGGGCATGACTCCAGTTTGTCTAGAATAATAAAATAGTAGAATTGGAAGGATCCTATAAGGCCATCAAGTCCAACCCCCTGCTCAATGCAGGAATCCAAATTAAAGCATTCCCAACAGGTAGCTGTCCATTATACGATGTCCTGCACTCTGGGATGACTTGATTTCAGTGGGTTTTTCAGTTGACTGAGAAAAAATCCTGGTCATCCCTGTGTGACAACCTTTGAAGTATTTGAAGATTGCTATCGTATCTCCCCTCAGTCTTCTCTTCTCCAGGCTAAACAGGCCCATTTCTTTCAGTCTTTCCTCATAGTGCTTTGTTTCCAGTCCCCTGATCATCCTCGTTGCCCTCCTCTGAACCTATTCCAGTTTGTCTGCATTCTTCTTAAAGTGCAGTGTCCAGAACTGGATGCAGTACTCAAAATGAGGCCTACCCAGTGCTGAACAGAGAGGAACTAGTACTTCATTTGATTTGGAAAATATATTTCTGTTAATGCAGCCTAGAATAGTATTTGCCTTTTTTGCAGTCATATTGCACTGTTAGCTCATATTAAGCTTGTGATGAATGTAGCATTGTTGAGCCAAGTATCCCCATCTTATAACTGTGTATTTGGTTTCTTTTTCCTAGGTGTAGAACTTTGCACTTATCCCTGTTAAATTTCCTTCTGTTGTTTTCAGCCCAATGCCCCAGCCTATCAAGATAACTTGTTAGCTATTCCTCCCAGTTGTGTATCAGCTACACATCCTCATTCAATTCATTAATAAAAATGTTGAAGAGCACTGAGCACAGAACCAAGCCTTGTGGTACCCCCTTCATTACTTCCCCCAATTTGAGAAGGAGCCATTGATGAGCATTCCTTGAGTACATTTCTGTAGCTGTGGATCCACAGTTGTTTTCAATGAGACTTGGTTACGACTAATTTTACCTTGATTAGGGCTCCAATCTCCTTGGAATTTATTCAACCTCATACTAATTTCTGCAGGGTGTTTGGGTTTGGAATAATTCAAGTTACTCCCAAATAAATGAAATTCTGTGGCATAGCCACACGCCAGGACCAGGTTCTGGGGTTGCATGACTGCCCTTTGACATGGGAGGGGGAGGACTCCTGCCAGATCTTGGAAGAGCACCTTGCAGGGTCCTGCAGGTCCTCCTTGGCCTGTAAAGTCTCTGTTAATACCTGTACCTTGCCCAGAGGGGCAGCATAACATAAGCTGAAGTTGACCAATAATAATTTAATGGTGAGGCAGAGTGCTGTGTTCTTGACACTTGTCATTTCTGAGTGATCTTCAAAGTTAGCCATACATAAAGCATGTTACAGTAAGCTAAGGCGGATGTTACCAGAGCTTAAGCTGCTAAGAGACACTCCATCTGCATATCCATGAACAGTGCTGGATCCAGATGCACATCCTGGCTGTGGAGTGGTGTCTCAATAGAGCTATGTCTTAGGGGAAAGTGCTGTCCCATCCAAGACAGGACTTACTTTTGGATTGTCTGTGTTCTCAACTAACAATACCCTCATGTAGTTTGGATTGAGAGCACTCCCATCCAATCTGTCACTACTCTCAGTCACTGGTTTAGAACTTCCACAGTTTCCTAGGATGTCATGGAAAGTAGACAAAGAGTTAGATGTTGATTTGATGGAGACAAGTGGATATTATCTGTATACTGACATTTGAAGTTGGACAGAGATTCAGGATCAATGTTATCTGTGTGTAGAATATATCTGTGTACTGATATATATTGTATTTTGTTGACACTATGACCCTGAATCTCTGGCTGACTCACCAAGCAGTTTTATGGAGATGTTAAATTACATGGGAAATAAGATAGATGCTTGTAGCAAGCCATAGGCCACTTTCAAGCACCAACCTCTGAGATCTGCTCTCTGCAGAGCAGTATCCTCTAGACAAATCTCTGCAGATACTGTGGATAATATTGAAAACCACTGAGAAATCCAGGAGAATTTGTTTAAAAACAAGTTGAAATCCAGGAGAATTTGTTTAAAAACAAGTTGTTTAAAAACACTATATTAGAAGCTCAACTGGAGTGCATACCGCAGATCAGAAAAGGTACCGCCAGGGCCAAGAAGATGCCAGCATGGTTAACGAGCAAAGTCAAGGAAGCTCTTAGAGGCAAAAAGTCTTCCTTCAGAAAATGGAAGTCTTGTCCAAATGAAGAAAATAAAAAAGAACACAAACTCTGGCAAAAGAAATGCAAGAAGACAATAAGGGATGCTAAAAAAGAATTTGAGGAGCACATTGCTAAGAACATAAAAACCAACAACAAAAAATTCTATAAATACATTCAAAGCAGGAGACCATCTAGGGAGACAATTGGACCCTTGGATGATAAGGGAGTCAAAGGTGTACTAAAGAACGATAAGGAGATTGCAGAGAAGCTAAATGAATTCTTTGCATCTGTCTTCACAGTGGAAGATATAGGGCAGATCCCTGAACCTGAACTAACATTTGCAGGAAGGGATTCTGAGGAACTAAGACAAATAGTGGTAACGAGAGAGGAAGTTCTAAGCTTAATGGACAATATAAAAACTGACAAATCACCGGGCCCGGATGGCATCCACCTGAGAGTTCTCAAAGAACTCAAAGGTGAGATTGCTGATCTGCTAACTAAAATATGTAACTTGTCCCTTGGGTCCTCCTCCGTGCCTGAGGACTGGAAAGTGGCAAATGTAACGCCAATCTTCAAAAAGGGATCCAGAGGGGATCCCGGAAATTACAGGCCAGTTAGCTTAACTTCTGTCCCTGGAAAACTGGTAGAAAGTATGATTAAAGCTAGATTAACTAAGCACATAGAAGAACAAGCCTTGCTGAAGCAGAGCCAGCATGGCTTCTGCAAGGGAAAGTCCTGTTTCAGTAACCTATTAGAATTATTTGAGAGTGTCAACAAGCATATAGATAGAGGTGATCCAGTGGACATAGTGTACTTAGACTTTCAAAAAGCGTTTGACAAGGTACCTCACCAAAGGCTTCTGAGGAAGCTTAGCAGTCATGGAATAAGAGGAGAGGTCCTCTTGTGGATAAGGAATTGGTTAAGAAGCAGAAAGCAGAGAGTAGGAATAAATGGACAGTTCTCCCAATGGAGGGCTGTAGAAAGTGGAGTCCCTCAAGGATCGGTATTGGGACCTGTACTTTTCAACTTGTTCATTAATGACCCAGAATTAGGAGTGAGCAGTGAAGTGGCCACGTTTGCTGACGACACTAAATTGTTCAGGGTTGTTAAAACAAAAAGGGATTGCGAAGAGCTCCAAAAAGATCTCTCCAAACTGAGTGAATGGGCGGAAAAATGGCAAATGCAATTCAATATAAACAAGTGTAAAATTATGCATATTGGAGCAAAAAATCTGAATTTCACATATACGCTCATGGGGTCTGAACTGGTGGTGACCGACCAGGAGAGAGACCTCGGGGTTGTGGTGGACAGCACGATGAAAATGTCGACCCAGTGTGCGGCAGCTGTGAAAAAGGCAAATTCCATGCTAGCGATAATTAGGAAAGGTATTGAAAATAAAACAGCCGATATCATAATGCCGTTGTATAAATCTATGGTGCGGCCGCATTTGGAATACTGTGTACAGTTCTGGTCACCTCATCTCAGAAAGGATATTCTAGAGTTGGAAAAGGTTCATAAGAGGGCAACCAGAATGATCAAGGGGATGGAGCGACTCCCTTACGAGGAAAGGTTGCAGCATTTGGGGCTTTTTAGTTTAGAGAAAAGGCGGGTCAGAGGAGACATGATAGAAGTGTATAAAATTATGCATGGCATTGAGAAAGTGGATAGAGAAAAGTTCTTCTCCCTCTCTCATAATACTAGAACTCGTGGACATTCAAAGAAGCTGAATGTTGGAAGATTCAGGACAGACAAAAGGAAGTACTTCTTTACTCAGCGCATAGTTAAACTATGGAATTTGCTCCCACAAGATGCAGTAATGGCCACCAGCTTGGATGGCTTTAAAAGAAGATTAGACCAATTCATGGAGGACAGGGCTATCAATGGCTACTAGCCATGATGGCTGTGCTCTGCCACCCTTGTCAGAGGCAGCATGCTTCTGAAAACCAGTTGCCGGAAGCCTCAGGAGGGGAGAGTGTTCTTGCACTCGGGTCCTGCTTGCGGGCTTCCCCCAGGCACCTGGTAGGCCACTGTGAGAACAGGATGCTGGACTAGATGGGCCACTGGCCTGATCCAGCAGGCTCTTCTTATGTTCTTATGTTCTTATGTTCTTAGAACCAGCAAGTGCAGATTGCTAGAGATAACTCACTGGGCAACCAAAGCATCTTCTTGGCTCCAAAACCAGGTCAACAAACTGAAATGGTATGGAATCAGTGCTAGGAATCTGTAGTTCAGGACGTTGTGTGACACCAGTTTGCTAATGTTGCAAGCCCAAGTGCCAGTGACCTGGTTTATACATCATAGACTGTATGGAAGCCTGTATAAGTATTTAAAATAATAAAAGTCAGTGTGATGTTTCAAATCAAGTGTTAGGCCTCAATTCTGAAATCAAAGGGAACTATGCCTTGCTACTGGGGAGAATTCAAAATCTGATCCTGCACACTCTTCTTGAATAACTTCAACAAATAATATGAGAAATGTTGTACAAAAGATTTGAATTGTTAGCAATGGAGTGTGAAGATATATAGACTGGGATGTGTGAAGTTCATTTCATAGAAGTGTAATTCTATAAGTATAAAAAAAGGTAAGTCTTGAAGGTGATTCTTAAATCCCTGATATGAAGGAGTTCTCAGATTCCAAGAATGTGTGAAGCAACAGACATTATGTCCGTTAAGCTTTTGTTGAAAAAGGTTACACAATTTTTTTTTTACAAAAAGAAATAAGACTAGAACGCTTAAAACCAGGTTAATAGGAAAGAACAAAAATTTCTGACCATGCACATAAAGGAAAGGGATGAAAGAAAATATTAGAATTATTTTAAAAAATCATAATTTGAGGCATTATTTTAGAATAAAATTGGGTTTTATTTTGCAGTGCTTTTTGTTTTGATGTTAAGTCACTTTCTCCTCACTGTCATCCAAATAAGACTTTGATTCACTATTACCATTAACAGATTTGTTGAGAAACTTGGATCCATCTTTTGCTAATTCGTTTGAGTTTGGCTTGGTGGAAATGTGAACCAGATACAAGAGTGTCCTGCCCAGAGTCCGAGAGACGAGACGGAGACGAGACTGGAATTAATTATCGTTTTATTAGAATAACGGTTACACCGAAAGCAGTGCACTTCATAGACCTCTCTATGCTGACTCACTACTGTCCCTAACTAGACTACCTAAGCATGCTCTGCAGCGTGCGGAGTAAGTTGACTCAGCACCCCAATCAGAGGGGGTGCCGCCTTAAATAGGAAAGGTCTTCGCCCATAATCTCTGACTCCTTTGAAGTTCCAAAGCAAAAACAGAGCATATTATTAGTGTGAGTTCATCCAGTAACACTGTAGTTTAAGTTCACACAAACAATTTCTTCAGATTAATAAATATTATTAAATTCCATAATGGTTTAACTGTTAGTCTGTTTACACTGAAACAAGGGTTGCTAGATGGAATAGTAATGAGGGTCCTCTTTAGAAGGAGTAATACCCTAAATCCCATCATGTTGTTCATGTTAATTTTTAAGAGAAGAAGCCTATTCTTCTGTATTTTAATTTTAATTTTAGTTTAGTTTTACTGGATTTCTTATAACCTTCGATTTCTTCTGGAGGAAAGGTGGGCTTAAAAATTTAATAAAGAATATCTCCATATAAACATGACTGAACATGATCCTCTAGCACACAGGTGAGTTTACAGATCATGGAGTTTGCATTGGAATAATTGGAAGGGGCAGTCACTTTATTGATAAAAATAAATTGATGGGATTT
Source organism: Rhineura floridana (assembly GCF_030035675.1). NCBI lineage: Eukaryota > Metazoa > Chordata > Lepidosauria > Squamata > Rhineuridae > Rhineura > Rhineura floridana. The sequence goes on along the minus strand of NC_084481.1, from coordinate 138,425,614 downwards.
TAAGAACGTTTTTCTTCATTATATTGCTGGTGGAACTGGAGTCTCTTTTCCCCCACACATCGAAAAATAAATTGGTAGTGTGTGTGTGTAGCAGAAATGTCTTCCCCTTGCTTTCCAGAGCAGTAGCTGTACTGCCCTGTTATACAAAAAAACACTATTTTTTTAATCTATAGGAAGTATTCAATGCTAGTCCTACTCAGAGGAGATCCATTGAAGTTAATAGGCATGATTAACTTAGGTTCATTAATTACAGTGGGTCTAGTCTGAGTAGAATTTAGTTGAATACAGACCTATATTTTTATTTGAGAGTAACATCATCAAACCCCATGGGCCTTATTTCTGAGTAGACCTGCATATGATTGGGAATTCTAATGTAATGATGAAAATTGAAACAGGATTAATTATTCCAGAACACTTTTGTCTCTTGCTCCACCTGTTATCAACTCTGGGTGTGCCCACCTATGGCATGTGCCTCCCCACAGATTACCCCTGAGAAAATGTGGCCCTGCTCTAGGGAATTGGGGTCTGTCACAGTTGTGTTCTTAACAAGTGGTATGATTAGTTTTTGTAAAAAGCAGTAAAAAATCATTGTATCTGTGTAAACATTGCTAATCACACATGTAAAGGAAAGGTAAACTACATTATGTTAGTGTGGAAGTTAAATGATTTTCTCAGAAAAAATGTGTGAAACATTGTTAAAAGTATAGATTAATTTGTATCAGTGCTGATCCAGGATTCCTTAGTATGTATAAGTTAAGTATCATAATTGCTAATTTAGGATTCAGCTTTTTATTGTTTTCAATATTGAATGTGCTTCATATTTCAGGTCATAATTTTTGTGCACAAGGACACAGATGTGGTGAAAACTCAGAGTGCAGAAACTGGAACACGCAAGCTACTTGTGAATGCAAAAATGGTTATGTCTCTGTCCAAGGGGATTCTGCCTATTGTGAAGGTAAATAATGTGTTCTGTAAAGTAACTTGATTGTGGTTTAGTGAGAAATGTTCTGTAAAAACAAAGGCAGAACAGAGTGCATAATAAGTTCAATCTTCATGGTAGTATAAATGATAATATCCTCATTTGATTTTATATGTAGAAAGTTCAGATGACCCAGACAGATGGAAACTTTATTGTGAAGTTCCCAAGTGACTGACTTGCTTTCTAGCATGTTAAAATATCATCCTTCTGGCTGTGATTGTCTTTGCCATCTATAAATTGCAGTAATACTACTGCTTAGGCTGATGGCAAGTATATTGTGCTGGGTATGAATGATCTTTTCGAGCTGAAGACCAAATCGGTAACTGTTGAGAATGGTATCACTTTTTGTCATGCGTTTTGACTGATATAAATCCCTGCCCTGTGCATTATTGTGTCTATAGACAGTTGGATGTTTAGTAGTGGTTTTATGACCTATCTTTTTTAATGTTGTAAACCACTCAGGTCTTCTGACAAAGAGTGGGATATACATTTTAAATGTAAATAAATAGTTGTGACTACAAATGGCATCTTGTGAGGTGTGAGGAGCTGTTGACTAGTTGGAAAAGCTGTCTCTGTGACTGAGGTGGTCCTATGGATACTCATTGCAAAACATTTCTGTGTTTCTCACACAGTCCTCTTGATTACATATAAGTGAATTTTGTCAATAACTTTACCGTGATTATCTCCTCCTTTCCTGGATTTCCTTAGAGAAACTGACTCACTTGCCATGCAGAAATTGTTCATGTTGCAGAACATGCATAGCGATACCATCCGTCATGTTTCTGCAACACAGAAGTTTTAAGCCTAGTCTTATAAGTAACAAAACAGGGCTTTGTTTTCCTCCCTATCTAGTATGTCGTTATCTTGATTGCAAACTGTTGAGAGGTATTGTTGGTAACAGAATGGAAAGCCCTCACTTGGTGACAATGCTAATGTGTGACGAGTGCAGTGAATTTGGAAGGGATCCATTTTTGTTGTACCTAACTCTGGTTTTTTGAGGCAAGTGCTTGGAACAGGGTAAATTTATCTCCTCTAGTGAACCTTCTCTGTCCATTCGTAATGTAATTGATCAAAAGTGGTCATTGTGAATTTCTTAACCTGCATCTTAAAACAACCAGACACGTAACTCCATCCCCCACCCCCCAAAAGGCCAAAAACCTTTGGTCCTGTAACATTCTAAGGCATGAATTAGAATCACTTTTTAAATTTACCTTGTCTCGGATTAAACTCATTTTCCCTTTGAAGAAGACAAGGCACAGGAATAAAATAGTAAGGAGGCCTGATATATATCTTCTCTTGCCTTCTTTCTCTGGCACTTTGGCTTGCTTCAGACATTCTCTGGACATGGGTGAGAGAGGAAGCATGAATGACTCATGTTTTCATGACCACAACCCTGGAGCAGGACACTAGGACTCTTTTTGCATCATGGGCCTCATGTTATCTAATGTCTGCTCACCAGTGAAGGCAATACGTAAGATGGGAATTGACTGTGAAATGATAGATTACTAGGTTACAGGCTGGAGGACTACTCCTTAAGACTGTCTCCAATTTAGCAGGAAAAAAAGTATGTTTCTCAATATATCCCAGTATATGTTTTCTGGCTCAAGAGGGATATTGGGTCTCAGCTGAGTTCTAGACCGTACTGGAATTCTCTGCTTTAGAGATATCAAAAGTCCTACAACATCAGCTTGATGTGCTGCTTGATAACCTGACAGTCTGACACTACAGCTGGATTCTTCCTCCTCTCCCCCAGAATGCCCTCTTGCCTTATGGGCTCCCACTTACCATCAGGATAGGACACCACTCCTTTAAGTATTGTCAAAAGATATAATAGTCAAATAGACAAAATATATATCTTCCTGTGCTGTTGGCCATGAGGAGGTATGTAATTTGCTCCTGTTTCTGCCGCTCCTGAAGAACAACCTTAAATTGTCCTGGTTGAATATCTACCAGTTTTTATGCTTTCTCTCTCTCTCTGGTTCATTTTTCTAGAAAGACCTCTAGTGCTTTTGTATTGTACATATATTAATGTGATAAACTGGCATAAAATGCATTCACCTTGCCTTGTACTACTTTTTGGGTTTCTCTGTTTATGGTATTAGTGTTTATGAGGTTGGCCTTCGTGGGTCTTTTCCATTTTTAAAAAGTGCTTTCTTTAGAAATATTCCTGAGCTTGCTTCCATCTTCTCTGTTTGATATGGAAACGAGATGACATGCTTGACAAGCTGTGAAAATATACTGCAGGAACAGGAAGATAAGACTAAGGAGTGTTCAGCAGAAAGAGATTTGTGGGTATCACTATGATTTGCTAGTCTGAAAAGGTATTTTCCCATACATGCAAGGATTAAGATGACTAGTGTTTTGCTATACAGAAGAAACAAACGTCCAATTACATAAATAGTATAAATGACAGTATTTCTGGCTCATTAAACTATTCAACCCATGTGAAAGGATATCAATACTGAGTATTAGAGACCTAATACAAGTATTTTTGGGGTGCGGAGCAAGTATAAATTTGTAACATGGGCCTACTCCACCTCACTAACATAGTGATCCCATCCCATACATAATCTCTTGAATCATGAAAGAAATTTTTCTACTGTAATCTAAAATTACATTTGCTACATTTCTGAAAATACACCATGGCCCACACTGAGGATTTCCTACCATGTTCCAAAACATAGCCACTTCACTCACTCCTCTTTTTTTGCTATTTTTGTTTAACATAATATCTGACCTGAAGAAGACTCCTACAAAGCCTGTTGATGATTTCGTAAAGTTTTGGTTGGTCCTAATAACGGTATTGCCCTGTCAATATATATTTTTTTCATTCTAATGGACCAGTATGGCTACAAACATTTTATAAATAGACCAATTCACTTTAAACCTTTATTTTCCTGAACTTTTTCATTGCAGAATCATGAATTATTTCCCAAAAGTCAATTTCTCAGGCAAGTGCACACTCAATAGACAAAATAGCCAGATGGCTTACTAACCGTTCTTGCTACACAGTAGAATGCCTGCAGTTTTTTATGAGTCATAGCTTGCTGAGGCTTATTTCAGCTTCTTGCCCCACATTAACTGTCAGCATGCAAAACATTTGTAGCACTGTGCACACTTTATTGAAAATTAGCTGCAGCTGTTTTTGTAAATCTCATTTAATATGATAAGTGGGGGTTGTTGGTACACTTGGAAGATTTTTTTTGAGATGCAACATTTTGTGAAGAAGGTTCTGAAAACAATGTGCAGAATATTTGTGAACTAGACATTTAGAAGCTTCTATGATTTGTATTGATAACCAGTTATGGCAATATTGTGTGGATGTGAACTAGACATTTTATTCACATATTTTGGGCCTATTAATCAGTAATGATCGCTTCCACTGTCCCTGAAGTCAATGTCCCCATCTATTACTATGCTTTATCCCTCCAAACAGCTTCCTTTCCTTGTGAACTACGCACAAGGTCTAGAAATTTCAGTTTGGGTGCAAGGAATTTAGCTGCACATATTAGCTGAAACAATAACGAAATACTAAGCCAAACAGTTTGGCTGATGTTTGCAAACATTTAGTCCCTCCCACCCCAAAATGCTTAACAGCTATTCTCCAGTGGCGATATCCAGTGGCGATATTTTGGGCATGGTGTTCAGGAGGGTGGCAGCGGCACAGCTTCAATTATGCTTGGAAGAAACTATTCTCTCACCTCTTTCAGGCCTGGTCATGGCACTGAAATTGCCTTGGTTGCCCTGGTATGACATTTTGGGGAGGGGGGGCAGAGATGAGGTGTATGTGACCTTGCTCATTTCCTCATTTCTTGACTTTTAGTACAGGAAATATGATAAATTGAGGAAATATTGATAACAGTATTGATATTCATACTTCACACGATTTGGAAACCATGCTTCTGTTAATGCAGCCTAATATAGTATTTGCCTTTTTTGCAGCCACATCGCACTGTTGGCTAATATTCAGCTTGTGATCAATGATAATTCCAAGATCCTTCTCACATGTTGAATTGCTGAGCCAAGTATCCCCGTTCTTATAACTGTGCATTTGGTTTCTTTTTCCTAAGTGTAGAACTTTGCATTTATCCCTGTTGAATTTCATTCTGTTCCTTTCAGCCCAATGCTCCAGTCTATCAAGGTCCCTTTGAATTTTGTTTCTGCCTTCCATGTTATTAGCTGTGCCCCCCCAATTTTGTATCATCTGTAAATTTGATAAGCATACTCTGTACCTCCTCATCCATTAATAAAAATGTTGAAGAGCACTGGGCCCAGGACCGAACCCTGTGGTACTCCACTTGTTACGTCCTCCCAGTTTGAGAAGGAACCATTGATAAGCACTCTTTGAGTACCATTCTGGAGTCAACTGTGGATCCACCCCACCTGATGGTTGTTCCATCTAGCCCACATTTAGCTAGCTTGCTAATCAGAATATCTTGGGGCACTTTGTCAAAAGCTTTGCTGAAGTTGAGATATATTATGTCCACAGCATTCCCAAGGTGTTTCCAAGGTGCTTACAGATTGATTGCTTTATAATCTGCTCCAGAGTTTTTCCAGGGATTGATGTTAGGCTGACTGGTCTGTAGTTCCCCGGTTCTTCCTTTTTGCCCTTTTTGAAGATAGGGACAACATTAGCTCTCCTCCAGTCATCTGGCACTTCACCAGTCCTCCATGATTTCGCAAAGATAATAGAGAGCGGTTCTGAGAGTTCTTCAGCCAGTTCCTTCAATACTCTAGGATGCAGTTTATCAGGCCCTACCGATTTGAACTCATTCAAAGGATTAGGTATTCCTTGACTGTTTGTCTGTCAAGCTCAAGCTCCAATCCTGCCCCTTCTACTTTATGTTTTCCGGGAGAGTCATTCACCCTTTTTTGGGAGAAGACTGAGCCAAAGTAGGAATTTAGCACCTCTGCCTTTTCTTTGTCATCTGTTGTCATTTTGCCATCCTCACTGAGTAGCAGTGCCACCATTTCTTTTCTCTGTCTTTAACTATGGACATACCTGAAGAAAGCTTTTTTTGTTGCTTTTATCATCCCTCGCTAACCTCAGCTCATTGCCAGCTTTAGCCTTCCTGACACCATCCCGGCAATTCCGTGATAGTCTTCCTTGGTGGCCTGGCCTTCTTTCCACTTCCTGTGTCCTTTTTTGTTTTCAGGTCATGTTTAAGCTTTTTGTGAAGTCACATTGGATTCTTCTGCTGTTTTCCTCCTTTTTTCCTTGTTGGAATTGCTTGCTGTTGTGCTTTTAGAATTTCCTTTTTTAGAAATCCCACCCCTCTTGGACCCCTTTTCTCATTAGTGTCGCTTGCCATGGAACTGTACTTACAGTTGTTCTGAGTTTATTAAAATCAGCTTGCAGGTCACAACCACAGGAGTATCCTTCCCGTACTCTCTTCTACCATTTGTTTCTGACTGCTTGTTTTGGAGTGGTCTGTGCTTTGTCCTGTCCTACTTCAGGGTAAACTTGGGAGTCCCACTGGTATGCGGTGCACTGTACAAGGAGAATTAGTAATTTTTTTTTTTAGGGACCTCCCCCTTGGCCTCCTCTGTTAAATTCCTGTTTGTTCTTCCTGTTTGCTCACTCTCTGAAAGCTGGCTTGCTTATATCTCCTCACTGTGGACCAACTGAGACAGCTCCCTCTGCTCTGCTTAGTTAGGAGTAAGTCCCTATGTACTAGTTGCTGTATTATTGCATTTAGGGTTCTGACCATATTTCTTTCTCCTTTTGCTTTCCTTCTTTCTTTAACCATTTTAAGAGTTTTGTCAGTCATCCATTGAGGTCTTTCTCTCTTTTAAACTAGAGGTATTGTCTTTTTGCATTCTTCCCTGATAATGTCTCTGAGTTCAATCCATAGTTCTTCTGGTTCTCTATCAACTAAGTTTAAAGCCTCAAATCTGTTCCTTATTTGATCTTTATATTCTTCTGGGATGTTATTTAGATTGTATTTTGGAATTATGATTGCTTTGTTGTTCCTCTTTAGCTTTACTCTGATTTTCCATATTCTTAATTTCTCATTTCCTGCATAAAATATTTTGTAGTTGCCTGATTGAAAGTGTTCCATTCCTGTCCATTTTAATTCATTCATGTCAAGTATTGTAATGTTGATGCGTTCCATTTCTTGCTTGACAATTTCTAACTTTCCCTGGCTCATGCTTCTCATATTCCATGTCCCTATTGTGTACATTATACAACTCCGGACTCTCCTTTCGCATCTCTGCGCATCAGCCTCCAGGCTTCCTTTCAGCTTTGACCCGGTTGCATTATTAGTCACAGTGCTACTCATGCCTGTCCGTTGTTCTTCCCCAGTAGCTCGATGAGTACCATCTGACCTGGGGCTCTCATCTTCCAGCATTATCTCGTGTTGCATTTTGGATACTCTGTTCATAGGGTTTTTGTGGTAAGAGGTATTCAGAGGTGGTTTGCCATTGCCTTCCTCTGAGTTTGGATGCATCTTAGTCTGGTGTCTCAGCTTTGACCATTCCGCCTTGGGTGCCCTTGCAAGGAGTCTAGCCTCTTGGTCTAGATTCCTGACTGCATTGCTCTTAGCTTCTTCGACACTCTCAAACTCCCTCACCATGTTAAGGTGCGCATCCTAGAGGAGGACCCTATGTTAATATTATATTTTTATACTTTTATAACCCACCCTGGGACCTTATGGTGAAGGACGGGTAAGAAATTCAATTGTTGATGATATTGTGGGTGTATGTGGACTACTTCAAAAATATGTACTTTACAATTTTTAGGTGGCAGTGAAAAATGTAAGATTTGGTGTGATAGCTGCGTGTATCATAGAAGTATATTCATCAATGAGCCATGATGGGTTGCAGCTCCTTTTTTCTGTACCCTCCAAGGCAAATTCTGGGTTGCCTCTGTGCCATGGAAAGAAACCTGTGGTCTCCAGATGTTATTGAACTGACGTTCCCATCAGCCCCAGTCAGCTTTGGCAATGATCAGGACTGAATGGAATTGTAGTCAACAATGTCTAGAAGGCCACAGCTTCCATTAAGGGCTGCTTTTCCTCAGTTCCTCATTTTTCCAGTCTTAAGTTTCTCTACACTAGACAGCACTAAATGCTGCAGCCTTTCCTCATGGGGGAGTCGCTCCATCCCCTTGATCATTTTGGTTGTCTTTTTCTGAACAGTTTCCAGCTTTATGATATCCTTTTTGAAGTGAGGCAACCAGAACTGTACACAATATTCCAAATGCGGCCGCACAATAGATTTATATAACAGCATTATGATATCAGCAGTTTTATTCTCAAAATCTTTCCTAATGATCCCTAGCATGGAATTTGCCATTTTCACAGCTGCTGCACACTCAGTTGACATCTTTATTGAGCTATCTACTATGACCCCAAGGTCTCATTCCTGGTTAGTCACTGCCAGTTCAGACCCCATGAGATTATATGTGAAATTAGATTTCTTTGCTCCAATATGCATAACATTACACTTGTTTACATTGAATTGTGTTTGCCATTTTACTGCTCATTCACTCAGTTTGGAGAGGTCGTTTTGGAGCTCTTTGCAATTCCTTTTTATTTTAACCACCCTGAACAATTTAGTATCATCAGCAAACCTGGCCACCTCACTGCTCACCCCTAGCTCTAGATATTTATGAACAAGTTAAAAAGTACAGGCCCCAGTACCGGTCTATGGGAACTCACTTTCTACAGCCCTCCATTGGGGGAACTCTCCATTTATCCCTATTATCTACTTCCTGGTACTTAACCAATTCCGGAACCGTAAGAGGACCTCTCCTCTTATTCCATGACTGCTAAGCTGCTTCTGCTTCAGCAGTGCTCACTTTTCTATATTCTTGGTTATTTGGTTCTATTCACCTGCAATATATTCTTGATTTAAGCATCCTTTCCCTCAGCTGTTACTTGCCCTGCAAGGAAAAAATGTATTTCAACCCTCCTGCCTAGGCAAACCATAGTTGAAGTGGATTTAGCATAGAAAAATAGCACAGGGAAAGGGTTAAACATCCAATGCAAGTCCCTTGGCTGCACTTTGGTTTGCAAGATTTTGAATTGCAACAGATTATTCTTAAAATAGAAGGGGGCTAATTTTCAGGTATCCTTCAAGCAGGGTGTTCATGACTGCAAGCTTTTTACAAAAAACATTTTGAAATGCTTTTTCTCAGAACTTTTAATTACAAGTTTTTTCCTCAGATTTTTATCTGGCTGTTTTGTTATATGCATGCATATATTTATATATCTCTATATAACTATATCTATTATTCTGAATGTTCTGAGACTGGCTTCCTCTCTTCTATGACCATTTAGGGATCTAGTCTGATTCTGTCTTAGCCACTGAGAAACATTTTAGTGTGTTCACTTCCTTTTCAAGCTGTGGAAAACATTCTCTTTTCTATCCAGAAACCGAAGTATCTGTGTCATGAACAGCAGGGATCAAGACTCAACTCCCCTTGAGTACAGGTTACTGACAGCACCATTGCACAGATCTGCTTGCCTCTGATCTGCTGTCCTTCCTCCATGGATCACAGACTTTCAGACAGCACCATGGGTGCCTCTGAAGGCACCAGCAGCTTGGGTGGCTTCTGCTCTCCTCCTTTCCTCTAATTACATATTCTCCCACTGCAGTAACTGCTGGATGTTGCAGCCATGTCTCCTCAGCCAATTGACTTGTAGACTACTGTACGTTTTTCTACAGAGTTTGTCTGCCCTGATTCTCTATTTTGCTACTTTTTCAAAACAATTGTCTGTTTCTCTCCTGATATGCACAATAAGATATCAGTGGTATCCAGACAGTCTAGTCATGAAGGACCACATAGCCATTATTACTCAAAACATTCTGCAGAAAGTTTCTGAAACACATGCCCATGTCAAACAAAATAATAACATGAGAAATGAATCAACTTGCTGTGCATCTTGCAAGGTGCTCCCCAGGTTAGACTTCACTTCTAAGAATGTAAATCAGGGAAGTGTGTGCCACAAAATGCATAATAGGAACTGCATCCTGACTGTATGTTGGTGGGCTAGCTTCTGAGAACATATTTTCCTTTAAAAATTAGTTTCTCATTCTTTTCCAGTGGAAAAACTTGAAAACAGAAAGACAAGAAAAATATGATATGATTTATTATTTTTTCCATTCAGGCAGCCTAATGAGGTTAAACTGTCCCTCCCCCACAGTTTCAAGTATCAGTTCTGTAGATTGGTGGCTAGGAATGTTTGTGGTTGAAGCTTGTAATTAGTAAATTTTGATTTAGAAAAACTGATTGAAAATCCAATTTATACATATTCTGTGAATCAGGATAGACATACTCTCACAGACAAAGACACACACACCTAGAGAAAATAAGATCTAAGTGATAGAGATCTTAAAGAATTGTATCCTAAAGTCGTATATACATTAGAAATACAAGAACGAGCAAGACAGAAACTTGTATTGGGGCAACTTGGCATAAATGTGTAAAAGCACTTTGCTCTAACACAGAGATGGGGACCGTGCCACCCTCCAGATGTTGTTGGACTCTAATTGCCATCAGCCCCAACCAGCCTGGCCAATGGTCACAGTGGGAGTTGTCTCATAACATCCAGAGTTGGACAGCATTCCAAAAATCTTGATGTTGAGTTTATCTGTCCAGATTTTTTCTAATTCCCATCTTGCTCCTTCATATAAATGAGAAGTGAGTTTTTCCCTCTGGCTCTGCTAACAATAAGAACAATTTTTGCATATTGGTAGTAGATTACCTTCAAAGGCCCTTAAATCTCTGTCATTCTGTGTGAATTATATTAGTTGTCACTTGGGTACTTGTAACTGACAGGGAATTCTGGGATCTGTTGGACCTGGGGTCCTTGAGGAAATTTTAGACACCGGGTTGCAGCGAAGGTAGGCCTTTATTGGTTACGTGCGCACGGTCAGTCTCCCTTGAGTGTGGTGGAACGCTGCAACATGGCACAGCTTGCCTGGGTTTTTTATACATTCCAGGACAGAGACATTAACATATCTCAGTCAGGGCACTACACATAAACATTACATAGAGGTTACACTGTATACATGATTTCCTAGCCAATCAGGTAATATTCAGCACTTCTCATACCAGCATATTTATACTAGGAGCCAATACATTCCAGTATTAATCCTTCTGAGGCCTTGGAGAGCACAGAGATGTACCAGTGTTCTGTTCCCCTTATCTTATCTTATTGAGCCAAGCTGTACGATGAATACTAAGTTATCATGGCTACATGTGCGTAACAGGGAGGGAAGACAGCACCAAGGAGAGGATTTTTAGCTGGCCTGCTACACTATTTAAAATATTATAAATTCAGAATATAAGTTCAAAGGTGATCACTGTAACTGCCCATCAACTGATGGGTTGGTTATAGCAAACACTTTTGAAGGTATGCTCCCAGTGCCAATCAGCTGATTGGAGGTGAGAGCTCCCATTCAAAGGGGTTTACCCCATTAATGCAAAGGAGATTGCATTAAACTGCTTGCTAAAATGGGGTGGAAGTGGTAAAAAGCTCTGGTGTGAGTGCCCCTTGAAAGGGGCTTGCCCTGTTAGTGCAAAGCAGTTTACACTGAAACCACTTGCTAAAATGGGGGGGATCCATTTTAGCAAGTTGTTTTGAAGTAATGGAGCAAGCCCCTTTGAAGGTACTGTCCCACTGACAATCAGTTGGTGGTGGGAGCATGCCTCCAGAGGGTCTTGCCATGCAAAGTAGATTGAAACTGCTTGTTAAAACAGAGCTCCCTCCCCATTTTAGCAAGCGGTTTCACTGCAAACCACTTTGCACTTATGAAGCATGCCTCTTCAACAATTAGCAAATGGTTTCAGTGTGAACACTTTAGAACAGACTATTAGAGTGTTCCCAAGGGCAAACTCCCTAGCACAGTCAACCTCCTTGGGTCTCCCTGTCAGCACTAATCAGCTGATTGGTGCTGAAAGGAAGCTGTGCTTGTAAAGGAACAATAGGCTCCTGATTGTTCAATTGTAGGCATGTCTGTACCAGCCCCGCAACTGATATCATATGTGGTGTCAGGTGTGGAGGTAGGTGGGTGTGATTTGGAGAAAATGGCCTCACAGGCCAAACTGCGACCCCTGTTGCACCTAATTAGGCTCATGTGCTGGATGATCCCCCATCCCTTATCTAGATCTTCTCTGGAATTACTGCCATGCTTTTAGCGGTTTAATTTTTAATATACCTAGAACTCTTGCTCCTCTATTATACTCAAACTGCTTTACACAAATCCCATAGTAATAAGAATTTTCCAAGCATACACATTTTTTTGCATATTAATTATAATGTCATCTTGAAATGTCTTCTCTTAAAAAAAACCCAGATAGCATTTGCTGTTGGAGTTGGGCAGAAACAGCAGGACTGTCTAGATGTGTGTGAATGAAGTGAATGTTCCAGGTATTGTTAAGCTTGGGAGGAGACAAGAATACATTAGCCTGCAAGACATATATTCGAAATACTTTTAAAATACTGTTGGTTAATTGATAGTTAAATATGCTAGGTGGGAAACATATTACGTTTTAACAGATGAGGAATCTGAAAATAACGTTTGGGTGTAAACAAAGAAACTCTTTTAGATACTGGTAGAAATTTTTTTGAATAGTACCTGCTCCTTTTGACTCACTCCAATTGTTTATTTTTAAAATTCTTTTTATTCAAAATTTCTAGACAGTTTTTAAAGCTGCCCACTGCATTTTTGACTGAGTTTTGATGCTGAAGTCCATCAGTGTTCATATCTATTTTCCATTCCCATCTCAGCTCTTCCATGCCTTAAAGAAAGATCAGAAGTAAATAAAAGTAGATATTATGGAGACTTTTCTCTATTATTGACCTTTAGTTCCTAATAAGGAGATTGGGCTATGATAGTTCTCTGCAGAGAGTGCTGCTTTTATCCAAATTTGATAGAGAAGAGACATAAGACTTAAATTAGAGGATTAATTGGAAACCTCTTAGGTGCACTTAGTTTCTGGATGACTGGATCAGAGTCCTCTTGAAAGGTCAATTAGTTATTCAGTTATCTTTGCTGCTGTGCAAAGGTACAAACAACATTTTCTGTTTATTTACTACTTAAAATCTTTTTCTTTTCTCTTCATTAAATAGACTGCTAGTTTAAGAGCATAAAATTGTATTCAGTAGCTCGTCCGTTAATCTTGGATTTAAACATCTAATTGCCATTTAGAAAAATACTCACAGTCAAGTAAAACAGAATTGTGTTCTGTAATATATTTGTTCCTAAGTAGTAATGCTTCTTTCTGCTTAGCTGCACATTTAATTGGTAATAATTTTAAAAATATTATTTCCTGGGAACTGAGTGATTCAGGAAAAAATAGCAAGCATTAACTAAGATCTTTTCACCTCTGGATTAATCATTTCAATGTGACTGAAAAAATATTTTTCTCTGGTTATAGCTCAAAATGAACATGTAAAAGGATTCAGTGCTTTTAGCCCAGTTTTCACTGGACAATGAAATCCCCCGTCTCTATGTGTTAGCGCTAATTGACAATCAACTTGTCAAAGGGCCAATGAATAAGTTGTCTAAGACATCTCTGTCCTTTTCTTAGCACTGAGGTTGTCCATTTGTTTCTGTTTTGAAACGACCATTAAGATAAAGCAAACGGGGCACTAGATAAGAATTTGTTAGAGGGTGGGATGCTTCTGTTCTAGCTATCCATCCTATTCTATCTCTCCAGTTTCCCTCACAACCCAAAAATCAGTCGACATTTTGTGCTTACTGAAGATTCTCAGTCTCACTGGGCTGTTTGCTCCCCCTGTATCTGAACCTCCCGCTTTTGGGTTTTTGTATGTAGGTGAGTGGGGTGGGCACACTTGTGCCCAATCCCAGCTGCATTGATTTTTTTCATATCTGCATTAATGTGTATGGATAGCTCTGTTTAGTATCCAGGGTCATTTAAAAATACTTTTCAGTTTGAACTGGGAGGTTATCTATCTAGATAATTAGGTGGTTCTTTATACAAATGTAATGCTTGGGTCACCCAGGGCTGGGTTCAGTATCTAGAGGATATCTTCTCTTACATTAAAGTCTGGTTCAAGCCACCACCCAGGAAACCTGGGACTCCAGTTTTGATGTCTCAGTAGCAGTCTTCCCTCAATACACACTCCTAAGATCTGTGCAGGCAATGATTTTTATTCAGCTAACAATCAACAGTGAATCAACAGGAGATTAGCAACATAGGGAACGTTACAAAAATATACTGTAGTCCAACACGTCCCATCTTCTCCCAAGGTCCAGCTGTGCCAAAGGAAGTCTGTGCCCTTAGGTCTTACTCACAGTCAGTTCAGTGCTACAGCCAAGGAATGGGATTCTTCTGGATTCAGAATTTGAAAGTGTTGCAATATCTCATTCCTGCAGAGAGGCTGCCTCAACTGGGGTGCATTGCAATGAGGAACCTGAAACAGCAGGTGGCAGCAAAGAGGCTTCTGTGCCTGTGCAGCTCCAAGCCAATGGGAATCGCTAAGCAGGTCCAAGGTACTAGGGTAGCTCTAAGCTTCCTTTCTAGGTGTAATTTCAACTAGTAGTGAGTGATTCAGCCAGGAAAACTTAGCAATTCCCTATTTCAAGCATTTTCCAGAGGAACAGTTCAGCTTTTCAATCTTTTCTTCCCTTCATGAAGGGAAAAATAGTTCCAGTCTTTCTTTGATTTCATAGAATCAGAGAGTTGGAAGGGGACTTGTAGGCCATCGAGTCCAACCCCCTGCTCACAGCAGGAAATCCACAGCTACAGCATCTCCCGCAGACAGCTGTCCAGCCTCTGCTTGAAGACATCCAGCGAAGGGGATCCCACCACCTCCCTAGGCAGTCGGTTCCATTGCCGAACTGCCCTTACTGTCAAGAAGTTCCTTCTAATGTCCAGTCTGAATCTATGACCCCTGCTCTCTACAGATCACTTTTGTTTGGGATGAACCAGCACCCATCAGCATTCTTACTGAGGGCAGCTAGCTGTTGCAAAGCCACAAGTAGCCTAGGCACTCTTCCGTTCATTAACTTTTCTCAACAGTTACAATAAACATAAAGTGCAACTCTATCCAACATGCAAATGTTGCATGCTGGGTTTGGATGCTTTCTCTGTACTTTCTGCTTCCGGCATTTGGTGTTCTTTTCACTACAGTTTTACACTTGTGTGTGTGTGTTTAAATGTTTACCTCCTACTTTTCCAGCCACTCCATTTTATTCCCCACTAGGAATGAGATTCCCCCCCTCCCAGTTGATCCAGTCTGCCTCACTCACCCCTGGCATTATGGAGAAGGAGGAGACAGAAAAGAAGAGACCCTCCCTGGGTGGAAGGATAGAATAGCTGCTACAGCAAAAGCCTCCCGTAGCAGAGCAGAGGAGGAACAGGAAGAAGTGGCACCACACTGGGGCAAGCAACAGGCTGCAGGCTAAGGTGGGTGAAAAATCTGCTTACTTCTGACCTTGGGGGGGATTGGAAGTAAGTGGACATTTGCCCATTGCAGCCTGCAGCCTGGCGCTTGCCCTGTGGTGTGGTGCCTACTCTTCCGGTTACTCTGCCTCCTCTGTGGTCTGGCTCTGCTAGAGAGGCTTTTGCTGAGGCTGCTGCTCTATCCGTCCATCTGGGAAGGACCCCTTCCCTCCTGCCTCCTCCTCTTCCTTGATGCAGGGTGAGTGGGTCAGAGCAGATTGGTGGCAGGAGGTAAATCCCATCCCTATTCCCCACCTACCCAGCTGTCAATTTCCAGCCTCTCAAGCACCATTACATGTAAGCAAAGTTATGAGTAGTAATGTAGGTGAACTGCCAAGCCCTGTCCCCTCCAGCACATCATGTTAGTCTCTTTTTCAGTCCTCCATGATTTTGAGGGCAAAGGTTTGAAGTAGAGAGCCTTCCGTTTTTGTGGCAGAGCTTGGAAGATTACTTTTAAAAAGGAATAAGTTACAAGTACTGTTACATGGCCCCCAAAAGGAATAAATTACCATTACAATTGTTCTGAAAGGAATTGATTATTTTACCATTACTCAAAAGTAATCACTACAATTACACTTAAGTTACTTTAAAAAGTAACTTTTGGGCTCCTGCCGGTAGAAAGGGGAAGATATGAATGAATGAATGATAAATAAATAAATAAATACTAGAGTTCCTACAAGGTGCTGGCCTTGGCTGCTGCACACTTAAGTCACCTAAAACAACATTTAAAATAAATACACACACAGGGGGTAGTAGAATAATTCTTTTTAATCAATCAATCAATCAATTTTATTGCTTTTAGCCAATGGCTATCGCAAATACAAATGCAGATGAGGTACACAAAGTGATAGAAAAAACATTAAAAATCCGGGTTAATGGCCATCGTAAGATAGCAGTGGTGGTCTCTCCACTGGGAAGGGAGGTGGGAAGGGAGGCAGAGGCTGCTGCTCAGCTCTTTGCATGTCAAACCAAGTGCAACCCCCCTCCCACATACTCTCAGCCAGCAAGCACAATCTCTTTCACTTAACCACCTCCCGGACCCTGCCCTGCCCTGCCCTGTCACCAACTAAGGGACACCCACCCAAGCAAACATTTTCCCGAGATGCAAAAAAATTAAAACACTGCAAATGCAGCAAAGTAGTCAGGGAGAGCGGTGGAGGCTGCTTTGCGTGCCAAGTGTGTGCGCGCACACACACCCCACACAAACACACGTTGTCATCTTTTACCTTTACAGTTCTTTATCTCCATTCTGCTGCTGCCTCCTTCTCCTCCTTTATCCATGTTCTTGCCCTCCGGCTCTTTTCTCCCTCACTCTATCACCGTCCATTTTTTTAAACAATTGTTTTCTCCACTCCACCCGTGTCTCACTCTCCACCTCCTCCCTTGTCACCTCCTACCCACCCACGGAGCACAAGGAAAGAGGGATGCTGCACAGAAGCCGAGTTTGAGGCACATGATTTTCATCCACAAATCAGAGGAGCAGAAGACTTTCCCTCTCCAGCCTCGGTCTCTGCCTCTCCCCAGCCCACAACAGCCAGCATTTTATCCCCACTGAACAGGTTTGGTCTTCACTGGGTTGTCATTTGCTCATTTGTCATACTTCTCTAGGTATCGTGCCCTTCATTTTTAAGGTTTAGATTTTTTTTTTTGTATTTTTGCAAACCTCTGAATTTCTCAAGTTTTTTTTTATTCTTTCCTCCTGGTCATGGCTATTGCTACATAAGTACAGGTACCCTTCCATGAAGATCACAAATGGAATATTAGATTGTCACAGTGACAGGTTTAAGAAGCAATGAAGACAGTGTCATTCTCCTCTTTTTTCTTCTTCCACCATTTGTTTTAACTAGATGGCATTTTTGCAAAGGCAAAGAAATCTACATAAACTATATACTATATAGTGGCTGTATACTATAGCCAGCATGGATTTTTCACATTCCTCAATGTTAAATTGAAAATACCCCGCCCTGCCATTCTGATGCTTCCCATAAGCTCATTTCAAAACAAAACTGTACAAAACACATAGTCCTGGTCTCAGCAATGCTTTGCTTAAGAACACTCTAAGTTTTCATGGTGATACACAAAACAGTCAGAGAGAATCGAGAGTTCAAAGTGTAAAAAGAGAGAAAAAAAATCCAGACCACTGTTGGACTTTTTTCTGTTAGTGGTCTCATAATTTGTTGAAATTAATTAAAAATCAGCCTTGTTCACAGAGTGCCTGTAATCCTATTACTGACCCTGCCCCATATTCTGACTTTCATCTTCTGCAGTTTAAAAGTTTAAAAATGCATGGCTGATTTTTGATTAATTTAAGAAATTTAACATTCAAGTCTATTATTATGTCGGGCATGCTCAGTAAGAACCAACTGCCAGTTTTCTAAAAGCCGGACTCACAGTTGTTTGGCTTGGCTTATCAGGGGGCCACACCCACACCAGACCTTTATGTCACTTTAAACAGTCATGGCTTTCCACAAAGAATCCTGGAAATGTAGTTTGTGAAGGGTGCTGAGAATTGCTCCAGTTTCAAAGTTGTGTTTGCATTTGGTTTAGACTCCCTTACAGTTGGGTTGCACGGCTAGCTAATAAACAGGTCCTTCCCTTCCAGCCTTTCAAGGATACATTTTACAGCCAGCTTAGGCCCCAAAATAATATCTATTCTGTTTCGTACACAACTATGTAAAATATTTACTTCATCACGGCCAGGGAGAAGACCCATTATGTCGCAATATTGAGATTCAGTGTCATCTTACACTTTAATATGAAGTTTTTATGAGAATTTTAAACAAAATACAAAGAACTTTGTTAAGCAATGTGGCAGGGCCAGGGCAGGGCCAATAGTATGCACAGGAACTGAGGCAGGGGGGCTTTGCTTTGTGGGGACCTGGGGAAAATTGCCCCAGTTGCCTTTCATCCTCTGTGCAGCGCTGCAGTGTTACCAAGTTGTATGGCTTGTACAGGATTGCAGAACATAGCAGTGCAACAGCCCATTTCCCCAGCAATGTCTATAAAAAGGGCCCAGAGCAAGCTACCTCTTACTTCTGCTCTGCTTTCAGTGCATTCCTGCTCCAGTTCTAGGATCCCAATGAAGTCTCTGTCATGTGGTGTGGGTGGTTCTTAAAGGATCACTCTCATGGAGTTGCAGGCCTATATTCTTTATTATGCTGAGCACACATAGAAAATAGCTCTTGCTGCAAGCTCTCCTCCCTGAGCTCCAACACTCCCTCCTCAGCGACAACACTCCCTCCTCCTACAAGAAGTAGGCTCTCTGTTGGAGTGGTGTAACTAGTCTTAAAGGGGAAGGTCTTTGCCATGATGCACAGTGTCTAGCAGACCAACTAATGAACTTCAAGCACAACAATAGCACAACAATATGTTCCACATGAATATTGCAAGTAATGTTATACAATGCATTACAATATATATTGTAACTGCTATTCCCCCATGAAGAAATGTGTGGAGTTCATCATCATGCAGGGAATGTGGCTATGCTATGCAGAGGCAGTTGTCATACCAAAGAGCTTGCAGAAGCCCTTGATTCTGGTGCCACGTTCAAGGAGCCACCGTGTAAGTGCCAGAGGCAGTTTGAATGTGAGGGTCAGAGCTTCACATTCAGAAGAAATCTTCAAAAGGGAGTTCTATACTCTTGTCAACGCTGCTCATGTTTCAATTGAAGAGCAATTTGAGCAGCTTGAATCTCACAGGAATACATGGGAATTCTTGTACAACCTTAAAAAGCTACCAGAAGAGATGCTTTCCACACACTGAATGGATCTACACAGAGCCCACACTGACTGCAACCACTCCAACACTGATGGTACAGATCTTTGTGTTGAGCTGGATCCTCTCCATCACATTCTACCTCCTGGAAAAGGCTCACCATGAGATGTCCTACAGTACATCCATGATACCAAAATGACTGGTATCTTCCCAAACGCCTGGGTAGCACTACAGATTCTCCTGACATTTCCATTTACAGTTCTCAAAATTGAAGCTCATTCAAAATATACTTGTGATCTACCATGGCAGATGCAAGGCTCACATCACCTGCTGTCTTATCCACTGAGAATAACATTGCTGAAAACCATGATCATCTCACCCACCACATTACAATTTGTACAAGCCAAAGCTCGAAAAGCCACATTTTGAGCAGTGGCAGGGCACTGTGGTCTATGGCTTAATTTTATTTACATAATGTTTGTAGTACTTGAAAAGCTCCATAACATTGCCTCAAAGTAAAGCTGTCTTCCACTGATTTTTTCCTAGCGCAAATGGCATCAAAGAGGAAATTGAAAAATAAACATCCTTTAAAGATAATTGAAGATCATTTTTGTAGTTAGTACCCAAACAACCTGTAGAACCTTGACAAAATGGTTACAGACACTTGATTTTAGCCACCCTAGCTCACTGCAGATGGTGCAGTCAAATAACACAAAAATTGAGCTCAGCTTAGCACACTCTTCCGCTCAGGTTGGTGCCCCCTTCAGCTCAGCTTGGTGCCTCCCCTTAACTTGGTGTCCTGGATAACTATCCAGCTTGCCTACCCCTAAGGCTGGCCCTGTTAATAGTAACCATATTGTCTTAAAGGCCTAATACGTTGCTATAGCTATTTCATTGTAATCAAAGAAAAAAATGTAGATTGTACCCAGACAGGCTGCCTGAAAGTTAGGTAAACTGCCATGATTGTAAGATTACACAGGTATTAAATTAATCTTGGGGATTTGTGAAATTATGATGGGATGAGATGGTGGCTTCAGGTTTCTAATGCGTGTCCCTCACCCTGTTTGTCAAGGAAAACTTCCAGATGCTAAAAAAAGAAAAGTGAGAGGTGACTTATCTGTGTCATCATGAAAGTGCCCCCAAATTATTCTGTAAATAAGTTAAAAAGTTATTTTAAATTAGTGAAACCTTACTGTTTTGAACTGTAATGTGATTCAAGAACTATTCTAATAAAAATATTTTTCATGAAAAAGCTAAACTTCGTATCAGTTATGTTATGTAATCTGGCAATTGTATTCAGGCAAAAAAAAAAAGTAAACTTTGCCACTTCCTAATTTTATCTTGTAAGCTACAGCAAATGAATTCACATAAGTATTCTGAAAATATCACCAGTTCTTTTGTGAAAGTGGGGGAGTGAATTTTCACTGAAGATCATTGTATAATTTTTAAGGCAGGACTATTATGTATCAATCCAAAAAACAGAGTTTCAGACTCTCCCTCTCTCTGCCATATAGCTTAAAACAGATAGTAACAACTAGAGTGGAAGAAAATTAGTACAGAAAAGATACTAATGTCTAATTACTAAGGCAATAATGCAATCAATGGGAAGTAAATCAAATACAGTTTAGAATACTATTAAAATGCCTATTTACATTTTCGTTTAACAAGGGTTTCAGTAATTACATTTCAAGCGGAAATGTTTCTACTGTCACCTGTATCCAAAAATGGTTTGTGTTGCCATTTAATTAAAAAAACAGAGCAAAGTTTTAAACTCTTTGATCAAATTGATAACCTTCAGTTGTGATTCATGCAGTTGGTGAAATATCTCCTCAAATAAAAAGTGCTGAAGGAGAAGACCTTACAGGAAAGGAGCTATAGTGAAATCTGAGGTCTCTAATTAATTAATTAATTAATTAGCTTTGCTTGCTGAGTCTACTTCCTTTCTCTTTTTTTTGGTAAGGTGCTTTCATTGTTACCAATACATTATTTATTTATTTATTTATTAGCTTTATGTCTCACCTTTCCTCTCAGTAGGAGCCCAGGGCGGCAATACTACATTATGCTAAAGTTGCAGTGGTCTTCTGGCTGGTGTGTTCAATCTATTTTTATTTTTAATGATCTTCCTGCTCATCTGCCTTCCCTCCAAAAAAGCACAAGAAATTGAAAGTTCCTGTATCTAATTTACAGTTTATTACATACTAAACCACCTCGCAAGACTTCTCACCTACTACAAAATGTGTTTTATGAAGGTACATTCATTACCAAAAATTGCACAAAAAGATTTTTTTTAAATCCTATTTGCATCTAGTATTAAAATCAAGATTATAGACATTGACAAAGTCTTATCTGAAAGGAAATAAAAGATAAGATATTCCTAAAGAGGGGTTCACCAAGAAAGGAAAGGTGATTACTAGAAGGTGTATAATGAAATAAACAGGAGGTATACGCCAAGTTTATTAAGATATCACATACAGAACATCTGAACACAAGGTAACATTGGTAAAACAGTTCTTAAATCGATTTGCTGGCTGGGTCCCAGAGGAGAACAGGCTGTGGATCTGGATCCAGGGTAAGACTCTAAGTGGGGGAAAGTTTGGTTTTGGAGGGTCCCCCTGAGTGGGAGGCAAGGGGAAGGAGCATAATTATAGAACTAATATCATAGAATCATAGAATAGTAGAGTTGGAAGGGGTCTACAAGGCCATCAAGTCCAACCCCCTGCTCAATGCAGGAATCCAAATCAAAGCATTCCCCACAGAGGGCTGTCCAGCTGCCGCTTGAATGCCTCCAGTGTCGGAGAGCCCACTACCTCTCTAGGTAATTGGTCCCATGGTTGTATGGCTCTAACAGTTAGGACGTTTTTCCTGATAGTCGAAATCTGGATTCCTGCAACTTGAGCCCATTATTCCGTATCCTGCATTCTGGGACGATCGAGAAGAGATCCTGGCCCTCCTCTATGTGACAACCTTTCATGTACTTGAAGAGTGCTATCATATCTCCCCTCAGTCTTCTCCAGGCTAAACATGCCCAGTTCTTTCAGTCTCTCCTCATAGGGCTTGGTTTCCAGTCCCCTGATCATCCTTGTTGCCCTCCTCTGAACCTGTTCCAGTTTGCCTGCATCCTTCTTGAAGTGCGGAGACCAGAACTGGATGCAGCATTCAAGATGAGGCCTACCCAGTGCTGAATAGAGGGGAACTATTACTTCACATGATTTGGAAACTATACTTCTGTTAATGCAGCCTAATATAGCATTTGCCTTTTTTGCAGCCACATCACACTATTGACTCACATTCAGCTTGTTATCAACGACAATTCCAAAATCCTTCTCACATGTCATATTGCTGAGCCAAGTATCCCCCATCTTATAACTGTGCATTTGGTTTCTTTTTCCTAAATGTAGAACTTTGCATTTATCCCTGTTGAATTTCATTCTGTTGTTTTCAGCCCAATGCTCCAGCCTATCAAGGTCCCTTTGAATTTTGTTTCTGTCTTCCACGGTATTAGCTATGCCCCCCAATTCTGTATCATCTGCAAATTTGATAAGCATGCTCTGTACCTCCTCATCCGAGTCGTCGTTAAAAATGTTGAAGAGCACTGGGCCCAGGACCGAGCCCTGTGGTACCCCACTCGTTACTTCCGCCCAGTTTGAGAAGAAACCATTGATAAGCACTCTTTGAGTATGATTCTGGAGCCAACTGTGGATCCATCTAATATTTGTTCCATCCAGCCCACATTTATCTAGCTTGCTAATCAGAATATCTTGGGGCACTTTTTCAAAAGCTTTACTGAAGTCGAGATATATTATGTCCACAGCATTCCCACAGTCTCCAAGGGAGGTTACCCGATCAAAAACTGAGATGAGATTAGTTTGGCAGGATTTGTTCTTCATAAATCCATGTTGGCTCCTAGTAATCACTGCATTGCTTTCAAGGTGCTTACAGATTGACTGCTTTATAATCTGCTCCAGAATTTTTCCAGGAATTGATGTTAGGCTGACTGGTCTGTAGTTCCCTGGTTCCTCCTCCTTGCCCTTTTTGAAGATAGGGACAATATTAGCTCTCCTTCAGTCCTTCGGCACTTCATCAGTCCTCCACAATTTCGCATAGATAGTAGACAGTTCTTCAGCCGCTTCCTTCAATACTTTAGGATGCAGTTTATTGGGCCCTGCCGATTTGAACTCATTCAAAGTGATTAGGTATTCCTTGACTGTTTGTCTGTCAAGCTCAAGCTCCAATCCTGCCCCTTCTACTTCATGTTTCCTGTGAGGGTCATAGACCCTTTTTTGGGAGAAGACTGAGCCAAAGTAGGAATTGAGCACTTCTGCCTTTGTCATCTGTTATCATTTTGCCTTCCTCATTGAGTAGCTGTACCACCATTTCTTTTCTCTGTCTTTTACTATGGATGTACCTGAAGAAAGCTTTTTTGTTGCTTTTAGCATCCCTTGCTAACCCTCAGCTCATTCTCAGCTTTAGCCTTCCTGATGCCATCCCTGCAATTCCGTGATACCTGCCTGTACTCTTCTTTTGTGGCCTAGCCTTCTTTCCACTTCCTGTATGTGTCCTTTTTTGTTTTCAGGTCATCTCTAAGCTTTTCGTGAAGCCACATTGGCTTCTTCTGCTGTTTCCCCCCTTTTTTCCTTGTTGGAATTGCTTGCCATTTCGCTTTTAGAATTTCCTTTTTTAGAAACTCCCACCCGTCTTGGACTCTTTTTCTCATTAGTGTCGCTTGCCATGAAACCATACTTACAATTGTTCTGAGTTTATTGAAATCAGCTTTCCTGAAGTCCAGGGTGCATGCATGCCTACTCTCAGCTTTTGCTTCTGTTAAAATCATGAATTCAGGTAGGGGGAGAAGGAGGGCAGGGAGGGTAGAAGATTGGGTGGGTGGGCACTGGGCAGAGGGGAAGCCCTTTCCTTTCCAAAAGAAAAACATTGTGAACAGTATCATTCTTTTTCAGGGTTTCCTCCACCTTTTTATTCTATAGCAGGCACATGTAGCCTCCCACCCAAATTTAAACCAAAGTAGTCCCTGGCCACATCCACACCAGATCTTTATTTCACTTTAGACAGTCATGGCTTCTCCCAAAGAATCCTGGGAAGTGTAGTTAATGAAGGGTGCTGTGAGTTGCTAGGATATGCCCTGTTCCCCTCACAGAGCTTCATTCAGAGCGGCTGATTGTTAAACCACTCTGGCCACTTGAGCTATATCAGGGGAATAGGAGTCTCCTCTCAGCCCCCTTCACAAACTACACTTCCTAGGATTCTTTGGGGGAGGCCATGACTGTCTCAAGAGAAATCAGAGTCTGGTGTGGGTGTGGTCCCCTGATTAGCCAAGCCAAGCAGCTGTGAGTCTGGTTTTTAGAACAGTTGGTTCTTACTGAGC
Organism: Rhineura floridana; assembly: GCF_030035675.1. Lineage (NCBI taxonomy): Eukaryota > Metazoa > Chordata > Lepidosauria > Squamata > Rhineuridae > Rhineura > Rhineura floridana. The sequence continues at coordinate 138,401,119 of NC_084481.1, read as the reverse complement.
ATGCCCGACATTATCATTGAGTTCAACCCAAAATTTCTTAAATTAATTAAAAATCAGCCAGGCATTTTTTTAAACTTTTAAACTGCAAAAGATGAAGGTCAGAGTATGGGGCAAGGTCAATAATAGGATTCCAGATACTCTGTGAACATGGCTGATTTTTAATTAATTTCAACAGATTATGAGAAATCTAACAGAAAAAAGTCCAAAAGGGCTCTGGTTTCTCTCTCTTTTTACAATTTGAACCCTCGATTCTCTCTGACTCTTGTGTATCACCATGGAAATTTAGAGGGTTGTTAAGCAAGCGTTTCTGAGTTCAGGACTATAAGTTTTGTAGGGTTTTGTTTTAAAATGAATTTATGGGAAGCATCAGAATTGCATGGGGGTATTTTCAATTTAACACTGCGGAATGTGAAAAATCCATGCTGACTATAGTATATAACCACTCTTGTGGCTGTATAATGAATTCCTGGATATACTCTCTGGTGTGACTCTCAAGTTCATTAGAAACGTATCTTAAAATTCAGATTTGCCATGATTCTGAAGATCATTTTTTTGACATTCATGGCATAAGATTTCAACTGACTTGTAACTACAAAGTAAACTGAATTGGGTGAAATACAATATCAGCTATGTATGAGTAGGCTTTATTGGGATTTATAAGCTACATGATGAACAGGCTCACAGGATAAATCTGCTGTTGGACTTGTATCACTTCAGATCGCAGGTGAGGAATTGAATGTTTAAATGCATCTCCATAAGTAATGTCCCTTTAAAGAATTTTTCATAATATACTAGTTTTGTATATGTAACCATGAGAGTATATGGTGATGTGTTCTACATTTTTAGAATTTATTTTATTTAATCAATTTATATCCAGCCTTTGTACCATAGGACTTAAGACGATTATATTAACCTTGTAAAATCAACCCCCACAAGTTGTTGTTATTAAGTAGATTTTTTTGTCCTTCCTTTTGAAGAAGCTCAGGTTGTCAAGCAGCAAAACAATAAAAACAGTAGAATTTTCAAAGACAAATAACCCAAATAATGTCACCAGAAATGATATCTTACAGAAATTACAAATAAGGCAAATTACACAAAAACAGATAATACCGTCAACTATTTTTTAAAGTAAAACTTCCACCAGTGCTGATTAAAACAAGTGAAAATAAGAAATAGAGAGTAAGGTCTGCAAGACAAAGACTTGCCTGAATAAAAAAGCTTATATCTTTACCAGAGGGCCATCAATGAGGGGAATAAACCCTTACCTATGCCACTCCTGATCATGCCTCAAACATTAGCAGGAGCACAAGAACGGCCTGTTTGACAGACCTCAGCATCCAGGCAGATTTGTTCACAAGAAGGCAAACTCTCAGGTACCCTGGTCCTAAACCATCTAGGGCTTTATAAATTACTGTAATCCTTGTTGTAAGCCACCTTTGGTCACATGGAGAGTTTCCACTCAGTGACTGTGTTCAGATGCAAGCTATTAGCTATGGTTAGGTAAAGCAGCCAGTGCATGAGCTGTGTGCTAGTGCATGCAGCATGAGTACTCCTGCTTTGCCAGTGGTGTAATCATACATTTTGAAGTGCAAGTGCTTATCATGTCAGTCCCCATAACAACATTCCCAAGAACAGCTCCCCTTGCTATAGGTGAGAAACCTGCAGCTAATGATTTGTCCAAGGTCCTGGTCAGTTCTACATGTTTCTAGCTTGATTATGTTCTACCAACCAAGTCTGGACTGAGATTACTTTGTGCAAGTTTACCCTTGCTTTACTTTCTGAAACCTAATCTTGATGAACATGACTCTACCACATTGGCTACTATACCACACAATATTCATAGCCTGCTTTCCTGGAAGCTCAGAGCTTAGCCAAAGTGGGATGAGACAAGTTCCATTACAGTTTTAGTGGTGCCTCTCTCTCTTTCTCTCTCTCTCTCTTTTTTACTGGCCCAGTTTATCCTCAGATGTTCCACATCGTTCTGTTTGTTGGAAGTGCAGTAACAGGGATCATTCAGTTTGTAACTCAAGGGTTAATTCTATTAGTGTTAAATTCAACTACCCAAGATGGAGATGGGTGGAAGTTCGGGTTGCCAGGTTAGAAGCATCCCAAACCCTGAGATTTTGGTGGTGGTGGGGCTAGTAATGTCATTAAGCATGATACATTAAGCATTAACTACACTTGCTTGGAGCATACCACTCAAACAAAAATAATAAATTGTAGATGAGATGATTTGAAGAGTATATGTGCCCAGGAGTGATGGTCCTGGTAGTGGAAGAAATCATTAGGAAAATGGATATATGGGTCTCTAGTACACATGTTGACTCTGGTGACTTGCCTGTCTGATGCTAAGATTCTGGACTGCACAAGATGTCTAAATAAGGTAATAGTGGTGAAGGAAAATCATGGTAATTTGCATGCCAGCACCAATAACACTGAGGAATATGCTAAAGGAGAGGTATTTCTTCTCCCCTTTATTATATACCTTGCTTGCAATTCATAAACAACAAAACCAATCCGAAAATGCAACAACTTTAAAGCCATGACATGTGCCAGTTCTAGTGACACATTCTCTCACAAAGCTTAATAACATGTGACACATTTATATTGTTCTGACTATTCCATGGTAGTGTGTATGTAACAGGCATATAAGAGCTCAAAAGCAGTTGGAATGAAAGTTAGTGCCAGTCTTAGGCTTTTTGGATTTTAAAATGGAGATAGCTTTTTCCATGTTGTGTGTGTGTCTCATTGGAATATTGTACAACAAACCAAGCACAATTCTGTGCTGACTGAACAATGCATAACATGTACAGAGAAAGAAGTAGCATTGCGTATAAATAAGCCTTGTGCTTTTCATTACTGCTTGTGATGGTGTTATGCTCTAAATTGCCTCAAGCCAATGGAGAGGCAGGACAGAATTTTATAAAACAAAACAGAGAATAAGTAGAAGTATAGTGCCTGCTTTCATTTATTTTCATTCTTGTAATATTTTAGATATTATGGTAGAATTTTGGATGTGTTCTGCTTCAAGCTGAATCTTTGTAGTTTTAACAAGAACAGCTGGTATGTTTGTAAGTATGAAATGCATGACCAAAGATTTTCTCCCCTATATTATTTTTTTCTTATTTTTATCAAATTCTTTAACATATTTTAACTTCTGTTAATTCAGATGTGCACTGGGTGAGGTGGTACCATCACCTCAGTTTTCTGAGTTTCCTTGAAACAGGACTCTGTTTCAAACCATCCTTGTGTAAACCTTTTGCCCATATCAAAATGATGCCACATCAGAACAAAGGTCTGTAAAATAACCATATGTTTCTGATCATTGGTTTAATCAGGACATGGGAATAATTTAAACGAAGCAATTTCCAGTTGAAAATACAATCCTATGAGAGAACCGTACCACAAGTTGGCTGCACTTGCCCATAACACTAACCAAAATGCCTGGTTTAATAAAGCAGGATATGCATGAGTGGTGCGCACTTGCCAGCTGCCCATTTCTTGCCACTTTGCTCCTCCCTTCATGCTAGCAGCAAAATAAACCAGGATTCAGCACTTAACCATAAGTTCATGTTTGTGCAAACCCAGAAACTAGTATTAATGGCTTCACAATAAGTCAGGATATAAAACCAAGGTTCAGAGGGTAAGAGGTGAATGGGAATAAGGAGGTATAAGTTTAACATTTGGAAAAGTTCATCACTGGGGCAGCAGTGGAACAGACTGCTTAGAATTGTAGTAGAACCACCTTCATTAGAGGCACTCAAGGGCTAAAACTGGATTAGTACAGGATAGTTCTGTCCAAAAACAGGATGATAGAGTATATTGCTCACCATTCTCATTTTGTAATTCTAGAGACCATACAGATGGATTGTGTACATTTATCAGTGTTTCTGTTGTACCAGCACATCTGTACAAACATTAAGAAAGAAATATGGGTCTGCCAAGCTATCACTATGGCCTATGACTTTCCCACTTACTAGCCAGATACCCACTTGATGTAATTTTTATGAATACTCTTTAAGCTTTTTTCTTTTGTCCCTTTTTTAAGAACAATTTTTCTACTAGTTCTTTTTGGCTATTTTCCCCTTTTACCTCTTATCCTTATACCTCTTTAAGGTCTTTCTTTTTTTCTTTTTTTTGCATGACAGCATTTTATTCCATTAAAGTAATTTGATAAACAAATGTGATTGCATTAATCTTTAATGTTTAGCCATATTCAGAGATGTAGAATTACATTTTGCCAAACTGAAAGGTTAGCGGGCAGGAATGCTGTCTTCTTTTTCTGACCTAATAATTCGTGCAGTTTTGCTGTGAGTGTTACACAGTTCCTGTATGACTTTCAAGGTCACCCTGTTTCAGAGGTGGCAAGAAAATAAGAATTTTTATAGTATTACAATTGTTTTAAACAAAAATGTACATAAATAGCAGATACATATGTTGTCAATACTTGATAGGATGCTTTGAGATACAGGTATCTGTTTTTCTTTTTCTTTGAATGTGCCACACATACAGTCCTTTCAAGCAAAACATTTGCCAATTTTCCTTTATATCTTCATTTTGATTACTTTGTATATCTCATACATCATTGTCATGTTTGCCCCTTCAGGCTTTAACACAGAGATTGCAATTTGATGCCTTCATTGAAGTTATTGCTGAAACAGGGGTATAAGGTATGAATATGCAGTAGCATCTGCAGATGTAAATATCAAAGGAACATTTGTAAGTGTAGTCTCTTAATTCATACATTGAGATTCACATTGTCTTACAACGCAATTCTAATGACAGAAACAGTTGCAACAGGGCACAGAGTGCTTAAACTACAGACATGTTGTGTCTGCTCAGTGTGGAATGTATTGGTTAGTTGCAATCCCCATATCATTAGTAATAGTGTGGAGGGTGTTATTAGTGGTGTTGAGTGGGTGGTAAAGCTCAGCGTGCCTTGTGGTGGGTAAAATGACTTTTGATAGAATGTTATATTGAATCTGTCCATTCCACTCCTGCCACATCTACATCTATTTATGTTCCATGTAACAACCCTGCTTCACACCCGGGACTTACCGGCTTGTGGGGTGTGTTTGCGGCCCGGGTGAATCCGGAGCCTCCATGTTTTGAGAGGGCAAGCACGCTGGACTGGCATGACGTAGTCACGGCGCGCTTTTAGAGGGGGCGGGGCATGCGAGCTTATTTAGTCTCGCGCTGTCCGCCCCTCTCCCTCTTCATAATTTTGGCACCCGCCCTACCCTCCCTCTGCTGCAGTGTGATTCATTTGGTCGCCTCCGGGGCCGAGTAGGAATTTTTGGCTTGCCTGCGTTTTTGCCGGCGGGTTTCTTTTGCCTACTTCATACTGTGGTTAGCAGGAAGGGCATTCAGGGTTAGTACAGGTGTTTTTTATGGTTATTAGGTTGATTTGGCTGTTTGAATTTAATATTTAATGGTCGCTTTATTGAGGAAGTGCGGGAAAGGTTGAAGGTGAAGGGCAGCTAGGTGACACCTTTAGGCACCTTTGGAGGTGATAGGCGGTGCTGGAGGCCTGCAGCTCCAGGTTTTATGGCCTGAGGGCAGGATACGGGTCGCCTTTGGGGCCAACAGGTCTCATCCACCCGGAGTTTCAGGGCACCGGGGGGCGGTGACGCAGGTTGGCCTCCCTATGCACAATTGGAGTGTGGTCAGGGCAAGGGGTTGACAGATTGCACTCCTTCGCCCGACAGGGGTTTTGGTCGCCCAAATAGCTGCAAGCAGGCTTTGCCTGACTCACCAGTTGAATCCCGCACTTATGTTCCCCTTTGCAGGTTCATTATCATAATATGAATTTGGTTTAATAAAGTGGCCCGTTATTTAACTCATCATATTGTGTCTGCGTCTTATTTCACCCCTGGGTCGCAACATTGAATTATTTCACTTTGCTGTATCTGGCAATGATGCAATAAGCCATTTCAGTTGTAATCAAAACTCTCTTACGCCACAGTGAAGAACAGGTGAATGTTCACTGATGTTGTAGCACTGACACTTGTGTCGTTGTTCTGTCATAGAGCTATAAAAACAGAATTTGTAAAGAACTCATTCAAATATTAAAGTGCTCAGTGTGTGTGCCAGTGTTTTTTAAATCTTACAAACTGGGATTCTTTCATAAAATGACAGAAAAGGGGACAGGGTGATTTGAAATTCCATGTTAAGGATCATCATGAAATGAATTGAAAATCAAATGGCAAATATCATAATGCTATTGTGTAATCTATGGTGCAACTGCACTTGGAACTCTGCGTACAGTTCTGGTCACCTCACCTCAAAACAGATATCATAGAATTGAAAAAGGTTCAGAAAAGGGCAACCAAAATACACAAGGGAATGGAGCAACTCATCTATGAAGAAAAACTACAGCATTTGCATGGTTTTAGTTTAGATAGAAGGTGAGTAACAGGTGACATGATAGCAGTGTATAACATTATGCATGGTGTGGAGAAAGTGGATAGAGACAAGTTGTTTTCTCCTTTCCTCATAATCATAACACTAGAACTCAGGGGATCCCCGGCTGGAAGATTCATGTCAGACAAAAAAAGATACTTCTTCACACAACACATAGCTAAACTATAAAATTCCCTCCCACGAGGCAGTGATGGCCACCAACTCAAATGGCTTTAAAAGAGGATTAGACAAATTAATGGAGAATAAGACCGTCAATGACTACTACACCTGATGGCTATGTTCTGCCTCTACAGTTAGAGGCAGTATCTTTCTGAATACTTTGAAAGCTTTTTTTAATAAATGTTTTAAAAGGTGTTTTGTTTTAATGTGTTTTAAAGTTTGTTTTTATGTTTTAAAGTTTTTAGTGCTTTTGTTTGCCGCCCTGGGCTCCTGCTGGGAGGAAGGGCGGGATATAAATCAAATAATACATACATACATACTAGTTGCTGGAAAACTACTTCTGGGCTTCCTATAGGCATCTGGTTGGCCACCATGAGAACAGGATGCTGGACAAGGTGGGCCACTGGCTATTCTTATGACTTTTTTAATGCTGTGGGAGAAAGAGGACCTTAACTGACATTCAAGATGTTCTTTATGATGTTCAAGATGTTCTTTATGAAATTTTAGGACTATAGAATCTCTGAAAGGTCCAACTGGAAGGAGCAGGACATCTACCTGCTCCTATAGTTTCATTTACACTGTTTATTTATTTATTTAACAAAATTTATATACTGCTTACTAGAATAAAATACCTCTATGAGGTTTACAGTCTAAAATATTCATTGAAAATACCAATAAAAAACAAACAAGATAAACCAGTAACTTTAAAACATACCTACTAAAACTACATGTCAAAATTACATGCCTAGATAGGCTTGCTGGAACATATAATGTTTTAGCAGATGCCCCCAAATAATTCACTAATAGGCAAAAAACCTTGTGGGTTACGAACGTACCTATAGCCAACAGATATTTCTATCCAACTTTAAAAAGCAGGGGAATTGGGCAGCTATAGTGAATGCACCAGGGGAGCAGGAGACCTGACCTCCTGTCCGAGATATTGGACTGCCCTACAAATTTGTCAAAATGCAAACACCATTTGGGTTGGTTTTTCACAGTCTGTGTAGCTTGGAAGAATTTGGTAACATGTACATCTGGGCATATGGTGAGTGGTGGCAACACCTGTAATAAGCCCAGATAATAGAAACAAGACATGTGCTGTGCTGATCTTGTTTTAGCAGGGAGGAAGCAACAATATTAAGATGCAGTTGATATTGTTCATATAGTCATTTTAAATATGCTTGATTTACTTTGCAATTTTAGTGAAGTTTCCTATAATAAATCAGGAGGAAGAGGGGGAGGAGGGGAGGGAAAAGGAGGGGATTGGAAGGGGATGGGGATGGGGAAGGAGGGGCAAAGGAAGGGGGAGGGAAGAGGCAAGAGAGAGAGAGGATAGGAGGGAGGAGGAGGGGAAGGCAGTTTTGAGTTCAGTGGGATTTACTCCTGTGCAATCATGCTTAGGATAGGTGAAACTGACTGGGGGAGGGGCAGGGAGGAGGGGGAGGGAGGAAAGGGGAAAGGAGGGTGGAAATTGGGCAGCTGTAATAAATGCACCAGGGGAGCAGGAGACCTGACCTCATCTGTGAAATATTGTACTGCCCTACAAATCTGTCAAATTGCAAACACAATTTGGGTTAACCTTTCACAGTCCAATCCACTTCTTGTGTAGCTTGAAAGAATTTGGTAACATGAGCCTTTGAGCTTATGGTGAGTGGTGGTTTATTGAGTTCAGTGGGATTTACTCCCCTGCAATCATGCTTAGGATAGGTAAAACTGACCATGGGGAGGGAAGCCTGGAGTGGGTGGGGGAGGAGGAAGAAAGAAGAGGGGAGGAGAGGAAGAAGGGAGGAGGAAAGGAGAGGAGAAAGTAAGGAGGGGAAAGGCAGTCTGATCTTTTGCATGCTTATTCAGTTCAATGGGATTTACTCCTATGCAATCATGGCTAGGATACATAAAACTGACCATGGGGGAGGAGGAGGGGGAGAGGGGTGCAGAGAGTAGAGGGAAGGAAGAAGGGAAGGGGGAGCAGAAGGAGTGGGGGGGAGGAGGGGTTTGGAAGGGGGAGGGAAGTGCAAAAGGGAGGTGATGGGAGAGGAGGAGAGGAGGGCAGGTTTGATCATTTACATGCTTATTGAATTCAGTGGGATTTACTCCCATGCAATCATGCTTGAAAATGAAATGGACTGCCTTCAAGTCGATCCCAACTTATGGCCGCCCTATGAATAGGGTTTTCATGGTAAGCAGTATTCAGAGGTGGTTTACCATTGCCTTGCTCTGAGGCTGAGAGGCAGTGACTGGCCCAAGGTCACCCAGTGAGCTTTATGGCTGTGTGGGGATTTGAACCTTGGTCTCCCAGATAGTAGTCCTAGGATAGGTAACACTGACCATGGGGGGAGGGCAGCGGGCGGGGAGAGGAAGGAAAAGGAAGGGGAAGGAAGGGATTAGAAGGGGATGGGGGAGGGAAAGGGAAGTGTGAAGGAAGGGGAGGGAAGGGGCAAGAGGGAGAGGATAGGAAGAAGAAGAATGGGAGGGCAGGTTTGATCATTTGCATGCTTTTTTACTTCAGTGGGATTTACTCCTGTGCAATCATGCTTAGGATAGGTGAAACTGACCTGGGGGAGGGGGAGGGAGGAAGGGGAGGGGGAGCGCAGAAGGGGGAGGGGAGGAGATTGGATGGGTGAGCACTGGGCACAGCGGAAGCCCCTTTGCTTTCCCAAAGGAAAACATTGTGAACAGTATAATTGCTTTTCAGGGTCTCCCCACCTTTTTATTGTACAGCAGGCACATGGAGCCTCCCACCCAAATTTAAACCAAAACTGTCCCTGGTCACATCCACACAAGACTTTTATTAAATTTTACACAGTCATGGCTTCTCCCAAAGAATCCTGGGAAGTGCAGTTAGTGAAGTGTGCTGAGGATTGCTAGGAGATGCCCTGTTCCAGTCACAGAGCTTCAATCAGAGCAGCTGACTGTTCAACCAGTCTGGCCAATGGAGCTCTGTCGGGGAATCAGAGTCTCCTTTCAGCACCCTTCAGAAACTTCACTTCCCAGGATTCTTTGGGAGAAGCCATGACTGTCTAAAGCGAAATCAAAGTCTGGTGTGGGTGTGGCCCCCTGATTAGCCAAGCCAAGCAGCTGTGAGTCTGGCTTTTAGAACACTGACAGTTGATTCTTACTGAGCATGCCCGACACTATCATTGGGTTCAATGCTAAATTTCTTAAATTAATTAAAAATCAGCCAGGCATTTTGTTAACGTTTGAACTGCAGAAGATAAAGGTCAGGGTATGGGGCAAGGTTAGTAATAGGATTACAGGTTCTCTGTGAACATGGCTGATTTTTAATTAATTTCAACAAATTATGAGAACTCTGATGGAAAAAAGTCCAAAAGGGGTCTGTTTTTTTCTGTCTCTCTTTTTACACTTTGAACTCTTGATTCTGACTGTTTTGTGTATTGCCATAACAATTTAGAGGGTTGTTAAGCAAGCATTTCTGAGTTCAGGACCATAAGGTTTGAAAGGTTTTGTTCTTGAAATAAGCTTATGGGAAGGATCAGAATGGCATGGGGGATATTTTCAACTTAACATTGCAGAATCTGAAAAATCCATACTGAATCCATACTCTTGTGGCTGTATAATATAGTGAATGAGCCTGCCTAGTATCACTGGGCAAGGGGTTCCAAAGCTGCCAGAGTAAAGGATCAAATTCTTGAAGTGCGGAATTGTCAGTTCCCAGTCAGGGGAGTCCTTGTCAGAGGAAACCGAGGAGACTCTGGTCTTGGACCTAGCCTTGGATCAGACTCCATCTGAGGGTGTGATGAGGCTGAGGAAGGGCATTGAGACTGAACAAGTCCTCCGCCCAAGTGAGAGACATTGCCTCAGACTCCAACTGGAGACCTGGCCTGGACTCCTCAGGAGCAAAGGACTCCTTGGGAGCAGATGACTGGTTGCAGGTAATTAATAGGGGTCAGCTGAAGCTTAGGGTGTGGATCCAGCATACAAAAACCAGTGCTAGGTTAGACACTATACCAGTTCTGTATCTGACCTTTTGGTTGATCTCCTGTTGACTCTAGTCCTGCCTCCTGCCTTGCTTTTGACTTGCTCTTGCCCATGGATTGCTTAGATCGGTTCTGACGTTGCTTCTTGCCTGACCTCTTTGTTATTGTTGTGGACTCTGTTTGGACTATGACACTGGACAGGCCTGGCATACTGTCTCATTGTTGTCCTCATCTCTGTTATTGCTGGCAAGTCTCCTGAACATTATGTGGCACTTATAAAAATGGCAGTTCTGCCGACCTTGTTGACGAGTGTGCGTTGTTGCGTGAAACAGCATACATTACGTTGAAGTTAAGTTGAGCAAGAAACTTCTTCAGAGCATTAGATCATGTTAAGAGTCTTTATTAAGACATTATGGCCAAAGGCTTAAGAGTAAATACATGTAGAGTTTCTTCAGTCACCCCCCTTCTGGTACATCTCTCTTCAAAGGTAAACACAGAAGAGAACCTCTCAGTTCAGAGGCAATACACAGAAGACTCAGCTTAACACAGATATCTCCTAGAACTTTTCCCAGTCTATCGCAATGGTTACCATAGCAACGGCCTTGGCAGTCCGTTCCCTGACTGGGCAAAGACATAACTCCCCCTAGTTACAGTTTTTCAGACTTGATGGAAAACAGACTCAGTGACAGTGCGGTTCAATGGTCAACAGACCTAAGCAGTCAAATATGGGCTGGTGTGGGGTAAGGTGATCCTTTTGGTCCCAAACTGTTGAAAGTGCAATGTGCCACAAGCAGAGGTCAGTGCAGTGCAGAAGTTTTGTATACAAGTATTGAACTTCAAGAAACATCTGTGCAATTCTACCAGTTTGAGCTTGTTTCTTTCCCCCATTGCAGAGTTGAGGTGGAATGGCTAGCATTGCACATTGACCAAACACAATCATTCTTCCAAAATTATGTGATTTTTGGAAATTAATTCAAATTAACATTTAATTATTTAATTGGTATGCTTTTCTTTGGGTGACACCATTTGAACATTTGTCAGAGTCTGAAGTGATATGGGTGAAGTGGTCAAGGAGAATAAGTCTGAGGAGGTATCTGAAGATAATGAACTACAGTATGTAGGAATAAAGAACTGGGGTGAAAATGGAAGAAGTTCTCAATGTTGATTTTGTCTTTCACAGATGTGAGCAGTTTTCAAACTTTTTCATATCTTAAATCAATAAAAATAAGTATTAGAGCCTTCTCAGATATGGTTCAGCTGATAACTCTCACCTTGTCTGGAATTGCAAAGACCCATGGAAGCCTTAAGGCATTTGACCTATGTGCTCAAGAAAGTCAAAACGCCAGTGAAAAATGTGGAGTCTCCAACAAGACAAATGAAGAAAAACATACAATGGTCCCTCAGGCCTTGTTACTTTGGTTGATTTTAGAAGTGAGCTAAGGAGATGTTAAAAGATTGTACATGTTTCTGCTTATTCTTCCTTAGAAAACCATTGGAATCTGTGTACAGTCATTTGGAGTAAATCCAGTAGTTACTGTGACGCTGCGTTCTTCCCTCCATTTGGTTTGGGGGGACTGATGTTACCTCAGCTTCTGAAGGTCATGCTTGCTATACTATTGTGTAGTTTACATTAACCTGTTACTCTTTAGGTAACTTTATTTGCTTTCTTGGCTTTACACCCTTGCTAGCTGAATCAATGCTGTTGTGAAAAGGTCAGCCACATTTTGAAGAACGTTCACTTTGTAATGGAATGTAAAGCACAGTTTGCAAGCTTTATTTTACACAAGAATCAATTTAAAGCCCCTTGCTGACAGTGAATGTATGGTTTTCCTCTAATGATTTTTCTGTTAATAACACATTTGTATAGACCATGGCACATCTTTTTTCTGTAAGGAGCTCCTTGCTTGACAACAGTGTCCAAACTTACCTTTTAAAAGTAATTAGCACATTGTTGCATTTTGTTTTCTATTTATATTACTCTGTACAAAAGTCCAATGAATGAAGAAATGAATGAAAAGAGGCTCTGTCAAGAAAAATTGCGCCTTTAGTCACTGCAGAGCTACATATTTTTTTGGCAGAGGACGGGGATTTCTCTGCTCTGTTGCAACTAGAGTGATATACATGGTTTTCATTAATTATCATGGGATAATTCCAGTGGACGAAAAATGAAACATCACCACATAGTAAACATTCAAATACACAGGAATTTGTGTTAGGGCAAGTGGAAAGACTCTTCTATCTTTCTGACAAAATTAATATGTGAGTAAATTGTATAAGCTCATCATTTTATACATGTTCTGCTGTTCAGTGTATTTTTCCTGCTCATAAATTTAATAATGATACTCTGACGTTACTTCTTTTCATTAGCTATATCATCCTTTCATATTCAGTTTAACATTTAATTTTAACTTATAAATATCTTCTGGTTCTTATATTGCTTCCTGGATTTCATAATAGGGCAGTACTAGACATTATGAATGTGGGGTCCCCAGTCTCCTGTTTATTTGGTAATGTTGGGGAGGATCACTGCTGGACTTCCATGGGCAGGGCTACGTCAAAAGGCCCAGTGTGCATGCCCCTGGTCCCTCTCTTCTAGGTTTGCCATATTACAGTTCTGGGTATGCTAATTTATTTATTTATTTATTATTTGATTTATTAATGGTTGCATTGTCCAGTTTTTTGTTTTAGTTCCTAGTAATTACCACCAAGAACAGGGGGAGTTAGAACAGCAAAATGGCTAGCCAGTGCGAAATTTGAGCATAAACTTGAAAAATACCTAGCAGTCCCCCTGCCAATGGAACTATGTAAAGCTTACACAAGACTACGCTTCGAACAAATGGATTCGATGATGAAATGGGGAAGATTTCACAGTATACCGGTTCAAGATAGATGGTGTGTCTGCGGAGAGCCATTCTTAGAGGATTTGGCGCATTATATTCTGGAGTGTCAGATATACAGTGACATCAGAGAAAGATATCTTGCGCCTTATTTACAGAAAATGAAATACTGGGGCGTGAAAGAGAAACTTAGTTCCCTGCTACAATCATCAAACCAATATGTGATCCGGAGGGTTGCCACATTTGCAGTGAAGGCCGCCAGATGCAGAGGAAAGTTTCTGGAGCATATTCTGGCCAATTCCAACAGTCAACTGTAAAACGTATTTTATTTATTTATTTATTTATTTATTTATTTATTTAATTACATTTTTAGACCGCCCTATAGCAACAAGCTCTCAGGGCGGTGTACAACAGAGTAAAAACAGATTAAAATACATGTGGGTATGAGTACAATACAATAGAACTCCCAAAACGTACTCTCAGTCATCTCAGTAATGGTACAAATAATAGTCTCTCGTTCTGTTATCAAAATGCTGACTGGCTATATGCTGACTGGCTATATAATAGGCGTTGTCTATTGCATCTGAGTATTGTGGTTAATTTTATTAATGTTTTTTTAAAAAATGGTATAACGATTGGATATTTTGTATACAGTGATTTTCTGCAATGGTCATGGGACTAAGCAATAAACTTATTTGATTTGAATATTTATTTATTTATTTATATCCTGCCCTTCCACTGTTAAAAACAGAGCTCAGGGTAGTTTACAAACATAATAAAATAAAACAATAAAATATACAGTCAATATAAAAAACATAATAAAATTAAATTTAAATTTTTAAACAAGGGAAATTTTCTCCAGTCTTTGCAAAAACAAGAATTGGGCTTTGAATATGTGAAAAGTAATAAAGAAAATGAGTCCTCTAAATATGTGCTGAGGGCATTCTTCATCATTAAATTCTAAGCTTTACTGATTTGGCATTAGGAATAAGACATTTCAGCCATTGCCAGGGGCCAGACAATAAGGGCCAAGAGGAAAAATATCCCATAGTAAGCAAATAACTTTTCCAGGGTAGTGGGTTTGGGGTGGATTGTTCCATTCCTATTAGTATTAAGAAGGAAAAAGTTTGCGTCCTCCACTGTGTTGAATATATATCATCTCTGTGTATGTATATATGTGTGTGTGTGTGTGCATACACACATATACATATATTCACTAATAGGCAAAAAACCTTGCGGTTTAAGGATATGTATTAAAAAATATTTTTTAGCCTATTTTGAATTGCTGAACATAGGCTGTGCCAGTCAACAAATGAGTAAGTCTGCATTCCAATGCAACTTTACTTGGGAGTAAGAACCAATTAACTGTGTGGGCTCAGGGGCTGAAAAATGCAAATACTAATGCTGCAGCCTGTTCTACAGGGAGGTTTGCTTTTATGTCTTGTATTTGTTCAGAGGAGAGAATATTTCATGGATTCAGACCTCTTTATTCTATCTTTCTTGATGGCAGACAGACACTCCCATTGCATTCACCACTTAAGACACGTATCCTGAGACAGAGATAATTGACTCAGAGAGGAGGTCAGGTCTCCTGCTCCCCTGGTGCATTCACTATAGGTGCCCAATTTCCTTACATTTTAAAGTTGGATATAAATATCTGTTGGCTATAGGTACGTTTTTAAAGCACAAGTTTTTTGCCTATTATTGAATAACAATATATGGAGTAGGAGCCTTCCTATGAGCGCTGACAAGTAGGCAGGCCAGGGGGAAGGAACTCTTTGTCATGGCAACAGTTCTGGATTAGGATTGGCTAAATAGTGCAGAGAGCTGACTGGCCACAGAACTGTAGATTGATAGAAATGTTTGCAGCGCTTCTCTGAGTTCAAACATGCATGTGGGACAAGAATAAGCGGCTTTTGAGATTTTTTGGAGGGCAAGTTTAAAAAATTGCTTGACACTCTCATTGGGAAGGCTGTACCCCAGTGGACCAGCCTCCACTGCATGTTAGGGCACCAGTTGGACATAGTCTGAGGCCTCACACCTTGGCCTGTGATCTGCTGGCCCTGGAGTTCCTTTCTAGCACATCCTCCCTTGCTGGGCGTTGGCTTAACTCAAACTCCAGTCAGGTCCTCTCTGCCCTACCCCATTTCTTCTTCCTCTGCTATAAGTCTCTGAAGTCTCACTCTGAACAGCTGTGTCTCTCCCCAGCTGTTCCTTATCTGTCTTTTCAGGCTGCACTGCAGGGAGGAGAAATGGCAGCCCATGTCTTGTCCATATACTGTATTCTTAGGTTTTGTATTAAGTGTTTTTATCTGATTTTGTATCAAAAGTGCTTTTGATGATTTTGAGTCTTAAAGTGCTTAACATTGACTGAATTGTATCCAGGGTTTTATGAGATCATAGAACATTGAAATCATTAGGATTATCTCATGTGGTTGTGCTGATAAATATGTCAAATTCTATTTTATTTGAAATTTTAAAAATTTGGCTGTGTAATTTTGAAATGCCGAAGTCTTCCCTTCTACCCTCTTTTTTTTGGGGGGGGGGGGTCCCAGACAAGCCAGGATCTACCTTTTCAGGCTTTGTTGAAACCCAAAAATTCCAAAATTGGTTGTGAGGCTTTAGGTTTACTAGTGAAGTATTTCTTTGCACTGTATAATTTCTGCAATGAAAGAAACTTATAGAATACTATATCCATACACCAACTAGTTTGAGAATTAGTGCTATCTTTGCCAGAAATACATACATAGCTGTGTGAAATACTTTGGCCAGAATAAAAGCAAGGCTATCATCTGTTAAACCATTTGGTGCTTCAGGGGATAAACTGTGTTAATGTTGTTAGAACACAGCAGAGTCAGATGCTTGTATTTGATATTTTTGATTAAGGCTACACTTTGAAACCTTGGG
Organism: Rhineura floridana; assembly: GCF_030035675.1. Taxonomy (NCBI): domain Eukaryota; kingdom Metazoa; phylum Chordata; class Lepidosauria; order Squamata; family Rhineuridae; genus Rhineura; species Rhineura floridana. The sequence goes on along the minus strand of NC_084481.1, from coordinate 138,384,858 downwards.
GGGGATTTTGTTTTACTGTGTGCCAGTCATATATCTCATCTCAAGTGGTTTTTATGTGTGACATTATTGTAGCTACAAGAAAATAGCAATTCCTTTTAGCAAATCTCCAATTATCTGATTGTTTTGCATGTATTTTGCAAGATCATTCATATAAATAAAATTGTACTTGTACAAAGTACATACAATATACTAGCCATATTTATATTGGCATGAGTGCACCTAACACAGGAGTTAATTTTAGCCTTGTTAGTTGAATCTCTTGTATCTTTCAAATATTTTATTTATACTACATGCAAAAAAATCTACTTTAATGGTCTCACTTAAGTGTCAGTTATTTTGTTCATACCCTAGAAAATGAATTTAAATGAGTAAATGTGTGGGGTGTGCTAAAGCGAGTAGTTGAATTGTAAACATGTTTGTGAATAAAACTGATGATGGCTTTTCAGATGTAATTGCTAATAGTGGGGTGTTAAGTTACCGCTGCTCTGGCAATTGGAAACCCAGAGCTTGGAGGTAATTTGTTAGGAAAAAACAAAATACTTGTAATTTATTACTTTTTTGAGGAACGAGTGGATAATTTCTTTATAATTTGATTGTAACAGAACAAGGAGTAATTTCATTACTTTTGGGCTATAATTGTAATGTTTCCAGTGTTACTTTTTGGGGGGGGGCAGGGGAAACATTCTTCTACTCTGATTCATGCATGAAAATCATTTACTTCTGCACAGCATTGCTCTTCCCTCGTGCTCTATGGGTGTTTAGGAGGCAACAAGGGAGGGGGTGGAGCGGAGAAAAATGGTTAAAAAATGGATGGTGGTGGTGAACAATGGAGTGGAGGGAGAAAGGAGCTGGAAGCTAAGGAGGCAGTGGCAGAATGGACATGAAGAACTGTGGACGTGAGAGGCAATGACGTGTGTGTGTGTGTTTGCACTTGATGCGAGGGAGTAGCCCTCCCTGGCTACTTTGCTTTTGCAGTTTTAACTGTTTTGCATCCCAAGGGAAAATGTTTGCTTTGTGGCAGGGCAGGATCTGGGAGGTGGTTGAGTGAGAGAGACTAAGCTTGCTGGCTAAGAGAGAGAGTGGGGGGTTGCATGTGATTTGGTGTGCAAAGCTCTGAGTGGTGGCCTCTGCCTTCTTCCCCATCCCCAGTCTCTTACCAGCAGAGAGACCAGAGACCACCACTGCTAGCTAGCTGCCCCAAAGTAGCAGGACTGCTGAGAGATCAAGGAGCAGAGCCACAAGCCTCCTCACAGCTGAGGCTTTGGGGTAAGTGAGGAGCAGGCAGATGTTCGGGTAATCATGATGTCATCGAATACAGTTTGGGGGCAATTACCTTGTTCAGATGCATTGTTTGTTTTGTTGTGCTGCAGTATGCATTGGTACTTCAGGTTTTTTTAAAGAAGTCATTTGAACATCTTTACTCACATTCTGTTCTTATCCATGCCTCTTGCCTTTCACAAATGGTATTCCCCTCATTTACTTTCACTGTGCAGATGAGCAATAACAAAATCTTCAACACCCACCATCACAATGTCCATTGCCAAACAAGTTCTTCTTTAAGTTTTTATTACATTCAATTTGAGATGTAAATGAAAAGTGGAATATGTATACTGGCGGTTCCCCCACCCCCACAAGCCATTCTTGAAGGTTGAATGGCGCTCCAGAATGGTTTGTCATTATGACGGTGTGTGGCAGGTGTACTTTGTCAAGAGCACATGGAATTATCTTCCATTTGCACCAGGATGTTTGGATTTCAGACAGTAGTATAGTTTTTAGTTATAAATAATTGTATCTAATAATAGGGGGAGGAACTGTTTCTAAGTTTTTGCATTCATTTAAAACAAAATTAAGATTTCTGCCCTATGTATATTTTTAGGACCCACACTATTTTCTGTGATGTTGTTTAGGTTGCTTTTAATTGTGTTTTAAAATTGTTGTAATGTGTCCTAGGTCCTCTGGGTGAAGGATGGGTAATAAATTCTAATAATAATAAATAAAATAGCTTAAACACTTCAAGTTGCTGAGTGTTATCCAGTGAAGTGCTTTTGCTATTGCGAGGATTTCCATTTGCTCAACCGAGCTTCCCCTCCCATTTTTCTCCCTGCACATCCCAACACCCTCCCCAAATGTGCTCTGGAGGGTTAGGGGAAGTCCCAGAAAACATTTAGGGGATGCACAGAGACAGGAGAGGGAGCAATAGTTCCACTGCACAGCCAAAAATCCTTGTGCTGGTGGAAGCACTTTGTTAGGTACTGCCCATTTTGTGTGAACAACCTTACAAAATTGTTGTAAACTGTATTGGGATTTGTATAGAGGATAGAAAATATTTTTAAAGAAATAAAACTGGCAGAATAGGAATTATACTTGCATCTACTAGAGCTGTGGAATACTGAACTAATTTTGCTTAAAGAATTTAGATTAGTTCTGGATTAAATGTTTGTTTGTTTGTTTATTAGATTTATACCCCACCCTTGCTCCCAGCAGGAACCTAGGGAAATGTTCCATCCAATTCCTGTGCACTCTTGTTTTAGCCTTTTTAATATTTAAACATTGTGGTTGGTTTAATTTAGCTTAATATTCAACAGGCTGTTGGGAAAAGAAATAAAAATAACGTGTGCTAAAATAACTAGACACCACACTGTTAACATAAAACTGCAAAGTGTTTAAAGAAGTTTGGGTCTCAGAAGTAATAACTGTGAAGCAGAGAATGGCAAGAGAATCATGACATATTGTGGGCTGATGCATATGAGGTAGGGCATATTTTTGTGCCTTACTGAAAATAAGTGTGTGACTGCTTTAGTGCATATTCATTGTCCATTAGTACACCTTCCTTCCCATCCTTTCCCACTTTGTTATATCAAAGTGTAGCTTGTTAGCTCCTCAGGAGTCCTGTCGTATTGCTCACATTACTCTATAAAGCAACATTTATGCCACATATCTTAATAAATAACAAAGATGGACATAACATAGTGCATGAGCAACCAGAATGATCAAGGGGATGGAGCGACTCCCTTACGAGGAAAGGTTGCAGCATTTGGGGCTTTTTAGTTTAGAGAAAAGGCGGGTCAGAGGAGACATGATAGAAGTGTATAAAATTATGCATGGCATTGAGAAAGTGGATAGAGAAAAGTTCTTCTCCCTCTCTCATAATACTAGAACTCGTGGACATTCAAAGAAGCTGAATGTTGGAAGATTCAGGACAGACAAAAGGAAGTACTTCTTTACTCAGCGCATAGTTAAACTATGGAATTTGCTCCCACAAGATGCAGTAATGGCCACCAGCTTGGATGGCTTTAAAAGAAGATTAGACAAATTCATGGAGGACAGGGCTATCAATGGCTACTAGCCATGATGGCTGTGCTGTGCCACCCTAGTCAGAGGCAGCATGCTTCTGAAAACCAGTTGCCGGAAGCCTCAGGAGGGGAGAGTGTTCTTGCACTCGGGTCCTGGTTGCGGGCTTCCCCCAGGCACCTGGTTGGCCACTGTGAGAACAGGATGCTGGACTAGATGGGCCACTGGCCTGATCCAGCAGGCTCTTCTTATGTTCTTATGTTTTTATGTGCACATCCCATCACATGGCAATGCTTTATTTATTCCTTCATTTCCATCTCTGAGGATTCCTATCTTACTTCCTTGTAGGCACACTCTTAAGTTTGTTTGTATGCCTGCCACTTAGCCCATCACTGGGAAATGCTTTCTTCCTCTCTTATCTGTTTCCTTTTTCTTTGATAATGCTTGCCATCCCCTTTGTTCAGCTGTAATCTCTCCTCTCTTCACCACAGATTATGCCCTGTTCCCTTATTCCTGCTTTAGTCAGTGTCTTATTCCTGTCTCTTCCCTGTTTTTGCCTGTTTACTACCTGACTCACTGCTTATTGTTCCTGCTTCTCCTCCTCTAGTTCATGCACACTCAAATATTCACACTCTTTCTGCCTCCTTTCCAGTCTACCCACTTTCACTCTCTCATCTTCACTCTCTCCTTCACACCAGGCTCCCATCCTACCTAACACTGATGAAGATGTCAACCCAGTGTGTGGCAGCTAGAGATGGATTCCACTTGTTGCAGCCAGTTCAATTGCATTCCATTGGACTGACAGGTCATTCATTTCCATCAATTTTAGTTTGTTTTCTGCTGTATTCGACTATTGCTGTTCCATTTTTTTCCTTTCAAAGAAAATACCGATATTGCAGGTATTACTTCTGAGAAAGGAAAGAAAGCATCTCTCTCTCAGTGGTTGCCAGTGCCACCCACCGAACCCCTCCTCTTCACCACCACCACTACCACCCCTCCTCGTTTTCCTATCTGAATCATATCCCTCACTCCCCAGCCATGTGAAGAAACAGGAGATAGCCTGCATTTCATATATATTCATTTTAATATATGTATAAAATATATCATTCTATGTATGTAGTCTAATTTTTGTATAAAGTGCAGCATGGTGCAGTATCTGCATTTGACTTCATTTGTTAAAATATATTATCAAATTATTTGATAATTTTAAAGCGTCGTTTGAGGGACCTTCATGCACAAAAGTGAAAGATACTGTTCAGATTATGTGAGAATATAATCAGTATTTTCTTTACAAAATATACACAGTCCATAGCAACATGTACAGGGTAACATATTTGTGATTTAGTGTAATGTTAGATCTCTGCTACATGAATTACACCTTCCGGCTGTTGTTTTGCCTGTTGTAATTTTGTTGCAATAATTAAATCATCCGTGAAACAAAACAAAAATACACAAACCCAACACATTTTAATCTATTGCATTTATGAGATATTATTTATTTATGCTCATATGAAGAGAAATATAAATTAAAAATTGCAAGTGTTTGCTTCCAAAAGTCAGACATAAAGCTTTCAATCCAATTTAAGAAGGTGGTGTGGAGAACAATTGGAGATTTGAGTACAAAGGTTTGTTGAATGACCTGTGTTGATCAATTACTACCAATTAATTTATATGGGACTGCCTGCTGCCTATTCTTATTGCAATGATGGCAGCCATGGAGCTTAGGCAGGGGATGTGAGAAAGACATTTAAAATTGCAAGGACTTAGCAAGTGTTATCCACACAGGTTGCTTAGAGGCAGAGCTTGGAAGTAACTAGTTACAAGTAACGAATTACTTGTAATTCATTACTTTTTTGAGTAATGAGTGGGTAATTCCTTTACATTTTGATTGTAATAGAACTAGGAGTAATTTTACTACTTTTGTGGAGTAATTGTAACATTTCCAGAATTACTTGGGCGTTACTTGTGGGGGGAGCAGGGGAACTCAAATGTGAAATTGCTGATCTGCTAACTAAAATATGTAACTTGTCCCTCGGGTCCTCCTCCGTGCCTGAGGACTGGAAAGTGGCAAATGTAACGCCAATCTTCAAAAAGGGATCCAGAGGGGATTCCGGAAATTACAGGGCAGTTAGCTTAACTTCTGTCCCTGGAAAACTGGTAGAAAGTATTATTAAAGCTAGATTAACTAAGCACATAGAAGAACAAGCCTTGCTGAAGCAGAGCCAGCATGGCTTCTGCAAGGGAAAGTCCTGTCTCAGTAACCTATTAGAATTCTTTGAGAGTGTCAACAAGCATATAGATAGAGGTGATCCAGTGGACATAGTGTACTTAGACTTTCAAAAAGCGTTTGACAAGGTACCTCACCAAAGACTTCTGAGGAAGCTTAGCAGTCATGGAATAAGAGGAGAGGTCCTCTTGTGGATAAGAAATTGGTTAAGAAGCAGAAAGCAGAGAGTAGGAATAAATGGACAGTTCTCCCAATGGAGGGCTGTAGAAAGTGGAGTCCCTCAAGGATCGGTATTGGGACCTGTACTTTTCAACTTGTTCATTAATGACTTAGAATTAGGAGTGAGCAGTGAAGTGGCCAAGTTTGCTGACGACACTAAATTGTTCAGGGTTGTTAAAACGAAAAGGGATTGCGAAGAGCTCCAAAAAGACCTCTCAAAACTGAGTGAATGGGCAGAAAAATGGCAAATGCAATTCAATATAAACAAGTGTAAAATTATGCATATTGGAGCAAAAAATCTGAATTTCACACATACGCGCATGGGGTCTGAACTGGCGATGACTGACCAGGAGAGAGACCTCGGGGTTGTAGTGGACAGCACGATGAAAATGTCAACCCAGTGTGCGGCAGCTGTGAAAAAGGCAAATTCCATGCTAGCGATAATTAGGAAAGGTATTGAAAATAAAACAGCCGATATCATAATGCCGTTGTATAAATCTATGGTGCGGCCGCATTTGGAATACTGTGTACAGTTCTGGTCTCCTCATCTCAAAAAGGATATGATAGAGTTGGAAAAGGTTCAGAAGAGGGCAACCAGAATGATCAAGGGGATGGAGCGACTCCCTTCCGAGGAAAGGTTGCAGCATTTGGGGCTTTTTAGTTTAGAGAAAAGGCGGGTCAGAGGAGACATGATAGAAGTGTATAAAATTATGCATGGCATTGAGAAAGTGGATAGAGAAAAGTTCTTCTCCCTCTCTCATAATACTAGAACTCGTGGACATTCAAAGAAGCTGAATGTTGGAAGATTCAGGACAGACAAAAGGAAGTACTTCTTTACTCAGCGCATAGTTAAACTATGGAATTTGCTCCCACAAGATGCAGGAATGGCCACCAGCTTGGACGGCTTTAAAAGAAGATTAGACCAATTCATGGAGGACAGGGCTATCAATGGCTACTAGCCATGATGGCTGTGCTGTACCACCCTAGTCAGAGGCAGCATGCTTCTGAAAACCAGTTGCCGGAAGCCTCAGGAGGGGAGAGTGTTCTTGCACTCGGGTCCTGCTTGCAGGCTTCCCCCAGGCACCTAGTTGGCCACTGTGAGAACAGGATGCTGGACTAGATGGGCCACTGGCCTGATCCTGCAGGCTCTTCTTATGTTCTTATGAAGTCTTCTGCTCCTCTGATTTGTGGATGAAAATCATGTGGCTCAAACTGGGCTTCTGTGCAGTGCCTCTCTTTCCTCATGCTCTGTGGGTGGGTAGGAGGCGATGAGGGAGGAGGCAGAGAGTGAGATGGTGGAGTGGAAAACATTTTTTTAAAAAAATAGTTAGTGGTGGTGAAGAATGGAGTGGAGGGGAAAAGGATCCAGAGGTCAAGAACATGGATAAAGGAGGAGAAGGAGGCAGCAGCAGAATGGAGATAAAGAACTGTGGAGGTGAAAGATGACGAGTGTGTGAGTGAGTGTGTGTGTGTGTGTGTGTGTGTGTGTGTGTGTGTGTGTGAGAGAGAGAGAGAGAGAGAGAGAGAGAGAGAGAGAATACTGTGCTTGCACTTGGCACACAAAGTGGCCTCCACCACCCTCTCTGGCTACTGTGCTGCATTTGCAGTATTTTAACTTTTTTGCATCTCAGGGGAAAATGTTTGCTTGAGTGAATGTCCCTTAGTTGGTGGCAGGGCAGGGTCTGGGAGGTGGTTAAGTGAGAGAGATTATGCTTGCTTGCTGAGTGGGAGGGGTTGCACTTGGTTTGACCAGCGGAGAGACCATCATTGCTATCTTATGAATAAAAATAATTATTCTACTATCTCTGTGTGTGTGTGTTTATTTTTAATGTTGTTTTAGGCTACTTATATGTGCAGCAGCCAAGGCCAGCACCTTGTAGGAGTTTTTTTTAAAGTAACTGAAATGTAACTGTAGTGATTACTTTGGAGGAAAAGTAAAGTAATCAGTTACTTTCAGAGCAATTGTAATTGTGGCTGTAATTACTACTTTTTGGGGCCATGTAACTGTAACTGTAATTTATTACTTTTTAAAAGTAATTTCCAAGCTCTGCTTAGAGGGTGGGTATGTTTAAAGTTAAGGCAAGTGGCATAAAAGCATCTGGTCACTCAAAGCATCTGGTCACTCATACCCACCCTCTCTAAGCTACTGTACCTGTGGACCTTTTGGTTAGGCAGCCTGAGCTCCAAGTAAGCACTGTGGATGAGGGTATGATCAGATCTCACCCTGGAGGAAGCAAGGGTGTCTGTCTTTTTCCTGGACAATTTCTGACTATGCCTAAGTCACACAGAACTATCCTAACCCCAGAATCTGCTGTCTGGGTAGGATTAGAGCAGTGTGGAGGTACCTCTTCACTGGCCAAATGTTACATCTGCTGTGGCATTTTGTGCTTTCCCTGTGGATAGTTCTGCAGTCATAGATCTAATGCTGCAAGATTGTTGTTGTTTTAGCCTTTGTTAGGACCCCAAACCAGGTGCTACAATACTGGGTGCTGGATTCAAGGCCCCTTCATCCCGCCAAGAAAGTGGTGGGGAAGCCAGTGGATCAGATCATTATCTCCCCACCACTGGTAGGCAACATTTCACAGGTGGGTGCAAGTGCCCACCTGTCAGTCATCTGACATCATAGTGATGTCAGGTGATGCTACACTTTGTGTGAAGTGCTGAGTATTGGGACGTCAAAGCACAGTGTGGTGTTGTTTCCAAACCCTTTTCAAGGGCTACCTGCAGAGGGCTTTCAAAAAGGAGCAGCATGTAGCTGTTTGAAGACCCTTTCCAAGCAACTTTGTGCTGCTCCTTTAAATCTCCAATTTTCAGCGGTTTAAAGGAACAGCATAAAGCTGCTTCAACGAGCAGCACTACAGTAGTGTAGTGGCAAATTCAGAAGTTCAGGGTCCTTTCATAATAGTCAGGACCATGCCCTCTCACAGCCATGTCCCCTTTCCATTTCCCCTCATTTCCCATGTTCTTCCTATTGTCTCCCAAGCCCACACTCCACTACAACAGATGCCCCTCAGGGTCAATCAGCATGAAAGGGGAGGCTATGGGTTAGGTACTGAGAAGAGTATTCACAGTGGCTGACTCAGCTGCTGCCACTCTGATTGGCTCCAGTCAGTACAAAAGGACAAGAACTCTTATCAATGGCTGACATGCTCCCTTTTCATGCTGATTGGCTCATTAATAGGGACCTGGTTGGAACCCTGCTCCCAAAAAGTAACGGATTTATGCCCCCTCCATGACCCTGGATGACTACACCCCTGCAGCACTGGGATGGAGAAACAGTTTTCATTGAATGGACACTGCTCCCCAACCTTGAGCAAGGCACACTCAGATGATGGGTGGGTGGGAGCACCCCTTGCTTCAGCAAAGGAAAAACTGGGAGCCCACTTTAAGCTCCCAGTTATTCCTTTGAAATCCTGCCTTTACCCACTCTATACCTGACATCATGTATGGGTGTGGCTTTCCCAAAATTGCCTTGCAGGCCAAATTGAAAGCCCTGGTTCCCCATCCATTCCCCAAGGGGCCTCAGGATCAGGATCATCAACTATGCCAGTTTGGATTCCCCATCGGTTTCAGTGGAGTAAAGTAAAATAAAATCCATGGTGAAAAAAACAAAGAGAGCATCTCCCAAGTCCTAGTCTGGTTGACACAAGACAGCAGGTAAGTTCTGGCAGTCACTTCAAGTCACTTATATGGTGAATTATAAATTATATATAAATATCAGTTTTTAAAGACATCAGAAAACAGGGAGGTGTGCTTTGTCTGGAAGTAAGTGATTTGTATTTCTGTTCACTGGCATTGCATTAGTTTTTGGGGTAATTTGTTATGTCTAGTTCATCTGTACAAAATCATTATTGGGAGGCTGTAAGGTAGTTGACTTGCCCTGGGCCATCCAATGAGCTTTCTTTCCACACCTACATTCAATGTACTGCTACAAACTGAACCTTGAATAAAATACTAATTGTTAAATGACATTTTAAAGGAAGCCTATAGCCGTGATTACTACTCTAAATATTATTACCACAACAGGTTTGCCCATACCAGCTTTTTTTCCCCATGTTGGCATCATACCATCAACTTTAAGCAGTAACATTGGATGGTTAAATTTTGCTCACGCATCAGCAGTGTTCAGTAGACTGTGTCCTTAATCTCCAAGTTACAATTGTTACAATATGTCTATGACCTTAACACAAACACATAACAAGCCTCTGATTGGGCTATTATGAAGCAGAAAGAGGGAAGTGGCATTTTGTCTTGTGAACACAAGTGTGAAACATGAGAAATAGTGGTAATGAGAGAGGAAGTTCTAGGCTTAATGGACAATATAAAAACTGACAAATCACCGGGTCCGGATGGCATCCACCCGAGAGTTCTCAAAGAACTCAGATGTGAAATTGCTGATCTGCTAACTAAAATATGTAACTTGTCCCTCGGGTCCTCCTCCGTGCCTGAGGACTGGAAAGTGGCAAATGTAACGCCAATCTTCAAAAAGGGATCCAGAGGGGATTCCGGAAATTACAGGCCAGTTAGCTTAACTTCTGTCCCTGGAAAACTGGTAGAAAGTATTATTAAAGCTAGATTAACTAAGCACATAGAAGAACAAGCCTTGCTGAAGCAGAGCCAGCATGGCTTCTGCAAGGGAAAGTCCTGTCTCAGTAACCTATTAGAATTCTTTGAGAGTGTCAACAAGCATATAGATAGAGGTGATCCAGTGGACATAGTGTACTTAGACTTTCAAAAAGCGTTTGACAAGGTACCTCACCAAAGACTTCTGAGGAAGCTTAGCAGTCATGGAATAAGAGGAGAGGTCCTCTTGTGGATAAGAAATTGGTTAAGAAGCAGAAAGCAGAGAGTAGGAATAAACGGACAGTTCTCCCAATGGAGGGCTGTAGAAAGTGGAGTCCCTCAAGGATTGGTATTGGGACCTGTACTTTTCAACTTGTTCATTAATGACTTAGAATTAGGAGTGAGCAGTGAAGTGGCCAAGTTTGCTGACAACACTAAATTGTTCAGGGTTGTTAAAACGAAAAGGGATTGCAAAGAGCTCCAAAAAGACCTCTCAAAACTGAGTGAATGGGCAGAAAAATGGCAAATGCAATTCAATATAAACAAGTGTAAAATTATGCATATTGGAGCAAAAAATCTGAATTTCACACATACGCTCATGGGGTCTGAACTGGCGATGACTGACCAGGAGAGAGACCTCGGGGTTGTAGTGGACAGCACGATGAAAATGTCAACCCAGTGTGCGGCAGCTGTGAAAAAGGCAAATTCCATTCTAGTGATAATTAGGAAAGGTATTGAAAATAAAACAGCCGATATCATAATGCCGTTGTATAAATCTATGGTGCGGCCGCATTTGGAATACTGTGTACAGTTCTGGTCGCCTCAACTCAAAAAGGATATGATAGAGTTGGAAAAGGTTCAGAAGAGGGCAACCAGAATGATCAAGGGGACGGAGCGACTCCCTTCCGAGGAAAGGTTGCAGCATTTGGGGCTTTTTAGTTTAGAGAAAAGGCGGGTCAGAGGAGACATGATAGAAGTGTATAAAATTATGCATGGCATTGAGAAAGTGGATAGAGAAAAGTTCTTCTCCCTCTCTCATAACACTAGAACTCGTGGACATTCAAAGAAGCTGAATGTTGGAAGATTCAGGACAGACAAAAGGAAGTACTTCTTTACTCAGCGCATAGTTAAACTATGGAATTTGCTCCCACAAGATGCAGTAATGGCCACCAGCTTGGATGGCTTTAAAAGAAGATTAGACCAATTCATGGAGGACAGGGCTATCAATGGCTACTAGCCATGATGGCTGTGCTGTGCCACCCTAGTCAGAGGCAGCATGCTTCTGAAAACCAGTTGCCGGAAGCCTCAGGAGGGGAGAGTGTTCTTGCACTCGGGTCCTGCTTGCGGGCTTCCCCCAGGCACCTGGTTGGCCACTGTGAGAACAGGATGCTGGACTAGATGGGCCACTGGCCTGATCCAGCAGGCTCTTCTTATGTTCTTATGTTCTTATGTTCTTATGTACATGAGTAGTGTCATTGCTATTAAATCTCTATTCATAGATGTGGAATGAGGCGTCATCAGTATGCTAATGTCATCCAATTCCATTTTTATCCTCAGACAATCCAGGAGTAATGGTCTTGAAAAAGTATTTAGTAACTGTGATTGAGTGGAACTGAATCCAGACACATTGGTTGTGTTTATAGTTAAGGTATCTTTGAGATCTGAAGTTGAAGTGGCACCTCTCAGTGATTGGACATTTTAGGTCTGTGTGAATAATCTTGGATGCAGCACTGCTCCTGGAATCCCAGCTGAGCTTATCCAAGTGTGTCTTCCATCAAGAAATATATTGAGATATGGTTGGCTCCATTATTTAGTATAGTGTGAAGATGCACCTTTTTTAAATCACGCCTTTGCGTCAGAATTATGCTGCTTGAATTTCTGTGCTTTAGGATTTTTTTAAATGTGTTAGGTAATTTGTGGTTTTAATTGACCTGATCTGTAAACTACCTAGGAGCTCTTTTGATTAAGGGTTTAGAAACAAATTTGATTGAATGAATATACAAAGGGCTACATTATTCTTCCTAGTTTTACTACCAAGAATTTATTTGCTAGTGTAAACTAAGTGGAAAACAATACATACTGATTTCTATAATAAACTAGAAAATAATATATACTCATCTCATGAAGTAACATGAACCAATCATGTAAATTACAAATATCTTCCATACCTTTGACCAAATTCAAATTCAAATATTTTTATTGCGGTCAAAGACCCATACAGAGAATATAAAATACATATGTAAAATAGTACAGTGGATAAAATGAAATAAATCTGAGTAAAATAGGACAAGAAGATAAAAGCTGTAGTATAGGTTTCAAGAAAGAGATTTTGACCATTTGAGTTGGGCTGCATAAATAAATTTAGCAACAGATCTCGTTTGGGACCTGTTTGAGCCATTCAAGAGGCAAAGTAGCAAACACTCAGGAGATTTATTAGGATACTTTTTTGTAATTGGAATAATATGTTTATAACATTCGTGTGAGTATAATGGGCAAACAAAAAGGACGTGTGAGAGGGTTTCCAGATCACCCGCCTTACAAGGGCAAAAGCGTTGGTCGTAGGCTATTCCCTGGTATCTCCCTTCCAATAGTGCTGAGGTTAGACAATTAAATCTAGCTTTAGCAAATGCGTGTCGGTATTTGGGAACTGTTAAGAAATCCAGATATAGGGCGTGGTTCAGAGGGTCAAAGCTCAGCTTGTGGTGCAGGGATGAGCAGGTTTTAGATGCTGCCGCAATTGAGCTTTGGAGATCAATATCTTTAAGTCTGTTTCAAATGGTATGTCTGACCATTGTTGGGTCTAAGGAGGCTAAGTGTTCTGTAGAGAAGCCTAACCTAGGGAGTTTAGCATGGAAGGTTTTCATCCACGTGGAAAGATAAGAGTCTTTCCAGAGGGATGTTAAGTATCCAGATGGACAGTTGTAAGAAAGTTTGGTCCAATAGTTGAACGCGACAGACCATGCTTGGCATTCAATCGAAGATAGGCATACTTCTAACCTAAGAGCAGCATTCGGGACACATCTTGGCACACCGAAGATTTGACGCAGAAAATTTGTGAGTACTGATTCTATAGAGGAATTATAGGCAGAGATCCAAAGAGGGGCACCATATAGTAGTTGGGGAATGATCTTAGTTCTAATACCTTTGACCTTTTAGGAGCATCAGAAGCTGCCTAATATCAGGTCAGACTGTTTGTCCATTTTGTTCAGTGTCCATCTATACTGGCTGGTGGAGCTCCCCAGGTATTCTTTAAATTTATTTTTATTATGTTTTTAAAAAGAGTGAGAGAAAAGGAAAACTACAAACATGAAAACAACTGCAAAATGAAGTAGTATTTCCATATGCAGCTCTTTACAGAGACGTCAGTCCGAGAAGAGCTAAAGAAAATATAGCCCAGAACAGAAATGTTGACATAATCCAAAAGTTTGAGAATACCTTGGGAACAATTCTACTGTTTTCAGATTTTATGTTATCATATAAAAGCTTTGTATTTCTTTCCTTTAGCCATATGCACTTTTTGTGTTTAGAACAATTTGCCATACCCAGCTAGATTGGCTCTCTCTCCCAAAAATTGGTGATAGTCGATAGAATCATAGAACAGCAGAGTTGAAAGGGGCCTATAAGGCCTTTGAGTCCAACCCCCTGCTCAGTGCAGGAGTTGCTTTAGTATCCTATTGAGGAATTGTTTTGTAAATATCTCTTGTAAATAGGTTTCATAAAGCTGGGGTCTTTTTAATGGATTGATTAGTAATTTTGGACATTTCTCCAAATATTACATCCCAGAATTTAGACATTCCATAACATATGTGTGAAAGACCTTTTGCCTCCATCAAAATGCTTAATGCAGTTATGATAATCTGAGAGGAACCACTTTTGTGTGATTTTCAGCATTAGTTCTCTAATATAGGTGGATCATTCTGCCATAGGTTTTTCACATACATTGATCAAGCTATAACAATAAAAATTCCTTCATCGTCATCATCATCTACAAATATTAAAAGCACTTCAACAAACTTCTGTTGAGTGATGGTTTTGCACGGATGCCTCAATAGGGCAGACAACATACAAAAAAATCAATTTATTAAAATAAAATGATTTAAAATCCAGATATTTTCTGGACTTTCCCAGGAGGATCCCTCCGCCTGTGTAGCTCTGAGACGGGCTCCTGTCTTAGATGAAACTTTTTCAGCTATAAATTCAGTCAGAAGGGTCTTTTCAGACTGGGGATAATTTCTTCTGGATAAGGAAGAAACGTGAGATTTCCCACATAGCTTTGTCGTGACTGTAGGAGTCTGGAATTCGTCAGAATTGTCTGTGAAAGAAAGGCTTCCAGCTGCTCAGACGGAGCGAGGATTTCTATGCTAGCTCAGCTGAATAAGTGACCCGTTTTTTTTCTTTAAAGAAGAACGGACTAGCAGGCAAACATCCTCCTGTCTATGCTTATCATTTTCTTATCTATACAGCTAAAGAGATTTGTCAAAGTAACAGCAATTAAGATAACCTAGGTGAGTTACGACTTTCCTTCTTTACTCACGGAACTAAGGGGGAAGAAAACAAAAATAGCCTATCTTTCTTTTATTGCAAAAAGCTGATATGGAAAATAGCATTTTAAAGATTACAACGGATGAGGGATTTCTGATTGGAAGAGATAAGAAAAATCTTTTTCATTTATAAGACTTTTGTGTAATATATGCATGGGACTATTTTTCCTGATCTACTTTTTTTTTTGACGAATCTGCTCATTCTCTCTGCTACTAGTTATTTGGACGCTGTGAACTAAAGCTGTTTTTGCACTTCTGGGCATATAAAAGATAAGGACTGTCTAGCGTGTGACGTCAGTTGGTTGGAAAGATTAACTCCTTTGTAACTGGATAAAGAAATAAACTGCTCTTTGCTTGGGACATTGAAAATTGAAGGAGTTTTGTTCCTTTGGCTTTAAGAATGACAATTAAGAAGATCATGGATGTACAAGAAGGGACTTTATCTTTAGACATGTTTCAGAAAATAATGAATGAGATTAAGTCAATAAAACAAGAGCTGAGAAATAATAGACAATAATAGAAATTGAATTTCACGAAATGAGACAGGAGCTGAAAGAAATTCAGGATTCTATGAGAAAGGAGAATAAAGATAGATCTGGAAAACCAAAAAAAGATGAAAGAGAAATTAAAGGCAAGGTTCAAACTTTGGAGATTGGATTAAATATGGACATGAAAAAAGATTTGGATTTCCTGGCTGTGACGGATCCTGGAGACAAATATTATAGTTTGGAATTCAGCGCTGTCCCTGAAGGAATTGAAGAGATTGGAGATAAAGATATTATCGGTTCAAAAAAATTCCTGGACCGGAAGGATTTGATGGAATTTGAAATGGAGAAAGTTAACAGAATTAATCCCTGTTTTGTGTCAATGGAAAAATCTTCAAGAGATGTACTAGTGTATCATGTGGAAAAGAGGAACAGAGATGCGGCTTTGCAGCAATACTTCAGTGATATGTTCGGAATTCATGGCAAGAAAATATCTGTGATGGAGGAAATTCCTATCAGACTTTTATTATATGACTATGACAGCAAGATTTTTGGATGCGTGGAGATGGAAGATGGAAGATGGACCTAATACGGATAAAGACAGAAGAGCGATTTGAAATTACTGGACTTAGTAGACTTGATGAGTTGGATTAATTGACATGTTTATTTAGAAAAAAATTGATTGATATATATCTCAAGGATTGGAAACTTCTCTTTGACTTTTTGTGGAAGATTAAAATGATATGATGTTAATGAGATTTGAAACCAATTAAGATAACCGCTGGAGGAAGGTGATTTTATAATCTATTAAGAGATAGGTTTGTTATATATTATAGATTTACAGCTGAACTATGACAAATCGGAAGTCAATATTTTTTTATTTTTTTTCTCTTTTCTTTTTTTATGTATTAGTTATTGATTTGTGTGTGTTTTTTTTGGTATTGTTTTGGTTTTGAAAATTTGAATAAAAATTAATTGAAAAAAAAAATCCAGATATTTTCTCAATATGTCCATGCTTCATACTTGTATTTTGGCATGCAAAGTCATGTTTTGTTATATGGAAAATGTAAAGAAGAAAATTTAAATGTTTTTTCCTAAAGGCACAAGGCAACGATTATTTTATAATTATAAGGATACAGAATGAAATGAGGTAGTGCTGAATCCAGAAGCTACCAGTGCCTAGGAAGGACTTTCTAAATGCATTTAGGGGGAAATATGCTATATCTAGTCTGGTCTCAGTCCAAGAAAGCACTTAAGTACTTGAATAATCCCACTTTCAATGAAACTATTCATATTGTTTAATGCTTTGCTGGAAGATAGCCTTAGTAATTTATAGTTGTTCATTTCCATTCACTTCCCTCTTTTTCTGACATCATATATCACTTGGTCCATTTGGAGATCCTCCTGATCAATTTTCTAAAGTATACACTAAATTCAAGAAAGGGTAGGATCACTTTGTTTAAGTGTAGAAGCTCTTAACATTCTTAATTAAAACCTTGCAGCTTTGGGGAATTCTGCATAACCTAGCAAAAGATGGGCCACAAAACCAGCATCTGTGCCGCATATGGTACATGTCTAATCTGCCTGGTCACTGAGATCATCATCAGAGACATGGCTCCTGATTGGAGTGGTTGGCAATGAGGGATACGGTTTCAACACAGCTGCAGAGATTCTAAAAGCTGTTAAAATGATTTAAACAATTAAAAGCCTAGGAGATCAAAACTAATTTTATCTAAAAATCAACAAAGTTGATATCCGGCAAACAGCTGAAAGGAAGGATTCCCACAGAGTGTTAAGTTTTTCCTGTGGCACTGTTGATTTATTGTTATTATATCAAATGTAGTTGTCCGATGTTTAAAGCAATGCTGTGAGGTGCTTTGGGAACTTTTGTTTCCAAACAAGTGAAAATCTAAAAAATAGCAAGCATTTTGGGTTGTATTTAAGAATAGGGAAAGAGTGGTAGCTTCTGAAGATCCATTTAACTTTGCCAGAGCTTTAAAGCTGCTTCAAAAACCAATCACCAGGAGAGTGGTGAGGTTGAACAGTTCCAGACACTTTTAGTGATACTTTAAGACTGGGTGGCCAACCTGGTGCCCTCCAGATATTTTGGACTACAACTTTCATCAGCTCCAGCCAGCATAGCTAATGCAGTTATAGTACACAATGTCTGGAGGGCACCATATTGGTTGCCTCTGCCCTTAAGAGGTTTCCATGATTCTTAAAAAGTGTTTTTTAAATGGAGTGGAGGGAGAAAGGAGCTGGAGGCCAAGGAGGCAGGAGCAGAATGGACATGAAGAACTATGGAGGAGAGAGACCATTTTTTTACTTTTTCTTTTTCTTTTTTTGTTTTTTGTTTTGCAGGGCTCTGGCAATCTTTAAATCAGAGACCTGCATGTACAGTGCAGTTACCCACTGTTAACAACTTTGAGAGTGGCCTAGGCTGCCATAAAATAAACACATAAATAGTGTTTATTTTAATGAGGAATAAGGATATAACCACTTCCATACCATGGCCACTCAAAGTAGTTTCTCGCTAGCTTATAATAAGGGAGACTGGTGCAGCTGACCCATCCAATATTGCTCTTGCTGGAGTTTGCAAAGCCAAGTGCCACCCCTCAAGGCATCCCTGAAGATGCTTGGCTTCATGATCAGTATTGTTTTGCATCCTATAAGGTTCCCTCCACTGAGCATTTCCAGTGGAGTTTTATTTATTTATTTATTTATTTATTTATTTATTTATTTATTATATTTGTTAGATGCCCCATAACTTGTTTTCTCACAATTACACACATAGGTGTGTAACACAATCCAACACAAAAAAAACAATCCAAGGAATGCAATTGAATACAGACACTAAAATTCCCCCAAAACTACAAAAATTAACAAACAACAATTGAAATGTTCTGTACCAGCATTTCCCAACCTTTGGGTCCTCAGATGTTGTTGGACTACAGCTCCCATCAGCCCCATTGGTCAGGAATGATGGGACTGTAGTCCAGCAACTTATGGGGACCCAATGTTTGGGAAAGGCTGTTCTGTACTATTTACACTTCAATTTATTATGAATAAAACCTTCTATATTGGAAATAGTATGACATTTCCTCTTTCCAGCACTTTGAAAGCCTTGTCTAGGATGTGCAAGTAAGAATCTATTCGCTTGTGTTCCAGTTATAAGATTGTACTGGGAGGTTCTTGCTTCCTATCCAACTTCAGATCAAATCTGTAGTGGAATGGGAATTTACAAAATACCTATATAGGTCAAAGTCCTATGAGCTGCACGGATGAATTTAATTTAAGTGGCTTGTTCTGCTGTTGAGTCTGCAATCAGTGTGCTTAACAACATGTGTTTTCTTCCTTTTTTTATGAACCAAAATTCATTCCATGAATCCAGTAACATAAAATAACATAAAATATTACAGTCCTTAGCAGAAAAGCTCAGATATCACATAAACTTGGAAATAACTAACCAGACTTGACCAGGTAAAGATCTGATGATAGAACAAAAATGTAACATTTTGTAGTAACCAATATTTCTATTTACAGATTTTGTTATACAAAATATTAAATAAATGTTGTAGAGTATCGCCATATTTGCGTCCTAGTATTGTTCTACCTTTAACCAGTTCAGAAATTGTTGATATATCATACATTTCTCTGCATACGCAGGTACATTTTTTTAACAATTCATTTTTCCATTTCTACTGTGTAAGAGATTTTTATCAAATATTGCTTCAGCCCTAGTATGATATATATTCCAGAGTTTGGCATACACAATGTTCGATCTTTTTTGTTTTGTTTTAAGTGCCAACTTGTCACTAGTCAGAGATTAGCAGAGTAGTCTGGTTATTCTGTGACTGTTATTTTCTTTTTTATGGTTCAGGTATCCTAGGATATCTGAAATGAACATTTGAGAAACCTTAATTGCAGCAATTGAAGATTATGTTGAGAACACAATGGGCATAATCCAGCCAAAGCTAAGCACTTTCTGATTCTGTTGATTTCAGTGGAAAAGTAAAGCACATGCTTAACTCTCAGTGGGACTTCAAGTGCTTGACTTTGTCTTGATTGTGCTCAAAATAAGATTTAGCTATTTTCAGTAGTGGAAAATCTGCTGTAGGCATGAGAAATTCTCACAAAAGAATATAGTTAAAATATAATTGGACACTAAAGAATACATTTTCCTACACAAAGCATTAAACATAAGCTGTAGAATCTAATCTAATTGGTAGGATTTCTTTCTTTTTTTAAACAACACCACCACACTTCAGAGTGTAACACTGAATCACTAGGGCATAGTTAAATCAAGATTAGTTACCTAAGACTTATGATGCTTTCCATGACAGGAGCTGCAAATCTGTAAGAGGTTACAGTCTGGATCATTGAATGTTAGCTTGTGAATTGAACTTCAAAATTGCATTAGATATTTATTTTAGGTCAGCAAGCAAGAGCTTTGCACTGGAGAAATATGAGTAGGATCGGATAAAAAATTTAAATTGTGACTGTCTTTGTACGCCAGCAGGCTAAGTATTGAAAGATCTCAATTCTTTAGTTTCCTATCCTGTAGAGAGCTTCTTATAGTATTGTAAAATGCTCTTTTTTGTGGATGATGGTGGTGGTTGTTGTTTACAGCTATGACATGTTGTATTGTTAGACTGAATTTACTTTAAATCAGTCCACGTTGCAGTTTAAGATTGTGGAGCAATTATTCAGTTATCCTTTATTCAAACTGTGCCAGTAGCCTTTCACTGACTGAGGTTTTGGACAACTGTGGATGGGAATGACTCCTTCAATTAACATTATTATCTAGTCTTTTGATATTATTTTACTTCCAGTTTCCCTTCTTCCTGTTGGAAACAAATATGAAATGTAATAAATAACAAATTAATTAAAGGAATTTTCCTATAAATGTACTCTCAGTTCATTAACCTATTTTGAAAATAAAGATAACATTGGGTTGAATCCATAGTTGGAGTTCTGTAAACAGAAGACTTTCTTATGTTTGCAGAAGAACCTCCAATCCAATGGAGACTCCTGCTGGGGAAACAGTATATTGGGGAGGAAGGGTTGGAGAGATAGAAGATCTAGATGGCTGCAGGCTGTCTTGCCTACTGGCCCTATCTAGGGTTGCCATATTGCCCAGTTAGCTGGGTATTACCCGGATTCTTTCCATGCCACCCGGCGCCCGTTTAGCCCCTTAGGTGGCCTGGATTCTCAGCTTTAATTTAAAAAAAAATTAAGTTTCTAGGTGGTCCGGTTCTCGAGATATACATAAAAACGTCAGCTGCCCCCCCACTGTTAAATCTTTCTTTAAACAGTACTGTATAGCACTTCGTAGCTTTAACCCTGCCCGTTCAGGATTGCAGCCAATCAGTGAAGCCAGGGTTGTGTTTCAGTTTGGTTGACCTCAGGCAGTGTCTAGAAAATCTCATTGCAAGGCCAGAAAATGGTGGTCCCCCCCGTTTATCTGAAAATCTCATAAATTGGGTAAGTATATACATTTCAGTTTTTTCCCCTCTTGTATGCAGGAGTCAGATCCTGGGCAGTGTTTTGAAAACCTTCCCAATACTTGCTTTTGTAAAAGCAATGGTAATCCCATATGGCCAGAGTAAATCCCATTGAATTCAATAGGGCTTACTTTTGAGTAGACATGGTTATGAAAGTGCTGAAAATCAATGGGATTTTGGAGTGAATGTAAAAAAGAATTGTGTTTGTGTTCTAACTCTTTCTGTCCCCTTCTCCAGTCCTATTTTAAAGCAAGTAGGCAGGGCTTACTTAGGTATTACAGTTTTTATTCTGTAGGAAAGTAATACTGATTTTTATAAAACTAATACTGATTTTTCTGCATTGATCAACTGGTTTGACAATAAACTGTTATATGGGCTGTATGTATTTATACATCTGCAGTGTGTGTGTGTGCATGCATGGAGTCTTATGATTCAGAATTTTGGGTTGTGTGAATGAAGTTGCTTATCACTTATCTCTTCACCTGGCTATATTTTCTGATCAACTGAAATCAATAATAGACTTTATTTTTGTTACCAACAACCTCTTAAGAACCCTTACTGAAGAGTTTTTGAAGTCACTACCATCAACCAAACAGGATGTTCCTACTGAGAACCCTCCGCTCAACCTTTCCTCTCCTATTATGGAGAAGAAAGTGTCCCAAATTCAAGGACAAAAAAAGAAACACTCTAAGAACATAATTCAAATAAAGAAAACAAAGAATATAAAGAACTACAAACGTCCCAGGGGGAAGAAGATGGATTTCCGTAAACTTTTTAAATTATTAGAGGATGCTCTTTCATCTGAACATACCAGGAAGAGGTCGGGACAATCTCCTATAACTCATATATCAGTTATGACATCTCCGATGAAGCATCCCCCCCCTCCGCTACAACCACCTTTGGGAGGCACATCCCCTTCCCCTATGAAGACACAGACAATGAAGCAGAATCAAATCTCTATCAAGAAAGACTCTATATATCGCTGGTCTCTGCAACTCCAGCAGAATTCAATTGTTCTCTCACACTTACCATATCCTAATTTTTATGTACAATCGTCTAATTTAAAACTTTATTATCTGAAATTATTTCAATGTTGGCTTATTGGTCCAATTAATTTTAAAGATTTAGTTAAAGTTGCTGTTTTATTTAATTCCCCCACTGAATCCACAGTACTGTTTTCTTTTGTATCTTGTAAAGTGGTCAACTTGTTTTTAGCTAAAAAATTCTGGCTCTGGGAGCGAGGTATTTCTGTACACAGATATTTTTTAAACCTGGCGACCCCTTCCCCGTTGATTATCAAACAGCCAGGAGCATTGTTAAGTCCCTGTGATCAATCACCACTTCCAAGAGAATTATGTCAGGATTGTACTGTTTCTTCACCTCCCTCTAGCCTAGATGCTTTGATGAGTCCTAAGGACTCTTTAATTGACTGTAATAATTACAAAGCATCGGCGTCTGTTTCCACTGTTTCTTCACCTTCAATCGACTATCCTAAACGAATAGAGCCAGCTGGTCAGCTTCGTATACCCCAAGGGTTTCATGTTGAAGAATTAGTGACCGAATTCCCTAGTTTCTC
This sequence comes from Rhineura floridana, assembly GCF_030035675.1. Classification (NCBI taxonomy): domain Eukaryota; kingdom Metazoa; phylum Chordata; class Lepidosauria; order Squamata; family Rhineuridae; genus Rhineura; species Rhineura floridana. The sequence continues at coordinate 138,362,452 of NC_084481.1, read as the reverse complement.
CGACATGGCGCAACAAAACATCATTGACGACCTGCATAATCTTCTTAAGCTGTTGCAAAATAACAGGCTGTCACAGAATACAAAAAATTCTAACTTTCACCTAGTAGCTGAAACCGCCTGTGGCTCACCAGAAAAAATCGCTATAGCGGATTTGGCACTTTCCGTCTCCCCTGGGGATCAATCTCATATAGACTCTCTCAGACATAGGTCTTTATTAGAACCTGATGTCGCTTCCTTTTGAGCTTCATCACAATTAGATCTGTCCACTTTTTGTTTACACTCCTGTCCGGAGAATCGGGGTGTGTGTGCATTGAGGGTCTCTGATAGAAATCCAATCCCTACGGTCTCGGGTAAAGGGAAATATAATCAGTCGATACTATATGATAACCCCAAGAAAGACAGAGCATATCGCCACTTAATAAGCCCTATACAATCATCCCAAAAAGAGAGACAGACTCTTTTTCCAATTAATTTTTCCGGATCCCAGATTTTGCTTCTTAATGCAAGATCTGTAAATAGGAAATCTGTGATTATCCAAGATCTTATTTTGGATGAACAAGCTGATTTGTTATGCATTACTGAAACCTGGTTAAATGAAGCTGGCGGAGTAAATCTGATTAATCCCTGCCCGCCTGGCTTCTTAGTTTTACACCAACCCAGACTTGGGGATCCTGGAGGTGGAGTAGCAATAATATATAGAGAGACCATATCTTTGACTAGAATACCGCTCCCATCCCTGCTTGGATTTGAAGCCCTTAGTTTAAAGTCTGGTGGTCAGAATGGCTTGGTAATTTTATTGATTTATCGCTCTCCATGCTGTCCTATGACCTCCTTGCAGGAGCTGTCTAATTTGATACTGGAACTAATGCTGGTGTCCCCTAAACTGCTAGTATTGGGAGATTTTAACATTCATGTTAATTCCTCTCTATATGGTGCGGCCCGTGACTTTGTGATGACTATGACCACTTTGGGACTATCGCAATTAATTAACGAACCCACACATAGAGCTGGTCATACTCTTGATCTTGTTTTCTATACTGGCTCTGATAAAGAGAACTCAGCAATTAGTGACCTATCTATTCGTCCATTACCTTGGACAGACCACTACTTGATTAAATTCAAAATACCACCGTTACATACTCCTGTGGAAGGAAAGAATCCTTTAAAAACGATTCGCCCAAAAAGATTATTAAATTCAACAGTTTTCTTATCTACTGTTGAAAATTTTCTGTTCCCCAAACTAGTAACTTCATTGTCGATTTAGTTGACGCCTGGAATTACACAATGTCCAGGACTATAGATGCTATTGCCCCTCTACGTCCACTTACTCATTCTCATTCTAAAGTTGCCCCATGGTTTTCTAAGGAGTTGGCAGATATGAAACGGATTTATAGGGGCTTAGAGCGCCGTTGGCTGAAGACACGGAGCCTCTTTGACCAACGTCAGGCTAGGAATTTTTTGAAGCATTATATGACATCTAGACTTACGGCACAAAGGGCCTTTTTCTCGGCTGCCATCTTGTCTGCCGACAACCGTCCAAAAGAACTCTTTCGAGTGGTTAAGAATTTGCTTAACCAAGACCTACATAAACCGAACTCTGATCATTCTGCTTCCCGTTGCCAAGAACTAGCCACATATTTTAATACGAAAATTGCCCAGATTCGTTCTGATCTTGACTCTAACAACATTATATCTGATACTATGCCCTCTACTATTGTGACTGATTGTTCTTTTACTTTAGATTCTTTTCAGCTTGTCCATCCTGATGATATAATCTTCTGGAAGGGATGAGACCCACCACATGTTCACTAGATCCATGTCCCTCCTGGATTATAAAACAGTCCAGGACAGGACTTGCAAATCAGATCTGTGAGGTGATTAATGCCTCCCTCCAGCAAGGCCATCTCCCAGGAAACCTAAAGGAAGCAATTATTATTCCCCTATTAAAAAAGCCTTCCTTGAGCCCTTCCTGTTTAAACAATTTTCGTCCCGTGTCCAATCTGCCCTTTTTAAGTAAAATTATTGAGAGAGTTGTGGCCTCTCAGCTCCAGAGTTTCTTGGAGCTAACAGATTACTATGACTCATCCCAGTCTGGTTTTAGGCCGGGTCATGGTACTGAGACCGTATTGGTGGCTTTAGTGGATGATCTTCGGAAGGAGTTGGACAGGGGAAGGATGTCTCTGTTGGTCCTTCTTGATCTGTCAGCAGCGTTTGACATGACTGACCATGACATTCTCTTGGGCCGCCTCTCTGAGATGGGCTTACGAGGCACTGTTTTTCAGTGGCTCTGCTCTTTCTTGGAGGGCAGATCACAGAGAGTACTGTTTGGGGATTTTAGTTCTGATCCCTGGCCGTTATCGTGCGGAGTACCACAAGGCTCGGTGCTTTCACCGATGCTATTTAATATTTATATGAAGCTGCTAGGTGAGATCATCCGGAGTTTTGGAATTCGGTTTCACCAATATGCTGATGACACCCAGCTTTATTTTTCCTTCCCTCCGGATATGAGAGATGCTATCCTCCCCCTAAATAAATGTCTAACAGCAGTTAAGACCTGGATGACGCAGAATAAACTGAAATTGAACCCAGATAAAACAGAGGTGCTGGTGGTTGGGGACCGAACCAAGCTAGAAACAGGGAATGTACCGTCATTAGACGGAACTTTACTTCCTTTAAAGACCCAGGTTCGTAGTCTGGGTGTCCTTCTGGATTCAGCCTTGACCTTGGAGGCCCATGTTTTAGCAACTTCCAGAAGCGCTTTGGCCTGCCTAAAACTCGTTCGCCAACTGCACCCTTTTCTGGAGCTCTCTGACCTAACCACGGTTACTCATGCCTTGGTTACGTCTAAGTTAGACTATTGTAATTCGCTTTACATAGGACTCCCTCTTAAAACACTTCATCAACTGAAACTAGTCCAAAGAGCAGCTGCCAGGATGTTAACAAGAGCGAGTTGGCGAGCCCATACTACCCCACTTCTAAAACAACTACACTGGCTTCCAATTTCTTATCGAATTCAGTTTAAAATTCTGATGTTAACATTTAGAGCGTTATCTGGCTCAGGCCCTAGTTACCTATCAAATCGTATTTCATTTTATGAACCTACTCGTCCCCTAAGATCTTCATCAGACCCTGGCCTTAATATTCCTTCTTTTTCTCAAATTCATCGGACTGGCATTAGGAATAAATCTTTTTCGGTGGTAGCTCCAACTCTTTGGAACTCTCTTCCGCAGGAAATTCGTTCTTCCCTGTCTTTGATCAGTTTTCGTCGTCAAGTCAAGACCTTTTTATTTCGGTTAGCTTTCGAAGTATAATGTGAGAGATAATTGTTTTATTTATTGTATATTGTATAATTTGTCTATATTATGTTATTGTTTTTGCCGCTTAGAATTCTTTGGAACTGAAGCGGGATATAAACTTTTTAAATAAATAAAATAAATAAATAAATATCACTTGAGGTTGCATTTCTGTCCCTGTTTGAGTAAGCCTCACTGAATACACTGGGACTTGCTTCTGAACAAATAAACCTAGGATTGCTCTATAAATATCTTTACAGTTTGTGTAAATAATAAATATATTTGATAGTCATGCTTATATAAATATTTCTTCATTTATCATATTTTTGGTTTTTGGTTAGGAATCCTGACTGGTTGTGAGATGCTTAGTTTTCTGCCTTACTCATAGGAATCTTGTTGTAGTTGGTATGGTATTGCATTTAAGAAATCATGGTACGAAATGGCCTGAATCAGTATAAGGCAGATTCCTTGGTTCCTAAAAGTGGGAAGAGACTCAAGGGCCACAGTGACTCCAACATTTATTTATTTTTATTTACAACATTTATATACCACTTTATTGTAAAAAAAATCTCAAAGCGGTTTACAGAAAGAATTAAAACAATAAAATTATTGGCAAAAGCGTTAAGGACAGATACTTAAAAACATTCAAAATAATAAAATGAACAATGAGTTAAAAACAGATTTAAAAACACAATAGCTTCCACATGTCTGAAGAGGCTTGCCTCAAGAAAACTGATTTTAGCAGGTGCTGAAAAGAGGCGTCTGCCTAATGTCAATAGGCAAGGAATTCCAAAGCATAGGTGCTGCCACTTTACAGTACTGATTTCTTACAAGAGCAGAACAAGTACTATGTGGCACCCATAACATGGAAAGCACAGCTTAAACTTGGCCTGGTAGCAAATCAGCAACCAATGCAGATTTCAGAGCAGAGGTATTATGTGCTGATAGGATCTCACTCATGTCAGCAATTGTGCTGCAGCGTTTTGCATTAACTGCAGTCCCCAGGTCAGGTTGTGCTGCATGGGGATTTCTGTGACCTTGGCTGACTGGCTGCTAAGATTTTTTCAGTTTGGGTTTTTGGTTATGAATCCTGACTGGTTGTGGGATGCTGAGTTTTCTGCCTTACTCATAGGAATCTTGTTATGGTTGGTATGGTATTACATTTAGGAAAGTGTTACTGCCTTTTGTGTTGTTGTTTTTCCTATTTGCATTTCACTTATCTTTAACCTCACTCCGTTACAGCCATAGAAGCAACAGCAGCATATGCAAGATAATTAACTCCCATTACTGATAAGAGCAAGAATTTATAATTATTATTTTAATTAAAACAAGAGGATTATCACTACTTTGAAGAGGACCAGATATTTATTTTCTTTCTGAGCCCAGGACTGGGTCTTTCATGATGCCTGGTGGTGGTGGGGAACAGGAGAGTAGTCGATAAGACAGACATCCTGGCATTGGTAATCTAATTAGCAAGGTATGTGTGGGGTTGTTGCACACTTCCAGGCCCAGTTTCATTTTGAGTATGGAGGTGGAACCTGTGTAGATGTGGTTGATCAAAGGGAGAAGAAATTTTGAGTTAAGCAAAGCTCTGCTTTTATAAAACCTAAGAAACATACAGATACTTCGAATGTCTGAGTGCCTGCACCAGTGGAATACTGGAGGAACTTGTAAAACTTGCTGCAACAGTATTTAGAACTGAGCATGTGGTGTGAAAGACTCCTTTTCCTAACATTTTGGCTTCTTGTTTTTCTCCACCCACCACATCTTTGAAATATATCATATATGGTTAACCGTACTGCTGCCCTGACTTACTTTGTTTGTTGCTATTTTGTGTTTTTATTATGTTTTTATATTGATTGTGTATTTTTATTGTTTTTATTATATTTGTAAGCTGTGCTGAGCTCTGTTTTTAACAGCAGAAGGGCAGGATATAAATCCTCTTAATCAATCAATAAATATTCCATAGTGTTGGAAACTAGAGTCTAGGCATTTAAGGCTGAAAATGTTGCTTTTAAAAAAAAGATTTCTCACATCTTTCCCCTATTTTTGGTGGTAATTCCTAGGCACAAAAACAAAACAACTGGACAATCCAAATATTAATATGCAAATAATTAGCATAATATGCAAATAATATGTATAATGTGCAGATTAGCCTGCCCGGATTTGTGGAACTGGAATATGGCAACCCTAGCCCTATCCCACAGGTACCTGGTGGCCTGCCCTCTGGCCTAGTGGTGTTGCTCGTCACACTGTGTTGGACTAGTGAGACAGATTGGGACTGCTGTTGGTGTACCACCCACCCAGATAACCCACAACATACCTGACTGAGCTGGCAGAGATGATCTCAAGTGTGGTGTTGTAGAACCCAGGAAATTGGTTCTTCTTTAGTAGTAGTAGTTGTTGTTGCTATTGTTATTGTTGTTATTATTATTATTTTTCTTCACAGAATTAAACCCAAAGCAACTCACAATCAGTAAAAAAGATTTAAAACCAATAGAAAAATATTAAAATGAATGAAAAGTAAAAAAAACCCCACGGTATATAAATATTAAAAGCAGTGGAACAGCCCCCCCATGGAAAAAAATAGGCTACTACATCAAAAGCCCTCCAGAATTAAGAGCTAAATGCCTGGGAGAAGAGTTTTGCCTGGTGATTAATGATAGATAATGATGGCACCAGGAATGCCTCCCTGTGAACAGCGTTCCATAAATGGGAGGACACCACTGAGAATGCCTTTCGTCATGTCACCACTCTCTATACCTCTGTCAGAGGGAGCACATGAAGAAGGGCCTCAGATGTCAAATGGAGGGTCTGGGTTGGTTCATATGGGGAAAGGCAGTCCTTGAGGTGTTGGGGTCCTAAGTTGTATAATAAGGCTTTATAGGTCAACACCGGCACTTTGAATTGAGCTTGGAAAGTAATTGGTAGTCAGTGCAGTTGCACAAGAATTGGTGTTATATGCTCAGTCCGTCTTGCCCTGATGTGTAATCTGCCTGTTGAATTCTGCACTAGCTATAGTTTCCAAACTGTCTTCAAAGGCAGCCCCACGTATAACACATTGCAGTAATTAGCCTAGAGTTTATTGGAGTGTAGACAACAGACGTCAGGCTAAAGAGGGTCATAACTGGGCAACCAGCCAAAACTGATGGATGGCACTGCTCACCACCAAGGCCACTTGAGCCTCAAGCAAAAGCAACAGATCCAGAAATACCTCCAGGTATGCATCTGCCCTTTCAGAGGGAGTGTAACCCTATCAAGAGCAGACCACATCCCCTCCATCTGGTCTCCTGCGCTGATGGAACTCCACTGGCTGCCAATTAGTTATAGGACCATATTCAGGATCTTGCTACTAACATATAAAGCCCTGAACAACTCTGGACTAGGTTACCTGAAGGGTGGCCTGCAGCTATATAGACTTGTAAGATCATTTAAACCATTCTGGGAAATGACTCGTGTCACCGCACCCTACAGAATATCATAAGGCTGTGACCCAAACACAGGCATTTTCCATTGTTGCCCCTGCACTTTGGAATACCCTTCCATCTGCCATATGTGAAACAAACATTGTGCAATGGTTACTATAATCTGTTATTCAGAATGCAGTGTGGGATCTCCTGAATAACATAGAACTTTTTCTCATGCTGGACATTTTATAAAAGGTATGGATGGGGATTGTCTCTAGGATTGTCAGTTTTCTCCTTTTCTGATACAAGCTGCTTTGCCATTACTGCAGTTCCATTACACAAAAAAAGCTACATCTGTTGGGTTTCTTATTGGCATTCTGATGTTAAAGGATAAGAGCTTCCAAGAGAAAATGAGGTAGCAAAAGCAATACTGTAGATCATTGGTTCCCAACCTGGGGGCAGTGATGTAATCCAGAGGGGGCAGCGAACAGTAAAGAAATGAAATATTATTTTTTAAAAAGTCTTCACTCCCTGAACATTTTCTGCTCCTCACTGCCATTGCAAACAACACCTCCCCCTTGCTCCAGATGAGAGGGGAGGACTTTTGTTGAAGCACCAGAGCATCTTTCAGGCGTGTTGAGGGCAGGCATCTGCCTATAAAACATGTGGCAGACACCGAAGGAGGCTGAGGGTGGAGCTACCAGGAAGAAGAGGGCGTACTATTATAGACTCCTATCTCCTCACACTGCTGCTGCTGACGATAACCTTACGTAGAACGAGAAGAGAGGGCTTTTTGCAAAGCAAAAAGAAGCAAGGCTGCAAGGAAAAGCTGCTTTCCTCCTTCCTTCCTGGCAGCCAGCTCCTGAGTCACTGCCATCTCCTTTTAAAAATTATTCTTATTTGCGAGGCTGCCCAGATCTCACCTTCAGCCCAGACGGAGCCAAGAAGCAGTGAGGAAGCTTAGGACTTGCTCGCCCCCATCTCTAAGGCTAAGTGTGTGCCCCCCCTTTCTTTCAAGTACACTCTGCTCCCCATCTCTCTCTTCCAAAATGCAGCGGCAGTTGAGGGCTTCCCCCCTCCCACGTGCCCAAATGCATGCAGATGCTTGCAGGAGGGGCAGGTGTGGTTTTTTGTGTGTGTGCGTGCATTGATCTATTCTGTCTTCTGCTCCACTCTCATTCCCCAAGTGCACGCTAACCAAGTCATCCTTTCTGATGATCATCCCAAGGCCTAAAAGCACTAACCTCTCTCCTCAATCTGTCTACCCTTTTGTCTTCACAATCTAGCATTCCCACCATGACTACATTGCTGCTTCTTCATTATTATTGTTATTATTATTATTATTATTATTATTATTATTAAGGTCAGCAGGTTGGGTGAGGCTGGGGTCCACATACTGCAGCTGAAATGTATTTATTTATTTATTATTGTATTTACATCCCACCTTTCCTCCAGGTTGCTCAAGGTGGTGCACATGGTTCCCCCCCTTTCCATTTTATCCTTACACAGACCCTGTAAGATAGATCAGGCTGAGATATTGTGTCTGGCTCAAGGTCACCCAGTGGGGTTCATGGCTGGGTGGGGATTTGAACCTGGATCTTAGTCCAACAAGGTAACCCACTGGTGTTGGGAGACAGGACTGTACATCTTCAGACTGAGGGGAGGGGTATACCAAATTGATTGGGCCTTTGCATTAAGAAAAGAAAGCAACACCTCCCTGTCTGCAGGGAGCTTTTTGTGGAAAGGGATTTTGTTGATGTGATGCACCATGTTTTCAGTTGACAGAGACTAAAATTACAATTAGTATGGGTTTTTCCCACAAACCTTTTGAGCTTAAAAAGGTGATCCCGTACTCGTAAAGTTTGGGAACCACTGCTGTAGATGAAGCAGTAATACTTCATTTTCCTTTTGGAGGTAAAAAATAATTAATAAGGCATAAGGGGAGAATAGTACTTCACAGTTCTTAGTCTATTGTAGGAAGAACCTAACAAAGGAGGAACTTCCAGGTCACAGGCCTTGTTTAAGATTATGGTGGTGTGTTTCTCTTTTTTAATACTGCGTGGTGTCAGACTGGGATTAATCTTTTTCACCAGATGAACAGTGAGAAAAAGAGAAGTATACTCCAGATTGCCAGAGTAATAAGAAAGGGGGGGATGTGGGGAACTGAGTCAGTTAAGAGCTCTCAAAGGAGAGGAGAAGGCAAAAGTGAGAGGAGGACATTCTCATATAGGATCTGAAACTGAAACAGGCAGGGATCATGAATTTGTTTTAGGGCAGCCATGGAGTCCAGAGTACAAATGGCTCTGTTAGATAATCTTGGTTTCAGCAATCACGGCGGTTGGGCCTGCTGGATCAGTAAACTTGAAAAATATGGGATGGCTTCTAAATTACATTTAAAACCTCAAGAATTCAAGTGAATATATTATTGCGCACCTCCCCCAATCTCCAAGCGGTGAGATTTCGGGGGTCCCTGCGCTCATCCAGGGTTTGGTTTCCTTTGGGAAGAAGGTCAGCGGAGACTGCGGTGTCTTTATGAACTATGGTTTATTTATTTACACACATTCCAACCTGATCTTAGAATGGAGGGGGTTCAACGCATCAGCAGTCCAATATCCAGCTTTTCCATCTGGGTGCAGGGGCATCCTATAGCCATGATGCAGAGGGATAGCCTCTCTGCGTGCCTGCAGCCCCAGCCATTCTCTAGAACACACTAAAACTACAAGCACACACCACCTGCTAGCTGCCAGGAGTGGGGGAGAGCCTCTCCAGGAGAGTTTCAATCACAAAAGGGGTCATCTTAGCCCATTCTCCGTTGCTAGGCAACTGATCGGCCCGTTATCTTACCTGGCCAATCTATTTGGTTAACAAAAGACTCATTTGACCAGCAGAGAGTTCCTCATTCCAAGGCACAGGATTCCAAATCAGAGGCTGGAAAGGTGACCCACAGGAATCGTCCATTCCAACCCCCCATGCTCATAACAATATATTTGCTATGGGAAATCCTAAGGCCCTATGCCTTACTGAGAAGGAAAAGAAAAATTACATCACAGTTAAAGGGTTTTGAGGCTTGTCACACATTGTTATATATGAAAGGGCCAACTTTCATGGAAGGTGCAGGGAACGAGGGGGGAACCAACAGAAGTTACTGCTGTCCATAAGTCTGTAGAATGTTATAAATATGGGGTTTTAATCAGAGCTTGGAAAAGGTCCTTTTTTCACTATAATTCCCATCAGCCCAATCCAGTAGCCATGCTGGCTGGGGCTGATGGGATTTGTAGTGTAAGAAAGTAACTTTTCCAAGCTCTGGTTTCAATAGAAAAAGCTTCAGATAGGATTGTTGCGGGCATAACAGTGTGTTAGCATAGTTGCAGCTTGATCCAGATCTCATATTAGCAAAAGCTATTGAAAAATTGACAATGCAGGAAACGATAAAGAAATAGCAATGTGACTTGGTCAGGAACACAATGGATACTGCATTAGTTAATAGTGATATAGTAAAGCAAAACATTTGTTAGTTTGTTTTTTAAATAGAGAATCTGTGGGTGGGTGGTTCTTCTGTCTGGGAGATTGGACATTTGCTTTTTTCCCTGAAAGAACAGATGCATGGTTTGGGGGTTCTCCTGGACCATCACTGTCACTTGATGCCCAGGTAGCCTCAGTGGCTAGGAGTGCCATTTACCAGCTGCAGCTGGTGCACCAACCACAGTCATTCTTGGACAGGGTTAGCCTGGCTACAGAGATTCATGCATATAATTGCATGTGTTCTACCCATGTGTGCTATGTGTGCTACCCTTGCAATTGGTCTGGACGCTCCAGCTGGTGCAAAATGCTATGACTAGAGTGTTGATGGGGAAAGAGACTACCGCTAGTCCAAACCTCTGGTGTTCAAAAGATTGCAGTGGTTGCCCATATATTATTGGGCCAGGTCCAAGATTCTTATGTTTAATTTACAAAGTGCTTAACAATTTGGGCACTGTGTATCTTAAGGACCACCTGATCCATTATATCCCTGCCCAATCACTGAGATCTTTCGGGGATCTCTGTTGGTGGTTCCCCATGGCTCATAATCATTATGAGATGAACAGCTCATAAGTACTAGAAGCCATCTGTTCAGTATTGTGAACCCAGGCTTGTGGAACTCCCTCCCAACTAAGGTTAGACATTGATTGATTGATTGATTGGGTTTATTTATATGCCACCTTTCCACAGTGACCTGTGCCCAAAGTGGCTTACAACAAACACTCAAAATAAAAGCACTGGGGTAGGGGAGAGAAGTCAGTTTACAAAACATAGCAATACATTCAAATAAGACAAAAATAAACAATTTAGCAAACAAAATAAATTCAATATTACAAAAGAAATAATCTAGACTTAAATACATAAGTACAAAGAAGAAAGACATCTGCCTTGTTGCTGAACTTCAGGCACATGACCAAGACTTTGCTATGCCAGCAGGCATCTTATGGCAGTGTTCAAATTTCTGTTTGGTTTTATGATGAATTTTTATTGTTTTATTCTCTGCATAGTTCATTTTATCTACACCACTTAAATATGCTAATGATTAAGCAGTATATAAATGTCATAAATAAATAAATAATAAAATAAACACATATAACAGGAGTTCCCAGACATTCCACCCCCATGGACCATTTGAGAATTGCTGGGGGTCTTGGAGGACCACTTAATTATTTTTCTGTGTTTTGTAGCAATTGTAATGTGCTGTGCTAGGTGTTTTATGATACTAAATTTTATTTTTACGGTCATGCTGCAGACCACCTGAATGAAGTGGACCACAGTTTGGAAACTGCTGATCTAGAGAGTACGAAATTTTACAATATTTGGTGCTTTAATGTATTAGCTAGAGCTACAGTTTTGAGAGCTGCTTCTCACTTTATATGGCAACTGTACTTGGCATAGCTGCATTGATATTCCCCCTGTATTCCCCTTAGCAAATAGGTAACGGTCAGGCATAGGTTCCTAATAACTGGAAACACATATTAGGGATCTTTGATTGGTCCCAGGTCTCTGGTAGATGTCCACTGCATATTTAAGAATGTGTGTTTCCCCTTCACACTGTATGTTAGCAGTGGCAAACTTGATTGGCATATAAATAATGAACTGGCTCTTATTTTGAAGCATTATAGCTGATTGCTTGAATGTGGAGGTGTGGGATAAAGAAGAATCTCATTTTGTTTGAATAGCAATGATTTTTGACAAACATGCTTTTTAGGTGGCACTCCTTTTGGTTTTCATTGAAAGCTGAATGCATGTACTTATTTTAAACTGAGGTTACCTTCCTAATCAGAACAAAGGTTTTATGGACTCCTAGGCAGTGCGAAATCATACAGCTTTTATTTTTTTGAAATTAATTTGCTGAAAGCACTTTTTGGAAGAACAAACAACTCCATTTTAAAAAATTATTGTTGTCCCTCCTTTTATTTTCATTTGTTCTTTAAATGTATACTAAAAATCTAGGTCTTTGAATGTGGCCTGTAAGAGAATGGTTCATTGTATTAAATTGTATTAAATTACACCTCTCTAAAAGAAGACTGTTTAATAAATTGCTATTTAAATATTATTTCCCCCCCTCAAGCTGACATCTGAGTTACTTTAAACAACTGTCTGACAGGAAATAAACTTGTTTTAAGAATTTAAGTGTTTTAAGAAATTTGCTTTCTTGAATCCCAAGTCACCAAGAAAATACGATTACCACCTGTGGAAGAAAAACATCTTTTAAAGAAGACTTTTGTCAAGAGCAATTAAAATCCTGAATTCCATTCCTACCAATAGTACTATCAGCTCAACTCTACTTCTGATCTACCTAGAAATAGAACCCTGCCCTCTTCTAAGCATATCACAGAAGCTCTAAATGGAGGGAATGCAAGCTTCAAATGGGGCTGGCCTTCGCATGTACCATCATTCTGATCACACAGCTGTTTACAATGTGAGCAGGCGGGGGCACTAGGCATGTTAAATGCAGTAACATGTTTAACATCATACCCATCTTGGCCCTTACAAAAGTAGAATCCACAATCATATTGAATTGGGGAAATGCCAGAGGAAGGAGAGGGGTGGGTGGATGAGTGGGTCGAGATGTGGAATAAAAAAGATCCAGGATGGGGCAAGAGCTGGAAACTAGTTAGCAGTGGTGACCCAAAACGGGTACTTGCCACAATCCCTTTTTGTTTTAATGACCCTGAACAATTTAGTATCTAACTTTGCCACCTCATTTCTCACCCCTACTTGTATATTGTTTATGAACAATTTTAAAAACACAATGCCCTTGGGGCCCCTACTTTCTATAGCCCTCCATTGGGAAAACTGTCCATTTATTCCTACTCTCTGCTTCCTGTTTCCTAGTTAGTTCCTGATCTACAAGAGGACCTTTCTACTTATTCCATGACTGCTAAGCTTACTCAGGGAGTCTTTGGTGAGGTACCTTCTTGAAAGCTTTTTGAAAGTCCAAATACGCTATGTCAATTGTCAATTGGATCACCTCTATCTATATGCTTGTTGACTCTCTCAGAGAACTCTAATAGGTTTGTGAGACAATACTTTCCACTAGTTTTTCCGGGGCATGCATTAAACTAACTAGCCTGTAATTTCAGGGATCTCCCCTGGATCCCTTTTCAAAAATTGGTGTTAAACTGGCCACCTCTTAATGAGACAAAACTTACCCTTGTTGCCCTGCCCAAACTCATTGAAGTCAGACGCGGACCTGAAGGTGTGCTTTTCTTTAATAGGTTTAATGGAAAATTTCTGTTCAGAGCACTTCATGAATCAGCTTACAGGTTACGCAGGATTCAGCATATCTGCTAGACATAACTAGACATAACTACACAATGCTAAGATGTTGTCACAGCAATTATGCACACATCCTTACAAACCTGGGCAGGCTCCTCCTACCTGTGTGAGAAAAGTGTTGCTGTTGGGAGCATGCGGACACAAGAGCGCTCTGCCTCAGGGGAACTGGGGGAACCCTCTGAGCCTGCTGATGCAGTAACTATGTGTCCAAGGCGAGGGTGGCGAGGAGTGCACAGCAATGAAAGCAGGGTGTGTGAGGAAGGGGGGTGTAGGGAAGGTGAAGAGGCAGCCTCCTGGTTGGGCAGTGCCTCATCAGTTGTAATGGGAGCTATGGGGACGGAGCTGTCATTGTCAGTTGCGCTGGAGCTATCAACCTCCACCCCCTCTGAATGCCGGTCACTGGGGCCCTCCCCCAAGTCCCATTCTGTCTCTTCGTCCTCTTTGCTCTAGGACCACACCACAGGACTCATTACACTTGCAGAAGCCATGCTGGTCCTGCTTCAGGAAGGCTTATTCTTTTATATGATTGGTCATTTTATCTTTAACAATGCTTTCCATCAGTTCTCTTGGGACAGACGTAAAGCTAACTGGCCTGTAATTTTTCAGGATCCCCTTGGATCCAGTTTCAAAAATTAGTGTTACATTGACCACTTTCCAGTCCTCAGGTATGGAAGCGGATCTTAAGGACAAATTACATATTATTGTTAGAAGATCAGCAGTTTCACATTTGAGCTTTTTTGATAATTCTTGGGTGGATGCCATCTGGACCTGGTGATTTGTCAGTTTTTATTTTGTCTGTTAGGGCTAGAACTTCGTCTCTTGTTGCCACTTGCTTCAGTTCCTCAGGCTCCCTTCCTGCAAAAGTTAGTTCAGACACAGGGATCTGCACCCTCTGCTGTGAAGACATATGTGAAGAATTCATGCAGCTTCTCTGCAATCTCCTTATTTATTTATTTCTTAAACTTATATACCGCCCGACTAGCAATAGCTCTCTGGGCGGTTAACATAAAATACAATAAAATTACAGAATCTGATACAACAAGCATATAAAAACTACACAATCTAAAACCAAGTTACAAACATTTAACTAAGATTAAAATGCCTCAGAGAAGAGAAAGGTTTTAACTTGGCGCCGAAAAGATGATAGTGTCAGCGCCAAGCGTACCTCCTCGGGGAGACTGTTCCACAATTCGGGGGCTGCCACTGAGAAGGCCCTAGATCTCATCACCACCCTCCGGGCCTCCCTATGCGTTGGGACCCGGAGGAGGGCCTTCGTAGTAGACCGTAGTGTACGAGCCGGTTCGTATCGGGAGAGGCGTTCCGACAGATATCGTGGTCCCACGCCGTATAAGGCTTTATAGGTTAACACCAACACTTTGAATCTGGCCCGGAAGCGTATTGGAAGCCAGTGCAGGCGAGCCAGCACAGGTGTTATATGCTCAGACCGCTTAGTTCTTGTTAGCAGTCTGGCCGCCGCATTTTGCACTAGCTGTAGCTTCCGAACCGTCTTCAAAGGTAGCCCTACGTAAAGCGTGTTGCAGTAGTCCAAACGCGAGGTTACCAGAGCGTGTACTACTGATGTAAGGTCCTCCTTACTCAGGTAGGGACGTAGCTGGGCTACCAACTGAAGTTGGTAGAATGCATTCCGTGCCACCGAGGCTACATGAGCCTCAAGTGAGAGGGAAGAGTCTAAAACGACTCCCAGACTACGCACCTGTTCCTTTAGGGGGAGTGTAACCCCGTCCAGGACAGGGTATATATCCACCATCTGATCGGAGAAACCATCCACCAACAGCATCTCAGTCTTATCAGGATTGAGTCTCAGTTCGTTAGTTCTCCAGTCCATTGTCACGGCCAGGCAACGGTTCAGCACATCGACCGCCTCACCTGAAGAAGATGAAAAGGAGAAGTAGAGCTGTGTGTCATCAGCGTACTGATGACAACGCACTCCAAAACTCCTGATGACCGCACCCAACGGCTTCATATAGATGTTAAAGAGCATGGGAGACAAAACCGAACCCTGCGGGACCCCACATTGGAGAACCAACGGTGTCGAGCAATGTTCCCCAAGCACTATCTTTTGGAGACGGCCCGCCAAGTAGGAGCGGAACCACTGCAAAGCAGTGCCTCCAACTCCCAACTCCTCCTTAAACCACCAGCAATCTAATTCCATCCCAGTTCAAGTGGAGCCTGTCCCTTGGTACAGAAGCAGCTTGCCCCAAAATGTTCCCCAGTGTGTAACATCCAAACTTCTCCTCTCGACACTGTTATTTTGTTCATGCCTTGAGACTACAAAGCTGAGCCTATTTAGCTGGCCCGGCATATGGAACTAGTATCATTTCAGAGAAAGCTACCTTGGAGATCCTGGCTTTCAGCATCCTACTTAGAGCCTAATTTTTGTTTGCAGAACCTTACAACTACATTTCCCCATGTCATTGGTGCCAACGTGCACCTTGACCACTGACTTTTCCTCTTCACTATCTACCAGGCTATATAGGTGTCAGGCAACATCTGTAAGCTTTGACCCACAAAGGAAATTAACCGTACAATCTGTATATCCATCACACACCCAACTATCTAATAATCAAATCACCCACCACCAGGATCCTTCCACTTCCTGCTGAAGTATTCTCAGCATGCGAGGATAGCTGCTTGTCCCCCAAGAATGGGTCCCTTCTAAGGGATCATTTCCCTCTTGCTCAGAATAATGCTTTCCTTCCCTAAGACCCTCATTCTCCATGCCAGCAGGGGAGCTATTATCCTGGTAGTGAGACACAGCTATAATGTCCCTGAAGGCCTCATCCACCAACCTCTGCCTCTCTCAACTTTTCCAGGTGAGCCACCGTGGCCTCAAGGGAACAAACCTATAAGTAATTTTATGAGTAACGTGTATCTTTTCTCATTAGATCTGAAATCATTACGTGACCAGTTTTAGAATCATGGCTTAATATTAGTTAACATTTAGTTAAAGCATGATTCTAAGTTTGTTCACTTATTGAACTATTGTGTCATATCCAATGAGAAATGTAAATAGATGCTGATACCCTGTGAAACCCTAGATGACTTTTCATGGCTAGGCACATGAGTGAGGTAGTTCCTGTGAAGGGCTATGATTAACATATGGGGAGAAGCAACCAATAAGATAGGATCCTGGGGTTTTCTGAGTATAATATGTAGTAGGATAACAATGATTAAGACCCTGCTAACCCAGGACAATAGCTTTAAGAGATGCAAATCAGGAGTCTCCAGTATGGTAAAAAGGGCATTGCAAAAACATTGGGTACTAGCTTTCTTTTAGCAATTGTGTAAATGAAGGGAACCTAAAATTTGTGTGTCTGAATAATAAAGTGGTAAGAGAGTTCCTCAGTGTAGCTCTTGAGCATTTTTTTAGTATCCTGGTAGTGTGTGACATTATTGAAAGACAGTATCTTATTTCACATAGATCTTGAAGGGCCAGTTCCTTCAGGTATAGGTGCCATGTATAAAAAACACAAAGATGTGTCAGGAAGAGTGTACATCACGGGTTGGGAACTTTGATCTTTCAGATATTGCTGAACTACAACTCCCATCAGCCCCCGCAAGCATGGGATGATATTATAGTTCAGCAACATCTGGAGGCCAAATATTCCCCACACCTGGTGTACACACGTGAATGATTTATGGCTTTCTTCTCACCAGCTCTGAGCTGGAGGTAATAGCTTCTGGGTTTTTTTCTCTTTGAATGTGTGTTTCATTTGAAAAATGCAGCATGAGGTCTGGGCCAAGACCCTACTCCTTGGGAAGGGGCATGTCCTGGGAACAACACATTTTTGATTGGCCACTAAGGCCAACAAAAATGTGTTAGATGCTTTTTAAGTGTAATGTAGAGCCAATCTCTGATACAGTTCAGAATATGCTGTTGCTGGTCTCCATGAAGAGCAAAGTAACAAATGTTTACTCCTCCTAGTCAAGCGTTGGTTGTAAGATGGGATATTTATTCACCTGCTTCATACTGAATCTGTCATGACAGTGTACTTTCCATGCACTTTTACACTTAGGGTATATGTTTCCCATTATTTCAGGAACATTTTGATTAACTTTGAAATCAGATTAATATACAACTTAAGTTGGAAGTAAAAAAAGGTTTGTCATATTTAAATGGATAATAACTTTTTAAATATGACAAATCTTCTCTTAACTTCTAGCTTCTAACTTTCCTTGAGTGGAATGGTGATGATAGCGACATTGGAAACACAGCTTAGTGTGCTCATTGTTCCTCAAACTGCTTGTATGTAAGGTCTGCATGCAAGCAGCATTCCCAAATAGTGCTATAGTGAGCCTCCACATGACAAAAGCCTAGTCTGAGCTTCTTCAGCTGGAACAAATTGATGATGACATATAGCAATTTTATGGTATAGTTAAAAATGGAAACTGATGAGATCACAATTGGTTTTCATTTTTATTGTTTGGTCCCATTGAGCCTCTTAGAAGTACAAATGCTGGGGTTGGAGTTTACAGCCCACTGCACTATGTAGAGGTGAGAGGGATTCTGGTTAGCCTCTTGCATCTGTCACTGAAACTGGGGTTTTGGTAGCAGAATAAAAATGTGAGCTTGTGCCACCTTCTAGTGTCTTTTCAGGCCTTTCCTATGGAGGCATGTGTTAGGGTAATTAATGGAAACCTGCATCCACACCTTTTTTAAAAAATTGTGTTTTTAAATTGTTTTTTGTGTTTTAAAATCTGTATATTTGTTTTTATTGTTTTTAATTGCTGTAAATCAGCCAGAGAGCTTCGGCTATGGGGCGGTATATAAATGTAATAAAATAAATAAATAAATAAATAAGCATCCAGTCCTCTTCCTTCAAAAGAGATTCATGTGAAAAAAGAGGATGCATGTTTTCAGCCTGCTTCAATTTTTCAACCACTTCATTTAAGGCAAGGTGGGCACTGTCATAACATACAGCAAACCTAGCATTTTGTTAGAATATATTTCACCTCCCACTGTTTTATCTTGTGCAAATTGAGACACTCCTGAGGTCCACTGGAGACTATTCTGCAGAAGTCAGTGCCATTATTCCACAATTATGTTTGGAGTTTTTTTAGTGTAAATTTTGCATAGTGTTGCTGTACTTCACATATTCACAGAAATAGAAAAAAAGAAAATGATTTCCTCTAGGAAACTTCACTAAAATTGCAAAGGAAATCAGACATATTTAAAGTGACCGTCTTGATAATGTTGCTTCCTCCCTGCTAAAATAAGATCAGCACAGCACATGTCTTCTTTCTATTATTTGGGCTGAGTGCAGGTATTGTCACCACTGACCATATGCTTAGAGGCACATGTTACCAAATTCTTCCAAGCTACACAGGAAGTGGATTGGAGTGTGAAAGGCCAACCCAAATGGTGTTTGCATTTTGACAAATTTGTAGGGCAGTCCAATATGTCAGAGAGGAGTTCAGGACTCCTGCTCCCCTGGTGCATTCACTATAGCTGCCCAATTTCCCTGCTTTTTAAAGTTTGATAGAATAGCTGTGGGCTTTAGGTACGTTCTTAAACCGCAAGGTTTCTTTTGCCTATTAGTGAATTTCCCTGCTTTTTAATCTGGGATGTAAGAAATGGGATTTGTGCAAGTTTGCTGAGAATGGATTGATCATATGCATGCTTATTGAGTTCAATGGGATTTACTCCCCTGCCATCATGCTTAGGATAGGTGAAACTGACCACAGGGGATGGGGAGGGCAGGGGAAGGAAGAGGAGGAGGGAGGGGAGGAAAGGCAGAGGGGAGGACTGGAAGGAGAGCAGGCAGGAGGGGGAGACAGTCATGGCTTCTCTCAAAGAATCCTAGGAAGTGTAGTTAGTGAAGGGTGCTGAGAGTTGCTAGGAGACGCCCTGTTCCCTTCACAGACCTTCAATCAGAGTGGCTGACTGTTAAACCAGTCTGGCCACTGGAGCTGTCAGTGGAATAGGAGTCTCCTCTCAGCATCCTTCACAAACTACACTTCCCAGGATTCTCTGAGGGAAGCCATGACTGTCTCACATGAAATCAAAGTCTGGTGTGAGTGTGGCCCCCTGATTAGCTAAGCCCAGCAACTGTGAGGCTTTTAGAACACTGATAGTTGGTTCTTACTGAGCATCCCCGGCCTTATCATTGGCTTCCATGCAAAATTTCTTAAATTAATTAAAAATCAGCCAGGCATTTTTTTAACTTTTAAACTGCAGAAGATGAAGGTCAGAGTATGGGGCAAGGTCAGTATTAGGATTACAGGTACTCTGTGAACATGGCTGAATTACAACAGATTATGAATTTCAACAGATTATGAGAACTCTCAGGGAAAAAAGTCCAAAAGGGCTCTGGGTTGTTTCCCTCTATTTTTAGACTTTGAACTCTCTGTTCTCTCTGACTGTTTTGTGTATCACCATGAATATTTACAGGGTTAATAAGCAAGTGTTTCTGAGTTCAGGACTATAAGTTTTGTAAGGTTTTGTTTTGAAATGAGCTTATGGGAAGCATCAGAATGGCATGGGGGTATTTTCAATTTAACATTGCAGAATGTGAAAAATCTACACTGGCTATAGTATACAGCCACTCTTGTGGCTGTATAATTATGATATTATGTGAAATGTACACTGTGTTTAGTAATTCTTACCTTTAAGAAGCAATTATGGAAACTCTAAAGATAGTGCTTCTTTCAGCAACTCAACTGGTTGTTTGCATTATTGGCTACTTTTCTAACAAAATGTTCTTGCAGCTGTGCTTATCCCAGAGTAATATTGGCTATTTGACATCTATATGGCATTGTTAAAGAGGAAAGCACAAAAGCAGGACTACAGCTGAACGTCAAAAAGACTAAAGTAATGACAACAGAAGATTTATGGAACTTTAAAGTTGACAGTGAGGACATTGAACTTGTCAAGGATTATCAATACTTTGGCACAGTCATTAACCAAAATGGAGACAATAGTCAAGAAATCGGAAGAAGGCTAGGACTGGGGAGGGCAGCTACGAGTGATCTAGAAAAGGTCCTCAAATGCAAAGATGTATCACTGAACACCAAAGTCAGGATCATTCAGACCATGGTATTCCTGATCTCTATGTATGGATGTGAAAGTTGGACAGTGAAAAAAGCAGATACGAGAAAAATCAACTCATTTGAAATGTGGTGCTGGAGGAGAGCTTTGCTCATACCATGGACTGCAAAAAAGACAAATAATTGGGTGTTAGAACTAATTAAACCAGAACTATCACTAGAAGCTAAAATGATGAAACTGAGGTTATCATACTTTGGACACATCATGAGAAGACATGATTCACTAGAGAAGACAATAATGTTGGGAAAAACAGAAGGGAGTAGAAAAAGAGGAAGGCCAAACCAGAGATGGATTGATTCCATAAAGGAAGCCAGAGATCTGAACTTACAAGATCTGAACAGGGTGGTTCATGACAGATGCTCTTGGAGGTCACTGATTCATAGGGTCGCCATAAGTCGTAATCGGCTTGAAGGCACATAACAACAACAACAGTGGCATTTCCCGTGCTGGTCATTATTTTTGTTATATGGTGCTTTTGTTTAGCTCAGACAACACTGCCTGCTCAAAAGCTGACACAGATTGTAATATAGTGAAGAAGGATTGAGTTCACTCTATTTTGTAAGCCAGATAGAATTTCCATTTGAAACATGTATGCTTGAGGACTTTGGAAAAATTCTTGCATCTAGTACTTGCAACTGCATCCTGCCTTGAAACACAAGCTACTCACATTTCCTCTTTTGCTACTGTTTTGTAATATCCACTGCTTTTGGTACTTCCATCATGTGAAACAGCTATTAAGAGCCCTTGACCAATGTGATTGCATTAGTGGAATGTTCTGAGGATTTGCTCATCTCTTGCCTTCTGGTGCAGTTTCTGTTAAAAATGCAAACCCTATCATCTGTAATTTCCTGAAATTTCTTAGCTGGAAAGATGAAATTGGATTGAGGGTTGCATGGAGAAGAGAATTCTCTCTATCTTACACCTTTTGTCTCAGTCTGGCCTTTCTTCTAAGCACATTGAAGAACGGGAACCGAAGAGACACAAGATTGCATCTCTTTACTTACAATCCTATGTACACTTACTTGGAGAGTAAACATGCATAAGATTGCACTGTTAGTTACTGGCAACATAATGCAGTTCAGTATTTATTTAAATATATATGAATTGCACTTTCATAAAAATGAAAGGCTGTGTACATCATACAAAATAATAATAAAAAATAAGTAAAAACATAAATAAATACTAGTTGATAAAAAGAAATTCACATTGCAAAGGCCTCTCTGAATAACACTGTTTCTAAGAGACACCCAAAAGAAGGCAGGAACAATTCCATGGGGCAGTGTCTGCCACACTAAAAGTTTGCTCCCTAGTAAAGGTCCACTGAACTTCAGGGGCATGGGCAGGATGTTGAATCTGTTCCTGATTTCAAATTTTCTTACAAGCATAGAACTTATATCAGCAGTCAGTATCTCTCAGATTCATTTCCCTTTCTTTAAAATGCCATTGTTCACCAACACATAGCAGGGATATTGTGAGAATGAAATATTCTGTGAAATTCTTTGTCTTGATTACTACTTGTTTGTGTAGCATCTGAAATGTGCAAACTGAAAGTCTTACAAAATTAACTAAGATTTTGTATTCATTTTGCTGGCAACATTCTCTAAAACAACTGAAATCACTACTTATCAGGGCATCTTTCCATCACTATTTTCAGGGCTATCGTCTGCTAATGCCACTGCAATATGTTGACATGATGCGTGAGTTTGCTTCTTCAGGCTGCATTGGCTGGTATTAACTTTTAGAGAAACAGCAGCTATTGGAAGTGACAGTTACCTCCATTATCAAGAGAATGCAATTATGTTTGTTCCTGGTAGCATGGAAGTTGTTACAGGTGTGCAGGGAGATATGGAAGATTTCTACTAACATATGTTTATCAGACCACACATGTCTGTTTGTCAGTTTCGTTACTAGGAATCATTATAACTTTTAATTACTAGAGGAATGCATTGGCAAAATTCAGAGATACCATTTAAGCTGCAGTACTTTTACTAGGCAGCATAAGACAATTCTATGTAATATAAAGACTACTATTTATATTTTTTAAATTACCAGATGCTAAGCTCCAGAATCTCCTTGAGTTACATTTGTTGGAGAGAAAAAACCATGAAATCTCAATGTTGTGTAATGGGGCCTCTCTCTTTTGAAACTGATGGGAGACAGACATGACTCTGGGATCTTGTTTTTAGCATTTAGATTATAATTCACTAATAGGCAAAAAACCTTGTGGTTTAAGAACGTACCTATAGTCCACAGCTATTTCTATCAAACTTTAAAAAGCAGGGAAATTGGGCAGCTATAGTGAATGCACCGGGGAGCAGGAGCAGGAAGGGGAAGGGGGGGATTGGAAGGGGATGGGGAGGGAGGGGCAAAGGAAGGGAGAAGGAAGGGGCAAGAGGGAGGGGATAAGAGGGAGGAGAAGGGAGGGAGGGTTTGATCATTTGCATACTTTTTGAGTTCAATGGGATTTATTTCTATGCAGTCATGTTTGAAAATGGATATGGACTGCCTTCAAGTCGATCCCCACCTATGGTGACCCTTTGAATAGGGTTTTCATAGTAAATGGTATTCAGAGGTGGTTTCACCATTGCCTTCCTCTGAGACTGAGAGGCAGTGACTGGCCCAAGGTCACCCAGTGAGCTTCATGGCTGTGTGGGGATTCAAATTCTGGTCTCCCAGGTCATAGTCCAACGCTGACCCAGGGAAGGGGCAGGGAGGGGAGGGGGAGGAGATTGGGTGGGTGAGCACTGGGCAGAAGGGAAGCCCCTTTCCTTTCAAAAAGGAAAACATTGTGAACAGTATCATTATTTTTCAGGTTTCCCCCACCTTTTTATTCCGCAGCAGGCACATGTAGCCTCCCACCCAAATTTAAACCAAAGCTTTCCCTGTCCACATCCACACCAGGCCTTTATTTCACTTTGGACAGTCATGGCTTCTCTCAAAGAATCCTGGGAAGTGCAGTTAGTGAAGGGTGCTGAGAGTTGCTAGGAGACGCCCTGTTCCCCTCACAGACTTGAATCAGAGTGGTTGACTGTTAAACCAGTCTGGCTGCTGGAGCTCTGTCAGCGGAACAGGAGTCTCGTCTCACTACCCATCACAAATTACACTTCCCAGGATTCTCTGAGGAAAGCCATGACTGTCTCAAGAGAAATCAAAGTCTTGTGTGGGTGTGGGCCCCTGATTAGGCAAGCCCAGCAGCTGTGAGTCTGGCGTTTAGAATTCTGACAGTTGGTTCTTACTGAGCATGCCCGCGTTAGCATAGGGTTTCAGCCAAAATTTCTTAAATTGATTAAAAATCTGCCAGGCATTTTTTAAACCTTTAAACTGCAGAAGATGAAGGTCAGAGTATGGGGCAAGGTCAGTATTAGTACAGGTACTCTGTGAATATGGCTCATTTTTAATGAATTTCAACAGATTATGAGAACTCTGACAGAAAAAAGTCCAAAAGGGCTCTGGGTTGTTTCCCTCTATTTTTAGACTTTGAACTCTCTGTTCTCTCTGACTGTTTTGTGTATTGCCATGAAAAGTGAGAGGGTTGTTAAGCAAATGTTTCTGAGTTCAGAACTATAAGTTTTGTAAGGTTTTGTTTTGAAATGAGCTTATGGGAAGCATCGGAATGGCATGGGGGTATTTTTAATTTAACATTGTGGAATGTGAAAAACTCACGCTGGCTATAGTATATAGCCACTCTCGTGGCTGTATAATTCCAAAGTTTAGCTGTCAAGGGCACTCTGTTGCTTTAAGAGAGCAATCCTCTATCTTGAACACATTCCTTCATATCATAGTTTGACTTGCAACAACAACCTATTGTGCAACATCCTCTTTTATGCCTTGGAGGCATTTGGGGCTTTCAGTATGAAAAGGAATGTATGTTATTCATTCATATGAACAGAAGATTAAAAAATATGACAGGTTAAAAGTTATATTTTTAAATTGCAGCAGTGTATAAACACGCACAAACACACACACGCACTAAGCTGACTCAATCTATGCTGAAAAGGTGAAGTTCTTTTACTTTCAAAATAAAAAAAGCAGAAGACCTGTAAAGAATAGAGCGATAGGTGCTTCAGGTTTGGAAAGGGAAGGCAAAGAATTTGTTTCAAGGTTATAATAAGGTAATTCTTCCTAAGGGAAATTTAGCACAGAATAAAACATTTTATTTGGGTTACCCCATAAGCAAAATACTCTTCTATCACTGAATATGCAGGGATCTGTCTCGCTTCTTTAAACTTGGTTCATAAGCTATTTGGGGTTTTGATATTTGCTAGGAAGTGTATTCCATTTACTAACTACTAAGAATTTACTTAGAATTAAGAAAGGATTTTCAGGTAACTTAAATTATTATGTATTTACCATCCTGATTTGCATTTTTTAAAAGAAAGCTAACATTAGCCATAGTGGCAAGTTCATACCTCTAACAATTTGTAAACAATTTGTGTATTTTTTTCTCATTAGAACATTTCTGCATCTCCGTGCATTCTCATGAATTACACTGAAACTTAAACAGAACATAACAGAAAACCTAGTATTAAGATATTATTAAGAATACTAAGTCTGGGACTTGAACCAGGAAAATCAGGTACTAAACCTGTGACATAATCAAGTGAGCTACCTAGGTCCTTTGTATGTTACTTGCATTGAGCCTTTTTCAGATACAGAATAGAAAAGGGATATGAAATGTGGGATCTGTGATAGTATGTAAGGCCTTTGGATTAATCAGGCCCAGTATGAATCCTAGAAGCCTGAGTTTTTACTTTGTCTTAGTCAGATAAGCCAGACTTGTCTGCTGTTCTCCAGCCCCTATTCCTGAATAGTCTTCAACCTAGCAAACTCCTGTTCTAGCTCCATCTCAGCCACCAGTGCCATTGAGGTTAGCCATACTCTGGTGAGTGAAATGAGCCTAAGCTTTCCTTCCAAAATTAGAGCTTCGGAGGGGGAGAGATTTTCTATGCCCCCTCAACAGCCCCTCAAATAGATGGAACCTTGTGGCTTGTGTTACCTTTGTGCTTGTTGGATTCAAAGGGAGAACAAAAACCTCTGTATTCTCTCTCAATCTCTGAACTAGAGACGGAAGGTGGAGGTATGAGGGTTGTTCTCTCCCCCCCCCCCGTTCTGCAGTTGGAGCTCCAACCACCCAGCAAACACGGCTTCCGCTGCCCTCTTGCTTGCTCTGAGCCTGAGGAGCAGAGGCTTGTCTCTGTTTGCCAGGTGATTGGAACTCCTAAGAATATCCAGGCATGTAAGCTAAGTATGCCTGCACTCTTCTACTACCTCTCATCAGATCTGACCTGAAGTGGAACTGCATAGCACAGATGCACTGGCTTCTCTCTCAACGAAGAAGCAAAATCAAACCATAGTCTGTGCTGGTTTCATGTGGTTTTCTGAGTACATTGCCATATACTAATTTTATTAAGCCCTTAATGTCTTGGGCCCAGTGTACTTAAGCAATTTCTTCATTCCCCTGTGCCCCATTTTAATTTCTAACATTACATAAGGGTACCATATTTTGATCGCTCTCTGTGTCCATTGCAGAAGAATAAGTAGTGTGGTGCCATTAGTGACCTACTACTACAGTAATTCCTGGCACATGGATACATGTCGACTATGAAGTAAGTCCAGTTAAATCAGTTTAGACTTATGCCCTGGTAAATGTGCATAGCATTGCTTTGAGAATTTTTCATTTTGGATTGACTTGAATCAGCAACTTACAATTTATTTTGAGATGACATTTTTTTTAGTACAGCGTATTTGTTGGCAGTGGTACTGTTTGTTGTTGCCTGCTGCTGGCCAAGTGCCAAAATGAAGGAGTACCTTTATGAATAGGTGTAACTTAGCAGCCCTGGTGGCTGGCCTAGTTCTGTCTGGACACTGCTGTTGAGCCTCTGCTGCCCCACGAGGACCGGGGGGGAGACATGAGTTCCAGGTTTCCCAGCTGTCAGATGGCACGGAAGACCAAGGAATTGTTGAGTCTGAGCAAGACCTTGGGAGGGGGAGTGAGTTTGACTCCGGGCCAATTCCCATGGATGGTGCAGTCTCGGAAGCGGAGAGCATGCCACCCCTTGACAGGTTGGAGGAGCCGTTGGAAGATGTCACAGAGGGGGCATTGACTCCCCCTTTACCAAGCGGTTCTCAAGATGCCCCGAGCGCGTCACCACCCCCTGACCTCGAGCCGATTGCTAAGGAGACAGTTCTTTCGGACGAGCCGTTGGAAGCACACACCCTGTCATCCCGCTCTTGACACCGTGAGAAGCGGACAGGACAGAGGCAGGACTTGCGAAGGAGTCAGAGATCACGATCTAAATCTTTCCCTACTTAAGACTGCAGCTCTCTGGGTTACGTTGCTGAGTCAACTTTCTACACGCGTTGCAGAGCATGTCTAGAGTGCAGTTAGGGACTTCTAATGAGCTAGCTTAGAGATTTCTATGAAGTGCACTGCTTTTGATGTATCCATTACTTTAATAAAACAAGACTTGATTGCACCTGCATCTCAGCCTTGTGAATCCCGCTCTGAACAGGACAACTGCTGACGTTCACCTGCATAGCGTTACTGCTGTTTGCACTCTTGCTGCTATGCAATGCACATCAGAAAGGGCATGGGGTTGCCACTTCCTTGGTTGCCACTCAGCATTGACAGAGTCACAGTACTATATTCAGTCCCATCACATAAGCCACCAGTGTTTTGCAGGATATGTCACTTTGTGAGCTTTTCCCTTTCTATGGCAAAAGTAGTGATTTTTCTTTCTTTTCATTGAGTAGGGAAATGCACTTCTCTTAAATTATTGCTAATATTGACTATAAGGTAATTTTCTGGAATTAGCATATTATAGACTGTTTTTAACCTCATTATAATATAGCAGAAGGTTATTATGACCCCCAAATTGCAGGTGGTCGGAAATTGCACATTACATAATTTTAATTATGTCCAGTTCAGAGCGGGAACCACCAGTCGGAGACGAGGGTGCAATTAGTTCTTGTTTTATTAAAGTAATGGATACATCAAAGGCTGTGCGCCTTATAGAAACCCCTATGCTAACTCACTATAATCCCTAACTGCACTCTAGACATGCTCTGCAACTTGTGAGGAAAGTTGACTCAGTGCCCACTTCCAGGCACGGTAGTCTCAAATAAGAGAGGTCTTGGGGCGTAACCTCTCACTCTGTCACACACATGCCTCCTTCTGCCCTGTCCGCTTCTCCCAACGTCGTGAGCGTGGTGAGGGGGGGCGAGCCTCCGAGGGCTCATCGGAAAGCACAGGTTCCTGATCGGCAGGTGGGAGAGCGGAGGGTGGGGAAGCGTCGGCTGTTTCTAAGATACTGCTTGGTGAAGGAGGAGTTTCTGCTGTCTCAGGAGCATCGCTCAACAGTCCCATGGGTGTGCTGGGGGGCTGAGTACTGTCCCATTGAGGGGCAGGACCAGCCGTGGGAACTGGCGGGGCAGGCGACTCGCTCTCTTCCCCAAGGTCGGGGTTAGACTCAACAACAGATGAATCGTCCATGCTCCCTAACGGCTGAGGCTTCTGAAACTCATGCCTTCCCCCTCCTTCCCGAGGAAGGAGGCTGGGTCCGTCAACCCTGGGCTCAACAAATTATGAGAAATTCAAATCAGCTTTCCTTTTCTTAAAAGATTGCATGGCACCACATGTACTTCACAGAGCTCCTAAATATCTGACTGCATTATCTCTGGCTGTTTGGTATTATTTTTGTATAGTTCTTCTGAAGTTAGTCTATATGCTGTTAAGATTTTGTTGTTAATATTTGTGATTTGTTCTGTTTAAAAGGTCAGATTTGGAAACATTGTCACCTGCTATAATGTTTATATATTTTTAATGCAGAGTTCACCGCATATAACAGGTAAAAGCAAATGTCACATGCAATCAGAAGACTGAAAATTAATTTATTGAAAGGTACTCAGAGAAAAGCCATCACATTATTAAGGGGATGAAAGACTGATTTAGGAGAGGTTGAAAGCTAATGATGTGTAGATGCTGAAGGGATAAAGAGATATAATTGTTTTAATTTATTTGAAAGCCATAAACCTTCAATCCAGTCTTTACCTAATCAAACAAAATAGGTAAGATTAGATTATGTCAGCTCTTTTACATGTGTGAGACCACACAAGAATGGAAATGTTATTCCCTGGTTTCTTATTTTTAGGTGCCATGCCATGATATTATTTTTTAAGCAAGTGTTTGTCTTAGGAGGCAATAAAAAACCTTTTTCTTGCACTGGTCTTCTCTTTAATGCTGCCAGTGTTTTGTGTTTAATATCTGAAATGCAGCTGTTTCCTTGATGATTGGTTTTGACTGATACTGTATTTTTTTATCATAGCTAAACAGCAATCATAACTTAGCTGGGAGTAGGCCCCACTTAATTCAGAAGAACTTATTTCTGAGTAGACATGTCTAGGATTGCACTGTGAGACATTTTCTGACCTGTCTTGAATAATCTTGGGGACAGAATGCCAGGATAGAAATGTTTTAATAAAAAACATTTTTTTGCATGGAAGGAATACTCCATTTATTTGAGTGTTAGGACAGCTTTGGGCATTCATATGGAAATCAAGCTGAGATGGAGAATGAAATTTGATAACTCCTTGATTTGATTGCGATAATCGGAGATTTCAATTACCCTCACTTAGGCTGTAGTCCACTTACCTAGGAGAAAGTCTTATTGAACCCCATGGAACTTACATCAGAGTAGACGTGTATTGGATTGCAGCCTTAGTTTGGGTGTTCTGGTCA
The DNA here is from genome assembly GCF_030035675.1 of Rhineura floridana. Classification (NCBI taxonomy): domain Eukaryota; kingdom Metazoa; phylum Chordata; class Lepidosauria; order Squamata; family Rhineuridae; genus Rhineura; species Rhineura floridana. The sequence continues at coordinate 138,333,142 of NC_084481.1, read as the reverse complement.
CCATAAAGAGATAATTTTTTTAGATATCCAAATAATTGTATCCTACAACAGTCATGAAACTGATGAGAGGGAAAGCGACCCTGGACTTAATCTTAAGTGGTACCAAGGACCTGGTGTGAGATGTGTTATTTAAGTGATTGGGAACAGTAACCATCGTATTATCAAATTCAACATATATTTAAGTAAACAATTGTCATGGAAGTTCTAAACAATCACATTAGATTTCAGAAGGGGAAACATCACAATGAGATTCATGCAAAGAAGTTTAAAAAAAAAAGGCAAGATGGTCATTCCCTCTAGAACGCCTTGGAAGTTATTCAAAACCACAATAATAAAGCTCAGCTAGAATGTATACCACAAATCAGGAGAGGTACCATCAAGACCAAGAGGATGGTTAATGAGTCAAGGAAGCAATTAGGCAAGAATATTTCCTTTCAGAAAATGAGTCTTAGCCAAATGAGGGAAACAAACAAAAAGCACAAATTATGGCAAATAAAATGCAAGCAGACAATAAGGGATGTAAAAAGAAAAAAAAACTGTGGAGCATATAACTAAAGACATTAAGTCTAACAATAATATAAAAAATCCAAATACATTAGAAGCAGGAAACTATCTTGGGTACTGAATGACTAGAACAAGTTTAATTGAGAATGTTCCAACTTAGTGTGATATTCACTAATAGACAAAAAACCTTGCGGTTTAAGAATGTACCTATAGCCAACAGATATTTCTATCCAGTTTTAAAAAGCAGGGAAATTGGGCAGCTATAGTGCATGCACCAGAAGATCAGGAGACCTGACCTCCTCTCTGAGATATTGTACTGCCCTACAAATTGGTCAAAATGCAAACACAATTTGGGTTGGTCTTTCACAGTCTAATCCACTTGCTGTGTAGCTTGGAAGAATTTGGTAATGTGTCTCTGAGCATATGGTGAGTGGTGGCAACACCTGCCATCTCCAAAGATGGAGAATTACATTTTTATATGTTTGTTGGTATTCTTACTTTGCTTCTTTTCTGTGTTACTACTGTTTCTACAGAGAATCTGACCTAGACAATTATATTTCTCTCATTATTCATCTTAGAAATCTGTGTCAAATTTATTTTTAATAATTTCAAAGCCTTTTTATTGGTCAATGTCATATGATGGTGAAGACAGCCTTTTGTGTTTCAAACTGGATGTTATGCTCTATTTCTATTTTGGGTGCATTAACAGTTGAATCTGAAACTGCAGTTTGATATAAGAACAGATTACAATATGTTGCTACTTAAGCAATGACTCTAGCTGTTGGAAAAAACAATGTTGGCCTGCCCAAGATGCATGTTTTCAGCCTGCTACGCTTAAACTACTCCTCTTAAGGAAAGGTGGGGATGGTCAATTAAAAACATAGAGCACACCTAGAATTTTGCTAGAATATATTTCACCTTCCACTGTTTCATCTTGTGCAAATGGAGACATTCCTCATGTCCATTGGTAACTATTCTGCAGAACAGTCAGTGCCATTATTCCACAATTATTTTTGGACCATTTTTTAGTGTTGCAAAGTGTTGCTGTAGTTCACATATTCACAGAAACAGAAGCAAAAAACAATGATTTACTATAGGAAACTTCACTAAAATTGCAAAGTAAATTAAACATATTTAAAGTGACTTTCTGAACTATGTCAACTGTTTTAATAGTGTTGCTTCCTTCTTGCTAAAACAAGATCAGCACAGGACATGCCTTGTTTCTATTATTTGGGCTGATTGCAGCTGTTGCCACCACTCACTATATGCTCAGAGGCACATGTTACCAAATTCTTCCAAGCTACCCAGGAAGTGGATTGGACTGTGAAAGGCCAACCCAAATTGTGTTTGCATTTTTACAGATTTGTAGGACAGTACAATATCTCAGAGAGGAGGTCAGGTCTCCTGCCTCCCCTGGTGCATTCACTATAGCTGCCCAATTTTCCTGCTTTTTAAAATTTGATAGAAATATCTGTTGGCTATAGGTACATTCTTAAACCGCAAGGTTTTTTTGCCTATTAGTGAATTTCTCTGCTTTTTAATCCGGGTGGTAAGAAATGGCATCCTGTGCAAGCTTGCTGAGAATGGATTTATTTATTTATTTATTTATTTATTTATTTATTTAATTTATTTATTTATTTATTTATTGCACTTGTATACTGCCCCATAGCTGAAGCTCTCTGGGCGGTTTACAGCAATCAAAAACATTAAAACAAATATACAGTTTAAAACACATATTTGCATGCTTATTGTGTTCAGTGGAATTTACTCCCCTGCAATCATGGTTAGGATAGGTGAAACTGACCATGGGGAGGGAGGCCTGTAGTGGGTAGGGGAGGAGGAAAAAGGAAGAGGGGAGGGGAGGAAAAAGGGAGAAAGAAGGGAGAGGAGAGGGGAAGGAGGGGAAGCGAGGTCTGATCATTTGCGTGCTTACTGAGTTCAGTGGGATTTACTCCCACTCAATTATGGCTTGTTATATGCCTTCAAGTCGATTACGACTTATGGCGACCCTATGAATCAGTAACCTCCAGTAGCATCTGTTATAAACCACCCTGTCTCCCCGAAGAGGTGCGTATGGCGCCGACATTGCTCTCATTTCGGCGCCAGGTTAAGACTTGCCTCTTTGCTATGGCGTTTTAATATGTAACTTGTTTTAGTTTTAAATTTTGTTGTAATTGTTTTTGATTTCTTGTTTTATATATGTTTATGCTGTATTTATTATGAGATCTGAGATGTTTTGTATTTTTATATTCTGTTGTTCACCGCCCAGAGAGCTAATGCTAGTCGGGCGGTATATAAATCTAATAAAATAAATAAATAAATAAATAAAATAAAATGTAACCTGCAGTTTGGCTCTAGTTTCTTGATCAATATTTGATCACAACAAGCATTAAACTATTATACAGCCACAAACCTGAACCTGTAGTAAGGCTGTGAAAGCCCTGCTACAACCTCATAAACCACCAGAAAAGATCTCTAATACCTGGTGGGCAGACAAGAAACACTTTCTTGGCCTAACTGGCATGAAGCCATTACTGACTGACCACATGAGTATGATTGCTGGTGAATTAGGTGGTATGCCCAGGAAGGATGGTCCATTGATACAGCCATTAAGATGAACCAGTTACATAGCCATTCCATAATCTGTGACATCAGGTGTTAACATGCACCCAATTTTTTTACCCTCTCGTCCCGACAGCCCCTTCAAGGAAGGAGCTGAAGCGCTCCGTACGACAATAGAGCAACCCATATGTAATGCTCTACCTCACAGAATTGACTGAAAAGGCAAAAACCCAGCAGCTATAAATCCCCTTGTATCCCCACAGTAGATGAAAAAAAACAGAGCTTGGAAGTGACTCGTTAAAAATTACGAGTTAATTGTAATTCATTTCTTTTTTGCGTAACGAATGGGTAACTTTGTTACATTTTGCTTGTAAGAGAACGAGTGGTAATTTTATTACTTTTTAGCTGTAACTATAATGTTTCCCGCGTTACATTTGGACGTTAAGCGGGGGGGGAACAGGGGCAGTCTGCTCCTGTGATTGGTGGAAAAAAGACATGTGCCTCGCACTAGGCTTCTGTCCAGTGTTGCTCTTCCCTCGTGCTCTGTATTAGGCGGCACGAGGGAGGAAGTGGAGAGCCAGATCGCGCCGGAGGGCAAGAAAGGAGAAGGCAGAAGCAGAAGAGCTGAGGTTAGTGATGATGGTGTGTGTGTGCGCACGCTCCCACCACTCGTCCTGACGCCCCCTTCCCGCCTGTCGCTGCCTCTGCCGCCGCTGCCTCCGCCGCCGCCTGTCGCTGGCTCTCCCTCCCCACCGCCGCCTGTAGCTGGCTCTCCCCCACCGCCACCGCCTGTAGCTGGCTCTCCCCCACCGCCACCGCCTGTAGCTGGCTCTCCCCCACCGCCACCGCCTGTAGCTGGCTCTCCCCCCCCGCTGCCGCCTGTTGCTGGCTCTCCCCCCCTGCCGCTGCCTGTCGCTGGCTTTCCCTCCAAGCTCTTCCAAGCTCTGGAATAGTTGTTGATATGCCCCTTCTATAGAATTTATATGCTGGCACAGAAAGTTTCAGGATTGGGTCATAAATTTGAGGGCATTATTCTTAGGCCCTGAAAGCTTTCTGAGAGACTGTATTATCCCTTTCTGTAATGTGGTAGATTGAAATAGTTTCAGATGTCTGTGCGGCAAGAGCTATGGGAGTTCAGAAAATTGCTGGCCAAGCTAAATTATCTTGGGATAAACATTATGGCAGCACTCCTATTGGGTTTGTCTGAAATTTTTCTTTCCTGAGATAAGTTTGTTAATTGTAGAAACCCCCCCCTCCAAAAAAATCCCCTATTATAAGCAGAGGGTTTTTTAAAGAGGAAAATTTGTCAGGGTGCAGAACTTTAGAAATAAATGGCTTTAATTTGTTTTCATACTGCTAAAGCTGTTGAAATAAAGCAAGTTGGGTGGCCATGAGAAGGACTAGCCATTCCAGTGTTGTGCTAAGGAAGAAACAGGATAAACATTATTTACCAAGCTTGGAAAGTGCTTCTTTTAAAATATCCTTTAAATGTAGGCAACTTTGGTAAAGTTAATAAAGTTCAAGATGTACAGATTGCTTTTCGTCTGTGTTATGTTGAGCTTTATTTTAATCATGGACCTTATTTTATTTTATGTTTCATTCTATTCAATTTATGAGTCTCCTTATTAAAAAAAGTCCTCCTTTAGAATCATGACCTGCCCTACCACTAGGCAGAGTGAGGCAGCCACCTTAGTTGGCAGGTGCTCAGCAGCAACAGTAGCAGCTATTCCTCCTGGCTATTCCTCTTGAGCCCACCCAGCCATTCCTCTGTTGCCCCATAGCCTCTCCTGGGCCTGTAATCTGGTCTGCTGTGTCAGGTGTGGTAGAAGATGCTGTCCCTTTGCTATTATTGAAGTAAGATTCATCTGTCTGTCCAGTCAGATTCTGTACAAGGAGTTGGGAAGGGGTGCCATTTTGTCCTTTGCCTAAGGCAGCAAAATGACTTGGGCCACCCCTCTTTAGAATATGGCATTCAATTCTGGTTGCTCCATCTGAAAAATCACATAATACAGCCAAAGATGTTACAAGAAGTGTAGCTAAACCAACAAAAGGAATTATAAACAGCTGTGAGGAAAAGGTTAAACCTGTTGGATCTATAACTCCCGTGATACCTGTTGTCTGGGCTGATGGGTGTTGGAGTCCAACAACACCAGGAAGGCATCCCTTGGCAACCTCTGCTTTATTTGTTCTTCCATACTTATATCTTAAAGTCATGAGTAGAGAAAAGTAATGCCATGACTGGCTCCAGAGTAGCAGTCAATGAATTGGTGCTACTGTGATGTTCTAGTAAAATATGGCTCATCTATGATGAGCTACCACAGAGACAAAAAAAGAAAATAAGCAAAATGGGCAAGCATCCCATTTAGGTGTCCTACTTAGACTACATATTAGTATTGCTGTCAAAGGAATATCATCACAGCTGCTATTCCTTCTCTTTTTACCATATCACTTCTCAGTTTCAGACCCAAACGCCTCTAGGATGCTGCTCATGTTTGTTTGCTCTTTTTTTGAATGATGTCATTTCAAAAATCAATCCATCTTCAAACAGATAGAGCCACTTTATAATTTGTAAACATGAAGATAGCTAAATATGATTCAAAAATTTCCCTATACTGGGAAATGTGTTTAAATCAAATGTAAGTGTTGACACTAGCTCTAAGACCTGTTTTTTTTCTAAATGCATTCACACATTATATCATTAGCTGTACATCTTTAAAAAAAAGGAAAGCAGAAAGGTGAATATGTGTTTGTAAACACATATATTAGACTGGTCCATTAATTAGGGAGCCAAGAGCTGGCTGCAGCTGTAGGTGTGTTCAGGTGTTTACCAGAACACATTTATTTATTTAATAGAGTTTATATATCACTTAATCATCCAAATGTCTATACTCAGACTTGAGTGTGAGTGTTCAGACTGTGGATGGGAGCAGGGGTGCATCCATAAGCTCTGCCCCCAAGTCCCTGTGCGCATTGGTCCTGCCCATTCAGCCCTCAACCTTTCCATGTTGAGCAGGGAATATATGAAGGGAGACATTACCGGTGCTTGTTCAAACATGAGTTGAGACCTTTGCATGATTGAAGACCCTGAGAAAGCAGGGTCCTCAACCACATGGATGCTTTTGCTCATGTTTATGTGAGCCCAAGTAAAAGCCACTTCAGACCTTCCCTCTCACTAAGTTCAGGGATTGAGTAGGTGAGGCCAATGGGCATGGGGACATTGGGGTGGGGCTTACGTATACGCCCCTACCCCTGTCCACACTTTGAGGATTCACAAGTTCAAGTGAACACCTGAACATGCCTCCTCTGATGGGAGTACACTCAATTGCAAACTCAGGTTTGCCTCTGTGTACTGTAGGTGTGAATGACCCTAATGGAAGGCACAATAATAATAATAATAATTTAATTTATAAGCCGCCTATCTGGCCGATGGCCACTCTAGGCGACGTACAATTTAGTTGCAATAAATGCATCATAATAAAATACACATAAAATACATATAACAGTAAAACTATAAATAAAGAACAAAGGCAGTTCAGAGTAATAGGCGATTAGTCCTAAAAAATTAACTCTCCCCGGAAGTCCCAAAGGCCTGTCTGAAGAGCCAGGTCTTCAAGGCTTTGCGGAATACATTCAGGGAAGGGGCATGCCGAAGATCATACGGGAGGGAGTTCCAGAGAGTGGGGGCCACCACTGAAAATGCCCTCTCCCTAGTCCCCACCAACCTAGCTGTTTTAATTTTTGTACTCCCTATGAAACAGCAGGTCATAGTCTGGGGGTACTCCTGGATCCATCTTTGTCACTAGAGGCCCAGGTGACCTCCATGGCTAGCAGTGCCTTTTACCAGCTTTGGATGGTAAGACAGCTGTGGCAGTTTCTGGACAGGGATAGCCTGACCACTGTTGTCCATGCACTGATAACCTCCAGATTGGATTACCATAATGCACTCTATGTGGGGCTACCCTTGACGTTGGTTCGGAAGCTGCACCTGGTGCAAAATGCAGCAGTGAGACTGCTCACTGGAGCAGGGTGTCACCAACATGTCACTCCACTACTGAAAGAATTGCACTGGCGGCCTGTTTGCTACTGGGCTAAGGTTAAGGTTCTAGTTGTGGTGTACAAAGCCCTATACAGCTTAGGACCAGGATACCTGACAGACTGTCTTATCCCTTATATACCCAGTCGATCACTGCACTTCGCAGGTGAGGGCCTCCTGCAGATACCATCTTATCAGGAGATCTGTTCCACACAACATAGGAAATGGATCTTAAGTGTAGTGGCGCCTACCCTTTGGAATTCCCTCCCCTTAAATATTTTTGTTGTTATGTGCCTTCCTTGATTACAACTTATGGCAACCCTATGAATCAGTGACCTCCAAGAGCTTGTTATGCACCACCCTGTTCAGATCATGTAAGTTCAGGTCTCTGTGGCTTTCTTTATGGAATCAATCCATCTCTTGTTTGGCTTTCCTCTTTTTCTGCTCCCTTCTGTTTCCCCCAGCATTATTGTCTTTTCTAGTGAATCCTGTCTTCTCAGTATGTGTCCAAAGTATGATAACCTCAGTTTCATCATTTTAGCTTCTAGTGATAGTTCTGGTTTAATATGTTCTAACACCCAATTATTTGACTTTTTCACAGTCCATGGTATGCACAAAGCTCTCCTCCAACACCACATTTCAAATGAGTTGATTTTTCTCTTATCCTCTTTTTTCACTGTCCAACTTTCACATCCATACGTAGAGATCGGGAATATCATGGTCTGAATGATCCTGACTTTGGTGTTCTGTGATATATCTTTGCATTTGAGAACCTTTTCTAGTTCTCTCATAGCTGCGCTCCCCAGTCCTAGGCTTCTTCTGATTTCTTGACTATTGACTCCATTTTGACTAATGACTGTGCCAAGGTATTGATAATCCTTGACAAGTTCAAAGTCCTCATTGTCAACTTTAAAATTACATAAATCTTTTGTTGTCATTATTTTAGTCTTCTTGACGTTCAGCTGTAGTCCTGCTTTTGTGCTTTCCTCTTTAACTTTTATTATTGTCATGATCTGTGGGTGGGTAGGAGGGGACAAGGGAGGAGGTGGAGAGTGAGACGGGGTGGAGTGGAGAAAACAACTGTTTTAAAAAATGGAGTGGAGGGAAAAAGGAGCCAGAGGGCAAGAACATGGATAAAGGAGGAGAAGGAGAAAGAAGCAGAATGGAGATAAAGAACTGTGGAGGTGAAAGATGACGACGTGTCTCTGGCTACTGTGCTGCATTTGCAGTATTTTAACTTTTTTGCATCTCGGGGAAAATGTTTGCTTGGGTAAGTGTCCCTTAGTTGGTGGCAGGGCAGGATCCAGGAGGTGGTTAAGTGAGAGAGATTATGCTGGCTGGCTGAGGGGGGGGGTTGCACTTGATTTGATGTGCAAAGATCTGAGTTGTGGCCTCTGCCTCGCTCCCCACCTCCCTTACCAGTGGAGAGCCAACCATTGCTATCTTATGGATAAAAAGAATTATTCTACTACCTCTGTATGTGTGTGTTTATTTTTAATGTTGTTTTAGGCTTCTTAGATGTGCAGCAGCCAAGGCCAGCACCTTGTAGGCATTTTTTTAAAAAAGTAACTGAAATGTAACTGTAGTGATTACTTTTGAGAAAAAGTAAAGTAATCAGTTACTTTCAGAGCAATTGTAATTGTAATGGTAATTACTACTTTTTTGGGCCATGCAACTGTAACTGTAATTTATTACTTTTTAAAAGTAATCTTCCAAGCTCTGGAAAAAACAGATTAGATGTCATACTTTCCCATAGGCAGTGCATTAACTAACTGGTAGGAAGCCATTACTGATTGCCAGTGTGTCTACGCCCAAGACAAATTTAAGAGTGCAGGCCCTTAAGGCAAGCCCCGAGACTACAATATGGGATCCAGAAACTGAAAGAAAACCCCATAACAAAACAAACCTTCTCAGGAACTAGGCAGTCTGCAAGCAAGGTCCCAGTACCTGGAGCTTAACAGGGGAGGAACGCTTTCCTTGAGCAGCTACTGCTGGGTGCTTCTCCTCACTGCTGTGAGGGCCACTAGCCTCATATTTCCCTGTTTCACATAAAGAAAGGAAATAATTTATGAGTAAGCACACTTTCCCAGCCACCATTTTAGTGCAGCTAACCCAGTTCCCCAAAGCACAGATACTGGGGATATGGCGCTGCCACCCATATTTGGCCCACTGCAGCGGCCTCCCCCTTGTAGGCTTCCAAACACCTATCATAATAGATGTCCAAAATGCAAAATTAACATCCTATATCCCTTTCTAGTAAATGATATCATAAATCCAAGAGCAGCAGATGCTGAGGATGTGTTGCTGTCACCAATATGTGGCTGCACTATAGCAGGTTTTCCAACACATATCAAAATAGATGAGCCAATGCAACAGTTGCACGCTATATGTAATTCCAGGTAGTGATATCAGAAGTCCTAACTAAAATGTAATTTCAGGTAATGATGTTTCGTTGTTGGTGCCACAATCCTCAGTAAAGGGGGGAAGAGTCTGCCTGGACCTTAAAAGGCAGCCCATGTCAATAAGAGTCTAAGATCCTGTAATATGAGGGATCTCTATTAGGCAAATCGGGCTTTCCTCTTTATTCCTATTCCCCAATCAATATGATTACCATCTGCTAAACTTTCCATTCCTAACTAGATTCAGGTAAATGCCTCTGCTGTCTCAGAGTGAACAAATAGCCTTATCTCCACCCTTATTATTATATAACTATGAAAGGCCCAAAGGCTAAAAAGGCTCACTAGGCCCCACCAATATACTAGTATGTAGTATAATAATCATATAATTAAGTAGTTCAAACCTCATACATGCCCGGGCCTAGCAAGAAGTTGTACCTATGTCTGGGCCTAGCAAGAAGTCATAAGCCTCACGAAAGGGCTCTGCCATCACATCATGCATCCACCCTGTGTATATCATCAGGGGGGGGCAAGCTGGATAACCTGCAGGGGTGGGCAATCCTCCCCCTATGTCTGGGCCTAGCAAGAAGTCACAAGCCTCACAAAAGGGCTCTGCCATCACATCATGCATCCACCCTGTAATAATATAATAAAGAACGAACCTGTGTATATCATCAGGGGGGGCTAAGCTGAACCTGTTGGGGGGGAAGTGCTCAGAGGGAACTTAAACTAGAAGGATTAGATATAATTTTGTTTGTTCATCCCTTTTATTCTGATTTATTTTTAATTTCCCTTTATGTGCATGAGTCTGTCTTTAACCAGTGTATTAGCATGACTATATTTAATTTTGTTTGTATATCCAGTATAGTCTCATTTATTTTTAAACTTCCTTTTAGTATGCTGTGTGTCTTTCTTTTAACCAGCAGCAGCACTAACGTGGCGCTGCTCAATAAAAAGCCTCAATCAACCCCTACACAACTGCTAGGTGGGGGGGTGTGGGGTGGACTGAATGAACAGCATACGTTGGCAAACCACGCTGCTGTTCTCAGTACACTATCTCTCAAGACATTGCGATCTGACCAGTGGAAAAACAGGATGTGGTTAACTTTATGGCTGTAAACGATACTGACATCTGTAGTGGTTAAATAACTGCCTGCATATTGCCACGTAGATAATGCTGTTGTACTATGTATGTACGTGATGTTATACAATAGTTAAAGGTCATAGGCTGTTTATGGAGAGAAAATAATCCACGCCTCCAAGCGGAGGTAAAATAAAAGCGGAGACCAGAATTACGAGGGGGGCTCCGAAATTGAACTCTGGTCTCACCGTGTCTCACTGTGTCGTGATATCTACATCTGGTGACCCCGACGTGATTCAGAACAAACACCCTCGTACCCACTGGCAGGATCAGCCAACGGTGCACCTCAGCGTACAGCTCCCATTCGTGAGTATGGGGGGGGAATTGTCAGCTCAGCAGAAGGTTCATGCACAAGAGCTACAAAAAATTTTAAAACAGGATACCTCAGCTTTTGTAAGTCGTTCTCACATTGAATCATTGTTAAAAACAATTCAATGTCAATGTCCATGGTATCCAGAGCAAGGATCACTACGTCAGTCAGATTGGATAAAGATAGGGAGAAAATTACATGAAGAACCAAGAGCACCTATTCACCATCTCTTATTATGGCAAAAGTGTGCTGAGGCCATTAGTCATTTAGGGATAAAAGAGACATCGCTGTTTGCCAATTCTGACCAGAAAACTCCTCTTTATCCCCAACTTTCTTTACCTACACCTGAAAAGGATATTGAGAAATTTGTAAATGCTCCTCCATATAGCCCTCCAGTCCAACAAGAACAGGTTACTGGGAAGGTTAAAGCAGCCATAGCTCAGGCTGCAGCCTCAGGATTATTATCTATGGAAGAAATGGGAGACTGGGAGGGTACAATTTCAGCTTTTCCCGTTACATATCAGCCAGATCCTAATAATGCTAATAATCGCATAGCAACTTGGACAGCTCTTCCGTTTTCTGTTATTAGAGAAATAAATAAGGCAGTAAGAGAATATGGGATTACGGCTAATTATGTACAAGGGATGTTGGAAGGAGTAGCTACTGGATATAACATGATCCCTCAAGATTGGAAGGATCTCTTTAGGATGATTTTGACTCCTTCGCAATATGTAGTTTGGGACCAAGAATTTAGACATGCTGCTATAGCAGCTGGGGATGCTAATATCATTCCCGAGCAAATTTATGGGTCAGGTAATTTTGCTACCATAGCACAACAAGGGGTATTGCCTGAAGCCGCATTTCATCGAACTGCTGAGTGTATACAGAAAGCATTTAAAAAGGTGCCTGCTGGGAAAGAACCCTTACGTTCTTTTACGAATGTACGGCAGCAAGCAACAGAGCCCTATTTTCAGTTTGTTGACCGTTTGAAAGAGGCTCTGACACGGCAGGTTGATAACCCTCAGGCACAAGGGGAATTATTGTTAAAATTAGCTTACGAGAATTCTAACACAGACTGTAAAAAGATTTTGAAAAACATTATTCATAGACCGCAATATGAATTGGGAGACATGATTCAAGCTTGTGCAGAGGTAGGTACACATGTTCATGCCATGACATTGTTAGCTGGGGCATTAAGACAGGGTAACAAACCTACAGGCAATTGTTTTAATTGTCAAAAGCCTGGTCATTTCAGAAGGGAATGTCGGGCTCCTGGCGGAGGAGCATTTAAAGGTGGGGGCACTGTTACAAACCGGCCAAAGAAAATCTGTCCGAAATGTAAAAAGGGTTATCATTGGGCTAATCAGTGTCGTTCAGCTCCCACTACCAATACCAATGTGTCTTCCCGTCCTATTGAGGGAAACTGAACTTGGGGCAGGCTTCCAGCCCCGAATCTCAAGGAAGTGTACCCACCCCTGCTACTCAAGGAAGCGCTGGAATTGATTTAATACATGCAGAGTCAAAAGATGTTCCTTTGCCTGGAGCAGTTCTTTTAATGCCTACCACACTCACTGGCCCTTTACCAGAAGGCACCGTAGGCCTTGTACTACCGCGATCCTCTGCTTCCAAGAATAATATAATGGTGGTACCTGGTGTTATTGATTCTGATTATCAGGGAATTATTTATATTCAGTATTGGAGTCACCTTCCCCTTCAGTTGAAGAAGGGAGATTCTTTTGCGCAACTATTGTTATTGCCATATCGTCTTTTCACATCGAACACTTCCTCCCAAAAACGTACTGGTGGATTCGGATCTACAAGGACGAAATCGCCGAGTGTGAGTATTTCAGGTAATCCTTTCCATCCACAGGTAGCTGCAGTACTGGCAGAAGTGACCAGGGAGAAACCGGTTCGTAAGTATTGTTTAAACAATGTTATTTTTGAAGGTATTATAGATTCTGGGGCAGATGTCACAGTAATTGCTGAACATAACTGGCCATCCTCTTGGCCAGTAGAAGTGGCCCCTTCTGTGTGGGGAGTGGGCGGAGCTCAGGATTCAAAACGGAGTAAGGATTGGATACAAGTTGTTGCTCTTGATGGTGATCGTATAGCCCACATTCGCCCTTGTATTTTGGACATTTTAGTAAATCTGTGGGGAAGGGATTTACTGGAGCAATTCCAGACCACCATTGTTATTAATGATTAGCCAACAAAAGGCAGCTCTTCCTTTACAATGGAAGACAGACATACCCATTTGGGTAGAACAATGGCCCTTACCCAAAGAAAAATTAGAAGCTCTGCACCAACTGGTAAAGGAGCAACTGGAAGCTGATCATATAGCAGAAAGTAATAGCCCTTATAACACCCCAGTGTTTGTGATTAAAAAGAAATCTGGAAAGTGGAGGCTCTTACATGATTTACGAGAAATAAATAAATTAATTGTGCCCATGGGTCCGCTACAATGTGGGACGCCTAATCCAAATTTAATTCCATATGACTATTCCTTAGCTATTATAGACCTGAAAGATTGCTTTTTCACAATACCGTTACAAGCGCAAGACGCACCGAAATTTGCGTTTACTGTTCCCGTATATAATAACTCTGGCAAGTCATGCCCTTCATCATCAAAATGCTAAAGCACTCCAGAAGCAATTCCATCTTACTGCCCAGGAAGCCTCTGCCATTATTCAACAATGTCCCCAATGCACACAGTTAACTCTATCCCCAGAACCAGGAGTGAACCCACGAGGTCTCATAGTTAACCAGTTGTGGCAAATGGATGTTACACATTTTCCTACTTTCTCCCCATGGAAGTATTTGCATGTTACAGTAGATACATATTCCGGATACATATGGGTAACTCCTCAGAAAGGGGAAAAAACTAAGAATGTTATTAATCATGTCATTCGTTCTATTGCCATCATGGGCCAACCTCAGACGATAAAAACTGATAATGGCCCTGCATATGTTTCACAGCAATTTGCACAGTTTTGCACTAAGTGGTCCATTACACATTTGTTTGGTATTCCTTATAATTCTACAGGTCAAGCTGTCGTCGAACGTACCAATCGTACCCTTAAAGAGCATTTGCTTAAACAAAAACAAAAAGGAGGAGTACCACTGGGATTGGCCACCAAAGAGGAGTGGCTGGCACAAGTGTTGTTTACCATTAATCATTTAAATTTGTCTCAATCTCCCAATACTCATTTTTCCTTTTCTACTCGAGCGCAGCGGCATTTTCAGCAGTCGGAGTCTCTACCTGCCCCGCGGGTGCAGTTTCGGCAACTACCAAATCCAGAGTGGAAAGGCCCAGTTCCGCTTATAACGTGGGGTCGAGGTTACGCGGCTGTGTCTACGCCTGACGGTCCTGTGTGGGTACCTGCTAGGTGTATCCGGCCCTGGAAAGACGATGTCCTGGCACGATAATCTTAAGAATCCCATCCCTAATTTTTCTCTGCAACTTCAGGATACTGGGATGTCTTCCAGGAAGCGTGGTCGGAATGTTCCGCAACCTCCCGTGACTTGGGGCCAAATAAAGAACTTAGCAACACAAGCAGAAAAAGCAATGGAACAAGCCGGGGTGGACAAGACAACTGAGAATACCATTCTTGCTTTAATTGCGTCTTTAAATACAAATTCTATTTTTGTACTTTGCATTTGTTGGATTTTAGGAAGCGCCGGGGCTGACAGGTTGGGGCAGGAGTTGGGGATGCGGTTTCAACACAATATCTGGGTTCAGTTAGCAAGAATGACAAATGTGAGTGACTTTTGCATGACTGAACATGTACAGGAAATGGGTATGTTGGGAACATGTTTAATACCCGTATGCAAAGCACCTGGGGATATTGGGAACATTACAGGACTTGGGCGGTTCATGAATACTTCAGAGATTAAATATCATACTGTTTCGAATTGGGGAACTCCAACCTTCCAGCTGCCTGTTAATGCTTTTCAATTATTTACATCACATGTTGCAAATTCCATTAATAATACGTGTGCTCGGATGGTTAATTGTAGTCGACATAAGGTGCAGAAGGGATATTTCTGATACCATCTGTTGCCTGAGTCGACTGGTTCCCATTTTCCTTCATAAAAGGGAGTTGCTAGCCCAACGTAGGAATTGCTTAATAAAGCAGAAAGTGTATCACTAGCCATCTCCCTTGTTGGACTTCCTGCATTGGCAGTAAGTAACAGCAATCAATTACATAAATTAGCCTGTAATTATGTTAAGATGATAAATGCCACCTCTCGAGCCATTGCTTTGTTAAATGAAGAGCAGGGTATATTAAGACAAGCTATCTTGGATAATCGTGCAGCTATAGATTACCTGCTATTACAACATCAGTTGGGGTGCGAAACTATAAAGAATATGTGCTGTTTTAATTTAACTGACAACAGTTTTGAAATCAGAACACAGGTAAAAAACTTGAAGGATCTAGCTAATAACATTTTGCAGGACGCCCCTACAACTTGGTGGCAGTGGCTTTGGAGTTGGCTGCCCACTGGATGGCTAAGTCAGATTCTTAGATATGCTATTCTTTTACTCATTTTAAGTATAGGCTTATGCTGTTTTTTACAATACCTTTTCCAGACGTGTACACCTGTTGCTCCGCGACCATTACGTAGTAATTACTTTTTGCTAAAAAATAAAAAAGGGGGAGATGTGGGGTGGACTGAATGAACAGCATACGTTGGCAAACCACGCTGCTGTTCTCAGTACACTATCTCTCAAGACATTGCGATCTGACCAGTGGAAAAACAGGATGTGGTTAACTTTATGGCTGTAAACGATACTGACATCTGTAGTGGTTAAATAACTGCCTGCATATTGCCACGTAGATAATGCTGTTGTACTATGTATGTACGTGATGTTATACAATAGTTAAAGGTCATAGGCTGTTTATGGAGAGAAAATAATCCACGCCTCCAAGCGGAGGTAAAATAAAAGCGGAGACCAGAATTACGAGGGGGGCTCCGAAATTGAACTCTGGTCTCACCGTGTCTCACTGTGTCGTGATATCTACAGGGGGGTATTGGACATGCTGCTGCTAGGCCCCGCTACGAGGCCCGCTGGTCAGGCCCCTTTATGAGGCCTGTCCCAGTCGCAGCCACGCTGCAGCACTACCACCCACAGCTGTTGGGGCTCCCAAAACCCCCTCTGGGGTTAACCAATTAGGCCTAATAGGCCCAACGAACGCTGACTGTCCTGCAGCTCTCTCTGCTATGTCCCTCGTCGTCCTCTCGTCGCTCGCTGAAAGAGGAGGTAGGAGGGGCGGCCTGGCCTTAAATAGGCCCATGGCCCCTCCCTTCCTTGCCGCACGTCACGCACAACGCTGCAACTGCAACATTGCCCTTAATGATGATGGCTGCGGCAGCATCGCTCCCTCCTTGCAACTATGCCCCACTTATCCATGCTGCGCAGGTGAGCGGGGCTTCATTTGTGCATTGCAGTATCCAACTGGTAGTATGTCATTGTCGTTAAAAAAATCAAGTAGTAGTCAGCATGATTAAGAATACCCAGTCCACACTAAAAATGTGGTGGTTTACATTCTGTTGCACAGAATCACACACACCCTTTTTAGGGCAAGTTAGCCACAATTTTTCTGTGTTGTTTAAAGGGTACTCAGATGTCTGAAAACAGGTGGTAAACACACACTGCCCAGGAGTTGTGATTGGCTGATGGTGTTTATGCTTGTTTCAGGAATGTGTTTATGCTTGTTTTCAGGAATATAAATGCTGTCAGATATTATAGAAAAGACATGTGGTCAACCAGTAGTGGAAATTCAGGAATCTGCTATTTACTGCTGTAATACACAGCACCCCGAAAAGTAAATTTGGTAGCTAGTTATAGAAACAAAATTATATTTCAGTGAATGGAAAATAGAACACAGTTGAGGGTGCCCAATATTATGTTTAACTAGAGCAAATTTCGAACAGTATTATTGAAGAGAAAATAATGAAATTGCTGGTTCAGTTTTATAGCCGAAAGCAAAACATTTTTTTTTCTTATTGAGGGCAGTGGATGATAAAGACTGGGAAAAGAGAGACTTTTTATGATCATCTGTTGGATGGCAAGCTGTTTACTATTCCCCTTGAGTTGCATAGCTCTTTTAGTTTAACTCACTTCAGTTTATGCCTAAAGAATTTAGATTGTAATCTGAAAAGCAAAAGGCCTCTTCTAGTAACTATTATTAAACTTTTGGGTGTTAATGCTACAGTGTTTGTCAGCACGTGAGCAGGGAATGGGGATGCACCAAGCAACCCTGTTCTCTAGTCCATGCAAAGAGTATGACCATCTGTACAGCTATACACATGAAGGCTTCCTTGTAATCCTGATTGTGCAGCTTGTACCTGCATGTTTAAAGACTCTGTTACTACAGACAGTTGTGCTCTTCATGCAATGACTAGGGGGTGAGGCTATTTGGGCTATCCCTACTCTCTGCTCCCATGCTAATAAAAACAGGAATTAACAGCTTCATAGGGGTGTTGCTCATTAGGCTAGACTAGCTTCTAGAAAGAGAAATGTTGGGGTTTTTTCTCTTTAAGCTTGAGTAGTGAAGTATTTATTTTTCATAAAAAGTTGCAATAATGCACCATACTTCTTGTTCATTTTCACAGATATGTATGTATTAGAAATAGCCATGGAATGCAATTGCAGTGATTCTTTGGGGGCAGTAGATACCCTTTGACCTAGTGAAGATAAAACAAAGATGTAAGGGAAACCACAGGTTTCATCTTCATTTAATTATTCAGTGGATGAGTTCTTCAGAATGCTACTATAAAAGGTTTCTGAGGACATAAAGATCCAGGATCAATTATATAGGTTTCTAGCTACAATTTATCATTTGAAGATTCTGTCTGTGCGAATTTGAAAGAGTAAACTAGTCAATATTAAAGGACATATGAGGGCCACAGACAGGTACAAGTTTTAGGGATAAAAATAGAACAGCAAAGTGAATGTTGTTCAGATAAATGCTGATAGAAGTAAGTACTTTAGCATAATTGCTCTGAGTATAACAGTGTTAGGAACAAAAATTCATTTTGAATTATCCATTGTTCATTCTGATCCATTAGTAAAGAACAAAGTTGTTATCATACCAAATAAATGGAAATTGCTCTAATTATTTTAATATGTGTTATTGGATACCTTAAAAGGAAAGGTGAACAAAACAGATTTTAAAATAAGATCAGAATTGTTATCCCTTAGAATCTAGCTGAAAGAGTTACCAATTCCCTCTCCGAAAGCCATTCCTAGAGCTTTGGATGAGTAAATAGTTTTTTTAAAAAGAGTAGAACACCCAAATATTATCCTGTAAGTGAATATATTTACTCAAAAGCCAACCCAAAGATGAAAGTCTTAGAACACTTCAGGGATCTATGGAAGATTGGATTTGAATAGACTTCTAGGAAGGGAATTCCATCAAGAATCTCTCTGTGTGTCCTTACTGGTTACCTTTGGTCTCTCTCTCTCTCTCTCTATATATATATTTACATGCATGTATATGTATATATATGTGTGTGTGTGTGTGTGTGTGTATGTGTATTTACATATATATATTTATATGGGGGGGAAGTCAAAACCTCCCCCCATTTTTAAAGCCTTTTTGTTTGTTTGTTTCTGAAAACTTTGGGGCTATGACTATAGAAGCTTTTTCAATTCAGGCAAAACTTCAATTTTTCGAAGGCCATGCTGAGATATATGAAGAAGCAGGAACTAATAACAGTAGCTCAGAAACTAAAACTGATTACATTTCCTGTAGTATTTATTGAGTCTTGGTCTATCCCCCTCTTTTTCTCACTCTTTCATAGAAATCAGTGCTTTATGTGTGCTTGACACTGTGGAAGAGTGGAGGGGACATGATTTCCAGAATACAATAATTTTCTCTCTCTCTTTTTTAGGATAATGTTGATGGTTTCTCCTGTTTTTATTGTTTTTTGCATTCTCATAACCAATGCAGAACCAAAGAGATGCTAGTTCCTTACAGTTCAGCAGATGGTAGCTCCATTTCTAACAAAAACGTAAATTAAAAAAGTAAATTCAATTTGTAATTAGTGTCTGAAAAATTGGACTTCTAATATACCAGATATGCTAATTTAATTGCAAACTAAGTTATACATAATACATTTTAGATTTTATGTTCCTAAAGTTAAAAAGTGACATTTGATCTGTAAAGGATGCTAAAAAAAAATATTACATATTTTTCTCAAAATTTGCATTTCCCCCTTCAAAATGTCTAGAAATTTTACATCTGTAGTATATTTTGCTTGCTTTAGTTTTACTTGTGTATCTTACAGCAAAGAGTGAAGAGAATATTCCGCTAATTCAAGGCTTTAAGAAAGGAGCAGTAGAGAACGGTATTAAAAGAACTTGCCTTTTAAGTATATGAAAGCATGCACACCTGCTTGTGTCATTGCAGTGTCTAACTGTGACACAACAGTAGCTAATTCAGTTCTGAAAGTCTTTGGAGAATAAGGACAAAACATTTTATGAAAGGCCTTAGAAACGTGAAATTGGATAGATCCAAATATTTGCATATAAACCTAATAAGGTTCATAGTGATGGATATCAATATTGCTTGTGATTTTATAATTATTTAATTGAATTGCTGCACTGAGAAGTAGAGATTGCTTATGACACTTGTATGCTAACCTTTCTCTAAGGAGCTTAAGACAACACAAATGAGCTTTGCCATTTTATCCTTACAACAATTCTGTAAGGTAAATTAGGCTAAAAGATAATGACTAGTCCAAAGTAACAGAGGCTCAGGTGTCTATGGTCCAAGATTCTACCAGTTGCTCCTCATGAGTTCCCCAGACTACTGCATGGTAACATCTTCTTTTACTTATACTTTATCTTAGAGTCCCTAACTTACAGAAGCAAAATAAGATTCAATAAGAACAGACCAAAAAGAGCTGGGATTTCAGTATGATTACAAACATCCAGAATCAAGCATACTTGATGTTTAAAGAGTGTATTAGGAATATATGAACCCTAATATTAGCAGATAATAATATTAGCCCTGTCGCTTTATTTCCGTGTTTTGTTTCAGTATTGCCTTGCCCACATGCTGCTCCATCCAGCTCTAGTTGCATGTAGTTGTTATGGGTGAGTAGTTGTGCCTGGGTCCTGTTTGCAGGCTTTCCATGGGCATCTGGTTGGCCACTAGTGCTGGACTACGTAGGCCTTGGTCTGATCCAGCAGGGCTCTTATGTTCATTACTTGTGGATAGGATTGTGTATCAGAATGCATATCCTACTGAGAATACTGCAGTGGTGACAGACATCCATATTTGGACACATGTTATGATGTACATTCTGTTTATTATTATCCATCTCTGCTAAGCTTGTGTAAGTTTGTACATCAAGCTGCTAATATTTTCCCCAACAGAAAATAAACTGGATAATATTAAACACAAGGAAGGTTTAGGACAGTTGCCTACATCAATGGAACAATAATATCCAAGTTGGTAATTGGGCTTGGTAGATTATTGCCACATCTCTCATTGATGTAGAATGTATGAGCCGAAAATGAGATTCTGCCATAAGGCAAAACTGTTGCAAATATTGCTGTTCGTCCCCTTGGTAGGCTTTTCTGATTTACCACCAAGAACGAGAAGTCAGTAGTTGAGGGTTCAACCCAAGTTTATTCTGCAGAATAGAGACACACTCACCGCTCATGCGTAAAGTAAGCTGCCTGCCATATTACTGAACAGGCCTTGTTTTATACCTTATCTCATTAATGCTATGTGGCAATAAAAGTTACAATCAAGCAGTTTAATAAAACAAAACTTAAAGATGTGCCATCGCCTTTTGGGTGATGCCAAATGACATCTGCATAAACAAGATAAACCAGAACATCCAGCTAGTTTCTTTACTCTTATCTAGTACATTGCAATCTGTCCCCATAGACCTTCAAAGTAGCTGTACTGTAGTTCCATTATGCACATTATAACATAATCTGGATTTTCTCAACACTCCCCCCTCAAAAGGCTTTTCTCTTATAACCCATACTTTGTCTTGGCCCAGCAGGAAATTAAGCATTTAAACATACAAGTAATACGTAAAAGCACAACTATGAGAATTATAAGTCCCAGGATGAGTTGTTTGAGCCACCCCCATCCAGGTAACCAAGAGAGAAGCCAGGACAGATCCAATCCATCACTCCTTTTTAAATGTGTCTGCAACTTTTTGAGACTTGCTACCTTGGACTCTGTGAGTCCTGAATGATCTGAAAGGTTAAAACAACAGAGCCCTTTAAACTCTTCACACCCATGGTTATGTCACTACTTCATCTTTACTTAATAATTTCACATTATCATCACAGGTATTCAGGTCCCTTCTCCTCCTGGGCCTTATCAGGTGTGGGTAAGGGGGAAGCCAAGTTGTTAACCTTCCCATTGCACAGAGACCACCTGTTATGTTCGCTGGAACATAAGAATATGCAATTCTTCCACATAAACGAAACCATTCTGGAGGCAACACTACATGGGCATACATGTAAGAGGCATTAACTATTACATTACAGTTAAAGGCATTCATAGGACTTATATCCACACATTCTCAAGAACAATTAATGAAATTCACACATTGGGTGTTATTTGGAGAGGCTACCATCTGAACCTTGAGGGCAAAGCACCTCCTATTCTTATGGGTGACGATTTGGCCCCAAGCATGATAATTATTATAATCAGCAGTGACATTCTGAAAATTCCTTAAAAAGGATGCATTTGTGAGAACTTCTGGTGGGGTTGAGATCCTTACCAAACATGATGTAAACACTTCATTAACGGAGACTCCCCCTGCCAGGCAAAAGGACCTTGTGTTTACAGTTTGGCTGGCTAAATAAATCCAAACATTTGTCTGGCCATTAAATTTTTGTGTGAGTATTCCATGTGTTATATCAGCCAAAGAGCTAAGGACAATGATTAACCACACAAGCCTAAGTTGGGCCATCTTCGTTCGCCTCGTGGTTTGCCTTTTAAAGGGGTGAAACAACAAAAACCATAGGATAAACCACTGAAGTTTACCTAAACATCTATTTGATCTCCCTACTGTTGCCTACCCAAAATTCCCTTACCAATTGCTTCCAACAGATGGGAGTGTTTCTACAAAAAAAAAGCCACTCTGCAAAAGAAAGTTCTAGTTCCTCCCAATTGCTGGAGTCAACATCTCAATTGCATAGACCAGGAGCGTTTCCCTCTCGGGAGAGTAATGATGCTATACATATGGACGCAAGGAAGAGACCTCCTGAACATAAGACCGATCAGCAGATGAACGTTAAGAACTCAGAAGCTAAAGTCTTCTCTTCCTCAATGTTGGAAGTCAACAATGATGTTAATACATTTATTCTAGAGACTGTTAAATCTATTCCTAATTCTTGTTCACAATCGAATCCCTTAGAACCACAGTCCGTAGTAACAAATTTAGTAGATCCCCCGAGAAAATTTTCAAAACCTTCAGCTCTAAACGGATGCATTGTTCCCTCATGTTTCTTTGACGAAATCAGTTCCTCCTGATCGTTTTCCTTCCTTTCTTGGAATATTAACGGTTGGGAGAACAAATGTTATGATAGCGACCTTATTGAATATTTAAATTCCTTTTCGATTATTTGCTTGCAGGAAACGTGGGCTTTATCATTAATAACTATGCACCTGACAGACTATTTTTCCTATTCTATCTTAGCGGTAAAACCTTTGGGAAAGGGCCGCCCTAGTGGGGGCCTCACAACTTTTATATCAAAAGCTCGAAATTTAAGAATTGATTTAATCCCCACAATCCTCCCATTCAATATGCTGGTGTTGAGGATAAAAGGTCCATGGCCTGATTATTTGATTTGCATTAATGTTTACTTCCCCCCTATTATTAGTCCTGTTCGTGATGCTTTTGATCGTTGGGCCAGGCTGGATGAGGTTTTATCCCTTTTGGAGATTAAATTTCCTAATGATAGAATAATTCTTTGTGGTGATTTGAACGCCAGAATTGGTAACTCCTGGCCTTATAAATCTGTATCCTGTTCTGATAACTTAATAATTCATGATTACTATTTATCTGTTGGTATTCAAGATCAAAAGTCAAATCTCCAGGGCCCTTTGTTAATTGATTTTGCCTCAATTCATTCGCTGGTAATTTTAAATGGAACTCACTTTGATTCTTCTAAAGGCTCTTTCACCTACTGGACACAGCATGGTGCCAGCTTGATAGATTACTTTCTGGTTTCTTATAAACTCTGTGAGGATGTTATTGAACTGTCTGTGGACCACCGTGTCGAGAGTGATCATTTTTCACTACTCCTAAGATTGAAGACTTCTAACAATAACACTACATCTATTCCCCCATTTCAAGCCCATCAAAAATCTGTGAAAAGAACTCCTTGGTCGGAAAATCTTAACTTTATTTGTAATTCCCTATTCCATAGTAGCTCTTTCCAATCATTACGTAAGTCAATTATAGACGACTCTCAAGATCCCATCCTGATCTTTCAAACTATTCTCTCTAATCTTAGACCTTATTTAACTTGTTATAATAATGGTCCGACCCACATATCTAAGGCATCTTCCTGGTTTGATCAGGACTGTAGAGTCGCGAAAAGAAATCTCAAGTCATCCCTCTCTCTTTTTTTGAAATTTAAGACACAGTATACCTATCTGGTTTTTAAAACAACTAAGGCATCTTATAAAAGCCTATTAAAAGGGAAAAAAGCTAAGTTTGCTGAATTAAGTTGGCAGCGCTTATCCTTAGCAATCTCTGAACATCAGGATCGTAAATTTTGGCAAATAGTCAAATCTGGATCCTTCTCTGCCAATAATTCTAACGCCTGCGCAGATTCCGCTGGCAATATGGCATTCTCACTTTACTAATCTTTACTATGCAAATACAGTCACTAATACCTACCCTAATATGTTAAATAATGGCATTATGACTTCTTGGCCCCCCGTAACAACTAACGAAATAAAAGCTTTAATAGACTCCTTAAAAAATGGGAAAGCCCCTGGAGAAGATTTTCTCCCTCCTGAGATTTTTAGACATTTCCCGGAGTGGTGGGCTCCCCTCCTGGCCCGCCTGTTTACTAGAATTAATGACTCTGGCTTGATCCCAGAAGGTTGGAAAAATAGCATAATCGTCCCTATTTATAAGAAAGGCGATCCCTTGGTCCCTTCTAACTATAGACCCATTAGCTTATTGAATGTAGCTGCTAAATTATATAGCAAATATCTGCTCAATAAGCTGATTGACTGGGTAGATTTCCACCAGTTAATTCACCCAAAACAAATAGGTTTTCGTAAAGGGTCTTCACCTATAGATCACTGCCTGACCCTTCATTTTCTAGCGAAACAGAGTATTGCAGGTCCAACAAAACATCTGTATGCGGCTTTTGTGGACCTCGCCGCAGCCTTTGATTCGATAGATAGGAATCTACTGTGGTCCAAGTTGCATGACTTAAACATCGACCCGCGCCTGCTCTTTCTCATTAGAGCACTCTATACCAACACCTTTGCCCTGGTGAGAGACAGCAAAACAGGAGCTTTATCTGACCCAATATTGGTGGAGAAGGGAGTTAAACAGGGTTGCCTGTTGGCCCCCCTTCTCTTTAATTTATTTTTGAATAATGTTATCTCTGCATTATCGGGCCCGCAATTTTTTCCACCGTCCGTTGGGTGTAGGAAAATTTCTGTGTTACTTTACGCTGACGATATGGTTCTTCTTTCCTTAACACCTCTTGGTCTTCGGAGGCTACTAAGTAGTTTACAAATTTACTGTACCAATGAAAACCTAAAAGTAAACTATGATAAAACAAATATTCTAGTTTTTGGAAAGAGATTTAAGAGCCACCGTTGGCGGATGGCAGACACTCAGCTTATACAGTCACGAACATATAAATACTTAGGAATTTTATTTTCAGACACTTTATCCTGGAAACCCCATATACACCATATTAAAGCTATGGTGGCAAAAACAATAGGAGCTATACTAAAATTCTATCGTACATCAGGAGGCAACTTGATCTTACCAATTTTGAAAATTTATAAAGCTAAAGTGATCCCTCAATTACTTTATGGCGTAACGGTTTGGGGATGGGATAGGAATATTATAAAGATCTTAGAATCTTCCCAAAATGACTTCCTTAGACGTATTCTGTTACTACCAAAGGGCACTTCAGCAGCAATGTTGCGTTCGGAGACTGGTTTTCCCCCACTATCTGCCCGCATTCACTATGCTCTTTTGAAGTTTTTGAGATCATTTGATTCTCTTCCGGATGGAAAACTTTTAAGTGCATGTTTTGCACATCCTTTGGCCTCTAAATTGTGGCTTAGTAACCTAGAGGATTTACTACGTATCTATCATATTTTTCCACGAGAATTTAACTTGATCTCAAATTCTACTCACCTTCAAGAAGTCATTTTTCATCACTCTCACAGTGTAGATAGACTATCACTTATGAACTCAAAGGTTGCCCCATGGTTTTGGAGATTCAAGTCAGATTTTGACTGCCCACTTTACCTTTTATCACCCCTCCCGTTAGCCTTAAGACATGCCTTTACAGCTCTACGTTTTTTCTCGCTGCCTAATGCAGCTAGAGAAGGCTGGCTCTCTGATACTCCTAATGTCCAAAAGTTTTGTATCTGTGGTGCACCGGAGCCAGAAGATCTTCCTCACATACTATTTTCCTATCCCATCTATAATAATCCCCGAGCTAGATTGCTTAGGTCTGTGCAGCATTACGATAGGCTAATCTCAATCCAGGGAAACATAATTATTTTAATGTCTGATCTTGAACCCGAGATCACTTATAATGTCTCGCTGTTTACTTTAGCCGCCCAAAATTTAAGGGCCAATTTTAAAAGCACGCTCTCATTGGATACTGCTAATAATGGAGCTAATTTATAACTAAATTTTAACCTTTTCTATTTTAAGTTAGTTATTAAATTTTATTCAGATTGTATTTTATTTATTACTTTCTGCCTAGTTTTGCAACTTTGTACAAATGTTATACTGATTTTACTGTTATTTGTTTTGTTGTTGTTGTTGTTTTGATATCTGTAGGCGTTTGGCCCTGGAATAAACTTATACTATACTATACTATACTATACTATACTATACTATACTATACTAAACATCTATTTGATCTCCCTACTGTTGCCTACCCAAAATTCCCTTACCAATTGCTTCCAACAGATGGGAGTGTTTCTACAAAAATACAGCCCTATTATGATTGGTTGGGGGTCCCTGACTCATTCATGGGGCTGCAAACCTAGCCTTTCTCTTTCCTTTGCTCTCTCGGACTTGGGCGAAGCTGATATGTCGTACTTAGTCTGGGCTTGATTTCCCCTCCCATATGAAATCCCTGATTAACGTCTAACTGTTAGTCTCTAATTCTTTTCAGCTTTAACTTCAGGTCGAGACCCGCTACTGTCTCCGATAACCACTTTTCTTCGGGTGCTTGCTTTTTTCTCCCCTCCAGCTGTGAGACCTTGGCTGTCTCGTCCTCCGGCTCCGGCACCTCTTCAGCCTGGAATGGTGTACCCACTTCTCCATCCCCTCGAGCTTTGCAGCTGTGTGGGTAGTCAATAGCACTTGCTTTGGTCCAGTCCACTTTCAGCGGGTCGTCTTTCCATGTCTTTAGGAATACCCAGTCACCTGGGTTTTAGCAAATGCAATGGCCCTTCAAGTGGCAATCTCGGAACTGGGGCTGCAAATCTGTAGAGAGAAAACAAGACAGACTGCACGGCAGTAACGTATTCTTTTAACTGAACATCCCTATTTCTAAATTTACACTCCTTTTTCTTAGCCATTGGTGAGAACCTGGGGGGTCAGCCATATAACAGTTCAAATGGTGTCAATTTCAAACTTCCCCTTGGCTGGCCCCTTAATCTCGTTAGGGCAATAGGGAGAGCCTCTGGCTACTTAAGCTTTGCTTCAATACACAATTTGGTTAGGGCCCCCTTCAAAGTTCTGTTCATCCTCTCAACTTAAAGGTGATAGGGTTTTTTCTTCCATACGGGATGGCTAACGCTGGAGCAGAGAGCAATGCCTGTTTTAGATTGAGAAAAGCCTTTTCTATTTCCCTGTTCCATTTCCATTTGGGAATATTTCCCTTCATTAAGGCCTCATACAGGGGTTTGGCTTTCCCCCCATAGTCTGGGATCCACAGTCCCCGTCAATCTGAATCTTCGCCCTGTAACATAATCAGATCTGCCCCCCTCTTTTTCCTCTTTAACTTTGGGCAGTCTCGGCGCCAGTAGCCTTCTTCTCCGCAATATGCTCATTCATCTTTCTCTAGCTTTCGGCGACTTTCTTTTCTTTTCTTCGTCTGTTCTTCCCGGTTTCCCGGCTGGCTAGTAATGGCTGCTGCCAATAAAGCTGCTTCTTGCTTAGCTTTCTGCTCTTGTTCCCTCTTTTCCACCTGATCCCTGTGCACATACACCGTGAAGGCGATTTCCACCAATTGCGACAACAACATTCCTACAGCTCCGTCCATTTTCTGGAGCTTCCTCCAAATATCAGCGGCGGATTGGGCAATAAACATAATGTTCACCAACTTGGCATTCTGTTGTGCACTTGGGTCCATATCGCTGAACCATCGGAAAGCAGTGGTCAGTCTTTCTAAGAACACACTGGGGTCTTCGGTGGGGCTTTATCTGACTTCATAGAGCCAAGATAGGCTGGTTACTTTTGGAATAGTGGTTTGAATACCTTCCAGGATAACCCTCCTATATTGCAATAGGGCTTCCCTTTGTCCATCTTCCCCACATCCCATTCTGGGTCTTCATGTGGCAATGCAGCGGCAACCGCTGGCCCTCCCTCTGCCTGTTCCATGCCAGCCCTCCTTCTCGCCTGGGCTCAACATCTCATTTAACATGATCTGTACATCTCCCCATGTGGGATTGTGGCTCCGGAAGATAGATGCAAATAATCTGTACATCTTCTCCGAATCCTCTCTTAAAGAGGGGTTTTGGTTTCTCCAATTAAACAAATCAGAAGTTGTAAAAGGCGCGTATACAAAGACTCTGCCCCCTTGGGGCCCAACTGCCTCACGTAAGGGAAAGTGTCCTTGGGGCAGTCCACTTGGACATTCAAAGGAGCCTTTATTCATCTTTAACTGGGTATGGGGAGGTGAATATACATCCTTCTGTCCTTCCAAAGCCTTATTTATAACTGGGTCCACCCTCCATGCAGCATTTTCCGCTTCTTTTAACAACTCTCTGTAATGCGGCGGCGGCATTAACACCTCAGCTTGTCCCAGACGGACTGGCATCATCCCAGGTGGCTGTGGTGGTAAGGCCACCGGTTGGATGATGGGTACTGCTGCCAGCTCATCATCATTTGGGACTACTGGCCTCCCTACTACCGGTTGAATTACACCCGGTATTCCTTGAGCATCTCTCCCAGGATCCCCACACCCCCATTGGCCTTCAGGTGGTCCAGAATCGGGTAAGATGAGAGAGCGCTTCCCCTGTTTAGTTTTCACCATCATAGCTTTACAAGTTTTCTTCTTTACACTTCTTTACCCACGGTGGGCTTTTATTTTCCCAGAACTGCCATGCATCAATATATGGAAACTGATCCCAGTGGCCATTTTGAACCACCTTCTGATGCACAGCGGAAATTACTTCTCTGTCCCAAGTTCCCCTGGTCGGCCAGCCGACTTCAAATGTTACCCATTCCCTGTTACAAAACATGATAAGCTTATCTTTGGTCATTTCTACCCCATATTCTCTTTTACACACTGTAAAATTCTGAAGCATGCATGCCAAGGGATCCGTTCCCTTCTCCTAATGAGACCCAGACGCCCCCGTGTTTCACTCAAATGCATGATGCCACTACTCTAATGTCAATTGGCCCGTGTTGCAAATGAACCCAGTCCCACTGACCAGATTCCCAAACGAGTGTAGGGAAAAGAGGGTGCGCTTACCCTTCGTGCGGCGGTCTCAAGCCGACGGCATCCCATCCACAAATGAACCCTCGCTGCTTCCTCTCGATTTTACAGGAGCCCCATAGGAAGTCAGGCTACTGAAGGCGCAGATCCTACTTGAGTGGTGAGTCGCAACTGGACTCGGGACGTCCTCCACCCCTGGCATTGTCTGCACCACCGGCTCCAGAGTCACACAGCGGACTCCTGGCTGGCTCGCCAGTTTTTGTTGCAAATATTGCTGTTCATTCCCCTTGGTGGGCTTTTCTGATTTACCACCAAGAACAAGAAGTCAGTAGTCAAGGGTTCAACCCAAGTTTATTCTGCAGAATAGAGACACACTCACCGCTCATGCGTAAAGTAAGCTGCCTGCCATATTACTTAACAGGCCTTGTTTTATACCTTATCTCATTAATGCTATGTGGCAATAAAAGTTACAATCAAGCAATTTAATAAAATGAAACTTAAAGATGTGCCATCACCTTTTGGGTGATGCCAAATTACATCTGCATAAACAAGATAAACCAGAACATCCAGCTAGTTTCTTTGCTCTTATCTTAGTACATTGCAATCTGTCCCCTTAGACCTTCAAAGTAGCTGTACTGTAGTTCCATTATGCACATTATAACATAATCTGGATTTTCTCAACAAAACCTGCTCTCCTAAATATTCTGTTTTAAGGTTTTCACATTGTTTACACACACTGTTCTCTAAACAGCATTATCATAAACGTGAATTCTAAATGTGTTTTTAAAATAATTTGTTTTAGACTGCCAAATGCCTTATGAATATATTATCAAGTACCCCCGTTTGAGTAAAAGTGCCAAACATTTAAAAATATTTATAAGGCTACACAGGTTTCCCATTAATGCATTTATCAAACTTCTGCAACTATTCACTTAAGGTTAAGAAAATATCTCGGTTGAAATGCAAAGTGTGTATTTATGACTTCATATTTAAAAATGGAATCATTCCAACAAATGTTAATTACTTGTGTAGGTCTCTATCTAATGCTAAGAGCCTTTTAAGTTATACACAACTGAGTAAGCAAAGAGCTTCAACTGAAGATTTTAACTCAACATGCTGCACATGCTTCTGTTTCCTTGTTCTCTTGAACCAGCCCACACTTGCTTTACCTCACCTCCAAAGTTTATTATCTTAATCGTTCTGCCAACAGAAATCTTTCCTATCCAGAAGACAATTGTGACATGTCCCCCTCTTTCTTATAACTTGCCCTGCTTCTTCCCTTGTGCCTTCCCCTGTTTCCTTTCCTTTAACTAGCCTGCACCCTGCAAATTCTTGATGCTTGTTTCTAAGCATGATATTTGCCTTTTCCTTCCTGCCAAAAACATGTTACTGGGCTTTGTGTAAGCTTTTTCTCCCAGTCAAGTGGATATTTTAATGTTCTCACAGAAGCTGCTTTTTGAGACAGTTCATATGTTACCCTTTTACTGAGGCACTATATATACAGAAGCTTCCAAATGCCTGTAATAAAGCCACTACAGGCCCTATGGCTAGAGAAGAATTTCCAGCTGTCCCTTGCAAGAAGAGGGCTGCTGCCTCTTATTCACTGTCACAGCCATTGTGGGTTTTTTTTCTTTCAGAGAGGAATAAGAAAGTAATCTACAGGTTTTCTTCTTTGTGCAGTTTGTCATTGGTGACAGATCATGATTGGAAGTCTTTCACTGTTAGCATGCCCCTTTTTGTAAGGGTTCCCCTAAAAAGAAATTCCAGAGAAGTGTCCCTTCAGACTAATTAAACCCGAAGTCCCTGCTTGTTCTTCTGAACCTCTCAGTGGCTTTTGATACCATTGACCATGGTATCCTTCTGGAGCGGCTCAGGGAGGTGGGACTTGGGGGCACTGTACTTCATTGGTTCTGCTCCTACCTCCCAGGATGTTTCCAGAAAGCAGTTATGGGAAGCTTAACTGGGAGATTTCCTGTGGTTTCCTGCAAGGTTCCATCTTGTCCCCCAAGCACTTTTAACATCCATATGAAGCTGCTGGGAGTGTCATCAGGAGTTTGGGTGAAGTGTCACCAATATGTGGATGACACTCAGCTCTACCCCTTTGTGCCATCTGAATCACGAGAGGCAGTTGAGGTCCTAGACAGGTGTCTGCACACAGTGATGGGCTGGATGTGGGCCAACAAACTGAAGCTGAATGCTGAAAAGTCCAAAGCGTTATGTGTTCCAAGTTCAGTCCAGGAGATGGGAAGACAGCCTGTTCTGGATGGGGTTGCACTCCCCTGGAAGAAGCAGTTTCATAGTTTGGGGGTACTCCTCAATCCAGCTTTCTCACTGGAGGTTCAGTTGGCCTTCGTGGCTAGGAGTGCCTATTTCCAGCTCCAGATGGTATACCATATACGGCCCCTTTTGGATAGAGATGACCTGGCAACAATACTCCATGCTCTGGTAACTTCTAGGTTGGATTATCTCAGTGCACTCTACATGGGGTTGCCCTTGAAGACAACTCGGAAACTTCAACTGGACAAAAATGCAGTGGCCAGGTTACTGGCTGAGGTTCCTTTTAGAATTCATATAACCCCTGTTCTAAAACAGTTGCATTGGTTGCCAGTTCATTTCTGGGCCCCATTCAAGGTGCTCACAGTGTTCAAAGCCCTAATGGACTAAGGCCCCAAATATCTCAGAGACCGTCTCCTTTCCTACTGATCCTCTCGGGTGTTGAGATCAGCAGAGGAGGCCTTCTTGGTAGTTCCACCACCCTCAAAAGTTCAGGGGGTGGTGGCTTGGGAGAGAGCCTTCTCTATGGCAGCCCCTAAGTTGTGGAATTCCCTCTCTACAGAGGTGCATAGGCTGCCTTCGCTATATAGTTTTTGGTGAGTGCTGAGGACACACCTCTTTACTTTGGCCTTTGGCTTTTGAGATGTATGTTTTCAGAACCCACCCTATTCTTGTGATTGAAACATGTTTTAATTCTTTTTAATATAGTATTTTAGATTTTGTAAGCCACCCTGGGATCTATTGGTAAAGTGTGGGCAATAAATGTAAATAATAATGATAATAATATAATAATAATATAAAAAGCTTATTAAGGAGGAAAGGAAGAAAAAATGTAAGCAACAAATCACATACATAGGTCTTCCCTTCTTTATTGAAATAATCTTAATTAGCTATTTACATTTTTCCTGCTTGAGCAGATTCTTGGATTTTAGAGCATGTGTACAGTTCCTTGCTAGAGGACTTGCAGAGCATCTTTGGTTACCTTATTTGGATACTTTTTAGGAGACAAAGGGGCAGGGGTGGGGAACCTCTGGCTTGCAGGCCAAACATTCATTCATTCATTCATTCATTATTTGATTTATATCCCACCCTTCCTCCCAGTAGGAGCCCAGGGCAGCAAAGATAGCCAGCCAGGGGTTCAAATTTGGCCTATAAGACCTTTTCTCCCAAATCAAGCACACCTGCCCCACACTTGATGTTATATGTGATGTCAGATGTGGGGCCGGTAGGGACGCAGCTGACAATACAGAATCAGGAGCCTTAAAGTGTGCTCTAGATTGTGCATTTGCAAGGAAAAGCAGGTTTCAGCTCTACTGCCCACAGAAACTTCCTCACATAGCTGATACCTGCAAAAAGGAGGCTTCAGCTCTATTGCCCATCAACTGGTAGCAACTCTTGGCAAGACCTTTGTGGTGCTTTGAAGTCAATCACATCAGGTGATTGACAGGTGGACAGCCCCACCTACCTGCCAAATATGGCTTGCAAGGTTAAGATTCAATAAGGATCTGGCCCACAGAGTCAAAATGATTCCCTACCCCTGGACTGGGGTAATGTCCCTATTTTACTGTGACCAGTAAAAGTTAGCCACCTTTATTAGATGGTTTAGTATGAATGGATCAATGGTGAAAGAAGCCTCATATCTTATGTAAGTGATCCAGGTAGATAATCAGAAGTTTACTTAAAGGCTGGTTCCACCTTTATAATAGTCTTAACCTTCCATTACAAAAGAATTGGACAGTTTAGATCAGTGGGCTATTGGAACAAAAGAGATTAAAGTAGAAAGTGGATTAACCCTACCCCCGAAAAGATATTTGTCTTTTCAGGTGTTCTTAATAGGAGTCAATGGTCCCAGGTGCTCTAGATCAGAGATAGCCAGAGGTGTAGTCATCCAGGATCTTAGACCCCTTACTTTTTTGGGAGCAGGGTCCCAGCAGGGTCCGTATGTCTGCAGCATCCTACAAGCCAATCAGCATCTTCTAACATGCTTCCTTGTCCTTTCTTGCTGATCAGAGCCAATCAGAATGAAAGGAGGTGAGTCAGCCACTGAGAAGACTCTTCCCTTTCATGCCTTTTGGCTCCTAGGGACATCTGTTGTTGTGGGAGAGGGCATTAACAAGGATCTCATTCTCAACCCAGCAGCAAAAAAGGGGGAGGGAGTGGCTGTGACTATCATAAAGTGATCCTGCACTTTTGAATTTGCCATTGCACTACTGCAGGTGGATAACCTTGCTGAACTATAACTTCTATCAGCCCATTTAGGCTAAATGAGACTTAGTAAACACACATAGCCTTATAATGTAAGGGGTAGGGAATGTTTTCTGGCCAGCAGGCCAGATCTTAATATCCCCCTGCCAGGCCAAATTTAACAGGTGACATCAATTACCTATTGTCATAGTTGTCAGATGATGCTATACTTTGAAGTCCCGATTGGAGCAGCGCGGGGACATTTGAAAGGTCTTTGTAAACATCCCCAAGCTGCTGCTTAAACTGGAGGCTCAAAGAACAGCACAGGGATGTCTACAAAGGGCTGTTTGTCAGAAGTTTAAAGAGCAGCATGGAGAGGTTTACAAACGGCTTTCAACAAGCCCCGTACTGCTCTTTTAACCTTACTTTTTGGAGGTTCAAAGAGCAGTTCTGAAAGGGAGAAATGGGGTTCCCCTTCCTTGAACAAGACATACTTCCACTGGGAGCTCACTTTCCTGATTTGTTTGAAGCCCCACCCTTACCCATCCCACACCTGACCTCATGTATGACATCAAGTGTAGGGTGGGTGGACGTGATTTACCAAAAATGGCCTAGTGGGCCAAATGGGGAAGACTGGCAGGCCAATTTTGGGCTGAGGACTGAAGGTTCCCTACCCCTGTGGTAAGTGACGTGCATCTAGGATCTAGTTTGCTGCCCTGGGCTCCTACTGGGAGGAAGGGTGGGTTATTAATTAATTAATTAATTAATTCTAGGTACTAATGAAAGCAAAGGCAGATGCCTGGCTGGATTCCTGTAGCTGTCATTAAACTACCGTATATTCCGGTGTATAAGACGACTGGGCGTATAAGACAACCCCCAACTTTTCCAGTTAAAATATAGAGTTTGCCCAAGTTCTCCCCAGGAGCCTTTTGTGGCTTCTCCCTCCTGTATCTGGCCGTTTCGAGTCAATTCGTCTCAGGCTCTGCCAAGGCTTCCCTCCTCATGGCAGTAACGCAGTTTCGAGTCAATTTCATCTCAGGCTCTGCCGAGGCTTCCCTCCTCAAGGCAGTAAGGCCGTTTCTAGTCAATTTCATCTCAGGCTCTGCTGAGGCTTCCCTCCTCACAGCAGTAACTCCGTTTCGAGTCAATTGCATCTCAGGCTCTGCCGTAACTTCTTGAGCCTCGCTGCGTTGCCTTCCTCGCCGCGACGGTCTCTCTGGACGGTGGCTGCGACTGCTTCCACTCCCGCTGCAGCTTTTTTTTTACTTAATTTTCCCGCTCTTTTTCAGCACCCGGCGTATAAGACGACCCCCGACTTTTGAAAAGATTTTCCTGGGTTAAAAAGTCGTCTTATATGCCGGAATATACGGTAAGTTATTTTCAGTTTGATAGAAATATGTTTTGAAAGCCTGTGCAAAAATAGTGGGAATCCCTTTCTGTTAAGGGAATTTCAGTTATGCCAGTGCCAGCGGCAGCCAATGAGTCAGAGAACTGTGAGGATGAGAGCCACAGTCAGTAATCAGGGAGACTATCCTGGATACAGCAGCAGATGCAAAGCTGATGTCACAGTCAAGAGTCTGTAAAGGGAAATGGGAAGCAGGGACATCAAAGACCACAGTTGTACTGTGAAGCACAGAGTGGTTCCTTGAGAACTGACTGTTGCTCATGTAAGCACTGTGTGGGCTTGACCCTGAATTTCATGTACCTAAAAGTGTCATAGATGGTGGTACCCAGACATGGTGATAAGAAAGAAAACAGGTTCTGCTGAAAAAACTGCAAAGCCTGGTACTTCAAGTAGGTAAGCATCTACTGGAACTAAAAGGTGTTGCTTTGAGTAGCTGCAGTGTTCAACACTCATTCCTTATTGTTATGGCCATTTTTATTGATATCTGAGAAGATGAAAGAAACAAATTAATGTGCAGCATTAGCATGCTTTCCAATAGATCAGTAAAGCTATGTCTGTTTATCATAGTGAATACTGATGCTCCAGTATTGTCCCTCTATTTCCTTTTTTTATGGGAAGGTCAGGTTTATATGAGTGATAGCTATCAAATGATAAGCTCATCACTTGATAAGCATGTGCTGATAAGGCTGTCTATGACAATAGATACAAGATAGCCATTTCATTCAGCTAGTAATCCTATGAAAAACATGGTTGTTTGAATTGACCCTATCATATTTTAAATGCATGGAGAATAAACCGTCTTTGGATGATTGGTTTCCAGTTATTGTTGCAGTAAGGAACAAAATATCAGGAGAATGAAAACTACCAGAATGCAAATGAATGAAGTACCTCCCCATCAAAAGAATGCCATAATCTGCTGTGCCAGATTAAACTATGCACTATGATGCAGTGATTCTCACTGAAAAGCTTTAGCTCTAGTGACTCCTTGTCATTATGGCAAACTAGTTTATGCAGATGGGAGTTAGTGATATGTGAAGGATCATTATGCTGTGTCAAGTTTCATTTTAAAGACTATAAGTATACCTTTTTATAAGAAAAGCAAACTACATCACCATCATTGGGAAAGACATAAATAATGTATTTTATCACCTCAAAAGACCACCCAAAGACAAGCCCTAATATTTCAGATGTGACAAGCAATCTTACACACATGAATCACAATTTGAGTTCCATTACAGCCATGCTGATGTATACACATTGCAGTTTATGGATAATACTGTTGCAATGTTAAACATTTTTTTTTATCTTGGGCATCTTGTGCATTTTTACAGATAAATGAAGTCAGAACCAGTATTTCTCATCCTTTGACTTGAACATATCTTAGTAAAATTATTTTGCTAACTGAAAGCCTTATGAAAAGTGCATGATAATGTTTTATTTATTTATTTATCTATTTGGAAAACAATTCCAAATTGTTTGTGGTGAACAACATGAACTTAACA
The DNA here is from genome assembly GCF_030035675.1 of Rhineura floridana. Taxonomy (NCBI): domain Eukaryota; kingdom Metazoa; phylum Chordata; class Lepidosauria; order Squamata; family Rhineuridae; genus Rhineura; species Rhineura floridana. Next base: position 138,296,956 of record NC_084481.1, on the reverse strand, counting down.
ATAAAATTACATTCATAAAATAAATACAAAATACATCACAAATCAGTAGATCAGATTAATACATCAACATAGCTGGTTCACCCTTCAGGGAAAGCCTGGGTGAAGTTTTAAGCAAGTGCCTGAATGGCAATACCTTAGGTGCCTGCCTGATGTTCATTGGAAGTGTATTTCAAAGGATAGTAAGATTGTCTCTCCTGAGGACCAAAGCAGGGGTTCAAGAAAAAAACATTCTCAGACGTACCTGGTCTCAAGTTGTTTGGGGCTTAATATGCCAGCAGAAAGACTTTAAACTTGGCAGGCTGTGCAACACTTTCAGCAAGTGTGTTATGCAGTTTCAGTAGGGCACTCTCTTCAGTAGCCTTGCTGCTGCATTCTGCGCTGACTGAAATTTCCAGTCCAACCATAAGGGAAGACCTACATAGAGTGCATTGCAGTTAGCCAATGTGGAGGTTACCAATGCCTGGAATACCATAGCTAAACTGTCCCAATCCAGGAACAGCCAAACCTTAGCTGTCACCCCAACTGAAGCTGGCAGAAAGCATTCCTAGCTACTGGGGTCATTTGGGCCTTCAGTGAGAGAGGTGGATCCAGGAGCAACCCCCCCCTCCAAACTACATACTGGTCCCTCAGAGAGAGTGCAACCCATCCAGAACAGGCAACTGACCTATTTTTCTGGACCTGGAAACCACTCATCCTAAGAGCCAGTGTTAAAATATCATTGAAAGGACATAATAATGTTGAAAGAGAGCATCATGTGAAGAACTGAAGCTGAAAATTACATGTCCAACCACAAATGGATTCATATCATTGCATGTCATGCAGACCAGGTCTTTGCAGATTTATGCAAAACTAATCTGTGCTGAGTTCAGTGGAACTTGCATCATAGTAGCAATGCTTAAGATTCTGCAACCAAGCCAAAATCTAAGTTTTTTTTTACCACTTGCCTAACTTTTTAAAGAGTTGGCATCTGCAGATCAATGAAAGAATTGGTCGTCTGTATTGGCAACTTTACCACTAGCCAGTCACTTTATCTGTCTGCATCACATTTTGCCCACTCTGGAACCTGGACCAGCAGCACATAGTGGGATGAGGGCTGTGCTGCTCACCTTTCCTTCCTACTGCTGAGTCACTGCAGCGCACCAGGATGGAGAGGAGGAGGGACGAGGTCAGTGTAGTGCAAATGCACCAGCATCCAGAGCTCCTGCCGGTGCTTTTGCACCATGCAGACGTAGCTGTTGCTGCAGTCTCTCTGTCTTGGTATGCTGAAGTGATGCAGCTGGAGGGAGGTCAGGTGAGCAGTGCCGTCTGCTGCTGACTTGCACTATGTCACCAACAGCCAGGGGGCTGAAAAGCCTGCACATTGACAGAAGGCTGCTTTGACAGACTAGCATTTTTATCTTTAGACAGCTGCTAAAGTGGTAAAGGGATAGAAGTGAGTGCCGTGTAAAATCCCATGGAAACCATTTTTGGTTGAAAACAGACACGCATAAATAATGGTATATAATATAGGAAGTGTTTAAAGCTGTTGTTTTTTTTTCTATTGCTACCAGTAACTAGGAAACTTCCCTTTTAACTAAAAGAAAATGCCAGTTAAATGCATAACTTTTAAGGGCTTTTTTTTCTGTTCTCCCCCCCCTTTTTTTGACATGATTTATTTCAGGTTTATTGTGGAAGCTTCAAACATGGCATCTTGTCAGGTTAAGTTTTAGGTGCGTATCTTACTAGTGCTGGCATCTTTCCTTTTCATTTGTGTTTATGATTCAAAATTATACATGATTGAACAAAACCCCTTCAAAGCAATGAAAGCAAGTGGAACTGTGTAAGCTTGTACTTAGACCTAAGTGTGTCCCATATGGCCCAAGAGCACTATGGTTTGATCGAGAGAGCAACTCTTTTTCCTTGCCATTTATCTTTCTGCCTTTGACAGTTTTTTCTCATTTTTCAAGCGTTTCATCACTCAGAAATGATGAAGGCAAGGGGACTTGATACCTTAAGGTATTTGTATCCCATCTTTTGCCTCTGAGCCGCCATTTCAGATTCATCCCAGGCTACTTACAGATCAAAAACCTGTCAGTTGACAGCTGCTAGCTGGCCAATACAAAGTGATTTTGTTAGTTGCCCTAGCTTCATAATTCCTGGATTGATGTCTATAGAACCGTAGTGTTCATGACAGGTGGTATATTTTGCACTCTGAACACAAGTACAGGATTGCATCAGCATAGAAGCAAAACCTCTCCCCCACCCCCAATTTCTACTGGCATGGAGTAGAAGAACAAACAGAGAAGTTAGTTCTGTTGCCCTTGTTCAGTCTCGCATGATTCTGTCAAACTTTCAGGGACATTTATATTCATAAGAACATAAGAAGATCCTTCTAGAACAGGACAATTGCCCATCTAGTCCAGCATCCTGTTTTCACGGTGACCAGCCAGTTGCCCAAGGGAAACCTGCAAGCGGGACCTGAGTGCAAAGATAATTCTCCTTCCTGTGGTTTCCAGCAACTGGTATTTGGAAGCATCCTGCCTCCACCTATGGAGGCAGAGCACAGATATCATGGCTTCTAACCACTGATAGCCTTTTCCTGCATTATTTTTTTCTAATCCTTTTTTAAATCCATTCAAATTGGCAGCCATCACAGACTCCGGTGGGAGCACATTCCATAGCTTAACTATGCACTGTGTGAAGAAGTACTTTCTTTTGTCTGTCCTGAATCTTCCAACATTCAGCTTCTTTGAATGTCCATGAGTTCTGGTGTTATGGGAGAGGGAGAAAAGCTTTTCTCTATCCACTTTCTTCATGCCATTCATAATTTTATACACTTCAATCATATCACCTCTTACTCGCCTGTTCCCTAAACTAAAAAAACCCAAATGCTGCAACCTTTCCTCATAAGGGAGTTGCTCCATCCCTTTGATCATTCTGGTTGCCCTCTTCTGAACCTTTTCCAACTCTATAATATCCTTTTTGAGGTGAAATGACAAGAACTGTACCGAGTATTCCAAATGCAACCACACCGTAGCTTTATATACCAGCATTATGATATTGGCAGTTTTATTTTCAATACCTTCCCTAATGATCGCTAGCATGGAATTTGCCTTTTTCACAGCCACTGCAGAGTGGGTCGACATTTTTATCAAGCTGTCCACTATGACCTCAAGGTTTATCATCCATTCACTCAGTTTGGAGAGGTCCTTTTGGAGCTCTTCACAATCCCTTTTTGTTTTAACAACTCTGAACAATTTAGTATTGTCATCATCAAACTTGGCCACCTCACTGCTCACCCCTAACTCTAGATCGTTTATGAACAAGTTGGTACAGGTCCCAATACCGATCTTTGGGGAACTCCACTTTCTACAGCCCTCCATTGGGAGAACTCTCCATTTAATCCTGCTCTCTGCTTACTGCTACTTTAAAAAATCCTGATCCACAGGGGGATCTCTTCTCTGATTCCATGACTGCTAAGCTTACTCAAGAGAGTCTTTGGTGAGGTACCTTGTCAAAAGCTTTTTGAAAGTCCAAGTATAGTATGTCAACCAGATCAGCTCTATCTATCTGCTTGTTGACACTCTCCAAGAACTCTAATAGATTAGTTAGGCAGGACTTACCTTTGCAGAAACCATGCTGGTTCTGCTTCAGCAAAGCCTGCTCTTCTATATGCTTCATTATCATATCTTTCACAATACTTTCTACCAGTTTTCCTGAGAAAGATGTTAAGCTAACTGGCCTGTAACTTCCAGGACCACCACCCCGATCCCTTTTTATAGATTGGCATTACATTGGCCACTTCCCAGTCCTCAGGTATGGAGGTATATATGAGAGACATTACATATTTTTGTTAGAAGATCAGCAATCTCATCTTTGCATTCTTTGAGAACTCTCGGGTGGATACCATCTGGCTCGGTGATTTGTCAGTTTTTATTTTGTCTGTTCAGCCTAGAACTTCATCTCTCATCACCACTATTTGCCTCAGTTCCTCAGACTCCCTTACTGCAAACGTTATTTTAAGCAAAGGAATCTGCCATATGTCTTCTTCTGTGAAGACAGATGCAAATAAGTCATTTAGCTTCTCTGCAATCTCCTTATCCTGCTTAAGCACCTTTGGCTCCCTTGTCATCCGAGGGTCCAACCTCCTAGTTAGACAGTCTCCTGATTCTATTGAATTTAAAGAAAATTTTGTTGGTGGTTCTTCTGTTTTTAGCAATGTACACTTTAATTTTTTTTAGCATTCCTTATTGTCTTCTTGCATTTCTTTTACAAAAGTTTGTGTTCCTTTTTATTCTCTTCATTCAGACAAGACTTTTATTTTATGCAGGAAGCCTTCTTGCTTCTAATATCTTCTTTGACTCTGCTCCTTAACCACGCCGGCATCCTCTTGGCTCTGGTGGTACCCTTCCCCATCTGTGGTATACACTCTAGTTGTGCTTTTGTTATTGTGTCTTTAAACAACGCTTAAGCATTTTGGAGTGATTTGACCCTCTGGGATTCGCCTTTCAACTTCCTTTTTACCAATCCCCTCATTTTTGGGAAGTTTCCGCTTTTGAAGTCAAATGTGACCGTGTTGGATTTTCTTAGTAATTGGCCATTTACATGTATGTTTAATAGCACTATGGTCACTCTTCCCAATTGGTTCAACAACACTTACTTCTTGCCACTTAAGATTGTCCAGGTTCGCTGTCCCTCTGGTTGGTTCCATGACCAACTGTTCTAGGGCACAGTAATTTAGATATCTAGAAATTTTACCTCTTTGTCATGACTGGAACACATATGTAGCCAGTCTGTGTCAGGGTGGCTAAAGTCATCCATTACTACATTTCCTAGTTTGGATGTGTCTCAGTTTCATTTTTCATCTCAAGATCTCCCTCAGAACATAGGAAGCTGCCTTATACCAAGTCAGACCATTAGTCCATCTAGCTCAGTATTGTCTACACTGACTGGCAGCAGTTCTGAGGTTTCAGGTAGGTGTTTCTCCCAGCCTTATCTGGAGATGTTGGGGATTAAACCTGGGACTTTGTACATGCATGACAGATGCTTTACCACTGAGCTATGGCCCTCCTACAAGGGCCCTGATAGAACATCCCCAGTACTAAATTACTCTTGGGGCCCAGTATCACTACCCACAATGATTCTGTGGAGGAGTCTGCCTCTTTGGGAGTGTCTAGCTTGCTGGATTCAGTGCCTTCTTTCAGATATACAGCAACACCATCACCAATATGTCCTTTCCTGCCCTTCTGATATACTGTAGTTTATATCAAGGGATAACTTGGTGCCACTGGTTTTCTCCATTTCACCATGTTTCCATTATGCTCACCGTATCAATGCTGTGCTCCAAGACCAAGCCCTCCAGTTCTCCCATCTTGGTTTCGAGGCTTATAGCATTAAACACTAGTATACAGTGTCTCTCTTCAAGTGTCTTTGGCACTTGTGGTTTGGCTGTGGTATTTTGCCTCTCTGGATTGCTATCCTGTGCCCCTGCACTCTCAGTGCCTACTTCAAGGCCTACCCCATTGACAATTTCATCTTTTTTTGGTCTTTATCCCAGAGGGGAGATTTTTTTCCAAACTGGACCCTCCTCATCTCCTGTTAGCTTTTCCCCCTCAGTCAATTTAAAATCATAGCGTTGGAAGGGGTTTATAACACCATCGAATCCAACTCCATGCTCAATGAAGGAATCCAAATTAAAGCATACCCGACAGGTGCCTGACCAGCTGCCTCTTGAAGGCTTCTAGTGTTAGAGAGCCCACCACCTCCCCAGGTAACTGGTTTTATTTTCATACCACTTTAACAGTTAGGATGTTTTTCCTGAGGTTCATTTGAAATCTGGCTTCCTGTAACTTGAGCCCATTATTCTGTGTCCTGCAGTCTGGGACGATCAAAAAGTAATCCTGGCCCTCCTCTGTGTGGCAACCTTTCAAGGACTTGAACTGTGCTATCATATCTCCCCTCAGTCTACTCTTCTCAAGGCTAAATATGCCCAGTTCTTTCAGTCTCTTCTCATAGGGCTTTGCTTCTAGTCTCCTGACCATCCTCATTTCCATTCTTTGAACCTGTTTCAGTTTGTCTGCATCCTTCTTAATGTGTGGACAGACACAGTATTTAAGATGAGACCTAACTAGCATTGAATAGAGGTGAACCAATACTTAACACGATTTGAAAACTATGCTTCTGTTAATGCAGCCTAAAATAGTATTCACTTTTTTGGAAACTTGGTGACACCTTTTGGAAGGAGCACAGCACAAGATTGAGATGCACACCAACCATTGGAACCTGGAGAGCCTTCACACTGCCCATAAGCTGAACCGGAGGCAGGTGCACTGGGCGTAGTTTTTTGCTTGCTTCCACTTCAGGATCCATTACATTCCCCAGGCGCAGAATAAGCGGACAAATGCCCTGTCCTGCAAACTGGAATACCTGGAGAATCCGACTCTGAGACCTCCGCAGCTGATCATACCCCTTGAGAAGATGGTGGCAGGGGTTTGCCAAGACTCCAGGGTGGAGGATCTGCAGTTGGTTCAAGGACAAGATCTGTTTGTCCAGGAGAAGCGCTCAGAGTTAGAGGAGCAACCTACTGGGAGTGCAGAGGGCTACATGCTGAAAGAGGGGTGCTGTACCATAACAATGTTATGTACTTGCCCCCCGGAGAAGTGAGAGCCAAGGTCCTGCATCAGTGTCACAACTCCCCCACTGCTAGGCACTTTGGAGCCTTCAAAACTTTGCAATCAGTCACCAGGGAGTTTTGGTGGCCCCAGATGAAGGCGGAGGTGGAGCGCTACGTCCATTCCTGCCCCACCTGTGCCAGAGCTTAACATGTCACAGAACGGCCAGCAGGACTCTTAGAGCCACTACCAACCCCCCCGGGTCCTTGGCAGATGGTAACTATGGACTTCATCACTGACCTTCCCTCCTCGCAGGGGAAGACAACAGTGTTGTTGGTGGTGGATGCTATTACTAAAATGGCTCATTTCATTCTGTGCATGGGACTCCCAAACGCACGAGACATGGCTCAACTGTATGTGCAGTACGGCCTCCCAGACAGTTTAGTTTCTGACCAAGGGACACAGTTTATGGCTCATTTTTGGCACGCCTTGTGGCAACTGCTGCAGAGTGAACTGAGACTGTTGTCGTCTCATCAGCCACAGATGGACGGTCAGACTGAGAGTGAATGCCATGTTACAGCAATATCTCCGCTGTTATGCTAACTACCAGCTGGACAACTGGGTGTCCTTTTTGCCCTTAGTGGAGTTTGCTTACAACGCAGTGCACGCTACCATGCAACAGATTCCATTCTTTGCTATCCTGGGATACCACCCCCGAGCATTCGCCACCCCACATGGCAGCCCCTCCATTCCGGCAGCTGAGGACTTTGTGCAAGAGCTCCAGGCAATGCAGCAGCTGTTAAAGGAACAGTTAGAGAGGGCGAAGGTGGACTATAAGAGAGCTACAGATCAACATCAACAGGAGGGGCCCGTAATCCGTGTGGGAGACAGGGTGTGGCTGTCCACACATTACCTTCCTACACGGGGATGCTGCCATGCGTTAGAAGATTGAAAAGTGGGCCCCTTTGAGGTGGAGGCTCAGATCAATCCAGTGGCTTTTCGTCTAAGGTGGCTTCCTTCCTTCAAGATACACCCAGAATTTCATCGCTCCCTGCTTACTCTGGAACAGCCTCTGGATCCCCACAGAATGCCAGAGGAGCCTCCCCCCCCATCACAGTGAATGGGCAAGAGGAATATGAACTGGAGCAGATTTTGGACTCGTGGAAGCGCAGAGGGGCGGCTTCAATATTTGATTCACTGGAAGGGATACAACCAGACTCATGGGAATCAGCCGACGATGTGCATGTGCTGGACTTGGTGAAGGAGTTCCATGATGCTTACCCAGAGATGGTGCATGGAGGGGGGGATGATGTTGCACCCCAGGCACAAGAGGAGTTAGCTCAGGGAGTGAGATGAGGATGAGGTCCCTTGGAGTGTTGAAGGAAGGGGGAGTGCAGTCAGCCCGCAGACTCCATCAGCCAGCCCTCCCATCAAGGCAGTTCCTGCACCGCCTGTGAGTCCCCCGCCTGAGATGTTGGGAAGAAACCTCTCGCGCGCACCAACCACGCCCCCACAGGAATCCCCATCTGGCACTTCAAACGCTTCCCTGTCAACCAGCTTCCCCTGTCTGAAGCCAAGCCGTCACCTTGCGAAGCCCTGGTTTCAGATGTGCTGTCGGAGGCTTGCCCCCCCTCACCCCAGATGAGACGGCACAAGAAAAGGGACTTTGAGAGGGTGGAACTTCAGAGGAGCCGTTGTTTATGGGCAAAGACCTTCCCTGTTTAAGCAGGTGTCCACCCAGGCTCTAGTGCTGATTCAGCTCTCCCCACATGCTGCAGAGACTGTTTAGGTAGCTTAGCTAGGGAAAGTAATGAGTTAGAGTAGACAGGTTTATGAAGCGCACTGCTTTGGATGTGTTGCTTCCTCCACTTTCTGTAGGAGAAAGTGATCTCAAAAGCAAGTCAGGAATTTCTTGGAGAGGCTGTGTTTGGCAGAATATGCCTCCCAACAGATACCAGGGTAATTGAAGTCCCCCATTACTACTACATCATGCCTCTTCAAAACTTTGGCAATTTGCTTTGTAAAAGTTTAATCCTTGTCTTCTCCTTGATTGAGTGGTTGGTAGTAGACTCCAACCACCATGTTCTTTTTATTGCTTGCTCCGTTTACCTTAATCCAAATATCTCAGTAGGGATATATATTTTAAACACATAGTGCTACTCCACCTCCCTTTCTATTCATTCTGTTCTTTTTGAACAAGTCATGCTTAAATTATTGTTTTCCAGTCATGGGAGTTATCCCACCAAGTTTCAGTTATACGTATCGAGTTGTATTTACTCTCCTATATTAAGAGTTCAAGTTAGTCCTATTTGGTTCCCATACTCTGGTCATTAGTGTACAGATATCAAAGACCATGTGATTTATGGCAGGACTTCCTTCCTACATTTTTATGAAGACTATTACTGGGACCCATTATACCTGGTCCCTCAGTTTCTCTTGCTGTTCACAAGCCTTTGTTAGTCGTTACCACCAAGTTTACATCTCCCTCCCTCTTAGGATTCATTTTAAAGCTCTCCTGATGAATTTCTCCATGCTGTGGCCAAACACATTCTTCCCAGTCCTTGTGAGGTGCAACCCATCACTTGCCAGCAGTCCATCTTCCAGGAAGCATAGCCCATGGTCCCAGAATCCAAATCCAAATCTTTTGCACCCAAATCAAAATCTCTCATGTCAGCACAACCCGGAATATTTTTCTTTCCCTTTCTACTCTTCTAAGTACCAGAAGGATGGCTGAGAAAACTACCTGGGCCCCAAAGTCCTTGAGTTTCCTTTCCAGAGCTTCAAATTTAAAAGCTGCTCTGCCACCTTTTTTATTTTAAGTGCCACCACTCTGGTTCTGTTCTGGTTGAAGTGGAGCATATCCCTTTTCTACAGGCCCAACTTGTCCCAAAATGTTCCCTAGTGTCTAACAAATCCAAACCTGATATCATTGTCTCATCCACGCAAGCTTGCCTGTCTAGCTGGGCCTGGACATGAAGTGGCAACATTTCAGAGAAAGCTACCATAGAGGTCCTGGCTTTCAGCATCCTACCTAACAACCTACATTTGGCTTCCAGGACCTCATGACTGCATTTCCCCATGTCATTGGTGCCAACATGCACCACAGCCCCTGACTCTTCCCCAGCACTATTTATCAAGCTACCTAACTGATGGATGGCATCCACAACCTAGGCAGGCAAATCACCTTGGAGTCTGCACACCCATCACAAACCCCATCTATGTTCCTAATTATGGAATCACCTACTTGCAGGATCCCTCCACCCCCCCAGAGAAGTATCCTTGGCACAAGAGAATATCTGCTTGTTCCCCAAGGAACAGATTGTTTCCCTCTCATATGGATGCTCTCCTTCCTTGAGGCCCACATTCTCCATGATAGCAGGAGAGCTATCATCCTGGGAGGGGTACTCAGTTATAATGCCCCCAAAGGCCTCATTCACAAACATCTCTGCCCCTCTTAGCTTCTCAGATCAGCCACCTTGGCCTCAAGGAAACAAACCTGTTCTTGGAAAATCAGGAGCTTATTGTACTGAGGGCACACCCATGGCTTCTGTCCAATGGGCAGATAATCGTACACATTACAGTTCAGAACACTGGAAGGCCCCCACACCCCTGCTGTCTTCCTACCTGCACAATTGTTTTGGATGTTTATTGAGTTAATTTATTGAAAGCTTAGGCTTCATTTAGGTCAGGAAACAAATTGGGAGAGTGGGATGCCCTAGCCTCCTCTCCCTGCTGTTGAACTCACTCTGCTGCTGAACTTGCCTTGATGCTTTGTCACTTGGGGGCAGGTTCCCTCTCTAGGCTGTTCTAAGCTGCTACTGCCAGCAAATGAGTCCAGGTGGTGTGGCTTAAATTTCTGCTCTTAGCCAGTTTAGCCCCCTGGGTATGGAGAGTAAACAGTAGGAAGTGAACAAAGGTAGTTGATTGAGTGAGGCTGGTGACTTAGTTGTCCTTCCTAAGTGAAAGGCCTATTTAACAACTTTTACTAATAATGTTCAGAAAAGCTAACTAGCTTGTACTTAATTTTTAGTTTATTTGCTATCAACAACACACTTCTAACTGTGCAAGTTCCCCTGTAGTTTTAAGCGGTGCCTTGCATTCTGTCCTGGACAAACTACACTAGTTTTTAGCAGAGCTTGGAAGTAACTCATTAGAAATAATGAGTTACTTGTAATTTGTTACTTTTTAAAGTAACAAGTGGGTAACTTCATTACATTTTGCTAGTAATAGAACGACTAGCAATTTCCATACCTTTTCGCATTAACAGTAACATTTCCTGCATTACGTTTGGATGTTACGGGGGGAGCAAGCGCAAGTCTTCTGCTCCTGTGATTGGTGGACAGAAGACATGTGCCTCATACTGGCCTTCTGCACATCCTCACTGTTCCCTCATGCTCTGTGTTAGGAGGCACGAGGGAGGAGGGGAAAAGGCAGATGATGTGGAGTGGAGAGAGAGGGGAAAAATGGACAGTGGAGGAAAAAGCCAGGGCGAGGATGACGGAGGAGAAGGCAGCAGCAGAATGGAGGTGAAGAAGAGCTGTGGAGGTGAGTGATGATGATGTGTGTGTGTGCGTGCGTGGGTGTGTGCACACACTCCATCTGTGCATCCTGCCACCCCCAGCTGCTCCTCCCCCACATCCCTTTTGCACCTCCTGCCATCCTCCTTGTGTGTTGTGCTGCCCCCCACCGTCGCTTGTGCCCCCCGCTGTCCCCACCACGCATCCTGCCATCCCCACCGTGCGTCCTGCCATCCCCACCGTGCCCCCTGCTGCCCCCTGCTGCCCCCTGCTGCCCCCTGCTGCCCCCTGCTGCCCCCTGCCTCTCGTTCCCCCGCTGCTGCTGCCGCTACAAGTCCTGCCGCCCCCCCGCTGCTCATCCCCTCCTGAGTTTTACCTTTACCTGAGTTTTCTCACGTGGTTCTCTCGTGCGCTGTCACACACGCTCGCTCACACACGAGGCTTGTGCTTATGTGCTTTTTCTCTCTTGCTGACCCTTTAAAACCAAATTCCTAAGTGTTCATTTGCATTTAGATCTCTTTGGTTCCTTCTCATCTGAAGACAAATCCTCACAAAGGCTGCTTAATTAGACCAAATTAGATTTCAAAATGTCTGTAAATTTCTAACATCAATTTCTACTTTCACCTATCCCTCTTCATGTGCCATCTCTGGCAGATTGATTTTCCTGTTTCACCTTTCCCTAGACACCATCTACCCAGTTACCAAGCTATATAGGCTGAGATATGTAGAAAACTCCCCCCCCCGTGGTGAACCTACATAATCTTTTATTTTAATTTCAAGAACTTAAAAAAAAACACATTCTCCTCTTCAGCTAGTCTCTCAGAGTGGCTTAAATAAAAAATCAACCCCTTTCTGTTTTTTCTCTCACTTTGTTTTGTATTCCCTCTTGCCCACTAATACTCATTATGTGTGGTATGGATGTGATACCATAGCTACGTAAGCAACAATACTTCCAGCCTGAGCTTCAGAAATAGAGGGAATGATACGCTGACCAGTTTAAGTGGCTAAAGTGTTTAAATCTGACTGGAAACTGTATCTGTTCAATTTGATACTAGGTGGCTGTTAAGCATGACCTAAAAGCTGCAATCCCAAGCATACTTACTTGGGAGTAATTCCCACAGGAGTCAATAAGATTTACTTTTGGGAGTATAGGATCAGTCCGTAATAGTCTCCCTGTAGACACCATACATGTAAGCACATGGCTTTCCCCAAGAAGCTTGGGAACTGTAGTTTACCCCTCACAGAGCTACAATTCCCCACCCTTAACAAACTACAGTTCCCAGGATTCTTCTTTGGGGGGGTGGAAATGTGCTTTAAATCTATCATGTGTATGCAGCTTTGGTGAGATAATAGCTGAAGGTAATCAGCCCAAAATGATAACAAATAATCAGTAGGCATTCTAAAATACTAATAAAAAAGAAAAGGGAAAGAGAAAAAATACTTTAAATACATCATTCAGCTGTATTGTTAATTATAGATATAGATATAAGGGATAAACAGCATTTTGTCAAAAGTATTCTTGTTTACATTTTATACCTCCTCCTTGGTTTTCCAAGCTTGGCATGGAATGCTTCTTAAAATACAGTAAATTCTCAGTTATCAACACTTCAGAGATGTACATCTCTAGATTATCAGAATCAGGAGCACTTCCACACAACCTGTTTATTGAGAATTCATCCTGATTTGTTTGCAGGGAAATTAGACAATGTTCATTCCCATTTATTTGCAGGAGAGTTGGATAATGTTCTGCAAAGCAAGTGTTTTCCCACACTTCCCAGTGCATTTCCCCATAACTTTTCTCAAAAGATCTGATTTTTTTTTGAGGGGGGGAAGCGTGTTTGTTGCACCAGACCTCCCAATCAATTATAATTATGCAACCTGAATTTGCTGGTTTTGTTTGTTTGTTTGTTGCATAGACATAGGTGGTGGTTGTTGTTATGTGCCTCCAAGTTGATTACAACTTATGGCAACCCTATGAATCAGTGACCTCCAAGAGCATCTGTCATGAACCACCCTGTTCAGATCTTGTAAGTTCAGGTCTGTGGCTTCCTTTATGGAATCAATCCATCTCTGATTTGGCCTTCCTCTTTTTCTACTCCCTGTGGTTTTTCCCAGCATTATTGTCTTCTCTAGTGAATCATGTCTTCTCATGATGTGTCCAAAATATGATAACCTCAGTTTCATCATTTTAGTTTCTAGCGACAGTTCTGGTTTAATTTGTTCTAACACCCAAGTATTTGTCTTTTTCACAGTCCATGGTATGCGCAAAGCTCTTCTCCAACACTACATTTCAAATGAGTTTATTTTTCTCTTATCCGCCTTTTTCACTGTCCAACTTTCACATCTATACTTAGAGATCGGGAATACCATGGTCTGAATTATCCTGACTTTGGTGTTCAATGATACATCATTGCATTTGAGGACATTTTCTAGTTCTCTCATAGCTGCCCTCCTAGCCTTCTTCTGATTTCTTGACTATTGTCTCCATTTTGGTTAATGACTGTGCCAAGGTATTGATAATCCTTGACAAGTTCAGTGCCCTCATTGTGAACTTTAAAGTTACATAACTCTTCTGTTGTCATTATTTTAGTCTTGATGTTCAGCTGTAGTCCTGCTTTTGTGCTTCACTCTTTGACTTTCATTATCATCATGGTCTGTGGGTGGGTAGGAGGCGACAAGGGAGGAGGTGGAGAGTGAGACGGGGTGGAGTGGAGAAAACAATTGTTTAAAAAAATGGAGTGTAGGGGAAAAGGAGCCAGAGGGCAAGAACATGGATAAAGGAGGAGAAGGAGGCAGCAGCAGAATGGAGATAAAGAACTGTGAAAGTGAAAGATGACATGTGTGTGCTTGTACTTGGTACACAAAGTGGCCTCTGCCACCCTCTCTGGCTACTGTGCTGCATTTGCAGTATTTTAACTTTTGTGCATCTCGGGAAAATGTTTGCTTGGGTGAGTTTCCCTTAGTTGGTGGCAGGGCAGGGTCCTGGAGGTGGTTAAGTGAGAGATGTTATGCTTGCTGGCTGAGGGGGGAGGGTTGCACTTGGTTTGACATGCAAAGATCTGAGTAGTGGGCTCTGCCTCCCTCCCCACCTCCCTTACCAGCAGAGAGACCACCATTGCTATCGTGGATAAAAAGATTTATTCTACTACCTCTGTTATGTGTGTGTTTATTTTTAATGTTGTTTTAGGCTACTTAGATGTGCAGCAGCCAAGGCCAGCACCTTGTAGGCTTTTTTTAAAAAAGGTAACTGAAATGTAACTGTAGTGATTACTTTTGAGAAAAGTAAAGTAATCAGTTACTCTCAGAGCAATTGTAATTGTAACGGTAATTACTACTTTTTTGGGCCATGTAACTGTAACTGTAATTTATTACTTTTTAAAAGTAGTCTTCCAAGCTCTGGTTTTTAGCTGCTTTTAATCTAAACAGATGGCTGAAACTTCCAGATGAGTCTTTTTTTATTATTTTCACCTATATCAGCCTAACCTTTTTAACCTGGGAAAACAGCTTGTTGGGTGGGTGGGTGTTTAAAACAGGCTAAATCTACCCTTTTAGAACTAGGCTGATTCTTCCTGCAGTGTTGAACTACTAGTTTCCCTTCTCCAAAATAGGACTTTACTTTGGTTTACTGTATCCCCTCAAGCTTCCCTGCTAGAGTAGTGTTGAAAACCAGATTTCTATATGCTTCCTACCCTTAGAATTTAGCTTCTAAGTTCTTTCAGGATTTGGCTTCTAGCACACAGTGACTTTGCTGTGTCCTTATTAATTAAATAATTAAAGTCAGTACAGCTTAACTAGTAAAAATATGTAATAGAACTGTATTTTCTTACATTCATACTGGTGTAATTAGGAAACATAAAACTGAAATGTGTTTTTAAAACAAAATGTACAAGGAATGTCAAGCACAGTAGGACAATAAATTTATTTTTAAGCAAAAGCCATCTGTATTACAAAATATTGCCTTTAGGTAAATTCTAAAGCAGGGGTTCTTAAACTTCATCACCACCTGTCCAAACCTGCCCCAAGTGTAACTAAAATAAAACAGAGACAGATGGTACACCTGTACTAAACTACAAGATATATTTAAAGTAGAAATCCTTACTGTAACGCCTTTTGATTTGGTGACACTATTAACCTTTAGTTCTTATAGAATGGCTGAAATATTCTTAGCTAATAGATCTTCCCTGTTGTGGTTTGGTATCCAGGTCCAAAGACATTTTACTAATGTAGTAGAACCACGCCCTTTATGTGTAAAATGGCGTCGGTCTGATCTAACAGTCCATACTCAACCATTAGTCCGAGAGAAGTCTTTCCAGGACAATGATATATCTATGACAGCTACCCATTTTAACATCACGAGTAGTGATATTGTTGTCCTGGATAGTTACAGTGGCTCTACTAGCCCCTTAGCTATAGATAATTTAGTCCCGTCACCATTAGAGTCATCTACTCAGGGTCACTTTGAGGACATGTTATCTGTACCCTCCTATGATGGACCAGATGAATTATTGTCTAATTTTACTAGCTTTTCCGATAATGCCCAGCAAGATGATATTAGTAACTTGCAAAAACTTCTAAGAAATTTACAGGATAGGAGATTGTCCGTTCGTTCCCTTAAGGATTCTGGTCCTGAGCTATCTTATAAAGTCCATACTATAGAATTACCAGCAAATGTTGCTTTACCGGATGCTGCTAGTCAGTATCCAGTTTCAGTCCACCAAGAGGAACCTAGACCAACTTGATGTCATATGTTTCAACCAGTTATCTTGCCTTTTTCTCCTGTAGCGTTGTTAGGGACTACCAACGAGGACTCATCAATGGCCCCAAGGGACCCTTCCGTTGGGGAATGTATGACAACTGTGCTCGGTAGAGGAAGATATGATATGAGGAAAATCTCACATCATCCCAAGAGGAATCAATCCCATCACTGGTTATCGATCCCTGTACGACTTCCTCGGGCAAATAGACAGGTGTACTTGGATGACAATTCCCCTGGGTTACTAGTTCTTCTTTTTAACGCCAGGTCGGTAAATGGTAAAACCTCGATCATTTATGATCTTATCCTAGATGAACATGCCGACCTGGCGTGTATTACAGAAACCTGGTTGGATGAATTAGGTGGGGTTAATCTCTCTGATCTCTGTCCACCAGGTTTCTGTGTACAACATCAAGCTAGACCGGAGGGTCGGGGTGGGGGAGTCGCAGTGGTCTACCGTGACTCCATACCCATGACCAGGTGCCCTCTCCCGCAATTTACTGGGTTCGAGGGTCTCTACCTTAAGCTTGGTGGTCGAGACAGGATAGGGATCTTACTGGTTTACCGTTCCCCTCGATGTCCAGTGTTCTCCCTATCCGGGCTCTCTAAGCTGGTCTCTGAGTTGATGTTGGAATCTCCTAGACTGTTGGTTCTTGGTGACTTCAACGTCCATGCGGAGTCCGTACTTTATGGAGAAGCCTGGGACTTTATGGCCACCATGACAACCATGGGGTTGTCTCAACTAATATCTGGCCCTACCCATACAGCTGGCCATACCCTCGACCTTGTTTTTTATGCGGGACAGGATGATAATGATCCGGGAGTGGTGGATCTTTCAATAGCTCCACTGTCTTGGACAGATCACTTCCTGGTCAGTTTTAGATTAACTGCGATTCATACCCCCTGCAGGAAGAAGGGACCTATTAGAATGGTCCGCCCCAGGAGATTAATAGATCCGATTGGTTTCCTGGCAGCTCTTGGGGAGTTCCCTGTCCTTCAAGTAAGCGATCCTGCTGATGCCCTGGTCAACCTTTGGAACAGCTCGATGACCAGGGCAATAGACACAATCGCTCCTGAGCGTCCCCTTGTGCGCATCAGAGCAGAATCAGCTCCATGGTTTTCCAATGAACTGATAGCTATGAGGCTCACTTGTAGGGGTCTAGAGCGACGTTGGCGGAAAACTTGAAGCGAATCAGACCGACTTCTTGTTAAAGTATTCTCAAAAATTTATTAATCTACAAGACGAACTACGCAAAAGGCTTTCTTTTCAATGTCTATTTCCACAGCCGTTAATCAACCAGCGGAACTATTTCGAGTGGTTAAAGGCCTGCTCAATCTTGATCATCAAGAGATTGACGCGGACCTCTCGCCATCTCGTTGTCAAGAATTTGCCTCTTATTTTGCGAACAAGATCGATCAGATCCGCTCCAACCTGGATGCCAATTTTGATGCAGTCTCCTTGGATATACCTTCGGCTTCTGTCTGTCCTATTAAGATGGATTCTTTTCAACTTGTTCAACCTGGAGATATAGACCAGCTTCTTAGAAGGATGAGACCTACAATCTGCCCGCTTGATCCTTGCCCTTCCTGGCTCTTAAAACAGGCCAGAGAGGGTCTGGCCTCATGGGTCTGTGGGGTAGTTAATGCCTCTCTCCAACAAGGCTCTTTTCCAAGGTGCCTAAAAGAGGCAGTTGTAAGACCATTGTTGAAAAAACCCTCTTTAGACCCATTGTGTTTGGGTAATTATCAGCCAGTTTCCAATCTACCTTTTTAAAGTAAAATAGTGGAGCTGGTGATGACCACTCAACTTCAATGCTTTCTAGATGAAACGGATTATCTCGACCCATTCCAGTCCGGCTTCAGACCTGGTCACGGGACAGAAACGGCTTTGGTTGCCTTGGTGGATGACCTCTGCAGAGAACTAGACAGGGGGAGTGTGTCCCTGTTGGTTCTTCTGGATCTCTCGGCAGCTTTCGATACCATCGACCATGGTATCCTTCTGGATCGTTTATCCAGGATGGGACTAGGGGGCATGGTTTTGGGTTGGCTCCATTCCTTCCTGGTGGACCGGACCCAGGAGGTTATGTTGGGAGACTCCTGTTCAACCCCTTGGCCTTTGACTTGTGGGGTTCCGCAGGGTTCTGTTCTATCCCCTTTACTATTTAATATCTATATGAAGCCTCTGGGCAAGCTCATCCGGAGGTTTGGAGTGTGTTACCATCAATACGCTGATGATACTCAGCTTTATTTCTCCTTCTCTCCTGATATCAAGGAAGCCGTCCAGCCCCTGAACCAGTGTCTGTCTTCGGTGATGGATTGGATGAAGATGAACAAGTTGAAACTAAATCCAGACAAGACAGAGGTGCTTTTCATCAGTCGTGGGACTGAACTGGCAACTGGGAATTTACCTGTGTTGGATGGGGTTACACTCCCCCTGAAGACCCAGGTTCGCAGCTTGGGTGTGCTTCTGGACTCGGCCTTGAATCTGGAAGCTCAGATCTCGGCTGTATCCAGGAGTGCTTTTGCCCAGTTAAGACTGGTCCGCCAGCTGCGCCCGTTTCTAGAGATGTCTGACTTGACGAAAGTAACACATGCCTTAGTTACATCCCGGTTGGACTACTGCAACGCACTCTACGTTGGGCTGCCCTTGAAGACAGTTCAGAAGCTTAAACTGGTGCAACGTGCAGCAGCTAGGATGCTGACCGGGGCTGGCCTTCGTGCCCATACATCCCCCTTGTTACAACAGCTTCACTGGTTACC
The DNA here is from genome assembly GCF_030035675.1 of Rhineura floridana. Taxonomy (NCBI): domain Eukaryota; kingdom Metazoa; phylum Chordata; class Lepidosauria; order Squamata; family Rhineuridae; genus Rhineura; species Rhineura floridana. The sequence continues at coordinate 138,278,336 of NC_084481.1, read as the reverse complement.
AATCTGCTTCCGGACCCAATTCAAGGTGCTGGTGTTGTCCTTTAAAGCCCTCCATGGCTTGGGCCCTGTCTATTTGTCCGATCGGTTGTCCTTTTATGAACCTCCCCATCCCTTGAGATCATCTGATGACTTCCTTCTTGGGATCCCCTCTGCTACAGAAGTTTGTTTATCTAGGACCAGAGATAGGGCGTTCTCTGTTATCGCCCCTAGACTTTGGAACGCTTTACCTTTGGAGATACGATCTGCCTCTTTGCTTTTTGCATTTCGCCGCCTGGTTAAGACGTTTTTATTTTGGGTTGCGTTTAAATCAAATACAGAATAAGATTTTTTTTATATAATAATTTTTTTATTATTCAAATTTTTATAAAAACAAATACAAATACAACAAAAACAATACAACAGAAAAAATAAAATAAAAAGAAAAACTTGACTTCCGATTTGTTACAGATCAGCTATAAGTATATAATATATATCAAACCTGTCTCCTAGAACATACGAAATTCACTTTTTTCCAAAGTCTATCTTAATTAATCGTCAAATCCCATTATCATCATTTCATTTTTTTCTTTCAACAAAAAGTCCAAAAGAGGCTTCCATTCCTTAAGAAATGTATCTGTCGTTTTTTCTCTAATAAGACATGTCAATTTGTCCATCTCAACTAAGTCCATTAATTTCAATAGCCATTCTTCCATTGTTGGTATCGATTCCATTTTCCACTTTTGTGCATATAGTAATCTTGCTGCCGTGATCATATATAATATTATTCTTCCATGTTTTTTTTCCTTTTGTTTATCCATAAAACCCAATAAAAAAAATTCTGGTTTTTACTGAATATTTATCTTTAAGATTTTTTGCATCATCCTACCTATCTGTGCCCAAAATAATTTTGCCTGTTTACACAACCACCACATATGATAAAAAGATCCTTCTTGTTGTTTACATTTCCAACATACATTAGAAACATTACTATACATTTTTGACAACTTTTCTGGAGTCATATACCAACGATACATCATTTTATAAAAATTTTCTTTAAGATTATAGCATAATGTAAATTTCAAACCTTTTTTCCACATATTTTCCCATTGATCCATTTGTATATTATAACCAAATTTTTTTGCCCACTTAACCATACACTCTTTTACTTGTTCTTCTTCCATGTCCATTTTTAATAAAAAATTATACATTTTTGCAATTATGCATTCATCATTTGTACACAAACCTATTTCAAAATCAGATTTATTTATTTCAAACCCATACATTTTCTTGTCCATTTTAAATCTTTCTAACAATTGTAAATAGGCAAACCATTGTGAACTATATCCTTCCTTTATTAGTTGTTCTCTCTCTTTCATTATATATTCACCATGCACATTTTCTAATAGTTCTTGGTAAGTTAACCATTTCTCTTTTCCAGCCATTTCTCTTCTATAAAATGCTTCTTGACTTGAAATACATAGTGGTACTTTCGAAAAAAAACTTGTTTTGTATTTATTCCATATATTCAACAAAGGACGTCTTATAAAATGATTATTAAAATCCACATTAACTTTTACTTTATCATACCATAGATATCCATGCCATCCCCACTTCAGGTTGTGACCCTCCAAATCCAATAATCTTTTATTCCTCAATAGAATCCATTCCTTTATCCAGACTAAGCAACAAGCAGCAAAATAAAGTCTCAAATTTGGTAATCCCAGCCCTCCTCTTTCTTTGGCGTCTTGTAATAATTTAAATTTAACTCTTGGTTCTTTCCCCTGCCAAACAAATTTAGAAATATATTTTTGCCATTGTTTGAAAGGTAGATCAGAGGATATGACAGGTATTGTTTGAAATAGAAACATCATTCTCGGCAATGCATTCATTTTTATTACAGATATTCTACCCATTAATGACAACTGTAATTTATCCCATTTTAACAAATCTTTCTTAATCTCTGTCCATAGTTTTTCATAATTATTATGAAACAACTTTGAATTTTTATTTGTCATAATGATACCTAAATATTTCACCTTTTCTTCTATTTTAAAATCTATCTTCTCCATTAACTCTTTTTGATCTCTTAAAGATAAATTTTTCACCAACATCTTCGTTTTTTGATTATTGATCTTAAATCCTGCTAATGGTCCAAATTCTTCTAATTTATCCATCAATACTTTGATTCCTTCCAAGGGATTTTCTAATACAATTATCAAGTCATCAGCAAATGCTCTCAATTTATATTCCTCTTTTTTTATCTTTATTCCCGAAATCCTTTTGTCTTGCCTTATGTCTCTAAGCAGCACTTCTAAAACCAGAATAAATAGAAGGGGGGACAATGGACATCCCTGTCTTGTACCCTTTTGTATTTCACATGAGTCCGTTAAATCCCCATTGACAATTATCTGTGCCTTCTGTGATGTATAAATCGATCTGATCCATTTTATAAAATTATCTCCAAAGTCCATTTGCTCTAGAACCTTAAACATAAATTTCCAATTAAAATTATCAAATGCTTTCTCAGCATCCAAGAAAATCAAAGCAGCTTGTATGTCATTTCGTTGTTCTAGATATTCCAACACATTCAAAACATTCCTGACGTTATCACGTAATTGTCTTTTAGGTAAAAACTCCGCTTGATCTTCCTGAATAAATTGTTGCAATATTATTTTCATTCTTTCAGCCAAAATCATTGTAAAAATTTTATAGTCATTATTCCGTAAAGATATTGGCCGATAATTTTTTGTTTTAGTTAAATCCTGCTCCTCTTTAGGTATTAATGTTATATTGGCATTTTTCCAACTATCCGGTATCTTCCCCTCTTGTAAAATAGAATTCATTGTATACTGTAAAGGTAGTGAAAGTTCCTCCTCCAAGCATTTGTAATACATTGCTGATAGTCCTGGCGCCTTTCCTAATTTAATTTTACTTATAGCCTCAGATATTTCTCTTGACGTAATAGGACCATTAATAGCTTGTCTCTGAAGATCTGTAATTTTGGGCAAATTCTGTTTGGATATATACTCTTCTATTTTTTGTGAGGGAATTTCCTGACACTTGTACAAAGTTGAATAATATTGATGGAAAACCCTTTGGATTTTTACATTGTCTGTCAACATCTCATCTCCTTCTTGTATCTTTAAAATAAGATTTTTTTGTCGTTCTTTTCTTAATTTATATGCTAGCAATTTCCCCGGTTTATTTGCAAATTCAAAAGTCCTTTGTTTAGCAAAATTTAATTTCCTTTCAATTTCTCTAACTGTCAACATTGACACTTGTTTCTGTAACATTTTAATTTGATTTACAGTAGAAGCTTTAGTTGGATTCTTTTTCAATTCTTCCTCTTTTTGTTTTATTTCTTCCAAGATCAATTGCATTTTCTGTTGTTTCTTCTTTTTTAATTCAGTATTACATTTAATAAAATATCCCCTCATAAATGCTTTACTTGTATCCCAAACAATATTTTCATCTGTTCCTTTATGTAAATTGTGTTCAAAAAACTCTTTTAATTTCTTCTTATATTCCTGCACTATTTTATCATTCTGTAATAAAGATTCATTTAGTCTCCATCTAAATCCAAGATTTTTTTTTTAAAGTCAATATCACTGGATTATGATCCGAAAAGGTTTTTGGTAACACATCCATCTTGGAAATATCTTTCACTAAATTTTTAGACATCCAAATCATATCAATCCTCGAAAATGTTTTATGTCTTTCTGAAAAGTAAGTAAATTCCTTTGCATTGTCATTTATATATCTCCAAGCATCCACCAATTCTAAATTTTCCATCAGTTCGAAACAGATCTTCGGCAATTTGCCCTGTATCTCTTTAATATTTTTCTCAGAAAGTCTATCCGTTTTTGGTGAAATTACCCCATTCCAAACACCCATGACACACCAATGATCATATGCAAACTCTGATAGTTTTTCCATAAGTCCAGTGTAAAACCTTGTTTTATCTTCATTAGGAGCATAAATGCCCACTATCAAAATTTTTGTACCCTGAATGGTGATTTCAACTCCTACAAATCTGCCACTATCATCCAATAATATCAATTTAGGAGACAATTGTGAATTAATATAAAGAACCACACCATTTTTTTTTGAATCCTGCCGAAATAAATTCTTCACCCAAATTTTTACAAATTAAATATTTAGAATCTTTCTTCTTAATATGAGTTTCTTGTAAACAAATTATATCCAAATTTAATTTTTTCAAATAATGAAATACTTTCTTTCTCTTCTGCGACGAATTAGCTCCATTTATATTCCAAGTTAGATATTTGTAATCCATTTTTAAACATGCATTTTAGAAAAGTCTGTGCCTGTTGCTCCCTTTGATCCATCATCATCCTTTTCTTCCTCTACCTGTTTCTGTTGACTTTGTTTCCCAGGAATTATATCCATATCTTTGATTTTATCTTCTTCCATGTCTTTTGAAGCTTTTCTCAAGAAATCCCTTGCTTTTTGAACAGTATTTAATCGATACTTCTGTTGTCTAAATGTAAAAATCACTCCCTCTGGAACATCCCATCTAAATTGAATTTTACATTGTTTAAGTTTTTCTGTGAAGAAAGCGTAATCTTTTCTCTTACGTAGAAGCCTAACAGGAATTTCCTTCATCACCTGTATTTCTTTACCGTCAATTTTGAAGACATTGTTAAAATGATGTTGCAAAACCATATCTCTGGTCCTCTTTTTTAAAAAATAAACAAGCACATCTCTTGGGATTTTTTTTATTGTTGCATATCTGGAATTAATTCTATAAACTTTGTCTATTTCAAATTCCATCCGATCTTCGTTCCTGTCGAAGGATTTTGCCAAAACATTAACAATTTTCTCTCTGATATCTTCACCTGTTTCCTCAGGAATTGCACGGAATCTCAAGCAGTGTTCTTTATCTCTAAGTTCCATAACAGCAATATAGTCCAATTTTTTTTCCAATTCCATATTTGTAATATCTATTCTATTCTCTAAGGTTTGCACCTTATCTTTAACATTTTTTACATCCTGTGTTAATTGCCCAATGTTATTTTTAATCTCACCCACTTCTGTTTTAATATGATCTTGTAAATCTTTAAAATCCTTTTTCATATTGCAAAATTCATCTTTAAGTTGTTGTCTGTCCTGTTTCATCTCTTGTTTCAACTCTTGTTTAAAATCACTAAATCCCTCCATAATTTTCTGGAACATGTCCATCCCTTCCTGTGTATCAATTGAAACTCTTCGCTCCAAAACTTTGGCTGTTTTCCTAGTTGTCATTCTTGGAAAAAAAAAACTTTTCTATTATTAGCCAATGTAGAGGCAAACAGTTTCTTTTCTCCCAGCAACAAAAAAGTTAATATTCTAGGCCTGTTTAACCAACACAGTTCTTATCTCCAGCACATTCAGGAATGTAAAACAAATCCAGTTCTCAGCATCCAGCAGTTAGTAAGATACACGAACAGCAGATTCGTTAAAAAAAAAATTAATCCAAAATAAAAAAAAATATTCTCAGATATATTTCCTTCAAATAATCAAATCATCTTATCTAATAAGTTGCCTCTTATCCATTTAATCTTTGTAATTCCAGCTTTAAGCCAGCTTTTTGTCATAAAAAATAAAGCAGGTTCTTTGAATTGCTCCCTTCTTCCTTAGCTTTGGATAATACGAAAAAAGTGTGACTCACCCAAGTTTCTGAGTTGCCGATTCGTAAACAAGTTTCTTTTACAATAGTAATTTAAGTTAGTTGATAAGATTTAGACAGAAGGAGGCTAGCTCGTTAAAAACGTTTTTAAAAGAGAAAGAAAAAAAGTCTCACTTACTTTCAGCACAGCCTGCTGGAAATCCAGACTCAGTCTTCCGCTGCTAGAAAAGCCTTCTTATCTCAGGGGGATTCCTGATCAAATCCAGCAATCTACAGCTCGACGGAGTTCCGTGGATAATCTCTTCGGTTCCCCTTTTATCTTGGAGAACATTTACGCCAGTCAAAAATTCCTCTTGACTGGCTTTTAACTGAAATAAGCTTCCTCTGAGATAGAGCTCACTCAGAGACAATCACCAGCCAGCACTCCTTCCGGGAAGTCCCCAGAATAAGATTTTTTAACTTGATTGTTTTTGATAGTAAGTATAAGTTTATTGACTGTAACTTATAATATACTAATTATTTATAGAGATTGTAAATTGCATTGTGCTTTATTTTTCTATGTTTTTTATTGTCAGATTGTTCGCCGCTCTGAGTTTCCAGGAAAATAGAGCGGGTTAGAAATGTTTTAAATAAATAAATACACCTGGCAAAGATCAGTTTTGTCCCTGACCTGAAGATGGGGTGGCAGATCAAAGGAAAATTGTGGGAGCTGGTTTGCCCACAATATGCTTTAAGGTATCTGTGGGAAAGGAACCCAAGAGAAGACAATATCTGAAAAACAGATATCTGCCCATATTTCTAACAATGGCCTGCAGCCTTTCTAGACTCCACAAAGACGGATCACTGAAGGAATCCAACCTACTCCAGACTTTGACAACTTATTATTTTTCCTTCACTAATTTGAATGAGGCCACTTGTGTGCATGATTGAGAAAAGGGAGACATGACACTCCTTTGGCTACAAAACTTAAGATGTTTGGATTGAGACAAAGGGCATATTACTGATAAGAGAGATATGTAAAACTCCAGTTGGAAATTTTTCTAGGCTTATCAAAACTCCGTCAGCTGATACAAAAATTATTCCAGTGTTTTGTCTGATGAATAATCTCAATGTTTCTCTCATATTTGGATTGAAGTGAAATTTGACAACTTGAAATGATAGTTACAGGAATGTTCTTTTGTTATGTACCGTAAAACTCTCAGCGATTTTGTATTGTCTCATAAATAGTGATGCATGGATTTGCTTAATCGGAACTTATGGGAACCTGGCATGTGAATCATATTCATTTGCCCAGGTTGGAACTTGAGCAAAAGGTATTTGATAGTTTTGTCTGAATCGAGTGTGTACCAAAAGAAACTGAAGGAGAAAGCAGGTTGGAAGGCTGGATTAGAGAGCTGGCTTCGATTCTCAGGATGCTTGTTGCTTTAGAATTAGCATTGCCTTTGAGTTGAATTGTTTCAGAATCTGTTATACATGTAACAAGGCATTGCCAAAAAGCACTAGCTGCCTTCATGTTGTGTTCTCCAAATTATCATATTGGCTAAAAAAGTCTCCATTTTGTTTGGAAGAGTTTGCTGGAGAGATCTAGCAAGCTAGGGAAAAATGCACCAGAATTTTCTTGCTGAAACCTTCTATTGAAATCAGGGATGGGGGAGAGAAATCGGATTCAGTTCACATTTTACTTAATTATTTATATCCTGCCCTTCTTCCCAAAAGGAGCTAAGGGCAGTGTACAACTACTTACAAAACAGCAACATCAAAACCTCTTAAAAACAAAGCATCTTTTTTAAAAAAAACCTTTAAAACAGTTCCAACACAGATGCAGATTGGGATGAAGGTCTCTTGAAAGAGAAGTCTGCAGTAACTGCTGGAAAGACAACAGAGGCCTCATCCCAAATCTTCTAAACAATGACTGCTCCCAATTGCTTCATTATACAGCCATGATAGTGGCTGTATACTATAGTCAGCATGGATTTTTCGCATTCCACAATGTTAAATTGAAAATGCCCCTCATGCTATTCCAATGCTTCCCATAGGCTCATTTCAAAACAAAACTTTACACAACTTAGAGTCCTGGACTCATAAATGCTTCCTTAACAACCCTCTAAATTTTCATGGTGGTACACAAAACAGTCAGAGAGAATCGAGAGTTCAAAGCATAAAAAGAGAGAGAAAAACCAGACCCATTTTGGACTTTTTTCTGTCAGAGTTCTCGTAATCTGTTGAAATTCATTAAAAATCAGTCATGTTCACAGAATACTTGTAATCCTATTACTGACCTTGCCGCATACCCTGACCTTAATCTTCTGTACTTTAAAAGTGAAAAAAATGCCTGACTAATTTTTAATTTTAAGAAATTTTGCATTGAACTCAAAGATAATGTTGGGCATGCTCAGTAAGAATCAACTGTCAGTGTTCTAAAAGCCAGACTCACAGCAGCGGGGCTTGCCTAATCAGGGGGGGGGGACACCCACGCCAGTCCTTTATTTCACTTGAGACAGTCATGGCTTCCCACAGAAAATCGTGGGAATCTCCTAGCAACTCTCAGCACCCTTCACTAACTACACATCCCAGAATACTTTGGGAGAAGCCATGACTGTCTAAAGTGAAATAAAGGTCTGGTGTGGATGTGGCCTGGGATAAATTTGGTTTAAATTTGGGTGGGAGGCTACATGTGCCTGCTGTAGAATAAAAAGGTGGAGGAAACTGTAAAAGAATGATACTGTTCACAATGTTTTCCTTTTGGAAAGGAAAGGGGCTTCTGCTCTGCCCAGTGCCCACCCAATCTCCTCCCCTCCCCTTCCATCCTCCCCTTGCTGCCCTCCTTTATTTTATTTATTTATTTATTAAATTTATTACTTGCCCGTTGGGCTGGTTGTCACCCCGCCCCTTCTACAGGTCATTTTCACCTATCCTAAGCATGAATGCACAGGAGTAAATCCCACTAAAGTCAAAAAGCATGCAAATGATCAAACCTGCCCTCCCCTCTTCCTCCCTCCCATCCCCTACCTTTTGCCCCTCCCCTCCCCCTTTTTTCATCCCTCCCTTCCCCTCCCAAACTCCTCCTTCCCCCTCCTCCTCCTTCCCCTCCTCTCCACCTCCCCCATGGTCAGTTTTACATATCCTAGGACTACAACCTAGGAGACCAGGGTTCGAATCCCCACACAGCCATGAAGCTCACTGGGTGACCTTGAGCCAGTCACTGCCTCTCAACCTCAGAGGAAGGCAATGGTAGACCCACCTCTGAATGGCGCTTACTATGAAAACCCTATTCATAGGGTCGCCATAAGTCAGAATCGACTTGAAGGCAGTCCATTTCATTTTCAAGCATGAGTGCATGGGAGTAAATCCCATTGAACTCAATAAGCATGCAAATGATCAAACCTGCCCTCTCCTCCTCCTCCATCCCATCACCTCCCTTTTGCCACCCTTCCTTCACCCTTCACCCTCCCCTTCCAATCCCCTCCTTATCCCTCCCCTTCCACTCATTCCCTTCCTACTCCTTCTGCTCCCCCTCCCCCTTCTTCCTTCCTTCTACTCTCTCCTCCTCCTTCTCCCCCACAATTTGGGTTGGTCTTTCACAGTCCAATCCACTTCCTGTGTAGCTTGGAAGAATTTGGTAACATGTGCCTCTGAGCATATGGTGAGTGGTGGCAACACCTGCAATCAGCCCAAATAACAGAAACAAGGCATGTGCTGATCTAGTTTTAGCAGGGAGGAAGCAACAACATTAAAACAGCTGATATAGTTCAGATAGTCACTTTAAATATGTTTGATTTACTTTGCAATTTTAATGAAGTTTCTTATCGTAATTCATTCTCTTTTGCTTCTGTATCTGTGAATATGTGAACTACAGCAACACTTTGCAACACTAAAAAAAAGCTCCAGAAACAATTCTGGAATAATGGCACTGACTATTCTGTAGAATAGTTTCCAATGGACATGGGGAGTGTCTCAATTTGCACAAGATAAACAGTGGGAGGTGAAATATATTCTAGCAAAATTCTAGGTGTACTCTATGTTTTTAATTGACCATGCCCATCTTTCCTTAAGTGGAGTAGTTTAAGCATAGTAGCTTGAAAACATGCATCTTGAGCAGGCCAACATTGTTTTTTCCAACAGTCATTGCTTAAGTAGCAACATACTTTAATCCGCCTGATTTTACATCAAACTGCAGTTTCAGATTCAACTGTTAATGCACCCAAAATAGTAATAGAGCATAACCTCCAGTTTGAAACACAGAAGGCTGTCTTCACCATCATATGACATTGACCAATAAAAAGGCTTTGAAATTAATAAAAATAAATTTGACACAGATTTCTAGGATGAATAATGAGAGAAATATAATGTCTTGGTTAGATATTTGTAGAAACAGTAGTAACACAGAAAAGAAGCAAAGTAAGAAGAACACCAACATAGAAAATGTAATTCTCCATCTTTGGAGATGGCAGGTGTTGCCACCACTCACCATGTGCTCAGAGGTACATGTTACCAAATTATTCCAAGCTACACAGGAAGGGATTGGACTGTGAAAGACTAACCCAAATGGTGTTTGCATTTTGACAAATTGGTAGGGCAATGCGATATCTCACAGAGAGGTCAGGTCTCTGCTCCCCTGGTACATTCACCATAGCTGCCCAATTTCCTTGCGTTTTAAAGTTTGATAGAAATATCTGTTGGCTATAGATATATTGTTAAATCGCAAGGTTTTTTGCCTTTTAGTGAATATAGACATTAAACAGCATTGGGGACAACATGGTACCATCTGGCACCCCACAGCACAACTGCCAAGGGGTTGAAAGCCAAACACTTGCTATTCTCTGAAACACGCCCTGAAGATAGGATCAGAACCACTGTAAAGCAGAGCCTCCCATACCCATCTCACTAATTTGGCTGAAAAGGATACCATGATCAATAGTACGGAAAGATGATGAGAGATCAAATAAGAATAAGAGGGTCACACTCCACCTGCCCTTCTTCCAAGGCTGATTCTGTCCAATAACCCGGCCTGAACCCAGACTGAAATGAGTCAAGATAATGTGTTTCATCCAAGAGTACTCGCAGTTGTACTTGATCACTTTCCCTAAAAAGGGGATATTTGCAACTGGGTCATAGTTGTCAGAAACCAATGGGTCCATGGTGAGCTTTTTCAGGAGTGGTCAGACCACTGCCTCTTTCTGGGCAGCTGTGACCACATCCTGGATCCACGCAGTCATATCCTGTCAGCAAGCTTCAATGAGTCAAGAGGGCCAAGGGTAGAGAAGACACATTATCGTTGCTAGCACCTAGTCAGTGTCATCAGTCCGCATCAACTGAAGCTGATCCCAAAAAATTATAGCAGATGTAACACTGGACACTTCACTGGAGACTGCAGTGAATGTGGATGTAGTGTCAAGATTGCTGCAGGGGCAAGCTATCAAACAATTGTGAACAATTTACAGGGGGCTTCCAAAGTGTCTAAAATGTCATACCAAAGAGTAGATGTTAACAGACTCTGGAAATACGAAAAAGCACCACTGGACGGCTACTTGAGGATGTGATGGAGGCAGAGAAGTGGACCTTCTTTACCACCCTCACCACCAAACAGTAGGTGTGGTTGTTTCACTCGTGCCCAGTCAGCTTCATAAGCATGTGTTTCACCACTTGCACTCTAGCCATCATTTGGCCTGTTTAATCACCCTTAGTTCACTGGTATACCAAGCTGCAAAATGGGCTCCACAGTGGCAGAGAGAGAGCTTAGGAGTAATTGTGTCAAAAGCCCGACATTGTTTCAAAGCATGACAAGGGCTTCAACAGGGTCACCTGTTTTATCTACTGAGATGGAAGCATTCAGGAAACTATTTGATTCCATTAGTCTCCGGGGGCAGGCCATCTGTCCATCACCCTACCAGGGAAAGATTGGAGCAACAGTATATATTCAAACTTCACCAGGAAGTGATCTAACTCTGACAGTGGGATGACATCCACCCTCTATCTCCAGATGACTTCTTCCTTTGTTTAGAGCAAAAACCAAATCAAGAGTATGCCCTGCTCTGTGTGTCAGAATGGTGATAATTTGAGACATCCCGATGGCCATCATGGAGGCCATGAAGTTTCAAGCCAGAACACTAGAGGCAGCCGACTATCACTCTGGCTCCTCCACCACCACAGCTGTTCCACCTACACCAACTCAGTCAGAGAAGCTGCTGTGCAGCAGGGTGGATGGTACACCAGCAGCAACCTTAGTTTACTGTCTCCTTGGCCTGACACCAGGTGCAGGCCCTCACAACCAGAAAGAGAGGTTCCCTGCAGCCTGTGCTAATGTTGCACTGAGTATCCGGGGGGGCACATCTGGATCAGATCTCCCAGCTCACCCACCCAGGACTAAATAATACACACCAGATTGACACCCTCATCAATTATCAAATCATCTATGAGTGTGGTTTTATCATTATCAATCTGACATTAAACAACACCGCACACAGGCCAGTGGGGACAGCAGATGAGTTACCAGGAACCGGTCCCCAGGAGGAGTGGAAGCAAGCAGCAAGGCATAGATAGCCGTGACCTCATCTTCCATGATATCTCATGGCTATACCTCCCTCTACACATGATCACTGAAATTGGAGTAGCATCACCCAAGGCCCTCTTTCCCAAGATTCCTCCTGAACCCATAATAAAAATAACAGCCCACCAACAAAATCTACCACAACCAATTATCCCAGCAGGCATCTGACAGAATTGGGAACAGTGTTACTAGAAGTTCACAAGACCCACCCAATTCTTGTCACACTGGGACACATCTCCCCCTTGTCTCACACCCAGGGAGTGGAGGCTTTTTGCAAATTGCAGACTCTTACTCTGATGGCATCAGGCAACTTACCATACAGGACAATAAACACCCTGCAAAGGAACCACACATGTGCCTTAAGCCCTCCCCACTATCGAACCTCTTCTAGATTGAGAAAAATTGGGAAAGAAAGAAAAATAGAAGGGGGGTGGAGTGCTCTTGTGACTCCTCAAGGGATGAATTCCTTTGGTGGCAACCCTGGCAACAGCAGACCTACTGCCCAACAGCTGCTGGCATTTTAAGTCCCATGAGCAAGCAAAGAACCCAGATGCTGAAGTACTCACTGCCAGGGTCTTCTTCAGTCCCCCAGTGCTGCAGCTGTTCCCACAGACCCAAAGGCTGTTGGCCTTTTATGCCCTCTAACCCATCCAGGAGTGGATGCAAGAAGCTTCGAGTGAGTGCAGCCTCTCTTAGGATTCTGGGTTAGGCAGCTCCCCCCCCCCAGTTCTCACAGCACTTGCAAGGAACCTCAGGTGCCTCAAGAGACAGCAACCCTGGGAAGAAAGCAAAGAATTAGATGCTGAAATACTCACTTCCAGGGTAGGTCTTCTCCAGTCCCCCCTTTTAAATCTGAATTTATCAAATCCACTCTGTCTGCAACAATATGTGAATGGAACACAGCCATCCTTCAAAATTTGCACTTAATTGAATTTGTCAATGCAATTCTGCAAGCAACCAAAGTATACAAAATGCCTATATGAGGGGAAAGTGTGCATAAAAATGAATATATTCGTGAAAATAACACAAAAATGTGTGACAATAGGAAAAATTGCTTGCAAAAATGTCAAAACTGCATAAAATGTTATTAAGAGAAAGTCACACTAAAATGCTGAACAATTTTCATGAGGATTTTTTTTTTAAAAAAAATTGAAAATTGCTGCAGAAATGTGGAGAAATGAATTTCACTATTGGACAAGTGAGAAACTGAGAGAACTGAAATTTACACATCTTTCTATTCCCAATTCAAATAGATAAGGAGCAGGAACTCCTGAAATCATTAGTGCTTAATCTTTGCCAACACACCAAGGAAGACTCGTGACACATGTATGGTTGAAATGTTATATTTATTAAAATATAACACATAATCAATCAAATTCCAATCTGCCAATTAATAATCTCAAATCCTTCGGGCAGGTGAGGCTCAACCTATTTATGAGGGTCTAGAACCTACAAACCAGGAAGCAAGTCAGTCACATCGTACTGCAACTCCCCAGACAAGGATGTGGGAAAACTTCTCCCTCCTTGCAATCGGAGTCAGGTTTGTGGTTCCAACCTCCGCATCCTGGCCCCACCATACAGGCGTTCACCATGATGCGCAAGCCGGTCCCACGTGGACACCCCCCGGATCCACACCAGGCATTACGCCTTGATGTTTCACCAGGGAGTGCCCTTTACCCAAATGCCTCATCCACCTCCATTTTTAACCCCAATTACCTCACCTGCCCGAATCCAACGCCAGCCAAACCGGAATCACCACAACCCACCCGGAACAAGCCAAATGAATCAAACCCAAGCAGTATGGAGTAGGCAACACCAAAGAGATTCTGAAATCAGAATCTCCAAAAAAAAATTCCTACTCAGCCCCCGCAGGTGACTAGCTGAGCCCATACTGACAAGGGAGGGGTGGGTGGGTGACGCAAGGCAAAAAAGGCGCGCTCTTAAAGCGGAGCAGGCTATATATAGCCGCTCAAAACCCTTACCCCATTGGTCAAGATACCCCACCTGACCTCTTACACAATTTCTGGAACCTTCCCGAGCCTTCCTAGAAATAGGGTGTAGGCAAACCCGCCCCTACCAAATGGGCAGGACCGTCATTGCCAACACACCAAGGAAGACTCGTGACACGTGTATGGTTGAAATGTTATATTTATTAAAATATAACACATAATCAATCAAATTCCAATCCGCCAATTAATAATCTCAAATCCTTCGGGCAGGTGAGGCTCAACCTATCTATGAGGGTCTAGACCCTCCAAACCAGGAGGCAAGTCAGTCACATCGTACTGCAACTCCCCAGACAAGGATGTGGGAAAACTTCTCCCTCCTTGCAATCAGAGTCAGGTTTGTGGTTCCAACCTCCGCATCCTGGCCCCACCGTACAGGCGTTCACCATGATGTGCAAGCCGGTCCCACGTGGACACCCCCCGGATCCACACCAGGCATTATGCCTTGATGTTTCACCAGGGAGTGCCCTTTACCCAAATGCCTCATCCACCTCCATTTTTAACCCCAATTACCTCACCTGCCCGAATCCAACGCCACAAGAGGGGATCAGCTGAAGCTTGGTCCCCTCAACCCAAAGAAAACAAAGCCCCCAAACCCAACCTAAAATCCTCCAATAGCAAATCACACCCAATATCCGAAAGATGGACACCATCATCTCGAAACAGATGCGGTGCATGAAAACGGATTCTGTCATGAGGAATATATGCCCCACCCAATGACAAAACTAAACTCCTAACTTTCCTATTTACCCACTTTCTGGATCTGTTGATCCTGTTGGGGTGCATTGCACCCCTCCAAACACGTCGCACCAGCATGTCGGACCACACTATAACAAGGTCCGGGTATGACTGGATGAGAGCATTAAAATCCTGGGTGATCCTAAGCAGCAGATCCATACCTGGCCGCTGCACCAAGTCGTTTTCCCCTAAATGAACCACCAACACATGTGGCCGGTTAAACGATGCCATAAGGCGACACACCAAAGGCATGAGCGCATCCCAAAGCATGCCCCTCTGAGCCTCCCAGCCAACCGTTGCTCTAGCGGAAAGCTGCAGCTGTGTCCCAGCAAGCGTACAGAAGGCTCTCCGATGTGCCCAAAATAAAATAGAGTGGCCACACATGACGACCCTCGCAGGCACAGGAAGGCTCAGCACACCTAAGAAAAGAAAAAACAATACATCAGAATCAATACCTGACATAAGACTTGAAAGCGGAAGAACGCCACCTTCCAATCGCCTGAATGTCCTGAACGCTCATGCCCACGAGGGCGGCGGCCATAGCCACCCCAATCCGAAAGGAATGCAGCCCATAGACTCCAGCATCGTGACCACTGGCCAACAAGACCCGCCGAACAACGGCCCAAAATTGAAATTGAGTCAGGGCAGAACCATCCGCATGTATAAAGAGGTAACGCTGGCCCGCTGGCCTCATTGACAGAAATAAACGCACTGCAGCCACTGGGCACAATTCAGGGACCTGGCAAACTCTTAATGAAATAATACTGCCACGGCCCTTTTGATCAGTCTTAGAGACTCGAAGGGAAAGCCTAACTATCTCTGCACCTAGCGTGCAATCGCTAAAGCAAAAGGCTCGGTAGGACACATCGCGCTTTGAGGAAGCCAATACTTTGCCAGGGCGAAAAGCACCATAGAACATCGTCAGTGTTACTGCGGCGAACAGGTGCGACTCATACTGAGATGAGCACAGAGACCTAAATAAAGGCAGGATCTGAAGGAGCACATCGGGCGTGATTGGCCTCCTTCGGTCAGCGGGCCTGTGAGCGGAACGCGACCAACCCTGAAGGACCTTTCTGACCCTAAAATCTACAGAATGATCCTGCAATCCTCTTGCCTTGGAAATAAAGGCCAGCGCAGAGAGGTGTCCGGTGATGGTAGAAACAGAATGAGATTGCCCTTTCAGATGTAACTTAAACTGCAGCAAATGTGAAACAGGGATAGGCCATACAGGAGGCAAAGCACTACTGGCATGGAACGCCTGAACGTTCCCAAGGCACGCTGGTATGCCCTCTGAGAGCTGGGAGCAAGGGCAGAAGTTATAGCTGAAGAACGCCACCTGCCAATCATCTGGACGTCCTCGATGCTCATGCCCACGAGGGCAGCGTCCGTAGCTACTCCAATGTGAAAGGAATGCAGCCCAAAGACTCCAGCATCGCAACCACTGGCCAACAAGGCCCGCCGAACAACGGCCCAAAATTGAAACTGAGTCAGGGCAGAACTATCTGCATGTATAAGAGATAACGCTGGCACGCTGGCCTGAAACACACACACACACACACAAAATTGCCGCATAGCGGAAACTGGGCATAGTTCAGGTACCTGGCAACTAAATAAAGATACAGAACTGCCACGGCCCCATTGATCAGTCTTAAAGACATTTAAGGAAAACCTCATTAAATCTGCACCTAACGTGCAATCGCCAGCATAAAGCACTACAGGACACATCGCGCTTTGAGGAAACCAATACTTCACTAGGGCGAAAAGCACCATAGAACATCGTCAGAGTTACTGCGGCGAACAGGTGCGACTCATACAGAGATGAGCACATTGACAAAGGCAGGATCTGAAGGAGGACATTGGGTGTGATTAGCCTCCTCCAGGCAGTGGCCTTGGGAGCGGAACACAACCAACCCTCAAGGACCTTTCTGACCCTAAATCTACAGAATGATCCTGCATTCCTCTTGCCTTGGATTAAAGGCCAGCGCAGAGAGTGTCAAGCGATAATTATGACAGAATTAATTTTGCCCTTTTGAATATAGCATAAATATCAGAATACTTCCAGAACGCATGCCCGCTAGGGCAGTTGTCGCAGCCGCTCCTGTATGAAAGAAATGCAACCTCTAAACATAATGGCCATACGAACAACATAGCAATAATCAAAATTAAATCAATACGTAGCCATTAATGAATATGAAAAGATAGTACTGGCCCACTGGCCTAACAGAGAAAAAGCTCTATCCGAGGGAAACCAGAGACAGAGTGGGCGATGGGCAGCCCCTCAGCTTAACCACTCAGTCACTAGCCCACTGGTCCATATTAAGCGTATGCGCTAAAAAAAAACAAACAGCACGGCAATATAAGCGCAGGGCTCAAATTTTACAATGACTTGCCCAGAAAGCTAATTTTTCCAGGGCAAAAGGCTCACTGAAAATATTATTAAGGCCACCGCCCAGGACAACTGTCCTGTAAGGGGGGGGGAACTAAGAATCATCGAAGGCAGGAGTATCGATAGCACATCCGGGGCAAATGGCCACATAGGACCAGGCGGTCTCAGGGTGGAATGCAACTAACACCCTTTGGTTTTCATGAAATGGGTTCCCTAATGCACTTGGCCAGAAAATTAATGACAAAGGCAGAAAGGAGGCAAGATATATTCCCAATGGTAACGTCCTGCCCTCTTTAGTAGATAATAAACTGCAACAAGGTGTACATCATTCGTTCATTGGGGGGGGGAAATGGCCTCATAAGATCAGGTGGCATTAGAGTGAAATGTAACCAACCCCTTTATGATATTCATAAAATGGGTTCCTGACTGCACGTAAACCCAGACATACCAAGTGATGAATAGATATTGTATTATACTTTGCAGAATAAACGCATGCACAAAGCGCATAGCTCAAATAGCGTTGAGCGTCTGGGGATTTACCCCATAACCATAGCCAAGTGCTGCACTGAACGTATCATGCAGATCTGAAGGGCAGAAGGCCACATATGTACCGCTGGCACTGTAGGAAGATAATCCAAGAAAATAAATTCTATAGTGAGCCCCCAGGCTCCTAAAGGCAGCCAGCCATTATTTGGCATGCCCAAGCTCCTGAATTGACACCAAATTATCAACTACAGCCTGTATCAAAACTTACCTGCAGTTCAGGCTACAAGAGGAAGTCCTCTGTTCTTTGAAGAAAGAACGGCCGCTGAAGAAAATTGTTAGCAGCGCCCAGTGTACACGAGACTGCCATGAAATAGAAGCGATTGAAGAGGGTACCTGTATCTTGTGAAACAAGCAGTATACAATTCATATTTGTGGAATAAAGTTAAATTGATTTAAAATTCCGTGGAAAAGCGTCATAATAAAGATTTACCTAATGCTAGAGGAGCACTTTAATCAAGGACCAATAAACTGTCAATCTCAAATTAAGCATAATGTTTCATTTTAGATATTTCAGGGATAAAACAGAGCATTTAAAACTACAGGAAAGATATATATTAACCTTAAACATATTGGCTCCCAGAAAGCCACAACTATGAGTTTACCTGGCTGTAGGGCATTTCCTTTCTGCTTGGCTCAGAACGCCACAACAATGAGTTCACCTGGCTGCAGAGCATTTCCTATAAGCTTACATAGCATAGATTACCTTTCTCGGAATCACACCTATTCACATATTTAAAAAAAAAAAAAACGCAAAAGAAATATGAGATGTGGGATTTTTCTATACTCACCTTAAAATAAACTATTGCCCTTTAGAGACGCTATTGTAGAAGCATCTATACTTTTCCTCCATGTATAAGAAATGCAACAAATTATGAAGCTACATGATCGAGAACATCATTTTAAAATACAAAACATGCATGCAGGAATACAAACAGAACTAAGTATATAAAATAAATGATATGGGGATAAGCAACAACGAAGATCAATCTAAAACCTACATCCGCAATGCTACCCGCCAGAATAAGCTTCATATATCTATATATGATTATGCATATATCTATAAAGATTTTAAAATTAATTTATATATTATCAAAGTATTTATTCATATAATAATGATAAAATCATTCCATATATAATAAAGAATTTAAGAAATCAAAACAAGCAGACACCCCCCCCTCCAAGCTACTCACCCCTCCTACGCGAAAAAAGCAAAAGGAATGGGGGGAATCTAAATACATATCTATAAATATTAAAATGAATTCATGTATTTATTTATTTAATAATAATAAAATGATATTATATATCTAGAAATATCTGAAAATTAATTCATGTACGTATCTATTTATATATTTAATAATAAAATAATATTATATATAATTAATTAATAAGACAAAACAAGCAGACACCCCCCCACCCTTGTGAGCAACTCACACCTCCCCCATGAAAGAGGCAAAAGGAATAAGGGAGGGGGCTAATGGGAGGGGTAAACAACCCAACTCCCCACAATCCAAAAAGGGGTGGAAGAATTATGTAGCAGGCTGAATGGAGGGGGGGGTTAATGAAGGTTACCATCCACAAAGGGGGGTTGCTTGTGCAAAGCACTTGCTTAAAACCCACTCTAGCAAGGCCCCAATAGGGTGCAAGGAAGGCCCCTGAAATAAATGGGGTGGGATTGGTGCTGGAACGCACCTGCAAACAGCCAGCTCCAGGAAGAGCTGACAAACGGAAAGGGGCCAACAACAGAAGGCAAAGTGTGAGAAGTCCTATAGAAAGCCACGTGTAGGCTCAGCGCAGCAGCAGTAGAGCTAGCAAACAACACTGCAACCGCTGCACAGGTGACGCGCGGGAAAAGGGGGCCCAACAAAAGGAAGGCGATGAGGGAGAACTCCAGGAAGCAGCCACGTGCAGGCTCAGCGTCGCAGCGCCAGAGCCAGCCGGCAAGCCAAGGCAGCCGGTCAAACACCGCTGCCCAGCTGATGCGCGGGAAAAAGAGGAAGGCTGCAACAAACAGGAAGAATGCCCAGGAAGTAGGTAAGATGAGGCACTAACGCCAATAGGCAAGCCCCACACCCGCCTCTCAGCTGATGAGAAAGCAAAGTTAAACAAGGCACGAGGGTACCGGCAGTAGAAAGCAGGAAACCTCTACAAGGAAAATTCACCAAAGACGGCCAGCAGCAGGAGACCCAAGGAGCCTTTTCTTAACGTGCCGCAAGGCAAAAAAGGCGCGCTCTTAAAGCGGAGCAGGCTATATATAGCCGCTCAAAACCCTTACCCCATTGGTCAAGATACCCCACCTGACCTCTTACACAATTTCTGGAACCTTCCCGAGCCTTCCTAGAAATAGGGTGTAGGCAAACCCGCCCCTACCAAATGGGCAGGACCGTCATACTCTGTTTCTTAATTTAATCAAGGTAACCTATAACCCAGCCTTTCCCAACCGGTGTGCCTCCAGATGTTGTTGGACCACAACTCCCATCAGCCTCAGCCATTGGCAATGCCGGATGAGGCTGATGGGAGTTGTGGTCCAACAACATCTGGAGGCACACCGGTTGGGAAAGGCTGCTATAACCTATCAATTGGCTATGGAGAGTCCTTAGGTTTTGAGTGTTTTTCCGAGAAGTACCTCATAAACTCTACCTAAGGCCTAAACCCCAGGAAAATACAAAGCTCTTTTTTTGTCTACCTGGAAGTCATTGTTCCAGTACTACCTCATTCTTCTGTATTCTTTGTTTCTAAAACAGTAACTACACTGGATTCCTGTGCTAGGATACATTCAGTCTACTTACGCTGGGTTCTGAGCTCATAGAATTAGGTGCCCATTCTTATACCACTGAACACCTAAATTTGTAGGTGATTCCAGAAAGGAAGTTGCCGTGTGATTAATGTACTCTAACAGAGCCAAAATCCAGACTTTTGACTGACCTTTTTCTGTGCAGCCACATCCAGTATACAGTGGTCCATACAGTGGTAAACCTCATGAGCAGATAACTATAATGCAGTGTTTGTGGGGCTACCATTGCTCCTGGTTTGGCAGCTGCAGCTCAGACTCTTCACTTTTTGTTTTGTTTTGTTTTGTTTTGTACACTGCTCAGTTTTATTTGTGAGATAACAGTTGTGTTTTGTTTTAATCTTGTTTTTACTTAGTTTTTAGGAAATTATATGAAATGTGTTTTTATCGTTGCATAAACAGTTTAGGGTGCAATCCAACTGCTGTTTATGCCAGGCTGAAGTGAGTTGGATATAGGGGACCTCCGGCTGAGCTGGCTGGGTCCCAGCTCAGTCGGGCTACACTAGCATAAAGCCCTCATTCTGGCTCAGCCAAAGGTCCACCAGGGAAGCCCAGCCTGGCATAAGGTGAGCTGGTGGAAGCCAGCAGAAGGCCTGCAAAGGGGGTGTACTGGAGGGGTGTTGAAGCAAGGGTCAAAGTGGGGGACTTACAAGATATCCAGGTCCCATTTATGCACCCTCTTCTTGTGACATTTTGGTTAACATGTTTGTTTGTGGGCCACCTCTACTGGAAATACCATAGTCTGTCCTCTGGCAGAATAAAGCTAAGGTCATAGCAGGAAAAGGTTTCCCTAAAACACTTGAACTAAATTTTCTCCAATCAATCACTGAGGTGTTATTCCCTGAACATGAAGAAATAGTTTGCCGAAATGTATAAAATACACTTTCATACTCACCGGCTATTACTCTAACACCATAAGTATCCTATGCTCTCTTCCAAAGAAAATGTACCCCATAAAAAGTGGTGTTAAATACAAATATCTTGAGAAAATATGTTTGTATTTTACAACTTATTGTTTTATATCTTACTGAAATAAATGTTTTGAAAGAATACATGTCAAGGTTATAATTGACTAATTTAACCTTTTTCTTTAATGCTTGAAAATGTAGGAATGCTCCGTAGGAATACTCCAAAGGAAGTTCATCCTTTCCTGAATTATTTTAGGAGTAGTGGTGAGGGGAAATGTCCTGAAAGTTAATAGCAGAATGAAAAATGTTCTGCTTTTGTGAATTTTTGTTGGACATTTATATGTAGTATGTTTCATACTTCAGTGCTGTACCACTGAAGATGTGTAACTGTGCAACTGATTGCAATCTCATGGGGTGTTTTTCTCCCCTCAGATATTGATGAGTGTGCTGCTAAGATGCATTATTGTCATGCCAACACAGTGTGTGTTAACCTGCCTGGATCATATCGCTGTGACTGTGTCCCAGGATATATCCGCATTGATGATTTCTCATGTACAGGTAAGCTCTTAATATGATGGAAATCACACCATGATAATTTATTAATATCCAGTGGTGATCATGGGAAGGAACTAAATATTCTCCATGTTATATGAAGGCAAGAGATTTATTCCTTGAGGAAAATTACATCATTTAAAGGATCTTTCAGATATCTTTTGTAGTATTATTGTTGGGTACTTATTGGAGAATTACACCATAAATAAGCCAGTGTGGTGGAAATACAGTGAATTATGTTGGTTAATAATACTTAGTTGATAATAGTTTAATTTCACCTCCCCAATCTAGATTTTTTTAATGTTTTGGATATTTTGCCTCCTTGGAGTTTCCTAAAATATTAAACACTGTCCCACAGATGTCTGGATGATTCTTTAATTAGGTCAAAAGTAATGCCCTTCAGTATATTTGTGCAGGTAGAAAAGGCTTAAAATGGGCAATTACTGGGTTTATTCAGTATAACCTTGAATATTTTTCTGGAAAAAAGCAGACCTTAACTATAAGGTTCTGAGAGAGGGGAAAATGTTTTTGCTATAGTTATAAAAAGCAAATATTTGCAATCAGATTGTTTAGGCTTTTCTATAGTGGCACCTCATTGCATTGTTTTATTACATATACAGAAGTTATTTTCTTTTTCTTGACTGAATGCATAACTGTTCCCACATAGTTGCTGTGATCCAAGAGACTATATGTCTTCACCTGTCACCACCTACAAAAACAATCAGCTGGTGAATAGTCTGTAACAGTGGAACATTGTGCTTGGACTGAGCCAGTACCTGCTGCTACCCTGCCCATCCCCCCCACCCCCACACACACAAAGAGCAGGGGTATGAATATGTATGTCAGAAGTTTCACTTCAATCAGTGCATTGTCTCACTGTGTGCTCTGAATCTATTGACCATTAGGGGCAATAGATATAGTTAGTCAGTTGAAAGGGCCCCTGCTTGAGTTCTCTCCTTCTTACTTTTCTCAAGTTTAAGCATACCTCTGATTGGTTAGACTGATATTCTCAGGACTATATCACTTCCAGTTCCTCCTTTTTCTCACAGTTCTCTCTCTCACTCCCTTTGAATTCAGCTAGTATAGATGATTAGGCTTTCCTATTCATGTGTACTTTCTTTAAAAAAAAGAGTTTATTTTGTTTAAGATAAATACCATTCTCTTTCATATTCTTTTTATATCTCCAATGAACTCTGCTGCATAAAGCAACTCTTTTCATAGGGTTATGGACCCAGACATAATTGGAGATTTATAAAAGGAGAAAGAAAAAGGAGTCTGCAGTATGGACAGATTAGATAAGAAAGGATGGCTACTTCTGAATTTCTAGGAGGTCTGATGCCATTGAGCTGCTATATGACTCAAAGTACAGAAGATGGTCCTTTTGGATGAAAATGCTGCTGAATGCTTTGGGGTTAGCCCAAAGAAGTCCTTGAAGAGCCAAAGCCAGAGGTGTCTAGAAAGAAACAAGATGAATGGGATGCTGCAAGATGAATGGGATGATGGGATACAAGATGAACGGGATGATGGGATACATGGGCTCCTGCTGGGAGGAAGGGCAGGATATAAATAAAATAATAAATAATTAAATATCTCTAGCTGTAAGCGATAATTTAATTTACCATATTGAAGATAAGCAAACTGCAAGCGAAATGTGGGAAAGGCTGAGGCAAGTTTTTCAACAAAACACAATGAATACTCAAGTTCCTTTGATGCTAAAACTCTGTAACAAGAGGCTTGAAATATCCAAATAATCTATCAGGGTATATGAGCTCTTTCTTGGGAACAGTAAGACGATGGGAGCAACAGGAGATAAATTTACCTGAGGCAGCTAAGATTGGCCTTTTGCTCAATACTTTGCTTCCAGAATATGAAGGAATAATTAATTTACTTTAAGTTAAGGATAGTAGGGAGGAGAGCCTGGCTGCGAGTCCAGAGTCTGTGAGTTCAAATCCCCGCTCGCGTCTCCTGGGTGTCAAGGGCCAGCTAGAGATCAACCCCACAGCTCGGGTTATGTGCCCTGCCACCTGTGCAGTTGTAGGCAAGCTGCATAGTCCCAAGGACCCCAGCTGGCAGTTGCAGACAAGGAAGGGGCTGGCTTGTGCAGCTGTGGCCAGCTGAGCAGGCCCTGGCCAGCTGGGGAGGATTAGCCTCAGAGGGAGGCAATGGTAAACCCCCTCTGAATACCGCTTACCATGAAAACCCTATTCACAGGGTAGCCATAAGTCGGGATCGACTTGAAGGCAGTCAGTTTGAATTTCAAGTTAACGAAAACTTTGTAACTTTGAATTTTGACCAGGAACATTTGCAAGAATTTAATCTAAGAAAACAGATACAAAATGAGGAAATTCAAAGCCAAGCCTACAGACTGACTCAAGGCAAGCATAGTTTCTTTTGTTGAAGTAATCAGCATTCAAAAAATGATTGCCCTCAACTGAGAAAACCCTAAAGGGCAAATTCCAAGGGAATGAGTCAGCAAGACCAAAAGACAAAGGGGTAAGGGGGAATGCCTCTCCAGGAAATAATTTTGGAAAAGGAAATAAATTTGTAGAGTTGATTCAAACCAAGCCCACAACAAGATTTACATACAGAGTGGGGCAACTTCACATTTCTTCAACAATTTGGATGTTTTCTCAGATATAGATATGGATTATAAAGTTCAAGTTTATCTTGCTGATGGGCAGTGTATTTATACACAAGGAAAAGTGACAGTTCATTTAAAATGTAATCTGAGTGAAAAGAGTACTAGCGAGGTGTCCATTCCTGGAGTTTACTATGTGCCATCTCTGCAGAACAGTTTAATGAGTGTAAAAACAGCTACAAGGCGAGGATGCAGAGTTGTGTTTAGGAGAGATTGTTGTTTTGTGTTCAAAGGCAAAGAACTACTTGTGAGAGGACTTTTAAGTAATGAAGTCCTTTATGAAGTAGACTGTGTGAGACAGCAAGCTAATGCTTCTAAAGAATGTCTTCATAAAGACTGTGTGGGGTTGTGGCATTGCAGATTTGGCCACAGAAATGTTGAAAGCATTTCAAAACTTGTGAAAGACAATTTAACAATTTAGTTCAAGTGTATTGATTGTGTTAAAGCAAATGCAACTAGAGCCACCTACAGGCCATCTGCTGAAGTGCAATCAGAAAAACCCCTGGATATAATCCACAGCGACATCTGTGGACCCTTACCTGTACTGATACCAGGAAGGAATGATTATTTCCTTACTTTTATAGATGATTTTTCAAGCTATGTCTACACTTACCTCCTTAAAGAGAAAAATGAAGTGTCACAAAAGCAGAAAGAGTATGTTTTTTGCCAAGAAAATCCAACACGGTCACATTTGACTTCAAAAGAGGAAACTTCACAAAAATGAGGGGATTGGTAAAAAGAAAGCTGAAAAACAAAGTCCAGAGGGTCACATCACTCGAAAATGCTTGGAAGTTGTTTAAAAACACTATATTAGAAGCTCAACTGGAGTGCATATCGCAGATCAGAAAAGGTACCGCCAGGGCCAAGAAGATGCCAGCATGGTTAACGAGCAAAGTTAAGGAAGCTCTTAGAGGCAAAAGTCTTCCTTCAGAAAATGGAACTCTTGTCCGAATGAAGAAAATAAAAAAGAACACAAACTCTGGCAAAAGAAATGCAAGAAGACAATAAGGGATGCCAAAAAAGAATTTGAGGAGCACATTGCTAAGAACATAAAAACCAACAACAAAAAATTCTATAAATACATTCAAAGCAGGAGACCATTTAGGGAGGCGATTGGACCCTTGGATGATAAGGGAGTCAAAGGTGTACTAAAGAATGATAAGGAGATTGCAGAGACGCTAAATGAATTCTTTGCCTCTGTCTTCACAGTGGAAGATATAGGGCATATCCCTGAACCTGAACTAACATTTGCAGGAAGGGATTCTGAGGAACTGAGACAAATAGTGGTAACGAGAGAGGAAGTTCTAGGCTTAATGGACAATATAAAAACTGACAAATCACCAGGCCCGGATGGCATCCACCCGAGAGTTCTCAAAGAAAAATGTGAAATTGCTGATCTGCTAACTAAAATATGTAACTTGTCCCTCGGGTCCTCCTCCGTGCCTGAGGACTGGAAAGTGGCAAATGTAATGCTAATCTTCAAAAAGGGATCCAGAGGGGATCCCGGAAATTACAGGCCAGTTAGCTTAACTTCTGTCCCTGGAAAACTGGTAGAAAGTATGATTAAAGCTAGATTAACTAAGCACATAGAAGAACAAGCCTTGCTGAAGCAGAGCCAGCATGGCTTCTGCAAGGGAAAGTCCTGTCTCAATAACCTATTAGAATTCTTTGAGAGTGTCAACAAATATATAGATAGAGGTGATCCAGTGGACATAGTGTACTTAGACTTTCAAAAAGCTTTTGACAAGGTACCTCACCAAAGACTTCTGAGGAAGCTTAGCAGTCATGGAATAAGAGGAGAGATCCTCTTGTGGATAAGGAATTGGTTAAGAAGCAGAAAGCAGAGAGTAGGAATAAACAGACAGTTCTCCCAATGGAGGGCTGTAGAAAGTGGAGTCCCTCAAGGATCGGTATTGGGACCTGTACTTTTCAACTTGTTCATTAATGACCTAGAATTAGGAGTGAGCAGTGAAGTGGCCAAGTTTGCTGATGACACTAAATTGTTCAGGGTTGTTAAAACAAAAAGGGATTGCGAAGAGCTCCAAAAAGACCTCTCCAAACTGAGTGAATGGGCGGGAAAATGGCAAATGCAATTCAATATCAACAAGTGTAAAATGATGCATATTGGAGCAAAAAATCTGAATTTCACATATACGCTCATGGGGTCTGAACTGGCGGTGACCGACCAGGAGAGAGACCTTGGGGTTATAGTGGACAGCACGATGAAACTGTCGACCCAGTGTGCGGCAGCTGTGAAAAAGGCAAATTCCATGCTAGTGATAATTAGGAAAGGTATTGAAAATAAAACAGCCGATATCATAATGCCGTTGTATAAATCTATGGTGCGGCCGCATTTGGAATACTGTGTACAGTTCTGGTCGCCTCATCTCAAAAAGGATATGATAGAGTTGGAAAAGGTTCAGAAGAGGGCAACCAGAATGATCAAGGGGATGGAGCGACTCCT
This sequence comes from Rhineura floridana, assembly GCF_030035675.1. NCBI lineage: Eukaryota > Metazoa > Chordata > Lepidosauria > Squamata > Rhineuridae > Rhineura > Rhineura floridana. The sequence goes on along the minus strand of NC_084481.1, from coordinate 138,251,155 downwards.
TTCCGAGGAAAGGTTGCAGCATTTGGGGCTTTTTAGTTTAGAGAAAAGGTGGGTCAGAGGAGACATGATAGAAGTGTATAAAATTATGCATGGCATTGAAAAAGTGGATAGAGAAAAGTTCTTCTCCCTCTCTCATAATACTGGAACTCGTGGACATTCAAAGAAGCTGAATGTTGGAAGATTCAGGACAGACAAAAGGAAGTACTTCTTTACTCAGCGCATAGTTAAACTATGGAATTTGCTCCCACAAGATGCAGTAATGGCCACCAGCTTGGATGGCTTTAAAAGAAGATTAGACAAATTCATGGAGGATGGGGCTATCAATGGCTACTAGCCATGATGGCTGTGCTGTGCCACCCTAGTCAGAGGCAGCATGCTTCTGAAAACCAGTTGCCGGAAGCCTCAGGAGGGGAGAGTGTTCTTGCACTCAGGTCCTGCTTGCGGGCTTCCCCCAGGCACCTGGTTGGCCACTGTGAGAACAGGATGCTGGACTAGATGGGCCACTGGCCTGATCCAGCAGGCTCTTCTTATGTTCTTATGTGGCCAAAGTGAGCAATAAATTTGGGAGAAAGCCCAAGATTCTGCACACTGACAATGGTGGTGAATACACAGGGAAAGAAATAGAAGAATACCTAAAAGAACAAGGTATTAAAGATGAAAAAAAATTCTTTATACCCCAGAACAAAATGAACTGTCAGAAAGGAAAAATAGATCACTCTTAGAAATGATAAAGGGTATGCTTCTTGATGCCAGATTGCAAAACAAATATTGGGGGAAAGCAGTCATGACAGGCACGTACTTGCAATACAGGTTCCCCACTAAAGGCAAAGAAGCAACACTATTTGAACTGTGGAATGAAACCACACCAAGTGTAAGGCATGTTAGAGTGTTTGGATTTAAGGTGTGTGCTTACATTCTCAAAGAAAAGAGAGGCAAACTAGACTGCAGAAGAGAAGAAGGCATATTTGTTGGCTATGAATTGGGCTGCAAAGGTTGCAGAATACTTGATCCTACAACAGAAACAACCAAGTTATGTAGTATTGCATACTTTGATGAGAGACAAAAACCAAATACCAGTAAAATGTTGAAAATCAAACTGGACATTCCAACAGGAGAGGAAACCGTGCAGCAGTCATAGCAAAAAGAGGGAGTGACCTTTGAAACTTCAAGTGAACCTAAGGAAGAAGGGGGTGCAAGAGCTGATCAAGAGGTGAGATGCTCAAGCAGACCCAACAAATGGATGCCACCCAATAGGTTGTCTCTTCTAACCAGAGTGGAGGAGACAACAAAACCCTCCAGTTGGTAAAACATTAAAGGGATACCAGATACTGAAACAGACAAATGGCTGCAAGCTGCTGGAGAAGAAATAGAATCTCTTCACAAGAACGAAACATTGGACTCATACAGAGCTACCAAAAGGGGGAAAGACCATGGATGTAAATGGGTCTTCACAACCAAACGAGGTGCAGAAGGGTATATCCAGCATTACAAAGCTAGGCTAGTTGCTAAGGGATACTCCGAAAAGTATCATGAAGATAATTATGAAACTTTTGTACCTCTGGTCAAACACACTTCTATAAGGACACTCCTCAGTATTGCTGCCTCAAGGAAGATGCAGGTTCAACACCTGGATGTAAAGACAATCTTCCTATATAGAGACATTGAGGAAGATATATATATGCAGCAATCACCAGGGTTTGAAGAACCTGGGAAAGAAGGACTGCTGTTCAAGCTTCCGAAAAGCATTTATGGCCTGAAGCAAGTATCAGGGCCTGGAATGTCAAACTAACTACTACTTAAGGAGGGGATCATGCAAGAAAAGTCTGGCCCTTGCCTATACTCGAGGTTCAAGAATAATAGATGGACATTCATCTTGACCTATGTGGATGATTTGGTCTTATGTCACCAAGACAAGGAAGATAGTGATGAAATTGTGAGAAATCTTAAGAAGGAAATAGAAGTGAAAGACCTGGGAGACATCTCTTACTATCTTGGAATCCAGATGGAAAGGGGAGAAAATGGAAATTATTAACCAGAAACAGAAGATAATGTTTCAAGGTGCTGGTTTTAACCTATAAAGCCTTGCACAGCATGGGGCCACAATACCTGAAGGAACGCCTCTCCCACTATGAACCTACCCGTACACTGCGTTCAGCATCGAAGGCCCTTCTCCGGATGCCTACTCAGAGAGAAGCCTGGAAGATGACAACAAGAAAAAGGGCCTTCTCAGTGGTGGCCCCCGAACTCTGGAATTCTCTTCCTGATGAGGTACGCCTGGCGCCAACATTACTATCTTTTCGGCGCCAGGTAAAAACCTTCCTCTTCTCCTAGGCATTTCCAGCATTTTAATATTTTAATATTTAAATATGCATTTTACTATGTGTTTAATTATGTTTTAAATTTTGATATCATTATTTATCTATTTTAAATTGCTTAATATGTGGTTTTAATTATATGTATACTGTTTTTTATCTGTTGTAAACCGCCCAGAGAGCTTCGGCTATGGGGCGGTATATAAATTTAATTAATAAATAAAATAAATAAATAATGGACATGATAGAGCACCTTGGGCTGACAGCCAATGTAGCAGAAACACTAGTGGAAGTAGGCTTCTTTAAAGTCAGTGAGACCAAGGAACCACTGCAAGACAACAGTCAATACAGGACAGCAATTGGAAAGCTCCTATACATATCAACTGTAACAAAACCAGACATTACAGCAGCAGTTGGGATACTGTGCAGAAAAGTTAATGCACCAACAAAGAAAGATAGGACTGTGGTCAAGAGGATAGGAAGATATCGAAAGGGAACTGCAGATCTAAAATTGATGATATCTGCAAATAGTAATCCCAGACTGGTGGGGTATATGGATGCACACTGGGCTGAAGACAGAGAAGACTGAAAAATCCACTAGTGGGAATCTGTTCTATTATGCAGGAGGAGCCATCAGATGGACTAGTAAGAGACAGTCAGTTGTAGCCCTCTACTCTACAGAAGCAGAATACATATCTGCAGCACAAGCATGTCAAGCAGCAACCTGGTTACACAGACTACTCTTAGACTTTGGAACCAATGAACCAAAGCCAACTAGAATGCATGGAGACAACAAGAGCTGTATTTTGCTCTCCCAATAAGAAAGAGTGACACCGCAAACAAAGCATATTGATACCCAGTACCGCTGCACGAGAGATGCACAACAGAAAGGGCTTATTAAGCTGAAGTACTGTCTGACAGAAGAAATGGTGGCAGATGTTGTTACCAAGCCACTTCCCAGACAGTGTTTTCAGGATCTTCATGAAGAGGAGTCATGAGTTGGAGTCATGAGTTGGACAGTGAGAAGGGGTGTTGGAAGTTTCACTTCAATCAATTCATTGTCTTGCTGTCTGCTCTGAATGTATTGACCATTAGGGACACTAGATAAAGTTAGTCAATTGAAAAGGCTCCTGTTTGAATTCTCTCCTTGTTACTTTCTTCAAGTTTAAACATGGCTCTGATTGGCTAGACTGATATTCTCAGGGCTATCACCACTTCCAGTTCCTCCTCCATCCTCCCACAATTTTCTCTCTCCCTCCCTTTTGAATTCAGCTAGTGTCGATGATTAGGCTTTCCTATTCCTGTGTACTTTCTTAATAAAATGAATTTATTTTGTTTAAGATAAACACCACTCTCTTTCATATTCTTTTTATATCTTCAATGAACTCTGCTGCATAAAGCAACTCTCTTCATATTTCACCAAAAGGAATGCATGAATATACTGTATTATTTTTTTTTATCCATACATACTCTAAACTTGATTTAAGTATTTGAATGGCCATTAAGAAAATGTTTGTGGTTGTTAATTACCAAGAGTTAATCATTCTTTAATTCTTAAAAAAGAATTTAATAATATGGAACAAATGCAATAGCTTTAGACACCAAAATCAGTAAAAAATTTAATCTGTCAGCAAAAAGCACTTATGAGGAGTCTTAGGGGAACATGAATGTTTTTATTTATTTATTTATTTGATTTATATCCCACCGTTTCTCCCAGTAGGATATTTTAGCTAATATCTGCAGGTGTTTTGTTTGGAAATATGGAACAAATGCAATAGCTTTAGACACCAAAATCAGTAAAAAATTTAATCTGTCAGCAAAAAGCACTTATGAGGAGTCTTAGGGGAACATGAATGTTTTTATTTATTTATTTATTTGATTTATATCCCACCGTTTCTCCCAGTAGGATATTTTAGCTAATATCTGCAGGTGTTTTGTTTGGAAATTAGGAAGAGAACAAACACACACACACACACACACACACACATTTTCCCTAGAATTTGAAAAAAAGCTGTTTCTTGCCAGTACCTGAAAAGATAACTCCTGGACAGTTGTCTGAGGAAGGCGCTGAGAATTTAACACTTTCTTTCTATTTGGGACAGGAAAAAGACACTATTTTTGAAATAAAATGAGAATTTTAAAGGAGAGCCTCTCTTTTCACCTGGAAATATGGTCAAGACAAAATCAATATGTGAATGTTTATTCCAGAACTGATCATGTTCTGAATATATACAATCCATAGGGAAGGTCCTAGAGAATAAGCAGGGTCTTGGTATGGGGCAAAAAATATTTGCGTCTTTAAGCAACTTGGATCAAGATTCACAGCAAGGTTGGATGTATTCCAGCCTTGGATATATTCAAGATTACAAGAGTGCAGCATATTTTATACCTTATGATAAAATGATAATATGCCATATTATATAGATGAAATACAGCTTGTAAAAAGGTTTCCTGGTCTTTTAATTTGATGATAACTTAAAGAATTGACTTCCAGAAGACTTGCAGTTTTATGCACGTTGATTTCATAGTGTTTGGATGTTTACCTTGCTGAATAATTGGGCATGATCTGTAAATTTTGTTCATCCATCTAGCTAGCTTTCGAGCCAGCCCAACTAGCAATGGATAGCTTGGCCACTGTCATCTTGGCACTGATAACCTCAAGACTGGATTACTGCAATGTGCTTTATGTGGGACTTTCCTTGGGCTTAACCTGGAAGCTGCAGCTGGTGCAGAATGCAGCAGCTAGGTTGTTGACTGGGGCATCCCGTCAACACCTCTACTGAGGGAGCTGCATTGGCTGCCAATAAGCTATCAGGTTCAGTTCCAGGTTTTGTTTTTAGCATTTCATTTAAAGCCCTAAACAATTTGGTTAGCTAAAGTACCACCTTGCCCATATATCTCTGCCTGGGAATTGCAATTTTCAGTTGGAGTATGCTGGAGTGTACAGCATGCCCCAGAGGTGTGCTTAGTTTGTACTAGAAACAGGACTGTTAGTGTTGCAGTTTCAGCCTTTTAGAATCAATTACCAGCTGAAATTAGACAAGTGCTTAGCATCTTGTTTTTTTAGGAGGCTACTGAAGATGTTTTTAAGAAGACTTTCCCTGAAGTGTGGCCCAGTCATTCTATTATGTGTAGAAATAGTTTTGCAATTTTTAGAGTTTGTAGAAATGGTTTTATTGTTTTTGGCTTCAGGCTGTGAAGGGGTTTATGAATCCGTAAAATAAATAGACTGGAGATGTTCTCCAAGGTTTCAGATAGGAGCCTTTTCCAAGCCTTCCTTGAGATACTAGGGATTAAACCTGGGATTTCTGCATGCAAATTGATTCTCATACCTTTATTTATATATTTATTAAATTTATATCACACCCTTTCTCTCAAAAAGGAGTGCAGGTCCATTTAGATCACTGTCTGTCTTCTAAATATTATACAATCCCTGATACTAGAAGGTCTAGACTTTTGTTAGTCATTGGGGTTTCTTTTCTCAGCAAGGAGTGTTGGTATTTTTTTCAGTTTCCATGCAGCTGCCACTAATTTTCTGTTGCTCCCTTCTTACCAGCAAGACAACATGCAAGTTCCCAGGTAACAGTAAACCACAGTTTATCATTACACAAAAGAACCTTGTGCCCAAACACTCTTTTCTCCCTCACATCAGTTAATTACTTCCTCTTTCATGTAAATCATAAGTTGTTGTATTGAAACTGACAAACTATGTTCATTCATGTCTTCCAGACCAGTTGTGGCTTGAAATCAATGTTTAGAGAGCAAATGGAGTTTGCTGGTTTGGATATAATGTCAAACTCTAGCTTTCATGCAAGAGGAAATAACTCATTGAAATGAAGCATGTGAGCATAAGGCAGTGATGAACATATTAGACAGCAAAAGTCACAATACATTTATTTGGGAGACTTAACTGCTTCCATCTATTGCAAAAACTTGCAGTTTATTCTTACTTTCTGCTCCTAACAGTTACCAATCCATGTCCCCTTGCCCCTTGGTTGTTAACTTTTCTTGGAAACCTTTCATAAAACGCATCCTTATATAATATATAATATATAAATATTATTCTCTCCATTTCTCTTACATCAGAACTTCAGTTTTCATGTGCATGCACTCTATTTTTCTTTCTAATATTTCTTTTACTACTGACTTTTCATTTTTGAAGAACTACATCTGTCTTTAGAGATTAATTTTATAGCTCATCATTCAAGTGTATTTCTGTGTGCTTTTGTGCTGCAGTGAATTGCTTCTAACTTTCATTTCCCCATTGCATCTGTTACATGAATTGGCTAGATTGTCTTTGGTAGGCAATAAAGAAATCTCTAGATTCTCATATCTATAAAAGAACCAGTTTCGTTTGGAGAGTAGAACAAGTGTAGACTGACCTGGCACAATTTTAACAAATGATCTGTGAAAAAATAAACAGTGATTTGCTCCAGGTCTCACTGGAACTGAAAAGACATTTGAAAGCTTCATATAATTGCATTTTTGGTTCAGATCCAATGGTGGGTATTAAAAGCTTTTCATGCTTTTGTGAACTGCCTTTGTATAGTGGGAAAGGGCTACATATTCAAGCAGCTATGCTCTCAGTTTGTCTCAGCCTGATGTCTTCATCACATAATAAAGGCTTTTCTTAGTTCCAAATATGTACGTTTTCTCTAGTTTGGAAAAGACAGAAATTTTATAATTGAGGCCTTTGTATCTTGTCACAATGCAATTGATTACAATTTACCTGAGACTGCAGTGTAATTCCAGAAATTCATTGTGGATCTGTACTCATCTAATTTTTCTGAGACATACAATCTTCCTGTTGTATTTTTATTTTTTAATCCCGGCCTTTCCTCCAGAAAGAGCCCATAGTGGCAAACAAATGCTAAAATACTAATAACAGCTTAAAACATTTAAAGCAAAACATCTTTCAAAAATTCTTTTTTAAAAAAATATTTAAAATCATCTTTAAAAACATCTTAAAAATAATTCCAACACTGATGCAGACTGTATGCACTTCCTGTTTCTAGCAGAAGCCATCTGTTTAGACTACTTGACAATCAAAACTTCCTTTCCCTCTTCTCAGTTGACTGTACAGAGTGCTGATTGGTTGGTCTTTATGGGAAGCCCCAGCCCTGCAATGATAAGTGCAAGGCACCATTTTGGGGGTGGCGTGTGCCTCTGAGGGATGGGGAGAGTACAACTCTCATGAGATCAGCTGAGTTCTCAGGAGGCCTCACAAGAGGCAAGAAAGGAGAGGGGCAGGCAAGCCTATTTAATGTTGGAAGTGGAACAACAGCAACTCCTGTTTGGGTTCTTTTGTTTGTATTCCAGAAGGAAGATCTAGTTAGGGTCCTCTAGTTGGCTAGGCTTGCCTACCTTTACCTGTGCTCTTCTCTACCTAACTTCCTTCCGTTGTAAATTGATATGCTCAGGGAAGCTGACCTGCCCCTCCTTCCTTTGTCTTCTTCGACTGTCCAAAGAGAGAGGAGACATCTTTGTCTTTGCCTTCTCTCCTGAGCCATGAGGGCAATACCCAAGTCTGGGCATTTTGCCTCCAACTTAGTTAGTTAGAACTAGGTATGTCTTTTCTGTCTATTCTGTATTTCTATAAATAAAGTATCATGTTCTTATTTTACTAAGTCTTAAGTCTCAGTGATCTAAATGCAGGGTAAAAGCCTGCCTCTTAGGTAAACACACACACTGGCACACACGCAGCTCAGACACTGAGTATCTCTGCATAAATATTTTCATAACATGTAAGGCCTCACCTCATGTGTAGCCTGCTGGAGTTCAAAGATGCTGACCAACACTCACTGGTGCTTCCCCATCCCCAGCTGCTTGATAAGCGGGGGAAATGTTTCCTCATCATCGAGCTGAGAGAAGAAAGATCCTCGCCCTAATGACATGCCAACCCCTCTAGCTTGTTGTAATCAATAAAGTTGTGGGTTTGATTTCACCCAGACAAACCACTGTCTTGTCCATTTGTTTTTGGAACCTAGAAATGCAACATGCACCTGCAACACAAGGCTGAGCCCCACAATGGTAAGCACATTTCACCATTTGCAGGGTGGTTCGTCTCTCTGACAACAGCGGATTGGGGAACTGCTCTCCTGCCCATGGAAACTCTTGCAAGGTCATCTGAGATCTTGGAAGGCCTTGCGAGAGGCAAGGAAAGGGCAGACAAACCTATCTAAGGTCTCATCCCATCTGTAGCTGGTCCCTTTTTCCTTTAAAATGGCTTACCCACCCTGGCGTCCCTCAGTTTTAGTGCTGTACTAAGCTTATTTGGGTCACTGGTTGATGAGGCCAGATAGAAAGTTTTCCTCTCAACCTAATCTGTCTCCTGGTCAAGCAGGTTTTTTCACCTATCCCTCATTGTTTGCTTAACAATGTTAGGCATTGCAATCTTCTCTGTCACAACTTTAGCTGAAATGGCATTGTTTAGGATCAGACATAAAGGGGGACCCACTGTAAGGAGTCCAGTGGGGGAGATATATGAGGAGCACCCCTAGCTTGGGTGGGCCAGATATATGGCGTACATCCTAACCCATTGGTTTTCCATAGGGAGTGGCACCTGCCTGGGGTCCAAACATGCTGGCCAACTCCCATGAGTGCGTCTCCCCTCCCCCAGCTGTTTCAGGGGTGGGAAAAACATTCGCTCTGTACCAGGCTGTGGGAAGAAAGATCCTTACCCTACTGCCATGCCAATCATGCTGGCTTGCTGTAATCAATAAAGTTGTGGCCTACTCATACAAACCACTGTCTTGTCAATTTATTTCTGGGAGACACAGCATGCAGGAGAAAAAAGAGGGGGGAGATCCCAAGATGCTGGAAAAAGGGAATTCTTGAAATGAAAATCCAAATAGGTATTATTAAAAAGAAAGCCCAACGCGTTTCAGCCACTCAGTGACTTGGCCTTCGTCAGGGCATGAACAGCTCTAAAAAGTTTATCTTCAACAATTATGTACGCACAAATGTGCATAGAATTTCTGCACTGATTCTGTGCAACTGAATAATGACCATGATGAATAATGAGACACAGCATGCACCTGCCACAGAATCACAAAGCCACTTCCCTTTCTCCTACTCAGATCAGTGGATTATCTTCTTCTTTTTTAAAGAGTTGGATACACATTTAAGTGTATAAAGATATCAGGCACCTGAAAAACTTTTTTTGAATAGTCCAAAGCTTGCCTTGATCAACACTGGATTTACATAAGCAAAGGTGTGTGAGCAGAACTCACTCTGCAGCAGAGAAAAATAAGTAACTCCTCAAAGTAAGTAAATTAGGCATCTGCTGCCATAAAGCTTTGAGAACGACATTTTCAGAAAGTCATGGATTGAAGCCAAAGTTGCTCTTCTTTTTACCAGAACAGCTCTTATTTTCTTAGGGGATGATCATTTGTGAGCAAAAAGTGATCCCCAACCCAACAAGAATTCCTCTGTTTTATCTGGCTCTTGTGGAAGACTTTACACAAGCTTATTCATGGGACCTTTTATATGCCCACAACAGGTTATATAGCACTGTTTCTTATATTGTACTGCACGCCTGATACATTGCGGCAGTGCCCTTTCAGAAGTCTTCCACTAGCTCTAGCACACAAGGTTAACCTAACAGCACTAATGCATTTTCTTCTGTTGCTCACAATTCTTTGAAACCAAGCCAGTGTGTTGGTTGAAGGGTGTTTAGTTCTATATTGATATTTGTAGTACATGGTTTTAGTGTTGTTCTCGTTTTTAGTTATTTAAAATATCACTATACACCTACTGAAAAAAAGCTACTTTTAAGCTACTTTAAAAAATATATTGGTTTTAAAGTAACAAGAACACATTCCAGATTCTGTGCACACAGGTTCTTTTCTTTGAAAAGAAGTTCTGCAGATATTTTTGGGCATTTTATTAGCATTCCTGTACTCATAAAAAAGAGAACAGGTAAGGCCGTCGGTGCATGGGACTCAGTGTACATTTCCGATTCCCTATGTTCATATCAGAGGCACTGCAATACAGGGCCATGCCTCACAGCTGGGAATTGTGTGCCTGGATAGCTAGGGGAAAATGAGCACTGTTCTGACCTACCTGTCACTCTTAATTTTGGCTTGTTCTGTTTGTATTACTTATTATTTTCTTAAGGTTTATAGTCTCAGTATGTGAATTATATACTGCTTGCAAAAAAGAAATTTTGTAGATAGTGTATATTAGATTATTTTCACAATGCACCATTTAGGCTAGTCTATTTCATTCTGCAGAAGTATAGATTTGTCATCAAAATGTATTATTTAAGGAACAGCCTCTACAATTCAAATGGTATTTTAGGATGCTATGCATGTTGTTATTACGATTTATAGTGCACACAGATAATTGAGCCTAATAGCTCTTGTGTCACCATTTTTATTTGATATTTACACAATTCTCTCCTGTTGCTTCTGAAGAAAGACAACTGTACACACCATATTGGATGATACTACAAGTAAATAGCAGTAGAAAAAAACACAGCATAAAAATACAGTATTGATAAATTTTGATCCATGCCATGATCCAGAATAGAGCCAAAAGTATACATGTACTGAAGAAACCTATGTGTAAATCCGTATCTTTATTTTGAATCACACCTGTTTTCTAGTCTAATCCAGCAGCATTAGATGATCGTCAGTTAGTGCCTATCAGCTATTTTCAGGGGAAACGTTTTTGTCTCTTTTAAGCTATCTGATCACCTGGCCATTGTCCTGCATTGACAGGTGCAGATGCGCCATATGTACCTGTCATGGGAAGCATATGTTTTGTTAACGTCTTCTTTAAAGGATGTTTTCTTTCTGGAGGTGATGAGATCCCTGATCACTTTCTTTAGATTAGTTCCTATGGGTTGTATCCACCTACTTGGAGTACACCCATTAAAAGTAACTTAAGCTAGTCATATTCATTAACATCAATGGGTCTACTCTGAGGAAGACTAGCATTGGATATAACCCAGTGAATTTAGTCATATGAGATATTTTAAGGTAGATAATACTCAAGTCTTCTGGAGACATCTTTCCATTTCCTCTTTCTATTTCAGACTTCATCCTACAAACCTCTAACTTCCTGTTGAGTAGCATTATTTCAAACACTAAAGTAATCATGTGTAATACTGTTTGTTTACTCCTCATCAGTGAGCATCCTAAACAATTTATCTCTCCTGCTACTCTAGAATTCAAGAAAATGGTGTTCAAGCCTGGAGGCATGACTTCTAGGAAGGCTTGTGGAGATACCTGGTGGTAGGTTCTCCTTCCCCTCCGGCTTTCCAAAGTGAAAGGCAAAGTGAACAATCTTTCCCAGTTCCCTTGCAATAGTGGTGTGCAATTGGCTTTCCTTGTCTTTAGAAGTCAAAGTTTAACAAAAATGTGACTGCAATGCAACCTAATTCCTATGCTGCATTTAATACACACACAACAAGAAAGAGGGAGTGATTCCCAGAAGGGTTGTCTGAAGAGTAAAAGCAGCCCTGCAGTGTCTGAAGAGCTGCATGAAACTGGGCTTTGTATGCTCTCTGTTGATTTTGCCCTGCTATGTGGATCGGGTGAAACTGAGCAATTGTTGAATCAGTGCCTGGTGGCAGTAATGGGTTGAATGGGGACCAGTAAACTGAAGTTATATCCCAATAAGATGGAGGTACTCTGGTGTTTCCTGGGTCCAGGAAATAGGAAGCTGGAGAGCAACCAAGAGGTCTTCTGTATCTTTAAAAGTTGTGCAGGGGGAAGGGAGAATTCCACCTTGTGGGTTTTCTCATTACACTGTTGCAAGAACACCTGCACTTGGCTGACTTTCTCTTCTCCTAAAGATACAGGATCAGTCTCAGGCCATGAACCTGGCGACCCTATTTCTGAATGATGCCATTTCTGATGTTAGATTTGTGTCCATTTATTCTTTTGCATAGAGTCTGACCTGTTTGTTGCATGCGGAAAGCAAAAGAATTGCTGGGAAATGTTGGAAGATGAGCAGGTGAATGAGCCTCTTATATTGTGGCTGTTATTATTTAGTCATGTAATAATGTTGTCAGGTGGTTGTAGGGACAGGGCTGGCATCTGGGTTTGTTACAAGGTATGGACTTTGTGTTTATATCTCTATTTTCTGGCTGGTTGTTGCTAATGAGTAGCTGATTTAGATTAGGATGCTGTCTATAAACAGAGAGGGGCTTTTAACAGAGAAGTATCATTGTCAAGGATGGACTGTAGATCGTTGATGAGATGCTGGAGTAGTTTTTGCTGGAACTGTAGGTGACAACTGAGTTATAATGCTGGTTGCACTGTAAGTATAATAATGGCTTAAAAGTGTAGTCTGAATCAGCTCGGTGAGTAGCGACAGATCAGCTAAGAGACTTGATCAGTGGGTTATAAATCAGTGTTTACTAGACATAAATCATGGTTACATTCTAGAGCAACAGAGTTCCCTGCAGCAATATGGTTGCCAACAGTATGAAGCTTGGGAAGGGAGAGGAGGAAGAAAGAAGTAGAGCAGAAAGGTAAGGCTAAAGAGACAGGAAGAAGCAAAGCAGTTTTCTCCCACATTCCCTCCCATCTCAACAAAACATAGATTAAACCTTTGGGTCCAGGTTTCAGACTACATCTTCCAACAAAATGTTTATCTGCTTTTTGTGCAAGCCCTGAGCAGAACATCCAAATGATGTGTTCAGAGAGTCTGGTGACATTACTAGCTAGCTATAATATCTGGTAGGCTCTATACAGTTAGTAGGAGTTAAACACTATTGTACAAATGTCATTAATGGTTCATACTCCTGTCTTGTAATCTACTATGGTGTCTAGTCAGGGATGTGTGAAATTTGTCCAAGCAGAAATTCAGTTTGAGAGCATACCTATGGGTACTCATGGAACCCTTTAACAAAAATAGCTGTGAAACTGATTAGATCAAAATCTGCTTGCAATTTGATGTAAATCAATTTATAACTCCAGTAGTTTTGATTAGTCTAGGGAAAGTAGGTACATATATTATGTGAGGTTTGTACAACCAGGAGAATGAGCCAGGAGGCTTTTTTCCCATAGTAAGACCCTCCCTTCGATTAGTAGTGATTGCTGAAACTGTCAAGTCTTTCCTGGAAATAATCTGGGGAAAATGGATTATTCTTCTAGATGTCTGAAAAAAATAAGCCAAACAGGGCTGAGCCAGAATACACCCCTCCCATTTCACTGTCCCATTTGTGGATGCATTTTGGCAATAGGGAAGGAATGGGAGTATCTTGCTAGTAGTGCTAGCAATCTGAGCTCTTCTCAATGGTTATCTCTTGGAAGGTAGGAATGTGATTTGCTGTGGTGTATCCAATGGACCATTACTATATCCCTGTCCATAGCAGTTTGTGTTTTGTTAAACTATGTTTCTTTCTTTCTGATCTGAAAAAAGTATGTCATTGATTTCATCTCCTGCAATATTATTTACAGTACTCTTGATGCTATCTCCATATGTTTCCTGATTGTTCTTATTCACAAGTTAATGAATCAGGTATTGCCCATCAAGTAGCCATCTGCCCTCAGGGTCCCCCCCCAAAATAAATGAGGCTTAAACCAAATTTTGTTTTAGTATTTTGCTATGATATGATAATAAAATGAATGCAATGATGAGTGAAAAGGATAGGTCCCCCCTGCAAATTAAGCAAGCCTTCCTTTTTTAAAAAAGTGAACCAAAAAGTGATAATGCTGGATGCATTTCTTTTAATCTTCTACTTCGATCCCCCTCTCCGCCTCCCACACCTCACCTCTGTGTGCTCAGACTTCAGGCAACAGACTTCTAAACAGCTTTTGTTAAGCAAATGTGTGAGCCATTTCATGGATTGGATTAGCAAAACATAGAAATTATCATTAGTGAAATAAAGCTATTGTTATAAATGGCTCAGTTCATTAAATATGTTATAACGTTTGTTAACTGACCCTCCGTGGTGCAGAGTGGTAAGCGGCGGTAACAAAAAGATTGGACATGTTAAACCAAGCGGTTGAAGCAGTCACGGTGAAGGGGGAGGACCGCAGAGAGCATAGGAGTGGCAATAGTTATCTTCAGGCCCCCATGCGAGAAGTCCTTGACGGACAAGGGGGTATGGCATATGTCTACGTCCCCTTCACGACCTCTGACCTGTTTAATTGGAAAAACCAAACACCCCCTTTGAAAGAAGACCGTGGGAAAGCGTATGATTTGTGGCAGTGAATATTTATTAGTCATCACCCCAGCTGGGCAGATATCCAAACACTGATGAATATTTTGTTAACTTCGGAAGAAAAAAGTTTGGTTATGGGACAGGCTCGCAGACTTGCCGAAACAGAGAGAGCAGCAGCAGGAGCACATGCACAGCCCCTTGCTCTTATCTTGCCTGAAAGAGACTTAGGTTGGGATGCTGCACCCGGTGGTAGCACTGAAATTGAGAACTACCGGCGTCTCATTCTTCATGGGTTGCAGAACGCCATACCCAAGCCCACTAATATGGCCAAATTGTATGAAGTCAGACAAGACAAAGATGAAGATCCCTCCTCTTTCCTTGTGCGACTGCAGGACACTATGAGGAAATATACCCCCCTTGACCCTATTGGTGCTGACAATCAGAGACTCTTAGTTACACTCTTCATAGGACAGAGCGCTCAAGATATTAGAAAGAAGCTGCAGAAGGTTGAGGGAGCTATGGGAATGAGCATGAGTCAATTAATGGACATTGCTTACAAAGTGTTTGTGAATAGAGAAGAGAGAGAGAAGAAGGAGGATCAGCGTATGTTTAAAAGACAGTGTGCGGTAATGGCCGCTGCCTTGCAAGGAGACGGGAATAAGAGAAGAGGAGAACAAGGCAGGGGACAATGCCCCAGAAGAAGGCTGGATAAGGATCAGTGTGCCAAGTGTCTTAAAAAGGGACACTGGGCCAAGGATTGCAAAAATGAAGAAAGGCAGAAACCCATAGCCCCCCTCCTTCCAGCTTTTGCGGAAGAAGATTCTGAATGAAGGTGGTCGGGCATACAAGGTAGTGATCCGGGAGAGCTGCTTATTCCCATAATAGTGGCAAATAAAACATTAAAAGCCCTTGTTGACACCGGAGCTACCTATTCCATGCTTCCCGGGGCGGCACCCCACCACTTGAGCCCCAATTACAGAACCATTTTAGGTGTAACAGGAGATAAGCAAAGATTACCCTTAACAAAAGCAATAGGAATACAAGCGGGAAGGCAAGTCTTTAAGCATCACTTCCTTGTTTCAGAACAATGCCCCTTACCCATCTTAGGAAGGGATGTCTTGGCAAAATTGCAAGCCACCATTTCTTTTAAGAAACACTGTCTTGTTATTACCATTCCTAAGGCAATGGAAGCCGCATACCAGATGGCAATCTTATACCAGAGAGATGAGCGCCCCATTTATGATGATATAAGAAGAAATAAGAATATAAACCCTACAGTATGGGCTGCAGAAGGGAACCCAGCCAGAGCTAAATTTGCTGAGCCTGTGAAGGTTCAACTAAAGCCAGGAGCAAAGCCCACCCCTGTTAAACAGTTTCCATTAAGAAGAGATGTGTGGGAAGGTCTCACTGTGCTCATACAGCAGTTTCTTAGAGACAAGTGGATACGTCCAGCCACATCTCCCCATAATACCCCAATCTTTGGGATTAAGAAACCTGGCCAACCAGGCAAATATAGGTTCCTACAAGACTTGCAGGTTGTCAACAAGCAAGTACAAGAAGATGTTCCTGTAGTTCCTAATCCACACACACTCCTCTCTGGAGTCCCAGCTGAGGCAGCAGTATTCACTGTGATAGACTTAAAAGATGCCTTTTTCAGCATTCCCATACACCCTGAGAGCCAAGATTTGTTTGCCTTTGGATACGTCCAGCCCCATCTCCCCTGGAGATGCTGGAGGGTATAGGAGGTGTGGTGGGGTCGTCTCTGCAGGGCTGAGTTGCAATGGTAGTGGTAAGCTTGGTGGCATACTGAGAGGTCTATCTATCTCTATAAGTGGTGGAGGGGCTGAAGGTGGGCTGGTGGGCCTTGACCTGTCCTCATCCAGTGGTTGCCTATACGGCGGCGGTTGCCTGTACGATGGTGGGGTGCTGGGCAAAGCTTCATCGTCCTCTGTTTGCGGCAGCACTGGTTTGACTGGCCTAGAGATGGGGCCCCTTTGCATCATGACTCTCATCACGATTGGAGAGGGCGGATCTCGGTCCAATTCTTGCCACATCAAGGCATACTGGATGGAATCATGCTGTTTTTGGTCTGTGAGCACCTTTAAGACGTTAACTATTGCTTGGAACTGGAAGGTGCCTTCTGGTGGCCACCCAGTTCCCAAAGTGGGCCACAGTCTCTGGCAATAGAATATTAACTTGTCTCTTTCTAATGGGTATTGGGTTTCTGCCTGTATGATATTGAACCTTTTGAGGACAAGCTGCAGTGGGGTGTCCTGTTGTTGACTCTTCCCTAGCCTCCTGTTCCTGGCCTTGGAACCAGCTTACCTTTTCTTTTCATGACCCTTATAAGCATACCAGATACGCAGGATATGATACATGGTAAACACATAAGGATGAGGAATACAATGCCGCCAATAACAAATAGATGTTTCAGCCAGGCCCAGTTTGGCAGCCAACTAATAAGCCAGTCCCAATTTAGGCCCTTCCACTGTTGATTGCCCACATATGCTGTCACTTCTGCATGATCCACTAATTGATTAATTACCTGTGATTCATCTCCAATTTCAACACAGCACTCACTGCTAGTGTTTAAAGTAGCGCAGAGCCCACCTGAGCTGGCGAGTAACAGGTCAAGACCTTGTTGGTGTATGACCAATCTCTTACGTATCTGCTCAGTTTCCTGCGTTAAGGTGCATATTGCTTCGCCAGTAGCATTTGTAACTACTTCTACTACAGCTTGTAATCTTAACAGGCCGTTAGTCATGGATCTAGCTCCGACAATTCCTATGCTACTCCATGTTAGTGGTTCATAATAATCGATCAGATCTTGGGGAGTCCAAATTTTACTTCCCCAATTGTGGCCTCCTGCATGTAACGCATACCTCTTATCTCTGGTGTTGGTGTATAAAGGCCTGAAGATGTGTTGTCCTTTTGGCTTTATATTAACATTAGGTATCAGGTAGGCAACATAACAACTCCCTTTCCATTTGGGGGGCAAGCAAGTATATGCAGTTGTTCCACAAACAAACCAGTGATGTTTAAGTGCACATTTACCCACGGGCCATATCTGTGACTGGTGGGCTTGCATGGTTCCATTCAAGTGGGACTGAAAACCATGCTGCGGGGCGAAGTACCAGCTCATGAACAATGGCTCAGTGTAGATAGGGCCACTAGCATTGCATCTGGTTACCCCTGGGGCTGTGGGCACACAGGTGTCTCTCCCTCTTCCTTTCCGATTTTTGACATACCAAGAGTCGGAAGCTATGTACACTTCAGACCAAGCTTGAGGCTGATCTCCTTTGTACCATCTAAGTATAGTGGTTTGGTCTGGGATGTTGGTGGTCCAGCTGTTAGCACGACATAAGGTTAAACCATACCATTGCCAATAGTCATCTAATCCTGCATGGCCACAATGACAAGGGGGATTTTTCTGGAAAGTGTACTTCATGCCCTGTGGAGTGCAATTGCATCTGGTGTTATTTACATGGGTGTCATTGTACTGTAAATTAAGACAAGGGATTCCCTCTGGCCACTTTTGCCATGGGCCTCTTGTGTGTGTGTAGAAACAAGAGGAGTAGCCCAACTGGGGCCCTGTGCCATCATTGTTTTCCCAACACCACAATCCCTTCCTCTTCATGACTTCCACTTGGTCATACCGTGACCAAGTTTGGTTATGTGCTGGGCGATCCACAGCCAACTCAAGGATGGTGAGTGGAAGGGGATACAATGGAATCTGACCATGGTGTATTTGCAAGGGAGCACATACCCAACACTTAGAGAGCTTGAACTGGACCACGATGTCCTGTACCAGCTTAAGGAAGGTATTGGTTTGTGACAGGGACTCATTCTTGATCAAGGGGCGCGTCCATGCCGGAAATAGAATGCATAAAGCAACATAATAAAAACTAAAGCAACATAATAAAAACCATACATGCTATAGTTATGGCTATGCATATGTAATATGGATTAACTATATTCTGAGCTGCGGGGCTAATAACTAAGTCTGGGGTGCTTTGTGGAGACGTAGCTTCAGGCTCAGACCAGGGACTGTCTGCGAAAGCCACTTTTCTTCAGGGGTCTTCTTCCGTCCCTCACCTGTTGGGGAATCCTTGGCTATTCCCGTCCCTGGCTCCTGCACCTCAATAGGTGCTGATGCTTTCTTGATTCTGGTGTGGTGGATCCACTTGGCCTTGCCAGCAATCTTCAGCGCTGCATCCGTTGTTAATAGCACCTGGACCGGTTGGCTCCACTCGGGCTGGGGGGTCTCCTTCTTCCACGTCTTGATCCGGACCCAATCTCCTGGCCTGAAGGGGTGGATAGCGGCGTCCAATGGCAGTCTCTGGAACTCCTGAGAGTATCTATAGAGTTTGGAAAGAACAGACTGCAGGGCAATAACATATTCTTTGATCACAGCATCTCCCACTATTTGATTTATTTCAGTAGGCTGTGTTTTGAGAGCTGCCAGTACTGGCCATCTCCCAAATAAAACTTCAAATGGGGTCAACTTAGTCTGTCCTCTGGGAGTGCAACGAAAAATCGTCAATGCCATGGGTAGGGCGTTTACCCAATTTTGTCCAGTTTCTTGGCAAAGCTTGGTTAATGTGGCTTTCAAGGACCTGTTAGCCCTCTCAACTTGCCCAGCTGATTGCGGCCTCCAGGCCGTATGAAGGCGCCACTGGAATCCCAGGGGATGCTGAAGCTGCTGGACCACTTTAGAAACAAAATGGGGTCCTCTGTCAGAGTCTATTGTTTCAGGGAGAGAATATCGGGGGAAAATTTCTTTTAACAGTATTTTAGCCACTACTGCCGCAGTGGCTTGTCTTGTGGGATAGGCCTCTATCCAGCCAGATAGCTGGTCCACAATCACAAGAAGATATTTGTATCCATTTTTCCTAGGAAGCTCTGAAAAGTCAATCTGGAGTCTCTGGAATGGGTAATACGCCCAAGGGCGGCCTCCCATTGGCACAGGTGCTGTGGGCCCTTTCTGATTTATGGCTGCACAAGTGGTACATTGTGCTGCCGCTCGTGCAGTTTCAACATACAGTCCGGGTGCCATAATTTGCCTAACCAATAAATCTCCTAAAGCGCTTCCTCCTAGGTGCGTGTTCTGGTGTGCTGCCAGTACAACCTGTCTCAAAAGGGGCCGTGGCACTATAACTTGTCCCGTTAGCAGCTTCCACCATCCTTCCGGTGTCAGAGATGCTCCTTTGGTGGCAGCATCCTCTGCTTCAGCGAGTGAGTAGTGAGGCTTCAAAGCATTCAGAGGGGTAAGCTGGAGAGCAACTGTGGGATTTCTTTCAGAGAGGGCTGCTTCCTTTGCCTCTTTATCAGCCAAATTATTCCCTTCCCTTCATCTCTTTTCCTTTTCTGTGCCATGTGCCAAAATATGCATTACAGCCAATTGTTGAGGGAGGGTGACTGCTTTTAAAAGTTTCTTAACAATGTCCAAGTTTTCAATGGTTTTCCCCACACTATTTATGAAACCTCTCTCTTTCCATATCATTGCAAAAGCGTGAATTGTATTGAAAGCATATTTACTGTCTGTATATATGTTGACCTTCTGTCCCTCGAACAGAGAGAGTGCTCTTTCAAGCGCAGTCAACTCAGCTTGTTGTGCAGAATAGCCATCTGGCAATCTTCCACTGGATAATATTTGGCTCCCTTCTATTATGGCAAATCCTGTTCTTCTGTGGCCCTCCACTACTCTGCTACTGCCATCAATGAAAACTTCATGGGCATCAGGGAGTGGCAGGTCAGAGAGGTCATATCAGGGCTTTGTGGCAATTTCAAGAGCATGTTTACAATTATGCAACAGTTGTCCTGGTTGGGGCATCAGGGTTGCAGGGTTTAACGTATTGCAGGTGCTAAGGGTGATTCCCTGTTTCCCAAGAAGTTGTTGCTCAAACATGGTTAGCTGGCTGGGGCTTAAAACTCTGGCTGCATCGGCTCCCATTATTTTCCTCAGGTCATGTGGTCCTAGGATTCAGCTGGACTTCCGACCATAATTTTGTCAGCCTTTTTAAGCAGGATGGAGGCGGCAGCTAGGATTCTTAAACAAGCAGGCCATCCTTGGGCTACAGGGTCTAATTTTGAGGAGTAGTATCCTACAGGTCTCTGTTTGGGCCCCCATTTTTGTGTTAACACTCCGGCTGCTACTCCTTTATTCTCTGAGATATAAAGGCGATATGGTTTGTTGCCATCTGGCAATGCAAGCATAGGTGCTTGGGTTAACAAAGTCTTAAGCGTTTGGAAGGCATGCTGTTGCTCTTTGGTCCAATGCCAGACCTCTTTTAGTTGTTCAGTTTCCAAAGCTTTATAAAGAGGCAGCACTATCCTGGCGTATTCAGGAATCCATGGCCTACAGAAGCCAAACAGTCCTAATACTGTGTGTAACTCTTTCACATTTCTAGGGGAATCCAAGTTACAAATTGCTTCCTTTCGCTCAGGAGACAACATTCTGCCATGGTGGGATATTTTATATCCTAGGTATTTAACTTCATTTTGGCACCACTGTATTTTCTGGTGGCTGGCGCGATACCCTTTTTCAGCCAAATGGTTGAGCAACAAGACGGAGTCCCGCTCACAGGAAGGCCTACAGATCAAAAGGTCATCCACATAGACCAAAAGGACAGTCTCCTTTGGTTGTTGGTGCCATCCCTCTAAGTCTTTGCGCAAGGCCTTAGTAAATTCCGAGGGGCTTCCCACATACCCTTGGGGTAACACGGCCCAAGTCATTTGAGAGGCTTGGCCTGTTTGGGGTTTTTCCCAGGTAAAGGCAAACAAATCTTGGCTCTCAGGGTGTATGGGAATGCTGAAAAAGGCATCTTTTAAGTCTATCACAGTGAATACTGCTGCCTCAGCTGGGACTCCAGAGAGGAGTGTGTGTGGATTAGGAACTACAGGAACATCTTCTTGTACTTGCTTGTTGACAACCTGCAAGTCTTGTAGGAACCTATATTTGCCTGGTTGGCCAGGTTTCTTAATCCCAAAGATTGGGGTATTATGGGGAGATGTGGCTGGACGTATCCACTTGTCTCTAAGAAACTGCTGTATGAGCACAGTGAGACCTTCCCACACATCTCTTCTTAATGGAAACTGTTTAACAGGGGTGGGCTTTGCTCCTGGCTTTAGTCGAACCTTCACAGGCTCAGCAAATTTAGCTCTGGCTGGGTTCCCTTCTGCAGCCCATACTGTAGGGTTTATATTCGTATTTCTTCTTACATCATCACAAATGGGGCGCTCATCTCTCTGGTATAAGATTGCCATCTGGTATGTGGCTTCCATTGCCTTAGGAATGGTAATAACAAGACTGTTTCTTAAAAGAAATGGTGGCTTGCAATTTTGCCAGGACATCCCTTCCTAAGATGGGTAAGGGGCATTGTTCTGAAACAAGGAAGCGATGCTTAAAGACTTGCCTTCCCACTTGTATTCCTATTGCTTTTGTTAAGGGTAATCTTTGCTTATCTCCTGTTACACCTAAAATGGTTCTGTATTTGGGGCTCAAGTGGTGGGGTGCCGCCCCGGGAAGCATGGAATAGGTAGCTCCGGTGTCAACAAGGGCTTTTAATGTTTTATTTGCCACTATTATGGGAATAGGCGGCTCTCCCGGATCACTACCTTGTATGCCCGACCACCTTCATTCAGAATCTTCTTCCGCAAAAGCTGGAAGGAGGGGGGCTATGGGTTTCTGCCTTTCTTCATTTTTGCAATCCTTGGCCCAGTGTCCCTTTTTAAGACACTTGGCACACTGATCCTTATCCAGCCTTCTTCTGGGGCATTGTCCCCTGCCTTGTTCTCCTCTTCTCTTATTCCCGTCTCCTTGCAAGGCAGCGGCCATTACCGCACACTGTCTTTTAAACATACGCTGATCCTCCTTCTCTCTCTCTTCTCTATTCACAAACACTTTGTAAGCAATGTCCATTAATTGACTCATGTTCATTCCCATAGCTCCCTCAACCTTCTGCAGCTTCTTTCTAATATCTTGAGCGCTCTGTCCTATGAAGAGTGTAACTAAGAGTCTCTGATTGTCAGCACCAATAGGGTCAAGGGGGGTATATTTCCTCATAGTGTCCTGCAGTCGCACAAGGAAAGAGGAGGGATCTTCATCTTTGTCTTGTCTGACTTCATACAATTTGGCCATATTAGTGGGCTTGGGTATGGCGTTCTGCAACCCATGAAGAATGAGACGCCGGTAGTTCTCAATTTCAGTGCTACCACCGGGTGCAGCATCCCAACCTAAGTCTCTTTCAGGCAAGATAAGAGCAAGGGGCTGTGCATTTGCTCCTGCTGCTGCTCTCTCTGTTTCGGCAAAATGTGAAATGTAACATATGCTTGCTTTGTGCAAAGTACGGGAATTTCTGTTTATCTGCTTCTTCAGCAATTAGAGATGCTATTACTAGCTTGTAGGACCAAAGGTCAAGGATAAAGGAAGTCTGAAGATGAGAACAGAGAAGTGGAAAATTAAACAGTTTTGGGAAAAGCACCGCATTAGGTATTTTGATTAGTAATGTACTTTGAGCATGTGATGCCTTAATGATTATGAATATGACGCGTTAATAGCCTATAAATATGATGTTTGTTAACTGTTCGGGAGAGCCACTTGATTGGGGCCCTCCCTTTGCAAAGGTAATAAAGGCTAGCTTTTTGCTAACTCGGTCTCGTCTTCAATTCCTAACCGACATCTCTGGGAATTGGGGTTTGCATTGGCAGGCCTTAAACATAAGGCCAGGCCCTTTTGTAACAAGAGCATCACAGGTAAAGGTAGTCAAGCCTATCCATCTGGAGGATCCTAACTCTATTTCCCTTCTGGAACACAAACAAAAGAACAAAACAGGAGTTGCTCTTGCCCCACTTCCAACATTGTTAATATAAATACATTCTTTTCCCACAACTCAAGAAAAAAAATACCTTTTTTTCTTGTGTGCTGCATATTTACTATGATATCTGCTGAATTTTGTGAATGCTTCTGCTTCTGCTTCAAGGGTTTTAGTAGCAGCACTCATATGGGCATGTGGTATCCATAGAGTAGTTAGTGCTTTCAGACTGTAGTTCTATTTTTAATGAAAACATATTTCAGAACATTTTACAAATAGAAGTACATTGCTATAATTTCATTTTTGTGTAAGTATGGGGGCTGAATATTTCATGGAGGGTGTATTGATTGAGGCAAACGTAATGTTTTTTTAACCATTATTGAATCTTGAGTATCAATTACTGTCCTATTGATTCAAGTACATGTTTGTGAGCATCCTTAGACTGATACAGAAATGAACTGGAGTCCAGTGGCCCAAGAATGAACCAGTGATCTTTGCTTGACATCTTATAATCGTGTCCTAATGCTGTACTAAATTTTTGTGATACTTGTTTTTTTATATATGCAAGTTGCTGTTTGAAGGGCAATGCTCCCAGCATAACAGAAACAGCCTCTTGTGGAAAGCAGCTTTTGTGATGGACAATTGCAGCTTCTAGTCTGATACTTTGTCAGAAACTACATTTTTTTTTTGCAGTACATTGTGTTCCAGGTTTCTCTACCATCACCTCCTTTTATCAAAAAACTAAGGAAGAATGCCTTTTAGCTTAAGGGTTATTACCTTTTTTTTTACTTCAAAAAGGGTCTTAGCAGCTAAATACAGGAATTTCTGGTGCAATATGAATTCCTCTGTCAAAGATTTAGGTGAGTTGGTTGATGAGATACATTCTCATGACATGTTTGAAGATCCACCAGATGTGTGTTCCTAAGTCCAACATCAAGTCTGGCAGCCGGCACTGGATGTTCAGCAGCAGATGGGAAAAGCAGAACATCAGGAAGATTATGTTTTCGTAGTAAAGGTTATGGTGATCCCATGTATGCTGGTAGAGCTTCCTGCAGGCCCTAGTACTCTTAATGACTCTTATGATCAGCAAGAAGCCCCTGGGAATGAGGCACTTCCTCCTGATTCCAGGAACTTCAGAGCCTTTGCATCACTGGTTGCCTTATCAGAAAATTGCACTGGTAACACAGAGCAAAAGTCCATGATTCGTTGTGTTCTATCCTCTTGCTTGTTGCTGTTCTGGCTGCGCATTTAACAGAATATGGTCTCTGATGCTGCTATGCGAATAACTCCCAAACCAAATTGCATGCTCAGATTGGTCCATATTTATAGCTTTGTGGATATTGTTTTTGAATAGTTTAAATGTATTGTTCCAACTAGACAAGGGTCCCAAAGTAAAGCGTTTTGAAAATGTAAACTCTCTATGTTCTCTTGAAATGCAGAAGGGCTTTAACTAACAGATGGGGCTTGCTTGGGGCCAAACCAACTGCTGTAGGCAAGAAACAGGGAAAGGAAGTGATGTTGCTTGCTATGCTGTAGTTTTGGAACATTAGAATGCCTTCTAGCGCTGCTTGAGGATATCAGCTAATCACTAAGTGCGTACAGCTAGAAATAAACTTTCTCTGTAGGCATATTATTGTACATAATAATGTATTTTAAGAGATTCTCCCCCCCATTAATCTACATTCCCAAACTTCTTCACAAAACAGAATAACTCATAGTTCATGACATGTCTGTTGCCACTTCTGGCTTGTAAGATACTCCACTGACTCTTTTGCCAGTAGAAAAATCTTCATTTATTAAGTTCTGACTTAAGGTGAAGAATGTTACTGTCCCCTGTTAATGGTTGAATACTGTGCTGGAAATACTGGAATACACAAGAATCTTGAAAAAGTGGCTGAGATCTGAAATGCCACACAGATATTCTGTTTGCGTACAGTGCAGCCCCCATGTCTCCAAATCTTTCTCCTTAAGACTGGGATGCTATGGAGCAGCACCTGTAGCTGCTGCAAGAATGAAAAACTGGCTAACCCCTGTGAACTTGCAGAAGTGCTTTCACTGTGGTCATAGCGACTCTGCATTTCAGCCCTTGTTATGTTGTCTTAGCTGAAATGAGGATGAATGCAGGATGAAAGCAGTGATTCAGCTTTGATGTTGTTACATAATGATAGTGAGTTCAGCTCAAGATCCAGCAGATCCCAGCCCAGCTCTGCCCATCATTCCACCTCCGGATCACCCTGTTTTGGGGTGAGAAACAGCCAGCTTATGTGGTTACACATTTATTATTGTTGTTGTTGTTGTTGTTATTAGCCAGTCAAACCTTGTGGGCATATTAGCCAACATTCTGAGCTTCCTTCCTTCCTTCCTTCCTTCCTTCCTTCCTTCCTTCCTTCCTTCCTTCCTTCCTTCCTTCCTTCCTTCCTTCCTTCCTTCCTTCCTTCCTTCCTTCTTTGATTTATATCCCGCCCTTCCTCCTGGCAGAAGCCCAGGGCGGCAATTATGGATTATTACCATCATCATAATTTCCAATTGCTGACCACAGTGAATATTATTAATATTAAATATTATTTTTATATTTCCCTCACTCACTATTGCTGTTTGCAATCTGCTCCCTATAGGACAGGGTCATTTAAAAACAAACCTTTATTGGCAAAAGCAACTTTTAGGAGCAGCTAGCATGGCGCAGAGTAGTAAGCAGCGGTAACGCAGCCGAAGCTCTGCTCACGGCCGGAGTTCGATTCCAACAGAAGGAGGAAGTCGAATCTCCGGTAAAAGGGGTCGGGGTCCACTCAGCCTTCCATCCATCTGTGGTCGGTAAAATGAGTACCCGGCCTATGCTGGGGGGTAAAGAAAGGCCGGGGAAGGTACTGGCAATCCCACCCCATATATACGGTCTGCCTAGTAAATGTCGCAAGACGTCACCCTAAGAGTCAGAAATGACTTGCACTGTAAGTTCGGGGACACCTTTATTTTTTAACGTTTGTTATGATTTAAAAAAAAACCAAAAAAACCCTGGCATCAGCAAAAGCCGCTAGTGGCCCCGGCATTGCCATCCAGTCCTTGTACAGTGCTAATGATAACATAGAAATTATCATTAGTGAAATAAAGCTATTGTTATAAATGGCTCAGTTCATTAAATATGTTGTAACGTTTGTTAACTGACCCTCCGTGGTGCAGAGTGGTAAGCGGCGGTAACGCAGCTGAAGCTCTGCTCACGGCCGGAGTTCGATTCCAACAGAAGAAGGAAGTGGAATCTCCAGTAAAAGGGGTCGGGGTCCACTCAGCCTTCCATCCATCCGTGGTCGGTAAAATGAGTACCCGGCGTATGCTGGGGGTAAAGAAAGGCCAGGGAAGGAACTGGCAATCCCACCCCATACAAACAGTCTGCCTAGTAAATGTCGCAAGACGTCACCCTAAGAGTCAGAAACTACTCGCACTATAAGTGCGGGGACACCTTTACCTTTTAGCATGAAAACACCTAGAGCTACTCACCTGAAATTTGGCAGTGATAATTCCTTCTATAGGGGCTACCATGAACACAAATTTAATGTCCCTATGTGCGTATTATCTGCTGCCAACCTGTGCCTGCGTGATGCTATCTACACATGTCTAGTATCACAAACCTAATTTTTAAAAACCATCAACTTTTTCAAAATCTGGAAGAAAGGAAAACACTGGAGTATGGCATTACTGAGCACTCAAGTCTTTAATTTTTTGTTGAAAAAGCAAACTTTAAGAGTGGCTAGCATGAAATCCCCTGGCGCTACCTACTTGAAATGTGGCAGGGTTAATCTCCTCTATAGGAGCTACCATGTCCCAAAATTCATGTCCATATGTGCATATTATCTCCATGGTGTTGCCAGCCCTTGCATGCCTAATACTACCTACTTGTGTCTAGTATTGCGAATCTAATTTTTTTAAGAAAACCTCATTTTTTTCAAAATCTTGAAGAACGGAATGGGAAACACAGGAGCATGTGAATTGGCACGATTGAGTGCTCAGTCTTTTAAATTGCTTTTTGAAAAAGCAAAATTTAAACATTGCTAACATGAAAGCCTCTGAAGCTACCCACCTGAAATTTCGCAGGTTTAATTCCCTCTATAGGGGCTACTGTGTCACCAAATTTAATGTGCCTGTGTGAAAAAATAATAATTTAAAAACATTTTAATCTTTAAAGGTGGCTTGCATGAAACCCCCCATCCAGGTGTAGCCACGGTGTACTGCCCCTGGGCAGAGCCGAGACTTGGCCAGCACAGCTGAGGCCAGTGTAAAGCCTGAAAAAGGAGCATTGCAAGGGTGTGTTGGGGGTGGAACCAAGGAGAGAGGAACTTATGCCACTTCCTGGCCCCATTCTCCATCCTGTGGCCCCCAGTTCTGTGATCCAGGAGAAAGGGCAGCAGAAGGAAGCATGCATTTCTTTTCCTTCCATTGAGCTCTGCCAGCACAGCCAGTGTGCTCCCCTCCCCAAGACTCCTGAATGGAGGTAGGATGTGGCGGCTCTTACGATGCCTTCCCATCTGATGGCTCCACTCCTGCCACCTGCTACATGTTGGATTGTGCTCTTAGTGGCAGAACAGAAGCTTTTCATGCAGAAAATCCCAAATTCAGTCCCTAGCATTTCAAGTAAAAGGACTGGTAGTAGAGGCTATTGTAATTGTATATGTTTTTAGTGTTTTATCGTCTGTCTGTTACCTGGGCTCTTCCTGCAAGTAAGGATGGGATCTAAGTTTAAATAAATAACAAGAGTAGTAGTAGTAGTAGTAGTAGTAGTAGTAGTAGTAGTAGTAGTAGTAACAACAACAACAACAACAACAATAGTGTAGTATATACATTGTCAAAATAAATATTTTTCCAGTGCCTCCTAAAGACTTTTTTTAATTCCAGCAGTCATTTTAACTAAATTCTGATTTTCTAATTCATTTATTTGATTTATATCCTGTCCTTCCTCCCAGTAGGAGCCCAGTTAATTTTAACTGATTTGTATTTTCATTGTATTGAGTTTCTGTACACTGCTTTGAGGCAATTGTAATTAAGCAGTATATAAATTGTTGAAATAAATAAGTAGCAGATGAAGGGGAAAAAATTCTTCCTGAGAGCAGCTATCTGTCAGAGTAGACTATTGGATAGATTGACAAAACAGTTTGATCTGGCATTAAGGCAGCTTCTAATGAACAATACATAATTTGAAGATGGACCTTGGGCCTTGTTTGATAGAAAACCCGTAGGGATGCCTACTGGGTGTTCTTTGGTTTCTGCCTTTCTACAGTTGGAGTGGAATCACTGAATTGTGGCAGATTTTATCATATATTTAAGTAGATATCAGTAAGTCCAACTGGGATTAGAATAAAAAAAATCCGTCGGTTCAGGCTTGTATTGTTTGTCTTTTAAGTCTTACCTGTTGGTTTCTGCTGTTTCTTGCCCTCAGTATATGTTTTGTCTTCCCCTGCTGTTTAAAGTTTAAAGTTTAAAAACAAAAAAGCTCCTTGTGTCTTTCCTCCGGTTTTCTCTCGGTGGCAAGGAGCATTCAGCCCCTCCCCACGGCTCCTGGGGCCGTTGGCCTCTTCAGGCTCCCTCCCCAGCCGAATTTGCTACCGTTCCTCCTAGTCAGCAACTCATACTGTCGGCAGCATTAGCCTTAGAGGCGAATTTCACCAGAGCTCGGAACTCAGGCCCACGCCTCGGATTTTCGCGCTCCCTTTCAAGCGGCTTCGTTTTCCCTGCTTCATAGCGGGGAGGGGCAGACGCACAGATGCCATAGCAGGTCGGCGGCAACAGCTTCTAATCTTTCTGCTTTACCTAGCCGCTTATTAGACAGCGTTGTCAATCATTACCAGTGGGAGCCTTCCATTCATATTTTCATTAACCCCGTAAGTCCCGCAGTGTGTGCCCGCTATGGGGAAAGCCACACACAAAACAAAGCACCTCTCAAAGGGGTCGAAAGTGCTTCCCCGCAAGCCAGCGACAGGCGCAGTGCCGGAACTCAGTCCCATCCTGGGATCAGAGCAGGCTCATTCTTCGGGGGATCATTCTGAAACAGTGGTGGCCCGCCCCTCTACCATCAGGCACGAGGTGGCTGAGGCTCAGGTTTTGGCAGGCAGGGTGGCTGCAGAAGGCAGGATTCCTGTTCCACATAAGGGAACCTGTAGAGAAGGTCAAGATTCCTACCACCACTCAAGGGACCAGAGGGACCTGGAACCCCTGTCTGATGGGGAAGGTGGCCAGTCTCACCCTTCCTTAGACGCTATTTTTTTCTAACAACTCCTCGCCCGAGGCCTTCACAGGGTTTTTGGAGGAGCCAATCCCTGACCAACAAATTCATGATGCTGGTGGGCACAGGCTTTATCCATCTCACACTCAAGCTCGCCCTATTCAGCTGCAGCTTTCAGCACATTCAATTCAGCAATTAAAAGAACAGCTTAAGGATGCCCTTTTAATGGATCTGACTAGAGATTTGTCTTCTCAAACTGCATCAGGCTCACAACCCTCAAGGCACCCGAGGGCAAACACACACCCTTCCCCGGGCTGCACATCCCCAGACCCCTATGCTGCATCGCAGGGCAGACACCTTCAGCTCCCAGAACAGGAGCTTATAGACACAGAAAATGACTTGATTGTGTTGGATGAAGAGGAATGGAGTGGGGAATCAGAATCTGAGGAGATTTTATCTACTAGAATATTTCAAGAGGCTCATTTCCTTCCTCTGCTATGCAAAGCGATGGAGGCTCTTACCCTCACCTCTACAGAGGATCCTCCTACTCCACCCTCCTCGAGAGTCTCAGCAGTATGTCCAGATCCAAAGCCTAGGTCTAGAGTATTGAAGCTTCCTTCTCTTCTCCCCAAGGTGCTCAAATCAGAATTTGACATTCCCTTGCAATTCAAAAAATCAGTTTCGGTAGCCAACAAATATTATACACTGGAACAACCGATCATGGATCAGTTGAAAGTCCCGCTCATAGACGCGCCTATAGTCAATCTATTGAACCCATCATTGAATCCCAAAGACTCAGACGCTCACCTTAAGGATCCTACTGAGCACAAGATGGACCAGGGACTTAGAAGAGTGCATGAGGCTAGTGCGCTTTCAATCAGGGCAGCAGCAGCCTCTTCTGTGTTTGCTCGAGCCTCCCTACTGTGGTTGGAAGACCTGCTAGATGGCCCACAGCAGGATGCAGTCCGGATACGCAAATCTCTGCTGAAGGTCTCTCGGGCAGTTACCTTCATGGCAGATGCATCAATGGACGCCATGCAGTTTGCAGCTAGGTCTCTCACTGCAGGGATCTTCACGCGAAGGACCCTTTGGCTTCGACATTGGGATGCAGACCCTGCAGCTCGTTCGAATCTTGCCTCGGAACCCTACGTGGGTGGCAAATTATTTGGGGACACTGCCCTCGCCAACATATTAGAAACCAAGGAAAAGAAAAAGTCCATGCC
This sequence comes from Rhineura floridana, assembly GCF_030035675.1. Taxonomy (NCBI): domain Eukaryota; kingdom Metazoa; phylum Chordata; class Lepidosauria; order Squamata; family Rhineuridae; genus Rhineura; species Rhineura floridana. The sequence continues at coordinate 138,220,481 of NC_084481.1, read as the reverse complement.
ATCCACCAGAAAAAGGGAGGATGGAAGGACCTTTCGCCGCTCATTCCATCCATATCACTTGTCGCAGTCCTTTCGGGGCTCACGTCCCTTTGGAAGACAGAAGGACGCCCGCTCCAGCCATCCCTTCTGGAACAGACAGCGCAACCAACTTAAGTCCCAGCAACACCTCCCAGGTCGATCCAGCCTTGCATCACAGGCACATGGAAACAGAAATCAGTTCTGACGCCTCCACCTCGCCGGTGGGAGGCCGTCTCCAACGCTTTGCTCACCGATGGGAGGACCTATCCTCCAATCGCTGGGTCCTCCGCACTCTTCGATACGGCCTTCGCCTGGAGTTTTCCTCCACCCCCCCGGCGAGATTCCTTCCATCCCCTCTGTCAGCAAATCCACACAAAAGGGGAAAAGTTTTGAGATCAGTTTCCCATCTCCTACGCATGGCAGCTATCGAGGCAGTACCTCCAGGGGAGAGGTTCCTGGGAAACTACTCTCTGTTCTTCACCGTCGACAAAAAAGATGGTTCATCCAGGCCAGTATTAGACCTCAAGACTCTAAATTGCTTCATAAAGTACTGCAAATTTCGGGTGGAGACCTTAATTTCCATCAAAGAAGCGCTGAGGCTAGGGGACTTCCTCTCATCTATCGACCTGAAGGAAGCCTACCTGCACATTCCAATTTTTCCCCCTCACAGAAGGTATCTGCGCTTCGCGGTGGGACAAGACCATTATCAGTTCAGGGCCATGCCCTTTGGCCTGTCGTCCGCTCCCAGGACATTCACCAAGATAGTGGTTACCCTGGTGGCACACCTCAGGACACAGGGGATTCATATTTTTCCTTATCTGGATGATTTTCTGATCCGCTCACCATCGTTACACAAGTCATGGGAGGACCTCCATGTCACCCTGACCTGTCTAAAGGATCACGGTTTCCTGATCAACGAAGCCAAGAGTCATCTCTTTCCATCCAGATGCATCACACATTTGGGAGCGACTATAGACTCTCAAAATGGCCTCATTACGTTATCTTCAGACAGGATCAGCAAGATCCGCAAAGTGGTGTTGCATGTCCTATCCTCCACCTCTACAGACCTGATGGAGTTGGCAGCACTTCTCGGTTTGATGGTATCCACGTTCCAAACAACGCCATGGGCACGTCATCATTCCCGCACTCTTCAGTGGGCGCTGCTGCCATTCCAGAATGACATAGCGTCCAGGCACCACCGCATGGTCGCTCTGTCGCCACAGGTTCGTCAGTCGCTGTTCTGGTGGACCCAAGAGCTCATCCTGATGCGAGGCGTCCCTTTCCAGGATCCACTCCACACCCTGATAACGTCCGATGCCAGCTTATCCGGATGGGGAGCCATCTGCGACGGGCAGATGATTCAAGGCACGTGGTCAGCTCAGGAATCCGCACTGCCGATCAACCTACTTGAACTACGCGCAGTTCATCTGGCCCTCAGGCACTTTGCGAACACCAGACGGTTAGGGGCAGTGCTTGTCAGAATAGACAACGTGTCGGCCAAATCGTATTTAAACCGTCAGGGAGGCACATGCTCCCTCATTCTTCAGAAGGAGGCCTTTCTCCTCTTCCAGTGGGCGGAGCCCAATATCATATCGATAGCGGCAGAATACCTCAAGGGGGAAGACAACAGCCAAGCGGACTGGCTCAGTCGGGAGAAGCTGATTCAAGGAGAACGGAGACTTCACCCACAGTCCTTTCATCAAATAGTGGAACGTTTTGGCCACATTCAAGTAGACCTCTTTGCCACCAGTGCCAACCGGCAGGTGCAGAGGTTCTTCTCCCGATACGCGTCACCAGGCGCGGAAGGGGTAAATGCCTTGACTTCCCAGTGGCCTCCGGGCAGACTATGCATTTCCTCCAATTCCAGTGATTTCCAGGGTACTCAAAAAACTTCGTGCCGAAAGGACAGCACTTCTATTGGTGGCTCCATGGTGGCCAAGGAGACCTTGGTTTCCAGACCTTCTCGACCTGTCGGTGGAACCACCATGGAAGATTCCAGCGCGAACGGACCTGCTCTCTCAGGGACAGCTCCAGCACCCAGACCCAGAGTGGTGGGCACTTCATGTCTGGAACTTGAACGGAAGAGACTCTTGAAAAGAGGCATCTCTCCGCAAGTAGTAGAAACCATGATGGCTTCTAGACGCCCATCCACACTCAGAATTTATGAAAGCACTTGGAAGGCCTTCTCATCCTGGTCGCAGAAACAAGGGGTTCTTCCTCGAAAGGCGGGAGTAAAAGAAATCTTGTCCTTCCTGCAAGATGGCGTATCTTTGGGTCTCAGACCAAACACCCTGAGGCGCCAAGTTTCAGCCTTATCGGCAACCCTCTCCAGATCCCCGGATAAGCCAATCGGATCTCACCCCTTCGTCAAGCGTTTCCTCAGGGGAGCAACGATAACTGCACCTCCTACGGTGCATCGCTACCCAACTTGGGATCTGCATAAGGTTTTGTCAGCCCTTCAAAAACCTCCGTTCGAACCCCTGAGTCAAGTTTCTCTCCGTCTTCTTTCCTTTAAGGTCTTGTTTCTTGTGGCCATTACTTCGGCCCGTCGAGTGTCTGAATTGAATGCCCTGTCTGTCCATAAAAATTTTTGTGTATTCCATAAGGATAGAGTAGTCCTCCGTACTGTCCGTTCCTTTCGTCCCAAAGTGTTGTCTGCCTTCCATTGTCAGCAGGAGCTGGTCTTACCATCCTTCGGTCCAAATCCTGTCCATCCTTTAGAAAAAGCCTGGCACTCTCTTGATGTGAGAAGAGCCCTTAAAGTTTATATTTCCAAGACTAAATCATTTCGGAAAAAAGATAATTTGTTTGTCTCCTTTCACCCAAAATCCATGGGGAATAAAGTCACCACATCTACGCTAGCCAGGTGGATCAAGGCATGCATTTCCTTGGCATATGCCTCTCTAAGATTATCCCGGCCCGCCGGGTTGGTAGCTCATTCTACTAGGGCGGCGGCCATATCAGCGGCCTTTTCCCATAATGCCTCTCTGGGGGAGATATGTAGGGCAGCCGCATGGGCCACTCCCAATACCTTCATTAAACATTATAAAATAGACTCCTATGCTTCAGCCGAGGCAGCCTTTGGTAGGAGGGTGCTACAGCATGTCCTCTCAGATCACTAGTACCCATAGCCCAGCAGTATTCCCACCCTACATGGGTCAGCTTTGGTATGTCCCACCTGATATCATCTTTCCATGCACAGGAGAAGAGACATTTGGTCTTACCGTGAAATCGGTCTTCTCTGTGCATGTCAAAGACGATATCAGGGCCGCTCCCTATGACGGCTGGGCTGCCTGTCCAAGAGCTGTTAGACCTTGAGCAGAGAGTGTATGAGTACTGTTGTCTTGTCTTTTTGTGGTATTATTTCTTTCTGTGGGCTTGTTATTAAAAAACTGCGGACGGAGCAGGCGCAGACTGGGAACGGACCTACAGTAAAACGTCAGCAGTACTCTTTTGCCTTCAACCACTAGGTGGAGCTAGTTACCCACCTGATATCATCTTTGACATGCACAGAGAAGACCGATTTCACGGTAAGACCAAATGTCTCTTTTAATGTACAAACCAAGCAGTGCCAAAAATAATCTTTACAAAAATCCTTTAAGTCATCAAAAAGCCTAACAGAGTGCAGTACTTTCCTTTAGCCTTCTGTAGCACATCATATTTATACCAGGGTGTGTGTGTATTTTACCACAGATATTTGTCACTTCCTTACTTAGATCTGTTTTTTTTACCACAGATATTTGTCAACTGCTTGCTCAGTTCTGAATTAAATTAGCATTTTGATGCTCCAATTCTGACTGAAATTCATACTTCTAAAACATTAGAAGGGTGTGAAGGACTGTAGGAGGACAGAGAGTAGAATGCAATCTTTTTTAAACCATAGAACATTTATTTTCCAACCTAGAAATAAAAAACCCACTAATTTTACTGAATAATGTCTAATCTGATTTCCAAATGAATCAGTGCATTTTGTTAAAGCTATGAATGTTACTTAGCAAAAGGCAAAGATATTTTAAGTGCATTCACATTGCCACAACTATTTATTAGCAATCTCATCATAATACAAGATTTCATTATCTATTGCACACAGCAGAGAAAATTGCTGAACACTAAAATAACAAATGCTCTTTAGTGAGTTTTCAAATACTTTGTTTTCGAGGGAGCATCAGACAAATTTCATATATGCTTTAAGAATCCTAATCATTCAGCTGTTGGCTTTCTGCAAAAAATTACCAGATGCAGTTAGATGTTTTGATGATTTCTAATTGTATTTGCTTATTTATATTCTCCATCTTCAGCCATAAAAAGGGCCTTCAAAGCAACTAACAAAATCTAGAAAAACATTAAATCATACCAAAACAATAAGCAGACAATAAGACAACCGCTCTAATTCCGCACCAGCATTCCAGATTGTAATGTAAAGCAATGCAACCATTAAAATAAGAAAAACCATTAGAGAGAGAAAGCGCCCCTAAACAAGGCTGTTTTCACTTGTCATCTAAACTACGGAATAGGAAGTTGCGATTGCTGGTTCAACTCCTTTGGGACCCAGCAAGCATGGACAATGGGCAGGGATGACAGAAGTTGTAGTCCAACAAGATCTGGAGGGTAGAGGTTCCCCATGCTTGATCTAAATACATTTGCTGTTGTTATGTGCCTCCAAGTTGACTACGACTTATGGCGACCCTATGAATCAGTGTCCTCCAAGAGCATCTGTTATGAATCACTCTGTTCAGATCTTGTCAGTTCAGGTCTGTGGCTTCCTTTATGGAATCAATCCATCTCTTGTTTGGCCTTCCTCTTTTCCTCCTCCCTTCTGTTTTTCCCAGCATTATTGTCTTTTCTAGTGAATTATGCCTTCTCATTATGTGTCCAAAGTATGATAACCTCAGTTTCATCATTTTACCTTCGTGACAGTTCTGGTTTAATTTGTTCTAACACCCAATTATTTGTCTTTTTCGCAGTCCATGGTATCCGCAAAGCTCTCCTCCAACACCACATTTCGAATGAGTTGATTTTTCTCTTATCCTCTTTTTTCACTGTCCAACTTTCACATCCATACATAGAGATGGGGAATACCATGGACTGAATGATCCTGACTTTAGTGTTCAGTGATACATCTTTGCATTCGAAGACCTTTTCTAGTTCTGTCACAGCTGCCCTCCCCAGTCCTAGCCTTCTTCTGATTTCTTGACTATTGTCTCCATTTTGGTTAATGACTGTGCCAAGGTATTGATAATCTTGACAAGTTCATTGTCCTCATTGTCAACTGTAAAGTTCCATAAATCTTCTATTGTCATTACTTTAGTCTTTTTGATGTTCAGCTGTAGTCCTGCTTTTGTGCTTTCCTCTTTGACTTTCATCAGCATTTGTTTCAAATCATTACTGGTTTCTGCTAAGAGTATGGTATCATCTGCATATCTTAAATTATTGATATTTCTCCCTCTAATTTTCACACCTCCTTCATCTTGGTCCAATCCTGCTTTCCATATGATATGTTCTGTGTATAGATTAAATAAATAGGGTGATAAAATACGCCCCTGTCTCACACCCTTTCTGATGGGGAACCAATCGGTTTCTCCATATTCTGTCCTTACAGTAGCCTCTTGTGCACAGTATAGGTTGCGCATCAGGACAATCGGGTGCTGTGGCACCCCCATTTCTTTTAAAGCATTCCATAGTTTTTCATGATCTACACAGTCAAAGGCTTTGCTGTAATCTATAAAGCACAGGGTGATTTTCTTCTTGGTTCCATTTTCCAACGTATGTTTGCGATATGATCTCTGGTGTCTCTTCCCTTTCTAAATCCAGCTTGGACATCTGGCATTTCTCGTTCCGTATATGGTAAGAGCCTTTGTTGTAGAATCTTGAGCATTACTTTACTTGCATGGGACATTAAGGCAATAGTTCAATAATTACTGCATTCCCTGGGATCCCCTTTCTTTGGAATTGGGATGTATATGGAACGCTTCTAGTCTGTGGGCCATTGTTTATTATTATTTATTATTTCGGTCAAAGACCAGCAAATACAAAACAAATAAGACGTAGCCATAAAATACGTATTTACAAAGGCATCTTCCAGTTTACAAGTCTATGTCATTGAGACTGAAACTGGAATGGTTCAATCTGAAAAGACTTTTAAAATATTTACACCTACATTAAAATGTTTACACCAACTTCTTCCCACAGGCCATGGCGGCTACACAAAATTTCGCCACCATATTTGTGACCCATGGCTCACGATTAGCGAGTAAGAGATGAACAGATTTTTCTTCAGTGATTCTGGGCCTTTTGTGCAGACACGGATAGATGAAAGTAATACGAAGATCACAATAGAGAGGGCAATATAGTAGGACATGACCCACCGATTCCACCACCTCGGAATCACAAATGCAAACCCGTTCAGCATAGGGCACTCTCTTGTATCTCCCCTCTAATAACGCTGAGGGAAGTACATTAAATCTTGCAAGAGTAAATGCCTTTCTGTACTTGGGGATGCTCAGATTGGTTAGATAATCCACAGACGTGGAAGCTTTCACACTAAACCAAGTATTGGGGTATGCTGCCCACAAGACTCAAATTATTTTGGAGCTCAATATACCTAATTTGTTGAGAAATGAGTTCTTTACTCTTGTAGTAACCAAGGTCTAACATGGCTTTCAACAAGAAGCCAAGAGATTGCAATTTGATATTCACCACATGTTTCCATTGAGATTGATAAGTGTTGGTGAGTGTTAATGAAGCAAGACCCAGAGGGGAGAAAATGAACTTTAGCCAAAAATTTAACCTGTAAATCCAGGCACGTGACTCTTATCAATAAAGTCCCAACTTCCAGACGTAGAGCTATATTTGGTACACAACTGGGTAAACCAAGAATGCTCCTAATGAACATAGATCGTATGCAATCCAGGGGAGCATAGTTACCCTGAGAGCAGAGCTGTGAGCCATATAATAGCTGAGGAATGACCCTGGCATTAAACACCTGCATAGCCAAGGGGATGTACTGGCCCCCATTGGAAAAGAAAAAAGCAAGTAATGCCCTTACGCTTCTCTGGGCATTTTCAGCCGTATTATTTAATTGGGTTTTCCAAGAGCCAGAGGAGTGGAAAGTAATTCCCAAGTACTTAAAGGTGGAAACTTGTTTGATCGAGTGATTATTTAATAGCAATCAATGTTTAAGCCTTCTTTGAGTAAACACTAAGATCTTAGATTTGTCTTAATTAATTTCCAACTTTTCTATCGTACAGTAGGAACTAAGCGCTCTTAGAAGGCGACGCAAACCCACACTTGTTAAGGACAAAAGGGCAACGTCATCAGCATAGAGCAGGGAAGACAAAGGTCTACCTGCCAGCTTAGGAGGACGGGCATTAACCTCCACTAGATATTTAATTAGGGAGTTGATGTAGAAGTTAAAATAGATGGAGCGAGTCTACATCCCTGCTTAACTCCGTTGTGAGTTGGAATGGGGGCAGTTAGCTGGCCCTCTCGATTACATCTTACCTTCATGCATGTATTTCCATAAAGACTGAATTAAAATCAATAACCGCCTATCAATATTAGACTCCTCCATTTTTCTCCATAGTCTGTTCCTAGGAATCAAGTCAAATGAGGACTTAAAGTCTATAAATGCCGCATATAACGTTCCCCCAGGGGGAGATATATATTTCTCCACAAGATGTTGGAGTACTAGACCCTGGTCAAGAGTGGAACATCCTGCTCTGGAACTGGCTTGTTTGTCGACTACAATCTTTTCATCCTCCAGCCAGTCAAGGAATTTCTAGAGGAGATGGCTAGCATAAAGCTTGCTGATAATACTTAGCAAGTTAATTGGGCGATAGTTAGCTGGATCAGTTCTTTTCCCTTTTTTAAAAATGGGGATTATAATAGCCAGCCTCCAATCCTCGGGTATATAACTGATTGATCAATGTGTGTGAATAAGGCAGCCAGGATCGGTGCCCATCAGTCTATGTTATCCTTAAGCAATTCCGGGGACACGTTGTCACTTCCAGGCGCCTTTCCCGGTTTAAGCTTGCTAATAAGAGAAACAATCTCGGAAATAGAGACTGGGGGCCATTTGGGAAGGGAATTGAGATTACGATTCTTCCCTCTGTGCATTCACTGCTTTGACTCTTAGCAAAAATGGCTCTGAAGTGAGATTCCCAAGCGCATGCTGGAATATGAAAGTCCGTATTGACAGAAGAAGACTGCCCACCCTTGGAGACCAATCTCCAGAAAGTGGCCGAGTCATTTGCTCTGGAAGCTTTTATTAAATTTTGCCATTCCTCTCTCTGGGCTCGCTGCTTTTTTCCCTTAATTAAGTTTTTATAATGCTTCTTAAGCTCAAAGTACTCCAAAGGCAAAGCTGGTAAATCACGGTTTAATTCTTTAAGGTGATACAATCATGGTCAAACCAGGGTTTGGAGCTATAATACAAAGCTCCAAGCCTTCCTAAAACTTTCGGGGACAAATGGTTACAAAAGGCAGGAATAAGTTTCTGAAAGAGATCTACCACTGTTTCTGGGGCCTTAGCCGTTAATATAGACGCTCGCAAACGAAGAGTTTCCTCTGATTGTAAGTGTTTTGCCATATTGTTGGCTAGCTTAGGTGACCATTTTATGCGCACGGCTCTGTGTTCAGCCAGCAAATTCAACATCAGCTCACAGTCCAGCTGAAACGGCTGGTACCCAAGATTGAGAATGAGGGACAAGGGTAAATGATCACTATCACCTCTTGTGCCCACACCGCAATAGGACACCCAATCAAGCAACTTATAGGAGACTATAAAATAATCGATAGTAGAGGCCCCCGAGTTTGTTACAAAAGTGTATTCTCCACGACTATCGCCCGTTGTACTCCCGTTCAGTATCACTAGATCAAGAGAATTTATCATCTGTAAAAGACATAGCCCAGTGAAATTGCATTTCTTATCTTTAGATTGTCTAACGGGGAGGGAGGGAGCCAACTCTACTTTCGGCAGGGCAAGCTGGAAGTGTGAATACAGCGCTTCGTCATTAGGGCCAGTTCTGGCATTAAAATCCCTGGCTACCATGACAAAAGCTTCAGAATGTTCGTTCATCAACTTACTAATAAACTCCTCCAACTTTCTCCAAGTGTCCTTGATCACATATTTCCTATGCAAGGGAGGTAGATAAACATTAATTAGCAACAAGAGGAATAAGGGGAATTTAAGCAGCAGAGCCATCGCTAGGTTGTCCAGTTCCCCGATCCTCCTGGTATGAATTCCAAGTTTAGTCAACACTAAAACAGGTAAACCCCCCTTTGGACGACCCCCCCTGATGCTAGGGGCTGCCTCAACCGAGTATACTGCAAAGTCGCTGAGGACTAATTCTTCTTTAAGCCAAGTCTCTTGAATTAAGATGATGTCTTGATCTTTTATGAAAGCAAGGAAGGTGGGGTCTTGATTCTTATTTGACCAACCGGCAACATTCCAAGACATCATAGATACTTGATCTATCCTCCTAGGGGGATTCTGTCATGTAAAGCGAGGGAATGGATTTCCTGCCACTGCACTCTTAAGGTTGACCCTCTCATCAGGGGATGCTGTTGAAACGCAAAGATCACTTTTTAGATGCTTGTGCTTTACTGCACATTGGGATACATGACAGCCCTTAGGCATCTTCATAGCCTCAGGTGCCTCAATGTCTTCTTCCAGGAGCTCGAACTCATCCATTCTTGGATTCCACCTGCTCACAATAGAGAAAATCCGGCACAGATTTTTGTTTAGATAATCATTCGAGATGGTTAATGGTTCACACATACCGAGTTCCTCCGTTTCCAATCTTCTCATCTCTACCCAGGAGGGCGACAATTTTCTCATAGAGGAATTTCTGTTGTCATGAGTAGATGTCGAGGTACTTGGAGGGCTGCTGCGCACCCAATTACCAGCAACAGAGTTAATTTCGACCGGAATCTGATAAGATCGTTCCCCGAGCTCTCTTTCCTGTACTGGCTTCGGGACCTTCAGTCTAGATTCCTTAGGTACTAAAATGGAATTTTCCCCAAAGACTCTAGGCCCCTCTTTTTGGCACCCATTGTTTCCCAAATAAAGGGTTGTCAAATGTACTTTCAGTGCCTCCAGCCTCGTTATTATCTCCTTTTGGGCCTCTGTTGACAACGCACCAAATGAGTTGATCAAGCAGCACTCTTCCTTGTTGAAGGAGTTTATCTCATTAATGAAAGTATGACTCTTAGTTTCATCCCCCATGTCATTATACGTCTTCGTATGGGAAGAGGCGTCTCGGTCTTTATGTAGTCGGGGGAGCTTTTTGTTGATATCAAGATCTGGTGGGTTCATGTGCCTGTGTATTTCCTTCCTCGCACTATTGCCTATGCAGTTTTGAGAAGAAATATTCAGAGCCAAGGGGGGCACTGCGTTTTCAAAGACTCTTTGGGCAAAAATGCCATGTCTACATAAGGCATCTCTGCAGGCAAATAATGTGGAGGCCAGACTCCACTCCCTGAAAGTAATCATAGCACGCGCCTGGTGATCATTAAAATAAAGATATTCTACCTGGTCTATATCCTGGAGGGAAAACATGCCCAGGAGTACCTCCTTTAAGATAGTCAGCAGGTGTAATTTCCTCTCTTTTTGAGATAGAAAGCCCCTGGGTTTCTGGAAATTACATAACACCAGTTTTTTTCTGTTCAAAATTAAGTTCCAATTTTTATCCATGATATTCTTCACCATGTAGATGTTGGTTTCCGATGGTGTATTAACTAGTGATTCCTGTATGTTCGTTTCCTGAGCAGATGGCATGCAAGGGGAAGCAGGGGGCCAGTAGCAACCCGCATCATTTATAGATCATAAGGTGGTCTTGCCCTTAAGACTTCCCTTATATCCAGAAGCTATGCTGCTAGGACGTGCAGCTCTGTAGGTAGATTCAGGTTCTAGATGCCTGAAGAGTTTCCCAAATTCCACTTTCTTATAAGTTGGGAACTTATAAGAAGCGTTCTTAATATTTTTGCTCTTCTTTGGAGTAATCAATCTCTTTTTCCTGGCAACTTTGTATGTTCCCCTGGAACTTAATACCTTCAAATTGGTTTTGGGGGGGGGCTTATGAGCACTTAGCTGACTTCCCAACCCCTCTGCTGACTGTTTCGGTTTCATGACCGTTAGGGTTTCAATAAGAGTAGTTAAAAGACCATTGCTTTTATCCAAAAAGGATTTGATATGAATGATGTCTTGTGATATCACAAAGAGCCAACCTTCAATTGGAAGCCCCCCCTACATTTGATGAGTCCAACAGCTTGGGGGACATCTGTATATTTATTTTGCTTTTGTGCAAGGTCGACTCTGGCACTTGCTGCAGTAGTCTAGCATTATCCAAATTATCTTGAGTATCCAAAGCAGGAGGGCAGGGTATGACTTCATTTCCTTGAGGCCAAGGTGGCGGACCTGGAAAAGCTGAGAGAGGCAGAGAGGTGTGTGGAGGAGGCCTTCAGGGACGTTATAGCTGTGTCCCACTCCAACGATGATAGCTCTCCTGCTATCATGGACAACGATGGTCTCGGGGAAGGAGAGCATCCAGCTGAGGAAGAGGGAAACGATCCCTTAGAAGGGACCCATTCCTTGGGGGATGAGCAGCTATCCTCTCGTGCCGAGCATATATCTCCAGGGGCTGGAGGGATCCTTGTAGTGGGTGATTCGATCATTAGGAACATAGACAGTGGGGTGTGTGATGGGCGTGTAGACTGCAAGGTGTTTTGCCTGCCTGGTGCGAAGGTTGCGGATATCGCCCGTCGTTTAGATAGTTTGGTAGACAGTGCTGGGAAGGAGTCAGTGGTCGTGGTGCACGTTGGCACCAACGACATAGGGAAATGCAGCCGTGAGGTCCTGGAAGCAAAATTTAGGTTGCTAGGTAGGATGCTGAAAGCCAGGACCTCCAAGGTGGCTTTCTCTGAAATGCTACCGGTTCCACGCGCAGGACCAGCCAGACAGGCCCAGCTTCGCAGTCTCAATGCGTGGATGAGACAATGGTGTCGGGTGGAAGGGTTTGGATTTGTTAGGCACTGGGGAACTTTTTGGGACAAGCCGGGCCTGTACAAAAGGGACGGGCTCCACTTGAACCAGAATGGAACCAGACTGCTGGCACTTAAAATTAAAAAGGTGGCAGAGCAGCTTTTAAACTGACTGAGGGGGGAAACCCGACAGGAGCTGAGAAAGGTCCGGTTCGGAATAAACCTCCCCCCTGGGATAAAAACCAAAGAAATAATGAAATTTTAAAAGGGGTAGGCCTAGAAGTAGGCATTGTGAGAGCAGGGGCACAGGATATCAATTCAGAAGAGCAAAATTACCACAGGCCTAACCACAAGTGCAAAAGACACTTGAAGAGAGACACTGCTTACAAGTGCCTGTACGCTAATGCTAGGAGCCTGCGAACCAAGATGGGAGAACTGGAGTGCTTGGTCTTAGAGGAGAGCATTGATATAGTGAGCATAACGGAGACCTGGTGGAATGGAGAAAACCAGTGGGATACGGTTATCCCTGGATATAAACTATATCGGAAGGACAGGGAAGGACGTATTGGTGGCGGAGTCGCTCTATATTTGAAAGAAGACATTGAATCCAGCAAGCTCAAAACCCCAAAAGAGGCAGACTCCTCCACAGAATCGTTGTGGGTGGTGATACCATGCCCCAGGAGGGACTTAATACTGGGAACGATCTATAATCCCCCTGATCAAAATGCTCAGAGAGACCTTGAGATGAGATATGAAATTGAGGAAGCATCCAAACTAGGAAATGTGGTAGTAATGGGTGACTTCAACTACCCGGACATAGACTGGCTGCATATGTGTTCCAGTCATGACAAAGAAGCAAAGTTTCTAGATATTCTAAATGACTATTCCCTACACCAGTTGGTCATGGAACCGACCAGAGGGACGGCAACCCTGGACTTAATCCTCAGTGGGGACCGGGACCTGGTGCGAGATGTAAGTGTTGTTGAACCGATTGGGAGCAGTGACCACAGTGCTATTAAATTAAACATACATGTAACTGGCCAATTGCCAAGAAAATCCAACACGGTCACATTTGACTTCAAAAGAGGAAACTTCACAAAAATGAGGGGATTGGTAAAAAGAAAGCTGACAAACAAAGTCCAGAGGGTCACATCACTCGAAAATGCTTGGAAGTTGTTTAAAAACACTATATTAGAAGCTCAACTGGAGTGCATACCGCAGACCAGAAAAGGTACTGCCAGGGCCAAGAAGATGCCAGCATGGTTAACGAGCAAAGTCAAGGAAGCTCTTAGAGGCAAAAAGTCTTCCTTCAAAAAATGGAAGTCTTGTCCGAATGAAGAAAATAAAAAAGAACACAAACTCTGGCAAAAGAAATGCAAGAAGACAATAAGAGATGCTAAAAAAGAATTTGAGGAGCACATTGCTAAGAACATAAAAACCAACAACAAAAAATTCTATAAATACATTCAAAGCAGGAGACCATCTAGGGAGACGATTGGACCCTTGGATGATAAGGGAGTCAAAGGTGTACTAAAGAACGAAAAGGAAATTGCAGAGAAGCTAAATGAATTCTTTGCATCTGTCTTCACAGTGGAAGATATAGGGCAGATCCCTGAACCTGAACTAACATTTGCAGGAAGGGATTCCGAGGAACTGAGACAAATAGTGGTAACGAGAGAGGAAGTTCTAAGCTTAATGGACAATATAAAAACTGACAAATCACCAGGCCCGGATGGCATCCACCCGAGAGTTCTCAAAGAACTCAAATGTGAAATTGCTGATCTGCTAACTAAAATATGTATCTTGTCCCTTGGGTCCTCCTCCGTGCCTGAGGACTGGAAAGTGGCAAATGTAACGCCAATCTTCAAAAAGGGATCCAGAGGGGATCCCGGAAATTACAGGCCAGTTAGCTTAACTTCTGTCCCTGGAAAACTGGTAGAAAGTATGATTAAAGCTAGATTAACTAAGCACATAGAAGAACAAGCCTTGCTGAAGCAGAGCCAGCATGGCTTCTGCAAGGGAAAGTCCTGTCTCAGTAACCTATTAGAATTCTTTGAGAGTGTCAACAAATATATAGATAGAGGTGATCCAGTGGACATAGTGTACTTAGACTTTCAAAAAGCGTTTGACAAGGTACCTCACCAAAGGCTTCTGAGGAAGCTTAGCAGTCATGGAATAAGAGGAGAGGTCCTCTTGTGGATAAGAAATTGGTTAAGAAGCAGAAAGCAGAGAGTAGGAATAAACAGACAGTTCTCCCAATGGAGGGCTGTAGAAAGTGGAGTCCCTCAAGGATCGGTATTGGGACCTGTACTTTTCAACTTGTTCATTAATGACCTAGAATTAGGAGTGAGCAGTGAAGTGGCCAAGTTTGCTGATGACACTAAATTGTTCAGGGTTGTTAAAACAAAAAGGGATTGTGAAGAGCTCCCAAAAGACCTCTCCAAACTGAGTGAATGGGCAGAAAAATGGCAAATGCAATTCAATATCAACAAGTGTAAAATTATGCATATTGGAGCAAAAAATCTGAATTTCACATATACGCTCATGGGGTCTGAATTGGCGGTGACCGACCAGGAGACAGACCTCGGGGTTGTAGTGGACAGCACGATGAAACTGTCGACCCAGTGTGCGGCAGCTGTGAAAAAGGCAAATTCCATGCTAGCGATAATTAGGAAAGGTATTGAAAATAAAACATCCGATATCATAATGCCATTGTATAAATCTATGGTGCGGCCACATTTGGAATACTGTGTACAGTTCTGGTCGCCTCATCTCAAAAAGGATATGATAGAGTTGGAAAAGGTTCATAAGAGGGCAACCAGAATGATCAAGGGGATGGAGCGACTCCCTTACGAGGAAAGGTTGCAGCATTTGGGGCTTTTTAGTTTAGAGAAAAGGCGGGTCAGAGGAGACATGATAGAAGTGTATAAAATTATGCATGGCATTGAGAAAGTGGATAGAGAAAAGTTCTTCTCCCTCTCTCATAATACTAGAACTCATGGACATTCAAAGAAGCTGAATGTTGGAAGATTCAGGACAGACAAAAGGAAGTACTTCTTTACTCAGCGCATAGTTAAACTATGGAATTTGCTCCCACAAGATGCAGGAATGGCCACCAGCTTGGACGGCTTTAAAAGAAGATTAGACAACTTCATGGAGGACAGGGCTATCAATGGCTACTAGCCATGATGGCTGTGCTCTGCCACCCTAGTCAGAGGCAGCATGCTTCTGAAAACCAGTTGCCGGAAGCCTCAGGAGGGGAGAGTGTTCTTGCACTCGGGTCCTGGTTGCGTGCTTCCCCCAGGCACCTGGTTGGCCACTGTGAGAACAGGATGCTGGACTAGATGGGCCACTGGCCTGATCCAGCAGGCTCTTCTTATGTTCTTATGTTCTTATGAGTCATATCCTCCACGAGGGCGAATTCGGATGCAAGGTTAATATTACCATCACTATCTTTACAGTCAGCCAAGTTGCCCTTGTTATCCAAAGTCCAATCAAGCCTTGAGCAGTCCTCTTCCCTACACTTCACTTCCCGCGTCTTCATAAGAAACTGGGTAATTTTCATTTGCATGCCTTGCCCTTTTAAGGAGACATCCTGAGATAGGGGGATTCCCAGAGTCCTGTATCCTGTTCTTGTTAGCACCATTCCTTTAAATTTTCTATCTTCTAAGTTTTTTTATATATATATACTTAGCCGCAGATTGCTACAATGTATTTTGCTATCGTATAAATTGTAGCCTGCCAATTTCAGGACCTCTGGAATTGGGACTCTGCAGCTATCTGATCAAGAATTGCCTTTGACAAGCACTTGTTAACGGCGTCAAGAACACATTCTCCAGGCTTCTCTGGTGTGTATCAGTCCGTGGGGCTCCATAGTGATTGCATCTAGACAAACCAGGGTGGGCTTTTTTGTTTCTTTCTCAGAGCTTTCTTGTTCTTTCTTAGCTTACTTGGCTGGGCAGGAATCTCAGCTAGATAACGAGCGGCCAAGGTTTATGGGGAGTGTTGCAATACCTGTTGATATATCAAAAAGCCTTTTAAAGTCTTTTAGAAACACTCACTCCTCAGCTCGCATATATGGCTATCTCTCCTCTTGGGACAGGATGAACCTCCACGATAAGCTAAACTTTCCAGTCTAATTTATTATCCTAAAATAGCATACTGAAAAGAGTGGACTAGAAAATACTCAACAAAGCGAGGGAGCTTAGCCAGAAGGCAGCCAACGCCATCACTCTCTGCACCGGAAGTCGGGCCTTTGTTTAGTTTTCCATTTTTCCTGACAAACATTTTTTGGTCTTTCTCTCTTTTATCTAGAGGCATTGTCTTTTTAAGACCCTCCATGGCGCAGAGTGGTAAGCAGCGGTAACGCAGCTGATGCTCTGCTCATGGCCGGAGTTCGATTCCAACGGAAGGAGGAAGTCGAATCTCCAGTAAAAGGGGTCGAGGTCCACTCAGCCTTCCATCCATCTGTGGTCGGTAAAATGAGTACCCGGCATATGCTGGGGGGTAAAGAAAGGCCGGGGAAGGAACTGGCAATCCCACCCCATATATACGGTCTGCCTAGTACATGTTGCAAGATGTCACCCTAAGAGTCGGAAATGACTCGCACTACAAGTGCGGGGACACCTTTACCTTTATTGTCTTTTTGCATTCTTCCCTGATAACGTCTCTGACTTCACTCCATAGTTCTTCTGGTTCTCTGTCAACTAAGTTTAAAGCCTCAAACCTTTTCCTTATTTGATCTTTATATGCTTCTGGGATTTAAATTGTATTTTGGCATTATGATTGCTTTGTTCTTCTTCTTTAGCTTTACTCTGATTTTTGATACAACCAGTTCATGATATGTACCACAGTCTGCTCCTAGTCTTGTCTTTGCAGAAAGTATGTAACTTCTCCATCTTCTGCTGCCAATTATATAATCAATTTCATTCCTATATTGACCATTTGGTGATGTCCACATGTACAGTCGTCTTTTCAGTTGCTCAAAAAATGTGTTTGTAAGAAACAAATAATTGGCTTCACAGAATTCAATAAGTCTTTCTCCTGCTTCATTCCTGTCTCCTAAGCCCCATTTCCCCACAATTCCTACATACATGGAGTAAATTTTCTGGATTTTGTGGAACAGATTGTTCCATAGGCTGTTCCAGATAAGCTCAAATTCTGGTCCTTCATTCTTTTCACCTTTAAAGGATACACCACAAGCAACAAATTGGGTTGGAACAAAAGTAGAAATTGTGTGAGAAACTGCTCCTCAAACCATATGAAAAGAATGATATGACACCTTGATACAAGGAATTAATGAAAACAATATGTTCATATGCATAGCTCATCAACATACTTATGTGACAAACAGTGATTCCCTACCCCGAACCAAAAACATTTCAGCGTTGCAGGCCATCTTCAGTGGTTTATAAAATTATCAAATGATGTCACAGTGATAACCATACTGTCAAATTACCTATAAAAATGAATCATCAAGTAATACATGATCAGTAAAATATAATGTACATAACCCTAAATGTGAACATTATCAAAAGAGAGACTTGCCAACCACTACTTATAACAATCAAGTTTCTGTTAAAATGCAGTCACGTTGATGTGAAGAACTGATATTGCAAATGGCATTCTTATCATGATAGTGCCCAATCTGCAAATGTAATGCATAACCATTTTAAATATACCAACATTAAAAATAACTGAACATTACTCAGTATGTTTAGGCATTCACCACATATCTTTTGAAATGCCTTCCAAAATTCTTTTTACATAAATCAGCTGCTGGCCACGTAATTAGGCACATTATCTAGTTAATGTAGGGCCCTATTGACACAGTGCTTAACTTAGTCATTGTTTCTACATCTCCATTGTCATCCTTAAAGGACAGTTACTCATTTTTACAGCAACTTGAATTGATTCTGCAACAACTGACCCTCCATCCCAAAGCATTATTATACACTGTGTGAATAAAAAAAGTTGAAAACATGATCAGATGTACATAAACCCAATGACCAAACTGTTGGTGTTGATAAACGGGTATATAATCCTTGTATACCCAATATAGGCAGTTCATCATATAATGATCCAGTTCATCCCTTCATTTAAATCCCCTGGAGATTTTAGTATTCAATGCTAGTCCTACTCAGAGTAAACTCACTGAATTGAATGAACCTGTTAGTCATGTCTATAACTCCAATGGGTTTACTCTGAGTAGGACTAGCATTGAATATCACCCTTTGTATTCAGAGGAATGTATATATCCAATACAGTTTTTTCATTCACAGATATGGACATCAGTGGATCTTGCAGTCATTACCACATTACAAGGGACACACATCCCAAGGACACAAATAGCATGCACCACCTCTTTTGTGTTAGCAGTTGTAAAATTGTTTATTATGTGTACTGTTATTTATGTATTTATTATTAAAATTTTATCTCCCCCTTCCTCCAAGAGGAGCCTGGGGTGGCAAACAAGCGATAAAACACTAAAAAAAATCTTTAAAACATCTTAAAAGCAAAGCATCTTTAAAAAAAATCTTAAAAACAAAACATCTTTAAAAATGTTTTTTTTACAAAAAATCTTTAAAACATATAAAAACAATTCCAACGCAGATGCAGACTGCCATAAGGTCTCTACTTAAAAGGCTTGTTGAAAGAGGAAGGTCTTCAATAGGTACCAAAAAGACAACAGAGAAGACTTGCGGCAAAGGGTTGAAATAAAACACAGACACAATAAACTGGGTTGAACAAAGGGCCACATTATTTAAACTATAAACCAGAACTTTAACTAATCTGCAGAGGAAAACCTAGGTGTGGAACTATCTATAAGCAAGTCTTTTTTTACAGCTCTTGGGAAACCAGCCTCTGCTGGCACAAGTGTAAGCTTTTATCTTACCCCTTATCCCAGCCACACCTTTAGGTGAGCAGGGGGGCCTACCCACATCACCACCCCCCAGGGCCATATAACTCCAGGTGGATGAGGTAAGAAGGCCCCAGAAGCAGTCCATATCCTGCCCTCGGGCTGTAAAACCCTTCCTGGCAGGCCTCCGGAACCACCAATCACCTCCAAAGGTGCTTAAGGGGGCCACCAAGCTGTCCTTACCTACTTCCTTTCCCGCACCTATCCGCACCAGTGACCATACAAACTATACCCAATTCAAAGGATTAACCTTAACTTGTCAAAGCCAAATCAGCCAAAGTAACCTATTAGAAAGCAACGCCCCCTACCCAATTCTATCCTGCCACTACAGTGTGGAGTAGGCAAAAAACCTGCCCGCCAACCTGGGTAGGTAGGATAAAAATTCCTACTTGGCCCCGAAGCGACCATGAACACACCATAGTAACGGGAGAGTGGGGTGGGCATCACACGTCGAGAGGAAGTTTGGTAGGGTGGCACAGGCTTAAATAGCCTAAAGCTGCCCCACCCCTTGACACAGTGCAATGGACGGCCGCTGCCCTTACCTCGAATGGTGACCAGGGCTTCAACCCCAGGCCACAAATGTGCACCGCCCATCCAGGCTTCACTCAGGCAGGCAGAGTGGGACACCTGTCTAATATTTAAGGGGAGGGAATTCCGAACATGAATTAGATTGAAAAAATTCAAAATATTTTTTTCACAAGGCAGTTGTTATAAACAGATCAAAAGTTGCCTCAAATCTCTTCTCCTAACAATGTCCTACCACTGGTCCTACCTTGGGTTTATACAAACTGTGTACTAATATATATCTAAGATTCTTTTCACATTTATATGCAAACATTGGAATAGTTTGATAACCAGGGTCATCTTTCAATAGGTGTCAGTGTTTGTTGATTTTCCTGGTGTATCCTTTGTATTTCAGAGGGATCACTGTTCTTTCTGCTATTTTTTGTGGGTTCTTGGGTTCCCTGTTCATGGCTTTGCACAGTTTTCATGGGGTAGTTTTTTGCACAACTGGTTTCTAAGGATAACAGTTTGTTTTCTAAACTCCCATATGTTGCTGCAATTTCTGTTTAGCCTGAGCATCTGTGAGTAGGGCACATTGTGTTTAATATGTGTGGGATTATGCCTTTCATATTTCAAAAAGGAGTTGACCTGTTTTCTTCCTATAAACACTTGTCATGCAATGTCCATTTTTAAAGTTGGCCTCAACATAAAAAAAGTGTTTTAATTAATTTCAAATTTAATGGTTTAATTTTTATGGTTTAAATATTGAAAGAATCCATTTATAGTTTCTTCTGGACCTCTCCATAACAGAAAAATGTCGTCCAAATGTCACTTATAAAATGGTATGTATTCTTTGAACCTGTTATCTTTCTGAAGTATGTGTGCTTCTTCAAACAATAAGGGCCCGTCCATACCTAACGTGAAAATCCAAATTTCGAGTATTGGATTCATTACCTGAGAGTCCACACCTGAGATGTTTGTTATCAGTTTGCCGTATTAAAAACTCTGGAGTTTCCACACCCATTTAGGTAGGTGTGGAATTTTAAAGTTATATCAATTTTGCTAAGCTGCTCCTTTCATTCCTCCCCTATAAGCTCACTGGTCCACATAGTATCACATGTTTTATGTTCTCCCACCCCCCACAGGAACTGCACAAAAGTGAAATAGCATTTCCATAGCTGTGCATAAAGCAGTTTGTCAACCGAAGTGGGGTAAAATAAAATTTGAATGTTCAAAAAAACCCAAACCCGTAAACCCTTCAAAAACATAAACTTTTCTGTCATAATAAAAAGCATGTTTTTCATATTATCACAAAATGTGTAGAACACAAGCCCGGAGTACAACCCAAAAATAGCCTAATTTGGTACTAGAAAGATAACTGGCTATTAGGGAAGAAGAAAAGCCACATGGACAGATGATGGAGAAAGGCCCATGGACCTCCTACACAGAAAGATCTGCGGCAATGCATCTGAGCAACCAAGTGTTAATATGATTGATAATCAATACAGTGAAGCTTTTGTGGGGTTTAGCAGTATGCCAAAAAGGGATTTATAAGCATGCAAATCTGTAATAGTGTGCAATGTCACATGGACAATAGTGAATTAATAAGAACACAAAGGAATTACATTGCAGATTATATAGTAGTATGGACGGGCCCTAACTTTGTCAGTTCACTCCTGCACTCCATGGCAGTTCCCAAGGTCTGCAAATATAGTTCTTCCTGAAACAGGAAAAGATCTTTTTATGTGTCAGCTAATGCACATACAAATGAAGTAGGGGGACCAATTCCTCCCATTCTTTTGTCCATAGTCTGTTCCATAATGTCCGTAGCCTCCGGGAATATTATAAAGAGAAATAACATCTTACATTACCAGCAAGATACAAAAAACTGGGATAGGTGAATCTCCATATTTAATATATATTTGCCCATAATTCTGTTCTGTTGCATTCTTGCATTACTTTGTTAATCAAAATATATATTTAAAAGTTATTTTCTCCCAAAATATTTATTTAAATGGATAGTATTATTTTATGTGTAAACTGCCAAATTGTGTCACATCATTTGGGGAAGTGCTTAATATAGGTTGCGTTCAGACAGTCATTGGCGTACCTAGCATATTTGACACCCAGAGCGTATCATTTTTTAACACCCCCCTCCTCTATACGACACAATTATTTTCATAATAATCATGAAATGAAATGAAAAATAATGGCCAGAAAAGAAATTTGCACTTACCAAGCAAAAATATTACACCTCGGAGTTCACACTCTGCTTCATTGTTTTAAATTTTAAACACAAATAAAAACTCCAAGTGGTCACATAGAATGACAGAATTGGAGTAACTCAAGTTCTGTTTCTTCGTCGTTACAATCACTTGTCAGCTCTTCACTGAGACAGCAGTGTTGGTGGGGGTGCAGGCAGGGCTGGAGATTCCTTGGTAATTGCCAGGCCATAAGTCCTCAGCCAGCAGCTTGGCTATAAATCTGCCAGGCTAGCAAGGAGGAAGCAAGATAAGGGCAGAGGCCGTTCAAAGCTTACGTGCCAACCCAGAAATCCAGAAGAGACGTCAGTGAAGGTCTGGGTCTAGTTTGCCGAGAGATCAGTCCAAGTCAAGGTTCAGGGGATAGGAAGACACACAGTGGTCACGCCTGACATTGTAGTCAGCAGCAAACTGAAGCCAAGGTTTGACTTTTAAGGAGCAGGTTTGTCAGCAGGTGTGAACCATCAGTGTTTTGGCCTTAAGTGGACCGGCCTGCCCCTCTTCTGCCTGACCTTCTGCTGTCTACGTTCTGCAGGTGAGGGGGGAGTATCCTGTTCACTGTCTGTGTCTGGCTGAAGGGCTTCAGCTGTGTCTGGGGTGCTCTGCAGCTGAGGGGAAGAAGGAGCTGGGTTCTCAGGAGTTTCCTCCGTTTCTCCTTCTGGGTCTGCTGCTTCTGGGTCTGCTGCTGTTACTCCCGAGTCATCCTTGACTGATGAGTCCTCTGATGGGGCCATGACATCACTGTGCTATCATTGTTTATTTCAAATCTGCTGTTTAAATGCAGGAATATATAGTGCCATCCTATCTACTATGTATTTCTATAAATAAAGTAGCTTTTCTTATTTTGCTAAGTCTTAAGTCTTAGTGATCTCAATGCAGAGTAAAAGCCTGCTATCAGGATGCACACTAGAATGCACACCTTAATGTGGTGAGGGGATTTGAGAGTGTTGAGGAAGCTGAGAGCAATGCCGTCAAGAGTCTAGACCAAGAGACTAGACTCCTAGCAGGGGCATCCAAGACGGAATGGTCAAAGCTGAGACACCAGACTAAGATGCATCCAACTCAGAGGAAGGCAATGGTAAACCACCTCTGAACATCTCTTACCACGAAAACCCTATGAACAGAGTAGCCAAAATGCAACACAAGATAGTGCTGGAAGGTGAGACCCCCAGGTCAGAAGGCACTCACCAAGCTACAGAGGAAGAACAAAGGACAAGTACAAGTAGCGCTGTGACTAATGACGCAGCTGGGTCAAAGCCAAAAGGAAGCCCAGAGGCTGATGCACACAGATGTGAAAGGAGAGTCCAGAGTTGTACAATGCACACAATAGGAACATGGAATGCGAGAAGCATGAACCAGGGAAAGTTAGAAATTGTCAAGCAAGAAATGGAACGCATCAACATTACAATACTTGGTGAGAGCGAACTAAAATGGATGGGAATGGGACATTTCCAATCAAGCAACTACAAAATATTTTATGCAGGAAATGAGAAATTAAGAAGAAATGGGGTTGCTTTAATAGTGAGAAGTGATGTAGCAAAAGCAATTAGAGCTACAATGCAAGGTCTGAGCGAATGATATCAATGAGATTAAATGGGAAACCTATTAACATAACCATCATCCAAGTCTATGCCCCAACAGCAAACACAGAAGAGGAATTGGAGAGATTTTATGCAGAAGTACAGGAAGAAATTTATCACACACCAAAACAAGATGTGCTGATAATCATGGGAGACTGGAATGTGAAAGTAGGGAACGGAGAATACCTAGGAATTGTGGGGAAATGGGGCTTAGGAGACAGAAATGAAACAGGAGAAAGACTTGTTGAATTCTGTGAAGCCAATACTTTTTTTTCTTGTGAGCACATTTTTTGAACAACTGAAAAGACAACAGTACACATGCACATCACCAAATGGTCAATATAGGAATCAGATTGATTATATAATTGGTAACAGAAGATGGAGAAGTTCCATACTTTCTGTGAAAAGAAGACCAGGAGCAGACTGCGGTACAGATCATGAACTGGTAATATTGAAAATCAGAGTAAAGCTAAAGAACAACAACAAAGCAATCATAATGCCAAAATACAATTTAAATAACATCCCAGAAGCATATAAAGATCAAATAAGGAACAGGCTTGAGGCTTTAAACTTAGTTGACAGAGAACCAGAAGAGCTATGGAATGAAGTCAGAGATGGTCTCAGGGAAGAATGCAAAAAGACAATACCTCTACAGTAGGGCCCCGCTTTGCAGTGCTCCGCTTTGCAGCATTCCACAAATATGGCAGTTGTCAATTGCAGAAAGGCCATGCTCCTACGGCGCTTGTTCCACTTTTATGGCATTTTTTGGGCATCGGGCACCATTTTAGACAATGTTAGTCAATGTGTTCTGCTTTACGGCGGATTTCGCTTTGTGACGGCGGTCCGGAATGGAACCTGCCATATGAGCGGGGCCCTGCTGTAGTTGAAAAGAGAGACAGACCTCAATGGATGACTGAAGAAACTCTTAAAATGGTTAAAGAGAGAAGGAAAGCAAAGCAAAAGGAGATAGAAACATGTTCAGAACCCTAAATGCAACAATACAGCAACTAGTACTTAGGGACAAAGAGAACTATTATAATAGTTATTGTATAGAAATAGAAGAGGACAACAAAAAGGGAAGAACAAGAGCCCTATTCCAAAAGATAAAAGAATAATCAACAGGGGAACACATTGACTGACCAAGATGAAATAAAAGGAAGATGGAAGCAATACACTGAAGAACTCTATAAAAGAGATGCCAGGATGACAGATTCATTCACGGAGGAACCATATGATGAAGAACCAGACATTTTAGAATGTGAGGTCAAAGCTGCTCTTAAAATTCTTGGAAGAAACAAATCACCAGGAACAGATGGCATACCAATAGAGCTGCTACAAGCTACTGAGATGGATTCTGTCCAAATTTTGACAAAAATCTGTCAAGAAATATGGAAAACTAAACAATGGCCCACAGACTGGAAGCGTTTCATATACATCCCAATTCTGAAGAAAGGGGATCCCAGAGAATGCAGTAATTATCAAATGATTGCCTTAATATCTCATGCAAGTAATGCTCAAGATTCTACAACAAAGGCTCTTAGCATTTATGAGAAATGCCAGACGTCCAAGCTGGATTTAGAAAGGGAATAAGCACCAGAGATCATATCACAAACATACGTTGGATAATGGAACAGACCAAGGAATTTCAGAAGAAAATCACCCTGTGCTTTAAGGATTACAGGAAAGCCTTTAAAAAATGATGGAATGCTTTAAAAGTAATGGGGGCGCCACAGCATCTGATTGTCTTGATGTGCAACCTATACTCTGGACAAGAGGCTACTGTAAGGACAGAATATGGGGAAACCACCATTTTAATGGGGGAATCATGGGGGAGAAGAAATGAGCATGTGGGAAAAGGATGAGGGAGTAGCAACATGCCCAACAATGTTCATTGTTGTGTCCCACCACACCCACTGGGGTGAATGAAATGTAGTGTGATAATGTGTCCTGTTAGCACAACAATTTCCACTTATTTAATGGGACTTTCCCCTACGTGTGCCTCATGCCCTCTGGGTGGTTGGTAGAATAGATTTAGGGGGGAAGAGGGAGGATGGGAGTGGTAGTTAGCACTATTTAGATACAACTTATACTAACAGACTGCTAAATTGATAATGAGGCTACTGAAGAACTGGATAATTTTTTATAATTTTGCAAAAACAAATGTCTTTAGAAGAAAAACTAAGCTGCACATGCTCATTTCACTGTTTTCCCACCCCACCAGATTAGACTCCTGGGTTTAAACTCTTTGAAATTATATTTTATATTTGCTCTGTTGCAATGAGACTATACTTAATAGATCACCAATCTACACCATTAAATTAAGTATAATAAATTGGATTGGGGACTAAAAGTAATTATTACTCTTTGTGGGGTTTATTTTTACATTGAAGGAAAGATACGAATTAATTTACTGACAAAATTACTCTATGTCCAGTTTTAAACATGAAAGTTGCAATCCTGTATGCAGTTCAGCTACTTAAAACCATTGAAGTCAATGCAATTTAAGCAACCTGTGTGCAGTTGTAGCGAGAGCCATAATCTTGCTTTCTCCCTAGGTTTAGAATGTTTATTTTACCAGATTTATTTCATGGAGTGTATAGCCTTTAAGTTTCAAGTCTTAAACTTTCCCATTCCAAACTATATTAACTGACATCTTGAATGTGACAAAGTGAAACAATATAGAAACTAATGCTCTATGAAGGTTAAGTGCTTATTTAATGCATTTAACACATCATTTTGTTTAGATAGCTCTAGAAGGACATTAGTGTTTTAGCTTTTGAGTACTATAGTGTACATTATTGCTGTTATGCATGCTGTGTGTGTGTGTATGTATAGAAAGATAGATCTATAAAATTAGGGGAGCAGTCCTACCTATACCAGTAAGCTCACTAAGAGGCCTCTACCAGTGAAGATGAAAATACACCAGTAGGATAATTCTAATGTCATCAGAAGCCCCTACCCTGCCATAAAAAACTGAAATGGAGTAGGTATTCCCTCTGTGATACCTTGCCAGTGAAGGGCATAAGTGGGCAGGCAGGTGCAGAGATATCCTTTCCCAAGTCTCTTCATTTCCTGACATGCTTTAGGAACCGGTGTGCTCTAGTCCTGGGGCTGGCATAATTAAACCCTCACATTGCAATCAATGGGACAGTAGAAGAATATGCTGCCCTCTCCAGTTCCTACCCTGCCCCACAGTGAAATGGCAAGGAACAGAATGTGACATTTGCTCTATTGGTGGATTTCTCCCCCCACCTTCAATGTAAGATAGGGTTGTTCTGTAATACCACATTGCTGTAATGATATCAGTAAATATTATTTTAGCATGATTTTTCTTATCAACATTTATCTGCTTTTATTTACTTTTGCTTTTATTTTTATTTTCTCCACCCTGATGTATTTTATTGTTTTAAATGTGAGAGTTCCTGGTTTCGGTCCCGGTAAGACGCTTTCTTTCTCAGCTCCAATCTCAGCTCCAATCTCAGCTCCCCTAATTTATAACCTGCATCCCTTCAATTCTTATCTGCCTTCTGGCAATAGAGATGGCAGGATGTCTAAAGACTTGGCTACAAGCCCAACATTGTAAATATTACTTCAAAGCCCAAGGGCAGCAGTAACTAAGATAACAAGCTGCCTCCCTCCGCAGAGCGTATATTAAAGGAGCAGGAGATATAGGACATTAAAGCGAAATACTTATCTCCCTGCTACAAGACCCTTGAACAACCGAAACAAACCGGGGGATAATCTTCAGAGTCCTTTGCAGCATAACGCATAAGAGTATTTATATATCTACTGCCAAACTTAGATACCAAAAGAATTGAATAGTGACACTGGCGTCCATTTTAAGGCTCATCCTGGCGATTACATAATGGTCCTTATGAGGAAAAAATGTCAGGAGCTATGTATCTCCTTGGGGGAAGGGAAACCCCCCCTGAACTATTTCAACCACCTCAATCAAAGATAACTCAATTCTTCCCACCGAATTCTACTATTCACTATCCCCAGTCTTTATCAACAAATAATGCAAACAATGTCCTCCAGCCAACATTCCAACATGATTGGTCATTAGACCATCAACTAACAATCAAGCCACCTAAGCAGGATAATCATAGTAAAAGTCTGGCTGAAGAATTACAGGACGCAGGCTTTAATTGCAATCTAACTCTGGGGGATGAGGAGATTCCCTCTGAAATATTAACAATAGACGATATAAATGAATCTCAAGAACCTAGGTGTGTCCACCCAGAGAATCAGTCCATAAATAAATCCTCAATACAGCAGAGTATGACAGGACTGAACCTGCCGACATTAGGCTGGGGAATAGCTGTTACTGAAGAATTGAGCTTGATAAAAGCCTATCTAGCCGAAACGAATAGTCTTCTCACTACTCTGATCAAGTCCTTGGGGCCGCTTCTAACGAAGGAACTAAACCCCCCTGACACCACCTCTGCTACCCAAGCTACTCAAGAATGCCTGACACGGAAACCAGAATCGAAAGCAAAAAACGCTAAGTCCTTGCAATGGGCTTGCCGGAGAGCCAACAAAACAAAGAAACCAAAGAATACAAAGAACTCTAAGCCGATTTTAACAAAGAAAATGAATTTTAAACCTTTAATTAAGCTACTGAACGCTCCAACTAAAACTCAGCTAACTCCCATCCATGCCTGCAAAACAAAAATACCCTCAATAACCAGCTCTCAACATTCAAACAAGCTAAGTCCATTATTGGAGAAAACTAAACCCCTAACAGAGCTCAGCACAGAAACGTCAGAGAATGGATCCAGGATTTCAGATACCAACAAATGTACCGATGCCCACCTATTTCCGGACAGATACTGCAACGCCTCAAATTGGAACTTACAATTGGCGAGAGACAAACTGGCAGTAACTTTCTTATCTACACCATTGGAGCAGAGTTTGACTACATGGATAAAACAACATTTTGAATCCTGTCTCAGACTTTATTCTCCGAACATTTCATTCAAGAACTGCATTAAGCATGTGTCTCATTTTTATTCACACTTTCCCGAAAGACGCGTCATTTTCACCTTCCAATCGATATCCATCGCTGAAAGGATTTACAAAATTAGGGAAGCCCTCTATCCCCATGGCATTCGAATTCACCACTATTTTGTAAATAAGGCTCCACTCAACTCATTGATTAGCCGTTCCCTTCTGCAATCATGGGAAGAAAGAGCTCGGCCTCAGACACCCTCTACTCGTCAGAACAGCTTTGAGCTCCCCATTCGGACTAATCCCACGGCCCAATGCCAAATTCAACCTCATTGGCAGGAGGGCCTAGATCATGAAGAGCCTCTCTTTATGGAATTGTATGACCGTCTATCTAAACCAGATCAGGAAGGAATAATTAAGACACCAGTTCATTTTAACCAAAGCTTAACTAAACGATGCTCTGAACCAAACAGAGCTGCCTCCCCCCAAGCCTCCCCCTTAGCTGTAGATAACTTTAAAAAATTTCCCTCTAGAACTATGATAAACCAATCTCTTTCACATAGCCCGCTACCCAACAATAGTAATAGACCCCTAACTCCAGATAAAGGAAGGGAGGTACTTAGACCTCAACATTATGATCTGATTCCGGGCGTAGCCAGGCCATCAACTAGCTCTGCTTGGCTTGAGATGCGTTACCTGCAACCCGAAGAATTGGGCTCCCCGACCACAAATCGGAAGATAAAATCAAACCCCTTCCTCAGAACAACACAAGCTCCTGGATTAAATTCTAACGTCATCCCACTGTCCCCAGAAATACATATTATTGTTCCATATCCATGACATCAGCCAAAGTATCAACTAAAATAAACAGCCCAATGCCCAATTCCTGCCCTCGGGCAGGCTTTAATCTACCTCGTGTCATGTTGAAGGACCCTCCTTTTTTCATACTACTATGAATTCTTCTCCAATATTTTATTTTGATGTTTTATTAATTAGTTACCCAACATCTTCATGCCTGTCCGTTACAATATACCATATACACCCATAGATTTTATATTCTTATGTATTATAACCCTCTTTATGTATATGCATTTTTATGAACTGGTATTTCCACGATTGTTATGGGTCTATGACCGCAATAAACATTTGATTGATTGAATGTGATTGTAAACGAGCTGCAATAGAAATGTTCTTCAACACCTACCTGTTCTGAATTTTACAGTTTTCATTTATTTATTTATTTGATAGATTGATTGTTTGATATCTGACCCTTTCTCCCAGTAGGGACCCAGGGCAGCAAACAAAAGCACTAAAAACACTTTAACACATCATGAAAACAGACTTTAAAATATATTAAAACAAAACAACCATTAAAAACATATTAAAACAAAACATCCTTAAAAACATTTTAAAAAGCTTTGAAAACATCTATTTGTTAAAAAAAGAAGGTTTAAAATATATTAAAAAGCAATTCCAACACAGATGCAGACTGGGATAAAATCTCTACTTAAAAGGCTTGTTGAAAGAGGAAGGTCTTCAGTAGGTGCCAAAAAGATAACAGAGATGGCGCCTGTCTAATATCTAAGGGGAGGGAATTCCAAAGGGTAGGTGCCACTACAATAAAGGTCTGTTTCCTATGTTGTACAGAATGGACCTCCTGATAAGATGGTATCTGCAGGAGGCCCTGACCTGCAGAGTCAGTGATTGACTGGGTATATAAAGGATAAGACGTTGTTTCAGGTATCCTGGTGCCAAGCTGTATAAGGCTTTGTACACCAAAACTAGAATCTTGAACTTAGCCCGGTAGCTAATAGGTAGCCAGTGCAATTCCTTCAGCAGCAGGGTGACATGTTGGCGATGCCCTGCCCCAGTGAGCAGTCTCACTGCGACATTTTGTACCAGCTGCAGCTTCCGGACCAACCTTAAGGGTAGCCCCACATAGAGCACATTACAATAATCCAGCCTGGAGGTTACCATTGCATGGACAACAGTGGTCAGGCTATCCCTCTCCGGAAATGGCTGCAGCTGTCGTACCAGCTGAAGCCGGTGAAAGGGACTCCTACCCACTGAGGTCACCTGGGCCTCTAGCAACAAAGTTGGATCCAGGAGCAGCAGGCATTGGTCCAGAGCTTTCACAGCCTCTCCTGATTCAGATGTTACAGAGAAACAAAGCTAGGTATTGTTAGTGTACTGCTGACACCTCACCCTAAATCTCCTGATGACCGCTGCCATGGGCTTCAGATAGATGTCAAACAGCATGTGGGACAAGATGGTACCCTGCAGCACAACTCCCAGGGGACTGAAAGATAATCATCCAATGCTATTCTCTAAAAATGACCCTGGAAATAGAATCGAAACTACTGTAAAACAAGTCAGCCCAGAAGGATGCCATGGTCAATGGTATTAAAGCTGCCGAGAGATCAAGTACAATTTACACATGCATATTTAAAAATAAAAAAATTAAGAGACCTCATCTAAGCCATGGATCTTATGTTCTTCAATTAAAAACATACATGAAAATCTAGGCTTCAGAAAGATTTTAAAATAATTCTTTTTTTTACTATCTTGATAAGTGTACCTAAGAAGAGGCCTGTTGGAGCAGACCAAATGCCCAACTTGTTCAACATTCTGTTCCTACAGGGACCACCCACATGCATATGGGAAATGCATTAACAGGAGAGCAATAACAGTCTCCTTATTTGTGTTCACCTGTGACAAATAGTCAGAGAGACACTGCCTCTCTGCGACTGGAGATAATACGTAGCTGTCATGACCAGTAGCCATTGATAGCTTATCATCCATGACTTTATCTTATTCTCTTTAAAGCTGTCCACCTTGGCTGCCATCACTACCTCTTTTGGTGACAAATTCCATATTTTAGCTATGTACTGTATGAAGGAGTATTTTCTTCTGCCTAAGTGGAATCTCCCACTATTCAGTTTCATTGGATGACACTGGGTTCTAGTATTATGGGGGGGGGGGGAAATTCTGTCCTCACTTTCTCTACACCATTCATAATTTTATACACCTCTATCATACCCTCCCACTTGTATATTTTTCTAAACTAAAAATCCCTAAATGCTATAACATTTATTCATTGGAAAGTTGATTGTTTTGGTTGCCCTTTTGTGCCCTTTTTAAGCTCTATATATACTTTTTGAGGTATTGTGACAGAAACTATACACAGTATTCCAAATGCAGTCACACTTTAGATTGTATGCAGGCATTATTTTCAATTCCTTTCCTTATTATTACCAAGATGGAATTCACTAAGTGGATACTTGCTGTCCTTGAATTTTACAGTACAATCATTTGATACTATTTTCATACCCTTTAAAATTAGGTATGTGCACAAATACATAAACCTCATGCTCGAAATGATTTGTAGGGGATCAGCATTTTTGGTGGAAGTGAGGCTATGGAAAGGTGAGGGCCTGGTGTTATAAGGAGGAGTGATGCAGACATGAAATCCCACTGTTGGCCAGAGACGGTAATCAAGAAGCAAGAAGAGTTGAATGTCAGGTGTGGTAATACATGCAGCAGCCTATTGTTACTGAAAATCATGAACTGGACTGTATGGGATGTAAAAGAGAGGTGAGGGAAACAATAAAAAGATGTGTGCATTTCTAGTATTTTGAGGGGCTGACAAGCTCCACTAACAGGCACTATAGATGGTCAGTATTTCATGTCTGAGAAGCGAAAAAAGTGGTTTCAATATTTTTCCAAGGATGCTAATGTTTTGTAAGATTTGTTCCTAATTTAAAAAAGGGGGGATGGTAGGCTAAGTATATTTTTACAAGGTGTTTAACAAAATCACACAGACCAAACAGTATAATAAAAAATGTCAAGCAAGCATCACTGTTTGGTACTGATCCACAAATCAAGAGGAAAAGATATGTGACAGATGAAGAAAAAAAGTTGATGTTTGCTTTTTGTTGTGTATGTAACACCTGGAGGCAGAATTAACTGCCTGCTCCCATTACTCTTGGTCAGTAGATTTTCCCATGCAAATTTATTCTTTCATCTCTGGAGGTAATTCTTCTACTAGAGTTAAAGATCTACATCTTGCAATGTCTGTGGTCCAGCTGTTGTGAATAAATGTAGTATTTAATCATCAATACCTTTAACATCATTTACTGTTATCATTTTAAAAGGCACTATCCTAATCAATGGTTACCACTTACATATAACATAATGTTTAACAGCCCTTGCTTTGTGCATAATATTTTTTTGTGTGTGAAATTATGCAAAAAGAGTGGGAAATGTCTTCTACATTCTGTTATTTATTTAAAGTACCTTTGTCTCATATCTTATTCATCTGCTGTTAGAATCCTAAACAATCACAATCTTTTGAAATCTCTTTACTCATTTGTTCAAAGAAAACAAATGAGATCATCAGAAGCTGCCAGTTAAGCAGATACATGAATATTGCGGTAATGTTCAAGCCATAATAATTTTTCTGATTTTTGTTCTGCTCAACTGAGAAATAGATAATTGCTGCTATTTGTATAAATCCTTCCCATTGTGTGTGTTGACATATTTTCAATAGGACACAGTGCCTCATTTCAGACATTCTTGGTTTTAATCACTTAACAGGGAAAAAGGGTTCTTAAGAGATATTTTAAAAGAGAAACAGCATCTGATTATAGCAAAACACTGAGAAAGATTTAATAAATTAGCTTAGACAAGGTAGGCTTGATTTAAATCAGTATTTCAGAAAACGTAAGAGAATGGAGCCAATAGAGGGCAGCTGCTAGTGATGATAATAACTGGAAGCAACTGTTCTGGGATGGGAGAATCTGATATTTTGGACATCTGTAGTCCTATCCCTAAAGAGAATTAAAGTTTCTTCTCATCTCTTGCACTACATTCCATCTGAAAAAGGTCCCAAAATCTGGTAATCCTAATAAGAAACATAGCATGACAAAACAGAAGCACTGGGGAGAATGCAGGTTGTATAATTTGTATTGCTTACCTACAAAATTATTATTGATTATTGGCTGGCAGTATTAGCTTAGTTTTGTTTTTTAAGATGCTTTGTTCCACGGTTACATAATGCATCATCATCAGGCATTTTCTTAATTGATCATCTGTCTTTGACTATGTTGTAATGTTCTCTAGAATTGCAATTGAAGTTTCACCTTAATCTAATTCAGGAGTTTCTTCTCAGACAAGGATTTGAGAGGGGAGCCAAACATGTTTATCCAGGGATTCAGCACAATTAGAATATTATTATACAGCTATGAGAGTGGCTGTACACTATAGTGAGCATGGATTTTTCACATTCCGCAATGTTAAATTGAAAATACCCTCCATGCCATTCTGATGCTTCTCTAAGAACCCTCTAAATATTCATGACGATACACAAAACAGTCAGAGAGAATCAAGAGTTCAAAGTGTAAAAAGAGGCAGAAAAAAACCAGATTCCTTTTGGAATTTTTTCTGTCAGAGTTCTCATAATTTGTTGAAATTAATTAAAAATCAGCCATGTTCACTGAGTACCTATAATCCTGTTACTGACCTTGCCCCATACTCCGACCTTCATCTTCTGCAGTTTAAAAGTTAAAAAAAATGCCTGGCTGATTTTTAATTAATTTAAGAAAATTTACATTGAACTCAGTGATAAGGCTGGGCATGCTCAGTAAGAACCAACTGTCAGTGTTCTAAAAGCCAGACTCACAGCTGCTTGGCTTGGCTAATCAGGGGGCCACACCCACACCAGACCTTTATTTCACTTGAGACAGTCATGGCTTCCCCCAAAGAATCCTGAGAAGTGTAGTTTGTGAAGGGTGCTGAGAGGAGACTCCTATTCCCCTGACAGAGCTCCAGTGGCCAGAGTAGTTTAACAGTCAGCCACTCTGACTGAAGCTCTGTAAGGGGAACAGGGCATCCCCTAGCAACTCTCAGCACCCTTCACTAAAAACACTTCCCAGGATACTTTGGGGAAAGCCATGACTGTCTAAATTGAAATAAAGGTCTGGTGTGGATGTTGCCAGGGACAGCTTTGGTTTAAATTTGGGTGGGAAGCTACATGTGCCTGCTGTAGAATAAAAAAGGTGTGGGGAAAGCTGAAAAGCAAAGCAATGATAATGTTCACAATGTTTTCCTTTTGAGAAGGAAAGGGGCTTCCCCTCTGCCCAGTGTTGTGCTCTGTGTTTTTAATTGACCATGTCCACTTTGCCGTAAATGAAGTGGTTTAAACATAGCAAGCTGAAAACATGCATCTTGGGCAGGCCAACTTTGTTTTTTTCAACAGCTAGAGTCATTGCTTCAGTAGCAACATATTGTAATCTGTCTGATTTTACATCAAACTGCAGTTTCAGCTGTTTCAACTGTTAATACACCCAAAATAGAAATAGAACATAATCTCCAGTTTGAAACACAAAAGGCTGTCTTCACCATCATATGACATTGACCAATAAAAAGGCTTTGAAATTAATAAAACACAGGTTTCTAGGATGAATAATGAGGGAAATAAAATTTTCTAGATTAGATTCTCTGTAGAAACATTAGTAACATAGGAAAGAAGCAAAGTAAGAACACTAACAACCATACAAAAATGTAATTCTCCATCTTTGGAGATGGCAGGTATTGCCACCACTCACCATATGCTCAGGGGTACATGTTGCCAAATTTTTCCAAGCTACATAGGAAGTGGATTGGACTGTGAAAGACCAACCCAAATTACAATTACAATAGTTACTGTATAGAAATAGAAGAGGACAACAAAAAGGGTAGAACAAGAGCCCTGTTCCAAAAAATTAGAGAAATGAAAGGGAAATTTAAACCACGAGTAGGGATGTTGAATAATCAACAGGGGAACACACTGAATGACCAAGATGAAATAAAAGGAAGATGGGAGCAATACACTTAAAATAAACTATGATAGAACCAAGGTGCTGATCTTCACCAAGAAAAAGATCAAGCACAAATGGCAAATAAATGACCATCCGATTCAGCAGGTCACAATCTATAGGTATCTGGGCATTATTTTCCATTCCTCTGGCTCCTGGAAACTGCAAGTTACCTACGCTACGGCGAATGCCCAGAGGACTGTCAAGGTGCTTTTATCTTTCTTCTATGGTAAAGGGGGGCAATATGTCCCCTCGGCGATCCAGGTGTTTAGCGCCAAGGTAATAGCTCAGATGCTCTATGGAGCGCAATTTTGTGTGCTCGAGGAGTATGGCCCTCTGGAAATTATCCAATCCAAGTTCCTAAGAGCCATTTTAGGCCTCCCCTCTTGTGTACCTAATGTGGCTATACGCCTCGAGGTCGGTCTTCTACTAATTGAATCCCGTGCCTGGTTCTATAGAATCAATTACTGGCTCAAAATGGTATTTACACTCATAGGATTGGCCCCCCTGACGCTAGAAGACCCATTTCAATCTAGATGGAAGTGACGTGTATACAACCAACTTTACACCTTGGGTTTTTCGCCTGAGGCTCTCATAGAGCTCGGGTTCACTAAGGCCAAAATAGCCATCCAGCAACGGATCAAGGATATAGAATTACAGAATAATTTAAGTTTGGCTGCTTCATATTCTAATCTGAGTCTAAATCAAAGAGTATTTTCTTCTATGTCTTATTTAACAAATCTAACTGTGGCCAAATATAGAAAAGCTTTTACTCTGGCCAGATTCAATGTTTTGCCATCTGCCCTGCTCGATGGTAGGTATAATAGAGTGCCCTATCAAGATCGAGTTTGTCCATGCGAAGCACGGGAGGTGGAGACTATTGGACATGTTCTTTTGAACTGTCCTTTTTACCGAGACCTCTGGCACGTTCTTATTACTCCTATCTTACACAAGCTTTCTGTAAACTCTGAAGCTGACTACCTCCATCTTTGGTTAGCACTAGCCCAATGGTGACACTCAGGGTAGCTAAATTTTGCTCAACGGCCACCACCTGCAGACAGAAGATTTTAGATATGAATCAATTATTTTAATTATTGGTTCCTTTTATATATTTTAGTATTCCTAATTTTATACATTTTATGCCTCCTAATGGTTTTATTGTAAATCGTATATTCTGTAATTTGTGTAATTTGTGTATTGTGTTCATACTATGATGGCTGGTCCATGACCGAAATAAATTCATTCATTCATTCATTCATTCATTCATTCATTCATTCACGGAGGAACCATATGATGAA
Source organism: Rhineura floridana (assembly GCF_030035675.1). NCBI lineage: Eukaryota > Metazoa > Chordata > Lepidosauria > Squamata > Rhineuridae > Rhineura > Rhineura floridana. The sequence continues at coordinate 138,184,118 of NC_084481.1, read as the reverse complement.
GAACCAGAAATTTTAGAATGCGAGGAGAAAGCTGCTCTTAAAATACTGGGAAGAAACAAATCACCAGGAATAGATGGCATACCAATAGAGTTGCTACAAGCTACTGGGACTGAATCAGTCGAAATTTTGACAAAAATCTGTCAAGAAATATGGAAAACTAAACAATGGCCCACAGACTGGAAGCGTTCCATATACATGCCAATTCTGAAGAAAGGGGATCCCAGGGAATGCAGTAATTATCGAACTATTGCCTTATTATCCCATGCAAGTAAAGTAATGCTCAAGATTCTACAACAAAGCCTCTTACCATATATGGAGCGAGAAATGCCACACGTCCAAGCTGGATTTAGAAAGGGAAGAGGTACCAGAGATCATATCGCAAACATACATTGGATCAGAGCTTGGAAGTAACTAGTTACTTGTAATTCATTACTTTTTTGAGTAACGAGTGGGTAATTCCTTTACATTTTGATTGTAATAGAACTAGGAGTAATTTTACTACTTTTGTGGAGTAATTGTAACATTTCCAGAATTACTTTTGGGGATTACTTGGGGGGGGAGCAGGGGAAGTCTTCTGCTCCTCTCATTTGTGGATGAAAATCATGTGGCTCAAACTGGGCTTCTGTGCAGTGTCGCTCTTTCCTCATGCTCTGTGGATGGGTAGGAGGTGACAAGGGAGGAGGTGGAGAGTAAGACGGGGCGGAGTGGAGAAAACAATTATTTAAAAAAACAGATAGTGGTGGTGAAGAATGGAGTGGAGGGAAAAAGAATCCGGAAGTCAAGAACATGGATACAGGAGGAGAAGGAGGCAGCAGCAGAATGGAGATAAAGAACTGTGGAGGTGAAATATGACGTGTGTGTGTGTATGTGTGTGTGTGAATACTGTGTTTGCACTTGGCACACAAAGTGGCCTCCACCACCCTTTCTGGCTACTGTGCTGCATTTGCAGTATTTTAACTTTTTTGCATCTCGGAAAAGTGTTTGCTTGAGTGAGTGTCCCTTAGTTGGTGGCAGGGCAGGGTCTGGCAGGTGGTTAAGTGAGAGAGATTATGCTGGCTGGCTGAGTGGGGGGGTTGCACTTGGTTTGACTTGCAAAGATCTGAGTAGTGGCCTCAGCCTCCATTAGGGTTGCCAGGTTCATGGCCTGAGACTGATCCTGTATCTTTAGGAGAAGAGAAAGTCAGCCAAGTGCAGGTGTTCTTGCAACCCTGTAATGGGAAAAACCACAAGGTGGAATTCTCCCTTCCTTCTGCACAACTTTTAAAGATACAAAAACCTGAAAGTGATTGTAGTGATTACTTTCGAGGAAAAGTAATCAGTTACTTTCAGAGCAATTGTAATTGTAACAGTAAGTACCATATATTCCGGCGTATAAGACGACTTTTTAACCCAGGAAAATCTTCTCAAAAGTCGGGGGTCATCTTATACGCCGGGTGCTGAAAAAGAGCGGGAAAATTAAGTCAAAAAATGGCGGACAATAACGAAGCGGCAATGGCGGGTGGGGGTAGAGCCGCTTGTGCTGCAGCCACGGGGCCGATAAGCAAGGTCGCGGTGCAGAAAATCAATAAAGGAACGGCTAGGTAAAAAAGGCAAAAAAGCCGCTGCCGCTAAGGAAGCAGGAGGAGGCAGCCGCAGCCGCCGTATGCAGGGACCGTTGCGGCATGAAACTGTCAGGCAGCGAGGCTCAAGGCAGTCCGAGATAAAAGCTGCAAAGGGAGAGAGAGAGCCGCAGCCGCAGACTCTCAATGAAATATTCCCGGGACGGGGGAGACTCAAACGGCCCGGAACGGGAGGGAAATAACGACGGGAGCTGCAGCCGCAATCTCCCGCTGGGAATAGAGAGAACCACAGCCGCGGTCCCTCTGATGGCCGTTGGTTGAAAGGCTGGGAAAATCAACGGCCCGGGCAACAGGGAACCCCCCCAAGGGAACTCCCCAGGAATGGAAAACACGACGTTAGATACAAGACAGAGGGAAGGGAACACTTGGTAAACACACAGTCACAAAACCTCCACACTCTGTCAAACAAGTACAGCAACAAAAAACACAGAAAACTTAGCTAAGCTACGCTATAGGATCTCAATCTTGTTCGTACGAAGGCAAGAATGAACTGGAGAGTGGGAGGGGCCTGACGCCCCTAGTCTTGACTTCAAAGACATTCTTGCCTTCGCACGATAGGCTTTGTATACAACAACCAGCCAATCGCTGGTAAGGTACATCGCTTGCATGTCATAAGCAGGGGTAGTCTTATACAGCGAGTATATCCCAAACTCTATATTTTAACTGGAAAAGTTGGGGTCGTCTTATACGCCCAGTTGTCTTATACGCCAGAATATACGGTACTACTTTTTTGGGCCATGTAACTGTAACTGTAATTTATTACTTTTTAAAAGTAATCTTCCAAACTCTGTGTTGGATAACGGACCAGACCAAGGAATTTCAGAAGGAAATCACCCTGTGCTTTATACATTACAGCAAAGCCTTTGGCTGTGTAGATCATGAAAAACTATGGAATGCTTTAAAAGAAATGGGGGTGCCACAGCACCTGATTGTCCTGATGCACAACCTATATTCTGCACAAGAGGCTACAGTAAGGACAGAATATGGAGAAACCAATTGGTTCCCCATCAGAAAGGGTGTGAGACAGGGGTGTATTTTATCACCCTATTTATTTAATCTATATACATAACATATCATACGGAAAGCAGGATTGGACCAAGAAGAAGGAGGTGTGAAAATTGGAGGGAGAAATATCAATAATTTAAGATATGCAGACGATACCATACTACTAGCAGAAATGAGTAATGATTTGAAACGAATGCTGATGAAAGTTAAAGAGGAAAGCACAAAAGCAGGACTACAGCTGAATGTCAAAAAGACTAAAGTAATGACAATAGAAGATTTATGCAACTTTACAGTTGACAATGAGGACATTGAACTTGTCAAGGATTATCAATATCTTGGCACAATCATTAACCAAAATGGAGACAATAGAAGAAATCAGAAGGAGGCTAGGACTGGGGAGAGCAGCTGTGAGAGAACTAGAAAAGGTCCTCAAATGTAAAGATGTATCACTGAACACTAAAGTCAGGATCATTGAGACCATGGTATTTCCGATCTCTATGTATGGATGTGAAAGTTGGACAGTGAAAAAAGTGGATAAGAGAAAAATCAACTCATTTGAACTGTGGTGTTGGAGAAGAGCTTTGTGGATACCATGGAGTGCGAAAAAGACAAATAATTGGGTGTTAGAACAAATTAAACTACCACTGGAAGCTAAAATGATGAAACTGAGGTTATCGTACTTTGGACAAATCATGAGAAGACATGATTCACTAGAAAAGACAATAATGCTGGGAAACAGAAGGGAGTAGAAAAAGAGGAAGGCCAAACAAGAGAATGGATTGATTCCATAAAGGAAGCCAGAGACCTGAACTTACAAGATCTGAACAGGGTGGTTCATGACAGATGCTCTTGGAGGTCACTGATTCATAGGGTCGTCATAAGTCGTAGTCGACTTGGAGGCACATAACAACAACAAAAACTGAAGTGAATTTGGAAGTTCTTCCTCAACAAAAAATTTGAGAAATTTCCAGAAAAGTCAAAAGATTTCAGGCTGAACCAAAACACCGATGTCATCTGCCCGTTAGAACTAAAGTCTTAGAACTGAAAGTATTGGCCTAACTATTTCTGCTGACTGCAGGATAGTTTTCTAAATCAAAAGCAAGCTGACTTCTGTCTTGCATGGTCTATCTTTTTAAAAATAGAAAATCTGTGCTCCATCAATATGTGCTAAATTTATTTAACAAACTTACATACTTGGGATATCTTAACAAAAGAGGCATAACTAAACTGTGTTGTGATTCTGAACATTCACGATCATAAGTGCCTTGCTGGGTCATATCACAGCTTTTCTAGTCCTGCATTCTTTGGAAGAATGTTAGCCTCCAACTAACCAAAATAGGCCAATGGTTACCGATGGGCCATGATCTACATTGTGCCTACGCTTCTGTAAACAACATTTATAATGTATCCAGTCAGACTTAAAATATGTTGTAGAAATGAATTCCCATTATTTCTGTTGGGAAAATTGCAAACTAATAGTTCTTGGTCCTCTGGGATGGAACAAGTGTTGAAATTTCAGTTTCTTTATCTCATCCTTCTTATCTTCTGCAAGTAGTAGCCTTACTTCAGTAATGGGACCTGGTCCTTTATGTTTTCCTGTATTCGTAGCCCTTTTTTCAGCTACCCGGTGCCTCATTCAGATACAAATCTTGAAATGTAATTCTGCTTACTAATGTTGAAGCTGGGATATAAGATCTCTAGCAGATAATAGATACTGCTCATTAATTTTTAAGCTACCCTTGCTTTGCATTGGTATCTTCTGCTACATTTAAAAATATTCAGCATTGTTAGAATGAGTCCTATGGTAATAGAGCTACACCATGTTGTTTTTCTTGCTGGAACAATGTTTTTAAACTACCAATGTGGTGCTAATAAAAAAGCTCATCAGATCGCAAAATCATATATATAAAGCAGAATACTTTTAACTCTTTAAAAGTTCTTTTTAAAATGTTTTTAACGCTGTTGTTTTTATGATGTTTTAAAGTGTTTTTAGTGCTTTGTTTGCCGCCTTGGGCTCCTGCTGGGAGGAAGGGCGGGATACAAATTAAATAATAATAATAAATAATAGTACTTCAGAAATGCATTTTGATCATCCATAACCTTATAAATCAGAATTAATATCCCCATATATGGTGATCAATCTCTTTACAAAAAGCCAGTGATTGCCAAATTGCTAGATTCAGCTCCTCTGGGTAATTATAGGACTGTCTCTATTATACCACACTTGGGCGAGATCATTGAGCAGATTGTGACTGTTTAGCTGTGGGCACTTTGGGATAAAATGGATTGTTATTATTTGGCCTCATTTCAGCTCAGCTTCAGTATTGGTTTTGGGACCAAAAGGACCTGCAGGATGACCTTTGCCTGACAATAGGTGAGGAATGTAAACCTGTTATTTCTCCTGGCTCTCTTGATGGCCTCCAGTTCCATGGGTTATGGTGTTCTTCCGTGCTGCTTGGCAGAAATAGGAACTGGAGAATATTGCATTGTGGTAGTTCTGTTTCTGTCAGAAAGCATGCAGAAGGGGATGCTGAGGAGAATTGTTCTATTTCCTGGGGATGTTCTTAATCATTTTCTTACCAGGCTTCTTCTTAATTTACTTTTGCCATTCTTGGTTTGTTGCCTACAGTTACGTCACAGGAAAATTGCTATACTCTGTTCATGTATCATTCAACAGAATTCCTTTACTTTTCACATATTGCTTCCTCTTTGAGTTGTCTCTGTTGCATTCTGAAATTTCCCCTTCCCTGTCCCAATTGTTTTTGGTTATGGGAAAAAAAATATTTTCAGTGTAAGAGCATTAGTTCAGCAGTATATTCTGGCTACAAAGGCATAACAATAACTTCTCATGGAAGTGGTTATTGAGGGGGATAATGGTTTGCAGAAAGCTCTATAGCAGGAGTAGCTAATCCGTGGCCCTCTAGATGTCACTGGACTGCAACACACATTCCTGACCATTGCCCATACTGACTGAGGCTGATGAGGGCTGTAGTCCAAATTCCAAATTTTGTGAATGAAACAAAAACTGTTACATTTGCAACTCTATGGGACTGCTGGAGCTATAAAGAGAGATCTATCATTAATGCAAAGTAGCTGCTCTTCTCTTCCCAGATCAGTTTTTGGTTGATGGTGGGCTTCAGTCATTCTCACAAATCTAGTGTGAATTTGTGCACTTATATTGATTTGAACCCTTTCAGCTTGTTGCTATTTTTGAGCTAAAATTGTCTCAAAAACAGCAACAAGCTCAAAGGGTTCATACCAATATATGGTGCACAAATTCACACTAGATTTGTTAAAAATATTTGATTCCGTATGGAAGTCTATACTTACAATTTTAATTTTTTGTATATGAATATTTTCTGTAGCCTAAATTTTGACCTTTTGCTTGTGCATTCTTAGCGGTTAAAGCACTCCCTCTTTCCCAAAGATCCTATAACAGGAAGCTCTATTTAGTACCATTACAGATTTATTGTTAGTACAATGGCAATATTTATCTAAAATGTAAAGGTATGAGTTTTAGCAAAGTATTTAATATTTTGTTTTGGAAAGCAGTATTTAAATCACACTTTTCTCTGCAAGACAGCTAGTTAGCAAATAAGGCAAGTTGGATTCATGGTTATGTCCTATCAAATAATGTCAGTGAGATAAGGGATGATCTTACCAAAGCAAATCTAAAAGAGAAGCTCTCAGTCTGTTGGATGCACCCCTCCTCCTCCATAGTAATCCATCTGCATTCTCCAGTGTAATTATTATTTGGTGTTTTTCTACTAAAATCTGAATATTCAAAGTGAGTTCAAAAAATTAGCTGTGGCACTGCACATTGCTACATGGTTCACCCTGAGCAGTCAGTCTCAAGTACCCAACAAGAACTAAAGGAATTGTATTCATCAAAAGAAAAGAAAAGGATGTGAAAGCTTCTCTGTCTTTAATCATGGAAATCTGCAACATAAAATTTTCATTTCTTGTTGCAGCTGCAAAGCTTCTAGCATGAGGAAAAGCAAATGCTTTGATGAAAATTATGTCAGCCCTATAGGATATTTACCTAGTAAGCAACCTGAGATGGAACTGCTAAATCCCATGTATAAATAAAATTAAGAAAAATTATTCTTATCGTACCTATCATCACTGCTCAAATCTCACAGTTGTCAGGAAAGAGTCAGTTGCAAATTCATCAGAAACAGAAATTTGTGTTTAGTTATCTGCTGTATAAATAGCCAACTGATAAAGAGCTCAGTAATCTATTATACCAACAATGCACAGAGCTATGTGCCACTTGAGAGTTCTTTGAATCCTGGCTACAATGTTTAGGATTTTTTGAATTAGCACAAGTTTGAAGCAAAGGGAGAATGAAAAATAGAGTGGTTATTGAGTATATGTCCAAAGGGGCTTCCAGACAGTCTGAGAGTTGCTCAGATAAAATGAGTGGAGGGTGATTAAATGTCAGTTGTTCCTATCCAAGGAATGTGTACTTTTTTCATTTTTACAGTAGGCACTTTATATCATTACATTGTACACGAAGTAACACTGTCACTTGTGTGTGTATATAAAATTAACCAAAGTAATTGCCCAACATTTTCAAGAATAAGAGCTTAAAATTAAACATTTTGTTATCTCTGCTTTAAGCTAAATTGAACATTAGCCATTACTGACTTTTATAAGCCACAAAGGATAAAATGATTAATATTGTGTCTCATTTGAAAACCAAATTTCCTCCTGCTTTGTCCTTGACATCAACCTAAAATAATTATGAATGAATGAAACTATTCCTTGCTGAATCACTGAATCACTAGTGCTTGAAAGGTGTAGGTCAGGAAGGGCAGAGGTTGCATTTCTAAGGCTCAAGATATAGTCACAGTGAAAATAATTTAGAATATTGTTGCTGTTATTTATTTTATTTATGACTTGCTTCCCATAAGGTATCTTAAAGCAATTTACAATATAATCACATAATAAAATAGTTATAATAATAATAATAATAAATTTTATTTCTAGGCTGCCTATCTGGCCGTGTCAGCGGCCACTCTAGGCGGCGTACAAATCATGTAAAATACAACATATAAAATACACATATAACCCAAAAACTTTGATATAAAATTAAGCTAAAACCACCTGCAGCTATAGCCGATGAAATTAGGCTACCCCAGGGATCTTGTAGGCCTGCCTGAATAGCCAGGTTTTCAAGGCTTGGCAAAAACTTGGCAGGGAAGGGGCATGGCGAAGATCGTAACTGAGAGAGTTCCAGAGGGTGGGGGCCACAATTGAAAATGCCCTCTCTCTGGTCCGCACTAGCCTAGCTGTTTTCACTGGTGGGACCGAGAGAAGGTCTTGAGTGGCTGATCTTGTCAGGCGGCATATTTGTTGATGCTGGAGGCGCTCCTTCAGATAAACTGGGCCGAGACCGTTTAGGGCTTTAAAGGTTAATACCAACACCTGGAATTGGGCCCGATAAACAACTGGTAACCAGTGTAGATCTTCTAACACCGGAGTGATGTGATCATGGCAATGGCTGTTCTTAATCAAATGTGCCGCCGCGTTCTGTACCAGCTGTAATTTCCGGACCATTTTCAAGGGTAACCCAACGTAGAGCGCATTACAGTAGTCTAAGCGAGAGGAGACCAGGGCATGCACCACCCGTGGGAGAAGATGGACAGGAAGGTAGGGTCGCAGCCTCTGTATAAGATGTAATTGATACCAAGCTGCCCGGCTCACTGCCAAAACCTGAGCCTCCATGGACAGCTGGGAGTCAAGGATGACCCTGAGGCTGCGGACCTGGTCCTTCAGGGGCAGTTTTACCCCATTGAGCACCAGATCTATATCTCCCAACCTTCTCCTGTCTCCCACGAGCAGCACCTCGGTCTTGTCAGGGTTTAGTTTCAGCCTATTTCCTCCCATCCACTCACTTACTGACTTCAGGCACTTGGAAATGGTCTCCACAGCCAACTCTGGTGAAGACTTAAACGAGAGATAGAGCTGAGTGTCATCCGCATATTGGTGGCACCGCAGCCCAAATCTCCTGATGATGGCCCCCAGCGGCTTTACATAGATGTTGAATAGCATGCGGGAGAGGATAGAACCCTGTGGCACACCACAATTGAGGGGCCAAGGGTCTGAAACCTCATCCCCCAATGCCACCCGTTGATGTCTGTCTGAGAGATAGGAACGGAACCCCCATAGAACAGTGCCCCCTATTCCCATTCCCTTCAGGCGATCTAAAAGGATACCATGGTCGACGGTATCAAAAGCCGCTGAGAGATCCAGGAGGACGAGGAATGCATGTTCTCCCTTATCCAACGCCCTCCTTAAATCTACCAGAGCGACCAAGGCTGTTTTAGTTCCATGACCAGTCCTGAAGCCCAACTGGAATGGATCCAAATAATCTGCTTCTCCAAGTGTGTCTGTAAGTGTTCGGCCACCACTCGCTCGATCACCTTGCCCAAGAATGGTAAATTAGAAACTGGGTGAAAGTTGTTCAACTCTTGGGGATCCAAGGAGGACTTTTTCAGAATGGGCTTTATTACCGCCTCCTTGAGGGCTGATGGCACTGCACCTTCTTCTAAGGAAGCATTCACCACTGCCTTGATCCCTTCGCTCAGTTTCTCTTTACAACCCAAGATGAGCCATGTGGGGCAAGGATCAAGCAAACAAGTGGTCGGCCTCATAGTAGAGAGCACCTTGTCCACTTTCTCAGAGGGAAGAGGCTGAAACCGATCCCACCAGACCAGAATGCAACTGGCCGACTCTGGCACACTTCCTGTATCCACGGTATACGGAATCGTGCTCTTCAGACACTCAATTTTATCAGCAAAATGTTTGGCAAATATGTCACAGGAGGCTTTAGAATGTTCCATGGCTTCCTGCACAGCTGGACCGACCAGACTACGGACCACTTGGAACAACCTCCTGGGACAACACTCTGCAGACACAATAGAGGCAGCAAAGAAATCCTTCTTTGTTGCCTTTGTTGCCACTTGGTAGGCTGCAATTGCTGCTCTGACCAGTCTCCGATCGTCTTTGGAGCGAGATTTCCGCCACCGGCGCTCTAGTCGTCTCACCTCCCGTCTCAGACCCCGCAACCGTGGTGTATACCAGGGTGCAGTCTGAGTTCTATTCAGGGGGAGAGGTCGTTTCGGAGCCACCCGGTCTATTGCCCCGGTGATCTCCCTATTCCACTCCATCACCAGAGTTTCGACCGGGTGACCTTCAGACAACTCCAAGTCTCCCAGTGCATTCAGGAATCCCTTAGGCTCCATCAGGCACCTGGGACGGACCATTCTAATAGGTCCCTGTCCCCTGCGGAGGGTGTGCGGCAATGAGAGATCTGTATTTACCAGATAGTGATCTGACCATGACACAGGGTTAACAACAACAGCCCCCATTTTCAGAGCACTTCCTCCCCCTCCCGAGACAAACACAAGGTCAAGAGCATGACCAGCTACATGGGTGGGCCCCGTATTACTAAGGTGCAGTTTCCAGGAAGTCATGGTTTCCATGAAATCCCGAGGAGCTCCTATGAGAGCTGCCTCGGCGTGCAGGTTAAAGTCCCCCAAAACCAATAGGTTGGGGGAAAGAACCCGCACACCAGTGACAACCTCAAGCACCTTGGTCAGGGAGTCTGCTGTGCAGCGGGGTGGGCGGTACACAAGCAGAATCCCTAAACTGCCCTTTGGGCCCAACCTCCAGTACATGCAGTCAACAAACTTGGTCTCGTGGAGAGGGGGTCTGGCAAAAATCAAAGACTCCCGATAGATAACTGCCACTCCCCCTCCCCGCCTACCAACCCTCGGCTGCTGCACGTACTGGAACCCGGCTGGACGCATGGCCTCAAGCACCAGGGCTGAGGCCTCATCCACCCAAGTTTCCGTGACGCACATCAGGTCTGCGTTCTCATCCACGATCATATCATGGATGAGTGTTGTTTTCTGTACCACAGACCTGGCATTACACAGCAGCAGTCGAAGGTTGGATGGAGTTGTACATCCCCCAGTTGTCTTCTGGCTGTGAACAGGCCCGGAACAGGGGATGGATATAATGCATCTATCCCTTGTTCCCCTAAACTGGCGTGGCCTGCCACCTGCACCTTTCCAGCACCTGCACCTTTCCAGCACCTGCCGCCTAGCCTCTTACTATCGTGGCTTCCCACCCTCCCCACCGTAGCTCTCTCCACCATGCACATATCCCCCTCCGTGCCTGTCGCCCAGGCAGGCCCCCTTACCCCCAGTTAGGTCCAGATCAAATTGTTCACGTCTGTCTTGCTGCAGTTCTGTCTTGCTGCCAAATGGCTCCTTCTCCTTGGTGGGGTCGAGATGTTATATCGCCCTCCTCCTCTCGTAGGCCCTGTTGCTCCAAAGCAGTCAGAGCAGCCATCGGAGGGCATGTCGAGTCGCGCCGCCAGCACTGCGGCCTCTCTCCACCTCTCCCACACAACCACAGAGTGACAAAACCGGCCGTATGGGACACGCCGTGGCCCGTCGCCACCCCGTCCTTAGCCAGCCAGCTCCCACATCCAAGCAAAAACGTCCCAGGGCCACCAGGGAGCGCCATCCAATGCAGTCGCAGCGTCAGGCCGATGATGGAGGATGCCAGCAGCCGCCGGACGGCTCGGGCCGACGCCCACTGGGCCGACGCCGCCTCAGGCCCCGGCCGCTTTCCGGCCGCTGTCCAGCCGCTGTCCAGCCGCTCTCCACGCCCTCCACACTGCTCACCGATCGTTGTCCGTGGCGTTTTCCACCGCGCCTACCCGCTGCCGCCTTCACCTCCGCTACACTGCCACACGCCGGGAAGGCAGGGGGGTAAGCTGCTCTCCAGCCGCCTTCCATGCTGCCGTTCCCCAGTCATTCCCCAGTCGTTCCCCACGGCGTTTTCCACAGCGTCTTCCCGCCGTCGTCACCTCCGTTGCACTGCCACACGCCGGGCAGGTAGGTGGGTAAGCCACATCGATTAAAGAGGGGTATTCAGCTCTACTAAAGCTTTCAGAGCTAACAGCTCAGAGAAGAGTCCATTCATGAGGAAAAATGTTCCCTGATAAATTCAATTTATGAAGGTTTTTAAGGCCGACAAATATTTCAGGTGTTAAACAGCCAATTCTGTTATTAGAAAGATCCCTGCTGCAGCATCTTTTCTCCACTTACTTCCAAACCCAGGAGCTTCTACTCTGTGACTTCTGTCTTCCCCATTTTCTTGCTTGTGTTTATATATATAAACAGTTAAAACAATTGCATATTTCAAATCAATTTTAAAAATTATAAATATAAATTATAAATATAAAAACAGTTTAAAACAACAATAGCACACACATAACACCAATGTTGTGTTGGTAAGTACGTACAGATGAAGTGCAAACTTTTGGAAATCCCACAAGGTCTGCAAAAAGGGTAGAGTAATGCTCTTCTAGACATCTAGGACCTGGTTCAGATGCTTACCTGGGCTGAAAAACTTGTTTCCATGTAAACGTTGGCAGTCTCCCTCTCACAATTAGTTGGTTTAAAAAGTGCCTTAAATGCTAGGTGCTGTACAGACATTAAAAAACAAAGCAGGCCTTGCCCACATATTCACAATCTCTAAAGTTTCAGGACAAGGCACATTTGAGAGGGAAGGAAAAGAGATGAGCAGGTCACTTCAGAAAATTCAGTGTTTTCTTGAGGCACTTGAATGTGCAGGTAGAAGAAAAGAATCAGATGTCATGTGCAAGAGCATGTCAGTGATAAGGAGAGAATAGAGAGGATTATTTTAAGCATAGGTAGATCAAGGGTACTTGTAGAGTGAAAGTTCCAAGGAGGAACATATAGAAAGCATAAAGAATATATAGGCCAAGCCCATGTAGACATTTCAAAGGGCTTAAAGGGCTGTCAAGAACAAAGAAAGCAGCAGTGAAGAGCAGTATAAAATGAGTAACATGAACTGAATGAAGAGCAGAAAATATCAAATGAACAGCTGCATTTAAGAGGCTTAAGAGCAGAATCAGGAAGACGAAGAAGAATGTGATGTGAACAATCCATGTTCCTAGTCCCAAGGCCTCAACTGTACAGTACTTCCCCTGTGATTCTCTGGGTCTGAATGCACATGCAACTACAGAGGCTTTCCCTGGTATCTGCAGAGCCCCCCCTCCCTGAAATCCTGAACAGCTGCAGCACTGAGGGACTGGAGCAGATCTGCCCTGGGAGTGAGTCTGGGTTACTGTCTCTTAAGATAGCTGAGGTCTGTGGTAAGTGCTGCAAGGACTGGGACCCCCTGCCTGACCCTGACTCCGGAGAGAAGCTCTAGTCAATTTTGCAGCCTGTTGCATCAGCTCCTGGCTGGGTCAGGGTGCATAAAATCCCAGCTTCCCTTGGGTGGTGGGTCTGCTGCCGGTGGGGCCGCCCCTTGGGGAGCTCCTTAGGGAGTCCTGAGGGTGTGTGCTCTACCCCCTGCTATTTTTTTAACCAATCCAGAGGAGATTGGTAGTGGGAGAGTCTGTGGCACATGTGTAGTTCCTGTGCAAGGTAACAGCCTGTGCAGTTAACTGAACAATAGGAGAAAGTCACCAGATGCCTTCAGAGTAAGAGTCTGTCACTGGCAGGCAGCTGGCCCTTCCTGGGTGTGAGACAGGGGAGGAGTATATGTGCCCTGTGTGAAAGTTATTGAGTGGATCTGACTATTCCCAATTCTCTCAGAGGCCTTCTGGGATAACCGGTTCAGGTAGGTTTTCTTGGTGGGCTCTTGTTGGGTCCATAACAGGTGTTTAGGAGGAGTCTTAATATGGAAGAGCATAGGTGATGCCACCACAATTTCAGTGATCATGGATAGAAGGGAGGTATAGCCATGGGGAGGTGGTGAACTACCGTAGAAGATGAGGGCAAGGCTATCTACGCCTTGTTTCTCACTCCCACTCCTCTCATGGATGGGTTCCTCATTGCTCATCTGCTGTGCCCACTGCCCTGTATGTGTTGTTTAATGCCAGATAGGTACACAATAAGACTACACTAATCCATGATTTGATTGTGGATGAAGGTGCTGATTTGATGTACATTACCGAGACCTGGGTGGGTGAGCTGGGAAGAGTTGATCTGACCCAGCTTTGCCCACTTGGATACTCAGTGCAACATCAGCACAAGCTGCAGGGATGGGGAAGAGGAGTTGCTGTGATCTACAGAACTTCTATCTCTGTCAGCAAGAAACCACTTTGTCTTGGAGCTGGCTGTGAGGGCCTGCATCTGGTGTCAGGCCAAGAAGACAGTAATCTAGGGTTGCTGCTGGTGTACCATCTGCCCTGCTGCCCAGCAGCTTCTCTGACTGAGCTGGCAGAGACCATCTTGGCTGTGTATTAGAGGAGCCCAGAAAGATAGTGCTGGGTAATGTCAATGTCCATGCTGAGGCTGCTTCTAGTGTTCTGGCTCTGGAGTTCATGGCCTCCATGATTACCATGGGGCTGTCTCGTCACCAGCCCAACGCATAGGATAGGGCACACCCTCGACCTGGTTTTTGCTGTAGATGGAGGAAGGTGTGGTCTAGAGATAGAGGGGTGGATGTCACCTCATTGTCATGGTCAGACCACTTCCTGGTAAAGTTTAGAGTTATGGCTCCGATCCTCACCTGCAGGGGTGCTGGACAGATTAAGATGGTTCATCCCTGTAAACTAATGGAAATCCACAGGATTCTTGAATGCCCTGGGGGAGTTCCCAGTACATAGAGCAGGTGACCCTGCTGAAGCCCTTGTCATGCTGTGGAACAGCGAGGCTTGTCGGGCTCTTGACACGGTTGCCCCTGAGTGCCCACTCCAGCATTGTGGAGCCCAGGACAATGAAACAGGCTGGATGATGGCTAGAACACAAGTGGCAAAACATGTGCTGTGAGGCTTATCGGGCACAAGGAAACATCATAACCATGCCTACTGTGTGGTGCTGAGGGCTGCAAAGAAAGCTCACTCCTCTATCACCATCACATTCTCAAGTATTTGTCCAGTGGAGCTTTTCCGTATTATCAGGGGTTTGTTGGCATCAGCTCCAGGAAATGGAGTTGTAGACCTTTCAGAGGCCCACTGTGAATTGAGTGCAAGGCATTTTGAGGGTAAAGTTGCTCACCTCCATAGCAATCTTGATGCCCCATCCACAACTACTGTAGTCCCCAGTGAGGTGTTCAGTGCAATGTCTGCTGCAACTTCTTGGGATTGGTTTCAGTTGATGCAGCCTGATGACGTGGACAAGGTGCTTGCAACGATGGGGCCAGCAATGTGTCCTCTTGGCTTATTAAAGCTTGCTGAGGGGGATTGACAGAGTGGATCCAGGGTGTGGTCAGCACATCGTTGCAGGAGGGAGTAGTTCCAGCTGCCCTGAAAGAGGCAGTGATCCGGTTGCTTCTGAAAAAGCCCACTCTGGACCCATTGGTTTATGAGAATTACCACCTGGTTGCGAATACCTCCTTCCTAGGGAAAGTGATTGAGGGTTGTGGCACAACAATTGCAAGTACTCTTGCATGAAACAGATTATCTTGACCCATTCCAGTCTGGGTTCAGGCCTGGACATGGGACTGAATCAGCCTTCGTCGTCCTGATGGATTACCTTTATCGGGAGAAGGACGGGGAGTGCAACCCCGTTATTGTTACTTGATCTCTCAGCGGTTTTTGATACCATTGACCATGGTATCCTTCTGAGCCAACTTTGTGAGATGGATATTGGAGGTACTGCTTTACAGTGGTTCCAATCCTATCTCAAGGGTCATTTTCAGAGAATACCATTGGGTGATTGTCTTTCAGTCTCCTGGCAGTTGTGCTGTGGGGATACCATCTTGTTCCCCATGCTGTTTAACATCTATATGAAGCCCTTGGGAGCACTAATCAGGAGATTTGGGGTGAGGTGTCAGCAGTATGCTGATGATACCCAGCTCTATTTCTCTGTAACATCTGAATCAGGAGAGGTCTTGCACTTCCTGCACTGCTGCCTGGACTTGGTGTTGGGCTGGATGAGGGCCAATAAACTGAGTATGAATCCTATGAAGATGGAGATGCTGTGGGTTGGTGGGGTTGTACTCCCTCTGCTTTGGATGCTGCTTTGGATGGGGTTGTACTCCCTCTGAAAGAGCAGGTCATAGTCTGGGGGTGCCTTTCAATTCCTCTTTGTTGCTAGAGGCCAAGGTGACCTCAGTGGCTAGGAGTGCCTTTTACTGGCTTCAGCTGGTAAGACAACTGTGGCCACTTCTGAACTGGGATAGACTGATCACTGTTGTCCACACACTGGTAACCTCCAGGTTGGATTACTGTAATGTGGTCTATGTATGGCTACCCTTGAGGTTGGTCTGGAAGTTGCAGCTGGTGCAAAATGCAGTGGTGAGATTGCCCACTGTGGCAGGATATCACCAATGTCACCCCACTGCTGAAAGAATTGCACTGGCTACCTATTAGCTACCGGGCTAAGTTCAAGGTTCCAGTTTTGGTGTACAAAGCCCTATACAGCTTGGGAATAGGATACCCTAAAGATCGTCTTATCCCTTATATATCCAGTTGATCACTGTGCTCTACAGGTGAGAGCCTCCTGCAGATACCATCTTATCAGGAGGTCCATTCCACACAACATGAAATGGACCTTTAATGTAGTGGCACCCACCCTTTGGAATTTGCTCCCCTTAAATATTAGACAGGCACCATCTCTGTTATCTTTTCAGTGCCTACTGAAGACCTTCCTCTTTCAACAAGCCTTTTAAGTAGAGACCTTATTCCAGTGTGCATCTGCCTTGGAATGGCTTTTTAATGTTTTTAAACCTTTTTAAAACATGTATTTAAAGCTTTTTAAAATGTTTTAAAAGATGTTTTGTTTTAATATATTTAAAACTCTGTTTTTCTAATGTTTTAAATGGTTTTTACTGCTTTTTGTTTGCCGCCCTGGGCTCCTGCTGGGAGATTGGGCAGGATATATGTCAAATAATAAATAAAATCAGGCTTGTAAGAAGCACTCTCTTGTAGCTAATAGAACAGGTGTTGGTGTGTGATTAGCTGTGGTGTGTGTGTCCTTCTCCCAACTGCTTTCCAGTTTGCGAATGCACTCATGGTCCAAAAATGTTTGGCAACCCCTACAGAAGAGAGTCGCTTAGTAGAGTTGTATATATCCAAGGTTCATTATACTGTTATTATGTATCATACAGTAATACCTCAGTTAATGAAGTAGATGCGTTCCTGGACATTACTTCTTTAACAGAAACTTTGGAATAGCTTGGAAAGAATAGGGATGGGGTCCTACACCGTAAAAAAGAAGAGCTGTTTATGTTTCAGCAAACTTTCTGCAGTGGCCAGGAGTGCTTTTGCCCAGGTAAGACTGGTGCGCCAGCTGCGCCCATTCCTGGAGACTCCTGATTTGACTACGGTGATGCAGGCCTTAGTTACATCCCATTTAGATTACTGTAACTCGCTTTACATGGGGCTGCCTTTGAAGACTGTTCGGAAACTTAAACTGGTACAAAGAGCTGCAGCCAGAGTGCTAACTGGGGCTGGTTACAGGGACCATACAGCCCCCTTGTTACGACAGCTCCACTGGCTGCCAGTTTGTTTCCGGTCACAATTCAAAGTGCTGGTTTTGACCTATAACGCTCTATACGGCCTAGGTCCAGGCTATTTGTCAGACCATATCTCCCTATATGAGCCTGCCCGGGCATTGAGATCCTCAGGAGAGGCCCTTCTCTGAGTCCCAACACCTTCACAAGCGCGATTGGTGGGGACACGAGATAGGGCCTTCTCGGTGGCTGCCTCCAGGTTCTGGAACTCTCTTCCTAGGGAAGCATGAATGGCCCCTTCCTTGCTATCCTTCCGTTGGCAGGCAAAGACTTTTTTATTCCGACAGGCTTTTGGACTAGAAGATGTTTAAGATAGGACCTCATAAGGTCTGTTGTATTGTTCTATGGTCCTATTCTTAATGTTTTAAATTGTCTTAGTATCTTAAGTGTATGTTTTATGGTTTTAATGTCGCGAATAGTTTAATTCTATTTTAATTGTATATTTTTGTATGTTTTTTACCTATGTGTAGTTTTTATTTGTAAGCCGCCCTGAGTTCCAGTTTTGGAAAAAGGGCGGGGTAAAAATAAAGATTCATTCATTCATTCATTTTTATTCAAAACAGTACACATGTCTGGAATGAAACAACCAGGTCAGGTAAGCTTTGCATGCAGACCTCTTGAAGAGTTCTTCCAAAATGCATCCAGGGATGCCTGCGTTGCCATTTTTCTTTTATCATGTAGCATCTTGCTAGAGCAATTTAAAGCTTCGAGCACTCCATACACTTGAGCAGGAAGGCAAGGAATAGCCATTACCACAATCCTCTGTTTGGTCTTTGCCATCCTCCCCTACACTCAAGCAGATGTGCCTGCAGTAAATAGTGCTTCTAGGGCACCCAAAGCATTGTTTACTGTGGAGGCACCTGCATGACCTGGCAAGGAGCGCCATATCAGCCACGCATGAGAGAGCTGCATGCAGCAGCCACAATCCAGTAGACGGGCTACATTCTTTCTATGTCAGAGTGTGTGCTGTCCATGCCTCATGCACCCAAAAAAGACTTTGTGAAATCACTCTTCTTTCCTGGAGGATTTGTTAACTTGTATACACAAGATTGTACTGCTGAATTTGAAGTTTGGGGTCAGACAGTATTCTTATGCCTTTAGGTCCTCTGCTGTTTGGATTCACTGCTAGGAGGCTAATCATAATACAGCTCTATTTCATAAACCTATCTATTTAGAAATAAAGAGAATAGCAAATATCTAAATATATGCTACTTTAGATTAAACAATACATGGTTGACTGAAGTTAAGCTGAACAGGAAATTCATTTCTAAAGAATTTATACTCTGCATGAAAAAGCCAGGGGGAAGTGGTAAACCATGTTACTATCCAAGAAAAATAAGAATTTAAGCACAGGATTATGTAGGAAGACAGGAGTGGTAAGATGTGTCTTTTCAGCAAGGCATAGAGCTTAGGAGGGATGGAAGCAATAACTTGAAATATCAAGCAGAGAGAAACAACAAAAAATGGTAGGTGTTGTTATGCAAACTTATCAGGTATTCAAGTCAGAAAACTTCTGAGAGGCTGGGTGGGGGTCATTTGATGATTCTGTCCAACACCAAAATACCTGATTCACAAAGTTCTACCTCAAAACCGCCTAGCTGTGGGCAAAATAATAAACAATGGATACTTCGGTGTAAAGAAAATGTTAATTTATGTTGAGAATGGCAAGGTAAAAGATGCAAGAAACACGTGTAAAAAGCCTACAAGATAAAAGTGCAAGTTTCTTTTAAGCAGCAACATTTCTAAATTTACATTGAAATACCAAAATATAGGAACACTGCAGGCATGGAAGGGCTAGAGCATAAGTCAGTGGAAACAATGGACTAAAGATTAGTCCATAATATGTAAAGGTGGAACTCAAAGGCTAGGAAAAGGAACAAAATCAAGTTGCGCCCGATGGACATGTGCCACCACACCATTAAGATGGATATGTGCCTTCCAATGTATAGGATCAGTGATTTTGCTACTTCGATGCATTGGAAAGGAGGGAATTGAAGATAGAGGGAGGAACAGAATCCTGAGACAATGTGAGCTTTTTGTTCCCAACCAAGACTTGTGTAGATTGAATGCACCTGTTAGAGGATGCTTTTAAGGTCCAGATGCCTTAGGACATGCTACACTTAGGTAGTATGTGAAATACAATAAGAGTTATTGTTTATATAGTAAGCTAAACATAGAGCCACTGGGAAATTCTGAATTTATATTTCTGCTTCCTTTAAACATGTATATACCTCATGGGACGTCAACATCCTGAAAGAATGAAACTTGGCTCCCGTAAAGATCTTGAGATTTCACAGAACAAGTCCCGCCAAGTCTGCAGTACTGTTAGTGAAGCAGCACAGTATTTCTAGGTGGATTTATGAGATGAGCCTCACAAATTGTTTATAGATGCTGTTGTGCTTGTTAGAGTTCCAAGGTTTGGTTAGTTTTAGGTGTGCACATAGTCTTTGTATCAATTTCTTTATCCATTAGCACATGAAGGATGAAAATTATTTTGTCAGGTCTTTGCTCTATCTAAAATGAAGCACCATTTGTCTTTGCAGGTAAATATTTCAACAATTTGTTTTCTCAAATTAAGATGCACTTGAGGGCATTTTGCACATTATAGCAAACTCTGAAATATAGAATGCATGCATGCCACCTCTGTTTTGCACATTTTTCTTTGCAGTTGAGGGACGAAATAAAACACAGAGACATCAGCTTGGGTTGAACAAGGGCCACTTTATTAAATTACAGCAAACAAAACCAATTTAAAGTGACCTGCAGAGGGAAACCTAGGTGCGGGAACTGACTATAAGCAAGTAGCTTGCCATACAGCTCTGGGGTGACCAGCCCCTGCAGGGGCAAGGGCAAGCACATGTGCTTACCCGTACCCCGGCCACACCTTGTAGGAGAGTAGGGGGGCCTTCCTGTGTCATCTCCACCCGGGGCCGGATAACTCTTGGGTAGATGAGACAAGTTGGCCCCAGAGGCAGCCCATATCCTGCCCTCGAGCCGGAAAAGCCCTGACAGACAGGCCTCCGGAACCGCCAATCACCTCCAAAGGTGCCTAAGGGGGCCACCTAGCTGTCCTTACCTATTTCCTCTCCCGCACCTTCTTGCCACAAAAGGGGGACAAATCTCTATTTAGTCCCCCTTTGCCCCACTGTCGAGAAGGTTGTCTTGCAGATACCTCTGCAGGTCTCCCAAGAAGATGTTGTTCCCTGCATCCGACAGGCAAACGCCATCGGCCCTGTATAATTCAACCTCTGAATGCTGAATATGGGGATGTGGAATGGCTAAATCCCCGTGCCCAAGAAGAGCCAACCGAATATGCCGGTTGACCTTCTGTGCTCTATCGATTGCCCATGGATCCCATACACCACACCACACCATGCGTGGGAGCATGTCTGACCACAGCAGACGTACTGAAGGCCACCTTTGCCTTATCACCTGCATGTCCTTACATGCCTGAACCCTGAGGGCCTTGTTCTGCAGCAAACCAAGGTCATTACCACCCAGGTGAATGACCACCACCTGCAGAGTTGTCTGCACTACACCTTGCTGGAACAGAGTGGGTAGGAGCCCCTCCCAACACATTCCTCTCCGGCCAAGCCACTGTACTGTAGCCCATCGACTGAGGCCCAGCTGCGAGCCCATGCTCGACCTCGCTGCCCTCCGGGCTGCCCAGAAGATCATGCTGTGGCCGCATATGAGGATGCGTGACTGCTCCATCCCCATGCAGCAATCTGTCAAAACAAATAAAACTTGTGAGACTTCTGCATTCCCAAGCCCTCTAAAAGGGGTGAATATAGCCCTTAAAGGCACCAGAGGACCAACGTCCAACTGCCTGTACTCTTGCTTGGTGAAAACCAAGACCTGCTGCCGTAGAAGCAGCTCTAATTCTGAATGAATGGGTTCGAAACTGTGAGATGGCATACCCTAGCCACTGAAATGCTCGCTTTGCTAATGTCCAAAACTGATATATGGATAGGGGATCCTGATTTAGATGGATAAATAAATATCCATCCCCAGCTCCCCTGTCTCCTAAAAATGCTTGTAAAGTCTGCACTGGGCAGAGGTTAGGCACCAAGGATGTGGCCAACCGGACATGCCTTCCTTTACACCTCTGGTCTGTTTTAGACCTTCTCAGATTTATGCAAGCAGAACCTCCTTCCATGGAGATGTCAGCAAATTGGAGGGCACGACGAGATAAGTCTCTTTTTGAGCCAGGTACCACTGCTCCTATTCGAAAAGCTTCGAAAAACAGCGTAAGGGCCACTGCCTGGAATAGCTTGGCTTCATAGCTGGAAGAGCAAAGTGTGTTCCACTGACCACTCATGCCCAGTAAAATGTCTACTGAGATAGGCCGACAGGAATCAGGTGTGGCAGGGTGTTCTCTAGCCCACCCTGCCAACATGCGGCGGACCCTGAAGTCCCCTGCATAATCCGGAAAAACACCTGCCATAGCTAAGAAGGAAAGCCCTGCCAGCTTACCTTGCAGTGCACGGACTGACAGGCCCCGCCTCCTGCCGTCCACCAGGAATTCCAGCAGTTGACTCACTGGAATAGGCCACTCTGGTGCATAGCTCTTGCTGGCCCAGAATTCCTGAATCGCCCTACCTGCTCTCTGGTAACTGGCGAGATTGCTGGGGGCAATGGAAATGCTTATGGCCCTCTCCGACTCCGCTCTCCAATCTCCCAAATTGCAGGGGGCATGGCATCCGGTTGAGCCCTGGCCATCGGCGCCAGCTGACAGAAATGGTCCATCTGGTTCTGTGACAGAGCATCAGCAGCACTATTGTCAATGCCAGCAACATGCCGTGCCCGAAAAAGAACATTAAAACGCAGGCATTGGAGAACAAAAGCCCGGACAAGGCACATAACCCTGGCGTTCCTGGACGTAAGAGAGTTGATAACATGGACCGTGGCCATGTTATCACACCAAAAATGGACTGTAGAGTTCCTCAGCCTCTCGGCCCACAAATAGACAGCCACCACTATAGGGAAGAATTCCAGAAAGGTCAGATACTTGTCTAAGCCTTCCTGAACCCATGTCTGTGGCCCTTGACCATTACACCAGGAAGACCCAAAGACTACCCCAAAGCCATAACCTTCAGACGCGTCAGACTGAACCTGTAACTCAGCCTCCATGAGTCGGTCCTGCCTCCAGAAGGATATCCCATTGAAATCCTGTAAGAAGGAGGACCACACAGCCAGGTCGGCTCGCAATGCTGCTGTAACCCGAAACCTATGGTGGGGTCGTAACAGCCCGACCAAGGCATCATAAACACGCCTTAAAAATGCTCTGTCAGGAGCTACGACCCTGCATGTGAAATTTAGGTGCCCTGCTAACTCCTGGAGGGTGGAAAGGCAAACCTTCCTTGCGCCTGTAACTTCTGCAATCTTCCTATGGAGGATTAGAAGCTTCTTCTGGGGCATCCTGTAGCATTGCTTTCCAGAGTCAATTTCTTTTTATCATTAATTTTTTTATTCAAATTTTTCAAAGACAAAAAACAAAACAAAACAAAACAAAAATAATTAAACAATAAAATAAAATGTTGACTTCCGATTTGTCGCAGATCAGTTATAGGTCTACAATATATAACAATCCTGTCTCTTAAATTATATTATAAAATCACTTTCCTCCAGTAGTTATCTTAATTAATCATCAAATCTCATAAACATTACTTTATTCTTTCCACAAAAAGTCAAAGAGAGGTTTCAATTCCTTGAGAGATATATCTTTCAATTTTTCTCCAAATAAACATGTCGATTAATCCATCTCATTCAAATCTGTTGTCCAATAATTTCAATAGCCATTCTTCCATTATCAATATTAATTCCATCTTCTTCAATAATCCTGTTAAGTCCAGTAATTTCAGTAGCCCTTCTTCCATTATCAGTATCCCATAATAATCTTGTTGTCATAGCCATAGTCCAAATATATCGATTAATCCATCTCATCAAATCTGTTAGGTCCAATAATTTCAATAACCATTCTTCCATTATCAATATTAGTTCCTTCTTCCATCTTCAATAGTCCTGTTAAGTCCAGTAGTTTCAGTATCCATTCTTCCATTATCAGTATCCCATGATAATCTTGTTATCATAGCCATAGTCATATAATAGGAGTCTGATGGGGATTTCCTTTATCAGAAATATTTCCTTGCCATCAATTCTAAATATGTTGCTGAAATATTGTTGTAAAGTCATATCTCTGTTCTTCTTTTTTACAAAATGCACTGGCTCATCTCTTGAGAATTTTTCCATTGTCACATATCTGTAGTTAATTCCATAGATTTTTTCTATGTCAAGCTCCATCACATCATTCCAGTCCAGAAAGTTATCCAAGACATTGATAACTTTATCACTAATATTTTCATTAATTTCTTCAGAGACAACGTTGAGTTCCAAACAGTAAACTTTATTTCTAATATCCATAAACTCCAGATCTTTTTCCAATTCCACATTTGTTCCAGTCTCCAAGGCTTGTATCTTCCCTTTAATTTTTCTTTTCTCATCTCTAATCTCAACAATCTCCTCTCTCACAGAATCCCCTATTTCTTTAAGCTCCTGCGTCATTTTGCTAAGTTCAATTTTCATCTCCTGTCTACCCTGTCTCAGGGTTTGTTTCGTTATCACAATCTCATCCATTATTTTCTGAAACATAATTTCTTCCATGGTCTCAGTCACTTTCCTGGTTGCCATTCTTTAAACCACAAAACCAAAAATTATTTCAGCCACAATTGGGTTAATATTCCAGGCTTGCTGACATCAGAATGTAAACTGTGCAGCCTGCCTTATCTCTTATATGTTCAGAAATACAAAACAAGTTTAGTTCCCAGCATCAAAACAGTTAGTGGCGTCATGAACAAGCAGATTCGTCAAAATGAAATAGACCAAAAAGAAAATAGTCCCGGACATATAATACTCCAAAGTTCATAAATCAAATTTATTTGTTTTTTTTCCCTCCTCGAAATAGAAATCCCTCTTCCGTTGGTATCTTTAGAATGCACTTCCAGGACAGCTTTTTGCAATAAAAACAAAGATAAGCTTTTTCAATTTCTTTCCTCCTTAATTTCATAAATAGAGGAGAAGAGTTATAACTCACCAGAAATTCTTTATAGCTGATTCATTGACAAATCTCTTTTTGCTGTAACAATTTAAATCAAGTGAAGAAAAAATAGAAACAAGGATGCTTGCCTGTTAAAGTCCGTTTTTCTTTGTAGAAAAGATAAACGTGTCGCTTAGTCAGGTAGAGCTTGTTGGAATGTCCGTCCGGCATTGTTGGCTGAACCTTGTCTCATAAATTAATTATGAAATCCAGTCCTCCCAACAGAAACAGGCTTTGTGGTTAATCTCTACATTTCTCCCTGCCCAGGAGAAAATCTTTACCAGTCAAAAAGAACGTTCTGACTGATTTTAGAACTGAAAAAGCTTCTTCTGAGACGAGAGCTCATCTCAAAAAGCAGGCACAGGCGAAGTCATCCTTCCCGGAAGTCTTTCCAGAGTCAATTTCAATGCCCAAGAAAGTCAGAACGGGGGCTGGACCTTCAGTCTTTTGCAGTGCTAGCGGAACCCCAATTTCCTCTGCCAGGTCCTGGAACTGTGTCATTAAGTGTAGGCATTCATCTGTACCAGCCCTACCCATAAATAAGAAGTCATCCAGGTAATGGACTACCGAATTCAGACCCGTCCTTCACTTGATAGCCCATTCCAAAAAGGTGCTAAAGCACTCAAAAACTGTGCAAGAGATCGAGCATCCCATGGGTAATGCTCTATCCATATAAAATTTATTTGCAAAAGCAAAACCCAGCAGCTCAAAGTCTGCAGGGTGGACAGGCAGAAGGCGGAAAGCAGATTTAATGTCACACTTTCCCATGAATGCACCTCGGCCACAAGTATGCACCATGTGCACTGCAGCATCAAGGGAGGTGTAATGGACTGTACAAAGACTTTCAGGAATGAAATCATTAACTGACTGTCCACGCGGGTAGGACAAGTGATGAATCAGCCTAAACTTCCCCGCTGCCTTCTTGGGCACAATACTTAGTGGGGATACCCTAAGGTTAGGGAGTGGGGGTGATTGGAACGGGCCAAGCACCCGCCCTGCCTGCACTTCCTTGTCAATTTTCATTTGCAGAATTGCCTCCATGCCCATAACAGATTTTAGATTTTGGGACATGAAGGCAACCCTTGGCCCACTGTAAGGAATTTGGAAGGCCAACAAAAACCCCTGGAAAAGAAAATGCACATCCCCAACTACTGGGTAACCAGCAAGCAAGTTCTGCAAAACTTGCAATTTAATTGGGGAGGGGCCCTTTTCCTTGAGCAGCACCAGGTGGGGGCTGCTTTCTGTCTCCCTGTTGACCCCTGTTACCTCTTCTATAAAACCTGCCCCTGGGGCAGGAGGTGTAAGGGTGTGCTGCTCCACAAATGGAACATTCATGGCGGAAATGACACGGGTTCCGTGTGCAGACTCCCCGGGAACAAAAATCCCAGCACAGCAGCCGTTGTTGAACCCCTTGCCCCACATTAGCGTGGGGAAGGGTAGCAGTTGACTGCCTGCTCATTTGATGCCCATTATCACACCTGTCACCTGTCATGGCTCGGGCCACTGTCATAAACTGCAGCCACAGCTCTGGCTCCTTTTTGTCCTATGGCAGAGACCCATTGCATGCCACCCGCATATGAAATGCCTTGTCATAAGACAGCCAGTCCAGTCCGGAGAACTCCACATAAGCCCTGTAGATTATATCCAAGTGCTTCAAGAGTGACAGACCCTTTTGAGGTTGTCTTTCCATCAGCACTCCAGCGTATATTAAATACGCTGGCAACCAATTGGCCCAGGTGCAGTCCACTCTGCTATGCCTGGGCCTCTCCACATCACCCTCAGCCTTCTTGTCCTTGTCCCTTTTAGGGTGTTCCCTATATAATAGTGAAAAGACATCCACATATTCCCCCCGCCAAATTTTATCTTTCATCGAAGGGAGCAGGTGGAAGCCTAAGGTGACAGATGTTTCCCCAAAAGGTATGGCATTAGCAGCAACAGCCTCCCAATGGTCTGACACATTACCCTGACCTATCATTGCAGTGGACAGTTGCTGCTCCTCCACCTGTCTGGCCATTAGAGCCGGCCCACCAGGTGACACGGCAGATGCCATCACCTGTCCATTGCCTGCATGCTGCCAAATTTGGCTGCGTGCAACCTGGAGCGGTGGTTGAGACGTACCACTTGCTTCCAGTCTAGAAGGAGTGGCAGATACTGTCCCTGGACTGGTGACCCATAGACCCTGAGAAGGCCACCCCCAACCTGGCGACCCAGCTGTCTGAGCAGGCCTGGCAGACTCACCTGCTCCCACCAGCGGCCCAGCCATGCCTGCAGCGGGGCACTCCACCGCAGCTGTTGATATCGCTCCAGCTGTAGCCACCTCTCTTCCAGTCCCTACCACCGCTGTTGGTGCAGGAGGAGCCACCTGCCCATTGGTCACCATCTGGGTAGCTTCCTGGCGGGTTTCCAGTGCCTTGAGCCTTGCTAAAACCAATGCAAGGACATCAGTATTAGACCCCTGCTGCTGACCCGTAGTCATGCCACCCCGAGCCTTTGCTTTTGCTCGCTTTGGCCAGGTAACCCCTCCTGTAGAAGTCCCAGGAGTGGCTGCCTGCTCCATAGCAGTCAGCGGTGACCTGGGAGTGGGAGTTGGGGCCACCCTCCCCCGCTGCTCTAAAGCCTCCAGGCGTGCTAGAATGGCAGCCCATGGTGGTGCCTCCTCCTCATCTGAGGACCCAGGTGCCAGGGGAGGGCATTTTTGTGGAGGCCTAGAGGCCCTCCCTTTACCTTTCTCCTCCCCCTTCCCTTTCTTGGCTGGCATGATTATTAATTCCACCCAAGTTTATAATAATTTTTTTATGAGAAATATTATTAGTGTTAGTATTATTAGCCACTAACTATGTAAACAGCAGCAACCAATATTACTATCTACTAACTACAGTAAGTTACTGTCTGCAAGGTAGGAGCCTTTTATTCCAATCCTTGCAGTTCTTTTACTCTAATTTATTTTAATGGCTTTCATGGCCTGTATTAAACCACTGTCTGCAAGGTATGATTAATTTATTCAAAGCCCTGCAGCTCTTGCACTCTAATCTATCTCTGTCACTTAAATTTATTTCCCTTACTGTATATGTTAATGAGTGTAATCTTGTTTAACTGGCAGCAGAAAAACAGCCTTGATTATGCAAAGCCTTGCAGCGCTTTCCCTTTAAATTATTTGCAGTGAGTGTGTGATCTTGCTTAAACAGCCCTTAGGCGCCACTGCAGGAAGACGTCAAGCGCCTCCCTCCCCCACCGGCCAGGGATGTGTCCCGCAGCATTTGGCTTAGCAAGCCCTTAGAAAAGTCCCGCTGCAGCCGTCGCAGCTCCCGCTGCCAAAACCCCTTTGGCCTCTAGCACTACCCCCACTGAGGAAGGTAGCGAGGCCCGCAAATGGCCCTCAATGCGGTCCGTGAATCAGAGACCAGCGCCCTAAAATGGCGCCGAACACGCAGCCACTCCAAAATGGCCGCTTCCGCTTTGTCGAGCTCTTCGCTATGTCCCTCGCCATCCATGTCGCGCTGCAAAGAGGAAGGTAGGAGGGGTGTCTGGACTTAAATTGTTGGATGTTGGATCTGGCGCAAGCAGATGCCCAGGATGCAGAACAGTATAGTGACAGGCTAGATGCCAGTTGAAGGAATGAGCCGGACAAGCAATAAGTTTTAAGAGTTACTTTACTGACAGTATATCACAGCTCTCTCTGTACACACTCCTTGACCCCCACACCCTGCCAGTTTGAGTTTCCAGCTATATACTGATAAGACAGCTGGTTGTCCTGGCAACGTGTCCTTGAGGAGTGCACGTCCACTCCAGCCTTGTGAGCTACTTGGCCTTGTAACTCTGCCATGGAAAAATACTCTTAGGAACTTTTTACTTGCCAACACCCCCCACCTATTTTTCCATAAGCAGCACCTTTTACATTTGTTCACATTTTTGCTTCCATTTGTCATTACATTTACATTTCTTGCATGATATATTATCCTGTTTACATTAACATCAGTTCTGTTTCATTATTTTTATTACATTCATTTCTGCATTTACTTATATCATTTTCTTCCACATGATACATCATCTTTTTTTTCAGTTTACATGTTCAGTTCAGTGTACTTCTACATTTCTTTGTTCCTTTATTTTTCAGAGGTTTTACAAACATCATC
The DNA here is from genome assembly GCF_030035675.1 of Rhineura floridana. NCBI lineage: Eukaryota > Metazoa > Chordata > Lepidosauria > Squamata > Rhineuridae > Rhineura > Rhineura floridana. Next base: position 138,155,751 of record NC_084481.1, on the reverse strand, counting down.
AGTTTATCTCTTTGGGTTTTACACACTCCAAGTATAATGTGTCAGCATCCATTACCCTGTGTGTTTGTGCTTCAATCCCCTTTACTGTGGCAATCCTAAATCTGTCAGGTAGCACACTCACATTTGCCCTTCCAGAACGTCTCAACATTTGCTTGTCACTTTTACCAAGGTATTCTTTTACCCCTGTTTCTCTGTCATGTACTGTGGGTGCATTTGTACTAGACTTGGCTTCAGTGTTTCTTGCTGACACAATTGCTTTGGTTTGCTGACACACGTTACAGGCTACATATTTACCACAATTTCTTAATGTCACATCTTTACTATTTTCAGTTGCTTTCACCACATTTTGATATCCTATATGTCCCAATTTTCTGTGCCATAAATGTACACAATTATTGTGGGGTTTCTCATTGGCACACATAAGCACATGATTTGTTTGTTTCAAGTGTAGGTAGAACAATGAGTTCTTTACTATCCCTTTCATGAATATTTTGTTCCCTTTCATGCTTGACATGAGCCCCTTTGAAACAACACATTGAACCCCATGCCATTAAGTTTAGAAACTGACATTATGTTACTTTCAACGTCTGGAATAAACAGCACATCTGTCATAATCGTATTAAAACATGCTAATTTCACTGTACCCCTACTTTTGATAAGTTTCTTAGTTCCATCAGCCATTATTACATGATCCTCTACGTCACAATATGTATGAAACATTGATTTATCTTTGATTATGCTATTTGTAGCCCCACTGTCAAGAGCCCATACATCATCACATTTATTGTTATTAGCTTTACTTTGCATGTTTCGGCTAGCACATATCACCTGTACAAGTGGTTTTCTTCCTCTTTCTCTTCTTCTTGCTTCACAATTCCTTTGAAGATGTTGCCTGGAACCACAAAAATAACACGCCTTTTGTCCATACAGTCTCTCCTCTGCTGCTTTGTTGTTCAGCTTTCCCAAGTTGTGTTTAGACTCAGTCCTTTCCTGCTTTGCCATTTCTTGCCTTCTTTGAAATTCTTGTAATAGTTTTCCTTCAATATAATCCATGGTTAGGTTTGCGTCATTCATTGCTTCCATAGAACTCACCAGAGCATCATAACTGGAATCCAGACTTGATAACACAATATAAACTTTTTGTATTTGGGAATGTTCAATGTCACGTTCCGTCAATTCATCAAATAGTCTATTCATCTCCAATAAGTGCTCTGACATGGTTGTATCTCCAGATAAGCGCATCTGATATAATCTTCTGGCAAGATATATTTTAGAACTAGCAGTCTTTTCCACATGAATATTTTTCAAAGTTTCCCAGGTTTCCTTTGCTGTTACTGCGTCACTCTCATGCAGTAATTGAGAATCATCAATAGCAAGAACAATTAACGCCTTTGCCCTCTCATCCAGCCTTCTCCAATCTGCTGGAATTGGCACTACGGCGGGTGGGTCTTCTGCGATTACATTCCAAGCTCCTTCTTTCACTAGAAAAGCCTGCATTCTCTGTTTCCAACTGCCATAATTTTTCCCTGTCAGCCTTTCCAAGAGAATCCCGGCCGATAACGTAACAGACATACTTTCACTTTTCACAGTTTACCGCCTTTGTAATTAGAGCTTCTCACCTCCGTCCTTCAGTCAGTTATTTTTTTCCCACGGCTCTCTCACAGCTTTCAGCTCAGCTTTCGGTTTCTCCGTCTCTCTGCTGTTTTACTCGCTGGTCTGCAGTTCTGGCTTTTCTCTGCCGCTTTTCTGCAATCCTCAGCACCAGGTAATCCTCAGCACCAGGTAACCATCAGCACCAGGTAACCATCAGCACCAGGTAACCATTCTCTGCTACCACTTGTTGGATGTTGGATCTGGCGCAAGCAGATGCCCAGGATGCAGAACAGTATAGTGACAGGCTAGATGCCAGTTGAAGGAATGAGCCGGACAAGCAATAAGTTTTAAGAGTTACTTTACTGACAGTATATCACAGCTCTCTCTGTACACACTCCTTGACCCCCACACCCTGCCAGTTTGAGTTTCCAGCTATATACTGATAAGACAGCTGGTTGTCCTGGCAACGTGTCCTTGAGGAGTGCACGTCCACTCCAGCCTTGTGAGCTACTTGGCCTTGTAACTCTGCCATGGAAAAATACTCTTAGGAACTTTTTACTTGCCAACATAAATAGTCCCAGAAGCCCCGCCCTTCCACGCTGCACAATGCGTGACTTTGCCCCATACCAAGATGGAGGCGGCAGCTTCACCCCCATCTGCAACCATGCCCTGCTCGTCAGCTGCACGGTGAGCGGGGCATCATATCTGCTAAAAAAAAGGCCATTTGGGATGTAATTAAATATGTACTTCCTTCTACGGGAGTCATTTTCATATAGATCATACACATAGAATGATGTGGAAAAACAGAAGTCCCAGCACTGGTAACAGATTAACTATGTGTATGGAATAGTTTTGCTGTCAAATTAATGAAGGCCAGGAACTCCATTCAAACTGTGCGTAAGTGCAAAGAAATAGAGGGAAAAATACTTTTTCATAAGAAAAGAGATTTGAATGAGTATTGTACACATCTTCACGAAATCTGTTAAATCATTATTAATCTTTCGGCTTAGCTTATGACATGAATACCAATCTGTTTTTATTGCTACATAAAAAGAGACCAAAACTGCTAATTATCTGTAGTGTAGATCAGTAGTGGTCTATGCACTTTCATGCATTGCCCAAAATCACAATGAAAAGAATGACAGGTTGATTTTGAATGTAAAATGTATACTGAAAGGTAGCTTGCCTCTTCAGCAGTTGAAATATAACATAAACATCGACAGTGACTACAGTTCTTTTCTACACATGCATACAGGTTTTTTGGATCTCAGCTACATAGGACAACTGCAACAATTCAACAAGCTTTCAAGCATATTATCTAATGGTAACCACAAGTGTCATGAGAAAAAACCAAAAACACCAACCAAGCAGCAAGCAGTAGTAGTAATCAATACTGCAACCTTTAAGAGACAGTTATTGTTTGTTAGATTCTGAAGACACACATGGTTGTTTTGCAGAGCCCAAGGAAGTCATCCAAATGCTGCAGTACCAATTTTGAAAATCTGTCAATTTCACAGCCCTTTCAATATATCTGCATTAAATAGAGCAAACATAATGAGTGCATTAGAAAACTATAAGAAAACCTGAGTAAGCAGCAGTTACACTGCCCTTGGATCATACCTATGTCTTATTAAGAGATAGGAAGTTAGTTATGCTACCTTGTAAGACAGCTTCAGAATTACTTAAATATATAAATATGATGAATTGCAGCTTCTCCACACCGGCAAGGATGTCTGCCTGGTGGATGTGTAATTGTGGAACCAAGACTTCATAGACCACATCATTACTATTCTTGTTCCAGCTCCTCGGTATGAGAGGCAGTCAGAGAGGCTCCTTTTTCTCTGCATAGAACCAACCATAAGGTCATAATTTGATTAAGAATAATATATGTATGGAGGCTGTCATCATGCTGTAGTTGTATTCTAAAGAAAGATATTCAAATAACCACTTGAAAAAGGACTCTACTGAGTAATGTATAACCAGTACTGCAGAATACAGCGATAGATGAAGTGGGGTCTGGAAATGCAAATTCAACTTGGGTGCTGACCTTTACTGATCTTTATAAACTAGTGCACCAGCAGAAATCTCAGGGTACAGAGTAATTTAAAATTTTGCCACACAGTATGGAGGAAAGGAGAGATAGGTGCCACTCTATTGCATATTTAAAAGCCTGTACAATGAAGAGCTGAGACCAAAATGATTTCAGATCACTGATGGAAACATCTTTTAATGTGAAAATTTATGGTAGTTTACGTTAGTTTACTTTGGTGAGGGATTTCTACTCTAGATTTCTTTACACATCTAGCAGAATTCCAATAGGAAAACTAAAACAAAACAAAACTGGCAAGTGGTTTTAAAGCTTTATTTCCAACCTGTGATTGATCTTGCATGAGCTGTTTGGACTGGAGAACAGAAAAAAAATACTCATTTGTCTAGAGGCAAAAATTCTACAGATAATTTACGCTGAATTGAATAATGAAATGGCATATTATGGAAATGTAAAAATAAATGTGCTTTTTGTCATCTTTTAAATCTTTCTTTAAATTAGAATACTTCTAGAACAAATCCAGGTACATCTAGCACTGATGTTGCATTTACATTGCTCTTTGTTCGACTGTTTGTCTTTGCTTACAAACAAATGTTATCAGCTCTGACAGTATCACTAATCCCTTTTGGTGAATGGGAGTACTGATTCTAGGCATCCTCTCACTTTGATAGGTTAGCAACTGTAAAAAAATGACAGAACTGACCAATTGTTCAGCAGGAATACCTTTGCACCCAGCAATATGTGTGACAACCCTCTACAGAGCATAAAGATACCCAGATCAGGGTTGCAGTATACAGTATTTTAGTTCATGTATATTATTCAGGCATGTCAAGCCTGCATAGTTCAGTATATTTATTTACATAATTCATATCATGTGGTAGAGATGTCCTAAGGCAGAAGGTTTATGGTATCAATGAAATGTTCCAAACTGGAATAAAAACAAACCCATTCACACGTCTACTGCTTTGTGAAATCTTATATACTTAACAACACCAAACCCAAATATTATATAGCCTTACCTTAGCACACATATTGTACGGAGATGCTGGAAAAACAGAAAGTCAAAGAAAATAGAATTGATTAGAAAGTTATGGGAAAGGTAGAAATAAAAAAATGACAATTATGAAAAACAAAAGGAGGGTATGTGCTAAGCAGCTTGGAACCCATAGTTAACTATATCAAAGAAAAGTTAGGAATTTTAGGGACAGGAGTTGCCTTCATGCTTTTTGTAAGAAATAGACACTATGAGATTATGGTGTTTATAGTAAAACTAAAGAGTTTGTAGTAGTCTCAAATAATTTATTTATTTATTTGTATTATTGTTATCATTTGGAAAATTAGCTTTGTAATTTTCCTGTGAATTCTTTTGTATTATTTTTGTACTTTTTGTGTATATTTTAGGAATAAGAACAGCAACAACAACAATGTATTTTGATGTAAGCATTCCTCCACTGCAAGCTCTTTCTTGTTCATGAATGTAACTAACAGAGCAATCCAACCCCCATTGTGGATCTGTGTGTGTTGGATTAATTGGAGGTGTCCCTCTTCCAGCCCTGCTAACTTCCACCAGGTGATGCCTGCAGAGTGATGCCAGGGTAACTTTGCTAGTACAGAACTCCCCCTTTGCCTGCAAAATGGGCTGCTGGGAGTGCTTCCAACAGGATCCCAAAAGAGGGCTTTCCAAGCTGATGCAATGGTCTGCCTGCTCCCCACCTTCCACTCCACCTGTTGTGCACAGCAGGGCTACAGGTACAATAGTGGCTGTGGCTCTGCTGCTCCTTAAATCCCCAACAGGCAGGGGTGGAGGAGAGAGTTTGAATTGTTCCCCACTTTTGCAGGCTATATTGGCTTGTAGAATTTGGGCTGAGATATTCTGATTTTAGGTTAATTTTGCATTGTTCTTTTGTTATTTTAGAAAATGGTGCTATATATATCATGAAGGGTGGGCTAACAGTTAGATGGACCTTTTGAAAGCATATATGGCTATTTATGCAAATCTGGTAAAAAATTTGAGGGGATAGCAATACTTAGTTATAGAAAATATTTAATGTGTCTTTTCTCCCCACTGGTGTTAATTAGTACTGTTGAAGATAGAAAAATACTACTGTTAAATGGCTTGTTCATACAAGACTTACAGGAGATTTAAGAAGTTAGCAGTGTGATTGTTTTGAGTTTGTTGTCTTTTTGCAGTTTTTTTTTAAAATTGTGTGCCTAATGTCAATGAGAAACCAACAAGAAACAGTTCTGTTTATCACTGGAATAAATACGGTGTCATATTTTAAAAAACAAAACAAAAACCCTCTGCATTTTAAAGTTATGCAGTCAATTGGAATCAAAGAGATTATGTATTATGATTATGTAATATGACGCTTACTCCTGCTGAACAGCACACTAAATATTTGCAATTCTTGGGAAGCGAAGGCAGTCCCACGTTCCATAAAATATCTGTCTAATGTCGCATTACACAAGAGTAATCATTGCCACATCTCCAGTGCCACATTACACATGGATAGACATTGACAAGTACAATAACTCACACATACAAAATATAAATATAAGGGTACTAATACTGTCCCTGACATAAGACTATAAAAATTGATTTAGTTAACTGCTTGAACCATACAGAATGCACATAAGGGAACAGATATGCTATACCCATTTGTTGTTCATACACTGTACTCAATGAAACTCACCCCCTAGTATGTTGAGTTTAGGACTGCAGCCTTAATTATTTTTTTAAAAAAGTTACATCCCTAGAGTACATTGCAAACAATAAAGATACCATTGCCATTTTCAAAATTCGTTTCTACAAATCTCCGATAGCCTGATAGCCATTGTTCCAGTTGTCTTATGACAAATTCCAATGGCTCTGTTGACCTTAAAACCAATCATTAGACATCTAGATCAGGTTTCAGGTTTGTCTAGGAGGGGAGATATACACAACGGCAGCATAAACGTGGCCATTTAACAAGAATGCAATGGCTAGACTGCTGATGGGGGCAGACTGCCAACAGCCTGTGACACCTCTGCTAAAACATCTGCACTGGCTGCACATATCCTTCTGAGCCAGGTTCAAGGCCCTTATGTTGATATACGGAATCCTGAACAATCTGGGCCCAGGATACCTGAAGGATCCCCTAGCCTTTATTTCCCAGCCCAATCACAGATCATCACTGTTAGCTGTCCCCTGTGTTACTGGCCTCAACTAGAAATTGGGTATTTGGTGTTGCAGGTCCCACGCTGTGGAACACTGTTGTAGCAGAGATTCAGCAGGCATTCTTGCTTTTGGCTTTCAAGCATCTCTTGAATACTTTTTTGTTCCAACAGGCATACGCACCTGTTTAAAATATGTGTTTTTAGTAGCCAGTCATTGAAATGTTTGTTTTGTATTGCTTTTCGATGTTTTTATGTTGCTGCACACTACACTGATGATTTGCAAGAGGGCAGTATATAAATTCTTTATAAATAAATAAGATGGCATTTTCCCAGGTTGCATACAGGAAGTGGGGATGTTTATCTGTTTTTCCTCATCTTTCCTATGCATATTCTAGATGCAAATTGTTAACAGTATGATCATGTGCATATCTACTCCGAAGTAAATTCCATTAAGTTCATTGGGGCTTACTCCCAGGAAAGTGTGTGCAGGATTGCAGCCTAACTTAGTTTTGACTTAATGAGAGTTTTGACTGTACTAGGGATAAGGATATTGGAACTGATTTAGAGGTTATTTGTTCAAATAGTTGCTTACAATATTGAGCAACTTCAGATAAGCATAGACACACAAGTCCCAGAAACAACATTACTTGCACTTATATACGGAAGGGAGAATTCCACCTGTTGGTTTTTCCCATTACAGGGTTGCAAGAACACCTGCACTTGGCTGACTTTCTCTTCTCCTAAAGATACAGGATCAGTCTCAGGCCTTGAACCTGGCAACCCTACTTACATATAATGTTGTTGGTCATTTTGTTTTCATTCCTCCATTTTGCAGAGATCCTTTTGGAGCTCTGTACATTTCTGCTCTAAGTTCTTTTTGCACCTTCAGTATATATGTTAGCTGAACATGTGAAGTGAAGAACATCATCATGCTTTATGGTCCTGTATCTGAATCCTTTTTTATTCAACAGAAAATGTAAAAGGGCCTGCAATACATATAAACCTGTATATACATCAGGTCTTCAACACAATTAGAACCTTAAGAACATAAGAACATAAGAAGAGCCTGCTGGATCAGGCCAGTGGCCCATCTAGTCCAGCATCCTCACAGTGGCCAACCAGGTGCCTGGGGGAAGCCCGCAAGCAGGACCCGAGTGCAAGAACACTCTCCCCTCCTGAGGCTTCCGGCAACTGGTTTTCAGAAGCATGCTGCCTCTGACTAGGGTGGCACAGCACAGCCATCATGGCTAGTAGCCATTGATAGCCCTGTCCTCCATGAATTTGTCTAATCTTCTTTTAAAGCCATCCAAGCTGGTGGCCATTACTGCATCTTGTGGGAGCAAATTCCATAGTTTAACTATGCGCTGAGTAAAGAAGTACTTCCTTTTGTCTGTCCTGAATCTTCCAACATTCAGCTTCTTTGAATGTCCACAAGTTCTAGTATTATGAGAGAGGGAGAAGAACTTTTCTCTATCCACTTTCTCAATGCCATGCATAATTTTATACACTTCTATCATGTCTCCTCTGACCCGCCTTTTCTCTAAACTAAAAAGCCCCAAATGCTACAACCTTTCCTCGGAAGGGAGTCGCTCCATCCCCTTGATCATTCTGGTTGCCCTCTTCTGAACCTTTTCCAACTCTAGAATATCCTTTTTGAGATGAGGCGACCAGAACTGTACACAGTATTCCAAATGCGTCCGCACCATAGATTTATACAACGGCATTATGATATCAGCTGTTTTATTTTCAATACCTTTCCTAATTATCGCTAGCATGGAATTTGCCTTTTTCACAGTTGCCGCACACTGGATTGACATTTTCATCGTGCTGTCCACTACAACCCCGAGGTCTCCTGGTCGGTCACCGCCAGTTCAGACCCCATGAGCGTATATGTGAAATTCAGATTTTTTGCTCCAATATGCATAATTTTACACTTGTTGATATTGAATTGCATTTGCCATTTTTCTGCCCATTCACTCAGTTTGGAGAGGTCTTTTGGGAGCTCTTCGCAATCCCTTTTTGTTTTAACAACCCTGAACAATTTAGTGTCATCAGCAAACTTGGCCACTTCACTGCTCACTCCTAATTCTAGGTCATTAATGAACAAGTTGAAAAGTACAGGTCCCAATACCGATCCTTGAGGGACTCCACTTTCTACAGCCCTCCATTGGGAGAAAAACCTTAATCATTTGGAATTCACAGTCATGTTGGCTTGCCTATTTATAAAACAGTACACATGTAGAATACCCTTGTATACCTTCTGCCAAATATAGAGATGATATGTCAGGGTCATTAGATATGATCCTGCTTTCCCCTCTACATGTTTAGCTTTATTATTATTATTATTATTATTATTATTATACCCCATCTTTTGGCCAAAGGCCCTCAAGGTGGCTTACAAAGAAAAATAAACACACGTATAAAAATACATCAATAAAAGCAATACAATTTACAAAAATTAAACTAAATAACAAATGACATTAAGAAAAAAAGGCCAAGAAAGAGTGCTCCTTCCCAGCCAAGAATATTACTGAAAGCTACACACAATTGAATGTGTAACCATTTTCCCATTCTGAGTGGGAATGGGAAACGACCATGACCATGGATACTTCATTAGCCATTCTTGTGTCCAAATTATTTATGAATATACTAATTAGTATAGGTTACAGTTCTTTGAGATATCTCACTGCTTCTCCTTCCAAGCCCCATTAAATGTAATATCTTTCTGTTGGGCAAGATGGATGAGAAGATGAGTAAAATGAAATATATATTCCTTTTGTTGACTTCTACAGCTGCAATTAAACAGAGTGCAGGTCATCAGCTACTTGATAATAATATACTTTGATCCCCTGCACTGCCTTCCATATGAAAAGATCAAAATGCTTTGCATTTATTAATCTGTGGAATACTCCTGCAAGATGTAGTAGAATTAACCAATTTTGCAGGTGTACATCTTTTATTTATAAATGAACCTTTTCAAAATAATCTTGAAAGTTTTTATATGGAAATTTGCTTGCTGTACAGACAATGTGATTATAACTTTGAAATGGGAATCATTTTTTTAAATGTATCCAAAGTTCAGTGTTTTCTAACCTTAACTGTGTGTGAGGGGAGTAGGAAGAATGATGAGGGGTGTGTGTATGTGGTGTTATTGCACATTCAGCCCCTATACCGCTGCACTGAAGAGGCTCCTCTTGTCCTTTTTCTCACTTTAAAGAGCCAAAACCCATTGTGGATTAAGAGACTCGGGCTATGAGCATGCTAGTCGCCTACAGCAAAGTGTTTCCATTGGATACCTGGAGGGGGAACAGGTTGATCTCTTGACCAGTTGCGAAATCTCTTTGAAGTGATTTTTAAAAAAAGGTGATCCCACCAGGTTTTACAGGGAAAGGGGTAGGGTTTGACTAGTGTTATGTGCCCCATTTTCAAAAAAGAGAGATGGAGATGCACTGGAACCGGCAGAACAGTAAGTGTGTCTCTACCCTCAGACAGCCACAAGTGAAGTTTCTATAACTTTTTCTGTATAAAAAAGTTCCTACATTTGACACACACTATAGTGCTGTGGCAGAATCATGCATGTCACTGGTTCTCCAAGTCTTAGCCCTTTAAGGAGGTAAGAGGAGAGTGTGACAACTGCAGCTGTACAATAGCTATATACACTTTGTTGACAGATGACAGATCTTCTTCAAGTTCCTCTTCATAAAGAGATAAAAGAGCTGGTTGGGAAGCAGATGAAGTTCAGTGCTCAGGTGTAAAGTGCTCAGAAACTGCATTGTCTTTATATAGGTTGCTTTGGTACTAAATATTTGAAAATGAATACAGTTGCCATCTCAAAAGACACTCTTCAAAATTTCCTGTATCAATAGAATTATAATAATACGCAGTTGGAAGAGACCCCATTAGACATCTGCTCCAATGCTTTACTGCAAGACTGAAAATCCTTACCTAGATCATCCATGGCAGATGCATCTCCAGCTTCTCTTTAAAAATCTCTACTGATAAAGGATCCATAATTTCTCCCAGCTGCTTGATCCTTAGTCCTTCTGGCGCATTACAAAGGTTGTTCTCTAATATTCAGCTTTTTCTCATGCTGCTGATGCTCAGTTCGATTGTGTCATGTTTTTCTCACAGTGACAAGGGAGAAATGTTCCATCTTCATGACAAGCATTGGATTTATACAGTTTTAAACCTGTTCTACTAGCTTTATTTAATTTTCTTACCCTGAGCTAAGAAAGCCTAGTTCATTCATTATTATCCTTGTACCACGGATATTCCAAAGACTCTGTTGCTATCCTCTGAATCCTTAACATGCTGACAGTACTCGTATAATAAATGGATATTCACATTCCAAATCAACATCAAAGCAATGTGGTGATCTAAAGGAAGTCTTCACTTGTCTGAATAGCAAGCTAGTAATACCTACATATAGCTTGGAGATACCATTGTTCTGCAGATGCACTTTGAAATGGTAGTGGCCTTCATTATATAAATATTAGAGTTGATCAGTATGTGATTTGTGATAAGTTCTGCCCACTTCTCATGGTTCCTTTTCAGCAATGAGCTAAGTAATCAGAACCATATGTAGCAAGAGAAACTGGATAGCAGGGGAAATGGGGAATGTAGGAGAGATTCTCTCAGAAACCCACTTCGTAATTTTCTTTCAGATGTAAACAAAACCATTAATCCCTACACTGTTATTAATAAAGACCAGTGTGTGTTACATGGCTAGAATATTGAGAGAGCTGGTCACCATTCATGGAAATTACCCCCCCTTCCTCTCCCTTCAGAATTAACCTTCCCTGAGTTCAGATGGCTTAAAGCCAACTGGAAAGGTGTCTCCCTATCCTGACACCAGCAGCCTGTCTATGGAAGGTGTAAACTTACTGGGATGATGAAGGCTTAACTTTGGATGGAGCAGGAAGAGAAACTTCCTCCCTTGCCCTCCTATCCTTCCAATTGTATTTGCATTCTTTTTATACACCATTTTATTGATTTTGCCACCTCTAACTGCCTCAGTAGATAAATCTTACCCCACCAGTTTCCACAGCTTTAGATCCCATCCACGATAAAGAGGGGGCAGATATACTGTAAAAAGATGTGTTAGGGCAACAATTCCAGATGGAATCTAATGAGAAACGTACAGCAGATCTAACATCTAAGTTGCATGCTCCTGTGGAGAAAACTCTCAATATTCATCCCAGATAGCATTTTTTGTTCTAATCAATTCTGATTCTATGCTTTTTTACTAGGTAGGTTTTTGCTAGGTAGGTGCATCTAAAATCCATGAGCTGTCTGCTATGAATTATGACCTGAAATGGAAGAGGCCCATGTTAGGCTCCTCCATCCAGTGTTTCTTCTGCTGTGTTCAGCCATTGTAGTAACCAGTCATTAGTTATAACTAGCTTTTCAAATGTCAGATCAGCCAGCTGAAAATTTATTTTCCCTCCCTCCTCTTGCTCACTCTCTTGCATTGTTTTCTTGTAGAGCGTGATGAATGTGACAGCGGACAGCACAACTGTGATGAGAACGCAATCTGTACTAACACAGTCAGGGGACATAGCTGCACCTGCAAACCTGGATATGTGGGGAATGGTACCATCTGCCGAGGTTGGTCTGTTTCTCCAACAACTTGATAAAACAAGTATACACTATTAATATTTCTTGACAGTTGCCTAAGTTCAAACTGCACAAGATGCTAGGCTCTGTTAGGGTTTCACTGTTTGATTTATCATCTGGCAATTATAGCATGCACAGACATTATGAGAACTGATCTTTGCATAATTTACTACTCAGGAAAGGTATTTTGAGGCACTGAAAATATATTTCAGTTTACTGCTCATGTATATGGGTTTTTTGCATCATTTATTGACACTTTTTATTGTTATATAAACTGCATTTTTGAGCTCTACAATATAGTGGGTCCTTAGGCCTAGGTATGTGTGTCTTTTAAACTAGAATAACTGGCTTTTAAACAAGATCCATGTGTTTTTTAAAATGTTACCATAATTATCTTTTATACTAGAGTAAGCTGTCAATAGCCACTGCGTATGAGGAGTGGCAGACAGATATTCTTTTTCTTGATGACGTTTGTGTTATGGTGCATTAATAAACTTGTCTGCATTTGCGGCAGAGGGTTGAAATAAGATATAGACACAGTAAACTGGATTGAACAAAGGGCCACTTTATTAAACTATAAACAAAAGTTTAACCAAGGCAGAGGAAAACCTAGGTGCGGAACTATCTGTAAGCAAGTCTTTGTTTACAGCTCTTGGGTGACCAGCCCCTGCTGGCACAAGTGTAAGCCCTTTTATCTTACCCCTTACCCCAGCCACACCTGTAGGTAAGCAAGGAGGCCTTCCCACATCACAACCCCCCGGGGCCATACAACTACAGGTGGATGAGGTAAGAAGGCCCCAGAAGCAGTCCATATCCTGCCCTCGGGCCGTAAAGCTCTTCCTGGCAGGCCTCCGGAACCACCAATCACCTCCAAAGTTGCCTAAGGGGGCCACCAAGCTGTCCTTACCTATTTCCCTTCCTGCACCTATCTTCCACCAAAAGGGGGACAAATCTCTATTTAGTCCCCCTTTACCCCACTGCCGAGAAGCACCTCTCAGAGACACCTCTGCAGGTCTCCCAAGAAGATGTTGTTCCCTGCGTCTGACAGGTGAGCGCCATCGGCCCTATAAAGCTCAACCCTCTAATGCTGTATGTGGGGGTGCAGAATAGCCAACCCCCCATGCTCAAGAAGAGCCAACCGAATCTGCCAGTTGACCCTCTTTTGTCCCCATCAATCCCAATGGGGTTCCATACACCACGCCAAACCCTGCATGGGAGAATGTCTGACCAAAGCAGATGCACCAAAGGCCAACATTGCCTTATCAACTGCATGTCCTCACATGCCTAAACACTAAGGGCCTTGCCCTTATCAAACCATGGTCATGCCCACCGAGGTGAATGACTGCCACATGCAGAACCATCTGCACAGAAACCTGCTGGAGCAATGTGGGTAGGAGCCCATCCCAGAGCATACTCTGTTGACCCAGCCACTGAACCGTGGCCCTCCATCTGAGGCCCAACTGTGAACCAACGTGAGTTTGTGGCCCCAAGGCCAGCCCATAATATCATGCCATGGCTGCAGAGTAGGCTGCTCACCTGCTCCATCTCCATCCAGCAACCTGCCAAAAACAGAAACAATTTGAACAGCTGCGTCCTGGACCTTCAGGCTCGCCTCAGGGGTGAATGTTTCTTATGCGCCACATAATTCCACCTTCCAATGGCCTGCACCCACGGTTACAAAACCAAAGATAGACTGTACCAGGTAGGCAACTCCACTGCCGTGTAGGCAACTCAAATTCTGGGGGAGCATGTCCCAAACCCCTATTGTATCTGCTCCCAGGCCTTGCGGTGCTAAACTAAAACTTTGTCAGGGGAGATCTCTCCTTATTAACAACAGACAACCAGGCCTAGAGCCTCAGGTATCCAAGAAACACTGTAATGCCCTCACAGGACAGGTATCCATTCTTGGGGCAAGATAAAATGATGATGTGACCCTTGCACCCCTGGTCTGGCTCAAAACTGAACACGGACCATGGGAAGGCTCATAAGGAATAGTCAGATCTGGACCCAGCAACCCACTCCCCCATCCAGAAGGCTAAAAAATTAGTGTGAGGGCCATTGCATGCAATTGCTGAGCTTCGAAGGGTGATGGCCACAAGGCACCCCCCCCTGACTAATAATCCCAGGCGGGTCAGGCGAAAAAGGGGGTATGCAGGTGTTTTCTGGCCCAGCCGGTCAGCACATCACATCCCAAATTCGACCAAATGGTCCTGAAAGCCCCCTGCCTTGGCCTTAAAGGGACAGCCCCGCCAGCTTACCTCATAGGACACTGACATATGGGCTTTAACTCCTACCATCCACGATGAATTCCAGTATGCAATTCACAGGAATAGGCCACACCTCCGCATAGCCCCTGTTGGCCCTGAACTCCTGGGAATCCCTTCCTGCATTCTGATAGCTGGTGAGCATGCTGGGGCAACAGATAGGCTTATGGCCATCTCTGACTCCGCTCCCCAATCTCCCAATGTGCGGTTTGCACAGTACTGCCGATACCCCTCCAACTGATTCGGTGACAGCGTAACAATAACTCTGTTGGACTTGTAGTGCTCCCTCCTGGAATCTGTCCTTCCTCCAAAATGAAACACCATTGAAGCCCCGTAGGAAAGAGGGCCACACAGCCAGGTCAGCACATAAGGCAGCCATAATTCTGAACCTATGGTAAGGCATCATAAATCCATCATAAAATACCCCAAACACCTGGAGGGCAGAAAGGAAACACTTTCCTGCCCCCTGAAAACTCCAGGATCTTGGTCTGCAACAGCCTACAGCCCTGGGCCCAAGAGTCAATCTTGATACCCAGGAAGGTTAACACTGGGGCAGGGTCCTCCATTTTCCCTTCTTCTAAAGGAAACCCCATTTACATAGGCAGGCTATAAACTGTGACATCAGGTGCTAACATGCACCCAAAAATCTGCCCTACCCGTGAACAGGAAATCATACAGATAGTGCCCCACTGCTTCTGAGCCCACTTGTCTCCTGACTGCTCCCTCCCAGAAGGAGCTGAAGCGCTTCATGTGAGAAATAGAGCAGCCCATATGTAATGCTCTGCCACATAGAATTGACCTAAAAGTCAAAACTCTGCCACTCCAATCCACCATGTGGAGCATGTACCAGCAGGAGATGAAAGGCAGATTAGCTGTCACACTTGCCCATAAGGCACCTCTGCCACAGGCATGCACCAGGTTGAATAGGGTGTAGTGCACTGTTCATAGACTATCTGGTATGAAGCCATAACTGACTGACCCCATGGGTATGACAGATGGTAAATTAGGTGGACTTTGCCAGATGCCACTTTGGGCACTGTACCGGGGGGGGCTTCCTGAGACCAGAGGTAGGGGATGATGTGAAGGGGCCAATAACCCTGCCCAACTGTATGCCTTTAGCAATCTTTCTCTGGACCATTGTGACCATGCCTTAGACAGAGTTAAGATTGCGGCCATAAAGGCAAGCCTGGGGCCACATTATAGGATCCGGAAACCAAAAGAAAACATGATAAAAACAAGTCTCCCCCTAAACTGGGCAGTCTGCAAGCAAGGTTCATAGCACCTCAAACTTAACTGAGAAGGGACACTTTCCTTGAGCAGCTTCTGCTGGGGGCTTCTTCTTACCCCTTTGAGGGCCCCTGGCCTCATATCTCACTGTTTCACAAATCATTTATAAGTAAGTACACTTTACCAGTTGCTATTGCATTGCAGCTAACCCAGTTCCCCGAAAGCACAGAGACTGAGTATATGCTGCTGTCACCAATATTGGGGCCCACTGCAGCAGCTTTCTCCTAGTGGGTTTCCAAACACCTATCAGAATAGATGTTTGAAATGCAAATTTTGCATACTATATTGATTTCAAATGAATGATATCATTCCTAGAGCAACAGTCACCAATATGTGCCTCCACTGTAGCAGATTACACCCTGTGGGATTTCATACACAATGCAAAAGTTGCATGCTATACATGATTTCAGGTAAATGATATCAGAAGTCCTAACAAGAAGGTTTTGTTGTTGTTGTAAATCACCAGGAAAGGGTGAAGATCTGTCTGGGCCTTAAAAGGCAGCCTCTGTGTCAATTAGAGTCTAAGATCCTGTCAAAGCAACCTCTGTTTCAATAAGAGTCTAAGAGCCTGTAAAATGAGGATAAGAGCCCGTTAAGTATATCTGGCTTTCCTCTTAATTCCTATCCTCCAATCAAGCCACATTATCAGCTGTTAGACCTTCTGTTCCTTGCAGAAGTTTGCATGCTTTTCTTTAAATATAAAATGCCATATGCTTTGTTTTTTATATGAGACCAAATTCAAATAAATGCATCTTTTGTCTCAGAGTTAACAAGTCATGTGGAATTGACACTTGGAATGGAACAGAATCGCTGTCTCCTAGGTTATGTGCTTTAGACAGTTTCTAGCAAACCCTGTTATCTCTGCACACCATCATTACCCAAATATAAAAGGCCCAAAAGACTCACCAGGCCCCACAAAAAGGCCACAATGTAATATAATAATAATAATAATAATAGAATTAATTACCTCAACCTAATATATGCCTGAGCCTAGCAGGAAGTCATAAGCCTAACCAAAGAGCTCTGCACCCCACAATGCAGCCCCCGTGTAATAAAATAATAGGAAAAGTACCTTAAACCTCATATAGGCCTGGGTCTAGCAAGAGGCTGCAAGCCTAACCAAAGAGCTCTGCACGATGGCAAATAAAGGCTGCCAGGGCTTAACCCACATCCCTCCCCGTCCTGTGCACCCTACCTAGGCTGAACTCCTGCCCAGCCTTGGCAACCAAAAGGGGAGAAATAGGGCCTGTGTTGAAAGGCTTGAAAGGCCTGTGCAGTCTCCCCTCCTATAATCTGTCCCGAGCATGGGGGGTGGGGTTCTTAAAGGCCCAAAACCTATCCCAGGTGCATGGGGGGGAAGGGAATTGAAAGGCCCAAAGGGGAGCACAATCCCTTCCCTTACATTCCCTTAATACACTGGGCCACTGCCCACTCATCTAATGGCATCTGGGACTTCAACCCCAGGCTGCAAATGTGCACCGCCCACCTAGGCTTCACTCAGGTGGGCAGAGCAGGACTTCTGAGATACTACTGCCACTAGACTACATACAGTAATGTGGTAGTTTATGGGGGGTTATTAAATAAAGATGAGACTCTTCAAAGGAGATGGCACCACTTATTGGACCAGTAGCTGGGTAATTACTGAATTGTGGGATTTCCTCTTTCACTTACTATTATTAGAAAAACTACATCCAGAAAGAACTCTTAGGCTATGGCCCTATACTTACTTCCCTTCCTTAATCAATGGGACTTACTTCTGAGTAAGGATTGCACTACTAAATACTTTAGGTGGTCCCAATTGTCTGGCATTGTAAAGCATTGCAAATGATTGCTTCTTGAAAATTTCTTTTGCTTTCATGTGAGCCATTTAGGACAGATCACACAAGATTCTAGGTGGAAAAGTTTATCTAGAAGTAGGTATAGGGGAGAAATTCAATCCAATTTACATTTATATCGATCAAACTTGCACTTTCTGAAACAATATGAGAACTAAAACACAGCCATGCTTCAAAATTTGCACTTATCCAAATTTTGCAATGCAGTTCACCAACCAAGCAATGTTTACAAAAATACATATATTAGGGGAAAGTGTGAATAAAAATGGTTTCCAAAAATGTGTACATTAGACAAAACTGCATGCAATCCAAATTGCTGGAGACTGGCAGGAACGGAGCCAGTGGAAAAAGGGGCTGCCACATCCAGCTGCCTCTTGGAGAGCAGGATGCTATCTGCACTGACAGGGCACAAAGGGAGAAAACAAAAAACATGCCACCCCTTTTCTTGGCATACTGGGTTCCCCCTCAGCCCCTACTCTGATGCGCCCCCTGAACACCCCTTTTGCAGACCTGCCACCAGCCTCCACTAGCTCCCCTTATGCTGGGCTGGGCTTCCCTGGCTCAGCTGAAGGTTCACCATATCCAACTCTCCTCAGCCTGGCATAAACAGCAATTGGATTGCACCCTAAAATGCTGAAGAATGTTCATGATGATTTAAAAAAAAAATAGCAAATTTCTGCAGAAATGTGGAACATTGAATTTAAGATTGAAAAATGAGAAATGGAGAAAACTGAAACTGATAGATCTTTCTATCCCTACTTACTGGTTAGAAACTGCCTGTAGTTGTTTTTTTTTTCAAGCCAAAACCTTGATTGGGTAGAAACATTTAGGCATGTACAGAAATTTGTTCATACACTACTGAATGTAGTAACAGCTGAAGACAACATAAACATCAACCTCTCTTGAAATGAAACTAGATTTTTCACAACAAAAGCTGCTTTCAGGTGTTTATCTCAGCATGCAAAAAGTAAAATCAGGTAGTGGGGCAGGGGTGTGTGCATGCAAGCTCTGCCGCCGGTATCCCCAGGCATGTGGGATGGTCTTCAGATCTTTGCACAATTTGCGTGAAGGTTTGAAGAGAATTTTAAAGTGAATTTGATTGAACATGCTTAGAAACTGTCTGCAGTTGGAAATCTGGACAAGACAGGGTTTCTGCTAATGAGGACATGTCCTCTGTTCTCTGATTTACTAGTTGTGTGTTAATATGAACTGCCAAATAGAGCTTTTGCTGTGATCCTTTGTACAAAACCTAGTTTCATTTCAAGAGAGGTTGTTATAGATACGTCTATGCTGTCTTCAAATATTACCACATTTAGTAGGTAAAATATTAAGGAAAATAATAATTCCAGCTCCATCATTAGTGGTTACAAATTTGTGTGACACAATCAGAGTCAAATTGTATACTATGCTGAGATTGTCTTTTAACTGAAAGAGTTGAAATTGTTCCTGCCATTTGCTCATGGCTGCAGTCATTAAAACATAATTTCTTTCAATGGATTTTAGCCCTAACTGTGGCTCAAGTTAGCCATGGCCAAGTACCATTGAAAACAGTGACAATTCAGTTAACTTGGCTGGAATGGAATCTAGCTAGTTTATGTATCATTATGTATTTTCATGTTCTTAGATAATATTTAGATATTATTCCTATGAGAAATAATATGATATAAAATTACAAACATAGCAAATACATGAATATACAGTTTACCTACAGAAGTATAGAAATGCATGACTGAGTTGTAACCCCCCAATCCACCCTGTTTAAATGGGAACTTTTATTAAGTGAATGAACATAACCTATTTTAGGGAACAATCTTGACAGAGTTAAACACTTGCAGCACTATCCTATACATATATACATGGAAGTAAGTTGCATTGAGTTCAGTCGGGTTATCCTTAAATAAGTGTGTATAGGATTGTGCCTCCATGTATTTCAGAGGGAAAGATGTAAGCACATTTTAGGACTTTAAAGTGCTCAACATTAGCTGTGTTATATCCCTAGGTAGTAGTAATAATGCTGTGATTAAATAAAAAAGATAAAGCTGAAAATAAAACCATTTCAGAAAACTGAACAGTAACAAGCCATATGATTTCCCCAGTGAAAATAACAAATGAATGTACAAAGGATTTTGTGTAGTTTGTCATAAATACTGCACACTAAAGCCTTTCACAGTGTGATTAAGGAAAAGATGCTGTCAGGCTGAACTTATAAATTAGCAGTAAGGAGAATGGTATTATACAGCGACAAGAGTGTCTTTATACTATAGTGAGCATGGATTTTTCACATTCCGCTTGTTGAATTGAAAATACCCCCCATGCCATTCTGATGCTTCCCATAAGCTAGGGTTGCCAGGCTCCGGGCCTGAGAATGATTCTGTATCTTTAAGAGAAGAGAAAATTCAGCCAAGTGCAGGTTTTCTTGCAACATTGTTGGGAAAAACCACAAGGTGAAATTCTCCCTTTCCCCTGCACAACTTTTAAAGATACAGAGGCTGGGCCTGGCAACCAAGAGGTCTTCTGTATCTTTAAACGTTGTGCAGGAGAAAGGGAGAATTTCACCTTGTGGTTTTTCCCATTACAGTGTTGCAAGAAAACCTACACTTGGCTGAATTTTCTCTTCTCTTAAAGATACAGAATCATGCTTAGATCGTGAGCCTGGCAACCATACCATAAGCTCATTTCAAAACAAAACCTTACTAAACTTATAGTCCTGAACTCAGAAATGCTTGCTTAACAACCCTCTAAATTTTCATGGCGATATAGAAAACAGTCAGAGAGAATTGAGTTCAAAGTTAGTGAAGGGTGCTGAGAGTTGCTAGGAGATACCCTGTTCCCCTCACAGACCTTCAATTAGAGTGGGTGTTAAACCATTCTGGCCACTGGCACTCTGTCAGTGGAATAGAAGTCTCCTCTCAGCACCATTCACATACTATACTTCCCAGGATTCTTTGGGGGAAGGCATATCTGTCTCAAGTGAAATCAAAGTGGCCCCTTGATTAGGCAAGCCAAGCAGCTGTGAGTCTGGCTTTTAGAACACTGACAGTAGGTTCTTACTGAGCATGCCCAACACTATCATTCAGTTCAATGTAAAATTTCTTAAATTAATTACAAATCAGCCAGGGATTTTTTAAACTTTTAAACTGCAGAAGATGAAGGTATGGGGCAAAGTCATTAATAGGATTGCAGGTACTCTGTGAACATGGCTGATTTTTAATGAATTTCAACAGATTATGAGAACTCTGACAGAAAAAAGCCCAAAAGGGCTCTGAGTTTTCTCTCTCTCTCTTTTTAGACTTTGAACTCTCAATTCTCTCTGTTTTATGTATCACCATGAAAATTTAGAGTGTTGTTAAGCAAGCGTGGTGTGGATGTGGCCAGGGACAGTTTTGGTTTAAATTTGGGTGGGAGGCTACATGTGCCTGCTGTAGAATAAAAAGGTGGGGGAAATGCTGAAAAGCAGTGATACCGTACACAATGTTTTCCCTTTGGAAATGAAAGGGGCTTCCCTTCTGCCCAGTGCCCACCCACCCAATCTCCTCCCCTCCCCCTCCCCTCCCTGCCCCTCTCACGGGTCAGTGTTGGACTATGACCTGGGAGACCAAGGTTCAAATCCCCACACAGCCCTGAAGCTCACTGGGTGACCTTGGGCCAGTCACTGCCTCTCAGCCTCAGAGGAAGGCAATGGTAAAACCACCTCTGAATACTGTTTACCATGAAAACCCTATTCATAGGGTCGCCATAAGTCAGGATCAACTTGAAGGCAGTCCATTTCCATTTTCAAACATGATTGCACAGAAATAAATCTCATTGATCTCAAAAGTATGCAAATGATCAAACCCACCCTCCCTTCTCCCTCTTATTTCCCCTCCTGCCCCTCCCCTCCCCCTTCCTTTGTTCTGCCCTCTCTATCCCCATCCCCTTCCAATCCCCTACTTCCCCTTCCCCCTCCCCTTCCTCCTCCCCATGGACAGTTTTACATATCTTAAGCATGATTGGAAAGGAGTAAATACCATTGAACTCTATAAGCATGCAAATAATCAAACCTGCCCTCCCTTCCCCCTTCCTTTGCCCCCTCCAATGCACTCCTTCCCCCTCCCCATGTCAGTTTTACCTATCCTAACCATGATTGCATAGGAGTAAATACCATTGCACTTAATAAGCATGCAAATGATCAGACCTGCCTTTTCCCTCTCCTTTCCCTTCCTCCTCCCCTCCCCTTTTTCTTCCTCCTCGTCCCCTGCCCACTCCAGCCCTCCCTCCCCCCAGTCAGTTTTACCTATCCTAAGCATGATTGCACGGGAGTAAATCCTACTGAACTCAATAAGCATGCAAATGATCAAACCTTCTTCTCCCCTCCTGCCTGCTCCCATCTCCCTCCTTCCCTCTGCCCTTCCCCCCCTTCCTCCTTCTCCCCTCCCCATCCCCTGTGGTCAGTTTCACCTATCCTAAGCAAGACTGCAGAGGAGTAAACTCAATAAGCATGCATGTGATCAATTCATTCTCAGCAAACTTGCACAGAATCCCATTTCTTACTTCCTGGATTAAAAAGCAGAGAAATTCACTAATAGGCAAAAATACCCCTTGCGGTTTAAGAATGTACTTATAGCCCACAGATATTTCTATCTCAGATATTATACTGCCCTACAAATTTGTCAAAATGCAAACACAATTTGGGTTTGTCTTTCACAGTCCAATCCACTTCCTGTGTAGCTTGGAAGAATTTGGTAACGTGCCTCTGAGCATATGGGGAGCAGAACTTGGAAAAGTTACTTTTTTGAACTACAACTCCCATCAGCCCAATCCAGTGGCCATGCTGGCTGGTGCTGATGAGAGTTTTAGTTTAAAAAAGTAACTTTTCCAAGCTGTGATGGGGAGTGGTGGCAACACCTGAAATTAGCCCAAATAACAGAAAGAAGACATGTGCCGTGCTGATCTTGTTTTAGCAAGGAGAAAGCAACATTATTAAGACAGTTGATATAGTTCAGATATAGTTTAGTGAAGTTTCCTATAGGAAATCATTTTCTTTTGTTTCTATTTTTGTGAATATGTGAAAATTTTCACTAAAAAACCTCCAAAAATAATTGTGGAGTGATGACACTGACTGTTCTGCAGAATGGCCTTCAGTGGACATCAGGGGTGTCTCAGTTTGCACAAATTAAACCAGTGGGAGGTGAAATATATTCTAGCAAAATGCTAGGTGTGCTCTATGTTTTTAATTGATCATGCCCACCTTGCCTTAAATGAAGTGGGTTAAACATAGCAGGATGAAAACATGCATCCTCTTTTTTCCAACAGCTAGAGTCATTGCTGAAGTAGCAACATATTGTAATCAGTCTGATTTTACATCAAACTGTAGTTTCAGATTCCACTGTTAATGCACCCAAAATAGAAATAGAGCATAACCTCCAATTTGAAACACAAAAGGCTGTCTTCACCATCATATGACATTGACCAGTAAAAAGGCTTTGACATTAATTTGACACAGATTTCCAGGATGAATAATGAGGGAAATAAAATTTTCTAGATTATATTCTCTGTAGAAACATTAGTAACACAGGAAAGAAGCAAAGTAAGAAGAACACTAAAATACAAAAATATAGTTCTCCATCTTTGGGGATGGCAGGTGTTGCCACCACTCACCATATGCTCAGAGGCACATTACCAAATTCTTCCAAGCTACACAGGAAGTGGATTGGACTGTGAAAGACCAACCCAAATTGTGTTTGCATTTTGACAAATTTGTAGGGCATTACAATATCTCAGGGGAGGTCAGGTCTCCTACTCCCCTGGTGCATTCACTATAGCTGCCCAATTTCACTGCTTTTTAAAGTTGGATAGAAATATCTGTTGGCTATAGGTACGTTCTTAAACTGCAAGGTTTTCTGCCTATTATTTAATAGAACTGTGTTTTATAAACAAACACATGTGCTCAAAAGACTCAATTGTTATAAAAATAGCAGAATGTGTAAGGGAAAAATCATTTCATAATCACATCAAAAGGAAACAAATTTTCAAGGCTGCTGGGAAGGTTACTGATAAGTTATACCTGGTAGAGATGAAAGGTGCTGCTACTTCTTGGGGCCTTTTCTGATATTTATCTTGTCCATCAAGATGTTGACTTGATGCTTCAATCCTTGTCCCCAACTGAAATGAAACATTAGGACATACAACTACACTTCCTCACATTCATCCCTTCTTACCTTTCTTCCCTTCACTTTTTTGTTTCTCTCCTGTCTAAGGAATTCCGAGTTTACACCCCCAGTCCCAGTATCAGATGTGTCTGCGAGATATATATTTATTTATTACATTTGTACCCTGCCTTTCTTTTCATGATTGAAACCCAAGGCAGCTTACATATGGTTCCCATGTGGTCTCCCATCCACGCACTGACCTGATCCTACTCAGCTTCAGCAGAGAGCTAGCCTTATGTGCCTTCAGACCATAGTCTGGGACTGGGACCATAGCCTATTCTCAGCAGTGGGGAAAAGAGGGACTAAATTCAGATTTGCCCCTCTTTGGTAGCAGGGAGATGTGGGAAGGTCACCACTGTGAAACTCTTAGGTCTTTGAGGGTGATGAGCAGCTCCAAGGCCAAAGGTCAGAATTACAGGACTTGGGGTGCAGAATACAGACTGCATTTGGGGCCAGCTTGCCTCATCTGCCTGGAGCTATAGGGTCCTGATGATGCAGGTGGGCCTCCCTACTCATCTTTATGATGTGGCTTGGGAAAGGGTAGGCTTTGCACTTCTCCTCGGCAGGGTTTGGTTGCCTGAATAGCTGCAGGTGTTGCCTGATACATATAGTTAGTTCCAGCACTCAGTCTTGTATCTGCAGGTTTTTGATTAATCTTAATAAAAATATCCCATATTTCAACCCAGTTGTATGTGTCCACATGTTTATTTCAGCTCTCAGCTGCAGTAAAGTAGACATGATACAGGAGATTCATGATTAGGATCTTCTGCTTGCTGCTTTTTTTAAAATCAGTCTTCTACAATTGCACTGAAGATCGTGGAGGTGACACGGGGAAGGGAGTTAACTGTTTCTCCCTGAAGCATTTCCACCAGGGTGGAAGAGATTCTCTGTTGAATGTTTTATTAGTTGCATGGTGGGAGGGGGAGAAGGAGACATACAGGTACATCTGTGCAACCTGTATATTTCTCCCCATGGAGTTAATAGCAGCTTTGGGGGGTTAGTTTAGATCAGAGAAACAGCTTGGATAGAAAGGAGGAAGTGCTTCCTCCCTAAGCAGCTACATGGGAGTGATTTTTTAAAAAAGAAAGTAAAAGTGGAATACCCTGATTATGTCATGGCTCACTTTTATTTCAAGCATTGCAGGAAAATTGTCATAATGCACAGGAAGCCCTGATGATTGTAGGATGCATGTTGATGTTGCTGTAACTTCTGATAACACCGGTATGGAAAGTAGATAAAATATGCCAGTTGACACAAGGAGATACATTTATTTCTCCCGTTCCCCTCCAAGTCCCCTTTCCTTGTTTCATGTTACTTGAATTGTGAGCCTGTGGACAATGACCTGTTCAATGTAGTTTTGTACAGCCACTGATATTTTTTAATAACAATAAAAAATTGTTGTCAGATTTTCCAGTATGGAAACTGCTCCAAATCTAATAACAGGACAGTTGAAACTAGCATGCTAGTATAATTCAGTCCCTTGTGTCAAATCAACATGTTCAACAAGAAGTCACAAATAAGCTGTTAGGAGAGAAGTACACAGATTTGGACTTCTTCCCATGTGACCTTAGACTAGGGACAGGGAACTGAGGCCAAATGCAGCCCTTCAGCCCTCAGGCTTCTCCCCAGGCCACAGCATCTTGTTGACCCTGCCTCACAGCATCCTTGAGTGCTTTTGGTTGGCTGGATTGTATCCTTGAACTGTGATAGTACCTCTTGTTTGCCTGGATGAGGATAGAGAGATTGTGTTGGGGACTTCTGGAACCTCTGATTTTTTAATAGCTGGAATGCAGCCTACTATACAACATTTAGGGTCTCATCTGTTGCTCTGCCAACTATTGCCTCTGGCCCCATTTACCACTGTTGTGTGACTCCCAGATTGCCCATGGTGGAATGCATCCCTTAGCAATAGGGGGATCTGAAATGCAGTAACCTCAAATATAGCCTTACCACCCCAGTGCTGTGGACAGGACACCCTTTGATGCAGGCCCAAGCTACTATCACAGTTGTGTGCAAACTTACACCTTGTCCTGTTATACCTTCCTTAATTCAATTCCTAACATACCCACTTAAAGGGCTAATCCCGGGCACACCCTTAGATGATCTAAGACTTCAGAGTTTGGGCTTATATGGGAGCCTACCAGTTTCAACCATGGTTCACCATTCATGAGAACCCACTCTGTAGAATGCTCTATGACAAACAGCCTCATTATAAGCAACAGTAGCAAGATCACAGCCCAGGGTCCTGGTCTTAAGTACTGCTTGCTTCCAAAGCTCCTTCAAGCTGCTTGCAGAGGCCACTTCTGTGCTCCCTTTTTTGGGTCCAAGACCACTTTGCCCCGCTGTTGACACTGCTCCCTTTGATACCCTTGACTGAGTTGTTAGCTCTTCTTCAGTGAGGATCAGTCCTTCCTCAGTGACAGATCTGAGGTCTGAATTCCATTTTATAACCCAGGTGCACCACAAAGCTTGCTCCTCAGAAGGTGAGCAAGGCCACTGATTTGCTCCCAGGGTGGCACCAGCCCAGGATGCAATGTGACAGCACCATCCAGTCATGGAGTGAGTCATAAAATGGCCTGTCACAAATGGCAGCGAACCAAGACTTATTTCATGATGTCTCAAATATATGCTTGTACTAAAAGAGACTGCAAGAATGGAATATACATACATATATATATAATTTTAAACTAGGGCTGTGCATTGGATTTGGCCGAGGCTCGAGCCAAATTGGGCCCACTCTGATGTTTTCGGGCCTTGGTTCTGACAGCCACAGTTCGCTAAGGGTCATAAAATAAAATAAATAAATTTGATGATCCAAAGTGACCCCAGGTTGTCAGGGGGTGGGGCATCAGGCAGAAAGAAGAGGCATTTGCAGCACTCCTTCCTGCCTAATGAGCAGAGGCAGTGATCCTCCAGAGGTGCAGGTGCTATTTCCTAGAACAGCTTCTCCCAGGATCACTCCCTCGTATGTGAGCCATTTGCAAAACAGCATCATGAAGGATAAACTGACCCCACTGTCAGGAGGCAGGGAAGGGAATGCAATGTCTCCTTCCCCCCTCCCCAACATATGTATAATTGGGAAGTTACCCTAATTAAACATAAGCCTAGCCCCCTCCCAACTCATCTGGAAGTGGCTCTGAGCCAGGGTGGGTGGTCCCTGGCTGACCCAGGATAGGTTGCCCTGATGTGCCCCCTTTGGCATTTGAGCCACAGGGCAGATAAGAGGGCCTGTACACAGTCCTACTTTAAACATTTTCCTATTCAAAATTTAGCTAGTTGTCTTATTCATTGTTAGGAAGGTATTGTTATACTTGATGGATTTTGTTTTCTTACTATAGCAAGGCTACATTGATTTTTATTTTGCTAAGCTTGCTTCTTGTCCTAAAGATATCTCCAGCATAGTGACCTTGGTTGATCATGTGTTATGCTGGTATCAAGTTATAATCTGGAGATGTGGAAACAACAATGTATCTGGTATATAATTTGTGTGGATTTGTCGACTTTATGACGTCTTTATGAACACATTCTCTTGAAATGTATCTGTGTAGCTCATAGCTTCTATTGAAACTTGTAATTCCACTTCATATCAAACTTACTTGGATTTATAACCTCTTATGACAGAGTCCCAACATTATGACAATAGGCAGTATGCTATATCTTTTACAGCAGGAGTTGTCCTATGTTTTTTGCTTTGGTTGGTGAGACAGCTGCGGCCGTTTCTGGACCGGGATAGCCTGACCACTGTTGCCCATGCACTGGTAACCTCTAGGCTGGATTACTGTAATGCGCTCTATGTGGGGCTGCTGTTGAGGTTGGTCAGGAAGCTGCAGCTGGTGCAAAATGCAGCAGCGAGACTGCTCACTGGAGCAGGGTATCGCCAACATGCCACCCCACTGCTGAAAGAATTGCACTGGCTGCCCATTTGCTATTGGGCCAAGTTCAAGGTTCTAGTTTTGGCTTACAAACCCCTATACAGCTCGGGACCAGGATACCTGAAAGACAGTCTTACCCCTTATATGCCCAGTCGATCACTGCGCTCTGCAGGTGATACCATCTTATCAGGAGGTTCGTTCTGCACAATATAGGAAACGGACCTTTAGTGTGGTGTCACCTACCCTGTGGAATTCTCTCCCTTGAATATTAGGCAGGCGCCATCTCTGTTATCTTTTTGGCGCCTTTTGAAGACTTTCCTCTTTCAACAAGCCTTTTTAGTTGAGACCTATCCCAGTCTGCATCTGTGTCAGAATTGTTTAATAATGTTTTTAATAACGTTTTTAACCCTTTTTAAGGTTGTTTTTCTTAAATGTTTTTAATGCTGTTTTTTCAATGTATGTTAAGATCTGTTTTTATGCTGTTTTAAATTTTTTTAGTGCTTTGTTTGCCGCCCTGGGCTCCTGCTGGGAGGAAGGGCGGAATACAAAATAAATAAATAAATAAATAAATAAGGTTCTAGTTTTGGTGTACAAAGTCCTGTACAGCTTTGGACCAGGATACTTGAAAGATTGTCTTACCCCTTATATACCCAGTCGATCACTGCACTCTGCAGGTGAGGGCCTCCTGCAGATACCGTCTTATCAGGACATCCATTTCGTACAACATAGAAAGCAGACCTTTAGAGTTGTGGCACCTACCTTTGGAACTCCCTCAAATATTAGACAGGCAGCATCTCTGTTATCTTTTTGGTGCCAACTGAAGACTTTCCCCCTTCAACAAGCATTTTAAGTAGAGACCTTATCCCAGTCTGCATTTGTGTTGGACTTGCTTTTTAAGATGTGTTTAAAGCTTTTTTTTTTTTTAAACAGTGTTTTAAAAGATGTTTTATTTTAATATTTTTTAAAGGTGTTTTGTTTTAATATATTTTAAAGTCTGTTTTTAAGATGTTTTAGAGTGTTTTTCGTGTTTGGTTTGCCACCCTGGGCTTCTGGGAGGAAGAGCAGGATATAAATTTAAATAAGTAAATATGGACACTGCAACCTACTCAGCGACTAGATAAAAAACACCATTTAGCAACAAAATTACAGGTATGAGTCCCTGATCCCAAAATATGTGACAATAATGTTCCATGCTCTGAAGTCTCTGGAAGCTTCTGATTGCATCTTCACCTGAATGTTCACCTTTTTGAGGTGCCTTTAGCAGTGTAATTCCCATTCCATTTGTCTGCAGCCAGGTTCAATGCAATGCTGGGAACAGCTTCTACTCACACTTATTGGAATTGTGTATGTACCCTCTTTTCTTTAGTTTATTTTTTTACAAGTTTTATATACCACTTAATCATCAAAATCTCCTAAGCAGTTTACATTCTTTTACCTTTTTTAACATGATAACAAGAATATGTGTATTTGCCACTTTATGCACAGAATTATGCTGGTGTTACTTCTTCTGGTTTTAAGAGGTAATGCACAAGCCTATCTAAGTGCAGGACAAGGATCATTACGTTTATTTTTACTACTCATAATAATACTCATTTTTATTATAAGTTGGCAACCCTTACCCTGAAACTCTTTTTCTGTTTGTCATTAATAATTAGGGGTATTTTAGTTTATTTATTTATTTACAATAGTTACATCCTGCATTATGGGATGTCCCAAGACTCTCTCAACATAGCTTGCAAAAGATTTGCACAATACAATCACATTAAACAATGTGCACTATAATCAAAAGTGATATTGTGTCAACGTTATTCCGGAAGCATTTTTTGCCCTCATGTTTGGTTTCCCCTGGTATCACTAGGCACCAGGCCTGGTGAGGATATCACTCAGCCCATGATGGAGCTAAGTCTTTCTTTTTTGCTATTTCCCAGTCAATAACTCCAACTGAGAACATGAGGCATGGAAGCAGGACTGAACAGTTAGAATTCTGTCTTTGCTGGCAGTTGGCAGTTCTCAGGCAACAGCAACCACAGAGGAACTCTGAGGTAATAGAGTGGGGCTGAGCAGCTAAAACCTGCTCAGTCTATGATGGAGGCAAGTCTTGCTAGTTGATGTCTTGTTTAGGCAAATGCATAGTCCAGGCCAGCAAAGTTTGTTGTTGTTATGTGCCTTCAAGTCGATTACGACTTATGGCAACCCTATGAATCAGTGACGTCCAAGAGCATCTGTCGTGAACCACCCTGTTCAGATCTTGTAAGTTCAGGTCTGTGGCTTTCTTTATGGAATCAATCCATCTCTTCTTTGGCCTTCCTCTTTTTCTACTTCCTTCTGTTTTTCCCAGCGTTATTGTCTTTTCTAGTGAATCATGTCTTCTCATTATGTGTCCAAAGTATGATACACCTCAGTTTCATCATTTTAGCTTCTAGTGACAGTTCTGGTTTAATTTGTTCTGACACCCAATTATTTGTCTTTTTCTCAGTCCATGGTGTGCGCAAAGCTCTCCTCCAACACCACATTTCAAATGAGTTGATTTTTCTCTTCCCTGCTTTTTTCACTGTCCAACTTTCACATCCATACATAGAGATTGGGAATACCATGGTCTAAATGATCCTGACTTTGGTATTCAATGATACATCTTTGCATTTGTGGACCATTTCTAGTTCTCTCATAGCTGCCTTCCCCAGTCCTACACTTCTTCTGATTTCTTGACTATTGTCTTCATTTTGGTTAATGACTGTGCCAAGGTATTGATAATCCTTGACAAGTTCAGTATCCTCATTGTCAACTTTAAAGTTACATAAATCTTTTGTTGTCATTACTTTAGTCTTTTTGACGTTCAGCTGCAGTCCTGCTTTTGTGCTTTCCTCTTTAACTTTCATCAGCATTTGTTTCAAATCATTACTGGTTTCTGCTAGTAGTATGGTATCATCTGCATATCTTAAATTATTGGCATATTCCCGGAACCTGATTGGTTTAACTCTTTACAATGTGAAACTGTCATACCTTACTAATTCATTTCCGTGGGCTTTCAGCCTGAAATACATGATGTAACAGGAACAACAGAAGATGAGGGAGGGAAAAAAAGCAAACCCAGGCACCAGTTCATAATGTTACGTATTTCCTATAGAACCTGATGAGATGGAAAATGTTGAGGGAGAAGAGAAGCCAATAGATCTAACCTCTTCCACAGCTAGTCATTAGGATAATGACTGCTGCTAGGGACAGGAAGAACCAAAGCCACCTAATCTTGCATCAGAGCCAATGGAAAGATTCTGTTTCCGTTCTCTCCCTGTGTTCTACAGCCTGATGGAATGGCTGTTGCAAAGTGATAGTTAAAAAACAGCCAAAGGCAGATTATCTCTCAGCAGTGCTGATGGGTGCATTTTAAACCAGAATTTGTATCAACTAAGGATGAAAGGAACTGTCAAGTGTAGTTCTCAGTTTCTCATTTTTCAGATCTTAAGTTCTCCACATTTGTGTGGCAATCTGCAAGTTTTTATACCACCCGACTAGCAATAGCTGTCTGGGCGGTGTACAACAGAAAATACAAAATACATCTCATAAAACTGCATAATAAATATTACAAAAATGTATAAAGTGCAAAAAATCAGATTACATAATATTTTAAAATTGAAATTAAAACGCCATAGAAAAGAGGCAGGTCTTAAGCTGGTGCCAAAAAGACAGCAGCGTCGGCGCCGTACGCACCTTAATGGGGAGACTATTCCAGAGTTCGGGGGCCACCACTGAGAAGGCCCTAGTTCTCGTCACCACCCTCCGAGCCTCTCTATGAGTCGGGACTCGGAGGAGGGCCTTAGATGCAGAGTGCAGTGTCCGGGCAGGTTCATATCGGGAGAGGCGTTCTGACAGATATTGTGGTCCCGCGCTGTATAAGGCTTTATAGGTTAAAACCAACACTTTGAATCTGGCCCGGAAGCATATTGGCAGCCAATGTAAGCGAGCCAGAACAGGTGTTATGTGTTCCGACCGCTTGGTCCTCGTTATTACTCTGGCCACCGCATTTTGGACAAGCTGTAGCTTCCGAACTGTCTTCAAAGGCAGCCCATCGTAGACCGCATTGCAGTAGTCTAATCGCAAGGTTACCAGAGCATGTACAACTGATGTAAGGTCCTCTCTGCTCATGTAGGGACGTAGCTGGGCTACCAACCAAAGTTGGTAGAACACGTTCCGAGCCACCGAGGCCATTTGAGCCTCAAGTGACAGGGAAGGATCTAAAAAAACTCATGAAAATTCTTTACCATCTTAGTGCACATTTTTCTGAGTAAATACATTTTTGTGTGCAGTTTTAACTAATGTACACATTTTTGCAAGCATTTTTTCCTAATATAATGCACTTTTGTATGTTATTTTTACTAATATATTCATTTTGTATATTTTGGTTGGTTGGAAAACTTCATTGCAAAATTCAGGTAAGTGTGACTTTCAAAAGATGGCTGTGTTTCAGTTCTCAAATTGTTTTGGAAAGTGCAAATTTGATAGATTTGGCTTTAACTGAATCAAATTTCTCCCCCATCCCTGGTATCCACATTTGTTCCTCACCAAGTGCTGCCATACACCTCTAATTTATTAATTTATTTAATTAGCCCTGCCTTTCACTTAAATAATTCTAAAAACAGCTTACAAGAAACCTGTAATAATGTGATTCTACCTTCCAAATTTGTACATACACACAATCTAACAGCTCATCAATCTAATGCTTGGAAGTTGTTTAAAAACACTATATTAGAAGCTCAACTGGAGTGCATACCGCAGATCAGAAAAGGTACCGCCAGGGCCAAGAAGATGCCAGCATGGTTAACGAGCAAAGTCAAGGAAGCTCTTAGAGGCAAAAAGTCTTCCTTCAGAAAATGGAAGTCTTGTCCGAATGAAGAAAATAAAAAAGAACACAAACTCTGGCAAAAGAAATGCAAGAAGACAATAAGGGATGCTAAAAAAGAATTTGAGGAGCACATTGCTAAGAACATAAAAACCAACAACAAAAATTTCTATAAATACATTCAAAGCAGGAGACCATCTAGGGAGGCGATTGGACCCTTGGATGATAAGGGAGTCAAAGGTGTACTAAAGAACGATAAGGAGATTGCAGAGAAGCTAAATGAATTCTTTGCATCTGTCTTCACAGTGGAAGATATAGGGCAGATCCCTGAACCTGAACTAACATTTGCAGGAAGGGATTCTGAGGAACTGAGACAAACAGTGGTAACGAGAGAGGAAGTTCTAGGCTTAATGGACAATATAAAAACTGACAAATCACCGGGCCCGGATGGCATCCACCCGAGAGTTCTCAAAGAACTCAAATGTGAAATTGCTGATCTGCTAACTAAAATATGTAACTTGTCCCTCGGGTCCTCCTCCGTGCCTGAGGACTGGAAAGTGGCAAATGTAATGCTAATCTTCAAAAAGGGATCCAGAGGGGATCCCGGAAATTACAGGCCAGTTAGCTTAACTTCTGTCCCTGGAAAACTGGTAGAAAGTATGATTAAAGCTAGATTAACTAAGCACATAGAAGAACAAGCCTTGCTGAAGCAGAGCCAGCATGGCTTCTGCAAGGGAAAGTCCTGTCTCAGTAACCTATTAGAATTCTTTGAGAGTGTCAACAAGCATATAGATAGAGGTGATCCAGTGGACATAGTGTACTTAGACTTTCAAAAAGCGTTTGACAAGGTACCTCACCAAAGACTTCTGAGGAAGCTTAGCAGTCATGGAATAAGAGGAGAGGTCCTCTTGTGGATAAGGAATTGGTTAAGAAGCAGAAAGCAGAGAGTAGGAATAAACGGACAGTTCTCCCAATGGAGGGCTGTAGAAAGTGGAGTCCCTCAAGGATCTGTATTGGGACCTGTACTTTTCAACTTGTTCATTAATGACCTAGAATTAGGAGTGAGCAGTCAAGTGGCCAAGTTTGCTGACGACACTAAATTGTTCAGGGTTGTTAAAACAAAAAGGGATTGTGAAGAGCTCCAAAAAGATCTCTCCAAACTGAGTGAATGGGCGGAAAAATGGCAAATGCAATTCAATATCAACAAGTGTAAAATTATGCATATTGGAGCAAAAAATCTGAATTTCACATATATGCTCATGGGGTCTGAACTGGCGGTGACCGACCAGGAGAGAGACCTCGGGGTTGTAGTGGACAGCACGATGAAAATGTCGACCCAGTGTGCGGCAGCTGTGAAAAAGGCAAATTCCATGCTAGCGATAATTAGGAAAGGTATTGAAAATAAAACAGCCGATATCATAATGCCGTTGTATAAATCTATGGTGCGGCCGCATTTGGAATACTGTGTACAGTTCTGGTCGCCTCATCTCAAAAAGGATATGATAGAGTTGGAAAAGGTTCAGAAGAAGGCAACCAGAATGATCAAGGGGATGGAGCGACTCCCTTCCGAGGAAAGGTTGCAGCATTTGGGGCTTTTTAGTTTAGAGAAAAGGCGGGTCAGAGGAGACATGATAGAAGTGTATAAAATTATGCATGGCATTGAGAAAGTGGATAGAGAAAAGTTCTTCTCCCTCTCTCATAATACTAGAACTCGTGGACATTCAAAGAAGCTGAATGTTGGAAGATTCAGGACAGACAAAAGGAAGTACTTCTTTACTCAGCGCATAGTTAAACTATGGAATTTGCTCCCACAAGATGCAGGAATGGCCACCAGCTTGGACGGCTTTAAAAGAAGATTAGACCAATTCATGGAGGACAGGGCTATCAATGGCTACTAGCCATGATGGCTGTGCTGTGCCATCCTAGTCAGAGGCAGCATGCTTCTGAAAACCAGTTGCCGGAAGCCTCAGGAGGGGAGAGTGTTCTTGCACTTGGGTCCTGCTTGCAGGCTTCCTCCAGGCACCTGGTTGGCCACTGTGGGAACAGGATGCTGGACTAGATGGGCCACTGGCCTGATCCAGCAGGCTCTTCTTATGTTCTTATGTTCTTAGACCTCTGGATGATGGATGAGGACAGAGCATGCTTACTTTCATTTCTGCAATCCTAGGGCAACTGGTTGTTGGAGTAGTGTGTCGTTTCTGGCAGGGAGGGTGGAAGCAAACTCCCTGCAGCTGCTCCTTCACTGGCCAAAGGACGAAGCCAGGCTGGTCTTCTCTTTGCAATTATGTTCTTCCCAGAACACAGAGATACACCTTCTAGTGCCCCTTGGTCTCCTGGCAAGTGACAGAGGTGGAAGGGTGCTTCCTTTCTCTTTCAAGTCCAGGACAACAGGTCAGGTATCTATTGTAGGGCAGCAGCTTCTCTAAGTATGAGATTATGCAATGTCTTTATTGTTACCTGTACGCTGGTTAAGGCAGGAGCTATACGTTACAATTATAAGTTAATGATGTTCTTCCTAGAATAGCAGCAGTGCAAGATTCTGCTAGTCATCCATGCAGCAGTGGCAGCAAAAAGGATAGAATTCCTTTTCCTAGCTTACCTGATGGGTCTCATAGTATCATTTCAAAATCTAGTGGCCTGGCACAGAACTGGGCTCCAGAAGATATTTCTTTTCAGAACAAGATTGCCAGTGGGCAAGTCTTTAGCTTCTGCTCCCACTTCCACAAAGTCTTGTGTCTTCAGGTACAATTGGACTGTGCTTGCTAGGAAAGTGACTGCTGGGGGTCACTAGCAGCTTAGGAACACAGGAGTCTCTCCCAGCCCAACCTGGAGATGCCAAAGATTGAACCTGGGACTTTCTGCATGCAAAGCAGATGCTCTACTGCTGAACTACAGTCCCCCAACTTATGGTCTTTAGTTGACTGAGGAGGCCCAGGAAAATGTCGGGCTGTTGTAGTTGAGAGCCATCAGGTTGGCTCTGAAGCATTTCATGAATCATGGAATGGACCTATCAATGAGTGCTAGTGAGACCAAAATGGGATGGAATTAGTTTCTCAGCCCATCCCTCATTGCCCTTAAATAAGAAGGTGAAAGCATGCGTTCTCTCTTGGTAGCTGAGGGAGTATATAGTTCTTGCATATGAATATCTTAGGAAATCCCTTTCTGCAGAGATTACAGCCCATTTCTGCAAAGGTGCTGCTGCCATTCTCCCTTGTGAGGCAACACATCTATGGAGGAAATCAGTGAAGCAGCAACTTCAGCTTCCTTGCACACTTTGGCTTCCATAGTGTGTACACTACAATGATGCAACCTTTACTAGAAAGGTGTTGCAGAGAGTACATTTCCAGTGATGTTGGACCATTGTGGGCCCTCCTGCGAATGGTACTGATTTTTTACATCTCAAATGTCTTGGAATTCTCTGTGTCTCCCAGAGAGCATTCCATCTTTCCTGGTCCTTCAGCGAACCATGATCCTCTTTAAAGACCTCTGCCTCGCCATACATGTGGGGAAGGTAATCTGGCTGTCCTGGGATAAGTCCTTCTCTGTCCTTCAGTCTCCTTGCATGTTGGAGCTGAGGTTAGTAGTTCTCTAATTTCATAGTAATTATACCTCCAACACCTATCTGTATTTGACAGTAGATTCCTGTAAAGATGTTGTGGAGTCCAGTACACCCAAAACATTAATTTTTGCTGGATTCATCTCAGTTTCAAATCTAGAGAAACATTCCATATAGATTCTAAAGTAATTTTCTATTGTTTCATTTGTATAGTACATTCTAATCCCACATCTCTCTAAATTCCTGAACATCTACTTTACAAAGGTCCAATAAGCATTTATAAACAGCAGTCATGGATTTGGCTTTCAGAGAGATCCAATAATTCCTTCCAACAATTTAGAAGATGCTAAAACGCTCAAAGCAGAAGATCCATAAATATAAACCAGCAGGTGTTATCCTTGAAGATATTGCCATTCAGCATTCACTGGTAAATGATAGTTTAAACTGCAATATCAAAAATGAGAAAAATTCTAACGTATAAATCTTGCAATCAACCTATTGGTCAAACTTGCCAAAATTGTATTTCTGATCAACAATGCGAGAGCTGTAACAAAAAGGCCTCATTTTACTCTGCAGTTTCAGATGTACATAATTGCACCTGTGGCTGATTGCTTTTTATGAATACAGAATATTGTGCTTCACATTCTTGGAATTTTCATAATAAATGTTATTTCTATGGCCTATGGTTTGCACCAATAAATATTAATATCTTATTGATTAGTAGGCATTATTTTTCATATTCTGTTTTTCATTGCTTGTTTTATTTGTTTATTTACTTAAACTATTTTATGCCAGTTGTCAGGGGCTGTTGATGGATCACTCCAGTCCTCTCTGGCCCATCATGAAAATGGAAATGGACTGCCTTCAAGTCGATCCTGACTTATGGCGACCCTACGAATAGGGTTTTCATGGCCATACGTAAATATCATGGCCATATGTAAATATCAGCCTGTCTGAAAATTGCCTGGCAGGGTGACAGGACAGGGATGGGATTGTCAGCCATACCCTTATTAGTATATAAACAGCCAAACAAATAAAAAGAGGGTGAGCGGCCATCTTATAATTGGGATGGTCTACAGCCTACAAAACCTAGCAGTTTGAAGCCTTTGCCACAACGTGGGTGGAAAGCTAAACAAAATAGGTAAGTATTTGGGAATTTGGGGAAAGAAGTAAGGTAGAGACTGTGAGTGACAGAACTCTGCAGCTCTGTAGGAGGGGGGATAATAAGACAAAGGAAACTTGGAGAGGTTATAAGACTTAATTAAATGAAGTAGCAAAACAAGATTATTTCAAAATTGTGTTCCTGGGGAGGAAAAGAGACTGGGATTTCCTGTAGGAATAACACCCTCATCATGTGCCTACTAGGTGCTCTATATCTCTGAAGGGAAAATAAAACTGTAACCCCAATATTCATAAAATTTCATAGCAGCATACAGTAAAAAAAATACAAGAAAGCAATAAAAAATAAAATTAACTAAAAACAATACAGTAAAAATATATATGCAGCACTAAACTACTTAGCAAATGGTATCAATAGCCAAAAGCCTTCTGCTGCCTCTTCAAAGACAACAGGAAGTAAGATATACAGATTTCTCTCAAAAGCAAGTTTCAAAGTACTGGAGCAGCCATGCAGAAGACCACATTTCTTCTAGAACATAGTCTAGGCTCAATATAACATGGAATTTGGAACAGGGCCTTCTCAGAAGATCTGACGTACAGAGATAGCTCATATGGGAAGAGTTGTTTCCTGGGATAATCAGGTCAGTCAACTGAAAATTGCCAGCTATCACCTATGAAGCCCTAAATGACTTTGGTTCAGAGTACTTTAAAAAACCACCTCCTCCCATACAATCCTGCCCATGCCCTAAATCTGATGGAGGGTGCTTTTTCTGCATCCTGACATGGGCCAATGCTAGGTTGGCCAGAATGCATTAGGTGACCTTGTACGTGGCTACACCCCAGTGGAGAATTCCTTCCTACAAAAGGTTTGCTTGCCCCCTTCTCTTTCTAGCTCCTGCTGTCTAGTGAAGATAATTTTGTTTAGGTGGGCATTATACTGTCTCTGATTATTTCATTATATGTCTTTTGAGGTTTTTAAAATTGTTTTAATTCTCTGATGGTATTTTTTCGTTGGAAGAACCTCCTTGAGTGTCATTTTATAGTAGAAAAACAAGATATAAGTTGTTTGCCATAAATAAATAAATACATACTTACATACATACATACCCAGGTCAGTTGGATACAATGATGGTGTGAAAGAACTTGCCTAATGACAGCTGCCTTCATCAAGGTGGCCAGCCCCCAGATGAAGATATATTGACTACTAAATTAGCAAAGCAATCTGGAGCATCCTTACTAGCTATCAACAGCAAGGGTCAAGAGGACAAGTTGGGATCTGGATTTTTCCAGATACTTTGTCCAAATCTTCAGATGTCATCAACTGAAATTCATTAAATTAACCCAGCATATAAACTGGAGCAGATGAGAGTGACTTTATCTTCAAAATGCCCTGTAAATATGTCACAGCAGGCAATAGATGGCTCTAAGAGGCTGATCTCAGAAGAACCCCCATAGAAGTCAATACAAAATTTATTTATTTATTATTATTTTATTTATATCCCGCCCTTCCTCCCAGCAGGAGCACAATTGTGAGACCCCAAAGTTATCTATATTCTAACTTGTTCTTTGTCTTAAAATCATGTTTAATTTTTAAGAAAGCATATCAATCTTTGCCAACAGAGAACTTATCTACATGTGGGGATGAGTGCCATTGTATAGAAGTTTCAGCATTGTTCTCATGTTCTCATATGTGTTCTGGAGACAGGCTGTTTTGTACAAAGCACCCTTTCTCCCTCTCATCACCATAGTTTCCCCTTGTGTGCACTGTGTGTGTGTGTGAGAGAGAGAGAGATGGAGAGAGAGAGAGTCATAACCCCATGCAATACACCCTATCATTGGAGTTATGGGTTTTATATACAAAGGTGGTGGTATACAGTGATTGGGTGTTGAATTTTGGCATATCTTATGCCCTGTTGTGGCAATATGGACCAAGCAGTCTTCATTACGGCAGTTGCTATTCTAATTTATTTTTCCCTCTTATTGAAGTCAGCTGCTCCTGGGGCTTGTGGGCACTCTGGGACACTATGGGATGTAGCATGGAGAGCTGCTGTTGGTGGTGCCTTGCATTCCACTCACACAAAGCCATCATTGGATACAACTCCTTAAAAATTAGAGGAAAGCACTTGTGTATTGCCATTTGATTATAACAGTGAAGAGCAATCAGAAAAAATACATGAAACAGTTTGATAGAGGAAGTCATAAAGTATAGCTGGACTGTTATAAAAGCTCATAACCTGTAGAAATATGAGTAACTTCAGATACACAAGATTCTGCCTCTAAAACTTGTAGACATAAGTGAAGACTCTTACCTGTGAAAAAGACAATTCCTCTGAGTATAACAAAATAAAAAATAAAAATCAACGGTTATTTTCAAATGTATAGTCTGCTTATAAGCAGTGGTCTAGCTAAGTAATCTTAGACCCTGGACTTAATGATCTCAAGTTTCCATCTCTGTCCCCCACCCATTTGTATTACCTTATAACTGTGTGAAGCACACAATTAACATTTCTATTCCCTGCCCCCCAGCCTTTCCATTCTTTACAACTGCTTCAACATACCTGATATGTTAAGAGCAAGAAACCAAAATTAAAAACCCTATAAAAATAATACTTTCAGCATCTATGTCTACAGGAATAAAATGGAATTTGCTTCTCCTGCCCTGATGCTAAATGTTTAATAAATGTTTAATTGGGAACAAGCACCAGGTTGTTGTGGGAAATGATAATACTTTTAAAGTAAAAATAATAAAATGATTGTCTATAACTGTGTACTTGCCTGGCAAGTGCCAGTGCTACAGAGCTCTGCATTGGCAGAGATTTGGGGACCCTGAGTTGTGGGTCCCTGAATTTTAGCCCTGAGGTACATCCTAGCTACACTGTTGACCGTGAAACTGATTGCACTTCAGTTGAAAACTTTCATTATGAGGGAGTTGCTCCATCCTCTTGATCATTTTGGTTGGCCTTTTCTGAATCTTATCCAGCTGTACAATATCCTTTTTGGAGCAGGCGGCCAGAGCTGTACACAGTATTCCAAATGCAGTCGCACCATAGATATATATAACAGCACTCTGATATTAGCAGTTTCAATAACTTTCCTAATAATCCCTAGCATGGAATTTGCCTTTTTCACAGCTGCTTCACACTGGGTCAACATCTTCATCAAGCTGTCCACTACCACCCCAAGGTCTTGTTCCTGGTCAGTCACCCCAGGTTCAGACCCCATGAGCTTATATGTGAAATTAAGATTTTTTTGCTCCAGTTAAGATATTTTGCTCCACTTGTAGCACTGATCTTGCTGTCGTGAGTTTTTTTGCCTGCTTGTTTTTGACTGAACTTTTAAAATATTTGTATAAACAATTTCCAGCTCCCTGTTGCCCCTACCCCAATACATAGATATCCTGTACGTTTAGGAACTTCCAGTGTTTTTCAGAAATTCAGTAAATAACAGCACCAATTTTAATATGCCCACCTTTCATCCCAAAGGGCAGCACCCCTTAACGGACCCCATCACACCCCACCTTGCCCTATCTATTTCAGGCTATGAATGTAAGCTTAGAAACAATGAGCAACAAAAATAGGCTAATAAGGACAGAACCAGAAGGATGTCAAAATAAAAATAGAAGACAAGCGGAGGGAAAAAAAATGGCTGACTTTCCATCTATTATTATTATTATTTAATTAATTAATTAATTAATTAATTAATTTGTATCCCACCCTTCCTCCCAGCAGGAGCCCAGGGCGGCAAACAAGGCACTAAAAACACTTTAAAACATCATAAAAACAAATCTTAAAATACATTAAGACAAAACAGTGTTAAAAACATTTTTAAAACTTTTTAAAAGGGTTAAAAACATTATTAAAAACATATTAAGCAATTCTGACACAGACACAGACTGGGATAGCTCTCAACTTAAAAGGCTTGTTGAAAAAGAAAAGTCTTCAAAAGGTGCCAAAAAGATAGCAGAGATGGTGGCTGCCTAATATTCAAAGGGAGGGAATTCCACAGGGTAGGTGCTGCCACACTAAAGGTCCATTTCCTATATTGTACAGAACGAACCTCCTGATAAGGTGGTATCTGCAGGAGGCCCTCACCTGCAGAGCGCAGTGATCGACTGAGTATGTAAGGGATAAGACGGCCTTTCAGGTATCCTGGTCCTGAGCTGTATAGGGCTTTGTACACCAAAACTAGAACCTCGAACTTGGCCTGGTAGCAATTGGGCATAGATATGATATGCAGTACACTTTTTCACATTAGCCAAATTCCTGCCATATTGCTGTGAATTTGTCATCTTTTTGTGATTTGACAAATAGATTTTTTAATATGCTGCCAAAGCCAGGATGTCCTGAGGCCAATTGTTTACTGTTAAGGTTTTGGTTGTTTCCCAATTCTGTGATATATTAAGGAATTAATGCAGCTTTCAAGTTCTGTGATATGATATGCTCAGCAACGAATGCAGCTTAGATTGTATTTCCAGGTTCCAATAGGTTGAAATATGCCCCACTAAAGAATGCATGTCTCCTATTCTTAAGTTAAGTTTCTAAAGTCGTGTTGATCTTTGTCAGAACCTCTTTTCAAAAGGCTGCCAATATTGAGCATCTCTAGAAAAAATGAGTGAGACCTGCCAGTGGCAGCCCTCACCTCCAGCACCTGTCATCCTAAACACCAAAAGTAAACTGGAGTCCAGTATGCTCTATACAGAATTTTCTGCTTACTCAGTCTTAGCCTAACATCTGAAGTAGACGTTTTGACAAATTTCAGAGCAGCATCATGGTGAGGCTTAAACTGTTTTACACTTAAGGAAATCACTAAGGCAGTTTTTGAGAACCACGATAAGCGGGGGGGGGAACCAGAGGAAATTTGGGTGGAGTATATAAAAGCAGAATCTGTAGATTCTGCTTCTGTGATGCTTATTTTTCTCTCCAGACCATTAGTTTTTACTGATATTGATAATTTAGACACTTGTCTATAGAGACTGTGTGCTTTATCAGTTATTTTTGGACACTTTGTCCATATTCTGTTCAAAAAGAAAAGAAACTGTTTCTCATTATGACCTGAAAACTATGTATTCCACGGATGCTTTTAGTATGTGTCTAACCCTTTGTGCTGCAAGTCCTATTATAAAACTTGGCACAGGGGAGACCTGTGATTAGGGATGGACAAATCTATCAATTACTGTTTCTCTAAGTTTCTCATTTTTCCAATCTTCGGCTCCACATTTCCATGTCAGCTTGCATTAAAAATTAAAATAAAGCCCCTGTGAAAATACATCAGAGGTTTCCTGTGAATTTCTTCTAATATACACATTTTTAAAATATATCTGCTGTCTTTTGTGTTTTAATTCTTGTTGTTTTGCTATTTTTATTATACATCACCTTG
This sequence comes from Rhineura floridana, assembly GCF_030035675.1. NCBI lineage: Eukaryota > Metazoa > Chordata > Lepidosauria > Squamata > Rhineuridae > Rhineura > Rhineura floridana. The sequence continues at coordinate 138,113,008 of NC_084481.1, read as the reverse complement.
AGACCATTTTGAAAAATGGAAATGGACTGCCTTCAAGTCGATCCCGACTTATGGCGAACCTACAAATAGGGTTTTCATGGTAAGCGGTATTCAGAGGGGGTTTACCATTGCCTTCCTCTGAGGCTGAGAGGCAGTGACTGGTCCAAGGTCACCCAGTGAGCATCATGACTGTGTGGGGATTCAAATCCTGGTCTCCCAGGTGGTAATCCAACACTCTAACTACTATGCCACACTTTTAGAAGGCGATTAATATATAAGAATAATTTTTGCATGCAATTTTGCCTAATATACACTTTTTTATAAAGCAATTTTCCCTAATGTAATGCATTTTTGTACACAATACTTGGCTGGAGAACTGGAATACAACATTTGGTATAATGTGAATTTGGAAGGACGGCTATGTTTCGGTTTGCATATTGCAGAAAGTGCATATTAGGCAGGTTTGCCATTAAATGCGAACTTTATGGAATTTCTTCTGCATCCTTACTTAGGATACTACTCAGCTAACACAAAATCCTAATTGACAAAAGGAGGTTTAAGAACGTAAGTAGAGCTTGGTAGGTCAGGCAAAGGCTTATCTAGACCAGCAGCCTGTTCTCACAGTGGACAGCCAGATGCCCACAGGATGTCTGCAAGCAGAATCTGAGCACAACAGCACTGTCCCCACCTGTGATTGCCAGCAACTGGTATTGAGAGGCATACTGCCTCTGACAGTGGAAGTAGAACATATCATCGTAACTAGTAGCCATTCATAGCCTTATCCTCCATGAATTTGCCTAATTTGTTCCAGTTGAACAGGGGATCTATTTTAGCAATGATTGTGAAACCTTAGTGTGCTCTGCTGATGAAAGTTTCAAGGTACTTTTCTTATGTACAACTAGCCAAAGGCCTGTCCTTGTGCATTGGTGTCTGCAGAAATAATTGCGGTAGGGGGAAAGGTCTACTACTTGTAATTACATGTTGTTGACTTCACTATTTGCAGTCTTTATATGACTGAACCCTCACACACTATTACCATGATGCTGAAAAAAAGCAACAAGAAACAATGATGACTATGCCTGTTGGTGTTTTCCTGTATTGTATGGGATTATACATTTCAGAACTAACTTCTAGCAAATGCAGTATTTGTCCATTTAACAATACAGTAGGTTCCCACTTTACAGCGTTCCATTGATGCGGCTTTCAATCGGGAAATTCCCTGTTTTAAAGCCGATTTTGCAGTTTTGTGATGTTTTGCAACTATTTGGAATCATTTTTACGCGACGCGGTCCATTATAGTCTATGGGGTTCCGCTTTACAGCGATTTCCACTTTACGGCGGGGGCCTGGTCCCTAACCCGCCCTACTGTAACAGAACAAGGAACTAGAAAGACATACAGCTTCATTTTGGTGATTGCACAACAATACTGCAGAAATCTAAACCAAATTAAAAACCCCAAAGGCTGAATTGTTACACAGAATCAGCCTTGCCTCTGGTGAATGCCAGACTTAAGGTTTGAAACCAGTCAGATTTTTGTTGTTGTTAATGCTTGTCTGTCCATAACATAAAAGAAAATATAATACAATGTGGATTATTCTTTAAACACACCTGGATATTTTCTATCTCTTTTGAGGCAGATACATGTGTCTGGGGCTCACTAGCACTCTTCTGCTTTTTAAAGTAGTTGCAAATATCCATAGCTAAACAATTAGAAACAGTTCTCCTTCTTTGCCTTCTCTCTTTAGCAACCTTACATAGAAAACTTGTGTGCCTTTCTTTCAACCTTCAACCAATCAGGACAGTAACGCTAAGTTTCTGTTTCCCAAGAAAAGGATTTTTGCTACACAGTTCCTGAGAGCCTTGTTAGCACTTTCGGTTTCTATTCTTGTTACTTTTGGTTTCTGTTCTTGGCCATCACACCCATCTGCCCCTCAAAAAGCAGGTCCAGGTCCAGTAGTATCACCTGGTCACAAAAAGGCACCACAACTCCTTAGTTATTGTATTTCTAGGATTTCCAATCTTCTTGTAACATTTGCAGAAGCAGCATCTTTAGACCAGAAAAAGCCACATTCATCTGAGTTGCCTGCTGGCCTAGAAAGGCTTTCCTCCAGAAACGTACAGAGAGTCTGAGTATAGCAGCCACTCTCAGTAGGAGTGGTATCTGAGATTACTCTAAACGGCTTGTTGACTAGTTGCGTGTGTGTGTGTGCACATTAAAATAAGCACATTCCATTCCAGTCTGGGTTCAGGACTGATTATGGAACTGAATCAGCCAAGTTGCCCAGATGGATGACCTTTATCAAGAGAAGGGCATGGGATTGTGACCCTGTTATTCTTACTTGATCTCTTGTTGGCTTTTGATACCATTAACTATGGTATCCTTCTGGGTCGACTTGGTGAGATGGGTATTAGAGGCACTGTTTTACAGTGATTCCAATCCTATCTCCAGGGTCATTTTCAGAGAATAGCATTGGGTGATTGTCTTTTGGCCCCCTGGCAGTTGTGCTGTTTGGTGCCGCAGGGTACCATCTTGTCCCCCATGCTGTTTAACATCTATATGAAGCCCTTGGGAATGGTCATCAGGAGATTTGGGGTGAGGTGTCAGCACTATGCTGACGATATCCAACTCTATTTCTCCGTAACCTCTGAATCGGGAGAAGCCGTGCAAGTCTCGGACCGCTGCCTGGACTTGGTGTAGGGCTGGATGAGAGCCAATAAACTGAGTCTGAATCCTAGCAAGACAGAGATGCCGTGGGTTGGTGGTTCCTGAGTTTGGATAATTGGTCAATTGCCTGCTTTGGATGGGGCCATACTCCCTCTGAAAGAGCAGGTCCATTGTCTGGGGGTGCTCCTGGATGCATATTTGTCACTAAAGGTCCAGGTGACCTCAGTGGTAAGACAGCTGCAGCTGTTTCTGGACTGGGATAGCCTGACCACTGTTGTCCATGCACTGGTAACCTCCAGGCTGGATTACTGTAAAGCACTCTATGTGGGGCTACCCGTGTGGTTGGTCTGGAAGCTGCAGCACGCTGCAGGAAATCACCAGCATGTCACCCCACTGCTGAAAGAATTGCACTGCCTACCAGGCCAAGTTCAAGGTTCTAGTTTTGGTGTAAAAAGCCCTATACAGCTTGGGATCAGGATACCTGAAAGAATGTCTTATCCCTTACATACCCAGTTGATCACTGCGCTCTGTAGGTGAGGGCCTCCTGCAGATACCATCTTATCAGGAGGTCTGTTCTGCACAACATAGAAAATGTACCCTTAGTGTAGTAGCACCTACCCTTTGGAATTCCCTCCCCTTAAATATTAGAGAGGCATCGTCTCTGTTATCATTTCAGTCCCTACTGAAGACCTTCCTCTTTCAACAAGCCTCTTTCAACAAGTAGAGACCTTATCCCAGTCTGTGTCTTTGTTGGAATTTCTTTTTAATATGATTTTAAACCTTTTTTAATAAACAGATGTTTTGAAAAGCTTTTAAAAATATTTTTAAAGATATTTTGTGTTAATATGTTTTTAATTTTTTTGTTTTAATATATTTTAAAATCTGTTTTTATGGTGTGTGAAAGTGTTTTAAGTGCTTTTGTTTGCTGCCCTGGGCTCCTACTGAGAGGAAGGGTGGGATAACAATAACAACAACAGCAACAAACAATAACAACAATAACAACAACAATAATAATAAGGATTTGGGAGGGCAAGCCCCTACCCACAAACAACCATATCCTTGTGACATGCAGTGGGTGTGGAAGGAAGATTTACAGGATTCCTATCAGCAAGGGCCAGAATGGACAGAAAGCAGATTTTGCCCTCACTGTAGTAGTATTCTTAATACAGCATTTTACCTTTCCCCAATAGGAATAAAATGACCATTAACTCATGTGGGTAAAAGTAAGGGGATGCATACCACTGGAGTGGGATGGGATTAAACCTAATTCAGTGATCCTGGCTAATGAGAATCAAGCTATTTGAGAATCAAGCATACAGCTATTCTCTGTTCCATTTCTTGGGTAGAATCTGTTGAAATGTTGGGTACTAGCTTTTAAAAAATACATATAAGAAGGTCTTTGAATGCATATTTTTGAATGGAACAACTGAATTACAAATTTTGATTTATGTATTTTTAAAGAAAAAATCATGCATACTGCAGACAAAAAGTAAGGATTTCATTGCTAATAAAAATGCTAAAGAATATGTCTATGTTTAATTTGGGGACACCTGGCATGTTATAACTGCACCAAAATATTATAGCTGCATCCAAATATACCTGTTTTGTTCTTCTTAATTAATATTTTTCTCTGAAATTTTTACCTCAGTGAGCAAAGGCACTGTTTGATGATGTGTCAGAACTCCCCCTCTTTCAGTTTTCTACATGCTTCCTATAAAGGCAGCATTTCATTCATTTACGAAAAAGAATACATGCACTTTTTCTGCACATTTTTCATGTGTGTTTGTAATATGTTGTGCAGCTGAAATGTTTCACAGGTCTTAGTGCACCAAAGTTAGTTAGATTTGTTCAGAGAACTTACAAGTTGTCTGTTCCAATATATAGCACAGCCATTATTTATTTTCGCTTAGCTTGAGCCATTTAAGCATTTTCTTTCATCCAGTTATGTGATTTATAATTATACAACATTGAGAAAAAACATCTTATGGAAACCAAATTATGTTTACCTCCCAGCTAATAGCACAGCAGTTTTTTTAAACAGACATTTGAAAGTTGTGGCCATGCCTCATTTGGAGAACATTTGTTCTAGAAGGTTTTAATTCATGCTTTTTTATGGCCCTTTGGAATATATAATAAGGTTCATGGCTATAGACATGTCCCAAACTTAGAAAGTCTTATTGGTATGCAAGAAAATTGAAAACTGCCTGTTGCGTAAAAGTGTTTTCTTTCAGCCTGATTTATAAACTAGAACCAGGAAACCTAGTAAATATGCATTATTTTCCTTTTTATTACTAGCTAGGACACTAATAATTTTTCTTACGTTTGCTGAAATCATTATTTTTTATAATCAAGGTTAGAGGCTGTAAATATTATGTAATCAGAGAAGTTATTGAAATCCTGCATTACCATCTCTTCATTGCAAGTCCATAGTACACTAATCAGCTCTTTTCAGTCACTTAGATGCTGCTCATTAAACTTTAGTAATTATATGTTTGAGAATGTCTGCCAGTGTTTTGAGTGAGAAATTCTTATGAATCAAAGGTAATTATGTTGGAGATGCCATTTATTTGCTGTTATGATGTGGGAGGGGTGTTCATTTTTTATTATTTTTGCAGCTGTCATGTAAGAAGTCATAGTACTGAGGATATTTTATACATATTTGTAAACTGCTGCTATATATATCATTGTATCTGTTTATTCATTTTGAACATTTTGTATAGCTTGTAACTGACAGAGGTCCATGTACAGATAGATTTGCAGCACAGAGTCTTTATATGACTTGGTATGGACATAATGCATACTACATCAAACCCAGGAATATCAGAGTGTACAGGCTTAGGGCTGAGGCCTCAGGGACAGGCAGTGAGCTGTCCGATATGATTGGCAACAGAGATTTGAGACACATTACAGGTTCAAGGAGACAGTTTCCGTTGCAGGGTACAATCGGATGATCTGTCAAGGATCAGCCTGCTAGCAACCACTGCCTGAGGTTTTATTCTCAGACGGTTATTCACGGTTACTATTCTATTCTAAAGTACATCAGGCACAAAGAGTGATAGCAATGATGTGTTGTACTGGAGTAGTATAGGAACAGTGCCTGTTTGAAGGCCCAGTATATAGCTAGTATATGGACATTTTATGTGTAGTGATAATTTTAGGAATATTCCTGCCTGCTGCACCCAGACCATTGAGCATATGATGTCTACAAAATACCAAACAACCCTTTGTTGTCAGGGTTAATGGACTTTCTGGCTTTGTTCACTCTAGTCCCTTAGCTCCATTTATTGAGCATTCATAACCTGATTTGTGCTGGGTTATTTAGCAACAAATAAAATCCAGAAAGGACAAGCCTCTATGGCTGTGGACAGCAAATGTAACTCTCCAGGTAGGTATCTGTTTCTCTGGCTATACATCCACCACTGGACTCGTGACTGTCCTTTGAACTTCCTGTCAGCCTGACCTACCTAATCTGCTTCTTTGCCAATTTCTTCTTTTTGAATCATGGAATAGTATCCATTTTGACTGGTTCCCAGAGTTCCAGCCTTGACTTGTGCTCCTGGGATAGAACATCATTCCTCAAAAACTGTCAAATTTGCTTGGAAATGCCACATTCTTTGGCTTCTGTTACTGTAACTAGTTCTGACCCAGTTGGGGTGGAGTGCCTCCAGCATGCCCTTTAAGTCTGTGGCAGCAGTCCTGAGATCTTACTCATTGAAATCCAATATGATGGCACCAGATTTATTCTTACTAATTCAGACCCCTGTTTGACTTTTTCCTGTCAGTGGTCTCATAATTTGTTGAAATTAATTAAAAATCAGCCATGTTCATAGAGTACCTGTAATCCTATTACTGATCTTGCCCCATACTCTGACTTTCATCTTCTTCAGTTAACAGTTAAAAAAAATGCCTGGCTGATTTTTAATTAATTTAAGAAATTTAACATTGGAGTCTATGACAGCACAGGCGTGCTCAATAAGAACAAACTGTCAGTGTTCTAAAAGCCAAACTAGCAGCTGTTTGGCTTGGCTAATCAGAGGGCCACACCCATGCTGGACATTTATTCCACTTTAAACAGTCATGGCTTCCCCCAAATAATTCTGGGAAGTGTAGTTTGTGAAGGGTGCTGAGAGTTGATAGGAGACTCCTGTTCCCCTGACTGAGCTCCAGTGGCCAGAGTGGTTAAACAGTCAGCCCCTCTTCCAAAATACTTCTGGGGATTGTAGATCTATGAGAGGAATAGGGCATCTCCTAACAACTCTCAGCACCCTTCACAAACTGCACTTCCCAGGATTTTATGGAGGAAGCCAGGAGTGTTTAAAGTGAAATAAATGTCTGGTGTGGATGTGAACAGGGACAGCTTAGGTTTAAATTTGGGTGGGAGACTTTATGTGTCCGCTGTAGAATAAAAACAGGGATAACCCTCCAAAATAATGATACTGTTAACAATGTTTTCCTTTGGAAAGGAAAGGAAAGAAGTTTTCCCTTTGCCCAGTGCCCACCTACCCAATCTCCTCCCCTCCCTATCCCTACTCCCTCTCCCCTCCAGTTCCTTCCTCCTCCTCCTCTCTCCCCCATCTCCTCCTTCTCCCTCCTCCCCCTCCCCTACCTGCCCCTCCCCAGGTCATTTTCACCTATTCTAAGCATGATTGCACAGGAGTACATCCCATTGAACTCTAGAAGCATGCAAATGATCAAACCTGCCCTCCTCTTTCCCATCCCCTCCTCCCCTTCAGCTCTGTTTCCCCACCCTCACCCCTCCTGCTCCTCCCCTTCCCATTCCAGGCATCTCCCTCACTCCAGCCCTTCCCCTTCCCCTTCTTCGACCCAAGGTTAGTTTCATCTATCCCCCTCCTCCCATGGTTATTTTCACATATCCTAAACATGATTTCATGGGAGTAAAACTCATTGGACTCAATAAAGATGAAAATGATCAAACCTGCCCTCCTCCTCTCCCCTCTCCCTCCCCTCCTTCTCCACCCTCATGGCCAGTGTTACCTATTCTAAGCATGATAGGACAGGGGTAAATCCCACTGAACTCAAAAAGCATGCAAATGGTCAATCCATCCTCAGCAAACTTGCATAGGATCCCACTTCTTACCTCCTGGATTAAAAAGCAGAGAAATTCTCTAATAGGCAAAAAACCTTGCGGTTTAAGAACATACCTATAGCCGACAGATATCAAACTTTAAAAAGCAGGGGAATTGGGCAATTATAGTGAATGCACCAAGGGAGCAGGAGACCTGACATCCTCTCTGAGATATTGTACTGCCCTACAAATTTGTCAAAACGCAAGCACAATTTGGGTTGGCCTTTCACAGTCCAATCCACTTGCTGTGTAGCTTGGAAGAATTTGGTAACATGTACCACTGAGTGTATGGTGAGTGGTGGCAACAGCAGCAATCAGCCCAAATAACAGAAACAAGGTATGAGGCTGTGGTAAGACAGTTCATAGGGTTCAGATAGTCACTTTAAATAAGTTTTACTTTGCAATTTTAGTGAAGTTTCCTATGGTAAATTATTTTGTTTCTGTTTCTATGAATATGTGCAGTACAGAAACACTCTGCATAATTTATACTAAAAAAACCTCAAAAAACAATTGTGGAATAATGGCACTGACTATTCTGCAGAATAGGCTCCAATGGACATGAGGAGTGTCTCAGTTTGCACAAGATAAAACAGTGGGAGGTGAAATATATTCTACAAATTTCTAGGTGTGTTCTATGTTTTTAATTGACCATATCTACCGTTCCTTTAGTGGAGTGGTTTAAGCATAGCAGGCTGAACACATACACCTGGGGCAGGCCAATTTTGTGTTTTTCAACAGCTAGATTCATTGCTTAAGTAGCAACATATTGTAATCAGTCTGATTTTATATCAAACTGCAGTTTCAGATTCAACTGTTAATGCACCAAAAATAGAAACAGAATACAATCTCCAGTTTGAAACACAAAAGGCTGTCTTCTCTATCATATGACCAGTAAAAGTACATTTGACACAGATTTATAGGATGAATAATGAGTAAAATAGAATTTTCTAGATTAGATTCTCTGTAGAAATAATAGTAACACAAGAAAGAAGTTAAGTAAGAAGAACACCAATGAACATACAAAAAAATGTAATTCTCGATCTTTAGAGTTGCAGTCCTGATTGCAGATGTTGCCACCATCACCATATGCTCAGAGGCACATTACCAAATTCTTCCAAGCTACATAGGAAGCAGATTGAACTGTGAAAGACCAACCCAAATTGTGTTTGCATTTTGACAAATTTGTCGGGCAGTACAATAAGAGAGAAGAGTCAGGCATCCTGCTTACCTATTGCATTCACTGTGGTTGCCCAATTTCCCTGCTTTTAAAAGTTTGATAGAATTCCCACCATCGTCAGTCCAAAAAGCTCTAGCGAGGGTGGGCTTTTGCAGCCATGCCAGGGAAGACCTGGCATGGCTTCAAACCCCATGTTGGTGCGATGTGGCCACGCACGCCTCTTGCGTAAGGGGCGGAGCAGGACGGCTAATTAACCCCTGCTCCATCTCCCCTTGGCCTCTTTTGCTCCAAATAAAAGTAAGGGGTCTAAGCCCCCCTGAGACCTTGGATGACTACATCCCTGATGAAAATGATGATGATGATAGTCACCTGGGTCAGGTTCCTTAGATCCATGCAGGTAATTGAGCATTTCCAAAAAGAGCTTTGAGACTGGTGTTTCTCAAAAGCAGCCTGCCATGCCACACTACAAAACAAATGTGAAACACAGATGACTTTCAAAAGCAACGTATGTTATGGAAAGCTGCTCTGCTCTTTGATGTGGGAGTGGGTGGGTGGGTGGAGAAGTTAGAAATCCTATAAATCCCTTCCTGTGTGTGTTCAGCTGAGCAGTCATCATAGAATATAATAGTGCCCTTTTGTGCTGCTTCTCCACCAGCCCTGAGCAAGTAGTGCTGACAACACTGTAGCACTCTTGTTCATTACTTCCAATAGGGCTGTGCCGTATGTTTCTTCTTCAATATTAATCTATATAGGGAGATGCTGATGGTTTCTGTTACTGTTAAATTTGTATTGTATCCTACTTTGTTTGTTTTTCTTTTCTTTTTTCCTCACACCATTCTCTGAGGGCATTCTCTGGGGCAAGAGATAGTGACTGGCCCAAGGTCATGCAATAGACTTCATGGATCATAGGGATTTGAATTCAGGTCTTCCCAGTCTTAGTTCAGAACTCTGTCCAGTACTCAACACATATTTCCATGTTCTGAAGGAAGGAGAATGTTATTTTCATTCATTAAATAATATATTACAATATAATGTTTCAATATTACAATTTTGCAGTATGTACAGTACTGAACAAAATAACATTATTATAGTATGACCATACCCTACATTTTATTTATCGTACAGTCATTTGAAAGAGTGACAAAGTATTGGCTGTGTTTGGCACATGATACTAAGCCATGCTTTTGTTTTAATTATAGTTTGTTCAATAAATCATTTGTCATCTCAGAGACGATCTAACTATAGCTTCTTTATCCAAGGTTTGGTTTGTGTTCCAGTTGCTCTTGCCTCGTGCTTTTATAGCCTGAGGAACATCTGAGATGGGGTGCAGAAACAAACCACACTTAAGCAGGCCTTCAGTCTTGAACATACCACCAAACTATGGTTCATAAGCCAACAACAAACCATTGCTTCACATTGTGGGTTGTTAGCAGGAACCAAACCATAGTTAATCTGAGCTGAGTGCACATTCTAAGAGAATGGCTCCAATCTTGCCACTGCCTTGCCACTTCCCTCTCTCCCTCCCAGGTTTTGCTTAAGCTCTGCTGCACCAGGCAAGCAGTACTTGCTTATAAGTGCTTAAATTTGCCTGGATCCTACCTCTAATAGCTTAAATATAAATACTAATTCTGGCCCGCTTGCATTGGCTGCCTATATGTTTCCAAGCCCAATTCAAGGTTTTGGTTTAACCTATAAAGCCTTACATGGCTTGGGACTACAATACCTCATGAAATGACTCTCCCAACACAAACCCAACAGTACACTACGCTCAACATCAAAGGTCCTCCTCTGGGTGCCGACTCCACGGGAAGCTCAGAGGATTGCAACAAGGGAGAGGGCCTTCTCAGTGGTGGCCCGCAAATTATGGAATGATCTCCCCGATGAAGTTCGCCTGGCACCAACATTGTGATCTTTTCTGCACCAGATTAAGTCTTTCCTTTTCTCCCAGGCATTCTAACAGCATGTGCTGAGCTCTGACTCCAGGTCTTTTACTTTGTTTATCTGTGCTTCATGGTTTTAAAGAGCCAATGTGGTGTAGTGGTTAAGGTGCTGGACTACAACCTGTGAGACCAGGGTTTGAATCCCCACACAGCCACAAAGCTCACTGCCTCTTAGCCTCAGAGGAAGGCAATGGTAAAAGCACCTCTGAATACCGTTTACCATGGGGTCAGCATAAGTCGGGATCGACTTGAAGGCAGTCCATTTTTCATGGTTTTTAAAATGGCATATTTGTTTTTAATGTTCAATGTTTTTAAGTTTTGTAAACTGCCCAGAGAGCTTTAGCTATGGGGCGGTATATAAATGTAATCAATCAATCAATAAATGACAGTACAAACAAACAATGCTTTTGCAGTAACAGTTGGAATTAGTACTTGTAAAATATCTTTGAAAGAGATACTATTTTAAAAAAAATGTAATTTAGGAGCAATACCAAATCTACATCTACACCATACATTTAAAGGGCATTGCTTCCTCCAAAGAATCGTGAGAACTGTAGTTTACCCCTCACAGAGCTATAATTCCCAGCACCCTTAACAAACTACATTTCCCAGGATTCTTTGGGTGAAGTCATGTGCTTTAAATGTGTTTTAAATGTAGAGTGTGGATGCCACCAGCAGTTTCCAGATTTATATATATATATATATATATATATATATATATATATATATATATATATACTGGTTTTGCAAGATATTGAAGTTAAAAGTAGATGCAGTAACATCATTTACATTTGAACTTCTCTTTCATTCTTTATCTTCTCAGTTGCAGCTATCATGATCCAAGTGTTTTGTTGAAAGAATAGGGTCTTTACCATTGAGCATTATCAGTACTGCTTCATAGAACAGTGAGTTAATTGGATTGTAGTGTTAGAATATTGCCTTTACTGTCCCATAAGAGAAAGCAAATTATCTATTTGGATGAATTTATTTTCTGCAGCCTCAGTTATGAGGGCATGTTAAGGTCACTTCTGTCCCCAGTCTCCTGATGACAATAGATAAACTGCTGCTGCTGCATCACCATGGTAGCCTTCATTGCAGTGGGATGTGCTCCTGAAGGTAAAGATGCTTTCTCCACATTCTAGATGGGAAACAACTTTAGTGCTTTCAGTTTATTGATTTTTAAATGCTGTGGCTAACCAAACATTATGTGAACAGTAACTGTTGTCTCTAAGGATTTTCTAGTTTAGTATTCATCATGAAGAAGGGCTTAATAGTTCATGTTCTGCGGAACTCTGGCTGCAGTATATTATTTCTAAATGTTGCATTACATTTAGCAGGTGTTAAATTGACAATTTTATCAACTATCAGCTACAGTTAAAACGGAACACTTTCCCAAACTGCTTAACTAGCAAGATTTGAGGACCAGCTCATATGTACCCTGCGTGTCTTGTAGCCATTTGAAACCATTGTGTATGTCACTTTTCTGGCTGTAGCCAGTCATCCCTGGTAGCCATTGCCACACTGAATTAGGCTGCCTTGCATGCCCTGCAAACCCATCATTATGTGCAAAATAGTGGCATGGAAAGCGGAGCTCACACAATTACTGGGCATGTAGAAATCAGATGTCTGTCACAGGACCAGGTTGTCATGTGCAGAATAAAATTCTTTGCATATAATTACAAATGCACCTCCACCTCATCATTTATAATCAGCATTTATACAGCACATTTCTAGTGTGCAAAGTGCTTCACATAAATCTCAATAGCCTCTTCAAAAGCTCTATTAAGTCTGGCTGGTATTATAATCTGCATATTACGGTGGGTGAGGGTGGGGTGGAGCAGGGACAGGAGAGTGAAGAATTTATAGCTGAGAGGCGTTCTGAATATGAGTCAACTAATTTTGTTTCTCGCTAAAATTTAGTCTCCATTGATCATAGTCTCCCAGATATGTATCTCTTTGACAAGTCTACACATAGTTTTATAAAAGAAGCACAAAATGTTAACAATTTCCATTGTATATTTGCGTCTATAATTCAGATCCCAATAATCTTTTCTGAATTTTCTCTCCTACCCAGTGGTCTTCCTGACCACACCCTGCCAAATATAAGTGTATGGATCAAATAAACTGAATAAGAAATTAATCTTTAACTGTCTCTAACTGATGTCCCTAAAATGTCAGCTTTGTATATTAAAACAAATCTTATTTCCTTTGTAATAATTAATGTCTTTCTCAACAATAAAGACTGGTGAATGTGAAATTTAAATACAAGTAGATGCATGGGTAGTTTGCATTTAAGGAACTGTTTGATTTCCAATTAAGGATCAGGAATGAGATGCCTGCAGGGGGACTTTCTGGTTACAGTTACTGACTGGGTGATTATTAGCAATAGGAGATACTGAGAAGTTAATTATAGCTTCTGATCTGGAACTGCATATTATGATTAATTGTGTCTGGAATGCTGGTATTTCACATTTTTCTTTTAATTAAAATGTTCAAAATGAAAAAAGTAGTATTTTTTTATAAATCTACAGCATGAAAATAATAAGCAAAAAGAGTAAATTACACTTTCTGCATTGTGCTGAAGATAATGACTATAAATGGGCAGCCAGCAAGAGAAGAAGAACATTCTAAGAGGTTCTGGAAAATGTTATGCCCAAGGATACATGCTTTGTGGAATCTGAACTGCTACACGGGTGGGCTTTAAAAAATAAATAAATAAATGTGGGCCACATTTTGGCCCTTGTCTAATGTTTCTGTATATCTTTGAACTCTGACCTTTCAAATATCCAAATAGCGTAACTAGGTGATGCAAGGGAGAATTAGAATACTGTACTTTAAATAGCTGTGTAGAGGAAGCTTGTCAAACTGGGGAGAGCTGCGCAAATTCCCTCTTCTAAACTATTAAAGCTATAAAAGCATTCTCCTCCCTTAGCATTAGTTTACCCTAGAGCCATGTATTGTCACAAAGTAGGGATTTTATATGGCATTAAGAAGCTCCTAGGAAGGCCCCTGGATTGAACCAGGAGGAATGGAAATTACGTAATAAAGATGCCAGATTTTTTTAGTAACAAGAAGTTGATCTAGTCTGGCTGTCAGTTCATCTAGATATGTATTGTCTATACTGACTGGGGATGGGATCCATTGGTTGGCATCGGTTTGAAAGCATTCCATTGACCTAACAACCTGGTTTCAATTCCAGTTCTTTCTGTATCCACTAGCTGCTGCTTTTACTGATGTGTGTGTTTTTTTCACTTGGAAAAAATATTGATTCTAATTTGCTACATTACAATCCCAATCATCTGCAATTGAGAATAAGCAAATTAATGGAAAATTCGGTACAAAATCCATATTCGGCAGAATTCAAGCTCATCCTTAGTGCTGATTGGCAGTGTCTTTTCCATCTCTACCTTGGCAACAGAGAAGAGTCTTTCTCATTCCTGCCTAGAGATGCTGGGGATTGAACCTAGAATCTTCTACATGCAAATCACCTGCTCTACCAATGTGGTATAGGCATGCTTAGGAACATACATTACTGCCAGGAAGCCTGGGAAATTAAAGCTGAGAACTTAAGAATGAAGGCTTCACCATCACCAGCCTTCCTTGCCCTCAGTCATCATAAAGTAAGTTTGGGAAGGGGAAGAGAAACTAGTGATGACCAAGAATTGGTGACAACAGAGAGTTGACAGAGAGCTGTGAATGCACCTGGAAATTCTTGGTGATTTTTTTTTTAGATACCAAGCTAGTTGTTCAATGAGTTGGGTGTGTGTAGGAATCACATATCATTTAAATAACTTTTCAGATTCACAAGGCATTTTAATGTTCAAATTGTTAACAAACAATCAAATTCAAATTCAAGCCATGTAAATATGTCAAATGTTAGCATTCACAGCAAATGTGTTTCATTTGCAATAAATTGTTATACATAGAAATGAATTAATAAGAGTTTATCAAATGCTTATACCACCAGCATCAGCTGTAGTATTAAATGTTTATTTTCTAGAGCAGTTCATTGCATCCTGCCATGATTCACATGATTTATCAAGACTGATAATTTGCATTAGCCATGATCCACACCTTCTCCGAACTGCACATTTCCCATTTAAAATATATTGGTTGTATCCAACAAAACAGTATTGTTTGTGCAAGGACTTCCACTCATGGAACAGAACATCCCTTCCCTCTCCCTCCTTGCCATGCCTCCCAAATCTGTTCAGAGGGTCCAGCCGACACTCTGGAGCAGATGGGGTCATGTGGGAGAAGAGAGGGAGGGGAATGTCCATTGCATAAGTGGAAGTCCTTGCATGAGCAGCGCACCTTTGTTGGATACAACAACCCTATGTTTCGCAGATATGTTTCCTCCTATCTGTGCTATCTTTTTCTAGTCAAATTATCAGAAAATTTTATTGCAGTTTTTTAAAAAACAAATGTAGCTGCCGTTATTAATTATTGAATTAATATACTTGGGCAGGAGGGAAAAGCAGAGAATAATGCACGGTTTAATAAAACAATGGTTACATCACTGAATTACTTTTTTTTTTTTGCTGGAACTAATCCTGCTGAAAAGTTTGAATTTGCTGCTTAGCTCCCTTTCCCCCACAAGAATGCTATTTTCTTAGAGCTTCTTCTTGTTGAAAATAACTCTGAATGGTAAACTCCAAGGTCTGGAGACAAAAGGTCTACATTGATCTCTCTTCTGCATATGGGGCAGCCAGCCAGATGTATTAGCTGCTGCTTCTTTCCTTTTCCCCATCCCCAGTGTCTGAGAAATGCTGCCACTGCCATCACTAGATTTCTCTTCTACCCACTCATCTCAGTTTCTCTTCCCCCTTGGGTCCAATCCAGCAGTGACAAAAAAAGTGCTGGAGCAACAGTTCCTGCCACCACCATCAATTATTTGCATACCTCTGGATTCAGTGGAATGGCATTAGGAGAAAGGAGCTACCATCACCAGCAATAATTTCAGGTGGAACATGGGCCTTGAGAAGTCATTTGAGACACTAATAGTTAATGTCATGCCAAGCTAGACTGAAAAATTATACATGCCTACATGTGCACATATACGTATGCACTATCTAAAATCAGAGGAAAAACCACTGTATTTGCTTTGACCAGCTACACCTAAACTTTTTAAATACTACATTATTTTAAGCCATTCCCATGACAGTGTGACAAATTGTAAAATAAGGTGGAAGTTAGCTTAGACTGCTAATAATGAATTACATGTTAACAAGAAAAATGTGAGAAACACAGTAAATTTGAAGAACCCAAATTAAATTTTAAAGGTTGAAAAATGAATATATAGACTAAGGACATAGATAGGAGCTGTGGAGAAAATTGAATAGGTAGTTGTTTTTGAGGGATGGATTTAAGTGCTAATACACACACACACATGAGAGGCGTTAACCCAGTCTTTAAAGATAAAGCAGCAAACAGATTTGTCACATGTTCATGGTAGGAATGTATTGCACACTACCTTAGTGCACACACACAAACACACACTACCCCTGATCTCAGCAGGGGAAAAGGCTGTCTTAAAATCAAAGACACAGTGTGAGTTCAGGTATCTGATGTAGCATCAACAGAATCCCCCCATCCTTTCTGGGTCAGGGACACAAAGCCCATCAGCAAGAAAGGTGATACAGCAGCTGGATGACAGGGCTGGGCTAGAAAACACCACTTGCCTCCAGAGCAAGAGCAAGTGCATTGTGATAATAGGAGGGGACAGGACTGGTGGGGATGGCTGTGGAGGGACCCTCTGAGAAGGGACAGTTCAACCTCCAAGCCTTCTTTGCAGGGAAGATGGGCAAGACTTGAGAGGATTGAATCAAAAGCCTCAGCTTGGCTTCTGCTTCCCCACCCTGTCTGAGGTGGTGGTTGTGATGAAAGGGCTCAGGTGCATGGCAGCTGCAGGTTAGGAGAGTGGTGCAGGAGGGAGTACGCAAGCCTCTTTCCCACCATACATCGCACCAACTCTGTTCTCTCCCATCGCTGTTTTAAAAGTCCCTCATCTATTGCCCACTTAGGAAGTGATTCACATAAATGAGAAAGAGATCAATTGCTGATGTCTTGCTTGGTCTGCTGACTCCAGGTATATTGGCAGAGGTGATTTCAGCTATAAGATCACAATCCTATGTGAGTCAACTCAGAGGTAAGTCCCTTTGAGTTCAATGGGGCTTGGTGTACAATATTGACTCCTAAATTAATAGTGCCATTCTCCCCATATACATTATAGTGCTGCTGGTGGGTGCCTGTTCTGGTTCTCTCCCTGTCTTCAAAGTACTACCCCATAATTATTTAAATTATGGACACAGCAAGGTTATTGTGTGGATGTTGCATTGGGCTAACAAAGGATTAGACAGCTCTATATACTTTCCACTAATGCTCTTAATTTTAAAAATGTAGGCAAGATCAATCTACTGCTTTATAATCTTTTACATGGCAGAAGCTAGGGATTTTTACTTTTACTTCTAGCTATCATCTTGCATGTGCTCCAAAGATGTTTTGATTTACATTAAACATTAAGAAACACAAATGGAGACAAATTTTTTTTTCATTGCAGAAGTAAGATTCGGGTGGAAACATCTGTCTTTCCTGCCCGTCTAGCAGATGAAACAATTCCAGATTGCATTTACCAACAACTTTCACAGCACATATGTAAAATTCAAGATAACTTTTGTTGATTTAAGAGGTTAGGTGTGAACTGAACAAAGTTTGAATTTGGGATGAAGTTCATCTGATAGGCTTTCTGTATGCATGAGTGTGTATAGTTGTTCTAGGCTCATTTATGTTGTTTAGGGGACAGATCTTTATTTTATGGTAAGGCATTCTGATTTTAGTACATCTAAGTTTTCTTGGATAATGCATCCTCATATAAAATCTATGAATGGAGATTGCTAAAAACATCATTTAGAGAGAATCAGTAAACAGGGTCCCTCCCAATAGATTCAGATCTTTCCTCAAAGACAGCCACATCATTGGGGAATTCATTACTGTGAGGTATCAGAAGTCAACAACTGATCTTAATGTAAAACATACTGCTTTCAGGCAATTAAACCTTATTACAAATTTTCATTCTCTAAACTCTCTCCTCTTCTCCCAAAATGGTATTTGAAAAAATGTCCCTGGGTATAGAAAATTAGTTGGCATGCCTTTGTAGAACTTAAATTCTAGCAATGATTTACTAAATGTGCATATAACAGGTCACCGGCCAGTGAGCACATATGGAATTTTGAGGAACTGCCATGAAATGGCTGCTGTAGTGATGTAGCATAACTTAAAATAGTGGTTGTGAGCGTGTGGCATAACACAAAATGTTTGTAGGGGCTTGGCAAAATAGCTGTCACATCTAAAAGAGCAGAAATAGTGACAGGACCACAAAATAGTGTGGCAAACCCCCATCAATGGGGGGAGGAAGACACCTATAGCAGTAATCACTGTGCTCGCTCTCAGAGAAAAGTTCTTTGCACCTCTCCTCTGTTCAGAATGGAAGGGAGTGTGGGTGTCCACTCCTGGCATCCAGTGAAATGTAGGCATTGTTAAAGGGGAGTGTTCAAAGTAGGAGAGATCAAACCAGTGGAAACAGGAACTGAGCAGGAAGAGCAATGTTTCATGCATTATAGATTTTTGAGGTATATTTACTGAGACCTTTTAAGGGGACCATAGAAAATACTGGTAGGCATATTGGCACTATGGGCACCATGTTGGTAAGCCCTACTATATATAAACATACATTTTATGCAGTTTTGTGTGTCTGGGCCCAGAACCAGATCTTTTGAGTACCTAGTAGTGCCTCTGATTTGAAAAAATCTGTTTACTCACTTTCTTCACACAATTATTTTATAAATATCATGTCTCCCTTTAGTCATCCTTTTATTCAAAACTAAAAGGTCCCAAAGCTTTAGCCTTTTTCTTTTTAAGAGAAGGTGCTACAACCCTTTCATCATTTTGGTTGCCATGTTCTGTACCTTTTCCAGCAATATGTTCTTTTTGAGATGGGATGATCAGAAATACAATCAGTATTCCATCTGTGGATGTATTATGTAAAGGCTTTATAATATGGGCAGTTTTATTTTCAATCTTTTGCTTATTAACCATAACCTGATATCTGCCTTTCATAGTTATGTCACTCGTAAGTTCATATTTTCACCGATACATCCACTATGACCCCAAGATTCCTTTCCTCAGTAGTCTCAACCAGTTTGGACCTGATCAGTGTTATCTTTGAAGGATATTCTGTACGTCTCTTTGCATTGCCTTACACTGAATCTCATTTGCCACTCCATTTGGAGGGATCCTATCTCTTTATCGTATGCTTAGTTTTTACCTTTAATAATTTTTTTGCTATCAATAATATAAACTTGTCTACCTCTTTTCTCAACCTTACGCTAGGGTTCTCTGTTTTGACCACATTACATCGCCCTACCTAACATGGCATTAGAGTACTCAGAGTTCAAGTGCAAATGAAGGGGAAAATATTAATTCTTAAGAAAACCACAATAGTTATATGTAATGTCTCACAAACTGTTGTGATACTGCTTCATGCTTGGTTTATGTCATACCAGTGCCTCACATACTGTTAATGAATAGTGTAAATTGATATGGTATGTTCAAAATCAGTATGCCATATAAAATAGTCACCAGTAGTCTTACATAAGCAATATACAATGTAAAGATTCAAATATATACTGAATCAGATGTCTGGTTTACCTAGCTGAGTATTGGCAGTATTGACTGGCATTATGACTTCAAATCTGCTGTTCATGATATAAAGCAGATACCTTCTCCAACCCTACTAGTTGGGAATACTTAAGAAGAGAGGGTCGAATTTGGAGCCCTCTCCTTGCAAAGCATGTGCTCTTCCATGGGGTTCTCCCACAATTATAGTTCCTCTGTTCATTATTTCTCATTGCAACAAACTGTTTCATTGTATGTGCTTCTAGATGGGGTCTTCATAGTGCAGATGGATTGTTCAGATATTGCAAACAGGCTATTGATAAGTCTTTCTTTAAGTTATTGGAGGTTCTGCAGAAAGGAGAGATCTGGGTTAAATGGGGAAAAACACGTTGGCATTTTGATCCCAGTGATGTGTTGCTACTGCAACAAAACAAAACAAAACTTGCATGCATTGGGAGCACCAATTCCACATTAAATGACCATCTAGAAGCACCCTTAATATGAATATTAAAGAAAATACAAATTATTTTTGCAGCAAAGCAAATTATTCTGTGGGTTAAGGCCACCCTGATTTCTTCAGAATTAATTCATCAATTTTTAGTAACTTTTAACAAAAACTTTTTGATGAAAAGGGAGTTTTTATAGGTTTGTAGAATAAATCTGCAATACTTTCTTTGACCATTTTACTACACAAGAACCTATGCCCTGTAGCCACTTCATTTCAATAACATGTATAAGCTGTGCATTTAATTGGAATCATGTTGATATACAGTATGTTCTCTCTCTCTTTTGTTAACAGTGTCTGAACAATGTTTAGCATTACAGTTTAATTCATGATCACTTGGAAAGGAAATTCAGAGAAAACAAAAGGGTTTGTTTTTTAATGACAAACCATTCATAAACCAAAATAATCCAAATATTTCTCTTGTTCTTTTAAAACATATCAGATGAAAATACTTCAAGTACAAAACATAGCATGTGGTATTGCAGCTGATTAACACTAATACTGTGAAAATGTGTACACATCCCTTTCAGATAAACACCTGAAATTTGTCAGCTACTGAAAGAAGAAATGGGAAGGAACAAGCTTTCCATATGTTCACTGAAAAGGCGGGGTGGGTGGAGAAGAAGTGAACGTAATACCTAGGCATTGCTGTAAGTGACATGTTGCTATAGATACAAGCTTAATACCTCATCAAATTACTGTCCGTGCCTCCCTTTGTGAGTTGCATAAAAAAATTGAAAGAGCTTAAATGTAGAGCAATCTATGTGCAATAAACTATTTTTTCTTTCTCAGTTATAGATGTGAGAGAAACTGTTGACTTGCAGGTATTAACATTTTCCTGGCCTTGTTCTGTTCAAAAGTAGTGGGGCTCAAGACAATGTACAACTGTTAGGATACCATTGGTTTGCACTTCCCCCCACTCTTTCATTATTCCAGGATGCTATTACATTGTTTTCCCCAATGCCTACACATAGGAGGAAAGTTATCAAGAAATTGTGGGGATGTGTCTATTGCATTTGCTATGCTGTAGGCCCATCATGTAGTTTGATGAATACTCAGTTTCCCCAAGGAAAAGTGAAAGGTTGAACAAAAGCCAAAGTTCTCCTTGCTTTCCATGACCATTTTAAACACTGTACTGATCTTCCTAAAAAAAAAAAAATCCCCTGCCCACATTACAGAGATGTTGTATGTAACTCATAGGACAATCATTACCGCAGAGCACACTTCAATATACAATTCCTTAATCTACCAAGTGTATCTTTTATTTTATTTTTCCTTAGGAAACAAAAATACTGCTAATAGCCAAGTATTTTAAAGGAGAAAGCAAAGGAAAAGAAGGATGCCTCGGATGCAACAAAAAGGATACCATTAATCAGTACCTTGATGCCTTGGTGTAAAACTTACACCATAATTGGTGTAATTGGCATAATTGGCTTAGAAGTGGGACCTTGTAATGGCAGGCCTGATCTCCCTCTAAGCAGTCTACATCCTGCTTTGGTATACCAGAACTCTCATAAGCCTGAGTATATGAGACTTGGGTACTAAACCCTCTGCCAAACATACAGAAGCTGTGGATATTTGTGAGAATCTGTGGATCTTCCATTCCTGGAATGATTTGTGCAACTTCTTCCCTTGGATAAATTAGGATGATGGATAAAATATCCTTAGTCTTAAACACACTTCCAAACACACTAGTAGAAAGGGTAAATTTAGATGGACTTGAAACAATCTCCTCAGCAGAACTTGGAAGTAACTCGTTAGAAATAACGAGTTACTTGTAATTTGTTACTATTTTGCATAACGAGTGGGTAACTTCGTTACATTTTGTATGTAACAGAACGAGTGGTAATTTCATTACTTTTGAGCTGCAAATGTAACTTTTTTGCGTTACATTTGGACGTTACTGGGGGGAAAAGCAGGGGAAATCATCTGCTGCTGTGATTGGTGGAATGGTGGAGGAAAGATATGTGCCTCAAACTGGGCTTCTGCGCTGTTTAGCTCTTCCCTCGTGCTCTATGGAGGCACGAGGGAGGAAGTGGAGAGTCAGACAGCTCTGGAGGGCAAGGAGGAGTAGAAGGCAGAAGCAGCAGAATGGAAGTGAAGAGCTGTGGAGGGGAGTGTATGTGTTACCCTTTCCAGCCTACTCTCCCCGCCCCCCCCACTCGTCCTGCCTCCCTCAGCCTGCTCGCCCACCCCCTCTGCTCTTCCTGGCACCCCCTGCTTGTCCTCGCATCTCCTCTGCTTGTCCTTGCACCCCCTCCACTTGTCCTTGCACCCTCTCTGCACCCCCTCTGCTTGTCCTTGCACCCTCTTTGCATCCCCTCCGCTTGTCCTTGCACCCTCTTTGCATCCCCTCCGCTTGTCCTTGCACCCTCTTTGTATCTCCTCTGCTTGTCCTTGCACCCCCTCCACTTGTCCTTGCACCCTCTCTGCACCCCCTCCGCTTGTCCTTGCACCCTCTTTGCATCCCCTCCGCTTGTCCTTGCACCCTCTTTGCATCCCCTCCGCTTGTCCTTGCACCCTCTTTGCATCCCCTCCGCTTGTCCTTGCACCCTCTTTGCATCCCCTCCACTTGTCCTTGCACCCTCTTTGCATCCCCTCCGCTTGTCCTTGCACCCTCTTTGCATCCCCTCTGCTTGTCCTTGCACCCTCTTTGCATCCCCTCCGCTTGTCCTTGCACCCTCTTTGCATCCCCTCCGCTTGTCCTTGCACCCTCTCTGCACCCCCTCCGCTTGTCCTTACACCCTCTCTGCACCCCCTCCGCTTGTCCTTGCACCCTCTCTGCATCCCCTCCGCTTGTCCTTGCACCCTCTCTGCATCCCCTCCGCTTGTCCTTGCACCCTCTCTGCATCCCCTCCGCTTGTCCTTGCACCCTCTCTGCATCCCCTCCGCTTGTCCTTGCACCCTCTTTGCATCCCCTCCGCTTGTCCTTGCACCCTCTTTGCATCCCCTCCGCTTGTCCTTGCACCCTCTTTGCATCCCCTCCGCTTGTCCTTGCACCCCTCCAGAGAGGGGGGAAATTGGGAACTGGCAAGAGACTAGGAGGTAGGTGCAGTCTCATACTTCTGTTTGTGTGTTTTGCTTCAGTTATGTGCCTCTCATAGAGCGACTCTCACTAGGCAGCAAGAGATGACTACCGCAAGCAACTAATTTGGGGCACCATGCAACAAATTATTAGCTATTTTAATTTTTGGTTGTTGTATATTTACTGTCAGGAAGAGGTACTTGTGAGATTTTCTGCCTCAAATGCCAACATAACTTTTCAAGCTATGGTACTATGACCTTGACTTGGGGGCAGGGCACCATTTGCTCTTCTGCTTGAAGTAGCAAAATGTCTTGGGCTGCACCTGCTTGCAGTCATTTCACATACTGGACAACTAACATGGGTTTTTGGTGAAGGGCAAGAGAGAATAAGACTGTTATCTCAAAAACAGTTGTGCTTGAGGAAAAGATGGCAAACATATGTAGAACTGAACTTTTCTGCAATAATATAGACATTTGGATAGGGTATTTTTTTCTAATGGAATATTAAATCTTTAAGTCTTAAATCCTTTGTCATCCCCTCCCCCTTGTGCACACCCTTTACACTGTCTTTCTCCCTATGCATGTAGGTCAAAATGACAACTGGTGTAGTTTGGGAATTAACAGAATGAGAGCTGAATTACAACTCAAACAAGAACTTCCCTGCTGGTGTCTGCTACTGATGTGGGGGGCATTTTGTTAGGGAGAAGTGATGAGAGGGGGTAATTTGCTGCTGAAACTTTTTATCTGCAACCCCTTCCCTGGCCACTTTCCCCTAGCTGATGGAGGTCAATAAGGAAAAATATGGGGCATTGCACTGGTAAAGTGGCAGGCATGGAAAACAGCCCCTTCCATCTATCTGCTGCTTCACCTACCCAAATGCACCCCAGCAAATGCTTTGCACATTGACAGCACACATTTAGTTGGTTTTCTGGTATTTGCTGCTGAAAGTGTAGTTCCATGCTGGGTGCAGCTGGGACCTTCTGAGTTCATATCTTACCACAGCCATGAACTCGCTGGATGACCTTCTGGCCACACCCATGCCAGACATTTATGCCACTTTAAACAGTCATGACTTCCCCCAAAGAATCCTGGCAAGTGTAGTTTGTGACGGGTGCTGAGTGTTATTAGGAGACTCCTATTCTCCCAAAAGAGCTCCAATGTCCAGAGTGGTTTAACAGTCAGCCCCTCTTCTCAGACAATTCTGTGACTGAAGTTCTGTGGGGGGAATTGGGGTCTCCTAACAACTCTCAGGAGCCTTCACAAATTACACTTCCCAGGATTCTGAGATCATGACTGTTTAAAGTGGAATAAATGTCTGGTGTGGATGTAGCCTTAGTGAGTCATTTTTCTTTCCAGCCTGCCCATCAATCATATGGACATTAAAAAAATCTGGACTATCATAAAAGTTAGAATTTTATTTGAAACACCTTTCAACACTCAAAAAAGGACTGTCAGTCATTAGAGCAGTATGACAATGGAACCAATTACCTAGGGAAGTGGTGGGCTCTCCAACATTGGAAGCATTCAAGAGGCAGCTGGACAGCCACCTGTTAGGTGTGCTTTAACTTGGATTCCTGCATTGAGCAGGGGTGTGGACTCGATGACCTTAAAGGTTCCTTCCAACTCTACTGTTCTATAATTTTCTGTTAGCTGAGACATCTCTCTCTCTCTCTCTCTCTCTCTCTCTCTCTCTCTCTCTCTCTCTCTCTCTCTCTCTCAGTCTCTCAGTCTCTCAGTCTCTCAGTCTCTCACTCACTCACTCACTCACTCACTCACTCAGCCACTGAGCATTCCATAACACAGCATGCTCACTACTCATTTGGGCTGTTTTGGGAGTCATCCCCTTTCTGTTTTCTCTCTCACTTTTTTGTATTCTGCAACACTTGGGGTTTCCTCTTGCCCACTAATACTCCTTATTATGTGTGGTATGGATGGTGATACCATGGCTACATAAGCAGCAACACTTCCAGCCTGAGCTTCAGAAATAGAGGGAATGACACTCTGACCAGTTTAAGTGGTTAGTATTTAAATCTGATGGAAACTGTTCAATTTGATACAAGGTGGCTATTAAGCATGATCTAAAAGCTGCAATTCCAGGCATACTTACTTGGAAGTAATTCCCATAGCAGTAAATAGGATTTACTTCTGGGAGTATAGAATCAATCCATAAGAGTCTCCCAGTAGACACCATACATGTAAGCACATGGCTTTTCCCCAAGAATCTTGGGGACTGTAGTTTACTCCTCACAGAGCTACAATTCCCAGCACCCGTAACAAACTACAGTTCCCAGGCTTCTTTTTTGGGGTGGTGGTGGAAATGTGCTTTAAATCTGTCATGTGTATGCAACTTTGGTGAGATAATAGCTGAAGGTAATCAGACCAAAATGATAACAAATAATCAGTAGGCATTCCCAAAAGACATTTGAACAGTGGGTAAAAAAAAGTGAGAATTATAGAGGCAAACACAGAATGCAGTTAAGCAATAAAGTAATCCAAGAGAGAGGAGACACCTTTGTCTCTGCTCTCTCCCTCCTGAGCCATGAGGGCAACTCCCAAACCTGAGTGTTGCGCCTCCAAGTTAGTTAGAACTAGGTATGCCTTTCCTATCTACTATGTATTTCTATAAATAAAATAGCTTTTCTTATTTTACTAAGTCTTAAGTCTCAGTGATCTCAGTGCAGGGTAAAAGCCTGCCACTTAGGTAAACGCACACATTGGCACACACGCATCTCAGACTGTTGACAATCTCTGCTAATATCTATACAAATTTACATAACATGCATCACCTGAACTCACATGATCTAGAGTTACCTTAGATCTTGCAACATTTGCAAATGAGAAGCAATAGGGTTCTGATTGTCTATTGGGCTATCATAGGGTATGTATTTTTTGCCTTTTCTATAGCAAAAACTCCAACCAGTGGAATTTATGTGATGTGTTCTAATCATTTGAATTTGGCTAATGAATGCTTTATTCTTTCATCAGAACTTTAGCAGTAGTACTAAAATACTAATAAAAAAGGGAAAGAGAAAAAATACTTTACATACATCATTCAGCTGTATTGTTAATTATAGATATAGATACAAAGGATAAACGGCATTTTGTCAAAAGTATTTTTGTCTACATTTTATACCTCCTCCTTGGTTTTCCAAGCTTGGCATGGAATGCTTGTCATACAGAATTAATTTGAAATGCTGCATTATCATAATTATCATCTTCAAAATAAAAAATAAATGTACTGCCTTCAAGTTGATTCCGACGTATGGTGACCCTATGAATAGGGTTTTCATGAGAGGCAGTGACTGGCCCAAGGTCACCCAGTGAGCGTCATGGCTATGTGGGGATTCGAACCCTTCTACTACCCCTGTGTGTGTGTGTTTAGTTTTAGTATTGTTTTAGGCTACTTAGATGTGAAGCAGCCAAGGCCAGCACCTTGTAGGCATTTTTTAAAAAAGTAACTGAAATGTAATTGTAGTGATTACTTTTGAGAAAAAGTAAAGTAATCAGTTACTTTCAGAGCAATTGTAATTGTAACTGTAATTACTACTTTTTTGGCCAAGTAATTCTAACTGTAATTTATTACTTTTTAAAAGTAATCTTCCAAGCTCTGGTCCTCAGTCCAAAGGACCACAAGACTCCAATGAAATCCCACTGCCTACAAAGTTGTACACCAGGGGTGAGGAAGTGAATCTCAGAGGGCCAGATCTGTATCTCCCCTGTTCCTCCCAATTTTGGCTTGTGGGCAGGTCAACTCACCTGTAAGTCATCTGATATCATAAAAAAATCAAACAGGTGACTGACACCTGTTAAAATTCAAAGTAGGTTCTGATGGTCAGCTAACCAGTGGTTACAGCAACTTACTTTGAAGGCATGTTCTCAGCACAATCAGTTGATTGTCCCTGGGAATGCACCTTCAAAGAGGCTCCTTGGAATCACTGATCAGCCAACCACCAGTTACAGTTACAGGGAGCCCCTTTGAAGTTTCTGTAGAGGGAAACATATTCCTAAAAATGGAGTGTTTTCCCCTCCACAGAGAAAGCAGTGCTTCCTCCAGTGCTTTGAATACAAACTATTTCCTCTGGAAAGAAATGGAGCATTTTTTTCTTTCTTTCCAGAGGTGGTAGAAAGATTGTCAATGCTTCAGCTATTCATGGCTGTCTCCTAGCACTGACAATGAGCTGATTGTCAGTGCTTACACTGCACTTTCAAGCCCTGACAATTAGATGGCAATGAGTGCCCCAACACTCTTTAAGGTCATGTAGATACTTGGAATCACATTCATCATAAGACCATTGTGGGGCTTTTTAAGGATTTCTTTCTTTCTTATTTGATTTATATCCCACCCTTCCTCCCACCAGGAGCACAGGGCAGCAAGGATGTGAATACATGGCTGAGAAGCATAATTTAAGGCAATTGAATGAGAAGATATTCCTGGATTAAATAACATGGAGGACAAGGAAGTGCTCTTGTATATTACACAAATTGGATTCAGTTCAAGCTATCTTTTAGGTTTTATATACAAATTCACATATATGTCCAAAATTGCAAAAAGGCCACATATATCTTTCTGGCTCAGATGACAAATAATGAGAGATAAGGCAATGCAATGCTTTGAGACATTTGATTTATAACATACAGTAGAAAGACAGAGGAACTTTTTATAAAAAATTGAGTGAACATCATTAATAATTGCTATGTGGTCTGAATCAAAGGCCTTAGGTACTTAGATGGTATATGTGCTGTGACCCTAATCTGGCATGAGTAAAACAGCATAACTGTGCCTGCTGTGTGGCAGTAAGGACGGAGAAGAAGGCCCACTTCTTTGCCTCCATCGCATCCTCAAGTAGCTGTCCAGTGGAGCTTTTCTGTATTGTCGGGTCTTTTGACATCAACTCCAGGAAATGGAGTTATAGACCCTTTGGAGGCCCACTGTGAATTGTTTGCAAGGCACTTTGAGATAAAATTGCTCACCTCCGTAGAACTCTTGATGCCCCATCCACATCTACTGTAGTCCCCAATGAGGTGTCTAGTACAACATCTGCTGCAACTTCTTGGGAATGGTTTCAGTTGATGCAGCCTGATGATGTAGACAAGGTGCTTGTGGTGATGTGGCCAGCAACGAGTCCTGTCAACCCTTGCCCTTCTTGCTTTACTAAAGCTTGCCAAGGGGGTTTGACTGAGTGAATCCAGGGTGTGGTTTACCCAGGGCCGGCTCCAGGCATGACGGGGCCCTTGGGCACCAGCATGCCCTGGGCCCCTCCTCTCCCCTTCCACGATCCGTGGAAACAGCCATGGGAGGGATCACAGGACAGGAGCTTCTGAGCCATCCGCTGCCCCGTCCCATCCCATCCTATCCCCCCCACTTCACCTACCTTTCCGCTTTTTTGCGGCTGTGCGCACTGTGCGTGCAGGTTTGCCATCAATCAAGATGGCGGCCAAGGTTTCCCTAAGGGGCTGAAGCCTCTGCCACCATCTTGGTTGATGGCAGCAATATGTGCGTGTAGCATGCATGCCATCAACCAAGATGGCGGCAGAGGCGTCAGCCCCTTAGGGAAACCTCGGCTGCCATCTTGATTGATGGCAAACCGTAAAAAACAGAGGAGAAAAAGGTAAGTGAAGCGGGGGGATGGCGGGTGGTTCAGAAGCTCTTGTCCCACGATATGCGGCTCCTGTCTTGCTTCCGCGGATCGCGGAAGGAGAGCGGAAGGCCTTCTGTAGCTCCAGGGGCCCTCGGGCCAGTGCCTCATCTGACCGACATTTAGAACCAGCCCTGGGTTTACGCATCATTGCAGAAGGGAGTGGTTCCAGCCACCCTGAAAGAGGCAGTGATACGACCGCTCCTGAAAAAGTCCTCTCTGGACCCATTGGTTTGTGACAATTAACGACCAGTCGCAAATACACCCTTCTTAGGGAAGGTGATTGAGAGGGTTGTGGCACAGCAATTGCAAGTACTCTTGGATGAAACAGATTGTTGTGACCCATTCCACTCTGGGTTCAGGTCTGGTTATGGGACTGAGTTGGCCTTGGTTGCCCTGATGAATGACCTTTATCGGGAGAAGGAGAGGGGGAGTGCAACCCTGTTACTCCTACTTGAACTCTCAGCGGCTTTTGATTCCATTGACCATGGGCCAACTTGGTGAGATGAGGTTACAGTGGTTCCAATCCTATTTCCAGGGTCGTTTCAGAGAATAGCATTGGGGATTGTCTTTCAGCCCCCTGGCAGTTGTGCTGTGGGGTGCCGCAGGGTACCATCTTGTCCCCCATGCTGTTTAACATCTATCTAAAGCCCTTGGGAGTGGTCATCAGGAGATTTGGGGTGATGTGTCAGCAGTACGCTGACGATACCCAGCTCTCTTTCTCTGTAGCCTCTGAATCGGGAGAGGTCGTGCAAGCCCTGGACCACTGCCTGGACTTGATGGTGGGCTGGATGAGGGCCAATAAACTGAGTCAATCCTAGCAAGACGGAGGCACTGTGGGTTGGTGGTTCCCGATTTCGGATAATTGGTCAATTGCCTGCTTTGGATGGGGTCGTACTCCCTCTGAAAGAGCAGGTTCATAGTCTAGGCATGCTACTTGATCCATCTTTGTTGCTAGAGGCCCAGGTGACAGTGACTAGGAGAGCCTTTTACCAGCTTTGGCTGGTAAGATAGCTGCAGCTGTTTCTGGAGAGGGATAGCCTGACCACTGTTGTCCATGCACTGGTAACCTCCAGGCTGGATTACTGTAATGTGCTGTATGTGGGGCTGCCCTTGAGGATGGTCCGGAAGCTGCAGCTGGTGCAAAATGTGGCAGCGAGACGGCTCACTGGGGCAGGGTATAACCAAAATGTCACCCCACTGCTGAAAGAATTGCACTGGCTACCTATTACCTACCAGGCTAAGTTCAAGGTTCTAGATTTGGTGTACAAAGTCCTATACAGCTTGGGACCAGGATACCTGAAAGAATGTCTTATCCCTTATATACCCAGTCAATCACTGTGCTCTGTAGGTGAGGGCCTCCTGCAGATACCATCTTATCAGGAGGTCGGTGCTGCACAACCTAGAAAATGTACCCTTAGTGTAGTGGCACCTACCCTGTGGATTTTCCTCCCCTTAAATATTAGATGGGTGCCATGTTTTCAGTGCCTACTGAAGACCTTCCTCTTTCAACAAGCCTTTTAAGTAGAGACCTTATCCCAGTCTGCGTCTGTGTTGGAATTGCTTTTTAATATGCTTTTAAACCTTCTTTTTTAAACAGAAAAGCTTTTAAAAATGTTTTTAAAGATGTTTTGTGTTAATATGTTTTTCATGATTGTTTTGTTTCAATATATTTTAAAGTCTGTTTTTATGGTGTGTGGAAGTGTTTTTAGTGCTCTTGTTTGCTGCCCTGGGCTCCTGCTGGGAGGAATGGCGGGATATAAATCAAATTGTAAATAAATAAATAAATGCATGGGGGAAAATATCTGGCTTTGAATAGAATTACAATGACAACTTGTCTCAACAGAAGATCAAATAGGCAAACTTGTTTGATGTAGCTGTAATGTTATAGTGTTTTATGCTCTTTTTATAAGAACATAAGAAGAGCCCTGCTGGATCAGACTGAAGGCCCATCTAATCCAATATTTCCAATAAGATGTTTATGGGAAGCTCTTAGGCAGGACATGAGTTAAATAGCACTTTTCTAATTGTGTTTACCAACATATTGCTTCTCATTCTGGAGGAAGCATATGCTCATCATGACTAGTAGCCATTGATAGGTTTATCCTCATTAAATTTTCTCTAATCCCCCTTTAAAGCTGTTCAGGTAGCAGCCGCCATCTCAACTTATAGTAGTTTACTTATGCACTGTGTGAGAAGTATTCCATTTTGTTTGTCCTGAATTTCCTAGCATTCAGCTTCATTGGATGACCCCAGGTTCTAGTGTTATGAAAGAGGGAGAAAACCTTCCCTATGCACTTTCTCCACAGCATGCATAATTTTGTACACCTTTATTGGGCCCTGCTTTTCTTGCTTTTCTTTCTAGACTACGAAGTGCCAAATGTAACCTTTCCTTATGGGGGCGTCGCTGGAGCCCCATGATCATTTTGGTTGTACTTTTCTGCACCTTTCATTTACACATTTTATTTAAAATATTTCTTTCCCACCCTTCTACCCTGCAATAAGGCAGTCAGATCGTCTCACAATAAAATTGTACACAATAAAATCACAAAAACAGTAAAACATAAAAATACATCAAATACAAGAAATATAGGGGGTGATATTAAAAGGGGCTAAAGGGATAAAAACTAAAAAAGGGGGAAATAAAATCAGTTGCAGCCTCTACCTTCACTCCCTCCTAAAGGCTCTCCTGACCAAGATGGTTTTCAGAAGTCTCTGGAAAACCATCAGGGAGGGAGCAAAGCAAGCGTCTTGGGGTAGGGTATTCCAGAGTTTGGGGGCCACAGCTGAAAAGCTCTCTCCCATGAGCTTGCCAGTCTGACATCTTTCATTCCAGACACACAGAGGAGACCAGGCAGCCAATCTGGTCCAGGGCCACTTAGGGCTTAAAGGTCAGAACCAGCACTTTGAACTGGGCCTGAAAACAAATTGGGAGCCAGTGGAATCGATAAAGCACTGGAGTGATATGCTCCCTGCACTGTGATCCAGTTAACATTCTGGCTGCCACATTTTGAACCAACTGCAATTTCCAATCTGTTTTCAAAGGCAGACCCACGTAGAGTGTGTTACAGTAATCAAGCCTCGATGTCACCAATGCATGTGTCACTGTAGCCAGGTCAAGTGCTTCCAGGAATGGACGCAGCTGGTAGGCTAGTTTGAGTTGGCCAAAAGCATTCCTGGCTACCACAGCAGTGCAGTGACCAGAACTATACACAGGAATGGATGAGATAAAATAGATTCTCACTTAAATTCTTTTGCACCCGAAATGTGCAGAAGGAAAGTGAAAATGTGGGCAGGCAGACACTTATTGCAAATGTAGCAAAAATAAAACAAGGTTTCAGAGAATATAACTTCAAGCACTGGAGGCTGCTTCATTAGGGCAAGTGGGGCATTGCCCCACCAACCTCAGTCTGCCCTCAGCTCATCCCCATGTGGCTTCCTTACTACCTTGAATACCAATTGCTGAGAATCAAAGATGGGGAGAAGTCTGTTGTGCTCAAGGTCTGCATGACATGGACATCTAGTTGGCCATTGTGAGAAGAGGGTGCTGGATCAGATGGGCCTCTTGAACTGCACCCAGTAATAGCACATGAAATTAGGCTAGGTGAACCAATGGTTTCATCTGGTATACAGCAGAATCCTCTACTCCTATACCAGGCCTCTGACTTTGCATTCTTCTTATCTCTGTGTGATACCTCAGCATAAAGGAAAAAGTAGCTCAGATGTATAGCAGCTTTTTCATCCCAGAATACCCAAAGCTCTTTATAGACTGCAAAATGTTCATTTTATATGCCACTGAAATATGTCACAGCTGACAGCAGAGCAATAACATCAGTGGTTTCTGACAATGAGTAAAGAAGAATACTGTGTGTAGCTGAAATTTCAGGATAAGAATAAAAGAGAACAGTAATTCTGACCATCCTGCAGACATACTGGCCCAGCACAATAAAAATATAGTGCCCCCAAATATAACTATCACGCACTCAGTAGTGGGCTATCCTTAAATGACAGCATACTTAAATGAAAAAACATTGAAATTAACAAGCTCTGAGTGTATTAGAAAGTGTTTTAAACTCAGCATTGCACCAGCCAAAGTAGAAATTTAAAGGAGCACTGTTGTCACATTTGGAATGTTAAGCATCCGGTGTACTATGGTTAATGTCAGATTTCCTTTTTGCAAAAGAAATATAAATGGATGTGCAGCAAAATACAAAGTACAATTGGAAGGTGAATGTATGCTAAATGGTAGAATAGCCATGCTGCAACATTTTAAGAGAATCATGTGAATACTTCCTTGGGAATAAGTCCCATTGAAGTCAGTGGAATTTAACATCTGAGAGATGTGCTAAGAGTTATTACAGGCATCCCCAAAACCAACTGTTAAATTCAGTTGTTAACTAAATACAACAATACAGGTAATGCAGTTAGAATACTACATTTCAAATAAACCAAATAATTAATCAAATAATAATAATAAATTATTTGTATTAGGATGCTGTAACAAATTCTTAGCTGTAGATTATGGGAAATGAACATAATACTTTTTAAGGATGTGCTCTCAAAGATCCAGTGTACATGGCAACACTAGTGCAAATTGAACACCACTGATGTTATGTACTTATGTACACATGCATGACTATGAACATGTGAGAGGAATGGTATGAGGAAATGGGAAGAAGCATTTTTTCCCTACTAGCATAGCCCCTTTTCATCAGGTTTCCAAGAAAAGAATACTGATAGACTGCTGCTTGTCAGACTGAACCTTCTGACAAACCCTCAGCTGCCTACCCTCTTGGAGAAGGGGGGGTGTTCTAAGCCCTACAGACAATGACTCTTTCCCTGCAGGGGGAAAATTAAAAGAAAAAAACAACCCCTTTTTAACTTTCTCAAAGCACAGAGGGTATCAGATGTTATAGGACCTTGTGAACTGTTCTTGTAACACAAAGGGTAGCTTAACAGCAGTGCAGTGAAACACATGGAAAAGCTTTTAGCAAGATAATTCCAAAGAAATGCCTTTTTAAATTAATGAAGCTAAATCTCAAAGTAGATAAAGAAGTTTTATATTGGAAAAGGAAGGGGGAGAAAGAAAGACAAAAGGCAACAAATCACACACATACACTCAGGCTTTCAAATAAAATCAATAAAGTAGTCATATTTGACCTGCTTGGATAAAATCTTTGATTTCATAGCATGTACATAAATCCTTACAGGAATGAGGTTCTGAGAGTGTGCAAGTCCTTGCAGAGCATCTTTGATCATCTGGTTGCATGATTCTAAGGAGACAAGACAACTAAATAACATATTTATGGAAATTTGAGGCATGTAAAATCTGGCCTTTTTTCCTTAGATAGAATGTAGGGTCAACTATTGGCATAAGAAGCTCAGTCTTTTATATAAGTGGTTTAATAGCTAATCAGAAATTTACTTTGAGAATGGTTCCACCCTTTCAGTGGTTAAACCATTAAAAAAGAGCAAGCCTGTTCAGACCAGTTGAGCTACTGTGAAAAAAAAAGGAATTAAATCCAAGGTGCTTGCCCATTCAGGTGCTCTCCAAAGGGATGCTGAATCCCAGATATTGTAGGGAATGCTGTAGATCTACATCAGAATACAAAGATTCATCACAAATGAACTTCTTATGGTTTCTTTTTGCTTTAGCTACGGGAAAGGTGGTGGGAGGGAAAGAAAATCGCCATATCTCAACTTCAGTTTATCATCCCTAAACTTGGGATGACAACATCGCACTTCATAAAATAGCTGAAATGATGAATGAAAAGTTTTGTAAACCAGCATATTTGCTTAACCATTTCAATATTGAACAGCAACCCATATTGTGAAATGATATTTGATATATTGGATATTTTGCTCTTTTAAAAAAGTTACTGCCATTAAAGCTAATTAGAGTCAATTGGATACAATTAAGAGCTGGATATAGTCCGTTTTTATTTTTTTCAGTTTGGTAATCAAAATATTTTCTTTGCAATATATTTATTTTGTGGTTTCTTTTTAAAAGATGGAAACACTATAAATTTATTCATTGGTTCCTATGACTTCTTAAGTCAGATGAATGCTGTCAGTTTCAATCTGAAGGTGCAAATAAATAAATGGATTGTTAGCATATGGTAGCAGTGTTTTTTCTTTCCTATATATTGTTTTCCATTTTCTACTTTGTTGTATTGCTTTGTCCTCACTTTACATGTGTGTGTTCTTTTCTACTGTGTATCTAAGTTTGTTAGCAGATGCCCTACTGCTTTTAATAGCAGCTTCACCTAAATGTCCCAGGAAGGTCATATTTGAAATTCTGCTCATACTAGCCAGAAGTCATTTCTGCGTTGTCCTCTTCCTCACATCCTATTTAGAACATAGTTGCAGGGAAGAGATCTATTTAGTATCTCTCATTGTATTATCTGCTGATAATGATTGGTTCCTTTCAGTGATAGAGGAGAAAGATGGAATCTCTGCACTTTGCCAGCCAAGGACCCCCACGTTCTCTTTGTGAAGGGAAACCACTGCAATGAAGATTGATTCTTCAGGCATTCCTTTTGTGTCTCACAACCTGGGGACAGTGAATGTTCCATTTCTTTTAGGTGGAACATTTTAAATTGAATTTGGAACATAGCTCTCCAATACCCATCCTCTCAGGATATTAGCATCACTTTAACATAGTTTTTATCAAGGCTGGCAGCTATTTTTACAGACTTACTGAACTTCAGCAACTGCTACGTTAAGAAGTATGCAAAAAGAAAAATGCTTCTGTAGTGGGATTCCTGCTGGGCTGATTAGTTTATGAAAACATCTGTATTTAAACAGATTAAATATGCCAGGCTCATAAAAAAAAACTTCTAAAAAACTGTATTTGTTTCAACTTCAGAAAAAATACTGTGCTTAATATTTCCAGCACTCACAGAACCATTAATTTTGTTTACATATAAAAACAATGAATATGATTAGCTGCTGACTTTAATAATTTTATTGGAATAAAGAGACTAAAAATTATCTTAGGGCTTTAAGGGTTAGTACATTTATGATTTAAGGGTTAGTATACTTGTGATTTATTAATGTTTTCTGTAGGTTGTCCATAAAAAAAAGTGTTGGCAGACTTTTAATGTCAGCGCCTGGACATTCTCAGTTTTTGCAAGGAGGATAGAGGAATGGCTTTCCATAATTTTCCATGGCACATATTCCTCTTTGTCTTCACCTCAACAAGTGCCTTGCAGGAGGACATCTGCCATGTTTCTCAGCAAATTTTCCTTCTCACCAATGCAGCAGTGACGCCAGGCATATACTCTGTCCCTCACACTGAACCTAATTTAAAGGGATGCAGGGATTTTCCCTGCACAAAACCTCAGCCATTTCCACACAACTCTCCTAATGCTGCTGCTAAAGGGTATCAGCCCACAATTCAACTATTAAAACTGAAGTGCATGCTCTGCTGTGGTTGATATAAATGGTGCTTCTCCGGGAGAAGGGGACTTTGTCACAGTATGTCACCTAATTTTGTGGGATAGCACAGAAACCCCATCCTCTCTCTTCAATCACTCATCATACCCCCTCAACTTCTACTCTTTTTGAGATCAATGCCAGGAATGGCTTGTTCTCCAAATCATAGTTGGCACTGCAAGATTGTGGAGGGGTTGTATATTTGCACATGAGATTGCAAAAGGCCTCATATGATGGCCTTGATTCTGTTCTCTATATGAGAAGCTGTTGATCATTTTAGGGGACAGTTCTGGAAATGGAAATTCCAGAATTATACTGGTATGTTTGTAGACAATGCATGCCTCTGCCTCTGGATCTCATAGCCTATACCTTTGCAACAAAGCCAGATTTGTCAATTAGTGTAATCAAGGCAGTTTTCTAGATGTCCTGATTGCCTGGCTGCACATCGATTGTATTGTTATAAAATTGATAGTGTTGTGCTCAGTTTTCTGTATTAATTTCTGCAAGATATTTGTAATATCTTGAGCGAAAGTTTAAAATGTGAACTTACTATTTTAATCCCAGACATTGTCACACCACTACATCTTCCTCCTCTTTGTTTTCTTCTTCTTCTTCTTCACAAAATGAATAAACATTTTCCTTATATTGATGCATACAATTAGCTGGGGTTGCATCAGATGCATTTATTGCTATATACAAAATGAATCAGGCTGCAAACCAAGGAAAGTTTTCTAGCGTGTATGCACCACTGAATATAAATGGATTGCCCTCTGGATAAACATGGACAGGATTGCATTGCCAGGATAGCAAATGGTTATCTTGTTTGTTTGATGGATTGATCTGAAGAGTACTTTCTTTTAATGAAAACTCTTGCTGATTAGAACATTCTGGTACAGTGGTTGTTAAGGATGGGATCTGCATTTCAGTGCCCGTTCGATTTTTGCTCAGTCGAACTTCCTTCTGATACCGCTTCATAAGGGATCAATGTTCGCTATTTGTGATAAATACCAATTTGGATCCACTCCGCAAAAATATTGATATTAATATCAATATTTTAAAAATATTATCATTTTTTTTAAAAAAATGATACTTTGAGGAAAATATTGATATCAATAACAATATTTTGATGCAATTTTTTTTAAAAAAAAAATCTGCTTCAGCCATGGAAATCTTCTAGAAAGAAACCCGATCCAGGAAGACAAAAATAAAAAAGAGAATAAATAGGAAATCTGGTATCAAATTTGAATGTTGTGAAATTTGAACACATTCCTAGTGGCTGTAATAAGAGTGGATGTCTCATGTTTAGAAATAGAAAACAGAG
Organism: Rhineura floridana; assembly: GCF_030035675.1. Taxonomy (NCBI): domain Eukaryota; kingdom Metazoa; phylum Chordata; class Lepidosauria; order Squamata; family Rhineuridae; genus Rhineura; species Rhineura floridana. Next base: position 138,075,565 of record NC_084481.1, on the reverse strand, counting down.
AAATGAAGACAACAGCCCACTTCATGATGACTCTAGGCAACACCTCTGTTGATTATCCTTCTCCATCCTTTCTATAAACATGGGACAGAATTCAACATTGCACAAGAACAACAGGCCACCTTCCCCTCCTAACCCTTCAGAGCAGATTTTGAGGTTGCACATGGGACTGCAAGGGAGAGGAGAGGAAGGTGATGTCTCATTGGATGAGTAGAAGTCCATTCTGCTTGCACATTGACAGCACTGGATACAACCCATATTTTTTGTACCAGCCTTAGGAAAATGAATCTGTTATTTCTTTTGTGTACATGTCTGTAACCTTCCCTGCTAGATCCTATAAATCAGGATTCAGTCCCAGGTTTGGAGCAGAAACTGTTTTAGTGGTTCTGGAAAAAGATTCGTTGCTAAAGTTTGATAGGGGAATGTGACCCTGCTTTTTCTTCTAGACTCTCAGTGGCTTTTGATACAATAGACTAGCCAACCCCTCTGAACCATCTGAAAAGATGGGGAATTTTACATATAATTCTATAGTGGTTTTGTTTGTACCTGACTGGACTCTCAAGGGATTAATTCTGCACTGGGTGTCTTCTATATATCATATGGGCTTGCTGTGTGATACTACAAAGTTCCATCATATCCCCATAGTGTATTTTTTAAAAAATAAAAATAAAAAATACATGCAGCTGCTGTGGGAGATATCCTGTAGTTTGAGTAAAGTTTCATCAGTATGCTGTTCACATCTACTCTTATTCATCTAATTCTGATGCTGCTGTGTTGCATAAATATGTACCTCAGTGCTACTATTTATTTATTCATTTATTATTTTAAAAGAAATATTTTCCTATTTATACTATGGGCTAGATGGGGGCTAACTAACTGAAATTAATCCAACAAGATAGAAATGTTGGTAGGTAGGATGAGAAGCAAAGGGACAGTAGTTCTTAATATCATAGAGGTTTGGTAGCATGAAGCTGCCTTAGAAGAAAGTTTACTTTCACTTGCCTTTTTTTAGGTCTGCATTTTTTGCATTGTGTGAGTGTGGGGTATCATTATCTTTTGACATTATTCTGCTTTGATAAGACTTTTCTGTTATCATTATTCTGTACACTGAATCACACAATTCAGACATCAAATCATAGTTTGTTATGTTATGGAAATATGCAGAATAACTCAGCGTCTGAGCCAGTGTGTGTATTTACCTAAGAAGCAGGCTTTTACCCTGCATTTAGATAACTGAGACTTAAGACTTAGTAAAATAAGAACAAGATACTTTATTTATAGAAATACATAGTAGATAGGAAAGGCATACCGAGTTCTAACTAAGTTGGAGGCGCAATGCCCAGACTTGGGTATTGCCCTCATGGCTCAGGAGAGAAGGCAAAGACAAAGATGTCTCCTCTCTCTTTGGACAGTCGAAGAAGACAAAGGAAGGAGGGGCAGGTCAGCTTCCCTGAGCATATAAGTTTACAATGGAAGGAAGTTACGTAGAGAAGAGCACAGGTAAAGGCAGGCAAACCTAGCCAGCTGGAGGACCCTATCTCTATCTTCCTTCTGGAATACACACAAAAGAACCCAAACAGGAGTTGCTCTTGCCCCACTTCCAACATGTTACTGTGATGGCTTTTGTGTAGTTTTTGTTTGTTTTTCTTTTTAAAAATTCACAGATTGTTGCAGAAATGGGATAGAACAAAATTACGAAAACACATGCAAAACTGGCATGGAGCAGAAATAGGCTGAGCCACGCATTCATACTGGTCTTGTTGCACTAATCAGTTAGTGCACATGTCCAGGTGCAATAAACATTAATCAGGTTGAAAGGTACTGTTGAATCTGCCCCCAAGAATGCGTTCTGTCACCCTGATCATCAGCTTGTAGACGGCACATTTAGATTTGTTCTGGCAGCCATTTTTACAGGCACAAGCCATTAGGAACTCAGCTGGAGTTGATTATAGACTCCTTTGCCAGAAATACACATTTCCAGAAGTGTGTGTGTATTGGGGGGATGTTGTGAGATTTGTTGGTGCTATTACTCAGCGCATAGTTAACCTATGGAATTTGCTTCCACAAGATGATGCAGTAATGGCCACCAGCTTGGATGACTTTAAAAGAAGATTAGACAAATTCATGGAGGACAGGGCTATCAATGGCTACTAGCCATGATGGCTGTGCTGTGCCACCCTAGTCAGAGGCAGCATGCTTCTGAAAACCAGTTGCCGGAAGCCTCAGGAGGGGAGAGTGTTCTTGCACTCGGGTCCTGCTTGCGGGCTTCCCCCAGGCACCTGGTTGGCCACTGTGAGAACAGGATGCTGGACTAGATGGGCCACTGGCCTGATCCAGCAGGCTCTTCTTATGTTTTTATGAAAAAGGAGACACCTTTATTTCCTTCATTGATATTGGTGATGTAGCAGATAGGCTTGTAGGGCTAGAACTTGCAGTCAACCAGGATGGTAGTAGTCCAGGAAGAATATCTCCAGTTTACTGGGGACATGCTGGACATGACAGCTGTTGGCCCCTTTTCTCACAGTAAAGTAGTGTTGCTTAGGACAGAGGAAGGTGGTGAAAGTGGTCCCATCCCTTCAAATCAGGAAGCAATGTCAAAGTGCACTTCTTCACCACTTGTTTTCTGGACTGAACTAGTTGACACTAGGCTCTCCATTTCAACTAGGCTGTGGAAACCTGGCTGTGATACCACAAGAGCAGCTTGCTCAGGAAAAGGAGAGCTGCCATCCCTCTCAAGTGTTTGGGAACACAAAAAGCTGCCTTATATCAAGTCAGACCATTGATGCATCTAGTTCAGTGTTGCCCACATTGACTGGCAATGGCTGTCTATGGTTTCAGACATGAATGTTTGCCAGTTTTCTGGACATGCCAGGGATTGAACCTAGGACCTTTTGCATGCAAAGCGTGTGCTCTACCACTGATCTACAACTTGCACTACTACTGTGAGGTACTGAGGAGAACAAACTCATTAGTAGCATAGGTAAAATCTAAAATATCATAAGCCACTGTATGCATTCAATTTTTTGCTCATTTGTTTTTGTATTTAACTGTAAGAGTAATTAGTCTACTTGATAGGGTAAAGGATTATAATTGTTGAATAACAGTGTGTGGGAAGCTTGTTTCCTAGTTCAGAACATCAAGGGATATTTGCATTAGTGCTGGGTTGTATTCTAATTGCAGCACCAATCAAGCTACAGTAAATAGTGGGTTTATACTAGAACCTAAGAGGAAATGTTTCTGATAGTTTTACCTGAAATAGCCACCCATGGAAGCCTTTTTTTTTTAAATCACATTCACGTGACATCTGTTCCATGATACTTATGTGCAGTGGTTTATGATGTGCCTCCCCATTCAGCCCCCACTACCTTCATCTTGCCTGTAGTAGCAGATGAGGGGGGCATGTTATGTGTAGCAAAGCTGCTCTGTTTCCCCAGCCCTTGCTAAACCAGGCTTCCAGGCAAGCTTCACCCCCCCTTGCCACCTTATGTACTTTCCCTAAGGGTCACAATTATGGGTTAGCTTCCTTCACTGGTTACTGTAACTCAGAAGTACTTTTTGCTGCCACTATTTGATACTTTATACCACACTCTTGTTTAGGTTTTACCATCTTTTACCATCTTAGGTGCCCCTCAGTACAGACATGTAGCCGGGAGGGGTGGAGGAATGGGGTTCAGCCCCTCTCAGAACTGTGCATCACCTTCCCTAGGATTTTTTGGGGGAAATCATTTTCTTTTTAGTTTGTGACATGACAGACAATGATAACCTCCATTTAAAGAAAGATACCTTGTTTTAAGAACGGACAATTTAAGAATAGGGCCCTCTGAGAAATTCAGTGAATAAGGCAGGACAAGTGCAGAAGAAAAGCCTCATCTGGAAGAGCCCCCCAAAAGTCTGCTCACTCAAGGCTTTCCCTGACTGAGAGTGGATTTTTCATCATCACAATCACCATATAATTACTTGAGGTTTTTTCCTGAAAAAACATCCTGTAGATTAACATGAACCTTGAAGAGGTAAATATTCACTAATAGGCAAAAACTCTTGCGCCTTAAGAACATACCTATGAAGGTGAAGGTGTCCCTGCACTTGTAGTGCGAGTCATTTCCGACTCTTAGGGTGATGTCTTGTGACATTTACTAGGCAAACTGTATACATGGGGTGGGATTGCCAGTTCCTTTCCCAGCCTTTCTTTACCCCCCAGCGTATGCCGGGTACTCATTTTACCGACCACGGATGGATGGAAGGCTGAGTGGACCTCAACCGCTTTTACCAGAGATTCGACTTCCTTCTTCCGTTGGAATCGAACTCCGGCCGTGAGCAGAGCTTCGGCTGCATTACCGCCACTTGCCACTCTGCACCACAGAGGATCTTAGAACATACCTATAGCCAACAGATATTTCTATCAAACTTTAAAAAGCAGGGAAATTGGCCAGCTATAGTGAATGCAGCAGGGGAGCAGGAGACCTGACCTCCTCTCTGAGATATTGTACTGCCCTACAAATTTGTCAAAATGCAAACACAATTTGGGCTGGTCTTTTTGTTTAGGCAAGCCTATCCGGGCATGTAGAAGCTATTGTGTTTTTAAATCTGTTTTTAACTCATTGTTGGTTTTATTAATTTGAATGTTTTTAAATACTTATCTAACTTTTTTTGCCAATAATTTTATTGTTTTAATTCTTTCTGTAAGCTGCTTTGAGATTTTTTTTACAATAAAGGGCTATATAAATGTTGTAAATAAAATACATAAATAAATTTTGGAGTCACTGTGACCCTTGAGTCTCTTCCCACTTTTCTGAACAAAGGAATCTGCCTTTTACTGTCTCAGGACACTTGGTACCATGTAGCTCAGTACTGATGACATGGACCAATATTGGCTGTCCAGGATTCCAGGCAATAGTCTTTTCCAGAAATTGAATTTTGGGCCTTTGCAGCAAAGCATATGCCCTACCACTGAGCTACAACCCTTCCCCTGTTTGAAAAAGTATCTTTCTTCTTTTCAATTCACTCTTGAATGCACATCAAAACAAAAAACAAAATTGTTCTTTTCAATTCACTCTTGAATGCACATCATACCTAGGGCAGATCCACACCATTCATTTAAAGCACATTCAACACCCATTTGAAGGACATGAATCCCACCACAGAATCATGGGAACTGTAGTTTGTTAAGGGTGGTGAGAACTATAACTGTGAGGGGGAAACTACAGTTCCCAGGATTCTTTAGGGGAAGTCATGCGCTTTAAATGTAAGTTGGATGTGCTTTAAACGTATTGTGTGGATCTACTTCATAAACTTTGCCTGCATGTAAATTGTTTTAATTAATTTTTCAAAATGGAAATGAGCTATAAATTGTAGTGGGTGACCATGGGCTACTCACCATCTCTCAGCCTATCTGCCCCTCAGGATGAAAACAATGGAGAACCATGACCACCCCAAGGAAGAAGGGCACACTTAAAATGTAGAGGAAAAAATAATTTAGTGTGAAAACAAATACTTATTGGGACACAGTATGAAGAAATATTTACATAAGCATGACTATCAAATATGTTTATTATTTACACAACCTGTAAATATATTTATAGTGCAGTCCTATGTTTGTTTATTCAGAAGCAAGTCCCAATGTATTCAATGGGGCTTACTCAAACAGGGAAATGTCCAGAGAACTGTATCCTCAAGTGATAAGGACCTTGTTCTTTTAACAAGCCTTTTAAGTTGAGACCTTATCCCAGTCTGAATCTGTGTTGGAATTACTTTTTAATATGGTTCAGGTACTTAAACATGTGGTTTCAGATATACATTTCTCACTTTGATGCAGTTCACACAATACTCCGTTTCCAACATCAGTATCAGCTTGCCCATCTAATCCCACAAAACCCAACTCTCGCCCACTCTCTCTCTAAAGCCCAGCCCTATCTCTACCAGACCAAATCCCTATCTGTCAACTGACAGACCTTCAAAATATAAACCAGTCATCCCACATTCACCTAACCAATCACAAGCAGCATACACCAACATTCCATTCACTCATTCCCCCTCCCAACATTTACCACTTACCATAACAACCTATTAAACATCACTTTCCATATGTATTTTATAATGAAACAGCATCAGCCATTTACATAACAGCATGGAACATCACAGTTCACACTAGGGATCATTAAGGAATTTAGTGTTTGCATATTCTGATATGAATTGACTTGATTATTGCACAGGATTAATGTCTAGATCAAAATTTAGTTATCTACTAACTTACATACCTTATGAATGTTCCAGCATGGTACAGCATGGTTTTTTGCTCAAAAAAATCAAAACACATTTTAAAATTGTATTTTGAGAGGGTATGTATTTAGGGGTATGTAATTAATGATTGGTTTAAATGCATAGTTTTGTGCAAATTAAAAATATGTTTGCAGATTAATCTGGAAATGAGTCATAACAGACTTACTAGGATAAACTGGTAAAAGTGACATGGACCAGAAATAGACTGATTTACCTTTCCTTAGTTCACACATTTTCCTCTGTCACCAAAAATCACTGCAGGCAAACTGCAAGATGCTAGCCAGTCCACATTATGAGCTGCTGCACATGAATGGATTCCTGCAGTAAGTATCTATTTCTGTGGAACTGGATATTCCAGATTTATGACATCTGGAAAAAGCTGTTGAAATTGCACTGGTCACTTTTTGTACATTCAAACGCAAATGAGCCGCTTGCTTGTGCAATACTGAGCTTCACATTTTGCTTCTGCTTCGACCTGCCAGGCTGGGCTGCTTGCACTGGTGCTGAAGGAGTGAAATATCAGCATAATGCAGAGATGTGTGATTTATGCCTAGGATAATTGTTCTGCCTCAGTTTTAAATGATGAAAAAACAAACTGATTATCTGTTAATCAGACAGCAGAGGTGTTTGGCACCTGGTTGGCCACTGTGAGAACAGGATGCTGGACTAGATGGGCCACTGGCCTGATCCAGCAGGCTCTTATGTTCTTATGTTCTTATGTTCTTATGATTACAACTGCTGTTGCATCTTTTAAAGTTAGTATTATTTAGTTCCAAAGTCAGCCTGGAACATTTAGAGCCATCATATATATATATATATATATATATATTTGTGTATATATCTATCTTCAGTTTAACCACATGGGTAATGATTCTACTTCAGAGGGTAAAGAATGATGCTTGTTGTGCTACAATGTTTGGGAAGTATCATTTTACGAACTGTAAATTAATCTGCATTGTTCAATAACAAAATAAACACCACAGCTTTGTTTGTTACCCATGGAGTGTTTAATGGCTGTAAAGTAGTTTATTGATGTTATCTGAGTACTGATACATTTGTAAACAGAAATGCATTATCTGTGCCATAAAAATAAATGTAGCATTTCAAAGCAGTATACGAAGTATATTTTTAGTCAGTTTTTCCAAACTAAATGTTGCAAAACTATATTGAAGCATGAAGAGAATGTAAATCTTGATAGGTATCCTACTTCTCTCTCTCTCACTCTCTCTCTCTCTCTCTTTTAAAACAAGTTCATTCATTTAATTTAGACTATCTCTAATGTGTTTTTTAATTATCATTTATGTATCAAATATATTGTTTGCTTGGAGTGAACACATACAGTGTTCCATGATGTTAGTAAAGAACCTCATTGTAGAGGAAAAATACTGTCATAACAACAATCCAGATGGCTCCTTTAGGCATTCAAAGGGGTTTGGGCATGCCATATAGGATGTTTGTTTTTGTTTGAGCACTAATCCTCCATACTATATGGCAATGAGTTTCAAACACAGTATGCCACACAATGGAAGGCTGCTGGTAAAAATCTCAAGAGCATCACTGGATATGAAGTGTTAATTGTGCAATAGTTTAGAATGTAGCCTTCATGTTTATATACAGTTATTGAAACTTTATTTTTGTTTGGAATCTGTCCCTTGCCTGTGTAAGGGTTTGTGTTTTGAATAGCAGTCTCCCATGCAACATGGCAAACTACTTTTGAAAAGGAATTTTTCAAAAGACTGTGGAACAGCAGCTCAGTTTAGATATAACAATTTTATGCCTCTCCTCCCTTCCCTCTTGCATTTAGCCTGTCTAAGAAACTGAGCTTTTAGTGTTGCAGTTCTAACTTTCTGGAACCAATTACCAGCCAAAATCAGACATAATGATGTTTAGGTGCCTACAGAAGACATTTTTGTTTAGAAAGGCTTTCCTGCGTTGCAACCCAGTCGTTTGTGGAATATCAATTTTATATCTGATTGTTTTATGGTTTGGGGGGTTTGTATGGATGGTTTTATTGTTTTCAAAGTTTGTTGAATTGATTTTATTGTTCTTAGCACTTGTGTTTGTGTCTTTTATTTTATTTTTGTCTTGTACACCACTGTGAAGTAATCTATAAATTTTAATAATAATAATAGTTTCCAAGTATGTCTAGACTATGAATGCATCTTGAGCTCTGACTATAAATCAAGCTTGTTAAACCCAGTTTGACCTAACTTGCAAGCCAGGTTTCTAGTCAGAACATATACCACAGTTGCATGGTTGGGATATAATAGAAAACTGTGGCTTAAGAAACCCTCTTACATTAAGGTTGGGGGTGAACTGTGTTTGGGTCCTGGATGAGAGCCAGGATGGATGGATGGAGTCCTGGGTGAGAGCCAGGAGCCTGAGAGGGTGTGTATGTTAGAAGTAGAAGGAGCTGATATGGGATTTATATATTAGTAATTTGTATTTGTGCAACCCTTGTATATGTAATATTATGTATTTTTATAACATTTGTTGTTTAAGTTTTTATAATATTTTGTATTTTGTAGCATTATAGGATGATAGTGTGATTATTTCTGTATATTTTTGACATTTCTATGGTTGTAAACCGCCTTGAGTGCAGTGATATAGAAAGGCAGTATACAAATTAAAAATGAAATGAAAATGAAGGTTCAAGAAAGAATGGAAGAAACAGCTTAGACAGCGCTATTCTCAGTTTAATAAACTAAAAATGAGTGCTGTGTCTTCAAGTGCAGTTTGATAAAGGTTTATCAAACCAGCATGGGGGGGGGTTATATTTAGGGCTGGCGCCAGAGGGCAGCCAGGTCAGGCCCTGGCCGAGGGCTCCTGAAGGGCCCCTCCTCAGGGTGGGTATGTACCGCTCCCTTCCATGATCCACAGCAGCATCAGCTCTCGACCCTGCCATGGATCGCAGAGAGGGAGCTCCCAGGCACCCCCTATTACCACGTAGGTCTATGACACCTGCATGCATGTCCCACCTACCTTTCCCTTGAAGTAAATGCTGACTGCACTGTGGGTGCATGCCTGCCATCAACCAAGATGGTGGCCGAGGTTTCCCTAAGGGGCTGATGCACCTGCTGCCATCTTGGTTGATAGGTATGCATGTCCGTGTGGGTGCTGGGGCCCAGGGCAGACTGGTGCGTAAGGGCCCCAGCATGCCTGGTGCCAGCCCTGGTTATATTTAAAGATAACAACCAAAGACGGACTTCACTGGATATGTCCAAATCTTTTGCAAACCTAAATCGTTGTTTGCATCCTGGCAATGACATTTGTCTTTTGCATGTAGTCCAAGAAGCCATGGGAATGGTTGCTGTTCTGTGTGGTATGGTGGACTGAAAGATTGCCATTGGAACAACATCATCAGTGAATTTCATAGCTTAGTAAGGATTTGAACCCAAGTCTCCCTGACCCACCTCCAACATAACCTGTACAACAATTGGTTCCCACTTTGACAGCAATGTAACACAGTAACCAGTTAATGCTCATATTCAAGAAATAAACAACTGTAGAAGCTTCCAGATGATCTACAGTAGCCATTTGTACCTGAACATAATAGAGCTGGCTTGAATGGGAATATTTCCATTAACTTTTGCAAGGTTCTGCAACTTTGCATTGCCTATGTTAAGAGTTTCTTTATGATGATAGAATGAATGATTAGATGCTTATGAAGTAGTGTAGTTTTATAAGAAGATTAATTTTCCATTTTATGAGGTCTACTTGTTCTCATTCTTTTGCAAGCTGTTAATAGTTCTTCAGATACAGTGTTATACTGCCTTTTTATTGCATGATTGGAGGAGAAAATCGGATAGTTAGAAGTGCAAGTATCTTTATGCTCATTTTATTGTGTACAAGTACTCAGAAAAGAATTAAGAATTGAATTAGAGGGATAAATTTCAGAAGGAAGACCCTTTTGAAAGTTTGCCCTCAAATGTTGGCCCTATACAGATGTTCAAAAGAACTGTAAGAGAACAAACTGTGTAGGGGCTGCAGGGCAATGCACACTATCCCCATCATTCCCATGTGTGCCAGCCCTGACCCCTTTACTGACATTTGCACACTGAACACAAAGGTCTGAAGGGACATTGTAAACACATTCAGTCAAACATGCTTAGAATGGTCCCCACCATTGGGAGCCATGTATAATAAGGTTTCCTAACTGCAGTGAGGATTCCACGCATGTTCAATTGAAAATGCTTCAAATCCCCCATCAGTGTAGAAAGGTTGGGGTGGAATGGGTAGGGCCAGCATGTTGGGGGGACATGAGGATGGGACTGGTGCATACACCATTTATGCCTGTGCATATTTTTTCCAAAGCTTGGATAGAGCTGTAGTGTATTGACAACTAATTACCCTGATTTAACCTCATGTATTTTTGCCATTCTGATTTACAAATTCTTTATGGATGCTTGAGCTCTGCTTCATACATATGCCTTCCCTGCCCACTGCACCTCCCCATTTCGTTCATCAGTGTTAGAAGATTTGTATGTGGTATCTTTTGCATAGGTATTTATATACCTTGAAATAAACCACATTAATAAGCCCCGTTTTGTGGAATAGCATTCCTGTCGAGATACGACAGGTGCCCACTATCTACATTTTCTGGAAACAACTGAAGACACTTTTATTCTGACAGGCTTTTCCAGCTGGATGAATGCAGCTCTGCCATAGGTGAAATTTTTGTTTTGTTTTAAATGTATCTGCTGTCTTTTGTTTTTAAAACTGTTTTTGCTGTTTTTATTGTACAACACCTTAAGATAGTGATTCTTAACTTTTTTTGGGGGGGTCATGGACCACTTTGAGAATCAGAAGCCTATGGAGAAAACTATGGAGCAAATAAATAAATAAATACAGTTTATTTTATTGCATTGGAAATTGATGTTTTGTGCCCAGTTCATGGACTCCCTTAGGAGTCCATGGACCACAGGTTAAGAAACCTTATCGCAGGAGGTGAAATTTAATTATAACGTATTAGTATTAGTAATAATAAGTGCTATAAGAATAAGAAATCATTGTGTGCATGCTTGTGTGTGTAGTAACTACCATACTATCTTTTTAAAAAGTCAATCACTGCTTATGAGAATACTTTGCAAGATATAATTCAGAAAATATAAACTCAAAGGAGAAAACATGGGGGAGATACAAGAAGGGAATGAGAAAGTTGTCAATAGCACTACTGAGACTTAGATTCTGTCTGCATCTTAATAATGCTTAACTACTGGCAGATTGCTTTAAGTGTTGGATTGATAGGAATAACTTATCAAAAAATGGAAATTTAGTCATTTGACTCAGGAACTAGTAAGGTGATAATTCAAGGGTGTTATGATGTTTAGCTTTAGATTCAACTTTCAAATAAGATTTTGGCAAACTGTAGACAATTCAGGTTCTTAAAAAGACAGTTAAGAATTTGGCTGATTTATAAGTCAAATTATAGTAAATTATTCTTCACTGTGAATACTCACAGGACCGGTTGGATTTTAAACTGAAGGGGAAAAGTATTAATATTGAACAGGAAGAAGCTATTTTAAACCATTGTAATTGGACAAATCATCACTCAGGAACTACAATCACAAAACGTAAACTGGTCTGGCAAGGTTTTGATATAACTGATGTTCTTTTACATTCTCTTTCATTAGTATGTTTCCTTTAGAAATGTCTGGGTAATATTTTTTAATTAACAAATAGTACAGTCAAACAAAAGAGGGGGGTATTACTGGTCCCTGTTATTACATCTCCAGATTACAATACAAGTATTTATTGTCCTATATAATTCTAACAAACATTAAGATAATTTGGGTTATGTTAGGAAATATTTCCAAAATGAAAGATCAAGCAGATAAAATCAGGGGTACCCTTTATTAGTATATGAAAGAAATAGAACCCATGTGTAAATCTGGTTTTACTGTGCCTCTAATTATACAGCCACGAGAGTGACTGCATACTATAGGCAACATGGATTTTTTGCATTCCGCAATGTTGAATTGAAAATACCCCCCATGCCATTCTGTTGCTTCCCATAAGCTCATGTCAAAACCATGGGTTAGATTTTAATGTTATTGTTGGAACTTTAAGGTTCTAATGTGAATTGTATGTTTTTATGTTGTGTGTCGCCCAGAGTGGCAGGACAACCAGCCAGATGGGCGACTAATAAATTTAATAAATAAATAAATAAATAAATAAATAAAAAACCTTATAAAATCTATAATCCTGAACTCAGAAATGCTTGCTTAACAACCTTCTAAGTTTTCATGGTGACACACACAACAGTCAGAGATAATCGAGAGCTCAAAGTTTAAAACAAGAGAAAACAAATCCAGACCCTTGTTGGACTTTTTTCTGTCAGTGGTCTCATAATTTGTTGAAATTCATTAAAAATCAGCCATGTTCACAGAGTACCTGTAATCCTATTACTGACCTTGCCCCATAATCTGAACTTCATCTTCTGCAGCGTAAAAGTTAAAAAAAATGCATGGTTGATTTTTAATTAATTTAAGAAATTTAGCATTGAAATCTATATAATGTCAGGCATGCTCAGTAAGAACCAACTGTCAGTGTTCTAAAAGCCAGACTCACAGCTGTTTGGCTTGGCTAATCAGGGGGCCACACCCACACCAGACCTTTATTTTGTTGACCATTGAGCAGTACTGTCTGTAGTTTTTCCATCAAGACTATGGCAGAGCAAAGCAGAGCATGGGTTAATCTGCTTACAGAGGCTTGCCAGGCTGCCAAGGCCAACACCTGGCATTGGCAAGGGCAACCATCTTGATAAAGGCTGGAAAGCGAAACCAGCCAGTGTGGGGGAAAAGTCTATGGAGAGGAATGTGAAGCTGGATTGTCTGTGTCTGAGGCTTGTGTCTATACCAAGTAAAGGACTCTTAAAACTTTCAGAAGTCTGCACTTATCTCTGTTCTCTGGTTCACTTACTGCCGGATAACACCGGAACTGGGCACTCGCTTTTTCACATGACCACAGGGGTTATGGGCCCAGACTGCCCAGTGAAAACCAGTGAAAACCAGTAGAACCAGTGCAGTTGTGAAGGCTGTAGCCCAGGCTTAGGGGCTGAAAGATGAAAGCAAGCTAGAAGCTGAGGAACGTGGCCGAGTGTTGGAGAGGTGAGCAGACGTGCTGAACATGGCTGCAATGTTGACAGCAGGCATGCCTCTTGAGCAGCTCACGGAAAAGAATTATTCCAGCTGGAGACTTCGCATGCAGGCTCTCCTAATAAAAGAAGACCTCTGGGAGGTAACTGAGAGGACCCCACCAGCAGCTCCACAACTGGCATGGACGCGGAGAGATGAGAAGGCAAGAGCGTTGATTATTCTTGCATTATCTGACTCACAGTTATTGTATGCAAAGGACCAGCCTACAGCGAAAGACGTGTGGGAGACTTTGAACAGAATTCATATACGCCAGACAGCGAGCAGTAAAATATATCTGGTGCGCCAATTATACCAGATGAGACTAGTTGAAGGCAGAACTATGTCTGAGCACCTCATGGAATTTAAGAGGCTGTTTGCGGAATTGGAGGAGAGAGAAATCAATCATACTCAACTACAAAAGGTATACATCATCCTGTCATCTCTAGACGACACCTGGAATCCTCTCGTGACTTCAATGGAAGCTATGTCTGACACGGGTTTGTCAGAGGAATATATTGGCGGCAAGCTGCTTCAGGAATATGAGAGACGCCAAGAAAGCAGAGAAAAGAACAGGACGGAGCAAAGAGAAAGCAAACAGAAGTTGTTCAAAGACAGAGCGAATGGACTAAAAGTGTGTTTCTATTGCAACTCTAAAGAACACTTACTAAGAGACTGTGCAGCCAAGCAGTGAGATAAGGGCTGGAGGAAGTCAAGCGTGAAAATGGTGAGTGTGGAAACTCATAAATCAAAGAACTGTGTTAAAGGTGAAGATTGGGTCCTTGATTCGGGGGCATACCACAGTATGATCACAGACCCTAAACTATTTCACACTTCGAAAGCTGTGCAAGAGACTGTGATTTTGGCTGATGGATCCAGAAGAAACGTTTTGGGGCATGGCTCCGTTAAGATAAGTACGTTAAATACAATTATGACAGACGTTTTGTTAGTGCCGGAGTTAGAGAGCAACATTCTGTCAGTTAAGAAACTTAATGAAATGAATTACACTGTAATATTTGAAAAAGGGAGATGTAACATTGTAAAGGGACGTGAGGTCTGTATGCAAGGGTTTCTGAAAGACTCTCTTTTCTATGTACAATGCAGACACGCAGAAACCCCAAAGCATAGTGAAGACATGAAACTAAAGGAATGTGGTGAATATTATGAATGTAATGCATGTAGCCAGGCGAAAGCCACAATAGCAAACATTAACAAAGAAGCAGAAAGCACTACAGATGCACCATATCAACTGATTCACGTAGACCTGGCAGGACCATTTGAAAAGTCGCAAGGGGGTGCTAAGTATTTTATGGTCATTGTAGACGATTACTCCAGGTTTTGCCATGTGTATCTGCTTAAAAGGAAAAATGAAGCAGAAGGAAAACTAAAGATGTTTATCAAGAAGATAGAGATGCAACACGGTGTTACAATTAAGCGCATACGGTCTGATCAGGGGGGAGAATTTACAAGCAAAGCCTTGAGAGATGTCTTGGAAGGTAAAGGCATAGAACAAAACTTTACTGCCCCGTTTTCCCCATGCCAGAATGGGACAGCTGAACATATAAACCAGACAATGCAGGAGGCCACGAAAGCCATGCTGACAGATTCTGTGTTGCCAGATGCATTTTGGGGGAATGCATAATGTATGCAGCATATATTCAAAATAGGGTGCTGCATAGAGCCATTGGTATGTCACCGTATGAAAAGTTGACAGGCAGAAAGCCGAGGCTGAATCACATAGTGAGATTTGGGGCTAGGTGCTGGGTGCACATTCCCAAAAGTAAAAGACAAGGGAAGTTGGCTCCAAATGCTCAAAAGGGAAATGTGATTGGATTTCAGAATGCATATTATAGAGTGTGGGTTCCCAGTCAAAGACAGGTGGTCTTGAGTCGGAATATAACTGTGTCAGAACAAGAGTGGGAACAGGATACATATGTGGAACTGAACGGTTCCCCAAACACACTCACATTACATGACATAGCACAGGAGGTGAAAACGGAAGAAGAACATCCTGGTACTAGTCAAACAAATGAAACTATACCATTAAAAGATGCTCTGAATGAGCTAATCTGGGGGGAAAGCAAGCAGAAAAGCAAGAAAAGGACGGTGATAGACGAATGGTGATGGTATAAGTGTTTGTAAAACCTCTGTGAAATAAAGGTATAAAGAAAAATGTAACTGTACACTGAACTGAAACATGTAACTGAAAATGTATTGATGCATTGCTGAAAGTGTAACATGTATTTACTGTTTGTAACATGTTTGTAAAATGGAGACGGATGTGTAAAATTGATAGTCTTTATGGAAAAAGGTGGGAACTGTTGACCATTGAGCAGTACTGTCTGTAGTTTTTCCATCAAGACTATGGCAGAGCAAAGCAGAGCATGGGTTAATCTGCTTACAGAGGCTTGCCAGGCTGCCAAGGCCAACACCTGGCGTTGGCAAGGGCAACCATCTCGATAAAGGCTGGAAAGCGAAACCAGCCAGTGTGGGGGAAAAGTCTATGGAGAGGAATGTGAAGCTGGATTGTCTGTGTCTGAGGCTTGTGTCTATACCAAGTAAAGGACTCTTAAAACTTTCAGAAGTCTGCACTTATCTCTGTTCTCTGGTTCACTTACTGCCGGATAACACCGGAACTGGGCACTCGCTTTTTCACACGACCACATATTTCACTTTAGACAGTCATGGCTTCCTCCAAAGAATCTTGGGAAGTGTAGTTTTTGAAGGGTGCTGACAGTTGTTAGGTGACTCCTATTCCCTTGACAGTGCTCAAGTCAGTCCCTCTTCTGGGGATTGTATCTCTGTGAGGGGAATAGGGCCTCTCATAGCAACTCTCAGCACCCTTCACTAACTACACTTCCCAGGATTCTTTGGGGGAAGCCATGACTGTCTAAAATGAAATAAAGGTCTGAGGGAGATCTAAAATGGCGCCCTGAGCAGCGGACGTGTTGCCGAACGCTCTGCAATCTTTCTGTTGCTACAGTTTACTACACTCCCCCGGACCTTCAGCCAGAGAAGAACGTAAATACATCAAATTTATCTTAATTGCATTCTTCTATCTATCTGCATTGTTATGCTGAACTCTGCTGTAGTGGCCTTGGAAGCTGAATTGCAGCTGAAGGAATCGCTTCCCAACCGTTTTGCAACTCAGAGGCTGGAGTACTATAAGGGATAAGACAAGAACTCCAGCTGCAGCTATATAAGATAAGTGTACCATCTACCTGCTGTTGCTGTTGCTGTGTCGTTGTCATCCTTGTCAGGTGGACTCCACCAGTGGGACCTGGTGAAAGACCTGCCTTCTTGTAAAGTTATGCCTCATGACCTATGACTCAGTAGTTTCGGCCAGAGGGAGGGGAGGCAACCCAAGAATATCTTGCGGGAGAGGCGACACCAGACAGCTGTATTATTCAGCTGCTGCTACTTCTCTTGCTGAGTTGGCTCTACCAGTGGGAATTCTGTGAGGAACCCACCCCCTTGCAGATCTAGGCTCTGTTAGCCGATATTCAGTAATTTCTGCCAGGAGAGGAAGTTCACCTAAGAACTTAAAACATCTATAGGGAAAGAAGTCCTCTAGGAACATCCCTACAGGAGAGACTACGCCAGATGACACCAGCCATCTAGCTGTTGCTGCTGTTTTTGCCGAGCTGACCTCCTTACAGACTCAGGTTCCAGGAGAGGAAACCCACCTAAGAACATCTACAGGGAGAGGAAGTCCACCTAAGAGATTACGCCAGTCATCCTGCTGTTGCTGTTGCTTTTGCTGAGTTGACCCAGCCAGTGAGACTTCTATAAGAGACCAACCTCCCTGCAGACCTGGGCTCCATCAGCCTTGATTCAGTAATTCTGCCAGCACGTACCATCTTCCCCAGCTGTGGCAGCTGAGGGCTAGCAGATAAAAGCAAGACTCCTAGGAAGGAAGGCTTGCCTGTGGTGGGGTAGTAGTTGAGGAGGAGGCGCCAAAGGTGATCCCCCCTTTAAGGGAGCCATTTTAGGAGAACATAAGAGCAAGGGTTTGGCCTGTTGCCCAGACGGGGGAAGAAGGGCAGGGTCGATAATTGATTATTTTTAATTAATTGTTGATGGGGGGTGGGTCTTCAGTGTGGTTGTGGGATTTTGGGGTGTTCTGGGTGGTTTTAAGGGTGGGTGGCCTGTCTAAGCTGCGGACTCCAGTGTTAGCAGGATATGTTAATCGGGGGGAGTGATGGGGGGAGAGGGAGGCCAAGATATAATGAGGCTGGGCGGCAGATGCTGATGGAGTGCTAGAGGCAGGCCACGTCAGGTAAGAGGAACTAGGGAGAGATTAGTAATATCTGTCCCCTGTTCCGGGCCTGCCCAAAACTGAAAGATAGCTGGGGGATGTGGGACTCCATGTTCTGACCTTCAGTTGCCGCTGTGCAATGCCAGGTCCATCGCCCAAAAAACATCTCTCATCCATGATATGATATTGGATGAGGGTGCGGATCTGGCATGTATTATGGAAACCTGGCTGGATGAGGCCACAACTCCCATCCTTGTGGCCATGTGTCCAGCTGGGTTCCTATATGCACAGCAGCTGAGGGTCAGAAATCGGGGAGAGGAAGTGGCAGTCATCTATCGGGGGTCCCTGGTTCTTACCAGGCCTCGTCTCCGTGAGACCAAGGTTGCTGATTGCATGTACTGGAGGCTGGGCCCAAAGGGCAGCTTAGGGATTTTGCTTGTGTACCGTCCACCCTGCTGCACGACAGACTCCCTGGCCGAGGTGCTGGAGGTGGTCTTGGATGTGCGGGTACAACCCCCAAACTTGTTGGTGTTGGGGGATTTCAATCTACATGTGGAGGCCATCCTCATAGGGGCACCTCGGGACTTCATGGAAACCATGGCTTCTTGGGAGCTGCACCTTATTCCCACCGGGCCCACCCATGTAGCTGGTCATGCACTTGACCTTGTATTTGTCTCGAGAGAGAAGGGAAGTGATCTGAAAATGGGGGATACATTTCTTACCCCCTTGTCATGGTCAGATCACTACTTCGTGAGGGTGGGCTTCTCAATGCCACACATCCTCCGTGGGGGTAGAGGATCTATTAGGATGGTCTGCCCCAGGCGTCTGATGGATCCTGATGGATTCCTGAATGCGCTTGGGGACTTTATGGAGCCTGCAGAGGGGCACTCGGTCGAGACCCTGGTGGAGGAGTGGAATGAGGTAATCACTGGGGCATTAGACTGGGTGGCTCTTAAACGCCCTCTCCCCCTGAATAGGACTCAGACGGCACCGTGGTATACTCCATTACAAACTCTGAGGTGGGAGGTGAGATGGCTAGAGCGCTGGTGGCGGAAATCTCGCTCTGATGATGATCGGACACAGGTTAGAGCGGCTGCAGCAGCCTACCATGTGGCGATAAGGGCAGCAAAAAAGGATTTTTATGCTGCCTCTATTGCGTCCGCAGAGTGCTGTCCCAGGAGGCTGTTCCAAGTGGTCTGAAGCCTGGTCGGTCCTTCTCTCCATCCCACCAGTTAAAACAGCCAGACTGGTGAGGACTAGGGAGACGGCTTTTTCAATTGTGGCCCCTACCCTGTGGAACTCCCTCCCAAATGATCTCCGCCATGCCCCTTCTATGATGAGTTTCCGCTGAGCCTTGAAGACCTGGCTCTTTAGGCAGGCTTTTGGGGTGGGCTAGGTTTTACTATTATTGCTTCAGATTTTTAATGTTTAATGTATTTGTAAGTTTTATTTTGTACGTCGCCCAGAGTGGCTGGATAACCAGCCAGTTGGGCGACTAGTAATAATAACAATAACAACAACAACAACAATAATAAATGTGTGGTGTTGATGTGACCAGGCACAGCTCTGGTTTATATTTGGGTCGGATACTACATTTGCCTACTGTAGAATTAAAAGGTGGGGGAAACCCTGAAAAACAATGATACTGTTCACAATGTTTTCCTTTTTGAAAGTAAAGGGGCTTTCCCTCTGCTCAATGACCTCCCACCCAATCTCCTCCCCTTCCCCTTTCCCCTCCTCTCCCCTCCCTGCTCCTTCCCCAAGTCAGTTTCACCTATCCTAAACATGATTGTACAAGAGTAAATCCCCCTGAACTCAAAAGCATGCAAATATTCAAACCTCCTCTTCCTCCCTCCTATCCCTTCCCTTTCACCCCTCCCCTCCCCTTCCAATCCCCTCCCCCATTCCCTTTCCTTCCACCTTTCCTCTCCTGTCCCCTTCCTCCTCCATAGTCAGTTTTATCTATTCTTATCTTATTTATCAAGCATGCAAATGATCAGACCTGCCTTTCCCCTCCCCCTCTCCTTTCCCTTTCCTTTCCCTTCCTCCTCCCTTCTTCCTCCCCTACCATCTTCCTTCTTCCTACTCCCCTGCCCACTCCCACCCCCCTCCTCCTCCTCCTCTCCCATGGTCAGTTTCACCTATCTTAAGCATGACTGCATGGGAGTAAATCTCACCAACTCAATAAGCATGCAAACGATCAAACCTGCTCTCCCTCTCCCCTCCCCCTCCTCGCCTCCCCCTGTGCTTCGTCCTCCTCCCCTCCCCATCCCTCCATGGTCAGGTTCACCTATCCTAAGCATGATTGCAGGGGAGTAAATCCCATTGAATTCACTAAGCATGCAAATGATCAATCCATTCTCAGCAAACTTGGACAGGATCCCATTTCTTACCTCCCAGATTAAAAAGCAGAGAGATGCACTAACAGGCAAAAAGTCCCCTTGCAGTTTAAGAACGTACCTACAGTCAACAGATATTTCTATTAAACAGTAAAAAGCAGGGAAATTGGGCAGCTATTGTGAATGCACCAGGGGAGCGGGAGTCCTGACCTCCTCTCTGAGATATTGGAGAGAGATGCACTAATAGGCAAAAAAAAACAACCTTGCAATTTAAGAACGTACCTATAGCCCACAGATATTTCTATTAAACATTAAAAAGCAGGGAAATTGGGCAGCTATAGTGAATGCACCAGGGGAGCTGTGTAGCTTGCAAGAATTTGGTAATGTGCCTCTCAGCATATGGCGAGTGGTCGCAACACTTGCAATCAGCCCAAATAGCAGAAACAAGACATGTGCTGTGCTGATCTTGTTTTAGCAGGGAGGAAGCAACAATATAAAGACAATTGATATAGTTCATATTGTCACTTTAAAAATTATTGCAATTTTAGTGAAGTTTCCTATAGTAAACCATTTTCTTTTGCTTCTGTTTCTGTGAATATGTGAAGTACAACAATACTATGCAAAATTTACACTAAATAAACTCCAAAAACAATTGTGGAAAAATGGCACTTGTTCTGCAGAATAGTCTAAAGTGCACATGAGGAGTGTCTCAGTTTGCACAAGATAAAACATTGGGAGGTGAAATGTATTCTAGCAGATTTCTAGATGTGCTCCATGTTATTTTATTTATGTATGTATTTATTTATTATTTGATTTATATCCCTCCCTTCCTCCCAGCAGGAGCGCAGGGCAGGAAACAAAAGCACTAAAAACACTTAAACCATCATAAAACAGACTTTGAAATACATTAAAACAAAACATCTTTAAAAACATTTTTTTAAAATGTTATTAATTGATCATGCCCATCTTTCCTTAAGTGGAGTGGTTTACGCATAGCAGGCTGAACACATGCATCTTGAGCTGGCCAATTTTTTTTTTCAACTGCTAGATTGATTGCATAAGTAGCAACATATGGTAATCAGTCTAATTTTACATCAAAGCTGCAGTTTCAGATTCAACTGTTAATGCACCCAAAATAGAAACAGAATACAATCTCCAATTTGAAACATAAAAGGCTGTTTTCTCCATCATATGGCCAGTAAAAATACATTTGACACAGATTTCTGGGATGAATCATGAGTGAAATAGAGTTTTCTAGATTAGATGCTCTGTAGAAACAATAGCAACACAGGAAAGAAGTTAAGTAAGAACACCAACGAATATACAAAAAATTGTAATTCTCCATCTTTGGAGATGCAGTCCTGATTGCAGATGTTGCCACCATCACTATATGCTCAGAGGCACAGGTTACCAAATTCTTCCAAGCTACACAGGAAGTGGATTGGACTGTGAAAGACCAACCCAAATTGTGTTTGCATTTTGACGAATTTGTAGGGCAGTACAATATCTCAGAGGGAAGGGACAGGCGTCCTGCTTCCCTACTGCATTCACTATAGCTGCCCAATTTCCCTGCTTTTTAATGTGTGATAGCTGCAAAGAAGACTTCTGTAAAAACATACACTTGTGCAAAAACAAGTGCAATTTTTTTTTATGTTGTTCTATATCTTCTGAAGGACATACACATTTGAAAATTAAGATAGTTGTAGGGGGGATAAAAGTTGGGTAAGGGTAGTGAATGGGTAGAAGGGTAGAAGATATTCAAAACCAAAGAGGCAAATGGTTCTTAATATGAGGTATAGACATCTTGCTTAAGCAGTTTAATAATTATCTCACACATAATTCTCTCATACATCAAAATGTTAAGAGAACTATTAGATGTGCAAGTAAGTTAGAACTTTCCATTCCCATGAGTACAATGGAATCCAATAAGTTCTATGTAATTCGACTCTGAAATTCTATGCTTAAATACTATAATTCTGCAAAGTAGGTGCATTTGCATTGATTTTTCTTGTCATCAGTTTGTACAGGTACACTTTTTTTCCCCTGGGAAGGCTCTTTTACGGAGTTTAAAACTTTGTGACTAACTGGAAAATATGAAAATAGTGTAGGAAAGAGAGAGACTGGTGGCATGGTGGAGAGGTGGATAGTTGTCAAAATTACTTCTCCCCCTTCTTTTAGTGAAGGCATCCTTCATCCTCTCTGTGAATGGAAAGGGGGGGAAATGGATTCAGCCCTATGGGTTGGATCCAGACTGTGTTCCTTCTAGGAGAGGCCAGGAGATACCACCTGCCTTCTTACACTGCTCTGGAAATTCAGGAACCTTCTGTATCTATCTGAGAGGTGGCTCTGGGGGCAGTAGAGAGGATTAGCAAAAGTTGTCTCCCACTCTCTGTCTTCCTAATTCATCAGCTGAATCAAAAGCCTGCCAAGGATGGAAGAAGCTTTTCCACAAATTGAAGGTGAAGTCTGGATTCAAGTCTATGCTTTTCCCCCTCCGCCTTTTAAATGTATCTTTTCCTTTTTTAAAAGAACAGAGTTTTTCCCCAGGATCCTCAAACTGCTAAAATCTATTATTATGTTAGAAGTTTCAGGTACAACAACTCATAGTAAACAGGAAGATTCTCAATTCACTTGCTTCCTTTTTACTGCTTTGGCATCATCTCACATAGAAAGTGAGGGTGACTCTGATTGGGACAGCTCAATCATCACTCCATGAGGGGTTGTATGGGAGCTTCCATCTCAAGTGTTACCCACCCCTATGTGTGAACATAGGAGGATTGAATTCCTTGCACTTCCTTTTTTTAGTCATACAAGTAATAATGTCCAATAAAAGCTCCGTTTGGTTATGGAGCAAAAGTTAGTATCCAAGCCAAGGTTTCTAACAGCCTAATTTGTGGGGAGCGAGCCTTTCTTATGATATTAACAGTTGTGAGTCAGAAATCCCTTGCTTAACTTCAAATTATCTAACATCTACCAATAGATTATGATCTTTCTTCTCACCCCTGTATTAGTCCCCCATGTCCTTTATATTGTGCATACATGATGATTTGTGGTCATAATGTGATCCTGCTTTCAATACTGTTTGCATCCACAAAAGTTTTGGGATGATCATACTACATTTCCAGTCAGTGGATATCCTGTAGCTTCCTGCTGAAATCCCATAACTTTACATACCACAAACACTGAGGGGGAGGTTATACCACTTTTGTTGCACTGCAGCCCCTCTGGACACCAATAGTGTGGTAGAACTGGGGCAGGATCACCAAACTAATAAAGCAGAACTATTAACATATCAAGAATATGCTGCAGAATACACACACAAGAAAACACCAGACCTTAGAGGGGCTTTAAGTGTTTCTAACAGAATGAGAGTTTCAGAAAATAAGTAGCATACCTCTTAGAGTTAATAACGTATTTGAATATATATGAAAAGCTAAGTCCTTCAATGTATACTTACCTCACAGAAGAGCCCTTTAAAGTTTAATTATTTTTAATGTGTTTCAATGCTCTGAGATGAAAGTAATGATATAATTGAGAAGTACTTTGGTGATTATAGTGATGATGTTGAAACATAACATACCTGCTGTCACAACAGATTGAACAAAGTCATGTTATGCTTCTGACTATGGATTTCTTATTCTCAGTTTTTCCTTCTTTATAATATTCTTTTGGAACTGACACAGAAATTAATGCTATTGTTGATGGCATTGTGGATTTTAAAAAGAATTGTCTAAATGACCACTGTCTCTCTCCTTACTCTTTCCCTAACTAATACATGTATATGATAGAGCGCTTGATGTAAGTTCAAGTGAGAGTCAGATAAATTACTTTGAAATGAACTGTCATCTGTCTTGATAAATTTATTGGGCAGATGGAATATGTGTATGATTACCATCATAACAGGGTGTCTATGAAGATACAGAATTTATTCGTAGGTGACAGTTTCAGCTTTTCAGTGTTTTGCAATTCACAACCCACATGGAAATGAATAAATAGTGAACTGGCAACAAAAAATTTAATTCAACTTTAAGTAAACTGCAATACTCAGAGTTCACCAAATTGTGACCTGTCTTTAGCATGCCAACAAATGCCAAGCTGTTATATCCCTCTGTGTACAATAAGGGGATTCCTAGGAATTATGGGCACAATCCTGGGAATGTTGAATGTGCATGAACTTCATTGAACTCAACTATTTATTTATTTTATTCGTTATATCCCATCTTTTGTCCAAAGAGCCCAAGCTGCCATACAAATATGGTTCCCCCCTCCCAAATTTATCCTCACAACAACCCTGTGAGGTAGGTTAGGCTGAAAGACAGTGAGTGGCCCAAGGTTACCTGGTAAGCTTCATGGCCAAGCAGAGATTTGAACCCTGGCCTTAGACTGACACTCTAACCAATACACCATACTGACTCTCCACAAATAAATGTTATTTATTATTTTATTTGTTTATTAGTTTTATCTCCCACCCTTCCTCCCAGTAGGAGCCCAGGGCAGAAGATGACTTAGCGTAAGATGGCTTCCATCTACTGACCTCTCAGTTATGGGCCCAGAGTACTTTCACAGCACCACACTAATTCTTCTGGATTCTACCCTATATTTTCAGACTAGCTAACAAAAAAAAAACTTCTCTAAAGGCAGAAAGGGAGCAGTTTCCCTTGTGGCTGTGATAATTAAAACTTGAAAAACCTCACTGGAGAAGTAATGGTTCAACTTTTTATTGTTTGCGTGAGAAAGTGATAATTGCACCTGTGCTTCTTTGCTTTCCTCAAATGTACTTTAAAAATAAGCCTTCCCCACCTTTATTGCCTTCAGTAGATTCTATTTTTCTTGCTTTTAGGTATGCATTAATTATTAGTAAGGAATTGCAGCAGAATCACAGTCACTTTGTAGTAGCAGACTCTTGGCTGTGGCTGCAGTGGTCAGGGGTCCATGGGGCAAAATCTATTAAGCTGCTGCTGAACAGACTTGGAGTATGTGCTCCATGTTGATAT
Source organism: Rhineura floridana (assembly GCF_030035675.1). NCBI lineage: Eukaryota > Metazoa > Chordata > Lepidosauria > Squamata > Rhineuridae > Rhineura > Rhineura floridana. Next base: position 138,050,568 of record NC_084481.1, on the reverse strand, counting down.
GGATCAATGAAAGCATATAAATGTTGTGTGTGTGTGTGTGTGTGTGAGAGAGAGAGAGAGATTTATGTATTTATGAACAATCTTTTAAACGGACACTTTCTAACTAGGTCTGCAGTTTGTGACACATAAACACCTCCCACCAGCCATATATTGTGGCATATGAGGTAGTTGACAATAGCCGTCCTGATTTTACATTCTCAAGCCAGGCAGTAATAATAGGTTTACAATTGCCATCATACATGAGCTGCATTACACAAGTTATACAGGTGTATTTACAATTTAAATATGGGATTCTGTTGCACCACACATTTTAAAGAAGCTCTATGCTATTATTATTATTGTTGTTGTTATTATTATTATTATTATTTCAGGCAGGTTGTTAAAAAGCTCCTGAGAATACTCACAGTTTTTTCCCCCTCCATGTTTATGAAGTCATGTGAGTGACAGAAATGAGAGGACTGGAGTCTGTGGTATTATAACATACAGTATAGATTACTTTAGCCCCAGGATAGGAATGGAAAAAGTAATGCGATGGGATCAATTGGAAATAAGCATTAACTGCTACTACCGTGTGAGAGAATAACCAATCCAAGGCCATTTTGTACAAGGCCTGTTGCCTTGTACAAGTTTCCTTCATTTAGCTATCACTAGATATATAGTAAGTGCACCGTGAGCTACTTGCAGAAAGCTGTCTCCTGACAAATTAAATAGTTAATTAGCACAAAAATATTTTAGATATTTTGGACACAGTTCATTACCCAGCAGCTGTGGCTTGGTTTTACTGAACAAACCGTCTGTGCTTGTTGCAGCTTCAGATGGGATTGCCAGTGTGGGCTTATAATGTCTCCCATTATGTTTAAGATACATTCACAACTAGCAAGTGAGCAGAATACATGCTTCATTCTATTTATTTATAAAATGTGTTTACTGCTTTTCCAGTTAAGTTGGACAAATACAACATTTGCTAACTTTAAAAAAAATCACACATACATCAAACTAAGTATAACAGCATGTTAAAACCACTTTAAAATTAAAGTATCTTCAAAACCACATCTGGCAATGGCCAGATAAAAGTCTGAGCATTGGTATGATAAAGAATAAGCAATTAGCTGAAGAATACTTTATGTTGATTCTATGATTTAAGTATTCTACAAAATTCAGCCAAGATCTACAAAGTGCCACATAATACACAGAAATAAGCATCTCTATTAAACAGTTTCTTGTTCTACACAACTTTGATTTTACTTCCCATAGTACCTCTTCTCAAAAGCAGCAATGACAGCAATCTGTAACTTCCTCTAAGAAAGAGCAAGTCATTTCTGGTTTGCTTTTAATTTGTGTCACACAAGGGTAGATCACAATTCACAATGAGAGAGATAGGGTGTTCTCATATGTGAGGTTGAAATAACCTTTAACCTTTTCTCATACTCTGTAAATTGGTTTAGCTCTAATATGCGGGCTCCTGGAGATGATCTCACAGATGCTTTGCTCCTCTCTGGCCCTTTTTGCTGCTGCACCATACTTACACCAAGGTTTGGCTTAGTGTGTCATCTGAATATGGGCTTGTGGTTAAACTCTCTCCAGATTAACCAGGACATATAACCAGTACAACTTGAGGTTAGTCTGGAAAGAGCTTAACCACAAGCCCAAATTCCTTGGCTTAATTCAGAGTGATACGACAGCAAAAAGAAATGCAAAGCAGCAAAGCAGCTGCAAACCCCTCTCTAGGAGCTTGTGTGCTCGCACAGGCAGTGTCCGATCAGTGATAAGGAGGGAAAGAAACCATAAGAAAAGCATTTTTAATTTGAATGAGCAATGCAGATTTTTAATTACCACTGTACATCTGATTAGAGGAAGATCCTCTTGTGGAAAAATGTCTATAGTTTCTCATGTAGCCTATAATGACAGCGTGACTGTCAATGAGCTTGAAAGCTAAAGTGGACTTTTTGCTCACTGAAAAGACAATGGCTCAAATTTTTATTTGTAGAAATCTTTGAGACAGTATATGTCATGTAAATGAGCATGCATGTCAAGCTTTCCTATCCACTGAAAGATGATTCATACTTGTAGATATTAAAAATACTGGATTTCTCTATCCCGACTTCTGGGATACATTTGGGCCCCAGATGCACTTTTGTAATTTACACATTAGTAGACCTACAGGGATGTCCTTCCAAGACATTGTTACAAACTGTCACCCATTCAACATCCCCAAATTTCAGCTAGTTACCACTTACCATTTTCCTTCTGGAAACAAAAAACAACTGGGATCCAAATATACCCCAGAAATGCATTGGCGCCTGGTGCTGATTACTCTGGGGGAAAGAACTAATTGATGAAGAGATATGCCAAAAGATATAGGTTGGTGGTTTTTGTCTCAAGATGCTTTGGTGTTATCAAGTACACTTGTGCTGACCACACAGAAAAAAAAGATATCTGGGGGACAAAGGTACTCTATCCATCCATTGGAAATCTCATTGAGGTACAAATATACCCCAAAGACAGCCATTGTGATTTTCCCCCAGTCTGGATGAAGTTAAGGAAAACCATCTTGTTCCAACACACACTTACCTGGAAGTAAGTCCCATTGAACCCAACATAGCTTACTTCTGAGTAGACATGTATTGGATTGCAGCCTTACTTAGATAGTCTAAACTGGATCTAGTACACACACATCAATTTTACAATTTATATAATGTATTATGTTAAGGGAAGTGAGAACAATCTGATTCGGTCTTGAACATTTCCACTTACTATAATTCCTACAGAGCTTGATTTGGCCCCTGAAACAGGAGTCAGCTTTAGCCAGAAATGGAACTAAATATTACTGATTCTTACCCTTTTCCCAGAATTGGTAGTAGGTTTTCTTTGAAGTTAATAACTGGTGACTCATTTGAAATTTTCTGTGGCTAGAGTTAGCGCTAGCCTGACACTAAGTTCTTGCTTTATTCCCTGTTGACAAGAATATAATGGTCAGCAATAACAACAATACTGAAGCAATATTGCATCTTCCAGGGCAAGCAGAACTTCTGTAGGGAGCTCCCAGAGCTAAACCAGCACATTTTCAAATACGTTTTAAGAGCCATAGGTTTATAGCTTCATTCTCTTTGTAGAGATTAGCCGTTTTTATAAATGCTCTTTCTGTTAAAAAAAAAAAAGTCTTAAACATGGCTTCACTGGGAACAGCAATTCCTCTTGAATGAAAGTCACAATCTACCGATAAGTTGCCCAACTTAAGCCACATTGAAGTCAACAGGAGTTGGTAAAAAAAGCACAATGTTTTTATGCTTTTTGCATTAGGATCTTCTCTTTGTACTCAACAGAACTACTGAAGAAGTTCCAGGATGGTAGCTGTGTTAGTCTGTTGCAGCAAAAGAAACACACAAAAAAAATCTGTCATCTTAAAAAACTAGCACATTTTTTTTCTGGCATAAGCTTTCATAGCCTAGTGGACTCTAGTCCACGAAAGCTTACATCATAAAAAAAATGTTAGTGTTTAAGGAGCCCAAGGGCACTTTGTTGTTTATACTTTGATGAAGGTTGATCTTCAGGGTTAGATTGTGATGTACAGATAAATGTTCTGACGCCTGATCCTAAAAGCTATTATTCTGGCACTCATAGAATCAGAGAAGCATCCCAATGGAAATATACAACTGGTGCCTGCACATGGATACTGAAAGCTCCATATCATTTGGAAGCAGCAGCTGCCATCAGTTTATAACTGTAGTGCAAGAATGTTGAATGCACATGTCGGGGAGGGGCCAAGTGAACTGCCTATCAACAGCCTCTCCCCCAAGGTGACCGCTGATGGGAATGAAGGGGTTGAACTGCCAGTCCATCCCATTGTGCCAGTTGTTTCATCACTGAACCTGCCTCCTGTTGCTGGAAGTAGAGCCAGGAGATTATCCAGCTGAGTTGTCCCCAGCTCTGTAACCATGGATGCACTGTTGGCTGCACAGGTGTGAACAGACTGAGCCTATTAACCAACCTATACATAGGAGTGCCTACTTGCTTGCCTAGTCCTGAGCCAAGAGGCAAGTCCTGTGCGAGTCGTCATGCCAGCAACGTCCTTTATTAGGGGACCTAGGAGGCATGTCAAGTGTTGCAACAATGTCTTTGCTTGTGAAGCCATGACAAGTAGTGCCTTGTATGGATCTTAATCCTGTGTGCACCATACTCTGATCTATGTTCCAATCCTGTCCTAACCTGTGCATTAAAGCCACTGGCAATAATTGAGCCAAGAGTCCTGAATCTGAATCTGTCAGTGGGTGCCAGAACAATTTCTCCCCTTTGCCGCCGCCCCGGCCACTGCCGCTGCTTCTGATGGAGTAAGTGCACTAGGAGGGAGAAGCTGTTTCCATTGAAAGGAAAACAACTTCCCCTCCCTGAGCAGGGCATGGTCTTACTGCCCATCAGCTGGTGGACGGTGGGGAGCACATCTTGTTCTAGCAAAGAAGCAACTGGAGTCTACTTTAAGCTCCTGATTGTACTTTTGAAGCCCTGTCCTTACCCACCCCACACCTGAAACCATGTATGCTGTCAGGTGTAGGGTGGGTGGGTGTAGCTTCCCCAAAATAGCCTCATGGGCCAAATGGGGAGACTGGGGGGCACATTTGGTCCATGGGCTGGAGGTTCCCCAACCTGATACATGGTATCTAGGTAATCCAACATCTAGTGGAGATACATTGGCAATGAAAATTATGCACATCCAAATAACATATAAAATGCATTATATTAGGAGACATTGCAAAAATGTGTGCATTGTCAAAACTGCATACAAAACGGTGTTTATTAGGAGAAATTTGCACTAAAATGCTGAAGAATTTTCAAGAAGACTTTAAAAAATTGCAAATTCCTTTAATAACATGGAGAACTGAATTTCAGATTAGAAAAAAGAGAAACTGAGAGAACTGAAATTGACAGATCTTTTCATCCCTACCCCAGAGAAATACAAGCTTCTACCTGTGAAAACTATGGTACAACCCAGGTAGAAAATCACACTGTTTAATATCATGCACATGCAATCCCATAAATGCATAGCTAATCACTATTTCAATTCCCACAATGACAAATGAATTGCAAATAAGAAAACCTGATTATTAGCAGGATTTCCAACAGAAATCATATAAGGACCTGTGACTGCTCAAGTCAGGTTTATTGAAAGTTCAAGGCAGAACAGACCTGTTGCTTCTTTATGACTTTCCTAATTCTTATAATTCTTAGAATATCTTTCCTAACATATACTGACTAATAGGCAAAAAACCTTGTGGTTTAAGAACGTACCCATAGCCCACAGATATTTCTATCAAACATTAAAAAGCAGGGAAATTGGGCAGCTATAGTGAATGCACCAGGGGAGCAGGAGGCCTGACCTCCTCTCTGAGATATTGGACTGCCCTACAAATTTGTCAAAATGCAAACACCATTTGGGTTGGTCTTTCACAGTCCAATCCACTGTTTGTGTAGCTTGGAAGAATTTGGTAACATGTGCCTCTGAGCATATGAGCAAATATCTGTTGGCTATAGGTATGTTCTTAAAGCGCAAGGTTTTTTGCCTATTAGTGAATATTTACCTCTTCAAGGTTCATGTTAATCTACAGGCTGGTTTTTTTCAGGAAAAACCCTCAAGTAATTATATGGTGATTGTGATGATGAAAAATCCACTCTCAGTAAGGGAAAGCCTTGAGTGAGCAGACTTTGGGGGGCTCTTCCAGATGAGGCTTTTCTTGTGCACTTGTTGTGCCTCATTCACTGAATTTTTCAGAGGGTCCTATTCCTGGACATCTCTGAGTCCGCTTAAAAGCTTGGTGGGTAGTCAGGGATTTGGGACACTTCTTGGAACAACTTCTCAGCCCCCATGCAGCCTTGGAATTCTTGTTACTGATCTTGGACTTGTGAACTCTGGCCCTTACGTCTAGACTGGATTTATCCCTGTTAACTCTTCACCTTGTAAGAGCTTCTGGACTGTATCTGGCCTTTCCATGCCTCTAAGTCTGTACTGTTAATCTGATTTAATAAAGTAACACTTCCTTACTTATTGTAAGTTTACCTGCTGTTGTGTTTGGGCAGGAGACAGGATAGTAATTACTAAGGGAGGCTGAGAAATCTCCTGCATGCCTTCCCTCAGCTGCTGAATTTGAATGTAAAATACACTTGCATATTTTAAACCCACAGGAAGACTCCAAACACTGTAGATTTTATCCAATGAAGTGGGGGAAAAGGCCCTGATTCTTCTGTGTCTCCTCGCCTTACATCAGCCTTGAACTGACCTCTGGTTGTTGAAAACAAACAAATTTTTTTAAATGAGTTCCCATGTTATCTTGACATAATTGCTCGTGTAAACAAAATCTCTATGTACATTTCTAAACATTTAACAAATAGATGCTTCCTTCTACTTTCTTCTGGTGCACAGACGGCAGTGCTCTGTATAGAGGGCAATTACAAATTTCCCATAAAATTATATTTTATTGAAATCATGGGCATATCTTTTAAGCACTGAGGCTATTCAGCATTCATATTGTTTAATACAACATTACAGTATTCTTTTGGGATGCCACAAAGTTTTCATTATGCAGTAATACAGTAAATATCTCAGAGAGAGTGTTATCTCTCAGTGGGCACCTTTGTTATTTAGCAGCAATTTTTAAAAGGAAAAAAACATTTTTAAGCTTATGTAGCATTTAATGGAAGTGATTTTAGGACTATAATACAATTCCTTTACATACATGCTTGCAATTTCTGATCATATTAACATAATTTTAATGCTTCTGTTAATCTTAAATTAATGGGCCATTCATATGTTTTAATGTGATGCAAGATTTATATATAAACTTAACATGAAATATGATTTTGGTTGATTCTGTGGTAGTCTACACTAAAAAAAATCAGTGTTGAAGTAGGACCCATTTATTCAGTTAATCAGTGTAGACAATTTATCCTGATAAACATGGACACTTTAAAAGGCATTATATAGTTATAGACCATGGTACTGTTAGAATTCAGAATATCCATATGGAACATCTGAGTTATACCTTAATAAGCTTTCAAAAAGTGTTTTCTTTTGTGTCTGGGGGGGTATACATTAATTGTTGCATGTGTGCGCACACCATCATCTCTTGCAATGGATGTGAAGTGGTGAGTGTGCATTTCTGCCACCTGAAATTAAAAAAAGAAATATTGCTGCAGAAAGCATCACAATAAACTTAATGTGATACAGTTTTAAGATGCAGTTTACTGGAAGATGTAGGAGAGAGGTGTATTTTTTAAAAAAGAAATTTATCACAGTACATGCTTTCTTGTGCTGTTTTTGTCCTTTATTGTTTCAATTAATTTTATTTATACTTATATACGTTTTAGCAAATTGATGTAATATGCTGCTCATGAGAAACATAAAACGGCCTAGACATTAAGACATAATTTTATCTATATATTTTGCTCATGAGCAAAACCTATATGAGATGATGAACATTTACATATTTTATCTCCTTATGTAATTAGAGAATTTATGCAGTAAAATATGCTTACATACTTGCCTGCTCACTGGATCTGAGGGGGAATTGCTGCTGGAACAAAAAAACCAGTATTAATCAACAATATAAATTCTGACTTTGAAAATTAGCTCCCTTGTTGGAAACCAAGCAAAATAATTAGTTCATATTACTAGAGAAAACTCAGTTATGTGTGGTTCTTATAACTATTAATAGGATGTTCTAATGTTTCTGTATTTGCAAAGACATCAGCCTTAGCCAAATGTACTTGGGCGTGGTTTGAAAGCATTCAGTAGATGTATTGCTTGCTGTGCATTGGACACAGCTCTAAGGTGACATGGAAAAACAAGGTCCTAACCTTGAAAGGGCATAAATACTCTAAATTTTCTTTGATTTAAGCATAAAGGATGACATTTTCAAACACAAACCATTTAACAGCATGTAGCCCCAAGAGGACGTCCAGTGAGTGAGACATTTGGCCTCTGCAGTGTCTAACACATATGGCCCAAAGGTCAACTCCTGGCCTACTGGATACTGAAAAACCATCTAAAGCTTAGTTTCTTGGAGGCAAACTGACATGATTGGAGGCAAACAGAGCAATCCAAATGCTGGGAAGACAGCAGAGGGAGGGCTGGCGGAGCGGGTAGAAAGCTCCGCAGGATCCTCCTCCCACTCAGGAGCTGCTGCCCTGGCTAAACACTGGCTCCATTAGGAGCCACACACACAAGCTGGCCAGGAAACACAGGCTCCAACAAACAGGCCTCCCAGGGAGTAAGCACTCCTCATAGGCCACAATGGGAATTTAGGAAAATTATTTCACTGCACCAGCCTTTTGACCAGCAGAATTTGCTGGGGGAATGGGATCCGGGGGAGGGGGTCTGAATGTGAGGAGGATCTTGTGTAAGTTCCCCCATGGCTCCTCTCCACCAAGCCCCTGGAACGCCCCGTTCTTGTGTCTTCTGACAGCTCTCTGTTTGCCGGGCTGGCCGTTCCTGGCAGATTCCCGGTGGCACCAGCAGGCTCCATGGCATTCAACTCACCCAGCCCAGCAGAAAGGTGAGTTGAATTGTGCCCATAATATTTTATTTTTATTCTTAAAGCAATGATACAAAATACCAAATAATTTTATATAGTTAGGGGTCTGAAGAACATCATGTACATATAAAACTCCTAATATTTGCTCAGCTTTCTATGAGAAGTGGATCGTTCTTATAAGGCAACTTCCAATTTTATTGTGGTATCTTGAAGAATGAGAAGAGTCAATTCTCTTTACTGCTTATTGTAAACGTTTTACATGGTTATTGTCACCATACAGATCTACAACCCTCTCATGTTTTCTTCTAGCTGTATTTGTTGGGGAAGGGTGGACAGTTGAGTTTCCAGGAACAAAAGAAGCACAACCTTCTAACACATCTCCATAACACCAATAGTGACATTGAAGATCCATTGGATCCAGATTTCCCCGCCCCATGAGTGGAAATCCTCACACCAGCTGCCTGGGATCCTGGCCCATTCTCAAACCATCCCCTTCTATTTCCCACAGGAGTAGGTGAGCCAGAAAGATGATTCAGAGCCTCTGCAAAAGTGTCTGGCTAGCTGTAAATGAGGCTACTTGGGAGGAGGGGGAAAGCACCTGCACAGATTAGGACCTAGCTGAGAACCAAGAAAGGGTGGAACTTCCATGTAACCTGTCAGTATGAGCTGCTTCATTGCTGAAGCAGCACCTCTCTTTTAAGCCTAGCCCTATTGACCTGAGGAAATGGACAGAATTCTGTGACAGAGCTTGTACATGTCAAATTATACAGCCACTCTTGTGACTGCATACTATAGCCAGCATGGATTTTTCACATTCCACCATGTTAAATTGAAAATAGTCTCCATGCCATTCTGCTGCTTCCCATAAGCTCATTTCAAAACAAAATCCTACAAAACATATAGTCCTGAACTCAGAAACACTTGTTTAACAACCCTCTACTTTTTCATGACGATACACAAAACACTCAGACAGAATCCAGACTTAAAAGTCTGAAACACAAGTAAAAAAAATACAGACCCCTTTTGTACTTTTTCCTGTCAGTAATCTCATAATTTTTTGAAATTAATTAAAAATCTGACCATCTTCTGCAGTTTAAAAGTTTAAAAAGTTACCAAATTCTTCCAAGCTGCACAGAAAGTGGATTGGACTGTGAAGGACCAACCCAAATTGTGTTTGCATTTTGACAAATATGTAGGGCAGTACAGTATCTCAGAGGTCAGGTCTCCTGCTCCCCTGGTGCATTCACTATAGCTGCCCAATTTCCCCGCTTTTTAAAGTTTGATCGAAATATTTGTTGACTATATATATCTTCTTAAACTGCAAGGTGTTTTGCCCATTAGTGAATTAATTCTAAATTAAGACCATGGGAGTTTGGCAATCACTGGAAGAGAAATAGTAGCAGTTGCAGTAATGTGAGTCAGTCTGGGCATTTTTATAGCCTTGGTGTTTAACACAATTAGTGGGACAAGCTTCTGCTTTGATGCCCAGAGCCTCATTCAAACTTCATGAGATGAAAGGCTGTAGTCAACTTCCTTGTGTTTTTTTGTTTTGTTTTGTTTTGTTTTATATATGGATTACATACTTAGCATGGGAGATACTGGATTGCTGGATATTACTAACTTTAAATATTAATTCTATGCTTATGTGAATGTGTGCAGTTCCAGAAAACATACTCAACCTCTACAAGAATTGAAAAGTTTCAGCTTAAATTTTAGGCTCTGAAACACAACAATCCATTTGGTCCTGTCAACTCCCCCATTAAACCTGAATGGATAGTATTTAAGATGAGAATTGATGTATTTTTCAAAGAATGAACTTGGGTTAATTTGATTATCAAGTTAAATTCATGTCTTTTCTCATTTCTGCTCAGTATAGTATGCAGTTGCACTATTTCCATGTTGTTTCTAACAATCTTTAGGTGACTTAGCTCCAAACCTTTGTGGACCTGGGGTGAGAGAAGCAAGTAAGCTTCAAGAAATTATATAGCAGCAGACAATGCTTTCCTATTCCTACAGACATAATTAATCCTACTCTGGTTGCCTAGGAAACAAGAATCCAAAAGGGCCCTAATCTGCCACATTCTTTTTGCTCAACTGCATCTTTTCTACTGAAATGCTGCAAAGGAACTTTGAAACTGTGGGAGTTCCAAGTGGAGACTTCACATTTCACAGGTATTTGCAGGGACCTCCTCCACCCCCTGCAGTGGAGAGCTACTTTGTTGGTCTGTTGACATTTCAGGGGAATGAATAGCCTACCTTTCTCGCTGCCTGTCAAGGATTATATGTAAAAACAAAAGGAATTTGATCAGTAACAGTATTAATTTATCAGTTATCTTTCCCTTATTTTGAAAAAGATTTAAGAAATGCTTAGACAAGATTTACACACGTACTACAACGTTATCAGCTTCATAGTTTATATTTTATTCCATTTGATTTGAGTTTTATTTTTTATAAGATGGTTGTATAACAACCTAGAGAACTAGGTTAACAGGCAACTAATAAATGTAAATAATATATTAATTTGTTTGTTTATAAGGAGCATTAGAGGGAGCTGGAGACAGACTAGAGAGCTAGCCGTGATTGCTGCAGGCAGATTTTGCATACTGTGGGAGAGAAAATGGGAGCATCACTGGTTCCTGCTGATTTCTAATTGCAGAAAGCACAGCTGTGAAGAGGGGTGGATCTTGGAGGAGGATGAATGACACAAGGCACCATGGAGAGGGTGGTGAGAGGACAACTCACATTTGTGGTGAATGGTAATAGGGCAGGCCGAAAGCCAAAGAGAAGTATAAAGCAAATGAGTGTATATGGGAATACCTGACAAGGCAAAGCTATGGAAAAGGGAATAAACCTCTGACCAGAGGGATTGAGTTTCAGTTAAGTGAGCCTGAAGGCTCACAGTCCTTGTAGTGTGAATTGATTCTGAGCAAGCGGTTCAATGGAATCAGGAAGTTGTTTTGACTGTTCAGGGCTATCTTTTAAAAGCTAACTCCAGGAGTTCTATGACGACATGAGGCTCTATTCCCCTTGGGCAGTAGAGACTCACCACTAAATTCTGAGTGAATTATTGTGCTGGCTTTTTGAGAACTCCCATTGTAAACACGTAACAAGCACATTTTAATGAAATTCAATAGAATGTAGCATCAGGGGGGAAAGCACAATATAGATAAGAAGACTGTGGATTAATATGAAGAAGGACAGGAGAGGGGAGGAGCTGAAGGTTGAGACCACATGATGAACATGGTACATTGTGGAAACATAAAGGATGAGTCTCAGCAAAAGGCCCCATCTGCAACTTCTGCACATTCACCCCAAACTCTTTTTTTTTGTCTTTTGTTTTGTTTTTGTTTTGCTGCTTTTCTTTTTTTTCTTTTTTCTTTTGGGTGCCATTGGTTTTAGCTATGGGTGGGTTCGGTTTCATTTTATATTGTAGTTCTTGGGTTTTTATGTAGTTTGTATGTTGTATTTTACTTTATCTTGTACGCCGCCTAGAGTGGCCGCTTGTGCGGCCAGATAGGCGGCCTAGAAATAGAATTTATTATTATTATTATTATTATTATTAAAAAGGACTTATATTCAGTAATAAGTGGTGAGGGCAGGGCAGCGTTGTTATCATGGCTTCCGGACACAGGGTGTTGCAGCTGCTTACTGAGAGGTTGAGGTGTGGGGAGCTCAGTGCAGTGTGGGTGTGGTGGTAGGAGTGACAAATAGGCTCTGCCACCATGCCAGTGGCTCACCCTATCTCCTCTCAGTACACAGCAGCAACCCTTGGCATCCAGAAGCCAGATATGCAGCACCTTGCCTTCACTGCCCCACCGATGGCTACTGCTTATATTTATACATTTTTTTTAAAAAAGGTATCTTTCTGATACTGCAGCTCTAATTGCTTGTGGTTCAATGTCCGCATCTCTACTCCATATAAAATAAATCTAGAAACATAACTACAGGTAGAAAAGCCCTTAAACACAGCCACATATAATTCTGGCCTGCTTCCAGCTCACTGTTCTGCCATACTGAACTAGTCAGTCACTTCGTGAAACGTGTGTGTGTGAAAAAGCCTTTTAAAAAGGAGATAGAGTTTGCTGGCTGCTACTTGTGCTTTCATCATTGTGACATCTGTAGGAAGGGGAGGAGAGTATAGAATAGAATAGTATAGAATAGAATAGAGAGTATAGAATAGAAGTGTATAAAATTATGCATGGCATTGAGAAAGTGGATAGAGAAAAGTTCTTCTCCCTCTCTCATAATACTAGAACTCGTGGACATTCAAAGAAGCTGAATGTTGGAAGATTCAGGACAGACAAAAGGAAGTACTTCTTTACTCAGCGCATAGTTAAACTATGGAATTTGCTCCCACAAGATGCAGTAATGGCCACCAGCTTGGATGGCTTTAAAAGAAGATTAGACAAATTCATGGAGGACAGGGCTATCAATGGCTACTAGACATGATGGCTGTGCTCTGCCACCCTAGTCAGAGGCAGCATGCTTCTGAAACCCAGTTGCCGGAAGCCTCAGGAGGGGAGAGTGTTCTTGCACTCGGGTCCTGCTTGCGGGCTTCCCCCAGGCACCTGGTTGGCCACTGTGAGGATGCTGGACTAGATGGGCCACTGGCCTGATCCAGCAGGCTCTTCTTATGTTCTTATGTTCTTAAAAGTCAGGCTAGTTGAAATAATTCCTGTCAGATGCATCTGACAGAAGATGTATGTTGGCACCAAAACAGCTGCAAGATGAAATGAAGGGACCTCTAGTTATGGTTTAACTTTGGTTTTAAAAAGTCAAGGATGGCAAATTGTATTAAAGAGATAAGGAAATACTGTTAACACTAGCCATAAATAAGGAGTAACAATTTTACCTAGTTATTAATCAGTCTCCCGAAAAACATTGGTATATACAATTTGGTATCTCATGTGTGGGACAGTTAATGCGATTAAATGGGATTTATTGATATTTATGGCCTGCCATATCTTATGATTTTGACAAAGGCATGAAGGGGAGGAGAACACAATTTATGAACAATAAAACCTCTCTACCTGAGTGGTCCTGGCAGCTTGATGAAATGTTGCCTTCAATACACATATACAGAAAATAAAAGGCATCTGGGAAACCCAGTTTCTGCTTATTTATTTTAGGATCTAAATACTCCTGGTCTGCCTTCAGTTCTTCCTCCACCAGCATAACGAGTAGCGTGTATTGAGGATATGTTTAGTGTTATCACTTTTAGTTATTATCATTATATTTACAATAATATTTATTTATTTACTATGTAAGTTGACTTGAGACTAAGGCAATGCATAAATAAAGTAACAATAATGATGTTGCCTCTTTTATTTATTTATTTATTTATTATTTGATTTATAGCCCGCCCTTCCTCCCAGCAGGAGCCCAGGGTGGCAAACAGAAGCGCTAAAAACACTTTAAAACATCATAAAAACAGACCTTAAAATACATTAAAACAAAACAAGGTTAAAAACATTTTTTTAAAAAAGCTTTAAAAACATCTTTTAAAAAAAGAGTTAAAAACATTATTAAAAAATACTTTGTTTTCCCACAACTAATAAAATGTATTGTAGTCTATGAAAACTTATGCCAAATAGATTTATCTTCAAGGTGCTACAGGACTCTGTTGCTTTTGCTGCAAGAGATTAAGACAGTTGCCTCCTATGGAAGCTAATATAATGGTGTATTTTTCACAATCTCCCCTGTTTACCTTTAAGCTTCTATATGCATCTATAAAGGCAGGAATGTTTAAAACATCTAAAAACAATGTAATACATCTTAATTGCTGTAAACTGTCCAGAGAGCTTCAGCTGTGGGGTGGTATATAAATGTAATAAATAAATAAATAAAATCTGTCATTCAGCACATTTAGCATGTTTTACTATATTTTATTTTTCATTAACTTTAGAGTAAGTGATGTATTATTTCTAATATATATATATATATATTAATTTTTTATAAATAAATTTATACATAATAGAAATACAAATTATTCACTATGTACGTCCATAGCAGGGGGAGGGGGGCAACACAAATACTATTCAATATTTAACAGTTCATCAAATAAACACATAAATTCTTATCAGTTCCCGGGGAAATACCACTCTGTCAGTTCCTGAGTGAGTGATACATTATTTATTTTATTTATTTATTATTTGATTTATATCCTGCCCTTCCTCCCAGCAGGAGCCAGGGCGGCAAACAAAAGCACTAAAAACACTTTGAAACATCACAAAAAAGGGGGAAACCAGATAGGTATACAAGTTCCAACCAATCAAGATCCCATCCACCTCCACACTCCTCCCAATCAAAGTTCCAGAAGGGAGCGAAGAAGGGGCAGTCCTCCTGAAGCCAAGACGTCAGCTCCCCAAGGGGATCCCCAAGGGGATGCCTAATCAACTTCAAGGTGGTATGGACTGCCACAAGATCCGATCGTTGGGTTCTGGCAGCAATTTCCTCAGGCTACTCCTTGGAATTTTCGAGGCATCCAAGAGAGAAATTTGTCAGAACCCCGAAGTCGACCAAGCCGGACAAACACAGGTCATTCCTCATGGTCATACAGCATCTCCTGGACATCAGTGCAAGGGAATCAGTACTAGGTCAGGAACGGACCTGGGTAGTTTACTCAATTTTCTTTCTCATCCCAAAAAAGAATGGAAAGGTATGGGCTATTTTAGACCTCAAAAGACTCAACCGGAGGATGTTCTACATGAAATTCAAAATGGAAACTTTGAAATCCATCTCAGAGGCCATCAATCATGGTGATTGGATGGCATCCATAGATCTGACTGAGGCATACCTCCACGTTCAAATCTGATGGGAGCACAGGAAGTTCCTTCATTTCTGTTACGCCAACAAACACTACCAATACAGGGCTCTTCCTTTTGGTCTGACTTCAACCCCCAGGGTATTCACCAAGGTCCTGGTGGCACTGGTGGCTCATCTGAGGACCCTGGGGGTGCAGGTTCACCTGTATCTCAATGACATTCTTGTCAGGGCCCAATCAAGGGACCAGTGCCGAAGAGATGTTCAGACCACCCTGTCCTGTCTTACCAGCCATGGCTTTGTGGTGAACTTCGAAAAGAGCACCCTGGAGCCCACACAGAGCATCATGCATCTAGGGATGCAGATAGACTTGGCCCAATTCAACATGAGGCTCACTCAGGAGCATGTGGCCAAGGTCCAGGAGCTCACAACAAAGGTGATCTCATATGGGGCGGTAGAACTGATGGACCTGGCAAAACTCCGGGGACTGCTGGTCTCCTGCCAGCATCTGGTGAGCTGGGCCTATTTTCATTCCTGACCCCTCCTTCAAGTGCTCCTACCCTTCCAGGATCAAATTACTCAATCCTGCAAGATGCTGGTCCCAATCAGCTTGTCACTGCACAAAGAGCTGAGGTGGTGGATGTCTCCCCAGAGACTGCTGAGGGGAGTGAGCCTGGAGATGCCGACAAGGAAGGTTCTCACAATGGATCCCAGTTTACACAGTTGGGGGACTCATCTGAAGTCTCATGTAGCACAAGGAGTGCGGACAGCCAGGGAACTGAACCAGAACATCAATTGGCTGAAGCTCCGAGCAGTGAGACTGGCACTGCTGAACCTTACACAGTATATCACAGGAGCCCAAGTCCTTGTGTGGACCGAAAATGTGGCAACCAAGGCATATATCAACCATCGGGGGGAATGAAGTCAATGGTCCTTGCAAAGGAAGTCTGCCTTCTTCTCCAATGGGTGGAGTGTCATCTCGGGTCGCTAATCACAGAGCATGTAGCAGGAATAAAAATGTGACTGCAGATTGGCTGAGCAGGACATCGCTACTGGAGAAGTGGCAACTTCACTCCCAAGTATTCCACCAGATCATCAGGCACTTTGGGGTCCCAGAGGTGGATCTTTTTGCGACACACCAGAATTCCCAACTCAAAAGGTTCTTCACACGCTTTCAGCATCTGGAGGCAGAAGGATGGGATGCTCTGATGGCAGATTGGCCAGGGGCGTGTGTTACTTTACACCTTTCCCCCCTTTCTTCTTATGTTACAGACTGTCATTCACATCTGACAGTTGCAGGCCAAGGTTATCTTAGTAGCTCCTTATTGGCAGAGGAGACCCTGGCTTTTGGAGCTTCTACACCTGTCTGTTCAGGAACCATGGTGTCTTCCTTTCAGATTGGACTTGCTGAGGCAGAGGCCAGTTCTTCATCCACACCCAGAGCTCTTCTGCTTGACTGTGTGGAGGCTGAGTGGGGCTGGCTAGAGGAGTTGGAGTTCTCTGGGGAAGTTCTAGATACTCTACTGGCCTCTAGGAATGTTTCCATATATAGGACTTACGGTTCTGCATGGAAAGCATTCGTGGAGTGGTGTTAGATCAACGAGAGGGACTCGGCCTCCAGGAAGGTAGTGGATGTACTGGGCTTCTTGCAGGCATGGTTAGAAAAAAGGCTCAGCTCTAATACCCTGAAATGGCAGGCAGCTGCCACTGGCAGTATCTTGGGTTGCAAGGGGGATCCTTCTTTATCCACACATCCCTTGTGTCAGCACTTCCTTTGGGTTCTGGGGCAGTGGACTCCTCCAGTGATTCATAGGTTTCCTACATGGAACCTGAACTGGGTTCTTTCCATCTTGATGGGGCACTCTTCTGAGCTGATGGCTACATGCAGTGAGAAGTTCCTGACACTCAAGACAGTTTTTCTCATGGCTATCACATCAACACGTAGGGTGTCAGAGCTGGGGGCACTTTCGTCTGATCCACAGCTGTGTATTTTTCACCAGGACAAGGTAGTCCTGCGGCCAGAACCATCTTTTATTCCTAAGATTAACTCCATATTTCACAGGGCGCAAGAGGTAGTTCTCTCCTCATTCTGTCCAAATCCAACTTCTTCCGAGGAATGGGACTGGCATTCCCTGGATGTGTGCAGAGCTCTCCGTTTCTACCTAGACAGGGTGTCTGGGTTCAGGGAAACCAAGCTCTGTTTGTTTCCTTTGGTGGGATGACCAGGGGAAGGAAGGTTTCCTCTTAATTTCAAGATGGCTCAAGGAGTCCATTGCTCACGCCTACCAGACACTGGAGAAATCACCACCAGGGGAACTTACCGCCCATTCATTGAGTGGGGCTTCCACTTCTGCTGCCTTTAAGGTGAGTTTCCCCATTGAGAACATATGTTCTTCAAAAACTACAAAATCAATTCCTGGGCTTTGGTGGATGCAGCCTTTGGGAGAAGGGTGTTTCAAAGGGTAGTTCACATATGACTTGTTGGCACCCGGAATTCTGCCCAGGAGGTCATTGGGCTCTGGTACACGCTGAGAAGCTAAATGCCCTTCAGGAACCACTGGGAAATAAATGGAAATTCTTACAGTGAATTTCTCTTCCCAGGGGTTCCTGGAGGGCATTCTCCCACCTCTTCATTCTGGTGCCATTGGTCTACTCATGCTGGATCCTAGCAGCTTCTGCCGGTGCCCTACATGTAAGGGAGGTAGTTAGGGCCTCTCTGGGGATTTCACAGCATTTTCTACTCTGTCTCTTATTAATGTTCTGTTACTTTCTCTGCCTGGTTCCCTGGCATTTTTTATGAGAGCATCCAGTGTCCTCGGTCCAACGAATTCAGGGTATATGGCGGACTGCTCCCTTGTTATGAATCTGCCTGTGCAGAGTTTTTTCCTATGGGGGTCAAGGGGCTGACCTTGCTCTTCCAGTTGATCTGGAGGATGGGATAGCTCCTCCCCCTGGGTGAGGTAATTAGAAGACTGGACCCCACCTGTTGCACCAGTGGGAGGTGCCATCCTGAGAAACTGGATGCCCTCCCGGAACCCCTGGGAAGAGAAATTCACGGTCAGAAATGGACCATTGGTCTCACCTGAAGGGTGATTTTCATATGAGGATGGACATCACTGCGGGTATTGGTTCTACCTATCGTGCGAAGGCAAGAATGTTTTTTGAAGTCAAGACTAGGGGCGTCAAGCCCCTCCCACTCTCCAGTTCATTCGCAGCGAGTTCTATAGAGAAAAATCTAAATACAAGAACAGGGCCAACAGGCCTGCCAGCAGGAAAATAACAGGCATAATAACATGACTCAACATAGCGATATAACAGAACTAGCAGTCTTGACTTCACTAGTAACTTTAAATACAATAGCGTAACAGTAATATATAACATCTTAGTAAAATATCTATACATCCTCCAACTGGGAGGGTCGTGATGTCCGTCCTCATATGAAAATCACCCTTCAGGTGAGACCAATGGTCCATTTTCCATATGAGGCCGGCCATCACTGCGGGATGTACCAAAGCAGCCCATAATAGGGAGGGACCACCCACATGCTAATCGACATTAAGAACCTGTTGCAACACTTGTCTGCCAAAAGAGGCATCGGCAGAGGCATAACGATCTATTTTATAATGCCTTATAAACGAGTGTGGAGTAGACCAAACAGCAGCCCTGCAAATATCAGCAACAGGAGCATTAGTAGCAAAAGCAGCTGAAGTGGCAGCTGACCTAGTAGAATGAGCTGTTATACTAGCTGGAACTGGCAACTTAAGGGACTCATATGCTAAGGTAATACATGCCCTTAACCAACGGGATAAGGTAGAATTGGTTACTTTATGCCCCATAGACCTTGGATGGGTCCTAGACAGGTAGGTCTTGAGAGCCCTCCGAACATCCAACGAATGCCAAGCCTTCTCTAGAGGATGAGTGGGGTTCAGGCAAAACGAAGGGAGTACAATGTCCTGATTGCAATGGAAAACTGAATTGACCTTGGGACGGAAGGAAGGATCAGTTTTCAGCACAACAGAGTCCTTGTGAAAGACACAGAGATGGCAGGCAGCAGACAAAGCGCCCAGTTCCGAGACCCGTCTGGCAGAAGTGATGGCAACCAGGAACAAGACCTTGAAGGACAGTAGACGTAAAGGCACAGTCCTAAGGGGTTCAAACGGAGGGCGTTGTAAAGCTTGAAGAACCTTGGACAGACTCCATGAGGGAAAACGGTGAACTACGGCTGGTGAACGTAAAGCAGTGCCTCTGAGGAAGCGTTTAATGAACGGATGTGAGGAAATAGGGGCACCAGTGGATGACACTGAGAGAATGGACAACAGAGTGGATGCATGTCGACGTAGAGTGTTGGGTCTGAGTCCCATCAGAAAGCCACTATGGAGATATTGCAGCACCTGATGCATAGTGGCCTGGGATGGATCGCAGTGGTGAGACTGGCACCACTTGGAAAAAGCCACCCAAGTATGTTGATAAATACGGGTGGTAGATGGTCGTCTCGAGGTTAAAATAATATCAATAACCGCGTCAGACAGGCCAGCCGACCTCAAATGTCCCCATTCAAACGCCACGCTGTTAGATTGAGCCAAGTGGGGTCCTGATGCCATACCGGACCCTGGGATAGAAGATCTGGCCTGACTGGAAGAGTCCAAGGATCCATCACCGACATTGGAAGAAGATCTGAGAACCACAGTCGGCGTGGCCAATATGGTGCTATCAGAACCAAGTGTGCCCTCTCGCTCCGCACCTTCCGCAAGGTTTTGGCTAACAGCGGTATTGGAGGGAAGGCGTACAAAAGACCCTCTGGCCACGGTATTGACAGAGCATCCACTGCTTCCGCTGTTGTGTCCAGGTATTGAGCAAAGTACCTGGGAAGCTGGTAATTGCGACTGGAAGCAAACAGGTCGATTGAAAAGACGCCGAACTGACGCTGGAGATGATGGAAAATGGTCAGATGAAGTTTCCATTCGCCCGGAAAGACCTGTTGTCTGCTGAGCCAGTCTGCTGTCACATTCCAAATCCCTCTGAGATGCTGTGCTTTTAGGGATTGAAGATGTTGTTCTGCCCAGACAAAGCTGATGGAAGCTAGGTCCTGCAGAGGACGGGACCTGGTGCCCCCCTGTCTGTTCAAATGTGACTTTACACACATGTTGTCCGTTCGAATGAGGACATGGTCCAAAGGGAACAGAGACTGAAAATGAAGTAGAGCTAGGTGGACCGCCTTGAGCTCCAGCCAATTGATGCTCTGAGCCTGCTCTGCTGTGGACCAGACCCCCTGAACGTACCAGGAGTTGCAGTGTGCTCCCCAGCCCATGAGACTGGCATCCGTGGTGACAACAATCCTGCGTGGTTCTCTGAACGGAGTGCCCCTGGAGAGATGTTGGACCCTCGTCCACCAGCGGAATGAAAGGCGCAGTGCGGGGCTCAGATGAACTGTGCGATGATTGGAGTTGGCAATGTCCTGTTGAAAAGGCAACAAAGCCCACTGAAGGTGGCGAGAGTGGGCTCGAGCCCATGGCACAATATAGATGATAGAGATGAACATTCCGAGCGCCCTGGCTAGAAGCATGACGTCTGCGGTTGTTTGTTGCATCAAGGACCCCGCGATGTTTGTGATGGCAGTTATGCGATCTGGAGACAGAAACACCATCGCCTGCAGGATGTCCAACATTGCCCCTAGATGAAGTAGGCATTGGGTCGGTTGAAGATGGCTTTTGTCGAAGTTGACAAGCCAGCCGTAGGCCTGCAAAACATTGAAGGTGAGCGCTAAGTGACGATGAGCCAGCTCCTCAGAGCTTGCCCGTATTAAAATATTGTCCAGATATGGGTAGAGATGGACCCCTTGAATCCGGAGGTAAGCCACTAAGGTGAGGAGTACTTTGGTAAAAACTCGTGGAGCAGAGGAGAGGCCGAATGGCATCGCTCTATATTGAAAGTGCTGGGGGCCAAAAGCAAACCAAAGGAATTTTCTGTGGGCTATGCAAATGGGGTCATGGAGATATGCTTCCTTTAGGGCGATAGAAACCAGGAAGTCTCCTTCTTGCAGGCTTTCAGTAATGGAGTGGAGGGATTCCAGTTTGAACCTGCGGTATGTTACAAAACGGTTGACGAACTTGAGGTCCAATACCGCCCTCCATGACAAATCTCGTTTGGGCACAGCAAATAGGAGGGAGTACACCCCTTCCGACCTCTCTGTTGTCGGGACTGGCTCTATCGCCACTATGTCCAAGAGGTGATGTATAGCTGTCTGCGTGATGCTGTGCCTGGCCGGTGCCCTGGGACAAGGGGATGGATGGAATTTGTCTGGTGGGGTCACCCAAAACTCTATTGCATAGCCAGAACAAAAAAAGTCCCTGATCTAGGCGACCTTAGTCAGATGCAGCCACTGGTCTCCAAACTTAAGTAGTCTGCCACCAACAGGAAGTGCATTAGTACTGTTTGCGCTGGCGAGACCCTCCCCTATATGAGGACGATGAAGTACCTCTGCGCCCTTGGTACTGACCTCTGCCCTGGATACGTCGGTTCCAGGTTCCCCTGAAGGCGTTGGAGTCATAGGATCGGAAATCGCGGCCTCATCCTCCTGGCCGCGTTCCTCGAAAGGGCTGGTTAGTGCGAAAGGAGGGAAATCGCCTAAAAGGTCTATGATCGACGTGCTTGACAGTGGCCAAAACCGGTTTGTGAGCGTCTTTAGGATCAACCAGCACTGCCCTTAGAGCTTCCTCGCCGAAAAGTAAAGATCCGGAGTAAGGAGCCCTAGAAAGATTCACTCTGGCCGTAGAGTCAGCTTGCCAGTGGCGAAGCCAGAGGGTCCGTCGAGCAACTATCTGAGCCGTTATGGCTCGTGCCCCCAGTTGAGTAGCATCCAAAGTGGCATCAGCTACAAACGCCGCTGTCTTGTGCAACTTTATCAGTGACCTTCTGAGAGAGACAGGATCAGGGTTAGGGTCCTCTAGAAGATCATCCAGCCACATCATTGCTGCTCTGGAGAAGACAGAAGCTGATGCGGAGGCACGCATGGAGAAAGCAGTGGCCTCATGATTTTTGCGGAGAGCGAAATCCAATCTTCTCTCAGTAGCATCCTTTAGTTGGGATTCTCCTTCCCTAGGCAAAAGAGATTGTGAAACTAGGCTAGCGATCAGTTCGTCTATGCCGGGGACGGCTAGCTTGGTGGCAAAGTCAGGAGCTAGGGAGTAAAGTTTGTCAGCCAGGTTCTTAAAGCGGCGCGTTTGGAATGGATGAGACCATTCTTCGGTGGCCAGTTTGGCAATGGGATCCGGCACCGGGATGTAGTGCTCAGTTGGTGCAGGGGATTTGAGAACCCTGGCCCCTTTAATAGCTGGAGCGGTAGTTGTTGGAGGCGCAGCTTGGAGACCAAGGACGTTAACTACCCTGCGCGCTAGAGGCTGATACTCGGAGGCATTAAACAAGTGACACGATGTATCCTCCTCATGTTCCGAATAGTCACTCCAGTCGTCTCCTTCAGGGTGATCAGCAAAGGTTGACTCCTCCCCATACGAGGCTTCCTCAATACATCTGCCTCTAGCTACGTCAAAGGGATTTGGGGAGCAGGAAGGGTTTGCCTCGTGACACACACGTTGGTCCATAGTGCGTTGAGGTATGGCGGGAACTTGTGGTGGGGACTGCATTTGAGTGAAATATGACAGCATGCCCTGAAGTTGTGAGAGAAAATCATGGGACAGCTGCAGTCCTGTTGAAGCCGATGTTTGTGCCTGAGTAGGTGGCTCCGTGGGTTGAGCCGGAGGATAAGCCCTGGGCGGCAACATGGAAGGAGGCTGGCTAAGTGTTAGCTGAGTAGGAAAACCAGCAAAGTCCTCCTCGTCAGAGGAATCAGCAGGGGAATGAAATATATCCGTTAGCTGTTCCTGAGCTGCTGTGGTGGGGGTCGGCCCAGAGGCATAGCGTGGACGCTTGGGTTTGCTGTGGCTGGAAAGATGTTTAGTCTTAGTCAGTGCTTTGGCATGCTTAGTCTTAGTTGCCTTAGATGGTTGTGGCTTGGCTGTCTGAGACATGTCTGGCTGTTCCGCCATCTTATATTCACTATGGGTGCAGTACACGGCCACAGCGGGGGCAGAATGTAGAGACCCGAACAGACACAGTACACGACCACAGAGGGGGTAGAATGCACTGGCAGATGGCTAAGTACACGGCCACAGAGGGGGCAGAATGCACTATGGGATCAGCGTCAATATAATGCAGACTAGATTTCAGGCTTGGTACACGGCCACAGAGGGGGCAGAATGTACAGTATAGACTTCAGGCTTGGTACACGGCCACAGAGGGAGCAGAATGTACAGTATAGACTTCAGGCTTGGTACACGGCCACAGAGGGGGCAGAATGTACGATTCAACAGCTTGTGCACAGCATCACAGTCTTAGCACACGGCCACAGATGGGGCAGAATGTACAGGTCAACAAGTTGTGCACCTAGCGCCAGAGCCAGCAAGGTTCAAAAGTCTAAAGCACAGTCACAGCGATAATGAGGCAGCCACCGAAGTACAGGTGCTAGCTGTCAGCTAGTTGTCAGAAGCCGCAGCAGTAGTCGTGTGATAGAGGAGTCCAAAGAGCTAAGGAGTCCTATCTTACACGTACGTACAGGGAGCCCTTGTCAGCTAAGCCCCCTTTATTCAGTATAGGGTAGACTAAATATAAAGGACGGGAAAGGGAGACAGACAAAATGGCGCCCGCAAAAAAGAGCGGGAAAACAATGCAATCAAAAATGGCGGCTACGGAGAAGGAGCAACGGCGGGCACTGAGGGGCAGCAAAAATGGACTGCCAGTAACGGCTGCCAAAGTGTGCTACAGCTGCGAGGGAGAGAATCGCGGCTGTAAAAGCCAGGCAGGTGAGACTCAGGAGGGGAGGCAGAACGGCCGGGGAAGGACCGTAGCAGCTGAGAGAGAGTAGGGAAACAAGCCAAAGCCGCTGACAGAGAGACCGTCGTGGCGCGCTTTAAGCTGCGGCGGCAAGTCAGTAGTCAGAGCAGTTCAGGGGAAAGGAGATCTGCAGCCGCAGTCTCCCGGCCGAAAAGGAACCGCGATGAGAAAAGCCGCGGCTGTACGAGGCAGGCGGCAACCCAGACGGCCAGGCACTAAAACAAAGAGCGCCGCAAGGGCTGGCTCCTTTGAGACAGGCAGGGAGCTGCTGCCGCAAGCTCCCGCCTGGGGAGAACAAAAGAATCGCAGCCACGGTCTCTAGCAGAGCCGTGGGCGAAAACCTGGGTAAATGAAATTGATCCGGACAAAGGAGAGCGCGGGGAGCTGCAGCCGCAAGCTCCCGCCTGAGAAAAACAAAAGAACCGCAGCCGCGGTCTTTAACAGGGTCTTTGGGCTAAAACCTGGGAAAATTAAATTGGATTCTCCAGAAATATGAAAAAGACAGTGTTAAACACGAGACAGAGGGAAGGAAGGAACGTGGGAGACACACACACAGCCAACCTCCACACCCTGGCTGACAAATACAGCAACGAAACACACAGAGACTTAGCTAAAACTACGCTATCTGTATATCAATCTTGTTCGTACAAAGGCAAGAATGAACTGGGGAGTGGGAGGGGCTTGACGCCCCCAGTCTTGACTTCAAAAAACATTCTTGCCTTCGCACGGTAGGTGGAACCAATACCCGCAGTGATGGCCGGCCTCATATGGAAAATTTATTCTCCTAGTCTTTTCATTCTAATAATATTTGAATGCATTTTAGATCTGGGCACTAACTCATTTCTTGCCATTTGCTGGTTTTTACATTGATTTTATGCTGGCCTATTTTTCTGCTGTGGGTTTTTGTTTTATGGTGGGTTTGGAGTTTATATGTAAGTTATATTGGGATTGTTTCATTAAATTGTATTTGTGCGTTCCTACAGCAAGGCAGGGAGGTAAAAATGGAGGGTATCACTGAAGCAGCAGCAAAAGAAAAAATGTAGATGGGAGGGAGAGAGCCCACTGCTCCCACCACCATCACCATGAAGAGGAGGAGGGGTGACAGAGGTAGGTGGAGATGAAGGGGGGGAACCCATCCATTGTGATTTGCTTTGGGCCCTGCACCCCACTAGGGATGGCTTTAATTTTGCTGCTCAGGCAGCAAAGTCTTAAGCCAGCCCTAATTTCTAGTTTGTTTTAATATATTGTAAAGTCTTAAAAAGATGTTTAAGAGTGTGTTTAGTGTTTTTGTTTGCTGCCCTGGGCTTCTACTGGGAGGAAGGGCAGGATATAATAATAATAATAATAATAATAATAATAATAATAATAATAATAATAATAATAATAATAATTTATTATCATTAGTTTAAAGAGCACCTCTGACATTCTCACCATAGTGGTGGACCAGTTATGTTGTGCCTTGGAAGTCTTATCAACCCAGTTTGCACATACGGCATCATGGGGCTAGGCAATGCTCAAATTATGGGGGTTCTGCCACTTCTGGGATGGTTCCATTAGCTGTAGTTTTGGAAGGCTAAATAAAACTTATTTGGCTAAAATTGGTGGAATAAGGGGGGGTAGGAACAAAAGTATTCCATTTTTTACCGATGGAAGCAGTTCTTGAAAATACCTTGTAAAGTAAAATAAAATTTTAGCAAATTTTAAAAAACTACAAAAAATGTTGTTATGTAAAAGTTGCACAAAGCTAAGATTCTTTGTTTCATACTCCAGTGGCCAAGTGCATAATTTTATAATGTTTGGAGCCAGAATGATAGATATAAATGAAGACAAGGCTGCAATATCAGATTACTGTAGAACTAGTTGTGTCACCAGGTGCAGCTTTTTTTATATAATAAATGGGAACCTGGTCTTTGTGTCTGGTCATCCAAATGGAACTGTATCCTGGGCAATTTAACTCTTGATACCTCTGCAGTCTGCACCAGTCAGCCAGGAAGCAGAAGAAGAAACAAGACATTTTACACTCAATCTTCAAAGTTGCTTAAAGGAACAGGAAAGGAATATGGCTGTAAAATAATGCTTTATTCACTCTTGGTTAATTCCCACTGAAAATAGTGGTGGTGTTTTTGTTCTTCCTGAACAAAATTATGTGGAAATTATTTTGAGAATTATGGTGTTGTGTCATTGAAATGTTTGGTATCCCCGTGGATTCTTTCTACTGAGTTTCACATTTAATTTTTTCAATGAAGTGTTTTATTGCAGAGTCAGTAAGTACTACCCTAACAAGGCATTTCTACCTGTAAACAGACATAGGAATAAAATGTATTAGTGGAGGCATATTAGCAGTGCCAGCCTCTACAAGGATTTATCAAGTTTGGTTTAGCTTTTCTCAGATTACTAGGAAACTTGTAGACCAAAAATCCACAGTGTTGTTCTGAAGTATTATGTTGTTCCCTCAGAAAACTGTGATGCTGAGGGATTTGAAACACAGCAGAAGTCTTTTGACGCAAACAGCTATGAGACTTCTTAATAAGTGTAGGCAGAAAGACAGACTGCTACATGAGAGACTTCGAGGCTGAGTCGTTATAAATACATTTTTATTTTATTTATTTTATTTATTTATTTTCATTTCTAGACCGCCCATAGCTAATAGCTCTCTGGGCAGTGTACAAAACGAGATTAAAATACAATATAGAATAAAATCAGTAACAAAGGAACACATCAAACTAAAAACATAAACATAAAGCATTAAACATTAAAATGCCTGGGAGTATAGCCAGGTCTTAACCTGGCGCCTAAAAGAAAGAACCGTAGGCGCCAGGCGTATTTCCTCCGGTAAGCTGTTCCATAATTCGGGGGCCACCACAGAAAAGGCCCTAGATCTAGTAACAGTCCTCTGGGCATCCTGGTGAGTTGGTACCCGGAGGAGGGCCTTAGATACTGAACGAAGTGAACGGGTAGGTTCATAGCGGGAGAGGCGTTCCACAAGGTATTGCGGTCCCACACCGTGTAAGGCTTTATAGGTCAACACCAGCACCTTGAATCTAGCTCAGAAACAAATAGGTAGCCAGTGCAAGCGAGCCAGGACAGGTGTTATATGCGCAGACCGATTGGTCCTCGTCAACAGCCTGGCTGCCGCATTTTGCACTAGCTGAAGTTTCTGAACAGTCTTCAAGGGCAGCCCTACGTAGAGCACGTTACAGTAATCCAGTCTAGAAGTTTTCCAAATTAACTGCATAGTGACTAGTGAGTGAGTTGATTTCTGTATCCCCTCATCAATGTCAGCAGAAGTTAGTTTCTGTGGGTACCAAATAGCTAGCCTGTATGAAACACTGCAAATATTATATAAAGGTATTTTTGTAGCCAGAACCACTGTTCTGTGGGATTTATGCTTTCACAGAGTGATTCAGTGACCTTGAAACTGCAAAAGGTTAAAATCTAAGGTTAATACAATGGCATAGCTTCATGATGACACCATACTGCATAATCCCAAAGCACTGCCATCCATTCCAGGAAAACAATAGTATCACTTTGAACTGCTGTATCTTATAGCAGTCACACCCTCAAAGGTGTCTTTGTTATTTCACAGGATCACAAGGAATTGTATTACATTTAGATAACAGAACAACAACAACGAAAAGATTTCTATACACAGATAACTCTGTTTCCCCAAACCTACATGCAACTCTGCCTATTGTGCCACAAGAAGCACACCTACTCTATTACATGATATGTTATATCCAGTGCTGTTCTTTTGTTCATGGAAGGCTTTTTGATCCAGCAGAGGCTTTCATGAATTGAAGAAGGCTATTTTTACAGTTTCTGCCTTTCTCCTGCACCACCTGCTGTGCTATTCCAACAGGTTCCCTCACATTCTGGAAGCGATTTGGAGGGGCACAGGTAGCTTCATAGGGAAGACAGAATCAGCTAAAATCACCTCTCCCCTTCTGTTCATTGAAGCTTCCACTTACTAAATCAAAGAGCCTTTTTGTCAATGGAAGGACAACATTGGTTGTAACCTTAAATGTATGTCATGCATTTACACATACATTAAAATCAAAATATTTACAACAAACAAACAAACTTCTTCAGACATTTATTTAGTGTTCCCAGATCTAGTGTCTGTACACACACATATTTTACATGTTCACAGAACTATTACTGAGATATTTATGAAATGATTGCATGCCACAGGCATTATTGTAGTGAGCATGATTACTTTAAATATACCAATCTTATATTGTTTATTTTGGGGAAGCTAGCATGAACCAAAGGCTCTAGGTCAGGTGTGGGAAACCTCTGACCCATGAGACTAAGATGGGCTGCATTCAGACATGGGGCTTACTGTGGTAGTTTAACAG
Organism: Rhineura floridana; assembly: GCF_030035675.1. Lineage (NCBI taxonomy): Eukaryota > Metazoa > Chordata > Lepidosauria > Squamata > Rhineuridae > Rhineura > Rhineura floridana. The sequence continues at coordinate 138,022,040 of NC_084481.1, read as the reverse complement.
ATTAAAATGGTAGTGCTTCTGTCCCAATTTCTAAAAATTCCTTTCACAGTGCAGTACCTCTTGCATTAAGGAACTGTGAGTTTTTTGGCTGATGTACCAATATTTCACACAACTGTCTTTCATATTGCTGCAATGAACAGCACCTTGTTTTCGTCCCTCACCTGTTATAGACATGTGCACTATAGTTCCCCCATAGTTCACTGCTTGAGTTAGTGTCTGGACACAGCTGTGTGTGTGGGAAAAGGAGAAAGGGAATGCTACTACCTGCACCTACTTCAGAATACCATACAATTTTCATCAGGCAAACGAAATTGGTGCGCATCTGAAGAATGGAAATGTATTGCATGCCGGGATGCCTGTCATATGAGCAAGCTGCAGCTTGTGCAAAGATCTTCTGGGTTCCCAAGCTTGCAAATGGGTTGTTTCTGGTATTCTTTATAATGAAAGTTAGTGCTAAACTTCCACTATATTTCACTAATTTCTAGAACTAGCCTTTATGTTGTGTCAAAGGATAAATATAATGTGCACGTTACCAGGTAAGAAATCATCAGAATAACAGAATAAAGTGCATTGTGAAAGCAGCGTAGGCCTGACACATCCCAGTTTGGCCTGTGAGACTATTTTTCCCCAATCTAACATCAAGTGTGAGGCAGGTAAGGATGAGGCTGAAAAGAAAGAGTTGGGGGCTTAAAGTGGTCTTCTACTTTTCAAGTGAGGCTTTACTCATCTTGTGCTGTTTCTTCTCCTGTAGTCTTTCAGAGTTAATTTTGACCCCACTGTCAGTTTCTTTCATCTCCAAACTGCCCAGTTTCTTTCATCCCTTCTCCTCGCTCCTTTTATGTTCACTTCTTCCTCCACAACAGGTTTCCTATCTTACTCCCATCATTACTGTTTTTTCATCTGTTTTACTGTCTGTTTTCGTTCAACACCTCCTGTGACTCTTTCCCTTCAGTGAAGGAGATCTCCTTTCTTGCTCCCCTCTGGACTTCTCCATCCTCTTGAAGCCTTTACTTCTGCCCACTTTAATATATCATCTTCTGGGGTGTTGCTGTTGCTGGCGTTGGTCCAATTCAAAAGCTACAGCGGGGCCAGTGGGCTGGGTGGGCAAGTGAGAAGGCATTGGGTGGCTATAGCACTGAGATCCACCTGAAAGTGGACTTGCAACCCATTGGAGGTCCACCATTTGATAGAAAATTAGGGCTCATCTACACAGTGGTGTAGTGTGTGTTTGCTGCTACTCACATCCCCTTTTAATTTGCATGGTTCACATGATGTTACAGGCAAACAGAAGTTATCATATGATGAGGTGCGCCTGACGCCAACACTGTTATCTTTTCGGCGCCAGGTCAAGACTTTCCTCTTCTCCCAGGCATTTTAGCATGTGTTTTAAATTGTTTTTATATTGTTTTAAATTTTAAAATATGTGTTTTAAATTGTATCTTTGTTTTAATGTTTTTGATTGCTGTAAACCGCCCAGAGAGCTTCGGCTATGGGGCGGTATACAAGTGCAATAAATAAATAAATAAATCACATCATTTCCCCCCTGTAAATCCGTACTAACTCAATCCTCTGATAATACAAAAAGGGAAGGAAAAAATGCTTTCACTCCGTATCTCTAGTGCTTGCAGACATTGTGCTCTGATGCTTTTAGGTGGGTGTGTCAATGGTTCCTCTCTCCATGCCCACTCCCTCCTCCTTCCTTCTTTCATTTCATTTCCTGGAGGCTGAATAGCAACTTCCAGCTGATCTCTCCCATTCTGCTGGCATTTTTTTGTTGCTGCAAATGGTGCCTTTATTTTCCTTTCCCCCTAACTTGTGTGCAAAATCACAACACTGCTCAAACAAAGATTTGTATTTCTAGTTGTATTGTACCAGTGAAAATACAAATAATTGAACTTCCTGGGTTGTTTTTAAAAAAAATGAAACTAACCAGTAGAACAAACTGAGCATGCTCGATTGCCAGGTAACCAGAGGGAGTGGAAATGTTAAATTAGAGGGCATGGACATTAGGAAACTGTGTGATTGATCCTTCCCCTCAGTATGAATAGAAAACACAGTGTTTGCAGCTGGCATTGAGCCCTTACTGTGAATGGTGCAAATAGAAAATGGAGTTTAAAACAGTACGAAGTAATGCTCCCATGTGGATAAGCCCTTACTGTTTCTGTCCAGAGTTAGTTAATGCTAAATAACAATGTCTATTTGTATTAGATATGGTAGAGGTTTTGAGGGCAAATTAAGCTTGTACATACACGATGCATTGTGCTTAATAGTACTTGTGGGGAAATTTTCCTATACAGCAATCACAGTGGAGGGGATATTTGGCAGGAAGCAGTTGATTAGAGCTTCCCCTGATGGAATGGGTGGTATCCAATGTTCCAGTTCTGTTAGTACAAACAGCTTCCACTTGCAGAATAGAACTTTGCTCTCCTGTGCCCTCCAGCACCCCACACACCTTCAAAATCAGTTCTGGAGGGTTTGAGGACACTCCCAAGTAGATTTTTGGGAGGTACAGGGGAGGACATGAAGGAAAAGTCCTGTTGCACAAGCATAGTTCTGCTAACAACTATTGGATACAACCCAATTATACTTCGCTTGAACTACCACAGCTTCCTCTGATTTCTTTGCATTGGTACCACACTCATTGCTCAGAGCAAAGCCAAAATAAACACATAATTCTAAGGTATGTGCAGAGTTCCAGTTGAATTGAACTTTTCAATAACAAAAGGTTCATTCTAAAACTTCCCTGCTTTTTTATGATCATATGTATGATGATAAACCTATACATATGTTGCCCTTGTTGCCACCTTCTTTTTAACTGAACAAAGTACTATTATCTTGAAGTATGTGCCAGAGATACTTTCATCATGATTTGATAACACGACTGACACACCCCTTTCTTTCCTTCTTTGTATATAGCAGTTGCTCTCACTAACTCTTGTGCTGGGATTTCTAATTCCCTTTATACAGTATTGCGTGTTAATGTTAATTCAATATCATTTCTACTTAGTGATCTTTCTGAGACATACAGATTTAGTTGTTTCAAGTTGAATTTTGTCAAGTACTGAGCAATTTTATTTTCCTGAGAAAGGAAGCATTTCAACTGAATTAGCTATGCTATGGAAAATATATTCTGTAATATCATTTGGTATTCAGGATAGCTTTCACTTCTTTTCTTCATTATACCAAACCATGTATTTTCATCTTTTTTTTAACTATGTTTGTTGACAATTTTAGGCTGTTAAAGTTGATAAATCATAATACATATTTTTGCTTATCATTTTTCTTCTTTCTTTTTAAGAACTATACTTTCTCACATAATATCAGTTCACTAATACAGTAGGGCCCCGCTTATACGGCGGGTTAGGGACCAGGCCCCCGCCGTAAAGCGGAACCCATTGACTTTAATGGGTCGCATTGTGCGAAAATGCCGCAAAATGCCGCAAACCTGCAATATCGGCTTTAAAACGGGGAATTTCCCGATTGAAATCCGCCGCATCAGCAGAACGCCATAAAGCAGGGCCCTACTGTAGGCAAAAACTCTTGTGGTTTAAGAATGTACCAATAGCCCACAGATATTTCTATCAAGCTTCAAAAACCAGAGAAATTGGGCAGCTATAGTGAATGCACCAGGGGAGCAGGAGACCTGACCTCCTCTCTGAGATATTGTACTGCCCTACAAATTTGTCAAAATGCAAACACCATTTGGGTTGGTCTTTCACTGTCCAGTCCAGTCCCTGTGTACCTTGGAAGAATTTGGTAACTTGTGCCTCTGAGCATATGGTGAGTGGTGGCAACACCTGCCATCTATTACATTTTTGTATGTTTGTTGGTGTTCTTCTTACTTTGCTTCTTTCCTGTGCTACTATTGTTTCTACAGAGAATCTAATCTACACAATTTTATTTCCCTCATTATTCATCCTAAAAATCTGTGTCAGATTTATTTTTCGTTAATTTCAAAGCCTTTTTATTGGTCAGTGTCATATGATGGTGAAGAAGCCTTTTGTATTTCAAATTGGAGGATATGTTCTATTTCTAGTTTGGGTACACTAGCAGTTGAATCTGAAACTGCAGTTTGATGTAAAATCAGAGTGATTACAATATGTTGCTACTTAAGCAATGACTCTAGCTGTTGGGAAAAACAAACTTGGCCTGCCCAAGATGCACATTTTCAGCCTCTATTTAAACCACTTCATGTTCAATTAAAAACATAGAGCACACCTAGAAATTTGCTAGACTATATTTCACCTCCCACTGTTTTATCTTGTGCAAACTGAGACACTCCTCATGTCCACTGGACATTCTGCAGAAAAGTGAGTACTATTATTCCACAATTGTTTTTGGAGTTTTTTAGTGTATATTTTGCAAAGTGTTGCTGTGCTTCATATATTCACAGAAACAGAAGCAAAAGAAAATTATTTACTATAGGAAACTTCACTAAAATTGCAAAGAAAATCAAACATGTTTAAAGTGACTATCTGAACTCTATCAACTGTATCTTAATATTGTTGCTTCCTCCCTGCTAAAACATGATCAGCACAGCACATGCCTTGTTTCTATTATTTGGGCTGATTGCAGGTGCAATCATATGCTCAGAGGCACATGTTACCAAATTCTTCCAAGCTCCACAGGAAGTGGATTGGACTATGAAAGACCAACCCAAGTTGTGTTTGCATTTTGGCAAATTTGTAGGGCAGTACAATATTTCAGAAAGGAGGTCAGTTCTCCTGCTCCCCTGATGCATTCACTATAGCTGCCCAACTTCCCTGCTTTTTAAAGTTTGATAGAAATAGCTGTGGGCTATAGGTACGTTCTTAGACTGCAAGGTTTTTTGCCTATTAGTGAATTTCTCTGCTTTTTAATCCAAGAGATAAGAAATGGGATCCTGTGCAAATTTGCTGAGAATGGATCAATCATTTGCATGCTTATTGAGTTCAGTGGGAGGAGGAGATTGGGAGCAGATGGAGAGGGGGAGGGGGAGCAAAGGAAGGGATAGAGAAGGGGCAAGAGGGAGAAGGAGGGAGGAGAAGGGAGGATGGGTACGATCATTTGCATGCTTTTTCAGTTCAGTGGGATTTATTTCTGTGCAATTATGTTTAGGATCAGTAAAACTGACCTGGAGGAGGGGCAGGGAGGGGTGGAGGAGGGAGAGGGGAAGAGATTGTGTGCGTGGGCACTGGGCAGAAGGAAAGCCCCTTTCCTTTCCAAAAGGAAAACATTATGAACAATATCATTGCTTTTCAGCGTTTCCCCACCATTTTATTCTACAGCAGGCACATCTAGCCTCCCACCCAAATTTAAACCAAAGCTGTCCCTGGCCACATCCAGACCAGACTGAGAGTTGCTAAGAGATGTCCTGTTCCCCCCACAGAGCTTCAGTCAGAGCAGCTGACTGTTAAACAACTCTGGCTACTAGAGCTCCATCAGGGGAATAGGAGTCTCCTCTCAGCACCCTTCACAAACTACATTTCCCTGGATTCTTTGAGGGAAACCATGACTGTCTCAAGTGAAATAAAGGTCTGGCATGGGTGTGGCCCTGATTAGGCAAGCCCAGCAGCTGGGAGTCTGGATTTTAAAACACTGACAGGGTTCTTACTTAGCCTGCCCGACATTTTCACCCGTTGGGTGAGGTCATCCAGAGTTTGGAGTGCATTGCCATCAGTATGCTGATGCCACAGCTCCATTTCTTCTTTTCATCTTCTTCAGGTGAGGCTGTCAATGTGCTGAACCGGTGCCTGGCTGCGACAATGGACTGGATGAGGGATAATAAACTGAGCCTCAATCCAGACAAGACTGAGATGCTGTTGGTGGGTGGTTCTTCTGACCAGATGGTGGACGTCCAACCTGTCCTGGATGGGGTTGCACTCTCCCTGAAGAAGCAGAGTCATAGCTTGGGGGTTCTCCTAGAACCATCTCTGTCACTTGAGGCTCAGGTAGCCTTGGTGGCACGGAGTGCCTTCTACCAACTCCGGTTAGTGGCCCAGCTGTGCCCCTATCTGGACAAGGATAACCTGGCTTCAGTTGTCCATGCTCTGGTAACCTCCAAGTTAGATTACTGCAATGCACTCTATGTGGGGCTGCCTTTGAAGATGGTTTGGAAACTTTGCACAAGCAAAATGCAGCTGCCAGATTGGTAACAGGGACCAGACGGTTTGAATATATAAAACCAATTTTGGCCCGCTTGCATTGGCTGCCTGTATGTTTCTGAGCTCAATTCAAGGTGCTGGTTTTAACCTATAAAGCCTTACAAGGCTTAGGACCACAATACCTGATGGAATGCCTCTCCCAACATGAACCCACTCGTACACTACGTTCAACATCCAAGGGCCTCCTCCGGGTGCCTACTCGGAGGGAAGCTGGGAGGGTGGCAACAAGGGAGAGGGCCTTCTGCGTGGTGGCCCCCAAATTATGGAATGAACTTTCTGATGAGGTGTGCCTGGCACTAACACTGTTATCTTTTCAGGGCCAGGTCAAGACTTTCCTCTTCTCCCAGGCATTTTAGCATGTGTTTTTAAATAGCTTTTTAAAAAAAATTTTTTTTTAATTTGTGTGTTTGTTTTTAATGTTTTTAACTGTTGTAAACCACCCAGAGAGCTTCGGCTATGGGACAGTATATAAATAAATAAATAAATAAATAATCATTGAGTTCAATGTAAAATTTCTTTAATTAAAAATCAGCCACACATTTTTTTCAGTTTTAAACTGGAGATGATGAAGCTCAGAATATGGGGCAAGGTTAGTAATAGGATTACAGGTACTCTTTCAACATGGCTGATTTTTAATTAATTTCAACAAATTATGAGAACTCTTGACAGAAAAAAATCCAAAAGGGCTCTGGTTTTTCTCTCTCTCTTTTTACACTTTGAACTCTCTATTCTCTCTGACTATTTTCTGAAAATTTAGAGGGTTGTTAAGCAAGCTTTTCTGAGTTCAGGACTATGAATTTTGTGGCATGGGGGTATTTTCAATTTAACATTGCGGAATGCAACCATTCCATGCTGACTATAGTATACAGCCACTCTTGTGGCTGTATAATAAAGGGACATCACATGACGAAACAGGTAGTAGGGCTGTGTTGCTGCCCCAAGGTTGCATGGTTTCCCCCATCCTTAACTTGTGCGGCATATGTAGGCATCCCCAGAAGCTGGAGCCCTGAATGCCTACAGGCATAGAGACATAATGTGTAGATGTTAGGAGCAGACCAGGGGAATCCATCTAAATTAATATAGTTCTTTTGTGAATACCTGGAGTCCAGATACAATCTAAGAAGCCATTTTGGGCATGTATGACTATGCTATCCTGACTTCCTGTAACATGTCTCAAGCTTTTAGAAAATAGCATTCTTTTTTCTTAGCTTAGGGCAGACTTGCTTGCTGCTGTAATTTATCTAAAAACCACAGTGATTTTAATGCCATGTTATAAAAATGTACACAACTGGCTGGCATGGTTGCTCTGATTTTGGTTTCTGTCAAAATTATCATGTTGCATGAGTGGAACATGGCTGCCCTTTGTGCTGTTTCTTTAGCTGTTGTAGCTTTAACGGTGCCTGTTGCCATGCCAGCTGGTCCAGTCTCTTGACTCTGTTGTCTTATGGGCCAGGGACAGAAGCACTATCATTTAATGGTGTGGAGAAATGCTATATATGTGTTTGTTTGTGTTAAAATATATATGACCTCTGTGACTGCCATGAGGCCTTGTTTTGGTACTTTGTTGCAAGCCTGCTTGGCAATGGTTGCTTGGTGACAGGTTCTGAGAGAGACAAGATTTACCTGATCAGGTAAATTCTGATTGGCCAGAGGTTCCAGGCAGTTGAAAGTTAACAGTCAGTCAAGGAGTTAGCAGTTAGAGTTGGATGTTGGTGATAGAGTGAGAAGTTTATTTGTGAAAATAGCTGAGGGAAGGACTGAGGCCTGTATATAATTATGCAGAGTGTCATTAATCGTGGTCTGGTGATGATCAGAAGGGAGCCAGTGACTAAGTGAGACTGAGGGGCTGCCCTGAAGTAAGATCTTTCCAAAGGGAAGTGATACAAGTGGGAAGATAACACTTGTTAAACTGTTCCACAGCCAGGAGTGCAATCAGAGGAGCTTTGCGGGCTCAGAGGCAGAGTGGCCCCAGTATCTTTGCTGGGTTGTGCAAGTAATTGGCTGGGATGGGGGTTTAGGGAAACTGGTCTGTAGGGAGAGCCACTTGGAGGCTGATGACTTTAGAACCTGTCGGCAAGCCCATATAAAGTCCCAAAATAAGCCACCCTGTTACGTTTTGTAAATATTATTCTTTAATAAAACTACAACATAGTTCAAGATTTATACTGACTCTGAGTGGTGGTGTCATCTCACGCCTAAAGCCTAAATACATGCTAATAGGAGGGTTTAAAGAAATATTCTGTGTGAATTGGTGGCAGTGAAAGGGTGAAGGAGCGTGTTTTAAGTGAAGTGAGGCTGAGGAACTAGGGGATTCCCTGATAGATCGTTTTGCTATGTATATATTTGCAATATAGATGTTTTTAGATGTTTGTTTTATGCTTGTGTGTTTGTGGGCTACTTTGGGAGGAAGAGCAAAATATAAATTTAATAAATAACTAATAAATAAATATAGAACAGTGTCTAGAATAAGTCAAATTGTCTTTTTAAAGTTTCTTATTAAGTTAACCATCACCTTTATTGTTTATTATGTGTGTTGTACCACAGTGAGGCCTAAAAGTTACAGCATTGTAGCACCACTGACCAATTAAGCAGTCCAATAAAGGAGGAGTCTGGCACTAGCATTTGCTCTACTCACCTGTGAGCGGTTACACATTGCAATTAAAATCCTAATGGTCAATATTTTGCCCACTTTGTTGTGATTGTTTGGTATATTGCACAATACATCTGAAGCACCTATTCTGTTTCATGTGACTTTATGCCTTTCATTATACCAAATGCACCTTTTCTTTGCCAACACTCCAGCTGTGATTGCAGTTTGCAAGATGGCTTGGTGGCTCTGCTGTTAACTCTGGTTGCTAACTCTGATGCAGAAGCTACTCTTTAAATATTAATTGTAGTTTATATTCTGTAGCCTTGAGAACTACAGTGCTGAGGACATGATTTATATTTCTTATGAGGATACAGTACTCTGGGTGGCTCAACCAAAGTCATTCACAAAATCTTCTCTGACACCCATTGGGGAAGAAAGTAAGAGTTTTGCTTACAAATCCATAGTCATAACTGTTTTCTTCTTTATAATATATTTGGATTCAAGACTAAGGCCCAGTTAAAACATTATCTGTTCAGTGTAGCCACTTTCTTGTGGCTAGAATCCATGCTCTTCTAGTAACCTTTTAACAAGGGAATCGTGGGATTCCTTATCTGGGCATTTTGTGATCTACTGTACTTCGTGATTTTATTATTCAGATTTTACCAGAGCTATGTGGAATCCAGCCATAGAGAAGTAACAGCATAACAGATAACATCTGAATCAAATTTCTTTGCTCCATTTACACAATGTAAGAAATGTATTCACAATCTAGTCTATGTCACCTTTTCTACACATTCTGTTCCCCTCTCCTTCCTACCTCAATACTCTGTCATTGTTAAACAATAAGAAAGATGTACCCTGGTTCAGTAGGGGAAGCAGGAATGAACTGTAAGAAAGAAGAAGGAGGTGTGGATAGAGGGTGGGATCTAACCTAGTCATCCGTCCATAATACAAAAAAGCAGGGAAAGACATCCCCACTACAGAGGTTAGAGTGGTTAATAATTGGGATAGAAAAAATAATCAGTTTACAGCAGGGTATGGGAAGTGTGGATTTAAATAGAAAGTCCAAAATGGCAGGGAACGTCATATGGACACTGGCAAATTAATGGGACACGCAAGGGGGTTAGACCACAGATTAAAATAAGGTATGGATAGGCCCTGATATCACAGAATCAAAGAGTTGGAAGGGGCCTATAAGACCATTGAGTCCAACCCCCTGCTCAATGCAGGAATCCAAATTAAGGCATATGTCATTAAAGATAACTAATGCAGCATCAAAGCCAAGCTCAGGAGCTCATTCCTATTACTAAAGAAGTTCCGTTCATGAAGAATCAGAAGACAGTGACAGACCACAGGTGAAAGAAGGCTTTAGCTATAGGCAAAGCCAAGTTTTTGAGTCTGGTATTCCTGGGGATCTCCCAAACAGGGTGAGACAGTGGAACAGATTAATCTTCATTTATCTAAGTTAACACACTTTCTGGATGGAGGAGTGAAGGGGAAGGTCACTGCTTTTCCCTTTCTCTGGCCTGGCCTGGCCCACACATCCTCACCACCTGAGTGAAGAATTGGCTGGCACTATGTACTTCTCTCCCTCAAATGCCTCATTTAGAAATGTGGTTGCCCCAGCTAACAAGGAAGGCTGGCTACAGGGCTGCCCCTGCCCCATAGCATTTATCTGGATCTGTCTGGCTTTTAGCAAATTGGACTAATGCTATTTTGCCATAAGGATTTTTGTTTTCCTTACTTTATTGTTTCACAAATGGATAATAATATAGAAAGTATGGATATGATTTTTTTTTCTTTTTCAGCATTTTGTGAAGAAGGGTGCAGATATGGTGGAACGTGTGTAGCCCCTAATAAGTGTGTCTGCCCTGCCGGATTCACAGGAAATCATTGCGAGAAAGGTAACATTTCAAATTCTTATCAGCAACTTATTTGAGCTTACAACTTGCTGCTATGCATTATTTATACTTTTGTCAGACAAGGGTGTGTCCTTGCTCCCACCCTATTCAATCTATACCTGGCTGATCTTCCCTCAGCTTTGGGAAGGATACAATCCCATCCTCCCAAACTTGGGTCTACAAAAGTGTTCATCCTGCTTTATGCAGATGACGCGGTCCTAATATCTCAAACCCAGCTGGGTCTAAAAATACTACTTAAGGGTTTTGTGGACTACTGCAAAGGCAACTTCTTAACAATCAACCATGCCAAATCTAAAGTAATTGTGTTCTCTAGGAGAAAGGTTAGGTTCCCTTGGTTTATAGGACCCGTCAGAATTGAACAGGTTAACTCCTGCAAGTACTTGGGGATTTGGTTTCATGAATCAGTTAGTTGGAGATCCCAAGCTAAATATGTTAAAGACAGAGCAGAGAAAATTCTGGGTGCGTTAACCTGTTTCTATTTCTCCAAGGGTGGGAAATTTGTCCCAGCTGCAGTCTGCATTGTAAGATCTAAAATAGCCCCAATGATGCTATATGGGCCCCCAATTTGGATCCCCTATTTCAAGGGACTGCTTGAAGGCGCTCTCCACTTCTTTTTGAGATCTATCTTTGGTGTTCCAAGATGTGTCTCCGGAGCTACTCTCATGCTGGAGGCTGGCCTTAATGCCATAAACTGTCTAGCATGGACTTATACCATTCAATATTGGCTACGCTGTTGCTCCATGCTTCCTCAAGATTCATTTACAAGACAGGTCTTGAGCGAACCCATCAATTCATCTTGGCCCAAATTGGTGTTGGAGAAAATTGCCTCAGTAGGCCTCTCCTCTACTGACCTGCTTTCAACTGAATTCAACAGGGCTAAGGCAATGGTTAAACAGTGATTAGTTGATATTGACAATCAAGAGCTTCTCGTAGCAGCCTCCGGCCCCTGCTCCCCCCGTTCACTGGGTTTAATAGATTTCCCTTGCAAAGAGTAGATGCACTATTTAAGTTGGCTATGTGTCCCTAAGTATAGAAGGGCCTTTTCTTTGGCTCGCTTTGATGCTTTACCCTCTAAACTTCTAGAGGGCAGATATGATAAAATCCCGAGGAACAACAGATACTGCCCCTGTGACAAGTCTGAAGTGGAGACAGTATCACACGTCCTGTTTAACTGTAGATTCTATGACGGGGCCAGAAAAGATCTTTTACACCCCATTTTGCAATCTCTCCCAGGCCGCTCTCCGATTGCTCTTCTACCAGCCCTCCTTGAGGGCTCTGATAAAGCAACTACCATTCAAGTGGCCAAATTTTTGAACCTGGCCATGGAGGACAGATCCCACCTGACTGTGCATTGTTGTTAATATATGTACTGATTGAAAACTGCCTTTATATTTAACCCATTTTAAAGTATATGTTTTATGTTTTGTACCTTGTTTTGTTTTGCAATGGTCTGTTGACTAAGCAGTAAAGATTGTTGTTGTTATACTTTTCAATGAATATGCAGATTTTTTGTTGTTGTTCTGTAACTGAGTATTCCTATCAGGACAATGTTTATGTAGCAAAATTAGAAAGCTTCCAATCTGCCAGGTTTGATTTCCAGCACAGATATTGTAGTTCCATGGGTGTGGACAAATATTGCAGATAGCCAGATGTTCCTAATGGCCAATTCTAGCTGATAGAAATTCAACCAAGGGGTGAGTGGAATGATCAGTAGCCACATGCATAAACTACTGTATGGCTGGACAGAAGAAAATCATAGGCAGTTGGATGTGCAAACTCTCGTGCATGTATGTCAGAGAATAAACTTTGATACAATTGAATATACAACTTAGATAACTGTGTGTAAAGCTTGGAGAATTGTGCTCAAAGGCTGTAAGGAACAATAATGAAATTGCTTGTGAAATTCTCTACTGTGAAAGGGCTTCTCCAGACACTGAAGGGAGAAACACATCATCTTCATCATCGGGTTTATCTGTATGTTGTTTTTCCTTTAAAAAAACTATGCTCAAAGCAGCTTAGAATAGTTATATCAGCAATAAATACTTATATTATACCAGTAATAACAAATTAAGACAAAAACATATCAAAATTGTTCAATACAATGATCACGTTTCATAAATAATAGCTATCCACTGAATAGATGCAGTATAAGATCTCAGTATTCACAAGGTCGTTATACAACCAAATAATAGTTATAACATGCAGCTTAACACCAATGCAGTGCCCCAAAGGAGTGGCTGGTTTTATTTATTTATTACATTGCATATTACCTTAATAAACCAACTCCTACAGGCACTATTCCAGAGCAAATGCAAACACCAACAGAAAACACGCATCAGTTACAAAGAGCAATTAAAGTTAAAAAAAAAATCAGACCCACACTCTCATAAGCCAAGCAAAAGAGAAAAGTGGCCATTCTTAGCTGTCACATCATCAGTGCAGGGCAAATCTATCAGACAAGGCATTCCCCAAGACATGTCAAGTCATACCTGCCCTCTTACTAGACCCTTGTCATGAGTCCATACAAGGAAGGGAGTCCCTCTTTGGAGATGAGGAGTCTTCTTTGGAGATTTATTATTTGATTTATTTATTATTTGATTTATATCCCGCCCTTACAGCAGGAGCCCAGGGCAGCAAACAAAAGCACTAAAAACACTTTAAAACATCATAAAAACAGACATTAAAATTAAAATTAAAAACAACTTTAAAAACATTTTAAAAAGCTTTAAAGACATTTTTTAAAAAGGTTAAAAACATACTGTTTTTTAAACAAGGTTTAAAAGCATATTAAATAGCAATTCCAACACAGAAGCAGATTAGGATAAGGTCCCAACTTAAAAGGCTTGTTGAAAGAGGAAGGTCTTCAATAGGCGCCAAAAAGATAACAGAGATGGCACCTGTCTAATAAAAATCATCACCAAAAAGCAAGTGGCTTTATTTTCTAGTAAGAATGATCTGTTTTCTATCCAGATATATTGTAATTTCTGTTATTACCTCCATAGATGATCTGTAATTTATAGCCATCCCCATAGAAGTGATGATATTTGGTTCAATGCAAATTTAGTAATGCTTGAATGCTCAGGATTTATGTTGGGGGCATGTGCAGATTACAAAGTGAAGATGATACTGGAACTTTAAGTCAGTTGTACAAATGCATAATGCAGCATGCTGTTAAGAAGAATTTGCCACTGATGGTGGCCTTTGCAATTTAGATTTGAATTAATGAAATATTATAGTGCAGCTGTGGGCCTGTCTTTTTACACAGCAGCTGAGGCAAGCTTGCAAATTAATTAGAGGAGGGTACTATGAGGTAATTTTGCCTAGTTGTTTTTTATCTGAGACATCTAGTTCTTTACGATAATCTTGAAAAAGCCGTACGTAGTATTTTACTATGAACATTTTTAGGACCCAAAACCATGCATTTGAAGGGTGGGGACATCTGTCATAGCATTCATTTTTCATGCATTTTTTTCAACCTATTTGAATCCATTGTTTTCTCAATCTGCTGAGGTTTCAGCACCATTTTTGGTCTGCTTTTCTTCATGCTACCACCTTAGCCAATCAAGGACTAAGTCGCAAAAGTAATAATATTCATGGCACTTCATCGCTAATCAGCTTCAACTACATGATGGCAAACAAAGCCAGTCATTTTCTCTCACTGAATGGTGGGAGCAACTGGACTGACACGTCACAGCAACACTGTGCTATGACAGTTTCAGTACAGCAAATTAGGCAGCACTGGCCCACAAAAACATGTGCTTAAAAGGGGGCACTGTTTGTTGGGGTGTTAAAAAGTGTGGTAAAAAAATCAGCCTCCTCCTGCATTTTTAATTAGCTCTGAAAAATGCCAATAACTCTGAAATTGGCTTATTTTGTTATTATATCTGCACTGGCCTTTTATTAAACACAGCATTTGAAACCATGTTAGTACCTTGGTTCCTGATAAGGCAACATTTTCCTTAGTAGCATACTCTAGTCTATCATATGTTGCTGATGTCTGTAAAACAGTAAGATATGTTGAGTTATATGACTATTCACTAGCTTTAAATATTTCTATGTCTGTTTAGGATAATTTAGCTTATTTAGTTCATTGGCTTCATGAGGCTGTGGGATGCACAAAAAGGAAATACTAATCTTTCACATAAAATTAGAATATATTCCTGTATTTAAGCTCTATAAATCCTTATTTGGACAGGTACAAATTAGGTAAAATCAAAGCTTGCAGAAATCATTGAAAGGTTGCATTCAATAAACCATTTGTCTCCTAAAAATATTAAATCACTATTTTCTTATGCAATAAGAGTAAAAACTGAGATTATTCTTATTCTAGCCGATTCTTATTCTAGCCACTTTGTTGTTTGACATGTTAAATATAACAAACTTCCTTACGACTAGGAAGTAAGTATCAAAGATATTTTTGAGGGTTTTTTTATATTGTTGCAAAATCTCTCCAGACCTTGATCTTCGCCTGAACAGAGAGCTCTCTTAAGTATAGCAATCATTTCTTCTTTTGAAAATGGACTATCTAATTTAGTAACTTGAGCAGTCAAATAACTTGAGTTTTCTACTATTTAAGAAGTGTAACATCTGAATTATTTCTTTCAGCATGAAATATCTGTTAAATGGATCAGACATCTCTGTGTATTACATAAATGGAGAGGCTTTCATGTGAAAGAGTGAAATTTCCTTTCTTATTTGATCTTTCTGAAGAGCCCTTCTGTATAGGCTGCCAGCCTAGTCTTTGTGCACTTTGGGAATGATACTCATCCATCTTTCGAATGAAACATAAAATGGAGGCCCTGAACACTTGTGGTCATTAAAGATCCAATGGAACTTAGATCCAATTCCAGCTTTGGTAATTACTTTGTGTGCCTTCCCTCACAATTTCAGTATTCACTTTTCCTGTTAAAGTGTTGCACACTGCTGCTGGCACAGAATGATAGAAACAATTTCACCCCAGAGGTAGCTGCATTTCAGTCACTGAATGATTGGTTCTTATTCTGAATCCACTTACAGTGCCATGATGGGAAAGTAGTTCTACTGAACTCTGTGAGACATTGTCACACCAATCCCAAATGCATTTACTTGGAACAACATACTATTGATTTCAGTTGAAAATATTTTTTGTTGTTTGATATGCTTATGATTTTAAAAATTAGTAATATAAGTAATATAGTAGTGCTGTAATAATGTTTATTTATTTATACCAAAACTTCTACCCCACCTCTCCATTTGGTCTATAATCCAAGTGTCTTAAAATTACAACAAAGGATTTGTATTTAATGGTGGCTTTGCACAATGGTCTTAAGTTACAGGAAGCCAGATTTCAGCTGAACATCAGGAAAAGCTTCCTAACTGTTAAAGCAGTATGACAATGGAACCATTTACTTCTCCAACACTGGAGGCATTCAGGAGGCAGCTGGACAGCCACCTGTCAGGTATGCTTTAAGCTGGATTCCTGCATCAAGCAGGGGGTTGGACTTGATGGCCCTATAGGACCCTTCCAACTCTATTATTCTATAATTCAAAGAGGAAGCACATATGATAGATCCTATAATGTTCCAGAAGGTTCCCCAGCCCTCAGGAGAAGGTTTTGGAGACTGCATTGCGTAGGAGTGGTTGACAAAAATCAGGTTTTGTCATGAGCCCTGCTGGGAGTGGGTGGACAGACGAGAACAAAGTGGAGGGGGAGGACGGTGAAGGGTTGACCGGGGAGTGGGACTCAGAAGGCGCCCCAGCTACATTATTATTGTTGTTGTTGTTGGTGGTATTAGTATTTTATTTTATTTTAAATGGCCTAAAATAATATAAACTCACTAGCAGGCAAACATCAACAGATTAAAACCTCTTTAAATGGCAACAGCTCCTGAAAACACCTACTGAAATAAAATTGTTTTCATTACCCGTCTAAAAGTAGGCAGTGTTGGGACCTGATGAACCTTTCTTGAGAAGCTATTCAATATTCTTGGTGCCACAACTGAAGAGGTCCTATCTCTTGTACCCACCAGCCACACCTAATGGGAGGAAGGTGTGAATAGTGCATAAATACATCTGTATAAATTAATTAATTAAATTAAGGCCCTCAGAAGAGAGGGCTTATACAGGACAAGATGATTCTTAAGGTACTCTGGACCCAGTCCACTTAAAAGTCATAGCCAATACCTCAAATTAAGCCTGGCAACAAATTGGCAACAAGGAAGCTCATAGAGGATTACTGTAATGTGATTTGACCTCCTGGCATAAGACAGTACTCTGGCAGCCATATTTTGAAACAATCAACGTTTCCAAAGTTAAGGTGCACCACAACAAGCCAAGCCAATAGTGCAGTGAGATTCTGGCTGTAATGATCTTACATCCACCCCTCCCTCAGATGGTAATGTGTACTATTTCACTTGAAAATGTATTAAGTCAAATCTGCCACATTTGGGGCCATTCTGTTCATTCTGCCCCAGAGTCCAACCCTGGATTGCAAAAATGCTGGCACAAGTATTAAAAAATTGTGTGACCTTTGCAACCCAGAAGCTCAGCCCAGATAAGATGACCGCAATGCTAGTTGGTAAATTTTTAACCCCAGATGAGTGGTATTCAACCTGTTCTACAGGGATTTGCAGTCCCGCTAAAGGATTAAATGTGTAATTCAGGGGTGCTTCTAGATCCATTTTTGTCATTAGAGGCACAACTGTTATTGATGGACTGGACCACCTTTACCAGCTTAGGCTGATCCACTAACTATGACTTGGATGGAAATAGCCTGGCTTCAGCGAACCCTGCCCTCTAGTTGCTGTACAGGAATACCCCGCATTAACATATGCAATTGGCCCAGAGCGAGTACGTAAACCGAAAATGTACTTAAAGTGAAGCACTACCTTTTTTCACTTGCGCCGCCACTGTGCCACCTCTCCTTCATGCGGAGCCTCAAAGCCCCGCGCTAAAGCCTCTGCTGCTGCGCTGCCATGCCTCTCAGCTGGTCGTGATCGCGCCTCCCAACTGATTCACGGTCGCGTCTCTTTCCACCCCCCGCCAAAAGAACAGGCCACAACCAAAGGTTGTGTCCGTTCATGCAAAGCGAAGTACGTAAACAGGGGAATGGCGCTACTGTAAGTATGTCCGTACTCACGAGTGTCCGTAAAGTGAAGGTCCGTATAGCGGGGTATTCCTGTAAAGTTTTTATGAGGCCTTTGAAGACTGTCAAGAAATTGCAGTTGGTACAGATTATGGCTACAACAGTAATACTTCAGTCCTATGCACACTTACTTGATACTGTTGTTATACGGTGTGGGACCGCAATACCTTGTGGAACGCCTCTCCCGCTATGAACCTACCCGTTCACTCCATTCAGTATCTAAGGCCCTCCTCCGGGTACCAACTCATCAGGAAGCCCGGAGGATTGTTGTTAGATCTAGGGCCTTTTCTGTGGTGGCCCCCGAACTCTGGAACAGCTTACCTGAGGAGATACGCCTGGCGCCTACGGTACTTTCTTTTAGGCGCCAGGTTAAGACCTGGCTATACTCCCAGGCATTTTAATGTTTAATGTTTTCATGTTTAATGTTGTTAGTTAATTTGCTGTTATGTGTTATTGATTTTATTATACTATTGTATTTTAATCCTGTTTGTACACCGCCCAGAGAGCTATTAGCTATGGGCGGTCTAAAAATGAAACGAAATAAATAAATAAATAAATAATAACACACTGGTACATTGAACACAATGGTACTTACTACTGAATGAACTTCTGCCGTCTTGTGTTCTTTTCCTCTTCCACCTTCATAGTCATGAGTCTTGCAAGAACCTTTTAGCTTTAAAACAAATAAACCAAGAGGTGGTCCACGGGAAGTTTTCCTGGCTAGCACACTTCCTGGAATACCTGTGGGGGGGACCAGTGCCAGACAGGGAGAAATGGTGTGAATGTTTTTTTTTTTTTAAAGGACTTTTAAGCCATCTCATTATCTTAATTATTAAGGTGAGTGAACCCTGGACATTTCACCAAACTTTTCCCATTTCCACAAAAGAGGCAGAAAAAAAATGACCACCTCTTTCATGGAGATTAGGAATGTTGGGAAACTGTTTGTTCAGCATTCAGTACAGCACAAGCGTGAATTGCTTCTAAATGACATTGGAAAGCAAAATACCATGTTATGTTATTTCAATCTGCTAGTAAACTTGGTCTGACATACACACTATATTGACAAAAACCTTTCTCCCAAGTGCCTTGTTTTCCCTTTCCTGAAGAGACAAAAGCTGGGGATGTAGCAACTCAGAGAATTTCAGGGTTGTTAAAACAAAAAGGGATTGTGAAGAGCTCCAAAAAGACCTCTCCAAACTGAGTGAATGGGTGGGAAAATGGAAAACGCCATTCAGTATAAACAAGTGTAAAATTATGCATATTGGAGCAAAAAATCTGAATTTCACATATATGCTCATGGGGTCTGAACTGGCGGTGACCGACCAGGAGAGAGACCTTGGGGTTGTAGTGGACAGCATGATGAAAATGTCGACCCAGTGTGCGGCAGCTGTGAAAAAGGCAAATTCCATGCTAGGGATAATTAGGAAAGGTATTGAAAATAAAACAGCCGATATCATAATGCCGTTGTATAAATCTATAGTGTGGCCGCATTTGGAATACTGTGTACAGTTCTGGTCGCCTCATCTCAAAAAGGATATTATAGAGTTGGAAAAGGTTCAGAAGAGGGCAACCAGAATGATCAAGGGGATGGAGCGACTCCCTTACGAGGAAAGGTTGCAGCATTTGGGGCTTTTTAGTTTAGAGAAAAGGCGGGTCAGAGGAGACATGATAGAAGTGTATAAAATTATGCATGGCATTGAGAAAGTGGATAGAGAAAAGTTCTTCTCCCTCTCTCATAATACTAGAACTCGTGGACATTCAAAGAAGCTGAATGTTGGAAGATTCAGGACAGACAAAAGGAAGTACTTCTTTACTCAGCGCATAGTTAAACTATGGAATTTGCTCCCACAAGATGCAGTAATGGCCACCAGCTTGGATGGCTTTAAAAGAAGATTAGACAACTTCATGGAGGACAGGGCTATCAATGGCTACTAGCTGTGATGGCTGTGCTCTGCCACCCTAGTCAGAGGCAGCATGCTTCTGAAAACCAGTTGCTGGAAGCCTCAGGAGGGGAGAGTGTTCTTGCACTCGGGTCCTGCTTGCGGGCTTCCCCCAGGCACCTGGTTGGCCACTGTGAGAACAGGATGCTGGACTAGATGGGCCACTGGCCTGATCCAGCAGGCTCTTCTTATGTTCTTAATTATGCTTCTTCTGCTATTTTCTTTTGTAATTGAGACCTAATATGGTCCAGAGAAGGTAGTAAAAGTACAGACAATTTTACCTTTTCATTATTTGCTCCTTTGTTCTATAGCCATGTGTTTGAAGCTAAAATCATGACTGTGTGATAGCCTATCACTGTCAAAATCTCTACTATGATTTATTGCATTGCTGGCTCTAGTCAATCATACACTTGTGATCAGACATATTCTTACAACTGTATCAATATGATAAGTGGGGATGTCTCATATGACAGATACAGCTCTTTCTGTCTTCAGTTAAGTATCAAGGTTACTTCACTTGTATTCTGGAAGTATCACACTGCAATTGTCCACACGTGTGCTTTGTATCGTATTCTTGTACTGTAATGAATTTGGGGATGGGACAGACTAGAAGTTTAAATGGAAAAATGAAACATAAATAAAAATTGAGTCCTGTGTTGCAGATACTGTTCAGAATGTGTCACGGCTCTGATAATCTTGAAGACAACTGATCAAATGTATCTTTTTCTGTCTCAAAAACAAATGATTTAACAGTACCTATTTGGCAGAGACAGTAACCTTTCTTCGAAGCAGATGATTAGAAAAGTGCACATCTGGTGCCAATAGAATCTTTCACTAGAAAAATACACTGAATGAATGATTTATTTGTAATTTCCAAACTCAGAGTTCCATGATAAATATGCATGACTGTTTTATTGATATTTTTGTGAACAGGATTGAGAGGTGAGCAATGCTGTGACACAGATTATATAACAGCTGCTGACAGCTGCCACCATATCAGTCTTGCACTTTTCTCTTGATTTATCTCTTTCTGAGGGTCTGAGGTAGAAATCCTAAGTATACTTACCATAAAGGAAATCTCACTTCTCAGTAGAATGTATTTCAACGTAAACACAGTTAGGAGGATTGCACTGTTTAACTCAAAGATGTTATTATACTTTTCTAGCATTCCTCATTCTTCTTCTTTTTTTATTGCAAAACAAACAATTTGTGGTCTCAAGATTAAAGGACATATAGCTTAAAAGTCACTCTTACAAATCTTTCTAGGTAACTGCCCAGTTTCTCAGAGAGATGATTCCAAAGAAACCATTTATTTGGAATAATTTATTTGGAAAGCAATAACATCAAAATGTGGAAACAGCTTGGATTTTCCATTCTAAAATGTTGTGCATTTGTAGTCTTTTGTGAATATATTTCAGTGAAAAATATATGTCCTAAAAAATTGTATTTGCTTGTCTCCCAGTTGATTTTGAAAAACTATTATCTTGTATCATGCTTTTCTACACACTAAGAGTAAGATTTAGCAAAAGACAATATCATCTTCTGTCTGGCTTACTGGTAGTATGGTTTGACAACAATTGCTTACCTAATCCAAAATGAAGAAGCATCGCTCCCTGATATAAGGGAAAAGAACAGATTTAATTTGTCACTGTGTAGCTATTGTAATATTTATGCACTTTAGGTTTGATAACTTTGTACTGTAGCTGAATCCACAAGAGTCTAAATTAGAAATTCTCTTGTTTTGTTATTATGTGCCTTCAAGTTGATTATGACTTATGGTGACCCTATGAATCAGTGAGCTCCAATAGCATCTGTCATGAACCACCCTGTTCAGATCTTGTAATTTCAGGTCTGTGGCATTCTTAATGGAATCAATCCATCTCTTGTTTGGTCTTCCTCTTTTTCTACTCCCTTCTGTTTTCCCCAGTATTATTGTCTTTTCTAGTGAATCATGTTCTAACACCTAATTATTTGTCTTTTTCGCTGTCCATGGTATGCACAAAGCTCTCCTCCAACACCACATTTCCAATGAGTTGATTTTTCTGTTATCTGCTTTTTTCGCTGTCCAACTTTCACATCCATACATAGAGATCGGGAATGCCATGGTCTGAATGATCCTGACTTTAGTGTTCAGTGATACATCTTTGCATTTGAGGACCTTTTCTAGTTCTCTCATACCTGTCCTCCCCAGTCCTAGCCTTCTTCTGATTTCTTGACTATTGTCTCCATTTTGGTTAATGACTGTGCCAAGATATTGATAATACTTGATAAATTCAGTGTCCTCATTGCCAACTTTAAAGATACATAACTCTTCTGTTGTCATTACTTTAGTCTTCTTGATGTTCAGGTATAGTCCTGCTTTTGTGCTTTCCTCTTTAACTTTTAACAGCATTCGCTTCAAATCATTACTGATTTCTGCTAGTAGTATGGTATCGTCTGCACATCTTAAATTATTGATTTTTCTTCTTCCAATTTTCGCACTTCCTTCTTCTTGGTCCAATACTGCTTTCCGTATTATATGTTCTTCATATAAACAAATAGGGTGATAAAATACACCCCTATGTCACACCCTTTCCAATTGGGAACCAATCGGTTTCTCCATATTCTGTCCTGTCCAGAGTATAGGTTGCGCATCAGGTCAATCAGGTGCTGTGGCACCCCCATTTATTTTAAAACATTCCATAGTTTTTCATTATCTACGCAATCAAAGGCTTTGCTGTAATCTATAAAGCACAGGGTGATTTTCTTCTGAAATTTCTTGGTCTGTTCTATAGCTTGAGTGTTTTATAGAGTAACCCATTTCAGATTCCCTTTATAATTCCCTATAGATTGTTGTAGACAATCTATAATTCCCTATAGGTCGTTGTAGACTTTTTATCTCAATAACAGAAAATAAGCAGTTTATGTCTTCTTACTGGCAGTAGAGAGAAAAGAGAAAAAGAGTCGGTGACTTGTAAGACTGTAAGTCTAAACAGGAGGGCAAAGTGACCACTTGTGATTGTTAAAGATGCTTTGGTAGTTCAGAAAGTGCATGATTCAGTTCTTGAGTTGCTACTTAAAAATAACACTACTATTTATTTATGATTTGGTGCTTCATAAAATCCACTGATTTTATTTGCATCGTGAGAGAGTGGGGTGTTTGTGTTAAGCCACTTGCTCCTGATGATGTGTAACCTAAATATACTAAAAACACAATGCTTTGCATATTTACTCAGAAGCAGGGATGTAAAAAGGCTTTGTCTTCCATTCTGCCCTGTATTCATCACAGGCTGCACTGTTTCCATTCTGCTAGAGTTCATCTTCTGCCAAAAATTACATCATTCATCTTACTGTTCACTGTGGTGAAATATATAATTTATGCAATTTGCATAACTAATTGTGTAATTAAATGCATTATTGCATTTCCATTATGTTATTCCATCCCATTTATTTGCTGTTCAAAGTGATCTTGATATGCTAGAGCATTGAGCAGAAAACAACAGAATGAAATTTAAAAGGGATAAGTGCAAAGTTCTATACCTAAAAAAAAGAAACCAAGTTAACAGTTATAAGATGGGGGATACTTAGCTCAGCAATACTAAATGCGAGAATTGGGATTGTTGTTGATCACAAGCCATGAGCCAACAGTGTGATGTGGTTGCAAAAAAGGCAAACACTATTTGTTAAATGTATTAACAGAGGTATAGTTTTCAAACTGTGTAAAGTACTTGTTCCCCTCTATTTGTTACTGGTTAGGCCACATTTTGAGTATTGTGTCCAGTTCTGGATATCCCACTTTAAGAAGGACACAGACAAATTAGAATGGGTTCAGAGGAGGGCAACAAGGATGATCAGGGGCCTGGAAACAAAGCCCTATGAAGAGATAGAACTGGGTGTGTTTGCCCGTTTGAGAAGACTGAAGGGAGATATGATAGTGCTCTTCAAATACTTGAAAGGTTGCCACACAGAGGAAGTCTACGATCTCTTCTTGATCATCCCAGAGTTCAGGACATGGAAAAATGGGCTCAAGTTTCAGGAAGCTAGATTTCGACTGAACATCAGAAAAATGTCCTAACTGCTAAAGCAGTATGACAATAGAACCAATTACCTGGGGAGGCGGTGGGCTCTCCAACACTGGAGACATTTAGGAGGCAGCTGGACAGCCACCTGTCAGGTATTCTTTATTCCTGCTTTGATCAGAGGGTTGAACTCGATGGCATATAGGCCCCTTCCAACTCTAGTATTCTATTATTCTGTTATTTAGTCATATTTGCTGGATTGATTTCCACCCTAGACATGGGATGTGATCACTGGCAATTTCTGCTCCCATTTCCATTTTTGTCAAAAATTTCCAACATTCATACTCTCAGAAGTAAGTCTCACTATGTTCAGTGAAGCTTACTGCTTAGTAAATGTGTATACAGTTGTAACCTGATACTGCTTGGGGTGTGAGGTATTCCTTGTTTCGATCTTGCATAATATTATGCTGTTTGGACATACTAGGTAACAACTGCATTTCTCCAATAAGTAAGAAAATAAAGCCCAGAGTTCATCTGAAAGGCGGCTCTGATCTCCAGCTGAAAACAAGATTATTGTCTGTTTTCTAGCCTCCCTGAGATCAGCAGTGCGTGATTTAGGCATAAGCTAAACAAGCTACAGCTTAGGGCCTCACAATCCGCAGGGGCCTCAAAAAAGTTCAGAATTTTTTTGGAGGGCTTTTAAAATTTTATGTGTACTGAATATATATATATATATATATTCACTAATAGGCAAAAAACCTTGCGGTTTAAGAATGTACCTATAGCCCACAGCTATTTCTATCAAACTTTAAAAAGCAGGGAAATTGGGCAGCTATAGTGAATGCACCAGAAGAGCAGGAGACCTGACCTCCTCTCTGAGATATTGGACTGCCCTACAAATTGGTCAAAATGCAAACACCATTTGGGTTGGTCTTTCACAGTCCAATCCACTTGCTGTGTAGCTTGGAAGAATTTGGTAACATGTGCCTCTGAGCATATGGTGAGTGGTGGCAACACCTGCAATCTCCAAAGATAGAGAATTATATTTTTGTATGTTTGTTGCTGTTCTTCTTACTTTGCTTCTTTTCTGTGTTACTACTGTTTGTACAGAGAATCTAAACTAGAACATTTTATTTTCCTCATTATTCATCCCAGAAATCTGTGTCAAATTTATTTTTATTAATTTCAAAGCCTTTTTAGTGGACAGTGTCATATAATGATGAAGACAGCCTTTTGTGTTTCAAATTGGAGGTTATGTTCTATTTCTATTTTGGGTGCTTTAACAGTTGAATCTGAAACTGTAGTTTGATGTAAAATCAGACTAATTCTAATATGTTGCTACTTCAGCAGTGACTCTAGCTGTTGGGAAAAAGAGGATGCATGTTTTCAGCCTGCTATGTTTAAACCACTTCATTTAAGGCAAGGTAGGCACGGTCAGTTAAAAACATAGAGCACACCTAGCATTTTGTTAGAATATATTTCACCTCCCACTGTTTTATCTTGTGCAAATTGACACACTCCTGAGGTCCACTGGAGACTATTCTGCAGAAGTCAGTGCCATTATTATGTTTGGAGTTTTTTTAGTGTAAATTTTGCAAAGTGTTGCTGTACTACACATATTTGCAGAAATAGAAACAAAAGAATATGATTTCCTATAGGAAACTTCACTAAAACTGCAAAGGAAATCAGACATATTCAAAGTGACCATCTCAACAATATCAACTGTCTGAATAATGTTGCTTCCTCCCTGCTAAAACAAGATCAGCACAGCACATGTCTTGTTTCTGTTATTTGGGCTGATTGCAGGTGTTGCCACCACTCATCATATGCTCAGAGGCACATGTTACCAAATTCTTCCAAGCTACACAGGAAGTGGATTGGACTGTGAAAGACCAACCCAAATGGTGTTTGCATTTTGACCAATTTGTAGGGCAGTCCAATATCTCAGAGAGGAGTTCAGATCTCCTGCTCCCCGGATGCATTCACTATAGCTGCCCAATTTCCCTGCTTTTTAAAGTTTGATAGAAATAGCTGTGGGCTATAAACCGCAAGGTATTCTGCCTATTAGTGAATTTCCCTGCTTTTTAATCCGGGAGGTAAGAGATGGGATCCTGTGCGAATTAGCACCAGCAGTAACAGAAATAGTTCAGCAGTGTATTTTAAATGTTATATTACCATCAAGAATGCCTTTATCTTTACAAGAGGGTCATGGCTTAGTGGCAGAGAACATGCTTTGCATGCAAAAGTCCCCACATTCAATACCCAGCGTCTCCAATTAGGGCTGGGAGAGATCCTTATCTGAAATCTTGTCAGTCAATACTGAGCTAGGGACGTCTATTGTTATAGGAGAAGGCATTAAAAAGGATCTTATTCTCAACGCAGCAGCAAAAAAAGAAGGAGGGGCATGGCTGTGACTATCATGAAGAGACCCTGCACTTTTTAATTTGCTACTGCACTACTGGTCATAAACAGAAAAACCACTTGGCCACCTCATTAGTGTAATATGGTATTACACTAACTGCAAATATTTGATGCCCCTGCATCATCAATGGGTTTAAGGGGGTTGTCCTGAGCACATGGAACCACTGCTGTTGCTTCTATGGCTGTAACAGAGTGAGGTTAAAGATAAGTGAAATGCAAATAGAAAAAACAACACAAAAGCCAATAACACTTTCCTAAATGCAATACCATACCAACCACAAGATTCCTATGAATAAGGCAGAAAGCTCCGCATCCCACAACCAGTCAGGATTCATAACCAAAACCCCAAACTAAAAAAATCCTAGCAGCCAGTCAGCCAAGGTCACAGAAATCCCCATGCAGCACAACCTGACCTGGGGACTGCAGTTAACGCAGAATGCTGCAGCACAATTGCTAACATGAGTGAGATCGTAACAGCACATTACACCTCTGCTCTGAAATCGGCATTGGTTGCTGATTTGCTACCAGGCCAAGTTCAAGGTGTGCTTTCCATGTTATGGGTACCACATAGTACTTGTTCTGCCCTTGTAAGAAATCAGTCCTGTAAAGTGGCAGCACCTATGCTTTGGAACTCCTTGCCTATTGACATTAGGCAGACGCCTCTTTTCAGCACCTGCTAAAATCAGTTTTCTTGAGGCAAGCCTCTCCAGGCATGTAGAAGCTATTGTGTTTTTAAATTTGTTTTTAACTCATTGTTGGTTTTATTATTTTGAACTTTTTAAAATATCTGTCCTTAATGCTTTTGCCGATAATTTTATTGTTTTAAGTCTTTCTGTAAACACCTTTGAGATTTTTTACACTAAAGCGGTATATAAATGTTGTAAATAAAAATACATCAATAAATGTTGGGGTCACTGTGGCCCTTGAGTCTCTTCCAAATTTTAGGAACCAAGGAATCTTCCTTATACTGACTCAGGCCACTTTGTACCATCTAACTCAGTACTCATGACATGGACTAGCATTGGCTGTCCAGGATTCCAGGCAATAGTCTTTTCCAGGAATTGAATTTTGGACCTTGTATGCAAAGCATATCCCCTAACTATGAGCTACAACCCTCCCCCTGTTTAAAAAAGTATCTTTTAAAAATTTTCTTTCCAATTCACTCTTGAACGCACATCATACCTACATTTATTTATAGTACATTCAACACCCATTTGAAGCACATGAATCCCACCACAGAATCATGGGAATTTTCATTTGTTAAGGGTGGTGAGAACTATAACTGTGAGGGGGAAACTACACTTCCCAGGATTCTTTAGGCGAAGTCATGGGCTTTAAATGTGAATTGGATGTGCTTTAAATGTGTTGATCTACTTAATCAACTTTGCCTGCATGTAAATCGTTCTAATTTTTCAAAATGGAAATGAGCTATAAAGTATACTGGGTGACCATGTGCTACTCACCATCTCTCAGCCTATCCTTCCCTCAAGATGAAAACAATAGAGTACCATGACCACCCTCAGGAAGAAGGGCACACTTAAAATGTAGAGAAAAAATCATCTACAACCATAGTGTGAAATCAAATACTCATTGGGACGCAGTATGTAGAAATATTTATATAAACATGACTATCAAATATGTTTATGAATTACGCAATCTTTAAATATATTTATAGTGCAATCCGATGTTTGTTTACTCAGAAGCAAGTCCCAATGTATTCAATGGGGCTTACTCAAACTGGGAAGTGTGCAGAGAACTACAGCCTCAAGTGATAAGGAACTTGTTCTTTCAACAAGCCTTTTAAGCTGAGACCTTATCCCAGTCTGAGTCTGTGTTGGAATTGCTTTTTAATATGTTTTAAGCCTTTTCTTTTTTTTAAAAAAAGCTTTTAAAAATGTTTTCAAAGATGTTTTAATAGATTTTAAAGTCTGTTTTTTATGATGTTTTAAAGTGTTTTTAGTACTTTTGTTTCCTGTCCTGAGCTCCTACTGGGAGGAAGGGCAGGATATAAATCAAATAATAAATAAACTTCATTCACCCAACCCAAAATTCAGAATCATGCCTCTTTAGGCTGTTTTCCAACTGTTTATTCTTGCTTTTTGGTTATTGGATTTTAAAGGGATTTATTTCTTGTTGTGAGTTGTCTTGGTTTCCAATCACCAACCCAATCACAGACTTATTGGAAAGACTCCATACACACACTGCAGATGTATAAATACATACAGCCCATATAATACTTTATTGTCAAACCACTTGGTCATTGCAAAAAATCAGCATTAATTTTAAACAAATCAGTATTAGTTTCCTACATAATAAAAAACTGTAATACCTAAGTAAGCCCTGCCTAATTGCTTTAAAACAGGACTGGAGAACAACAGAAAGAAAGTCCCCCCCCCATTTTTTAACTCTTTCCCACTCACCTCCCATCTGCTGCTGCTGCTTTCTCCCTCCATTTTCAGCCATTTTCTCTCTCTCTCTCTCTCTCTCTCTCTCGGTTCCTCACACAGATTCAAGCTCAGCAGAAGGCCAGTGTGAGTCACATGTCTGTTGCCCACCAATCACAGGAGCAGACTTCCCCTTCCCCTCTCCCTCTCTCTCTCCCTCTCTCTGGGTTCCTCACACAGATTTAAGCTCAGCAGAAGGCCAGTGTGAGTCACATGTCTGTTGCCCACCAATCACAGGAGCAGACTTCCCCTGCTTCTTCCAAGTAACTGGAAGGGGAGGGGAAGAAAGAGTGAAACGAAAGAAATCTTTGTTCTGTGCATGCGGTACGTTATAACCCACTATAAGGCATTTTTTAATCACTTAATTAAAAATAAACCATGCCCTTTTTTAATTTAAACCTACTTCAGATGAAGTACTGCGTATGGGGCAAGCTCAGGGATTTGATTAGGGATACCTTACGGTCATCAACGACAAGAGATTATGTCAATTTCAAGAAAAAAAAGCCCAAACGGCTTCTAGTTTTTTTTCCTCCCGTTTTTCACTTTAACCTGTGGATTCTCCGTGGGGGGGATGTGTATCACCAAGAAAACTTCCAGAGTTGTAGAGCAAGCGATTCTGAATCCAACAGTATAAGACTTGTGTTTGTTTTGAATTGGGACTATACAAAGCACCAGAAAGGAGTGGGGGGGTATTTTCATTTAACATGGTAGAACGCGAAAAAGCCCTGCTGACTATAGTATACAGCCACTCTCGTGGCTGTATATATATATGGTGTAATTTTTTAACAAAGGGCCTCCAAGCTTTATATAGCTTAGGGCCCCACCAAGTCTAAATCCTGCACTGGAGATCAGCCACTGATATATCTCAATCTATCTTGAGAGCATGTTATGGAGAATGGATGAAAGAAAAGGGACAGTTTGTGTCACTGAGCTTTATGATTAAAAACTTTTATTGCAGAAGTGCCACTAAACATAAAACATTTTTCCTCCCTCATATTTATCTCTGTATGTATTTAGCATTATATGTAAGTTATTTTATTCACAACTGTCCTATGTATACATTGTGATGCATTGAGAAGCTGTGCAAAGGAAAATGTTTAACAAGGTTTGGATTCAAAGTAAAATATACATACATATATTGTTCTTTCAAAGGGAGATTGTGCTACAGGGCCAAGCTCCATGTGATGAAGTTAAAGAGTGGATTATCCAGCTGTGATATGGGTTCACAGAGTCCTCACACAACCTATTCACCATCCACACATTGTAATTCAGGCAAAGTAAAAAATGTTATTGTCCATTAAAAGTACCTTTCACACTCCAAAAGACAACAAAATGAGGATCTATGATATAGTTAAATCTTTTTTAAAAAAAATCCTGCAAAGTGGCTTTTACAAACAAAGTTACCCATCAACCCTGCTGTACTCAAATGTTGCACAATTTAGTCGAGATTGCAGCCCAAATTATTAACATGACTTCACTGACTTCTATCTTGGTGTGTGATTTAAGTGATTGGTTTTGATCTATAACACATTTATTTATTTATTAAAGTTATATCCCTCCCTTCCTCCCAGAAGGAGCCCAGGACGGCAAACAAAAACACTAAAAGCACAATAAAAACAAAAGTTTAAAACATAGTAAAACAAAACATATTTAAAAACATTAAAACAAAACATATTTAAAACATATTTAAAAAACAACTTTAAAACATCTTAAAAAGCAATTCCAGCACAGACACAGACTGGGATAAGGTCTCTACTTAAAGAGACACTGAGCCCGCTTTTCAGGTAATAACACTCCTGTGTTACTGTAAATGGAAGCAGGATGCATGAAGGAGCCCTGACCCCTGGCATCGGTGCAAATAGCACAACTTTTTGTAGTGATAGAACCTTCTTGCATACGGCTGTGTGCACAAAGGATCCATTGCACTGTTCTAGAGGAGGAGGGCAACATACCAGCCTCACCCCTCTCTACCTTCTGGTAAGCAGCAGTGTGATCAACTGGAAATCAGGTGATCAACTGCCATCCCAGTATGACATCTGGTACTGGCCTGAGGTAGAGGTGATTCCAAACAATATTTTTTTGTTTGTTTCATTTTTCTTATTGTCAAAAAGTCCTTTTTACATTTGTCTAGGTTTTTTTGTCCAAGTCCTGGATACTAGAACAAACCCCCATGGACTACTTTTTCAACGCTGCTCAGAGCTATGTTATTCCGAATTTATCTGACCAAGCTCATAGGACCTAACTGAACCAACATGTACACAGAGCCCCTTTACTTATTCTTTGTAAGCTCCCCACCAGCTCATGTCACTGGTAACTGTACCACCCAGCACCACCCCTGGTGCTGGATTAGAGTTGCCAGGTCCATGGCCTGAGACTGATCCTGTATCTTTAGGAGAAGAGAAAGTCAGCCAAGTGCAGGTGTTCTTGCAGCTTTGTAATGGGAAAAACCAAAAGGTGGAATTCTCCCTTCGCCCTGTACAACTTTTAAAGATATAGAAGACCTCTTGGAGGCTGGGCTTAGAGAGCCATTAGAGAAAGGGACTCTGCCTAGGTTTTAGCTTAGTTGGCTCATAGTCTTCCCAGAGCTTGGTCAGACAGGATGAAGGTTTGAAAAGCTTATTCCCTGCTTGAAAACTCACTCCTCTGATTATTTAAATTGCTTTTTAAAAATGTGTTTTTAAATTTGTATATTTGTTTTTAATTGTTGTAAACTGCCCAGAGAGCTTCAGCAATGGGGCGGTATACAAATGCAATAAATAAATAAATAAATATTGGAAGGGGCATTTTTGCTATTCTCCCCTCCCTCTCGGAGTGAAGACAGATGGGTTTCTTCCCTATGTCAGTGGCATACAGCATGTAGTGATAAAAGGGAAGGGTGCAACATGGCTATTTATGCCAATACTGCCCACAACCCAGCCTCTTTGTCTCTGGTATGGCAAACTGCCATCCCTCCCTGTAGCAGTATGGGTTTAGCCAGTTGCCCTGTTGTGGAATGTAGGGTTGGGTTTTTTATGGATTCTACAAATGGCCATAAGAATCCCCTTTTTTCATGTACTTTATGCTGTTTGGCTAAAAGGAAGTAAATTAGCTTGGCTTTTCCCCATGGTTACAACTAGGAAGTTAGGCTACCCTAGTGAGCACCATGAGGTGCCTAGTAGGTGAAAGGGTGGCATCCCTACCTACCTCATTGCAACCCTGCTTGATATTATGGGGAAGGGGGTGTGCGGCCTACGGCTGAAATAACACATGAACAGCAGCTGTTGGATTAAAACAATGGGCCACTTTATTAAAACAAATCCAATTATGCTGATGAACCTGCAGAGGGGAGCTTAAGCGGGAGCCTCCTGATGATACAAGCAAAGCCTGTTTGCAGCTATAGGGCAACCAACCCCCTGTCAGGGCAAGGGGCTCCCAATATGCCAAACCCTGCCCTGGCCGCACCCTGAATGTACGTAGGGGGGCCAACCCACATCACCGTCCCTTGGTGCCCTGAAACTCTGAGCAAATCAGGCACGTTGGCCCCAAAGGCAGCTCTTATTCTGCCCCTGGGCCATATAGCCCTGAGCTGCAGGCCTCCGGAGCCACCTATCACCCCCAGAGGTTCCTAAATGTGTCACCCAGCTGCCCTTCCACTTTTACTTTTCCCTCACTTCCTTGTCACAGAAGGGGGATAAGCCTCAGCTTAGTCTGCCTTTATCCCACAGCTGAGAAGAATCTCATGCAGGCCCCTCTGCACGTCCGCCAGCAAAATGTCATTACCTATGTCAGTCAAATGAACACCGTCTGGCCGAAATAGCTCCAGCCTGTTGTGTCTTATCTCCGGGTGATGAATAACAGAACCACCAGAGCCCCTCAGTGCCTTCTGGATCTGCCTATTGACTTCCTTGCGGGTTCTATTCATCCCCCTGGGGTCACAAATGCAATTCCATTTCCTACATGGTAAGATGTCAGACCTAGAGCTTGGAAAAGTTACTTTTTTGAACTACAACTCCCATCAGCCCCAGCCAGCATGGCCACTGGATTGGACTGATGGGAGTTGTAGTTCAAAAAAGTAACTTTTCCAAGCTCTGGCCACACTAAGTGCAGCCACGGCCAGTGCCGCTCAATTGTCTGGAAATCACCACAAGCCTGTTCAATACGGGCCTTGCTCTTCAACAAACCCAAGTCATTACCCTCAAAGTGAATGATGAGAAACTGGGGCACCACCTGATCCACAGCTGGCTGGAACAGCGTGTGGAGGGGCTCATTCCAGTACATGCCCCAGCAGCTAAGCCACTGTACTGAGGCCCATTGACTAAGTCCCATCTGTGTACGAAATCGAGACTTCACCGCCCTGTGGCCTGTCCAGAACACCATACTGTGGCTGCAGAGGAGGATGTGCACCCGCTCTGCTCCACTCCAGCAGCCTATCAAGACAAACAGCAACAATTTGGCATAGGAATAACATTTCAACAGCTGGCTTTCGGTATGCCAGTAAGTGGTCTAAAGTAGGCTTTGTAAGTGTCCAAACACCATCTTCCCACCACATGCAGCCTCTCTTTCGAGAAACCCAGGCGGGTGGCTGTAGAGGCCACCCCTATCCAGAAGGAGTACGTCCCAAAATTGTGGGGGTCCACACCCAAGTTGCGAAGCGCCGCCTTTGCCACTGCCCAAAACTGGTACTTGGTGAGGGGCTGGCCATCCCTATGTGTAAATTGGTATCTATTCTGCGGCCCCCATAGCACCATAAAACACCACAGGGCTGTTACTGGGCAGAGCTCTTTCTGTCGGGAGGGGGATAGAATAATCAAACATCCCTTCCGGTGCTGGTCTGTCTTTGACCATCACAGCTGTAGGTGGGCCTGTCCTAGGGTTGCCATATTCCAGTTCCACAAATCCGGGCAGGTTAATTTGCATATTATACAAATTATTTGCATATTATTTGCATATTATGCAAATGTTTGCATATTAATATTTGGATTGTCCAGTTGTTTTGTTTTTGTGCCTAGGAATTACCACCAAAAACTGGGGAAAGATGTGAGAAATCTTTTTTTTTAAAGCAACATTTTCAGCCTTAAATGCCTAGACTCTAGTCCAACACTATGGAGTATTTATTGATTGATTAAGAGAATTTATATCCTGCCCTTTTGCTGTTAAAAACAGAGCTCAGCACAGCTTACAAATATAATAAAAACAATAAAAATACACAATCAATATAAAAACATAATAAAAACACAAAATAGCAACAAACAAAGTAAGTCAGGGCAGCAGCACGGTTAACCATAACATATACAATATATTTCAGGGATGTGGTGGGTGGAGAAAAACAAGCCAAAACATTAGGAAAAGGAGTCTTTCACACCACATGCTCAGTTCTAAATACTGTTGCAGCAAGTTTTACAAGTTCCTCCAGTATTCCACTGGTGCAGGCACTCAGACATTCAAAGTATCTGTATGTTTCTTAGGTTTTATAAAAGCAGAGCTTTGCTTAACTCAAAATTTCTCAACCACATCTACACAGGTTCCACCTCCATACTCAAAATGAAACTGGGCCTGGAAGTGTGCAACAACCCCACACATACCTTGCTAATTAGATTACCAATGCCAGGATGTCTGTCTTATCGACTACTCTCCTGCTCCCCCACACACACCTTGCGGCATCATGAAAGACCCAGTCCTGGGCTCAGAAGGAAAATAAATATCTGGTCCTCTTCAAAGTACTGATAAGCCTCTTGTTTTAATTGAAATAATAATTATAAATTCTTGTTCTTATCACTATTGGGAGTTAATTATCTTGCATATGTTGCTGTTGCTTCTATGGCTGTAACGGAGTGAGGTTAAAGATAAGTGAAATGCAAATAGGAAAAAAAAACACAGAAGGCAGTAACACTTTCCTAAATGTAATACCATACCAACCACAACAAGATTCCTATGAGTAAGGCAAAAAACTAAGCATCTCACAACCAGTCAGGATTCCTAACCAAAAACCAAAAATATGATAAATGAAGAAATATGTATATAAGCATGACTATCAAATATATTTATTATTTACACAAACTGTAAAGATATTTATAGTACAATCCTAAGTTTATTTATTCAGAAGCAAGTCCCAGCGTATTCAGTGGGGCTTACTCAAACAGGGACAGAACTGCAACCTCAAGTGATAAGCAACTTCATTCACACAACCCAAAATTCCGAATCATGCCACTTTACACAGTTTTGCAACTGTTTATACTTGTTTTATGGTCATTGGATTTTAAATGGCTTTATTTCTTGTTGTGAGCTGCATTGGTTTCCAACCCTACCTCACAGGGGTGTTGGAAAGACTCCATACACGCACATGCACACACAGCAGATGTCTAAATACATACAGCCCATATAATAGTTTATTGTCAAACCAGTTGGTCATTGCAGAAAAAGCAGTATTAGTTTTAAAAAAATCAGTATTACTCTCCTACAGAATAAAAACTGTAATACCTAAGTAAGCCCTGCCTACTCGCTTTAAAATAGGACTGGAGACAGAAAGAGTTAGAACACAAACATAATTCTTTTTCACATTCACTCCAAAGTCCCATTGATTTTCAGCACATTCATAACCATGTCTACTCAAAGTAAGTCCTATTGAATTAAATGGGATTTACTTTGGGCATATGGGATTAGCATTGCTTTTACAAAAAGCAAGTATTGGGAAGGTTTTCAAAACGCTGCCCAAGCTCTGACTCCTGCACGCAAGAGGAAAAAAAACTGAAATGTATATACTTACCCAATTTATGAGATTTTCAGATAAACGGCTGTGTGTGTGTGTGAAACCACCATTTTGTTTTCTAGACACTGCCTCAGGTCAATGAAACTGAAACACAATCCCTGATTGGCTGCAATGCTGAACGGGCGGGGTTAAAGCTACAAAGTGCTATAGTACAGTACTGTTTAAAGAAAGATTTAACAGTCGAGGGGGGTGGCTGACGTTTTTATGTATATCTCGAGAACCGGACCACCTAGAAACTTAATTTTTTAAAAAAATTAAAGCTGAGAATCCGGGCCATGTAAGGGGCTAGCCGGGCGCCGGGTGGCATGCATAGAATCCGGGTAAAACCTGGCTATCCGGGCAATATGGCAACCCTAGCCTGTCCCACCTTCCAACTGAGGTCAGAAGCCAAGAAAGCCTGAAGGGAATGGTCCGTTTTAGATCCTGCCACCACCACCCAATTCGAAAGCCCCCCCCCAAAAAAAATAGGGTGAGGGCGGCTGTGTGATGTAGCAGTGCCTCAAAGGGAGAAGAATACAAATCCTTCCACTGTCCCTGCAGGCCAAGCAGTAGCTCCAGGGAAAAGGAGAGGCGAGCGTCCAACATCCGGCGAACTCAAAAGTTGCCTGAGTAATTCTGGGAGCCCTGCGCCTTGGCTAGAAAGGAAAGACCGGAGAGATTGCCTTGGATGGTCTTGATCAAAAGGCCCCTGCTTCTGCCCTCTACACAGAACTCAATAAGGTGTTCCACTGGGATGGGCCACTCCTGGGCATAGCCCCTGGCCTCCCTGAAAACTGATAGCTGAAAACCTGCTCTCTGATAGCTGGCCATAGTGCTGGCTGCAATTTATTTATTTATTTATTAAACTTATATACCGCCTGACTAGCAATAGCTCTCTGGGCGGTGAACATCAAAAAAATACAATAAAATTACACAATCTCATAAAACGAAGTATATACAAACTGTACAAACTGAAATCAGATTACAACAATTTAAAATTAAATTAACTTAAATTAAAATGCCTCAGAGAAGAGGAAGGTTTTAACTTAGCGCCGAAAAGATGATAGTGTCAGCGCCAAGCGCACCTCCTCGGGGAGACTATTCCATAGTTCGGGGGCCACCACTGAGAAGGCCCTAGATCTTGTCACCACCCTCCAGGCCTCCCTATGGGTCGGGACCCGGAGGAGGGCCTTCGTAGTAGACCGTAGTGAACGGGCGGGTTCATATCGGGAGAAGTGTTCCGACAGATAGTACCAACACTTTGAATCTTGCCCGGAAGCATATGGGAAGCCAGTGCAGGTGAGCCAGAACAGGTGTTATATGCTCAGACTGCTTGGTTCTTGTTAGCAGTCTGGCCGCCGCATTTTGCACTAGCTGTAGCTTCCGAACCGTCTTCAAAGGTAGCCCTACGTAAATCGCGTTGCAGTAGTCCAGACGCGAGGTTACCAGAGCATGTACCACTGATGTGAGGTCTTCCTTACTCAGATAGGGACGTAGTTGGGCTACCAACCGAAGTTGGTAGAACGCATTCCGGGCCA
Organism: Rhineura floridana; assembly: GCF_030035675.1. Taxonomy (NCBI): domain Eukaryota; kingdom Metazoa; phylum Chordata; class Lepidosauria; order Squamata; family Rhineuridae; genus Rhineura; species Rhineura floridana. The sequence continues at coordinate 137,985,197 of NC_084481.1, read as the reverse complement.
CCGAGGCTACATGAGCCTCGAGTGAGAGGGAGGAGTCTAAGACGACTCCCAGACTATGAACCTGCTCCTTTAGGGGGAGTGTAACCCCATCCAGGACAGGGTATATATCCACCATCCGATCAGAGAAACCATCCACCAACAGCGTCTCAGTCTTATCAGGATTGAGTCTCAGTTCGTTAGTTCTCATCCAGTCCATTGTCGCGGCCAGGCAACGGTTCAGCACATCGACCGCCTCACCTGAAGAAGATGATAAGGAGAAGTAGAGCTGCGTGTCATCAGCGTACTGATGACAACGCACTCCAAAACTCCTGATGACCGCACCCAGCGGCTTCATATAGATGTTAAAAAGCATGGGAGACAAAACTGAACCCTGCGGGACCCCACATTGGAGAACCCACGGTGTCGAGCAATGTTCCCCAAGCACTATCTTCTGGAGACGACCCGCTAAGTAGGAGCGGAACCACTGCCAAGCAGTGCCTCCGACTCCCAACTCCGCAAGCCTCTCCAGAAGGATACCATGGTCGATGGTATCAAAAGCCGCTGAGAGATCAAGGAGAATCAGTAGAGTTACACTCCCTCTGTCTCTCTCCCGACATAGGTCATCAAACAGGGCGACCAAGGCCGTCTCAGTGCTGAAACCAGGCCTGAAACCCGATTGAAATGGATCTAGATAATCGGTTTCATCCAATAGCGCCTGGAGCTGGTCAGTAACCACTCGTTCCAAGATCTTGCCCAGGAATGGAACATTCGCCACTGGTCTGTAGCTGCTGAAATCCTTTGGGTCAGACAGGCTTATGGCCCTTTCCAACTTGAGCCTTCAATCTTCCATAGCGCTGAGGGAACAACGTCCGGTTGTGCCCTTGCAAATGGCGCCATTTGGCAAAATCTCTTCATCTGATTCCATGATAGAGCATCAGCAATACTGTTGTCAATACCCAGAACATGGCGTGCCAGGAACAAAATATTATAGCGGAGACACTGCAGCACAAATGTGCGCACCAGGCGCATGGCGCTGGGGTTTCTTGACGACATGGTGTTGATTACATATACTGTGGATAGGTTGTCACACCAAAAGTAAACTGAGGAGTTACATAACCTGTCTGGCTAGAGGTGCACTGCCACAACAATGGGAAAAAACTCTAGGAAGGTGAGATCCCAGGTTAACCCAACCTGAGCCCTGGTGCTTTCTTAGGAACGATGCCCAGTGGGGAGACACTGAGCGATGGGGTGGGCACAGCAGGAAAGTGGTCCAACACCCAACCCACCTGCCTTTCCTTTTTGATTTTTTCATGCACCACCACCTCCATGCCCACCACTGACTTAAGGTTACGGGACATGAAGGCGTGCCTGGGACCCACGTAAGGAATCTGAAAACCAACCATGAAGCCTTCCAACAAAAACTGAGCATCCTGAATTAAGGGGTAATGACTAAGTAAGCATTGGAGTTTGGGGAGCTTAACTAGGCTGGGGCCCTTTTCCTTGAGTTGTACCAGCAGGTCCCTACTTCCTTGGGCCAGTGGTGTCCCAGTTCTCCGTCCTGAAAGGCTGGCCCCTGGGGCAGCTAGTGCAAGTGTGGGGACCTCCACATATTGCACATTCGTGCCTAAACCTGCATGGTGACCTCAGGCCACAGTAGCTGAACTCCTAGCAGAGCAGGCAGGATTGAACCCCCTGCCCCACGGGCTCATGGGGAGGGGTTGCTGACGGCTGTCTAGTCAGGAGGTGGCCACTGTCCATTCTGTCCTTGGCCACAGGCCTGGAGTACGACACGAACTGCAGCCACAGGTCAGCCTCCTTCTTATCCCAAAGGAGGGACATATCGAAAGCCATCCTCATATGAAAAGCCTCGTCATAGGCAAGCCAAGCTGCCCCTTGAAACTCCATGAAGCCGCAATAAGTGATATCTAGATATTTAATAAGGACAGAGCCCCTCTGAGGCTTCTTCTGTATCACCACTCCCATATATTTTATTTATTTATTTAATTAATTAATTTGTATCCCGCCTTTCTCCCAGCAAGTGGGCAGCCAGTTAGCCTAGGTGCGTTCTATGTGCTGCCACTTGGGTTTATCTGAGTCCTTCTCTTCCTCTTTGTCCTTATCTTTTTTGACAGGCTCCCTATATAATAGTGAGAAGAGGTCCACATATTCCCCTTTCCAGATTCTTTCTCTGGTAGCAGGGAGTAAGTGAAAACCTAAGGGGGATGAAGCTTCCCCAACAGGTATGGCATCCTCCTTGACAGATTCAAGAGGGTCAGCTGCATCTCCAGGAAGAATGGTGGATAGGGAGGACAAAGTCCCCCTGTCCATTGACGTTCCTGGAGAGGGCTGCCACACCTGTTCACAGGCCTCCAATAAAGGAGGGTGTTGTTGTGGCAGGTTATCCACAACCCCGGGTGCAAACCTTGATTGGGAAAAACCCCAGCCTGTCTCATCCCCCCATAGGGGAACCCCCAGGGGGCTAGGTCCATTGCGGCCAACCCCATTTGTGTGTGGCCAAAGAAGACTCACCCAAAGACTCATCCACCGTAGGCTCCCATGAGAACTGCGGGGCGGAGCTGTCACTGGTTCTGTGCTGGGCGTCTTCATAGCAGCATAGACTGGCACAAGGTCACCCAGTGAGCGTCGTGGCTGTGTGGGGATTTGAACCCTGGCCTCCCACGTCATAGTTCAACACCTTAACTACTGCTAGCATATAAATCCCTCAACAGCTTGGGGCCAGTTTACTTTAAGGATTGCCTTTTCCCATATGTACCCACTAGTCTGCTTTGATCTACAGAGCTGGCACTGCTGCAAGTGCTGTGTAATGTTTGCTCCACAATTGCAAGAAATCTGTCTTTTAGTGTGGCAGCTCCTGTTCTCTGGAACTCCCTGCCTATTAACATTCGGCAGGCACCTTCATTGTACTGTTTTCAATGCCTGATTAAACAAGCCTCCCCAGACATATAATTGTATTGTGTATATTTTTAAACTGCTGATTTTATCTGTATCTTGATAAATGTATTAATGCCTAACATTTTTAACGTCTGTTCCTATTGCTATTTTAATGAATATTTTATGGTATTTCATATAAGCTGCTTAGAGACAAGTTTTTTATTAAGCAATGTACAAATCTTGCTAAAATTATTATTGTTATTATACTTGTGTGTTGCTTACAATACATTAAAAACATAAACATAAATACAGTACATTATATCATTAACTGAATTCATACAAAACTCCTGCAATTCTCACTCTCACTCACTCACTCACTCACACACACACACACACACACTAAACAACATCTGAGTCTATCACAAGCCTAGCAAAAAGGGTGTCTTAATCTAGCGTCGATCAGCAAAGGCACCAGGCAGACCATTGTGAAGATACATAGATGGCGAGCCAGAACTGAAAAGGTCCTTTCCTTTGTCATTATCCTCTGGGCCATAAAGAGCTTTATAGGTCAAAACCAGCACTCTGAATTGAGCCCAGAAGTGTGCAGGCAGCCCGTGTAGCTGTAACAGAATTAGTGTTATATAATCTATCCGTCTGTCAACCGTTAGGCAGTCACATTCTGCACCATAAATATGGGTGATGCCTACTATGCTGCTGTTCTGCCTGACATCAATGTCAGCTATACAAAACTTGTAGTAACCAAATAACTGCTGATAAATAAATTCTATCCCCATATATTTTCACAATGTCATATTCTCTGTTGTTGACTAACAACATCTTATATTTAGCTAAAACCTGAAGTCATATTCTCTGTTGTTCTGTGTTAGTCAACAGCATCTTATATTTAGCTAAAACCTGAAGTCACAATGTAGAATAAAACCAGTTTTATAACATGGGCATAAAGATCACCTTTACATCCCCTTTTTTCTTTTGGTTTGTCCTTAAATTGAGGAGTATTAAATTACAGCCATTTGTAGCTGCTATAATATTCAGAATAGTATTAAATATACCCTTTAAGCAAAATGGTAGTGAAAGAGTCTTTTCTTTGAGTAGATGGGGGTAGAATTTGTCCTTAATTCATGCAAATACTCAGTTCTTTCACATAAATTTCTAGTAAAATGCATCACAATTGAAAGGCAGTGATTATTTTCCTTTGTGCTGGAAAAAACCTCAATCATGTTTATGTGGTATATGAGTTATTAGTCTTTCATAATCTTGAAGGAATCATGACTGCCTTTCATAGCTGATTTGACACAGTTTATAGTTTAAGATAATGGGTGTTAGCAGTGGGAGAAAAGAACTATGTTCAATTTGCAGATGATTAAATATGCCCATACGATAGTCAAGGCCAAAAACAACAACAAAAAAGAAGTCCATTGTCCTGAGAAACACAAGGAGAAATGCAGATTCTATACACATCAATCAAATTTTATTGTGCGGTCACAGACCCAACATACAGTTGATTGATCAAACAATATAAAACATATGATAATACAGCACAATGGTACAAAATAATGTTATTCTAAACAGATTAAAAAGTGTCCTTCTTACGTAAAGACTGGGCTAGATTAAGAAACTTTGCAACTGTCTCTGAGATTAGTTTGTCAGAATCTGACATTAGGTATTGCAAATACCAGTCAGTCGATCTTCCTGGGAAACGCTTAATGATAGGAGAAATAAGTCTGGAGCGTTCAGTGTTATAGAAATTGCAAGAGAAAAGAATATGGGCCAATGATTCGACATCGACAGACGTACAGGGGCAAACTCGTTTCTCATAGGAGATACCTTGAAAGCGACCCTCGAGTATCGCAGAAGGGAGACAGTTAAATCTAGCTCTGGAAAAAAGGTACCGATATTTCAGGATGGTCAAATTTACCAGGTAAGTGGGATGAGTGGGAAATGAGAATTGCAGGCCTAGGTACATAGGCGAGCAAGTTTTGCAAGCACTGGATCTAGAGTATTGCAGATCTATGTCTTTGATTCGTTGCCCAATAATATATTTGGCTGAATCAGGGTCCAGGGTAGACAATAAGTCCAGTGGGAGGCCAAGCATCTTTAGTTTATCTTGAAAGTTCTTGGACCATGAGCTGATGTAAAGATCTTTCCAGAGTAGATTTAAGTATCCCATGGAGGGTCCAGCATAAGCCGCTTTAATCCAAAATCTGAAGGCTGAGAGCCAGGCAGTGCATTCAGTGGAGGTGAGTCCGGCCTCAAGATGGAGGCCAGCAGCTGAAGCACAGTGTGGCATACCAAAATTGATCTCAGGAAAGATGATAAAACTGATTCAGCTTTAGAATTAAAGCTCGGCACCCAGATTGGGACTCCATAAAGGAGCTGTGAGAGAATTTTAGATTTAAACACATGGGTCGCGGCAGGTATGTACTGCCCACCCTTAGTGAAAAAGAAATGGAGTATAGCCTTAGAGGTATTAAGTGCAGATTGTACTGCGGAGCGGATATGGATAGACCAAGTGAGTGTTGCGTGGAACATGACCCCCAGGTATCTGTACTGTCTAACTTGGTCTATCTTCTGGCCATTGACTATCCATGGACGTACAGACAAATGCTGAGAAAACACCATAATATTTGACTTACTAAAGTTAATAATAAGGGAGTTATTGTTACAGTAGTTTATGAAAGCTTGTAATAGGCGCTTTAGGCCTATATTTGATAGGGACATTAAAACGGCATCGTCGGCATATAATAAAAGAGGGCACTTAACTTCAGCCAATTTAGGTGAGTGAAAATTGTCGGCTAAGCAGCAGTTACTCAGATCGTTAAGGAAAAGATTAAATAATGTAGGGGCCAAAATGCATCCCTGGCGAACCCCTTTAGAAGCAGGAATGGAATTAGTTAGGCTTCCATCAGCGCCACATCGTATGCGAAGCGATGTGCGTTGGTAGAAGCAACTGATAAGAAAAAGGAGTCTCATCTATTGTTGATTGGGATAATTTGGCCCATAGTTTGGCTCTTGAGATGGAGTCAAAAGCGGATTTAAGATCTATGAAGGCCGCTGACAGGCCATTACCAAGGGAGCTCATGTACTTCTCGGCCAAATGGCTTAGTATTAGGCAGTGATCAATTGGAGATATGCCCTTTCTAAAACCAGCCTGCTGTCTGCCCAAAATGTCCTCCTCCTCTATCCAGGACAACAGTCTGACGTTTAGATAGCTGGCATATAGCTTTCCTACAACTGATAACAGACTAATAGGCCTATAATTTGAGGGATCACCCCTATCCCCTTTTTTAAAGACTGGGATAATTACTGCCTCTAGCCAGGTCAAAGGGAGTTGGCCAGTATAATTAATCTGAGAGAATAAGTTAGTGAGTCGAGGACCCAGTCTACGTGAGTCTTTAGCAATTTGGGAGGTAGGGCGTCAATTCCCAGAGCCTTGCTGGACTTAAGATTGCTAACCAAGGAGGCTATCTCCGACTGCGTTACAGGTGGCCAAGATGGTAAAGAGCTAAAATCTACAGTGGTTGAGTTCAACAAATGGTCCCTATATTTGTAAACAGTGCAGAAAAATGGCGTTCCCATATCTCAGATGAGATGTTACATTGAGATGGAATAGAAGAGCCTAAGGCATCAGTAACTAAAGACTAAAAGAGTTGCGAGTTATTGTTTAGGGAGGCACTTATCAGAGCCTTCCATCCATTTTGTATAGCTAGTCTCTTTTTGGTAGAGATCAGTTGTTTATATTTCTTTTTAATAATATAGTATTCAGCTGGTAGCACATTAGAGTTGTCTTTCCTATATTGATTACAGACCCTTCTCAGTTGCTTCTTGACCTCAAGACAGTTCTTATCAAACCAGCAAGGAGAGTGCTGTTTAGATAAGGAACGGAAAAAAATGAGGATTGGGCCTTAGGGTCAGATTCAGGGCAGCGGTCAGAAGTGAATAATCATTTAAAACGGTGGTAGCGTCACAAGCACCCACTATACGAGTTCTGAGATCTAAGCCCAGAGAAGAAGCGAGAAAGCAGGTGGCCTTATTTGAGGCTTCGGTAGACCAATAGGTCCTCTTGTAACTAGGGCGGGAAGCTTTGTCCACTTATTGAAAATGAGTGACCAGACGGCCAGACTCCAGTAGTGACAGGGTAAAATTAAGAGGAAGGTGGTCACTATCAAGTCTGTCAACTACTATAAAGTTGGAAATTAAATGAATCAGGGAATGAGAAATTAAAACATTCTCTACAGAGAATTCATTTTAGTTATTGTGGATCTTAAAAATGTGAAGCAGCTGCATAATATTGTAAATTTACTTTAAAAGTGGGTACAATGTTGTGTTTCCAACAAGTAATTAGGGGCTCTGACTTAAATCTCTATTGGCCACAACTTGGAATAACAACAACAACAATAATAATAACGGTGGTGGTGATGATGATGATTGCTATTTTTAAAAAGCAGAAGGGGGTAACCTTTTTTTAAAAAAAACTCAAAGGCCAAATAGAGGGTTGTCCAGTCTTCCAAGGGCCACATGCCAATAGTGGGCACAGGCGTGGTCAATGCACATTCTTACATACCCATACACACACACTCTCTCACACTCACACTCACACATATAGTGCATGTACATACAAGCTGCAGTCAGATACATACACAGCAAAGACAAAGCAATTCAAAGATCCTCTTTCCTGGCCCATGAGCCTCTTCTTCCTCTTGCACAGCTCTTATAGCTCTGGAAACAAGAAAGAGTGGTCCTTCCTATTTCCTGAGCACAAAGACCTTCTTAAAGTGGTGCCATACCAAAGGGAGATGAAGCTGCTTGACAAGGTAAGTCAAGGCAGATGCACCTGGTTTTTGGAGCAATTGTGGGCTCTCCACACACTACAGTGAGAGACACCTTAGCAAAACAGATTTTTTTAATTTTGAAACAAAATAAATAAATTGAGATTTGAGGCTTTCTAAGTTCTAGATGCACATTTTAATAGAATTTGTTTATTAGAGGATCTTTAAAAACAATGTTGCTCCCAAGGGTTAAGAATGTTATATGTTTCTCATATAACAGAATTAAGACAATCTTCTGAAACCTTTCTCTGGATGTCCCCATTCTTGAAGGTTAGGCAGGTTGACATCCTTTTTGTGGAAGATTCACCTTTCTCTATTAGATGCCAGGTTGCATCCATCTTGTTTATCCAAGTGCTATTTTTAAAATAATTGATCTTATTGCTGTCTTATAATGTGGAACTCATACGGTGCTGTGAAGGCTATTTTTAATGTAAGGACATGATATTTTGTTGAAAAAAATAAAGATTCTGATAGAAATGATAATATTTATTGCTGTTTCCAAGGCAGAAAGCATAATTTATTATCACTGCCTAGTTTTATAGAGCTGGGATCAGAATCAGTAAAGTCCTCAGAATTCACTTTGTGACATCTTATTGCCTTATGGAATGATTTAGCTATAATCCTATTGCATTGTACTTCGAAAGTCCAAACCTCTGTCATTGAACTGGCAGAGTGGCATACAGCCTTAGTTTTTAGCAGAGAGTTTCTCAGGTTTGATTTTCTGTATATATTAATTGCTTAAATATCATAAACTCTAGTCTAAAGAAGGCACTTCATGGAATACAGTAGAGTCCTGTAAGTAAGCATATTGACTTTTAGAATGAAGGTAAGAAAGATTACACTGGTGTCCAGTAATGCTAATATAGTAGTAATTTGGACTGTGAGTTATTAAAGATTTGTTAAAATATGGAGTACTTCTCAGGCTTAGAGCCTTGCATGCTGATGTTTTATTCCTCACATTGCCCACTTAAGTAGCCTAGTCTTATAGCGAAATTGATGGAGGCATAACCTGTTGCAAATAGGCCACCAATCCCAATTTTGCTTCCCTCCCCACCCTCTGCTGAGTATTACAATGCCATAAAAAAAAATCTGACTTTAGGGGAAGGTATATGATAGCAGGTGGCAGAGCTCTTAAAAGATGGAACAGGTCCAGGAAGCTACACTCGTGGTATTTTCTACTGTCAAGGATCACGCCCCACGACCTGTGGCCAGTTTTATTTTCTATTGGTGATAATGAGGTTTGAAGTTCCACCTCATTATCCCCAATGGGAAAAGATGCTGCCGCTATCTTATTTTGGAAGCAGGACCATCCTTCACCACCTTCTGCCCACTTGGCCAAAGTGAGTACTCTTTCTTTAGCAGAGGGTAAAGTGGCAACAGGTGTTGGGAGATGGGCTGCCACCAGTCAGTTCCTTTGAGTGTTATTTTGTGTTTTTCACAACTCACTAAGGAGCTTTGAGCATTTGGCAAGAAGGGCTTGATTGATTTTTGAGGACCCAGACTGCTTGCTCTTCATTAATACTGGGGTAGAAGGAGGCAATCACCTAAGGCTGCAGATTTAGGGTACTAGTGAGGGCATCATATTGTCAGCTATTTTCTTTTTCTCATTAAGTTTAGAAAGTGATCTTGTGGCACTTGTTTTTAGTGTGAAGAGGGACGCAATATTAACACATGATTCAACTGTGTGGTTTGTTATGGCAACAGTGAAATGGCCATGTGGGTATCACAGTTTTTAGGAGGACCTGTGTGTGTGTGCACAATCATGGCTCTTTTCCTTTTTTATTTTGGGATTGTGGTTGTTTCTTAAAGTCTTTTCTAATCCTTTGCTTTTTAATGCTGTGTCCAGCAACACAATTTCTCCCAAAAACTAAACTCGAGGACACAGACGTTTGTGAGGTCCTTCATGACAAAACTTAATGGAATGGAATATTATGCTACCTGATCTAATGCAAAGAAAAAAGGCAGTTGTTTCTACTGTCTGGAAAGTTTTTTTTTTTTTAAATGAAGCACACCTACATCTTTGAATATATACATGCACATATCTTGAAATAAATTAGCTGAAAACAAGTATCTTCTATACCTATCATAGTGTCCTGAATAGATGTCTCTCTGTTTCCTTTACAACACATTTTTTAAACATTGACACCAGTTAAATTTACATCAGAATAAAGTAATATATCTAGAAGATCTTGTACATACACTAGAGGTATGAGAGTGTGTTTCATTCAAATGGTTGAATTGTGGTTGCCCCCAAATGAAATGTGCATCACAGGGTATGTGATGTAAGTAGTGATGAACAAAATATTGGGCCATAATCATTAGCTTCATCATCAAGTTATGCAACAGATGACCACACAGGTGTGCTGGAAAATGGCCTGGCACATGAACTAAATTGCTCTTGAAAAGTCCCAAGGGTGAAGCTTTGCTCCTTTTATGGAGATGGACAAAAATTGCCTAATTATTTGACTTCTAGTTAGTATATGGTGCTAAGTTTGCCAAGTGAATTTTTGCTGCTTGTTCCTTTGTGCATGTGCAGCCAAGTACACATTATGAAGAAGGGATTTTCAAACGATAGAGACTTTAATGGCATGTCAAAACCTTTCTTGTCAAAATTCCAACTGGCATTTTGGCAGGTCCATGGGCATGCAATATATCTAAGGGTCTATTTGAACATTCAAATCAAGGATTTGTATTTCTTTGTGAGGAAAACTTATTTGGAAATTGAACCCATGGTGTGTTGCTAGCAAAGATAAATAAAAAGAAAATGAATTGCCTGCCCACATATTAAAGAGAAATGAATGTTCAGAGCAAAGTCATTTTACTTCATCTCTCATAACCATTTCTGTTATCAAGATATGTCATTAATTTCTAGGCATTCCCTTTGAGAGATTTAAGCTATTTTGCTCTAGCGATTTTGTTACAAAACAAAACTAACCTTAAGGAACTCAGTCATTTCCTAGCTTTCTTGGTTCCTTTCCCTCTTTATTCAATGCTTGCCTCAGAACCTACAATCTCTTTTCAATAAATAGAACCTTTTCTACTATACCACCAGATCCACAGGGTATTTAAAAGGATTTCACAGCCGCTATGAGATGTTGTGGGCATACCTCTAGAACAGATTTATTTGTGTTTTTCGCTTCAGAAATTGCTGTCTCCATTCTTTTCTTCCTAAGATCTTGATTCCAAACATGCCTGAGCATTTGGAGTTGTCAATAATATGGGGAATATTTCTTTGCCATTCTCTTATCATTTGAAATTGAATATAATGTGAGGTTAAAATTACATGAATTCTTTTGTCATTATAGAACTCAGTCTTCATTTCAATTTCTGTATTGTGATAGCAGAAATAATGCTTGTTGAGAGAATGTTGGTAGCTGAACAAAGCAACTATATATATATATATATATATGTCGTGTATATGTTGTTTACACTGTTATAACAGCTGCTACATACAAGTATAGGTAAAATAATTATTTTTTTAATTCCCGCCCTTGAATATTAGGCAGGCACCATATCTGTTATCTTTTCAGCGCCTTTTGAAGACTTTCCTCTTTCAACAAGCCTTTTAAGTTGAGACCTATCCCAGTCTGCATCTGTGTTAGAATTCATTGATTGTTAATGGTTTTTTAAAATGTTTTTAACCCTTTTTAAAGACGTTTTTAAAGCTTTTTAAAAAAATGTTTTTAATGTTGTTTTGTTTTAATGTATTTTAAGATCTTTTTTTTATAATGTTTTAAAGTGTTTTTAGCACTTCTGTTTGCCGCCCTGGGCTCATGCTGGGAGGAAGGGCGGGATATAAATCAAATAATAAATAAGTCTTAGTTTAGGTTCTAATTAGCTTCTGATTTTGCAGATGGCAGTAAATGATACATTCAGGATCTTTTATTTCATATTCATAAAAAAAATCCACTTTAGTTCAAAACATGCTTCATGGTTATTTATATACACTGTACTCAAGGTATCTGGAATCAGATGGTCAAAGGGAAGAGATTTTAACATGAGAGGTGAGGGACACACTACAGGGGAAAGAAGAATGGTTCATCCTCTGCGATTGTGTTGCACGTATTCAAGCTCCCTCCAGGCCCTCCTTCTCATGTAATTAATCCTGTGATGGGGAGCTATGAACTGGTCGTGCCAGCTGGTCTCACCCTTGCCACAGCATCTCCTGCCTGTCTTACACTGGAATGTCTGCAACAGGAAAGCCTGTTTATGTAGGCTTTCTTTGTGATCTAGAACCATGATTATATGGGGTTTTATTTATTTATTTATTTATTATTTGATTTATATCCCGCCCTTCCTCCCAGTAGGAGCCCAGGGAGGCAACCAGGGTTTTTCAGATCATGGAGGAGCCTATACACATTGGGTACACTTCCGCATGGCAGACATTCTCCCAATGTATGGATGGTGTTGTAAGGGGTAGCAAGGAACACTATGTTAATCATGTGTGAAGAGGAATGCAGAAGGGGCTTCCATGTACATAAAAAGCTGCCACAATGAGCCACTTTAAATTGTGTCTCCTGGTGGTGACTTCGAAGCAGTAACCTATTTGTACATAGTCAGGTCTGGCCTAATACTTCATGCTGTATTTTTAACTCTTAAAAAATTGGGTATGATACACAGTTGAGAAGAAGTGTGATCACATTAAAGCAACAGTAGCCAAAGTGGACACTAACTCACATCAGTCCAATAAACAGACTAGAGATGGAACGAACTGTCACTTTCAGTTCTGTCAGTTTCTAATTTTTCTAATCTTAAATTTCATTCTCCACATTTCTGCAGGAATTTGTGATTTTTTTAAAAAAATCCTTATGAAAATTGTTCAGCATGTTAGAATAAATTTCTCCTAGTGAATACATTTTGTGTGCAGTTTTGACCAATGTACACATTCTTGCAAGCAATTTATCCTAATATAACACATTTTCTATGTTATTTTCACCAATATATTCATCTTGTGCACACTTTTCCCTAATGCATGAATTTTGGTAAACATTGGTTGTACGGAGAACTGCATCACAAAATTTGGATAAGTGCGAATTTTGAACGATGGTTGAGTTGTTTCAGAAAGTATGAATCTGATACATTCAACTTTAAATGTGAACTGAATCAACTTTCTCATCCATCCTTAATAAAGATTGACCTAGGAGTAGAGACAATTGAATTCACTGGGGCTTACTTCTGAGTAGATGTGCATAGGCTTGTACTGTTACCTGAACATCTAGTGATGATGATTCTGCTGCCTTTTTGTTGATGGTCTTATAAATAATAAATAAATATAATGGTATGGCCAATGACTGAAATAAACAGAACTACTACATCATATGTCACAGTTTTATTGGTCTTGATCCATGTAAACTTTCAAGCTTTGTACTAACAATATTATACCCAGCACATATATTCTGTGAGAAGTGATCACATAATCCTTTAATAGACTGATAGCATAATCAGAATATGTATTCTTGAACCATGAGTAAGGCAGGTTATTGGATTTTCTCCACTCTGAACTTAAAGAGAAATGAAAAGTCCCCAAATTTAAGTAATAAAATTAGAGGAAACGTAAATAATCAGGAAAACAACAAATGTGTTCCAGCTTGTTAACTGCACATAGAAATTGTTGCTGTTCTTTTTGAAATGATATGCGCTGTTGCCATTTAAAATCATCGACTAGCACAGCTACCCATTGTTCTGGGTGTCAGGAGTATGGCCTCTGTTCCACCACTGAACCAATTATGCATACTATTCTGCTTCTCTTATATTCATTGCTTTTAAATGGTAAAGAAGGAAACAAAAAGCCACGGAACAGATTATCACACTGGATTATTTCAAAACTAAATTAACAGAAATGCTAGCTTTCATTGGTCTGTAAGTGGCTTTTTCACATGCTGCATATGAAAAGAGTGGCTTGGCAAAGGTATTATACATTTAAATACTTAGCATAAACAATTTAATTTTCTTAAGACTAGAATGAGATTATGCATTTCCTATCCCTTGGCATTATCGTGACTTAAACCTCCTGCAGAGACCCAAAGAGCATCAAGTCACAGTGCCCCATGAAAACAGTATTGGGGAGACAATCTTTGTGTTTACTTCTTCATACAGTTGTTTACTTTTTCTGCCTTGGACAAATATATATTCTGATAATGAGGTAATGATTTTTATTATCCAAAATTGTGTCCTCTTTACATACAGTATCTGCCCTGCTCCATAACTGTAGTTTAAAACACGATACAAATAATAAGTATACAATGACAATGTAAAGCACATCATCGCAAACCATTAAAAGATAAACTGATAATATCAAGCACAGGCAGGATTTAACTTATGATGTTCATTGTAGAATTAAAGCCAGATTTCATACACAGAGAAAATTTGCCAAAATTTACAGTTAATTCAACAAATTTTTTAAAAAATCACAAGCAGCCTTATTGAAATCCACATTGCTTTTCTCATTGCGTCGTTATGTGCTTCATTCAAGGAACAGCTTTTAGAGGGTAGAGCCTCAATGTAATCGTAAGGTACAAAGCATATACAGTATGCATGGTGTAACCAGCCCTGGATGTGTAATTCTGTCTGGTATCAATTGATGGAAGTGTGGGTAAAAAATGTCCTTAATAAATAAATAAAACATTCAGAGCCTTCAATTAGAATGAACAATGGTTTTTTAAGAATGAAACATTCTGAAAGGAGCACAATTTTGATAGACAACCAAATAGAAATGTCTAGATTTTTTTCAGGAAACTTGTTTGAAACAGTGCCAGCCAGGAAATCATAGTGTAATCATCATTATCCTGGATGGGTTTAGCACATGTGCTGGCCCAGCTTACTGGCCCCATGCAAGGCAAGATGGCTTTACCCCACACTCACTTTCTCAATATCCATTAAATGGACTGTAATCTTGACCTACCACCCATCTTTCTTGAAAGGATTTGCATGCTTTATTGTATGCTGCTTCCTACCATTTGATAAAAAAATCTTCTACATGCACCTGACTTCCGCAGAAACGACATACACTGTTTCACTGCCTGTATGTTGATTTGTAATCAAACACTCTGTAATAAAAAGATTGATTTACTGTTCCAAACTATGTGTTCTTGGAGTTGTTACCTTGAGTGAGTAGTTCATACTACTGCACTACAATGCAGTCCACTGTTAAATCGGAAAGTTGGAGGTGGGGATGAGATTGGTTTGAATTTCTAGTGCACAGAATACACCCCAGGTTGTAGTAACGTTGCCCACTCCAACCACTCGCAGCCTAAATATCGGCTAGGTGTTGTTAGCTGGTGCTTCTAATAATATTTTGTGCTGTTTAAAATGTAATGATTTTTTAAAAAAATTCTATTTACTTTTAAAATTGTATTATGATTTATTTGTTGGTATATATTGTTAATCATTTTGTGAAACTTTTTCTTGTGATTTATTGATTTACTTACAGACATGTTGAGCTGTTAAATTAAAAAACTTTAGGAACCCACATTTTCCATACAACTTAAGAATAAAATTTGCACAGTTAGTAAGACATTTAGTAAAACATTTGGATATTATACAAATTGGGGAAGTGGAATATGGCTGCAAATTCAGAGAGAAGGAAACAGCTGAAAAGAATTTCACTTTTACCTTTTTGGAACTCGTACCACCAAGAGTTCTCAAGGGCTATAAAACCTTGATTTTGAAGTTATGTACCTTTAAATACAGACAAGACACTAGTTGCTAATATAACTGCATATGGAATGAAAGAGGTCTGCCAATCAATCCTATTGGTACAGGCAACTCAGGAGTGGATTATGATAATTTTGACCAATATGGCAAATAAGTTAATGTTTAATAGCAGAGTTTTTTTATGTATTGCGGCTATGGTCTTTGCTGCTTACCCAAAGATATTAATGTTGTACTTGTGTATTTTTATTCTATTTATACCTAACATTTCTAGCTATCTAATGGTGATGCAGGGCAGCTTGTACAAAGGAAGAAAATTACAAAGAATATTACAATCATTACAATAAAACCAACATCCTAATGCCAGAAAATACAAAATAACTAAACCTCTAAACATCTTCCTTTATTAGGAATGTCCTGTGACTCTCAGGACATGATCTTCAGATGCTCAGGAGGCTGCAAGGGAGTAGAAGGGCCAGGAAGCTGCCTTTCACCAACCCCCTTACACCAACACTTTTCTGGATCTAAATCTTAAGTCACTGATGAGATGCCCGTAGGCAGCATAGAATCCTCAGGCAACCCCCCTTGGTGCCTGCCAGAATACCATGCCCTTCCCCAGGCCCAAGAAGGTTGGGGGTCCCTGATCTAAACCATAATGTACTTTTAGATTTGGGATGAGGATCCTCCAGCCAGTGTGATTAATTCAATCCACCAGACCATTTTGGGCAAACCACACCCATGTTTCCCTTGCCTAATAGCATATATGATATGACATACGAGAAACTTCAAGCTGTGGCTGAAATGAAAAAGAGTCAGGAGCAGACTCCTGATTCTTCCTTTGAATCATCAGCTTGAAATCAAACTAGGATGCAGAGGATTTTCATCTGTAGATGTGGCTCGAGCTGTGCTCACAAAGGAAATTTTTTCATTTATTTATTTATTATTTGATTTATATCCCACCCTTCCTCCCAGCAGGAGCCCAGGGAGGCAAACAAAAGCTCTAAAAACACTTTAAAACATAGAATCATAGAATAGTAGAGTTGGAAGGGCCCTACAAGGCCATTGAGTCCAACCCCCTGCTCAATGCAGGAATCCAAATCAAGGCATTCCTGACAGGTGGCTGTACAGCTGCCTCTTGAATGCCTCCAGTGTCGGAGAGCCCACTACCTCTGTAGGTAATTGGTTCCACTGTCATATAGCTCTAACAGTTAGGAAGTTTTTCATGATGACCAGTCGAAATCTGGTTTCCTGCAACTTGAGCCCATTATTCCGTGTCCTGCACTCTGGGAAGATTGAGAAGAGATCCCGGCCCTCCTCTCTGTGACAACCTTTCATGTACTTGAAGAGTGCTATCATATCTCCCCTCAGTCTTCTCTTCTCCAGGCTAAACATGTCCAGTTCTTTCAGTCTCTCCTCATAGGGCTTGGTTTCCAGTCCTCTGATCATCTTTGTTGCCCTCCTCTGAACCCGTTCCAGTTTGTCTGCATCCTTCTTGAAGTGCGGAGACCAGAACTGGATGCAGTATTCAAGAGGGGAACTAGTACTTCACGTGATTTAAAAACTATACTTCTGTTAATGCAGCCTAATATAGCATTTGCCTTCTTTGCAGCCACATCACACTGTTGGCTCATATTCAGCTTGTGATCAACAACAATTCCAAGATCCTTCTCACATGTCATATTGCTGAGCCAAGTATCCCCCATCTTATAACTGTGCATTTGGTTTCTCTTTCCTAAGTGTAGAACTTTGCATTTATCCCTGTTGAAATTCATTCTGTTGTTTTTAGCCCAATGCTCCAGCCTATCAAGATCCCTTTGAATTTTCTTTCTGTCTTCCATGGTATTAGCTATGCCCCCCAATTTTGTATCATCTGCAAATTTGATAAGCATGCTCTGTACCTCCTCATCCAAGTCGTTAATAAAAATGTTAAAGAGCACTGGGCCCAGGACTGAGCCCTGTGGTACCCCACTCGTTATTTCCGCCCAATTTGAGAAGGAACCATTGATAAGCACTCTTTGAGGACGATTCTGGAGCCAACTGTAGATCCATCTAATAGTTGTTCCATCCAGCCCACATTTAGCTAGCTTGCTAATCAGAATATCATGGGGCACTTTGACAAAAGCTTTGCTGAAGTTGAGATATATGTCCACAGCATTCCCACAGTCTACAAGGGAGGTTACCCAATCAAAAAATGAGATGAGATTAGTTTGGCAGGATTTGTTCTTCATAAATCTATGTTGGCTCCTAGTAATCACTGCATTGCTTTCAAGGTGTTTACAGATTGACTGCTTTATAATCTGCTCCAGAATTTTTCCAGGGATTGATGTTAGGCTGACTGGTCTGTAGTTCCCCAGTTCCTCCTTCTTGCCCTTTTTGAAGATAGGGACAACATTAGCTCTCCTCCATTCATCTGGCACTTCACCGGTCCTCCATGATTTCGCAAAGATAATAGAGAGCGGTTCTGAGAGTTCTTCAGCCAGTTCCTTCAATACTCTAGGATGCAGTTTCTCGGGCCCTGCCAATTTGAACTCGTTCAAAGTGATTAGGTATTCCTTGACCATTTGTCTATCAATCTCATGGTCCAATCCTGGCCCTTCTACTTCATATTTCCCAGGAGGGTCATAGGCCCTTTTTTGGGAGAAGACTGAGCCAAAGTAGGAATTGAGCACTTCTGCCTTTTCTTTGTCACCTGTTATCATTTTGCCATCCTCATTGAGTAGCTGTACTACCATTTCTTTTCTCTGTCTTTTACTATGGACATACCTGAAGAAAGCTTTTTTGTTGCCTTTAGCATCCCTCGCTAGCCTCAGCTCATTCTCAGCTTTAGCCTTCCTGACACCATCCCGGCAATTCCATGCCTGCCTGTACTCTTCCTTTGTGGCCTGGCCTTCTTTCCACTTCCTGTATGTGTCCTTTTTTGTTTTCAGGTCATCTCTAAGCTTTTGGTGAAGCCACATTGGCTTCTTCTGCTGTTTCCCCCCCTTTCTCCGTGTTGGAATTGCTTGCCATTGCGCTTTTAGAATTCCCTTTTTTAGAAACTCCCACCCATCTTGGACTCCTTTTCTCATTAGGGTAGCTTGCCATGGAACTGCACTTACAATTGTTCTGAGTTTATTAAAATCAGCTTTCCTGAAGTCCAGGGTGTGCGTATGGCTACTCTCAGCTTTTGCTTCTGTTAAAATCAAGAATTCAAGTATGGTGTGGTCACTTTCCCCCAGAGTTCCCGTAACTGCCACTTCATCCACCAAATCATCTCTATTGGTTAGAATCAAGTCCAGGATAGCTGATCCTCTGGTTGCTTCCTCCACTTTCTGTAGGAGGAAGTTATCCAAAACACAAGTCAGAAATTTCTTGGAGGGGCCGTGTTTGGCAGAATTTGTCTCCTAACAGATATCAGGATAATTGAAATCCCCCATTACTACTACATCATGCCTCCTCGAAACATTGGCAATTTGCTTTTCAAAAGTTACATTCTCATCTTCTCCTTGATTGGGTGGTTGGTAGTAGACTCCAAGCACCACATTCCTTTTATTACTTGCCCCATGAATTTTAATCCAGATACTGTCGGTGGAGCTACCAAGCTCATCTTCCTGTATTTCTGTGCAGGGATATATATTTTTAACATATAGCGCAACTCCACTTCCCTTTTTATTCCTTCTGTTCTTCTTGAACAAGTTGTATCCTTCAATTGCTGTATTCCAGTCATGGGAGTTATCCCACCAAGTTTCAGTTATACCTATCAAGTCGTAATTGCCCTCCTGTATTAAGAATTCAAGTTTGTCCTGCTTGTTTCCCATGCTCTGCGCATTAGTATACAGACATCAAAGACCATGTGATTTATGGCTTGGCTTCCTTACTACATTTTTCTGAGGGCTGTTACTGGGCCCTATTAGAGCCGATATCTTTGGTCCTGCTACTGTGCATAAGCCTTCATCAGTTGTTACCACCAAGTTTACGTCTCCCTCCCCTTTAGGATTCAGTTTAAAGCCCTCCTGATGAACTTCTCCATGCTGTGGCCAAACACATTCTTCCCAGTCCTTGTGAGATGCAACCCATCACTTGCCAGCAGTCCATCTTCCAGGAGCCATAGCCCATGGTCCCAGAATCCAAATCTCTCACGTCTGCACCACCTTTGTAGCCATTCATTCACATGGAGTATTTTTCTTTCCCTTTCTACTCCTCTTCTAAGTACTGGAAGGATGGATGAAAAAACTATCTGGCCCCAAAGTCCTTGAGTTTCCTCCCCAGAGCTTCAAAGTCTGATGTGATTTCTTCATAGCTCCACTTGGCAGTGTCATTTGTTCCCACATGGAGGAGAAAGGGATACCTGTCGGTGGGCTTGATGAGTGATGGCAACCCTTCCGTCACATCTCTAATCCATCCTCCTGGTAGACAGCATATCTGGCGAGTCCACGGATCTTCTCTGCATACTTGGGTTTCGATCCCACACAGTAGGGAGTCTCCCACTACTAGTACTCTTCTCTTCTTGTTGTGGGGCGTGGTTTCATTGTCCCTGCTTGATTGAGCTTCAGCCTCTTGGTCGTTGTCGCATGGGGTCTCCTGTAATTCTTCCTCCACAGGCTGTTCTCCAGTCTCCTCCACGAGTGGTTGAAAGCGGTTCCATAGCGCCAGTGGTGAAGGGTGTCTTCTAGCTGTTCTGCTCCTGTCACCCTTTCCCATGGAGTTTTCTCCACTTCGTTATTCCTGTCCAAAGCAGTCTCCTCTTCTGCTACCACATGCTGTTGCTCCTCTACCTCCACATCTCTTTGCTACTGTTGTTCCAGTGTTCTGTCTAAGAACTCTTCATCTTCTCTTATAGTCCTCAGTGTAGCCACCTGCTGTTCCAGGAGTCTCACCTTTTCTTGCAACAGTGCCACGAGCTTGCACTTGTTGCTGGTGTACACCATGTTGTTCTGAGGCAAGACAACAAACATGGCACACACCTTGCAGGTCACAACCAATGGAGAATCCTTCCCATTCATACTCTCTTCTACCTTTTGTTTCTTTCTAACTACTTGTTTTGGAGTGGCCTGTGCTTTGTCCTGTCCTACTTGTGTATAGGGCTCTGTACACCAAAACTAGATCCTTGAACTTAGCCTGGTAGCAAATGGGCAGCCAGTGCAATTCTTTCAGCAGCGGGGTGACATGTTGGTGATACCACGCCCCAGTGAGCACTCTTGCTGCCACATTTTGCACCAGCTGCAGCTTCCAGACCAACCCCAAGGGCAGCCCTATATATAGCGCATTACAGTAATCCAGCCTGGAGGTTAGCAGTGCGTGGACAACAGTGGTCAGGCTATCCTGGTCCAGAAACAGCTGCAGCTGAGTTACCAGCCGAAAGGTAAAAAGAACTCCTAGCCACGGAGGTCACCTGGGCTCTAGTGACAAAGATGGATCCAGGAGCACCTCAGACTATTGACCTGCTCTTTCAGAGGGAGTACGACCCCATCCAAAGCAGGGAACTGACCAATTATCTGAACTCGGGAACTACCAATTCACAGCGCCTCCATCTTGCTAGGATTTAGACTCAGTTTATTGGCCCAGCCCACCACCGAGTCCAGACAGCGGTCCAGGGCTTGCACAGCCTCTCCCAATTCAGATGTTACAGAGAAATAGAGCTGGGTATCATCAGCGTACTGCTGAAGCTTCACCCCAAATCTCCTGATGACTGCTCTCAGGGGCTCCATATAGATGTTAAACAGCATCAGGGACAGCCCACAGCACAACTGCCAGGGGGCCAAAAGAAAATCACCCGATGCTATTCCCTGAAAAGGACCCTGGAGATAGGATCAGAGCCACTGTAAAACAGTGCCTCCGATACCCATCTCACCAAGTTGGTCCAGAATGGTATCAAAAGCCGCTGAGAGATCAAGTAAGAATAGGGTTGCACTCCTCCTGTCCTCCTGATAAAGGTCATCCATTAGTCCCATAACCAGGCCTGAACCCAGACTGGAATGGGTCAAGATAATCTGCTTCATCCAAGAGTACTTGCAATTGCTGCGCCATAATCCTCTCGATCACCTTTCCTTAAAAAGGGAGCATTTGCGACCTGTCGGTAATTGTCATAGACCAATGGGTCCAGTGTGGGCTTTTTTAGGAGCGGTTGGATCATCGCCTCTTTCAGGTCTTATTTGGGTCATATGTGATGGCCCCTGGGCATAGGGGAGCTCAGGATCTGGCTCTCTGGCAGGACCCTTTTCCCTACGCCTGGTTTAGATAGATATTTGAGCCCATGTTTTTAAAGTAAAGAAGGTTGTGTTCCAGCAGACTTTACTGAGAACAGCATTTCACAGTTGGATGATATCCAGAGCAGGGCCTCCTCATAACAATACTACTTAGCATTTATATAGCTATTATAGCGTGTACAACTCATTTCCCATATATTATCTCAGCAATGTCAGTAGTAATTATGTGTCTAAGATCACATAGTTAATTAGTAACACAGACAAGATTTAAATGAGGGACTTATATGGTTCATTGTACCTTTCATAGACCCCAACTACACTATATATTTAAAGCATGTCATGACCTCCCCATAGAATCCTGGGAACTATAGTTTGTTAAAGGTGCTGAGAGTTGCTAGGAAATCTTTATTCCCCTCATGACGTTACCATTCTCAGAGTGGTGTAACAGTCAATCCCTCAATCCCAGGAAGCACACACATCCCATTGGATGACACAAATGGTTAATCAGGGCCACCAAAGCAGTCTTGGTCTCATATCTGGGTCTGATGTTTGATATGAAAGGATCAATAAAAGCAACTTTATTCAGTAATATGTAAAGCTGAATAGGTACTGGGACTTAGAGGTTAGGTGTTTGGTCAAGACTGGGACGTTAAAGACTAAGGGTTCTTCCAGACATTGGCTTACTATTGCAAATGGATCAATCAGATATTGCAAATGGGTCACTGGCAATAGAGGAGTTTTTTTAAAAAACTTATTGGGTAAATCCAGATTAAAAGGGGGAAATACAGACTGGTATTTTGATGCTGATGGTGTTGTGTGGATGTTATGAAAAACATGCATGCATGAGTAGCAATCCCACAGTAAATACTCACCTAGAAGAACCCTAAATGATATTTAAAATTCCCCCTTCTACTTTTTTCTACTATATTTATCCATTGCATTTTTTTTCTGTTATGTTTATCTATGCCAATTTTTCAAGGGTAAGATTAGCAGACCCAGGCAAATTCTTCTTTGGGCAATTACATTTTCCCTCAAGATGTTCTTTTAGCCTTTACAAATGAAAAAGAGTATTTACTTTATTTGTCATTCTAACATATTGTTTAGTTTTCTAATAGTACATCAAGTTGCCAGAAAATCTCAGTTAAGGGTTCACAAAGCCACTATGTATATAAAACTGAACAATTTTGCAATATACTTTCTAGAGCTTTAAATAAAATGCCTAAGCCATTGTGTACATAATAGAATTTTAAAAGTGAAGAATTATTTGAGAAAGTGTTTTGAGTTTTGCAAAAAAGACTATCAAACTGTGCAGATGATTCTAGAACTATGCCCAACACAAGACTTATTGACCTATATTATCAGGAGGTCAGTTCTGCAGAACAAAGGAAGCAGAACTTTAGTGTAGTGACACCTACCTTTTGGAATTCCCTCCCCTTAAATAGTAGACAGGCACCATCTCTGTTATCTGTTTGGTGCCTGTTGAAGACCTTCCTCTTTCAACAAGCCTTTTAAGTAGAAACATTATCCCAGTCTGCATCTGTGTGAGATTGTTTTTACGAAGTTTTTAAAGCTTTTTTAAAAATATGTTTTTAAAGATGTTTTGTTTTAAGATGTTTTTAAAGATGTTTTCTATCACTAGAAGCTAAAATTATGAAACTGAGGTTATCATACTTTGGACACATAATGAGAAGACATGATTCACTAGAAAAGACAATAATTCTGGGGAAAACAGAAGGGAGTAGAAAAAGAGGAAGGCCAAACAAGAGATGGATTTATTCCATAAAGGAAGCCACAGACCTGAACTTACAAGATCTGAACAGGGTGGTTTACAACAGATGCTGTTGGAGGTCACTGATTCATGGGGTCGCCATAAGTTATAATTGACTTGAAGGCACATAACAACAACAACAAAAGCTTGTTTTTGTAATATGTTTTAAAGTCAGTTTTTATGATGTTTTATAGTGTTTTTAGTGCCTTTGTTTGCCGCCCTGGCCTCCTATGGGAGGAAAGGCAGGATATAAATCTAATAAATAAATAAATATTAATGCTTCATACTCAGAAGACTCTTAGTGTTTTTGATTAAAAAAAGAGGTGTTGGCACCTTGATAAAAGAACCATGGGTGCCAACACAATGTGGCTGGCATGGACAGCAAGAAGAAGAAGAAGAAGAAGAAGAAGAAGAGGAAGAGGTGCCTGTACTCGGTACCAGTGAAACAAGACCTGTTTATTATGATGCTTAATAACTGGGGACCAACCTAGATGCTATATTAAATGTGTGAATGCATTTCACATGGGGATAGGCATTGAATCAGGATCAGGATTACAGGAAGTTTTTAAAACTTTTTTAAAAAACTTCTTTTTAACTCTTTCCCCTATGCATGATGCCAATGACCCCCCACTTTCTCAAAATGCTATTCCCACTGGGAGAGAATGTACCATTGACACAAATAATCCCAATCCTGATTAGGGCTCCCTGTGGCTATTATTTGTAAGGGCAGGGGGGGGGAGAGACACATTCAGTGAATTCATGTATTTATTATCTGTTTTCCTAGACAACATTTTGTGTATATATTCATATTGTTTTGGTGTTTTCTTCAATATCAGAATATTGTTTCCCCAGGTAGCTGCATCCTCCTTCTCTTTCCTGAATTAAACACATAGGTAATGTGGATCACATGATGATGTCACTGTGACCAAGGGTAGTCAGTTGTGAATGAGAGTAAGTGAGGGCCGTGTAAATGAATAGGCAAACATTTTTGTAAAGAGGTTGAAAAATCATTAAGAAAGACTGGTGCTTTTCAACACTTCATTCCCCACCCCCCAAACAAAACAAAACACAGCTTTGCTCAGCCTTAACCAATTCTTTTACCATCCAGTTGAAGGTAACAGTATACTTTCAGGACCAAGACTGCAAAGGCCTTACTTCCTGTTGGAGCAGGGGTTAAAACTCTTCTAAAACAGAAGCAGCATCTTGAATTAAGTCCAGTAGCTTAATGGGGCAGTACAGCTGATTCAGACAAACACAGACATAAGCCCTATGGTTTGACCTTGTAATAAGTGGGGAGTGGTATTGTGTCCTAGCTTTTGCTTTTTTCCTTTAAGAATACGTCACTAGTTCCTGATTATTTATTACTGACTGACAAGATTTGCACAAGAGTCACTTTTTAACAAGGCATTAGAATAAAGGATAGGTGCCATTGGCATAGAAAGAAGGTAGCTTGTTTACTACAAGCTTTGGAAAGAGGGCTTTGTTCTTTGAGTTTTGAATCTCAAGAGAAAAACATTTTTGAATCCTGAAACATCAGATTTTTTTCCACATTTCTCCTTTCCTGTACATATAAACCAGTCTATTTTATTTTATTTTACTAGAATCCACATTTGCTATGGCAGAATTGTAGAAGGGGAGGGGTTGGGGAGAGAATGGGAACAGGAAAATATAAAAATGGGTAAATGAGCAATAAAAAACAGGCAAAGGCTTATTGTGAAATATATCCCCCTTAAAGCATTGTTAGAGGCAGACTTATTCATATCTTTTCTACTGCTCTCTTGATCCAATATCTCCCACTGGCACATTAAAAAGGCTAAAACAGCCCCAGTAGCTTACTTGTATGTAAGCCAGCCAAACAATACCTCCCTGAAGATGAGCTCTCCTCATTCATCTTCAGCTTTTCCAAGCAAATAACCTCACACAAGCACTGCAGAAGCCTTCATCATATTGGATGCAGAGCATTAAGATTATTATTGCTGTCAGCACACTGGAAGCCCATCAGCTGACAAGCTCACAACATGGTGACTCCAAAGTGCTCATCTGAGCCGCCCACATGAACTTGGCATCTATAGTGTAACAAGCAGAAGGGAAAACAAAGGAAGCGTGAAACAGGCCTTTAAAAAACCAGCAGTGGCCAGGGAGTAGGCAACCACCTGGACAAAATCAATCAAAAGGAGACAACTGAAGCAGCATAGTCAAGCATAGCATACAAAAGAAAGAAGAGCTTCATAGTCCATAGCAATGCTTAACTAGCTGGAAGAGGCTGTTTAGCAAAATCTTCATTGTCAACTGCTCTTTCTCTCTCCCCCTTCAGTGTCACAGCAGGCTTAGGAAGATTCAGACTTCTCAACATGTCAACCAGACATAAACTGTTACTCGCAGTTAGGTAGTTCTGACCAATACAGTATTAGGAAGGCTTGTATATAAATAGAATAATAGAATAGATACTTTAAAACAAAACAAATGCTGACAGTTGTTGCAAAAGCTTATTTAAAAGGTCTGTATATTGGTAAATGAGAAAAGGACTACATATGGATACAGGGACAAAGAGAACTATTACAATAGTTACTGTATAGAAATAGAAGAGGACAACAAAAAGGGTAGAACAAGAGCCCTGTTCCAAAAGATTAGAGAAATGAAAGGGAAATTTAAACCAAGAGTAGGGATGTTGAATAATCAACAAGGGAACACACTGACTGACCGAGATGAAATAAAAGGAAGATGGAAGCAATACGCTGAAGACCTCTATAAAAGAGATGCCAGGATGACAGATTCATTCACGGAGGAACCATATGATGAAGAACCAGAAATTTTAGAATGTGAGGTGGAAGCTGCTCTTAAAATTCTTGGAAGAAACAAATCACCAGGAATAGACGGTATACCAATAGAGTTGCTACAAGCTACTGAGACTGAATCTGTCCAAATTTTGACTAAAATTTGTCAAGAAATATGGAAAACTAAACAATAGCCCACAGACTGGAAGCGTTCCATATACATCCCAATTCCAAAGAAAGGGGATCCCAGGGAATGCAGTAATTATCAAACTATTGCCTTAATATCCCATGTAAGTAAAGTAATGCTCAAGATTCTACAACAAAGGCTCTTACCATATATGGAGCGAGAAATGCCAGACGTCCAAGCTGGATTTAGAAAGGGAAGAGGTACCAGAGATCATATCGCAAACATACGTTGGATAATGGAACGGACCAAGGAATTTCAGAAGAAAATCACCCTGTGCTTTATAGATTACAGCAAAGCCTTTGACTGTGTAGATCATGAAAAACTATGGAATGCTTTAAAAAAAATGGGGGTGCCACAGCATCTGATTGTCCTGATGCGCAACCTATACTCTGCACAAGAGGCTACTGTAAGGACAGAATATGGAGAAACCAATTTGTTCCCCATCGGAAAGAGTGTGAGACAGGGGTGTATTTTATCACCCTATTTATTTAATCTATACGCAGAACATATCATACGGAAAGCAGGATTGGACCAAGAAGAAGGAGGTGTGAAAATTGGAGGGAGAAATATCAATAATTTAAGATATGCAGACGATACCATACTACTAGCAGAAACCAGTAATAATTTGAAACGAATGCTGATGAAAGTTAAAGAGGAAAGCACAAAAGCAGGACTACAGCTGAACGTCAAAAAGACGAAAGTAATGACAACAGAAGATTTACTTTACAGTTGACAATGAGGACACTGAACTTGTCAAGGATTATCAATATCTAGGCACAATCATTAACCAAAATGGAGACAATAGTCAAGAAATCAGAAGAAGGCTAGGATTGGGGAGGGCAGCTGTGAGAGTACTAGAAAAGGTCCTCAAATGTAAAGATGTATCACTGAACACTAAAGTCAGGATCATTCAGACCATGGTATTTCCGATCTCTATTTATGGATGTGAAAGTTGGACAGTGAAAAAAGCTGATAAGAGAAAAATCAACTCATTTGAAATGTGGTGTTGGAGAAGAGCTTTGTGTATACCATGGACTGCAAAAAAGACCAATAATTGGGTGTTACAACAAATCAAACCAGAACTATCTCTAGAAGCTAAAATGATGAAACTGAGGTTATCATACTTTGGACACATAATGAGAAGACATGATTCATTAGAAAAGATAATAATGCTTGGAAAAACAGAAGGAAATAGAAAAAGAGGAAGACCAAACAAGAGATGGATTGATTCCATAAAGGAAGCCACAGACCTGAACTTCCAAGATCTGAACAGGGTGGTTCATGACAGATGCTCTTGGAGGACACTGATTCATAGGGTTGCCATAAGTTGTAGTCGACTTGGAGGCACATAACAACAACAACATGGATACAGCTATAGATATAACTAATATGCTACTTAACACCAATAATTTTTACTATTAAACGTCTTGTATTCCTACATGGTAACAATATGTTCCAGTATGTACAGTTTCCCTTTGTTTTCCTTGAGCTTTGACCCATGATGCATAGTCCCACCTGAAAAGTAAAATGAAGAGCTGTCTTAAATATGGTTTCATATACACATATTTTCTGGTGTAATTTTGCAGCTGCATGCTGAAGTTATTAAGGCCAAATGGAATTGTTTAATTCTGAAAAAATATTTTTCCTAACATTTCTTTATCAGCTTACAGTTTTAAATAGGACAAGTTAGGCAACTAGAACTTGATGGTCAGTTCTGCTAGTGAACAGTCTCAAAGTGTTGGTATTAACCTATAAAGCCTTATACGGCGCGGGACCACGATACTTGTCGGAACGCCTCTCCCGATACGAACTGGCCCATACTCTATGTTCTACTACGAAGGCCCTCCTCCGGGTTCCAACTCATAGGGAGGCCCGGAGGGTGGTGACAAGATCTAGGGCCTTCTCAGTGGTGGCCCCTGAACTGTGGAATAGTCTCCCCGAGGAGGTGCGCTTGGCGCCGACATTGTTATCCTTTCGGCGCCAAGTTAAAACCTTCCTCTTCTCCAAGGCATACTAATTTAAGTTAATTTAATTTTAATATCTGCTGTGATTGTTTTAGATTATTTTATTTTATGTTTTTGTTGTACTATACTATGTGATTTTATTGTATTTCTTGTGTTCACCGCCCAGAGAGCTATTGCTAGTCGGGCGGTATAAAAGTCTAATAAATAATAATAAAATAAAATAATTTGAAATTGAAACTTTTTTTTTCAGTTCAATAATTTGATTTTTAGCATATTCTTTCATCCGCTTCTCTGCAGAAAGGGCTTGTATGGAGTCCTGTTAATAAATGCTGTTAATAAATAGCATAAGAAGAGCCTGCTGTATCACTCCAAAGCCAATCTAGTCCAGCTTCCTATTTCTCACAGTGACTGATGACATGCCTATGGGAAGACCAAAAGCAGGACATGAGGACAATAGCCCTCTTCCCACTATGCTTCCCTAGTTCCTCAACTGGAATTATTCAGGGGCATACTGCCTGTGAAATAGCATCATGACTACTAGCCGCTGATGATCTCAATGAATGTGTGTAATCCACTTTTAAAGCCACCACCACCTCTTGTGGTAGTGAATTTCATGGTTTAATTATGTGCTGTGTGAAGAAGTACTTCCTTATGGCTGTCCTAAATCTTCCAACATTCAGCTTTGTTGAATGGCCCCGGGTGCTAATATTGTATGAGAGGAGAAAAACTTCTCTCTATCCACTTTATCCACTCCATGGATATACATCTGTACAATGTTCCCTCCTTTCTCACCTATTTTGCAAACTAAAAAGCTCCAAACATTGTAATCTTTCCTCATAGGAGAGTTCATCCAGCTCCTTTTTATGTCCTTTTTAGGATGCAGCAATCAGAACTGTAGACAGTAGTCCAATTGTGGGCACACCATAGATCTGTATAAAGATATTATGACATTGGCAGATTTATTTTTCAGTCCATTTTCTTATGATCGTTAGCATGAAATTTGCTGTTTTATTGACCATTTACTCATTTTGGAGAGATCCTTTTGGAGCTCTTCACAATCCCTTTTTGTGTTTACCACCATGAATTTGCCGTTGTCAGCAAATCTGGCCACTTCACTGTTCAGCTCTTACTCCAGATCATTTATGAACAAGTCACAAATCCTTGGGGGAACCCAGTGCTTACATCCCTTCATTGGGAATGTTACAATGTTGGGAATGTACAAAATGTTAATGTAAAATACACAGTTTTTATGTAAAATAAAAATTTTCAATGTATTTTCCCATAAAACACACATTTTTAAAAATTAAAATACGTATTTTTGTGCACACCGAAATTGGATCGCAAAATCCAGATAAGTGCAAAATCCAACTGGGAGTTGCATTCCGATCAACACACACATTCTGGTGCATTAGGTCAGTCCATCTCAAAAAGCACACTGAACAATGTTTACTACATAGTGTAGAGGACACTCCTGGATACCCAAGTGACCTCTGTGGCTAAGTGTCTTTTACCAGCATCACCTGGTATGCTAACTACAGCTGTATCTGGTTCAAGATTCTTTGGCCACTGTAGGCCATGCATTAGTAACCTCAAGACTAGATTACAATATGCTTTATGTGGGGATGCCCTCAGGCCTGGTCTGGAAGCTCCAGTTAGTGCAGAATGCAGCAGCTAGACTGCTGGTGGGAGTAGATGGCTGCCAGCATGTGAAACCTCTGTTAAAACATCTGCACAGGTGCCCATATGCTACTGGGCCTGGATCAAGGCTCTTTTGTTGATATACAAAGCCCTGAACAATTTGGGCCCAGGATATCTGTTCATTGCCTCCAGTGTTACCGAGGCCCTACTGGCCTCAACCAGAAGTAGGCATTTAGTGTCACTGGTCCCATGCTGTGGAACACTCTTCCAGCAGAAATTCAGCAGGCATCCTAGATTTTCACTTTCAGATATCTCTTGAAGACCTTTTATGCCAAGAGGCATATGCAGTTGTTTATTTTTTTAATAGCCAGTCATTTTAATGATTGTTCTGAACTATTTTTAATGGTTTTTATGTTTTTATAATGTTGTATACTCCTCTAATATTTTATGACAGTATATAAACACTTTTATAAATATAAATAAATATAACAAAATCAAGTTCCCTAAAACCTCTAAAAGGTTACTGAGACAGGACTTATCTTTGCAGAAGCCATGTTGATTCTTCTTTAGCAAGACTTGGTTTTCCATGTACTTGATAATTTAACTATTTCCTCTGCCAGTTTACCTAGAACAGGCATTAAGATACCTGGCCTTTCATTTCCTGGAACCCCTCTTAAAAATTGTATTGTATTATCTGCTTTCTAGCTGTTTAGTACAGAGGCCAATCTTAGGTATTAGTTACATGTTTTTGTTAGGGAATCAGTCATTTTGCATTTGAGTTCTTTCATATTTCTTGGATGGATACCAGTGGCCCTGGTAATTTTTTTTTTAATCTCAGCATAGGAAGCTGCTTTATACTGAGTGAGATCCACTGGTCCATTTACCTCAGTACTGTCTACACTGATTCGCAGCGGATCTCCATGGTTTCAGACAGCTTTCCTGAATAAGTAACCTCAGGTGTTGGGATCTACCCTACATCTTCCTCAGTGAACACAGACTCAAAGAATTCATTCATCTCTCCTGCAGTTTCTTTGTCCCCCTTTAGCACACTTTTAACTTCATTGGCAGCATTCTGTTTATATTTTGGAAGTGATGTAAAATGAGCAATATCTCATTCAGTATGGGGTTGCCAGGTCAGAAGCATCCCAAAGCCTGATATTTCAGGGGCGGGCCCTAGTGATGTCATTAAGCATGATACATTAAGCATCAACCGCAGTTGTTTGGAGCATACCACTCAAACAAAAACAATTCTCTGATTGAAAATTAAGACAGAAATCTTAGTTAAATGAGGGTGTTTCCAGGTCCAGCTGAAGTGACAGGATCATTCCTTCTCACCTGCTTAGGGAGCCTGGGTAAAGAACATTTAATCTAGCCTACTTGGTTCTGGCAAGAAGGGTTTAAGTTCCCTCAAGCTAGGCCAGTCCCCAGAAGGCTGTTGGAAGAAAGCCTAGTGTTGTGAAGATGTTAGATGGAAGCACTCAGGAATAAAGATGGATGCCCCTGAAGGCTGCAATTCTAAACACACTTACTAAGGGACTAAGCCCCATAGAACTCAACAGGAATTACTTCTGAGTAGATATTGTTAGGATTGTGCTGTTGATAAAGCTTGATTAGGGATCCTCTTCAATGATATCCATATCCAAGCAGGGTTGGCAACCCCCTGCCTGTAATGCCCTGCCTGCCTTTTAACATGGCTGCTTCAAACATCTTTACAGACTTGACTCTTCACTGCAGAGAGAGAGGTGTGAGAAATGAATAAGAGTTAAGAAGATTCTCTACTCTTTCCTGCCTACTCTGTGGGCTGCTATAAACTCACTTTGACAGCCAACCCAGTTCCTGTGAGTAATAATTGACAGAGAGAAAACACACAAGGTTTGGTCTACCTTCACAGGCAGTAGATTGGGAACAACAGCAATTGAAGCCACACTTCCCAGTATGTGAATTATCTTTTACCACTATTGGGTAAGAAACAAACCATCATGCAAATAACAAGGTGCATCATCAGTGAGTTTAAGGGGGTTGAGCTGACCACATGGAACAACTGTTGTTGCTTCTATGGATGTAAGGGAGTAAGGTTAGAGGTAAATGAAATGCAAATAGAAAAAGAAACAAAAGACAGTGATGATTTCCTGAATGGAATACCATACAACCACAACAAGATGCCCGCGAGTAAGACAGAAAACTCAGCATTCCACAACCAGTCATGGTTCCTAACCAAAACAAAAAAAAATTCTGTCAGCCAGTCAACCAAGATCACAGAAATCCCCATGCAGCACAACCTGACCCAGGGGTTGCAATTAGTGCAGAATGCTGCAGAATGATTTCTGACATGAGTGAGACCCTCTCAGCACATAATACCTCTGCTCTGAAATCTGCACTGGTTTCTGATTTGCTACCAGGCCAAGTTCAAGGTGTGCTTTCCATGTTATGGGTTCCACATAGTACTTGTTCTGCTCTTGTAAGAAATTGATGCTTTAGTGTGGGAGCACCTATGCTTTGGAACTTGCTGTGTATTTACATTAGGCAGGAGCTTCATTGCACCTGCTGAAAACATTTTTTAAAGGCAAGCCTACCCAGGCATGTCGAAGCTATTATGTTTTTAATCTGTTTTTAACTCATTGTTGGTTTTATTATTTTGAAAGTTTTTAAATACCTGTCTTTAACTGTTTTTGCCAACAATTCTATTGTTTTAATTCTTTCTGTAAACTGTTTTGAGGTTTTTTACAATAAAGCAGTATATAAATGTTGGAAATAAAACGCATAAATAAATTTCAGAGTCACTGTGACCCTTGGGTCTCTTTCCTCTTTTAGGCATAAAGGAATCTGCCTTATACTGAGTCAGGCCATTTGATACCATCTAGCTCAGTACTGATGACATGGACTAGCATTGGGTCTCCAGGATTCCAGGCAATAATCTCTTCTAGAAACTGAATTTTGGACACTTGCATGCAAAGCATATGCCCTACCACTGAGCTACAGCCCTGTTTAAAAAAGCATCTTTTGAAATTGTTCTTTTCAATTCACTAATTCAACGTACATTTGAAGCACATGAATCCTAGCACGGAATCATGGAAACTAGTTTGTTCAGGGTGTTGGGAACTATAAATGTGAGGGTGAAGTCATGCACTTTAAATGCCAATTGGATGTGCTTTACATGTATTATGTGGATCTGCATTACTTCATAAACTTTGCCTGCATAAAAACCATTTTAATTAAATTTTAAAATGGAATAAAGCTACAAAGTGTTCTGGGTGACCATGGGCTACACACTATCTCTCATCCTAATCTTCCCCTCAGGGTGAAAAGAGGGGGTTACCATGACCACCCCAAGAGTAACGGCACAGTTAAAATGTAGAGGAAATAATAATTTATAAATAATAATTTACAACCACAGTGTGAAATCTTATACATGTCAAGACATGGTATGAAGAAATAATAATAATAAAATAATAATAATAATTTCATATAAGCATGAATGTCAAAGATGTTTATTATTTACACAACCTGTAAAAATATTTATAGTGCAATCCTATGCATGTTTATTCAGAAGCAAGTCCCAATGTATTCAATGGGACTTACTCAAACAGGGAAGCATGCACAGGGCTGCAGTTCAGTGATACGGAACTTTACTCTCCAGGTCCAAAATTCAGAATCATGCCATGTTAAGCTGTTTTCCAAACTGTTTTATACTTGTTTTATGGTTATTGGATTTTAAATGGGTTTATTTCTTGTGAGCAGCCTTGGTTTCCAACCCTACATCACAGGGTTGTTGGAAATATTCCATATATACACACACCAGAGATGTAAAAATACATACACCCCATATAATAGTTTATTGTCAAAACCAGTTGGCCACTGCAGAACTTTTTTTAAAAAAAGTATTAGTTTCCTTCTAAATAAAAGCAGTAACACCTAAGTAAGTCCTGCCTAACTGCTTTTTTAAAAAAGGGTCAGGGGGAGAGAGAGATTTACAACACAATTCTTTTCTATGTTCACTCAAAAGTCTCATTGATTTTCAGTACAATCCTAACCATGTCTACTCAAAAGTCCTACTGAATCCAATGGGGTTAACTCCCAGGTATGTGGAATTGGCATTGCAGCTTTACTCCCAGAAAAGCTTCATATTGGGAAAGTTTTCAAAACAGGTTATGAATAAGACAAACTGCCCTCTTCAACAGTCCAGTAGAAGTTAAACTTGTTTGACTCCTTAGAGAAGTATAACACTGCAGCACGTACACTTTTTAAAAATTCTGTTCAAAAGTTAATTGAAAGGGTTCCCGGAAGGATTGCTCCGCCTGTGGCTGCCTCTGAGATGAGCTCTGTCTCAGAGGAAGCTTTTTTCAGTTTAAAATCAGTCAAAAGGGAACTTTGACTGGTATAAATGTTCTCCCAGGCAAGGGTGAACTGAAGATTATCCACAGAAACTTCGTTGGGCTGTCGGTGGCTGGAATTGATCAGAAATTCCCTGGGATAAGAAGGCATACCTAGCAGCCGAGGACGGAGTTAGGACTTCCAACAAGCTGGGCTGAAAAAAAGCGAGACGTTTTTTATTTTAAACGATCCACAATGGGCGAGCTTTCTTCTGTCTAATCTTATCATTTGGCTTAAATTACTACAGTAAAAGAGATTTGTTTAAGAATCAGCAATTAAGATACCTGGGTGAGTTACACTTCTCTCTTTTATACAAGGAATTAAGGAGGAGGAAAGAAAATTTAAAAAGCTTATCTTATTTTTTATGGCAAAAAGCTGGCCTGAATTTGGAAACTATAAAGATTAAAATGGATGAGGGGCAATTTACCCGAAGAGAAAATCTGATTTAGATGATTATTTGATTGATATATGTCTGGGACTACTTTTTCTTAGACTACTTTCTTTAGACGAATCTGCTGTTCGTGTATGTTACTAATTGTTCGGCGCTGTGAACCAAATTTGTTTTGCATTCTTGGACGTGCAGGAGATAAGAACTGTGCTGGCCAGATGATGTCAACTCCCTTATTGCTGGAAAAAGAAGCAAATTACTCTTTGCTTGGGAATTGTGGCTATATTGGAAATTTGAAGGGTTTTTTTTTCAGCTTTAAGAATGACAATCAAAGAAGTGGCAGAGACCCTGGATATACCCCTGGAAGGGTTTTCCCCTCTGGATATGTTTCAGAAGATAATGGATGAGATTAAGATAACGAAACAAGAACTGGGACAGAGTAGACAAGAGATGGCAACTGAATTTGGTAAAGTGAAACAGGAGCTGAAAGAAATAAAGGATGATATGAGAAAAAAAAGCAGATGGACAAGCAATAGAAGATGAAAAAGAAATTAAAGGGAAGGAGCAAATTCTGGAGATTGGATCAGATATATCAAATGTGGAATTGGAAAAAGATTTGGACTTTATGGCAAAAATTGAAGGGAGGATGCAAGTCCTGGAGATTGGAACAGATATATCAAGTGTGGAACTGGAAAAATATTTGGAGTTTGTGGATCCTGGAGATAAAGATTACTGTTTGGAATTCGGCGTTGTCTCTGGAGAAATTGATGAAGATATCAGAGATAAAGCTATCAATGTTTCGATGGAATTTCTGGACTGGAATGATTTGATGGAACTTGAAATAGAGAAAATTTATAGAATTAATTCCAGATATGTGACAATGGAAAAACTCTCAAGAGATGTGCTAGTGCATTTCGTAAAAAAGAGGAACAGAGATATGACCTTACAACAATATTTCAGCAACACATTCAGAATTGATGGCAAGGAACTATTTGTGATGAAGGAAATTCCCATCAGACTCTTACTATATGACTATGACTATGACAGCAAGATTATTATGGGTGCAAGGATAGAAGTTGGAAGATGGAATTAACACTGATAATGGAAAAATGGCTATTGAAATTATTGGACCTAGCAGACTTGATGAGATGGATTAATTGACATGTTTATTTGGAGAAAAATCGATGGATATATTTCTCAAGGAGTGGAAACCTCTCTTTGACTTTTTGCGGAAAGAATAAAGCGATGTTAATGAGATTTGATTATTAATTAAGATAACTACTGGAGGAAAGTGATTTTGTAATATGTTAAGAGACAGGTTTGTTATATATCATAGACCTATGGCTGATCTGCGACAAATCGGAAGTCAACATTTTATTTTATTGTTTGATTTGTTTCTTTTTTGTTTTGTTTTGTTTTGTGTTTGAAAATTTGAATAAAATTAATGATAAAAAAAGTTAATTGAAATATAAACTATATAATATTCCATTTTTGCAAGTAATTAAAAAACCTGCATGCACACTTTTATTATAACTATTTTTTTTACTGTGTATGCCCACCAAGATCCTGCTATGATCTTCTGTTGTAGTGCAATCCTACGGATGTTTACTCAGAAGCAAGTCCCAATCTTGTACAGAGAAAGTATCTTTACACTGCCAAAAGCTATATATTTACTGAATTGCTGATGTGAGACAAGAAGCAAAAGGAAACTGTTCTCAGAACTTGAAATGGGGTTTAAGTATTGCCTGGGGGCGGGTCAACAAATCTTGTCAATCACAACCCTGACTTCACTTATTGGCTAAAATCCTGAATGGCCAGGTATTAGAGCAGCCAGTTCCAACAGAAGGGGGGACTGACATTTTGCTTTATATGTTTTGAACCAGACCACCTAAAAACTTATTTTTTTTTAAAAAAAATGAAAGCTAAGAGTCTGGAGATTAAGGTGATTTACCTGGAGACCTGAAGAGGACCCCAAAAATCCAGAGTCTCTGGGCAAAACCTGGAGACCTGGCAATCCTATTCAAGTAAGAAGTAGCACTGTATAGCCATTGCCCTGGGGGGAGTTTCTTATAAATATAAGGTATACCGTGATTTCCTGGATAACAATGGAAAGTTAGTGAAAGAGGCAAGAGAGAAGATAGGGATAGAGATAGCATTTAGGAAACGGCAGGAAAGAATGAACAGAAAGAAATGTCTCATCTGACAAAGTATTTGAGTGTAAGGATATCTCCTTTATTTATTTGCAGTTTTTTTAAATGTCTATCTTTTAAAAATAAAACAATGAAAAAAGGCCCCCAGGGCAACTTACAGATCACTAAAAACAATCTTACACTCTAAAAAGACACAACACAAAAAGGAAAAGGTATTCAGAGGAAGAAGGAAATACACAAATTCAGGCCCGAGTTTTCAGTTACAAGTTCTTCTAATGACCAATTGGAGTGGAAAAGTTCAAGGAGAAGAGACACCCCACAGCTGTTGGTCTTTTAGTAGCGTGTATCACCTGCATACATCTGTGTAGTTATGTATGCTATGGTTAAATGCAAAAGATTTAAAACAGTTTTTTGAAAAGAGAAAAACTGCTCAGTTAAGCACAAAGCCCAAGGCATACACTAGAAAAAAGTCAATGTAAACAGAGGAATTCCTTCTTCCAGTGACAAAAATGTAGCATTAATTGTATCACGCTTCAGCTGTTTGTTTACTTGAGCATAGTTACAATTTAATTAGAAATAATTTAGGCATCTCCCATAATTTCCTCATTCCTTTAACCTTACAATGATGCATCATCTCCTTAGCCACCAATTACATTGAGTTTACTGCAGACTAAGGGGAATTGTGGGTTGGTTTTAGGAGCTGCTTATTAAATTACAGGGGAACACCACGCATTTATACTTAGTTGAAGGCAAAATCGTAATGCTTGTGACCTTTTCTCAGCAGCCATGAATCAGTGGCATTAGGTCTACCTATATAATTAAGATGTATGTTTGCATTTATTGTCAGGTGATTGTACTTCAAGTGCTAGATGTCTTTTCAATTTCCAGAATGTTTTGGTTGAAGGACTTTTAGGCTTAGAACCAAACTTTAGCTGCCGTAAGTTTATATAATTCTCTGGAGCAAATAGTAAAAAAGGTATTGCAGCTAATCTAATGTAACTAATCCAGCAACTCATATTTATTGAAAGATAAATGATATAAAAATTTTCAATGTGGATTTTAAACCAGTAGCAGATGGCATGACCTCTATTTGGCTATATTGCTGCTGCATATTGGGACGGAGAGGGGGAGGGGAGAGGCAATGGTGAGGCTGGCATAGTGCAAATGTGCAGATGGAGCTAATCTGCCACTCCTTCCACCACATGTGCTCCCTCCTCAATTCTCCCCCTCTCCCTCCTGATACACAGCAGCACACAGCTGGAAGAAGGTCAAGTGAGCAGCGCAGCCCCACCATAGCATCCGCTACTGCATTAAACCTTTCAAAATCTTAAACGCTTGGAAGTAATGACTGTGAAACATTAGCAAATGACATACTTAAAGTGGTATGATACTCACTAGATCATAATATTTATTTCAAATACGGTATAAAGGGTTCCCCATATGATGTATGTGCTAGCATCAATGAGGGTTTGCTCAGTGAGTAGGACTACCTGTCTAATCTGCATTAAACATTGAACTTTTTTCAGCCAATCACAATGAAAGTTGGCTTCGTTTGTATCTGTGACTGCAAATATGTGTGTGTGTGTGTGTGTGTGGGAGTTCTGGCAGTGCATCAGATGGCTAACATTTTGCTTCCTTTTTCATTGTAAACATGTTTTGTTCCAACTTTGTTATAACAGACATTTTTAAACAAACAGTATTCTAATGGTCCTAATCTATCCACCCATGTAACAGGTAGGGTTGTGTGTACATTGCCCTCTCAGACAATCAGCATTTGCACCTGTCTGCTGCTTGGCAGAGAAGATGGAATGGGCCAGGGAAGTGATTAATGCTGCCTGAAAGAGGCAGTAGTGAGACCACTCCTGAAGAGACCCTCCTTGGACCCAGAAAATCTTAATAACTATAGGCCGGTAGCAGATGTTCCATTCCTGGGCAAGGTCCTTGAACTAGTGGTTGCAGGCCAGCTTCAGACACTCTTGGGTGAGGCCGATTATCTGGATCCATTTCAGTCAGGTTTCAGGCCTGGTTTTGGCATGGAAACAGCCTTGGTCACCCTGTATGATGACCTTTGTCGGGAAAGAGACAGGGGGAGTGTGACTCTGTTAATTCTTCTTGATCTCTCAGCGGCTTTCAATACCATCGACCATGGTATCCTTCTGGGAAGTCTGGCTGAGTTGGGAATGGGAGGGACTGCATGGCGGTGGTTCCACTCCTACTTGGCAGGTCAGCTCCAGAAGGTGGTGCTTGGGGAGCATTGCTCGGCACCCTGGACTCTCCAATATGGGGTTCCGCAGGGGTCAGTTCTGTCCCCCATGCTGTTCAACATCTACATGAAACCGTTGAGTGCGGTCAGCCGGAGCTTTGGAGTGCATTGCCATCAATATGCTGATGACACACAGCTCTATTTCTCCTTTTCATCTTCTTCAGGTGAGGCGGTCAATGTGCTGAACCGGTGCCTGGCTGCGACAGTGGACTGGATGAGGGCTAATAAACTGAGGCTCAATCCAGACAAGACTGAGATGCTGCTAGTGGGTGGTTCTTCTGACCGGATGGTGGATGTCCAACCTGTCCTGGATGGGGTTGCACTCCCTCTGAAGGAGCAGATTCGTAGCTTGGGGGTTCTCCTAGAACCATCTCTGTCACTTGAGGCTCAGGTAGCCTCGGTGGCACAGAGTGCCTTCTACCAACTTCGGTTGGTGGCCCAACTACTTCCCTATCTGGACAGGGATAACCTGGCTTCAGTTGTCCATGCTCTGGTAACCTCCAAGTTAGATTACTGCAATGTACTCTGCGTGGGGCTGCCTTTGAAGATGGTTCGGAATCTGCAGCTTGTGCAAAATGCAGCGGCAAGATTGGTAACTGTCCCATCCAGAGCCGGAAGGACGAGGCTGAAGCATGGGTGCAAGTAAATCTCATTTTATTAGAGTAATGGATACATCAAAGGCATTGCGCTTCATAGAAAACCCTGCGCTAACTCACTGGAATCCCTAACTACACTCTAGACATGCTCTGCAGCGTGTGAAGGAAGTTCCTCTGGCAGCGGAGGCGCCTGAAACTCATGCCTCCCCCCTCCCTGTCCATTCTGGGTTAGCTGAGGCTCAACATCATCCCCCCCTCCACGCATTAACCCTTCCCACCCCTGAGGTCTAAGTTTCGCTGGTTAAGCCTCATGGAATTCTGTCACCAAAGTCGGAGCGTGCACATTCTCCTCTGTTTCCCAGGAACATTCAGTTGGATCGTAACCCTTCCAATGAATCAGGTACTGAAGACGCCCTCGGCGTTTTCTCGAGTCCAAAATCTGTTCTACTTCATATTCCCCCTCCCCCTCCACCCACAACGGCTGTGCGGGCTCCACTTGCGGCCGGTGAGGGTCAGGGGGAGCATCCTTGGTGAACAATGCCCTGTGAAAGACTGGGTGCATCTTGAAAGTGGACGGCAATTTTAGTCTGTAACCCATGGGGTTAATCTGTGCCTCCACCTCAAAGGGCCCTACATGCCGATCCTGCAGCTTACGACACCGGCCAGGCATAGATAAAAAACGTGTAGAGAGCCAGACCTTGTCTCCCACTTGAATGAGGTCTCCCTCTTGCCGATGCTGGTCAGCTGAGCGTATGTAATCCGCCTTGGCCTGTTCCAGTTGTTCTTGGAGTAGCTGTTGCATAGCGTGAAGTTCCTGCAAGAAATCCTCAGCGGCTGGGACTGAGAGACTGTCCTTTGGGGCAGGGAAGGCTCGGGGGTGGTAGCCAAAATTGGCGAAGAAAGGAGGCTGTTGCATGTGCGAATGCACAGCATTATTATAAGCAAATTCTGCTAAATGCAGGTAGGACATCCAGTTGTCCTGCTGATACTCCACAAAACAACATAAATATTGTTCCAAAATTGCATTTACCCTCTTGGACTGTCCATCCGTTTGGGGATGATGGGCAGACAACAGTCTTAGCTCGCTTTGCAGCAACTTCCACAACGCTTGCCAAAAACGTGCGGTGAATTGTGTGCCCCGATCGGAAACCAGGCTGTCTGGCAGTCCGTGCAGCCGATACACATTTTGCACGTACAACTTGGCAGTGTCTTGAGCGCTTGGGAGCCCTGCGCATGGAATGAAGTGAGCCATTTTTGAGAAGGCCTCAACTATCACCAAAACTGGTTTTCCCCTGCGAAGGGGGAAGGTCTGTTATAAAGTCCATAGTAATCATTCGCCAAGGTCCTGCAGGAGTAGGAAGGGGTTCCAACAGCCCCGGTGGCTTCCCAGTGGCATGTTTAGCCCTCATGCAAGTGGGGCAAGAGCGAACGTAATGCTATACGTCCTTCTTCACCTTGGGCCACCAGTACTCCCGGGTGACATCTTGAATGGTCTTAAAGACCCCAAAGTGGCCTGCTGTGGGGTCATCATGGCACTGATGTAGTACTCTCGCTCGCAGTTCCCCAGGGGGCACATAAATAGCTTCCTGATGGTGCAGTATGCCATCCTTCCATATAAGGTCCTTCTGATCTGCCTTGGGTGGCGCGTCCTCTTCGACCCGCTGCTCCTGCACGAAAGGGTCCTGTTGTTATGCCTCACACACTTCAGCTTCCCAAGAATCTTGGCAGGCCCCTACCACTCCCCTCTTGGGAGGGATAATGTACTGTAATGGTCTTGGGGTGGGATCCCCCAGATATTCAGGTTTCCTTGAGAGGGTGTCAGCCTGCTTATTCTGCGCTTGGGAGATAGAATGAATTTTGAAATGGAACCATGCGAAGAACTGAGCCCAGCGCACTTGCCTCTGATTGAGTTTACGGGCGGTATGAAGACTCTGTAGATTACGATGGTCCGTGCGCAACTCAGTTTCATGCTGCACCCCTTCCAGATGGTGTCTCCAGGCTTCAAAGGCATCTCTAATGGCTAATAGCTCCTTTTCCCACACAGTGTAATTTTGTTCAGAGTCAGTTAACTTTCTGGAAAAGTAGGCACAAGGTTTCAGTCCTCCCCCTTTCTGGGCAGGTTGCAAAAGAACACCTCCAATCGCTATGTCTGACGCATCCGACTCTACCACAAAAGGGAGTGCCGGATCGGCATGCTGTAGGATGGGTTTGGTAGCAAACCTTCGCTTCAGGCTTTCGAAGGCCTCTTGTGCAGCTTCTGTCCATTGGAAAGGTCCTGAGCCCTTCAGGCAATCCGTGAGTGGTGCAGTCTGATTGGAGTAATTGGCTATGAACCAATGGTAGTAATTGGCAAACCCCAAGAAGCGTTGCAAATCCTTCTTGGTCTTGGGGGGTTGCCACGTGAGTACACAACGAACCTTTTCTGGGTCCATCTCTACTCCTGCCGGAGAGACCTGATACCCCAGAAAGTCCAATGTGGTTAGGTCAAACCCACACTTTTCCAGCTTCGGTTAAATATGGTGTTCCCGTAACTTCTGCAGCACTGCACACACATGTGAGTCGTGTTCTTCTGGAGTATCTGAATAAATCAAGATATCATCCAGATACACGATCATAAAGCGGTCCACAAAGTCCCGGAAGATGTCATTCATGAAATTTTGGAAGACTCCCGGTGCTCCCGACAACCCATATGGCATTACTAAATATTCAAACTGACCGTAATGGGTCTTAAACGCAGTCTTCCACTCATCCCCCTCCCTAATCCGCACCAAGTTGTAAGCTCCTCTCAAGTCCAGTTTTGTGAAAATTTGGGCAGAACGCAACCACTCCAACATTTCCCTGATGAGCGGCAGCGGGTAACTGTTGGGGATTGTGAGCTGGTTTAGGGCTCTATAATCATTACATGGACGGAGCTCCCCCCCTTTTTTCTTAACAAACAGCAGGGGTGCACCAGCTGGGGACTGTGAAGGGTGAATGAAGCCTTTCTTCAAATTGGCATCCAGAAACTTCCTTAGCGCTGCCAACTCTGGTTCAGATAGAGAGTAGAACTGCCCGGCAGGGATGCATGCCCCAGGCACCAAGTCAATGGCACAATCATAGGGCCGGTGAGGAGGGAGTTGCTCCGCTTCCTTTTTGTCGAAGACGTCCCGAAAGCTCTCATACT
Source organism: Rhineura floridana (assembly GCF_030035675.1). NCBI lineage: Eukaryota > Metazoa > Chordata > Lepidosauria > Squamata > Rhineuridae > Rhineura > Rhineura floridana. Next base: position 137,942,382 of record NC_084481.1, on the reverse strand, counting down.
TGGTGGGCAAAGTTATCTCTCTTGGGGAAGGCGCCCCTGCCAACACCTCTGGCTCCCCTTCAGGCTGGCAATGTTGATGGCAGTACATGGAGGTAAAAACCACCACAGCTTCATCCCAAAAGATTGTGGGGTTGTGCCTAACCAACCAAGGCATACCCAACACCACCGGGAAGCGCGGCAAGGATGCCACATAGAATGACAGGTCTTCCCGATGTCCAGGGACCATCACTTCCATGGCCTCAGTCACCCGGGTCACCCCCCTAGACTTCAGAGGCCGGCCATCTATAGTTTCCACTGCCAATGGCTGACTCAGTTCTCGTGTGGGAATAGCATGGTGTAGCGCCAACTCTCAGTCTATGAAACAAGAAGATGCTCCACTGTCAATCATAGCCTTGGCTGAGAAGCTCTCGCCTGAGGGTAGGGTGATGCGAATGGGCAACAGGAGGGTCCCTTGGGATGGAAGGGGTCGTGGCGGAGGCTCAGTGTCTGTGGCAGCCCCCAACTCTCTAGCCTCTATGAGAGCTGGGATGTGAAGTTTTCCGGCGGCTGGGGTCTTCTGGTTTTGGCTGCACAGTTTCGGGCAAGGTGACCCGGCTTTCCGCAGTAGAGACACAGTCCTTCTCTCCGGCTCCTTTCCCTTTCCTCCTCTGTCAATCGCGGTCTAGCCCCCCCAATCTGCATGGGCTCCTCTCCTGAGACAGTAGGGATGCCAGGATTGGGCACTGGGTGCGCATGGGGCAGCGGAGCAGCAACCTGGCTCTGGGAAGGTTCCATTCTCTGCTCCAACTTCCTTCCTTCTAGGCGGCTGTCTATCTGCAGACTCAGTTGAATCAAACCCCTCAGTGAGTCGGGGTGTGTGGAGCACGCCAGTTCATCCAAAACTTCTGGACTCAGTCCATTTCTGTAAAAGTACATCAAGGCTGGATCATTGTACTCTGTCTCTTGAGACAAAACACAAAAAGCATTGGTGTACAGTCCCACGGACCCCGTTCCCTGTCTCAGGGTCCCTAGTTGGCGGGCAACCGTCTCCTTCCTCTGGGGGTCTCGGAACATATCCCCCATCGCATTCTTAAATGCGTCAAACTGGCGCAATATCTGGTCGTTGCGAATCAAATACGGGGTGGCCCATTTTGCCGCTTCCCCTTCCAATAAACTGATGATGAATGCCACCTTCGCATCATCAGTTGGGAACTCAGCTCTGCGCACCTGAATGTACAACTCACATTGGGCTAGAAACGTGGCAAACTGTTCACTCTGGCCCCCGTATCGCACGGGGAGCCCCACTGGAGACTTCACAGGGGCTGCCACCCCAGGGGGCACAGCCTGGACTTGGACAATCAAGGCACGGAGATTCTGGTTATCCACTTGCAAGGCTTGCGTGGTGGCTCTGAGGTTCTGGTTCTCGGTTTGTAGGGCTTGTGTAGTCACTCAGAGGTTCTGGATCTCGGCATACAAGGTTTCCATGGTTATGGGTACTTCCCCTCTTGCTCCGTTCTGGTCCATGTCATCTGCCATGGGAACAGATTCGAGTAGGCGTGTTTGTTGAGACAAACTGTCCCATCCAGAGCTAGAAGGATGAGGCTGAAGTGTGGATACAAGTAAATCTCATTTTATTAGAGTAATGGATACATCAAAGGCATCGTGCTTCATAGAAAACCCTGCGCTAACTCACTAGAATCCCTAACTACACTCTAGACATGCTCTGCAGCGTGTGAAGGAAGTTGACTCAACAACTCCCCACTGTAAGCGGCAAGCTTAAGAAGGGAACGTTTTCGAACGTAATCTCTGACTCCTTCGTAATTCCTGTCTTTGCCCTGTCCGTTTCTCGCGGCGGCGGGAGCAAGGGGACAAGGGGTGTGTTTCCAACGGCTCATCAGAAGACACCTGCTCCTGAGCAACAGGCTCAAGATCAGGGGGCTGTGCCACACTGGTATCCTCCTGGGAACTGCTTGGCAAGGGAGGAGCCAGCACTGTCTCTGGAGCTTTCCCCAACAAGTCTTCTGCATCAGCTGGGGGCAGCACGCTCTGTTCTTCGGAGAGTGCGGTACCCGTGGGAACGGGCTGGTGTGCAGGCTGACCTCCTCCCGCAAGGTCCTGCTCAGACTCAACAATTCCCAACTCAGCTTCCTCTGGCAGCGGAGGCCTGAAACTCATGCCTCTCCCCTCCCTGTCCATTCTCGGTTAGCTGAGGCTCAACAGTAACGGGGACCAGACGGTCCAAACATATAAAACCAATTCTGGGCCGCTTGCATTGGCTGCCTGTATGTTCCCGAGCTCAATTCAAGGTGCTGGTTTTAACCTATAAAGCCTTACATGGCTTAGGACCACAATACCTGATGGAACGCCTCTCCTGACATGAACCCACCCGTACACTATGCTCAACTTCTAAGGCCCTCCTCCAGGTGCCTACTCCAAGGGAAGCTTGGAGGGTGGCAACAAGGGAGAGGGCCTTCTCAGTGGTGGCCCCCAAATTATGGAATGATCTTCCTGATGAGGTGCACCTGGTGCCATCACTGTTATCTTTTCGGTGCCAGGTCAAGACTTTCCTCTTCTCCCAGGCATTTTAGCATGTGTTTTTAAATTGTTTTAAAAAAATTTAAATTGTGTTTTAAATTGCTTTTAAAAGATGTGTTTTAAATTTGTATATTTGTTTTTAATGTTTTTAGTTACTGTAAACCACCCAGAGAGCTTTGGCTATGGGTTAGGGTATATAAATACAATAAATAAATAAATAAATTCAATTCATACACTTCAATTTGATTGGTGCTCTTACTAGTTTTCTGACAAAGCTTTTTGTGCACAGCTTCAGAAGCTGGATCAAGAAAGGAGCTGTGCATAGCACCTATGGGTTACATATGTATTTTGTGAGATACACATACAAAAGTCCTCTCACTGGATCATAGTAAATATATAGTGAATTGAATAAACATTGCTTTTGGTTTGTCTTACCTATTGTTATGTAATTTTGACTGCATTGATTAGGAAAGATGAATCGCAGTTCATATGAAACATGATGAATTCATTGCAATTGATTTTAGTGTAATTTTAAGTGCTTTTGTTTTTTTTTTTTCAATAATTTTTATTCAAATTTTCATAAAACATACAAGACAAAATCATAAAACATCCAAAGACAAAAAACAAAATCAAAAACAGCTAAACAAAAAAATAAAATAAAAATAAAAATAAAAATAAAAATAAAAAATAAAGAGTAAAATATTGACTTCCCATTTGTCAAAGATCAGATCAGTTATAAGTCTATAATATATAACAATCCTGTCTCTTAAGTCATATTATAAAATCACTTTCCTCCAATAGTTATCTTACTTAATCATCAAATCTCATAAACATTACTTTATTCTTTCCACAAAAAGTCAAAGAGAGGTTTCAATTCTTTAAGAAATATATCTATCAATTTTTTTTTTCCAGATAAGCATATCAATTAATCCATCTCATTACTAATTATGATAATCTTATTGTCATAACCATAGTCAAAATAAACATTTCAATTAATCCATCACATCAGAATCTGTTAGGTTCAGTAATTTCAGTAGCCATTGTTCTATTATCCCTATTAGTTCCATTTTCATCTTCCATCTTCAGTAGTCTTGTTAAGTCCAGTAATTTCAGTATCCAATCTTCCATTATCAGTATTCCATAATGATCTTGCTGTCAAAGCCATAGTCATATAGTAAGAGTCTGATGGGAATTACCTCTATCCCAAATATTTTCTTGCCATCCATTCTGAATAGGTTGCTGAAATACTGCTGTAAAATCATATCTCTGTTCTTTTTTTCAAAATACACTGGGTCATCTCTTGAAAGTTTTTCCATTGTTACATGGCTGCAGTTAATTCCATAAATTTTCTCTATATTGGGCTCCATCACATCATTCCAGTCCAGAAGATTATCCATGCCATTGATAACTTTATCTCTAGAATCTTCATTAATTTCTTCAGAGATAACATTGAGTTCCAAACAATAGATTTTATTTCTAAAGTCCATAGACTCCAAATCTTTTTCCTGTTCCACGTTTGTTCCAATCTCCGGGGTCTCCTCTCTCACAGGGACCCCTGTTCCAGTCTCCAGGGTCTCCTCTCTCACAGGGACCCCTGTTCCAGTCTCCAGGGTCTCCTCTCTCACAAGGACCCCTATGTCTTTAATCTCCTGTGTCTCCAAACAATAGATTTTATTTCTAAAGTCCATAGACTCCAAATCTTTCTCCTGTTCCACGTTTGTTCCAATCTCCGGGGTCTCCTCTCTCACAGGGACCCCTTCCAGGGTCACCTCTCTCACAGGGACCCCTATATCTTTAATCTCCTGCGTCATTTTACTCAATTCAATTTTCAGCTCCTTACAACCCTGTCGCAGGTTTTGTTTCGTTATCTCAATCTCATCCATTATTTTCTGAAACATAGTTATTTCCAGATTCTCAGCCACTTCCTTAATTGCCATTTTAAAAGAAAAATATAGGAAAACCACTTCTTATTTCAGCAACAATTGGGTTAATACTCCAAACTTGGTGACATCACAGTATAAACAGAGCAGACAGCCTTATCTCTCCATAGTTAAGTAAACAAAATGCAGTTCCCAGGATCGAAACAATTAATGGCAGTCGTCAAGAAACAGATTCGTCAAAATAAAATAGACCAAAAAGAGAGTAGTCTCAGACAGTATAATATTCTTCAAAATAAAAATCTGGAATAGAAATCCCTCTTCTGTGTATATCTTTAGAATGCAAATCCAGGACAGCTTTTTGCAACAAAAACAGAGATAAGCTATTAATTAGTGCGTAGCAGAGAGAAGTTATGGCTCCCCAGTGAGATGTCAAAAACCGATCAATCTGGCAAATCTCTTTTAAACAGCAACAATTTAAGTCAAGTAAAAGAAAAATATAGAAAGAAGGGTGCTTGCCTGTTAGTGCGTTCTCTCTTAGAAGATAAGATGAACGTTCGCTTTAACAGATAGAGCTTGCTGTTGAAAATCCGTCCCACCTTCGTCGGCTGGACCTCGTCCCATAAATTAATGAGATCTGGTCGTCCCAACAAAAATAGGCTTTGAGGTTAATCTCTTCGTTTCTCCCTACCCGGGAGAAGTTTAATCAGTCAAAAAAAAAAGAAAAAACTGACTGATATATCTGAATAAGCTTCTTTTGAGGCAGGAGCCCGTCTCAAAAGCAGGCACAGGCTAAGTCACCCTTCCCGGAAGTCGTAATTTTAAGTGCTTTTGAATAGTCGCATCCTGGCTTAGGTCCAGAATTCCTGAAATACCCCCTCGTCCTGTATAAACCTCTATGTAGGTTGAGATCATATATAGAAGCCTGTTACGTCTCAATACAAACCCTTGGCCAGCAGTGGCAGAGCGGGATGGAATGATGGAGTCACTGCCTCCACAGGAGGGAGGAAATGATACTTTTGCAGAAACATCACTGACATCTTTTAACTAATTGCAAAACAAAGATAGTTTGAGCTATGCCCATGTGCTATTTACTTTATGGGTTGTTGTTTTTCAGAAGGTCAAAACATCAACCATTTTCCCGGAACATTCTGTAACACACTCTGTACATGTACTCTGCAGCACTTCATTCCACACACACAGACACACCAGACCAATCGCACACCAGACAATCATTCCTCAATCAACTTCAAACCAGCTGGCAATTTCCCTTTGACTATAAAGTTTTATCACTTTTACAGGGCTGTCCCTGGTGCAGAATCCCTTGTTCCCATGTATTCTGTTTTTCCCTTTTTCTATTTTCTGTTTTTATTTTTAAATACAAAACTGCTGGCATTAACTCATTATTTTGCTGTCTCTCTTTTTTTAGTCAGTTTGTTTGCCAATAAAACATTTCTTAAACCCTGTATGAAAACCCTTCCAAACCTTTGTTATCTCCAAAGTAACATCAGCAGAAAAATAGTTACATTTCCTAATCCTTCAGTTTAGCTCTCCACACACCTTTTCATGACATGACATTTGTAGCCTTAACTTCCCCTTCCCTGTAATGGGCTCATGGGGCTTTATTTAGAAAATACCTAGCTTTTGCACCAACGGATGCCTTTTTGCAACAACGGATGCCTTTTTGCAACAACGGATGCCTTTGCCCAACCCGCATCACCACCCCCCGGTGCCCAGAAATTCCAAGCAGATGAGGCACATTGGCCCCAAAGGCGGTCTGTATTCTGCCTCCAGGCCATATAGCCCTGAGCTGCAGGCCTCTGGAGCCGCCTATTCAAGCTGAATTTAGAAAGGATTTAGAGGGACGAGAGATCATATTGCAAACATACATTGGAGAATGGAATGGACCAAGGAATTTCAGAAGGAAATCACCCTGTGCTTTATAGATTACAGCAAAGCTTTTGATTGTGTAGATCATGAAAAACTATGGAATGCTTTGAAACAAATGGGAGTGCCACAGTATCTGATTGTCCTGAAACATAACCTATACTCTGGACAAGAGTAAGGAGAGAATATGGAGAAACTGATTGGTTCCCAATCAGAAAGTGTGTGAGGCGGGGTGTATTTTATCACCCTATTTGTTTAATCTATACGCAGAACATATCATAAGGAAAGCGGTATTGGACCAAGATGAAGGAGGTGTGAAAATTGGAGGGAGAAATATCAATAGTTTAAGATATGCAGATTATACCATACTACTAGCAGAAACCAGTAATGATTTGAAACGAATGCTGATGAAAGTTAAAGAGCAAAGCACAAAAGCAGGACTACAGCTGAACGTCAAGAAAACTAAATGATGATAGAAGATTTATGTAACTTTAAAGTTGACAATGAGGACATTGTACTTGTCAAGGATTATCAATACCTTCACTGAGCACTAAAGTCAGGACAATTTAGACCATGGTACTCATGATCTCTATGTATGGATGTGAAAGTCGGACAGTGAAAAAAGCGGATAAGAGAAAAATCAACTCATTTGAAATGTGGTGTTGCAGGAGAGCTTTGCGCATACCATGGACTGTGAAAAATACAAATAATGGGGTGTTAGAACAAATTAAACCAGAACTATTATTAGAAGCTAAAATGATGAAACGGATATTATCATACGTTGGACACATAATGAGAAGACATGATTCACTAGAAAAGACAATAATCCTGGCAAAAACAGAAGGGAGTAGAAAAAGAGGAAGGCCAAACAAGAGATGGATTGATTCTATTAAGAAAGCCACAGACCTGAACTTACAAGATCTGAACAGGGTGGTTCATGACATATGCTATTGGAGGTCACTGATTCATAGGGTCACCATAAGTCGTAATTGACTTGAAGGCACATAACAAAACATTTATCCCCCTGGGGTCCCTAATGCAATTCCATTTCCTACGTGGTACACTAAGTGCACTCCTGGCCAGTGCCGCTCAGTGGTCAAGAAGTCACTACAAGCCTGCCAGATAAGGGCCTGGCCCTTCAACAAACCCAAGTCATTATGCCCAAGGTGAATTACTAGAAACTGGGGCATAGCCCCATCCAAAGCTGGGTGGAACAACATGGGAAGGAGCCCATCCCAGTGCATCCTTTGGCGGCCAACCATTGCACTGAGGCCCCTTGACTAAGCCCCAGCTGTGTACTGAAGTGGAATTTTGACACCCTGCGGCCTGCCCAGAAAACCATACTATGGCCACAGAGGAGGATGTGCGCCCACTCCACTCCCTTCCAGAGGCCTGTCAAAAGCAAACAACAGCTTAGAACAATGACAATAACAATTCAACAGTTGGCTTTCTGGATCCCAGTAAGTGGTCTAATATAAGCTTTGTAAGCGCCAGAATGCCATCTGCCAACTGCATGCAGCCTCTCTTTTGAGAAACCCGGGCAGGCGACTATAGAAGCCACACCTATCTGGAAGGACTGCATCTCAAATTTGTGGGAGTTCACACCCAAGTTGTGAAGTGCGGCATTGGCCACCACCCAGAACTGATATTTGGTGAGGGGCTGGCCATCCCTGTATGTAGATAGGTACCTGGTCTGCAGTCCTAGAACTGCCATGAAGCACCGTAGGCCTGTTACTGTGCAGAGTTCTTCATGTTGGGAGAGGGATAGTATAATTATGTGTCCCTTATGCTGTTAGTCTGTCTTGGACCATTGCAGTTGTAGATGGGCCTGTTCCTCCTTCCAGCTGAGGTCAGAAATCAAGAGAGCCCAAAGGGCATGGTCCATTTTAGACCCTGCCACCACCTCCCCAATTTGAAAGGCCCCAAAAACAGGTTGAGGGCAGCCACGTGATATAGCAGTGCCTCGAAGGGGGAAGAACGTAAGTCCTTCCACTGTCCCTGTAGACCAAGTAATAGCTCTGGGGAAAAGGGGAGGCAAGCATCCGGGGGGGGCTGGGTGTTCACAAGTCCAACCCTCCAACGTTAGGCAAACTCAAAAATCACCCAAATAATCCTGGAAGCCCTGAACCTGCAGAAGCCACGGGAGCTAACTCCCAGCAGAGCAGGCAGAGTTGAACCGCCTGCCCCATAGGCCCACAGGAAGGAGTCACTGCCAACTGTTTAGCCAGGAGGTGGCCACTGTCTGTCCTATCCTCGGTCAGAGGCCTGGAGTGTGACATGAACTGCAGCCACAGGTTAGCGTCCTTCTTATGCTAAGGGAGGGAAGTATCGAAAGTCACCCGCATACGAAACGCCTTGTCACAGGTGAGCCAAGCCGCCCCTTGGAACTCAGAGTAGACACAGTAGATTTTCTTGTATCTTCCAGATCGGTATTAAAGTTTCATTTCTAACGTTAGCTCTTTTATGCAGATAGATAAATATATTACAGTTCTGACTCAAGGCAGTGATCTACTTTAAAATAATGCAGTGCTGCACTTCACTTTCCTAACATAATTTACATAACATTGCACTACTTGACCCCTTTCTTCATAATTCAGAGAAGCTAATAAGGACCCAGAGTTCCTCAAATTGTGAATGCTTTGCGAATAATCTACCCACCAGTTAACATCTATCTCCATAAATCTAAATCAAATATATTTTCAATGGTACTGTGCCACAGAAATGAACCACAGAAAATTCTATTGATTTTTGCAAATGAAGGAAGGAAAATTGAATTTAGACAGTTCAGGTGAAGATTGACCCAAGGAAGCAATCTTTGCATCAGCGTCCTAGGGAATTATAATATGAGGGGAGGGAAATAAAAGAGGGCTTTGTATGTAAATGACCTGCAGTTGGACTTACTCAAATAGGATTAAACTTGTTCTATCAGCCACAGCACATGAAAAGAACATGATAAACTGACTTGGAAAAGGCTTAATTTTCCAACTAGCACAACCCACACTAACGGACAACTAGATTTGTATTGCATTTGTATACTAAAATTAGCTTTCCAGCAACAGAGCAGCAACAGACGGAGCAAGAGCAGAGTTGAAAGTATAAACAACCTAAATATATCATAACACAAAAGGAAAAATGATGAGAACACATTGGGGCTGCTTGCTCCCTATGTCAAATGATCAGATATAGGTTTGTTCTAAAATAAATCCCAAACCACCAATTTTACATTTGTTTGTCTGGTAAGTTTAAAAAATAACAAGGAATTTGAGCTAAAAAGAAGAACAATTTTCCTTTCATTAGGGCATTTTGTAATATAAATGTGATGTAAATGGAGCTGGAACATTATTTGCAAAGCAAATAAAAATCTACAGAAGTAGATCACAAAACAGAGCTGGTGATCCAGATATATCTTGGCCCTGTTGCTGCTATAAAAGGTAACGTTACAAGATTATGCAAAGGCATGCATGCAACAGCATCCATCACATGGATCACATGATTATTATCTAGTACTTTACTTTTAACATTTCACTAAAGAACCTATATTATTTATTGTGCATTACTAATATTATGTCTGTTCTCTATTATATCCCCTCTTTTTCTGACGTTTGGACATTGCTGAAACATTTCTTACCATGGATATAGTACAGTACTAGGTCATTTATTAATCTGCCATATCATGAGAAACCATCAACTCATCAAATCAAGGCACATTGTTACTAGTATCAGGCCCATAAATCAAAGTTGCAATCTGCTTTGCCTTTCCAAGACCTCTGGTTGTTAGGTCAGGACCATTTGACCCTCTACCATCACATATTCCCTTTTCCAAGGCCTCCAGTTAATGCATTAGTTACCTTCTTACCCATGCTCATAGCATAACTGGTTTTCCTTGCATCTAGTATTCTCTCTCTCTCTCTCTCTCTTTCTCTCTCTCTCTTGTTGCTTCAGGACCACAATTCCAAGTTATGATTGCTGATCTAGTCTAATCTGGACCTACTGTGCAATCCATAACATACCCACAACTAAATGTTATTATTGAATTAATGCTTGTAAGACCCCTTTTTCTGCAGTTCACACCCATCCCAACAATTAAATTATTTGTGCAGTGAGCTGCAAACATTGAATCTCAAGATGACATCCAATGACAATGTATATCAAAGTTAAAACTTAACAAATACAATAACAAAACTCATCCATCAATAAAACCCAGACAGGCATACAAACACATGATATCACTAACAGCTATTCAATTAACACATCATAAGAACATAAGAACATAAGAAGAGCCTGCTGGATCAGGCCAGTGGCCCATCTAGTCCAGCATCCTGTTCTCACAGTGGCCAACCAGGTGCCTGGGGGAAGCCCGCAAGCAGGACCCAAGTGCAAGAACACTCTCCCCTCCTGAGGCTTCCGGCAACTGGTTTTCAGAAGCATGCTCCCTCTGACTAGGGTGGCAGAGCACAGCCATCACAGCTAGTAGCCATTGATAGCCCTGTCCTCCATGAATTTGTCTAATCTTCTTTTAAAGCCATCCAAGCTGGTGGCCATTACTGCATCTTGTGGGAGCAAATTCCATAGTTTAACTATGCGCTGAGTAAAGAAGTACTTCCTTTTGTCTGTCCTGAATCTTCCAACATTCAGCTTCTTTGAATGTCCACGAGTTCTAGTATTATGAGAGAGGGAGAAGAACTTTTCTCTATCCACTTTCTCAATGCCATGCATAATTTTATACACTTCTATCATGTCTCCTCTGACCCGCCTTTTCTCTAAACTAAAAAGCCCCAAATGCTGCAACCTTTCCTCGTAAGGGAGTCGCTCCATCCCCTTGATCATTCTGGTTGCCCTCTTCTGAACCCTTTCCAACTCTATAATATCCTTTTTGAGATGAGGCGACCAGAACTGTACACAGTATTCCAAATGCGGCCGCACCATAGATTTATACAACGGCATTATGATATCGGCTGTTTTATTTTCAATACCTTTCCTAATTATCGCTAGCATGGAATTTGCCTTTTTCACAGCTGCCGCACACTGGGTCGACATTTTCATCGTGCTGTCCACTACAACCCCGAGGTCTCTCTCCTGGTCGGTCACCGCCAGTTCAGACCCCATGAGCGTATATGTGAAATTCAGATTTTTTGCTCCAATATGCATAATTTTACACTTGTTTATATTGAATTGCATTTGCCATTTTTCTGCCCATTCACTCAGTTTGGAGAGGTCTTTTTGGAGCTCTTCGCAATCCCTTTTTGTTTTAACAACCCTGAACAATTTAGTGTCGTCAGCAAACTTGGCCACTTCACTGCTCACTCCTAATTCTAGGTCATTAATGAACAAGTTGAAAAGTACAGGTCCCAATACCGATCCTTGAGGGACTCCATTTTCTACAGCCCTCCATTGGGAGAACTGTCCGTTTATTCCTACTCTCTGCTTTCTGCTTCTTAACCAATTCCTTATCCACAAGAGGACCTCTCCTCTTATTCCATGACTGCTAAGCTTCCTCAGAAGCCTTTGGTGAGGTACCTTGTCAAACGCTTTTTGAAAGTCTAAGTACACTATGTCCACTGGATCACCTCTATCTATATGCTTGTTGACACTCTCAAAGAATTCTAATAGGTTACTGAGACAGGACTTTCCCTTGCAGAAGCCATGCTGGCTCTGCTTCAGCAAGGCTTGTTCTTCTATGTGCTTAGTTAATCTAGCTTTAATCATACTTTCTACCAGTTTTCCAGGGACAGAAGTTAAGCTAACTGGCCTGTAATTTCCGGGATCCCCTCTGGATCCCTTTTTGAAGATTGGCGTTACATTTGCTACTTTCCAGTCCTCAGGCACGGAGGAGGACCCAAGGCACAAGTTACATATTTTAGTTAGCAGATCAGCAATTTCACATTTGAGTTCTTTGAGAACTCTCGGGTGGATGCCATCTGGGCCCGGTGATTTGTCAGTTTTTATATTGTCCATTAAGCTTAGAACTTCCTCTCTCGTTACCACTATTTGTCTCAGTTCCTCAGAATCCCTTCCTGCAAATGTTAGTTCAGGTTCAGGGATCCCTATATCTTCCACTGTGAAGACAGATGCAAAGAATTCATTTAGCTTCTCTGCAATCTCCTTATCGTTCTTTAGTACACCTTTGACTCCCTTATCATCCAAGGGTCCAATCGTCTCCCTAGATGGTCTCCTGCTTTGAATGTATTTATAGAATTTTTTGTTGTTGGTTTTTATGTTCTTAGCAATGTGCTCCTCAAAATCTTTTTTAGCATCCCTTATTGTCTTCTTGCATTTCTTTTGCCAGAGTTTATGTTCTTTTTTATTTTCTTCATTCGGACAAGACTTCCATTTTCTGAAGGAAGACTTTTTGCCTCTAAGAGCTTCCTTGACTTTGCTCGTTAACCATGCTGGCATCTTCTTGGCCCTGGCGGTACCTTTTCTGATCTGCGGTATGCACTCCAGTTGAGCTTCTAATATAGTGTTTTTAAACAACTTCCAAGCATTTTCGAGTGATGTGACCCTCTGGACTTTGTTTTTCAGCTTTCTTTTTACCAATCCCCTCATTTTTGTGAAGTTTCCTCTTTTGAAGTCAAATGTGACCGTGTTGGATTTTCTTGGCAATTGGCCATTTACATGTATGTTTAATTTAATAGCACTATGGTCACTGCTCCCAATCGGTTCAACAACACTTACATCTCGCACCAGGTCCCGGTCCCCACTGAGGATTAAGTCCAGGGTTGCCGTCCCTCTGGTCGGTTCCATGACCAACTGATCTAGGGAATAGTCATTTAGAATATCTAGAAACTTTGCTTCTTTGTCATGACTGGAACACATATGCAACCAGTCTATGTCCGGGTAGTTGAAGTCACCCATTACTACCACATTTCCTAGTTTGGATGCTTCCTCAATTTCATATCTCATCTCAAGGTCTCCCCGAGCATTTTGATCAGGGGGACGATAGATCGTTCCCAGTATTAAGTCCCTCCTGTGGCACAGTATCACCACCCACAACGATTCTGTGGAGGAGTCTGCCTCTTTTGGGGTTTCGAGCTTGCTGGATTCAATGCCTTCTTTCATGTATAGAGCGACTCCGCCACCAATACGTCCTTCCCTGTCCTTCCGATATAGTTTATATCCAGGGATAACCGTATCCCACTGGTTTTCTCCATTCCACCAGGTCTCGGTTATGCTCACTATATCAATGCTCTTCTCTAAGACCAAGCACTCCAGTTCTCCCATCTTGGTTCGGAGGCTCCTAGCATTAGCGTACAGGCACTTGTAAGCAGTGTCTCTCTTCAAGTGTCTTTGGCACTTGTGGTTAGGCCTGTGGTAATTTTGCTCTTCTGAATTGATATCCTGTGCCCCTGCTCTCACAATGCCTACTTCTAGGCCTACCCCTTTTAAAATTTCATCATTTCTTTGGTTTTTATCCCAGGGGGGAGGTTTATTCCAAACCGGACCTTTCTCAGCTCCTGTCGGGTTTCCCCCCTCAGTCAGTTTAAAAGCTGCTCTGCTACCTTTTTAATTTTAAGTGCCAGCAGTCTGGTTCCATTCTGGTTCAAGTGGAGCCTGTCCCTTTTGTACAGGCCTGGCTTGTCCCAAAATGTTCCCCAGTGCCTAACAAATCCGAACCCTTCCACCCGACACCATCGTCTCATCCACGCATTGAGACTGCGAAGCTGGGCCTGTCTGGCTGGTCCTGCGCGTGGAACCGGTAGCATTTCAGAGAAAGCCACCTTGGAGTTCCTGGCTTTCAGCATCCTACCTAGCAACCTAAATTTTGCTTCCAGGACCTCATGGCTGCATTTCCCCATGTCGTTGGTGCCAACGTGCACCACAACCACTGACTCCTTCCCAGCACTGTCTACCAAACTATCTAAACGACGGGTGATATCCGCAACCTTCGCACCAGGCAGGCAAAACACCTTGCGGTCTACACGCCCATCACACACCCCACTGTCTATGTTCCTAATGATCGAATCACCCCCTACAAGGATCCCTCCACCCCCTGGAGATATATCCTCGGCACGAGAGGATAGCTGCTCATCCCCCAAGGAATGGGTCCCTTCTAAGGGATCGTTTCCCTCTTCCTCAGCTGGATGCTCTCCTTCCCCGAGACCATCGTTGTCCATGATAGCAGGAGAGCTATCATCGTTGGAGTGGGACACAGCTATAACGTCCCTGAAGGCCTCCTCCACACACCTCTCTGCCTCTCTCAGCTTTTCCAGGTCCGCCACCTTGGCCTCAAGGAAATGAAGTCGTTCCCGGAGAGCCAGGAGCTCATTGCACCGAGAGCACACCCACGACTTCTGTCCAACAGGCAGATAGTCGTACATGCTGCAGGCGGTGCAAAACACTGGAAAGCCCCCACACCCCTGCTGGCTTCTTACCTGCATAGTTTTGTTTAAGGTTTATTACGTCAATGGGTTGGAGACTGCGGTTTAGTTGAGGTCAGGGAACAGACGGGCAGAGTGGGGGGCCCTGGCCTCCTCGCCCTGCTGCCGAACTCGCTCTGCTGCTTAACTCGCCTTGACGCTTCGTCAGCTGGGGCTCCCTCTAGCTCGTGGAGCAGGCTCCCTCGCTAGGGTGCTCTGACTTTATATGTGTGGCTGGTTCCTCCCAGCTACTGCTGCCAGCCAATGATGTGTTACTTGAGGCTGATGGCTATCAGCTGGGGCTTAACTCTTTAGTATTCTCTCATCAATAGAGCTCAATCTCCCCATAAAGCTATAAACTGTCCAATTTCCATTAATCTTCAAGGACCAAAAATAATGATATTAAAATATGATGAAATAATATCAGAGCATGATAAAGACATTAAATGTGTTAAAAGGACCTGGAGAATCGCAAAATCTTTACCTGCTATTGAACAGAAATTAAAGTAGGCGTCAGCAAGCCTTTCTAGGGGAACATTCCACAGATGGAGTAGGAGGCACTGCCAAAGATGCCTTTATCTCTTTGACCAATTCCCCATACCTCATTGTGAAGGGGCACTTAGAGGAAGGGCCTCCATTAATGATCTAAAGTAAGGTCCCCAACCTTTTTGGGTCCAGGGCACATTTGAAAATCTAAGAAACTGTCATGGGCACTAAAAAATAGCCATTTCATAGAAGAAAAACTGGTGATGTTCAGAACCCAATAAGTGAAACATCTATCCCCTGTAACAACATAACAAGTAACATAAAAAAGCAGGCAGCCTGCCAACCAACAGCAAAAAAGGTAAACAACTCCATCTTTCTTTTTTTAATGGGAGAGGCAGGGGACCTTGGTAGGCACCTGTAATGTTCATGGGTGCCACATTGGGAAGCCCAAATCTAAGGGTAGGGTATTTGTGTATGGGAAGGCTGATATGTTTATAATGCCTGGTCCCATTTAACACTCTTGCTACCATATTCTTCCTGAGCCATTTCTGAACTGTCTTTAAAAGCAACCTCATGTACAATGCATTATTTATTTATTTATTTATTTGATTTTTATCCTGCCCTTCCTCCCAGCAGGAGCCCAGGGCGGCAAACAGAAACTCTAAAAACACTTTAAAACATCATAAAAAGACCTTAAAATACATTAAAACAAAACAACGTTAAAAACATTTTTAAAAAGCTTTAAAAACATCTTTAAAAACAACAAAAAAGGTTAAAAACATATTATTAAAGAAAACATATTAAAAGCAATTCCAACACAGATGCAGACTGGAATAGGTCTCAACTTAAAAGACTTGTTGAAAGAGGAAAGTCTTCAAAAGGCACTGAAAAGATAACAGAGATGGCGCCTGTCTAATATTTAAGGGGAGGGAATTCCACAGGGTAGGTGCTGCCACACTAAAGGTCTGTTTCCTATATTGTGCAGAATGAACCTCCTGATAAGATGGTATCTGCAGGAGGCCCACACCTGCAGAGCGTAGTGATCAACTGGGTATATAAGGGGTAAGACGGTCTTTCAGGTATCCTGGTCCCAAGCTGTATAGGGCTTTGTACACCAAAACTAGAACCTTGAACTTGGCCCGGTAGCAAATGGGCAGCCAGTGCAATTCTTTCACCAGCGGCGTGACATGTTGGTGATACCCTGCCCCAGTGAGCAGTCTCGCCGCTGCATTTTGCACCAGCTGCAGCTTCTGGACCAACCTCAAGGGCAGCCCCACATAGAGCGCATTACAGTAATCCAGCCTGGAGGTTACCAGTGCATGGACAACAGTGGTCAGGCTATCCTGGTCCAGAAATGGCCGCAGCTGTCTTACCAGCCAAAGCTGGTAAAAGGCACTCCTAGCCACTGAGGTCACCTGGGCCTCTAACAACAAAGATGGATACAGGAGCACCCCCAGACTACGGACCTGCTCTTTCAGAGGGAGTACAACCCCATCCAAAGCAGGCAACTGACTGATTATCTGAACTCGGGAACCACCAACCCACAGCATCTCCGTCTTGCTAGGATTCAGACTCAGTTTATTGGCCCTCATCCAGTCCACCACTGAGTCCAGGCAGCGGTCCAGGGCTTGCACGGCCTCTCCTGATTCAGATGTTATGGAGAAATAGAGCTGGGTATCGTCAGCATACTGCTGACACCTCACCCCAAAGCTCCTGATGACTGCTCCTAAGGGCTTCATATAGATGTTAAACAGCATGGGGGACAAGATGGTACCCTGTGGCACCCCACATCACAACTGCCAGGGGGCCGAAAGACAGTCACTCAATGCTATTCTCTGAGAGCGACCCTGGAGATAGGATCGGAACCACTGTAAAACAGTTCCCCCTATACCCAGTTCACCAAGTCGGCCCAGAACGATACCATGGTCAATAGTATCAAAGACTGCTGAGAGATCAAGTAAGAATAACAGGGTCGCACTCCCCCTGTCCTTCTCCCGATAAAGGTCATCCATCAGGGCAACCTAGGCCAATTCAGTCCCATAACCAGGCCTGAACCCAGACTGGGATGGGTCAAGATAATCTGTTTCATCCAAGAGTACTTGCAATTGCTGCGCCACAATCCTCTCAATCACTTTCCTTAAAAAGGAGGTATTCGCAACCAGTCGGTAGTTGTCACAAATCAATGGGTTCAAGGTGGGCTTTTTCAGGAGTGGTCGGATCACCGCCTCTTTCAAGGCACCTGGAACCACTCCCTCCCGCAATCATGTGTTGACCACACTCTGGATCCACTCCCTCAAACCGCCTTGGCAAGCTCTAATAAGCCAAGAAGGGCAAGGGTCGAGAGGACACATTGCTGGCTGCATCATCACAAGCACCTTGTCTACATCATCAGGCTGCATCAACTGAAACTGTTCCCAAGAAGTTGCAGCAGATGTTGCACTGGACACCTCATTGTGGACTACAGTAGATGTAGAGGGGGCATTGTGACGTCCTTCCCCAGCACCACCAGTGAAGCTCTCACTTGTGGCTGCCAGCAGACAGGAACATCAGGTTTTCTTCTTACCCTTGACAGCTCTAACACAGATTTCATCAAATCCCCCTGCTAGGCCTTACTACCCCACACTCTATCCCTTTTAGCCAATAGACTGTGCCTTAGTCTCTGCCAGGCTATCTCGATACCTTGTGTCTATGGGTATAGGTAATTCACAATCCCCCCCCGCAGCCTCTTGTCTCTGAATCATACAGCCCTGGGTTTCTCTGTGGGACTGGATACACTTTCCTCCGATCCCCCACTGCCACCATTCAATACAACTGTTCAGCCTTGGTTACTTTGCTATTCCCCCTGGTATGTGTTCCCAGCTGAAGGAATCAGGCTTATGTTTAACCAAGAAAGTATGTATTAAGAATTAGAAATAACAAGATTACTTTTAGAATGTTTCACAAGCGTATGGTTTCATCTATATTCTGTTAGGTACTTGACTTCTTACTAATTGCCTCAGAACTCCAACTCACTCTCAACACCACCAAACCTCAAATCTCCAACCTCTCTCTCAACCTCTCAAACACCCCCCAGATTCAACTGTCATTCTTCCATTTATACTCCCAGCCATTCAAACGCTCAGCCAATCATCCAGCATTCTACTACTCATGTACTCCCCCCTCCTCTTTCACTCCACTTACCATATGTCTTCTATATAAACAGCACTTACCATATTTACAATATAAGCAGGAACATCACAGGCATCAAGACTGCTACGGAGGCGAGCAACTTTACCCTCAAAGTGCCTTGCAAACAATTCACAGTGGGCTTCCGAAGGGTCTAAAACTCCATTTCCTGGAGTTGATGTCAACAGGCTCCTGACAATACGGAAATGCTCCACCGGACGGCTATTTTAGGATGCGATGGAGGCAGAGAAGTGGGCCTTCTTTTCCGCCCTCACTGCCACACAGTAGGCACGGTTACGATGTTTTACTCATGCCCGATCAACCTCACAGCATGTCTTTCGCCACTTGCACTCTAGCTGTCGTCCAGCCTGTCTTATTGCTCACTGGTGTACCATGGTTTTGCATTACAGTAATCCAAATAGGAAGTTACCCAAGCATGGGTCATTCGTGCCTGATAGGGCCATAGCTGGGACATCAGCTTAAGTCAATAAAAAATACTCCAGGCCTCCAGTAACAGTGATGGATCCAAGAGCATATGGATCCTTTAGGGGGAGTGCAACCCATCTAGAACAGGTTGATTACCATACATCCAGACAAAGGAACTACCTGCTAACTTGTCTAGGTTGGGCTTCAATCTGTTAGCTCTCATAATGTCCATTACCAAAGCCAGGGACCAGTCTAGGAAGAAACTGTGTTGCAATTGACACCACACATTCCAAATGCCTGACCTCATTCAGAAGTTTGTCATGCCTCCATTGGATGAGTCCTCAGAAGAAGCTCCAAGCCAGGCTGGATCATAAAGGAGCAAAGGAGGAAGAGGAGGCTTCCTTGCATGGCATGCTCTGCTGCAGGGCAAGCAGCAGGGACTCTGGAGCCATGGCAGGAATGCCCCCAATAAACTTACAGACAGAGTTTGGCATTCCTTCTGTCTCTATCCTGCCTGATTCCTCTGTCACCATAGTCTCTCTGTTCAGGTTTTGTTTTACTTTAAAAGGGTGAGGCCAAGAGGGAGGAGGAGTGTGGTTTGAGGAGGAAAGCAAGAGGGCAAGGGGCCCCCTGATAGCCTTTGCCCATGGGCCCCCAGAAACCTGGAGCCGGCCCTGTATGCTCCTACTTGCCGCCCTGGGAAGGGTGGGATATAAATCAAATAAATAAATAATATGCAGCTAGCATACAACTATGGAATTTCCTTTTCATGGATTCTTACCAAAGTTTGTGGGCAGTAAAAAGAAAAAACATAAATGTGCTTTGGGGTCGTACAGAATCCCATCACTTCTAAATTTTATTTCATTTGTATTTATTTTAAAAAAATCTTAATCTGCTTTTTCAGAGCTCCAAGCAGTTTACAAAATAAAACAAATGTAATATTCCATTAAAAACAAAAATATCAGATTTTTTGGATTTTATTGTTGAATAGTGTTTTATGAACTTTTGCGGTATTTGATTTCTGATTGTTGTGTTCTCTATGTTGGTATGAGAGCCAGTGTGGTGTAGTGGTTAAGGGTGCTGGACTATGACCTGGGAGACCAGGGTTTGAATCCCCATGTAGCCATGAAGCTCACTGGGTGACCTTGGGCCAGTCACTGCCTCTCAGCCTCTGAGGAAGGTAATGGTAAACCATCTCTGAATACGGTTTATCATGAAAACCCTATTCATAGGGTCACCATAAGTCGGGATCGACTTGATGGCAGTCCATTTCCATTTTATGTTGGAAACTACCTATTCTATACATTGAGAGATGTGTGTTTCTTCCCTTTGGACAAGATCAAGAACTGTCAGAAGGTGAAGTACTTCCCCCCTCCCACTCTTTTGAAAATCTGAGGGTGCTCTAAGCCTGGCCTCTTTGTTAGAACCAGTCTTTAGTGTGAGGGGTGATGTTGATATGGGACAATTTAAATTTTGTATATAATATGTAGTATTTACACTTAATAAACCCACCATGAAACATCCCCTTCACCTGCTAAATAAATAAGCACTGTCAGGTCTGAGATGACTGTTTGCCTATTGATGGTAGGGAATGTGGAAAGAAGGTGATCATGAATTAACTGGGTAAATGGGTGCTTGCTGGTGCACTTATACATGTTTGGACTGAGACCAGAGTCACTGCTTTATTCAGGGTATTTTGCTCCCCTGCAGCAGCTTCTTACTTTGGGAGTGAGAGGTCAAATATTAAAAACAAATTCACGAACACCTTACGCTATACTGTAGGGATGGGGAACCAGTGGCCTGCCAAATGTTGCTAGGCTACAACTCCCATAATCCCTAAACATTGGCTGTGCTGGCTGGAGCAGAAGGAAGTTGGGAGTCCGACAAACTCTGGAGGCCCACAGGCTCCGCATCTGAGCTATACAGGCTGACAAGGCATTTTCTAACTATTTATTAAGGACAATTTTGCTAGCATTTACAATGGATTTTTCTGGCCAAGGCATCCAAAAAGAAACTAAAGCAATATGTCTCACTTTGCTATCAGGCGATTTACCCTAGCAGCTAAAATTTGGCCAGAAGAAAACTAATTTTCTTATCCTGCTCAGCTATAATACCTGTGCTGAAGGTTATGAAATGGCTACACACAAACAACTATCCAAGCTAACATTGCCAGATTTTTGGGGGGTGTGTGTTTCCTCCTTCTTTTCTTTCTGGGTAGAAATGCTAAATGACCCTTGCCAGTACTGGGACTGGTTTCATGGGTTCCTAATACTAACCTCACAGAAGTAACATTTGAGCTGGAGAAGAATTAGTGATGTACTCTTCTGTATCTAGTGAGTTCTAAACCCCCCCCCCCGCATGACAGTTTTGCATAACCAGGAGAAAGCTCATAGATCCTTTCCTGATTGCCCAAATCTGGGAAAAGCAACCAGGGAACAGGGAACTTGAACCCTCCCATGATCCATGGCTGACTTTGTCAGATGCAACCACAACAGCAGGTGAAAGAAACCTGACCACCCCTAAAGAGGACAGTATTGCCTGAAGGGTCCTCTGTGTGAGGTAGGAAGTCCTCCCTATCAACCTGTTTAATTCCCTCTGTTCAATATAATGGAGACATATTGCAACATGAGAATTGCATAATAGATTTAAATGGCTGAAGCTATGGTAATTTCTGGAGGAAGAAAATGACACACACACACCACACAGAGATTTCCAAGAGTTCTCTGTTGGGGCCAACATAGGTTCCCACACCGCCAGCAGTGATCCTGCAAATCTGTACATTCTAACAAAGGTCTGATTTTAAATTCACAAAGTTTACACATTCATTTCAGTCATTACCGTATTCATAGCTTGTCATTTTGGCATATATTTAATTTAATAATTTAACATTTGAATGTACCACTGCTACACAAGAATAAGGAGCAGTTTTCTAGGTAATGATTTTTTTAAAACAAAAATCCTTCTTAAAACGTTTAATCACATTCCAAATCTTGATAGTAATTAACAATATATGCAAATAATGGAAT
The DNA here is from genome assembly GCF_030035675.1 of Rhineura floridana. NCBI lineage: Eukaryota > Metazoa > Chordata > Lepidosauria > Squamata > Rhineuridae > Rhineura > Rhineura floridana. Next base: position 137,920,644 of record NC_084481.1, on the reverse strand, counting down.
TAAAGAGTTCAAAGCAAGGTGTTTCATCTGACCAGTTAAAAGATGGACTGTCACTAAAGCTTTTTTTTTGTTGGCTCTTGATAAAATCCTGATGGAACTTTCCTGCATTCATTTTAAAGGATGTGAATGTTGAGCCCTCATGACTGCAGAGAGTGAACTTTGAATATAGGATGGCAAAATTCCAGTGTGCTGTTAAGTGCCAGAAGGTTGTCCACTTGTTCATTAAAATGTGTTATGTTATGTTATGTTTTGTTTTGTTTTGTTCTCTCTCTCTCTCTCTCTCTCTCTGTGTGTGTGTGTGTGTGTGTGTGTGTTTAGGAATCTAAAATGTTGGTGTCAAAGGAAATTAATATCCTGGCTGGCTTGTGTTTTTCTCTGAGGCAGATATTGATGAGTGTGCAGAGGGCATCATTGAATGTCACAACCATTCATGCTGTGTTAACCTCCCAGGGTGGTGCCACTGTAAGTGCAGAAGCGGTTTCCATGACAATGGAACCTATTCACTTTCCGGGGAGTCCTGTGTTGGTAAGCAAAGAACAGCAGAGAAGTTATGTTATTGTTCTGCATGGTGTCCTGTCCTGACTACTAGGAACAGTCTGTCATGTCTGAAGACAATATTTAATGTGCTAAACTTAAGATGTAACCAACCATTTGTTTAAGCTCAGCACTGTACTGTGTAATATAATTTAAATATTATTACAAGAGAGATGAACCATCAAATCTCTGAATAGTAATATAGAAAATGGGCATTTAGAGGTCATATTGGCAATTTGCCTTCCTTTGTCATATTCGGTGAACCACTTAACACAAAATAGCCTGTCTATGTTGCTTTATGCTGCATAATCTATAGCACAGGATCCCAAACTGTGGTCTGCAGACCACCAGTGGTACTTCAGCTTCATTTTGGAGTGTGACATATTACTGGGTTTGAAAAGTGCCCTCCCCCAGCAGGTGGAGTGGTAGCAATCTCTGTTACCGAGCCCAACAACTCTAGCTGCAGTAGTTGTAGAAAGCAGGTAGTCTGTCTCTCCCTCTTCACCGCTGGCGTCAATTCTGGTGACCCTTCCCGCCCTTGTTCTCTTCAGGTGTTCATGCGTGAGTGCCTGTGCACCAAGGCAGTCATGGAGTCAAATCAAACAAGTGCTCTTCCTTCCTTACAACTGCTGTCATTTCCCTCCTATACACTCCACACATCTTTTCCTTCCCCTTCTAGGCCTCTTTAATGTACCATCACTATCCCTTCAAAGCAAAAGTGTTCTTTCTCAGCAGCCTGGACATTCTCAGTACGAGCGAAGGAGGGGGAAAATGAGATTTCAAGGCTGTGCACCATGTTTACTTGCAGATAAATGCCTCCATTCGAGGAAAGATACGTGGGATTTTAAGGCTGCAGCCCTATGCTCATCTACTGTTGACATCTGTGGAGCTTACTTCTGAGTAAATATGCATAGGATTGGCTGAATGATGAGGTCTGGGAAGAAAAAGATAAAACTGAGATTATTTGAAGAAGGGAAGGGCGGAGGAGGAGAAAGGGAAATACTGACTGGCTTTAAGGAATTCTGTAGATAATGGAGATCACAACCGTGGAGTGCTTTGAGTACTTGCCTTTTGCAACCAATCCCACCTATGCACACAAATCCCTCAGCAAATTCCTCCAATTTTTGTTCCATATATATTCATTGCATTAGTCATATTGATTTTTATTTGTATTTTATTGCTTATTTTATTTGTAATATATTGTATTACAATTTGAATTCCATAGATTTTAATACAACATATAAGAAATAAAAGAAGGAATAAAAATACAATTAAAAACCATAGCATCTAGCACAGTGCATGACGATTGCCTCAATAGGCAGAAAAATCATTGTGGTCCACCAAGTCCCTGGGAAATTTTCAAGTGGTCCATGGGGGGGGAGAGTTTGGGAACCCCTGATCTATAGGATATAAATCATTAATGTACAACTTTTCCAGTTACCAGTTTTAAATTTTCAGCACAATGATTTAGCAATGCATTATAAAACATCCCAGGGCTGGCCAGAAGCAGATAGGTATGTTGAGCTAATGGGCAGTGATGGCTGGCAGAGAGAGACAACCTCCAGGACAAAATCTCCTGAGGCTGAGCCTGTTTTGGCAGGTTTGGGTGTCTGCTAGTGTGCAAAGTTGGTGGAGGTGACTGCTGGTGCTGACCAATAGCTCAAGTTTACTATGAAAGGCTTAGAAAAGGCTCACTGCCCCAGTTGGTGCATGCCTCTCCTATGTGCATATCTGCGAGAGAAAGGTGTATTAGTGTCTATGTGGTGTATTTATTTATGTATATAACTTTATTTAGGCTATGTATATACTGCTTAATTTCAGTAATCTCTGATTGGTGTATAGTAAACCTAACAAATACAATAGCGATCAAATCAGTTTAAAACTAACTATAAAATCAGAAATGACTTAAAATGCCTGCTGAAATTTTAAAAAAAGTCTTCACTGGGCATTGTAGGTTCAACAGGGAGGGGACCTGTCTGATTTCAGCTGGGAGCAATGGGGTTCTATGTGTCTTGTGTAAGAGAGTGTCCTGCATGTTCCTTATATCTGTCTGTGTGGCTTGATCTTTAGTCTGTGACTGAGCTTGGCTTTTCTTGAGTTAACGTCCCTGCATGTAGGTAATTTCCTGCTCTTTGTTTGTGGCACAGTTGTACATCAAGCAGGCAAATGCTGACTGTGCCATATATTTTTGTGAAGACCGGAGAGGTCTGGCCTGGAGGTAATGGAGGAAGACCATTCCTTGTTTTGTTCAGTAATTGGCTGCTACCACCGAGAAGCAGCCAAAAAGGAATGGGGCACTACTCCTTAACAAATGGAGATGCAAAATGGCAACCAATACAGGAAAGGAACAAAACGAGCCTGACAGGAGCTGCATATCTGCATGAGCTGACAGAGCTGTCAACTGCCTCAGTTGCCGCCTCATGTCTTCCTTAGGTGAAGATGCATGCCTCTGCCCTCTCAGCTGCTGCCCAGTTGAGAACTGCCCCAGGCCTTGCCAACTCTGACAGCAAGTTTAAAAGGAAAAGTTTAATGTTAATATAAAAGAAGCACATTTTATGTAAGTGTGAAGGGCATGCAGACTTTAGCAGACACCTTGTGCTTCCCAGTCACTGCATGCAAGTATTTTGGAGGGAAAAACTCATTTGCACATGATGCAGACTTTGTGCGTAACACATTAATTCTCTGCAGATATTCTTAATGTATATTTTGGGGGCAGGAGGACAGCAGGCTCTCCTCACAATGTATGTGCGTTCATTGTACCTTCTGAAAAGAGCCCTGGATGTTCAGATGCTGCTCTATGCATTGAGGGCTCTTTTCCTTATGTTTGAGAATGATGGAAAAGAAGGGTTTCCAAGCATGCAGAGAATAGCTCTCTACAGGTAACAATATAGTGTGAATATACACGTGTCAGGGGTGCAGCTTGCTTTTGCAATGTTCTCCTCTTTCACTTTGTTCATTAGACAAATCTGGAAAGGACTAAGACATGTGGATTTTGTGACCCTAAAATTAACAGTGCATTATAGACTACTTCTCCCAGGCAAAGCCCATCCATCCATGCCATCCACTACCAAGCTACCAAGTTCATAGCTGCAGTATCCACATTTCATTCTCAGAAAATCCCTTACATTCCGTAAGTCTAGTCTACCAAATACCAATTATGTTTAGAGGTTTTCCTGCCTTGGTTAAAGTGGAAATTACGTCTTGTTAATGAGTGAGTTTCAGCCTGGACAGCTGCAACACTACGGAACAGGGAGCGATCCATGGTGAGATTTCTAAAATGAGTGGTGCTGGGGCTGAAGTCTCTCTGGATGTTATAAACTGTTCCCAGAAAGCCCTGATCCCCAAACTCAGTTATCTGGTGGATGAATTGTGGATACGTAGTGATGAGGGAAAGACGCTCCTATAATCAGGCTTCACTTATTTTTTTCGTGTTCCGTAACCGAGCCCTGACATTGAAAACTGGATAAGCCCTGGTAAGTTCTGATTCAAATGAAACTTTCAGTTGAAACATTTTTCCTTATTAAGTCTAGATTTCAGTGTATTCACACATATACTCTTCTAGTTTATCCAGTCACTTTTAGATTCAGGCCACCATTCCTGTACCAGTCATCCCAAACTGCTTTGTATATTACCAAGGAAAAGTACATCTTCTGTCTCTGGGCTTCTTTGAAAGAGCCCTGCTGCTCACATCCTTCAGTCCAACCAAATTTCAATTCGAGATGGCCAATGAATTGCATGCTGGAAGAATTTCCCTCCAGCATTCTAAAATCATTGTCCTCCAAGGCTGGTTTGAGCTGGAATTTTAAAACTAAAATATTTGGACCTATATGCTACTTTTAATTGTTTTAATTGTTTTTTCACACTCCTGTACTTAGAGCAGTAGACTCTTTAAACCACCTTATATAATTCTATAAAAGTCCTCTGTTAAATTTTATCAGATAGTTTAAATATGTGAAAAATGTGGCGGCGAGACTGCTCACTGGGGCAGAGTATCATCGACATGTCACCCCACTGCTGAAAGAATTGCACTGGCTGCCCATTTGCTACCGGGCCAAGTTCAAAGTTCTTCTTGTGCTGTACAAAGGCAGCTTGCAAGCTCCCTCCCTGCTATCCGCGGCAGCTACTCACTGATTGCAGAAGGAGAGCGCTGCTACTCCCCCACCCTATCAAGAGGCCCCTCTGGAACCCCCCACCTGTCAATAACATGATGCCATCATGTCATCACATGACTGACATGCAGGTTGTCATAGCCACTTCTCAAAATTCCTTGTGTGGTGTTCTCAAGCACCTAAGAGCCAAGTGGTTGTCGGGTGTCTGGAACTTGTAGCCCTAGCAAAGCACTTGTTTTATACAGACATTGGCTCTGAGAGGGACGTCTTTGTCATGAAGGGAAAAAAGCAGGTCTGCATGTTTTCACTGCACATGCCTCTTCCCAGGGAACAGGTGTGGGCCGCAAAAGCAAGCAGACCCTTTTTTTCCTGATGCTTCCTTTGGCTGTGTGCATCTGTTCCCAAGATAGAAGAGGCATGCACAGTCAAACAGAGCAGGATTTAATCCTCACTCATCAGCTGTCAAGTAGGGTTAAATATTGCTGCTTTGAATTTCTGCAGCCCAGAAACAAACCCCACTCTCCTACCCATTAGCTGATGCCACTAGTGATGCCAGCTGATTGACAGGTGGGCGTCATCTGGGGGGAATGGCCTTGTGGGCCAAATTGGACCCCTAAAGGGCCAAGATTGGCCCATGGGCCAGAAGCTCCACATCTGTGACCTCCTCCATTTCTTAGGCAATTGGTTCCATTTTTTAACTGCTCTTACCATCAAGAAATTTCTCCTTATGTTCAACTGAAATTTACCATTCTGTAGCTTAATCCCATTGGATGTAGTCCTGTCCTCTGGGGCAACAGAGGACAAATCTTAGCTCTCTTTTATGTGACAGTCCTTCAGGTATTTGAAAAGTGCTGTCATACATGTACAGTTCTGAGGGAGAAAAAATAAAAGTTTACTGTGTCCTTTAAATGAATGGGGAACAAATCTGAAAATTATGTGATTGCTATATCATTTTTCAACTACATTGAAATGTCTGCATGGTAATATTCAACAAAATAATAGGAAGTACTTTATATATCTCTGCTAGTAATGCTTCATACACATCCACCAATCATAGTTGGACCAGTAAAAGATACTTTAGTTATGTTGTAGTTTTAAACAATTTAAAATAGCTGCCTAAATGGTACTAAACCATTGCACTTTTTGATATTAGTAGGAATGCAGTGCAAGATTTTAGAAGACTTAGTAACCAAGCCATACTAGTTTTTTGTAGTTTTCTGTCCTGAACTGACTGTTGCTATAAGGCAATGTGTGTCCATTAAATCCACAGGAGTAGATTTCATAGTCATGATTATATCTAAAACAACACATTTCACAGCATTTCATGGCTTTAATAGATAATTCACTAATAGGCAAAAAACCTTGCAGTTTAAGAACGTACCTATAGCCAACTGATATTTCTATCAAACTTTAAAAAGTAGGAAAATTAGGCAGCTATAGTGAATGCACCGGGGGAGCAGGAGACCTGAGCTCTTCTCTGAGATATTGTACTGCCCTACAAATTTGTCAAAATGCAAACACAATTTTGGCTGGTCTTTCACAGTCCAATCCACTTCCTGTGTAGCTTGGAAGAATTTGGTAACGTGCCTCTGAGCATATGGTGAGTGATGGCAACACCTGCCATCTCCAAAGATGGAGATTTACATTTTTGTATGTTTGTTGGTGTTCTTCTTTGCTTCTTTCCTGTGTTACTACTGTTTCCACAGAGAATCTAACCTAGAAAATTATATTTCACTCATTATTCATCCTACAAATCTCTGTCAAATTTATTTAATTTCAAAGCCTTTTTATTGGTCAATGTCATATGATGGTGTTTCAAACTGGTGGTTATGTTCTATTTCTATTTTGGGTTCATCGACAGTTGAATCTGAAACTGCAGTTTGATGTAAAATCAGACTATTGCAATATGTTGCTGCTTGAGCAATGACTCTAGCTGTTGGAACAAACAAATGTGGCCTGCCCAAAATGCATGTTTTCAGCCTGCTATGCTTAAACCACTCCACTTAAGGAAAGGTGGGCATGATCAATTATAAAAATAGAGCACACCTAGAATTTTGCTAGAATATATTTCACTACCCACTGTTTTATCTTGTGCAAACTGAGACTCTCTTCATGTCCTTTGGAGACTATTCTGCAGAATAGTCAGAGCCATTATTCCACAATTGTTTTTGGAGTTTTTTTAGTATTGCAAAGTGTTGTTGTACTTCACATATTCACAGAAATAGAAGCGAAAGAAAATGATTCACTATAGGGAACTTCACTAAAATTGCAAAGTAAATCAAAGATATTTAAAGTGACTATCTGAACTATATCAACTGTGTTAATATTGTTGCTTCCTCCCTGCTAAAACAAAATCATACTAAAGTAGTTCTAAAGTATACTAAAGTAGTTCAGACTCAGGAACAACTTATTTCAATCATTTTGTGGTGCTAAAGTTGGCACTAGTTATTTTACCCCATATTTTTTACACAGTAAAGTGATCTTATGAAATAATTCTTATACATGAAGAGTATAACTGAGAGTGGGGAAATCACCTTGCACTGGCTGCCAGTATCCTACCAGTTCCATTTCAGGGTCCTGCTCTTAGCAAAGAAAGTCCTAAACAGTTTGGGGTCAAGGTATCTGTTATAGCATCTTCTCCAAGTACCCCACATTCTATGGTATGCAAAAGATGACCTGCTCATGGTTCCACCCTTAATTGAGTTAAGCAGGGTGAGGACCTGAAAGAGAGCATTTTCTGTGGTGGCACCCCACTTGTAACTTTCCGTCCCAGGGAACCTTCAGATTGCTGCCCCCTCCCCCAGGTAAGTCACTTAAACATCATTTGAAGACATGTTTACTCAGGCCTTGAGATGATAGTTGACAAAATACCTAGTGTTAAGCACCCTATAATCGGTTTGGTTGTTTTGCTGCTCTTTTAAAAAAAAATTATGATTTGAACTGTGTTTTAAGGTTGCATGTAATGTATTTTATTATTCTAAGCTGCCCTAGGCTCCTAAGAGAGTGTTGGAAGGCAAAGCTGGGGTCCCAATCCCGGGGAGCTGGATCCCGGAGAGTTGGGAGAAGAGTATTCGGATGGATGGCAGAGGGAAGGGGGAGGAACTTCCCCCCTTTGGAGCGAAGACGAAACAGAGGAACTGCCAGTGATAAGGTCGCTTAGCAACAGGGAGCCTGAGCCCTCCCTGGACATTCTCACGCCTCCCCCTCTTTCAGGCTCAGAGCAAGAGGGGGAAGAGGGAGGGCTGCTCACAGCCGAAAAGCGGGGAGGCAGTTTACCATCAGCCCCTCCCCTATCCCCCATCCTGGAATCGGAAACTTCAGAAGAGGAGGGGGTGATGCTTCCCCCCTCACCGCGCACACGCAGACAGCTGAAAAGACAGGAGAGAAGGGGGGAAGGCAGGCAGTACCTGAGGGGCAGTTAAGGAGGAGCGAAAGATTGCGCGCCCGTTTGGCCCCTTCTTAAAGAACAGGCGGGAAGAAGTCCCTTGCTCTGTCAACTTTCTCCCAATGCCGCAGGACCTGTATCCCTGTATTGCTTCATGAGAAAACGCAGTCTTTGTTTGGACATTACCCTAATAAAACACGAATTAACCACAACCGCTGGTCTAGTTCCTGAGTCGCATCCTGGGCCTGACAGCTTGACAGAGCCACCTAAATCACCCTCAACGCTCTCTTCACTTGACTGGGACAAGATGTCAAAGGGAGCAGCGGGGGGGACGAACCCCACTTCTGAGACGGAAGAAGTGGAACTCTTGAGGACTAAGGTAGCTGATTTGCAGACGGATGTTCAAGCCCTGCTAGCAGCAGTCAAGGCGCTGAAGACGGATAATCAAACCTTGAAGGCCACGATAGACCAGATGTGAACAGCCCCTCCAGCTGCTGTAGTAAAGGTTCCCATTGGATTGCCCCCAAAATACGCGGGACAAAGTGATCAGTTGGCAACCTTCGTGGCTCAATGTGAGTTATATCTGGATGTCAGGCACACGGAATTTCCAGACGATGGGGCTAAAGTAGCTTTCGTGATTAGCCTCCTGGAGGGAGAAGCTGCAAAATGGGTGACTCCGTATCTCGTGAGAAAGGATACTGTCTTAGGAAGGTACAGAGGATTTATACAGGAGATGACCGAGATGTTTCAAGACCCGCAAAGGGCTGAAACAGTAGCGCGGCAACTAGGCGCTCTGAAGCAAGCTAAAGGGACTGTTTCCGAGTACACTAATGCTTTTAAAATTCTGTCCCAGGAAACTGGTTACAATGACGCCGCCCTGATGTTTATGTACCGGAGTGGATTAAATGCTGAAATCCTGGATGAGTTGGCTAGGACCTCCCCCCCCCCGCTGACCTACCAGGGCTCATCCGGCTATGCCTACAGATAGATCACCGGATGGAAGAAAGGCGCCTGGAAAAGAAGCAGGAGGTCCCGAGATACTCAGCCTTGGCATCCCGCAACAAGACCCTTCCCACTGCAGGGATGGCAGGTAATGCAACTGAGGGACAGGGAGGGGCTAGGCCAAGACTGTCGGAAGAAGAAAAGGAAAGACGACGCCGGGAACGTTTATGCTTTTATTGTTCAAAGCCGGGCCATGTGGCCAGAGACTGTGGACTGAAAGGGGGGAAAGCCGAGCCATTGGGAAATTAGAACACCCAGTCCACGTGCAGGCCAGTGGACTGGGGGCAGCGTTGTATAAAGGCCCCCCAACGATCCAACCTCCCTCAAAGGGGGTGTTGGTCTTGCCTATTCGGATTACAACTTCCAGAGGAGTGGTGTTTAATTCCACTGCCTTAATTGACAGTGGAGCCTCCACAAATTTTATTGATGCAAAGTTAGTCAAGCGTCATGGAATTTCCCGGTGGAAACGGAACGCTCCCCTAGCTGTGGAGACTATCGATGGGAGACCCCTGAAGTCAGGAGGGGTGACACAAGCCATGGAGGAAGTGAAACTTCAAATCCCTGGGCACGAAGAGTTCATTTCGCTATACGTGTCAGATCTCTCGAACTTTGAGGTGATTCTGGGAATGCCCTGGCTAGCAAAGCATGAACCCAAAATAAGTTGGAAGGAGGCGGTGGTGTGGTTCACCTCACAGTATTGCCAGGAGAACTGTCAACCTGAAGGAATCAAGAACACCTTAGCGGGGGCAGTGCAAGAGATCGAGCAAGTGACCCTGCCGCCAAAGTATGAAGAATTCAAATATGTGTTTGATGAAAAAGAGGCAGAGACTTTACCCCCCCACCGCCCTTATGACTGTGCGATTGGTCTAGTGCCAGGAGCCAGCATCCCATCAGGGAGAATCTACTCTCTCACAGAGAATGAGAGGGAGGCCCTGAAGGAATTCCTGGATAAAAACCTGAGGCGAGGATTCATACGCCCCTCACAATCCCCTGCTGGAGCGCCACTATTGTTTGTGAAAAAGAAGGGGGGGAACTCAGACCCTGTAACGACTACCGCGCATTGAACCAGATCACCATCCCCAACAGCTACCCGCTGCCCCTGATCTCAGAGTTGCTGGACCGACTGTGCTCTGCAAAAATCTTCACGAAGTTGGATTTGAGAGGAGCGTACAATCTGATCAGAATGAAGGAGGGAGATGAATGGAAAACAGGATTCTTGACCGCTTACGGACAGTATGAATACCTGGTCATGCCATTCGGGCTTTGTGGAAGTCCAGGAATTTTTCAAAAATTCATGAACGACGTGTTTAGAGACTTGTTGGACACGTATGTAATCTGTTACTTAGATGATATCCTGGTGTTCTCAAAGAACCAGGAAGACCACGACCAGCATGTGAAGACGGTGTTGAAGAGACTGAGAGAAAATCACCTGTATGCTAAATTAGAGAAATGTGGATTTGACCTCAAGTCTCTAGACTTCCTTGGATATCGAATCTCAGCGGAAGGCGTGGAGATGGACCCAGGGAAAGTAAGCTGCATATTGGACTGGGGCCAACCTGTCACCAAAAAGGATGTACAACGGTTTTTGGGGTTTGCCAATTATTACAGAAAGTTCATTCCAGGGTTTTCCAAATTAACAGCTCCTCTGACTGACTGTTTAAGGGGGAAGAAGAAGTTTCAATGGACAGAGAACGCCACCGAGGCCTTTGAGGAGCTGAAGAGAAGGTTTGCTACTGAGCCCATTCTGCGCTTTGCTGATCCGAACCGCCCTTTCGTAGTGGAAGCAGATGCTTCAGATTTTGCCATCGGGGGAGTCCTGCTACAATTAGACCAAGAAGGGAAGGAGCTGCACCCCTGTGCGTACTTCTCTCGGAAGTTAAAGCCTGCAGAGAAGAACTACACAGTTTGGGAGAAGGAGCTGCTGGCCATCAAGGACTCTTTTGAAAACTGGAGACAATACCTAGAGGGGACCTCTCATCGAATTGAAGTGCGCTCCGACCACAAGAATCTTGAAAGCCTCCAAACAGCCAGAAAGCTGAACCAGAGACAGATAAGATGGTCCCAGTTCTTCACTAGGTTTAACTTCCAGATTACTTACCATGCCCAAGCCAAAAACCAGAGAGCGGATGCCTTATCCAGACAGCCACAATACAAAGAAAGTGAATCCGAGGACCAGCCTCAGTACGTGATCCCGCCAGAGAAATTAACGTTGGGAGTATGCCAGCCTTCATGGGAAGAGGAACTCAAAAAGGCACAACAAGAAGATGCAGACATGCTAAAATATCAGCAGGAGACGGGACAAGGTCAAGACTCAGAAGTAACCTTTCACTGGAGAAATGGACTGTTATGGTTCAAAACCGCCAGATATGTGCCAGAAGGGGAATTAAGGCTCAGAATCCTACGCCAGTGTCATGATTCCATCACAGCGGGACACTTTGGGATTTACAAGACCATTCAGAACGTGGCCAAGGACTTCTGGTGGCCTAAAATGCATCAGGATATTGAGAGTTATGTAAAGTCCTGCTCTGTCTGTCTGCGGACAAAAACACAAAAAGGGACACCAGCAGGACTGTTACAACCGTTGCCTGTCCCACACGAACCCTGGAAGGACCTCTCCATGGATTTTATAACTGATCTACCCAAGTCCCAAGGAATGACAGCCATCTTAGTAGTGGTGGATCTACTTACCAAAATGGCACACTTTCTTCCTTGTGCAGGGGCCTTAGAGGCTAAAGAAACAGCCAAGTTATTCATAAAAGAAGTCTACCGGCTGCATGGATTGCCAAACAGTGTAGTCTCAGACCGAGGAACTCAGTTCACAGCCAAATTTTGGAGAGCAATGTGGAAACAGTTGCAGACGGAATTAAAACTCTCCTCCGCCCATCACCCCCAGACAGATGGGCAGACGGAACGCTTGAACGCCGTTTTGGAAAGATATTTACGAAGTTATGTGTCCTATCAACAGACTGACTGGGTATCATATTTGCATTTTGCAGAGTTCGCCTACAACAATTCTCTGCACTCCAGCACTCAACAAACCCCGTTCTTCGCTAATTATGGATTCCATCCTAAAGTCTTTCCAAGCAGCTCAGAAGGAATGCTGGTACCAGCAGCTGAGAACTTCCTTAAGGAATTGCAAGCGGCGCAACAGACACTGAAACAGCAGTTAAACGAAGCCAAAACGGAGTACAAGCGAGTTGCTGACCTGCACAGGAAGGAGGGCCCCCCCCTTCAACTGGGAGACCAGGTATGGCTGTCCACCCGCTTCCTCCAGATGCCGGGCAAATGTAGAAAATTACAAGACAAGAGGGTGGGTCCTTTCGAAATAGAAACTCAAATTAATCCCGTGGCGTACCGACTGAAGCTGCCTGACACATTTAAAATACATCCTGTGTTCCATCGATCCCTCTTAACGAAAGCCGCCCCTCCCAGTGAGTTACGGCCGGAGGAACCTCCCGGAGCTCCACTCCTGGTAAATGAGCAGCTTGAGTTTGAAGTTGAGGAGATCTTAGATTCCAGGATCAGACGCCACAAGCTGCAGTACTTAATTCACTGGAAAGGCTATGGGGTGGCTGACAGATCATGGGAAGATGCAGCTGATGTGCATGCTCCAGAATTGGTAAAACTTTTCCATCAACGTTTTCCCCACCGTCCCAAGCCAGACAAGGGAGGGGGGCACAGCCTGGGAGGGGGGATGGTGTTGGAAGGCAGAGCTGGGGTCCCAATCCCGGGGAGCTGGATCCCGGAGAGTTGGGAGAAGAGTATTCGGATGGATGGCAGAGGGAAGGGGGAGGAACTTCCCCCCTTTGGAGCGAAGACGAAACAGAGGAACTGCCAGTGATAAGGTCGCTTAGCAACGGGGAGCCTGAGCCCTCCCTGGACATTCTCACGCCTCCCCCTCTTTCAGGCTCAGAGCAAGAGGGGGAAGAGGGAGGGCTGCTCACAGCCGAAAAGCGGGGAGGCAGTTTACCGTCAGCCCCTCCCCTATCCCCCATACTGGAATCGGAAACTTCAGAAGAGGAGGGGGCGATGCTTCCCCCCTCACCGCATACGCGTAGACAGCTGAAAAGACAGGAGAGAAGGGGGGGGAAGGCGGGCAGTACCTGAGGGGCAGTTAAGGAGGAGCGAAAGATTGCGCGCCCGTTTGGCCCCTTCTTAAAGAACAGGCGGGAAGAAGTCCCTTGCTCTGTCAACTTTCTCCCAATGCCGCAGGACCTGTATCCCTGTATTGCTTCATGAGAAAACGCAGTCTTTGTTTGGACATTACCCTAATAAAACACGAATTAACCACAACCGCTGGTCTAGTTCCTGAGTCACATCCTGGGCCTGACAGGGAGGAAGGGCAGGGTAAAAATCTTATAAAAATAATACAAAATAATTTTTCCACTTCAGAATGCCCTCAGACTACTGAAAGCAGCAGACCTGTATCAGGATTTATCTAGTACAATGTAAAGAGAGTTTGTAGTGTTAAAGAAATGCTAGATATAAGCTTTAATCCTGCAACAATATGTACAGTTGGATGCTATTGAAATTTGGTTAATGTATGAAAGGGGTGCTTTTCAACTTAGCAATATCATATAGGGGGTAAACTCCCGCCCTGTAGGTCTGATCCAGCCCCCCCCCAAGCTTTTCCCCTGGCCCACCTGTCCCTAGCCCAATTTACTCATGGTGCTGAATGATAAATCACTTTCCTTTTTTGTCTGTCACCATTACTAACAGATTGGAGTGCCCCAGAATCAGGAAGGAGTGCTCTGATCTGGTCCAATGTTTCTTGACAGCACTATAGCTCTATATTAGGAAGGAGGCAATTTTTCTCCGCATCACAATACTGAATGATGTGAAGGAGAATCACTCCCTGTCTGCTCTGGCACTATAGCACTCAGAGAGGGGACAAAAGGGAGGAAAATGATGTTTCTGTCCATCTTTCCTCTCTCTTCCCTTTTCAGCAGTGGTATAGTCCAGGCTTGTCTTCAAAGCAGTGTGTTTGTGCACTGTGTATGTGGTGCTCTAGTGTGTTGGGGGGGCTCTATGTGTGGTGCTCTAATACGCATGTGCATGTGTGCTGTGTGTGTGTGCGTGCTACAGTGTGATCTGTGGTGCTCTGACATATGTGTGGGATGTGCTGTATCCACTTTTTTGGCATCACCCACTGTAGCATGCTGGGGAAAAATATGGCTCTTGGACTAAAAACAAAATAGCCATTCCTGATAATTACTGATAGGAATGCATTCTCTGAGTGCTGGTCCTTAGGTAGCCCAAGATGGGACCATCCAAGTACAAGAAGAAAGTATCAGCAGGCTTGGGGAAAACCCAAGGTTTGTGCAAGTATATTTTTTAAAAGGGGGGAACCCTAATGGAGGAAAAACACCAAAAACAGTTCATTGAGGACTGAACATGCTTAGTGGCCACAAAATGTTGGCTGTCTGTTGGAGGGAGAGAAAAACTGAAAAACTGATGGGGAAACAGGAATAGAATTGAGAATCCTGGAAGAGGGCATAGCTGGCTGGCCGGAATACTGAACAAGAGCACTTCACACATTTTTAATAGTAGTAGTAGCAGTAATAATAATAATGAAAGCAAACTGACCTCATTTTGACCTGCATACTCATGTGACAGTTTACAAGGTTAGATACTGTTGTCCAGGTGGAAGCTGTAAATGGAATATGAAATTAATGGAGTTACTTTAATTAAATAGCATTGCTGAGCCATCTGCCATTGCAGGCCAGTGCCAAAGAGATTAAACCAGTTTTTACTTTCTATTTAAACTGATCTCCTACAGGCTTTAATTTTTAGAAACAGTTATAGCTATGTAATACTGAAGCAGATTGTAATGTTTTAAAAGTACTTCAGTCAATTTCTTTTTAAATGTGACTAAAGGGACTGCTCACTGATTGCTTATAATAGTTCCACTGGCTTCAGAAATAACTATAGAAGTAAAGTTAAATACGAGCATAGCGAACAGATTTTGTCTAATCATATATAACTTTATAATTCTGAAAATTATTGGCTGATTCAAGGCTCATAAAAATGAAAGGGATATTACCACTCAGGTGCTTGGAAGGTGGCACAGAGGCTCCAGTGTACTTCATGATGATGCATGAGGAATGCATTGTGGAACAAAATCATAATGAGTTACACAAGAGTTTATCTGGATTAGTAGTTTACTGTGATTCAGTACTGGACAGAATGACATAGAATAGTCACTTGATCTTCACTGAAAATGCCTGACATTGTGCATGCCAAAAGAGTACCAATATGAAGTTCAGCACATTTGCCTACTCCACTTCTAAAGGTGGACTCAACCATTGGGTTGTGCTCCCAAAAGTCTAAAAGATCTCAGGATAAGCTAAATCCACTCTACTCCAAACTGAAACCCAGAATGGGAATAATGAGAGCTAGTGTAGTCTGGTGATGTCCCCAGAATACACTAAGTTGCACTGTATGTGTGCCAAATTTAGCTCATTGAGAGATCAATGGCATCAAGATAAGCATAATAGAAAATGCCTAGGCATGCAGGCTCACCCCATTAGAGAACTCCAACACAATATATGGTTGATGATCCAGGATTGCTAATCAACCAAAAGAAAAATGGCCTGGACATTATAATTTAGTTTTGTTTTTTCACTAGGAAAGGGAGAATGTGCAACCACTAAGCATATAAATCACTAAGCTCCTGTATCTCTTGTCACAACAGCACAACCCAGTAGAATGTAGATTCATCTGATATTCATGCAACAGTATTCCTTACATAATGCTTGCTATTGTAATGGACACTCTATCTTGGAAATATTATTATTTATTAAAAACACCTCTATAGCACCTCCCACATAATAACTACTTGGAAAAAATGAGGGATCCTCCTGAATACTTCTCCAGCTGGAATACAGCTAGGAATATGAGATGCCAGCTAGAGTGGGAGTCAGAGCAGGACCAGAACCAGTCATGTTGCAGCGGATTATAGAAAAGGATCTAAGGCATTAGAAAACAGTCCATAGCTATTGGACTGTACTGAAAGTGTCTATGTGTTACTTTTTTCTATTTATTTATTTTATGTATCAGCAACATGAGATGGAAAAATCAAACATATTTTGCTAGCATTCTGAATGGAATAATTTTTAATTCTTTATATTTCTTTAGTTCTTTATAGTCTTTATATTTCATTCATGGCAAACTATCAACTGTAACTCAGCAGAGAAGGGAACTATCAAATATGTGCCCAATTCTTTTAAAGTACAGTTCTTTTATTTATAGAGTCAATTTTAAAAGAAACAGTGTACCAACAGGACTTCAACAAATCTCTTATGGCTGTAGATATAGAATCATAGAATCCTAGAGTTGGAAGGGGCCTTGTAGGCCATCGAGTCCAACCCCCTGCTCACAGCAGGAAATCCACAGCTAGAGCATCTCCTGCAGATAGCTGTCCAGCCTCTGCTTGAAGACATCCAGCAAAGGGGATCCCACCACCTCCCTAGGCAGTCGGTTCCATTGCCGAACTGCCCTTATTGTCAAGAAGTTCCTTCTAATGTCCAATCTGAATCTACGCTCCTGCAACTTAAAACCATTAGACCTAGTCCTACCCTCTGGGGCAGCAGAGAACAAATCTGTACCCTCCTCTATGTGACAGCCCTTCAAGTACTTAAAGAGTGCAATCATGTCACCCCTCAGCCTTCTCTTCACCAGACTGAACATCCCAAGTTCCTTCAACCTTTCCTCATAAGACTTGTTCTCCATACTGGCTATCATCCCCGTCGCCCTCTTCTGAACCCGCTCTAACTTGTCTATATCTTTCTCAAAATGAGGCGCCCAGAACTGAACGCAGTATTCCAGATGAGGCCTGACTAATGCAGAATATAGTGGGACTATTACTTCCCTCGACCTGGAAACTATAGCTCTGTTTATGCAGCCCCAAACCGCGTCTGCCTTTTTTGCCGCAGCATCACACTGCTGGGTCATGTTCAACTTGCGATCCACTACAATTCCAAGGTCCTTCTCACACGCACTACTGCTAAGCCGGGTATTTCCCATCCTGTACCCGTGCATTTTGTTTTTGTGGCCTAAATGCAGAATCTTGCATTTATAATAATAATAATAAATAAAATTTTATTTAGCAGACGCCCATCTGTCCGACTGAACGGACACTCTGGGCGACGTACAATATAAAATACAATATAAAATACAATCTGCTCATATACATAATCATCACATTATTAATATCATAACATCTCATCTGAAGACCATCTTACATTAATACAGTGTAAAACCTAACCCACCCCAGAGATCCCATAGGCCTGCCTGAAGAGCCAGGTCTTCAAGGCTCAGCGAAAAGTCAACATTTGTCTTTATTGAATTTCATTTTATTAATTTCAGCCCAATTTCCTAGTCTATCCAGGTCCCTTTGGATTTTATTCCTGTCTTCCATTGTGTTAGCTATCCCTCCCAGTTTCGTATCATCCGCAAACTTCATAAGGCTTCCCTCCACCCCATCATCTAAGTCATTGATAAAAATGTTGAAGAGTATCGGCCCCAGGACAGAACCCTGTGGCACTCCACCCGAAACCTCCTTCCAGTCCGAAGCAGAGGCACCGACGACCACTCTTTGAGTACGGTTTTCCAACCAGTTGTGAATCCACCTGACAGTATTTTCATCTAGTCCGCATTTGACCAGTTTGCTAATCAAAAGGTCGTGGGGGACTTTGTCAAACGCTTTGCTGAAATCTAGATAGATGACATCTACAGCATTTCCACCATCTACTAAGCTAGTGACCCAATCAAAAAAAGAGATGAGATTAGTTTGACAGGATTTTTCTTGACAAACCCATGCTGGCTCCTTCTAATCACAGCATTGTCATCTAGATAGTTGCCAATGGACTCTTTTATTATCTGTTCTAATATCTTTCCCGGTATTGAAGTCAGACTGACCGGCCTGTAATTCCCCGGATCTTCTTTTTTACCCTTTTTAAAGAGCGGGACGACGTTTGCCCGTCTCCAATCCTCCGGCACCTCTCCCATTCTCCAGGATTTCTCAAAGATGATGGCAAGAGGTTCTGAGAGTACATCAGCAAGTTCCTTCAATACTCTGGGTTGCAGTTCATCAGGCCCTGGAGATTTGAACTCATTTAGGTTAACTAGGTATTTCCTGACTATCTCCTTATCAATCTTGAACTGCAATCCCAACCCCTTACTGAGATTGCTACCGATGCAAGGTTGCACACTGTTCCCTTTTTGGGAGAAAACGGAGGCAAAATAGGTGTTGAGCAGTTCTGCCTTTTCCTTGTTATCTGTCAACATTTTGCCATCCTCATTGAGCAGCAGTCCCACCGTTTCCTTGGTCTTTCTCTTGCTTCGAACATATCTGAAAACCGCTTTTTGTTGTTCCTCGCTTCCCTCGCCAGCCTCAGCTCATTCTGGGTTTTAGCTTTCCTTACGCTATTCCTGCAAGCCCGAGCCGCTCGTCAGTACTCTTCCTTGGTGATGCGTCCTTCCTTCCATTCTTTATACATGCTCTTTTTTATTTTTACCTCCTCCACCAGTCTTCCGTGTAGCCACATTGGCTTTTTCCGATGTCTTCCATTTTTCTTCTTCTGTGGAACTGTTTGCGATTGCGCTTTTTGTAATACGTTCTTCATGAACTCCCATGCTTCTTGGGCTCCCTTTTTCATTAGTCTATCTAGCCACGGGATCCTACCCATCATTTCCCTGAGCTTGCTAAAATCGGCTTTCCTGAAATCCAAGGTCCATATTTGACTATATTCTTCTTTGGCTTTCCCCAGAATCACGAATTCCAGCATTATGTGGTCACTTTCCCCCAAGGTACTGACCGCTTTAATTCCCGTGACCAATTCATTCTTGTTAGTTAAGATCAGGTCCAGGATTGCCGATCCCCTTGTTCCTTCTTCTACTTTTTGAAAGAGGAAATTATCAGCAAGGCCCATCAGGAATTTGTTGGAGGCTTTGTGCTTCGCAGAGTTTGTCTCCCAGCAGATATCCAGGTAGTTGAAGTCCCCCATCACTACTACTTCTTGCCTCCTTGAGATTTCAGAGATTTGTTTGAGAAAGGCCTCATCTACCACCTCTTCTTGGCCAGGGGGTCTGTAGTAGACACCTACTGCCATGTCGGTTTTATTTGTTTCTCCATTTATTTTTACCCGAATGGTCTCTATCGGACCATATCTTAAAGTTCAATAGCATTAAAAGTTTCCTGGGTAACACTGTACATCTTTCAGAATCCCACTAAAACCACACTATTGGTTTTTAAATGTGGTACTAATTTTCATTTTTTTAAAACTAAGAAACAAATTGCATGTTAAATGGCAAGTTCTCTGTGAAGAATGGTTTGCCAAAGCAATATTTATAACTTTAACTTGTGCATATGTTGGTTGGAAGCCTGGCATACATTTATTGTATCTGATTATATTGTAATGGCTTAATGTACCATTGAAGCTGAAATTAGCACTCCAAGAGTTATTTTCTTATTTGTGACAGTTTATCATGTCTTTCTACCCTGCCACGATAACTCTTAGAACTGTGTATTTCTGAAAGGCCTGCAAAGATCGATACCCATTGAATGCAGAATAATTCTGGATGAAGTTTGGTGTCACAAGAGCATTTTAAGTGTCAGGCAAACGAAGTAAATGAACTTGCAGTAGTTACGTTCATTGTTGCTTTGCCTTCTGTTACTATTATAATGAAGCACATAGGTAAATTACTCAGAGAAGTAATTAAGCAAAAGAGAGGGGAGGAGGTGGCACTTCTCTGAAGAATTGTGCTCTGCTTCTGGGATATATCTTAATGAGTCAATCTTATAATAATGAACAGTATAAACAAAATGTGTGAATAAGACTTAGAATGATGTGTTTCTGTTTTGGGGAAAGCACATGATTCCTAATTAAAATTAAAAATGTTTTGTATATTTGTTGACAGGCTCCTTTGCACTCCTTAGAACAGCGATGGAGAATCTGTGGCCTTCCAGATGTTATTGGGCTCCTGACTCCTACCAACCTCTGCTAGCATGGCCAATAGTCAGAGATGATGGGTACTATAGTCCAGCAACATCTGGGCAGCCACAGGTTCTCCACCATTGTCTGAGAATGTGCAATTATGTGCATATGTTCAAAGCTTAATCTTTGTAGCCCGACACCAAACTTCATTTGTTGGCATTCATCCCCTGCTGTATAAATACTGCAAAAAATGAAATGTACAGTAATAGCACTGAATAAATAATTTAAAAAGCAACTGGCACCTTAGTGTACATATGCTGTTATACAGTATATATATATACATCATCAAATACTGAGAACAAATACTTAGTCTGTCTAAAACAAACTAGAAATATTAAGATGAATAAATAAATCTGGGTCTGGAGAGGGTTTTTTTAATGGATGAACATATTGCATTCCCAGAAAATAAATGCAAGGGTCATGTTTATTATGTTGTTTCATGTGATTTCATATAGTTACTATATTAAATCTTGGCATGAAATGTAATGTGTTTACTTCAGAAATCTGGAGAAACAGAGCTTTTTCCTTTAAGAGTGACCATGAATCTGCTAAAAAAGAGTTTAAAATATAACATCGTGTTCACACAATAAATGACAAGATATTTAACAAACACATTTATTAGTACCAAGTTTGTGAAGGTCATTCCTTGATATAATCAGGATATAGAGAAGGGAATTCTGTTTTGCAACTGATGCCATCTACTTGCTAGAGGGCAGGCTGCCTGGGACTCCATATAACACATATTTCTCTTGATATGAGAAAAACCACACTGAGGATCTTCCTCACTACTTGATTGTCTGCTAATTCAGAGTGTTAAGAGAAAAATATCTTGCCAATGTAAAAGATACGTGTTAATTAGTCTGTCCTTCAAAAATGTGGATTTCTTGCTGTTTCATCATGAGTAATCACATTCTTATCTGTGCTAGCTAAGGCATAGGCAGGTTTTATTGAAAGGATACAATTTATATCACTTGAGAAGAAATGTTACATATTTATGTAATTTCAAATTTCACAGGCAAACAGATTGCCAGATAGTACCATCATATACATATACGAGGAGTAAAGTTGCTGTGCAGTGTAAAGCTGTCACATTGCTTCACTTGCCAGGAGTAAAAAGATATTGCCCGCTCCTTCTGCCCACAGTTGGTCAGATTCCAGAATGGTATTGGGCAAAATCAACTGTGTATAGTTTTTGAATGCATTGTAAACTTGTGTATTGATTATAAGCATATCTTATTGCTTGTAGAGCGAGGAGGAACCAGTTGCTGGTGGAGATAAAAGTGGCAGAAGACTGAGAGGGTTAGAAGAGAGAACAAGGGGAAGAGAGATTCGAAGATAAGGGTTTAGGGCACAAGCCAAGTTGTATTTGTGCTGAGCTGAGGGGAGTTGAATGTGGCAGACCCCTGGCTAAGCTGGCAGCCTCATGGCACTGCTGAGCTCTACAAGCAGAAACCCCTTATCCCAGCTGAGCTACAGCGCCACTGAGAGCCTTTCAGCCAGGGGTCCCCCAAGGAAGCACACCCCAGTGGACAGAGAGCAACCAGAAGCTGGTGGAAGGCCCCAAAATGGGGCATACTGGGGGTGTAGTGAAGGTGGAGCCAAGGAGAGAGGACTTACGCTATATCCAACTCCCCTTTGGAGTGCTCCCACAGGTCCCAATCTACCCAAAATTTCTGCTGGCAAAAAGGTCAGCATAGGTAAATAATTACAATGGCAGTCAATGCAGAATGCTTGCTCCCTGTTTGAAATATTCATGGGAGCTGGCTTTTACCTCCAGGTCTCCGTGTGCAGCTCCTGACTGAGCCAGTTTTCAGCCAGCCTGGCAGCTCCTGAAAGGCAAGTGAATGCTGTGGAGCTTCCCGCCAGCTCCTCCACCAGCACCCCTCCTGCTGGCTTCCCATGACTTGAATTGCTCTGTTAGTTGGAAAGGCATATCTAGATTTAAAAGAAAAATCATAGTTAAAATGCTTACTATTGGGATTAAGGTAGCAGTGTAACAAACCATTCTACAGAAGAACTGTTTAGGGCAAAGGAAAATTATTTATTTTTGAATACACGCTGGACATGATCGATTTTACATTTGGATGTTTTGATTTTTTATTGGGTTTTCTCATTTATTTATTTTCTTTTTAAAGAAACACTTTAAGTGTCTTGATTACCTCTCACACCTAACCAGAGCTTGGAAGATTACTTTTTAAAAGTAATAAATTACAGTTACAATTACTTGGCCCAAAAAGTAGTAATTACCGTTACAATTACAATTGCTCTGAAAGTAACTGATTACTTTACTTTTTCTCAAAAGTAATCCCTACAATTACATTTCAGTTACTTTTTAAAAAAAAACTCCTACAAGGTGCTGGCCTTGGCTGCTGCACATCTAAGAAGCCTAAAACAATATTAAAAATAAACACACACACACAGGGGGTAGTAGAATAAAAAAAATTATCCATAAGATTAACATAATGGCATAACAGAATCTAACATCCCCCCAAGCAATGAAGATACCCCAACTCTTGAAATCAAATTTTACACTTGAAATGCTTTTATAATATGTTTCTGTTATGTCTCAAAAGAACAAGATGCTCACAGAGCATGTCAGTCAAGGAATGTCTTTTTACAGTCATTACATTACCACCAGTACTGAACAGACGTTCTACTGCGGCGCTTGAAGGCATGCCTGTGTTGTGCTGCAAAAAACACCGCAGCACACGTGGAAAGCCATGGAGTGATGACACTTCCCTGCTGGGAGACCTCAGGTACCTCACCAGTTCCTCCTCAGCAGTGTCCACTGCTGACTTCTTGCCCTGGGGCAGAAAGTTAAAGAAGTCATCTTCTAAGTCATCTCCTTCCTGGTCTTTATCTGAAGACTGATCACTGTCCTCATTAAGTACACCCATCTTTATTTCAGCTTTCAACAAGGCTTCCATTGTGTATCTAAGAAAGAGAGAGGATATGTTAACACATATATGTTAGGAAACCATCATCTGCTCTTCATTTCCTGATGCTTGTCATGTCCCCTGGTTCAGGGTCCAGCCTGAGCCTGTGGATGATGACATGGAAGGTAGGAAGGTGACCAAGTCACCACACTCATGGGGCAGCACAGCAGACCCTTAAGGATTACCTGCAGCAACCCAAGGTTGTGATGAGGAGCCCCAGGAAGAAAAGGCCCAGCCCCTGCCTACCACCTTAAGCCCTCTGATGCCTCCCTTGAGACAACATTTCCCTTGGAGTAATCCACCCAAAGGGCTTCCCTAATGTTCTTACTTGTTGGTATGGGTGGTGGCCTGACACGATTCCAGCCAATCTAGTTTGAAGCGAGGGTGTAGGCAGGCTGCCAGAAGAAGCCTCTTGTCCTCCCAGATAGCTGCAAACCACTTTCTTAGGGCTTCGCGCACACCTCTCAGCAGCTGAAAACAGTATGTGTACCTCTCAGGTTTGTTTTCCAGTCCTTCTAACTTGCGGTCCAGATTGCAGAGCGTTGGTAGCAAATACCCCATGAACATGCCGTTCTCCCGTTGCAGGATATCTAGGGACTGGGCTAGTGGCTCCATAATCTCTGTGTATTCCTGTACCACTTCAATCTCGGCAGCTGTGATCCTGGACAAGGAGCAGCGGTCCATTATGGCATGCATTTTTAGTGGCACAGTTGACAGGAGCTCATGTAGTTGCTTCAACGCATCAAGGTGGAATTCCACCTTGTCTTATTTGGTACCTTCAGATACACACCACATTGCGCACGGATATACTCAGCAATCTGGGCTGAGTGGTTCTGCTTGGACCACAACTTGCTGCACTTTCCCATCAAGGAACGAAACTGTTTCTTGAAAGGACCAAGAAGACTACTTTTGGAGGAGTCAGAAAGCATGGCCTCTATGTCTTGTCTTGCCACAAGGTTGAGGGTGTGGCTAGCACATCTCTGGTGTGGTGGTAAAACAAAATCCTCTCCTGAGTCTGCAGCTTCTTCCTCTGCCTCAGGTCCTGTGTCCAGGATCTCACAGATAGGCACAAACTCCACCTCCTCCTCCTCCTGGTTATCACCATCATCGTCACTGGTGCCTGCAGCTTCCACTGGTTCTTTGGCCATGAAAACTCTGAACGCTTTCACAAAGTTGGAGCCATTGTCTGTAGTAGTGCACATAACTTTGTTGTGGATCCTGTACTGCACACGTACATCATGCAGTGCTTTTGAAAGGACATCGTATGTATGGCGTCCCTTCAGACGCTTACAAGCCAAGGCCCCGACCTCACGTTTCAGGATAGTTGGGTTGATCCAGTGGGCTGTTACCCCAAAGTAACTCTTCTTGCCATTGGTCCAACAATCTGCAGTGGTTGCTATATATGCCACAGCACCCATTCGGTTTGCAAGAGTTTCTCTCATGTGGCATGCTCTCTTCTCAATTCTGTCTCTCAGAGTCTTGGCACATATGATGGTGAGATCTTTGGGGAGTCCAATGCGAACCAGATTAATGAATGATGGTTTGTCCACAGTCTGAAGTGGTAATGTCTCCTCTACAATGAAATCAATTATTCTCCTGTCGAGATTGCTCTGGGTGACAGGCTCCCTGCCAGATCCCCACCTCTCAAGGGTTGTCTGCTGCTGCTTCAGCATTTTGGGAGGAGGGGTGTCATGCATTGGTTCAGGGAGGCCACGTCTCCTTGCCTTTATTGCTTCTTCAATTGCTCTCAGCTTCTCAGGGTGTGCCCTCTGAGGAAGAAGAACAAAGCATGAATCCAAGAAAAAATGGAAGAGGAACTTCACAATTTAAACATAAATAGATAATGGACACTCTTTGAGGACCAGCATGACAAAGGCTTACCTCAAAATGTTTCTTCACATTGAATGACGAGGAAACAGCTGATGTCAGATTTTTGATCCTTGGAAGGCAGTAATTGCATCGTACAACAACATTTTTCCCACTCTGGCTCACAAATGTACAAGCTTTCTCAAAGCCAAACCATGGTACTTGCTGTTCTGCAGATGTGGCTGTGGGCAACTGGCACTGCTTCATGCCCTCCTCCTCCTCATGCATAGGGCCTCCTTTCTGAACCTCACTTTCTAGTTTTGCCTCCTCAGGATCAACAAGCTGTGACTCAAGTGGCCGCACTAACTGACTGCTGCTCTCAGCAGCAAAACCTGCAACAGGCGTCTCTGTAATAAACAAGAGATAATGCTCCTATATGGGTGAACTTCAGCTGTGATGTGCCCCCATCTCTTCCCCATGCTGCAAATTGCCCCAGTCAGAGTGGAAGTAAGCAGGTCGATAGCACAATTAAAAGAGATCCTATTTGCATCATTTTTGCTCACTGAATAACCCTGCCTGGGCCAGTCTAACCTACTATCTCACAGGGTTGTTGTGAGAACAAAATGAGACTAGGGTTCAAATCCCCACATAGCCATGAAGCTCACTGGGTGACCTGGGGCCAGTCACTGCCTCTCAGCCTCATGAAAACCCTATTCATAGGGTCACCATAAGTTGGAATCAACTTGAAGGCGGTACATATATTTTTTATTTTGAATATGATGATTATGATAATAAATATGCAGCATTTCAAATTAATTCTGTATGAGAAGCATTCCATGCCAAGCTTGGAAAACCAAGGATGAGGTATAAAATGTAGACAAAAATACTTTTGACAAAATGCCGTTTATCTTTTATATCTATATCTATAATTAGCAATACAGCTGTATGATGTATGTAAAGTATTTTTTCTTTCCCTTTTCTTTTTTATTAATATTTTAGTACTACTGCTAAAGTTCTGATGAAAGAATAAAGCATTCATTAGCCAAATTCAAATGATTAGAACACATCACATAAATTCCACTGAAGTTGGAGTTTTTGCCATAGAAAATGAAAAAAACATATAACCTATGATAGCCCAATAGACAGTCAGAACTAATATATAACCCTATTGCTTCTCATTTGCAAATCTTGCAAGATCTAAGGTAACTCTAGATCAGGTGATGCATGTTATGTACATTTGTATAGATATTAGCAGAGATTGTCAACAGTCTATCTCTCTCTGGGACTGGGAATCTCTCTCTCACAGAACATGAGTCTGAGAGCTGGGGGACTGAGAGGAGGAGCTGTAAGGACCCTACTTCTCACCTCATCTCTGCCAAGAACAAAAAAATTAGCCTTAAGCCATTTATTATACGCCTAATGATTTTTTATTTTTATTATTATTATTACTGAGACAGTTTTTGTCCCACATACAATTCAGTCTTGTGATTAAACAGGACAAAAATACAAATAAAAAGAAAGATGGAGTTCAAATAAATATACAATAAAAAGCTAGCCGGCATTTTAAAAGGCAGGAGTGCTCTGTCTGGATAAATACAGCACACAGGTATGCATAGGAACAAGAGGGAGAGTTCAAAAAGGGGGGGAAGGAAGAGAAGTAGGCCAGAGCTTGGAAAAGTTACTTTTTTGAACTACAGCTCCCATCAGCCTAATCCAGTGGCCATGTTGCCTAGGGCTGATGGGAGTTGTAGTTCAAAAAAGTAACTTTTCCAAGCTCTGAGTAGGCTGAAGTTTCAGAAGTGCCTTGTGATTGATGGGGGGGGTGGCAGCAAGGCAAGGACAGGCAGTGGGAGGGGCAGAAGGGGCCACGGGGGGGCAAAAATGCCATGGGGGGGCGGAAGCGGCCATGGGGGCACACACACACACACAAATCATCGTCACTCACCTCCACAGCTCTTCGCCATTCTGCTGCTGCCTTCTCCGTTGTCCTTGCCCTGGCTTTTTCCTCCGGCATCCATTTTGTCCTCTCAGACACTAGCAGGCCCTGCCTATTCACCTCTTCCCTCGTGCCTCCTAACACAGATCATGAGGGAAGAGACAGTCTGCGCAGAGGTCCAATCAGTGTGAGGCACATGTCTTGTGTTAACCAATCACAGCCAGGAGCTGACTTCCCCTTGTTCCCGCCCCCATGTAACATCCAACCTAACGTGGAAACGTTAAAGTTGCAGCTGAAAAGTAGGGAAATTACTAGTCGTTCCGTTACTTGCCAAATGTAATGGAATTACCCACTCGTTATTTAAAATTGTAACTAATTACAAGTAACTTGTTAAAAATAACGAGTTACTTCCAAGCTCTGCACCTAACAGATAGTGACAAATTCTGTGACGAAGAACTTTGAGAATCTAATCATAATCTCTCAAAGATGAAGGTAAAGAGAGACTCCTTTTTTAATTCTGAGTGGTAGCAGTGAGCATACAAAAGATAGTTGACAGGGCTGGTGTCAGTCAAGTGCCTTACCTGTCTCCATTACCAAGTCAAATTAGCAGTAACTAAATGATGTTATTATCCGTTTTGCCACAGATGTGATTGCTGATTTCTCATGGCTGGATTCCATCCCGCTCAGCTAATATTTGAATTACTGAATCACATGGGCTTACAGGATCATGTGGATAGTACCTAAGGATGGGTGAGAAATTTGATTCAGTTCGCATTTAAAGCCAAATCTATCAAATTTACACTTTTTGAAACCATATGAAAACTGAAACACAGCCACCCTTGAACATTAGCAGTAATTATCCAACTATTGTCTTAATATCCCATGCAAGTAAAGTAATGTTCAAGAATCTACAACAAAGGGTCTTACCATATATGGAGCGAGAAATGCCAGATATCCAAGCTGGATTTAGAAAGGGAAGAGGCACCAGAGATCATATTGCAAACACACATTGGATAATGGAACGGACCAAGGAATTTCAGAAGGAAATCATCCTGTGCTTTATAGATCACAGCAAAGCCTTTGATTGTGTAGATCATGAAAAACTATGGATGCTTTAAAAGAAATGGGGGTGCCACAGCATCTGATTGTCCTGATGCGCAACCTTTACTCTGGACAAGAGGCTACGGTAAGGACAGAATATGGACAAACCGATTGGTTCTCCATCAGAAAGGGTGTGAGACGGGTGTATTTTATCACGCTACTTGTTTAATCTATACACTGAACATATCATATGGAAAGCAGGATTGGACCAAGATGAAGGAGGTATGAAAACTGGAGGGAGAAATATCAATATTTAAGATATGCAGACGATACCATACTACTAGCAGAAACCAGTAATGATTTGAAACGAATGCTGAGGAAAGCACAAGGTTAAAGAGGAAAGCACAAAAGCAGGACTATAGCTGAACATCAAGAAGACTAAAGTAATGACAACAGAAGATTTATGTAACTTTAAAGTTAAAAATGAGGACATTGAACAATACCTATCAATACCTTAGCACAGCCATTAACCAAAATAGAGACAATAGTCAAGAAATCAGAAGAAGTCTAGGACTGGGGAGGGCAGCTATGAGAGAACTAAAAAAGGTCCTCAAATGCAAAGATATATCACTGAACACTAAAGTCAGGATCATTCAGACCATGGTATTCCCTGTCTCTTATGTATGGATGTGAAAGTTGGACAGTGAAAAAAGCAGATAAGAGAAAAATCAACTCATTTGAAATGTGGTGTTGGAGGAGAGCTTTACACATACCATGGACTGCAAAAAAGACAAATAATTGGGTGTTAGAACAAATTAAACCAGAACTATCACTAGAAGCTAAAATGATGAAACTGAGGTTATCGTACTTTGGACACATCATGAGAAGACATGATTCACTAGAAAAGACAATAATACTGGGGAAAACAGAAGGGAGTAGAAAAAGAGGAAGGCCAAACAAGAGATGGATTGATTGCATAAAGGAAGCCACAGACCTGTACTTACAAGATCTGAACAGAGTGATTCATGACAGATGCTATTGGAGGTCGCTGATGCGGCTGCAAAAAAGGCAAACGCTATATCAGGCTGCATTAACAGAAGTATAGTTTCCAAATCGCGTGAAGTATTAGTTCCCCTCTATTCAGCACTGGTTAGGCCTCATCTTGAATACTGCATCCAGTTCTGGTCTCCGCACTTCAAGAAGGATGCAGACAAACTGGAACAGATTCAGAAGAGAGCAACAGGGATGATCAGGGGACTAGAAACCAAGCCCTATGAGGAGAGACTGAAAGAACTGGACATGTTTAGCCTGGAGAAGGGAAGACTGAGGGGAGATATGATAGCACTCTTCAAGTACATGAAAGGTTGTCACATAGAGGAGGGCTGGGATCTCTTCTCGATCGTCCCAGAGTGCAGGACACGGAATAATGGGCTCAAGTTGCAGGAAGCCAGATTTTGACTGGACATCAGGAAAAACTTCCTAACTGTTAGAGCCATACGACAATGGAACCAATTACCTAGAAAGGTAGTGGGCTCTCCAACACTGGAGGCATTCAAGAGGCAGCTGGACAGCCATCTGTCAGGAATGCTTTGATTTGGATTCCTGCATTGAGCAGGGCGTTGGACTTGATGGCCTTATAGGCCCCTTCCAACACTACTATTCTATGATTCTGTGATGCATAGGGTCACCATAAGTCGCAATCGACTTGAAGACACATAACAACAATGAATTTTGCCATGCAGCTTGCCAACCAAACAGTGGTTACAAAAATGCATATTGTAGGTGAAACTGTGAATGAAAATGAATATATGAGTGAAAATAACATACAAAAATGCATTATATGAAATTGCTTGCAAAACTGAACATTAGTCAAAATTGCCTGCAAAAAGTGTTTATTAGGAGAAGTTTGCACTAAAATGCTCGAGAATTTTCATGAGGATTTTAAAAACAACATTGGCAAATTGCTGCAGAAATGTGGAGAACTGAA
Source organism: Rhineura floridana (assembly GCF_030035675.1). Classification (NCBI taxonomy): domain Eukaryota; kingdom Metazoa; phylum Chordata; class Lepidosauria; order Squamata; family Rhineuridae; genus Rhineura; species Rhineura floridana. The sequence continues at coordinate 137,890,911 of NC_084481.1, read as the reverse complement.
TCTAAGATCGGAAAAATGAGAAACAGAGTGAATCAAAATTGGTAAATCTTACCATCGCTAAGAGTACCATGTCCTTCATCAGTGCCATGTGATTAAGGCTGTATTCTTTCATAAACTTACCTAGGGGTATGTCTCATTGAATTCAAAGGAATTTACATCTGAGAAGACATGAGTAGGATTATGCTGTCAGTAATCTAAACTCGAGCTGAGCTGAATTTTTGTGAGTTTCAGTTTTCATGAGGAAATTTGCATTTTTGACAAGCAAGAATCTTTTTCTGAATAGAGAGGCAAATTACATCAAAATCAAAAGTATTTCATTACTTTTCATCCAAGTCTTGGACACCAAGTCCTGGATGTAATCTTTAATCAAGCTACGTGTCAGTAGAAATTATCTGTTGTGATACTGAATGCACTCTGCTTGTTCAGGTGATTTCACTACAGCTTGCTCATGATTAAATTTATTTAAGATTCATGCCAAGAAGAGGAGAAAAAATATGCAGTTTACCCAAGGAATGTTTATATCAGTTTTTCTAATTGTGAGTGCAATTAACATCATGTCTTTTTTCTCATTCCTCTTTTACTGTGTTAAAAATGGAAGAATGCTTTGGTTACTTTAAATGAGTATTTACTCATAGGCAAAAAACCTTGCGGTTTAAGAATGTACCTATAGCCAACAGATATTTCCATCAAACTTTAAAAAACAGGGAAATTGGGCAGCTACAGTGAATGCACCAGGGAAGCAGGAGACCTGACCTCTCTGAGATATTGTTCTGCCCTACAAATTTGTCAAAATGCAAACACAATTTGGGTTGTTCTTTCACAGTGCAATCCACTTCCTATGTAGCTTGGAAGAATTTGGTAGCAGAAGGAGTGGGAGGGGGAAGGAGGGGATTTGAAGTGGGTGGGGTGAAGGAAGGCGGAGGGGGCAAAAGCGAGGTGATGGGAGGGAGGAGGAGGAGGGGAGGGCAGGTTTGATCATTTGCATACTTACTGAGTTCAATGGGATTTACTCCTGTGGAATCATGCTTGAAAATGAAATGGACTGCCTTCAAGTCAATTCTGACTTATGGCGACCCTATGAATAGGGTTTTCAGGGTAGGCAGTATTCAGAGGTGGTTTACCATTGCCTTCCTCTGAGGCTGAGAGGCAGTGACTGGCCCAAGGTCACCCAGTGACCTTCATGGCAGTGTGGGGATTCGAACCCTGGTCTCCCAGGTCGTAGTCCTAGGATAGGTAAAACTGACCATAGGGGAGGGCAGAGGGGAGGAGAAGGATGGGATTGGAAGGGGATGGAGGAGGGGAAAGGAGAGGGAAGGGGCAAGAGGGAGGTGGTAGGAGGGAAGGGCGGGTTTGCTCATTTGCATGCTTTTTGAGATCAGTGGGATTTACTCCTGTGTAATCATGCTTAGGATAGGTGGAACTGACCTGGGAGAGGGGGGAAGAGGAGGGCAGGAAGGGGAGGGGTAAGGGAAGATATTGGGTGGGTGGGCACTGGGCAGAGGGGAAGCCCCTTTCCTTTCCAAAATTTAAACCTTGTGAACAGTATCATTCTTTTTCACTGTTTCCCGCACCTTTTTATTCTACAGCAGGCACATGTAGTTAGAACCAGAGCTTGGAAAAGTTACTTTTTTGAACTACAACTCCCATCAGCCCCAGCCAGCATGACCACTGGATTGGGCTGATGGGAGTTGTAGTTCAAAAAAATAACTTTTCCAAGCTCTGGTTAGAACCAATTGTCAGTGTTCTAAAAGCCAGACTCACAGCTGCTGGGCTTGCCTAATCAGGGGGTGACATTCACACCAGACTTTTATTTCACTTTAGGCAGTCATGCCTTCTCCCAAAGAATCCTGGGAAGTGTAGTTAGTGAAGGGTGCTGAGAGGTGCTAGGAGATGCCCTGTTCCACTCACAGAGCTTCAATCGGAGCGGCTGACGGTTAAACCACTCTGGCCACTGAAGCTCTCTGAGGGAAATAGGAGTCTCCTCTCAGCCCCCTCACAAACTACACTTCCCAGGATTCTCTGGGGGAAGCCATGACTGTCTCAAGTGAAATAAAAGTCTGGTGTGAATGTCACGCCCCGATTAGGCAAGCCCAGCAGCTGTGAGTCTGGCTTTTAGAACACTGACAGTTGGTTCTAACTGAGCATGCCTGTGCTTATCATTGACTTCAATGTTAAATTTCTTAAATTAATTAAAAATCAGCCATGCATTTTTTTAACTTTTAAACTGCAGAAGATGAAGGTCAGGGTATGGGGCAACGTCAGTAATAGGATTATAGGTACTCTGTAAACATGGCTGATTTTTAATTAATTTCAACAAATTAGGAGAACTCTGACAGAAAGAAGTCCAAAAGGGGTTTGTTTGTTTTTTCTGTTTTTGATTCTCTCTGACTGTTTTGTGTATCGCCATGAAAATTTAGAGGGTTGTTAAGTAAGTGTTTCTGAGTTCAGGCCTGTAAGTTGTGTAAGGTTTTGTTTTGAAATGAGCTTATGGGAAGGATCAGAATGGCATGGGGTATTTTCAATTTAACATTGTAGAATGCGAAAAATCCATTTTGACTATAGTATGCAGCTCAAAAGCTTGTAGAATTTCCTTTCCCTGCTCTAAAGCAAGTTTGGTACAATACTGTCACAGTGTACACTAAATTGGGAGTAAGTCCTAATGCACACAAAAGGACTTACTTCCAAGTGATACAGTGAAAAATCTTTCATAATGCACCATGCAAAGGATCATTCAGACCATGGTATTTCCAATCTATGTATGGATGTGAAAGTTGGACAGTGAAAAAAGCGGATAAGAGAAAAACCAACTCATTTGAAATGTGGTGTTGGAGGAGAGCTTTGTGGATACCATGGACCACGAAAAAGACAAATAATTGGATGTTAGAACAAATTAAACCAGAACGGTCACTAGAAGCTAAAATGATGAAACTAAGGTTGTCATACTTTGGACACATAATGAGAAGACATGGTATCATAGAATCATGATTCACTAGAAAAACAATAATGCTGGGAAAGACCAAAGGACATAGAAAAAGAGGAAGACCAAACAAGATATAGATTGATTCCATAAAGGAAGCCACAGACCTGAACTTACAAGATCTGAACAGGTGGTTTATAACAGATGCTATTGGAGGTTGCTGATTCATAGGGTTGCCATAACTTGTAATTGATGAAGGCACATAACAAATGTACCATGATGCCTCTCTCTTTTTTAGAGCTCTTTTTTTTTTAAATGCAAGTTGCATCTCCTGCCATGCTTGGAAAAAAGCCCTGCAAAGCTATATCAGTAGGCCTCTTTGTCAATTAAATGAATTAATGTAATTCTAATTTTTTTCAGGCTAATATATAATAAAATGAAGCTTTAAATGTGACTAGCAGTGGCCATCAAAAGTTACAAAAGGTTATTCTCAGATCTCCTATCTTTTGTTAGAAATGGTGGGAATTGTACATAGAATCTATAATGAGCAAAATGTTTGGTCTGCCAATGAGGCTTGGCTTTCTCAGATATATGCTATAAGTTTTTAAAATAAGTGGTAGAGATTTTCTAACAAAATTGTTTTAATTTTTAAAATTTATAATGTGCTTTTCAGAAAATTAAGGCAGCATATAATAAAATACAATGAATCAAAATATAGCCACAAGTATTAAAATGCTATTAAAAAAAGTAATAATTTCTCTAAACAGAGCTTGCCTTATGTGAGTTATTGACACTCTTTGTTGATGAACAGAAAAAATTGAAATATAAGGAGCTGATTGCTTTTCTACTTGTGGCAACATGCCAAACAATAGCCTTCCACTGGAAAACTGCAAATAAGCTTACTCTGGAACAATGGATGCAAAGGATTTGGTAGACAGCTTTAATGGAAAAACTTGCTCAGGGACTCAAATCGCACAAAAAACAAGCAGTCTAAAATGTGTTTTTAGATTTGTATATTTGTTTTTAATTTTTTTTATTGTTGTAAACCGCCCAGAGAGCTTCGGCCATGGGGCGGTATGCAAATGCAATAAATAAATAAATAAGTCTCTGATAAATGTATTAATATTTGGTATTGCTTTATTCAATATATAAGGAACCAGGACCACCCAAAGAATCCACTGTTGACCTTCTAAGATAACCTGTGAAATGGAAAAAGAAATACTGTTGTGTGCGTTCCAACCTCTGAATGGTGAGAGACTTCCAGGGATTCTAACAATGACCCAAGGTTAGGTTTTCTTGGAATGAACGCCAGCAGAGGCTGTGGTATCTTTAGGGTATATGCTTTTATTTACACACATACACAACCGGAACATAAGCCATGGCCTTGGATTCAGCACAGAGAGCAGGGCAAGCCTCTCTGCATCTTTCCAGCTACCATATCAAACTAAAAAACAAAATCTACCTCCTTGGAGGGGGAGGGCTACCCTCATTCCTATGGCAACACATCAGCCCTTGACCAAATCCTTAGAGATGTTAATAGGGCACTTGACATATTTGGCTGGTCCTATTAGCTTAACAGAGTTCAGTTCAGCAGTCTTTTCTGCTGCAAACTGCACCCCACTCATACAGAATTATAGGCTTGGAGGGTATCCACCAACATCATCCAAACCACCACAACTTCAATTTTACAACAATATAATAAAAAAGATAAAAACAAAATACGGACAAGTAAACAATAATTAGTCTGCATCAGTTACCTGAAAATGTTTAGAAAGAAGGGGGAGGGTTAACAGATTCTTGTTATTCTTTTTTGTCAAGAATCTAACATACAAATACTTTGGAATCTAATCTGCTCTGGGGGATTGGAGGAACCCCTCAAACAGATTTGGTGGAGCAATGAGAGCAGGGGTGATTCTGTTGTGCAAGCAAAAATCCTTATATTGACAGAATGTTAATGTAGCACTACTTGGAATACAACCCTGGCCTTTTAGCTACTGAGTGAAATCAGAGCTGTGATTGAGAAGCGCTTCAGAGAAATGTAGACTTGTACATACACAAGTGAAGATCCCCAGCTTCAGAATTACCCAGGAAGTTCTTTCAAAAAATGAGGAAAGGCTGTAGCTCAGCAGCAGAACTCTCCCTGGCATCTGCAGATTGGATTGAGAAAGACCCCTGTCTGAAACCCTGGGGAGAGCCACTGCCAGTCAGTGTAGACATTACAGAGCTAGATGGACCAATGTTCTGACTCAGTAAAAGATAACTTCCTATGCCCGCATGACATCCTAGTTCATTGTGAAGCCTTTTGGGGGCGTCTTCCTCAGCGCATGTTTCAATCTACATTTTCTCTAGCTTCCGACAATGGAAAAAAATTGTCTGTTTTATTTTTAATTGACTTCTTGATTCACTTTGAAGGTGTTGTTCATCTTCACTGGTATAGAGAAGTGATTCCCAAGGAAAAGAATTGAGAAAACCAGGATGTCAGGGTAGCTGCAACTGGGCAATAGCATGTCCAGACAAAAGATAAAAGTAGCAGGAAAAACTCTTTCATGATCTTTCGAAGTCAGGTTTAATTTCATGCAAAAAAATTTTTTTTCTGAGCACATAATGATTAAAACACATCTTAATGCAAATAAAACCCATCATTAGTATATTCATTTGGCTGTGGAGAGAGATTGTAGTTCAGAAAGCATCGGACACACCAGTTCTGCAAGCAGCCTAGTGTTACCTTCCTAATATTGTGAGCCGGGGGGGGGGCTGTGAGATAATAGCATATGACAGCCCTGCACTGTACTCCACTATTGTCAGCCAGTCCTTTGGTGTGTTGTTGTTGTTTTAATGGAAACGTAGCATGGGGGCTCTTACGTTGATTGTAGCAGTAATTGTGTGTGTGGGAGGCAATTAATTGCTTTCCAACCTACAGAGAAAAAATATGGGGATTCTTGGGGGGGGGTTTCTGCTTAAATGTTTAAATTCATGTCAAATGGTCCCATTCTCTTTACTTAAAAAATAAAAGAAAGAATGGTGTCTGTTATGTGCTGATAATCTTGCTATAGTTATTATAAGCAATAAATAGATAACCACAACAAATGCTCTAAGAATACATTGCTTGCTTTTTAACAATTTTACGTTTGAATTTATCCAAGCATGGGCATCTGTGCCACGGTTGCTGTTAATCTTACATCTCTTTTGATTCTCCCCCACACCACCGCTGCCTGGCCATCTTAAGCATCACACCTGTCTTGCACTGAATGTAGCACTGCCAGCCAGTCCAATATAAACTGATGAAAGACTAACTGAAAATAAACAAGCTTTTATCCTCATGCCTTTATGCAAAGCAATGGTGCAACAATACCTCTGTATAGTTCTAGCCTCATAATCTAACAAAGGTTATTTTAGAATTGGAAAAGGTTGAGAAAGGGGCAACCAAAATGATGAAGGGTGGGAAGTGACTATTCTATGAGGAAAGGTTACAATATGTGAAGCTTTTTAGTTTGGAAAAAATGCAGATTTTCTCCCTCATACTTGGAGCCATCCAATGAAGCTGAAACTGTGGAATTCACCACCACAAGATGTAGTAATGGCTTTAAAAGAGGGTTATGCAAATTAATGGAGATTAAGGCTATCAGTGACTACTAGCCATGATGGCTGAACTACATCCAGTGTCAGAGACAGTATACCTCTGAATATCTTCAAATGGCTAACAAATGCAAACATTCTGCAGTGTAAAAAGGAGGAGGATGCTGGGATCAATTACAGTTCCTATGATTCTGACAGGAAATGATGCATCTGAAACTTTCATTTCTAGTTCAGCAGGCAGGCAGGCAGGCAAGGCAAAGGGCTGCTTAGCTTACGAGTTGAGTTCCCACTTGCCTCTGGTTACGCCCCTCTCCACCCTGCAAACAAAGGTAAGGGGTTACTTATTGTGAGGGGGAATGACCAGGCTTTTGAGGTGAGGGGGATACTTGCACCTCCTTACCCTGATCATGTCTCCTGAATAAAGAAAAATTAAATGCAGGGCCCCATTTAAATACTACAATGAAAGGGTTGAGATACTCTCCTTAGATTGATTGATTGATTGATTGATTGATTGATTACATTTATATACCGCCCCACAGCCAAAGCTCTCTGGGCGGTTTATAAAGAGTGAAAAGCTCGTAGAAGAGAAGATTCTCAAGTAGACCTGACACAACTCATTTTGGACTTTGTATGTCAAAACTAGCACCTTAAATTGTGTCCTGAAGCCAACTAGTAATCAGTGCAGATGTATAAGTACAGGTATAAAATCTTTGCCTTGTTTAGCAGTCCTATTTATATTACAAGCTGAACTTGTAATTTTCTGACATTTGACAACTAGCTCAAATGGCAAAAGCAATAACATAATAAACTAATTTGTATTAAGACCCTAAAAAGAGTCATGACAAGGTGCCGGGCATTTGCTTTATTGATTATTTGTTCATTGGCTGGTTTGCTGATTTTGGCACTGCTCAGTGGGAAATGCTGTTTTTGAGATCTCAGCATGAAGTATTTGGGGGTATGTAAATAGGATGCCTCTTCTCCTTTGGTTATATGTATAATAGATTAAGTTGGGTTTTGTAGTGCAAACAGGTCTGTTGTACTGAGAATATGAATAATGTTGGTTTCCATAATTGCTAACATCTGGCTTCTCATAAATCTGTTAAATTGCATGGAAATAGAATTAGAGTCTATGTTGTAAGTAAAGCAATTACATGGAACTTGGTAGGCAATATGGCCCTGTGCTCATCTGTGAAATTCTTTTTAGTTTTAAACTGTGAAATCTGTTCCTCTAATCTCTGATTTAACCCTGCTGCATATGTTATGCACAGCCTTAACCTAGCAGAAAAAGACATGGTTTTGCATCTTATGAGTACAAAAACACCAGTGGATAGTTATGGTGATATTTTTGCCTCTAATGTTTTTAACCTGAAGTGTAAGTGGAGAGCTCCTGAAAAGACAAATAATGAGGAGAAAGTGAAGATAACTAATTTGCATTTTCCTTTTAAAACAATTTATTCTTGATACATTCACTGATGGCCTTAGTTTTATTACTAGTATATAGCTTTCCTTTTCATAATTCTCTTTCAGTTAATACTCAGTATGACATGAGATTTGGTTTTAAGGCACCAGACCACCTTTTCATTACCTATAGCATTCCTTTCAAGTTGCATACCTTATAAAATGGAAAATCAAGAGAAAAGTAATGGAGTTAAAGAATGTGTACATTAACATTCCTTAAAGATTGCCAAATTATAGCTGTTTTGTCAGAATGAAGCAGCAAAACTATCATTACCAGGAAGGGAATGTTATTGTAAACAGAAATTGAAACTACACATTAAGCAGAGTTTTGTGATGTATGTCTGTCTTTAAGTCCAAAGCAGCCCGAGGAAGGCTGCATTTAAATAGAAAAGTGGACACAGAGAGGCTTTTTCCCTTCCTATCTCTGTATTGAGAAGGGGATTGGACTCGGTGACCTTAGAGGCCCATTCCAACTCTATGATTCTATCCTTTTTCCAACTTCAAATGGACCTACCCAGATGGTTTGTTGCTGTTATTTTTGCTGAGGATGGGAAGGGGGAGGACAGACACAGGGAATTATCAAAACTTCATGGAGAAGCATTTAAGGAGCTTGCAGCAAAGGAGTAGGTTTTGTCCTGTTACCGATGTCAGGAGCGTACAATTGATGCATTTTAGAACATTCGAAGGGGAGATGTAATCATTGCTTGCCACTTCTGTGTTTTATATTGCATATTTCATATTGCACATGTAGGTGTGTATACACAATAACAGGGCTGTGGAGTCAGAGTCAGAAGCAATTTTGGGTGGAGTCGGAGTCGGTAGAAATGTACCGACTCTCACTCCGGCTTCAAAATAAATTTTGATTGACAATTTTTTTAAAGTATAAATTCAAAATGTCAAAGAAGCTTCCCATGAAGTCAGCTGCAGTTGAGCATTTCACCATAACTCAAGATGGAAAACATTTTGTGTGTCAGTGTATGACACAAGACCCAGATGAAGACAAATGCTGTGATGCCAAGATCAGCGCATATTCAGGCAGCGATAAAAATGCTCCTATGAGAGATTCCCAATTAAAAAGACATTTACAGCCCTTTCCAGGTCTGTGGAGTTGGAAGCAATTTTGGATGGAGTCGGAGTAGGACAGTAGAAAAATAGAGGAGTCGGAGTCGAAGGTTTGGCGTACCGACTCCACAGCTCTGCACAATAATCTCTTCAGTCTCATGCAGATGCAAAATTTTTTGCTATTCTGAGATATAGTATGGTCATTTTTTCAGTTAATATATACAATAGGAAGTCTAATTGTGTCATTTGCATTGCAGCTAGAAATAGTTATGTGCAAATGGAGCTCATACATTTTGTTCTTGTTCATATGGTATTTAATTAACATTGCCACTTCTCTAAAAGGAAATGAACCAGTAATTTTATTTGCAGCTTAATTTAAATTTCTATGTGCAAAATGTTTAGGTTCTTATTAAGTACTAGGTAGAAAAACAAAAAGGTGGGCAGAGGCGGATCAAAGGGGGACGGACCACTTTTTCCTATGTTCTGCCAGGCTCACACCGGCAGGGCAGAAGATGGGAGGGTACTTTTTTTCCTTTGTTTGTTTTGAAGAAACTATTCCCTTGCATTGAATGTAACAGGTGTAGTTGCATTTCCCAGCTAGAAAATTGAAGGTAATGAAAATATGTTTTTGAATTATTGTCTAGCTGATCCCTTTGGTAAAGAAACAATATAATCCCTTTTCATTTCCTCAGTTGTCCTGCCAAACACACAAACTGTGGAGGTTGTAAACAGGGCTATAGTTGTAGAATTTTTATAGTGAGTGACTTTTGTGACAGTAAGTGCTACTTTGGTAGTGCTCTGTAATTAGAACCACACTAATTTCTTTGTGCCTCTTAATACAAGCCAAGAGTAGAGAGGCATTAGAAATATTTTTTGCTCTGGAAATTTAAAATATGTGCTTCTACCCAAGGAAAACGAGACTGAATTTCTCTGTTTCATATTTACTGCTGCTAACTTAATAAGGACCAAAATTCAACTTTTGGGGACTGCCTTCTTTCCGCTAAAGATAGACAAGTGTTTCATTTCATCTGTAATAGGAACTAGTTCATACATTATCTTAGCTGTCTCTCTTATGTGTGAACAGTATAACATTGGAGAAGCTACACACAAGAGACCAAGAGAGCAATATTTAATTGCTCATGTGAGCAGTTTACTTGTGTCATCAGTGCAGCACTGGAGGAGGGAATTCTCTAAAAATGAGTTGACTCTGTGTGATCATATAACCCTTCATGATTTCTTCTTCTTTATAACCAACTCTCTCAATGCCGAATTCCCTTTAGACTTACTCATGGTACCTTGAAAGTACCATTATTTATTTTCCTCCAGAATGTATGTCATGGCTTCTTTCTTTCTTTCCCACTAATGTGGGAAAGCTCTATGATTGCTGTTAGCATGGAAATGTATTTGCCTACATGTATCTTCACTACTTCCTTTTTCTGTACAAGAACAGTCTGCTACTTAAATAGGAACAATTTGCTCCTTGTGTGTTTGTGTGTGTGGTGCGTGCACATCTGGTCCTGTCCCCTTATTCTTTTTTTCCCTAAATCATCCTTGAGAGCCACATTGTCATTTAACCATTAAGTATCCAGGAAATGTCTTAATAATGTGGGAATGAAAGTTTCTGTTATTGTTATTATTTCTCCTCCTTGGTTATGATTCATCCTGAGGAATAACATTTTACAAAATCCATTTCCTTTCAATCTAACAGTGTAGCTGTAGAAAGGATGTATCTTCCTTTGAACAGTGGAGGCTTTTCTTTTACAATCCTATTTTTGAGTAACTACTTAATGATCCCAAAGGACTACAGTTCATATGATTTGCTGAAGCCAATAAACTCTCTTTATTGCGCAGATATTGATGAATGTGCCTTAAGGACTCACACCTGTTGGAATGATTCAGCCTGCGTGAATCTGGCAGGGGGGTTTGATTGCCTCTGCCCATCTGGTCCATCCTGTACTGGTGACTGCACACATGAAGGAGGCTTAAAACGGAATGGCCAGGTATGGACACTGAAGAAAGACAGGTGTTCTGTTTGCTCTTGTAAGGTAAGCTCCTATTTAATTTGTTTTGGTAGTTTAGAAGGTCTCTTGTATTTACTCTATTAATAGTATGATTTTTTTTCTTTATTTTTTTTTTATAAAAAGCCCATTTTAGAGAACCAAGTCCATTTCAGACTAAAGGTTTAATTCTTCCAAAACCACCTGAGCTACTGGAGAGTTGAAATCTAAATTAAAAAGGCATTAGGTCTGATAATCTCTACTTTGTTCCTAATAAATAAGTAAATTTACCCTTGCAAATAGGTTTGCATCCATGCCAAACTGGTAAGAGAAAACAAAGGGCAAACTTCTCCTGGAGTATATTAGGAGAAACTAATGTTTTCTGCCAGTGGAATAAAACAATGCCCTAAGACAGTTGTAGATGACTGGAAAGATGAACACCTGCACTGCTGGATACTAAATAGCACATTTCAGAGAAACCTTTCCCTGTATGACAGCCCTCCCTTACACTTCTAGAACAAAACTGCCCTGACCATCTGAGGTTTGCATGGTGGCAACAAGGTGTTGGCCCAGCACATTCTCTGTTATGACATCCTTCTTGGATAATCTTGTCCCTTGAATGGCATTTTACACTGCTGTGAACCATACTGGAGTTACACTTCATGGCTGAATATTTTATTGTAAAAACTAACCTCCATGATGTGAAATAAAGGTAAAACTATGAATAAGAGTCAATTAATTTTTCAAACGGGTGAAAATCAGGGTTGTGCCTTTATTTGACCCCATAATAGCACATTTATAAAGACTATTAAATTATTATTAAATCCTCCTCTAGTGCAAAATAACCTCTCAGAGTTGCTTACAACATTGAAAAATTACAATTTTAAATCATCATACAAGTAAAGAATTAAAGTGCACAGGTGTTTTTAACCTATTTATTGTACTTGTGTTTATAAGTATCTACAATGTTGTAATTGGGTGTGACATCTATTAATTTTCACTGATGTAGTTGCATTGGGAGGAGGAGTTCATTTTCCTGTTCTAATCTGTGGGGAGTCCCTCTTTTTCCTGTATGTCATGATTTTACACCATAAAGAAAAGAGTTTTCATCTCATTTTTAAAATCACTTGTTGCACAAATTCATCATAAGATTTTCTTTAATCTAAACCTCTGATGACTCTTGTGTTTTAGATGCACTCTAGTCATTGGGCTAAAATGGCATTCTTTTTGTACTTTACCTCTTGGTACAATCAAAGTACAAGAAGGTGGTCGTGGTAAAAGGTGACAGTAGTCACTGTGGTTCTTTTTGTTCTTATTTTATCAGATGAAAAGACAATAGATTCCCTACTTGTTCATTCCACACACATAGTGGAAGGATTATTTAGAAATTGCTGAGGCTATTTTACAGATGGATATTTGACACTCCAAAGCAACAAGAGACTTGGTGTAGTGTAAACGGCTACATATTTGTGACACTGAAATATTGGGGTCAAATTGCTCTCTGTAGAGTGTAGAGAACAGGTCGGTATACATAATATAAAATACTATGTGAAGTGTATAATTCCAACAATATCAAAAACTGTGCTAAAGATGAAATTCTAAAGTTTGAACTATATATGTAATTTGCCAAATTTAATTTCATTATCCCTCTTGGATTATTGCAATAGATTATTGCAACACTTAATTAAAAACAAACACAACCATACAATATAATGGTGAAGTAGAATATGATGGCAAGGGGAACTAAATGCTCAAACAGGATGGTTAGTCATTGAAACAAAAACTGAGGTCCAGATGGAAGGACCACAAGATTTGAAAAATAAGTAATTTTTTTTTCTAGGGATGAGAGGATTTTCCGTGACTATTCTTTTATTTTTCCATGGATTTGCTCTCCTGTGTCCTGTTCATCCTAATTACAGTTTGAAGACTTTCTAAAATTAATTCCAGAATTGGACTGTAGTTTGCTAAAGCATTCTGTTCCTTCACTCTATTTCCATGTTATCTGTGTTCCTGATGCATACTTACACAGTGATAAATCACTGTGAAAAAGCTATCTGGATGTGATTGTACATATTACTGTATCAGTATCCTCCTTGTGCAGTGCTTTACATATGTGCCACTGGCAAAACACCAAAAAGAATCTTGATATAACCATACATTTTAATCAGAGTTAAGATTGGCTTTTATTTTATTATTGCACATAAATGTTCATATACTGCAGTAGAATACAGCAGAATAGGATCTTGATGTACTCATATATATATGATTGCATCAAGATTGCTTTTTGCAATATGTTATTGTTAATGTAGAAAGGTGAAAGATATGAAGGAACTGAAAGATGCTACAGATCAGGGATATGCATTTGCTTTGGGATGAATGGAAGACTAGAATGAATGAGCCTATTCAGTTCAATTTTCATTCATTGTGCAATTAATGAATAGAATGCATTGAGGAATGAATCAGTCCCATTTCGTCCTTCCTTTTGTTCTGTTTGTAGCATAGGAGGAGGGACTTACCTGACACTGGTGGCAGCAGGAGAAGTAATCAGCAGCTGTTGTGGTGGCCGCCATTTTGTTTCACCAGGAATGCCCTGATGCAGCATTCTTCTGAGGCATAAAGGAAACAAACAGCAGCCTCTGCATTTCTTTCCCTCCTCCCAGAATGATGCTGCATTTGGGCATTCCGGGGGAAAACAAATTGACATTCATGAAGACTGGTCCTGATGTGGTGTCAAAACCTGTCTTTTTAAAAGGGGGAAATATCTAAAGAAACATGAATACCATAATGTAACAAATGCAAAGAAAACAGGAAGTGAAACAGTTCAACAGCACGATGAGAATCAACAGTTGCTGTGCCAGCCATCTCATAGCTCCACCAGTTTCTTTTCTCTACCCTACTATAAGAAATATAACTCTGGGAGATGGCATTACCTGCGAGTAGATGGGACAGGAGCGTAGGTGAAGAGACTGATGGGGCAGCAAAGGAAGCTTTATATTAACTGTATACTCTCTTGGTGCTGCACAGCCTTTAAAGGGATGGGCAATGTATTTTATGTACATAGGAAGGAATTGGGATTTGGGTATTTTAGTGACCAGACCTAGACTGCTCTTCACACATGGCAGTTGCAGAGTGGTTTCCAGACACAATGAATAAAACAAGATAATAGGTTGGGCAGAACCACAGCAATGGCCTCCTGGCATCAGCATCTTGCTGCTTACCAGGAGGAAGAAGATGAGGTGGCTGTGAGGCTGGGTATGCACAGGTGCACTGGCAGGAGCAGTGGCTTAACTAGGCCAGTATGCCTGCGTGACAGGAGTCTTGTCATCACCTTGCCCAATCCTTCCCCTCCCCACTGCAAAGCACCAGTGACATTGCTGCTGGGGACTATTGCTGTGGCTCTGCTCCACTGGCTGAGCTGCTCCTGCCGCAGTTATTATTATTATTTATTACATTTGTATACTGCCCCATAGCCAAAGTTGTGCTTTGTGTGAAGAAGCAGATCTATTGTGGACTGCTGGGACCCCTGCCTCCTGCTGAATTGACTAAACCCCTGACAACTTTGTTCTTAAATGAAGCTGGGGTTTTTTATTTGAATTAACTATTCAGCAAATGAATGATCCACTACCTACATTTAAAATAACTCATTAGTATTCTTGATTTCAGTTTTATGCTATGCATGTAGAAGCACTAAAATTGTTTATTCACCTATAATAACAGGTAGAGTTTCCAGCACAATAATTCCTATAATTACCATCCCCACAATTTGAATAAACTCATTTTCCCTTTTTCACCAAACTGACACATACTGTCTTTTTTTACATTTGAAAACAATATTGATGCTTTAGTTATCACAAAGATTGTAATTTAATCTGTAGCCATCCAAATGTGAAGGATCCTATGCAAGGAGTAAATATTTAGCAGATGTAGTAAGAAAACTATTTTTAAAAAATGTTTTAAAAATGACTCGGAGAGCATGATCCAGCCAAAGAGAAACACATTTATATTCCAATTATTTTAGTGAGAAAGAAATGTGAAATGGTGCCCAAAGTTGTTAGACAGGGTGATACATATTCACCTGCTGTTTCATCTGTTGGACTGTAGGTCAAGCTATATAAAAAAAACTATAACTGGATATAAATGTAGGTGAAGGGATGATAGGTCCCCCATTAACTTGCTATATTAAATTCCTCTGGCAGTTCTGGTTTTGCAGTGTAGTGTCTTCTTGCTAAATTAATGATGCTACCTGTTCAGCTGCAAATTTATTTAAAAGATTATGATTGCACAGTTATTCAAAATTTTGGAAAAAAAACCCATTGCTTCATGATAGTCATATAATGAATAATATAAACATTTCTTTATTCAGTGTACATCCAAGAAGCTATTTCCAAGGCAACAGTTTAATGTGCCCATTTTGGGAGACAAAAGTGGTCAATCTGAGAACTTTCCCATACAACATATAATAGAAACTGCCTAATACATTTTTAGATGTCCCTTGGAACAGAAATAATCCCATCTTTGAAGTCTGTGGAAATGTTTGTGGTACTTAAAGCTAACTATGTATTTAAGACATCCCACAACCAGGATCTATAAGAATTTGTATCTTCAGTGGGTGTCACTTTGCTGGCGGAAGTCATCCATCAATGGAGTGGGGAGGCAATTTTCAGTTGGGGGGCGTTTGGAGCAGATTTGGGTGGGTCGAGGGCACAAGAGAATTGCTGAAAATTGCCTCCCTCTCCATTCCATTGATGAATGCTTTCATCGATAGAGCAACATACATTGGGTTCCACCCAATAGATGATGCCTTCATGGAATAGCTAAGTCCCCATGGCACGGAGTCTGATATGAGGGATTTTTAAAAATTTTTACAAACTGTTCACTGATAACACACAACTTTTTAATGTAGGGGAAGTAAAGCACACAAATGTTATGAAAAAACTATTCTTGCTTCTTTGAGTAATAACACTACAATGCATTCAAACACTGCATTGTTTTAGGATTGGATCCAAATGTGCTCTATCATTGCATGGAAAGCATGTTTTGCTCACAGAAAGGTGTTTTGCACCTCACACTTGAGCAAAAATGAAACTAAATCCAAAGGTGTTCTTCCATTTATGCAAGAGTTTGTTCAACCTCTTTTGGAAGTAGAACCATGAGAACTGCTATAGAACTTTTTTTTTTTAATAGTACCGTGTCACTCCTTGTGCAAACTCTTCAGCTAATGGCTATTTTCCTTCTGCTCACAACTCTTGAATCCAACCTATAATATTTAATTAATTGTTGTATGAGTATGGTGCAAGTTTCTGAATGGTAACTATTAAGCTTCACAATTAGTTGTATTTTTGAAGTGTACAGTATTATTATTGTACAATATTATTGTAATGTTATTATTACAAGGTGTAAAATGCACCTTGCTAACTCACTGTGAGGCATTGCCCCAATTTGCTATGTCTCTTATTTAGTGATATTTGCTTACAACTAGTGAGTATTTTTTCTTGACAGGATGGCAAGATATTCTGTCGACGAACTGCTTGTGATTGTCAGAATCCCAGTGTTGATTTCTTCTGCTGCCCAGAATGTGATACCAGAGTCACCAGTCAATGTTTAGATCAGAGTGGGCACAAGTGGTACCGAAGTGGAGATAATTGGACATATAGCTGTCAACAGTGCCGTTGTCTGGTATGGAAGCCAACAAAATATTTTTCAGAGATACAAACTATATTCAAAAGTAAAGAATGCATATTGTTAATAATATTTTTTCTCTTTTTATAAAACAAGGTAGAACATAGAAAGAGATATACAAATATTCTAGGCTGCATAGCGTGACCTGAAATGATAGCTGTAGAGTGATAAAGGTGTCACATTTTCCCATTAAAAATAGCAATGTAAATAAAAAAGTGTTCATTAGTCTTCATTCCACAGCATAAATACAGCATCTTTAAAGGCATTCTAATGTTCACCATTTTGGTCTTAGCATCAGGGGAAATTTAAAGTTTCCATCACCTTTATGTTGTGTCTCTTCCTCTGCAACTTTTATTCTGAACATTGCACAAAGGGAAAGGTTAGGGGGGGGACATCATAAATTAAAGACCATCAATATTTGTGCACACAAAGTATTGCTCTCTTCACTTAAGAGAATACATACATGTTAAGAATATAATAAGCAGGTCTATAATTTTTTTTATCCTAGGGGAAAATTTGCATATCAAATTGTCCAGGAAAACTGCCATGTGTAAAAAGAAAATGGCTATTATGATTCGAAAGAAGCTTGGAGATAACAGCAGGTTTTACCGAGGAAACAGACAGAAAATACAGCTGCATGGCTAAATTGATAACCATGCCAAGGGCTTTACTAGTTCCTTGAATGACAATGCCCTGATCCAGCTATGGCTTCTCATGAACACCTAACTTCACAAATGTATAGGAGCAAATGTGTGCTGCTTATGTATATTCTTAGGCTGAAAAGCCTCAGCCAAGAACCCCAATCATTTGGACTACTGAATTCAAACTCTATTGCATCCTTTTCTTCATCAGTGCCATCCTGGACGAGAGGGACTTCTCTCTCAAGCAGCGATGCCTGTAAAATACCTCTTGGAGACCGGGCCTGGCAACCAAGAGGTCTTCTGTATCTTTAAAAGTTGTGCAGGGAGAAGGGAGAAGTCCACCTTGTGGTTTTTCCCATTACAGAGTTGCAAGAATACCTGCACTTGGCTGACTTTCTCTTCTCCTAAAGATACAGGATCAGTCTCAGGCCCTGAACCTGGCAACCCTAATACCCACTGAACTTAATAAGCCTAAGTTAGTTATGTCTACTAACTTCAGTGGGTCTACTCTGAGTATAACTAGCAATGAATACAACTCATTAACTCTCACTAGCTTCTGCAAGCCTTTGGGTGTGTCTAAAGCAGCTTTTCAGATTCTGACTAGTCTCAGCTGCATACTGTAGAACAAAATTCTTAGCTCTTAACACTGCAATTCCATACATGTTTACTCAGAGGTAAGCTTCTGGAGTTCATATGGACTTACTCCCAGGTAAGCATAGGTTTGCAGTCTAAAAGTGAAATCCATCTGGTGGTCTATTCTTGTGACAGGACTTTGTCCTTCCTCCTGCAGCTCCCTCTCCACTCTGTTCTGGAGGGTCACTCAGCTCTATGAAGCCAGTTTTCAGGATGTGCTGAGGGCTGCAGAGAAGACTGAATTGGCAAAATTTGCCTCCCATCCCCTGGACAAAAGCCCTTCCCTGAGTGCAGGCACACCTATTGGATTCCTCTCTAAGTGTATAAGTCCAATGCTACATCACTGCATGCTTGTACATAATAATAATCAATCATATATTTATATGCCGCTCTTCTGTTAAAAGTACCCAGAACAATATACAGCGTAATCATAAAATCATACGATATAACAAGAATACAACTAACAATTTCTAAATGCAATAAGAAAAAATATATAATAATGCTAACACTTAAATTCCTAACAGCAGCAAGGGTAAAATATGCTACATGTTAAAATTGGCAGCGATGACACTAGGTATTAGACATTAAAAGCCTGCTGAATTTTTTTTTTAAAGTTCCTGTTCCTGCAAGAGGGGTGAAACCCCATTCGGAACAAGTAGATTTACCTCACGTTTCTTGCCAATGATTAATAATACCTCCACCTGATCTGGATTATGCTGCATTTTTAATTGCACTTTGTTGTAGAGTACTGCAGTGAATTATTTATCAATGTATCCTTAGGTGTCAGTTATAGTATGACTTCCAGATGAGTTAATTGCTGTGCCATTAGCTCTTAGGGTTTGTAAACTACCACATAGCATTTAGCCTTAACATGATAAATAGGCAGTAGCAGTACTGCAGTACTGATGTGATAATGTGGTTCATGGTTTCCTTTTGTTAAAATGAGTTTACACAGACTTGTAAACTGCTTAACTAATGTTGAAGATGTACTTTTGCAAACTAGAGCTATGAAATGAGAATGAAAGTGCATTTCAGAATTCAACAATTTGTGGCCACTAGGGATGGGGGAGAAATCTGATTCAGTTCAAATTTGCACTTTCCAAAATGATATGAGAATCAAAACATAGCCATCCTTAGAAATTCACTTATCTGAATTTTGCAATGCAGTTCTCCAATTAAACAGTGTTTATGAACATGCATATATCATGGGAAAGTGTGCATATAAATGAATACATTAGTGAAAATAACATACATAAATTCATTATATTGGGAGAAACTGCTTGCAAAAATGTGTGCATACAAAAATGTGTTTTATTAGTAGAAATTTGCACTAAAATGCAGAAGAATTTTCATGGCAATTGTTTAAAAGAAACTAGCAAGCTGCTGCAGGAATGTGGAGAACTGAATTTAAGATTGGGAAAGTGAGAAACTGAGAGAACCAAAATTGACAGATCCTTCCATACCTAGTGGCTACTAATTCATATAATCACCTGAGCCAATCCACCAAATAAGTATATGTTCCACATACAGCAAAAGGCTATATCCAGATTCCTGGTTGCAGGTCTGCATTTATCAATCAGAGCTGTGCATGTGTCTCTTAACTGGCTGCTGATAGGAAGGAGATACACATTTGGGTGCATAATGCACTTCTGAATGCATGGGATTTCCCATCAGCACTGTACTGTTTGGATGGACACTCAACTACTCAACATTCTTGTGATACAGGTTAGAATATGCATTCCCATACTTTCTGGGGCAAATTCATGCCCAACAGCAAAATAAGTTTTATAAGCTGCTCATCCCAATTTGTATGTTGTGCAAGCAAATTCTAGGTCAGAAATGGGGAACTTGTGGCCTTTCAGATGCTGATGGACTGAAGCTCCCACTAACCTCAGCCATTCTGGCCACTGGGATAACAGGAATCATAGTCCAGCAACATCTGGAGGACCAAAGGTTCACTACCTCTGTTTAAGCAATGACTTGGGTCTAACATTAAAAAGTTGACAAAAGAATTAACTGCTTCTGGTGTTTTGTTTTAATAGCTTCACATAACTTCCCATGGATCTATTTCTGTTTTCATAGGAAGGTGAAGTGGATTGTTGGCCACTTGCATGCCCAACTCTTACCTGTGACTACACAGCAACATCAGAAGGCGAATGTTGCCCTCGTTGTGTCAGTGATCCTTGTTTGGCTGATAACGTTACTTATGACATCAGAAAAACCTGTCTAGATGGCTATGGAATAACACGACTTAGTGGCTCTGTATGGACAATGCTTGGATCTCCTTGTACAACTTGCAAATGCAAGGTATTTAGTAGTAAAAGGTAGCAGGGGGATGGTGGATGGAATTTGTATGTAGGAGTTAGACTCCTTCCCAAAGAGGTTTGCTGTTAGCTTTCTCTGACAGCAATGAAATACAACAGAAGAATGAGAATGTCGTAACAAAATTATGCAATTTGTGTAACGGTAATTATGTGATTATTATCCAGGGAGTCTACCAAAAATATTCAGTAGATTGCTGCAACTTTAAAATATTCTTTCTTAAAGCCCAGCAGGCATTCTTAATATGCATGCAGGATAGTGATGTTAATAACTAGTAAACATTTTAGACATTCATAAATACGTATCTTCAGAAATAACCTGCTGGTTAGCAAAGCAGTTAAAGTAATATCAATTGCAGGGAGCAATATACTTACGTTGCATTCATTTAGACTCCCTTATGCTTCTTGCTATATTTCCATACAGAAAATGGCAAAAATGGAAAATTAAGGAGAGAAACATCAATTTATTTTCTAAGGCAGGAAAATCATGAGAAACAAAAGTCTAATTTTGTGAAATGTCATGGCTTGATTTAGAAATATTTAGACTTAGAAAAAATGAAATTTTCTGGAGTACAATCTACATAGTATAATAAATAAAAATGAAATATTAGACCAAGGGCAGGGAGCCTTCAGAGCAACCAGGCCTGCCAGGAGGTCCAATTTGGCCTGTGAGGACATTTTACCCAAACAACACCCACCCGGCCATCACCTGACATCACTCATCTCTCCCTTCCCTTTAAGTGCCTGATCTTGGATACTTAAAAGGGAACCATGGAGAGACTTGGAAAAGGCTTTTGCAACTCTCCCCCCTTTCAAGTCCCTGATTTTAGACATTTAACAGGAAAGCATAAGGCTTTCACTTATAGGGACTGTTGGCAAGAGATGGGCTGCACCTCACGAGGACTGGGAAGAATCTCTTTGGCAGAAGTATGGCAAAACTCGTCAAGAGGGCTTTAAACTAAAGCCTCTGGGGGATGGAGATGATATCTTAAATACCAATCCAAAGACAGCGGGTTGTAAACGTGAGGATTTGAAGGGTACAGGAGACACTGGGAGAGAGAAAAGGATGCACGGCAAAGCTCACAGTATATTAACGGAGGAATCCAATCAGGACAAAAGAGACTTCTGGTGTCTATATAAGCACGGAGCTTGGGAAACAAGCAAGAGGAGCTTGAAGTCTTAGTGCATCAAGGCAAATATGACTTCATAGGGATAACAGAGACTTGGTGGGATGACTCCCATGATTGGAATATAGCCGTTCAAGGATATAAACTCTACAGAAAGAATAGAAGCAACAGAAAAGGAGGGGGAGTAGCGTTATACGTCAAAGACACCTCTATGGAAATCCAAGAGAGCGAACAAAGTGGTCCGGTAGAGACCATTTGGGTAAAAATAAATGGAGAAACAAATAAAACCAACATGGTAGTAGGTGTCTACTACAGACCCCCTGGCCAAGAAGAGGTGGTAGACGAGGCCTTTCTCAAACAAATCTCTGAAATCTCAAGGAGGCAAGAAGTAGTAGTGATGGGGGACTTCAACTACTCGGATATCTGCTGGGAGACAAACTCTGCAAAGCACAAAGCCTCCAACAAATTCCTGATGGGCCTTGCTGATAATTTCCTCTTTCAAAAAGTAGAAGAAGGAACAAGGGGATTGGCAATCCTGGACCTGATCTTAACTAACAGGGACGAATTGGTCACGGGAATTAAAGCAGTCGGTACCTTGGGGGAAAGTGACCACGTAATGCTGGAATTCGTGA
The DNA here is from genome assembly GCF_030035675.1 of Rhineura floridana. NCBI lineage: Eukaryota > Metazoa > Chordata > Lepidosauria > Squamata > Rhineuridae > Rhineura > Rhineura floridana. Next base: position 137,868,868 of record NC_084481.1, on the reverse strand, counting down.
TTCTGGGGAAAGCCAAAGAAGAATATAGTCAAATATGGACCTTGGATTTCAGGAAAGCCGATTTTAGCAAGCTCAGGGAAATGATGGGTAGGATCCCGTGGCAAGATAGACTAAAGAAAAAGGGAGCCCAAGAAGCATGGGAGTTCATGAAGAACGTATTACAACGTGGAGGAGGTAAAAATAAAAAAGAGCATGTATAAAGAATGGAAGGAAGGACGCATCACCAAGGAAGAATACCGACGAGCGGCTTGGGCTTGCAGGAATAGCGTAAGGAAAGCTAAAACCCAGAATGAGCTGAGGCTGGCGAAGGAAGCGAGGAACAACAAAAAGCGGTTTTTCAGATATGTTCGAAGCAAGAGAAAGACCAAGAAAATGGTGGGACTGCTGCTCAATGAGGATGGCAAAATGTTGACAGATAACAAGGAAAAGGCAGAACTGCTCAACGCCTATTTTGCCTCCGTTTTCTCCCAAAAAGGGAACAGTGTGCAACCTTGCATCGGTAGCAATCTCAGTAAGGGGTCGGGATTGCAGTTCAAGATTGATAAGGAGATAGTCAGGAAATACCTAGTTAACCTAAATGAGTTCAAATCTCCAGGGCCTGATGAACTGCATCCCAGAGTATTGAAGGAACTTGCTGATGTACTCTCAGAACCTCTTGCCATCATCTTTGAGAAATCCTGGAGAACGGGAGAGGTGCCGGAGGATTGGAGATGGGCAAACTTGGTCCCACTCTTTAAAAAGGGTAACAAAGAAGATCTGGGGAATTACAGGCCGGTCAGTCTGACTTCAATACTGGGAAAGATATTAGAACAGATAATAAAAGAGTCCATTGGCAAATATCTAGATGACAATGCTGTGATTAGTAGGAGCCAGCATGGGTTTGTCAAGAAAAAATCCTGTCAAACTAATCTCATCTCTTTTTTTGATTGGGTCACTAGCTTAGTAGATGGTGGAAATGCTGCAGATGTCATCTATCTAGATTTCAGCAAAGCGTTTGACAAAGTCCCCCATGACCTTTTGATTAGCAAACTGGTCAAATGCGGACTAGGTGGAAATACTATCAGGTGGATTCACAACTGGTTGGAAAACCGTACTCAGAGTGGTCGTCGGTGGCTCTGCTTCGAACTGGAAGAAGGTTTTGAGTGGAGTGCCACAGGGTTCTGTCCTGGGGCCGATAGTTTTCAACATTTTTATCAATGACTTAGATGATGGGGTGGAGGGAAACCTTATGAAGTTTGCGGATAATATGAAACTGGGAGGGATAGCTAACACAGTGGAAGACAGGAATAAAATCCAAAGGGACCTGGATAGACTAGAAAATTGGGCTGAAATTAATAAAATGAAATACAATAAAGACAAATGCAGGATTCTGCATTTAGGCCACAAAAACAAAATGCACAGGTACAGGATGGGAAATACCCGGCTTAGCAGTAGTGCGTGTGAGAAGGACGTGTAGTGGATCGCAAGTTGAACATGACCCAGCAGTGTGATGCTGCGGCAAAAAAAGCAAATGCGGTTTTGGGCTGCATAAACAGAGCTATAGTTTCCAGGTCGAGGGAAGTAATAGTCCCACTATATTCTGCATTAGTCAGGCCTCATCTGGAATACTGCGTTCAGTTCTGGGCGCCTCATTTTAAGAAAGATATAGACAAGTTAGAGCGGGTTCAGAAGAGGGCGACGAGGATGATAGCCGGTATGGAGATCAAGTCTTATGAGGAAAGGTTGAAGGAACTTGGCATGTTCAGTCTGGTGAAGAGAAGGCTAAGGGGTGACATGATTGCACTCTTTAAGTACTTGAAGGGCTGTCACATAGAGGAGGGTACAGATTTGTTCTCTGCTGCCCCAGAGGGTAGGACTAGGTCTAATGGTTTTAAGTTGCAGGAGCGTAGATTCAGATTGGACATTAGAAGGAACTTCTTGACAGTAAGGGCAGTTCGGCAATGGAACCGACTGCCTAGGGAGGTGGTGGGATCCCCTTTGCTGGATGTCTTCAAGCAGAGGCTGGACAGCTATCTGCAGGAGATGCTCTAGCTGTGGATTTCCTGCTGTGAGCAGGGGGTTGGACTCGATGGCCTACAAGGCCCCTTCCAACTCTAGGATTCTATGATTCTATGATTTTGACAGGTGGGTGGCCCACCCACCTCTCAATCATGCAATGTCAAAATAACATCATGTGTTTGACAGGCTGGCAGTCTCACCCACCTGTCAAATTTGCCCCATGAGGCAGATCCTAAAAAGAACCTGGCCCTTGGAACCAAAAAGATTCCCCACCCCTAGATTAGACACTAGAGATTATGGCCCCCAAGACACACATTTGGGATTGATTCAGAATTGATTCAGTTGAAGTTATAAGGTTTCAGAATCATTACCATAGTCATGTAGCCCAGGTGGCTGCCATTGCAATCTAGAATAACTCAGATATCATTAGTAGAGTTAGTCCAGGATTCTGCCACATTTATTCATATCCCAAAAGCTCAAGGTGGCATAGACAGTTCTCCTTCTCCCTGTTCCAAAAGATTAGAGAAATGAAAGGGAAATTTAAAACAAGAGTAGGGATGTTGAATAATCCACAGGGCAACACACTGAATGACCGAGATGAAATAAAAGGAAGATGGAAGCAATACACTGAAGAATTCTATAAAAGAGATGCCAGGATGACAGATTCATTCACGGAGGAACCATATGATGAAGAACCAGAAATTTTAATAGTGAAAAGTGATGTAGCAAAAGCAATTAGGAGCTACAACGCAAGGTCTGAGCAAGTGATATCAATCAGATTAAACTGGAAACCTATTAACATATCCATCATCCAAGTCTACGCTCCAACATCAAACGCAGAAGAAGAATTGGAGAGATTTTATGCAGAAGTACAGGAAGAAATTGATCACACACCAAAACAAGATATGATGATAATCATGGGGGACTGGAATGCAAAAGTAGGGAACAGAGAAGAACTAGGAATTGTGGAGAAATGGGGCTTAGGTGACAGAAATGAAGCAGGAGAAAGACTTATTGAATTCTGTGAAGCCAATGATTTGTTTCTTGCCAATACATTTTTTGAGCAACCAAAAAGACGACTGTACATGTGGACATCACCAGATGGTCAATATAGGAATCAAATTGATTATATAATTGGCAACAGAAGATGGAGAAGTTCCATACCTTCTGCAAAGACAAGACCAGGAGCAGACTGCGGTACAGATCATGAACTGATTATATCAAAAATCAGAGTAAAGCTAAAGAAGAACAACAAAGCACTCATAATGCCAAAATACAATTTAAATAACATCCCAGAAGAATATAAAGATCAAATAAGGAACAGGTCTGAGGCTTTCAACTTAGTTGACAGAGAACCAGAAGAACTATGGACTGAAGTCAGGGACATTATCAGGGAAGAATACAAAAAGACAATACCTATAGTTAAAAAGAGAGAAAGACCTCAATGAATGACTGAAGAAACTCTTAAAATGGTTAAAGAGAGAAGGAAGCAAAATCAAAAGGAGATAGAAACACGTTCAGAACCTTAAATGCAACTATACAACAACTAGTACGTAGGGACAAAGAGAACTATTACAATAGTTATTGTATAGAAATAGAAAAGGACAACAAAATGGGAAGAACAAGAGCCCTATTCCAAAAGATTAGAGAAATGAAAGGGAAATTTAAACCACGAGTAGGGATGTTGAATAATCAACAGGGGAACACACTGACTGACCGAGGTGAAATAAAAGGAAGATGGAAGCAATACACTGAAGAACTCTATAAAAGAGATGCCAGGATGACAGATTCATTCATGAAGGAACCATATGATGAAGAACCAGAAATTTTAGAATGTGAGGTCAAAGCTGCTCTTAAAATTCTTGGAAGAAACAAATCACCAGGAATAGACGGCATACCAATAGAGTTGCTACAAGCTACTGAGACTGAATCTGTCCAAATTTTGACTAAAATTTGTCAAGAAATATGGAAAATTAAACAACGTCTCACAGACTGGAAACGTTCCATATACATCCCAATTCCAAAGAAAGGGGATCCCAGGGAATGCAGTAATTATCGAACTATTGCCCTAATATCCCATGCAAGTAAAGTAATGCTCAAGATTCTACAACAAAGGATGGAGCGAGAAATGCCAGACGTCCAAGTTGGATTTAGAAAGGGAAGAGGTACTAGAGATCATATCGCAAACATACGTTGGATAATGGAACGGAGCAAGGAATTTCAGAAGGAAATCACCCTGTGCTTTATAGATTACAGCAAAGCCTTTGACTGTGTAGAACATGAAAAACTATGGAATGCTTTAAAAGAAATGGGAGTGCCAGAGCATCTGATTGTCCTGATGTGCAACCTATACTCTGCACAAGAGGCTACTGTAAGGACAGAATATGGAGAAACCGATTGGTTCCCCATTGGAAAGGGTGTGAGATAGGGTTGTATTTTATCACCCTATTTATTTAATCTGTATGCAGAACATATCATGCGGAAAGCAGGATTGGACCAAGATGAAGGAGCTGTGAAAATTGGAGGGAGAAACATCAATAATTTAAGATATGCAGATGATACCATACTACTAGCAGAAACGAGTAATGATTTGAAACGAATGCTGATGAAAGTTAAAGAGGAAAGCACAAAAGCAGGACTATAGCTGAACGTCAAAAAGACGAAAGTAATGACAACAGATGATTTATGCAACTTTACAGTTGACAATGAGGACATTGAACTTGTCAAGGATTATCAATACCTTGGCACAATCATTAACCAAAATGGAGACAATAGTCAAGAAATAATAAGAAGGCTAGGACTGGGGAGGGCAGCTGTGAGAGTACTAGAAAAGGTCCTCAAATGTAAAGATGTATCACTGAACATTAAAGTCAGGATCATTCAGACCATGATATTCGCCATCTCTTTGTATTTATGTGAAAGTTGGACAATGAAAAAAGTGGATAAGAGAAAAATCAACTCATTTGAAATGTGGTGTTGGAGAAGAGCTTTGCGGATACCATGGACTGCGAAAAAGAGAAATAATTGGGTGTTAGAACAAATTAAACCAGAACGGTCACTAGAAGCTAAAATGATGAAACTGAGGTTATCATACTTTGGACACATAATGAGAAGACATGCTTCCCTAGAAAAGACAATAATGCTGGGAAAAACAGAAGGGAGTAGCAAAAGAGGAAGGCCAAACAAGAGATGGATTGATTCCATAAAGGAAGCCACAGACCTGAACTTACAAGATCTGAACAGGGTGGTTCATGACAGATGCTCTTGGAGGTCACTGATTCATAGGGTCGCCATAAATTGTAGTCGACTTGGAGGCACATAACAACAACAGCAAAACCCTGTGAGGTAGGTTAGGCTCAGTGACAGTGACTGGCCCAAGGTCATCCAAGGAGCTTCATGGCTAAGTGAAGATTTGAACCCTGGTGTCCCAAGTATTAGTCCACAATTCTGTTCAGTACACTACTCTGGTATATACATTCCAGCAGTGCTTCACAAAAGATTCAGAACCGCTCCCCTACTCATCTGTTGGCACATAAGACCTGGCAAGGCTCCACCCACTTGAAGAGACCCTTCTCTTCTCCATAGGGTTGATGACAATGGCATGCAAGGGCTCCAGGCTGTGATGTCATAGTTTTGTGACACTGTCTTATAGTAAACTTTTAGGGTACTCCTTCCTTCTTAAGCAATTATATTCTGGGGTAAATAAGAATCTGACTGAGAATAAATGATAGCAAGTCTGATCAAATGACATCCTTCTGAAAAATCTTGGCATAACCTCATGTTTCCATCACTTCATCCACTTTAGCTCTCAGGAATACTTGGATGCACTTAGTGTAATTAGCATCAGTTATTGACGGGTATGCTTTTTGTTTAAAATGAGAAGAAAATGAACGTGAACCAAAATAGTAACTTTTTAGAGCTATTATGCAGCATTTGAGCAATGCACGATAATCAAATAATAATTTCTTGCTGTTTTTACGCCATCCTCATGGAGAAAGTTGCTTTCCTTTGATCATTTCTAGATCGCTAAAAGCACCAAATGTTTTATTGAAAACTGTGTCAGATACTGTAACAGGGTTTTTTCACCATTTTCTCATGTGCAATGCAGCAATGAGCTATGGCTAGACCATCTCAGCTTTAATTCATTGCATTTGCTTTCTTGCCCTTGGGGCTCTTTCCCTGAAGCATTGTGATGAACTGTGACAGGGGGATAGAGTTGCTTCCATTTTTGTATCTCTGAGGTTCAGATGTCACAGACTCAAATCATACGACAGCAGAGACAGGATTAGTATGATATTGAAATTGCTCTATTAGCCCTATGGATTAAGAGTTCCAAGCACCTGGTGAAAGCAGGCAGGAAGCTGCTTTGTGTATCAGACCTTTCAAGAGGCATCCTTCTTAACAAAATATTTTGTCCCAGCTAACCTGAAAAACTAATCAATTCAAACTCGACTGATGTTTCAAAAATGGTTTTGATTTACAAATTTGTGCAGTTAGAGTGCAGTCATGGAACCACTTATTTCAGTTCTTCTCTTCATTTAAGTCTTTAAGAATCTGTAACTTGTGAATTCCAGACATGCGAATGTAGAGCTTAATTATCTGAAGATCGATATGAAGCATTTTCTTCCATATCCAATGATTCCTGAAAAATGGTGTGATCATCTAGAATGTACTTCACTCCAAGAAGAGCCAAAATGAATACTAAGGATATGCTCACATTGTTCTCATTTTGGTGACCAGGCAGAGCATTTCCATATTTCTTAATTCCACCATCCAGATGTATAGCCACTGGTTTAAGTGGCTGACAGACACCTGCGTGGGTTCACAGTTCACACCATTGGATGTTACAATTAGTAGTGATTGTGGAGAGGTGTCTTAGGCTGCAAACCTAACCCCACTTACCTGGGAGTAAGCCTCGTTTAAGTCAATAGGACATCTCCAAGTAGGCATGTTTAGGATTGTGCTATTAGATTCTCAGGGCTGGGGGAGTTATCTGCTTTAATTAGAAACACTCCTGTATTCATATGTTAGAATGCCAAACGTTCAGTGTGGCAATTCAATGCCACAAGAATGTGCCCAAGAATATATTTAGGGAAACGAATCCAACTAAATGGAAGAAACTAAGTTTCACTAAAATAGAAGGCACAAGTCTTTTGGCAATTGACCATGTGGCCTGAAAAAAAATACATTCCTACCTTCCATCAGACAACAGCTATGAGTTGCACATGTAAGTAAAAAATGCCTGTTAGGAAATGTTTCCTATGTTTCAAAGAGAAAAAAATAATGTTGGTTCCTAGCATTTTCTTGGCAGGAATATTCTCTCTAATATCTCAGATAAAGAAAGGAAGAGAGCTGGAAGAGGAAGTATAGCTGAATACTCTGTACAGCTGCTCTTACTTAATCTCCCAAGTTAAAGAAAGCTCTGTTGTGATCTGACCAACAGGATACGAATTGGCATTTTTGGGGTATCAAAATAAAGCATCCAGTCTCCTTAGAACAGATAACTTCACATTACCCAGTGCCAATATATGAAATAACATACATTTCCCCACCATGCAAATAGCCTCCACTTTAAGAGGAGCCTCTATGTGAACTTCTTATGCAGAGGTTCATTTCATGTGATCTTTTCTCCCCTTTTTTGGAAGGGGAGAAACCACGTGAATGGAACATTTGTGGTTGTTTGCACAGGGAGAGGGGGAATTGGTTCACATAATTGATTAATTAATTATTTAATTAAAAGCATATAGAAATGTAAAAGCTTAATGTTTCCAAACTCTGTAAGTGGGGTACAGTCCAAAAACAAATATATCATTAAAACAAGGGGGAAAAAACGTAATCTAAAACCAAGAAAACAGGAATATAAAAAATGCATAAAAGCGTGTAAAAGTGAATAAAACTGTAAACCGCCCAGAGAGCTTCGGCTATGGCGTGGTATATAAATGTAATAAATAAATAAATAAAACTGAAATCAAGCAGGGACCAATCTTGTGGCCCAGGGAACGGCTGGGCAAAAAAGGTAAGTCTGCACAAGACATCCGAAGAAAGTGGTGATTGCTATTTCACATATAGCAGAGGGAAGGGTATTCCACAGTAATGAGGCAACAGCAGAACATGCCAGTTTTCAGGTCATTAAACTATGATATTCTGTAGGGTGTGGTGCTACGAGCAGAATTTCCCCAGATATTCTAAGTTATCTTACAGCAGTATACAGGGGCAGGCTGTGTTTAAGGTAACCTGGTCCCGAGTTGTTCAGGGCTTTATATGTTAACAGTAAGACCTTGAACATTGCCCAATAGCTATTGCCAGCCAGTGCAGTTCCCTCAGCACAGTTGTAATATGTGTATGCCCAGGTGCTCCATTCAACAACCTGGCTGTGGTTTCTGGACAAATCTTAAAGAGAGAGCATGAGTGGCTACATTATCCCTGTCTTGGGCTCCCTTGGGAGGAAGGATGGGATACAAATTCAATAAAATAATAAGGCTTTTTTTGTGTGACAGTACTCACTGGCACCTCTTTTTTGCTCCCTGTGGCAACCATTTTGCACTGGCACCCCTGACAATTCTATCAAGATATGAGAACCAACACCTCAGGTTTTTTTTACCAAAACACTAACAACAACATAGTTGGAGTACCAACATAAGCTGACAATAGGCACTCCTCACCACAGAGGTCACCTGAGCCTCCTGTAAAAGGGATGGATCTAGGGGCACCCCCAAACTATACAGTACACTTATTCCTTCAGAGGGAGTGCGTCTCCATCCAGGACTGGTGAACACCCCAACCCCAATGTCATCTGTATCCTGGAGGAAGGACTCTGCCACCTCTTCACCAAATTGTTGCAGTCCTGATCCCTGGTAAATGCACACAGCATGACTATGACAATAACAAAAGGTTTGTCTGGACTGTTATTTTGGGGATAGAATTGCAAAACGCTCATTTTATCTGTCTATTTCCTTGAATCCATGTCATAATAGCCATATTCACTGCTTGTGCTAATAACATTAATGCAGCTCTTTTTTTTGTCTTTCTGTTCACAGAATGGAAATGTCTGCTGCTCTGTGGATTTAGAATGTCTTCACAATAACTGAAGTATAAAGCTGGGACTATTCTTTTTGTGAGGAAAACTGATGCAATTTCCCACTTTCAAAATGATTGCAGTTGTAAGAGATGGGAGTTTTATACAATAGACAATTACCAAAGTCTCCGCCTGAGGAAGATATTTGGGAGTTGCCTTTGGGACCTACCACTACACGCTCATCCTTGCTAGGCTTCTCTCGGGTGACTTTACAGTACAATACATATAAATCAATGGTTGTTAAAAGTTCTTAGTGTTGTAAATTACACCCTTTTTCTGTCAAATCATTTGCAAATGCATTGGAATTATTTCATTGGCAAAATACAGCGATGTATTTATTTGTTTAATTTGTGTACAAACAACACAATGGAAACTCCTGTTTTATTTTAGGTTAGATCCAGGTCCTACAAAATAAGGCTGCCTGTTGTGGTTTTGTCCCATACTATTGCCTATTTAGTTCTGAGGTCCCTGTCAAATGTATTTATGAAAATATGTATGTATGTACAGTCAAATTGCATAGTACTTATATTTCATAGATGTCAAACACTGTAAAACATTCCAAGGTACATTTGACTTGTACAGGCTGGAAGTAATCAAACGTCACCCTATCTTTATGAAAAAAAACAAATAAATAAAAAGAATAATGTCACAAGTTTAATGAAGTGGCAGAAAGCACTTCCTTTTGCAGACAAATGAGCTAACAGCAAAATTCCCGTGTGGAGGGAGAGAGAAAGAAGGACACTGTTTTAATCAGTACCGCTCCAGAAAGTACCCAGAAAACCATGGCATTTATCAACATTACGCTTAGCAGAATGTTGTAGTTTGCAAGTCAAACAACAAATATTGGGTGTGGGTGTAATTCAGTCAGGGTTGTGTAGCATTCAATAAAGCAGTCAAAGGGCTTTACATGTCTTGCTTTTAAGTGAATGGGTGAGATTTTGATATCTGTTACACTGGTATACATGAGTTTATAATCTGTTCCCCATGTAGTTGCTTTAGCATAATAAAGTCTGCCATCCTCCATTATGTATGTCACAATGAACAAGTTCATCTCTATTTGTACTGTTAGAGCTTACAAGGAACAGTGTAAATGTCACTGCATTTAATTATAATTTCAGCATATATCGCACTAGGCAGTGTGTTGGCCTTGGAAGAAGGGTGGAACCATATTCCAGTTTTCATTAAATGTAATATATTCACTAAACAACCTTGTCCCAATTTTCCCCATCTTCTGACATTCAAAAAGATCTAATTTATTGTTAGCCATCTGTAAAATGCTGTTTAAAATCCCAAACTTAAGCAGAATAGTAATTAAAACTTTGAAATGTGCACAAAGGTTAAGTTTGAACGATAGATGTCTGCTTTGATTTTGCAAGGCTAAGATATTGATTGTACTACAGCAAAATCTGTTTCAGCCTAAAACTTCAATATATTCAGTCCTGTCCAACTGGCTTCCATGCATAGATCACCTCCCATAACACAACATACACAGCAGACTACTGTGTGGGAATTAGGAAGGTAAAATTCCCCACATTTAGATAGGACAGTTGGATGCAGCCTAGACCTTGATCTTCAGATCCATAAGTGCAACAGCAGGCTATGTTTGTTTATTGATTGATTGATCTCCCCCCCCAAAAAAAACCACATTGCTTTTTGCTATGCCTGTTAAGCAGGCAAAAAGGGACTACAAACACTACTGCATTCCTTCTTCTTTATTGATATATGGTAACAGACCCATTCAAATAAGATAATCAATAAAACGCCAAAACAGTTAAAATACAGAAATATAAAAGTATAACATAAAAGAAATAACAGTTCAGAAAAAAGAATCCTTTTGTGACTCCTTTGGGCAGAAAAGAGGACCTTGGCCACTGTCTCTGTTGCAGACTTGTTAGAATCAGCCAGGAAATATTTCAGAAACCAGTCCACAGACCTACCAGGAAAGTTCCTCCTAATAGGCCCAAGTAGTCTATTAAAATCCTCCCTATAAAAGTTACATACAAAAAAACCATGATCCAAAGATTCAACTTCATCTCCACAGGGACACAGCTGATCCACATAATGGGCCCTTGGTACCGCCCTTCCAAGAGAGCAGAAGAGAGACAGTTAAACTTGGCTCTAGAAAATACATGGCGATACTTAGGAAAAGTCAGATTCTCCAAATAATTAGCGTATTTGGGAAACTGAAAACTCAGACCAAGATGAATAGGGGAGCATATTTTTCATGCATTCGATTCAGAAAATTGAAAATCAATATCCTTAATTCTTTGATCTAAAATGAATTTAGCACACTACTGCACTCATGGATCTTAGAATCAAGGTCACTGTGTTTTTAAGTGATTGTTCTTATTCTGCTTTGATGAGCGATATACTCTTTTCACTGTTTTGGTTTAACTGAGGTTATGATTGATCAGAATCATATTCTGTAGACAAGCTTAGTAAATACACATTGCATTTGTGGAACTGCTATTGTTTTAATCATGAAAATGACTTCTAAAAACTATGGTGGAGTATCTACAAATGCTGTACACCGAGCATTCTACTAATAGCATATTACAGAATAGTATGGAAGGTCTGCAGTCATGTGATACAGAATTTTTTTCTGAATGTGACATAGAACATTAACACAGTATATATCTAGATTCAAACTTAAGAATAAGCCCTTCAATCCAGTATTCTGATTTACGTGAAGAGGTGTTAGTGGGTAGGTGGTGCAGAAGCTGCTTTGTTTTCTCTAATTTCAGAGAATTCCTTTTGTGCACAAAGGATTCCTCAACTCTGAAGATAACAAAGAAGATCCTATTTATATAGGACTCTATGCCAGCAGTCTGTCTTTTTCTATTTCTAAATTGCCCCCTATTTAGCATCCGCTATGTGTTGATTTGCATTGTTTTAACGATGGTATAAAGTTGTGTTTTATAGGTTCCTCAAAAGACATTTGTAAATCACATCATTAGTCCATTTTTGTAAATCATGTTGTAAACCCAATGGTGATTCAACTGAAGAAAGTGATGCAGTGGTTTGGGATGTAAAGGGGAGTGATTTAAAACTTGTGGCATCTAAATAAACTCCTGTGTATAGATCTCCTTATCTCAGCCTTTTTTTTATTTTTATTTTTGCTGTACACACAGAATTTCAAACATGTTCAGAATTTAAGGAGAGACCTGCTGGATTCATCAAAAGGCCCATCTAGCCCAACCTCCATTCCCATGGTGGCTAGATGACTATGGGAAACCCACAGGCAGGACATAAGCACAGCAGCACTTCTCCCCACCTATGCTCCACTGCAACTTACATTCAGAGGCATACTTCTTACGAATGGAAGGATCTGTCAGATTTATTTTTCTTATATGTTTCTTATTTTTCCAATCTTAAATTGTCCACATTTTGGCAGCAATTTGCATTTTTTTAAAAAATCCTCATGAAAATTCTTCAGCATTTTAGTGCAAATTTCTCCTAATAAATACATTTTTGCATGCAGCTTGGATAATGTACATTTTTGCAAGCAATTGGTCCTAGCATAATGCATTTTTGTGTATCTTTTTCACTAAGGTAGGTATTTTAAGCACACTTTCCCCTAATGAAGTGGTTCCCAACCTTTATGAGTACGGGACCCCCTTTTTAAACATGCTAATTGTTGTAATTTTAGTATCTGTTAATTGAAAAAAAATACATAATGAAGTGTTAAGTAATGTCATACCCATACCCAGGGACTCCCAGCCCCACATGCGTGCAGGTGCACATGCTTGCACACACACTCGCTCACCCACCCACCAGAACAGGTCCCTCCCCAAATGAATCTGCTCAGATAATTACTTCTGAAACCCACATTCTGAAGAAGAGTGAAACCAGGTCACATTCACACCATACATTTATTCTACAATTCCATTTTAAATACTCATGGCTTCCCCCCAAAAAGCCTGGGAAGTATAGTTTATCAAGGGTGCTGAGAGTTGTTAGGAGGCTCCTGTTCTCAGAGAGCTACAATTCCCTGAGTGGTTTAATGTTCCAACCCTTTTCTCCCAGGAAACTCTGGGAATTGTAGATCTGTGAGGGGAACAAGGGCCTTGTAACAACTCTCAGCACCCTCAAGAAACTACACTTCCCAGCATACTTTGGGGGAAGCCATGACTGTTTCAAGTGGAATAATAGTGCAATAAATACAGTATGAATGCAGCCCAAGAGTGTCCAGGTGACCAAATGATTAAGTGTTGACAGGCTGTTAAATCCATGGTATAACTGAGTTAATGAGAAGGCTGGAGCTGTTTTGTAGCTGTCTGAAATTGCCACTACACTACTGTGGGGCAGGGAATTTAAGAACAATTGGGTGTCATATATAAAAAATGCTTTGGAAGTATTTTAATTTAATAATTTAACAGGTTTTTTAAGTTTAAAAATGTAAGTTTATAATACAAACTAATTAAAAGAGCAAGCAACTTAAAAACAAAATATACAACACCGTCCAATGACCTTACACAAAAGAAAGACAGGTTCTCACAGCATTTGGATAAAAGTTACCTTGGGAACGACCGGCCGGCTCCGGAACTCGCCTTTCCCTTCCCCGTGGCGGGCAAGACAGTCACCCCTGGTGGTGGTGGTGCAGCAGCCTCTAGCCTAGCCTACCTGGTAACCGGCTGCAACGCCGCTTGAGGCCCTGCCCCGCAGGAGATCCAGCCCAGCGCCCTTCCCTGCTTTTCCCTCATGCCTTCCACGTGCTAGCGTGGGCAGGGCAGGTCTCTGCCTGCCCTGCTTCCCGGTGCCTAGGGGTTACTGTGGGTGTCACCCCTCTGATGATGTCACACCTAGTGTGGTCCGCACCCCCCACACCCCCTAGTGATGCCGCTGGTAGGCAGGCAGGCAGGATCTTTCCCCCCACCTCCATACTTGCGGTGGCGGCAGCAGCGGCATTTCCTCTGCAGTCTGCTCTCTTGCCCGCTGCCCCCGTTTTACTGGTTCATGACCCCCTTGGGGGCCACAGCCCCCAGGTTGGGAATCACTGCCCTAATGTATTTCAAACTGTTGTAACTCACCCTGGGACCTCAGGGTGATAGGCAGGAAATATAATAGTAATTATATGCATTTTTGTAAAACACTGCTTTGTGAAGAACTGCATTGCAAAATTCCAATAGGGCTGTGTTTCAGTTCTCATCTTGTTTCAGAAAGGGTGAATTTGATCATTTCAAATTTAAATGTTAACTAATTGAAATTCTCCCCATCCCTATTCCTCAGATGTTGAAGGCAGCCCACAGCCACCACGGCTAGTAGCCATTTATAACCTTACCTCAATTAATCTGTCCAACCCCTTTTTAAGGCCATCACTACATCTTGTTGGAAAAAATTTCATAGTTTAACTATACACCATGTAAAGACCTTCCTATTTGTCCTAAATTTTCTAATATTCATGTTCTTTGGATAACCCAGCTAGTACTACACGAGAGGGAGAAAAACCTCTGTAACAACTACCTCTACACTCTGCATAATTTTAGACATCACTCTTAATGTCCCTCCCTTACTTGCTTTTTCTGTAAACTAAAAGGCCTCAAATGCTGTACTCTTTCCTCGTAGGAGAGTTGGCCCACCATCATTTTGGTTGCCCCTTTTTAAATGTTTTCCATTTAAAGCTTTAATGCATGATTAGAAGTATAGGTGTAATTTATATTTCCAGCTTTGGCTGTTTTCCTTTCCTTTGCATACAGAAACCGAAACCACAAGACTCTGTTTTTGAAGCAAGATGACAATCCTTGAGCTTAGACCTCTCACAGGAATAAGGAGGGATTCAGCCACATTCACACAGATAATAAATTTTTATAAATCCCAGAGCCCATAAATTACTCAGTTAATGATAATGACTTCCCCATTGCCTAATAGCCATGAGTGCAAGCTTGTTGTTTCCCAGTAAGTTCATCAATCTGTCTTTCAGTTCTGAAAAGATGGAAAGCTTTTCCCCAAGCATCCTTCAGATATTATTTACTGTCCTAACATGAAGTCAGTTTGTTTATACTTGAACATTTTCCTGATTGCTTGTTACTGAGTGCTTATTAGTTTTTTCTGACTTTTGGGTTTTAAGTGGTTAAACCCTTTTAGCTGATTTACTGAAGGCCTAATAGCTAACCAATAGCTAAGGACAAATCCTCACTTGGCCACAATGCTTCTAGATGAACATGGGCCACTCACTGTCTCTCGAACTATCCTATCCTACAGAGCTATTGGGAGGATAAAAGGGTGTGTGTGTGTGAACCATGTACAGCACCCTGGGAGGAAGGGTGGGGTAAAAATGTAATTAATATTGAAGGACAATACTTCCACCATGGTCTTACAGGCATCCTGTGGTAGATTCCACTTAAATTCACATCACTGTATTTTGTACCACACGAAGCTTCTAAAAACCTTTTCAAAGGCAGTCTCATATAGAATGAGTTGTAGCAGTCCAAGATCTAAAAGGGTGTACTGGTGTACAATTTCATTATGATTTGTCACGAAAAGAACAGAAGGCCCCTGCTGAATCAGAACAAAGGCCTATCTAGTCCAGGATCCTGTTTCCCACAGTGGCCAACCAGACGCCACAAGCAGGGCCTGAATGAAAAAGCACTTTCCCCCCTTGTGATTCCCAGCAACTAGCATTTGGAGGCATACTGTCTCTAATCCTGAAGGTAGCATATAGCCATCATGTCTAGACTTATTGTCTATGAAAGCCATCTGAGTTGGTGGCCTTCAGCACATCGTGTATTTTAACTATGTGCTGTGTGAAGTACTTCTTTTGTCCTGAATCTCCCACCATTCAGCTTCATTGGATGATTCTGGGTTCTAATACTATAAGAAAAATGTCTCTGTCCATATTCTCTACAGAATGAACCTTTTTTGCCTCTATCAAATCCTTGTTTAATAATTTGAATAGCTGCAAATATTGTAACGTTTTCTCATGGAATTGTTCCATTCCCCTCATGATCTTGGTTGCTCTTTCAGGTACCTTTTTCTGTTCTGCAATACAGTATTTGAAGTGCAGCAAGTGAACTGTACCTAGTATTCAAGTGTGGTTGCACCATAGATTTGTATAAAGGCATTCTGATCTCAATTTTATTTTGGATCCTTTTCCTAATATCTAACATGGAATTCGCCTTTTTCACTGCACACTGGGTCACTGAGCTATCCACTACAACCTGAAGATCCCTTTCCTGGTCAGTCACTGCAAGCTGCATTGTACCTACAAACATTGATTCCAATTCATCAGTAGTTGAACATGGCAACTGATAATTCTGGCTAGGGAACTGAATCTTAATGCATATCAAAAGTCACCAGTGGGTCTAGGTTTGTACTGCAGTATGAATACACATCTGCTTCTGCCTTGACTATGCTTGAAAAAACTACCTCTGTACACAGCTCTCCTGCTAGATCAGGATACTTACATTTGAGCCAGGATCCAGGGTGTGGTCAATGCATTGTTGCGGGAAGGAGTGGTTCCAGCCACCCTGAAAGAGGTGGTGATCCAACTGCTCCTGAAAAAGCTCACGCTGGACCCATTGGTTTGTGACAACTACCAGCCAATTGCAAATATCCCCTTCTTAGGGAAGGTGATTGAGAGGGTTGTGGCACAGTAATTGCAAATACTCTTGGATGAAACAGATTATCTTGATCAATTCCAATCTGGGTTCAGGCCTGGTTATAGGACTGAATTGGCCTTGGTTGCCCTGATGGATGTCCTTTATCAGGAGAAGGACAGGGGGAGTATGACCCTGTTACTCTAAATTGATCTCTCGGTGGCTTTTGATACAATTGACCATGGTTTCCTTCTGAACTAACTTGGTGAGATGGGTATTGGAGGCGCTGTTTTACAGCAGTTCTGATCCTACCTCCAGGATCGTTTTCAGACAATAGCATTGGGTGATTGTCTTTCGTCCCCCTGGCAGTTTTATTGTAGGGTGCCACAGGGTACCATCTTGTCCCCCATGCTGTTTAACATCTGAAGCCCTTGGGAGTGGTCATCAGGAGATTTGGGGTGAGGTGTCAGTAGTACGCTGATGATACCCAGCTCTATTTATCCATAACATCTGAATTGGGAGAGGCTGTGCAAGCCCTTGACCGCTGCCTGGACTCAGTGGTGGGCTGGATCAGGGCCAATAAACTGAGTCTGAATCCTAGCAAGACGGAGGCACAGTGGGTTGGTGGTTCCCGAGTTCGGGTAATTTGTCAGTTGCCTGCTTTAGATGGGGTTGTACTCCCTCTGACAGAGCAGGTCTGTAGTCTGGGGGTGCTCCTGGATCCATCTTTATCGTTAGAGGCCCAGGTGACCTCAGTGGCTAGGAGTGCCTTTTACCAGCTTCGGCCGGTAAAACAGCTGTGTTTCCGGACCAGGAAAATGTGACCACTGTTGTCCATGCACTGGTAACCTCCAGGTTGTATTACTATAATGCACTCTATGTGGGGCTGCTCTTGAGGTTTGTCCGGAAGCTGCAGCTGGTGCAAAATGTGGCAGCGTGACTGCTCAGTGGGGCAGGCTATTGCCAACATGTCACCCCACTGATGAAAGAATTGCACTGGCTGCCCCTTAGCTACCAGGCTAAGTTTGAGATTCTTGTTTTGGTGTACAAAGCCCTATACAGCTTGGGACCAGGATACCTGAAAGATCGTCTTACCCCTTATATACCCAGTTGATCACGACACTCTGCAGGCGAAGGCCTCCTGCAGATTCTATCTTATCAGGAAGTCCATTCTGCACAACATAGGAAGTGGACCTTTACTGTAGCGACACCTACCCTTTGGAATTCCCTCCCCTTAAATATTAGATGGGTGCCATCTCTGTTATCTTTTCAGCACCTATTGAAGACCTTCCTCTTTCAACAATCCTTTTAAATAGAGACCTTATCCCAGTCTGTGTCTGTTTTGGAATTGCTCTTTAAGATGCTTTTTAGGCTTTTTAAAAAAAAGATATTGTCTTAATATGTTTGTAAAGATGTTTTGTTTTAATATATTTTATTGTCTGTTTTTATGTTTTATAATGTTTTTGTTTGCCACCCTGGGCTCCTACTGGGTGGGAGGGTGGGATATGATGATGATAACAACAACAACAACAACAACAACAATTTGATAGTAACTGAAAGACTAGCATAGTAGGATAGTTTTCCTTTAGTATCTGATAAGGTTCCACTGTAGCTACATCAACACATGCTAGTCTCTGCTCTTTCACAACCAAATATATTTTGATTATGAATATCTAAGGACTCCAGCTTAGATGTCAATCCAACTCAATCAAGACAAGACTGAGGCACTGTTAGTGGATGTTCCCTAGACCGGATTGAGGGGATGTGGCCTGCTCTTGTGTTATGAGGTGCAAGGCCCTGAAGCCTGCCAACTAGAATTCCTACCCCACACCCCTTGTTGTGTGACTCGTGCAATCCTGAGGTACTGTGAAAAGGGACAGCTCAAGGCCATGTTGTGTGCAACAAAAACAACCAAGAGCAGTTGGAATACATGTTATCTCCTCCTTGGCAGATTTCCCTCACGCCTAGCAGAATAATCCCATTGTTCAAGTACACATTAGAAAGTAGCCTCAGTTTCTGAGTGTCATCTAGAAACACACACACACGCATAAAATCACCTCATACTCAGAACCCTCCTTTGCAGGGGAGTGAGAGAGAAAAACTCTTTTAGAAAGAGGCTTGAATCTAAGAAGGGGGGTAATGGTGATCTGAGCTCCAACACGTGTAACAACGCTCTCCACACAGGACTGCAGGGAGAAGAACCAGGAAGGGATCTTGTGTCTCGGCACCCGCTTTGAGACAAACAGAATCTTTCCTGTTTTGGGGCCAGAGCTCTTCCACATAGCTTCAGCTGTATTCCACTGCCCACTCCTGGGCCTAGGATAAGTAATCTCTCCTACCTCTCACTCCTTGTAGTAATAGGGTCCTTTAATCTCTTTTCCCCCTTTAGGATGCACACTTTAACATGGTGAGGGGGTTTGAGAGTGTGGAAGAAGCTGAGAGCAATGCCGTCAGGAGTCTAGACCAAGCGGCTACACTCCTAGCAGGGGCGCCCAAGGCAGAATGGTCAAAACTGAAACACTAGACTAAGGTGCATCCAAACTCAGAGGAAGGCAATGGGAAACCACCTCTGAATACCTCTTACCACGAAAACCCCGTGAACATAGTATCCAAAATGCAACACGAGATAGTGCTGGAAGATGAGACCCCCAGGTCTAAAGGCACTCACCGAGCTACTGGGGAAGAACAAAAGACAAGTACGAATAGCGCTGTGACTAATGATGCAGCTGGGTCAAAGCCGAAAGGAAGCCCAGAGGCTGATGCACACAGATGCAAAAGGAGAGTCCGGAGTTGTACGACGCACACAATAGGAGCATGGAATGTGAGAAGCATGAACCAGGGAAAGTTAGAAATTGTCACGCAAGAAATGGAACGCATCAACATTACAATACTTGGTGTGAGTGAATTAAAATGGACGGGAATGGGACATTTTCAATCAGGCAACTTCAAAATATTTTATGCAGGAAGTGAGAAATCAAGAAGAAACAGGGTTGCTTTAATAGTGAGAAGTGATGTAGCAAAAGCAATTAGGAGCTACAACGCAAGGTCTGAGTGAGTGATATCAATCAGATTAAATGGGAAACCTATTAACATAACCATCATCCAAGTCTACGCTCCAACATCAAATGCAGAAGAAGAAGAATTTGAGAGATTCTACGCAGAAGTACAGGAGGAAATTGATCACACACCAAAACAAGATATGATGATAATCATGGGGGACTGGAATGCAAAAGGAGGGAACAGAGAAGAACTAGGAATTGTGGGGAAATGGGGCTTAGGAGACAGAAATTCAGCAGGAGAAATACTTATTGAATTCTGTGAAGCCATTGATTTGTTTCTTGCCAACACATTTTTTGAGCAACCAAAAAGACGACTGTACACGTGGACATCACCAGATGGTCAATATAGGAATCAAATTGATTATATAATTGGAAACAGAAGATGGAGAAGTTCCATACTTTCTGCAAAAACAAGACCAGGAGCAGACTGGGGTACAGATCATGAACTGATCGAATCGAAAATCAGAGTAAAGCTAAAGAAGAACAACAAAGCACTCAAAATGCCAAAATACAATTTAAATAAAATCCCAGAAGAATATAAAGATCAAATAAGGAACAGGTCTGAGGCTTTCAACTTAGTTGACAGAGAACCAGAAGAACTATGGACTGAAGTCAGGGACATTATCAGGGAAGAATGCAAAAAGACAATACCTCTAGTTAAAAAGAGAGAAAGACCTCAATGGATGACTGAAGAAACTCTCCAAATGGTTAAAGAGAGAAGGAAAGCAAAAGCAAAAGGCTATAGAAACACGTTCAGAACCCTAAATGCAACTATACAATGACTAGTATGTAGGGACAAAGAAAACTATTACAATAGTTATTGTATAGAAATAGAAAAGGACAACAAAATGGGAAGAACAAGAGCCCTATTCCAAAAGATTAGAGAAATGAAAGGGAAATTTAAACCACGGGTAGGGATGTTGAATAATCAACAGAGGAACACACTGACTGACTGAGATGAAATAAAAGGAAGATGGAAGCAATACACTGAAGAACTCTATAAAAGAGATGCCAGGATGACAGATTCATTCACGGAGGAACCGTATGATGAAGAACCAGAAATTTTAGAATGTGAGGTCAAAGCTGCTCTTAAAATTCTTGGAAGAAACAAATCACCAGGAATAGATGGCATACCAATAGAGTTGCTACAAGCTACTGAGACTGAATCTGTCCAAATTTTGACAAAAATTTGTCAAGAAATATGGAAAACTAAACAATGGCCTACAGACCGGAAGCGTTGAATATATATCCCACTTCCAAAGAAAGGGGATCCCAGAGAATGCAGTAATTATCGAACTATTGCCTTAATAACCCATGCAAGTAAAGTAATGCTCAAGATTCTACAACAAAGGCTCTTACCATATATGGAGCAAGAAATGCCAGACATCCAAGCTGAAAAGGAAGAGGCACCAGAGATCATATCGCAAACATACGTTGGATAATGGAACGGAGCAAGGAATTTCAGAAGAAAATCACCCTGTGCTTTATAGACTAAAGCAAAGCCTTTGACTGTGTAGATCATGAAAAACTATGGAATGCTTTAAAAGAAATGGGGGTGCCACAGTATCTGATTGCCCTGATGCGCAACCTATACTCTGCACAAGAGGCTACTGTACAGGCAGAATATGGAGAAACTGATTGGTTCCCCATTGCAAAGGGTGTGAGACAGGGGTGTATTTTATCACCTTATTTATTTAATCTGTACGCAAAACATAGCATACAGAAAGTGGGATTGGACCAAGATGAAGGAGGTGTGAAAATTGGAGGGAGAAACATCAATATTTAAGATATGCTGACGATACCATACTCTTAGCAGAAACGAGTAATGATTTGAAACGAATGCTGATGAAAGTTAAAGAGGAAAGCACAAAAGCAGAACTACAGCTGAACATCAAGAAGACTAAAGTAATGGACTTCCGGGAAGGGTGACTTAGCCTGTGCCTGCTTTTGAGACGGGCTCCTGCCTCAAAAGAAGCTTATTCAGATATATCAGTCAGTTTTTTTTTTTTTTGACTGATTAAACTTCTCCCGGGTAGGGAGAAACGAAGAGATTAACCTCAAAGCCTATTTTTGTTGGGACGACCAGATCTCATTAATTTATGGGACGAGGTCCAGCCGACGAAGGTGGGACGGATTTTCAACAACAAGCTCTATCTGATAAAGCGAACGTTCATCTTATCTTCTAAGAGAGAACGCACTAACAGGCAAGCACCCTTCTTTCTATATTTTTCTTTTACTTGACTTAAATTGTTGCTGTTTAAAAGAGATTTGCCAGATTGATCGGTTTTTGACATCTCACTGGGGAGCCATAACTTCTCTCTGCTACTCACTAATTAATAGCTTATCTCTGTTTTTGTTGCAAAAAGCTGTCCTGGATTTGCATTCTAAAGATATACACAGAAGAGGGATTTCTATTCCAGATTTTTATTTTGAAGAATATTATATTGTCTGAGACTACTCTCTTTTTGGTCTATTTTATTTTGACGAATCTGTTTCCTGACGACCGCCATTAATTGTTTCGATCCTGGGAACTGCATTTTGTTTACTTAAGCATGGAGAGATAAGGCTGTCTGCTCTGTTTATACTGTGATGTCACCAAGTTTGGAGTATTAACCCAATTGTTGCTGAAATAAGAAGTGGTTTTCCTATATTTTTCTTTTAAAATGGCAATTAAGAAAGTGGCTGAGAATCTGGAAATAACTATGTTTCAGAAAATAATGGATGAGATTGAGATAACGAAACAAAACCTGCGACAGGGTTGTAAGGAGCTGAAAATTGAATTGAGTAAAATGAAGCAGGAGATTAAAGATATAGGGGTCCCTGTGAGAGAGGTGACCCTGGAAGGGGTCCCTGTGAGAGAGGAGACCCCGGAGATTGGAACAAACGTGGAACAGGAAAAAGATTTGGAGTCTATGGACTTTAGAAACAAAATCTATTGTTTGGAGACACAGGAGATTAAAGGGGTCCCTGTGAGAGAGGAGACCCTGGAGACTGGAACAGGGGTCCCTGTGAGAGAGGAGATCCCGGAGATTGGAACAAACGTGGAACAGGAACAAGATTTGGAGTCTATGGACTTTAGAAATAAAATCAATTGTTTGGAACTCAATGTTATCTCTGAAGAAATTAATGAAGATTCTAGAGATAAAGTTATCAATGGCATGGATAATCTTCTGGACTGGAATGATGTGATGGAGCCCAATATAGAGAAAATCTATGGAATTAACTGCAGCCATGTGACAATGGAAAAACTTTCAAGAGATGACCCAGTGTATTTTGAAAAAAAGAACAGAGATATGATTTTACAGCAGTATTTCAGCAACCTATTCAGAATGGATGGCAAGAAAATATTTGGGATAGAGGTAATTCCCATCAGACTCTTACTATATGACTATGGCTTTGACAGCAAGATTATTATGGAATACTGATAATGGAAGATTGGATACTGAAATTACTGGACTTAACAAGACTACTGAAGATGGAAGATGGAAAATGGAACTAATAGGGATAATAGAACAATGGCTACTGAAATTACTGAACCTAACAGATTCTGATGTGATGGATTAATTGAAATGTTTATTTTGACTATGGTTATGACAATAAGATTATCATAATTAGTAATGAGATGGATTAATCGATATGCTTATCTGGAAAAAAAAATTGATAGATATATTTCTTAAAGAATTGAAACCTCTCTTTGACTTTTTGTGGAAAGAATAAAGTAATGTTTATGAGATTTGATGATTAAGTAAGATAACTACTGGAGGAAAGTGATTTTATAATATGACTTAAGAGACAGGATTGTTATATATTATAGACTTATAACTGATTTGATCTTTGACAAATGGGAAGTCAATATTTTACTCTTTATTTTTTATTTTTGTTTTTTTTTTTCTTTTTTTCTTTTTGTTTAACTATTTTTGATTTTGTTTTTTGTCTTTGAATGTTTTATGATTTCGTCTTGTATGTTTTATGAAAATCTGAATAAAAATTATTGAAAAAAAAAAAAGAAGACTAAAGTAATGACAACGGAAGATTTATGTAACTTTACAGTTGACAATGAGGACATTGAACTTGTCAAGGAATACCTTGGCACAGCCATTAACCAAAATGGAGATAATAGTCAAGAAATCAGAAGAAGGCTAGGAATGGGTAGGGCAGCTGTGAGAGAACTAGAAAAGGTCCTCAAATGCAAAGATGTATCACTGAACACCAAAGTCAGGATCATTCAGACCATGGTATTCCTGATCTCTATATATGATGTGAAAGTTGGACAGTGAAAAAGGCGGATAAGAGAAAAATCAACTCATTTGAAATGTGGTGCTGGAGGAGAGCTTTGTGCATACCATGGACTGCGAAAAAGACAAATAATTGTCTTTATTCGAATGTATTAGTTTGAATCTTTGTGTAGTTAATTTGTGGGTTGTGTTTTGTGTGAATGAGACTGAGTGAGTGTATGAGTACGTGAGTGTGAATTTATGTGTATTTTACTATGTGCCTGGGAGAGAGGACTTCGCTCCGAGCGGGGGGACTTTCGGGGGCCCCAATTAATGTAGTGATGGGTAATGGGAGGTATGGTGTTGTGAGGAGAACATGCCAGATAAGGGGAACTCGTCCCAGACAAGTTGTTTCTGTACCTTGTTCCGGTCCTCCTCACATCTGCAGGACTGTTGGTTGTCCTATCAGCCAGCTCTCGGATCTCCAAGTGTTGCTCCTAAACACCAGGTCGGTACATAATAAAATCTCCCTCATCCACGATTTAATTGTCGATGAGAGTGCCGACCTGGCATGTATAACTGAGACCTGGGTGGGTGATCAGGGAGGAGTTACACTTTCCCAGCTTTGCCCACCTGGGTATATGGTTCAACACTGTGGTAGATCCGAGGGTCGGGGAGGTGGAGTGGCTGTGGCCTATAGGAGTTCTCTCTCGCTCATCAAGCACCCTGTCCAGGTAACGACTGGCTTGGAGTGCCTCCACCTTGTGCTGGGTCAAGGAGACAGACTGGGAATCTTGTTGGTGTACCGACCACCCTGCTGCCCAACAGCTTCCCTAACTGAGCTGACAGAGGTAGTCTCGGAGGTTTTGTTGAAGTCCCCCAGACTATTGGTACTGGGGGACTTCAACATCCATGCCGAGGCTGCTTTATCTGGGGCGGCTCAGGACTTCATGGCCTCCATGGCAACCATGGGGCTTTCTCAATTTGCTACTGGCCCAACACATGTGTCGGGACATACTCTTGATTTGATCTTTGCCA
Source organism: Rhineura floridana (assembly GCF_030035675.1). NCBI lineage: Eukaryota > Metazoa > Chordata > Lepidosauria > Squamata > Rhineuridae > Rhineura > Rhineura floridana. The sequence continues at coordinate 137,843,949 of NC_084481.1, read as the reverse complement.
CTGGACACGGAGATGGTGATCTGGAGGTCGGGAGTTTTTCATCGACCCCATTGTCATGGACAGATCACCGCTTGCTGAAGTTTAGGCTTACAGCCACCCTTTCCCTCCGCAAGGGTGGGGGACCTATTAAGTTGGTCCGACCTCGGAGACTAATGGATCCTCAGGGTTTTCAAAGGGCTCTGGGGGATTTTCCGGCTGATAAGACAGGCGGTCCTGTCGAAGCCTTGGTCACACTGTGGAATGCGGAAATGACCCGGGCTGTGGACACGATCGCTCCTGCGCACCCTATCCCATGCAGAGCTCATGCAGCCCCGTGGTATACCCCGGAACTGAGACCGATGAAGCAAGAGAGGAGAAGGCTCGAGTGCAGATGGAGGCATACTCCTGACGGATGCAATTATGCCTTGGTAAGTGCCTCCACTAAGTTGTATACAGAAGCGGTGAGGGCAGCGAAAAAGCAACACTTCGCTGCCACCATTAAATCATCCCTCAACCGTCCAGCGGAGCTTTTTAAAATTGTCCGAGGGCTTTTACACTCTAGTCCTCAGGATATTATAGAATCTTCGGAAACCCGCTGTAACGAGTTTGCTGGGTACTTCCAAGACAAAATCTCATGCATCCGCCGGGACTTAGACTCCAATATTATGGCAGTTGAACCTAATGAGGTATCCGGAGCACGGTCTTGTCCTCATTTATTGGATGAGTTTCAGTTGGTACAGCTCGAGGACGTTGACAAGGTGCTTGGACTGGTGCGTGCAACCACTTCTGTACTGGATCCTTGCCCCTCTTGGCTAGTGAAAGCTGGCAGGACTGGAACAGCCGGCTGGACCAGGGAAGTCATAAATGCCTCCTTGAGAGAGGGAGTGGTCCCTAGTTGTTTGAAAGAGGCGGTAGTGAGACCACTCCTGAAGAAACCTTCCCTGGATCCAGATAATTTAAACAACTATAGACCGGTAGCGAATGTTCCATTCCTGGGCAAGGTCTTAGAATGTGTGGTGGCCAGCCAGCTCCAGGTGCTCTTGGATGAAACCGATTATCTAGATCCGTTTCAATCCGGTTTTAGGCCCGGTTTTGGCACCGAAACAGCCTTGGTCGCCCTGTATGATGACCTATGTCAGGAGAGGGACAGGGGGAGTGTAACTCTGTTGATTCTCCTTGATCTCTCAGCTGCTTTTGATACCATCGACCATGGTATCCTTCTGGGGAGACTCACGGAGTTGGGAGTTGGAGGTACTGCTTGGCAGTGGCTCTGCTCCTACTTGGTGGACCGCCTCCAGAAGGTAGGGCTTGGGGAGCATTGTTCGATACCCTGGGCTCTCCATTGTGGAGTCCCGCAGGGATCGGTTCTGTCCCCTATGCTTTTTAACATCTACATGAAGCCGCTGGGTGTGGTCATCAGGAGTTTTGGAGTGCGTTGTCACCAGTATGCTGATGATACGCAACTCTATTTCTCCTTTTCATCTTCATCAGGTGAGGCTGTTAATGTGCTGAACCGTTGCCTGACCGCGATAATGGACTGGATGAGAGCTAATAAACTGAGGCTCAATCCTGACAAGACTGAGACGCTGTTGGTGAGTGCCTTCTCCGCCCAGATGGTGGATGTTTAACCTGTTCTGGATGGGGTTACACTCCCCCTGAAGGAACAGGTTCGTAGCTTGGGGGTCCTTTTCGATCCATTCCTGTCTCTTGAGGCTCAGGTGGACTCGGTGGCACAGAATGCGTTCTACCACCTTCATTTGGTAGCCCAGCTACGCCCCTATCTGGAAAGCGATGACCTCACTTCAGTTGTGCATGCTCTGGTAACCTCTAGATTGGATTACTGCAATGCGCTCTACGTGGGGCTGCCTTTGAAGACAGTTCGGAAACTACAGCTAGTGCAAAACGCAGCTGCTAGACTGTTGACGAGTACCAGGCAGTCTGCACATATAACACCTGTCCTGGCTCGTTTGCACTGGCTACCTATTTGTTTCCGGGCTAAATTCAAAGTGCTAGTTTTGACTTATAAAGCCTTACACGGTGTGGGACCACAATACCTAGCGGAACGCCTCTCCCGATATGAACCTACCCGCTCACTACGTTCAACATCAAAGGCCCTCCTCCGAGTCCCGACCCACAGAGAGGCTTGGAGGGTTGTAACAAGATCCAGGGCCTTTTCAGTAGTGGCCCCCGAATTATGGAACAGTCTCCCCGATGAGGTACACCTGGCGCCTACACTTTTATCTTTTCGGCGCCAGGTTAAAACCTTTTTATTCTCCCAGGCATTTTAACTTAATTTATTTTTTAGCTTTCAATTTATACCAGGCTGTTTTACTGTTTAATATGTATGCTTTTTGCTGACTTTTGTAATTTTATTGTATTTTACTCTATGTTGTGCACCGCCCTGAGACCCTTTTGGCTGTGGGCGGTATAGAAATCGAAATAAATAAATAAAAAATAAATAAAAATAAATAAAATTGGGTGTCAGAACAAATTAAACCAGAACTGTCACTAGAAGCTAAAATGATGAAACTGAGGTTATCATACTTTGGAGACATAATGAGAAGACATGATTCCCTAGAAAAGACAATAATGCTGGGAAAAACAGCAGGGAGTAGAAAAAGAGGAAGGCCAAACAAGAGATGGATTGATTCCATAAAGGAAGATCTGAGCAGGGTGGTTCATGACAAATGCTCTTGGAGGTCGCTGATTCATAGGGTCGCCATAAGTCGTAATCGACTTGAAGGCACATAACAACAACAACAACCACAACAACAATCTCTTTAGTTTGAAGTTATGAATGGGTTAGGATATTAATGATTAATGCTGCCACACACCCAGTAATTTTGTAATGCTATTCTTCTCTTTTCTCTCAATAAAAGAAAGCTTTGCATTAGTCTGGTTTGGACCTGCATTTCTTGGGTTATACATGCACCATTAGGCACACTTCAGGGCAAAGAGCTTGTTTTATCCCTAGCAAAAGATCCCCCTACTCTCACGGAGGTGTGTTTTATGGGACATGTGGGTGGCAAGTTCACATTCAGGTTCCCAAGAGCACATGTCATAACACTTGATCATTTTATTTTTTTCAATTATTTATTAGATTTATATCTCATCGTTTCTCCCCGTAGTAGCCTCTGAAGGAGCAGGTGCATAGCTTGGGGGTACTTCTGGGTCCATTACTGTCACTTGAGTCTCAAGTAGCCTTAGTGGTGAGGAGTGTCTTCCATCATCTTCAGCTGGTAGCCCAATTAAGACCCTATCTGGACAGGGATAGCTGGACTTCTGTTGTCTACTCTCTGTGCTAAATTATTATTATTATTATTATTATTATTATTATTATTATTATTATTATTATTATTATTATTATTATTATTATTATTATCTTTATTTATACCCCGCCCTTTTTCCAAACTGGAACTCAAGGCGGCTTCCAGATAAAAATAAGTACAGATCATTAAGAACCTATAAAAATATAAAACATATAAACATGTAAAATCAGCATTAAAACAGGATTCAACTATTAAGATGTTAAAACCAATTACTCTTAAAATACTGCAACCCAGTTTAGGAGCATACAAGTAAAACAATAACATACAGCATCCTCTTCAGTCACTACCCTTAAAACCTTCAGTTCCAAAGGCCTGCCGGAAGAAAAAAGTCTTTAGCTGTCGGCGGAAAGACTGCACAGAGGAGGCCATTCTTGCCTCCCTAGGGAGGGAGTTCCAGAGGCTAGGGGCAGCCACCGAAATGGCCCTATCTCGTGTCCCCACCAGTCGCACTTGTGAAGGTGTTGGGATCGTGAGAAGGGTCTCTCCTGAAGATCTCAGGGCCCGGGCAGGTTCATATAGGGAGATACGGTCTGACAAATAGCCTGGACCTAAGCCGTATAGGGCTTTATAGGTCATAACCAGCACTTTGAATTGTGTCCGGAAATAGACTGGCAGCCAGTGGAGCTGTTGCAGCAGGGGAGTTGTATGGTCCCTGTAACCAGCCCCAGTTAACATTCTGGCTGCAGCTCGTTGCAGCAACTGAAGTTTCTGAACTGTCTTCAAAGACAGCCCCACATAGAGCGTGTTACAGTAGTCTAAGCGGGATGTAACTAAGGCATGTGTCACCATAGCCAGATCAGACGACTCCAGGAACGGGTGCAGTTGGCGCACTAGTCTTAACTGTGCAAAAGCATTCCTGGCCACCGCAGAAACCTGGGCCTCCGGGTTTAAGGCTGAGTCCAGGAGCACACCCAAACTGCGAACCTGCATCTTCAGGGGGAGTGTAACCCCATCCAGCACAGGCTGAACCCCTATTCCCTGATCCACCTTTCGACTGACTAGGAGCACCTCTGTCTTGTCTGGATTAAGCTTCAGCTTGTTCACCCTCATCCAGTCCACCACTGCTATCAGACACTGGTTTAGAACCGAGACAGTTTTCTTGGAATTAGGTGGCAAGGAGAAGTAGAGTTGGGTGTCATCTGCATACTGATGGCACCGAACCCCAAATCTCCGGACAACCTCTCCCAGCGGTTTCATGTAGATATTAAATAGCATGGGGGACAAAACTGAACCCTGAGGGACCCCACAGGCCAACGGCCAAGGAGTTGAACAGGAATCCCCCAGCACCACCTTCTGGGTTCGACCCTCCAGGAAGGAACGGAGTCATCATAAAACGGTGCCCCCAAGTCCCATCCTGGTAAGGCAACCCAGAAGGATACCATGGTTGATGGTATCGAAAGCTGCTGAGAGGTCCAACAGAACCAACAGGGGCACACTCCCCCTGTCCAGTTCTCTGCGTAGGTCATCTACCAAGGCAACCAAAGCCGTCTCCGTCCCATAACCAGGTCTGTAACCAGACTGAAATGGATCTAGATAATCCGTTTCATCCAGGAATCCCTGTAGTTGGGAGGCCACCACACACTCTATCACCTTGCCCAGGAATGGAATATTAGACACTGGCCAATAATTATCCATAATAGAGGGGTCCAGGGAGGGCTTTTTCAACAAAGGCCTTACAACTGCCTCCTTTAGGCACATTGGAACTCTGCCTTGTTGTAGGGAGGCATTGACCACTTCCTTCACCCACTCGGCTAGGCCCCCTCTGGCACTTTTAATAAGCCAGGAAGGGCAAGGGTCTAACAGACATGTGGCGGGCCTCACCTCTCCAAGGATCCTGTCCAGATCCTCGGGTTGTACAAGTTGAAAAGAATCCATTATTATTGGACAAGCAGGAGCCAAAGTTACATCCACTGAGCCTGTATCAACTATAGCATCCAAGTCGGAATGAATCTGAACGATTTTGTCTGCGAAGTGCCGTGCAAATTCTTGACAGCGGGCTGATGAGTGGTCTATATTACCCTCTCGGGGGCCAGAATGTAGGAGACCTCTGACCACTCAAAACAGCTCTGCTGGTCGGCTCCCCGCAGACACAATGGTGGCTGAAAAGAATAATTTCTTTGCTGCCCGCACTGCCATGGAGTAGGCCTTCAGATAGGCTCTAGCCCGTGTTCGGTCAGACTCGCTCCGAGTCTTCCGCCAATGTCGCTCTAGTCTCCGTCTCATTTGTTTCATCACCATCAGCTCCCTGGTAAACCAGGGGGCTGGTTTGGCTCCATTCCGTGAGAGGGGACGCTCAGCAGCGATCATGTCCACCGCCCTGGCCATTTCCCCATTCCAGAGGTCAGCCAGAGCTTCAACAGAATCGCCTGCCGAGGTGACAGGAAAAACCCCAAGAGCTCTCAGGAAACTATCCGGATCCATCAGCCTCCGGGGGCAGACCATCCTAAATTACTGCAATGTATTATATGTGGGGCTGCCTTTGAAGACAGTTCAGAAACTGCAGCTGGTGCAGAATTCAGCAGCTAGATTGCTTGCTGAGGCAAGACGGTCTGAGCACATAACACCAATTCTCATGCAACTGCCCTGCTACCAGTTAGTTTCCAGGCTCATTTCAAAGTGCTGGTGTTGATCTATAAAGCTTTATATGACTCAGAACCACAATACTTCAAGGGCCATCTCTTCCTATATAAATCAACCTGGACACTGTTTGGCATCTGAAACCCTACTTCTTATGCCCTCTCCAAGGGAGGTGCAGAGGATGGTGACACAAGAATGGGCCTTCTTATTGTAAGTTCCTTTGGGTTCACTTTTGTGAAGAAAAGTGACTAATAAATTTAATAAAAATGAACAAACTAGTTTCTGAGTAACAGCCTGAGTAACAGAGTGCTTCAGAAATAAAGGATCTAGCTTCAAGAACTAATTAATAATGTTAAATATTTCCAGTTAGGAAATATTAGTACATTTCTAAACTTCATGCATGAAACACAGTTATGGAATTGCCTTCCACTGGTCCTCCACCAAATTTCTGCGCTGCAGATTAATAAGAAGTCCCAAAAGACCTTTTCAACTGGCAATGTTTATTAGCTGAGTGATAGTCTGGTTGAATTGGTTTTCCAGCTCTGTTAAAAACGTATATTTATGCTGAGTTGTAGTTTATTTATTTATTTATCTATTGCATTTGTATACCACCCCATAGCCAAAGCTCTCTGAGCGGTTTACAACAATTAAAAACATTAAAAACAAATATACAAATTTAAAAACACATTTTTTAAAAAAGCAATTTAAAAACACATGCTAAAATGCCTGGGAGAAGAGGAAAGTCTTGACCTAGCGCTGAAAAGATAACAGTGTTGGTGCCAGGCGCACCTCGTCAGAGAGATCATTCCATAATTTGGGGGCCACCACTGAGAAGGCCCTCTCCCTTGTTGCCAGACTCCCAGCTTCCCGCAGAGTAGGCACCCGGAGAAGGGCCTTGGATGTTGAGCGTATTGTACAGGTGGGTTCGTGTCAGGAGAGGCGTTCCATCAGGTATTGTGGTCCTAAGCCATGTAAGGCTTTATAGGGTAAAACCAGCACCTTGAATCGAACTTGGAAACATACAGGCAACCAATGCAAGTGGGCCAGAATCAGTTTTATATGTTCGAACCATCTGGTCCCAGTTACCAATCTGGCCGCTGAATTTTGCACAAGCTGCAGCTTCCAAGCCGTCTTCAAAGGCAGCCCCAAGTAGAGCGCATTGCAGTAATCTAACTTGGAGGTTACCAGAGCATGGACAACTGAAGCCAGGTTATCCCTGTCCAGATAGGGGCGTAGCTGGGCCACCAACTGAAGTTGATAGAAGGCACTCCGTGCCACCGAGGCTACCTGAGCCTCAAGTGACAGAGATAGTTCTAGGAGAACCCCAAAGCTATGAACCTGCTCCTTCAGGGGGAGTGAACCCCATCCAGGACAGGTTGGACATCCACCATCTGGTCAGAAGAACCCCCCACTAGCAGCATCTCAGTCTTGTCTGGATTGAGCCTCAGTTTATTAGCCCTCGTCCAGTCCATTGTCGCTATTATGTATTATTATTTTCATCTTTTGCTGTTTTTTATTGTAATAAACTTTGGATGGACATTTGCCCCAACTAGCACCTAAAAATATTTTAAATAAAACAAACTAACAAATAAAATAAGCATGTAACTTAGTTTGCATTAACTTTCCAATCATATTGTGATTTTTTTCATAGAAAATAAATTACAGCTACTTTTTTCAGTATGGTTGATTGTGGTACTTACTCATGCAATAGGTAAAATATCAGGCATAATTAAAGGAATGGTGAGTTATACTGTGAAAAGACATACATGTTGTACACCGCCCTGGGAGCTGCTAGCTATAGGGCAGTTTAGAAATGCAACTAAATAAATAAATAAATAAATAATACATCTCAGCCTCTACTAGGAATGTAGGAAACTGAAGAATTTACATGTCATAATTAATCAGAATTTTGAATAGCACCCTTGGATCATTTCAAATAATACCTATTTGAACAATAATTCTTATACCTTATATAAGCTGGAATGCTTCTGAAATATAATTTGCTATTTAGGAAGATGTGATTCATACTCAGGGACTGTGACTGATTCAAATGGTACTGAATGCAGAAAAGACTGAAATCATCATTAGCTAGATATGAAACATTGGGAAATGGTGGTGGTGGTGGTGGTATGGAACAGGAAAATACAACATTGGAACTTTACTGAATCTGTAATTGCAGCTGGACTCGTAGCTTTATTGCAGAGTTGGTCAGAACAGTTTCCCCCCTAACTCGCTCCTCTGATATGACTATAGGTCTCTTTCTTTCAGATTTGAACATAGTGCATATAATTGAAAGGGTTGTTGAAACTGATCTTCAGAGAGCAAGGAAAGAATCTGAGACTTCTAGATGCCCCCACTACAGATCTAGGTGCTTCCCTTTTTCTTCCATGCCAACTCAATGGATAAAAGAAGAGTATAAAGCAACATGATTCCCAAGGTCTCTAAAAAATGCTGTCTAGTGAGCATGCTGTCACTCAAATATCTGATAGACTATACTCCTCAGAATATTGGACTATACATATTTTGTCTTTGATGTAAAGGTGGACTTGAAATAAATAGTGTACCCACCCATACACTACGTTCAAGATCAAAGGCCCTCCTCCGGGTGCCTACTCCAAGGGAAGCTCGGAGGATGGCAACAAGGGAGAGGGCCTTCTCAGTGGTGGCCCCCAAATTATGGAATGATCTTGCTGACGAGGTCCGCCTGGCGCCAACACTGTTATCTTTTCGGTGCCAGGTCAAGACTTTCCTCTTCTCCCAGGCATTTTAGCATGTGTTTTATATTGTTTTAAATTTTTAAATTGTGTTTTAAATTGTTTTTTAAAAGATGTATCTTAAATTGTATTTGTTTTTAGTTACTGTAAACTGCCCAGAGAGCTTCGGCTATGGGGCGGTATACAAGTATAATAAATAAATAAATAAATAAATAAATAAGGCACTTATTATTGAATAAATCCTTTGAGAGAACCTGTAGCTTTGTCCTTCTGCAAAATTCGTTGTTTCAAGGCCCAGAAACTAGTTTGCAGGAAATGCCACATAACAGCCTTCCTCCTGAAAAATATGAAGTAGAAGGAGGTGGCAGAGTCATGTGCATAGTACAAAATTTGCCTTATCTGCTCTTGCCAAGAATATATTACAAAAGTGCTCCAGTACTTCTGGTTTCCGTTAACCTTCTGGATACAGTTTAAGATGTTTAATTTGGCCACAAATATGCCTCTGAAATTACATAATATTTTAGGTCCTATCACAACTTCCAGATTTCTAAATTAGCTAGGAGCTACTGCTTCATGAAAGATTATTTTCTTACATAGAAATCAATTCAGTGGATGAAACCTGAGTACACATTGTAACATATGTAATAAATGCACACATGGGTATTATGCATGGAAACACAGCAAAATTAACATATGCATTTCTCATAGGTTATGCTGTATAAAAAGCTTCCCTACATGGATCTCTTCCATATAAGAATTTGTCCTATATAAAAGGGTCCTGAGATAACATCTTGAGTTTGTCTTGATTATGCCAAATAAGTTCAAGGTATATACAAAAAAGGCATATATACAAGCATCTTCAAGAGTTTCTCCACAACTCTGGAACATTTGTCCATTCAAAATAGTGAGGCTATACTACTGGATGTAGCTCATCACTCATTCATTTGTTCTATTTACAGCCTGCCTTTTCCTAATTTACCTAAAATGTCTACCTAAGTCCTGTATTATTAGGCTGCATTCTTAAGTATGCTTATAAAAAAAAATGTCCACTTTCATACCTGTGGATGTGATTTCTTTAAGATCAGGCTGGTAAGCTTGGCTCGTAAGCAAGGATCCTGCTCAAGCTGAGTGAGACATAATAGATCACAACCTCATCTCCTCCTACTTTATCCCACCATGTTCCATGTCGTCATCTGTGCAATTTTATTTGTGAAAATTATAGATATTATAAGAACATAAGAAGAGCCTGGTCCAGCATCCTGTTCTCACAGTGGCCAACCAGGTGCCCGGGGGATGCCCGCAAGCGGGACCCGAGTGCAAGAACACTCTCCCCTCCTGAGGCTTCCAGCAACTGGTTTTCAGAAGCATGCTGCCTCTGACTAGGGTGGCACAGCACAGCCATCATGGCTAGTAGCCATTGATAGCCCTGTCCTCCATGAAGTTGTCTAATCTTCTTTTAAAGCCATCCAAGCTGGTGGCCATTACTGCGTCTTGTGGGAGCAAATTCCATAGTTTAACTATGCGCTGAGTAAAGAAGTGCTTCCTTTTGTCTGTCCTGAATCTTCCAACATTCATCTTCTTTGAATGCCCATGAATTCTAGTATTATGAGAGAGGGAGAAAAACTTTTCTCTATCCACTTTCTCAATGCCATGCATAATTTTATACACTTCTATCCTGTCTCCTCTGACCCGCCTTTTCTCTAAACTAAAAAGCCCCAAATGCTGCAACCTTTCCTCATAAGGGAGTCGCTCCATCCCCTTGATCATTCTGGTTGCCCTCTTCTGAACCTTTTCCAACTCTATCATATCCTTTTTGAGATGAGGTGACCAGAACTGTACACAGCATTCCAAATGCGGCCGCACCATAGATTTATACAACGGCATTATGATATCGGCTGTTTTATTTTCAATACCTTTCCTAATTATCGCTAGCATGGAATTTGCCTTTTTCACAGCTGCCGCACACTGGATTGACATTTTCATTGTGCTGTCCACTACAACCCCGAGGTCTCTCTCCTGGTAGGTCACCGCCAGTTCAGACCCCATGAGCATATATGTGAAATTAAGATTTTTTGCTCCAATATGCATAATTTTACACTTGTTTATATTGAATTGCATTTGCCATTTTCCCACCCATTCACTCAGTTTGGAGAGGTCTTTTTGGAGCTCTTCGCAATCCCTTTTTGTTTTAACAACCCTGAACAATTTAGTGTTGTCAGCAAACTTGGCCACTTCACTGCTCACTCCTAATTCTACGTCATTAATGAACAAGTTGAAAAGTACAGGTCCCAATACCGATCCTTGAGGGATTCCACTTTCTACAGTCCTCCACTGGGAGAACTGTCCATTTATTCCTACTCTCTGCTTTCTGCTTCTTAACCAATTCCTTATCCACAAGAGGACCTCTCCTCTTATTCCATGACTGCTAAGCTTCCTCAGAAGCCTTTGGTGAGGTACCTTGTCAAACGCTTTTTGAAAGTCTAAGTACACTATGTCCACTGGATCACCTCTATCTATATGCTTGTTGACACTCTCAAAGAATTCTAATAGGTTACTGAGACAGGACTTTCCCTTGCAGAAGCCATGCTGGCTCTGCTTCAGCAAGGCTTGTTCTTCTATGTGCTCAGTTAATCTAGCTTTAATAATACTTTCTACCAGTTTTCCAGGGACAGAAGTTAAGCTAACTGGCCTGTAATTTCTAGGATACCCACAGGATCCCTTTTTGAAGATTGGCATTACATTTGCCACTTTCCAGTCCTCAGGCACGGAGGAGTACCTGAGGGACAAGTTACATATTTTAGTTAGCAGATCAGCCATTTCACATTTGAGTTCTTTGAGAACTCTTGGGTGGATTCCCTCCGGGCCCGGTGATTTGTCAAGTTTTTATATTATCTATTAAGTCTAGAACTTCCTCTCTTGTTACCACTATTTGTCTCAGTTCCTCAGAATCCCTTCCTGCAAATCTTAGTTCAGGTTCAGGGATCTGCCCTATATCTTCCACTGTGAAGACAGATGCAAGAAATTCATTTAGCTTCTCTGCAATCTCCTTATCGTTCTTTAGTACACCTTTGACTCCCTTATCATCCAAGGGTCCAATTGCCTCCCTAGATGGTCTCCTGCTTTGAATGTATTTATATTGTAATGATAAATCTCATGGCAGTTTTATGTAAGAAACAAAAACAAATACAGATACTGAAAACAATCATAACACAAACAAGAACAAAAAGGCAGTGAGTTCTTAGATGCCGGATTTTTAAAAAATCAACAGGATTGAAAAGGCAAGTTACAGAAATTCACCAGAATCTAGCCCTGGAATGAACTTCTGGGATTTTTAAAAGGTCACCTCCAAGGAGATGCATGCAAGATGTCCACCTCCTCACAAACTGGATCAGTATCGAGTCCAGAGCATGAAGTCCGGAGAAAGATTTCTGGCTTTCCTGTGTCTTTTGTCCCTGCCAGTCCCACAGACCCTCAAAATGCTCTCTTTGCCTTACCTTTAAATGGGGAGCTGGGAAAGGTGGTAGCAGCAGCAATAAGAGCAGTAACGAGGGAATTTTCCCCTTCATTCCCCTCTTCCTCTATCCTGACAGCTTCTGCAGCTCATCAGGACAAGAGAGCACAAAACAGTTTTCTGTTCAAAGGACTATTCAAATTGGCTTGGGACATTTATTGCATTTTTCCAATTTTGGAGCAGGAAGAACTTGGAAAAACTCTGAGCCAATCTGCAGAGCACTCTGGAAGATTCACTCATCTCTAATAAATTATGTCTAAAAGGAATGAGGAAAAGAAAACAAAGTAGCACTAGGCAGACCTCTCTCAGAAGAGCATTCAATAATTGGGGTGCCACTACTGAGACCATCTCCCTGGTACCACCCACCTTCCCTCAAATGGTGAGGGCATCTCTAAAAAGCCAGCTACTATATATCTTAATGTACAGGACAGGTAGGCATATACTGCCGAAATGGTGAACCATCAGCCCATGGGCCTGAACTAGTTCACCAAACATTTCCTCACAGCTTCCAACCCCTGATTCAGTTTATCAGTGTGGCATTGGTTGCAGTGCTAAAAAGCAAAAACAAAGAACGACAGGGAAGTCTCCACCAAGCAGCCAGGAAATGGAAGAAACAGTCAGATCAACTCCAATGTTTCCTGAGCACTTGGCAGTCACTAAGGAAACACTGGAAACAAGAAGTGCTGGGGTCTGTTCTAGAGCAATCAGCGAAGAAGAAGCGGACAATGCATGGCAAAAAGGGAGGTCAGCAACACTGGGAGCCACCTGCCAGCAGTCTTGCCTCACCTGAAGGATGAGGAAATGGCTGCATCTGGCTACATATTTCTAGAGCCATGGATGTGACCATGATCAGCATGTAATAGACTTTTCAGATGAGAATGTTTGTGGCATAACAATGGTCACTATATGATGTATGGATAGGGATGGGTAAGAATATTGATTCAGTTCGCATTTCAAGCAGAATTGATCAAATTCCGCAATTTCTGAAACAATATGAGAACCGAAACACAGCCATCCTTCAAAATTCACATTTATGAGAATTTTGGAATGTAGTTTGCCAACTAATCAACATTTACAAAAATGCATATATGAGGGGAAAGTGTGCATAAAAATGAATACATGAGTGAAAATAACATGAAATGATGAGAAATGGCTTGCAAAAATGTGTACCTTTGTCAAAGCTGCCTACAAAAATGTGTTTATTTGGAGAAATTTGCACTAAAATGGTGGAGAATCTTTATGAGGATTAAATTTTTTTTTTCTCAGATCACTGTATAAATGTAGAGAACTGAATTTAACAATGGAAAAATGAGAAACTGAGAGAACTGAAACTGACAGATCTTTCCATCCCTACGTATGGAATATGTTCTTTTTGATATAAGCAAACAGTGAGTTAAATATATTCTGAAAGTATTAGTAAGGCACATTTTCTCCAGGCACATGATTAAACCAGCCTAGCATCAAAACAAAAAAGGAAAGCCATCTTCTAAAAGAAAGTAACTGAAATCACAACAGATTTATATTGCTTAAGCTCCTGTGACTCTGTGTGCATATATAAGTGAGAGTGTAAGGTGGCCATGCCCACATTTTGTCCTTGCCCACTGCTGTCTCACAGCACCCAGTGGGTTTTTAACAAGGCAATATGCCTGACATACAAAGACAAGCAGTTTTTCAAGTATCCTGACCCTAAACAGGAAAAGGCATTACAGGCAGCACTTTGACTTGAGCCCAGAAATGGGCCAGAAGCCAGTGCAACTGGTGCAGCACTGGTGTAATATAAACATGATGCCCAGTCCCAGAAAACATGATGCCCCCCAGTCCCAGAAATATAGCCACCACATTTTATGTAGCTTCTAAATAGTCACACATTTCTATAGTATTTCTTTACAGTAGGTCTAACCTGGAAGTTACCAAAGCTTGGAACACTGAGGCCAGGCTATCATTGTCCAGATAGGATTGAAGCTGGCACATGAGCTAACAGCATTCTGTGCCATGGAAGCAACATGTGCCTTCACTGACAAAGTTGGAATATGCCATAAGATTAAACATTGCTTGCTAGAGATCTGTGAAATCCTGTTGAAGAATTTTGCATATCTTTTGAATGTTTTTCCAGCTACCCTTGAAATTGTTTCTGATGCTCCTTCAGGACCCACCCTATCCCTGGGATTATAATCAGTTTTAATTGTTTTTGATATTGAATTTTAAACTGTTGTAACTGCCCTGGGACCTGCTGGTAAAGGGCAGATAATACATTTGATGATGATGATAAATTTTACGTGGGCAGAATCCTCCAGATTTGCCTTGGATTTTACTTATGGCTTCTAGCTCTACTCAACACTCAGCTCAAATTCAGGGAATGTGCTAAAGTAAACCTCCTGCCAGTTCAAATTCAGAGCCATTACACATCATATTGTCAAGAACTGATTATCACAGGCCTGAAGGGTTCTACGGAATAGCAATCACTCCAGATTCCTAACAAATAAGCTGTGTGGTATGTAACATTAAAGTGTAGAATATCTGTATCTCTTGCAATGCCCAACAACAATTGCATTTAGGAATTAAACTGAAAGCAAAGCATTTACCATTCTTTGATTAAATTTTGATAGGACCTCTGGGAACCATAAAAAATTGCTTTGCAGGCCACATCTGGCCCCCAGTTGGGCATTCCTAGATTAGCATATACAACCAAAGAATGCTGCCTTGATCAACCTAAATCATAATGTGCCATAAGCAGAGAGCAGTGGGAGAACCAGGTGCATCAGCAGAGTGAGTCAAGTTTAATAAGATATGTGATTAGCAGTTCATTAACAGAAAAATGAGCAGTAAGTCTACTGAAGTAAACTAAGCTATAGCTGGGATAAGAGCACTTTAACTGAAAGTAGTTGAAAATATATTTAAAACAAAAACAAGATTGTATTTCTCCAGGGTTTATTGCTGATTAAGCTGCCAAGGTTTGTTTGAGTAGAGGAAGCAAGTGAATTGAAATATTTTGATTTCTGAGACAAATAATTACTTGGGGGAAACTACAAAACTTAAGCAAAAGTCATTCCTGAGAAATGATTGATAAAGCCATCTGGAAGATTTATTATAAACAACTTTAGCAGAAAGCAGTTTCAGAAATCTAGGTAAACATGTTTGTGATGTATTTGAATATTATTTTACATAAATGTTTACCAAAAGACTCGCTCCCTGATTTACCTGCAAGTATGCATAGACCACATTCATATGATACTGCTGATCAAAAGAAGGGGCATTGAAATGAACATCAAAGGTCTGCTAAGAAAGCACGGATCACTCTGCATCTTAGTGGATGAGATGTAACATCAATATATAGGATAGTTCTACACTTTGCAGCACTTAAAAAGAAGAGAGACTAAAAGTAGTCCACCCCACCCCCCCACCCGACCTGCTATCACCAATTTTCTGACTCTGGCTATTCATGTGCAGCCCCAGTTGCTGGACTGAACTAGGAACCATGGACATTACCTATCTTTGATGCATAGTTCCTCATCCAGCAAGGATACATGTATGTAAACCTGCTTTTGCCACACATGCCTCCTAGCTAGACCTGGGCAACAGTCAGTTTCAACTCAGTGTAACAAAGCTCTTTTTTGGCCAAGGAAGAAGCATTTGATTGTAATTCAAATACTACATTCATCTTAAACAGAGCCATTTTAAGTTACTGATTATATCAGTGCAGCATATTAGGAATGCTTTGATCAAATGTTCAGAATTCTGACCTGTGACTTAATTTCTCCATTTTCATGGTTACCTATGTTACAAATGTAAAGTGTTCATAACCAACTAGCAACATATTTTAAAAATGAACATCAAAATGTCTGACAACCTTTGTTGTTCTATGCCTTCAAGTAGATTACGACTTATGGTGACCCTATGAATCAGCGACCTCCAATAGCATCTGTCATAAACCACCCTGTTCAGATCTTGGAAGTTCAGGTCTGTGGCTTCCTTTATAGAATCAATCCATCTCTAGTTTGGTCTTCCTCTTTTTCTACTCCCTTCTGTTTTTCTCAGCATTATTGTCTTTTCTAGTGAATCGTATCTTCTCATTAGGTGCCCAAAGTATGATAACCTCAGTTTCATTATTTTAGCTTCTAGTTCTGGTTTAATTTGTTCTAACACCCAATTATTGGTCTTTTTCGCAGTCCATGGTATGCACAAAGCTCTCCTCCAACACCACATTTCAAATGAGTTGAAACAATGAAAACATAAAAGAAGCAGACCTAAGACTCAAAATAAGTTTAGGGATAAGCCTCCCTCAAACGTCCCATTCCCAGATCAAGTCACTCCTGAGGAAAGCTGTTGCCACCAGTTGTTCCTAAAGAAGGAGAGAGAAAAAGGGACAGGAACCAATTAGGAGTTCCTGCCACCCAGACCACTGAACCTTCCTGGTGCAAATCCCATTTCCATCTTTCCCAAGTGCCTAGCACCACCGGCTCAACCAAGTGTTATCAAGCACTTTCAAAATGGATGGGGGCCAGTTTAGGGAACCCATGTAGTTGCTTCTGGTCACTATGCGGTTAACGTTGTTATTGTTAACTATTGTTCCATAGTTACAATACCTATGTAGTTATTGTAAACCACCCAGAGAGCTTTGGCTATGGGGCGGTATATAAATACAATAAATAAATAAATAATGTCTATCCAGGGCTACCTTCAGTTGTTTTGAGTTTTTATTCTGCCTAATTCATGTGTTAGCTACATTTATCCCTGTGTAATTATATAGCCACGAGAGTGGCTGTATACTATAGCCAGTGTGGATTTTTCACATTCTGCAATGTTAAATTGAAAATACCCCCCATGCCATTCTGATGCTTCCCATAAGCTCATTTCAAAATAAAACCTTCCAAAACTTATAGTCCAGAACTGAGAAATGCTTGCTTAACAACCCTGTAAATTTTCATGGTGATACACAAAACAGTCAGAGAGAATCGAGAGTTCAAAGTCTAAAAAGGGGGGGGGGAACCCAGAGCCCTTTTGGACTTTTTTCTCTCAGAGTTCTCATAATCTGTTGAAATTCATTAAAAATCAGCCATGTAATCCTAATACTGACTTTGCCCCATTCTCTGACCTTCATCTTCTGCAGTTTAAGAGTTAAAAAAATGCATGGCTGATTTTTAATTAATTTAATAAATTTTGGCTGGCACCCTATGATAACGTGGGGCATGCTCAGTAAGAACCAACTGTCAGAGTTCCAAAACCCAGACTCACAGCTGCTTGGCTTGGCTATTCAGGGGACCACACAAACACCAGACTTTGATTTCATGTGAGACAGTCATGGCTTCCCTCAGAGAGTCCTGGGAAGTGTAGTTTGTGAAGGGTGCTGAGAGGAAACTCCTGGTCCACTGACACAGCTCCAGTTGCCAGACTGGTTTAACAGTCAGCCACTCTGATTGAAAGTCTGTGAGGGGAACAGGGCATCTTCTAGCAACTCTCAGCACCCTCCACTAACTACACTTCCCAGGATTCTTTGACAGAAGCCATGACTGTCCAAAGTGAACTAAAGGCCTGGTGTGGATGTGGCCAGGGACAGCTTTGGTTTAAATTTGGGTGGGAGGCTACATGTGCCTGCTGTAGAATAAAAAGGTGGGAGAAACGCTGAAAAGCAATGATACTGTTCACAATGTTTTCCTTTTGGAAAAGAAAGGGGCTTCCCCTCTGCCCAGTGCCCACCCACCCAATCTCCTCCCCTCCCCCTTCCTGCCCTTCCCCCAGGTCAGTGTTGGACTATGACCTGCAAGACCAGGGTTCGAATCCCCACACAGCCATGAAGCTCACTGGGTGACCTAGGGCCAGTCACTGCCTCTCTCAGCCTCAGAGGAAGGCAACGGAAAACCACCTCTGAATACCGTTTACCATGAAAACCCTATTCATAGGTCAAAATAAGTCAGGATCGACTTGAAGGCAGTCCATTTCCATTTTCAAACATGATTGCACAGAAACAAATCCAATTGAACTCAAAAAGTATGCAGACGATCAAACCCACCCTCCCTTCTCCCTCGTATCCCCTCCCTCTTCCCCCTTTCCTCCCCCTTCCTTTGCCCCTCCCTCCCCATCCCCATCCCCTTCCAATACCCTCCTCCCCCTCCCCTTCCTCCTCCCTATGGTCAGTTTTACATATCTTAATCATGATTGCACAGAGGTAAATACCATTGAACCCTATAAGCATGCAAATGATCAAACCTGCCCTCCCCTCCC
Source organism: Rhineura floridana (assembly GCF_030035675.1). Classification (NCBI taxonomy): domain Eukaryota; kingdom Metazoa; phylum Chordata; class Lepidosauria; order Squamata; family Rhineuridae; genus Rhineura; species Rhineura floridana. The sequence goes on along the minus strand of NC_084481.1, from coordinate 137,825,620 downwards.
CCTTCCTTTGCCCCCCTCCAATGCACTCCTTCCCCTTCCCCCTCACCTCCTCTTCCCCCATTGTCAGTTTTTCCTATCCTAACCATGATTGCATAGGAGTAAATCCCATTGAACTCAATAAGCATGCAAATGATAAGACCTGGCTTTCCCCCTCTCCTCTCCCTTCCTCCTCTCCTCTTCCTTCTTTCTCCTCCCCTGCCCACTCCAGCCCTCCCTCCCTCCCCCCTAGTCAGTTTTACCTATCCTAAGCATGTTTGCACGGGAGTAAATCGCACTGAATTCAATAAACATGCAAATGATCAAACCTGTCCTTCTCCTCCCCTCCCCGTCCTGTTACCAAATTTTTGCAAGCTACACAGCAAGTGGATTTTATTGTGAAAGACCAACCCAAATTGTAGGGCAGTACAATATCTCAGAGAGGAGGTCAGGTCTCTTGCTTCCCTGGTGCATTCACTATAGCTGCCCAATTTCCCTGCTTTTTAAAGTTTGATAGAAATATCTGTGGGCTATAGGTACGTTCTTAAACTGCAAGGTTTTTTGCCTCTTAGTGAATATATTGTCTCCTAACACTGATATCAACTTAGTACTACACCATCCAGCTGCAGCAGAGGGCAGCAGAAGTACAAATGTCCCCACGCCTCAGTCTTGACCTGCAAGAGCCACAGTGCGGAAAATAACCAAAGAACTAGTGAAATGTTTACTTCTTTGTTAACATTTCATGGTTTGATTTAGTGATTTAGCGGAGAGGCTGGCTCCCTGCATCGTGGCGATAGGATGCCCCTGCACCTAGATGGAAAAGCTGGATATTAGACTGCTGATGCCTTGAACCCCTCCATCCTAAGCTCAGGTTGGAATGTGTGTACATAAATAAACCATATTTCATAAAGACACCGCAGTCTCCGCTGACCTTCTTCCCAAAGGAAACCAAACCCTGGATGGGCGCAGGGACCCCCTGAAATCTCACCGCTCGGAGATTGGGGGAGGCATGCAACAATATTATGCTATTGTCTAGTCTTCTGAGTTAGCACAATAATTTGCTTACAGAACAATTCTCTTCAGGAGACCTGCATTATTAGGATGGAACTGCCACACCAGAGTTTTTGTACAATGAAGCATTGGTTATTATTCAAGAAAACATTCCTACTTCTAGGTTTTCAATTTAGGGCTATAATCTGGCCTGTATAATTGTTATGCTACAGACTTGTATACAATAGCTACAGAGTTACTGATAATAATCATGAATACCTCTCACCTTCATGCACTGAAAAGTTGTTAGCCCCCAAAGACTTAAAACAAAATTAATAGCTGGCTTATTTGATTCTTTAGCAGAAATTGGTGCAGGAAAGGGTGCTTCACAGAATGTATTTGAACAGTATCTAGAAAGCTTATATCCAGTTGTATTAAGCTCAGAAGGCCTTGTATCCATTAATACCTTGTGAAGGTCCATTTTGGAGTAATAGAAACCACATCACATACTACTTTTTCCTATATAATAAAAATATAAATTGATTATAATGTTAAAAATGTGTTTATCTTGTATTTAGTATTCAAGTTTGCTCGTTTTGGAAGAATTTTCACATCCCCCTGTAGTTTGGCCAACATTAAGATGTCCATGTAGTTAAGCAATAGGATTTTAAAAAAAGCCTGAGATATAGAAGATATTTCTCAAAACCTTTTTATTCCTTTAAAAAAGAAATGCATATGTCCACTTGACCACTTCGATCTGCAGAACTGGAATAAATGCCACATAATACTCATTCCACGCTTATAATGAACTGATCTTTTAGCATGGCAGCTCCTACACTCTGAAACTCCCTGCCCATTGACAAAAGGTGGGTGCCTTTGCTGCATTCTTCTTGGTGCTTGCTAAAACGTTTCTGTTTATGAAAACAGAATTGTAACGTTGACATGTATTCTAATCAGTAATTTTAGCTTAGAATGTATATTTTAACCATTAATTTTATTCATATCTTGATTTTTTTAAAAACTTGTTTTTAACTTTGATTTTTATTGACAATTTTAATAAATATGTTATATGCTTTGTAAACAACTTGGGGTTTTTATTTACAATTATATGGTATACAAATGTTAAATAAATAATGAAATAATATTTTTAAAAAATCAGAATATTTACAGGATCTAAGATATGAGAGCACAGAATATATCCGTATGAAAAGGTGAGGAGTAATAAACAAAAATACATTTCAAAAACTTTCTAAGGAACAAGTCTGTAAATCAAAATTCTTTTTCAAATAGTACTGTCTGTCCATGAAGGAGAAGAGGTCAAGATGAAAAATCAGCTGACCAGCGCAGAAATCATCTTGCCATTTGTGTCCAGCCCCTGGGCCAGCATCACTCTGTGGCTTTGGGATGGGGTGCAGCATGCCTCAGATATACTCAAGAAGTTTAAAAAGAGAGGACCCAGGCTTAAGATAAACAAGTTCATCCAATTCAAAGTTAGGATTTTCATGTCTTCTCCAAAAAAAACCTTGGAAATAGATAACTATTTCAGAATAAAGGGTGATAAAAACTGGGAAATCTCCAAGAAAAGTTTAATTTGAGGAAATTAAAAAGGCATTGTGATCATGAATTTTTATGGAGTCATAAACTTATTATTTGGGGATTAAAGTACTTTTGTGGCCAATTGTTCATCCAGCTTTACTTAAGATTCATACTGAGTGACCCATAGGAAGAACTAATAATGGGCAGCTGTGTTAGAAAAACAGAACAAAGAGTCAGCATGACTGCCACTAGCTGAAAATCTTTAGCATGTACAATCTATTGTTCAATGTGAAATGCACACAGTCACACACAGAATCAACTTGCTCTGAAACCTCAGTCTCTCCATAATGCAATTTCCTCCAAAACTAGAGTTGTCCACCAGAATAGCTCTTTACTAAAAAAAAAAAGTTTAGAGAATGCAATGAGAAAATCTGCTAACTATACTGCAAACTATAAACTAACTAGCAATAAATTCTTGTTTGATAGTCTTCTTGTTATATGCCTTCATGTCGATTATGACTTACGGTGACCCTATGAATCAGCGACCTCCAATAGCATCTGTCATAAACCATCCAGTTCAGATCTTGTAAGTTCAGGTCTGTGGCTTCCTTTATGGAATCAATCCATCTCTTGTTTGGCCTTCCTCTTTTTCTACTCCAGGATACTCCAGTGGTTGTGAACTGCAAGGTGTGTGCCATGTTTGTTTTCTTGCCTGAGAACAACATGGCGTACACGTGCAACAAGTGCAAGCTCGTGGCACTGTTGGAAGAAAAAGTGAGAGGCCTGGAATGGCGGGTGGCCACACTGAGAACTATAAGCGAAGATGAAGAGTTCTTAGACAGAACGCTGGAACAACAGCAGCAAAGAGAAGTGGAGGTAGAAGAGCAACAGCATGTGGTAGCAGAAGAGGAAACTGCTTTGGAGAGGAACAACGAAGTGGAGGAAACTCCGTGGGAAAGGGTGACAGTTAGGAGCAGAAGAGCTAGAAGACACCCTTCACCAATGGAACTATGGAACCGCTTTCAACCACTCGAGGATGAGACTGGAGCACAGCCTGTGTTGGAAGAATTACAGGAGACCCTGTGTGACAACGAGCAAGAGGCTGAAGTTCAATCAAGCAGGGCCAATGAAACCTCGCCCCACAACAGGAAGAAGGGAAGAGTACTAGTAGTGGGAGACTCCCTACTACGTGGGATCAAAACCCAAGTATGCAGAGAAGATCCATGGACTTGCCAGGTATGCTGTCTACCAGGAGGACGGATTAGAGATGTGATGGAAGGGTTGCCATCACTCATCAAGCCCACCGACAGGTATCCCTTTCTCCTCATCTATGTGAGAACAAATGATACTGCCAAATGGAGTTATGAAGAAATCACATCAGCCTTTGAAGTTCTGGGAAGGAAACTCAAGGACTTTGGGGCCCAGATAGTTTTTTCATCCATCCTTCCAGTACTTAGAAGAGGAGTAGAAAGGGAAAGAAAAATATTCCGTGTGAATGAATGGCTATGAAAGTGGTGCCGACGTGAGAGATTTAGATTCTGGGACCACGGGCTATGCTTCCTGGAAGATGGACTGCTGGCAAGTGATGGGTTGCATCTCACAAGGACTGGGATGAATGTGTTTGGTGGCCACAGCATGGAGAAGTTCATCCGGAGGGCTTTAAACTGAATCCTAAGGGGAAGGGAGATGTAAACTTGGTGGTAACAACTGATGAAGGCTTATGCACAGTAACGGGAAAAGAGAGATCGGCTGTAATAGGGACCAGTGACAGTCCTCAGAAAAATGTAATAAGGAAGCCAAGCCATAAATCACATCGTCTTTGTTCCCTGTATACTAATGCACAGAGCATGGGAAACAAGCAGGACGAACTTGAACTCTTAATACAGGAGGGCAATTACGATTTGATAGGTATAACTGAAACTTGGTGGGATGACTCCCATGACTGGAATACAGAAATTGAAGGATATAACTTGTTCAAAAAGAACAGAAGGAATAAAAAGGGAAGTGGAGTTGCGCTATATGTTAAAAATATATACCCTTGCACAGAAATACAAGAAGATGAGCTTGGTAGTTCTACCAAGAGTATCTGTATTAAAATTCATGGGGCAAGTAATAAAAGGAATGTGGTGCTTGGAGTCTATTACCGACCACCCAATCAAGGAGAAGACGAGAATGTAATTTTTGAAAAGTAAATTGCCAATGTTTCGAGGACGCATGATGTAGTAGTACTGGGGGATTTCAATTATCCCGATATCTGTTGGGAGACAAATTCTGCCAAACACGGCCCCTCCAAGAAATTTCTGACTTGTGTTGTGGATAACTTCCTCCTACAGAAAGTGGAGGAAGCAACCAGAGGATCAGCTATCCTGGACTTGATTCTAACCAATAGAGATGATTTGGTGGATGAAGTGGCAGTTACGGGAACTCTGGGGGAAAGTGACCACACCATACTTGAATTCTTGATTTTAACAGAAGCAAAAGCTGAGAGTAGCCATACGCGCACCCTGGACTTCAGGAAAGCTGATTTTAATAAACTCAGAACAATTGTAACTACGGTTCCATGGCAAGTCACCCTAATGAGAAAAGGAGTCCAAGATGGTTGGGAGTTTCTAAAAAAGGAAATTCTAAAAGCGCAATGGCAAGCAATTCCAACAAGGAAAAAACGGGGGAAACAACAGAAGAAGCCAATGTGGCTTCACCAAAAGCTTAGAGATGACCTGAAAACATACAGAAAGCGGAAAGAAGGCCAGGCCACAAAAGAACAGGCAGGTATCATGGAATTGCAGTGATGGTGTCAGGAAGGCTAAAGCTGAGAATGAGCTGAGGTTAGCGAGGGATGCTAAAAGCAACAAAAAAGCTTTCTTCAGATATGTCCATAGTAAAAGACAGAGAAAAGAAACGGTGGCACAGCTACCCAATGAGGATGGCAAAAAACAGATGACAAAGAAAAGGCAGAAGTGCTCAATTCCTACTTTGGCTCAGTCTTCTCCCAAAAGAGGATCTGCGACCCTCCCGGGAAACATGAAGCAGAAGGGTCAGGATTGGACCTTGAGATTGATAGACAAATGGTCACGGAATACCTAAAAACTTTGAATGAGTTCAAATCGGCAGGGCCCAATAAACTGCATCCTAGAGTATTGAAGCAACTGGCTGAAGAACTCTCAGAACCGCTCTCTATCTTTGCGAAATCATGGAGGACTGGTGAAATGCCGGATGACTGGAGGAGAGCTAATGTTGTCCCTATTTTCAAAAAAGGCAAAACTTTTAGTTACTGTAAACCGCCCAGAGAGCTTCGGCTATGGAGTGGTATACAAATGCAATTAATAAATAATAAATAAATAAATAAACCGGGGAACTACAGACCAGTCAGCCTAACATCAATCCCTAGAAAAACTCTGGAGCAGATTATAAAGCAGTCGATCTGTAAGCACCTTGAAAACAATGCAGTGATTGCTAGGAGCCAACAAGGATTTATGAAGAACAAATCTTGCCAAACTAATCTTATCTCATCTTTTGACTTCATCAATAAGATTCAACCGATCCATATACAACCCGCTGATTTATTAGTAACCATGGATGTAAGATCTCTCTATACTAGCATACCTCAGCAAGAAGCCCTCGACATTATCCATTCGACTCTGGACAGACGTCATAGTAACTATCCTCCCACCCATTTTTTATGTGAATTGGCCAACATATCTTTGCGTAAGAACTATTTCAAATTCAATCATTCATATTATTGGCAGATAAAGGGGGTGGCCATGGGGTGCCCCATGGCTCCAGAGGTTGCCAACCTCTTTATGGAACAATTTGAAAAAGACATCTTTAGTTCCTCCAATAATTTTGCACAATATTTGCTATGTTGGTGGAGATATATTGACGATATTTTTTGCATTTGGAGGGGTCCTTTTGAGTTATTTACAGCATTTGTGGAATGGTTAAATAGTAAAGATATTAATATCGAGTTAGATCATCATTATAGTGAAACAGAGATTAATTTCTTAGATCTGTTGTTAAAAAAAGTAGATAACCATCTTTATACTAACATTTATAAAAAACCAACTGACAGGAATACTTACCTATGTTTTGATAGTTCCCATCCTTTACAACTTAGATGTAATTTACCACATGGACAATTCCTGAGAATCAAAAGGAATTGCACTCTGGAAAAGGATTTTGTGTCACAATCAGAGGTGTTGAAGCAACAACTTATCCATAGAGGATATCCCTCGCAAGTTATAGAACAGAATTATGAAAAATCATTATTGAGACAACGGTCAGATTTATTACAAAAAACCACCAGAACATCATCGCCCAGAATACATTGTAATTTAACCTACAATTATATATCTAGTAAACTACAAAATAGTATAAAGAGAAACTGGCATGTAGTACAACACATACCAGGTTGCCAAAATTTGCCACTTTTTTCATATAAGAGAACCAAGAATCTGAAGGATATTTTTGTAAACAGTGACTTTAGAGAACATATATCTCCTTCCATTCGCCTTTTGCCTGGTACATGTCCACCAGTTGGACATCATCCCTGTGGACATTGTGTTTTTTGTAAATATACCTTTAAGATCCAGAATTTCATCAACCCAATTGATCAGAAAAAATATACACTGTATCATTTTTCCAATTGTAACACAGTGCAAGTCATCTATGTGGTACAGTGTGGGTGTCTGAAATTATATGTAGGTCAGACATCCAGGAAAATAAAGGTCCGTATAGGAGAGCATTTGAGTAATATTAAAAACAACAGAGTAGGAGCACCTCTTGTGTCCCATTGTCTCCAATGTTCCCAATATGCTAATGTGGGACTAAAATTTTGGGTTTTACAAAAGATACAAGGATCTAGGTTGACTTTTCTTCTTCACAAAAAAGAAATAGGTTGGATTTTGAGACTAAAAACAGTGATACCTAATGGTTTGAATGATGATTTTTCCTTCCTTCCTCTTTTGTAATAATATAAAAAATTTGTGTAGATCTCATTAGAGAATTCTTTTATAAAAAATAAAAAATAAAAAAAAGATTTTTCTATCTTTGCAAGAAGATTTGTTCCAGGTGAACTTCATTTTAAAGGTCAGAATAATTACTTTGTTAGTTGTAATCACTGTTGCAAGTGTTCCAGGATATGGCTATATATATGCTCCCCCTTTGCTTGTAAAAATCATTGTAAAATTTGTTTGACTGATGCAGGACTGTAAGTTTACCTCTTTGGAGCATATTGAGTTTTGAGCTATTATAATGTAAGTATTTCTGTCATGTTTTATGTTTGCAAGTTTTCTAGGATATGGCTATATATGCTTTCCCCCTTTTGCTTGTTAAAGTCCTATTATATTTGTTTGATTGATTTAGTAATGAAAATCTATTTTTTGTTGTTCATTCAGTTTTAAGCTAATATAATGCAGTTTATTTTTTGTATTATATGAAAGTTTGTCATATGTTCATATATTTATTTATTTACATATGTTGATTTTTGTACATGTGGGTCTAGTGAACATGTTTTGGAAAAACAGTATATGTTTCCTTTGTATTGTTTAAAGAATTTTATAGTTGTTATGTATCCTATATATGTCTGTCTATATATATATTTGGTCTGATTACGTTTTTTCTGTTTAATTTTAGCCCCTGATGAAAGCCTATGTTTGGCTGAAACGCGTTGGGCAGCTTAATAAGGATTAACAATAAATATATATTTTTATTAATTTTTCATCTTTGGCATTCTTGGTTTGCAACCTTTTTTCTGTTTCTTTTTATTGGATGCCTTCCACTTTTCAACCTCCTAACCTCCCTTGTAGACTGCGGGAATGCTGTGGATATAATGTACCTCAACTTCAGCAAATCTTTTGAAAGTGCCCCATGATATTCTGATTAGCAAGCTAGCTAAATGTGGGCTGGATGGAACAACTCTCAGGTGGATCTACAGTTGACTCCAGAATCGTACTCAAAGAGTGCTTATCAATGGTTCCTTCTCAACCTGGGCGGAAGTAACGAGTGGGGTACCACAGGGCTCGGTCCTGGGCCCAGTGCTCTTCAACATTTTTATTAACGACCTGGATGAGGAGGTACAGAGCATGCTTTTCATATTTGCAGATGATACAAAATTGGGGGGGCATAGCTAATACCGTGGAAGACAGAAACAAAATTCAAAGGGATCTTGATAGGCTGGAGCATTGGGCTGAAAACAACAGAATGAAATTCAACAGGGATAAATGCAAAGTTCTACACTTAGGAAAGAGAAACCAAATGCACAGTTATAAGATGGGGGATACTTGGCTCAGCAGTATGACATGTGAGAAGGATCTTGGAATTGTCATTGATCACAAGCTGAATATGAGCCAACAGTGTGATGTGGCTGCAAAAAAGGCAAATGCTATATTAGGCTGCATTAACAGAAGTATAGTTTCCAAATCGCATGAAGCATTAGTTCCCCTCTATTCAGCACTGGTTAGGCCTCATCTTGAATACTGCATCCAGTTCTGGTCTCCGCACTTCAAGAAGGATGCAGACAAACTGGAACAGGTTCAGAGGAGGGCAATAAGGATGATCAGGGGACTGGAAACAAAGCCCTATGAGGAGAGACTGAAAGAACTGGGCATGTTTAGCCTGGAGAAGAGAAGACTGAAGGGAGATATGATAGCACTCTTCAAGTACATGAAAGGTTGTCACAGACAGGAGGGCCGGGATCTCTTCTTGATTGTCCCAGAGTGCAGGACACGGAATAATAGGCTCAAGTTGCATGAAGCCAGATTTCGATGGACATCAAGAAAAACTTCCTAACTGTTAGAGCCATACAACAATGGAATCAATTACCTAGAGAGGTAGTGGGATCTCTGACATGGGAGGCATTCAAGAGGCAGCTGTACAGTCATCTGTCGGGAATGCTTTGATTTGGATTCCTGCATTGCACAGGGGTTGGACTTGATGGCCTTATAGGCCCCTTCCAACTCTACTATTCCATGCTTCTATGATACTCCCTTCTGTTTTTCCCAGTATTATTGTCTTTTCTAGTGAATCATTATGTGTCCAAAGGATGATAACCTAAGTTTGATCATATTGGCTTCTAGTGACAGTTCTGGTTTAATTTGTTCCAACACCCAAGTATTGGTCTTTTTAGCAGTCCATGGTATGCGCAAAGCTCTCCTCCAACACCACAATGAGTTGATTTTTCTCTTATCCGCTTTTTCACTGTCCAACTTTCCCATCCATACATAGAGATCGGGAATATCATGGTCTGAATGATCCTGACTTTAGTGTTCAATGATACATCTTTGCATTTGAGGACTTTTTCTAGTTCCCTCATAGCTGCCCTCCCCAGTCCTAGCCTTCTTCTAATTTCTTGACTATTGTCTCCATTTCGGTTACTGTCTGTGCTGAGGTACCTGTGCTGAGGTATTGATAATCCTTGACCAGTTCAATGTCAACTTTCAATGTTGTCAACTTTAAAGTTACATAAATCTTCTGTTGTCATTACTTTAGTCTTCTTGATGTTCAGCTGTAGTCCTGCTTTTATGCTTTCCTCTTTAACTTTCATCAGCATTCATTTCAATCATGACTTGTTTCTGCTAGTAGTATGGTATCGTCTGCATATCTTAAATTATTGATATTTCTCTCGCCAGTTTTCACACCTCCTTCATTTTGGTCCAATCCTACTTTCCATATGATATGTTAGGTCCCAGGCTATGGTCTGAAGGCACATAAGGCCAGCTCCTTTATGCTAAGCAGGATCAGGTCTGGTCAGTGCCTAGATGGGAGACCACCTGGAAACCATATGCAAGCCACCTTGGGTTTCATGAAAAGAAAGATGGGGGTATAAATGTAATAAATAAATAAATATGTTCTGTGTATAGATTAAACAAATAGGGTGATAAAATACACCCCTGTCTCATACCCTTTCCAATGGGGAACCAGTCGGTTTCTCTATATTCTGTCCTTACAGTAGCCTCTTGTCTAGAGTATATGCATCAGGACAATCAGATGCTGTGGCACCTCCATTTCTTTTAAAGCATTCCATAGTTTTTCATGATCTACACAATCAAAGACTTTGCCGTAATCTATAAGGGTGATTTTCTTCTGAAATTCCTTGGTCCGTTCCATTATCCAACGTATGTTTGCGATATGATCTCTGGTGCCTCTTCCATTTCTAAATCCAGCTTGGACATCTAGCATTTCTCACTCCATATGTGGAATCTTGAGCATTACTTTACTTGCATACTTTAAGGCAATAGTTCGATAATTACTGCATTCCCTGCGATCCCCTTTCTTTGGATTTGGGATATATATGAAAGCTTCCAGTCTGTGCGCCATTGTTTCGTTTTCCATATTTGTGGACAAATTTTTGTCAGAATTGAAACCTAAACTTTGGCAGTTCTTAGTACTTTTACCATGCAATATGATTTACAATACTTATACTGTTTCTCCTTATGCCAATAATGCTGTTTGGTAGGTCATTACAAGTCCCATTTTCCAGATGGTAGAAAGCTGAGAGCATATCCAGACAGGGGATCTATTGTCAGGAATCATGAATGATGTTTCAACAACGCCAGCCTCCCACTATCAAGTCTCATGAGTGAACACTGACAAAATAATATCTGTCTCTCTCTTAGGATATCTCCTGTGGTCCTGCCACTACACAATAGTACCTAAACAAGGGTATGAACAGCTCCTTTTTAATATAAAATTTAATAAAAAGAATAAAAGAATAAAAAGGCGACATAAACAACAGTCATACTATAGTACCCCAAGTGATTCCATGTCTAGAGCCACATTTTGCTGTCATGAACCTTCCTTTTGTCCTCTTTCCAAGCTCATGCAGCCTGCAAAAGGAGCAAAAATTGAGCTAGCTGGGCTATGAGAAATGGGTCTTTCAACAGAATCTATCACGTTCCTCTAGATGTGAGGGAAATCTGATGCATGTATTGATCTCCCAACCTTGGTCATCTACCAGGTTTACTGGATGGCCACCATTAGCAGGGAACAGATCCCATTGCCTCAGCTACCAGCTTCTCCATGCACCTCTAGAGAAACGTTCTTCTCCCTCTCTCATAATACTAGAACTCGTGGACATTCAAAGAAGCTGAATGTTGGAAGATTCAGGACAGACAAAAGGAAGTACTTCTTTACTCAGCGCATAGTTAAACTATGGAAATTGCTCCCACAAGATGCAGTAATGGCCACCAGCTTGGATGGCTTTAAAAGAAGATTAGACAAATTCATGGAGGACAGGGCTATCAATGGCTACTAGCCATGATGGCTGTGCTGTGCCACCCTAGTCAGAGGCAGCATGCTTCTGAAAACCAGTTGCCGGAAGCCTCAGGAGGGGAGAGTGTTCTTGCACTCGGGTCCTGCTTGCGGGCTTCCCCCAGGCACCTGGTTGGCCACTGTGAGAACAGGATGCTGGACTAGATGGGCCACTGGCCTGATCCAGCAGGCTCTTCTTATGTTCTTATGTTCTCTTGCCTCTGGGCTGGCCACTGGGGATGAAGGACAACCAGGAGACCAGATTTAGCCCTGGGGCCTCTAGTTGCTGATCCCTGTTATAAGAACTCCTTCATTAATCTCAACAGAGCGACCAGCTCTACCTGTACATCCTGCTTCCTCCACTGAGATTAATGGAAGAGTTTGTATGCCGCAGGAGCTCAGTATGCACTATGGAGAACACACACACAGCTTTACACCATATCTAGGCCATTGGGTAAGAACATGGAGTCTACCAACAAAGATTCACATCTTCTGAATTCTAAATCCTAGCTTTGGTCTATAAGGTTTAAAACAATCACTTCTGGCGATTTCTTTTTAGTTATAAAGCATTTGCAATGCATCTGTTAGTGTCCAGAGTTTCGATCCTTTAACCATTTGGTTGTATTTTCAAGAAAGGTAATTAAAAATACATCTGATAATCTATCAGCCTTGTCTGTTGTAAAATAATCAGTTGCTAGCCTGGCAATAAGGGTTGTGCAGAAATGGCAACAAGCTTCACAATGATGGAAGCTGATGGTTTACGAAGTCACTGAATGAGAACTGATTATTGATTTGCTATCCTCCTAACAACATCAGTGTCAAGTGATAATGTACTGTACCACTTGTTTCAGAGTAAATAGCAATTTTTATATTACAGCCTTTCTAGCAAATTGGCTGCTAGCAGGGAAAGCAAAATATACTGCCATCTAAGTATCTTGAAACAGTGCATAAACTGCATTGAGAGAATGCCAGTAAAGCACAGCAGACTTGCTGGCATTTAAAATCCAAGCTCTTCCCATAAGCTCCAAATCAGAAATTTGCAAATTATATCCCTCCAGTTACACAGAACAGACAACACTCTCTTGTTTTCCAATTTGCTTCAGCATGCTATTGTCTTGCTGGAGAGTATCCAATTTGTTATAAACAAATTCTCAATTACTGCTATTATCTTTGTTCAAGAATGCTTAATTTTTGAATCTGCGCCATATTGATTCTTGTTAAAAAAAAGAAGATATTGGATGGAATCCAATTGGTATCCTTGCGAAATGGAAAGAATTTTGATCAAAGAGGTGATTTTCTGCCCATGTACTCTTCCCGCTTCAATGCCCCATGCCACCTCTTCCCTCTTCAGGAGGGTCCCCCAACTCTGGAGCAAATTTAGAGGGTAGTGCAGGGGAGTGTGGCTCCTCTACTTCTGTATGAAGAGGCATCCACTGGATCAAAAGCCCTTCTGTGAATACACAGTGCCAATCCCCTTTTTCTTTTTATATTGTTACATTTTTGTCCTCCAAGGAGCCAAGGGCAGCACACATGGTCTTCCTCATTTTACACAAAACTCCTGGGTGGCAGGCTAGGCTGAGAGAACATTACTGCCCTAGGATAGCTGAGTGGGGATGCAAAGATGGGTTTCCCTAGTCCTAATTGACATTCTAACCACTATAAATGTAAATGTACTGCCTTCAAGTTGATTCTGACTTAGGGCGACCCTATGAATAGGGTTTTCATGGTAAGAGGTATTCAGAGGGGGTTTACCATTGCCTCCTTCTGAGGCTGAGATGGCAGTGACTGGCCCAAGATCACCCAGTGAGCTTCATGGCTGTGTGGGGATTCCAACCTTGGTCTCCCAGGGCATAGTCCAACACCTTAACCGCTACACCATACTGGGTCTCCCACACAGATATAATCTTTTTAAAAGCTAAGAAAGTCCCTGTGGCAATGGAGAGACAAAAGCCCCATGCACATGCTACTTATTTATTTATTTAATTTATTATTTGATTTATATCCCGCCCTTCCTCCCAGCAGGAGCCCAGGGTGGCAAACAGAAATGCTAAAAACACTTTAAAACATAATTGAAAGACCTTAAAATACATTAAGACAAAACAACGTTAAAAACATTTTTAAAAACCTTTAAAAACATCTTTAAAAATAAACAAAAAGGGGTTAAAACATATTATTAAAGAAAACATATTGAAAGCAATTCTAACACAGATGCAGACTGGGATAGGTCTCAACCTAAAAGGCTTGTTGAAAGAGGAAAGTCTTGTGTGTAGGGCATAACTATGTACTGACGGGAGCCATAATTTTAGCCCTGCCCCTATCAGATCTTCTTTAACAACTGCATGTTGTACATGGCCGTCTGTATACAAAGCCCAATACACAAATTCCTCATATGTAGACATTCTGCACAATCAGGACACCTTCACAATCAGGACACCTTCACATGGGGTCCCTCCATATGAGCAGGAGCTTCTGCATGTGAAAAGCAACTTCTACATTGGGCTTTCCGCACAGACCACAGCATGCAACATGCAGTTGCTTAAGAAAGAAGACTTGATGTTGGAGGTGGGATTACAAGCACATCCCCTCTCCAGTTTGTACACATCTATACCCAAGTAATGCATGTGTAGGGATAATGTGTTATTTCAGATATATATACTGGGATTTCTCCTGATTACTGGAGTTTTTTTGATAGCCATGGAGGAGAATTCTAAACTAGAATTTTTGAAGCATCTTCATCTGATTTATGGCATTTTTGCTTATCAGTTTGGAAGCAAAACAAAATCACCTTCAAATAAGATGGTGGCTTCTACATATTCAACGGAGATATACAAGGTTGTAAATTAAAAAGAAAAATATCTCCAAAGCATGCTCGGTGGTCTCCAAGAGCTATGGAAGGGCTGTAAATCAGCAGCAGAACATCTGCCTTGCATGCAAAAGGTCCCAGGTTCAATCCTTTCAACAAGCCTTTTAAGTTGAGACCTATCCCAGTCTGCATCTGTATTGGAATTGCTTTTTAATGTGTTCTTAAACCTTTTTTTAAAAAATGTTTTTAATCTTAGTCCATGTTTTGAAAGCTTTTTTTAAGAAACATTTTTAAAGATGTTTTGTTTTAATGTTTGTTTTTATGATGTTTTAAAGTTTTTAGTGCCTTTGTTTGCTGCCCTGGGCTCCTGCCGGCAGGAAAGGTGGGATATAAATCAAATAATAAAAATAAATAAATAAATAAATCCTCGGCATCTCCAGAGGAAGGCAATGGTAAAGAGGAAGGCAATGGTAAAGAGGAAGGCAATGGTAAACCACCTCTGAATACAGCTTACCATGAAAACCCTATTCATAGGGTCGCCCATAAGTCGAAATCAACTTGAAAGCAGTCCATTGTCCATCTCCAGTTAGGGCTGGGAGAGATTCCTGCCTGAAACCCTGGAAAGCCACTGCTAGTCAACGTAGGCAATATTGAGCTAGATGGACTAATGGTCTGACTCAGTATAAAGCAGCTTCCTATATTCCTATAAATGGTGAGTATCAGTTGGAAAAGAAAAAAATGGAAAAGGAGGGGATGGGAGAAGCGAGTTGGCTTTCTTTAAGCTCCTAGCTGCTAAAAAGTACTGCAAATTGTTCCTCAGAGAGATTAAGAATTGATAGATTTGGCTTCCTTCTGGGCAGCCAGAGCACAGTGTTGCAGAATCTGGTAGAAGGCTGTGGACAGCAACAATGGGAACTACAACTCCCATCATCCCCAGCCAGCATGGTCAATGGTCAGCAAAGAAGGGAAGTGTAGTCTAATAACATTTGAAGGGACAGATTTTCTGGTGTAAGGATTGCAGTCAATTTGTTCTTCTCATCAGCCTTCAAGTACTCTTTGAACTGCTTCCTCTTAATAGTTTCTAAAAGCTGACTCATGAGAGATCAGGCCAGAATTTTATGCTATCCCATCATCATGCTAGTGGAAGTGCGGATCAATGGATCAAAGATAGAACCCCTTACAATGGAAAGGGTGGCTTTTATGGCATGGACTGTTCTGAGTTCTCATCAGAGGAGCTTTTTGCTCCTCTGATATTTGTTCTGGAAGTTTGTGCTCTGCTTCTTTGCCCTCTTCTGGCTCTCAGAAAATGGGACTGCATCTGCCCTATCTGACCTGCGTCAGCCCAGGCAACCAGACATTCCAAGGACCACTGAGCCATTGTGCGACTGTACATGATGCTCCTGTTCATTATGCATCATGAGTATCAACATCCTGGTCTCATAATGGCTACTAGAACTTGGAGGAGGTGGAGGCCAGTGACATGATTGACTGTGACAGTCTCAATCACCAAAGGATGGTTGGCTGGTGCTCTAGAACTGCTGTGATTTCAGCAGTGCACATCCACCCCTCCTCCTTTCTCATGAAATTGCAGCACAATTCCAGTGGCAGTAGGAGCTCATGGTAGACATTACAGGGGCAGGCCTTTGATTATGAGCAGAGAAGGAAACCCATGCACCAGGCTGTTTCTTGGTTTGTTGTTCTATTAATTTCAGTTATCTTTTTGCTGGGAACATCACTAAAAATATTTAAAACAAAAACACATGCACTAGGGATACTAAGATGAGACTAAATTGCAGCTATGAAGAAGGAAAGCAAGAAAAATCAAGTTTAGAGCATGTTCAAACAGCATGTATGAGCTTCACTAGCCTGGTTTGTTGAATGCTGACCTTGCAAATGAAACATGGCCATCAGCTCAAAATACATCTCATTAATGATGAAGAGAGTGAGAAGTTCAGGGTAAGGAGACTAATCCATAATAAAAATGAGTATTCTGAATATGGAAATTTGTATTATGAGGCCATCGTTAGTGAACATCAGTACTGCTGGCTAAAATATTCCAATGCCACAACCAACCAAGCCAATCTCCTGAGCCACGTGCATGTAAATTAAGCTGTTATGCCTACTTCCTCTAATTTCCTTAACACTTGGGGATTCTTCAGTGGATTGCACCCTCAGATAATCAGCATCTGGATAATGGGATTTTATTGAGTTTTTATTACTATTACCTGTTATTTAGCAGCTTTTCTTTGCTTCTGCTTTGTATATTGTCTCCATTGTAATGAAGCATTTCTGAAAGAATACAGGCTTTCAGAAAGACATTTCTCTATGATTTATGCACTAGATATGCCTCATGATGAACAAGTGTTTCCTTTGTTGCAGAGTCTTCACAAGTCACTTCATTTAATTTGTCATTTTTCCTGCAAGCAAAGCAGTTTAGAATAAAACCGGGCTACATTCAAAGAGAACAAACACTGCTTAAAAGAACATCGTCTTTCAGAAACTGGTGTAAATTGACCCAATCCACTGATTCATATGTGTAATACTGCTTATGAATCTCTCGTCACCACTTCCCTTCAGGGATCAAGCAATTGTGTGAACTCTCTGAGATGCACCTGTCTGGATGTTAAGTGTGCCACCAGCCATAATTTGAAAGTCAAAGTCAGGGTGGGGTAACCCTGGCCTACAAGATACGGTATCTAATGAAACAGATCCACTCGTGCAAGCACTTTTGGCTGCACAGTGGAACTTCCTCACTCTCTTCTCTCCTTGTGTGCCCCCTAAATATGTTCTGGAGGTATTTGCAGCCCTCTGGAGCAGGTTTAAGGGGGGCACAGGGGATGGTGAGGGTGGGAGAAGTTCTGCCACGCAGGCAAACGTGCTTGGGCTAGCAAAACTGTTTGGGTAGATACCATCCAAGGATTCTATTCCTCTCATCAGGTAACCTTCCACAATATCCCAGTTTTGAACAACTTTAAGTGGAAACCCAAAATTGGATTGGGATTTGTTCATGTACTGTCCATTCTGCTGCTCAACTATCTCCCTGCCCAAATTATTATTATCATTAATTATTATTATAAATTATTATTATCATTAATTTAATTTATTACCTGCTCTTCACAAGTTAGTGAAGGTAGTCTCAGAGGTGCTGTTGATAACCCCAAGACTGGGGATTTCAAAATCCATGCTGAGACTGATGAAATGATGGTCCTGGGGGATTTTAACATCGATGCTGAGGCTGTATTCTCTGGAGGAACTGAAGATTTGATGGCTACCAGAACATCTATAAGCTTATCTCAAATAGTTTCTGGCCTATTGTATGTTGCAAACCACATTCTGGATCTGGTATTCTCTTCACAATTACAGGATGATCACCTGTGTGCAAGGGAGTTGGCACAGGCTCCACTGTCATGGACATATAATTATTACCTAGTCAGGTTAAACCTTGAAACTGCATATAACCTCAAGAAGTATGGAGGACCAATTCCAGTGGTCCACCTTCAGAGGTTGATGAAATCAGAAGGTTTTCTGAAGTCCTTGGGGATTAATCTGCAGTGTCAGCAACAATCCTGTTGGATCCCTAGTCTTTGCCTAGAACAGGGAGATAGCTGGGGCTATAGATACAATTGCTATCATTTGTCATCAGCCAAACTGAAGAGCTGTATCAGCTCATGGTGTATTCTGAGGTGCTGAGGGCAATGAAGCAATTGTGTTGACAATTAAAATGTAGATGCCTGAAGAATCACTGTGAACACAACCAATGTGGCCATCTTAAGAGCCTATCTTCAAGATTTCTCTGTGGCAGTAATGAGGGAAAGAAAGTCAACTTTGCTGCTACCATTGCATCTGCACAATGTGGACCAGGAGAACTGATTTGGATGGTAAAAGGCATTACCCTTGGGAATTCTGTGGAACAGGTAGCAGAGCCCTTGAAAGGTAATTGTGACCCTGTATTTTCCAGACAAAGTATTGAGTATTCACACTAAGTTGGATGCCTTAGTTATAAAAATATGGATGTTGCATCTAGTCATGTTGTAATATATACTTTTCAACTTGTGCAACCTGAGGATGTGGAAAAGTTGCTTGGGGGTTGGGGACCAACTACCTGTTCTCAAGATCTATACCCATCATGATTATTAAATGTTGCCCAAATGGATTTGAGGAGTTGCCGAAGTCTTCCTTGAAAGTTGGTATGGCCATGCTACCCTTAAGGAGGTAGCACTATGACCCTTGCTGAAGAAAGAAAGCCTAGAACCTATGGATTTGGACAGCTACCTTTTTTTCTTAGGTAAGGTTTTGGAGAGGGTGGTATCCTCTCAACACCAGGTAGTTTTGGAGGAAACTGATTAATTGGATCTAGTCCAGTCCAGATTTCAACCTGGTGTTGGGATGGAAACAGCCTTAGTCATCTTAAGTGTAAAATCAGTTGTTAAAGGGATTGTATTCCCTTGGAAGGTTCATGACTTAGGAGGGCTTGAAGGACACAGAGCTTTGGTTGCCAGGAATGCCCTTTACCAGCTAAGCCTGGTATTCTAGCCGTGGTCCTATCTAGGACAGTCAGACCTGGCAGGATTTATTCTGCAGTGGTTGCTCCAGAATGGATTGCTGTAATGCACTTTATGCATGGCTGCCTTTGAAGATAGTTCAGGAAATTCTATTGGTACAAAATGCAGTCACCCAAATGCTGCTGGGAGCCAGAAAGGCAGAACACGTAACACTAATTTTGCATCAACTGCATTGCTTGCTAGTGTTCCTGGGCCTATTCAAAGTGCCAGTGTTAAACCTTTAAAGCCTTAAACCAGCCTTCCCTAACATGATGCCTAACAGAACAATATCAACCATCTGGAGTCCTTATGATCAGCAGGGAAGGCCCTGTTGGTGGTGCTCCTGCTGGATGCTGCCCGATTGTTGCTGACCCGTGACAGGGCCTTATCGGTGGCAGTTCCCCTTTGTGGAATGCCCTTCCAGGTTAGGTGCTTCTGGCTACTTCATTATTAACTTTCAGGAGGAAATTAAAAACATTCCTGTTTACCCAGGCATTTGATTGATGAAAGATTCCATTCCTAGCAACAATGTATTTGATTATTTTGTTTTTATATGCTTTCAATTGTTTTCAGATGTTTTAAAATATTTTAAATACATTTAATTTATTTTAATTGTATTGGTTTATCATTGATCTGTTTGCCAGCCTGGATTCTTTTGGGAGGAAGAGCAGGATATAAATTTAAAAAATAAATACATACAACTCCCATAATCTCTTCCCTTTGGCTGTGCTGGCTGGGGCTGATGGAGGTTGTAGTTCAAAGTATCTGGAAGGCACCAGGTTGGGAAAGGCTGTCCTAAACAAGAGATACAGGTTATCTACGATACTGTTTTCACCTACTGATCCTGTCTGCACATTAAGAGCTGTATTGGAGGCCTATCTGGTGTGGCCAACAACAACAGATCTATCAACAAGGCTGGTTCTAAAGGGCGGCCAGATGGGGCACTGGCCCGACAGCCCCTGGAGCTATAGGGGGCCTCTCAGCTGCTCCTCAGCTGCCCCTCTGCTCCCCTTCCACGATCTGCAGCCCCCCATGCCCCCACCTATCTGTCTGCTGTCTTTTACCATTGACCTTAACGAAGATGGTGGCTGCGGTTTCCCTACGGTACTGAAGCCCCTGCTGCCATCTTAGTTGATGGCAGAGATGCGCGTGTGTAGCACACACACGTGCCATCAACAAAGATGGTGGCGGAGGCATCATTCCCTTAGGGAAACCATGGCCACCATCTTCGTTAAGGGCAATGGTAAAAGACAACAGACAGGTAGGTGGGGGGCATGGGGGGCCGTGTGTGTGCGTGTGTGCATGCATGCACGTGCACACACACACACCGGGGGCCAGGGCAAGCTGATGCCCAAGGGCCCCAGCATTCATGGAGCCGGCCCTGTCTATCAATGCTATTTATTCAACACTCCTTTCTCCTAATGTGTAATTGTTTTTTGTAACTTAGAACTGCTTTCAAATACTTGTGACTGCAAGACTAATGTGTCTATGTTACCATTTACTGATATATACATCACATTAAGTAAATGGAAGAAATAGGTACACTTTTATTATGACAGCCTGGATTGAAAGCAGACTACCACAAAGAAAAAAATAAACAGGCTGAACTGTAGGAATCGTAAGATTTTGTGAGGACAGCTGAAGCAATATTCTGAACGATTGTGGTTAGGCCCACCTGTCAATCAGGGAGAGAGAGAGCTTGTACAAGAAGAACTTGTAGTTTGAAAGAGAAGGGGATGTGTGCCTCCCTACGTGACATGCTCTCTGAAGCACCACAAGACCCAAAGTTCCTTATGCCAACATTTCTTATGAACAGCCAATGTGATGTGGCATCTGATCAGCAACAGGATGGAGCAACAAGCAACAGGAAACCAAGATCCTGGGAACTGCAGGAGCTAGTCCTCGCTGATAGAATATATAAACCTCAGAGCATACCATTATGAATATTGACCTGGTCATATCCATTGTCAGGTGAAAGAATGCTAACGGCTATGTGATGGCTCATTAATGAAGCTATAGGCTAGAAAGTAGTTGGAGATTTCTCTGGAATGTTCCAGAAAATGTTGTTAGGGAACTGGTGGCCTCCCAGATGTCATTAAGAACCCAACTCCCATCAGCCTCAGCCAGCATAGCTAATGGTGAGGGATGATGGAAGTTGAACTCCAATT
Organism: Rhineura floridana; assembly: GCF_030035675.1. NCBI lineage: Eukaryota > Metazoa > Chordata > Lepidosauria > Squamata > Rhineuridae > Rhineura > Rhineura floridana. The sequence continues at coordinate 137,804,360 of NC_084481.1, read as the reverse complement.
ACCTGTGGAAGGCCACAGGTTCCCTGGAGTAGAGAAATCCATATGAGCCCTGAGATGGTGGCTTATTACCACCATTGCTCCCCACACATCCCATTGTTCTACTGTTTGCGAACAAGAGTATTTGCGAACAGAAACAGAAGTAGGCAGAGAGAAGGAAGCAGAGAGACCTTGTGAGCTCAAGTCGCCTGACAGGATGCAGGTAACTCTTTTGGGGGACGTGATATAGGGAAGTGGATATGCCACTTGAATGAGGGCTTAGGTTGTTTGCAAATCTTGCAAAATGCAGTATCTCCAGTGATTCGTCCTCTAAAAAAAGTCAAACTTTTTTGAGCATGCCATTGGGCTGGTTCACACTGCAGCTGACTTCAGCTGAAGTTCGGATTAAAGAGGAAGTTTTTCTCATCGCGATAGGATTTAACGGTTCACACTTCTTACTTTATATGAGCCCTCAAGCCGCTTTTTTCTGTTCATACTGAAGGGAAAAGGTTAAATCTCACAGCTTCCTAATGACCATGCCCTCTTAAGGTCCAAGTATCTCTACTTCTGCAGCAGGCTTGCAGAATGGGAGCCAGCAGGAAAAGGTAAACAAAGAGGGGGAGGGAGGGGGGGACTCATCAAAGCATTGGAGCTAACCGTCTACATGGCCTTAGAGATGCAAAGCACAGACGGGTTTTCTTTCCCTTTTCAGATTTAAAGTGGATTGAGTTGCTTTGGATTTAAAGGAGAAAGCAGCGGGATGCCTCCCCTTTGCCTCCTACATCATGTGATCGCTGCAAATAGGTATGAAGGGAAGGTGAACTGCCATGTGAACGAGCCAGTTATCTTAATTGTGCTTCCCTAAGTGCCCTCAGGTAGTTGCATGCATTCTTCTGTCCACTGGGGCTTAACGCTCAAAAAAATCTCTTTAGTCTTCTTCACTGCAGATGTTGTTGGCAGCTGAAGAACAACAATCACTGCCGATTGCTACCAAAGGCATCACAATGGGAAATAGCACAGCAATTTGCATAAGTAGGTTAACAGTCATTAACCTTCATCACAGGCACTGCCTGTAGCTTTGCAATGAGATACGATCTCTAACTATCATTCTAAAGAGCAGCCAAAGAGCAAGGTTAGGAATGTGCACAAAGCATTTTGCTAGCTCATGAGAACCATTGTTAAGGATCATATCTCTTCATCAGCTCTTGGTGCAAAACTACAGAAAGTGCCATAGATTTCCCCCTCTCCCTGCAAGGAAGAAGAGAGTGAAGAAAGCTCCCATAGTGGAAAGGTCCTTGATGTGTGTGTGTGCCTGGCCTGCCTTAATGTGTGTCTGCCTGCCTGTCTCCCCCACCCTGAAAGTGTGTACGCAGCTTCCAGCCTGCATGTTGGAATGTGTGTCTGCCTGAATGTGCACATCTGCCTGCCTTAGCGTGTGAGTCCTCTGAGAATGTGTGCATGTGCGAACTGGCATGAGATCCTCAGTGGGCCAGTGAATCGTCAGTGTGGCTCTCCAAAAAAAAAAAAAAAGATTAGCTACTCTAATCTTTACTTACCTTTGTGGAAAACAGGTGTCTCACCTGTGACCCATTAGGATGGATGATAGCATTGGGGAGTCTTCACAAGTTGAGTAGCAGGTATGCAATCTACTGCTACACATGCAGGTCCATGGACTGGGACAAGTTTCAAAAGGGAAATTCTGTGTGTGTGTACTCATCCCAAAGCCTCTTCTGCATGCAGAAAAAAATCTGTGTGAAAAACTACACAGATAATACCTTGCTGAATTGGGGCAAAATAATACAGGTTTTAGCAAAGCTATCCGTTAAACGAAGAACAGAATATTAAGACCCTTCTTCCCAACTGTGTCTATAATATGGGCTTATTATGGACCGCTTCTTAACCTGAACAAAAGCCAGTTCACATGGGATTATCTCTGATCAATCACGAGCATACGTAGTCCTGAGTAGTATTGTTTGAAGGGAATGCAGCACTGCAGTTGTATGACCTGGGCCTCAGTTCAAAAAACATTTCACAGTGCGGGAAGCTGTTCTCCTGACTACTTCAATATGTTGAGGATCCTTCAACATACACAATCAAACCTTAAGAGGATTGTCTGCATGTTGTGCGCTGCTGTTCATGTTTGAAGCAACTCTCTGCTCTGAGCCAGCACCTTTTGTTTTCCCATGGCGATTACTAACAGCCAGAATGCTAAGCACAGTCCCATGAAACATTATACTGACATCCTTGGCATTCAAGGTATTTCACAGTGTGTGATCTACATGCAGCATGCAAATCTTGTTTAATTAAACCATTGACTCTCAATGCTAAGAACTCACAGGGCACCAGTGATTGCCATTCATGCTGTGACCTATGAGTCTGTGAGGTTAATGATTTGTTCCTAGTAGCGTGTACATTTTCAAAGCATTAATGTGGTGTTGAGTGGACTCTGGAGATAAAATAAAATTTGTATTTAGGGGGAGGAAGAGGGTTGTATCTTTTGATGCTAAGCTTTGAGGAGAACCCTCCCCTATCTTTCTGTTTGATCATGATTTTTTATTCACTAGTTTAAAATGGTGCATTTCTGATGGAACTTGGCTAAGAGAAAGGCATAGTTACATGCACCTTGCCCATATATTAGTCTGAGGGCATAGTTATTAAACCATAATATACTTACTGATTAGGTAATAACAGAGCAGGGAAAATAATAAAAAAAAATTATAAGTATTTATATAGCCATGGATTACAACTCAGAATGTTTGAAGTTTTTTTCTTTATATAGTCCTAGCACAGCGTTTCCCAACTAGTGGGCCACCAGATGTTCTTGGACCACAATTCCCATCTTTCCTGACCATTGGCAATGCAGGCTGAGGCTGATAGGAGTTGTGGTCCCACAACATCTGGTGGCCCACTAGTTGGGAAACGCTGTCCTAGCACATATCTATGTAGGAATTGCTGTCACTCTCATAACACATATGTTTGTATAAATTAACCTTCTATTGGCAGTAGCCTGTCATCATGCTATAGTTTGCCTGCCCCTCCTCCTCTGCCTCAGTCTCCTCTCCTTCGGTTCCCATCCTACCACCTCTTCTTCCTAACTGTTGTCATGCTCTACTTTGTAGGACTGGCACCATCTGTTGACAGCCAAGTGAACGACAGGAGTGCAAATATAGTATAGACAGATAAATCATACCCAGAGACAAGGCTTTTCTGAGTCATACCTCTTCTCAATGCAAGCAGTCTTACCGTACTTTAGTTATAGACAGATAGTGTACATGTCTTCTTAGTAGTAGGCCCCATCGGGTTCAATGGGACTTACACACAGGTAGGTTTATCAGGGGTTGAAACCATAGAGGTGGAAAATATGACTTGACTGAAACTGACAGTGTATGACATTCACATTGGCAACATAGCTAAATTCAATTACATTGGGAAAAATAGTACAGCAGCCTCATCAGGAGTATGCATTGCTATTAATAGTGTCCATTGTGTTTTTGGTTTCTTGGACAGCTAAGGAATAATTGAAAACTCTAATTTCTTAACAAATGCAGTAAAATAATGATGTGTATATAGACCCTTTCTCTCCCATTTGTAATAATTCAGAACATGCTCATCTAGAGAAGATCTGTGTTAATTAGTATGCAACTAATACACGAGAAAAAAATTCTTTTGTACTGATAATGCTTTGATAAATCCCTGTGCAATTAAAATTTTTAATTCCTCTCTTAAAAGCAGCCTTTTAAACTTATGAAATGTGATTTCTTAAAATGTGCTGGGATTTATTTTTTTCAAGTACAACTTACTTTTATAAATGCATCAAAAGTGTTTTCAACTACATTCCTACATGTTATTTATTTTAATACAAATCCTTTTATTCTTTTCCTTATTAACCAAATTCACTCTAGGAGGAAGTATCAAGAAGTGTTCTTCCATATACATATCCAAAATCCCTCAATACTTGCATATGGTAAAAGTAATAAAGTAGATGTTCATTATAAAAACCACTCCACGGTACTGTTATGTATGTACTCAGACAGAAGTCCCATTGTCTTCAGTGGGTCTTACTTCTAGGTAAAATCTGCATGCAAATGCAGTCTGAGTTTCCTAATCTCCAGCATTTTTGGTAGAAATATGGAAAACCAGTTGCTTCATTTCCAAGGATTCATCTATTGTTCCACAAGCTGGCATCACATATTTTGTACACTGCTCCACAGAAGCGGGTGTAGTTTTTGCTGTGGAAATCTGTTGCACTTGGCAAGCATTATTATTACCCTGAATAGGGTAAACTGCACATCATACTCCCATTCAAAACCACAGCCATCTCTGCAAGGGCAAAACTACATATTTATTTATTATTTATTTATTGTATTTATATACCGCCCCATAGGCGAAGCTCTCTGGGTGGTTTACAGTAACTAAAAACATTTTACACATTTAAAACACATCTTTTAAAAACAATTTCAAACACAATTTAAAAATTTAAAACAATTTAAAAACACATGCTAAAATGCCTGGGAGAAGAGGAAAGTCTTGACCTTGCATCGAAAAGATAACAGTGTTGGCGCCAGGTGCACCTCGTCACAAATATCATTCCATAATTTGGGGGCCACCACTGAGAAGGCCCTCTCTCTTGTTGCCAGACTCCCAGCTTCTCTCTGAGTAGGCACTTGAAGGAGGGCCTTGGATGTTGAGCTTAGTGTATAGGTGGGTTTGTATCGGGAGAGGCATTCCATCAGGTATTGTGGTCCTAAGCCGTGTAAGGCTTTATAGGTTAAAACCGGCACCTTGAATCGAGCTCAGAAATACACAGGCAGCCAATGCAAGCGGGCCAGAATTAGTTTTGTATGTTCAGACCATCTGGTCCCTGTTACCAATCTGGTCACTGCATTTTGCACAAGCTGCAGTTTCCAAAATGTTTTCAAAGGCAACCCCACGTAGAGTGCATTGCAGTAATCTAACTTGGAGGTTACCAGAGCATGGACAACTGAAGCCAGGTTATCCCTGTCCAGATAGGGGCACAGCTGGGCCACCAACCAAAGTTGGTAGAAGGCACTCCGTGCCACCAAGGCTACCTGAGCCTCAAGTGACAGAGATGGTACTAGGAGAACCCCCAAGCTATGAACCTCCTCCTTCAGGAAGAGTACAACCCCATCCAGGACAGGTTGGACATCCACCATCCGGTCAGAAGAACCACCCACTAACAGCATTTCAGTCTTGTCTGGATTGAGCCTCAGTTTATTAGCCCTCATCCAATCCATTGTCGCAGCCAGGCACATTGACAGCCCCACCTGAAAAGGATGAAAAGGAGAAATAGAGCTGGGTGTCATCAGCATACTGATGGCAATGCACTTCAAAGCTCCGGATGACTGCACCCAACGGTTTCATGTAGATGCTGAACAGCATGGGGGACAAAACTGACCCCTGCAGAACCCCATACTGGAGAGTCCAGGGTGCTGAGCTATGTTCCCCAAGCACCACCTTCTGGAGGTGACCCGCCAAGTAGCAGCGGAACCACCACCATGCAGTCCCTCCTGCTCCCAACTCAGCCAGTCTTCCCAGAAGGATACCATGGTCGATGGTATCGAAAGCCGCTGAGAGATCAAGGAGAATCAACAGAGTCACACTCCCCCTGTCTCTCTCCCGACAAAGGTCATCATACAGGGCGACCAAGGCTGTTTCTGTGCCAAAACCAGGCCTGAAACCCGACTGAAATGGATCCAGATAATCGGTCTCATCCAAGAGTGTCTGGAGCTGGCCCGCAACCACTCGTTCAAGGACCTTGCCCAGGAATGGAACATTTGCTACCGGCCTATAGTTATTAAGATTTTCTGGGTCCAGGGAGGGTTTCTTCAGGAGTGGTCTCACTACCGCCTCTTTCAGGCAGCCAGGGACCACCCCCTCTCGCAGAGAAGCATTAATCACTTCCCTGGCCCAGCCAGCAGTTCCATCCTGGCTAGCTTTTATTAGCGAAGAAGGGCAAGGTTCCAGCACGGAAGTGGTTGCATGAACCTGTCCAAGCACCTTGTCAACGTCCTCAAGCTGTACCAGCTGAAACACATTCAAGAAATCGGAACAAGGCTGTGCTCTGGATACCTCACTTGATTCACCTGCTATAACACTGGAGTCTAAGTCCTGGCGGATGCGAAATATTTTATCCTGGAAGTGCCTAGCAAATTCATTACAGCGGGCCCCAGATAGTTCTACCATGTCCCTGGAGCCAGAGTGTAATAGCCCCCAAACAATTCTGAAGAGCTCCGTTGGGCAGCAGATTGATGATTTGATAGTGGCAGCAAAATATTGTTTTTTTGCTGCTGTCACTGCCACTAAATACAGCTTACCATAGGCACTTACGAGTGTGTATTTGCATCCACTAGGAGTTTGTCTCCATCTGCACTCAAGCCATCTCCTATATTGTTTCATCACTCTCAGCTCTGGGGTATACCATGGAGCCATAAAAGCTCTACACAGGAGTGGGCGCTCAGGAGCAATTGTGTCAACTGCCCGGGTCATTTCTGTATTCCACAGTTCAACCAGGGTTTCAACAGGAGCGCCAGCCCTATCAGCCGGAAAACTCCCCAGAGCCCTTTGGAAACCTCCGGATCCATTAGTCTCTGGGGGCGGACCAACTTAATAGGTCCCCCACCCTTGCAGAGGGGAAAAGCCACTGTAAGTCTAAACTTCAGCAAGCAGTGATCTGTCCATGACAGAGGGACTGATGTAAGGCCCCCCACATTCAGATCATCAACTCCAGTTGCAAAAACCAAGTCTAGAGTATGCCCTGCTACATGTGTTGGGCCAATGGCATATTGGGACAGTCCCATGGTTGTTATGGAGACCACAAAATCCTGAGCCGCCCAGGATAAGGCGGCCTCGGCATGGATGTTGACATCCCCCAGAACCAACAGTCTGGGGGATCTCAACAGTACACCCGAGATCACCTCTGTTAGCTCAGCTAGGGAGTCTGTTGAGCAGCAGGGTGGGCGATACACCAATAGAATCCCCAGTCTGTCCTGCTGACCCAACATAAGGTGCAAACACTCCAGTCCAGTAGTCACATGGACAGGGTGCTTGCAGAGGGAGATGGAGCTCCTATAGACCACAGCAACTCCCCCTCTGATGCTGAACCAGGTACCCTGGCGGGTATAGCTGAGAGAGACTGACTCCTCCCTGCTCACTCACCCAGGTCTCGGTTATACATGCCAGATCGGCTGTCTCATCCACAATTAAATCATGCATGAGGGACATCTTATTATGCACCGATCTGGCATTTAGGAGCAGCATCCAGAGGTCTGAGAGCTGGCTGATAGGGCAACCATCAAACCTGCGGGTGTGGGGAGGACTGGAACAAGGCACAGTTGTTAACTGTCTGGGCCGCATTCCTCTTACCAGGCAAGTCCTCCTCACAATGCCATATCTCCCTCTACCCATCACTAATTGGGCCCCCCTCAGGTCTCCCCACTTGGTTTGAGTCCTTCCAGGCACATGACTCAAGACCTACAAAAAGGCAGACAAAGCAGGAGCCACCTCAGCCAGCCAGCCAGCTTATGTATCCCCTCCAGAGAAGGGACAGGTGGAAGAAATCAGCAACAGCTGGCTGAGTACCTGGGGCCTGGTGCTGCAAGGCGTGACACCTGCCGAGCAGAAGTCCAACAGGGAGAGGGTGGTGGTGGTGGTAGCTGAGCAGCAGCAGCAGCAGCCAGCCACCAGGCAGGCAGGCAGGCAGGCAGGCAAGGTGGCAGACAGCAGCAGCAAACGGTTCTCCTTCCCTGGACGGTGATGGTCCCCTTCCTCCTGCAGGCACTGGGTCTTAGTTACATGTCTTTAAAAGCATACTTAAACTGGCCACTTTTATATTGAAGAAAAGCAGTTATGGAGGCCCTAACTTGGAACATGCTCCTGATCTGGATTGGGTCGCCATGTCATTTCCTGCTTAAAATCCTCTCCTCACACCCATCACCAGTATTTTCTTCTGAAGGCAACATTTACTGCAAACAGCACCTTTGGGGACAAATGGCAGCAGGAAACTGGCATAAGATCCCAATCCAAATCAGGACTTTCCAGATGCGGTCCCATAACTGCTTTTTCTTCAAAATACACATGGCCTGAATGACATACTGTACAGTTTGCCCTAAGCAACATTACACAGAGTGTGATCATTGATATACGTCACAGGCAATTGGTTTTACCATTTATTATGCAGCCATGAGAGTGGCTGTATACTATAGCCAGCATGGATTTTTTGCATTCTGCAATGTTAAATTGAAAATACCCCTCTTGCCATTCTGTTGCTTCCCATATGCTCATTTCAAAACAAAACCTTACAAAACTTATAGTCCTGAACTCAGAAATGCTTGCTTAACAACCTTCTAAGTTTTCATGGCAATATACAAAACACTCAGAGACAATCGATAATTCAAAGTGCAAAGCAACAGCAAAAAAATCCAGACCACTGTTGGAGTTTTTTGTGTTTGCATTTTTACAAATTTGTAGGGCAGTACAATATCTCAGAGAGGAGGTCAGGTCTCCTGCTCCCCAGCTGCATTCACTATAGCCGCCGAATTTGCCTGCTTTTTGAAGTTTGATAGAAATATCTGTTGGCTATAGGTCCATTCTTAAACTGCAAGGCTTTTTTTTTGCCTATTAGTGAATTATCTTGAACTTTTTTTACTACTTTTTCCTAAACGAAAACAACCTCCCAAAATTGTCCATGCTATTGCAGGCAGAGAAATGGAGGAAAGGCATTTCACTAAATATTTTTGTGGGGGAAAGATTACATTCTCTAAGTCTGTGCAAAAGCTAATCTCTTTGGGGCATTTCCAGCCAATCTTGAATTAAACTCTGTTGTTAATTCATACTGGTGGATGGGCTACGAGAAGGAGGACTGGAAGGAGTAGGCCTAAGCTAATTGCTTCTTTCAACAACAATCAAATAATTTTAAACAATATTAAAACGAGATCTACACTTGTGGCTGAAATTCTCCACTCTATTAAATGACATTGGACCATTTTGCCAAATATTCTTCAGGGGAGAATAGAAATTGTTCAACAGTTGAGAAGAAGCTTGAAAAAGATGTCCAAAATTTAGTAGAAAATTATTTTCTGAGAAATTTTGGCTCAGTCCTACTTCCCCTGTCCCCGGTCTCTTAAAACCCTAATCTGCAAAAACTGAATATAAATATTTTGAATTGGGAGAAGAAAATCTCAGATATTCATGGCATCCAGAGACTTCCAAACACCGAATTTCTGTAACTTATGTCTTGTTGGATGTGCAACAATCATTGCATCATTCAGTTTGTAATTTAAGAATTAGATATGTTAGTGTTACAGTCAACCAACTGAGGGGGACATGATATAGCAGGTGTTGCTTAGCAACCAGGCAGAGTGGCATGATCTTCACTGAGGTAGCCAATTCTCTAATTAGTTGCGTAGATCTGAAGGTAGTTTCCTCTGTATGCTTGGTTGTATGTCTCCAAGGCCTGAACTAAGAAAGACAAAATCTCTCCTCAAATTACACTGTTTTTGTCAACTGTTAAATCTGAGATTTTCTCTCTGGATTCCATCTTTGCTAATATTTAAGTGACTTTGCTAATATTCCAGATGTGTTAGCTTTCTCTTTCTCTTGTATGGTGTTGCCCTTTTGGTCTGTTCTTCAGTTAAAGCCTATTGTAGGTCTTGGATTAGAAATTCCACAGATTCTTTTAATCCATAAATTCTGCAGTTCTTTATATTTTAATCCTAACTTCATATGGATAAATTGTTCCTTTGAAAAAACAGCTGTGGGCTAGCAAACTATTTTTGAAAGATGAAGAAAATTTGGTACACTATTTTTTTTTTACATTTTCCAATTTTTATACACCCACGAGGATGCTTGTGGTTCTGATGCCCAATCCTTGATATGTTACATCTAGCTACTACTTGTCAGGCACTCTGCGGTGTGTACAAATCATTATTTCTCTTAATCCTCTTCAGTGGAAAGGGCTATTAGTAAGTGAATGCAAACACAGCTGTAAATTGCATATTATTAAATAAAGAATAACTAATACTAATACTCAATAAAGAATGGTTGGTGGAAAAAGAACACATCTTCACAACTTTAAAAAACGACTTTTTCAATTTATTGAAACAAAAATGCTGCAGACTGCAGTCATGCCACTGAAAAAAATGGCAAAATTCCTATGGATCCCAGTCATGCTAACAAAACAAAGGAACCGAAGTCCTATAAACATCTAAGGGCCTCTTTTACCGGATAAAGCTTTTTGTAATAGTTTTAAGCTCCCATCCATGCCATATGCTTCAAGCACTCTTATACTACTTTAAAAGCCATGGCTTCCCCCAAATAATCTTTGGAAATGTAGTTTGTTAAAGATGCTGAGAGTTGGCAGGAGACCCCTCACAGAGCTACCATTCCCAGTACCCTAGAGTTCCCAGGATTCTTTGGGGGAAACCATGACTGTTAAGAGTGAAATACATGATCGGTGTGTATGTGAATTTAATACAACACATTCCTACAAGTTGGAGGGCTGCACAGCAGACTATAGGGGCATGCTTAAGCATCCAATGCCAGTCAGCTCTACAACAACCTTGTAAGATGGGCCAGAGTTACTGTCCTCATTTTGCAGGATGGGAGTTAAGGTTGGCTAAGGCTTCTGAGACATAAGGGTTGAACAGGATGCTTCCTGTTCCACAGCTCACATTCTTCGGTATTACAAAGATAGCCTATCACTGGCTGTCTCTATTAGAGAATGGCTTCTACCTAAGCTAGACTTTAAAAGTAATAGCTCACTCCGGTTCATATGCGTGGAAGAAAGAAGGCCTCGCTTTTACCTCAGAGAAAGGAAGGAGGTTACAAAGAAACAGCACACCTCTCCTTTTGCTTAGCTTCAACTGCAGGAAGTAGCAAGGGAGCTTTTTTTCTAGAACAGGGATCATACCAACTAGACAGGGGTAGCTGCTCAAGGAGGCTCTCATTCCCATTTCATCCCTTTCTTACACACTAGTCTGAAGCTATAATACTCCTCAGCTGGTTTAAAATGTAAAGTGGGGGGGAGGAGATGGCTGCAGCAAAAAAGGGAAATGTGCTACTTTATCTCTGTAACCTTCTGAGCTGTGACACCCTCATATTTGATTAATCTCTTCACTGCCATCGGTGGCTCTACTAAGGGGCTTCACTCTGTTTCGGGCTCCACTTTGCTGTGTCTTGGATGTCAGAGACCACTTTTGTGCTACAAATTTTCACAGGTATAGTCATCCAGGATCCTAGGGGTCTTAGACCCCTTAGTTTTGGGGGAATAGGGTCCCAGCAATGTCCCTATGTCTACAGTATCCTTTCCTGCTGATTGGAACCAATCAAATGTGAAAGGAGGTGAGTCACCCACTGAGAAGACTCTTCTTGGTAGTTAACACACTCCCCTTCATGCTGATTGGCTCCTAGGGATGTGTGTTGTTGTTGGAGAAGGCAGGTGTAGGAAGGACTGAGAAGTGTGGAGATGACGGAGAGCAACAAGCAAGGGGAAGTGGAAAAGTAGGAAGAGGAGGGGAGAACTTGGGCTGAAGGGGGGTCTCCAGGGCCAGCGTCAGAGGCCAGCCCCTCCTTAGGGTGGTTGAGTAGCAGAGGCAACCAGGATGGTGGCAGAGCCATCAGGCCCTTAGGGAAACCATGGCTGCCATGTTGGTTGATGGCAGGCTTTTGCCCACAGACTAATAGGCCCTGGCATGCCTGGCGCCGGCCCTGGCAACCAACATTTACGTCAAGGGAGAGGTAGGCAGAGCATGTTGCAGGCAGCTGTTGCAGGCCTGCGTGGCACTGGGGGGGCCCTGGGAGCTCCCTCCTGTGATCTGCACCATAGATCGCAGAAGGGAGCGCTACCCACCCACCATAAGGAGGGGCCTTTCAAGGAGATGTGGGGGAGCATGCATGCATGCATGTGCCAGGGCCCAGCATGCCTGATGCCGGTCCTGGGGATCACCCTCTCTTTCTCTGCTACACAGCCTCCAGTTTGTTTGTTAACAAGGATCTTATTCTCAACCCAACAGCCAAAAAAAAGGGGGGGGGTGAGAGGAAGATATGTGGTTTTGCTCCAGCCCAAAGCTAAGAGGCAGAAGATGGAAAGAGAAAAAATATGGAGTGGGGAGAAAATGTGCATGTATGATGGTATTTCAGCTTTTAATGATGTTCTATATATGTGGTGCATAGTAAGGTGGAATGCAAATGAATATGCCTAAGTATGTGTGTGCATGCGTGCGTGCGTGCATGCATGTGTGTGTGTGTGTGTGTGTGTGTGTGTGCGTGTGTGTGTGTGTGTGTGTGTGTGTGTGTGTGGTGCAGCCAACACCAGAGGTTAGGATCAGGAATTTCCACACTTAAGCTTCCTCCTAAAACTCATCAGTTCTGAATGCTGTTACTCTGAATTTTAGTATAACAACCAAGAAGGGAAACTCAGCAAAGGAAGTTCCTTATCTTACAGCATCTGAGTGCATGCACAAAAAATAGTAGATCTAGCTGAAAGGCAACAAATAAGGATCTGCATTGATGATTGCAATGCAACACTAAGGGAAAGTTCTCCAAACAGAGTAAGAGACTGAAAGGTCATTTTACTGTATAATCTTAGAAGGTTGTATAACCTTAGCTAGGGGCATGGGTGTGAGGGGGTATGGCGTGACTACAATGAAGGGACCCTTCACTTCTGAATTTGCCACTACACCACTGGGTACAATACTTAATAATATCCAACTAGGCTGGAAGAAAAAGCGTGCTGCTGATTACTAGTGGCTGAAAGGTGGGTGTATCTGGGTGAGAGGTACACAGCAAATCTGTTTGATGGATGATTGTCTTTTTAGAGCAAACAGAGCAGGTGATTTGAATTAAACGAAGTAAGCATCCATTTCTGATACCTCAACACCACCTGGTCAAAAGGATTGGTAAAAAGAAAGCTGAAAAACAAAGTCCAGAGGGTCACATCACTCGAAAATGCTTGGAAGTTGTTTAAAAACACTATATTAGAAGCTCAACTGGAGTGCATACCACAGATCAGAAAAGGTGCCGCCAGGGCCAAGAAGATGCCAGCATGGTTAACGAGCAAAGTCAAGGAAGCTCTTAGAGGCAAAAAGTCTTCCTTCAGAAAATGGAAGTCTTGTCCGAATGAAGAAAATAAAAAAGAACACAAACTCTGGCAAAAGAAATGCAAGAAGACAATAAGGGATGCTAAAAAAGAATTTGAGGAGCACATTGCTAAGAACATAAAAACCAACAACAAAAAATTCTATAAATACATTCAAAGCAGGAGACCATCTAGGGAGGCGATTGGACCCTTGGATGATAAGGGAGTCAAAGGTGTACTGAACAATAAGGAGATTGCAGAGAAACTAAATGAATTCTTTGCATCTGTCTTCACAGTGGAAGATATAGGGCATATCCCTGAACCTGAACTAACATTTGCAGGAAGGGATTCTGAGGAACTGAGACAAATAGTGGTAACGAGAGAGGAAGTTCTAGGCTTAATGGACAATATGAAAACTCACAAATCACCAGGCCCGGATGGCATCCACCTGAGAGTTCTCAAAGAACTCAAATGTGAAATTGCTGATCTGCTAACTAAAATATGTAACTTGTCCCTCGGGTCCTCCTCCGTGCCTGAGGACTGGAAAGTGGCAAATGTAACGCCAATCTTCAAAAAGGGATCCAGAGGGGATCCTGGAAATTACAGGCCAGTTAGCTTAACTTCTGTCCCTGGAAAACTGGTAGAAAGTATGATTAAAGCTAGATTAACTAAGCACATAGAAGAACAAGCCTTGCTGAAGCAGAGCCAGCATGGCTTCTGCAAGGGAAAGTCCTGTCTCAGTAACCTATTAGAATTCTTTGAGAGTGTCAACAAGCATATAGATAGAGGTGATCCAGTGGACATAGTGTACTTAGACTTTCAAAAAGTGTTTGACAAGGTACCTCACCAAAGACTTCTGAGGAAGCTTAGCAGTCGTGGAATAAGAGGAAAGGTCCTCTTGTGGATAAGGAATTGGTTAAGAAGCAGAAAGCAGAGAGTAGGAATAAACGGACAGTTCTCCCAATGGAGAGCTGTAGAAAGTGGAGTCCCTCAAGGATCGGTATTGGGACCTGTACTTTTCAACTTGTTCATTAATGACCTAGAATTAGGAGTGAGCAGTGAAGTGGCCAAGTTTGCTGACGACACTAAATTGTTCAGGGTTGTTAAAACAAAAAGGGATTGCGAAGAGCTCCAAAAAGACCTCTCCAAACTGAGTGAATGGGCGGAAAAATGGCAAATGCAATTCAATATAAACAAGTGTAAAATTATGCATATTGGAGCAAAAAATCTGAATTTCACATATACGCTCATGGGGTGTGAACTGGCGGTGAGAGAGACCTCGGGGTTGTAGTGGACAGCACGATGAAAATGTCGACCCAGTGTGTGGCAGCTGTGAAAAAGGCAAATTCCATGCTAGCGATAATTAGGAAAGGTATTGAAAATAAAACAGCCGATATCATAATGCCGTTGTATAAATCTATGGTGCGGCCACATTTGGAATACTGTGTACAGTTCTGGTCGCCTCATCTCAAAAAGGATATTATAGAGTTGGAAAAGGTTCAGAAGAGGGCAACCAGAATGATCAAGGGGATGGAGCAACTCCCTTACGAGGAAAGGTTGCAGCATTTGGGGCTTTTTAGTTTAGAGAAAAGGCGGGTCAGAGGAGACATGATAGAAGTGTATAAAATTATGCATGGCATTGAGCAGTAGCGTCATTAGGGTTGGTGTCACCTGGTGCGGTAACTCATGGTGTCACCCCCATGGACTTCCTCCCGTATCAGACCATACAGAATCCTTAGTAATGTTTTTTGTACTAATGTTACTCATAAATCGTAATTCCCATATATCACTGAATGTAATGGCAATAGTAGTGACATAAACAACTAGCAAAATTAAAATTACACCTTTAAATTACAATATCATACGCGCAGCTCAAATTCTTGCTCTTATTACTAATGGGAGTTAATTATCTTGCATTTGCCCATAGTAAATTTTCAGATACTTTCAGACCCTCAGCAATTTTCAAGTGGTCTATGTAGAAGAAAAGTTTGGGAACCCCTGGTATAAGACATCTGCTTATGTCCCTATGCTGCTCTCACCCCTCATTTAGGTGCCTGGGATGCACGCGTGTGGACATACCTCCTTACAATTATGGAAAGTGATTCTTAATAATAAGTCTCCAGACACAAAGTGACATAGGTATTTATCAGTTGTTTAGTAGAAAATTCAGAGCTGCAGGGTCCCTTCATGATAGTTACAGCCACGTACACCCGTTTTTGCTCCTGGATTAAGAATGAGATCTTTGTTAATGCATTCTCTCACAACAACAAACATCTCTAGGAGCCAATCAGCATGAAAGTGGAGAGCCTTAGCAACTGAGAAGAGTCTTCTCAGTGGCTGACTCACCTCCTTTCACTCTGATTGGCTCCAATCAGCAGAAAAGGCAAGGAAGCATAGTAGAAGACTCTTCTCAGTGACTAACACACTCCCTTTTCATGCTGACTGTAGGATGCTTGGAGACATAGGGACCCTGCTCCCAAAAAAGCAGAGGGACTAAGATCCCCTGGGTGACTACCCTCCTGGTGCTTATGGACATGACCGTAATATATTTTGTGATGTGCAAGTTCGATATTATTTATTAAGTGTGTTTAGGATTACACTGATGCCATTCCCAAATATGTGCTTTCACACAGACTTTGGTTTTCCATAACACAATATTTGTCCAAGCCTCCACACTTGGGGGAGCACTACTTGCACACCCCTTCCATAAGCACATCAAAGTTGGATATACACCTGAACCAAGACCCAGACAAAAGGGCACTCAAAACAAAAAGGTAATTACAGTGGCTGAGTAGATATTGTACAGTGGTTATACTGACTGGGCAGCCACTGTCCTTCACATTTTACAAAATACTTTTTCCTATACAAAGATTAAATTTCTGTGTATGAAAAAGTAATATATGAAGTGGTCTCAATAGTGAGAAAAGTAAACAAGTGAATGGTGATCCAAATGTTTTTCATTCTCACGTTATAAAGCTAGCTGCCAGATGATGTATCACCTTCGCTACGCATGCAGCGTAAACTGAAAAAACAGCACCCAAGCCACCATTCAATATGTGCACGTGTTCTTTCCAACATGAATCTACAGGTCTCAAAAAGTAATGTGTGACAAAGTCCTCAAACACCTTATAACATGCCTCAAACATGGTCTCTTGTTCTACCAGCATGCCTTCACACCATCACTTTGCCAAAACATAAGGATAGGTAAATTGCTTTTAGGGAGGTTCACAATTATGATTTCCTATTTATTTAATCTAAAAATATTAGATTAAATATTAGATTAAATAACAGCCAGGGGAAGATATTGGAGAAATATAAAATAAATACAAATAAAAAAGGGAGGAAGGTGAAGAGATCTTAAATGTGCTACTCACCATCTCTCAGCCTATCCTCCTCTCAGGATGAAAACAATGGAGAACCATGACCACCCCAGGAAGAAGGGCACACTTAAAATGTAGAGGAAAAAATAATCTACAACCATAGTGTGAAATCAAATACTTATTGGGACACAGTATGAAGAAATATTTATATAAACATGACTATCAAATATGTTTATGAATTACACAATCTTTAAATATATTTATAGTGCAATCCGATGTTTGTTTACTCAGAAGCAAGTCCCAATGTATTCAGTGGGGTTTACTCAAACTGGGAAGTGTGCAGAGAACTACAGCCACAAGTGATAAGGAACTTGTTCTTTCAACTTGTTCTTTTAAGTTGAGACCTTATCCCAGTCTGAGTCTGTGTTGGAATTGCTTTTTAGTGTTTTTAAGCCTTTTTTTTAAAAAAATGTTTTTTTAAAGCTTTTAAAAAATATTTTCTAAGGTGTTTTAATATATTTTAAAGTCTGTTTTTATGATGTTTTAAAGTGCTTTTAGTGCTTTTGTTTGCCGCCCTGGGCTCCTACTGGGAGGAAGGGCAGGATATAAATCAAATAATAAATAAATAAACTTCATTCACCCAACCCAAAATTCAGAATCATGCCTCTTAGGCTGTTTTCCAACTGTTTATTCTTGCTTTATGGTTATTGGATTTTAAATGGCTTTATTTCTTGTTGTGAGCTGCCTTGGTTTCCAACCCTACCTCACAGGGTTGTTGGAAAGACTACACACACACACACTGCAGATGTATAAATACATACAGCCCATATAATAGTTTATTGTCAAACCAGTTGGTCATTGCAGAAAAATCAGTATTAGTTTTAAAAAAATCAGTATTAGTTTCCTACAGAATAAAAACTGTAATACCTAAGTATTACCCTGTAATACCCTGCCTACTTGCTTTAAAATAGGACTGGAGGAGGGGGGGACAGAAAGACAACACAAACACAATTCTTTTTTACATTCACTCCAAAGTCCCATTGATTTTCAGCACATTCATAACCATGCCTACTCAAAAGTAAATCCTATTGAATTCAATGGGATTTACTCTGGAGATATGGGATTAGCAATGCTTTTACCCCCACAAAAGCAAGTATTGGGAAGGTTTTGAAAACACTGCCCAGGATCTGACTCCTACACACAAGAGGGGAAAAAACTGAAATATATATACTTACCCAATTTATGAGATTTTCAGATAAACGGGGGGGGGGAACCACCATTTTCTGGCCTTGCAATGAGGTTTACTAGACACTGCCACAGGTCAAACAAACACTTCACTGATTGGCTGCAATCCTGAACGGGCGGGGTTAAAGCTACGAAGTGCTATACAGTAGTTTAAAAAAGGATTTAACGGGGTGGCTGACGTTTTTATGTATATCTCGAGAACCGGACCACCTAGAAACTTAATTTTTTTTTAAATTAAAGCTGAGAATCACCCCCCTCTAATGGTGTTACCTGGTGTGGTCCGCTCCCCCCTAGTGATGCCACTGGGGGCGGCTGACGTTTTTATGTATATCTCGAGAATCGGACCACCTAGAAACTTAATTTTTTTTAAAATTAAAGCTGAGAGTCACCCCCCCTCTGATGGTGTCACCTGGTGCGGTCCGCACCCCCCACACCCCCCTAGTGGCGCCACTGGCATTGAGAAAGTGGATAGAGAAAAGTTCTTCTCCCTCATAATACTAGAACTCGTGGACATTCAAAGAAGCTGAATGTTGGAAGATTCAGGACAGACAAAAGGAAGTACTTCTTTACTCAGCGCATAGTTAAACTATGGAATTTGCTCCCACAAGATGCAGTTATGGCCACCAGCTTGGATGGCTTTAAAAGAAGATTAGACAAATTCATGGAGGACAGGGCTATCAATGGCTACTAGCCGTGATGGCTGTGCTGTGCCACCCTAGTCAGAGGCAGCATGCTTCTGAAAACCAGTTGCCGGAAGCCTCAGGAGGGGAGAGTGTTCTTGCACTCGGGTCCTGCTTGCGGGCTTCCCCCAGGCACCTAGTTGGCCACTGTGAGAACAGGATGCTGAACTAGATGGGCCACTGGCCTGATCCAGCAGGCTCTTCTTATGTTCTTATGTTGTTAAAGGCCTCACTAGTACCAGAAAGCTGCATGCCTTTTGTTGTCATCCCATACATTCAAAGTACATGCCCCGCCCCAAGAATCTTGGGAATTAGTTTACCCCTCCCAGAGCTGTAAATCCCAGCACCTTTAACAAACTACAATTCTCTGTATTCTTGGGGGTGGGTGCTTTAAAAGTATTGTTTGTACACTGCCCAAGTGTCAGCCTTGTTTGCATACTTCTACACTATTAGTTGTACGACCTGCTGTTGCTTAAAAATTCAGGCTATTTTTTTCTTTAAGTGACCATTCTGTGTCTATGGTCAACATTGTCTATGGATGTTGCAGATGGGGAAGAAATTTGATTCAGTTCACATTTAAAGCTGAATCTATCAAATCTGCACTTTCCAAAACACAACCATCTTTTGAAATTCACACTTATAGCAAATTTTGTGATGCAGTTCTCCAACCAAACATTTACAAAAGTGCATATATCAGGAGAAAGTGTGAATAAAAATTATGTGAAAATAATATACCAAAATGCATTACATTATGAGAAATTGCTTGTAAAAATGTGTGCATTGGTTAAAAGTACATACAAAATGTGTTTGTCGGGGGCGGGGGAAATTGCACTAAAATGCTGAAGACTTTTCATGAGGATTTTTTTTTTAAAAAAAATAGCAAATTGTTGCAGAACTGTGGAGAACTGAATTTAAGTTTAGGAAAATGAAAAATGGAGGGAACCAGAATTGACAGATCATTCCATCCCTAATGAACATCCATTGTTGATTCTGCTCTGGAGCCCAGGAGACAATGATACTTCCTTCAGCCAGAACAAGACGTGGCCTGAGCAGAGCTGCCCTTAGGCACCAGGAAGTATGCCAGTTGCCCTGGGCCCCGCACTTTGGGGGCCCCCGCGCTTGGCAATCTGCTCACCAGCCGGCTCCTCCCTCCCTGTCTGCTCGCCTTCACCATGCCAGGCAGGGCGCAGCACCCACTTGCTCTCTTTCTCTCTGCCCAGGACAGGGGCTCGCTCGCCTGCCCGCCTGCCATGCTGAAGCTGCTGCCGCCACTGCTGCTCCTGCTGTGGTCAGTGAGCGGTAGCTGCCCCGGGGACAGCGAGCTGGACCAGCAGTTCCAGGACTGGTGCCTGTGCACCTACGGCAACTCGGCCAAGACCAAGACAGTGACCCAGGGCAAATGTGGGGGGGGGCAACTATGCTTTTGCCCTGAGCCCTGCACATGCTAAGGGAGGGCCTGGGCCTGAGAGCCAAAAGCAAGCAGGGGAAGAGAGCAGATAGTTAAAAAAAAAAAATGAAAGGCTGCTTGCTGTCATGCCAGCTTGCCAGCCTTACCCTGGCCTGCAGTTAAAATGGCTAACTCCCAAAGCCTTATGGGGAATTCTTCCCCTTGACATCTTCCTTGTTAGCTTGCTAGCAAGCAGTTAAATCTTTGATGTTCTTTCATCACTGTGACTGGGTAATTTTTATAACACAGCTGTACCAGCTTACAGTGATTTTGCACCTTCTTATCAGTGGAAGGGGCCTGGTTCCGTCAAGGCCGTAAAACTCCTTGCTTTGTTATGGGAAACCAAGAGGAGGCGCCAGGTGCTGTGGGAACATCGTTTTTTCATCCCTTTGATGAAAATGTTAATTGGTTAATTGTCTCCGGCTGGGAGGGAATTTGCCTCCATAAGAGGAGGCTCAGAACTCTGGGTTTGTGTCCCACTTCGGAGCACCACCTTGCCTATGGTGATGGTCTGTTGTGGCTCCATTTACATCTTGACTTGCAACTCCCTGAGGGGAAGAAGGCTATCCATTGAGAGATCCTATACTCTTGTAAGTATAGCTAAGGCAGATAGCTTTGTTATTTTGATTTGTGCCAAGAGACTTTCCTTTACTTTTTTTACTAAACACCTTACCCGTTTGGGTGTATGGTTTTAGCGTTTAATTTGCTGCTACAAATTATTTGTGTGTACCTTTTTGCTTTTTGTAACCTTTTTATGCTTTTCTTATTTTCTTTTTAATAAACTTTAATTACTTTAAACCAACGTGTGTTTATTCCAGAGAAAGGGGTCAATTCCTAAATTCAGTCTTTGCCATTTGACCACAACTACGGTGTAACAGAGAAACATTTTTACCTAAGACTTCAGAAGGGGCCGGGAAGGTATCTAGCCTCTGGTCCTGAGAGGCTCAGGTGTTTAAGTGGGGTCTGGGGTTCCCTTTGCCCCAGAGTAGCTAACCAGTTGAAGGGTGGTGGCAGTACTACCTTGCAGGGTTGGTGTTGATGTGCACAACCTTGGCAAACCAGGATTTGCTGAGATCAATTGCCCAAGGCTGGGGATTGACTCCTAGGACAGTGAGAGCAGACGGGGAAGAGCTCCCCGCTTTCACTACACTTGCTGTTGTGGAAGCAGGAGAGGGAGAGGGAGAAGAGGACGGCTGAACTGATAATTTGCTCTAGACGTTTGCAGAGTGCATGCTGAGTTATTTATGACCTCAGTGATTCCATGTGTATATCATCCTTTCCTTGATCAGGAGGGCCTAAATATTTTTAAACTCGAAGTGGAGAAGTTCCAGGGCTGCAGCATTTACCCAGGTTTGGATACTGAGTGTTTTGTAATATTTTAGTTTATTACAAATATGTAAGCTGAGGATAGGTGGAGGCACAGCTTAAACCACAGCTGGTTAACCTGTGCCCTGCCAGATGGTGTTGCACTCCAACTCCCATCCAACCCAGCCAGCATGACCAATAGTCAAGGATGATGGGAGTTGTAGTTCAGCAACATTTGGAGGATCACAGGTTCCCCATCCCTGGCTTAAACACTCCAACGGACAACCATATTCACTGCTCGACATCAGAGCTACAGAGAGAAGCAGCCCCTCTCCCTCCCTCTCTCAGTGTCTCTCCCTCTTTATACCCTTGGTTCCACACAGACACAAGCTTACCATGCTTAGATGGTGGGGGTAAGGTTGAGGCATGTTCCTTTCAGGACCCTTCATGTATTTCCTAGCCATTCAGAATGAGGAAGTATCCACTAGCCATTTAACCTACAAACTCCCTAACAAAAGTTGTGTCTGGCAATTGTGCCAACATCACCCCCATCAGCCAACCCCAGTGGCATGACACTGACTATTAAGGGAGTCTCCAGCAGTGCATCTGGCTCCATTAACCCTCTCTTGTCCAAACCCCCAATTTTACAATGCGGACAGGGTAACCATGATCACTTCTGGGACCACATGGACCACAATAATAAAGGCTGCTGTTGAGCTAACTCCCATACATCACCTGTCTCACACATTGCACTTGTGTCTTCCAAGAGCAATGCAGGTGAGGCCTGGAAAAGAACTTTCACAGTTAAAGCAATCCTCAGGCTTCCCGGGGGTTTTGTCCAGGATAACTGACCAGCCAGCCAATAAGTAACCATGCTTCTACCTTTTCACTGCCTGTGCCCATACCAGAGACATGCTGCTGTTCTAATGGAAAGCATTTTATGGTAAGAATTTTAAAAGCTGCTTCTCTATTATCTGCTGTGTAGTTATAAAATCACTATAATATTCTACATCATAAAACATGATACAGTTGTGATTATTGTAATTTACACTTTCTTAAGCATACAGATAAGGCTTCTTCTGAGCTGGGTTGGCCACAGGCGTTCCTAAAATAGCCATGGATTACCGATCCTCTTTGGAATATGAAAGAGTGGGTCAGGTTTTGGGTATCTGGACCAATTACCTGGAAATGGCTGCCTGAGGCTTGGAAGAGGTCTGGCCTGATTAGCATACACTGACAGTGCTGGGCAAGATGAAGAACAGAATCAAACAGCAGCAGCAAAGAGATAAAAGGAAACCCGGGAGAGAGAAGAATCTTCCTGGCTGCCCTTTAGGCTTCACCTTTCTAATAAATCCCCTTTTGAAAGCATTTTAAATAAAGCCACTGGCTTTTAGCATCTTTCCTAGGGAGCCGTGGCATGGGGAAATACTTGCACATTGGAAACAAGAATGTGATTAAACAGCCGTCCTATGAGTTTTGACAAGTCATGTCTTAAGCAAGTGCTTCCCCCCACTTTCCAAAAACCGACACCACTTTCATGAAATTAATTTAAATAACTTGCACCAAGCATCCCTAAAATCCTATTCCAGATGCATTTAAAAGGAGGCATGGGGTGGAGGAGAGAGAGAAACATACAATCAGCAAAACAGCCAGGCTTGTATAAACACTTAACTGAGGATTGGATTGTGTGTCTGTAGTAATGGATCATGATAGAGTTAAACATGGTCTCCAGCAGAGCTTGGAAAAGTTACTTTTTTGAACTACATCTCCCATCAGCCCAATCCAGTGTCCATGCTGGCTGGGGCTGATGGGAATTGTAGTTTAAAAAAGTAACTTTTCCAAGCTCTGGTCTCCAGTTATTATGGGTTGGACCTAAGACTCTACCCTTTAGCTTTTTCTTGTACAGTAGGGCCCCACTTTACGGCGCTTCGCTAATGCAGCGGTCTCAATTAGACGCAATTAGAGTAAAGCCCCACTCATATGGCGCTTCTTCCACTTTTATGGCAGTTTTCGGGCATCGCTCACCATTCTATTCAATGAGTTCCGCTTTTCAGTGCTTTTCGCTTTTCAGCAGGGGTCTGGAACGTAACCTGCCATATGAGTGGGGCCCTACTGTATTACTTTCAGTTTCCTTATGTGTTAGCCTGTTCAGCAATACCTACCAAATGAGTAATCTTGTTATATTACATAAGAACTTAACAGTGGTGACAAGAAAAATAAAAATCAGATCATGTCAGCCTATGGGAAAATTGGGGAATTTAACCCAGAAACAGAAAAATGGCACCAATATGTGGAAAGGTTGGGCCATTATTTCTTTGCTAATGAAATCACTGAGGGTGAGAAACAAAAGGCAATATTTCTCAGTGTTTGTGGCAGTAAAACTTACAAGAAACTTAGTGCAACTGCAAAAGCCAGGAGGTAAAATTTTGGCAGAGTTGCAGAAGATCTTGTCTGACCACTATATTCCAAGGCCAAGCATAATTGTGGAACATTTCAAATTCCATAACAGGAAAGGGAAGGAAGGTGAATCCATATCAGAGTACATAGCTGATCTCAAGGAATTCTGGGAGCTCACCCTAGTATATTTCAATAAGGGCTAGGCACAGTAAGAGGAATAAAGGTTAGGATTTATATCCAGAAGGGCAGCCAGCCAAAGTATTTGAAAGCTGGAGCAGTGCCCTATGCCGTCAGAGAAAGAATTGAAATGGAATTAGATAGATTGGAACGAGAAGGCATCCTGTCCCCTGCAGGGCCGGTTCTAAAGAGCGGTCAGGTGGGGCACTGGCCAAGGGTCCCTGGGGCCCCTGCGCTCCCCCTTCCACAATCCGCAGCGGGATTGCTGCCATGGATAGAAGGCAGGAGCTTCAGAGCTGCCCACCATTCCCCCGCTTCACCTACCTTTCTCTCTGCTGTTTTTTGCAGCTGCGCACACTTCGTGCATAGGTTTGCCATCAATCAAGATGGTGGCCAAGGTTTCCCTAAGGGGCTGAAGCCTCTGCCACCATCTTGGTTGATAGCAGCAATGCATGTGTGTAGCACACATGCGTGACATCAACCAAGTTGGCGGCAGAGGCTTCAGCCCCTTAGGGAAACCTCGGCCACCATCTTGATTGATGGTAAACCTGTGTGTGCAGTGCGTGCAGCCAAAAAAACAGCACAGAGAAAGGTAAGTAGAGCAGGTGAATGGCGGGCGGCTTAGGATCTCCCACCCTGCGATCTGCGGTACCAATCCTGCCGCGAATCGCAGAAGGAGAGTGCCAGGGCCTGGGGCAGGCTGGTGCACAAGGGCCCTGGTCCCCTGTATAGTTTTCTGAATGGGCAACACCCATAGTACCTGTGGTTAAGCCTCATGGGAGCACCCGCATCTGTGGGAACTATAAAGTCACAATCAATCAAGTTTCTAAACTAGACAGCTACCCCATTCCACGAACCAAGGACTTGCTGCCAGTGTTTGGAGGAGGCCTATATTTTAGCAAATTAGACATGTTCCAGGCTCACCAGCAGATGGAACATGAGGAGGACTGCAAGAAATTCAACACGATCAATACACACAAAGGCTTGTACCCATATAACAGGTTGCCCTATGGAGTTTCATCAGCACCAGGCATATTCCAAAGGGCCATGGAAAACCTCTTAAAGGAGATCCCAGGAGTTGTGATAAGGATTGACAAAATCCTTATCACAGGCAAAAGTGCTCAAGACCATCTCTCAACACTCAAGAGAGTATTTCAAAGACTGGAAGAAGCGGGAATATGTTTGAAACAAAATAAATGTTTTTTTCTGAAGCCTGAAGTACAGTGCTTAGGCCAGCCTTTCCCAACCAGTGAGCCTCCAGATGTTGTTGGACCACAATTCCCATCTTTCCTGACCATTGGCAATGCTGGCTGAGGTTGATGGGAGTTGTAGTCCAACAATATCTGGAGGCACACTGGTTGGGAAAGGCTGGTTTAGGCTACAAGATTGATATGAGTTTACCCTGTGGGAGACAAGGTCTTGGTTATTGAAAAAGCACCAGCCCCACAAAATACCTCAGAACGTTGGGCTTATCCAAGGATGATGATTTTCCTTCCGTCAGCCCTGTTAGAACTTTTATAACACCTCTTATGGAAAGGAACCTCCTGGCACTGGGGAGACAGACAAAGTTTTCTAGGAATCCAAAAGTCTACTCAAATCTGCAGATTTGTTGGCACACTTTGATCTCAGCAAAGAGTTAATTCCATCCTGTGATGCATCATCCTATGGACTAGGGGCTGTTCTGTCCCATAAAACAGATCTGGCAGAAGAACGGCCTATTGGTTATGTCTCCAGGACACTAAGGGCTCATCCAGACGACTGCAAAATGTGTGACATGCCCGCTATGTGTGTTCATTATTTTTCAGTCATCCAAATGACGTCTTGCGCTGTTACACATTTTCGCGGGTTAAATCCGCTCCTTGCAATACCGGCAAAAATCTGATTTGCTGTTTAAAATCGGGAATCATCCGCTGTGCCTTCAGGAGTTAGGATGCAATACCGTGGACTTTACAGCTGATGGGCGGTTCTTGGGCATTTCCCCTTGCCCCTTCTCCTCATTCCAGCCAATCACTATCTGCACTTTTGCACATGTGCGAGAATAAGCCCGGGAAAATTGAACCAATCATCGCAATGGTGGGGTGTTGGGGGGGGTCTGCAACTACTGCACAGATGCATTTTATTTTTTGCCAGCCTGCAAACTGGGCGGCCACTCTGGGTGAGATCTGCAATGCACAGCAAGCGAGAAAGGGTGTGTGGTCGGTTTCAGCCTGCCTCCCAAAGCCTTGTCAATTTCATTCTACTGCTGGGGTTTTGCTTCAAATCAGAAAAGCATACATTCCTTTAAGTGTAATATCGCAAATACAAACAAGAAAAGGGCTTCTGGTCAGTTTCAAGCCTGCTGGAAAGCTTTGTCAATTTCATTCTCCATGGGAAGGAAAGGGAGAAGGAGGGGGGTGATACGTTTCTTGCTTTTTTGGAGAAATAAGTGCAATTGCCAGCGTGTGTATCTCCTTAAATATCAATAAAGGCAGAAAAGCATACATTCGTTTAAGTGTAATATCGCAAATACAAACTTAGAAAAGGGCTTCTGGTCAGTTTCAAGCCTGCTCAGAAAGCTTTGTCAATTTCATTCTCCGTGGGAAGGAAAGGGAGAAGGGGGGGGTGACACGTTTCTTGCTTTTTTGGAGAAATAAGTGCAATTGCCAGCGTGTGTATCTCCTTAAATATCAATAAAGGCAGAAAAGCATACATTCATTTAAGCATAATATTGCAAATACAAACAAGGCAGACATGAAACCGACCAGCAGCCTTTCCTTCCGAGGCGAGAATTCCTTTACAGCCATATTGTGCTTTGTTGCAAAGGGGGAGAGGAGCATACGTAATTTTTTTGCTGACCAATTGGTTGATAAGGGGAGGTTTTAGAGGCGGAGCTTGGAAAAAGCGAAAAGAATGTAGAGGTCTTACTGCTGCGGGTGCGGGTGCAAAAAAGCATTTTTTTTAATTGGGAAAGAGCGAACTAAAAGGCAAAGTGAGGACTATCAGATGACAAACCGAATATGGAAACCGTGGATTATCCCGCTCCGTTTGGATAAGCCCTAAGTAAAGTGGAATGGGCTTATTCTAAGCTAGAAAAGAAAAGTCTAGTTATCATATTTGGCCTAAAGAAGTTTAATCAGTACCTGTATGGGAAGCCTTTCATCACCATAACAGACCACAAACCCTTGGTAGGATTATTTAAGGAAAATAAAGCAGCACCCACAATGGCAGCAGTCCAACTACAGCATTGGGCATTGACCCTTGCAGCTTATGAATACAAGCTTATGAATCCTCTTTGTTTGCATGACTCGCCTCCCTCCCAAGGTGCAGACTACCGTCTGTTACATCATACCATTCAACTAATCTTCACTGCAACTGAAACATTCTGGAATGGAAGGGATATGAACCACAGTCATGGCACTGGGGCAAGTGAGTAAATTGGGGAAGGGGCGTAACTCAGTGGTAGAGCATCTGTTTTGCATGCAGAAGGTCCCAGATTCAATCCTTGGCATTTCCAGGTAGGGTAGCCAGAGAATCCCTGTATGATACCCTGAAGAGCCACTGCCAGTCTGAGTAGACAATACTGAGCTAAAGGTCTGACTCAGTATTGTTGCGCTGTGTGTGTGTGTGCTTAATTTAGTTTAAAGCAGCACCACACCAGCAGAGTAACAGAGGATGTTGAAATGTGAGTGTGCCAGCATGTGCGTGCGTTTACCTATGAAAGGACTTAGTAAAATAAGAAAAGCTACTTTATTTATAGAAATACATAGTAGATAGAAAAGCAAACCTAGTTCTAACTAACTAGCTAAGTTGGAGGCGTAACGCCCAGGTGCGGGGGTTAGCCTCATGGCTTGGAGAGAGCAGAGACAAAGGGATGTCTCCTCTCTCCTGGACAGTCGGAGGACAAAGGAATGGAAAGGGCGGAAGGAGGAGGGGCAGGTAAGCTTCCCTAAAGACATAACAGTCTAGCAACAGAAGGAAGTCAGTCAGAGCATCACAGGTAAAGGTAGTCAAGCCTAGCCAGCTGGAGGACCCTAGCTCTATCTCCCTTCTGGAGCATAAACAAAAGAACAACACAGTAGTTGCTCCTGCCCCACTTCCAACACCCCTTTTCAATGAGTGTTGGTTCAGCCCACGAGTTTCATCTTGTTTCGCAGCTTGCAATGTCTGACTTTGCCCAACGCCTTCGTGAGAGTGTCTGCAGTCATGTCTTCTGTTGGACAATACTCCATCTTGAGCAGTCCTCTGCGGTAGGTTGGTGCTTCATGTCTATGTACTTGGTGCGTGAACTCACCCCTTCTGACTCCGAGAGTCTGTTGCATCCTTGCTTGCTTCCCAGTCCCTTTTGGTTGGTGAGCTGGTTTTTCAGCACAGGTATCCCACCTCTACCACCACATCTGGCTTGGTAACAGTACTGATATACAGACTTTTCTTTAGCGTTTGGCTTTTTCTTGAATTTCCTCTTGCAGCCTACAGCTTTCTTTCCTTGAGGAAGCTTGGTCAGTGTCCAAGTATTACTCTGGTGTAGAGATTCCAGCTCTTCCTTGGTTGGCTGCCTCCACCTCTCAGCTTCGGCTTTGGGTAAGGCTTCAATCTCCTTCCAGGTCTCTGGCTCTGGAAGTTCATCTCTTACGAGGTAAGCAAGTCTCTCTGGTGGTACACCTCTGTTGGTGTGTTCAGAGCATCTGGGTGCTGGCACTTCGGCTGCCCTTTCTGACTCTGATGCCTGTTCTGGTTCAGACTCCTCATCTTCCTCTGCAGGTATATTGTTATACCTTCTGTAATGGAAGAATAACTCAGCCTCTTCTTCCATTTGGCTGTCATCTGTTTGGTGTGGCACCCCTTCTGGTTGGTGTGTGCACTTTCTTTCATCAAAAGGGACAGCTCTACATACTTCAACTTTGCTAGTTTTGGGATCTATTACTCTGTACCTCTTTTGCTTTGGAGAATATCCAATGAATATTACTTCCCTGGCAGTGTTGTCAAGTTTGGATCTCTTTTGTTTTGGGATGTACACAAAGGCCTTGCACCCAAATACACGAAGGTGAGACACACTTGGTATCCTATCATGCCATAGTTCAAATGGTGTTTTGTTGGTTGCAGATGCAGGAAGTCGGTTCTGCAGGTAAGTGGCAGTAACCGCAGCTTCTCCCCAGTACTGCTTTGGTAACTGCGCATCATCCAACAAGGAATTAATCATTTGTCCAAGAGTCCAGTTCATGTGTGCTGCAACCCCATTTTGTTCTGGGTTGGCCACAACTGTAGTCTGGTGCTATATGCCTTCCTCACGGAGAAAGTCTTGCATAGCTCTAGACCAGCCTTTCCCAACCAGTGTGCCTCCAGATGTTGTTGGACCACAACTCCCATCTTTCCTGACCATTGGCAATGCTGGCTGAGGCTGATGGGAGTTGTGGTCCAACAACATCTGGAGGCACACTGGTTGAAAAGGCTGCTCTAGACACATACTCCCCTCCATTGTCAGATCTTATGATCTGTGGCTTTCTGCCAAATTTGTTGGACACAATCCTAACATAGTCCTTCAGTTTTTGAAGTACTTGACTTTTCTCCTTTATCAGATACGTGGTAGTATACCTGGAGTAGTCATCTATAAAAGTCAGCATGTATAAATTTCCACCTTGGGAAGGCATTCTCATTGGCCCACAAAGATCAGTGTGAGTTAACTCTAGAGGCCTTTTGGTTTTCCTCTCACTTTTCTTAGGAAATTTTGGCTTCACACTTTTGGTTTTAATACAGCACTCGCAAGTGTACAATGGCACTGTCTCATTTTAATGCCTCTTGCCAAATTCTCTTTTTCTAGAGCAGTCACTCTAGTTAAGCTGGCATGTCCCATCTTTCTATGCCAGATATGCAAGCATTCAGAATCACTGGTTTCCTTGACCACATTTGCATGCATAGTTTCCTAGTATTCTAAAATTAAAAGTCCATTTTTCACTTTTGCAGTGCAACTTATCCGTCCTTTATCTAGAACATGGCAAAATTCTCCACTCATATGAAGCTCACCTCCAAACTTCATTATTTTTGTAACACTTATTAAATTGTCTTTAAAATCTGGAACATATAGACAGTTCTTAAGCTCCATCTGTCTTTGCCCACCTGGCACTTTGCATAATAATTCAACTGTCCCAATTCCTTTACAGAAAATTTCTTGTCCAGATGCTGTAAATATCTTTTGCCTGTGACTTTCAAAACTTTTAAACAGGTTTCTATCAATTATAATATGTGCGGTGGATCCTGAGTGAATTAAAAACCTGCTTTTACAATCACTCTTGCCCTCATGATAAGACACGTAGTTATAAGTCTCTGTTTTTGGCTTTCTCTGCCAAGTTTGCCTGGGGACTTCTCGTTTGAAGTCAGGCTTTGGAGTTGTCTGTCACCTATCGCTTTCCCTTTGAAAATGTTTTGGAGAGTCACATTTAAAATGCAAATTCCATCTGTCTTCGTCCTTTTGTGGATTGGGGCGATGACTCATTCTTTTGTCTTTTTCATGTCTCCCTCTAGCAAGGTTTGCTTCTTGAGACAGACCTTTCTCTTCCTGCCTTTCTCTAAAGTCTTGGTCTTTTAAATACGATATAAGCTGACTCAGACTTTGATAAGAACTTTCTAGCATACAGGAAATTAATTTATGATCCTGATTAAGAGAGCTTAAAAGCAATCCTTTCTTTAGTTCTTCATCAAGAAAACGGCCACATCTTTCCAATTTTGCTAAAAGTTCTGAAAACTTTTCTATGTATTTACTCAGACTGCCCCTCTCATCAGACTCTTTCAGAGAAAATAACTTTGTAAAGAAACAATGTGGCTCTTTGTTTTCTTGTAATAGACTTCTCCAAATTTGTTATACATTTCCTTTACACTGTTACATCCAAAACAAATATTCAATGCTTCATTTGATAGAGCAGAAATAAGCAGGGATTTTACTTTTGTATGCTTATGTCTCCATGAAGCCATTGTGTTCTCATCCTCAGCCGATGGTTCAGGATCAGTCAAAATTCCTTTCAAGTCTTCTCCTTCGAGGAGGGCTGTGAACCTTATATTCCATAATTCGTAGCTATCTTTTTCAAGCCTTGGAATGCTTCTCTCAAGTGTTGAAACTTCAGCCATCCTTTCTACCTTTGTTCTGCTTTTCTTCTAACTTAAAGTCTCCTTTGCAAATTACACACGAGCACTTTTAGCTTTAGCTACAACTTGCATTCAACTTAGTTTGCTGGACTGATGACCCTTGTTGCGCTGTGTGTGTGCTTAATTTAGTTTAAAGCAGCACCACAAAAGCAGAGTAACAGCGGATGTTGAAATGCGAGTGTGCCAGCGTGTGTGTGCGTTTACCTATGAAAGGAGGCTTTTACCCTGCATCAGCATCACTGAGACTTGAGACTTAGTAAAATAAGAAAAGCTACTTTATTTATAGAAATACATAGTAGATAGAAAAGCAAACCTAGTTCTAACTAACTAGCTAAGTTGGAAGTGCAATGCCCAGGTGCAGGGGTTAGCCTCATGGCTTGGAGAGAGCAGAGACAAAGGGATGTCTCCTCTTTCCTGGACAGTCAGAGGACAAAGGAATGGAAAGGGCGGAAGGAGGAGGGGCAGGTAAGCTTCCCTAAAGACGTAACAGTCTAGTGACGGAAGGAAGTCAGTCAGAGCATCACAGGTAAAGGTAAACAAGCCTATCCATCTTGAGGACCCTAGCTCTATCTCCCTTTTGGAGCATAAACAAAAGAACAAAACAGGTGTTGCTCTTGCCCCACTTCCAACAAGTATAAGGCAGCTTCCTATGTCTCTAAACCTGTATCCCCATTCACCACCACCACCACCATCTCCAGGGCTAATAGCAGCAGTGGATGTGATTTTAAGTTGGGAAATTGTGTGGAAGGGATGGATTAACCCTCATGCCATAGACCCAGCCAATACTGGGAACCTGTGTAGCTGCTTCTAATGAAATGGAGGAGAAAGGGTGGTTCTCCTGTTTGCTCCTAATAAGCTTATTAAAGAGAGGAGGCAAAGCCATCAACCAGCCAGATGACTTAAGCAGCCTTTAGCCCCAAGGTGGCTGCTTTAGGCAGCTGCCAAAAAACATTACAGAGGCACCATCTGCTTTTTTGTCAGTTTGGGCTGTGAGGTCTTTGCAGTTTTATGGCATTGCCATCTGCATTAGGTGGACCTGTGGCCAATGGATTTTAAAAAGTAAGTAATCATACTTCCCCCCCCCAAAAAAAACCTAAAAGACTATTATATTCACTTCTAAACTTTTGTCCTTTTGAAGACATACCTGGGAGGCATTCAATAGGAGTTATATTAATCTTTGTGGTCTTTTGATATAGCTATGGTTCAGGTCAGATCATAAATCAGATCCTGAAAAAGCAGACCAAAAGATTCTCGTGTCTTCAGGGTTTTCAAGACTAAAATGTGTTGATTGAGAGTATATAGGGGATGGACTTCTGGGAAGGGTGACTTCGCTTGTGCCTGCTTTTGAGACGGGCTCCCGCCTCAAAAGAAGCTTATTCAGATATAAATCAGTCAGAACATTTTTTTTTTGACTGATGAAATTTCTCCCGGGCAGGGAGAAACGTAGAGATCAACCTCAAAAGCCTGTTTTTGCTGGGAGGACTGGATTTCATTAATTTATGAGAAAAGGTCCAGCCAGCAATGCCGGACGGACTTCTGAACAAGCTCTATCTGATTAATGCGATACGTTTATCTTTTCTTCAAAGAGAAAACGGACTAACAGGCAAGCACCCTTCTTTCTATTATTTTTTTTACTTGGTTTAAATTGTTGCAGCAAAAAGAGATTTGTCAAATGAATCAGCTTTAAAGAACTTCTGGGTGAGCTATAACTCTTCTCTGTTATTCACGAAATTAACAGCTTATCTCTGTTTCTATTGCAAAAAGCTGTCCTGGAAGTGCATTCTAAAGATATAAACAGAAGAGGGATTTCTATTCCGAGGAACATTATATTGTCTGGGACTATTCTCTTTTTGGTCTATTTTATTTTGACGAATCTGCTTCTTCACGACGCCACTAACTGTTTTGATGCTGGGAACTAAATTTGTTTTGTATTCTTGAACATAGAGAGATAAGGCAGGCTGCTCTGTTTATACTGTGATGTCATCAAGCCTGGAATATTAACCCAATTGTTGCTGAAATAAGAAGTGGTTCTTCTTTATTTTTGTTTTGTTTTATTTTCGTGGTTTTAAAAATGGCAATCAAGAAAGTGGCTGAGAATCTGGAAGTAATTATGTTTCAGAAAATAATGGATGAGATTGAGATAACAAAACAAACCCTGCGACAGGGCAGTAAGGAGCTGAAAATTGAACTGAGCAAAATGACACAGGAGCTTAAAGAAATAGGGGATCCTGTGAGAGAGGAGAATGAGATCAGAGATGAGAAAAGAAAAAATAAAGGGAAGATACAAGCCCTGGAGATTGGAACAAATGTGGAATTGGAAAAAGATCTGGAGTTTATGGATATTAGAAATAAAATCTACTGTTTGGAATTTAACGTTATCTCTGAAGAAATTAATGAAGATATTAGAGATAAAGTTATCAATGGCTTGGATAATCTTCTGGACTGGAATGACGTGATGGAGCTTGATATAGAGAAAATCTATGGAATTAACTGCAGCCATGTGACAATGGAAAAACTCTCAAGAGATGAGCCAGTGCATTTTGTAAAAAAGAAGAACAGAGATATGACTTTACAACAATATTTCAGCAACTTATTCAGAATGGATGGCAAGAAAATATTTGGGATAGAGGAAATTCCCATCAGACTCTTATTATATGACTATGGTTATGACAGCAAGATTATTATGGAATACTGATAATGGAAGATTGGATACTGAAATTACTGGACTTAACAGGACTATTGAAGATGGAAGATGGAATTAATATGGATAATGGAATAATGGCTATTGAAATTATTGGACCTAACAGATTTTGATGAGATGGATTAATCGATATGTTTATTTGGACTATGGTTATGACAATAAGATTATTATTATTATTAACGAGATGGATTAATCGACATGTTTATTAGGAGAAAAATTGATAGATATATTTCTTAAAGAATTGAAACCTCTCTTTGACTTTTTGTGGAAAGAATAAAGTAATGTTTATGAGATTTGATGATTAATTAAGATAACTACTGGAGGAAAGTGATTTTATAATATAATTTAAGAGACAGGATTGTTATATATTGTAGACCTGTAATTGATTTGATCTGCGACAAATGGGAAGTCAACATTTTATTTTTTTGTTTAATCATTTTTGTTTTGTTTTGTTTTTTGTCTTTGAATGTTTTATGATTTTGTTTTGTATGTTTTATGAAAATTTGAATAAAAATTATTGTAAAAAAAAAAAAAGAGAGTATATAGGGGATGGAACCCTAGGTTTAGACACCTGATTACTTTGTAGTTCTTTTTTAATACCAGAATGCTCTGCAGCAAAACGGAGTAGACCCCTGAGTTTTTCCTTTCCGCCCTTTCAACTACACAAATGTACCATGAAGTTGATGATGAAAAAAATGCTGGTCAACATATTACTGGAGTGCATGTGCATGGTTCAATGCGCACATGTAGCATGCGTGGTGATCATTCTCAATGCAAACATATAAAACATATGAAGCTGTCTTACATTGAGCCAAACCATAGGTCCTCCTATCCCAGGATCTTAAGCAAAGCTCTTTCCCATCCCTTGCAAATACTACCTTGTCATTTTGTTAAACTTGAGATGCCAGGGATTGAACCTGGGACATTTTGCCTTACCACTAAACTACGGGACTTTCGCATGTGAATCTTGGGCCTTCCTGCACTGAACGTTTATAGTGACACAGTTGCTGGTGTTTTTGTTTTTGTTTTTGTTTTTGTTGTTCATGCTTCCATACAAGCATATTCAGCTGCTGTTCTGCAAAAATGTAGTGGGATGTGTTAAAGCATCACCAGTGTGGAAGGGGTGTGGGTTGGTGGGTGTAGCTTGGG
This sequence comes from Rhineura floridana, assembly GCF_030035675.1. Classification (NCBI taxonomy): domain Eukaryota; kingdom Metazoa; phylum Chordata; class Lepidosauria; order Squamata; family Rhineuridae; genus Rhineura; species Rhineura floridana. Next base: position 137,769,757 of record NC_084481.1, on the reverse strand, counting down.
AGACATCTGTTTCGCCCACTTCCCTTTCACCAGTGTGAGCTGCCAGCTTGGGCTGGGTGTTGTTCTGAGGAGAAAATGGCAGCTGGAGCCCAGACAGACACACTAGTTTCCCTCGTCTAACATCTTCTAATTTCTTATACTCCCACAAGGTTAGGATTCCAGAATATTAGGCATTATATGCCAAGAAAAAACACACCAACCAACCTGAGAAGGGCTATGTCCATGTCCATGCTCATAACTCTGACATTTACTGGCTGGAGGAACATGAGGGTACATAAGGGGTGTGACTATAGCCACTGAATTTTTCTCAATTAGAGCACAAACCGCCATTAGTGTGTAAGAGAAAAACCACAATCACTTTCTAATGACAGTGACACATGACCAAACTTGCAGACAGTCAGCTCCAAAGTGACTTTTAAAAACATCGGATCAAACTGCAACTGTACCAGTTTAAAAGCTAAGTGCAGAAAGACCCCTTCTGTGTGTAGTGGATTGTTTTTTGTATAATGTGTGAGAATCTTTTAAAAAAACCTATCTACAAAATTCCATGGATCCACATGTGTACTTTTTAAAAAAAATATGAAAGGAGGTAATGCAGAAACGGAAAAGGTTTCCTTATCACAACTTCACAGCATCTGTGGCTATCTTACAGCTATTTTTCTCCTTTTTTTAAAAAAAACACAGCATGTTGCTTGATATGTATCAGAATCTTTAGCTAAACTTAGTTAGTAAAACAATCGGGAATCCCTTCGTTTATTTAAGAAATCATTACATTTTTAGCTTATGTAGCAGTTTTAAATACTGAAGGATGCCTGGTCAATAGTAAGTCCAATCAACTTGGTGCTAGTAAGACTCATTTTGTTGCACTGCATTCACTTCATAGGGAGATTTCTTGTCGGTAGGAGAAAACAAACAAACAGGTACATGTCTTAGCAGGGAATTCTTGTAAGCAGGCAGGCCTATAGAAAGAGCTCTTTAGACATCTAAAGTCAGCTCAATATAAAGAAGGTAAATAATGGAACCTCCTACCTACGTTTGGGCCTTAACCGCTACCTTGAACTGTGCAGTGAAACAATTGCTTGGATAGGTTTCCAGAATCCTGTTAACAGCAGAAGCTAAGAAACAATGGAAGAAAAGGAAGGGGCTGTAGTGTATATGGGGCACTCTTGAGAAGGTCATTGCATAAGGACAAGCCCATCATTGCTTGTTTCATTGAGTAGTACCACCCACTCATTTGCTGCAATGTTACGTACAGTGCCTTTGACTGCTACAATTGTGGTAGAGTTGAAGAATGCCTAGCAAGAGAACCAGAGACATTTTACTAATTTCTCCCACACCTCAATGTGTGGAATGATCAATATACAGATATCAGGATATACAGATCAGGGCTGATGCATGGGGTGGGTGGGTTTACCCAGACTTGGAAGTTCAGGGGGGATTTGGTTTGCAAGCCCATTACAGTGAGGGGAAGGGGAATTGAGGCTAAATTGCTGGTAATGCTTAAGGATGCTTCTTTCTTTGTATAGACCTATTTAGGTATTCACTCTCACATTGGTGCATTTGCATGAAGGAGAAGCCATGCTGACTGCCCCTGACCCCTCTGTTGTAATCCTGCCACTTTCCACACATGGGGGGGATCTGAAGTGGGGAGCCTGCTCTATGCATGCAGACTCTTCCCCTCATGTGACTGTAATCGTGTGAAGATGAATGTTCAAATAGGATTTCTAGGGTGTCCAGGTGAGTTTCTGGAGCCTATCAGAAGCAGTGTAAGAACAGAACAGTGAGCAGGGGCTGGCCCAGGCAATCCTCTTGAACAAGACAGGAGGGGATAGAGAACTTGTACAGTAAACTCTAGGGCTTTTACAGTGAGATCCAAATGCAAGATCCACCAGGATGAGAGAGTTTGGATTTGACAGATTTGGGGCTTTCCCAGCTCAGCCCCTGCTATGCCAACACAAGTCCCTCATCCTGGTTGAGCTGGAGATATGCTGGCCTAGTTTCCTCACCCCAGCTCAGCTGGCTAGTTGGGTCTCAGCTGCCAGAACTTAAGCCAAAAGGGGCATTCCGGGGGTGTGGAAGGGGCAGGACAGGACAGGCCAAGGAGAGACTTCCACCTACTCCAAACCCCTTTCAGCAGTTATATGACCTAGTCAGAACTTGGCCAGCAAAACTGAGTTTGGAATAGGGGTAACTTAAGTTGGTGTAACTTTGCCGGCATATGTTACACAGGCTTTCTTTAGTTAGGATTGCTGTGTTAGTTTGAGAGACATGTGTGTGCCCCTATTTGAGACCTTCTTTCTCAAGAACTATAAAGAATCTAGTTCTTTCTACCATTTCCTGTCCATAGGTAGGGAAAGGCAACAGGGTATAGCAACTGACTGACAGCAAGAGGGAGGAACATGCATCAGAAATCTCAGGGACAATGGAAGCTAGTGCTGCTGATAGGATATGCAGGCCCAGAACAAATGTCACAAGAAGAGCCTGCTGAATCTGGCCAAAGGCCCATCTAGTCCAACGCCGTGTTCTCACAGTGGCCAATCAGATGCCTATGAGAAGCCCACAAGCAGCACCTGAGTACAACAGCGCTCTTTCTACTTGTGATTCCTAGTAACTGGTATTCAGGGGTGTACTGCTTCCAACAATAAAGGTATAACACAGCCATCATGGATAGTAGCTACTGATAGCCATAATCTCCATGAATTTGTCTGAATTTGTTTAACCCCTTTTTAAAGGCATCCAAATCGATGGCCATCACTACTTCTTGTGGGTGCAAATCCCAGTGTTGAATGTGCTGGGTGAAGAAGTGCTTTGTTTTGTCTGCACTGAATCTTCCAACGTACAGCTTCCTTGGATGACCACAGGTTCTAGTATTATGAGAGAAGGAGGGGAAAAAATTATCCGTCCATTTTATGTCATTTAAGTCAATAAAATCAGGTTTCAAGTTAGAGTGCCTGAAAGAGCTGATGCTGTACCCCAGGGTCGAGAACAGTGTTTAAATGGCATTTGTAACACATGTGTAAATAATATACATACATGTCATACTGCAATGTCCACTATACAGATCAGGCAGCCAGAAACAAAAAGAGCTTTAACGAAGAATCTGAAAGGCGCCAATCAATCTTCTGATTTTTCAGAACTGACAAGGCTTTCCACAGGGGAGGAAAAGAGGAGCCTATAGTGCATGTTTTGTACTAGGCCCAGAGAAATTATGCTTGGGCAGCGAACCAGATGCGTATCAATTCCGGCTGGAACCAGGACCTCGGATAGCATTCTATGATATACCTTGTGGCCTTATGATTCCATGATTGTGTATTAGAAATATGCTAAACAAATTCTCATAATTTTTAATCCAAGTGCAAAGACAGAAAGCAAGGCCCCTACTGAATTAAACACATTTTCCAAGAATGACTTTTTTAAAAAAGCTGGTTAATTAAATCTTAACTTTCCATGTCAGAACAAAATCCATGCTTTACCCCAGCTAAATATTATTAATTTATTGAAATAAAAATAAAATCAATCTTTCTCTGATTTGCATCTAATTTCACACATTCCCTTTCATAGCTTATTTGCTTAGCATGAAGTAGGTGGTTGCTTTAAATCAGTTATACATAAATTCAAAGAGTAGGTCTTTCATTTTAGAATGTTAAGACTTAATTGGATTTACGTCAGATTAAAAAGTGGCTTCTGAAAGGGGAAAAAGGCCCCCAAGCATAAAGGCATGGCTAATTTAATAATAATATTTCTTTAAAACACACACACAGAGCGCCTTATCACATAAATGACAGTAGAGGTTTTTTTGAGTACTTGTAACACTTTTCCTTCTTGTTACAAACTTTAATTCTGTTTAACACGTAGACGAGGCCTATACAACGTATGATCCAGCCAGTTTATGTGGCTTTTCCAAATTAAGTGTCTCACAAGAACAGTAAACTAAACCATTCATTTGGGGTGTTTTGATCTGCCTTTAAAGCCCTCTTGAGTTGGCTTACAAGGGGGAAAACAGTACAATCTCAAAATAGATAGTAGAAAGCCAGCCATAATTAAAAGGAACCTTCATTCCAAAACAATACAAATCCAACAAACTACAGTCCATTGGTTGTGCTGGCTGAAGCTGGTGAGAACTGGAGTCCAACAGCATCATGAGGGCCCCAAGTGGGGGAAGGTAGCCATAAAACAACCAGAACAAACAACTCAAGCAAAAACCATTGAAAACAAATAGGTCTTTATGGCTCTCCTAAATGTCTGTAATGATGAGCCATGACAAACCCCTACCAGCAATGCATTCTAGAGGCACAGGGGCCACTACTGAAAAAGGCCTCCCGCATGCTAGCCAACCCAACTGCTTTTAGACTCAAGCATGGAAAACTGGCCTCTATTGACTATCTTGACATGTGGGTTGAGTGGTATGGATGAAGGCTGTTCTTTATTGTTTAAAACTTGCACTTTAAATTGGGCTCAGAAATGCAGGCTGTATGAAGACTAGGTTGTTAATACATACGTGGGTTGCTGTTTCCCTGTGCACATTTATGTGCCTTTGATCACCCATGAGTGGTTTTATTTTTTTATTTATATATATATATATAATCCCAGGTTTGCACAAGACAGCAGGTTAAAAAGTGTGTGTGTGTGTGTGTGTGTGTGTGTGTGTGTGTGTGAGTGAGTGAGTGAGTGAGTGAGTGAGTGAGTGAGTGAGTGTGAGTGTTGTGCCCTGGCTCCACCAATGGCCCATTGAGGCACCACACCAGGGCAAAACTGCCACTTACTGAGAGAAGGAAGCTGAGGGGGATTTCATCTACACAGTGCTGGAGTGCACAACTGAAAGGGAGTAGAAGGCAACCGCAGTGTGGGTCACATTTAATTCTGGGGGAGTGTATATGCCTGGAAAACTGTTCCATTTTTAGAAAGGGGGGAATCCTCAGAGGAAATAGAAGTGCAAATGTAAAGTCGTAGGCAGGGTTGTTCTTTTTAAAAAATCAGTCACTATACAAGCACCTAGTGGAAATTCTTCAGGCACTTTATAAGTAATACACATTATTAAATCCACTCCATGGAACTATTTTTAAGCAACATCTGAAAATAGGGGACTAGCCATCCAGTCACACGTTACTGCAACTTAGCAGTTGCCTTTTCCCTTCCTCCCCTTCTCCTCATGGTAGATGGGAGACAAAGTCAATTGAAAAACACAGCACTTTTAGTGCCTGATAAAAATTGAACAAATTTGTTTACCACCCCACCAACAACCCACTGAGGTACCTTACAAGCTATAAACAAGGGTGTAATCTTGTTTTAATTTGAATTTTTTCTATGCTCTAGAGTTCATTTACACAATATCAAACTTCAGATAACTCATCCAAGAGCACAGGTAGGAAGATTCTTCATATGTCAATATCAAAGCTACCACCACCTAAGTGAAAACATGTACCCCACAGGGGTTTCAAAGGCATCTTCACTGAAAGATTTATCAAACCTAGGGATGAGTGAATCTGTCACAAACTTAACTTCAGGTCTTCACCTTTTCACATCAGTTTGTGATTTTTTTTTTAAAAGTCCTCATGAAAATTAATCAGCATTTTAATGTGATTTCTTCTAATATACACATTTTTGTATACAGTTCTGCCTAATATACACAGTTCCTAATAGAATGAATTTTAATATTATATTCACTAATATATGTTCTTATATGTGGCCTTTACCCTTTTGTGTGCATTTTTGTGCACATTACTTGACTTACTTGGCTGGAGAACTGCATTTCAAAATTCAAAGTGCATATTTGGAAGGATGACTGTGCATTGGTTCACATATTGTTTTGGAAAGCGCAAAGTAGGTATATTCACCTTTACAGGTGAACTGAATCATATTTATTTCCCATCCCTAAACAAAACTAGAGAAAACCAGAAATGCACCTTGAGCAATTTCTTTCCCAAAAGCTCAGAAACAAAATGGTTCATTGCCCAATCCAATCCAAGGGGACCTAGGGAATTAAATATCTTCCTCTTCTTGTCAGTCCTTCCCATCCTCAAAATCCCAGCCCTAAAGCACTTTCTCTAACATTTCCTTTAATTACCAGCAAGCAGGGATTGTGGCAGAAAGTGGAGGAAGATTTTACCCCCGTCTTCCCCATCCCTCTTTGTCATCCTCATGTGCTACAGAGTGGGATTTCTGAAGTGATGGCCCTTGAAACTTCTTCCCAAGACCTATTGCTATTTTGATCAAAACCTGAGAAGGGTTTGGCAAGGAGGATGTGACTCAGGAACCAGACCAACGGCTGTAGTTAATTCGTGTTTTATTAGGGTAATGTCCAAACAAAGACTGCGTTTTCTCATGAAGCAATACAGGGATACAGGTCCTGCGGCATTGGGAGAAAGTTGACAGAGCAAGGGACTTCTTCCCGCCTGTTCTTTAAGAAGGGGCCAAACGGGCGCACAATCTTTCGCTCCTCCTTAACTGCCCCTCAGGTACTGCCCGCCTTCCCCCCCTTCTCTCCTGTCTTTTCAGCTGTCTGCGTGTGCACGGTGAGGGGGGAAGCATCACCCCCTCCTCTTCTGAAGTTTCCAATTCCAGGATGGGGGATAGGGGAGGGGCTGACGGTAAACTGCCTCCCCGCTTTTCGGCTGTGAGCAGCCCTCCCTCTTTCCCCTCTTGCTCTGAGCCTGAAAGAGGGGGAGGCATGAGAATGTCCAGGGAGGGCTCAGGCTCCCCATTGCTAAGCGACCTTATCACTGGCAGTTCCTCTGTTTCGTCTTCGCTCCAAAGGGGGGAAGTTCCTCCCCCTTCCCTCTGCCATCCATCCGAATACTCTTCTCCCAACTCTCGGGGATCCAGCTCCCCGGGATTGGGACCCCAGCTCTGCCTTCCGACAGAGGGTGGTGGTGGTGGTAAAAGCCACCTACCCTTTGATTTGTCCTTTTAAGAGCCACAGAAGTTCATTTCTGAGCCATGCTCAGAACCTTCACAATGCTCAAAAGAAGAGATACAGCATGGGCAGAGCTTGGAAAAGTTACCTTTTTTGAACTACAACTCCCATCAGACCCAGCCAGCATGGCCACTGAATTGGGCTGATGGGAGTTGTAGGTCAAAAAAGTAACTTTTCCAAGCTCTGAGCATGGGACAAACTTTTGTTAGGTAGACACTCAGTCACACCCTGAGAGAGAAAGAGAAAGGAGATGATGCAGGAAGACACAGTCTCAATAACTTAATTTGACCCAATGCTCCATTATTAGGGATGGAAGGATCGATCCATTTCGGTTCTCTCTGTTTCTCATTTTTCTAGTCTTAAATTCAGTTCTGCAGGAACGGAAAGATTTACCAAACCTAGCGATGTGTGCATCTGTTGCAAACTTAAGTTCAGTTCTTCACATTTCCACATCAGTTTGCGAATTCTTTTTAAAAGCCCTCATGAAAATTCATCAGCATTTTAATGTGAATTTCACCTAGCATGTACAGGTTTGCCAGCAATTTCTCCTCATATAATGCATTTTTGGTGTGTTATTCTCACGAATATATTCCTTTTTATGCATGGTTTCCCCTAATATATGTTTTTTTGTAAAAACACTGTGGTTGAAGAACTGCATTGCAAAATTCGTAAAAGTGCAAAATTTGGATAAGTGTGAATTTCAAAGGATGGCTGTGTTTAGGTTCTCATATTGTTTTGGAAAGTGTGAATTCAATAGATTCAGCTTTAAATATCAACTGAATAAAATTTCTCCACCCTTTCTCATCACATTAGTTCAAATTGGTATGGAAAGGTACATGCACGCTAAGAGGAACCTTGTCAGAACTGCGGTTCGTATGCACATTTGAAACTCCCTTGAATTTGCATGGACTTTCCCAATTCCTTCAGTTAAGGTTCAGTTCTGCACAGAGCTGCTCTTTCCACTTAAGTGAATGGGAAGGCCTCCTGGACTAACACCTGGACCCAATGAGTGTGTCACAGATCATGTGGGACTCTAGATTTTAGAAATGATATTTTCTTTTAACAGTTCAGCAATGGAAGAGGCGTTTGCTGGGAGCCAAAGAATCTACAGTAAGTGTAAAGTCCCCAGTAAAATGGACGAATGTGTTAGGCACACAACACATCTGCAAGCCACTGGCTAAAGAATGGGGGATGTTTTTTACATCATCCCAACAGATCTTTAAAACGGAATGTTCTGGCTTGCTATTTTAGTGCAATGTGATGGGACAGAATCTACCCCTTTGTATGACCCTTCAGGTCTCTAGGCCTAATCCTATGGATGCCATAAGTGGCCCACTGCTTCAGAGATTCGCTCCCTGGTCTAGTGCTGTGTGTGCATCTTGCAGCATACATATATATTCTTCTGCATTTAGGGTCCTGCCTTCTCATTATTAGAAGAAATAAAGAAATAGTGCAGTGAACTGCTATCCCCATTAAAATTAATGGGACACACTGTACATATACTGTATAAGAGCTCCATCCCTGCATTTGCAGACACTGCATGCGTAGTGCTAGACAGCTAGACTGGGTTCTTGCTTGTAAAGAAGCAAAATTATTTTCCTTACCAGCCCAACAAGACAGTTCTAGGTCCTCAGTAAAGATTCACTCCTTGCTAAGGGGAGATTTTCTTATATACTTGCACAAAAAGGCCTTGCTTGCCACATCATTATAGACCTTCTCTGAGCTGAGTTTTTGGTGCAAGATCAAGTGGCTTTTTCTGTATGTAAAGTAGGATGAATTTCTAGATTCCATAGAACAAACTGGAGACTTATATTCAGATAAGATCTGAATTACGATGGCAGGAGGCTGGGGAATTAAAAATATTTCTCAACAGAATACACATTCCCTTCCAGGGGTTAAGCAGTATCTACAAAGATAAGAAGAGGCAGGCGGAGTAACAGCCACTGACTCAGAATGTCTATGATCATGTCCCATCAATTATTCAAACAAGAAAGATCTACATTAAAATTAATCCTACAGTTCTGAAGTGCTTCTTTACATCAATAATGAAACAGCTGCTCTTAAAACAAACAGATAAAGAAAACAAGATAAGAAATCATCCTTCACACACAAAGGAGAAAAGCAGCATTTTAACGATATGGCTAATTACTGATTTACAGTATAGGGATATTTTCAGTGACCTAGAACAGAAAGCTTTTTGTTTTGAACATGAATCTTTCTGATAATTGTGAAAGATTTCCCTTCAAGTGTTTGCATTCAACACCATCATTACTAACAACAAATAGAAACCAACCAATCTATTCAGAACAAGATTTCCCCCCCTGAAGTTTCCAACCAGTGTCTGGGTGGGTATTCAACAAACTTTGCAATAGCTCTTGCCAGCATGGAGTTGGGCTCTGCATTGGGGTTAATCTTGAACGTATGAAGCTGCGTTATACTGAATCAGGCCATTGGCCCATTAGCTCAGTATTGTCTACACCAACTGGTAGTGGCTAATGGTTTCAGGCAGAGTTGTCTCCCAGCCCTACCTAGAGATGCTAGAGATTGAATCTGGAACCTTCTGCAGATGCTCTACCACTGAACTGTGGCCTTTCTCTACTTAGTTTCCCCACTGTTATGGCCCTTAAAAGTTTTCATAAGCATATTGTAGTGCTTTTTAAATAAAAATGCAGCCACAGTTAAATCACTATATTTGTCTATGTGTCTATGTACTATATGCCTATATGTGCATGAGTTTTTCTTTCCCTAGTACCAAGTATCTTGAGCATAATATAGAGATCCTTCATACATTTCATTCGACTATCACTAACTAGCTGACAAGTGACCACTTCACTCAATTTATTAATGTCTTTAGCAAAACTTTTATACTGCTTAACATTAAAATACCAAAGTGCTGTGCAGAAAAAGAACAAAATATGCACAATATAAAAACAGCATAATGCCATAAATACACCATAAAGCAAGATGCACATGATCACAGTGCTAGTTATGCACAGACATTAACAATACTAATACTAATCTGAGAAGGACTGGGGGTAGGGAGGTTTTCATCTTATGTCAGAAACCCAAGATGGTAGACGACTGCCTTATTTCATGAGTTCCAAATGACAGGTGCTACCACATTGAAGGCCCTGTTCTGTGTAGAGGCAATCAAGCCACAGAAGCCTCACAGCACCATCAACAAGGCCTCCTGAGAAAACTGGCAGACTGTAGGGGCTGTAGTGACCAGGTGTTAACAGAAATAAGTTTGGACTGTTCTAGGTGTTCCTTGTTACCACCCCTGCCATTATTCAGCACAGTAGCAGGGGAAAAAGACAAGAATCCTTTTCCTAAGCAGACTGTTAAAGGGAAAGTCATCTACTTTTTTGAAAATTTGAAACTATATGAACAATGGGTTGCATCAAATGCTGCCCTTCTATTCATGAAAGGGCTGTTGATCCAGCTTGCAACCTCTGCCCAAAGAAGGGGGAAATGAGATTTTTTGCCGCTTGGGCTCCTTCTAGGAGGAAGGGCAGCATATAAATTTAATAAATACAACCATAAATAAATACAATATTTTTGCCATTTTCCTCTTCTTGCAGCCCCCTGAAAACATACTCTTGAAGATGGGGTGTGGGGTTCTTTCAGAACAGCAAGGGATGTGGCATGAAAGATGCAGGGAGAAGAGAACATTGGCAAAAATAATCTCTTGCCCTTCCAGTAGCAGAGGATCAAATGGCCAGTTAAGTACTGCCACAAAAAAGGAGAATTTGCATCACCAAAAAGAGGACAAAATGTACATATGGCAATATATATGTATATACACAAATTTAGAAATAATTAGTATAATTGAAACAGAAGTATAATACATCTCACCATAGTGGGGGAAGATACCAGGTGACTTGTGTGCCTGTTCAGTCTGCTGACCAGGTGCTGCTAACTGTTTATGGGCAATTTCAAGGTTCCTGCTCTCCCTTTTTATGCTTTCTTCTTTAAACCAGACTTGACCTGGGCAAACAGAGCACAGCTTTCAAACATGGGATTGTCTTCTGTCAGCCTTTCAAAATAGAGAACTGTGAAGTAGGACTCATTGGCATCCAGTAGAGGCCTCCATGAATGGAAGAGAAGCATTGGGTGCAATCTAATATAGAAACCAATATTATCAAATGAAGTTTGTTATTTAGCTCTATTGACAGCATCTTTAGAATGAAGGTGTTGAGGATGCTTTTCAAAATGGAATAAATTCCACTCTATTAGTATGTTATATGATTCTTGAGCTTGAATTACTTAAGTTCTGGAGCATGACTAACTTGTGTGTGGAGCCCTGGGGAAGAGAGAGTCAGCTGGATAAGAGGCACACAAGCCACATGTATATATCTGTGCTATATGTTAGACCCCTGTGGAAAGTAGGGATGGTGTAGAATATTAGCAAAATCAGATTTGGTATCGAATTCTGGGATAATCTGCAAGTTTGTCTCATTGTTGAACAGGTTCCCACTCTTTGCATGTGTTTGCAGCTATTAGTGACACCGTAATTTTTTTAAAAAAAATCTGCTGTGAGAATTACATAATTATTTTTGTAATCTGCTGCTGCTGTATACATCATACACATATACAGCAGCATAAAGAAAAACATAAAACTAGGAAATTTTTTGGAAAACATAATGAAAAAAAAGGAAGATCCCGGAATTACAATAACTAGTGGAACACAATTTGTAGCAAATAGGAACTGGCAGCCCATTTGACGAACTGAAAAATGGAATGGGATCAGATAGCGAACTCCATCCCTAGTGGAAAGTAATGGGTAGCATGCTGTGGATGCATGTCCTCAACCCTGTTGCATGTGCCATGTGCCAACCAAAGAGGGAAAGGGAGGACAGAAAGATCCATCCAGTAGCAGTGAGGCAATGATGTTCACCTCACTTCTGATCAGTCCTGTTGTTGCTGCTTACCAGGAGGTTGAGGGGGAGGAGCAAGGCAGCAGCAAGTTCAGCAATAGTGCAAAGGCACCAGCTGAGCCAGTCCAGCACTACCGCTGGTGTGTTTGCACCTTGCTGACCTCATCCCTTTCCTTCTACCTCCTAATAAACAGTAACAGCTTAACCAACCAGAGGTCAGGTGAGCCACCACCACCACCAAGCTGTCCACTACTGGATCCATTGAGGCACACATGGATCTCCTCCTGAATGCACAGCTATGCCTATGGGTGAATGGTTCACTCCCTACATAAATAAATAGTTGAGTTCTGCAAAATTGTTAGTCTCACAATTAAAAATAGCCTTGAAATGTAAACACGGTGAGAACTTAATTCTGATTTGGATAGAATAGACTGTTGACAGGATGTATAGTTTCAGAAGTGATATTGTTGCATTAAAGATGCTGTTAAATCCATATACAGTAAAGTATTTTGTTGCCTTAGGCATAAGATGGTATATAAGACTCACCAGATTATAGGGTGTGTGTACAGTTAAAAAGAATAACAGCAATAAGATCTACCTTTTTTATGAGAAAGCTGCAGTATCATTCAAAACAGAGTAATTTCTAGCAAGAATAATTGGAACTAATTATAACACCTCCAGTCGTGCTTACATTGGTAAGAGAGTGAAATCAGATTTAATTATAAGAGGTCCCAGGGGTGCCAAAGGTATAATAAAGAATATCTTTATTAAGGCAATCAGTCTATACAATTGATGCTTACTATTATTAGAACGTTCAACTACACATTTCCTTTGTATTAAAAGAACTTTAATGGTGGCAATTTCCCAGCTAATTTTCAGTGAGTGACAGAACCATCACTGGAATGAATTATAAAAAGCAGCGAAGCTTGATTTGCATTTTTGCATACATATCCAGATTTTATACAATAAACTATAGCTTCAAGCAGTCATGCCATTTGCTTTGCTACCAAAGGGTACAACCCACACAGCCCAGTAAACATTAATAGGAGTGTTCTTAAATATATTTGTTACGAGTCTCAGTGCAAATCAAGTACTTTGAAAGAATAAAACCCAACCCAGAGCCCCACATGAACTCTAATGCAAACATGGAGTACCAATGTGATGCCGGAAGGCTTTCTTGTTCATTTCAGCCCTTGCAATCAAGGGTGTTTCATGGGAGCTCCTGTTCTGCTTTCCTAGGCTTGCCTTCCATACCTATTGGAACAAATGTGATGGACCATTGGATCTAATTAAAATATTGACACTAATTGTAATTGGACTGCCTTCAAGTCAATTCCGACTTATGGTGACCCTATGAATAGGGTTTTTATGGTAAGCAGTATTCAGAGGGGGTTTACCATTGCCTTCCTCTGAGAGGCGGTGACTGGCCCAAGGTCACCCAGTGAGCTTTATGGCTATGTGGGGATTCAAACCCTGGTGTCCCAGGTTGTAGTCCAACACCTTAACCACTACACCACACTGGCTCTACATTCCCAATTTCCATGTTAACAATGTTCCCACAGTTAATTTGCTACATATGTCCACATTCGGCTCCTCCAAATGATCTCTTTATAGAACATTAATCCCAACTTGCTTGCATAAAGCTTGCATATCCATTCTTTATTAAGCGTTCATTCTGATTTGTTTGCAAGGAGGTTATACAACTTCCCATCAGTTGATTGTTATCCCAAACTTTTTAGTGAATTTCCCCATCACTTTCCTAAACACAAAAGTTTGTTTTTAAAATGGATCTGTTGCAACTGAGCGCTTTAATCCATATTACAGACTGAATTCCTTCTGCAAAATACTGGCAGTCTGGAGGCGACCATGGGGAAATATTCCAAGTTGGTGTTATGCTGGTACCATAATTGTAAGTTTGGATGATCCAACTTTTCATGGGACTTCAATTCAAGAACATGGGTTCATGGATTTTTTAGAATTGAAAAGGGTGAATACATCTGCAACCCTCAAACTAAAGTTATTCATGTGTAAATTCTATTGAAAGTGATAGGATTTGAGTTAGTTACAACTTGTTCCATTCATTTCAATGGCAATCAGTCACATCTGGTTTTACAGTTTCCGGGATTTTGAGGGGGAAGAATGTTATATCTTAACATTTTGCTGTTGCCAACAGATACAGCCCAACACCATCACCACTGAAATATCTCCTGTCTCCACATGTGCCTGCTCATACTTTGAGATCGTTGACAGAGCCCCTTCTCTAGATTCCCCCACTATCTGATGTGCAGTGGAAGAGGAGAGGACCTTTTCAGTGGTGGCCTCCTGACTTTGGCATACTCTCCCCAGAGAGGCTCACATGGAGCCCACACAGATGTCTTTCTGGCAGAAGGTGCAAGACTTTTTATTTTCTCAGGATTTCAAACTTCCGTTGATCTGTTTTACTCCGATTGCTTTGATAACATGTTATGTTGCTTTTATAGATTTGCTGTTTTTAGTTTATTTTTATGCGTTAGGGTTTTTTGGTGTTATTAATATTTTATTCTAAAGACGGAATAAATCTTAATCATACATAAATCACATTGCTATAGGGAAAGAGCTCATCTTGTTAATAGCGAATTTAAGGACTGCTCTTGCATGGCTCAACATTTGGACTGGAATAGTACCCTATATCAAGCAACAGCCAAATGAATGGTCTCATGTACTTTAGTTTTCAAAAGGAAATGTTAATAATTTTTATTGTTACTATACTTTGCAGGTTTGCAAAAGTTGGGAATTAGTGGGGGCTGGGGGGGGAGAAAGATTTAATTGTAATATGGCCAGGTTATCTGATGCTTTATTTTACAAGTGCATAGGAGGGTCTGCATTCTACAAAATCTATTTTTTTCAGATATGCTTCCTATTGAGTAATGAATCTGAATAAAAGATACGAGAAAATTGAAATGTGCATGATAAAATGGACTAGCAAAACCAGAAGAATAGGAACACAATGGGCTTCAAAGATACAGGGGGATCTCAAGCATGCATTAAAGGCCTCACAGCTCATACACACAGGAGAAAAGAAAAAGAGCAAGTGAAATAATATCTTGTTGAAGTGACTTCTATTATTGCCTGCAAAGAGACTAGGGAGGATACATAGAAATTGTCTTCTGCTCCGCTTTATCTTTTCTTACTAGAAAGAATGCGGTCCTTTCTTTAGGATCTCTGAAAGCTTGTCACAAATTGTGTGATAATCCCAGAAATGAGTCTCGCTAGATTTATCTAGCTAAAAAGTATATAGCAATGGGAGGGGGTAAAGAAAAGAAAAACTAAAACAAAAGGTTGAAATGTATCAGGCAACTATTGAATCAACCAAAAAGAAAGTGAAGTACTGTCACCTTAATCAAGATAGAAAAAAATGTAGACATAATAGATGAAAAATTGGTTACACTAATATAATTTTGCCAGGAATAAAAAGAGACAGTGAACCTTGAGAATGGCTCCCCATTTCGGATCACAAGAATTTTCATCAGAAGGTAAAACTTGCAATACAAGATTATATACCAAAACAATTTCCATCTCCCTCACCTCACCACAATGAAATCTGTCTAACTTGAAGAATTTTGAGGGTGCCCATTGGTGAATGTTTGAGCTTGGACAAGTTTCTTTTTTAAACTACATCTCCCATCAGCCCCAGGCAGCATAGCCACTGGATTGGGCTGATGGGAATTACAGTTCAAAAAAGCAACTTTTCCAAGCTCTGAATATTTCCTATATGCAAAAAGAGAGGACTATAATTCAGTGGTAGAGGATCTGCTTTGTGTGCAGAAGGTAGGACCAGAAAAGACCTTGTCCAGAAACCCTGGAGAGCTACTGCAAATCAGTGTAGACAGTACTGAAGTAAATAGAGGAATGGTCTAGCTCAGAGTAGGTGTATGTTCCCTTTTTTTTAAAGTGTGCTGCCATAGGACTCTGCTATGGGGGCTCTTTTTTATGTGAAAATGTTAATGAATTTTCTCCCCCCGCAATGGTATAATGCATTTATGTTTATGTTTTTAAATGTAAATGTTTTTATGCTCTTTATTTGTAATTTTTATCTTTTGAGTCCTTTTAGTGTCTCTCCCCCATATATCTGCATATATACATGTCTGTCTGTCTGTCTGTCTCTCTCTCTCTCTCTCTCTGTATATATATATAATTGTACTTGGTGTATTTTAATTTACTGTAATGTTTTGTGTTTTTATTGTGTATAATTTTATTATGTATGTGTGTGATTTCATTGTAAGTCTGCCCTGAGTGCCCTACTGTAGGGTAGAAGGAGGGGATAGAAATATTTTAAATAAATAAATAAATAAAAAATGTAAGTTGCTTGGAGACCTTTTAGGTTACAAACAACTAATAAGTTTAATAAACAATAATAATGATACGTTGTTCAATACTGTTAAAACAACATGGTTTTGTAGAATTGCATTTTACTTGATTGGCTGTTTGAACTTTTACTGTTTGAACTTTTTGCTGTTTGCTGCCCTGGGCTCCTTTGGGAGGAACGGTGGGATACAAATAATAATAATAATAATAATAATGTCTTCCCTCTACACATCTACTAATTCTAACTTAATAAAGTGTGTCGTGCATCCAGTGGTGCCCTTTATGCTGATGGAAGGCTGTTTGAGAGTTCTTTCAGTGGGTTGGGGAGGGAGGCAATTTTTGGCCCATTTCTCTTTCCACAGTAGCCCAGTCTACGCTGTTGTGAAGAATCCCCCAACTGTCTTGAGCAGATTTTGGAGAGTGGGGGAGGGAGAATCAATGAAAATTGTGTCTCTCCCCATTCCACAGACAAACCACACTAGATCAAAGAGCCTGCCATGAGCAGAAGGACACCACTGGATACAGCCCAAGGAAAAGGAGTGGAAAAACCTGTTCAGTCTCTGCAGAAGACTTCAGAAACATCATTTTGCTTACTTTGTAGTTTTTTTCCCCAAGGAGGTAACGATTAGCACAAGGCTATTTTGTCCTGGTCAGTGGCATAATTGCATTAAAAGCAAACATCATAAAAATATGCACAACACTACTGTGCAAGATGTTATTAAAATCTAAGAAAGATATGCCATAAGTTTTAAAAGGTTGGCTCAATCCAAAACACTTGGTCTATGATAATAATTTTTCTCTGGAAGACAATTAGCTTACTGTGCAGCATGAGGTCAATAAATATTAATGATTATTATCAACAGAAATGAGAGACAGAGAAAGCTGTATGTTAAAGTTACCTCAGAGAAACAATAAATTGTGACATGTGCATAACATAAGAAAGGCTCATCAAAATACACATATTCTGAACAGTTGGCCTGTATTGTCATGGATAAATGGGTAACTGAAGCCAGGCTATCCCTGTACAGGTAAAGTCACAGCTGATGTAAGCTGGTAGAAGGGGTTCCATGACACGGAGGCAACTTGAGCCTCCAGTGACAAAGATAGATCTAGGAGTGCCCCCAAAGCTGCAAACCTTGTTCTTGAAGGGTAGGGGAACACCATCTAGCATATCAGCACTAACCTGGGCAGATGAGACATCCACCAACATCATCTCATTTGGCTTGAAGTTCAGTTCATGGTTCTCATCCAGCCCATTATCTTGCTCATGCACTGAGGCTACTTTGAATGATGTCTTTGGGTCCCCTCCAAGCCTGTGATTTTGTAGCCATAAGGTTGGGATCTGTAGCAGAGGGAACCATTGAACTAGTCAAACCAGTCTCTTTGTTAAGATAATGGCCCTCGCCAAGTTTGTTGAGCATTCTATCTGCATGACTTTCACTCCCACAGGAGGAGTGATGGCCACCAACTTGGATGGCTTTAAAAGAGGATTAGACAAATTCATGGAGGATAAGTCTGTGAATTGCAACTAGCCATGATGCCTCTGCTTCGCCACCATAGTCAGAGGCACTATGCTTCTGAAAACCAGTTGCTGGAAGCCACAGGAGGGGAGAGTGCTCTTGCACTCTGGTCCTGCTTGCGGGCTTCCCCCAGGCACCTGGTTGGCCACTGTGAGAACAGGATGCTGGACTAGATGGGCCATTGGCCTGATCCAGCAGGCTCATCTTATGTTCTTATGACTACAGAGTTGGCCATGTTGCCATAGAAACAACTGGTTGGTGATGCTCCCCCCTCACCTGGCTAGAGGCCATCTTGTAGGTAGGAGAACCATTGGCCAGGAGTTAGCTTTGGCTAGTCTGATCTGGAGGTGGGAGCTCGAAAGAGACAGAGGCTTGACATACTCTCACTGCTGAATCGAGTGGCATCACTAGGGTTGGTGTCACCCGGTGCGGTAACTCATGGTGTCACCCCCATGGACCTCCTCCCGTACTACAGAATCCTTAGTAATGTTTTTTGTAATAATGTTACTCGTAAGTCCTAATTCCTGTATATCACTGAATGTAATAGCAATAGTAGTGACATAAACAACTAGCAAAATTAAAATTACACCTTTAAATTACAATATCATATGCACAGCCTAAATGTATTTACATTTATACATAGTCTCATGTAGTTAAAGTGAAAATTCGGTAAGAAAACAATAGAATTCAAAGTAAAAACGTTTAAGAACTACATCAAAATTATGTTCATTTTAACATTAAACTTTACTGTTACATGAGATACATTAATGGATTAGGTTTGCATAATCAATAACGGCCCAAATAATGTAGAAGTTGTAGACAAATGCATATGGAAATATACTCATAAATGAAATAATACCAAAAAAATAAACAGGAACAAATACACAAACATTTCAGCACTTAGTGAACATCTCGACTAAATCAGAACTTTCCTTTCCTGGCCTTCAAAGCTGCGAACTTGTGAATCACTTCATCGAAATCAATGCCTTTCACCAACTCACTTTCAATGGATAATATTGCAAGATCGGAAAGCCTTGACTGTCCCATGGTAGATCGCAAATAGTTCTTTATAAGTTTCAGCTTTGAAAAGCTCCTCTCACATGAAGCCACAGACACACGAATTGTCAGAAATAATTTTAGGCTTAGTGAAAGGGTTGGGAGAGATTCTACGAAGTCCCATTCAGCTATAAATGTCAAAACGTCTAATATTGCCCAATCTTTGGCTTCTTCCAGATCAATCTCTGCTGTTTTCAGGTGCCTTCTCAGGCTTGTTGAAAGAGGAGGATCTTCAGTAGGCGCCGAAAAGATAACAGATGGAGCCTGTCTAATATTTAAAGGGAGGGAATTCCAAAGGGGAGGTGCCACTACACTAAAGGTCCATTATACTGCATCCTGCCCAGAGGAGCCAATGGCCAGCCTAGGTGGAGCTGGTCTGTAAGGTTCTTCCTTGAGAAGCTGCGGTGACACAGATCACCGCATAGGGCAATGGTCAGCAGTTCCTCCCAGGAGGTCACAGACCATAGTTTGAGAATCTCTGGATTAAATTTGTTAAAAACATTTTGATTGACTGAAAAAGTGCCCCTGATTAATCAATTTATTGATTGATTGATTGATTTAGAACATTTATATACTGCTTAATTATTTGCATTTCTAGATGGTGAGAGTCATTGTCGTATAGCAGTTAGAGTTATGGACTGGGACCTGGGAGGCCAGGGTTCAAATCCCAGCTCAGCCATGAAGTTCACTAGGTGACCTTAGGCCAGTCATTGTCTCTCAGCCTAACCTGCCTCACAGAGTAGGTGAGGGGGAGAACCATATTTGTATGCCACCTTGAGCTCCTTGGAGAAAAAGCAGGGTATAAAAGTAGTAACAACAACAACAATAATCTCAAATACAGTTAGTTTTTAAAAACCCTGCATTTGGTAAGCCCCATCTCAGAAGAGACATTTCCTCCTGCGAGAGAGAGACGATGGGTGATGCCTCTTCTAAGATAATGCCTGCAGTGACATGTGTGCATCATCTAAAAAAAATATGATTTTGTTCTTTACTAATATGCATATTTGTCCAAATTTAATGGATTTCATTTATCCGTTAATTGAATAAAGCTCACACGAACAGATGAATTGAGTGAAAGCTCTATTTTGAGCTTGAAAATGGTGCTACAGTGGTGGGCATATTTCATTTCCTATACTGGATCGCAAGCCTCCATTTGGAAAAGGGATGTGTGACTATTGTAATGGCACTGTAATGCTGAAAACCTAATGGACACTTGCGTGTGTGGCACAACTCCCATTGATTTAAGCAGGGTCAGGGTCACAGGGTTACATATGGCTTCGGTCCAGTAAGGCATTTAATGCCCTAAGCCTTAGGTAAGCCTTAGGTAATGATTTGTATATGGGCCATTGTAGGTATACATACTCAGTGTTTTTTTTGTGACTGACACAGTACTCACTGGTATGGAACACCGTCACCTCCTCTCCTGTTTAGCTGTCCCAGCCCATGGCAGCCATTTTGTGCTGCCACCCATGACACTTTTATCAAGATATAAGTATCAGCACCTCATTTTTTATTAAAAAAGTGCTGTACACATTGCAGTGAGAACTTTTGCATCTCCTCACATTATCTCAAATGCAGCTGCCAGTCATCTCATCAAGGCCTAGTTCTCCCTGAGTACTGTACTATTTCAGACTAATAGGCGAAAGAGAACATATGATGCTCCTTCATATCAACAAATCAGCAAGAATTCCTTGCTTGTAGAAAACTAGCTAGCCAGGGAGAAATCTAGGCTAGAGCCCTACTCCCTGACAAGCTAGTTGTCCATGTGCAGGAATAATTAAATATGAATTGCAGCACACTCATGAAGTAATTCATACTTTCCTGAGTGGTGAGAATTTTACTGAAGGGGTTGGGTTCCTTTGGATTGGAGAGCACTGGAGACATTGTGTGTTTGTAATACCTGTTTTATGTACAAATATGCAAGCAGAGCATAGTGTAAACAAATAGTCTGATGCAGCAGGCAGCAGATCTGCTAATCCTGCAACAACATGGACCTCTAGGCTTCCATCTAAAACTCTGAGGTGTCTCTACCTCTGTCCAAAATCAGATTTCTAGGGCCTCTTGCTGACACTGTCCCTTACCCAATTGATTTCAGATGACTAAAGTGGGAGAACCATGCCAGGACCCTAAGGATACCTAAAGTTTCCTTGTTATCTCCATTAAGTTAAGTGGGTTTACTCTGAGTAAAACTTAGTTGATACCCAAAAGCTTTCTTTTAAAATACTGTATATATTTTCTATTGAGTTTTCAAAAGTTGTAATACAAGCAATTCAACAAAAACAAAACAGAATACAATGGTCAGTAATGCTGAAGCAAAAATTAAACTCAGCCAGAAGGCACATCCAGATTATTAGAGAGTTCAGTCTTATCAACCATCCACAAGATCATTTTTCCACCCCCAATTCAGCTTGCAACGTCAAACCTGAAAAGCTGACTCCCTCTAAGCAATATATGTGTGAGTGGGGGGGCGGGATAAATAACACCACAAGTTTGACACCACAAACTTCCTCACCACGTTCTTCTCACAAGTAACACAGTCTCCTAACAACACCGTGCTCCCAATCTTTAGCCTGAGTTCTGATTTACCACCGCAGCTCTGCTCACACTCATTTGATCGCTTCTCCCGGCAAACTTTGCGCAACACATCTCCTCTGGCGCTGTTGCTAGGATGTCTGTACAGCGAGCGAGGCTGTATAGGGCGGTTGCTAAGGGCTGCGCCGGAGAGAAAGGCATTGCTTGCAAGGGCTCATTGTTCGAAGGTGATAGTCTCTTGCTTTCTTCCCCTTCCCTGCCGTCTGGATTTGAGGGTGTCGCTCCAGGACTTCCTTCCAGGGAGCATTCTCATTCTTTTCAGTCGCCCGCATTAAAGGTCCCCTCCATGACAAAGGGCAAAGCACCCAAGTGGCGCGGGCAGGGCAGCTCTCCACCTGCCGCTTCCCGGCGGCGGTGCCTAGGGCGGGGGGGCGGCTCTGGGTGTCACCCCCATCTCGTGGTGTCACTCGGTGCGGCCCACACCCACCGCACCACCCTAGTGATGCCCCTGGCTGAATCCAAAGGTGTGAGTTTGGGTAGCCTGCCAGGAAACCTAATGGGGAAGCAATATCTGTTGGAATGTTAATGCTGCAAGTCCCACCATCTTATTTATTTATTTATTTATTTATTTATTTATTTATTTAATTATATCCCACCCTTCCTCCTAGCAGGAGCCCAGGGCTGCAAAGAAAAGCACTAAAAACACTTTAAAACATCATAAAAACAGACTTTAAAATACATTAAAACAAAACATCTTTAAAACCATTTTTTTTAAAAGCTTTGAAGACATCTTAAAAAAGAAAGAAAAAGAAAAAAAAGGTTAAAAACATATTGTTTTTTAACAAAAGGTTTACAAAACATATTAAAAAGCAATTCCAACACAGACGCAGACTGGTATAAGGTCTCAACTTAAAAGGCTTGTAGAAAGAGGAAAGTCTTCAATAGGCGCCAAAAACATAACAGAGATGGCACCTGTCTAATATTTAAGGGTAGGGAATTCCACAGGGTAGGTGCCACCACACTAAAGGTCCGTTTCCTATGTTGTGCACAATGGACCTCCTGTTCAGATGGTATCTACAGGAGGCCCTCACCTGCAGAGTGCAGTGATCAACTGGGTATATAAGGGATAAGACAGTCTTTCAGGTATCCTGGTCCCAAGCTGTATAGGGTTTTGTACACCAAGACTAGAACCTTGAACTTGGGCCGGTTATTATTATTAAACAATAACAACAACAATAATAACAGGAATCTTACATAAGAGCATATCACACAATAAGATTCCAAGGCAGCTACCATTATAAATTCTCTTGCATTGGGATGAGGTCTCAGCACTGGCACCATGACACCACACCAAGAGTTTTGTGCTACTATCCTACCCATTCCTATGGCAGCTCCTTTGCCATAGGATTGGGCCATTAAATGTGCAACCCCCCTTATGACCATTAGCAGTGTGATAAGAATTTTACATTAATTTGAGAAAGTTACACTACATGGAAAAGGGCTTCTGTGTCCTAACTGCATTAATTCAATGAATGAAGATTATGAATATCTCTTGGGTAAATACTACTAAACACTTCAGTTAAGCAGGAGTACATTTGGTAAAACTCCAGTAATTCCCATAATATTCTTCCTGGCACCAGTTTAAAGACAGACCTTATTTAAAGTTGTATTTCATTTTTCATTTACATTGCAGGTGACTTCTCATTACCATTCTAAGCATCTAATCAAAGACATTGCTGTTGTTAATAACTTTCAGGTTATTTTGTTTGCCACCTTCAAGGAACATTATTATTTGCACTTGAAGGATAAAAGTTCTGTTTTTCTTCAGCTTTCAGTTTTATGTTGTCTTCTGGGATCTGGTAATTAAAAGCATTCAGAGAACACTGCCCTCTCCCCCCAAAAAGACAGCATCCAAACTGAATAGCTATTTGCTGAATGGTAAGACATTAAATGACTGACTGATACAGTCTTATAAACACTTATCTGAGAGGTCCAAGTGAATGGAATAGAGCTTATTTCTGAGTAGACATGCATATGATTCTGCTATTCGTGTTGTTTTTGCCTACACTGTCTCAGTCAAGAGATCAAGATTATATAGACATGTAGATCCACACCAGGACCTGGCATCCTTGTGCAGCTGGCTGGGTCCCAATGCAATGGCAGGACCCAGTATTAATGGCTGCCCTGGGCCCCCCTTTAATTTTTTTTCCTGGCCTGATGCTCCAGTCATCATCAGATGACTGGATCTAGTCCCTGTTTACATTTCCCATGTGTCACATTAGCCTGAGGCATCATGGAAATTTAAATGGTGTCTAGCCCTTATGAGGTGCTATTTGGAGAGTTGTTTTCCCAACGCTGCCCACCCCCCACCCACTCCATTGCAAGGTAAGCCTGCCCAAGGGCTCTTTGCTGAGGGCCACATCAAAGCTGGAAGCTGCCATAAAGGCTTACAGATCTAAGCATGTGTAGAGACAGAATGGTAAAGGCAAACACATGCCAGTTTAAATTATAGAAATGTACGTGCTCATGTTTTGGCTTACAATAGGGAACAGGCTAGAAATGGGAGCAAAGTTTTGTCCTTTAATATCCACTTGTGAGATGTCTCAGCTGAGCAAATTGTGGCTAGAAGCTGACATGCTTTTGCTGCTAACTTGAAGTGTTAATCTAATGCTGTCTAACGAGATGAGAGCTTGTGCCCTTCAAAACCCGAGGGCCGCCTTCTCTTGTGGGGGAACCTTCTGGGGCCACAGACAAAAGTGGATGTAAACTGGAGGCAAATAAGGAAGAGCAAGGGATGTGACTTCGTACACTAGTCCCCATTCCAGCCACATGAGGTTTCTACAGACTTACCCACCTCTCCATCATCCATCCAGGCAAGGAAGAGGCATTATCAGAATTCAAGGAGACATTCCAACCAGGAAAAAGCATTCAAGGAGTGTGTGGAGTAGGGCTGGTGAGAGGTGTGGCTGGGAAGTATCCCACAGGCCAGCTGGAGAGGCCCGGAGGGCCATATACCAGCCCACATGCCCAAGGTTACTCACCCCTGTTATAAACCTACCATAACTTACATATTGCCAGTTCCAGTGCCTGGGAGACATCAATTGTTGTGGCGCAGCAATTGCAAGTACTCTTGGATGGAACAGATTATCTTGACCCATGCCAGTCTGGGTTCAGGCCTGGTTATGGGACTGAATCAGTCTTGGTTGCCCTGATGGATTACCTTTATTGGGAGAAGGACAGGGGGAGTGTGACCCTGTTATTCTTACTTGATCTCTCAGCGGCTTTTGATACCATTGACCATGGTATCCTTCTGGGCCGACTTATTGAGATGGCTTTTGGAGGCACTGTTTTACAGTGGTTCCGATCCTATCTCCAAGGTCATTCTCAGAGAATAGCATTGGGTGACTGTCTTTCGGGCCCCTTGCAGTTGTGCTGTGGGGTGCCACAGGGTACCATCTTGTTCCCCATGCTGTTTAACATCTATATGAAGCCCTTGGGAGCAGTCATCAGGAGATCTGGTGTGAGGTGTCTGCAGTACAGTGATGATACCCAGCTCTATTTCTTTGTAACATCTGAATCACGAGAGGCCGTGCAAGCCCTAGACCGGTGCCTGGACTCGGTGGTGAGCTGGATGAGGGCCAATAAACTGAGTCTGAATCCTAGGAAGATGGAGGCACTGTGGGTTGGTGGTTCCCGAGTTCAGACGATTGGTTGGTTGCCTTCTTTGGATGGGGTCGTACTCCCTCTGAAAGAGCAGGTTCATAGTCTGGGGGTGCTCCTGGATCCATCTTTGTTGCTAGGAGTGCCTTTTACCAGCTGCGGCTGATAAGACAGCTGCACCAGTTTCTGGACCGGGATAGCTTGACCACTGTTGTCCACGCACTGGTAACCTCCAGGCTGTATTACTGTAATGTGCTCTATGTGGGGCTGCCCTTAAGGTTGGTCCAGAAGTTGCAGCTGGTGCAATATGCTGCGGCGAGACTGCTCACTGGGGCAGGGTATCGTCAACATGTCACCCTGCTGCTGAAAGAATTGCACTGGCTACCCATTTGCTACTGGGCCAAGTTCAAGGTTCTAGTGGTGTACAAAGCCCTATACAGCTTGGGACCAGGATACCTGAAAGACCGTCTTACCCCCTATATACCCAGTCGATCACTGCACTCTGCAGGTGAGGGCCTCCTGCAGATACCATCGTATCAGGAGGTCTGTTCTGCACAACATAGGAAACAAACCTTTAGTGTGGTGGCACCTACCCTGTGGAATTCCCTCCCCTTAAATATTAGGCAGGTGCCACCTCTTTTATCTTTTCGGCGCCTATTGAAGACTTTCCTCTTTCAACAAGCCTTTTAAGTAAAGACCTATCTCATTCTGCATCTGTGTTGGAATTGCTTTTAATTTTTTTTTAAAAAAACATTTTTTCCTAAACAATATGTTTTTAACCCTTTTTATTTAATATGTTTTTAAAGCTTTTTTAAAGAATGTTTTTAAAGTTGTTTTGTTTTAATGTATTTTAAAGTCTGTTTTTATGATGTTTTAAAGTGTTTTTACTGCTTTTGTTTGCCACCTTGGGCTCCTGCTGGGAGGAAGGGCGGGGTATAAATTAAATAATAAATAAAAATATATAAATAAATAAACAACGGTAATGCTATTGCTTTTTAGGAATTGCAAATGTGTAGTCTAATGTGCCACCATTTCCTTCATTTTGCTAAAGCTCAGATATCTTACATAGTAGCAACCCACTCCTCTGCACATCTGTCTGTCTGTCTGTCTGTCTTGTCTGTGTGTCTTCATCTCCTAAACCCCTTTGCTGGCACAAGACAGCAGGCACAATCAGGAAGCTGAGAAAGATTAGAAAGGGGAAACTTTTCATTCAAAGGAGCCCCACTCCCTCAATGTTCCTTCTCCCGGAGACCCACGTAGGAGTGATAGAAGCAGTGCTTTTGTGATAACTGGCAGTCATCACCAGTTACTTTCATCTCAGCGCTATTTGCATGCCTAACAACCAGGGGCAAACTGTATACATAACAGGCCTGCAAGCAAAGAGCAAAGACTGAATGAGCATATAGAAGTGTACAAAACCAGCATAGCTGCTGTCTGGAGACTTAGTAATAGTGCGAGACCTGGGGCACAGGGATAGAGAGAGGCAAGAATCCCATTGGACAGAGAAAGGGAGGAAGCAGAGGCTACAGGAACCATGGGGCAATGACAACTCGGTAGGGCATCTTGGGCTGGCGCTTGCTTACCCACTGAAGAACAGCCATTTCCATTTTGTTGGCTTTTCAGTGGTAATGTTGGACATCTCACTATGGCTCAGTAGCAAATTTTCTAAAACTGGATGTTGACTTTGAATGATAGAGATAAATGCTTTGAATGTGCGGCACATTGCTTAATTTCAGTGCACATTAAGAGTTACAACTAGGTGCCTTCTTGAGACTATTGATTGATGACTCATTGAAATTTAATTAACAGATTGGTTGTGCTTTTGCAATTGTCTCAGACAATCACATTCAGCACATTGTCACAGAAGTTAATGTATGTGGTGTACACTTTGCCAAAGGACATATATCTATTTGTATTTCCAGAAGAAATTTTGAACTGGGGATGGGTGCGATGACTTGAAAATGAAAGGAACCCTTGAGGCATTACTGGCAGAGGACAAGGTTCTTTTACTACCAGAGGGTTGTGAGATGTCTGACAGAGAGAAATAAGGGTTGTCAATCTTGGCTGAACCATCAAGCAAAACCGAAGGCCATACTTCTTTCAGTTCAGAGTCATCTATCAGCACAACAAGGTCATGGGGACTGAAATGCAATTCTCCTTTCGCCTCCTGCTCTTTTCCCTTCCCTCTGCTGGGAAATGGCTTCTCAGCCGCATGACTTGAGACCACTCACTTTGTGCTGACAAGAGATTTTGAACAAAAATGAAAAATAATCCAGGAGGATCCTTGGCAGTCTTATCTTAAACACCAATAATATTACTTCCTTTGCAAGACAGAGACAGAAACACTTTATAATTTGTTTCCAAAGTGCAGAGTGCTTGACACTGAGAGACAGGACAACACTTTTCAGCAAAAGCATGAATCCCTACAAAGATAATAGAATAATAATACATTTTGAGCTTGGAGCTCTATGGATGCCCAGTGCTTTACAAATTGCACACGTCTATGAGCACAGAAGCCCCTTTCCACTGAAATGCCCCTGCCTTTTCACAGCAAACTTTGAAGTGCAAAGGAAAGCTCTGTCTGTGGCAACCTTTTATTTCAGGTTTGGGATAGGATTAGCATGTGGTGTGGCCATCACACAGAACGAAGGAGTTTTTCATGGCAGGTAGGGAAATAGTCTTCAAACAAATAGTTCTTTGAGTGTGTGCTGGTACTATAATAGAAACAAAGGAAAATTGTGGCAGTAGCAACCAGATTAAGAGAAGCCCCCACAAAAGAAGGTGGCACCTGGCTGGATAACATTCTGCGCCTTACAGGCAAAAGTGTGATGCATAGTGTGGAAGGCTGATGAGTAAGAATATCCACATAGTGCTTGTGGTGGACAGGACCATCCGAGTGAAGGGAGGAGAGATTTGCATGGGTCAGGTGATAGACAGCCAGCTCAGGCATCTGAAACCTTAACAGGCAGAGGTGCATAGCAATTGGATATGACACCAGATTGAATGTTGTGGTTTTGGAATCTTTATCCAATTAGCCACATTTAATCAAGAAAAGACATGTGCTCCCCCCCCCAAGGTTTCAAGGGGAGCTTCCATTCTATTCCTAACAGCAGCTTTTTGTGAACCATGAAAGAAGAAAAAAGGGTTATAGCCCATCCCCATGTGCCACAGTCCTCCTGGGAAAAGAGTTAACCCCCCTCCCGGTAGTTCCAAACTACAATAAAGACAAGATAAACCAATGTTATGCCACATGTTTTAACCTAACACATCATTTGGCCCGAGAGAGAGAGAAAGAGAGAGAGAGAGATGGGAGTAATAGTCTTTATCACCACTAAATTTTAGAATTGTTGTTATGTGCCTTCAAGTCAACTACGACTTATGGCAACCCCATGAATCAGTGACCTCCAAGAGTATCTGCCGTGAACCACCCTGTTCAGATCTTGTAAATTCAGGTCTGTGGCTTCCTTTATGGAATCAATCCATCTCTTGTTCGGCCTTCCTCTTTTTCTACTCCCTTCTGTTTTCCCAGCATTATTGTCTTTTCTAGTGAATCATGTCTTCTCATTATGTGTCCAAAGTATGATAACCTCGGTTTCATCATTTTGACTTCTAATGATAGTTCTGGTTTAATTTGTTCTAACACCCAATTATTTGTCTTTTTCACATTCCATGGTATGCGCAGAGCTCTCCTCCAACACCACATTTCAAATGAGTTGATTTTTCTCTTATCTGCTTTTTTCACTGTCCAACTTTCACATTCATACATAGAGATCAGGAATACCATGGTCTGAATGATCCTGACTTTGGTGTTCAGTGATACATCTTTGCATTTGAGGACCTTTTCTAGTTCTCTCATAGCTGCCCTCCCCAGTCCTAGCCTTCTTCTGATTTCTTGACTATTGTCTCCAATTTGGTTAATGACTGTGCCGAGGTATTGATAATCCTTGACAAGTTCAATGTCCTCATTGTCAACTTTAAAGTTACATAAATCTTCTGTTGTCATTACTTTAGTCTTTTTGACATTGGGCTGTAGTCCTGATTTTGTGCTTTCCTTTTTAACTTTCATCAGCATTAGTTTTAAATCATTACTGCTTTCTGCTAGTAGTAGGGTATCGTCTGCACATCTTAAATTATTGATATTTCTTCCTCCAATTTTCACACCTCCTTCATCTTGGTCCAATCCTGCTTTCCGTATGATATGTTCTGCATATAGATTAAATAAATAGGGTGATAAAATACACCCCTGTCTCACACCCTTTCCAATAGGGGACCAATCAGTTTCTCCATTTTCTGTCCTTACAGTAGCCTCTTGTCCAGAGTATTGGTTGTGCATCAGGACAATCAGATGCTGTGACACCTCCATTTCTTTTAAAGCATTCCATAGTTTTTCATGATCTACTCAGTCAAAGGCTTTGCTGTAATCTATAAAGCACAGGGTGATTTTCTTCTGAAATTCCTTGCTCCGTTCCATTATCCAACGTATGTTTGCAATATGATCTCTGGTGCCTCTTCCCTTTCTAAATCCAGCTTGGACATCTGGCATTTCTCACTCCATATGTGATAAGGGCCTTTGTTGTAGAATCTTGAGCATTACTTTACTTGCATGGGTTATTAAGGCAATAGTTTGATAATTACTGCATTCACTGGGATGCCCTTTCTTTGGAATTGGGATGTATATTGAACGTTTCCAGTCTGTGGGCCATTGTTTAGTTTTCCATATTTCTTGACAGATTTTTGTCAAAATTTGGACAGATTCAGTCTCAGTAGTTTGTAGCAACTCTATTGGTATGCCATCTGTTCCAGGTGATTTGTTTCTTCCAAATATTTTAAGAGTAGCTTTCATCTCACATTGTAGAATTTCTGGTTCTTCATCATACGGTTCCTCCATGAATGAGTCTGTCATCCTGGCATCTCTTTTATAGAGTTCTTCAGTGTATTGCTTCCATCCTCCTTTTATTTCATCTCGGTCAGTCAGTGTGTTCCCCTGTTGATTATTCAGCATCCCTACTCTTGGTTTAAATTTCCCTTTCATTTCTTTAATCTTTTGGAATAGGGCTCTTGTTCTTCCCTTTTTGTTGTCCTCTTCTATTTCTGTACAATAACTATTGTAATAGTTCTCTTTGTCCCTACATACTAGTTGCTGTATTGTTGCATTTAGGGTTCTCTGACCATACTTCTATCTCCTTTTGCTTTTGCTTTCCTTCTCTCTTTAACCATTTGAAGAGTTTCATCAGTCATCCATTGAGGTATTTTGGCATTATGATTGCTTTGTTTTTCTTCTTTAGCTTTACTGTGATTTTTGATACGACCAGTTCATGATCTGTACCACAGTCTGTTCTTGGTCTTGTTTTCGCAGAAAGTATGGAACTTTTCTATCTTCTGCTACCAATTATATAATCAATTTGATTCCTACAATGACCATTTGGTGATGTCCACGTGTACAGTCTTCTTTTCGGTTGTTCAAAAAATGTGTTCACAAGAAACAAACTATTGGCTTCACAGAATTCAATAAATCTTTCTCCTGCTTCATTTCTATCTTCTAAGCCCCATTTCCCCACAATTCCTAGTTCTTCTCTGTTCCCTACTTTTGCATTCCAGTACCCCATGATTATCAGCACATCTTGTTTTGGTGTGTGATCAATTTTTTCCTGTACTACTGCGTAAGATCTCTCCAATTCCTCTTCTTCTGCATTTGCTGTTTGAGCATAGATTTGGATGATGGTTATGTTAATAGGTTTCCCATTTAATCTCATTGATATCACTCGCTCAGACCTTGCATTGTAGCTCTAATTGCTTTTGCTACATCACTTCTCACTATTAATGCAACCCCGTTTCTTCTTAATTTCTCATTTCCTCCATAAGATATTTTGTAGTTGTCTGATTGAACATGTCCCATTCTCGTCCATTTTAATTCACTCACATTCTTCCTCTTTCAACAAGCCTTTTAAGTAGATACCTTATCTCAGTCTGCATTTGTGTTGGAATTGCTTTTTAAGATGATTTTAAAGCTTTTTAAATATATATATATATGCTTTTAAAAATGTTTTGTTTTAATACAGTATGTTTTAAAAAGTTGTTTTGTTTTAATATATTTTAAAGTCTGTTTTTAGAGTGTTTTTAGTATTTTGTTTGCCACCCTGGGCTCCTACTGGGAAGAAAGGCAGGATATAAATTTAATTAATAAATAAATAA
This sequence comes from Rhineura floridana, assembly GCF_030035675.1. NCBI lineage: Eukaryota > Metazoa > Chordata > Lepidosauria > Squamata > Rhineuridae > Rhineura > Rhineura floridana. The sequence goes on along the minus strand of NC_084481.1, from coordinate 137,738,663 downwards.
AATCAACTTTTCAGGCAGAGGAAAATGAAAGCAATTCAGCAAAGTCAGGAACTGACATGTCTCCAGGGTCTCTGAGGATATAGAAGAAACAGTTACAAGTATTCCAATATTGTCTATCCCCAGTTGTTGCAGTTCGTACGGAAAAGAGCCTGAATGAATAGTGTTAAGTTCCTGCCTTTTTCTGTATATAAGAAGTGGCATTGCTTGTTTTTGCTGTTATGACAACTGGTCTGCTGTTGCTTCCAACATCTAGTTATGCCTGTTCCTGTTGGAATCCCATTTTAGGCCTAGCATGAGATGCTAGATTAATGTTCTGATTTCTAGAATACAGCTTTATGCAGAAAAACCCAGTCTTTGAGTCCTAAGTCTGCTTCTCTGGTTGGGAGCCAGGACACAGCCCATTCCAATGCAGAAACACCTCTCACTACTTGGACTGTGGGATCACAGCCAGATGGGCAAATGCCTTGCCTGGGCCTAACCCTGATCAACTCCCAAGGGTGTTTCCAACCTCTTGTTAGGCTGCAACTGTGTGTTGGACTGTTTCAGTATTCCCTCAGGACAGACTGACAGAATGGAAGCTGATCCTTGCCTTACTGCCATGCCAACCCTGCTTGCTTGCTTTAATCAATAAGGTTGTGGCCTGTTTTCACCCATCAACCCCAAACAATTGTTGTATGGTTTATTCCCATGGCAAAGGGAGGGGATCACAGCATGCACCTGCCTCACAAAGCTTTGCCCCAGGCCCCACACTGGTAGATTTTTTTACTTCAAGATTAGGCAGCCCTGCAACTGGGCCAAATTAAAGTATCTTTGATTATCTAAATCCCTGCTCCCTTTTACTTTTCTTCATTTCTTACACCTCTGCTTACATGCCAGAGCATCACAATGAATGTGGACAGATAGTTATAGACTTAAAAGGTTATTCATTCCACTCAACATATTGCACGCCTTTCTGGATTTTGTATAATCAATACAATTAATTTTTGGATAATGCAGACAGTTTCATGTGTGCAGCTATTTCTATACAGCTCTGAAAAGATTTAGGAAATCAATGTTTTAAAAAATAATTCTGAAGGAGTAATACTAAATAATGAAGCCAATTTGACTTTTTTTCTTTTTGTTTTAGCAAGCTTGCCTTTGAATTTGGATATGTGGTGGTAGCTCTCAGCCAGGCAAACCATGCATTTAAAGGAAATTCTTTTTGACTTTTCCCATCCATTCCATCCTATACCTCATAAAATCTTTCAAGGTGGCAAACATTATCAAAATGATTATTTGGTCGGATAGTCCAGCCATTATCAGAATTGCTCATCCAGCCCTATTGCAAACTCTGCAGCCTGCATTGCGTGTCTTGCCACCCCATTTTCAGATTTGGGATGGTATAAAAAGCTTTTAACCTTGGTGCAGAACAGCAAAGACAAGGAAACAAGCTGAAAAGATCCTTGCAGATATGTCTGAATGCACATGGAAAAAAGGAGGAGGAGGAGAGAGAGAAAAAATCAAGGGAAATGAGAGAGTTATTAGTAGCTCATCTCTATTTCTTTTAGAGTTGAGTGAGCAAATATAATATATTTTGAGATATATATGTTATTAACCTGAAGGGGCACCATTCCTTTTGAGAGATTCATATCCAAAGTTACTGAAAGAATTTTTCCCACTGGTTCTTGATGATTGATAAAATTATCTTTTTAAAAATGGGATTTGATGTAATAGCATGTCTAGTGCTCTTGACGGTCTCTCGGCTGTGAATTAGTGCCATGTATCTCTTCTACAGGTATAGCTAAGCTTGCTATGTCATGAATAACAAGCACTAATAGCAGTAGGCAGGCTTCTGGTGTCTATTATGATAGTAATTGAACCGTCTGGGAAAAGATTGTGAAAGCGGGAAAAACAGATTCAAAAATAGGCCACTGGTATAACCTTTACCACACTGCTAGGTTGTACACTTGTTAATTAGAGTTGTATTGAGTTTTCACAGCCAACATGAAATCTGATGCATTTCCCAGATAGGGTATATATTTAAATGTGCAGGACAGATTTTGTATGAAGAGTTCTCAGAGGGGTTTGTTACTTTAGAACCTGTGAATTCATAGCTCCATAATATCCATAAAGAGAATACAAATGTACTAAAACAATTCATCCAAAAACAAGAATATCCACCCTCACCCAACACAAGAATACCAGAAACAGCCACGAAAAACCAGACCATTAATACAGTTCAAATGCCCGTGAAAATAAAAACTGTTTTGCCTAGTGCTGAAAAGATGGCAGAGTCGATGTCAGGGAAGTTTACCTGGGTACAGCATTCCAGAATCAGAGACTACCACAGAAAAGTCCCATTCTCTTGTTGCCAGCCTCTCTTGGAGGGGGCACACAGAGAAGGGCATCAGATGTTGACCTCAAAGTCCAGGCAGGTTCATATGGGTGAAATGTGGTCTTTGAGGAACTGGGGTCCTGAGCTGTGTAAGGTGTGATTGGATGTGGGCTCCTGCTCTCTCCTCTGTGTGATTGTTAGATATATTTCCTGAATGTCTGAAAAGGACTAGAGAATAGCAACTAGCCATGCCACCTAAGCAATCACTTAAGCCAGGAGCTACTGAATTCAGGGTCATTTACATTTAAACACCAATCAGAAGAATGTGGTTGTGAAGATACATCCAAGTTACTGCTATATTTTAGACTATTATAAAGAATCACGTGGACATGGACATAAAAAGTGATGGACGTAAAATTATTCAACAAAAATGTTACATATTTGGTTCTTGTTTCTCTTCTGTGTAAAAAACAACTGGGCTGTAAAAGTTACTTCTCTAGGACCTTTTTAACAGCAAAGACAAGAATTTTTCCCCAGGGAAATTGTTATGTTTATTATTTATTAACATTTGTATTTCACCCCATAACAGAAGGTTCTCAAGGGAAGTTTACAGTAAATGTAAATATACTTTAAATCCAAACTAGAACACAAAGCTATTTTATTGAAGAATGTATCCATATAGTGCAAAGTTTATTTTACAATCTGTTAACAGTAAGTATGGAAGAGCCATAACAGGTAACTACGGACAAAATCTCATACTGAAGTACTTCACCACACATCACAAGGTTAAACTTTGGAATTTGCGCCCATAAGAGATGGCTTTAAAAGAGGATTAGACAAATTCATTGATGAGGGTATCAGTGGCTATTATCCATGATCACTATGTTCTGCCTTCAGTGTCAGAGACAGTATGCCTCTCAATACCAGTTACTGAGAATCACTGTTGCCCTCACAGCCATCTTGCAGGCTTCCCATTTGCATCTGGTTGGCTACTGTGAGAACAGGATGCTGGATGAGATGGGCCATCAGCCTGATCTAGCTGTCTCCTCTTATGTTCTTAATATTACAATATTGTCACATTGATGGAAATTGTGGTGTAGTGAAGTTAAGAGTAAAATGCCCCTCCAATGACATGAAGTTGTCTTATACTGATTCAGGTCTGTGGTCTAACTAATCTAGTATTTGACTGGTGACAGCATTCCAAGGTGTCAGGCAGAAGTCTTTCCTAGCCTTACTAAGTGACATTCTTCTAAATGGAAATGACATGGATTGAACTTTGGGCCTACTGCATGCAAAGGATGTGTGGTTTACCACATTTCTTTTGACATCAAAATAGCACTGATGCTTATTGGTGAGCTGCAGTGAACGAAAACTCCATAGCCACTATATAGATATCCTGCTAGTACATTACAGCTTTGCACTCTACATGGGGCTAACCTTGAAGATTGTTCAGAAACTCCTGCTGGAGTAATGTTCAGCCACCAGAATAGTTTCTGGTTCTCACTTACCAGAATATATTACACTTGTTCCTTTTCATTTAGATAGGCTTCCAATTCATTTCCATGCATAACTCAAGGTGCTAGTCACCAGGGGTGAAAAGCCTCCAGCCTGAGGGCTGGTTGCAGCCCTCCATGGCCTCCCCAGATGGCCCACTGGACTCCCGGACACTTCCCCTCTGCAGCCCAGTTTCTCCTGCTGCTCAGTTGTTTCCACTTATCAGCTGAGCAGCGGAAGGGAGGTTGAGTCCTCACTTTTCCTGTGATCTCACCCATGCACTGCTCAGCTGATTGTGCAGGGAGAGACTTGTGCAGCAGGTAGGAGGGGTGTGGCTGCAAAAGCCCCTTTCTCAGCATCCAGGAGGGAAGATAATCCTCATGTATGGATGTGGGTGAACCAGTGGGAGTGTGTGCACATGGATGTGCATGAATGGTGTCTGTATCTTGTTCATCCACCACTGTCATGCATCTCATGGAAGACTACCCACCAGGGTATGTAGTCCTTGGGTAGAAAAAAGAACCCCACAGTTGCCTTGAATTGCTTGGGTCCTGGCTATCTCATGGAACACCTCTTCTCGCCTGAACCTGCTCGTGCACTTTGTCCTGTTGCTTATTCTGCCACCTTTTAAAGGTGTGCTTGGTGGGGACACAAGAGCAGGCCTTCTATGTAGTAGCACCCAAATTGTTGAAAGAAGTTCTGTTGAACCCCCCCCCCTTGAAATTTAGGAGGCTGGACACAGACTTTTGTGTTCCACCATCCTGTTAAATTGTTTTAATATATTGGTGGGCTGAAGTAGTTTCAGACTGACCCAGCTATTTTATGCTGATCTCATATGTCTATTTTATTTATTGAATTGATTATTGTATTTGTTTTTAAGTCATTGAATATTTTTGTGTTTCCCATCTGAAAGCTCCTCCCTGGTGGGATAGAAATTTTCTAAAATTTGTTTTTGTTTTTGTTTTTTATTTATTTATTTTTTGAAAATCTATACAATTGGAAAGCAAGATGCAAGCACATCAAGATACAGTACATTCACCGACAGAACATAAAAAACAAATTAACAATGGAAGGAAATTAATTTAGTGCCCCTCTGAGAGAGAGAACATTTTCTGATTTTAGCTAATCTGACTGTTTGACAGTCCTTTAACCTGTCACTGTCTAGGTTCTGGATCTGGGAATGGGAGTTAAAGTATTGACGCAAATACCAGTAAACCAAAAGTGAAATGAATAATAGGTTTATTAAGATTATACAGAAAAGAAGCCAATTGGTTAAAGCAGCAGAACACACAAGCAAAGAACTGGCTACTTTTTCTGAAGAACAGGAAACATGGCTCCTCCAAAGAGGAAGACAAAATTCTTGGGTTCAGGAACCTAATTCTTATAGGTGCAAGACTGAGTTCAAGTCCAGCCCTAAAGGTCATCATATATGTTGCCTGAGTTTTAAGAATCAGGATTGGACCACCTTAATTTGGGGTCCCTTTACTTTCTACTCCCTTCTAACTCAGTTCTCTAGACTTGTGTGGGTGTCTTGCTCACCAGATCCCACTTCCTTGTCCTTGTGGTTCACTTGTCAGTGAGTGTCTAGTTATCTTTTCTTTTGGATCAGTATGTTCTATGCCGGGTCCCCTAAATATCCTGCCCCAAAACTTAGATCATAGGCATAGATTCTTTTATTCCTACACAAAGTTTTCCAAACATGAGCTATCTTGAAACGAAATGGATCCGCTTGCCTCAGATCCTAGTGTGTCAGCTCATCATCTTCTAACAACTATGCCAGATACATGTACAGGTGGCTTCAGCACATGTTTTTCCATTACTATGAGCCATACCAGGATGTTGCCAGATGTCTAGTTTATTTTTGGGTTCCTGGTCCTTTCTCATTTCTTCTGTTATGCCTAGAAGCAGCACTTTAGCAAAATCCAACTCCTTCTGTTACAAGCAAACAGCCATTTATACCCATAATTCCTTGGACAATCTATAATAATGGGGTTCAGGGGTTCAAGGTCTTATACATCCAATTAAGTCCAGCATTCTGCTGAGGACAGTCTGTTAACCCTGGATACATCAGGTACAACAAGTATGAAAATGTTTTTGTTTTTGCACGGATGTTTGCAGAATCACACAAGGAAAGCCAAGGAAAGAGAACGTGTGTAGCAACAAAGAGATGAATGAGTTAACAAAGGACCAACTTATGAGCATCTGACTGTTCTGATGTGTAACCTATGCTCTGGACAAGAGGCTACTGTAAGGACAGAAAATGGAGAAACTGATTGGTTCCTATTGGAAAGAGTGTGAGACGGGTGTATTTTATCATCCTATTTGTTTCAATTATATGCAGGACATATCATACAGAAAGCAGAATTGGACCAAGTTGGAGGTGTGAAAATTGCTGTTGAACGTTAAAGAGCAAAGCACAAAAGCAGGACTACAGGTGAACATCAAGAAGGCTAAGTAATGACAACAGAAGATTTATGTAACTTTAACGTTGACAATGAGGACATTGAACTTGTCAATGATTATCAATACCTTGGCACAGTCATTAACCAAATTGGAGGCAATAGTCAAAAAATTAGAAGAAGGCTAGGACTGGGGAGGGCAGCTATGAGAGAACTAGAAAAGATCCTCAAATGCAAAGATGTATCACTGAACACTAAAGTCAGGATCATTCAGACCATGGTATTTCTGATCTCTATGTATGGATGTGAAAGTTGGACAGTGAAAAAAGCGGATAAGAGAAAAATCAACTCATTTGAAATGTGGTGTTGGAGAAGAGCTTTACAGATACCATGGACTGCAAAAAAGACAAATACTTGGGTGTTAGAACAAATTAAACCAGAACTATCACTAGAAGCTTAAATGATGAAACTGAGGTTATCATACTTTGGACACATAATAAGAAGACATGATTTAATAGAAAAGACAATAATGCTGGGGAAAACAGAAGGGAGTAGAAAAAGAGGAAGGCCGAACAAGAGATGGATTGATTCCATAAAGGAAGCCACAGACCCAAACTTACAAGATGTGAACAGGGTGGTTCATGACAGATGCTACAGATGTCACTGATTCATAGGGTCGCCATAAGTCATAATCGACTTGAAGGCACATAACATATGCAATACAATGCAGAGGAGGAGTTAAATTATGTTCTCTTCCATTTTGAATAAGTAACAAAATCAAACTAATTACCAATAAATTTGTTTTTGCTTCTTTTTGGAAATAAAAAAATACTCAAAGTCAATTTGCATTTTCTTGTACTTTTTAACTGTAGGAGTTTTGAATTCAAGCTTCCCAGGGATGCTGTCTTGTCTACGTTGTACATTCCTTTTACCACCATCTCCCACCATTGTAAATACATTTACTGCTTGTAAAAATAATTTTCTCTTTTTTTCTCTTTCTTGTCTTGCTCTAAAACCTGCCAACATTCTGCTTCCCCCCAAATCTTCCTTCTTAAGTGTTCTTTCAACCCACACAACCCATTTTTATCATTGTGCTTCTTCCTCTTCAGTTTTCCCTTGATGTTTCAATGAAAAGTTTGCTGTGACTTTATCTTTTGATAAAGTACTTTTAATAAAGTACTTTGAAATTTTCAATTTCATCCCGAGAGGCTCTGGCTTTCTTGACAGTTGCCTTCTACTGCTGATGACAGACTCTGTTCTGTTGAAAATTAACTCAAACTCACCATATAACTGAAAATGTATGGCAGAATTAATCTAATAATATTGCTAGGGACATTGTCATTTGTCTCATGCCAGGCTCCCAATCAGCTTACCATCCCTCCTCACCCACCCCCCTGTGCTGGCTATTTCTTCAAGAAAAAATCCTGCACTGAAGGGCAAATATTATAAGTAATGTCATGTGCAGTTTGAACCTCAGACTGTTTGCAATTTCAAGCTAATTTTTAAACCAGTGAAAGGCATTCATCGAGGAAATTCTGCCCTATTATCATTCCTACTGTGTTTGGTATAAAATATTTTGTGAAAAACTCAACAAATTATTTTTCTTGTAAACTCTGTTTGTTGTCACTTGTGAAACAGTAATCACCACAGTGTGTGATTTGTGGACGGAGGGGCCATAGCTCAGTGATAGATGTTTTGCATGCAGAGGGACCCTGTTTAAATCACTGGCATCTCTAGTTTTCTTCTAAGGTTCAGTTAGCAAGTGATGTGTAAGAGAGTCCCTGTCTAAGACCCTGGAGAAGCAACTTTGATATGGCCTTATGCCTTCAGGTGAGTTGGGCATACTACGTAATGTTGGAAAGGAAATGGTCTGCCTTCAAGTCGATTCCGACGAATAGGGTTTTCATGGTAAGGGGTATTCAGAGGAGATTTACCATTGCCTTCCTCTGAGGCTGAGAGGCAGTGACTGGCCCAAGGTCACCCAGTGAGCTTCATGGCTGTGTGAGGATTCGAACCCTGGTCTCCCAAGTTGTAGTCCAACACCTTAACCACTATACCACACTGGCTCTCATACTACGTAACGTTACCTGAGAATTATTTCTTCTGCCAGTATCTAGGTGCACAGAATCCTATGGTTTTACCCGCCTTGATTATATCTTGTAGGGCAGCTCTACATTAAAGTGCGACAGGTGCAATCCACAAAATTAAGCCTTCATCTCATCCATTAATTCAGTGTTTTGCATTTTTGAATGAAAAGGAGTGTCACAGTGTACTTCAACAAGATAACCGAAGCAGGAATGTGGAGAGATGAGTGTGTCTAGACAGATACGGCAGAGAATAATTTCCAAGACAGGAATCTCTTATGAATATCTAGTGTGACTAGATGAGACATTCTGGAGTTTTTAAAAGACTAAAGTGATTTAATTTCTTTGTTTTCCTACTATGTAGGCAGATAGGTTGGCATATATTGCTGTGTTTCCTCCTTTTACTTATCTCCAAGGTAGAATGTCTGGCAATTTTTAGACATTTTCTTGTTTCTTTTCATCTCACCTAAATCATTAGTCTTTTTAAGGTTATGGAGTTCTGTGAGAGGAAAGAGAAAGGGATCCATACTGCACGATGGGAGCCTCAGTAAATGGAAGGCTCTCTTAAAATGGATCTTGATTGAACCTTGATACAATAAAAGAAAGATTAAATGAGAGAACAGATGAATGTGCAGATACACACACACACTTTTGTAAGATCATGATTCATTACATTTTATTTTAACCTGCAATAATGTTCTCCTAGGCTGTCAGTCGCAATACAATAGGGAGATATCATTAGGTCTATGTATTAATGTTTTGCCAATTTTGCATAGAGGCATCTGGTGCCATTGTTCAGTGCCAACACCATCCTTATAACCAAAGGCAATAATTGCTTGCTCTGCTGTGTAGCTATGAATAATTGAATGGACCTGCCTTCCTCTAGCCTTACAATGGCTCCTGAGCAAGAAAAGGAATACAGGATTTCATTTATTAAATAGATGCAATCTTATTTTTATCCTATTTCCATTTTTATTGCATTTTGCTTCTCATAAAGTGTGGGATCCTCTTCCCCATATACTACCCTGTTATCTGTGCAACTGCTTATGTAACAGAGAGCTTGGAAAACTTTAAGAGGCTGTTTTCTGGTACTTGCCACTTCACTGCTATTTATATAGCTTCAGTTCTGTTTTGTTGATAGCTGAGGACTGGATTTCTGCTCTCTATTGACCTTATTTCCAAACAATATTGGGTTAGCTGAAAGCACTAGACCAGAATGTACTAGAGCTCTGGTTGCTCTTCCATCAGACATGCCTAGTTGCCAGATGTGAAGCTGTTGAAGATGTTGTGCTTGCTGACACTTTGTTACAAGACATGTGGAAAAGCTAATACAGCCCTGAGCAGGATCACAAAAACTGAAAAGAAGTTTAGTAGAGTTTCCTGTCAGAAAGGCAGAGCTGAAGGGGCTTGAGATATGGGCTCTGTGCCCTTGTAGTGATAGCTACACTGGCACAAATCACAGTTTCAGCTGCCACACCTATTGCTGTTTTATGAAATTGGGCTATTACGGGGGAGAGGAGGCTCACATTTTGCTCTTTTACAGTTCCAATGTATTTCCCAAAGGAGGAACCTGTGCATCTGTCCTACAGAGAAATGCCTAAGATCCATGCAAGAGTGGCTGGTGCTTCCAAAAAGGGTTATGGTGATATACATTCAACCAGAGCTTGGAAAAGTTACTTTTTTGAACTACAACTCTCATCAGCCCAATCCAGTAGCCATGCTGGCTGGGGCTGATTGGAGTGTAGTTCAAAAAAGTAACTTTTCCAAGCTCTGCATTAAACCTCTCTGATAAATCATTTCCATCACACCTTGTCTTATCTCCACCCAGCCAATCTCCTTCCACCAGCTCCATCTAGTTTTACCCTGCAGAAGCACCTTCTATCAGCACGGTAGGGATGTGAAACCCTACACAGTCACAGAGGCTGGGTAAATCCACAACCTGCCTGCTCCATCTCTACACCAAAAAACCTCCCACTGCATACTTCTGTCTTGCCTTCTAGACCAGGGATAGCCATCATGATGCCCTCCAGATGCTGTTGGACTACAGGTCCCATCAACTCCTGCCAGCATGGCAAATGGTCAGGAATTATGGGAGCTGTAGTCCAATAACATCTAGATGGCATCATGCTAGTTACCCCTGTTCTAGACCATGGCATCCAGCCCCTTGACCTAGTTTAAAGAGATGTACAAGGTATGCAATTCAAAAGATATAAGGTGCAGCGGTGGCTTTCTAGTCAACAGCCACCCATGTCCATGAACCAGCCTGCTTTTACCACCCTACTGTTTTTTCCAGAGCTTGGAAAAGTTACTTTTTTGAACTACAACTCCCATCAGCCCTAGGCAACATGGCCACTGGATTAGGCTGATGGGAGCTGTAGTTCAAAAAAGTAACTTTTCCAAGCTCTGGTTTTTTCCATGAAGAACTGAGAAGGAGTTCATGCACCTCTCCACATGATGTGCAGAAGCAACCCTTGTGAGCTGTTACAAATGGACCTTGAACTTCCTCATGAGCAGAGCTCACTAGAAATGCAAGTTCCCCTGTTGAGAGCAGCAGGATCTTTGACTGGAGTTACCCGCAATTCACCCCCAGAGCATGTATAAATTTACCTTTGACCCAATGACACACACACTGAAAGTAAAATAAAGAGTGGTTTTATTAAGAGAAGAAACAAGGAAAAATATGGCTATGTACAATTACAATTTTAACAATGAGCAGCTTTCTAACTATTATTCATTCATTCAGCAACACTGGATAGACTAAAGCAAAGAGACTAACCCTATAAACACTTTCACATTAAGCTCACCCACACAGAAAGAAAAAGGAAAGAAAGAGGCCCAGAAGTTGCATATACCTTTCCTGGAGAGTGGCTGCAAGACTAGGGCTGAGAGAGACTTTCGTATCTAACCCAATGAGACAAAGCTCTGCCCTTGTGTAACCAGCGCTAGATTTTAAAGATCTCACTCACATCCTTAGCTCTGAAATTGCCCCAAAGATGCTAGAGTGAGTTGGTAAGAAAAGCAGCTGTTGAGCCCTCTAGAAGGAGTAACTCCTGACCCCCTCCCCATCCTTCATGTTTTATACCTTTTTCTCACTAAACTGACTCCAATGTAAATGTGACCAGGAAGATGTGAACCAACCCATTTCCTTATAAGTTCCCAGATAATAGGTGTGATCTCCCTGCTGTAGATTCCTGATGATTCCTAAAGGTTATAATTATCCTAATCCTTATGTAAAACCATTTCTTTGTTTGAAAGGAGCGCCTGATTCTTCCTGGGCAACATCCCCCAAATTTCCATAGTAAACAGGAAGTCTATACCCTCAGGTTTTCATGATATGTTCTCAGGGGTCACAGAGAGGCTGTTTCCCAGGAATCTTTGCTGTTGCAGGTGGTTCCCAATATTTGATTCCTTACAGAGCCCCGTTTGTTCTTGTGTACTACCAGCACACAAGCCTGAGAATATCTTTATTAGGGTTCGGCCACTATTTTATGACCATCCTTTGTCCAGTTAACTGTGGGAGGTGAGTGGACTGCCCTTTAAAAGGCAGTTTAGTGTGCTGAGCAAACTGTATACAAAGCAGGCAGCAATTCTAGATACAGGAACAGTGCATGCATTACAGTGCAAGGAGATGTTTGAGTTCTCCTGATGAGCATTATACCAGAATGTATGAGGAAGCATGGATCAGTGGTGCTACCTCTCTTCCCACTAGCATGCAATTCCACCCTTGGGCTTCATTAATTACTGACGGACCAAGTGGGACTGCAACCAAATCTTACAGTTACTATTCAGAATCCCAGCCACTACAGCCAATTCTCCTTGCCCCAGTTTTCCATTTCCACCTTCCCAAGAAAACATGGTCATCATCCCATCGCCACTGACCATGCTCAGACTTCATTGGGTTGCTTTTTGAGGGGGGGCTTCCTTCAGGGCAAGAGTGGCTAGCCTGGGGCAATGATAGACTACAACTCTCATCATCCCTGACCATAGGCCATCCTGACTGGGGCTGATGAGAAGTGGAAGCCAGCTACATCAGGAAGGCTACAGGTTAGCCACCCCTACCTTCTGGGGTTTTTCTTGTCTTAATGAATTCTTGTAGTTTGGCAAACCTTAGAGTTCCCACAAGCATACTGATACCTTCCTCTTGTGCGTGAGTGATACCATTTTAGCCTGTATTGCCCAGGCCCTTGGGCTTTCAGGTTTGAGAGATACCAAGGAATCAATAAATCAGACTCAAGTTTTCTCACAAGGGTATAGTTTATTGAGTAACTTACAGCACACAGGCGTACCCAATAAGTGGAACAGACTGCAAGGTCCCCGCATAGAACATTGACCAGTCTGAACCCCGAACTGGGCAACAAGAGTGACATATAGCAAAATCCTTAGCAAGGCACAATGGTGACAAATACATGATTAGTTGCTATCTTACATCAAATCATTGCTTCTCAGCATAATACATGATTGTCCTATATCAAGCTAAGCATCAAAAGAGATTCTATGAATACATTTATTGGCAAATACCTACAATGACAACAATTGATGGCTACTATCTTTGAAGCATCACGGCATTTGATCTTGAAGCATCATAGCCCTTGATTATCTTGTTTTCATACATTCCAAGTGATGACATTGCGCTAATTGGCACTACTAGCCAGCAGATCATCTTGACCTCTGAAAGCTACTCTCTTGGCAGCCTTAGCTCATTAGCCCTCCTAGATAAGGCTTGGAGTTGCTATCTTTGGCAGCACATCAACCGGTCAAACCCCTCCCTGGCAAGGCCAGCTCGTAGCCTCAGATAAGAACCAGGTGAGCTATGAGCTAACCATATTGACCGCTCCTTGACCTATCTCGCATGCTGCCAAAGCAAGCTAATTGGGTACATTGGCCATTATTTGACCATCTACCAAGCTGCCAAGATGCTAAATCATTGCAAATGCTGACAGGTACCAAGGCTCAAAGGAGAAGGAAAATCACACACAAGCTTCCATGCCTAAAGCAGCTTTATATTTGCCCTTATAATAGCCATATATTTCCCCACAGGCCTATACATAGCCATATAAGCAATGGTACTTACAGCCTGACAATAAAGGGAATGATGTGGGACCAGCTTCCACATAGTCTGATGCCACATAGTCTGATGCCATGCTGCATCACTATGCCTCCGAATAGCAGATGCTAGGAATCACAAGTGAGGAGAGTACTTCTGTACTTCTTCCTGGCTTCTCATAGGCTGGTTGGTCACTGTGAGAACAGGATGCTGGACTAGATGGGCATTTGGTCTGCTTATGTTTTTCTGTTCTGTGAAGTGAATCCCCAGTACTGACTATAAAAACAGATACATCATCCACCCATCCCACATGGTTGCTCTATAAAATGTTACATTTATATATAGATTATATGGAAGCATCTTCCACATTGCAACAGTAATGTATGAAATGTTCACTTGTTTCCAACACTCTGTCAAAGTCATTAATACTGGAGAGATCCTAAGGTTTGGGATTTACTATTGCACTTTTGTCTTTGAGAAAAAAGTTAACCTGCATTCATAAGAACAAGTATTCATTAAAAGAAAGGAAGAAAGAAAGATGCAACCTGGCAGTTTTTATGGCTTGCCATTGTTATACTCTGCATCAAAAATTCCAGTGTTACATTTTACCACACTATTTCTATTTTATAACCAGCAAATGACACTTAGGAAGATAAATTAACCACACGTAACAGTATTTCTCTTTTATGTATGAACAGCAGGAGCCAAAAAGATGTATTTATTATTCTGAAGTGAAGGTGGCCTGCTATTTTTAAGGTGATATACAAACATTTTAATATTCACACTTAAGTCAGTACTTGAGATTTTTTAACAGATGATGTTGATGATGCAGTGGTAATAACTATATTCTTATGTGAATTAGGAATTATGTTCTGTATTTGTATGGTTACAAAAAGTGTTAAGAATAATTAGAATGGGTGTTTGCCAGAATAATGGAAGCACTATGGGCAATGTTCAAACTAGCGAATGGACAACTGAGCAGCTAACTGTTCAGACTTGCTGGGTTTTGTAATTGGTTTTTAAAGCACCATAGGGAAAGATAGTTTTGAAACATGGAAAAGGAAAATCATACAGATATATATAGTGTGCTTCCAATTCTTTCCTTTGAAGTTGAATCATCTGATATATTGGTTCCATAACGTGATTGACAGATGGCCATCCTACACCCCACTATCAAGATGGCCCACAGTAGTGAGGTGCGTTCAGGATCTGGCCTCAATTTATGCTGTACTTTTTTGTCATAATCCCTCCCCCATGGGGGTGTAGAAGGGTGTAGGATGTGAGGTGTAGGACAGTGGGGTGTAGGACAGTGGGGTGTAGGATGGCCGTCTGTCAATCACATGATGGAACCAATCCATCAGATGATTCAACTTCAAAGGAAAGGATTAGAAGCACACCCCTAAGTTCTAATTTTTTTCTCTTCCTTTGCAGGCTAACGTGAATTCAAGCCAGGGCTGCAAAGGAAGAATCAGGAGCACACTTTAAGTATGATTCCAATTCTTCCATCGCAGCCAAAAGTTGCCCTATTTTAATATGGTGCCTTTTGGAGTGCACTTTGTATGCTCTCCCAATTCTTCTTTCTTTTATTTGAACTTTTCTGTGACTGGCTTATTATGTATTCACATATATATTTCTGTGCCACTATATATAATATCAGGGTGGTGTACAATAATAAACCACAAAACACCATTAAAAACAATGCAAATAATCATTAATGTGACTGGCTAATCCATTTAAACTGTTTCAAAGGCCTGTTGGCAGAAGGCCTTCAAGAGATACCTGAAAGTCCGAAGAGAGGATGCCTGTCAAATCTCT
Organism: Rhineura floridana; assembly: GCF_030035675.1. NCBI lineage: Eukaryota > Metazoa > Chordata > Lepidosauria > Squamata > Rhineuridae > Rhineura > Rhineura floridana. The sequence goes on along the minus strand of NC_084481.1, from coordinate 137,723,513 downwards.
GCTGGAAGAGGGTTCCACAGCATGTGACCAGCTGATAAATGATGTCAGGCCTGGAAAGGGTGGGTGCGGTTCACTCAAAACGGGGTGGCAGGCCTAATTAGGCTTGTGGGCTGAAGGTTCCTCAGCAGTGATTAAGAGCAGCACTCACACCCTGCAAGATTCATGCCCTGCAGGAAAGTTGCTAGGAAAGCTGCACCCTACAGAATTGACCCCTATTTTTGATGCAGGGGTGGAGACACAATATCTCCTTCCACTCTCAGCTGTATGTTTAATGGGAGGATTAGCGCAATTAAACACTAACTCTGTCTCTGAACATATTCAGGACTGGCTCCAAGGTGGGGTGGGTGGTCCTTGAGTCAACCCAGGGTGGGTCAGCTTGATCTCCCCCAGATTGGAGCCACAAGGCAGACTGGGGAGGCTGGGCACAGAACTAGCTGTATCCTTTCCAGCTCCCTGATTATTTTCATTATCCTTTTCTGCACATTCCTAGCTCTAAATATCCTTTTTGAGGTGTGGTAACCAGCAGTGTACATGGTATAATGGTATTATGATATTGGCAGACTTATTTTAAATCCTTAACATGGAATTGATGTTTTTTTTTCAGAATTGCTGCACCCTGGGTTGACATTTTCATTGAGCTATCCACTACCACCACAAGGTCTCGTTCTTGCTCAGTCTCTGCCAGTTCAGACCCCATAATATGTGAAGCTAAGATTTTTTTGCCCCAACTCTATCACTTGGTCTTGCCTATTCCTTCCTACCCCCTTTCCTTCAGCATCAGTTAGTAAATTTCAATCCTTGCCTGTAGCAAGCCATAGCCTGCTGTTTCATCTAAACAGGCAAACTACAGTTTGTGCTTGTTAACATTCAAGTTCTCTGAGTTTGCATGTGCATGACTGTCAGCCAGTGTCTCTCCTCTCGATTCTTACAGTAGTATCACTGATTAAAGGCAAAGTATGGGGTGTGGCGGGGGCAATGAGAGCCACATGGAGCACAGGTGAGTGCTACATCGAGATTGCAGGCTCAGGGCTGCCAACCTGTAATTTACGTAGTATTCATAGTGAGCAAAACAGACCTGAGATTAATATTAATATTTTGGTCTTGACATTTTAAGAGATAGATCTTTACTTTACTGGCAAGAAAGAATATATTTTCTATAATTAGAGAATGCAGTGGGATAATAGATTCTTTCAGTTGTTCCTGAAGGTTTGTTTTAATATTTATTGTATTTTAATATGCTCTGAATTTCATTGACCTTTATCATAGATTTTTGATATTTTTATTGGTAATGTCCTTTTACCAATTTTATTTTTTATTCAGTGCTTTGGGATGATCTTTGTAAACAGCAGAATCTGGTGGCTAATAGCTTAAAATGCATTCTATATATCTTAATGTATTTATTTACAAAATTTATATCCAAAATTTCAAAGTGATGTATAAAACGTCATCCAGACAATAAAGAATAAAAACAGTATAAAATACATATTTAAAATCCAAAAATTGACAAGAAACATGGCTGAAATGAGCCCTCTGGGAAGGCTTGTTGAAATAAAAAGGTTTTCCAAAGGTGCCTAAAGACCAATATGGTTAATTCCTACCTAATTTGTACTATTCTGTTGTGTTTGGGGGCACATTATTAAGTGCTCTACTTCCCCAAGTGGTGAGATGTTCCTATGACAGCAACAAAGAGTTTTAACTAGTTTCCTTTGTATGAGAGTACAGTGGAGACTTGTGGTGCCTTTTTAATATAAGCAGAACATAATGGAAGCAAGCAGATTCATATGAGCAGGCAGCTCATCCATTAAACTTGCATCTGATTACAGACCCCTTGCACCTTAGTGCACTTCTCCACTCAAAAGGGCTCTCACTCAGTATGGGCCAAACTACACATTGCACTGGAATTTTGTTAGTTGAATTCCCAACACAATTTTCTTCTTCAAAAGTATCACACCTGATTTGAATCAGAGCTGGGCACTGAAGGGAAGGTCCAACTCTTCATTGTGTGCCAGAATTCCAATCCAAAACCACCTCATCTGGAGCTGCTATTAGCCAAAGAGGGGGTAACATACAGGCACCAAATTGTGCCTGTAGGCTTTCCCCTCCATGGGCAGTGCCTGTCAGAGCACAGGTAAGTGTCCTTGCAGCTGCTTTTTAGAGGAAAACTAATTTGGGAGTTCCACTTATAGAACTACAGCCCAATTCAGATTCCAGCTTTAAGCTATCTCTCTGTTTTAGCGATGCCAGGTCTCCGGCAAATGGCTGGAGACTCCGGCCCCGCCCTTGCTTTTCCCACCTCCAGCCAGAATTGCCCACATGTTGTTTAATCTCCGGTTTTTGGCTGGAGTCTCTGGTTTTTTGGGGGGCCCTCCGACTCTCCGGCTAGCACCCCTTAATCTCTGTACTCTCAGCTTCAATTAAAAAAAATTAAGTTTCTAGGTGGTCTGGTACCCGAGATATACACCAAAATGTCAACCCCCCCGTGCGACTGTTTTTTACAGATCTTTAGAACAATTCCTTGCTCTGGCTACAACTCCCATCAGCCCAATCCAGTGGCCATGCTGGCTGGGGCTGATGGGAGTTGTAGTTTTAAAAAGTAATTTTTCAAAGCTCCGGCTGTAACCCCGCCCTTTCAGGATTGTAGCCAATGAAGCCAGGGTTGTGACTTGTTGATCCAGGCATGCCTAGGCTTAATTTCAACGTCAGAAAATGGTGGCTTTAAGATTTTTGCAGTCTGCGTAAGTAATATGGCTTAACAGTTTTTTTCCTCTTCTGTCCAACAGTCAGACCCTGCGCTATGAAATATGAAAGTATTTAATCAAATATCTGCTTTTCTGGGAGTAAAGCAATTCTAATAATCCCATGTACCTGGAGTAAACCCCGTTGAATTCCATTAGGACTTACTTTTGAGGACTTCCGGGAAGGGTGACTTCGCTTGTGCCTGCTTTTGGGACGGGCTCCCACCTCAAAAGAAGCTTATTCAGATATAAATCAGTCAGAACATTTTTTTTTTTGACTGATGAAATTTCTCCCGGGCAGGGAGAAACGTAGAGATCAACCTCAAAGCCTGTTTTTGTTGGGAGGACTGGATTTCATTAATTTATGAGATAAGGTCCAGCCAACAATGCCGGACGGACTTCCGAACAAGCTCTATCTGCTTAAGCGATACGTTTATCTTTTCTTGAAAGAGAGAACGGACTAACAGGCAAGCACCCTTCTTTCTATTATTTTTTTTACTTGGTTTAAATTGTTGCAGCAAAAGGAGATTTGTCAGATTGATCGGCTTTGGACAACTTCTGGGTGAGATATAGCTCTTCTCTGTTATTCACGAAATTAACAGCTTATCTCTGTTTCTGTCGCAAAAAGCTGTCCTGGAAGTGCATTCTAAAGATAATAAACAGAAGAGGGATTTCTATTCCTGATTTCTATTCCGAGGAATATTATATTGTCTGGGACTATTCTCTTTTTGGTCTATTTTATTTTGACGAATCTGCTTCTTCACGACGCCACTAACTGTTTTGATGCTGGGAACTAAATTTATTTTGCATTCTTGAACATAGAGAGATAAGGCAGGTTGCTCTGTTTATACTGTGATGTCATCAAGCCTGGAATATTAACCCAATTGTTGCTGAAATAAGAAGTGGTTCTTCTTTATTTTTGTTTTGCTTTGTTTTCGTGGTTTTAAAAATGGCAATCAAGAAAGTGGCTGAGAATCTGGAAGTAATTATGTTTCAGAAAATAATGGATGAGATTGAGATAACGAAACAAACCCTGCGACAGGGTAGTAAGGAGCTGAAAATTGAACTGAGCAAAATGACACAGGAGTTTAAAGAAATAGGGGACCCTGTGAGAGAGGAGAATGAGATCAGAGATGAGAAAAGAAAAAATAAAGGGAAGACACAAGCCCTGGAGATTGGAACAAATGTGGAATTGGAAAAAGATCTGGAGTTTATGGATTTTAGAAATAAAATCTACTGTTTGGAATTTAACGTTATCTCTGAAGAAATTAATGAAGATATTAGAGATAAAGTTATCAATGGCTTGGATAATCTTCTGGACTGGAATGATGTGATGGAGCTTGATATAGAGAAAATCTATGGAATTAACTGCAGTCATGTGACAATGGAAAAACTCTTAAGAGATGAGCCAGTGCATTTTCTAAAAAAGAAGAACACAGATATGAATTTACAACAATGTTTCAGCAACTTATTCAGAATGGATGGCAAGAAAATATTTGGGATAGAGGAAATTCCCATCAGACTCTTATTATATGACTATGGCTACAACAGCAAGAGTATTATGGAATACTGATAATGGAAGATTGGACACTGAAATTAATGGACTTAACAGGACTATTGAAGATGGAAGATGGAACTAATAGGGATAATGGAATAATGGCTATTGAAATTATTGGACCTAACAGATTCTGATGAGATGGATTAATCGAAATGTTTATTTGGACTATGATTATGACAATAAGATTATTATAATTATTAACGAGATGGATTAATTCACATGTTTATTTGGAGAAAAATTGATAGATATATTTCTTAAAGAATTGAAACCTCTCTTTGACTTTTTGTGGAAAGAATAAAGTAATGTTTATGAGATTTGATGATTAATTAAGATAACTACTGGAGGAAAGTGATTTTATAATATGATTTAAGAGACAGGATTGTTATATATTGTAGACCTATAACTGATTTGATATGTGACAAATGGGAAGTCAACATTTTATTTTTTTTTGTTTAATCATTTTTGTTTTGTTTTGTTTTTTGTCTTTGAATGTTTTATGATTTTGTTTTCTATGTTTTATGAAAATTTGAATAAAAATTATTGTAAAAAAAAAAGGACTTACTTTTGAGTAGACATGGTTAGGATAGTGTTGTAAATTAATGGGACATGAGTAAACATAGCGCAGACTTGTGTTTGTGTTGTAAATCTTTCTCTCCCCCTCCAACCCTATTTTTAAAGAAATTAGGCAGGGTTTATCACAGTTTTTATTATGTAGGAAACTAATACTGATTTTTTAAAAAAATGAATGAAGTTTATTTATTTTTATTTATTTATTATTTGATTTATATCCCGCCCTTCCTCCCAGTAGGAGCCCAGGGCGGCAAACAAAAGCACTAAAAACACTTTAAAAATCATAAAAACAGACTTTAAAATGTATTAAAACAAAACTTTAAAAACATTTTTAAAAGGTTTAAAAACTTTTTTTTTTAAGCAAAGGTTTAAAAACATATTAAAAAGCAGTTCCAGCACAGACGCAGACTGGGATAAGGTCTCAACTTAAAAGACTTGTTAAAAGAACAAGTTCCTTATCACTTCAGGGTACAGTTTTCCCTGGTTGAGTAAGCCCCATTGAATACATTGGGACTTGCTTCTGAGTAAACAAACATAGGATTGCACTATAAATATCTTTACAGGTTATATAAATAATAAACATATTTGATAGTCATGCTTATATAAATATTTTCATAGAATCATAGAATAGTAGAGTTGGATGGCCTATAAGGCCATCAAGTCCAACCCCCTGCTCAATGCAGGAATCCAAATCAAAGCATTCCCAACAGATGGCTGTCTAGCTGCCTCTTGAATGCCTCCAGTGTTGGAGAGCCCACTACCTCTCTAGTAATCGGTTCCATTGTCGTATGGCTCTAAAAGTTAGGAAGCTTTTCCTGATGTCCAGTCAAAATCTGGCTTCTTGCAACTTGAGCCCATTATTCCATGTCCTGCACTCTGGGATGATTGAGAAGAGATTCCGGCCTTCTTCTGTGTGACAACCTTTCACGTACTTGAACAGTGCTATCATATCTCCCCTCAGTCTTCTCTTCTCCAGGCTAAACATGCCCAGTTCTTTCATTCTCTCCTCATAGGGCTTTGTTTCCAGTCCCCTGATCATCCTTGTTGCCCTCCTCTGAACCTGTTCCAGTTTGTCTGCATCCTTCTTGAAGTGCAGAGACCAGAACTGGACGCAGCACTCAAGATGAGGCCTAACCAGTGCTGAATAGAGGGGAACTAATGCTTCACACGATTTGGAAACTATACTTCTGTTAATGCAGCCTAATATAGCATTTGCCTTTTTTGCAGCCACATCACACTGTTGGCTCATATTCAGCTTGTGATCAATGACAATTCCAAGATACGTCTCACATTTCATATTGCTGAGCCAAGTATTCCCCATCTTATAACTGTGCATTTGGTTTCTCTTTCCTAAGTGTAGAACTTTGCATTTATCCCTGTTGAATTTCATTCTGTTGTTTTCAGCCCAATGCTCCAGCCTATCAAGGTCCCTTTGAATTTTCTTTCTGTCTTCCACGGTATTAGCTATGCCCCCCCAATTTTGTATCATCTGCAAATTTGATAAGTATGCTCTGTACCTCCTCATCCAAGTCATTAATAAAAAAGTTGAAGAGCACTGGGCCCAGGACCGAGCCCTGTGGTGCCCCACTCGTTACTTCCGCCCAGTTTTGTCATGCTGTGTCCCTATAAGTATCCTTTACATTTTAAGTATGCCTTGGGGTAGTCATGGTTCTCCATTGTTTTCATCCTGAGGGGCAGATAGGCTGAGAGATGGTGAGTAGCCCATGGTCACCCACTACAGTTTACAGCTCATTTCCATTTTGAAAAATTAATTAAAACAATTTACATGCAGGCAAAATTTATGAAGTGGATTCACACAATATGTGTAAAGCATATCCAACTCACATTTAAAGTGCATGACTTCCCCTAAAGAATTCTGGGAAGTGTCATTTCCCCCTCACAGTTATAGTTCTCACCACCCTTAACAAACTGCAGTTCCCATGATTCTGTGGTGGGATTCATGTGCTTCAAATGGGTGTTGAATGTGCTTTAAATGAATGGTGTGGATCTGCCCTAGGTATGATGTTCATTCAAGAGTGAATTGAAAAGAACAATTTTTAAAGATACTTCTTACTCTTACTCATTTTTCAGACCTCTTTCTGAAGGGTCAAATCTTTAAAAAAAGTTTGGAGCAGCCACGTTAAAAGATAAGGGCAGGGTATTCCAGGCAGGGGGTTGCCAACCCTGCTTTGATATGGATGTCTTTGCAGAAGAACCCTAGTCAAGGTTTACCAACAGCACAATCCAAACTATATCTACTTAGAAGTCCATCCTGTTGAGTTCTATGGGACTTAATCCCTTAGTAAGTGTGTTTAGAATTGCAACTTTCAGGAGCATCCATCTTTACTCCCCAAAACTCCCATCTAACATCTCCACACCACTAGGCTCCTTTGTCCCTGCAGTGGCCTTCTGGTGACTGCCCTGGCCTGAAGGCACTTAACCCTTCTTGCTGAAAGCAAGTAGGCTAGATTAAATGTTTCCTACCCAGGCTCCATCTTTTAGCTAAGATTTCTATCTTAATTTCCAATCAGATATTTTTTAATTGTATGCTCCAAGCAACTGTGATTGATGCTTAATGTATCATGCCTAATGACATCACTCAGGCCCGCCCCATGACATCACTAGGGCCCACCCCTCAAATCTCAGGTTTTGGGATGCTTCTGACCTGGCATTCCTACTCTGTTTCCCTTTCCATCCCCTAAATATGGACATCTAGGGCCCAATGGGGGTGCCCTGTCTCTTTTAAGATTGTTGGCATCACATCCTCTCTCAGTGAGGCATTAGTCTCCCTAAACCCATTTGGCCAGTGTCTCTTGTTAGATCTTACAAACCACAATAGACAAGGGTCGAGAAAGTGTTCGACTGAACACTTTCTTTGTTGCTCAGATCACAAATCTCCATCAGGCAGCAGTTTAGGTCAAAACCATAGTGACAGATGCGATCACATTAATCAAGACGAATTCACAGTATGTTTTAAATATATATATACATGTTTGTATATGCAATGTGATCCAGCAACGGTGGCAGCCTTCCACCCCCAAAGATCCTGTTTCCGGATTGGGTCCTGCAAACAAAGAAGAGTGCAGTGCCTATGAAGGTGGATTGCCCATGCTAGATTAGGTCCTTGCATGCAACTCCTGGTATGTTCAGTTTTGACAAGATAGATCATATTTTTGTGTGTGCAGAGGTGGCAAGGAAGATTCAATTCAGAACCCTCACACTCCACAGAAGTGATTGGTGCTGTCAAAAGTGTCTGTATTTACAACTGTTTGGTGGGTACGAATGCATATGTGTGTGGACTGGAACCATTTCCATTTAAATGTATTGTTTTGTATTTATTTCCTTGTTTGTTGTCCTACTGTTCTTGGTTTCAGAAGGCTGTTATCTGCTGAAAGCCAATTTAGAAATGATAGGTTATAATTTTTTTAAAAAAGAACACCAAAATGTTGAGCATTAATACATGTTTTGTGCTTTTTGAGAGATTTTGCATTTAAGTGCTCAGGAAATGAGAGACTATGTGCTTGAGACTAATATAACAAGCATTCAGAGATGTGGAATATTGAATTTCAGCTCCTGGAGCTGACAGATGCCCATAATTGTATGATACTAATAACATTTACAGCTATATAGCCAAGATGTGGGCAATTAAAATCCATGCTTCAAGAGACCTTTGGGGGTCCATACTGGAAGGGCTTCAGTCCTCCTTCCCCTAATAGGTAGCTGCACAAAACTGAATGGATATTGGAAGCCTAATCACATCTGCACTAAATTCAGTAGCACGAAATTAAAGCTCTTGTGGAACTCAAGTTGCCGCAATTTAGGATGAAATCCATGGCTTTTCATTGTCCATATTTGAAGGCAGATATATTTGGCTCAATCAAGACTTGAAATCAATGGGACTTTTATCCAGCTGACTCGCTTCAAAGGATCTACTAATTTTGACTGAATCTGGACCAAAATGTCAGGCAAGAAATAAATCTTATTACTGATTTCATTCCTTTAAGCAATCTACTATATATACTAGCAACACTAAGGGCCACCATATACACTTTATAGATGCACACCTATGGTTTTTGAGATATAAAATCTGAATGCAACAAAATATGTTTGCAAAGACAGGTGTGCACCTTAAGGAGACATGATTGGCTGCAGCTCCTTGTTGAGGTTGCTCTCAGTAGTGTGCTTCTGCATTATGTGTGAAATTGCTGTTACTTTTTTAAAAAAAAATATTTTGTTGAGTGGTATATGTTGTTACCAAAGCAAATTTTAAAATACATTACTGCCAAGAAGTTTTAAGGTTTCTAATTTGGGAGTAAAATGCTTTCAAAGTGATTGCTTATCTGATAACATGCATTGTTGATAAACTCAAATTCAGTTATTTCAGCAGAAATTAGCTGTGGTGAAATCACTGGCTCACTAGTGAAAAAGAGCCTGGTAAGGGCCAAACCAAACATTTAGTAAACACATACAATTCAGCCTTTGCCCATCTTATGCCTTTGCTTGCACTCTGCTGGTTTAAGATTTTTCCTTCACTTATACCTACCTGGACTTTAAGATCATCTTCTGAGGCCGTTCCCTGAGTGGCCCCACCAAATGAGATGAGGTGGTGGACTCAGGGAAGAGAACATTTTCAGTGGTGACAACCCGGTTGTGGAATGCCCTCCCCAGAGAGGCTTGCCTGGCATCCACACCATGCTCTTTACGTGCCAAGTGAAGACCCTTTTAAGCTCCAAGGTTTTTTAGTAAGTGTTTTAGTGTTCCTTAGATCTTTAAAACTGCGCTATCCTGTGTTGCTGGCTTTATTCTCATTTCCTTTTGTGCTGATTTTATTCTGTTTTAGAGTTTAGGTGTCACTCTATTTTATGGTAAAACCACCAAGAGAACTTCGCTTTTTAGGAGGTATGGAAAGGTGTAGTAAATGAAGAAGGACAATTTTCCCAGCCCAGCTCTGATACCAGCCAGAAGAAAAACAAGTCTTAAATGAGTTGGACAGGGGAGGCAGGTTTTGCTAAATGTGAGTCAATTAATTATCTGACCTTTAGTCAAGTGATTGATCGATCAAGTAAATCTACATGGGAATATAGGAAGCTACCTTATACCAAGTCAGACCTTCGGTCCATCTCGTTCAGTAATGTCTACGTTGGCTGGCAATGGCTCTCCAGGATTTCAGCCAGAGGACATTCACAGCTCTACCTGGGACCAGGGATTGAACAGGAGACCTTCCTGATGCAAAGCAGATGCTCTACCACTGAGCTATGGTCTTTCCTCAAGATAATTTTTTGTGCGAGTTAAAACAATAGTAATATATACCTATATGTTAATACACTGCATATGTATTCATTCTGGTATTTTATTACTGTTTTATGTTGTTGATATTATTACTGTGTGTGTGCATATGGCTTGCTCAGTCAACCAGCAATAAAACTTGGTATGGTTTGATTCTGATATCTATATCTGTTAAAGTACCCTAATCAATTAATTGGCTAAGCATGGCAGCTGGTTTACAAATGGAGAGAATCTAGACTTAGAACACAAACAAAAATCAGTTATCGGAACACACAGCATTCACATTCTTGAGGCAGTGACAAGACATATGCCATGTTCAGAGCTATTCCTGTGCTTATTCTCTTTGCAGTTCAGCCTGTTGATATGTCACTTTCTGTTTGTCGCTACTTCTGTTGTTTCTATTGCTAATATAATGTATAGTTCCTACAAGAGTAGCAGTGTCAGTCTTTATAATAACAACAAAAACAAGTGCTGTCGCACCTCAGAATACTAGCAGGTTTATTGTGGCATGAACTTTTGCAGGCTGCAGTCTTCATTCAGTGCACAATGTAGCCGTTATATGTGATATTTCTAGTCAGAACGGAACATCTGCTCCTCAAAATGATTGTTTTTCCAGGCTCCACGAGACAACCATCCTCTTTCCGTAGGCTCTGATTCTTCTGTCATTTTTTTTTTTTAAAAAAACAGGCACTCTCTCAATTAGTTGAATTAAATGAAAAGAGGAATAAAGCCAGGAGAGAATTCAGGAAGTAGATCCCATCAATTTTAATGGTTCATCTTACAAATAATTATACTTAGGATATGGTGGGGGATCCATGGGGCAGGGCACATCAAGAGGTTCTCCTTCTATATAGAGATGGAAAAGAATTGCTTTTAGTTTGCATTTAAAGCAAATCTATCTAATTTGCACTTGTCTGAATTTTGCAATGCAGTTTTCCAGCCAAGTATTATGTACAAAAATGCAGCTATTGGGATACTGTGTTTGTCAAAATGCATATATTTGTGAACATAACATACACATGCATTTTAGGGAAAATTGCTTTGTAAAAACTTGTATATGTAGGCAAAACTGCTCACAGACACATGTATATCAGGAGAAATGCACATAAAATGCTGATGAATCTTCATTTTTAAAAAATATAAACTGATGTGGAAATGTGGAGAACTGTAGTTGAGACTGGAAGAATGAGAATGACCAATTCCATATGACCCATATGAAGTTGTGGAGCAAATAAGAGAACCGAAGATAAGATGCCATTCAACAGTCAGTTTACTAAAGGGCTCAAGAGAATCCAGGACAGATTTGGCTCAGGAGCTGGCATAAATCTATCCCATTAATTTCACTTTTATTGTTTTCAATGGCAGAGAAATTCTCTCTCTGTGTGTGTGATAGGGATGGGAAAATCTGACCATTTCAATTCTCTCAGTTTCTCATTTTTCTAATCTTAAATTCAGTTCCCCCCGTTTCTGCAGCAATTTGCAAATTCTTGTCTTAAAAATCCTTATGAAAATTCTCTAACATTTTAGTGCAAATTTCTCCTAATAAATACATTTTGTATGCAGTTTTGACTAATGTACACCTTTTTCGAGCAATTTCTTGTCATATAATGCATTTTGATGTTATTTTCACTATTACTATGTATTTAAAGAAGGTATTTATTGTAAGATAATAAAAGATTCTGTTTGTGATGCTAAAAATCCAGAAATACTTGAATACACATGAATACTTGGTCTTGGAGAGATGGCTGTATAAGTTTTTGATAGTTACTAGGAAATAACTTAAAATATGGCAGCTTCATCTTGTGAGGCAGGCTGGCTGTGGTCCTGGTTCAGTGTATGGTTGTTGTTTTTTGGGGGGGAAACTCAGTGCATGCTTAGATGCAGTACCAGGAATCTGAAGATGTTATTAAGTCACCTTGCCAGAATTTATAGCACAAATAGCTATAAAGGGAACTATTGTGGGGGGCTGCTACATGGCTGAACTCTGGAAAGCCTGCACCAAACCCCTTGTTTATGACCATGACTGTGACTACTCCTGCCAAGGAATAGAAATCTACTTTTCAATTCATTTCAACAAATCCCATAACCCTTTCTTCTGAAGAATGGCTTGGCAAGGCTATTTATTATTCTACCAGACCCATAACAATCAGCTACATTATCACCATCTGTCCCTCCTTTCTATTACAAATGAGAGCAGGACCCATTCACAATTTCATCAAAGAGCCTTGGTCTTTCCCTTCTTTCAGAGAGCACCGCATGATTGTTTTGGTTCTTGAAGAGCACCACATGGATTGTCTGAAGAGAGGGTGGAAGTTGAACACTCTCCCTAAAAGCTCCTTGATGAGACCATTGTGTTTTGGAGGAAGGGTGCTATTTGCTGTATATGTGAAATATATTCTTTATGATCCCTTTCTATGACAGCACCAGGCCTACTTCCATCCGTGCTTTAGTCTCCTTTCAGTGCTTGCATCTCTAGTAAATCACAGAACTCGCTCCCGAGAAATATGCTCCTAATATAAAAATACCCCATAGGTGTATTGTGATATATTTGCCCGACCAGCTCTAATGGTATGAAATTGCCCTAAAGAATGTAAAATGAGTAATGCCCAATGCACCTAGCTGAAAGGTAAAGATAAATCTCATATGTTTTTAGGGCCCAGCTTCCCTTGGAGGCTTCATTTGAACATCCAGGTGCAATAAGAACTGAGCCGATATGCCAAGGAGCTGCTGCATCTGAGCCAGAAGTTCCCATGAATCATTAGACTGGCTCTTTCAGCCCCTCTTGAAATCTCAGGAGCAGCTCTCATAACAAAGTCATTGCTTTCCCTTTTCTTTCTGTACAAAACAGTGCAGCATCCATTTCTAGCCCATTGTTGTCACTAAACAGAAGCACTGAAGAATCTAAGGTTAAGGTGCACAGCCATTTCATTTACTTGGTTGTCAATATTCCATTCCTAATTTGTCAGCTGTTGGCTGCTTGACCACTTTTGTCTGTTGCAATATTCTTGCCAGGTTTGATTTTCTTGGCATGGTCAGACTGGATCAAGAGGATATGTTATTGGTGTCTCTTTTCCTCTTCTTCCTATTCCCAAGTTATATTATGTTCCTCTGGAGTGAAAAAAAAACCTCCTTTTCAAGATGAGAAGAACATTTCATTTCAGCCCAGTATGGCTGTGACCAGGACACACATGCCCTATAATAACGTGGAAGTGGTTTGTGGCTTCATTATATAGACATTGTATTTGTAGTGGTCAGTGCAGAATCACATTGCAAAGAAATAGTCCTGCCTACTGCTGCCAGTCCTAGAAGGGATGCCAAGGAAAGGATTAAATTAAACCAGTAAGTCTCAATTGCCTTTTTACTTATAGTGCCTGGTCAATCTGGGCAATGTTTCAATTATATTGGTGGAGCTTGGCCTGTCATGGCAATCTCCAACTTGCTGCGAGTCCTGCAAGACCTGCTCCTTGCTTTGTCTAGTCTATTTCCACCTGGCCTATTCTGGAGTGTGGGACCTGACTGACTCCAGCTAGAAAGGCTACCTCTGTGGTTCAGGATGGCCTAGAGACCATCAAGGTGGGGGTACTGGTTGATGGGGCCAACTTGTAGTTTTGGAGATGCATTCTCTTTTGTAGCTATCTGGACTAAGTTTTTACATTTTTCATGTTAGACCTTTTTATGAACGATCAATGGGTTAATTCTATTGTAACTTCATTAATATGAAATGTTTTCATTTCAACAGTTAATGACTATTTAGATTTTGTTATGTAATGTATCTGTTAGGGCACATACACACTGTCGATATTTTTGAGTGGGATTCAATCACATACTCGCAAATTGACGTCGTACAATTATAATTGCTCTGGAGGTCTTGCTCAGTAAATGCTCAACTTTCCTATTCTGACAGGCTTTTGGGAACTGACTGCAAGGGCTATTGTTGTTGTTATGTACCTTCAAGTCAATTACTACTTATGGCGACCCTATGAATCAGCAACCTCCAAGAGGATCTGTCATGAACCGCCCTGTTCAGATTTTGTAAGGTCAGGTCTGTGGTTTCCTTTATGAAATCAATCCATCTCTTGTTTGGCCTTCCTCCTTTTCTACTCCCTTCTGTTTTTCCCGGCATTATGGTCTTTTCTAGAGCTTATCAAAACAGAACAGGATAATCCACGGTTTGCATATTCGGTTTGTCATCTGATAGTTCTCACTTTGTCTTTTAGTTCGCTCTTTCCCAATTAAAAAAAAATGCTTTTTTGCACCCACACCCGCAGCGGTAAGACCCCTACATTCTTTTTGTTTTTTCCAAGCTCTGCCTCTAAAACCTCCCCCTATCAACCAATTGGTCAGCAAAAAGACGACGTATGCTCCTCTCCCCCTTTGGAATGAAGCACAATATGGCTGTAAAGGAGTTCTCACTGCGGAAGGAAAGGGAGAAGGAGGCGGGTGGTCGGTTTCAGCCTGCCTCCAGAAATCCTTGTCAATTTCATTCTACTGGCTGGGGTTTTTGCTTCAAATCATTTCGCAGCGGGAAGGAAAGGGAGAAGGAGCGGGGGTGACACGTTTCTTGCTTTTTTGGAGAAATAAGTGCAATTGCCAGTGTGTGTATCTCCTTAAATATCCATAAAGGCAGAAAAGCATACATTCGTTTAAGCGTAATATCGCAAATACAGACAAGAAAGGGGCTGCTGGTCCGTTTCACGCCTGCCTCGGGAAAGCTTTGTCAATTTCATTCTCTATGGTTCTCCAGTCTCTAAGGAGATACACACGCTGGCAATTGCACTTATTTCTCCAAAAAAGCAAGAAACGTGTCACACACCCCTCCTTCTCCCGTTCCTTCCCTTGGCGAAATGATTTGGAACAAAAACCACATCCAGTAGAATGAAATTGACAAAGATTTCCTGAGGCAGGCATGAAACTGACCAGCAGCCCCTTTCTCGCTTGCTGTGCATTGGAGATCTCACCCAGAGCAGCCGCCCAGTTTGCAGGCTGGCAAAAAATAAAATGCATCTGCGCAGTAATTGCAGACCCCCCCCAACACCCCACCATTGAGATGATTGGTTCAATTTTCCCCGGCTTATTCTCGCACATGTGCAAAAGTGCAGATACATGATTGGCTGGAATGAGGAGAAAGGGCAAGGGGAAATGCCCAAGAACCACCCATCAGAGGTAAAATCCACAGTATTGCATCCTACCTCCTGAAGGCACAGCGGATGTTTCCCGATTTTAAACAGCAAATTGTATTTTTGCTGGTATTGCAAGGAGCGGGTTTAACCCGTGAAAATGCGTAACCGCGCAAGATGTCATTTGGACGACCGAAAAATAATGAACACACATAGTGGGCATGTCACACATTTTGCAGTTGTCTGGATGAGCCCCTAGTGAATCCTGTCTTCTCATGATGTGTCCAAAGTATGATAACCTCAGTTTCATCATTTTAGCTTCTAGTGACAGTTCTGGTGTAATTTGTTCTAACACCCAATTATTTGTCTTTTTCACAGTCCATGGTATGCACAAAGCTCTCCTCCAGCACCACATTTCAAATGAGTTGATATCCACCTTTTTCACTGTCCAACTTTCACATCCATACATAGAGATTGGGAATACCATGGTCTGAATGATCCTGACTTTGGTGCTCAGTGATACATCTTTACATTTGAGGACCTTTTCTAGTTCTCTCACAGCTGCCCTCCCCAGTCCTAGCCTTCTTCTGATTTCTTGACTATTGTCTCTGTTTTGGTTAATGACTGTGCCGAGGTATTGATAATCCTTGACAAGTTCAATGTCCTCATTGTCAATTTTAAAGTTACATAAATCTTCTGTTATTACTTTAGTCTTTTTGACGTTCGGCTGTAGTCCTGCTTTCACGCATTCCTCTTTAACTTTCATCAGCATTCGTTTTAAGTCATTACTGGTTTCTGCTAGTAGTATGGTATCGTCTGCATATCTTAAATTATTGATATTTCTCCCTCCAATTTTCACAACTCTTTCATCTTGGTCCAATCCCACTTTTCGTATAAGTTCTGCATATAGATTAAACAAATAGGATGATAAAATACACCCCTGTCTCACACCCTTTCCGATGGGGAACCAATCGGTTTCTGCATATGCTGTTCTTACAGTAGTCTCTTGTCCAGAATATAGGTTGCGCATCAGGACAATCAGATGATGTGGTACCCCCATTTATTTTAAAACATTCCATAGTTTTCCATGATCTACACAGTCAAAGGATTTGCTGTAATCTATAAAGCACAGGGTGATTTTCTTCTGAAATTCCTTGCTCCGTTCCATTATCCAACATAGGTTTGCAATATGATCTCTGGTGCCTCTTCCCTTTCTAAATCCAGCTTGGACATCTGGCATTTCTTGCTCCATATATGGTAAGAGCCTTTGTTGTAGAATCTTGAGCATTACTTTATTTGCATGGGTTATTAAGGCAATAGTTCGATAATTACTGCATTCCCTGGGATCCCCTTTCTTTGGAATTGGGATGTATATTGAACTCTTCCAGTCTGTGGGCCATTGTTTAGTTTTCCATATTTCTTGACAGATTTTAGTCAAAATTTGGACAGATTCAGTCTCAGTAGCTTGTAGCAACTCTATTGGTATGCCATCTGTTCCTGCTGCTTTGTTTCTTCCAAGTATTTTAAGAGCAGCTTTCACCTCACATTCTAGAATTTCTGGTGCTTCATCATACGTGTACAGTCGTCTTTTTGGTTGCTCAAAAAATGTGTTGGTAAGAAACAAATTATTGGCTTCACAGAATTCAGCAAGTCTTTCTCCTGCTGCATTTCTGTCTCCTAAGCCCCATTTCCCCACAATTCCTAGTTCTTCTCTGTTCCCTACTTTTGCATTCCAGTTCCCCATGATTATCATCATATCTTGTTTTGGTGTGTGATCAATTTCCTCCTGTACTTCTGCATAAAATCTCTCCAATTCCTCTTCTTCTGCGTTTGTGTTGGAGTATAGATTTGGATGATGGTTATGTTAATAGGTTTCCCATTTAATCTCATTGATATCACTCGCTCAGACCTTGCATGGTAGCTGCTAATTGCTTTTGCTACATCACTTCTCACTATTAAAGCAACCCCATTTCTTGTTAATTTCTCATTTCCTGCATAAGACATTTTGTAGTTGTCTGACTGAACATGTCCCATTCTCTTCCATTTTAATTCACTCACGCCAGGTATTGTAATTTCTAACTTTCCCTGGTTCATCCTTCTCACATTCCATGTTCCTATTGTGTGCCTCGTACAACTCCAGACTCTCCTTTCACATCTGTGCGCATCAGCCTCTGAGCTTCATTTCGGCTTTGACCCAGCTGTGCCATTAGTTACAGTGCTAATCGTACTTGTCCTTTGTTCTTCCCCAGTAGCTCGGTGAGTGTCTTCTGACCTGGGGTCTCATCTTCCAGCACTATCTCGTGTTGCATTTTGGATAGGGCTTTCGTGGTAAGAGGTATTCAGAGGTGTTTTACCATTGCTTTCCTCTGAGTTATTATGAGGGCTATTATAGAATACTGTTTTACTGATTTTTATTTTGTTTTTTCTAATTGCTGTGTTTTACATAGCTTAATTACATTTTAATTATAACTTTCTGTATATTTCACATGTTTTAACTTTATTTGTTTTAAATTTTGTACATTCTGGGGAAGACGTGGAATATAAATGAATAAAATAAATAAATAAACCCACTTCCCCCAAAAAGATCTGACTTTTTGCAATAAGGAAAGTGACAGGAAAGTGTACTGGAAAGTATGGGATAATGCTTACTTTGATACAACATATCTAACCAACTTGGAAACAGATCAGAATGAATGTACATTCAACAGCCAGTGTTGTCTAATCAAGATGAATACTCAATAAACAGGTCATCTGGACCTCCCCCCTCCAGTGAATTATGTGAATGTTTTGATGTTGTGAGCTGCCATGAGCATGGCTTAATATGGAAAAGCTGGCATACAAATAAACAAGGATAATGATCTCTGAGATTTCAGTGGGATGAATATATTCGCTTATAATGTTTGCCATCCTTCCCTGGGATGTAAAACATTTTAGAAGGATTGAAATTAGTCTCAGTAAATGTGATTCTCACCCATTTCTACATGCGCACAGTTACAATGGTGATTCTTTCTGTTAAGATGTAGAATAGCATAAAACTTACAAAACACAATCTGGTTGTCAAACGACTTCAGAAAAAGCCATATCCACAAAACTATAGTGCTATATGTATTAAGAGAGTAGCTGGAGATGGCCAGCTGTCAACTCAGTGATCACATCCAGTAGCCAAACTATTTTTTTCTGTACCTCAGCAACTTACCAAACTTTAACTGAGGAAACCCCCCCATATCACAATGCTTTGAAAGTTCTCAGAGAGAAACATAATTCACTCTGTGTTGTTACTGCTGAAGCCCTAATTGTTAAATATAGAAACTCACCCATGTGTAGGTCAGGAATGGATGAGCAACAAAACACAATTCTGGATCTTGGACTTCAAAGAGCAGACGTATATCTAAGAATACAGATGTCCAGTTGAAAGATGGTAAGATGGTAACATGCCCAGTTGAAAGATGGTAAGAGCATCCTTGTCAAATATTGTTAGTTACAGTAAACCATGTAAGGATGTAAATAATGGAAGGAATGGGCACTTGTGCAATGATCCAAAAGGATGGTTCAAGAGATGTGTCTGTTCTACTTATTTAGAAAGATTGATACCCCACTTTTCTGTTATTTTTGTCCAAAGTGGATAACTATCTAGCCCAGGAACGGAGAACCCTCTCAACCAAGGGCTGCATTGTCTCATGGGCAAGCTTCCAGGAGCCAAATGCCAATAGGGCAAAAGCAAAAAGTGGGTGTAGCAACATGTGATTCTTACCCTTTGTACAGTGTGCTATATTCCAACCACACAAGTCAGACGTTTCTGCACTCAAATGCTTCTCCATTCAGGCAAGCAAGAGGCATAGTCACAGTTATTATTTGATTTATATCCTGCCCTTCCTCCCAGCAGGAGCCCAGGGCGGCAAACAAAAGCACTAAAAACATTAAAACATCATAAAAACAAACTTTAAAACACATAAAAACAAAACATCTTCAAAAACTTTACTTAAAAAAAGCTTTCAAAACATCTAAGATAAAAAACATTTTTAAAAAGGTTTACAAACATATTAAAAAGCGATTCCAACACAGATGCAGACTGGGATAGGTCTCAACTTAAAAGGATTGATGAAGGAAATGCGCCAGGTAGGCAAAAGCGCTCAACAAGGCACAGAACAGGACCATCAAGGGATGTAGTCAGGAGATGGGTATGGCCTGAGATGGAGGTATGACCTGTGGGGAGTCTTGAGTAGGGTTGCCAGGCTCAGGTCCTGAAAATGCTTCTGTACTAGCCATGATGGCTGTGCTCTGCCACCCTAGTCAGAGGCAGCATGCTTCTGAAAACCAGTTGGCGGAAGCCTCAGGAGGGGAGAGTGTTCTTGCACTTGGGTCCTGCTTGCGGGCTTCCCCCAGGCACCTGGTTGGCCACTGTGAGAACAGGATGCTGGACTAGATGGGCCACTGGCCTGATCCAGCAGGCTCTTCTTATGTTCTTATGTTCTTAGAGGAGAAAATTTGGCCAAGTGCGGGTTTTCTTGCAACCCTGTGTAATAGGAAAAACCACCAGGTGAAATTCTCCCTTCCCCCTGCACAGCTTTTAAAGATACAGAAGACCTTTTGGGGGCTGGGGCTGGCAACCAAGAAGTCTTCTGTATCTTTAAAAGTTGTGCAGGGGGAAGGGAGAATTTCACCTGGTGGTTTTTCCCATTACAGTGTTGCTAGAAAACCTGCATTTGGCTGAATTTTCTCTTCTCTTAAAGATACAGAAGCATTCTCAGGACCTGAGCCTGACAACCCTAATGGCACGTAAGTATGAGGGTTACACAGTTACAGTTTCCCTGACTCTCAATGTTTCCTTTTTTAACCTTTCCCCTTTCCTAGAACCTCATAACACTTCTCATTCCTGTCTATTCTTCTCTGCCTTTAATCCTAACCCAAACTGATCTTAACTCTCATCTAACTACGGTAACTTCATTACAACCTTAATCGGAACTCCTCTGCTTAACTGACAAAACAGTCTTCTTATACTCTCATCTTCTGAACATTTCATTTGCAGAATCGGCTAATGATGAAACCGGGCAAAAGTCCTAGGCCTGTCCGTCACAGCATCAGCTATCAAAACTCAGCTAAAACAGTGCCTAAGCATTAGAAGAGAGTGAGTCTTACGGGCAGGGATGCCAAAAGGATTTCCTGGGCCCGTTACACTCTACATACATTAGGCCCCCTACAGCAATCTTTTGGGAAGAACTGCTGCTTCCTTACATATATTACTGATACAAACAGTTATTTGAATCCAGTCTTGATTTAAGATGTATTTATTTAACAGATTTTTAACCTGCCTTTCATAGTTTCTGCCCTAACAAGGCATTATTTTCATATAATTATTAAATAACATTTAAACATTAAAATAACATTAAAAATATAGCAGCTAAAAACTTGTGCAACTTGACTGAATCAACTCTCAGCCTTACCTACCTCACAGAGTTGTTGCAAAGATGAAATGGGGAGGGAGGACCCAGGAAGAAAAGCAAGGTACAAATATATCATAGATTCACAAACCACACAGTGAGGAGGGAAATATGCACAAAGGCAGCCCCACCCCCAAACTGCTTTAACTGCAACAATTTCCACAGCAAATTACCCCCCCCAAAAAACCTTGCCAAGACACATACACAAATACTCTTAAGCATGTGCAACTTGACTGAACCAGCTCTCAGCCTAACAGACCTCCCGGAGTGTTGGAAAGACTCCATACACACACACAGGAGATGTAAAACCACCCCATAAAACAGTGTATTGTCAAAACCAGTTGGTCATTGCAGAACATTTTTTTTTAAATCAGCATGTGTTTCCTGCCAAATAACAGCAGTGATACCTAAGTAAGACCTGCCTAATTGCCTTAAAAATAGGAGGGGGTGGAGAAAGGAATTAACAACACAATCCTGTTCTATGTCTACTCAAAAGTCCCATGTCTACTCAAAAGCAAGTCCTATTGAATTCAGTGGGGTTTAGACCCAGGTATGTGGGATTAGGATGGCAGCTTTGCTCCCAGAAAAGTGAGTATAGGATTAAAGCCTCATGCTGGGAAGATTTTCAAACGAGGCTATGAATTAGACAAATAAACTGCCCTGTTCAGCAGCCCAGGAACATTTAAACGAGTGACTCCTTATATGTAGAAAAGTATAACACCTTGTAATGGCATCATAAGATGCATATACACTTCTTAATTTCTGTCCAAAAACTATTTGATAGATAAAATTTACAATAGGCTATTTTTGCAAATAATAAAAGACTGGAATGTAAGCTTTTATTATCGTCACTGAAATTGTTTACTGTGCATGACTATCAAAATCCTGCTGTGCTGTGTGTTTCTTTGATCTTCTGAACCTTGTGCTGAATGTGCAGAGACAGAAAAGTGAGAAGACACATGCTGCTGCTGAAAACTATAAACTTACTCAGCTCACATGATGTGCATATGCACACCATTAACCAGTATGCAGAGACAAGCAGGAAAAGGCAGCTATTTTCAGCACTTGCAAGTGTTTCTAGCTATTCCCTGATGTTCAGGAAACACCTTGTCAATCACAGCTCTGACTTCACTCATTGGCTAAAAACCTCAAAAGGTAGGAATTGGAACAGCCAGCTAACATAGACATTGCAAGAGGGGGGCAACTCATGTTTTGTTCTATAACATTTTTTTTCTTGAGCACTTAGAAACAGCCGGGCAGCTTGGTATCAATTACACCTCATTCGTAGACTGCAGCCCTACCTTCCTGCTCATCAGCTCCCACTGGTGGTACATGCCCTGGTCACCTCTCGGTTGGATTACTGTAATGCGCTCTACGTGGGGTTACCCTTGAAAACGGTCCGGAAATTACAACTTATACAAAATGCTGCGGCTCGACTACTTACAAACTGTCGCTGCCGGGAACACATCACCCCAGTGTTGTTCGACCTACACTGGCTTCCAGTTATTTTCCGGGCCCAATTCAAGGTGTTGGTATTAACCTTTAAATCCCTATACGGTCTCGGCCCAGTTTATCTGATGGAGCGCCTCCAGCGCCACCAACCATGCCGCCCAACAAGATCAGCCACACAGGACCTTCTCTCAATCCCGCCAACTAAAACAGCTAGGTTGGCGGGGACAAGAGAGAGGGCATTTTCAGTGGCGGCCCCCACTCTCTGGAACTCCCTCCCGTATGACCTTCGACATGCCCCTTCCCTGAATGTATTCCGCCAAGCTTTGAAGACCTGGCTCTTCAGACAGCCCTTCAGGACTTACGGGGAGGGTTAAATTTTTACGACGAATAGCCTACTACTCTGTACTGGAACTGTTTTATTGTTTTATTGTTATATTGTATTTTATGATGTATTTTATTATGATGTAATGTATTGTTGTTAAATTGTACGTCGCCTAGAGTGGCCATTGGCCAGATAGGCGACCCACAAATTAAATTATTATTATTTATTATTATTATACTTTTTAAAAAGTGAAAGCTAAAAGTCTGGGTCTCCTGCTAGTCCTGGCCCTGGTAGAAATGGGCCTTTTCTACCTGTCTGTTGATATCCTTGCTTACAGATCTCCCCAGGAAGGGCATTCTACAGTTAAGGCACCATTACAAAACAGGTCTTTGTCTCTTTTGCCCATCCACCGTGTAGCAAGTAGGGATGAGACACAGAGCAGAACCATGGTAGTCTGAAGCCAATCTTCAGCTTTGGGAAAATTCATATGGTAGAAGGTGGTTGGTAAGGTATCCTGGTTAGGGTTGTCAGGTTCCTGCCCTGAGACTGATCCTGTATCTTTAGGAGAAGAGAAAGTCAGCCAAGTGCAGGTGTTCTTGCAACACTGTAATGGGAAAAACCACAAGGTGGAATTCTCCCTTCCCCATGCACAACTTTTAAGGATACAGAAGACCTCTTGGTTGCCAGGCCCGGCCTCCAAGAAGTCTTCTGTATCTTTAAAAGTTGTGCATGGGGAAGGGAGAATTCCACCTTGTGGTTTTTCCCATTACAGTGTTGCAAGAATACCTGCACTTGGCTGACTTTCTCTTCTCCTAAAGATACAGGATCAGTCTCAGGCCCTGGACCTGGCAACCCTAATCCTGGTCCTAGGCTCTTAAGGGCTTTACCATTTTTTCACCAGCACTTTGAATTGACTGGAACCAAAAAGGTTACCACTGAAGATGACATAGAATTAAAATCATACAATCCAATGTCTGGGCACCAGTTTAGACCCTGATAGTTGCTATTTAAATCAGCTGAAGGTTTTGAACTGTCTTCAGGGCAATCTCATGTAGCTAGCATTACGTCTAACCTGGAATTAACTGAATGACCATTGGCCCCAGTCAATACTATTTGGCAGTTCAAGTTCCACCAACTTCTGTATCTTTTTTTCTGCAACATTTAAACAGAAAGCATCATGAAAGAGAGTGCATGTGCATATGTGTGTGTGTTGCTACTACATCACCTTTGAAAAAACCTGAAAAAGAATTCTTTAGCTGCTTGCAGCCATTTGCTCCAAATGTGAAGAAGCAAGCAGGGCTGCACCCACTCCCAACATTGCTGTCCCTACTGCCCTCTGCCAGCTTCACCCCCTCAATGCCCACATTTAGGACAGAATGTCTGAAGGGGTAGCCCATGCATTTGCAGCTTCAGGCCTTCTGTCCAATATGTAGAGGTGTAGAGAAGGTGGAGTCTGTGAGGCTCTCAACACTGGGGGTATTGACAGCATGCACAGGGTTGTCAGGCTCAGGGTCTGAGAATGCTTCTGTATCTTTAAGAGAAGAAAAAAATCACCCAAGTGCAGGTGTTTTTGCAACCCTGGTTGCCAGGCCCAGCCTCCAAGAGGTCTTCTGTATCTTTAAAAGTTGTGCAGGGGGAAGGGAGAATTTCACCTTGGGGTTTTTCCCATTACAGGGTTGCAAGAAAACCTGCACTTGGCTGAATTTTCTCTTCTCTTATACAGAAGCATTCTCAGGGCCTGAGTCTGGCAAACCGAATGCACAGCCATTTTCCCTCTTCCATGCACTGAATGCATGGAGCAAACATCTGGTGGGGAATTGTCTGGGGAAAATCCAGACAGAGATATTTTATTTTATTGCATACTTTTAGTGCAGTATTAAATCCAGAGTGAAAAGTTTTAAAAGATCTAAAAGTCCAGGATAAATAAAAATAAACCCTTCACTTAAGACTTAGTACCAGACATGCCTGCCAAAAGTAAAGCAACACAAGGGGAAAAGGCGACATCCCTAGTCATCCTATGACTCACCTCAGTGAGGGCACCCAGGAAATGGCCTGATCTTCATAATCAGGCAGCTTTGTATGGGAGAAGGTAGCCATACCTGGACCCAAGGTTAAAAGCAGCCATTTGAAACCTATTGGCAGCCTTGAAATGGGAATGGAAAGGGATACATGTTCACCATTTTATATTAATCAATCACACCTTTGTGGTTAACCTTTCAATAAATGAAGATCAAAGCAAACATGTTCACAGTGTCATTTAAAGAAAAATAGTTTATTAGTTTGGCACTGGAGATATAAATAGGTAACTTGCTTAACCCCTATTACCATATTAGAGTTCAAATCAGAAAAGAGTAATAAACTCTGCATGAAAATTAGTTTTTATTACCCTTGTTCTTGTGTTTTTGATGGGTATTTAAAACATGCTCTCTAGACGACCCCCTGACTCTTTGATACAGCAAACAATACAAATTTTGGGCAGGAAAGATTAATTATTGACTTCGCTGTTGAGGTCCTGTCTGATTCTGTGTAGCTATCTATCAGACTGGTTGCATGTCAGCTTCTTATGACCCTTCTGAAATAATGTTCTCTGATGGCTTGGCAACTCCAAGCCTTGTTACAAATGAGGAAGAAAATATTTCCAGAAAATGATTCCTGTTGAAAAGACACGTTAAATCAAAGCAGTAACTTGAAGGCTAAGTAGACATCAGGATTACAGTGATCACAGAATGTGTTAGGAGAGCTTCCCAAGTGCTAATTGCCTCTAAACCCTACAGGCACTATATAGGTTGAGTGAATTAGGGATAGGCAAATCCATCAATTTTGGTTTTTCTCAGTATCCCATTCTTAAGTTCACTTCTCCACATTTCCATATCAGTGTGTGGTTTTTTTAAAAAAGTCCTTATGAAAATTTATCAGCATTTTCATGCAAATTTCTCTTAATATACACATATGTGTATGCAATAGTGCCCAATGTACCATTTTTTGCAAATCAGTTTCCCATGATTACAGTCAATATCTTCCTCCTAGGAGGGTGCTGATACCTTGGGAAATATGCAGGCAATTGGCCCCATTCATGCCATTGCTTCATTAGACACAGCCCCTAACCCAGAGCCTGGAAAAGTTACTTTTTTGAACTACAACTCCCATCAGCCCCAGCCAGCATGGCCACTAGATTGGGCTGATGGGAGTTGTAGTTCAAAAAAAGTAACTTTTCCAAGCTCTGCTAACCACAGGCAATCCACTCACAGAACAGTTGCTCCTATGCAACTGGAGGACCATCTAAAGGGCATCTGAGTGAGAGGATAAAGAACTAGAGGTTATCACAATAATCCCAGTCAATTGTTCTGAGGTTACTATGGGAAACAGGAAATAGAGTTCTGTCTGAAAGTAAAAGAAGAATGCCTAATATTACCTGTGTACCTGGGCTCCTTCTAGGAGGAAGGGCAGGATATCAATTTAATAATAAATAAAATAAATAAGTACTGAGGTGCAATCATGTTGTCTGGGGAGGTTTCTGATGAAATAAGTATCTCAAAGGCCTGGAGGACCATACTGATGTTTGTGGATTTTTGTTTATCAGGGTAATATACTGACTTTTGGTCTGCCTTTGAAATACTTACGTGATGCACTCTAGATGACTCTGTGTAACCACACATAAACAAATAATCAGGTTTCTCCACACATTTATCCGCACTCTTGCTTTAACCAGTTAGCTCTTTTTTGGCTAAGCAAATATAATTATAGGGTTCATCAGTACACCATTTGCCATTGGATGCAATTCTTAACCTCATGAAGAACTCTGTGATGATGAGTATATGACATTGTTAAGCTGATGATACATTCTCAGGAGGACAGAACCATTCAGAAATGGACAAGATGACCTCCCGACTATGAGCTCATTTGTCTTCCTGCTTTTCATAGTGGATAATGATGATTAAAAAGTCACTGTTTATTGAAAGTTATAACATAGTGGGATCCAAGATCATGACCCATAAAGGGCAGCAACAGAGTAATGCTGTTAGCACAGCTCTACTTGTACTAGTGCTTTCTGGATTGCAACCTGAACTTTTATACAGTGTCATGAAATCTTTCTGGTTTATAGATATAAAAGGACCAAACTTGGACATTACAATGGAAGGACAATGGCTGGCTAAATGAAGACAACTTCAGATATCCAGTCCCTTGTTTGTAACTTGTATATATTAAACAGCTTGAACTTCAAAGCCAGAAGCCCCAGTGCTTCACGTTCTTTCCAAGAAAACATGAGAGATTGGCTCCAAATTTCTGGGGCCTCTGGACATATTGTCCTTAATGCCCCATGCCTGTGGTGGGACTTACTGGGCACAAGATGAGAAGCATCACTGAGAAGAGTGTGTTGTTGCAGTGAGAAAGACATCTTTTTAATCAGTTTCCAATGTCCCTGATGTGACATCATATTGGGAATGGATTAACTAGGACAGCTTGCTCACTCACTGTAGCCATAAGGAGAAACAAGTTCCTACCTGAATTAGGCCCTATTTGCACTACATATTTGAAGCACACCATTTTAAACAGCCATGGCTTCCTCCAAAGAAACCTAGGAACTGTAGTTTGTTAAGGGTGCTGAGAGTTATTAGGAGACTGCTAATGCCTTCACAGAGCTGCACTTCCCATTTTCATCTGTCATCTCCTGTGTTTCAGGATCTTCTGCCATTGTAGTTGCTGTGGCTTGAATAGCTTGGTGATGCTGTGGTCCCATTCTCTCCTTTTCTGCTCAGGAGTTGTGGTCATTCTTGTACTGAGGTCTGTATGTAAATGTGCACTGTGAGAAAAATTGATTTAACTCCAGGCAGCACCTATTGGGGGGAGGAGAGATGGTCTGCATTCACATTATTGGAAAGTATATGCAAAGAAAGTTATTTCTCTTGGAAATGAATAAAGAAGCTGTTCCAGGAGTGAGAACTCCATAGGCACATGGATGGAAGCTTCTGTGCCTTGAACAGAATGCTGGATTCATTCAATCTAAAATTTGCCAGCGAGAACTAATGGTAACACAAAGTAAATACCTTTAGGCTGCAATTCTGGGCTCCTGTCGAGAGAAAGGGCAGGATATCTATCTATCATGTATCATCTATCTATCATCTATCTATCATGATGAGAAATCCCCCCTTACCGAGTATGCCGCTGAGCTGAACGACCCGACCCGACCCAGCGGGTCATCTATGCAGCTACCTCAACCTGTGGGTGGGGTGGCCCGAGTCTCGGCTCCTTTTACCTGGTACCGGGTCGGGAGGAGCTGGGTCGCTGCCGCGGCGGCCGGTGTGGGCATCGCTGCCTGGGCTGTGGCGTGGTTTTCTACCCGGGGTTTTCCACCCACTTGGCGGCTCATGCACCCTGGTTCCGCCGCCTGGTGAGCGACTTCTCGCCCTGCTTGGACCGCGTTGTCCCTTCCACGGCACCGAGTACAAAGATGTCACGCACACTACGCTGCTCCGGGCGCTGCTCGCCGGGGATGCCCAGGAATCGCCAGAGGGGGGAGAAGGAGGAAGAGACTTCCCGCCTTTCCCCATCCCGTACAGTTATCCGTCGTCTAAAGCAGCGAGTGAAACGGGCCCCTCCTCGCGACCGCCGCCACCCGCTGCCGCCACCACGCTGTTTTGGACTTTCCAGCACCGCCCTTACGTAGACCTGCAGGACTATTGTGACAGCTGAGACTTGGTGCCCAGCCTAGTGCCCCATGAGCTGATGGTGGCCGTTGGGCTGCTTTGCTTAGTTCTGCTGCTTAAGCTCAGCTTGAGATCTATGAGTAGGAGCTGCAGCTGGACTTATAGCGCTTCATCACTTATTGTCTGTGCCTTCTCTTGCTCTACGCGGTGGACGAGAGCAGCAGCCAGGTCGCCTTCAACAAAGCAGCAAAGATTGGATTGCCGTTGGACTTGGGGCATCTTGGTACAGTTTTAGGGGTGGGGGGCCGCCCTGGGAGGCGGACAGGGAGTGGGATATGTGCAGACCGGAGGGGGGTACCGTGGGGAGGGTGAGGAGCCATGATATTAAAAGGCTAGGCGGCAGATCCTGGAAAGGTGCAGGTGGCAGCCATACCAGTATAGGGGAACAAGGGATAGATGCATAATATCCATCCCCTGTTCCGGGCCTGTCCATCACCAGCAGATTACTGAGGGACGCAGGACTCCATCCAACCTTCGACTGCTGTTGTGTAACGCCAGGTCTGTGGTGCAAAAGACAGTGCTCATCCATGATATGATCCTGGACGAGAATGCAGACCTGGTGTGTATTACAGAGACCTGGCTGGATGAGGCCTCAGCCCCTATGCTTGAGGCCATGTGTCCAGCCGGTTTCTGTTACGCACAGCAGCCGAGGGTTGGTAGGCGGGGAGGGGGAGTGGCAGTCATCTATCGGGGGTCCTTGGTTTTCACCAGAAAACCACGAGACCAAGTTTGTTGACTGCATGTACTGGAGGCTGGGCCCAAAGGGCAGTTTAGGGATTCTGCTTGTGTACCGCCCACCCCGCTGCACAGCGGACTCCCTGACCGAGGTGCTTGAGGTGGTCTCGGGTGTACAGATGCTCTCCCCCAACCTATTGGTTTTGGGGGACTTCAACGTGCACGCCGAGACCGTCCTCACTGGAGCCCCTCGGGATTTCTTGGAAACCATGACTTCCTGGAAACTGCACCTTAGTAATATAGGGCCCACCCATGTAGCCGGTCATGCTCTTGACCTTGTGTTTGTCTCGGGAGGGGAGGGAAGTGCTCTGAAAATGGGGGCTGTTCTTTCTAACCCCGTGTCATGGTCAGATCACTATCTGGTGAATATAGACCTCTCAATGCCGCACACCCTCCGCAGGGGACAAGGATCTATTAGGATGGTCCGCCCCAGGCGCCTGATGGATCCTCAAGGATTCCTGAATGCGCTGGGAGACTTGGAGCCTGCTGAAGGATGCCCAGTCGAAGCCCTGGTGATGGAGTGGAATAGGGAGATCACTAGGGCAGTAGATCGGGTGGCTCTGAAACATCCTCTCCCCCTGAATAGAGCTCAGATAGCACCCTGGTATACACCACGGTTGCGGAGTCTGAGACAGGAGGTGAGATGACTAGAGCGCCGGTGGCGGAAATCTCATTCTGAAGACGATCGGAGACTGGTTAGAGCAGCAATAGCGGCCTACTAGGTGACAACAAAGGCAACAAAGAAAGGTTTCTTTGCTGCCTCTATTGCGTCTGTAGAGTGCTGTCCCAGGAGGTTGTTCCAAGTGGTCCGAAGCCTGGTCGGTCCAGTTGCCCAGGAACCCATAGAGCATTCTAAAGCCTCTTGTGACATATTTGCTAAACACTTTGCCAATAAAATTGAGTGCCTGAAAAGCATGATTCCGTACGCCGTGGATACAGGAAGCGAGCTAGAGTCGGCCAGTTGCATTCCGGTCCGGTGGGATCGTTTTCAGCCTCTTCTTTCTGAGGAAGTGGACAAGGTGCTCTCTACTGTGAAGCCAACCACCTGTCTGCTGGATCCTTGCCCCTCTTGGCTCATTATGAGCTGCAAAGAGAGGCTGAGCGAAGGGATCAAGGCAGTGGTAAATGCATCCTTGGAAGAGGGTGCAATGCCATCAGCCCTCAAGGAGGCAGTAATAAAACCCATCTTGAAAAAGCCCTCCTTGGATCCCCAAGAGTTAAATAACTTTTGCCCAGTCTCTAATTTACCATTCTTGGGCAAGGTGATTGAGCGAGTGGTGGCCAAACAGCTACAGACACACTTGGATGAAGCAGATTATCTAGATCCATTCCAATCGGGCTTCAGGACTGGACATGGAACTGAAACAGCCTTGGTCGCCCTGGTGGATGATATGAGGAGGGCGTTGGATAGAGGAGAATATACTTTCCTAGTCCTCCTGGATCTCTCAGCGGCTTTCGATACCGTCAACCACGGTATCCTTTTGGATCGCCTGGAGGGATTAGGAATAGGGGGCACTGTTTTACGGTTTCAGACAGGCACCAACGGGTGGCATTGGAGGATGAGGTTTCAGACCCTTGGCCTCTCAATTGTGGAGTGCCACAGGGTTCTATCCTCTCCCCCATGCTATTCAACATCTATGTAAAGCCGCTGGGGGCCATCATCAGGAGGTTTGGGCTGCAGTGTCACCAATATGCGGATGACACTCAGCTCTATCATCTATCTATCTATCTATCTATCTATCTATCTATCTATCTATCTATCTATCTATCTATCTATCTATCTATCTATCTATCTATCTATCTATCTATCTATCTATCTATCTATCTATCTATCTATCTATCTATCTATCTATCTATCTATCTATCTATCTATCTATCTATCTATCTATCTATCTATCTATCTATCTATCTATCTATCTATCTATCTATCTATCTATCTATCTATCTATCTATCTATCTATCTATCTATAAATTCTAAAAGGGAGCAAGTCTTAACAGAGAGTATAGTCCATTAGATACATTGGAAATTACTTCTGAGAAAAAATGCATAGGCTGCAATCCTATAACCCCTAAGAATAAGACCCTTTGAGTAGCTGCATATAAAACTGCACTGTTGAATGAGAGCTAAAAGTAAATTTGGAGACTTTCGTTCTATGTCCTGAATCCCTGATTATCATTAGAGTTTCCCATTTATTTTCCTGGCCATTCTACTATCAAATCTTTCCAAATTGTGACTGTTCTTTTTTTTTTTAAAAAAAAGGTTTTACTGCAGTTTCTTACTCTTGCCAGCTATTTCTCCCCCAGTCCCCGATTTTGTCAGTTATATACTAATTGCATTTTGTAAATTATGGACTAAAATATATTTTAATGTGCTAAAAAGAAAACCTCCTAGCAAAGAGAATGCTATTTTAAGACCTTTTTAAAACAACAACAAAAACACAAGCAGAAGCCCATTTTTAAAAAACTTCAGTTGTATCAGACTTTACCCTCTCAAAGTCATGTTTGCGTATGCATATTTTTGCTTGCAATTATGAAATGCAAATGCATTTTGGAACTTGAGTTAAGGTTGTTAACTGGAGAATAAGAAAACTATGGCTATAACACAGACTACTTGTAGTAGCAGCCATAGAGCTAACTGGTTAAAGCAAGAGTATGGATAAATGTGTGGAGAAACCTGATTTATTTATGTGTTTTTATACAGAGTCATCCAGAGTGCATCACATAAGTATTTCAAAGGTCAGTATATTACCCTGATAAAGAAATTCCACAAACATCAGTATGGTCCTCCAGGTCTTTGAGATACTTATTTCATCAGAAACCTCCCCAGACAACACGATTGCACTTCAGTACTTATTTATTTTATTACTAAATTGATATCCTGTCCTTCCTCCCAGAAGGAGCATAGATACACGGGTAATATTAGGCATTCTGCTTTTACTTTCAGACAGAACTCTATTTCCTGTTTCCCAGAGTAACCTCAGAACAATTGATAACCTATTGTGATAACCTCTAGTTCTTTATCCTCTCACTCAATGTCCTTTAGATGGTCCTCCAGTTGCATAGGAGCAACTGTTCTGTGAGTGGAGTGCCTTTGGTTAGGGGTTGCATCTAATGATGCAATGGTATGAATGGTGCCAATTGCCTGCGTATTTCCCAAGGTATCAGCAGTACCCTCCTAGGAAGAAAATATTGACAGTAATCATGATGGGTCCCTCATTCAGATTCAGATTTCAGCCACATAGGATAACTCACAGAAGAACGGTTCTCACATAACTGGATGAATGAAATGCTCATTAAGTATGAAGACAAGCAAGTCTGATTGCATTTCCACTGCAATTATCTAAGATCCCAGTACTTGAATAGTTTAGCAGGGCTGTGTATCTGGTTGGCTGCCTTTTTCTTCTTTTGTACTCCAGTGAGAATTCCCAGCCTATCCTTAAAAGAAAAGCATATGGTGATATAGTGAAGGGATAGCAGACAGCAACACATTGATCTAGGATGAAGACAGGCCACAACTTTATTGAATAACCAACACCAACAATTTTGTAGCATGGACATTACTAGCCTATATGCCCAGTAAATCATATTCAAGCAGGCTGACATATAAAAAAACAACTTGAATGGAGGAGCAAGACAGACAATGGCACAGACTGCTTTTGCTGCCCCTGGGAGTGTGGCAGGATTAATTTGCAGGCCAGAGGCCCAAACTCTTCTTAAGGTGGCCCTTCAAAGGGTTTGCTATGTGTCTAGGGTTGTCATATTGCCTGGTTAGCCAGGTTTTACCCAGACTGTAGCTATGCTACCCCGTGCCTATTAGATGGCACAGATTCCCAGCTTTCATTGTTTTAAACGGCAAGTCTCTAGCCCTTGTTAGATCCAGAAATACAAGGCGAAATGTGTAGGCAGTTTTCTGCCCAATCATTTTGTGAGAAATCAGCTTATTCCCACCTTCTGTTGTTCTTAGCCAATGAAGAACACCACAGCTGTCCTGGGAAAATCAAGAATTTTAGCCTGCCTGCCTGCCAGCTCCATATGCAGAATCTAGGCACATGCAGCTCTTCTCCTTATCCAGAGACTCTAGCTCACTTTCTGGTTGAGTCAGCAAGGAGAAGCAGCCTTCACCTCAATTGCCTCTGTGTCTCAGGGCATGTGTTTTAAGTGGTAAATGCAACAAGAGTGTCTGCCTGCCATAATGGAAGATGGAATAAAGGAGTTTGAATCCACCAAACACTCCCTCCCCTGAACAAATACAAGATATAAAAGCAAACCTCTCTGTAGAAAAGGCTGTGGTATTAGTATTTGCAGCCCTGTCCACACCCTGTTAAATGGTGCTTACTCCCAAGTAAAGTTGCATTGGAATGCAGCCTCACTCATCCTGTTGCCCGGTAGAGCCTCTGTTCAGCAATTCAGAAAAGGCTAAAAAGTATTTTTCATACACATCGTCCCTCAAAATGACTGGCAGGCATCTCCCCACCAAAGATCACCCTACTTAATTTCCTCTCCAGGGATGGATGTGTGTGTGTGTGTGACTGTGTAAGGCAAGCTTAGAATTTAGCATTGAAAAATGCACTCAGCACATATTTTGAGGATCCATTTTCTTTATTACTTTTTCACATATTCGAAGTCCAATTCTTGTTTTTTGCAAAGATGGAGAATTTCCTTTATTTAAAAACGGAAATGAAAATGATTGGTTTGTAGCAATCTTCTTTTATACAGACTAATTTCAAACATTATATATTTTGCTATGTAAACCACTTTTGAAACTTTTTGTTGAAAAGTGGTATATAAATAGTTTTACTACTACTGCTACTTTTGGCGGGACTCCATATTAGGGTTGCCAGGTTCATGGCCTGAGACTGATACTGTATCTTTAGGAGAAGAGAAGGTCAGCCAAGTGCAGGTGTTCTTGCAACTCTGTAATGGAAAAAACCACAACGTGGAATTCTCCCTTCTACCTGCACAACTTTTAAAGATACAGAAGACTTCTTGGTTGCCAGGCCCGGCCTCCAAGAGGTCTGTATCTTTAAAAGTTGTGGAGGGGGGAGGGAAAATTCCACCTTGTGGTTTTTCCCATTACAGAGTTGCAAGAACACCTGCACTTGGCTGACCTTCTCTTCTCCTAAAGATACAGGATCAGTCTCAGGTCATGAACCTGGCAACCCTACTCCATATACACTGTATGCTCAAAGTACTCTGAAGTTCAGGCAAACCTTGCTGCACACCAAGATTCTGTTCTTTGTAGTGGCACAATAAAATCTATTAAGACCGAACACATCATTCCTATTTACTTGCTGATCTTCAATTTACTGCTAAGGATAAGCTTGGGTATCTTCAGGTACTTCAAATGGGGGGGAGTATAGTCTGGTGTTGGAAAGGAGTCTAAGACAGCATTGCTTGCTTTGAAGCTAATTAGAAAAGATTATTGGCTGAACTGATAATGTTGAAGTCTTGGTGTAGTGGTGTATTTTTTTTACATTTCCTAATTGTTGGTACAGACAACCTCTCAGTCACAATAGTGCTTTTAAAGGATGTTTTGCTGTCTTTTTATACTGCTGCTCTTACTTGTTTCATGTTTCTTTCTATTTTGTGTTTTTATTATGTTTTTTCATTGATTGTGTATTTTTATTGGTTTTGTTATGTTTGTAAGCTGCCCTGAGATCTGTTTTTAACAGTTGAAGGGCAGGGTATACATCCTGTAAATAAATAAATAAAAGTTTCAAAGTACTGGAAACTAGTGTCTGGGCATTTAAGGCTGTAAGCCTCAACTTTATTTAGCCTTATCCCAATCTAAGTCCTTTGTCTGTGGCCTAACTTCCAGCTGTGAAGCAGAGCACAAAAATTCAGGAATCGAGGAAGGCAAAAACAAGGTCACCAAGTCCAGCTAGATGATCAAGAAAAACCTCTTTCCTGGCCCAATCAAATCATAGCAGACTTTGGTCTGACTAGTGGAAAGAAACAAATTTAATTTCTCTAAAGGGGGGTAGCAGGTAGATGGTAACCGGGAAAGTAGCCAGAGTAAGGTAGCTGGACATGCAGCTACACTGAGGCATCTAGTAGCCTCCTTTTTCCAAACCAGAGTGGAGTCATCTCTCCAGGTCACCTTCAACCATATCCTGCTTTCAGGCCAGTAATACTCTGTGATGTTTGCCGAGGGGCAGGATTCTTCCAGGCTACCCCACTTTTACAACATGTGCAATTGAGACATCAGTGTGAGGGCTGGCGCTGTTGCCTTTTTTTGCATAAGATTACCAGACAGAATTAATATAGGAATTCGCTTTATAAACAGCCATGTAAATTGATTTTCCATTAATGTATTGCACATTTGGGTTTTCTTGGTTTTTTGTTTTGCATGAGATTGATTCATAAATGTCATTTTGCTGTATTGCATTCTACCAGTCAAATACAATAAGCATGCTTTTGATCAAATGCAGCAAGGAATGTTTTTTTCATTATTATTTAAAGTGCATGCATAGCTAACAGCAATACATCAGTATTAGGAATGTTTAATTCAATTGCATGTGGATTTCTCTCTCCAATTAACTTAATGGGCAATTTCACTGATCTTTGTCAGTGGATCAGAGCAGCCACAGAAGGCAGTGAATCATAGTGGTAACATAAATCAAATCTTTATTATTACAGTCGAAGACCAGTTATACATAAAAAAACAACGGCAGGAAAAATTGCATATATGTACAGAAATTGTATTTTTAAAATATTTAAAAAGTAACTGTCACTTGACACATAACTTTCTCCAATGAATTGCAGCAGATGTATATTTAGCTACTGCAAAAGTGATCTGGGGAGAAAAATCCCCTAGCAAATAGTCTGAATAAAATCTTTCTGATCTAACGGGTAATGACTTTAAAATGGGCACAAGTATTTGCTGTCTTAAGTCATGATAAAAGGAACAACGAAAAAGCACATGTTCATTGGTCTCGATCTCATCAGCTCCGCATGGGCATAGTCTTTCGGAATAGGGTGTTTTGTTATATCTACCCATTAACAAAGCAGAGGGAAGTATATTCAACCTAACTAACGTAAAAGCTCTCCTATATTTAGATAATTCCAAAGTCGATAAATAAATCATTAAAG
Source organism: Rhineura floridana (assembly GCF_030035675.1). Classification (NCBI taxonomy): domain Eukaryota; kingdom Metazoa; phylum Chordata; class Lepidosauria; order Squamata; family Rhineuridae; genus Rhineura; species Rhineura floridana. The sequence goes on along the minus strand of NC_084481.1, from coordinate 137,687,503 downwards.
TGAAAAACTTAGGATTATGTCTTTGGTTTCTAATTTGCATTAAATGATGTTGAAAATCATTGTCATTAATACGCTGTTTAATTGCTGTACTTGCTGAATCTAGGCCCATCTGTAAAATAATTGGGAGAGAAAATCCTAGTTTGGATATTTTATCAAGGACAGATTTAACCCAAGGAGAATGAAAGGAATCTAATAGAACATGAGGGGCCAATCCATTCAGATTAAATAGCAATTTTAGCCATAGTAATATTTTCATTTTCCAAACAAGGGATTCAATAGACTGAAGGCCAACTTCTAACCTCAATATAAAGCTAGGCACACAAGAAGGTACTCCAAGGATAGCTCTAAGAAATGAATTTTGAATAGATTCTAAGCTTGAGATATTCTCGCTTATGAATAGTTGGGCACCATAAAGTAGTTGTGGAATAACTTTTGCTACAAAAACTTTTATAATAGGTGGAACAAGTTGGCCTCCCTTGTTATAGAAGAATGAAAGTAAGGCCTTAGTTGTTTGCTTTGCATTTAGCAATGAATATTTAAAGTGCATTTGCTGGGAACCAATTGCTTGGAAAACGATTCCCAAACATCTGAAGGATTTAACCTGATCTATAGAATAATTATTAATTCTCCATACATGATGTATTCTTCTCCTTGTAAATACAAGGACCTTTGTTTTCTCATAATTTATTACAAGTTCTTCCTTCAAACAAAAAGAAGCAAATGCCCTCAGGAGTCTTTTCAATCCAATCGGTGTTAGAGATAAGAGGGCTATATCATCTGCATAAAGAAGGCAAAATCTCAAGGCACCAGCCAATTTCGGAGAGTGGGAGGAAGTAGAGGCAAGGCTTTCCACTACTGCGTTAATATAAATATTAAACAGAAGGGGTGCCAATATACAGCCTTGCTTTAGTCCTTTAAATGTAGGAATTGGATTAGTTAAATGCCCCATATTATTACAGCGAATTTGCAAATATGTGTTGGCATATAGACCCTGTATAAGTAATAGTAAGCGCCTATCTATATTCAGAGTTGACAATTTCTCCCATAGTCTTGTTCTTGAAATCAGATCGAATGCCGATTTGAGGTCAATAAAAGCCGTATACATGGCTCCTCTCTTTTTGCAACTATATTTGTTTATCAAGTGTTGCAGAACAAGGGCATGATCAAGGGTTGAACGCCCTAGATGAAACCCGGCTTGTTCTGGGGCCAAAATTTCGTTTAGATTTATCCAATGCAATAGTTTTTTATAAAGATAGCTCGTATACAGTTTGCTTATTATGTTTAGCAAACTTATTGGTCTATAATTGGCCGGGTCTAAAAGAGAGCCTTTCTTATAGATGGGTACAATAATTGCGGTTCCCCAACCTTCAGGAATTTGCATCGTAGAGTTTATTGTAGTAAACAATACGGCAAGGATTGGGGCCCACCACTTGGCATTAGTCTTGAACACTTCCGGAGGTATACTGTCAGGTCCAGGAGCCTTGTTGGGCTTCAAGTCCGCTATAAGTTCTAAAATCTCTTCCATTAAGACAGGCGGCCAGGAAGGGGTATCAGTTGGTATGTACATTGGATTCCGAGAGCTAGAGTTAGTATTTTGAAACAAATTGGCATAATATTCTTCCCATACGACTGGGGCAATTGTACATTCAAATTTAAACGATGGTTTAGGCCACTGTTGGGCTATTTGTCGCCAAGAAATAGTAGAGTTTTTCAGTTTAGATGCCTGCAAGAGGCTTTGCCAAGACTGTTTTAGAGCTAGCTGTTTTTTCTTTTTTATTAGGTGTTTAAATTGCCTTCTTGTTTCGCAGAATTTCGCCAGGTTTTGTTGAGTTCTAGAATTCTTATAGTCTAAGTGTTTAGCCTTAAGGTGTCTTTTATATACTAAACATTCTTGATCAAACCAAGGCTTCGTCCTAAGGACTCTTCCTCTCGGTTTATTCATAGATTTAACTATGAGAGGCTCTCGAACTTTAGATAATATAAGATGGAAGCAACTGTAAACCTCTAGAGTTTGAGATGTGGACATTAGTTGAGCTTTAATAATTGATAGATCAGGGGAAACATAACCTACTTGGACCAGTAGGATGCAGATTGCCAGCCATGATCTCTCATCCTGTTCTAAACTCACTCATCATGATGGATGTTTGGTTTGGATTTCACTGTAAATATGCTAAACAAATAAGACACGAGGTCCTGGGTACCCCTTTCAAGTTGAAGCTTTCTGCTTCTCAGTGTTGGCAACCCAGTTGTAGAATGTCCTCCCCACAGAACTTACCTGGCACCTTATGGCCACATTGGTGCCAAGAGGTGAATGCATTATTTATTTTTCTGGGCCTTTTTTAAAAGAAGTTTTGTTTTTGGTTTATCGACTTTTACTCTTTTCTCCGCTGTAAGGTTTTATTGCTGAAAGTGTTTATATGGGAAACTGCTATTTTATTATATTGTGATTTTAATTGTATTGTATCATTTTATGCTGCAAGTCACCCAGAGAACAATGTTATTCGGTGGCTGTCAATAAAATAAAATAAAAAATACATAACTGTTTCATGCTAAAACATTACTAGCCCATCTACTGTCTACTGTGTGTTTATATGTATAGTACATCTGTTTACAATTCCCTACAGTGCTATTCACTGCTGTTTGAGAAGATTGTAGCCTCCTTTTGTGCATTACTTCTATGACATACTAAATATGTTCTTGTGTTGATGGCAAATGTGTGCTTAAAATGAAGAGGGAACAGAGACACAATCATGGCAGGAAGCCTGATCATGGGGAGGATTCTAAGTGTGTCCATCTGAACATGGTAAGACTCTCTCTTCACACCTTCCTCAGGGGAAGGTCTGAAATTGGGGCAGCACATGTGGAGAGTAGGGCAGGCTGCGCATGCATGAACTTCTCTTTGCTCACTTTTAGCCCATACAGATTCATATGCATGTCTGAATATGTCTTAATAACAACCACAGAACAGTTAGAGGAACCTGGGGGAAGAGAAGGAAATGGAAACTGGTTTATATGCTAGGGATAATGTAAATTGAGCACTTAATGAGCATAGCAACCAGCTGTTATGCACATTCACCTATCCTCATGGAGCATATGCACATAATCTGTCCATTCCCAGAGGGAATTGTGCACAATTCCCATGCTGCATTTTGTACATTCTTGAGATACGCACATTACTCAAGGCCCGTTGGAGATTACACATATTGGCTGGAGAGTCTACAAAGGTCAGTCAAGACATGCACATTTCTGAAAGCCTGTTGAGGATTATTTATAATGGCTGGTGATTATAAAAAATGCAGGCAACATGTGGCATTCCCCAAGGCCTATTGGAGATGACCAGGGAATGTACAAAATTCAGTTCTTAGATTCTCTAAGATCTGTACCATTCCCTCTTCATGAACAGATTATGTGCATATTCTCTATGAAGTCTGGTGATTATACACACGGACTGGTTGTTAAGAACATGAACAGCTCAACTTTTTGTGTGTGCGTGTCTGTATGTGGCCAGTAGTTGCAAGTTACACTTAATGTTAATTATAATACTAAGCACTCCTTTGGCTATTTCTCATGTTATAACGACTCTTGTAATATTCCTAATTTTTTAAACAGGGCAGGAAACCTCATGCATTGCCTGTCTTGACCTCAACATTTTTTATTTCCACGATATACAGAAGATATATACAGAGGGTGAAAAATTAAATACCAAAATAAGCAAGAAAGAAAAATATGCATCACCGCATATTGTGAGAACTTCAGAAAGTGAAATAAACTGTGCAGATAGTGGACACCACTTCAGGTCCAGACCACAGCTTCCTTTTTGTCCCTTGCAATGATTCAGCTACATTTTACTGGCTGGTCTCAGGATAGGTGTCAAATTTAGGATATCAACATCTATGTTCACTAATAGGCAAAAAAAGCCTTGCAGTTTGAGAACGTACCTATAGCCAACAGATATTTCTATCAAACTTTAAAAAGCAGGGAAATTGGGCAGCTATAGTGAATTCACCAGGGAAGCAGGAGACCTGACCTCCTCTCTGAGATACTGTACTGCCCTACAAATTTGTAAAAATGCAAACAATATGGGTTGGTCTTTCACAGTCCAATACATTTCCTGTGTAGCTTGGAAGAGTTTGGTAACATGTGCCTCTGAGCATATGGTGAGTGGTGCTCCAAAGTGGAGAATTACATTTTTGTATGTTTGTTGGTGTTCTTCTTACATTGCTTCTTTTCTGTGTTACTACTGTTTCTACCGGAAATCTAGCCTAGAAAAGTATATTTCTCTCATTATTCATCCAAGAGATCTGTACCAAATTAATTTTTATCAAATTCAAAGCCTTTTTATTAGTCAATGTCATATGATGGTGAAGACAAGGAGAAAGGGTTGGGATAGGGAGGAAGGGGGAGGGGTGAGGGAGGGGGAGGGGAGGAGATTGGGTGCGCAGGCACTGGGCAGAGGGAAGGGCTCTTGTGAATGGTATCATTGCTTTTCAGGGTTTCCCCTACCTTTTTATTCTACAGCAGATACAAATAGTCTCCCACCCAAATTTAAACCAAAGCTGTCCCTGGCCACATCCACACCAGGCCTTTATTTCACTTGAGACAGTCATGGCTTCCCCCAAAGAATCCTGAGAAGTGTAGTTTGTGAAGGGTGTTGAGAGTTGCTAAGAGAGGCCCTATTCCCCTCACAGAGATGCAATCCCCAGAAGAAGGGTTGACTGTTAAACCTGGCTACTGGAGCTGTCAGGTGAATAAGAGTCTCCTATCAACTCTCAACACCCTTCACAAACTACACTTCCCAGAATTCCTTGGGGGAACCAGGACTGTTTAAAGTGAAATAAAGGTCTGGTGTGTGTGTGGCCACCTGATTAGCCAAGCCAAATAGCTGTGAGTCTGGCTTTTAGGACACTGGCAGTTGGTTCTTATTGAGCATGCTCGACACTGTAATAGGCTTCAATGTTAAATTTCTTAAATTAATGAAAAATCAGCCATGCTTTTTTTAACTTTTAAACTGCAGAAGAAGAAGGTCAGAGTATGTGGCAAGGTCAGTAATAGGATTACAGGTACTCTGTGAACATGGGTGATTTTTAATTAATTTCAACAAATTATGATACCACTAACAGAAAAAAGTCCAATTGGGTTCTGGATTTTTTTCTCTTGTTTTACACTTTGAACTCTTGATTCTCTCTGATTGTTTTGTGTATCGCCATAAAAACATAGAGAATTGTTAAGTAAGTGTTTCTGAGTTCAGGACTATATGTTTTGTAAGGTTTTGTTTTGAAATGAATTATGGGAAGCAGCAGAATGTCATGGGAGGTATTTTCAATTTAACATTGCAGAATGAGAAAAATCTATGCTGGCTATAGTATAGAGCCACTCTTGTGGCTGTATAATGAAAAGAATGAATCGGAAGTAGTTTTTGCTAGGCTGCAAAAAATCTTCAAAAGGTCAAGGTCTTTGTTCAGGCTGACTGTGAGCCTAATGAAAGGCTGACAGTGTATGGTGTGTGGTAATTTATAGTGAAAATTAGCCGAACTCAATGAAATCGACATTTTACTTGCTTCAGTCGCTGGCATGGAATGGTAGCCCAGAAGAACTCTTCGAGGAATATAAAGGCCAAGGAGAGGCTGCAGAATCAAATGAGAGCAGCAAGACTAGCTTTGATTTTGCACTATTATACAAGTTGCACTGTAATATTGCAGAGTACCTTATAACAGCAGTCCATAGAATATGTCTTTATTGAGCCTTCAGGCAAGGGGAGGGGAAATGACCCAAGCCTCCTCAAGGCAGAGTTCTTCCAACAGCAGTTTTACACACTGTTAGTTGCATGATATGCAGCCCAGTCCTATGTCTGTTTACTTGGAAGTGATATCCAATGACTTATTTACAGGTAAATCATTGTATTTCCAGGTAGAGATGGGCAGCTCTATCCATTTCAGTTTCTCTTAGTTTCCAGTTTTTTTTCAGTTCTCCACATTTCCACATCAGTTTGCTACTTTTCAAATTGTTTAAAGGCCTCATGAAAATCTATCAGCATTTTAGTGTTAACTTCTCCTAATATACTTATTTTGTACATAATGTTTCTGAATGCATTCATTTTGGCAAAGCAACTCCCCCTAATATCATGCATTTTGTATGCTATTTTAATGAATATATGCGTTTATATGCACACTCTACCATAGTATATGCACTTTTGTACACCTTGCAAAATTCAGAGAAATGCGAGTTTTGAAGGATGGCTGTGTTTCCATTTATGTATGGTTTTGGAACAAATGCAAAGATGTATCACTGAACACTAAAGTCAGGATCATTCAGACCATTGTATTCCCGATCTCTATGTATGGATGTGAAAGTTGGACAGTGAAAAAAGTGGATAAGAGAAAAATCAACTCATTTGAAATGTGGTGCTAGAGGAGAGCTTTGTGCATACCATGGACTGCGAAAAAGACCAATAATTGGGTGTTAGAACAAATTAAACCAGAACTATCATTAGAAGTCAAAATGATGAAACCGAGGTTATCATACTTTGGACACATAATGAGAAGACATGATTCACTAGAAAAGACAATAATGCTGGGAAAACAGAAGGGAGTAGAAAAAGAGGAAGGCTGAACAAGAGATAGATTGATTCCATAAAGGAAGCCACAGATCTGAACACGGTGGTTCATGACAGATGCTCTTAGAAGTCACTGATTCATAGAGTTGCCATAAGTCGTGATCGACTTGAAGGCACATAACAGCAACAACAATGGTTTTGGAAACTGCAAATTAGGAAAGTTCACCTTTAAATGCAAACTGAACCAAATGTTTCCCTCACCCTTCCTCGTGAATAGTGGTGTCTGCATCTTAATGCATGCAAGTAGTATAGAGTATATGAAAAAGTAAGTAATATGCAAAGGATTGCAGCATTTGTGCTAAGGTGGGAAGCAGCATTTGGAAAATGAAGAGGTGACATGTTACCAGGGAAGGTGGGCTGTGTAGCAGTGCTAATTTGGACTGTGCCATCCCCACACATCCAATTAATGCCACGTTTCTTTCTGCAATTAAAACTGGCGAAAATCAACATGGGGATCAATTCAATCTCTGTGTAGCTTGTGGTTTTGGATGCGTATGCAGCACAGATGAAATGTGTTCTTTTAAAACAATCCATCGGAAGGTTTGCTAAACCAAGGCAAAGACAGCAAAATTAGTTGCCGTTGTGCTAGGAAATTATGCAATTAATTTTAGAAATTTTCTTGGCTAAATCAAAATTCAGAAATATCGGAAGAGAAGGTGGAACAAACCAAAGAAATAACAAACAAATGGATGGAGGTAGACCTTCCTCTTTCAACAAGCCTTTTAGGTAGAAACCTTATCCCATTCTGCATCCGTGTTGGAATTGCTTTTTAATGTTTTTAAAGCTTTTATAAAAAAGATGTTTTTAAAGATGTTTTGTTTTAATATATTTTAAAGTCTGTTTGTGTGACATTTTAAAGTGCTCTTAGTGTTTTTATTTGCCGCCCTGGGCTTCTACTGGGAGGAAGGATGAGATATCAATCTAATAAATAAATAACCCGTTCATTTATTTAGACTTATTTAGGCCAGCCTATGCTCCTTAATTAGTTGCATTGCCAGATCATCAGTTCATAGTTCTTGGATCTGGCAACATTGCCAGCCAGCAAATGATATTCCATGAGACAAAAGATCCCTGGCTGCACCTTTTTTCAGCCTGCAGGCCATAGACTAGTATAGTTGGAAGGAGCCTATAAGGCCAATAAGGATGGAGGCAAAGAATTCTGGGCCGGGATAGCCAGACCACTCTTGTCCACGCACTGGTAACTTCCAGGCTGGACTACTGTAATGCGCTCTATGTGGGGCTGCCCTTGAGGTTGGTCTGGAAGCTGCAGCTGGTGCAAGATGCGGTGGCCAGACTGCTCACTGGGGCAGGGTATCGCCAACATGTCAGCCTTCTGCTGAAAGAATTGCACTAGATGCCCATTTGCTACCAGGCCAAGTTCAAGGTTCTAGTTTTGGTGTACAAAGCCCTATACAGCTTGGGACCAGGATACCTGAAATACAGTCTTATCCCTTATATATCCAGTCGATCACTGCGGTCTGCAGGTGAGGGCCTCCTGAAGATACCATCTTATCAGGAGGTCCGTTCTGCACAATATAGGAAATGGACCTTTAGTGTGGCGGCACCTACCCTGTGGAATTCCCTCCCCTTGAATATTAGGCAGGCACCATCTCTGCTATCTTTTTGGCGCCTTTTGAAGACTTTCCTCTTTCAACAAGCCTTTTAAGTTGAGACCTATCCCAGTCTGCATCTGTGTTGGAATTGCTTTTAATATGTTTTCTTTAATAATATGTTTTTAACCTTTTTTGTTGTTTTTAAAGATGTTTTTAAAGCTTTTTAAAAATGTTTTTAACGTTGTTTTGTTTTAATGTATTTTAATGTCTGTTTTTATGATGTTTTAAAGTGTTTTTAGTGTTTCTGTTTGCCGCCCTGGGCTCTTGCAGGGAGGAATGGCGGGATATAAATCAAATAATAAACAAACAAACCAACAAACTTCCTTGGTCCATGCAGAGGAGGAGGAGAAAACCAGGAGCCTTGGGCACACAAGGCCTCGGCTTGAAACCCCACATGTGGATATGAAAATAAGAGGCCACTCACAGGAAGCTGAGCTGTTAACATAACAATGTGATAGTCAAAGAGATGTAAGAGGTGATTGCTCTCCTGAATGAACCTAACCTTAGCTAGTCTCTGGAAGTTTGCACTTTCCCAGTGCTTTGCAATACTGCTTACATTCAGTAGCGGCTGGTGGGATGGTGTCGGAAGGCAGAGCTGGGGTCCCAATCCCGGGGAGCTGGATCCCGGAGAGTTGGGAGAAGAGTATTCGGATGGATGGCAGAGGGAAGGGGGAGGAACTTCCCCCCTTTGGAGCGAAGACGAAACAGAGGAACTGCCAGTGATAAGGTCGCTTAGCAACGGGGAGCCTGAGCCCTCCCTGGACATTCTCACGCCTCCCCCTCTTTCAGGCTCAGAGCAAGAGGGGGAAGAGGGAGGGCTGCTCACAGCCGAAAAGCGGGGAGGCAGTTTACCATCAGCCCCTCCCCTATCCCCCATCCTGGAATCGGAAACTTCAGAAGAGGAGGGGGTGATGCTTCCCCCCTCACCGCGCACATGCAGACAGCTGAAAAGACAGGAGAGAAGGGGGGAAGGCGGGCAGTACCTGAGGGGCAGTTAAGGAGGAGCGAAAGATTGCGCGCCCGTTTGGCCCCTTCTTAAAGAACAGGCGGGAAGAAGTCCCTTGCTCTGTCAACTTTCTCCCAATGCCGCAGGACCTGTATTGCTTCATGAGAAAACGCAGTCTTTGTTTGGACATTACCCTAATAAAACACGAATTAACTACAGCCGTTGGTCTGGTTCCTGAGTCACATCCTGGGCCTGACTAATGGAGTTGCTTACCTGCCCTCCCAATATGGACTTTGCTGCTGGTAACTGAGAGGGGCAGGAGGAAGGGAAGTTGTCTTACTGCAGGCCCAACAGCGGAACCAATCCGATGCTCCTGATGCTGCTGCACCCACATTGCACTAACCTCATCGCCACCTCACAGGTAAGTCCCCTGACACTGCTGGTATTTCAGCACCCAGTGAAGATGAAGCTGTTCACTTAGGCTTTTTTTGGTTTTCAATGAGTGACAGTTCTAGCCTTCCTCCCTGTTTAGCTGTTTTTAGCTGCTTTAGTTTGCTGGCATTTTTAAGAACAGTTTTTAGTGTTGTTTTATTGATGGTTGGTTTTATAATTTATTTTATTTTATACCACATCCTGGTATAGGTACTGATGAAAGGTGGGCTATAAATATTTTAAATAAATAAACCACAGGAAGATAGATGCTGGAACAAAAGATGTAACTTGAATTCAGCCAAGATTCCTTTTCTTTTACCTGATAATAAACTACTAAATAACATCATGATCTCAGTGGCAGGACATCGCATGCATGGTCCAGTCCCCCAGTATCTTCATGTAAGGGTAGAAAAGACTCCTGTATGAAACTCTGGAGAGAGGTGTTGCCAGTCAGTGTAGACAATACTGAGCTTGATAAAGCAATTGTTTGATTCAGTGTGGCAGCTTCTGTGTTCCTTTTACCAGTAAGTATATATCCATCACAAAAGTGAGTGTTCAAACACAACTATCACTCTGTTACTTCTGAAAAATACTTTCAAAGAATGACTTAATCTTAATTCTCCTAGTATGTTTCCTTTGAGCCACCTCTACCAGAAGAGAGAACAAGTCCAGAACTGTTTGCCAGGTGAGATTTTTTTAATTTTGAGAAGTTCAAGATTTTACTTATTCCTTTCCACAAGCATTGGTATTCAACAATCATGGTATTACCTAACCTAGTTTTCTGTTCTCTGGAACAACTTGGATATTCTAAAACTCTTCTATGAAACTCGTCTATGCTTTTTTATGAAAAGCATTTTCATAATGCTCTTGGAATTTGTCTCTGGAAACAAATAAATTCAGAAATAATAGAAATACCCTTCCAGTGAACCAGAAATCTGAGACTTGAGTTGCAGGAGAAAGCAGAAAGCAGAGCATGTTGATTATGGAGATTTGGTGGATTGAATTTTATATACAGCACCGTATTACAGCACACTATAAAGTCAGCCAAGGAGATGAAATATCCTGGTTGCTGTAGGAACATTTTGTAGATAGTATTGTATTCTTTCATTGCATTTTTTTACCCCTATCCGAAGACCTATGTCCCACAATGGGATGGATCTCATATTGTGAGATTTAATGTGAATCTCAACTAGAAGTGCACAGGTCACTTGGCCCAGCCCAGGTTTAGTCCATCCTAGTGAGCATGTTTGGAAGAATGTACAGAACCAACTGTGATGCTGTCTCCAGCAGTTCTGGGACATGATGCATTTTTCTATCCTACCTTATCCCAGAAGATACATGTTGATATTCATGGACAAGAAAACAGATGTGGTATTAGTAGCAAAGTCAACATATTTATTCCTTGCTTTTTGGTAATTTAGAAACAGCTATAACAGCTGCGTCCCCCAAAACACTATGAAGTATCATTTATGACTCCCCAGGGTGGCAAGAAGCAGTTGGAATGGTCTAGGCCCTAAGTAATATCTACATGATGCAAGATTACATGGTGCAAGGCCTAGGAATAACTGTTAAGGGGGAGCAGGAACGGGCCAAGAAATTGTAGAGCCAGAGGGAAAACCAATCTTGTTCAAACCTAGTTCAGAGAATAGACTGTGGAGGGTAACTGGGATGGGGAAGGAGATCTCTGGGTGATGATGCTATAGAACATCTTGGAGTCACAGTTAGGGGTGGGGAGAAGTTCATTCTGTTTCCCTATCTAATTCACACTTCACAAACTGAAATGCGGATATCCTTGAAAATTCATGCTTCTTCAGATTTTGTGATACACTTCTCCAGCCACAAAATGCATACAAAATTGAAAACATCAATGGAAAGTGCATACAGAAATCTATATGTTAGTGAAAAATGCATTTACTTACTTACTTACTTATTTACTTATTAGATTTATATCCCAGCCTTCCTCCCAGTAGGAGCTCAGGGTGGCAAGCAAAACCACTAAAACCACTCTAAAACATCATAAAAACAGACTAAAATATATTACAACAAAACATCCTTAAAACATATTAAAACAAAACATCTTTAAAAACATCTCTTTAAAAAAGAGCTTTAAAAACATATTAGAAAGCAATTCCAATGCAGATGCAAACTGGGATAAGGAAGGTCTGTATTTAAAAGCCTTTCAGAAGAGGAACGTCTTCAGTATTAGGGAACAATACTTGTGAAAATGCACATATAAACCAAACTGCATACAAAAGTGCTTGTATTAGGAGAAATGTGCATTAAAATATGTAAAAGAAATCTCAAACTGCTGCAGAACTGGAGTAAACTCAACTTAGATTAGTAAAATTAGAAAGACAGAAAATGAAAATTTACAGATTTGTCCATCCCTAGCACAGCATGGTGTACATTTAAGTCATAGTGGGCCTCTTGACTGAAGATTTAGTAGAAAACAAAAGTAAAAAAGTTCAGTTATATAATAAGTAGTGTTCCAGAGGGGATAAATGACAATCAAATGAGGATAAAGGGATCAGACCTAGCAGACTGATTTATTTTAATTCATTTCATTCATGAATTGTTTCCCATTAAACATTCTAAAGTGATTTAACAATAAAAAACATAGATAAATTTCTAGGGATAAAAACCCCCACTTTAAAGACTTACTGGAAGAGGAATGTCCTCCATACATGCCAAAAACACAATAGAGATGTCTGATATGTAATGGGAGGGAGTTCCAAAGGGCAGGTGCATTAAAGATACAACGTAAAGGTGTACTCCACAAAGTGAAGAAAGCATGAAAAAACATTACCCCCTAGAGCCTCAACTAACGAGGGATGTTGGTGACCATCCCTCTGCTTGGCACAGATAATAAACACACACACGCACAATGGTTGTGCATTCTTTGAAATTTTTGTTTTGAAAACAGCCTTTGGCAGAGAAGTGTGGATTTGCTGAAGAATTATTGGCACATGTATTTATCTATGTAGAAGACGTTTGGCAATGAGCTATGCTGGCCCAGTAAGCAGAGTACTTCCAACCCCTTCAGATAGGACACCATTGGTATTATGGGTTTTCCCTTTTGGAAAGAATCCCCACTGATGGTTCCTAAAGTATATCTGAAGCACTGCCTCGTCCCTTGTTATCTTGTCCTCCAGCTGTGTTAAACATTGGAGACCTGCACTGTGTTCCATCACGTTCAGAAACATAGATAATTGGAATGAAAGACAGGAGCTTCAAGAATGTTTCATTTCATTTTTGGTATACAAATATGAGTCCCTTATAAAACAGTACATAATGTAACACATGACATAACATAACACCACACATGACAAACAAACAAACGAAAGAAGCCTTTTTTTGTTGATTCTCCATATATAGTAGGGTTATCTTGTACAGTCTTTTCAAAGAAGCTGTGTTCTTATCTATTCTAATGCGCAGGTTACAGAACTCTCTTCCTAAAGTTGGCTCCCTCTCTTTTAAGCTATAATCTTTTTATTCCATCAAGCTTTTAATGTGGTTACGTTAGATTGCAATCCTATATACATTTACCTGGGAGTAAACCTCATTGAACAGACTGGGACTACTTCCAAGAAAATAGGCATAGAACTGCACTGTTAATGTTTTTTGTTTTTTTTAAACCTCCTTGCTTTCACACTCATTTTAATATGTTTTTATCTTAAAGTACTGTTTAGTATTGTTGTATTTATTGCTTGTAAGCTGATTGGAATTAATTTATAAAGAAAAGTGGTGTAGAAAATTTTAAATGAATAAATAAAACCTATGAGTTTTGCTTTGTTGCCTTTTTCTGCTTTAGAATTTGTTCTTCTAAGAGGGAACCGATAAGCACAGAGGGCTGTTTGTATGAGTAATGTTGAAGAAAATGTGTAGCAGCTTTTGGTGTGAGAAGGGCATGATGGAAACCAGAAATCCGGTTTCCTCCAATTTACTGTAACTTCTTTGATGTTACACAGCTCACACGTGAGCAATTATTCATGCTTATCAGCCAGTTTAATAAAGTGCTGCATTTTTTTCATAAATAAAGAGCCCAGGTACAGTTTCAGATGGCGTATGAGCAATGAGCCATTGAAATCTTAGGTGATACCCATTTTTTACCTGCCTTTCCATTTTTTAAATGTTCCTGTTGAAAATTAAAAAAAAATGTTAGTGTCTTTCATTTGCAGATAAAGACAACAGCTCATGCATAAGATTAATGTATATTCATGAGTGGAATTATGGATGTTCATGAAAGCACTACATTAGTGATTGGTAATCAACATCTACTTTATTTCCTTACAGTTAACATAGTTGCTAATCAAAAATAATTATTGCATGTCATTTACTATGTTGATCACTCATTCTTTTGGGGGAAGAACAACCAGTGCAATTTACACTTTAAGGCAAGCAGCGCCAGAACGAAGGAATAACCATGTTTGCAATATTCCAGTATTGTAACATACCTCTAATACAGTTTAGGGATGTATAAAATAATATTGCTATACAAGATGGAGTCTGCATTTAAAAAGCATTTTCCTTCCAGCTCTGATAAGAAATATTAACAACTTAATTTTTACTGGATGTAATGAAATGTGTTTACAATTGGCATCCTGTAGAGAAAATATACAAGGCAAGTGAGATTTGGATTGCAATCCTATACTCACTTGGAAATAAATTCAATTGAACTCAGTTGGGCTTATTTCTGAGAAGATATTTATAGGATTTGTATTGTTAGTCCTTTGTGGAAGATACAAAAATGAGGGATTCAAATAGGCAGATATTTTGGCAGTAGATCTGGAAATATTGAACTCTTTAAAAAAGTTTAAAAATTGTTTTATTTCATAAACAGCAGCATGTTCATGCCATTATCGTTTAAATGAGCATCTCATGATAATCATCTCATGAAACTAAACCTATCTTTTACCAAACTTTCACTGAGACAAAAAGCAGTGGACCTCAGAAATGAATCTCAGTGTTTGATGCCACATTACATTATCTTGTTGTTACATTTTCAATTGGCCAGGCTCACATGACACAGTAAGCCAAACTACCTGGACTGTGCAAACATCTGGGCCCCTGAAGATCCAAGATTTGTTCTTCACTACAGCTCATGGTTAGTGATGTAAGAGAAAATATTCGTGAGGAAAATCTTAAGCATGAGCCTGGGTTTGCATGACTGTAGGCAGTAACACAGCTGAAGCTCTGCTCACGGCCGGAGTTCGATTCCAACGGAAGGAGGAAGTTGAATCTCCAGTAAAAGGGGTCAAGGTCCACTCAGCCTTGCATCCATCCGTGGTCGGTAAAATGAGTACCCGGCATATGCTGGGGGGTAAAGAAAGGCCAGGGACGGAACTGGCAATCCCACCCCATATATATGGTCTGCCTAGTAAATGTAGCAAGGCGTCACCCTAAGAGTCGGAAACGACTCGCACTACAAGTGCGGGGACACCTTTACCTTTTTTTAGGGTTGTAGCTCAGTGTAGTGCAGAAACGAAAAGGACTGGGGAGGAGCAAAACAGTTGCAAATTCCTCTCCAGGAACCCTCATGCTTGCATGACAATAGTTTGGCTCACTGTGCCCTGTGAACCAAGCCACTCATTCTTCCAGTGTTCTGAGCAGGTATAAAGTGCTGGTGACTTCACAAGAAGTATTGGTCATAATTGAAAGTTTTAATTTAAAATGCAATTTTGGAAATATATGAAAATAAACCCAACTGGTGCTGTTTTGTTGCATCCTCGAATTATATATTGGTGGTGGTTGTTTTTTTAGATTTCTGTTTTATCAGCTTTCTTTTTTTCTCCTAACATACTTAAAGTTACATGGGGAACAGGGAGATTTTTTTCCCCTCAATAGTGCAGAAAGGGGGAGAGGTCTCTTCTATTTTAATATATAATCTAGGCCTTGATAAATTTTAGATTCAGCAGTTTGTGGAAATTAATATATATTCCTGCATTCCTACATCAGAGCCACCATTGGTTAGCATTTCCCATCTCTAAATATTGGTCAGTGCTCCTGTACTGGTCTCTGAGAGTTTGCAGTGCCTACATGGAAGAGGAGTAATAGTAAAAAAAAAAGACAGAAATGTGTCTTCCTTCCATGAGTTGGACATGGACTCCTGCTACAGTTTCTCCCCCCTTCAAAGTCCTATTCAGGCATTCAGCCTCACATGACTGTAATTGTGGGGCTGCACACATCCACCCTCCATGTGCCTAGTGCTGCCCCTCCCCAATATTATCCATGCATTTGGTGATATATTTTCAGGGGGGCTACTTCTTGATCATGCACTGGCAGTCCTCATGAACTCAGGAAAACAGAGAATGTTCACTCAGGAAGCTGTCCAATTGAAGGCATGCCTCCATTGCATGGAGAGCATTGGGGAGGGGCTGGTCCAGGGCTGTGTTGAGGCCCTGCTCTCCCGCATCACACAGTTATAGTTGTGTGAGGCTGAACCCCCATATGCTAAGTGAAGTGCCATCTGTCTTTCTCTGCCTACTTGCCCTGGGGTCTCAGAGAAGAACCTTATAAATAATGTTGCTACCTCCTTGTTTGCCATTCATATAATTATAATGCTGCATCTTCCTCACTCTGCCTGCCTGCCATCACGTCTCTTTTCTTCAAGTTCAATGCTGTTTTTTTAAAAAAACAAGGGGGAGCTGTCCCTCAGCTTTGAACCTTGAACACACTCTTTACGTATGGCATGGGGCCCCACACTGTAAGGAGAATATTTTGCCAGCCTGGTGAGGCTGTTTCTATTGGGGAAAAATCCCTTGCCCACACCAGGCTACTCCCCGAGTCCAAACTCTGCTTACTCCTCTCTGTTCAGTGCCACCTATGACACCGGATGCTCTTTTTCAGTAGCAGACAGTATGATGGGGCGCTACTGCTGACCTCCAGTTGGTTGTATTGATACTGTTTACCAGAAAGCAGAGGGGGAGGGGGAGGTTGGTGTGGGTCAAATGCATAGGCAGGAGCACTGGATTGGCTCCACCAGTGCGGCTCTACCATGCCAGCCTCCCCCCTCCGCCTGTTTCTTGCTGTAAATAGCAATGTGGCCAGCAGAGGCCAGATGAGTGGCAAGATTAATTGCTGCCCACAAAAACACAGGGAGGAGAATGAATCCCTTTTAGTTCTCTCCCTCCGCTGCCCAAATTATCTTTAAAGGTGCATAGCATTCTGTACTGATTTGTCTGCTATTTGGCAGGTTTCTTGTCTAGAGGTGCCTCTCTCATGTATGCTGTTTTCACACAAATTGCCCACAAAACAATGGGGATGACTAAGTGAATCCTTTTTTTTTTTTTTTGCACCACCCCAAAGCTGTAAGGGCTGCCCTTGCAGGAAAACCACTTCAGCTACCCTTCTGACATTTGACCTGCAACTTTCATCCAGTTTTGACCCTAAAGAAAAAGGTGAGATGCTTCCACTAAAAAAGAAGTGGCCAGCACTAAACCTCTGTGACATTTAAAAATACATACATATATATTGACTTTTCAGAATGAGACATACAATATATAAATGGAAAATCATATTCAGTAATAATCATCTAATGTACACTGTATCAGGGAAAAGTGGGCACTCTTTCACTGCAGCCAAAGTGGACAATACACATGCTAGATAATGTGTGTTTCCAGGTAGGAGTTTTCAAAGCAAGTGGGGGGGGGAAGGAAATAAAAAATGGAGTCATATCACTGACATATCACTTTTGTTTTGTAGGTTTAAAACTCTAATGTGGTCTAATGTGGTTTTATGCACATTTATGCACAACTGGGACAGAAGAATCATGCAGCACACAGCTGAACATATAGAAGGGCAGGGTTCTGTTATGTTCTTTATGATTTATTTATTAAATGAAAACATATCATATGGTTGCAAATGAGTCCTTTTTACTGTCCTCTCAGCACTTTTAGCTTCTGAGTTAGCTTTTCAAGTAGTGCTTTGTGTCATAGTTTTTGATACCAGTGTTTGAAAAAGAGATTCTTGAATTGCCCCAACAGGCGAGAGGAGGGTGACCAGACAAGGATTAAGAGGCTAAAATCTATTTGGAAAGATTTATTTTAAATACATCAGCAGAAGACCAGTGAACGAATTTCACTTTAGAAAGACATGAGCGTAATGATATCAAACAGAAAGGAACAGCACATTATACATAAGAATCTCAGACAGGGGTGGCCCTAGAGTAGCAGCCAGCAACTGGCCCCCTAAGTGAACCATGCAGTCAGTGCCCCCACCCCCAAACCCCAACGTAACCCCAGATAAAAGACACAAAATTTTCATAATAGATTTGTACACAACAGCTAGATGATATTTCAGTCCAATTTCAAATAAAAATGCATTAAAATGTTAATTATGATTTTCTTATTGCAAATCTAAAACCATCGTACTATTCTGCTGTAACTGCCATTGCCACCACATCCAAAATAGAAAGAAATAAGAAAATTCTTCAGTGAACTTTAACCCATAATTACAATATACTCCAAATCAAAAACACTGTGTCCTCTTAAAACATGACTTTTCTTGCTTTAAGTTTAGAAAATTCAGTCTCTAGTTCTAGCTTTCCAGTTATTTCATGTTCTATTGGCAATTTGGCAAGCCCAAGTCTCTCTTGCACCATAGCTGGAGATATGTTTTTATCAATTTTAACTTTGAGAAGCTACATTTCCCACTAGCTATGGAAAATGGAAGGCAATGGTAAACCACCTCTGAATACCGCTTATCATGAAAACCCTATTCATAGGGTCGCCCAAAAGTCGGAATTGACTTTTTTTCCATTTCATGAAAAATGGCAAAGTTAAAAGAATCCATAGAGCTACAAAAAGATTTGGCAAACTGTCTGGGAGTTTATTTTCACAAACAAGCTTCATTACTTCTTCAGGAGTGGATATTTTCTTAAGTTGTCTTGACTTTGTGGACACTGCCACAAAAGGGCTGCCACCGGCAAGGAGGGGCCGGTCACAAAAGGGCTGACATGGGGGTGTGAACAGCCCCAATATTTACTACAGTAAACAAAACATTCATTTCACAGAAGACCTAAAGACAAGTAACTTGCCCAAGAACCTTAGTAAAAGGCTGAGGTGGGGCATATGAGCCCCAAAACATAAAGCCACTCCTTTGAATCCACACTCTTCTGCTCCAACAGAACATCCATTCCACAGAAGAAAAGTCATTTCCCTAACTCACCTCTAAGTAAAATACTGCACACCATCCACACCCATGCATACCCTTTCCCTCCCACACAGGCCCTAGGTCCTTTATTCCCCCCCCCAAGGTAACTACCTTTCCTTCTTCCACAGGTACAGCTGCTGCTCACCTTGCTATCTCCTCCACTCCTCTTCTTGGAATCCACATGCTTTCCTTTTGATAGTGTCCAGTTAGAGCTATTTTCCCTCTTCTCTCTGCTGGTCTTGTCCAGTTACAACTGTTCTCTCAGTTCTAATTAGTGTTCTTATTGGAGAAGAAAGGGAACAATTTTAACTGGTCTCCTCTCTGCTGGTAGTGTCCATTTCTGATTCTGTGGCCAATTATTGCAGTGCATAGCCGTAAAATGAAAAGGGAAGACAAGAAAAAGTGTGGGTAAATCAAGGGATATGTGTATTGGAATAAAGCCAATTACATGCTTGATTGCATAATAAAATGATCTGCAGAGACAAGTGCGGAACCTAACTCATACCCAATGGGGTGAGGACACCCTGCCATGGGAAAGGGGATGGTCCAAGCCCAATCCCCTTCTCCGGGCCCCATCCCCGCAGGGTGGTTAGGGAGGCCTTTATGCTTCACCCCCCCAGGCGGCACAACTCTGAGTGGGTGTTACAGGTTAGCCCCAAAGGTGAGCCTTATCCTGCCAACAGGCTGCACAATCTGGAATACAGGCCTCAGAACCCACCAATCACCTTAAAGGGTGCCTAAGGGTGGTCACCAAACCCTACCTTGTGAAATTCTGCACATATCCGCCACAGAAGAGGACAAGCCTCAGCATAGTCCCTCTTCCCCACCTGTGGCAAATTATTTCACTCAGGGCACTCTGCAGATCAGAAAGAAATACATCATTACCCAGGTCAGATATATGAACACCGTCTGGCCAGTAAAGATCAGCCCTGCCACACTTCACCTCTGGATGATGTATTACTTCCCTATTTACCTTTCAACTAGCCGTGTTCAGGCCTCTGGGATCAATCCCACCCCTCCAAATCCTCCTAGGAGGATATTGGACCAAACAATAACAGTCCCAGGCCACCTCCTGAGTATGGCTGCAAAGTCCAGGCAGGCCTGAATAATAAGGGCTTTCCTCTTCAACATTCCCAGGTCATTGCCACCCAAATGTATAATCAAAACCTGCAGAGGGTCCTGCACCAACGACGCATCAAATAGCATTGGCAGGAGGCATTCCCACAGCACGCCACTGGACCGAAGTGCAATGGCTGAGCCCCAACTGGGTTCCGTGCCTGGTCTGTGATGCCCTCCTCTTGGCCCAAAACACTATATTGTGGCCACAAATTAGTACCTTGACTCTTTCCAGCACCCTCCAACCTGTTAAAACAGAAACAATTAACAATACGCTCATTAGCGCAACAATCAACGTGGGCCCTTGATTGGTCTAACGTATGTATGGAAAGCACCCGATCTCCAATGCCCCACTGCCTGAATCGCTGTACTTCCAAATCCCAAAGTAGCTGCTGTGGAAGCCACACCCATCCTAAAAGAGTGTGTACCAAACAGCCTGGGGTCCAGACCCAAACATGACAAGGCCCATCTGGTGATGGACCAGAACTTAAACTTAGTCAAAGGCTAACCATCCTGATGACAAAACAGGAAGCCCCCAGCCTCACCCCTGACTTGCAAAAATGAACCCAAAGTCTGAACTGGGCACAGTCCACCTACCAAGGAAGAGGCCAACATAATAACAGCTCCTCGCCCCCTCTGGTCAGTCTTTGACCTGTACAGACAAATCTGCACGCCACTATCCTCTACCATCACGTCACCTACCTCCATCGCCCAACTGGACCTGCCAGTCCTCGAAGAAGCAAGCAACTCTCCCATGCAAAAAGCCAAAAAACCCCACTGGAACAGCAACTGCATGAAATAAAGCTGCCTCATAACTAGAACTACACAAAGACAGCCAAAGCCCATGAAAACCCAACAGAATCTCAGGTGTAATGGGGCTACAAGTGTCTGGTGCAGAAAGATGGGCCGTAGACCACCCCTCCAATATTTTCCTTATCCTAGTCCCTGGAGGAATCAGTCACACTCCTCAGTTTAGCCAGGAATCCAATTCTCGCTAACTTACCCCTAATGGTCTTCACTGAAAGTCCCTGGCGGTGCAGAGCCATGCAAAATTCCATCAACCGTTCCACAGGTATGGGCCAGGGAACAGAATACCCCCTGCTCAAACAAAACTATCAAATTCCCTACCTGCTCTCAAATAGGAGTTTCTTGTGCTGGTGGCAAGGGACAGCATTATGGCCTCCTCAGCTTCAAGCTTCCAAGATCCCACAATACCACTGGCATTGGCTCTGGATGAAGCCTGGCCAAAGGGGCCAACACCCAAAAACGTGTCATCTGATGGCGAGACGGCATCAGCCACGCTGTTGTCCAGACCAGGAACATGGCGAGCAAGAAAAAGAACATTATATGTAAGGCACTGAGTTAGAAAGGCACGCACCAAAACCATCACTCTAGCATTCCTAGAAGTAAGAGATTTGATAACGCATACTGTGGCCTGGTTATCACACCAGAAATTCACCACAAAGTTAGCCAACTCAGCTGCCCACAGGTGCACAGCAACCAGTATTGGGAAAAACTCCAGAAAAGTCAAATCCCTAGTGATGCCAGCCTCTGCCCATGCCACTGGCCATGCCTTAGCACACCACCTGTCCCTGAAAATAACCTCAAAGCCTAAAGCCCCAGAGGCGTCCAAGTGTACTTGCACTTCCACCTCCAACAGCAAATCTCTATGCCAAAATGAAACCCCATTGAACTGCTGCAAAAACTGCAACCAAACTAGCAAATCCTCCCTCATGTCCCTAGTAACTCTGACCCTTCATCAGGTCACAAATCCTGTGCAGAAATGCTCTGCCTGGTGCTATGACTCTGCATGCAAAGTTCAAATGCCCTACTAGCTCCTGAAGCTCCCTGAGTATAACCTACCTGGCTTCCCACATGCTATCGACCCTGCACTTCAAATCCCCTAGCTTGACTGCCGGTAAATGACAAGCCAGTGCCACTGAGTCAAGCTCAATACCCAAAAAGGTGAGCACAGGAGACGGACCCTCGGTTTTTTCCTTGGCCAAAGGCACACCTAACTCCTCTGCCAACTGCCCAAATGTCCCCATCAGCTGGCTGCACTGCTGTGAATCAGCAGGCCCAGCAAACAGAAAATCATCTAAATAATGCACTACTGCATCACAGCCAGCTCACCTCCTGAGAACCCACTCAAGGAATGTACTAAAGCACTCAAAAGCTGACCATGAAATAGAACACCGCATGGCAAAGCTTGATCCACATAAAACAAACCCTTGAAAGAAAATCCCAACAGATCAAAGTCCAAAGGGTGGACTGGCAAGAGGCAAAATGCTGACTTAATATCACTTACCCATGAGAGCTCCCTGGCCAAAACACTGGACTATCAAAACTGCGCTGTCAAAGGAAGCGTAATGCACCGAACATAAATGTTTGGGACTGCCCCCCCTAAAACAGGTGATGAATGAGTCTAAACTGTCCAGGATCTTTCTTAGGAACGATGCCCAAGGGGAAAACCCTTAGCGTGGGCATGATCAAATGGGCCCAAGACCCATCCCTCAGCCACTTCATTATTAATTTTCTCCTGCACCACTATCTCCATTCCCACTACAGACTTAAGATTCCTTCACATATAATGCCTATGCTCTCCAACAACCGGAATTCTGAAACCACAACAAAAACCTTCCCCCAAATAAGCTGCATCAGCCCTTCTAGGATAATACCAGAGCAAAAGCATAAGGTGAGCAATTTTAATCGATGTGGGGCCCCTTTCCTGAAGGCTGTCCTCCAGCCCCTAGTTTTATCCCCCTTTGAAAACCCTTAAATCCCCAAACCCTAGGGCAATTGGTGAAGGGATGAGAGCCAGTGCAAATGGAACACTCGTGCCTAAATTTACATGGGTTCCTGTTACAAAAGCCCTTGGCGCTAAACTCCCAAAAGAGCAGATGGGATTGAACCCCCTGCCCTGTGGACCCATAGGTGGAAGCCACACTGGCAGACTTTCCAAGCAAATGCCCACTATCTGCCCTGTCACCCTGCATGGGTCGAGCTGCAGTCATAAACTGCAACCACATCTCTGGGTACTTCCTGTCCCACTGCAGGTGACAATCCACTGCCTCCCTCATCCTAAAGAATTCATCATAAGCCAGCCTTGCTGACCCCATGAATTCTGTATGCGCTCTAAAAACTATATCAAGGTACTTCACCAAGACTGTAGCCCCCATAGGCTGGCGCTGGATCATTACCCCCATATAGATCAAAAACCCTGCCAACCAATTGCCTCAGGTCCTATCTACCTTTTTCTTTTTAAATTTCTCATTATCCCGTTCTTCCTGCCTATCCTTCTCCTTCTGTTCGGGCTCTCAGTATAATAAGGAAAACATATCAACGTATTCCCCTTTCCATATATGCTCCTTCATTGCTAGCAACAAATGAGCCCCCAGGGGAGCGGATGTCTCCCCAATTGGCAAAGCACCAGCCCGAACATAAGTGAAGGGATCAGCGGACATCTGAGTTGGCCCCTTAGAAGGACCTCCCATAGAAGTCCAAACCTGCCTGCAAGCCTCACTCGCAGGCTGCTGTTGGACCATAGGAGACATTCCCTTTCCATACCCAGAAGGCACCACACCTACGTAAGGAGGATAAGGCCTTGATGCGTTCCCCAACGCATGCCCTCTGGCCCCATCTCAGGGCACCCAGGCATTCCCCACACATTACCTGCAGGTGTAGACTCACCATAACCCTGGTGAACTGCAGCCTTCTCCACCACAGGACTCTCAGCAGCCACCACCTCCACATCAGGCGCCGAACAAGGAGGTACAAACTGACCTGAGGAGCCCTCCATGTAGGCTTCTGGACGGTAAAGTGTTTCCAGAAAGACAAGTAAAGGGTTAAAACTGTGCTGCTGTCCAAGGACAAACTGCAGCTGGCACTGAACCGAAAGTATATAGCCTTGGGAGACAGATCTCAAGGAGTGGGGGATGTTAGTCGGAGTAAGAGAAGTGTATTGTAACCTTTGTCTTAGGGATCAGTAAAGATCCATCTATAGATAACTTGCTGTTGTCCATCGTTATTCTACGTTCGTGGGCATTCTGGATTGGTTGGTGCATTATTATTTGGGCTTATTGCTTCAGCATTTCATCGCTGCACAACAAGGGTTATGGGCCCAGCCTAGTCCAGCCTAGCCCAGCCTAGCCAGATAGCCCAGCTGGCCAAAGGATATCCGAGGAAATAACTCAGAGAGCTCGGAGAGAACAGCAAAACAAAGTACAGTGTGTGCTGAGTCGTGGAAAGCAGCTGCAGACAGGATGGCAGTTTTGCTTTCGGCTGGCATGCCTCTGGAACGGCTGACAGAAACGAATTACTTAAGTTGGCGTTTGAGGATGCAAGCATTTCTGACAAAGGAGGATTTATGGCAAGTGGTTATACATGAACCCCCAACCGTGCCACCACCAGAGCAGTGGATTCGTATGGATGAAAAGGCAAAGTCATTTCTAATATTGGCAGTGGATGATTCACAATTGCTGCATATTCAAGATAGGCCGACAGCCAGGCTTATATGGACTGCTCTTAACGAGGTGCACGTAAGGAAAACAGCCAGCAGCAAAATACATTTGGCAAGAAAACTATACCAAATGAGGCTGAATGATGATGTAAAAATGTCTACACATCTTCTGGAGATTAAGAAGCTGTTTGCTGAATTGCAAGAAAGGAATGTAGTTCATACGCAATTGCAACAGGTATATATCATTCTCTCTTCATTGAATAGTTCCTGGGACTCTGTAGTATGTTCATTGGAAGCAATGCCAGATGAAGGGCTGACTGTCCAGTATGTTTCGGGAAAGCTAATCCAGGAATGGGAAAGGCGAAAGGAAGCAGAGGAAAGAGTGAGAGGATTGGAAACAAAAGAAAGAAGGACTGAAAGAACTGACATAAGTACGAGAACTTTTGGAATGAAAGCCTGTTATATATGTGGTTCACATACGCATCTACAAAAGGACTGTGAGTTGAAAAGAAAAGGACGAGGGAGAAAGCCGTCGTACGTGCAGCTGGTGAGTGCTGACAAGTGCAAAACTGAAAGCTGCAGAAACAAAGACATTGAATGGATAGTAGACTCTGGAGCTACGCACAGTATGATTACAGACAGAACATTGTTTAAAACTATGGTTCCCATGACTGAGGATGTGGTACTTGCTGATGGTACGCACAGAAAGGTACTGGGAAGGGGAACTGTAAAGTTATGTATACTTAACACTATCATGACTGATGTTTTATATGTACCAGGATTAGAAAACAACATCTTATCTGTCACGAAATTGAATTGCATGGGTTATGAGGTACTGTTTAGTCACGGAATGTGTAAAATAAGCAAAGGACATAGGATATGTGCACAAGGAAAGCTAAAGAATTCACTGTCTTATATAACACAGAAACCAACAGAACACATATCAATGATTACGAATGAAAAGCCTCATGATAGGTGCATTCACCTGTGGCATAGGAAACTAGGACATGCTTGTTTTGGCACTATTAGTAAGACGCCAGAACATAGCGAAGACATAACGTTCAAGGAGTGCAACAAGCATATAGATTGTGAGATATACAACCAAACTAAGGCCACAGTAGCTCCCATACCAAAAGAAGCTAAAAGTGAAACAAACGAACCATATCAAACTATACACATCGATCTGGCAGGACCCTTTCAGAGGTCACAGGGTGGAGCGAAATATTATCTTGTAATAGTCGATGATTATACCAGATTCTGTACTGTGTATTTGTTAAAATATAAGGATGAAGCAGAAAGAAAATTGAAACAGTTCATAAAGAAAATTGAAGTGCAGCATGGCATACACATATGGCAAATACGCCACACCAAGGTGGGGAAACGCACTGGGAAATTGGCTCACAGAGCAGACAAAGGATATATGATAGGGTTTCAGAATGCATATTATCAAGTGTGGTTACCGAAACAAAGCAAGGTTGTGCTAAGTAGGAGTGTCAAAGCCCAAGAACAAGAATGGGATAAAACTGTATATGTTGAACTAGAAAACACTCAGAGCGATAATGAAAACACAGAAAGTGAAATAGAGACAGGAATAAAACAAGAGGAGATGGAACAAACTCTTGCTAGTCCTACCGCAAGTAGCACACCAGAGACCAAAACTCAATTGACACTAAGGAGATCAACTAGGGAAAACTTAGGTAAACCACCTGAAAGATTTCACGTTAGTTCTATACAAGCCCAAAACGAAATAAAGCTTGAAGAAGGAACTGCTTATTTCACATGTAATAAACCTAACCAAAATGAACAAATGTAACATGAATGTAACAAATGAGAATTATGTTTGAACACTGTGTATTTAAATGTATCTTGTCTTTATGGAAAGGTGGGAGCTGTAGGCTTCTGGACGGTGAAGTGTTTCCAGAAAGACAAGTAAAGGGTTAAAACTGTGCTGCTGTCCAAGGACAAACTGCAGCTGGCACTGAACCGAAAGTATATAGCCTTGGGAGACAGATCTCAAGGAGTGGGAGGTGTTAGTCGGAGTAAGAAAAGTGTATTGTAACCTTTGTCTTAGGGATCAGTAAAGATCCATCTATACATAACTTGCTGTTGTCTGTCGTTATTCTACGTTCGTGGGCATTCTGGATTGGTTGGTGCATTATTCTTTGGGCTTATTGCTTCAGCATTTCATCGCTGCACAACACTCCAGTGCCGCCAATCGGACTAAAACAGAATCCCAATCAGTGCCAAACTGACTTTTCTTATTCTGTGGCCCCTTAGCTGTTTTGACTCTTGCCCCACTAACTTCCTCAGGCCGCCTATTCCACCTCTCCAGCAACTCAATGCGAGCCAATATGGAAGCCATATCAGGCCAAAGATGAGGATTCCTGAGGTGGCGGCGGCCTCGGAACCTGCCGCTTCATTGCTTTGCCCTTCCCTTTCAAGCCCCCGGTGCCCTTCTTGGAAAGCATATCAGGTAAATCAATATATCCCAAAATGACAGCTGCACACAAAGCAGAAAAGTATTCAAAATGGCTGTCCACACAAAGGAGCAAAATGTGCTCCAAAATGTAACCAAAATGGGTGCCGCCCCCAAGGATAGGACAACTCCCCTATGCCAAATTGGCGGGAAATAGCCTAATGGCACCCTTAGCCCCCTCGGGAATGCAGCTAAGCCCAACAGCCCTCTACAAACCCTGGGCCTAGGCCCAACCACTGCCCATCAAACCACACAGGCCTGAAGGTCCACAAGGAGTCCCCTGCCAAAACTCCACTGCCACTGCTTCACACGTGCCACCACTACTCGGTTGCGCCGCTGCACTGGCACACCACACACGCAGCCCGCGCTGCGGCACTGCTGCTGCTCAGCCTTGCTGGCTGCCTCAGCCCGCGCTCCAGCTGATCACTGCTGTGCTCCAGCTGTTGGCAGCCCGTGCTGCTGTGCCACTGCCGCTGCTCAGCTGAGCGGGCTTGCAAGCCTCGCACTCCAGCTGATCCTCAGCCCTTTGAAGATTGCAGCCGCTGCTGCGCCGCCGCTGCCTCCACTCAGCTGATTGCACTTCCAAGCATGTGCTCCAGCTGATCCTCAGCCCTTTGAAGCCCCGCGCTCAGCTGATCAGGCTGGAAACCCTACGGTGGGTCTCCGAGGGGAGATGGAGCAGGGCTTAAATAGCCACCCTGCTCTGCCCCCTACACGACAGGCTCACGTGGCCACGTCACACCAATTGTAAGGGGCTTTTGCCAGGTCTTCCCCGGCATGGCTGCAGAGGCCCATCATCTCCAGAGCCCTTGGGTCTGACAATGGCGGGAATAATAATAGAGGGCCAAAGAAAAATGTGTCGGTGTTAAGAGTTAAGAAAAGATGGTGGCCATTATAATTTATAATTTTGCAATGAAGGGAGCAGAGACCCTGGAAAGCACTCTGGTAGGTCTCTGTGAGCACACTGTTGCCTGTAGGCTCTGCACTCAGGACCATGAGCCTGTAGTATATGTAGGATCAGTGTGGTGTAGTGGTTAGAGTGCTGGACTGGGAAATCCCGGTTCTAGTCCCTGCTTGGCCATGACTTTGGGCCAGTCACTGACTCTCAGGCTAACCCACCTCACCGGTTATTGTAGGGATAAAATGGAGTGGTGGAGGATTGTGTAAGCTGCCTTGGGTTCCTTGGAGGAAAAAAGGTGAGATAAAAATATAGTAATTTTTAAAAAATGTCTAAGATTGTGCTGTGAGTTGCTACTATTAGCCTTCCTTGTGGCTTTAATCATCTTGCTCATGCTGTCATGACAAAAGGACACTACCACCAGCAGAGTTTTTGTGGTTCTCCTCCCCCCACCATTAAGTTAGTGGGATTGTGAAAGAAAAGAGTTGGCAACAATGCAGCAATGCCAATGTTCATGTGGCCCCTTCCATGTGTGAAGCCTCCTTATATGTACCTCCCTGGTGACAGATGAGGAATGAACTAAGAGACGAAATACCGATGAGAGCTGGGAGGAAGGATTCCACTAGTGAGACATGTGGCTGGCCTCTAATGTGCGTAAGTTAATTGTGGTAAACCTTTGTGGAATCCTTTGTGGAATAGAGTTTTCTGGGTGGGAAAATAAACTACTTTTCTTTCTGTTACAGTTTATTCTGTATTATTTATTCTGGGGTCTCTCGTTTGATTTTAAACTGTCAAATTAGGTTGGTTTATTTGCATTGTTTTATTCAATGTTGTATGGATTTTTTTAATGAGGCATTTACTTATTAATATTATGGTTATTTGTAATTGTTTTTGTTATTATATGTTATTGCTGCCATTTGATGTGTTGAGAGCTCTTTCGGCACAATTTTGTGGGAAAACAGTGTACAAAGAAATGTAAGATGATGATGATATGGTGTCCTGGCTTTGCTGGTGTTCTATAACTTGAAAGAGACCAAAGGGGTTATTTATAGGGCAGGCAGTAGGTAGACAGAAAAAGAGATGGATGGATTAAAATAATAAGAAACTTCATTTAATCACAGTGTCTTTGAAAGTCTTATGCATACAGAGATAACTTTTATACTAGCATCCAAGTACTTCAGTGTTAACTGCTCTCACCAGTTTAATGTTACAAGCAAAAGCAACATTAGGAGCCATAAGTCTTTTTAATATGCCAAGAAATAATGACATACAAAATGTATGCTATAAAAACTTAATATGGACATTCATATGACATAATTTTTTGCATATATTTAAATGAGCCAGAGATACAAATGATATTGAGTCTGTACCCCAGGGTATTATCCATTGTCATCTGCAGTAACCCTAATTTGAACATATTTTTCTATACTTTCGTTCATCTTAATGTATCTCCCAAATGAGCTGTACAGTATGGGGCTGATGTTCGATGATACTAAACAGCTACAACTCCAGCTGTCTTTAATCAGGATTAAGAATGAATAGTGCCTCCAAAAGATGTGTTTCCCCTGTGCAGTGAAATCCATTGCCAGTGATCATATAATATATGAAAATGGATACCACTGGTAAGACCACTGGTCCATTCAGTCCCTTAGAATAGCCAGAACATTGTACCAACAATGCAACATTCTATTTCTAGTCTTTCACTCTGAGCCTCTAGCAGTAGAAGGTCCAGCAATACCATGGGCATAGTAAGTACTTTCTCATATATTAATATTCTTATATTCAATGAATTCTTTCTGAAAAACAAAATGGTCATTGTACACATTCCAAGCTGTGAAATCTACAAGTCACTGACCTCTATGAAAGAATCCCCACTTACTTTTAAATCCACGAAAGAGTGCTTCAATACCAGACAAACTTTCAGGATACTTAAATTTGTTTCACGTCTAATTCAGTATTTCATACCAACAAGGTTTTTACATACTAATATTTATTTCGTTGTACATTTGATGTTTCTTCTAGGGCGCCTCGCAGTGGGGATCCTTGTGGAAAACTATGTTGTGAACTGATTTAACCTAGCAAAATATTAAGATGGATAGATAGATCCTAAAAGTGGGAAGAGACTCAAGGGCCACAGTGACTCCAAACTTTATTTATGTATTTTATTTACAACATTTATATATCACTTTATTGTAAAAAAAATATCTCAAAGCGGTTTACAGAAAGAATGAAAACAATAAAATTATATTGGCAAAAACAGTTAAAGACAGGTATTTAAAAACATTCAAAATAATAAAACCAACAATGAGTTAAAAACAGATTTAAAAACACAATAGCCTATACATGCCTACAAAAATGATTTTAGCAGGTGCTGAAAAGAGGCGTCTGCCTAATGTCAATAGGCAAGGAGTTCCAAACCCTAGGTGCTGCGACATTAAAGGACTGATTTCTTACAAGAGCAGAACAAGTACTATGTGGCACCCATAACATGGAAAGCACCCCTTGAACTTGGTCTGGTAGAAAATCAGGGACCAATGCAGATTTCAGAGCAGAGGTAGTATGTGCTGATAGGGTCTTACTCATGTCAGCAATTGTGCCACAGCATTCTGCATTAACTGCAGCCCTCGGGTCAGGTTGTGCTGTACAGGGGTTTCTGTGACCTTGACTGACTGGCTTGCAGGATTTTTTTAGTTTTGGTTTTTGGTTAGGAATCCTGACTGGTTGTGGGATGCTGAGTTTTCTGCCTTACTCATAGGAATCTTGTCGTGGTTGGTATGGTATTGCATTTAGGAAAGCATCACTGTCTTGTTTTTCTTTTCTATTTGCATTTCAAATCTTTAACCTCACTCTCTTACATCCATAGAAGCAACAGCAACGGTTCCATGCACGCAGCTCAACCCCCTTAAACCCATTGATGATGCATCTTGTTAGCTGCATGATGGTGTTTTTTTGTTGCCCAATAGTGGTAAAAGAGAATTCACATATTTGGAAGTACGGCTGCAATTGTTGTTCCCAAGCTGCTGCCTGTGAAAGTTGACCAAACCATGTGTGTTTTCTCTCTGTCAATTATTACTCACTGGAATTGGGTTGGCTGTCAAAGTGAGTTTACAGCAGTCTACAGGGTAGACAGAACAGGTAAAGAATCTTCTTACTCTTACTCATTTCTCAGACCTCTTTCTGAAGTGAAGGTCAAATCTGTAAAGAGGTTTGAGCAGCCATGTTAAAAGATAGGGGCAGGGGGTTGCCAACCCTGCTTGGATATGGATGTCTTTGCAGAGAATCCCTAGTCAAGCTTTACCAACAGCACAATCCAAACTATATCTGCTCAGAAGTAAGTCCTGTTGAGTTCTATGGGGCTTAGTCCATTAGTAAATGTGTTTAGAATTGCAGCCTTCAGGGGCATCCATCTTTGCTCCCGAATGCTCCCATCTAACATCTCCACAACACTAGGCTCCTTTCTTCCTACAATGGCCTTCTGGTGACTGGCCTGGCCTGAAGGCACTTAAACCCTTCCTGTGGATAGCAAGTAGGCAAGATTAAATGTTCCCTACCCAGGCTCCATCTTTTAGCTAAGATTTCTATCTTAATTTCCAATCAGAGAAATGTTTTTGTTTTAATTGTATGCTCCAAGCAACAGTGATTGATGCTTAATGTTTCATGTTTCATGACATCACTAGGGCCCTCCCCTGTGACAGACTCGGGCCCACCGCATGACATCACTCAGGCCCGCCCCTGATATCTCAGGGTTTGGGATGCTTCTGATCTGGCAACCATAGATAGCACTCTTCAAGTACTTGAAAGGTTGTCACACAGAAAGCCAGGATTTTTTCTCTATCATCCCAGAATGCAGGACACAATAATGGGATTGAGTTACAGGAAACCAGATTTTGGCTGAACCTCAGGAAAAACCTCTGTACTGTTAGAGGAGTATGACAATGGAACCAATTACCTAGGGAGGTGGTGAGCTGTCCAACACTGTAGGCATCCAAGAGGCAGCTGGGACAGCCGTCTCTTGGGTATGCTTTAAGTTGGATTCCTGCACTGAGCAAGAGGTTGGACCTGATGGCTTTGTAAGCCGCTTCCAACACTCCTATTCTGTTATTCTTATTGGACCCTCAGTGAGAAGCAGGAGAGAAGCAACAGAAGGCTGTTGGGGAAGGCTGCAATAGTACAACCACACTTTGTATTTTAGAAAATACAGCAGCTTGCAAACGCCAGAAAGACAACAGAGACATGAGACTCGGATTTGATTTTTCAATCTGGAACACACTGTAGATTGGTCCTGAGTAGGTTGACTCCCAAACAATCCTGCAGTGGTATTATACTATGGAGAACTGTTATGTGTCACTGTGCATTTTACACACATTTCTCATAATGAATTATGAAGCAGCAGAACAGCATCTTTGTGGGAATGACATCAATGAACAGATACAGTATGTGTGTGTGTGTTAACAGCAAGGAATGAGAAATGGGAATGCATATCACACCAGCTCACTGAAAACACAGCTTGATCTTCCTGAGTTTTCATTGGCTCACTCGGGAAATCAGGATCATAACAACCTCATTTGAAACTTTGGAGCCTTCATTAATGAAAGGAAATGACAAAGAATATGAGATCTAAAGAAAAACCAAATGTGGTCAAAGTCAGCACACTAATACCATTCATGATTTGCTTCTCAAAAGCTGTGCTTTCAAACATCTATAAACTTGCAAGAACATTAGTTGTGCATACACTACACCATTTTAAAAAACTTGTAGATTTGTTTACACAATAAGAACACCATTCCGAACAGTAAATCTTCTTTGCTAGGTTAAATACACTCTGGCTCTCATCTCATTAACATTAGGTTGCTCCTAGTGACTTTACTGTTTCTGGGTTGTTGGTTTTTTAATTTGTATGTTTTACATTTGTTTTAGTGTCTTTTTACCCCGCGCTGGATCGTCGCCTTGTAGTGGTGAGTGGGCTTGCATGTTCCAATGAACCCTGTGAGCGATGCCGTCGGGAGTCATGTACTCCCAGCAGGGTCACCCATGACGGTAAGGTCGAGGGAGAGGAACCAGACAAAGAACGATCCAAGAATGTCCTCAATGGCAGAACAGGCGGAGGATAACAATGTGTATGTTACAACACCTGTGAAGGCGGATGAAGGCTGCAGCAGATAAAAGACTTCCAATCGTCGTGGTACCCATGCCATTGGATCAAAGTCTTTTTCTGTCAAGATAGTGTGTTGATTGTCGTGCACCGATCTCCCCACATAAAACAAATTCACACACAGGCATCTTCCAACCAAATTATCTTGGAAGACAATCTTACTTGGCTACGAGTGATCACCAACAAGTGTCTTTTTAAATAGTGTAAGCTGTATGGGGAATTTTATTGACAGGCATGGTATGAATTCCTCAGACAAACAAATACTGTATATATTGCATGGCATAGCTATATATGCTTCAAGTAATGCAAAATGAAGCTACCCGACTGTTGATGGGTTCGAGGCAAACAGATCATATAACACCAATGCTGTTCCAATTACACCAGCTGACTGTATGCTTCTGAGCGCAATTCAAAGTGCTGGCTTAGACATGTAAAGCTTTTTATGGTTCAGAACCACTGGCATGACTCTACCAATGTGAACCTACCCAGATCCTTAGATCTGAGACCCTTCTCCAGGTTCCCCCTCTGAAGATGGCTTCAGCTGTGGCTCCCCATGTGGGGAATTCTCTCCCCAGTAAGGTCAACCTAGCACCTTCATTGACATTTTTTCAGTGCCAGGTAAAGGCTTATCTTTTCTCCCAGGCTCTTGATAGACTAAGATGATACTGTTTGTTCCTAGTGTGCTGCCAAAGCTTCCTGTAGCTGTTATGGGAGTTGTTAATTTGTTTTAGTTTTTTTTCTATAATATATTTATTTGTGCTTTTAATAGTGTTGTAAGTCACTTGGAGATCTTCAGGTAACATACAACTAACAAATAATAATAATAATAATCTGAATGCCATGAATGACAGGGTAAAATACAAAGCTGCCCTCCCACCTGCTCCCAGTAAAATGGCAGGCACAGGATGTGTTGCCTTCTTTCCCCTGTAATGTAACCTACAGTAGGTAGGTAAAGTAGGATTGCTCTGTTAGGTTGTGATTAGTAGTACTGTAGGTAATCATTTATTTATCACTGTAAAGATTTTGTCTGCCTTAGGTTTTTTACACCAAGCCAAACTCCATGATTTTTTAAATCTACCTCTGTTGCTCCATCCCTAGAATGCAAGTGAAGTCTTCAGGGCTGGCCCCACTATTAGACAAGGAATAGCAGTGAGGCCTGGGTGGCAGATATTTGGGGGTGCTATCAAAGGGTCACAAATTGCCAGCAATTTCTTTTATTTGATTTCTACCATCAGATATGCTATCTGAATTTTTGTCTAAACCAGCAAAATGTTTCGAGCCGTCTCTGTATCTGCTTGCTGAGTTTTTACTTATTAACTCATTATAAAGGTGTAGGTGTGCCCCACAGTTTGAAATAATTTTGTTTGTTCAAGTATGAAGCATTTCACGCATTGCCAATGCCTTGTTTGAAACACACTTCCTCAGCAAAGTGTGCATTTCAAAGTGCAGTGAGCTGCGCAATATGGCCATTTTAATTATGCAAGGCTGTAAGTGACTTTATGAGTTACATTACAAAAAGGCATTTTAATTCCTCAGCTGCAATTATATAGCAAATGAAAAATCTCATAAGGAAAATGAGGTTCAAAGACAGGCCAGAAGAAATACCAACATATACTGTACAAGGACAGAGTCAATATTTAATTGCCCCAAATGATCACAAATATGTGCAGATACCTGCAGTTTCCAGGGCAGGATTACCATCTTCCTAAGTATTTAATAGTGAATGTTCTGTCTAAATGTGCAAGGTTCTATTGAGGTTTAGGCCTTTAATATGGATTGTTTGGAGTTCTAGCATACAGAATATGCTATGCTTGCTATCTGCATTGAAAGAAGGATGGTTTCTCTATTCCTTATATATATACAAATTGCAAATGCCAGTAAAATGGCTCAAGAAACAAAGGGATTATGCTTTCTTCACCAGCAGAATCCTACTCCCTTCTAGGGATGGGGGAGAAATTTGATTCAGTTAACATTTAAAGCTGAATCTATCAAATTCGCACTTTCCAGAACAGTATGAGATCCAAAAAACAGCCACCCTTCAAAATTTGCACATTTAAATTTTGTGATACAGGTCTCCAATCCAACCAAACATTGCTTACAAAAATTCATATGGAGAGGAAATGTGCATAAAAATGAATGTATTAGTGAAAACAGCATAACAAAAATGCATTGTATTAGGAGAACTTGCTTGCTAAACTATGTACATTAGTCAAAACTGCATACAAAAATGTGCTTATTAGGAGACATTTGCACTACAATGCTGAAAATTTTTCATGAGGATTTAAAAAAACACAATTCACACATTGCTGCAGAAATGTGGAGAACTGAATTTAAGACTGGAAAAATGATAAACTGAGAGAACCAAAGTGAACCAATCCTTCTTTCCCTACCCCCTTCCAAATAATAGCCCTTTGGCTGGACAAGCACAGGGTCAGCCCAATACATTTGACTGCCTCAAGCAAAATACAAGGTGGCATCCCCCCTCCAATTCCACATGCAGATGTCATGCAGACAGGGAGCACAGGACTGGCCGCATGACACACCACTTTGTTCTCTGCCCAGGGAGCTCTGACGAATGGCACCAGCATCTGCCAAATGAGATGAGTGCTTCATTCAGCCGAATGGTAGGGTGGCCCAGAATGAGCAGTGGAAAAAGAGATATATGATGTCCTTGAGGAGATAAGTAAGTCCCCATGGCTTGGCCCATTTAAGTACAGGCACACCACATAACAGATTGGATCCAGTTGTGCCCCACTAGCGAAGCTCTTTGAACTAGCGGAGGCTTCTGTTAGCGGAAAGGGATGGAAGCAATTTTCACTGTTCCCTCTGTCACCCCTTGCAGTCCACCAAATCTTCTTGAGACAGTAGGGCGATCATTTGAAACAGTGTGGTAGGTGGCACAGAGGACTGCAAGAGAAAGGGGGGATTTACAAATGTCACTCCACCCCCCCCAGCATGTTTGGTTCATGGAAGCCTCCTCCAAACCCTTCCATAAGTGGATGGACACAATCCAATGGTTGTGGTTTTTTTGTTTTTTAAACAGGGATGTACAGCTGGTTCTACACAAGCACATCTTCTCAACCATGAATACTCAAGTACAAAAAAGAAGAAAATGAACCCTAGGCTAAAGACTTGAAAATATTCTGTCCCATTGGAAGATCTTTGCATGTCAGACTTCTAAAGAGATGTAGGATGTTTGTTAATGTAATTATTGCCTAAATTAGCATATTTAACATTGACTTCTAAATAGAAATGTTTTTTAAAGGAAGAGAGGTGTTTTTTTTCTTCCAATGATACTTCTGCACACCTGGCCTTCCAAAGTCAGCACAGGAAAAACAGTAATTAAAACAGTATGAATATGTAATGAAATTTCCCAGAGACATCCGTGTTTGAAAGCCATGTGTTATGAAAATGAACAAGTCTAAATGCTAAATGATGTATTTGAAAAATGAAAATGTTATAAAATATTACCTACATTATGTGAATACCACATCTCAGAAATGTCTGATTATCTGAATCTACCATGTGTCTCCCATCTAATTACCCTGTGTAAATAGCACTGCTATCTAAACCTCTAGTTATTAAGTTATTTGCATGTTCCAAAGCCATTTAGATAAATGATAATGTTTTCTAAAATCAAGGAGCTCCTGTGGAAGTATATTAAAGTTGCTGAGATTTGCCTAATAAAACTGAAAGGCAGTCATGCCATTTCTTTTAGACAAACAAATTAAAAAACCCTGATCCACAATATAGCTCACCTGCTTATATGTCTTACTCTCTGAGCCTGGGGACCGATTTAAAATGTGATTGATTGAGGTGGAACTGTCCCTAAGTTGTCTATAGAATAGATGATATAGCATTTTCATAGGAAGATGTCTCATAGCGTGCCATACCATTGGCCCATCTAGCGCAGTACAGTCAACACGGACTGGCAGTGAAT
This sequence comes from Rhineura floridana, assembly GCF_030035675.1. Classification (NCBI taxonomy): domain Eukaryota; kingdom Metazoa; phylum Chordata; class Lepidosauria; order Squamata; family Rhineuridae; genus Rhineura; species Rhineura floridana. The sequence goes on along the minus strand of NC_084481.1, from coordinate 137,650,708 downwards.
CTCCAGGGTTTCAGACAAGAGTCCTTCCCACCCCATCTGGAAATGCCAAGGATTGAACCTGGGCCTTTTTCCATGCAAAGCAGGTGTTGCACCGTTGAGCTATGACTCTTCTCCTATGTTAGAATTTATTAAAGCACTCTCCCCACCTACCTGCCCCAATACTTTTTAATTAATTCTAACACGCCAATGGCTCTGTAACAGGGGATCTATTAGGGAGGGTACAAGGACCATCTCCCCCTTCATGTTTCAGCACCAGACCACATATGTGCATGTGTGATAGACAGAGTTCCTGTACCTAGAAACTGTGCAGATTGTCTATTCTGGATAAGCTTGCTCTTCCCCTTAAAGGGTACATGTGTAGTGTGGGAGTGCTCCTACATCTATTAGCCCTGTCACTGGTGCCTCAAGTAGCTTTCACAGCAGGTAGATCCTTTTACTAGTTTCATCTAATTTGCCTCTTAGTCCTTTGCTGAATGGGGATATCTTAGCCACGGGGATCTGTGAAATGGCAATCTCAAGACTGGATTATTGCAATGCTCTTTACATGGGACTGTTCTTGTTGGTTCAGAAGCTGCAGCTAGTGCAGAATGCTGTGGCTAAATTGTTAACCAGGACAGTGTTCCAAAGATGTATTACAGTGGTTCTTCTGAAGGCACTACAGTAGCTGCTGATTGTCCACCAAGGTGCTTGTGCTGATATGCAAAGCCATACATGGCTTGGGACCTAAATGTTTGATGGACTACTTGCTTCCATATATAGTAGGGTTGCCAGGTTCGGGGCCTGAGACTAATCATGTATCTTTAGGAGAAGAGAAAGTCAGCCAAGTGCAGGTGTTCTTGCAACACTGTAATGGGAAAAACCACAAGGTGGAAATCTCCCTCCCCCTGCACAACTTTTAAAGATACAGAAGACCTCTTGGTTGCCAGACCCAGCCTCCTAGAGGGGAACTAGTACTTCATGTGATTTGGAAACGATACTTCTGTTAATGCAGCCTAATATAGCATTTGCCTTTTTTGCAGCCACATCACACTGTTGGCTCATATTCAGCTTGTGATCAACAACAATTCCAAGATCCTTCTCACATTTTGTACTGCTGAGCCAAGTATTCCCCATCTTATAACTGTGCATTTGGTTTCTTTTTCCTAAGTATAGAACTTTGCATTTATCCCTGTTGAATTTCATTCTGTTGTTTTCATCCCAATGCTCCAGCCTATCAAGGTCCCTTTGAATTTTGTTTCTGTCTTCCACGGTATTAGCTATGCCCCCCAATTTTGTATCATCTGCAAATTTGATAAGTATGCTCTGTACCTCCTAATCCAAGTCATTAATAAAAAATGTCAAAGAGCACTGGGCCCTGGACCGAGCCCTGTGGTACCCCACTCGTTACTGCTGCCCAGTTTGAGAAGGAACCATTGATAAGCACTCTTTGAGTACGATTCTGGAGCCAGCTGTGGATCCATCTGATATTTGTTCCATCCAGCCCACATTTAGCTAGCTTGCTAATCAGAATATCATGGGGCACTTTGTCAAAAGCTTTGCTGAAGTTGAGATATATTTTGTCCACAGCATTGCCACAGTCTACAAGGGAGGTTACCCAATCAAAAAATGGGATGAGATTTGTTTGGCGGGATTCGTTCTTCATAAATCCATGTTGGCTCCTAGTAATCGCTGCATTGTTTTCAAGGTGCTTACAGATTGACTGCTTTATAATCTGCTCCAGAGTTATTCCAGGGATTGATGTTAGGCTGACTGGTCTGTAGTTCCCCGGTTCTTCCTTCTTTTTGAAGATAGGGACAACATTAGCTCTCCTCCAGTCATCTGGCAGGTCACTGGTCCTCCATGATTTCGCAAAGATAATAGAGAGCGGTTCTGAGAGTTCTTCAGCCAGTTCCTTCAATACTCTAGGATGCAGTTTCTCGGGCCCTGCCAATTTGAACTCGTTCAAAGTGATTAGGTATTCCTTGACCATTTGTCTATCAATCTCAAGGTCCAATCCTGCCCCTTCTACTTCATGTTTCCCGGGAGGGTCATAGGCCCTTTTTTGGGAGAAGACTGAGCCAAAGTAGGAACTGAGCACTTCTGCCTTTTCTTTGTTATCTGTTATCATTTTGCCATCCTCATTGAGTAGCTGTGCCACCATTTCTTTTCTCTGTCTTTAATTATGGACATACCTGAACAAAGCTTTTTTGTTGCTTTTAGCATCCCTCACTAACCTCAGCTCATTCTCAGCTTTAGCCTTCCTGACACCATCCCGGCAATTCCTTGATACCTACCTGTACTCTTCCTTTGTGGCCTGGCCTTCTTTCCACTTCCTATATGTGTCCTTTTTTGTTTTTAGGTCATCTCTAAGCTTTTTGTGAAGCAACCACATTTGCATTGCACCAACCTCACCATCGCCTCACTCAGGAAGTGAACAGCAGTAACGTATCTAACTAAAGGTCAGGTGAGTGGCACCTCCCCCCCTACATTGTCCACTACTGGGAGCCAGAAACTAGGAGATAATGGGTACAGCCTGCTGGAATCAAGGGGCCATAGGCCCAGCCCGGCAGAATCTGGAGTTTATGTGCTTGTCAGATCCTAGGACCAATAAAATGTATTGCAATGGTTTACATTGCTAGGCTACTTTCGCTTTTCTGCTCTTGCCTAGTTACATTTTCAACCAGACATCTACAATGGCATTAACCCTCTTCTCCCCCCCTTCTACTTATTTAATGGCATGGAAGCCCCAAAGAAAAATGAAACATATAGTATATTCCATCACACTAACATGCCTCCATAAGCAGCTGCCACGCTAATCGGTTCTCTGCAGTTGACCTTTCCGGAATGGCCTTAGTTTGCTTCAGCATTTATCACTGGGCCAAAATGTCAGTGATAAACAGGGTAGCAGCACTTATAGCAGTTTGCATATATTTCTGGAAATATCACCTCTGCTGATGCCCCCATAAAGATCTCCTCAGACAGGAACAAATAGAAATAGGCCAGAAGCTGATTTCTCATACTATTGTTCCCCCTGTATAAAGGCAGGCAACCTGATTAGAAAATGTCAGGGGGAAAACTATTGCAAAATATATTATCTATAAAGGCAATAAGAAAGTAGCAGGAAAGGCTAAAATATGTTCTTTATTCAAGTGAAGGCAAAAGACTCTAAATAGGTGCAAAGTTTCTTTGCTATTTGTTCTTGTTCTGCCAATGAACTGAGCTAGTTGAACAATTATAAACACTTGGATAAATACATCTAAAATAACACCCCTGGCATTCAAGGCACTTTCCACAAATGGGTATTCAATTCTAAACACGTACTTGGAATTTACATCATGCTCCATGAAACTTGTATCCAGACTAGGGTTGCCAGGTTCAGGGCCTGAGACTGATCCTGTATCTTTAGGAGAAGAGAAAGTCAGCCAAGTGCAGGTGTTCTTGCAACACTGTAATGGGAAAAACCACAAGGTGAAATTCTCCCTTCCCCCTCCACAACTTTTAAAGATACAGAAGACCTCTTGGAGGCTGGGTCTGGCAACCAAGAGGTCTTCTGTATCTTTAAAAGTTGTGCTGGGGGAAGGGAGAATTCCACCTTGTGGTTTTTCCCATTACAGTGTTGTAAGAGCACCTGCACTTGACTGACTTTCTCTTCTCCTAAAGATACAGGATCTGTCTCAGGCCCTGAGCATGGCAACCCTAATCCAGACACAGGAAGATGGAAACACAAAACAGGTAACTTGTAGATAGTGGTGCCTTGTTTATACTGCAGCTCATTCCTTACCAAAGAAAATATAGGCACAAAGCACACATTTGGTGACCAGTTAAATATAGCAACAGTTGAGACTGGCCCCACTTGAAAGTGCTCAGGCTAGCTGCTTTCACACATGGGGCTGATTTTGTTAGTTTAACGGATTAAAAAGGGAGTGCTTCTTTCCCAATTTCTAAAATCCCTTTCATACTGCAGTACATATTGCGTTAATGAACAGCAGCTTTTTCAGCTGATATACAGGCATTTCATGCAACTGTCTTTCACACGACTTGTTTTCCTCCCTCATCCATGTGCACTGTTGCCCACTGTGTAGGAGGTCTATGATCTCGTCCTGTCTCCATGCAAGCCCTCTCCCTTTAGGATCTGACTTTTTAAATTGTTTTAGTTGTATCAGCACAGGGGTGTGTGGGGGAAATGCTGCTATCTGTGCTGATGCCGGAATACTGACACAAAGTTTGTCAGGCAAAAAAAACCCCAGAGTGACTAAAGGGCAGGAAAGCACTGCACGCTGGGATGCCTGTCACGTGAGCAGCTGCAGCTAGCGAAAAACTCCTGCAATCTTCTGAGTTCCCAGCCTTGCTATTTCTAGTATCATTTATCACGGAAATTTGCACTAAACTTCCACTACATTCCACTAGAATTGCAGAGCTAGCTGAAAGATCAAATATAATGCACAAATTACCAGGTAAGAAATCATCAGAATAACAGAATAAACTGCAGTGTGAAAGCAGCCACTGTCATGCTGTAAATGGCCTTACTTTTTCCTTTAACAGCAGCTAAATGTGTAGAAATCTAGCAGATTAATGTAGGGGATACAGTTCTTTCCATGTCAATAAAATAGTAGGAAAGATGTCCTTTGCTTTATTTATTTTTTATAACATTTCTATCACAATGTATTATATTAGATTTTTTAGCATCTGTGAAAAAGGCAAACTCTGTGTTTGGGATAATTAAGAAATGAATTAAAGATAAAACTGCCAATATCATAATGAAATGTGATTCTGAATAGACAACAATGCCTTTTTATATGGGCAAGGTCTTAACAAACTACATCTCCCAGGAGTCTTTGGAGGAAGACATCACTATTTAAAGTGGTATGATACAGCTTTAAATGCATAGTGCAGAAGGGGCCAATGAAGCAAACTGGAAGGACAACCAACAGACATGGGGTGCTTTCACAGTGCACCTTATTCCGTTATTCTGACAATTTCTTACCTGGTAATTTGCGCATTATGTTTGAGCTTTCACACGACATACCAGGTAGCTCCAGAGTTCTGGTGGAATGTAGTGCAAGTATAGCGCTAATTTCCGCAATAAATGATACCAGAAATAATCAGTTAGCAAGGCTGGGAACCCGGAAGATCGCAGAAGTTTTTTGCTAGCTGCTGCTGCTCATGTGACAGGCATCCCAGCATGCAGTGCTTTCCCACCCTTTAGTCGTGCAGTTTTGTTTTGTTTTCGCCTGACGAATGTTGTACTGGTATTCCGGCATTGGCGCAGATAGCAGCAGCATTTTCCCCACACACACCATCTTGATATAACTAAAACAATTTAAAAAGTCAGATCCTAAAAGGAGAGGGCTTGCATGGCAACGGGACAAGATCTTAGACCTCCTACACAGTGGGGAACAGTGCGCATGGATGAGGGATGAAAGCAAGTCATGTGAAAGACAGTTGCGTGAAATGCCGGTATATCAGCTGAAAAAGTACTTTTCCTTATCACAAGAGGTACTGCAGTGTGAAAAGGATTTTAGAAATCGGGACAGAAGTGTTACCTTTTTAATACGTTAAACTAGCGCTATTAGCCCCATGTGTGAAAGCAGCCATAGGAACACACCAGAGCCCAGGAAGGCATTGTTGCTCAAATGAAACAGAAATCTCTCTTATACTCCTTCCAGTTCATACTGTTTCAAGAACCAACCTGGTTCAGCTGGGTCAGTCCAGGGCCTAAGAATACTAAACTGCCTATGCCAGGGGTTGCCAATCTAGCACCTGTGGATGCCAATGTGTCACCTTGTACCTTCTATGGCGCTCTCAAAGGTCTCTGTAAATATTCCCTCAAAAATCCACAGTGCATAAGAGACTGTTTGCTCTTCCCGCTCAGTTCCTGTCTTCATTGGCTCGGCCTCTTCTGTCATGAGCTTGCCCCCTTACACCTGCCCACATTTGTTTGAATATAGGATTTGACACCCATCTTCCCTTCTGTTCTGAACAGAAGAGAGGTCAAAGAGCTTTTCTCTGTGAGTGTGTGTGGTGGTGGCTGATGTGGTGCCTTTCCCCCCACTGACAGGAGGCTGATGGGGGGCAAGCCTGCACCATTTTATAATCTTATCTCTTTTTCTGCTCTTTTAGATGTGGCAGCCAATTTGTATTATGCCATGCCCCCAGCAGCCATTTTGTTATTGGTATCCATTGGCCCCAAAAGGTTGATGACTCCTGTGCTATGCAGGGGGTGTAACATGCAGTTTAGTGACCCATCATATGGGGCAGCAATACCTAATGCAAAGAATCCCATTCAAACCGCACACCAGCACCCCTGACATTCACTTGGTCCAGAGCTTTACAACTAGTATCATATAAAACATAATTCATAATCGGTGTCATGACAGAATATTTAAATGGTCTCAACACAATTTCCTTTTGAACAAGTTTTGGAAGATAAAACTCAAATAGGAAGGCACAGAAAAAACAGTGCATAAATATCCCCAGTGTGATTACCCATCCAAACCAAAATGCCATATTTTAGCATCGTTTTTTAAAAAGTTATTCTTTAATCTATACAGAGCCATAAAAGAGAGAACTTGTAAATCAATATATCTTTTCATTTTATGCTACCATTGATCCTTTGCAGTTGTGGAACAATCACAAATGGCATTTTGACTGACTAAACAATTATTAGTTAAAACTTAGCTAGTAAAATGCTATGCTTCATATACTGCAACATGTGATTTGCACAGCTTATTACAAACAGCATTATGATATACTTGATCCAAACCCTATAAAAAGTATATGGGAGGCATTTATGTGGTTGCTGGACTATAGATGAAGCTTGTAGAAGGATAACTAGTACTGGTTAATAGCAGCAATGCTGATGAATACATTATTTTTAGTATGTGTATTTATCTACCTATTGCAGAAATTCCAGGAAAAATACGGCTGAACTGAAATGTCTGCCCAGTTTTGCATGGAAATTTAGCTGTATTTGTTTATTTTGTTTGGAAGATTTATACCCCACCTTTTGATCTAAAGAAGATCCTCAAGCTTGGCTTGCAATAAATGATATGGCATGATCATCATTGGTTCATTTTAATGGCACTTTCCCACAACATTGTGACCAAAGTGGCTTGCAACACATCAAATGAGGAGCAGTAACAGTTTTAAAAATAATAAGAACATTCGTAAATAATCATAACGTCAATAAGCACATGCAACATTAAAAAAATCAATCTATGCAGCACTGTATAAAACAATACAAATAAATTAGCCTAATTTAACAGTTTGAAACAAAACAAGAGAGATACCCAGAATAAACCCTAACACAGAAATAAAAGTAGAAATATGCAAGCCCCCCACCCAAATCCCTGTTCCTCAATGGTTCACCACACCCATTAAGTAACAGCCAAGCCTCTTACTACAAGCAGCCTTCCACCCGTCTTTATTGTTGTTGTATTATTTATCAGATTTGTCAGATGCTTGTTACCTGAAGGACTCCAAGCAACTTACAGCACATTAAAATATAAATACAAATACAAAATACCATAAAACAGAACAAACAGCCCCATAACAGCCACAGGAAGCTTGGCAGCACACTAACAAAAACAACATCATCTCAGTCTGTCAAATGCCTGTGAAAAAAGGTTACCTGGTGCTGAAAAGATGTCAATGAAAGTGCCAAGTGGACCTAACTGGGAAGAGAATTCCACACATGGGGACTCACAACTGAAAAGGCCCTCTCCCTTTTCACCACTTTCCGAGCCTGCAGTTTTGACTAAAGGAGACATTTCTGCAAGCAATTTGCTCTCAGAATGCATTTTATATGTTATTTTCACTAAGATGTGTATTTTATCCATACTTTTCCTTATATTTTTGTAAACATTGTTTGGTTGGAGAACTGCATCACAAAATTCGGATAAGTGCAAATTTTAAACAATGGCTGTCTTTCAGTTCTCATGTTGCTTCAGAAAGTGCCTGTTTGACAATTTCAGATTGCAAACTGAATCAAATTTCCCCCCCACCCCTACTCTTAATACAGATTTCTGGGAAACACCAGTATGGAAAGGGCTTCCTTTAGGCATCTGGTTGGCCACTGTGAGAAGTGAATGTTGGTCTAGATGGGCCTTTGGTCTGATACAGCAGGGCTCTTCTTGTGCCAGTCTTACATGATGTGTAAGATAAGGTGGGAGATATATTATCAGTGCTCTCTTTTTTTCTGTAAAAAATGAAGTGCTGGTACTCCCATATCTTGATAAATTGTAAAATGCCTCTTTAACCTCTCCCCTCTTTTGGGGTGCCCTCCTCCCTTCTCTACAGAATTTGTAATGAACTTTTAATTAAAACATTTATATGAAATTCAACAATACATAATAAAAATCAGAATGCTGGCCATGGGGGCATAGCACAAAATTAGAAAGCGTAGAGCCATTGCTGCATGCCTCCTCTCCTCATCCTCACACACACACACTTATGCTGTTGTTAAAACCAAAGGGAGCATTCTGGGTACCAGGGAAAATATGTAAGGTGGCCAACCACACTCTCTCTCGCATGCACACAGAGCCCACATGTGCACTTCCCATACACATACAGACCACAGACATATATGCACCTCTCTGGCTCTCTCACTCACAGACACACAATTCACATATACACAACCAAACATGCCCAGGTGCATTTCTCCCTCTACACCACACATGCATTACATAGACCTCTCTCTCTCTGTAAATGTTCACCTTTCCCACCACCACATACCCACACATACATGCCTCCTTTTCTCTCACATGCACACAGACAACATAGAGATCTCTCCCTCCATCACACACACACACACACACCACAAATACATCTCTCCCCCTGTCACACACACACACACACCTTGAGCAACCCCTCCCCTCGGGAAAGCTCCTCCTTGGGCAAAGGAAGCACCTGCTACCAGCTCCACCTCGCTGGTGGACAGCAACAGCCTGAGCGTGCAGGGAGACTCCCACTTCTCCTTCCTTCCCTCCCCAACCTTTTAAGGAGGCACTGCTGCTGGTTGGTGGGCAGCAGCAGCAGCCTGAGTTTGCAGGGATATCTCGGCTGCTGCTCCCCATCCACTTCCCCCGTCCAGCTAATCCCAGCATGAGGCGAAGGAGGCAACCGCTGCTTGCAGGCAGGCAGCAAGAGCCTGAGCATGCAGGGATAACCCTGCTATTCCTTCCTTCCCTCCCCAACTGTTTTTTTTTAACATAAGCCCTGGCACAGGGTGAAGGAGGTACCGCCTCTGTCTGGCAGGCAACAGCGGCAACCTGATCAAACATGCCGGTACTCTGTGCCATAGCGTTCTACCAGAAAAAAACCTCTTCTTCTTCTTCTTCTTCTTCTTCATAATCATTATTGCTTTTACCCAATGACTGTTGCAGCCTTCTAAAGAAAGTTTCTCCTTCTTAAAAAAATGCTTGTATATACAGGCATTTATAATGAACACACATGACACTGGAACTAGGTGTACAAACATCTGAAAATAGGCATCCTGCCCAAATATTTGCCAACACAGTTTCAGCATAATCACTGTTATGAGGAACTGTGGTTAGATCTGTTTAAACAGCATTAGTTCAGCTTAATTAGGCTGTGCATCAAGAGATCTCTCTGCTTTAAACTCCAGATTAATGATGTATCGTTACTGGGCAGTTTCGTAGAAATTCAAGACTCTTCTGAGGCGAAGCAGATGTCATCTGATGTGCCCTAGACTGAATCAGGTTTCTCCTGAAGCTTTGGGGCCACCTTGGAAGGAGGTGTTATGGGTCACATAAGTGTCTGTATAGGAGAATAGATATCTTACCTTTTCTGAAGCAGAACTTGAGTGTAACTGCGCCAAACAGTAAAGAGAAATTTGGAGTATGGTTTGTAGTATAAAAAGCAGAATAGCATACAGTATGAAAGGTCTTCCAATTTGGAAGTTTTGCAGATACAAATTTGCTGTGCTATCAGGATGGATAGTTCATGGCAGTTGACATGGTTTTATGAACAGCCATGAAAGCTTGTCTGAACATGGGGAAAGTAAAAGACTCTACTATTATCAGTTTTACATTTTCTGGACCAGCTAGAAAAATGTGAGTTTAAAATAAGTATTTGCCAGTCAAATACTTATTATTTATTTTTTTATAAAAATATTTGTATGCTGCTATTTTGTTAAAAACATCAAGGCAGTTTACAACACATTAAAATCAACTACCACCATAGAATAAAAAAACTTAAAATACAAAAAAACCCAAACATTTATTACCCACACAGAGGTCTCAGAACAGGTTACAAGAAGTTTAAAATATGGTATTAAAACAATTAAAAACAACTTAAAATCGCAAAATAGGTTGGGTTGCAAAAATATACATCACATTTGTCAAAGGCCAGCATAAAGAGGGGAGTCTTATCAGGTTGAACCCAAAAGGTCCAAGGTAAGGAAGCTTTCTCAAAGGGACATTAAACTCCTTCCATCAGAAGAAGCTCTTTTCATTGGAGAAAGGGAGCCTATCATTCCAAACCGTGTGTGTGTGTATTTCAGTGCTGTACAGATACGTGGGATTCTGATTTATAGGAATTAGAAGATGAAGAGCTAGTTTATTTTATTTATTTATTTATTTATTTATTACATTTATATACCGCCCCATAGCTGAAGCCCTCTGGGCAGTTTACAGCACTTAAAAACATTAAAAACAAATATACACATTTTAAAATACAAAAAACAATTTAAAAACACAATTTAAAAAAATTAAAAACAATTTAAAAACACATGCTAAAATGCCTGGGAGAAGAGGAAAGTCTTGACCTGGCGCCGAAAAGATAACAGTGTTGGCGCCAGGTGCACCTCATCAAAAAGATCATTCCATAACTTGGGGGCCACCACTGAGAAGGCCCTCTCTCTTGTTGCCAGACTCCCAGCTTCCCTCCGAGTGGGCACCCAGAGGAGGGCCTTGGATGTTGAGCATAGTGTATGGGTAGGTTCATGTCGGGAGAGGCATTCCATCAGGTATTGTGGTCCTAAGCCATGTAAGGCTTTATAGGGTAAAACCAGCACCTTGAATTGAGCTCGGAAACATACAGGCAGCCAATGCAAGTGGGCCAGAATCAGTTTTATATGTTCAAACCATCTGGTCCTTGTTACCAATCTGGCCGCTGCATTTTGCACAAGCTGCAGCTTCCGAACCGTCTTCAAAGGCAGCCCCACATAGAGCCATTGCAGTAATCTAACTTGGAGATTACCAGAGCGTGGACACCTGAAGCCACGTTATCCCAATCCAGATAGGGGCGTAGTTGGGCCACCAACCAAAGTTGATAGAAGGCGTGAGGCTACCTGAGCCTCAAGTGACAGAGATGTTCTAGGAGAACCGCCAAGGTATGACCCTGCTCCTACAGGGGGAGTGCAACCACATCCAGGACAGGTTGGACATCCACCATCTGGTCAGAAGAACCACCCACTAGCAGCATCTCAGTCTTGTCTGGATTGAGCCTCAGTTTATTAGCCCTCATCCAGTCCATTGTCACAGCCAGGCACCGGTTCAGCACATTGACAGCCTCAGCTGAAGAAGATGAAAAGGAGAAATAGAGCTGTGTGTCATCAGCATACTGATGGCAATGCACTCTAAAGCTCCGGATGACCGCACCCAACGGTTTCATGTAGATGTTGAACAGCGTGGGGGACAGAACTGACCCCTGTGGATCCCCATACTGGAGAGCAGAGCTTGGAAGATTACTTTTAAAAAGTAATAAATTACAGTTACAGTTACATGGCCCAAAAAAGTAGTAATTACCATTACAATTGCAATTCCTCTGAAAGTAACTGATTACTTTACTTTTCCTCCAAAGTAATCACTACAATTACATTTCAGTTACTTTTAAAAAATGCCTACAAGGTGCTGGCCTTGGCTGCTGCACATCTAAGTAGCCTAAAACAACATTAAAAATAAACAAACACATACAGAGGTAGTAGAATAATTATTTTTATTCATAAGATAGCAATGGTGGTCTCTCCGCTGGTAAGGGAGGTGGGGATGGAGGCTGAAGCCACTACTCAGATCTTTGCACATCAAACCAAGTGCAACCCCCCACCAGCCAGCAAGCATAATCACTCTCACTTAACCACCTCCCAGACCCTGCCCTGCCACCAGTTCAGGGACACTCACTCAACCAAACATTTTCCCGAGATGCAAAAAAGTTAAAATACTGCAAATGAACTGAATTGAATAAGTTTTATTGCAGTCATAGATCAACATAGATATATACATCGTTAAAAGAAGATAAAAATTCAATTCAATTCAATTCAAATGCAGCACAGTAACCAGAGAGGGTGGTGGAGGCCACTTTGTGTGCCAAGTGCAAACACAGTATTCTCTCTCTCTCTCTCCCTCTCCCTCTCTCCCTCTCTCACACACACACACACTTTGTCATCTTTCACCTCCACAGTTTATCCATGTTCTTCACCTCCAGCTCCTTTTCCCCTCCACTCCATTCTTCACCACCACTATCCTTTTTTTAAATAAATGTTTTCTCCACTCCACCCCGTCTCACTCTCCGCCTCCTCCCTCATCGCCTCCTACCCATCCACAGAGCATGAGGGAAGAGCGATGCTGCACAGAAGCCCAGTTTGAGGCACGAGATTTTCATCCACACCCCTCCCCCAAGTAATGCCCAAAAGTAATGCTGGAAACGTTACAATTACTCCACAAAAGTAGTAAAATTACTCCTAGTTCTATTACAATCAAAATGTAAAGGAATAACCCGCTCGTTACTCAGAAAAGTAATGAATTACAAGTAATTCGTTACTTGTAACTAGTTACTTCCAAGCTCTGCTGGAGAGTCCAGGGTGCCAACCAATGTTCCCCAAGCAAGACCTGCCAAGTAGGAGCGGAACCACCACCATGCAGTCCCCCCCACTCCCAACTCAGCCAGTCTTCCCAGAAGGATACCATGGTCGATGATATCGAAAGCCGCTGAGATCAAGGAGATCAAGTTTCCAAATGATAAAGAGCTAGTTTCCAAATTTTATCTCAAAATGAATTTCTAGTTTCATGCTGTCAGCTTATTTTCAGGTTTAAATTCAGATCTGCAGATAAATGACTTATCAGAAAAGGAAGAGATAACATTCAAAATGTGTAATCATGGCTTGTCACTTAACCTAACAAATAGCAACATTATTGAAATGAACATGAATTACATTAATTTGTCAGTGGATAATCACACTATTTTGCTTTTGGTTGTATTATATTTTGAGCAGGAGCAAGTTTTTTAAACAATTGAAACTCAGATTTATCTTGTAGATCTTTGCACTCCCACATCCCTTTTCTGTGCATCTGTGAATATGTTAAATAAAAGGTTTTAAGAAATGGTTACCTTGACAAGATACTCCCTCCCGCACTCTCCCTTCCCCCACATTCTGTGAAGGGTGCATATTAACTATTTTCAAATGTCATGAGGAGGCTTAGGCGAAGCATGGTGGTAAAGCAGAGGAAATGGAGATCGCTTCAAAAGTTAATGTTTTCAATCATGCATGGTAATGGCTCTTAGTAAATTGATATGTTGTTATTGCTTAATTTTAGTAAACATTCTTTCTGAAAAGTATTCTCTCCATCACAGCCAATCTAAAATAAGCTCATTTATGCTAATGTCTTTCTCCTTGACATTCGGTAAATTTCGCCTAATGCATTAATTATGACTCCAGATAGACCAATGATTATTTTATATATGCTAATTAGGAATCATTTCATTCAGTCTGCCACACACATCAGTAAACAAGTGGAATCAATTTCCTACAGTGAGGATAAAAAGACAATGATTTCCTTTTTACCAGCAACTCAGAGAGTTTACCCCGCAATCAAGAAGTAATTAGAGAAGAAAATGAGGAGTTGGAAAATACCCTTACAGGTGTGTGAGCCATTGAGTGCATGACTCTTCCCAACAAAAGGGATAAAAGCAGACAGTGTCAGCGCTAATGGGTTTTTACATATATGATTAGAAGTCTTCATCTGCTTTCAACAAAAATAAAAAATAACAAACAAATTAGTTCCATTTCTAAAGGAACAAACTGATATGAAAGTGCTTGGTTTTCAGTGGTAGGCTTGTAAAAGATGTAATGTTTCAACAGTGTGTGAAATTCACTTATCTGCCTTCTGAACTTTAAATGTTAAGGATAGCACTAAAGTTAAGGCCAGCTGCCTTTTTTTTTTGCTTATCCTGTTGAGACTCGTTATAAGCCCTAGCCCAGAAATTGAAGGCCTTTTGGTATTACAGTCATGTTGAACTTTATATAGGTGTCAAGAATTCCCATGCATAGATTTCACTCAGTCCTCAAATCTAAAATATTGTGCACAACAATATATTGTGCACAAATGTTCTACCTATACTTCTAAATATCCATATCTCTATTAAGTGAAATATTTTAATGTTGGCATATATGTGTGACACACAAGGCCTTATACAAGACAGGACCAGGTTACTTGAAAGACCACCTTATCCCTTATGTACTCATTAGGTCTCTGCATTCTGCCGGAGAGTTTCTCCTTCAAATCCAAAAGATATCAGAAGCACACTTCACAGCAACTCAGAGGAGAGCGTTCAGTGTGACTACCCTTATTCTGTGGAACAGCATTCCTGTTGAAATACAACAGGCGGACACTGCCTGCACTTTCTGGAAACAACTGAAGACATTTTTGTTTTGGCAAGCTTTTCCAACTGGATGAAAAGCTCTCTGCCTTAGTTGTTCATTTTGTATTATTTTAAATCTACATTCAGGAGGTTTTTTTGTACTGATTTAAAAAGTTTTTTATCTGTTTTTACTGTAAATTGCCTTGAGACATGTATGTAAAAGATGATTCATTAATGATTATGATCATCCATTTTTTAAAATATGTATATGTATAATGAACACCTGTGAAACTGGAAGTTAGGTGTCCAAACATTTGAAAAAAGGTATCCTCAATTCGTGCCCAATTCTTTTCCGATACAGTTTCAACATTATCCATCGTATGAAGAATTCTGTTATTGCTGCCCTAGGCTTCTACTAGGAGGAAGGGCAGGATATAATAGGAGGAAGGGCAGGATATAAATCTAATAAATAAATAATAATAATAATAAATATTAGTTCAGCTTAATTAGCTTGTGCATCAAGAGATCTCTTGATACATTAATCATGCATCAATATCAGGCAGCTTCAGGGAGTTTCAAGGGTCTTCTGAGGCTAAACAGATGTCCTCTGAGGCACTGTGAACTGGATTGGGTTGCTCCCAAAACTTCAGTGCTACCTCAGAGGAAAACTTTATGGGTCACATAAGTTTCTGTATCAGACAGAAGATAGCTTTGCTTCTCTGGAGCAGAATTCAGCTCTAATCAGACTGAAATAGCACAGAGAAATTTAGAGAAATAAAGAGCAGAATAGTATGGAAAGTCTTCAGCTCAGAAGCTGAAAGGTCCCACCAGTGCCAGATTTAGACTTGCTGAGGCCCTAAGCTATATAAAGCTTGGAGGCCCTTTGTTAAAAAATTATATATATATATATATATATATTCAGTACACATAAAATTTTAAAAGCCCCCCCAAAAAATTCTGAAATTTTTTGAGGCCCCTGTGGATTGTGAGGCCCTAAGCCAGTGGTTCTCAACCTTTTTTGCTCCATTCCCCCCTTTCACCATTGTTCAGAATATAATTCCCCCCTTCCCAAGATAGTCTCTCATAGCGTGTTGACGTTTCGCGAGTGATGGTGGTGTTTCTCGTGAGAGAAAAATTTCTTAGTTTTTATTATAACAGAATTTCTTGGAACACTTTCTGGTCTTTAAATAATAATTTAATTTTGCAAATGAAAATAATGCTGCATGTTCAAGAATTGATTTTAATCTGTGACATTCAATAAACTCTATTTGAATGTCGCAGATTAAATTAAAAACAAACTACAATTTTTACAGATTGTACATAATCTACAGGACATCACACTTTGCTGAATAGTGGTCCCAATTCCCCCCCGGAACCCTAAAATTCTCCCCGGGGAGAAATTCCCCCCTTGTTGAGAACCCATGCCCTAAACTATAGCTTGTTTAGCTTATGCCTAAATCCGGCACTGGGTCCCACAGAGAAAGACTTGGACTGCCTCTCTAAAACCTTTGTATTGTATTTCCCCAAACACTCTCCATAAGGATGGGAAAAAGGGGGAGGAGGGAAAGTAATTTTATGACTGACAGCTCTAGTTTCCAATGAGAAAATAACTTTACCAGGGCACTCCTTTTTACTTCCAATCACAGTACTTCAGGTGAAATCAACTGAACAGAAAGCAAAAAGAAAAGCCCTAAATTATTTTTCATTCATCATAATTCCCTAATTCTTGTGCCTTTCCCTCTGAAAATTTTGAGGTTACTTATGTAGGGAGACCTCTACTATGCATGCCATTTTCTTCCAAATTGCCCCCAAACCTGCAGAGTGGGAAATGAATCTCTTTCACCCCAAAATGCTAGACTCACTTTGCACAAAATCACCTAGACCTATTTGTCTGAAATTTTGCAATATTCATCCCCTCAGAAGAGACAATCATATCTGTAAAATTCTAGGTGACAGTGACCACTGGACCAATGACTGGCTCATATCTGAAGCTTCATTTCATTTTGGAAAATCTGAGGGTTCACATGGTCCCATTGATTATAATGGTGATATCAATAAATTGCTATAATTTTTTTACTTTCTGACAGATGAAATTTGGTGAGTTCTGAAATTTGGCAATGTTCATCCCCTCATAAGAGAGAACCATGACTGTACTATATCATCCAGTTCTGCAGAAAAATGTAAAAAGTTATGGATGTCCCCTAAAAAAAAAAAGCTTTAAACATAGCTAGAGCAAAGCCTATTCATCTACTCAGTCAGTCAGTCAGAACTAGGGATGGGAGATGGTATTCACTAAATCAAATTTGTTATAGGATTTTGACATAATCTGACAATTTTCATTGTTTTCAGTCCGGCATTGATTTCTTGCAGTGGGTTGCGGCTGTCATCAGTACGGAATATCCGCTCCAAATTGTCTTCATAAGCTTTCCTCTAAGCTGATGCCTTCTTAACTTCTGTTTAGGTGATAACAATCACCATTATTATTATTATTTATTACATTTGTATACCGCCCCATAACCGAAGCTCTCTGGGCAGTTTACAACAATTAAAAACATTAAAAACAAATATACAAATTTAAAAACACGTTTTAAAAAAAACAATTTAAAAATACATGCTAAAATGCCTGGGAGAAGAGGAAAGTCTTGACCTGGTGCCGAAAAGATAACAGTGTTGGCGCCAGTTGCACCTCGTTGACAATCAAAAGTACTGCAAAATAACATGAATAGCAAAAGGGGAGGCAGTCCTCGTTAAGCCACACAGCAATTAGCAAGAGACACAATTAATGAATGATCAGCTGCCTAATTGATATTTAAATAGAAAAAAATGTGGAACAAGTGTGCCTACAGCATAAGCATTTTCGTTAGCAATTACGTAATTTTGTTGCTGGAAAAAAAATACCCATGAATCAGCAATTGCAAAAACAATTGGGAACAAAAAAATGGTGGCTCAGTACTGAAAGCCAAATTGTTGGAATTCAAATGAATAGGAATCAGCTAGGAAGGGCTCCTGTGCCTTTGGAGTGGATGAGTGGGGCCAGATTTCAGACAATAGGGCTTTGTGTTAGGTGTCATTACAATTTAATTTATTTATTTTTAAGAGGTCATCTTGCTGCTGGTTACTGAGGGGTGAAAGGGCAAGGCAGAGATGATCTCTCCACAGTGCAGATGCTGTGTTGGGAGCATTGGATTGGCCTTGCTGCTCTGCTGCACCATGCGGAGCCTTGCCTCTCCTCCCTCCTGCCATGCCAGCTGTGGTAGGATATAAATTTAAGAAGTAAATGAGTAACTAATATTGTTATCCTGGTAGTGACAGAGATGGGAAGAATATAATGAACTGAGCATCGGCTGCAAATTTATTAGCTTCTTATGACCCAAGGCAAGCATAACTTAGTATGTTGATATAGAGATATATGATGCAAAAGAAATGCTAAGGTACAAAGAAATTGTATTAATCTAACAGAGTAATCAAACCAGTCCATTTTGGAGTAAACAGCCTCTGTTTAATTTAAGGGATTTAAGGGATTATATACTGTTAAATGTAGCTACATGCAAAATGATTTGTAGTAAGTTAGGTGCTCCTGCTATGTAGGCTAAACTTCACCATGCTCACTCAGAAATCCTGCTAAGTCCCACAAAGTTCAACTTGAATTTATCCTCAAATGAGTGGGCATGTGGACTTCCGGGAAGGGTGACTTCGCTTGTGCCTGCTTTTGAGACAGGCTCCCGCCTCAAAAGAAGCTTATTCAGATATAAATCAGTCAGAACATTTTTTTTTGACTGATGAAATTTCTCCCGGGCAGGGAGAAACGTAGAGATCAACCTCAAAAGCCTGTTTTTGTTGGGAGGACTGGATTTCATTAATTTATGAGATAAGGTCCAGCCAACAATGCCGGACGGACTTCCGAACAAGCTCTATCTGTTTAATGCGATACGTTTATCTTTTCTTTAAAGAGAGAACGGACTAATAGGCAAGCACCCTTCTTTCTATTATTTTTTTTACTTGGTTTAAATTGTTGCAACAAAAGGAGATTTGTCAGATTGATCGGCTTTGGACAACTTCTGGGTGAGCTATAACTCTTCTCTGTTATTCACGAAATTAACAGCTTATCTCTGTTTCTGTCGCAAAAAGCTGTCCTGGAAGTGCATTCTAAAGATATAAACAGAAGAGGGATTTCTATTCCTGATTTCTATTCTGAGGAACATTATATTGTCTGGGACTATTCTCTTTTTGGTCTATTTTATTTTGACGAATCTGCTTCTTCACGACGCCACTAACTGTTTTGATGCTGGGAACTAAATTTGTTTTGCATTCTTGAACATAGAGAGATAAGCAGGCTGCTCTGTTTATACTGTGATGTCATCAAGCCTGGAATATTAACCCAATTGTTGCTGAAATAAGAAGTGGTTCTTCTTTATTTTTGTTTTGCTCTGTTTTCGTGGTTTTAAAAAAATGGCAATCAAGAAAGTGGCTGAGAATCTGGAAGTAATTATGTTCCAGAAAATAATGGATGAGATTGAGATAACGAAACAAACCCTGCGACAGGGCAGTAAGGAGCTGAAAATTGAACTGAGCAAAATGACGCAGGAGCTTAAAGAAATAGGGGATCCTGTGAGAGAGGAGAATGAGATCAGAGATGAGAAAAGAAAAAATAAAGGGAAGATACAAGCCCTGGAGATTGGAACAAATGTGGAATTGGAAAAAGATCTGGAGTTTATGGATTTTAGAAATAAAATCTACTGTTTGGAATTTAACGTTATCTCTGAAGAAATTAATGAAGATATTAGAGATAAAGTTATCAATGGCTTGGATAATCTTCTGGACTGGAATGATGTGATGGAGCTTGATATAGAGAAAATCTATGGAATTAACTGCAGCCATGTGACAATGGAAAAACTCTTAAGAGATGAGCCAGTGCATTTTGTAAAAAAGAAGAACACAGATATGACTTTACAACAGTATTTCAGCAACTTATTCAGAATGGATGGCAAGAAAATATTTGGGATAGAGGAAATTCCCATCAGACTCTTATTATATGACTATGGCTACAACAGCAAGATTATTATGGAATACTGATAATGGAAGATTGGACACTGAAATTACTGGACTTAACAGGACTATTGAAGATGGAAGATGGAACTAATAGGGATAATGGAATAATGGCTATTGAAATTATTGGACCTAACAGATTCTGATGAGATGGATTAATCGAAATGTTTATTTGGACTATGGTTATGACAGTAAGATTATTATAATTATTAACGAGATGGATTAATTGACATGTTTATTTGGAGAAAAATTGATAGATATATTTCTTAAAGAATTGAAACCTCTCTTTGACTTTTTGTGGAAAGAATAAAGTAATGTTTATGAGATTTGATGATTAATTAAGATAACTACTGGAGGAAAGTGATTTTATAATATGATTTAAGAGACAGGATTGTTATATATTGTAGACCTATAACTGATTTGATATGTGACAAATGGGAAGTCAACATTTTATTTTTTTTGTTTAATCATTTTTGTTTTGTTTTGTTTTTTGTCTTCGAATGTTTTATGATTTTGTTTTCTATGTTTTATGAAAATTTGAATAAAAATTATTGTAAAAAAAAAAATGAGTGGGCATGTAATTGCAGCACTTATTGCAATAATGTGTTCACCTCTTATGCAATGGTTCCAATCCACAAAGTTACTTGTGACCAAATTCTCCTGAAATACATGAAACGTCCTTGGAACCAACTAAATTCCTAATGATATCAAAGGGATAGCCACAACCAGGGCCAGCTCCAGGAATGCCGGGGCCCTTGGGCATCAGCTTGCCCTGGGCCCCGGCGTGTGTGTGTGTGTGCACTCACGCAGCCCCCCATGCCCCCACCTACCTGTCTGCTGTCTTTTACCATTGCCTTTAACGAAGATGGTGGCCGCGGTTTCCCTAAGGGGATGACACCTCTGCCGCCATCTTTGTTGATGGCACGTGTGTGCATCTCTGCCATCAACTAAGATGGCGGCAGGGGCTTCAGTACTTAGGGAAACCGTGACCACCATCTTCATTAAGGGCAATGGTAAAAGACAGCAGACAGGTAGGTGGGGGGGCATGGGGGGCCGCAGATCACAGAAGGGGAACAGAGGGGCAACTGAGGGGCCCCTGTACCTCTAGGGGCCGTCGGGCCAGTGCCCCACCTGGCCATGCTTTAGAACTGGCCCTGACCACAACTAACTGGATTGGACTAATGAGCATGTTATATTAGTCAATGCTTGGTGCATATCATAAGCCCTGTTCAGGGAATACACATGGGCTTAAAGTGGAGACAATGGAGAAGAGCACACACAAGCTCCATCTCAATGTCCCTGGATATGCAAGCTCCTTTTTCTTCTTTGCATGTTTAGCACAAAGTGAATGCACATTCTCATTAAACACACCAAGGTCTAAAAAGGACCCTCCAGTTTGCTTCATTTTTCATTTCAAGAGGGCCAGAAACTTACTTATGAAAGCTCAGAGGAGGTGGAGAGTGAGACAAGGGTGGAGTGGAGAAAACAATTGTTTTTAAAAATGGATGGTGGTGGTGAAGAATGGAGTGGAGGGAAAAAGGAGCCGGAGGGCAAGAACATGGATAAAGGAGAAGGAGACAGTAGCAGAATGGAGATAAAGAACTGTGGAGGTGAAAGATGACAGTGTGTGTGTGTGTGTGTGTGTGTGTGTGTGTGTGAATACTGTGTTTGCACTTGGCACACAAAGTTGCCTCCACCACCCTCTCTGGCTACTGTGCTGCATTTGTAGTATTTTAACTTTTTTGCATCTCGGGAGAATGTTTGCTTGGGTAAGTGTCCCTTAGTTGGTGGCAGGGCAGGGTCCGAGAGGTGGTTAAGTGAGAGAGATTATGCTTGTTGGCTGGGTGTGTGTGTTGCACTTGGTTTGACATGCAAAGATCTGAGTAGTGGCCTCTGCCTCCCTCCCCACCTCCCTTACCAGCGGAGTAAATTCTGCTTTTTTGTATACTCATTTACAGACTTTCATGAGCATCTTGGGAGTTGTGGTACATAAAAACTCATAAGCTGTCATGAGCTAACCTGGATTCCTGTAAAATTCAATGCTTTCCTGGTTTATAGCCCTAAGAGTTGGAAAAACACTTTGATTAAGCATGAAACAGGTATTATGTACAGACACACACATGAAAAACACATTTTAAATATTTTATACTTTCCAACTTTTATACTTGTGTTCCCATTAAAAATTGTGCCCTCTTTCCCTGATTTGCTTCTTATCAAGTTGAGCAGATGCGTTCTGTTATTCCAGTGGGAAGAATACAGAGATGAACCTGCTAACTAGTCTATGAAACAATCCATTTAGACAGGAAGTCAATAACTGTCCACTTAGATTGTAGAGGGAACCAGACTGCCAAGAAATAATGGTTGCTTACGTTCAGATTCTGTTGATGCCATACTTGTAATGGATTCAGAGTGGGTAATTTTGGAAAGTGCCTTGAAAATAAGCAAGCTACAGAAGTCAAGAGTTTTTAATCCACACACTTTTTTGTCTAGCAGTGTTTCTCTGATCAGGTGCTCATTGAGGTGATGATAATGAAAAAGCAGAAGGATGTTGTTCGAGAGCATTAACCAGCATGGTGCTAATAATCAGTGCAATTAGCAATTTAGTTGTTTAAAAACAGAATGGTGGACTGATGCTAGAGCACAGGCATGATCCAGCCAAAATTAAACACTTGTGTCCTGTTGATTTCAATGGGAGCTTTACAGATTTGCTTAACTCCTATTTAAATACATGGGACTTAAAAGTCAGATTAAAGCAAAGTAGTTTACTTGATTTTGTAGTCTTTCTCATGAGTGTCATAAAACCACCTCCCTATCTTGGCAATTTTCAGTCCTTGTTCTAAGCACATTTCTGCTCAACGTTGCCCTTCTCCATACCAAATTCATTCATTTTTCTTTACTCAAAATGTCTGGTGTCATATGCTCACTCTGCTGTTTAATCCTATTGGTGCTGGCAACCAGCTGGTAATGTGGGTGGTGTCATGCCACTACAGCTAATGTTATAATCTTGCAGATGTTCATAAATAAAATCATGTGGGTCATCATAGTCAATTTAATTAAACAGCAGCGATGGCAAATGGACTTTTCTGAGCAAAATGAGGACAAGGAAGGAGAAATAGCACCAAGAAGAGATAGCAGTTAGAGCAAAAGTAGCCAATGTGGTGCTCTCCAGATGTTCCTGGACTCAAATTCCCATAATCCCTGGCCATTGACCATGCTGCCTGCAGCTGATGAGAGTTGGGAGTTCAATAACATATGGAGGGCCCTACATTGGCTATCTCTGAGCTAGAGGAACAAATGGGGTTTCAATAGCACCAAAACAACTTAAACGTTTGGGAAGCTGGTTTTGTGTGTGGAATGTGCTGCTTTCAAAGCAAATATGACATGAGTTAATATTTGGTGTGGTTGCATCTAAACTGCTTAACTTTGTGTGGATAAGGCTACATCTTACCATGACTGGGTTATGAAATTTTTGACATAATATTTCTTTTTTGCACTGAGGATTACTTAAGAACATAAAATAAAGAACATGCTCCACCTTTTCTGCATATCCATCTACACACTTAGGAGAAGGGCTTAATAGAGTGCTTTAACTTTGCTCTAACCTCCCCCACCAGCCCTCAGCCAGGTTGAGCATTGCCAAATACCTTGCAGCATCCCTGGCCATGGGAGGCTTGGGGTGTATCTTTCTGGAAGTGATCCAGAAGACTGGTTGCACCCCTGTTTTCTCAGTGGTGTAAGGTTCAGAAATGAAACTATTCTCTTAATATTTCTTTCAACAACAATTATAAGTTAAATTCAGTTAGTTCAGGGATAACACGTGGAAAAAATGATCAAAATTTAATTACACTTTCTCTGAAGAGGTAAAAGAGTAAGATGGTTTACTTGTTTTTCAATAATATCTTTTTTATGTGCAACTCTTGAAATGTTAATGAAACCATTTGAAATCTGAAAAGACCTGCTCATTTGCCTGTGCGTGCGAGTGTACCTCTGCAGGCTTTGTTGGGCACACATTAAGGAACCTTCCTATATATAATGTTATTTTTAATATAATGCTGTTGTTTTCTTTCACATTGTTTTTCTTTCTTTCAACAGCTTAACCTTAGTGGTGATTTAAATGCTATTGTCAATCCTATTCACCTGAATGACAAAAATAATAATTTAATTGAGGGAAAATTGAAAGATGAACCAATGAGGTCACATTTATCATACACAGTAACTGATTATCATGTCCATAATTCTCAGAATGTGTACATCCAGAAATCAAGACAAAACAGCCACCCTTATTAAGGTAATAAGAATGCAGAAGCAGGCTTCAGCATGCATATCTTGAGCTCAGCATCAATGGGTACTGTGTGCTATGTGTGATTTTCTAACCTGATCCAACAGCCAGGGCTGCATATGCATAGCTCTTTACAAGAAGTTACAGTCCTGCACATCAGCTATTCAGAAGGAGCAATAGTGGGTTTTATTTTGCCTCTTCTGGTCTCCAGCAAACACTTGATCTATCTATCTATCTATCTATCTATCTATCTATCTATCTATCTATCTATCTATCTATCTATCTATCTATCTATCTATCTATCTATCTATCTATCTAGATAGATAGATAGATAGATAGATAGATAGATAGATAACACTTGATCTATCTATCTATCTATCTATCTATCTATCTATCTATCTATCTATCTATCTATCTATCTATCTATCTATCTATCTATCTATCTATCTATCTATCTATCTATCTATCTATCTATCTATCTATCTATCTATCTATCTATCTATTCTATTCTATTCTATTCTATTCTATTCTATTCTATTAAAAGACTACACATGTGCAGCCTTGGCACTGTTGGATCAGGGTGATACTTATATACCTATAAGTACATGGTGAGTGGTGGCAACACCTGCAATCAGCCAAAATAATAAAAAGAAGACGTGCTGTGCTGATCTTGTTTTAGCAGAGAGGAAGCAACTTATTAAGACAGTTGATATAGTTCAGATGGTCACTTTAAATATGTCTGATTTACTTTGCAATTTTTGTGAAGTTTCCTATAAGAAACCATTTTCTTTTGTTTCTATTTCTGTGAAAATGTGAAGTACAGCAACACTTTGCAAAATTTACACTAAACAAACTCCAAAAACAATTGTAGAATAATGGCACTGACTATTCTGCGGAATAGTCTCCAGTAGACATCAGGAGTGTCTCAGTTTGCACAAGATAAAACAGTGGGAAGTGAAATATATTCTCTCAAAATTCTAGGTGTGCTTTACGTTTTTAATTGACCGCACCCACCTTGCCTTAAGTGAACTGGTTTAAGCACAGCAGGCTGAAAACATGCATCCTCTTTTTTCCAACAGCTAGAGTCATTGCTGAAGTAGCAACATATTGTAATCCATCCATTCACCATATGCTCAGAGGCACGTTACCAAATTCTTCCAAGCTACACAGGAAGTGGATTGGACTGTGAAAGACCAACCCAAATGGTGTTTGCATTTTGACAAATTTGTAGGGCAGTCCAATATCTCAGAAAGGAGGTCAGGTCTCCTGCTCCCCTGGTGCATTCACTATAGCTGCCCAATTTCCCTGCTTTTTAAAGTTTGATAGAAATATCTGTGGGGTATAGGTACATTCTTAAACCATAAGGTTGTTTGCCTATTAGTGAATTATAATATATCTCCGACAAAAACTAGGCTTCTAATTTTCACAGACATGAGGAAAAAAGAGCTCTATGAACAGACATAAACATGAACAGACATATCAACTCACCAGATCAGCCATTTTATTTCTGTTGACAGACCCCATGTCATTTCAAAGGGTGACAGTCCTAACAATGCAATTTGGGGCAGATATTTGATTTCAGAACTTGTCTATAAAGTATCAATGGACTGGTATCAGACTAGAAGCCTGATTTATAAACTCCATGCTGTATTCACAAGCCATGAACCTATACTGTGTCTCTGAGTGGATGTGATTGGTACTTAGTACCTTTGTGCCTTTGCTGTGCTCTGGGAGAAAACCAACCAAGAAGAAAATGGATTTCTTAGTCATTTATATTTATTGTCATTGCAGTTATAGTCTGACACTCAAAACTAGAATCTTTCATTTGTTCTTGTAGATTTTTTTATTCCCTATTGCCTTTCTACTCTAAATGTCTAGCATATCTGTTTCAATTGTAATCTTCTACATACTGGAAAATATTTTGGAATGAAATTATGGATATTTCTTGTTAAAGAGTTGCACAAACAATTTTGTTTTCCAGCTGGCTATGGTTTGCAAAACTGGGATTTTTTTCTTTAGTAAATCAAGTGTCTTAATTATGAATACTGTTTGCTATTTCAGAGATAAAGCTTCCTCTTTGTAATAACCATTGAACAGGAACATTTGGGGCACCTTGTGGGATAGATAATAGTATTAATTACTTAAAGTACATAATTGCCTGGGTTTTATCCCTACAATGATTGTTTTTGCTTTTTATTTATATTAGAGTCAGAAATCCAGCAAAATGAACTTTCGAGCATAGCTCCTTTTTTAAAAAGTTGCATTGCTAATTGAATCGGAATGTATTTTTGAGAAGAAAAATTAAAATAACAGGTGTATAGCATGAGTTAGCATAAGAACATACGGTCCATCTAGCAACTGACTGAGAAGAGTGGAATAGACTAGAGTGTTCTGGAGGATGACCATCAATCCTTCTAATAAAAGACCCAAATGCATCCATCTAGGCAAACCTATTTGTTTCCAAAGGCAATTGGCCATCGCAGAAGGAGATTACTAAGGAGAAGGGAATTTTTATTTTGTTTCATTCTGTTTTTATGACATTGCCACTTGGCATGGCCTTTTATACTTTCTGTTAGAAGTTTGTCCACAAGCCATATTTGTCAAAGTTAAAGTGGTATTATTCCAATGTTGGGAAATACTTTATGTGTGCCATTGTTTTCCAGTAAGCAAAATTCAATTTTGGGGATGGTGAAACACTGGTCTCAGCAAAACACATTAAGAATACAGGAGGCTGAATTAGATCAAAGATCCTTTATCTATCAAATAAATGTTCATGGACACAATGAGTTATGCTCTTCAGAGCATAAACATTAATTTTTATTAACCCCCTTTAGAATCTGTATATCTATCTGCATTGTTACAGACATTTTTTTCTACAATGTTAGGCGTCACTGTCTCTGAAATTGTACATTATAGGTTTAAAGCCAAACACAAACCTCCATATTTTATAGATCAATAAGAAAATAAAAGTTAATGAAGTGCTGCTGAGGCTGAATACAGCATTATACAGACATTAAAAAAGAAAGCCAATATTCTGGGCAACTTTCTGGTCTAGTGCTAAGGTTCATTTGGTACAACTGGATGAGGAAATGACATTAATGATTTGGCTATAAGTAACTATATCCTTGAAAGGATGGCCTTAGACAATAGAAGCTCTAGTTTATGCCACTGCTCAGTGGTCTCCTGAGATCTTTTTTCCAATATCAGCTCACTAGGCCACTCTACTTGTTCAAACCCTTACTCATTGGGCATCATCCAAAGATGCCCTTTTGCAAGTAGATGTCTCCTGTTCACAAAATGACTATTTTAAAAACTTACATTAGAGCTTGCTGTACTTAAAAAAGTGAAACTAAATCAAGAAAAGTTCTACTGCTTCTATAAAAGATTGTACACGAGCATGTGCAAATCCTTGCTCAAGCAGAACTGCTACGGAAGTTATTCATTATAGCACTGTATGCACTTTACCATGACTACACACAGGCGGTACCGACAGCTATTTACCTTCTGCTCATGGTTGTTTGGATCCAACCCACTGATCAAGTGAACAAGCATGTCTGAATCAGCCACCATAGATTAATCATGTCAGACAAAACTTTTCACTCACCCAGTTGTAATTCAAATACACTATTTTCCCATAGAAACAAGTCACATCTTTCTGATTATCATCAGGCAATAAATTGCTGATTTAACATAGTGATTAGGAATCTGAGCAGTGAATTAGAAAGGCTTCAGTTCAGCTCTTGTATATGCCATGAAATCAATATCTGGCTTTAGGCAAGCCACTCTCTCACAGACCCAACTGTTCATCAGCAACATGAGGGTTATGATTATGCACTCGATATGGGGGTGATCATACAGACTAGACACAGTGTGGGACATCAAATGGGAGCAGTTTAAAATGCAAATCTGGCTGCATTTTGAGTCAGATACAGAGCTATTTGAGACTTAAAATGGGGTTTACACTCTGTCCCTGATGCTACCCAGCCTTTTATCTACATCTCCCCTTCCCCAGTCTTCCAAAGCAGAACCTGGGTTGGAAACAACAACGAAATATCATTTTCTACCTGGGAAAAAACTACAAGTCCATGATCTCCATTAAAGGGAAGGACCATAGCTCAGTGGTAGAGCATGTGTGTTGCATGCAAAAAGTCACAGGTTCAGTCCCTGGTGGCACAAGGTAGGGCTGGGAGAGACCCTTGTCTGAAACCCTGGCTTGCTGCTGCCAGTCAAAGCTAACAGTACTGAGCTAGATAGCCCTTTGGTCTGATTTGGTATAAAGCAGCTGCCTATATACCTATGTATGTTCCCATTAAGATATAATACTCTTGTTCAGAACACTTCTAGCTACGTAAAGCCTTTTCTGTATGGTTTCAAGTGTTTTTGAGATTTCTCAAGCATTTGACATATTTTTGTACATACAATTTTTTGGTATATTTTTGTATATTGTATATAGCATATTCTTATATTTTGCATGTATTACTATATAATGAAAATGTAAACATCACACTGCAGTTCGCTTGGCCACAGACAGGTGCTGCTGCAAATTACAGTGTGACAACCTGCCATGGTGGTGGCCAGGTCAGGCACAAGGAGAGAGTGAACGGGTAAGGCATGCAGCTGATAGGTTGCGTGTTTTTGTGCCCTTGAGGAGAGAAACAGAGACAGATAGGAGTAAATGGGTGGTGGGAATGTTTAGCAGAGGAGTGACATGGAGGCAGGCAGGAGTGAAGCAGGGGTGGTAAGGTTTAGCGGAGGACAGATATGGAAGCAGGCTGGAGTAAAGTGGGGGTGGGAAGGTTTAGCAGAGGAGACAAACACAGATGGGCAGTGGTGGGGGACAGCAGCAGCAGAGGAACAGGTCAGGCAAGTGAGTGAGGAGCACATGTGGGCCCATGATGGCCAATGTGCACCTGGATGCACTGGGAGGTTTGGCAGGGGGGTTGGTGAGGGGAGCGTGGGTGCACAAAGCATGCAGGAGCAAAACCCCTAGTGAGTGAGAGAGAGTGTGTGTGTGTGTATCAAGGTGGAATACAACATATAAAAATAAAATCAGTAAAAACAACCATTAAAACATTAAAAACATCAAACACCAACATATTGGTTAAAAAGACAAAAATCAATCTGCAAAGGCCAGTCTAAACAATACAGTTTTCAAAAGATGTCTGAAAGAAGACAGAGATGGTTCCCACCAAACATCTACTGGTAGGGAGTTCAACAGGGCAGGACCTACTACACTAAAGGCTTGGTCCCTGGCCAACTGAAACTCAGCAGCCTGGGGAACCACTGGAAGTGCTCTGTTGGAAGATCTCAGTGATAAAAGTGGAGCATAAGAATCAGCTGGTTCCTAAGGTACTTCGGACCCAAGTTGTTTAGGGCTTTGTGAATTAACACAAATACCTTGAACGTGGCTCGGTAGCAAATCAACCAGCGCAGCTTTCTCAGCAGTGGAGTGACATGTTGTCAGTTACATGCTTCTTTGACCAGTCTGCTTTTCAACAAAAAGGGGGACAGCTGCAGCACTGGGGGACTGGAGAGTACTTGAGCACTTGGGTGCTTTCTTACTCACTGCTCTGGGCTGCTGTCTCTTGAGACAGCTGAGGTCCCAGGTAAGTGCTACAAGGACTTGGACTCCCTGCCTGACCCTGACTCCAGAGAGAGGCTGCAGTCAATCTTGCAGCATCTTGCATCAGCTCCTGGATGGGTTGGGGGCATAAACGCCTGGCTGCCCTTGGGTGGTGGGCAGGGTTGCCACCAGAGGAGCAACACCAAAGGGGATCACCCCTAGGGGAGTCCCAAGGACGAGGGTGCTACTCCCTTCTATTTTTAAAAAAACCGATCTAGAGGAGATTGATAGTGGGGAGGACATATGGCACATGTGTAGTTCCTGCGCAGGGTGAGAGCCTGTCCAGTGAACTGAACAATTGGAGTAAGTCACCAGATGCCTTCAAAGTGAGAGTCGGCAGCTGGCAGAAGGCTGACCCTCCCTCGGTGTGAGATGGGGGAGAGTAGCTGTGCCCTGTGTGAAAGTTATTGAGTGGATCTGTCTGTTCCCAATTCTCTCAGAGGCCTACTGGGATAACTGGTTCAGGTAGGTTTTGATGGTGGGCTCTTGTTGTGTCCATACCAGGTGTTTAAAAGGAGCCTTAGTAAGGAAGAACATGGGTAATGCCACCCCAATATCAGTGATCATGGATAGAGGGAGGTATGGCCATGGAGTGGTGGTGAACTACCATAGAAGACAAGGACAAGACTATCTATGCCTTGTTCTTCTCTCCCACTCCTCTCATGGACGGGTTCCTCATTGCTTATCTGCTGTGCACGCTGGCCTGCATGTGCTGTTGTTTAACATACACAATAAGACCACACTCATCCATGATCTGATCATGGATGAAGGTGCCAGTTTGGTGTGCATTACCTGGGTGGAGCTGATCTGACCCAGCTTTGCCCACCTGCATACTCAGTGCACACCAGCACAGACTGAAGGGATGGGGAGAGGAGGAGTGGCTGTGGTCTACAGAACTTCCATCTCTGTCACCAGGAAACCACTCTGTCTTGGAGCTGGCTGTGAGGACCTACACCTGGTGTCGGGCCAAGGAGACACTAAACTAGGGTTGCTGCTGGTGAACCATCCACCCTGCTGCCCAGCAGCTTCTCTGACTGAGCTGGTGGAGGTCATCTTGGCTGTGGCGTTGGAGGAGTCCAGAACAATTGTCCTGGGTGATTTCGATGTCCATGCTGAGGCTGCTTCTAGTGTTCCAGCTTGGGACTTCATGGCCTCCATGATGACCATGGGGCTGTCTCAAGTTGTCACCAGCCTGACACATAGGGCAGGGCACACCCTTGACTTGGTTTTTGCTTCAGATGGAGGAAGGGGTGGTCTGGAGATAGGGGGCTTGTTGTCACCCAATTGTCATGGTCAGATCACTTCCTGGTGAAGTTTAGAGTTACGGCTCCAATCCTCCGCTGCAGAGATGGTGCACACATTAAGATGGTCTGCCCCTGGAGACTAATGGTATCCACAGGATTCCTGAATGTCCTGGGGGAGTTCCCAGTAGATAGAGCAGATGCCCCTGTTGAAGCCCTTGTCATGCTGTGGAACAGAACCTACAGATAAGATTACTCAAGAGATAAGAAATGTGTTAGAGGAAGGAGTTTGTTTGGGGTACATTACAAAGGAAGAAGAAAAAAATTTATGTAAAGAAAATCCCAGAATTCCTGTATTTTATGTTCTGCCAAAAATACATAAAGAAATAAGACCTCTCCCAGGACGTCCCATTGTATCTGGATGTGGGTCAGTTCTAGAACCTTTATCTCAGTTTGTTGATTTCTTTTTAAAACCTTTTATACCTTGTATTCCTTCCTATATTAGAGATTCTGCTGACTTTATTAATAAGACGCAATATGTTCATATAGATGATGCGGACCTTCTAGTTACTATGGACGTTAGATCATTATACACTAATATTCCTCAGAATGAAGCCCTTGATATCATACGTGCTACATTGGATTTAAGAACAGAGATTTATCCTCCTACCCATTTCCTTTATGATTTAGCAGAAATAGCTATGCATAATAATTATTTTAAATTTGATAATCATTTTTATTGGCAAATTAAAGGAGTAGCAATGGGATGCCCCATGGCTCCAGAAATAGCAAACCTTTATATGGCAGATTTTGAAAAAGATATCAATAATGAATCTCGTGTTGAACAACTAATAGGGTGGTGGAGATATATTGATGATGTTTTTTTGATTTGGAGAGGCACCCCAGAATCTCTCAATGATTTTGTAAGATGGGTTAACAATAAAAACACCAATATTCAATTTGATTATCAATACAATTTGGATCAAATAAATTTTTTGGATTTAGATATTAAGAAACTAAACAATAGTCTACATACAAAAATTTATAAAAAACCTACAGATAAAAATACTTATTTAAAATATGATAGTTCACACCCAAAAGTATTAAGAGATAATCTACCCCATGGACAGTTTCTTAGAATAAAACGGAACTGCACTACAGAGGAAGATTTCTTATTGCAATCTTCATCTTTAAAAAAACAGCTATGGAATAGAGGATATCCATCCGCTATTATTGAGAATAACTTTAAAAAAGCAGCTAATAAGAAACGGGAGGAACTCTTCATAAAATCATCACAAAAAGATTCTAGCCGTGTAAACTGCATATTAACGTTTGATCATATCACGAATAAGTTAGAAAATAGTATAAGAAAACACTGGCATATAGTGGAACATCTTAAGGGCTGTCAGGAACCTCCAAGGATCTCTTATAAAAGAACGAAGAATCTTAAGGACATTCTAGTTCATAGTGATTTAAAAGATGTCACTCAACAAAGACAGAGCTTACTCCCAGGTACAACTTCTCCCCTGGGTCATCATCCCTGTGGCCACTGCATTTTTTGTAAAAACACCAGCAGAATGACAGTTTTTGTTAATCCTGCTAATCAGAAGAAATATCATTTGAGGCACTTTTCCACTTGTAATACAGGTAAGGTCATCTATATTATACAATGTGGATGTAAAAAACTGTACATAGGACAAACCTCAAGAATGGTGAAAATAAGGATAGGGGAACATTGGAGTAATTTAAGGAATAATAGAAGAGGGCCGCCTCTTGTAGAACATCATAATCAGTGCCCTCATTCTATAACAGAATACAAGTTTTGGGTTTTGGAAAAGGTTTTTGGAAGAAACATAGATAACTTATTGCGTAGAGAACTATATTGGATTTTGGAACTAGATACTATGATTCCTAATGGGTTAAATGAGGAATTCAACCTGTTACCTCTACTCTAATTCAGAACAAACATAGTCAACTCAAGTCAGGTGTGGTGAAGTAATTATCAAGCAGGTTCAACTCATTGCATGCTACAGAGTTCTATATTTCTTTGAATTTGGGTTTCAGTTTGCTTTACATGACAACAGCAATAAGGAAAATACCAGAAAAAGGTTGTCTTAATACTTTACTGAAGAGTTTAATTTTGTGAGTATATTTTGAAAATATTGAAGCAATATTGACTGCAATATTATTCTGTAATTGTTCTTTTAGAATTAGATATGTATTCAAGTTGTTAGAGTTTTACAACTATATTTTGATATATAATAAAATCAACATTTGGCTGCAACATTTCTGTAACTGTGTTCTCCCAGAAATGAAAATGAGTGTGTTTAAGTTTGTTAGTATGTATTTAAGTTGTTAGAGTTTTGTAATTATATTTTGAAAATAATGAAAGCAATATTTGACTGCAATATATTTTTGTAATTGTAACTGTGTCCTTCTCAAAATGAATGTGTGTGTTTAAGTTGTTAGTATGTTTTTTTAAGAATATTCATTGTTTTGTATTTTAGCCCCTGATGAAGGCTTGACTACACAGGCTGAAACGCGTTGGGCTTTAACGTATTTTATACAGAAATTTCTCTTTTTTTATATACAAGAAATTATTGGTGCCACTGTGCACAGAATAAAGCCACATCTTTCCAGCATTCTGGTTTTTGACCTCCTTTTTGTGCTTCCAGTGAATGCTTCACACTTTTTATCTTATTATGCTGTGGAACAGTAAGGCACATCAGGAACTTCACACGGGTGCCCCCAAATGCCCTCTCCGGCATTGTGGAACCCGGTTTGCACCTTGGTACACCAGTGAGCTAAGGGCAATGAAACAGGCTGGACACCTTTTAGAGCGCAAGTGGTGAAAGTCATGCTGTGAGGCTGATCGGGCATGAGCAAAACATCATAACCGTGCCTACTGTGTGGTGGTGAGCTCAGTGAAGAAGGCCCACTTCTCTGCCACCATCGCATCCCCAAGTAGCTGTCCAGTGGAGCTTTTCCGTATTGTCAGGGGCCTATTGACATCAACACCAGGAAATGGAGTTTTAGATCCTTCAGAGGCCCACTGTGAATTGTTTGCAAGGCACGTTGAGGGTAAAGTTGCTTGCCTCCATAGCAATCTTGATGCCCATCTACTGTAGTCTCCAATCAGGTGTCTAGTGAAACATCTGCTGCAACTTCTTGGGATTGATTTCAGTTGATGAGGCCTGATGACGTGGACAAGGTGCTTTCAACAATGTAGCCAGCAATGTGTCCTTTGGACGCTTGCCCTTCTTGGCTTATTAAACCTTGCAGATGGGGTTGGACAGAGTGGATCCAGGGTGTTGTCAATGCTCATTGCAGAAGGGAGTGGTTCCAGCCACCCTGAAAGAGGCGGTGATCTGACTGCTCCTGAAAAAGCCCAGCCTGGACCCATTGGTTTGTGACAACTACCACCCGGTCGCAAATATCCCCTTTTTAGGGAAGTTGATTGAGAGGGTTATGGCCAGAGGAATTGCAAATACTCTTGGATAAAACAGATTATCTTGACCCATTCCAGTCTGGGTTCAGGCCTGATTATGGGACTGAATCAGCCTTGGTTGTTCTGATGGATTACCTTTATCAAGAGAAGGACAGGGGGAATGCGACCCAATAAACTGAGACTGAATCCTAGCAAGATGGAGGTGCTGTGGATTGGTGGTTCCTGAGTTTCAATAATTGGTGAGTTGCCTGCTTTGGATGGGTTCATACTCCCTCTGAAAGAGCAAATCTGTAGTCTGGGGGTGCTCCTGCATCATTGTCTTTGTCACTAGAGGCCCAGGTGACCTCAGTGGCTAGGAGTGGCTTTTACCAGCTTTGGCTGGTAAGGCAGCTGTAGCCGTTTCTGCACCAGGATAGCCTGGCCACTGTCATCCATGCATTGATAATCTCCAGGCTGGATTACTGTAATGTGCTCTATTTGGGACTGCCCTTGTGGTTGGTCTGGAAGCTACAGCTGGTGCAAAATGTGGTGGTGAGACTGCTCACTGGGGCAGGGTATCACCAACATGTCACCCCACTGCTAAAAGAATTGCGTTGGCTACCTCTGAGCTACCAGGCTAAATGAGTATTGGAGGCACTGTTTTACAGTGGTTCCAGTCCTATCTCCAGAGTCGTTTTCACAGAATAGCATTTGGTGACTGTCTTTCAACCCCCTGGCAGTTGTGCTGTGGAGTGCCACAGGGTACCGTCTTGTCCCCATACTGTTTAACATCTATATGAAGCCTTGGGAACCATCATCAGGAGATTTGGGCGAGGTGTCTGCAGTATGCTGATGATACCCAGCTCTATTTTTCTGTCACATCTGAATCGGGAGAGGCTGTGTAAGCCCTGGACTCTGTGGTAGGCTGGATGAGGGCCAATAAACTGAGTCTGAATCCTAGCAAGATGGAGGCACTGTGGGTGGGCTGTTCCCAACTTCAGATAATTGGTCAGTTGCCTACTTTGGATGGAGTCATACTCCCTCTGAAAGAGCAGTCTGGGGGTGCTCCTGGATCCATCTTTGTTTCTAGAGGCCTAGATAACCTCAGTGGCTATGAGTGCTTTTTACCAGCTTCGGCTGGTAAGGCAGCTGCAACTGTTTCTGGACCGGGATAGCCTGAGCACTGTTGTCCATGCACTGGTAACCTCTTGGCTGAATTACTATAATGCGTTCTATGTGGGGCTGTCCTTGAGGTTTGTCCGGTCAACTGCAGCTAGTGCAAAATGCGGTGGCAAGACTGCTCACTGGCGCAGGGTATTGCCAAGATGTCACCCCACTGCTGAAAGAATTGCACTGGCTACCTAGTAGCTACCGCGATAAGTTCAAGGTTCTAGTTTCGGTATACAAACCCTATACAGCTTGGGACCAGGATACTGAAAGACTGTCTTACCTCTTATATACCCAGCTGATCACTGCGTTTTGCAGGTGAGGGCCTCCTGCAGATACCATCTTATCAGGAGGTCTGTTCTGCACAACATAGGAAGTAGACCTTTAGCGTAGTTGCACCTACCCTTTGGAATTCCCTCCCCTTAAGTATTAAACAGGCACCATCTCTGTTATCTTTTTGGTGCCTACTGAAGACCTTTCTCTTTCAACAAACCTTTTAAGTAGAGACTTTATCCTAGTCTGTGTCTGTGTTGGAATTGGTTTTTAAAGCGTTTGTAAAGCTGTTTTTTTTAAATAAAAAGATGTTTTAATGTATTTTAAAGTCTGCATTTATGATGTTTTAGAGTGTTTTTAGAGGTTTTGTTTGCCTCCCTGGGCTCCTACTGGGGGAAGGGTGAAATATAAATCTAATAAATAAATAATAAATTAAAAGTTCACAGGGAGTGAGCCAAGAGCTTGCACTGACCTACATTTCATCATTCTTATAGCGATTCAACAAGATCAAGTGAATAACTACAACACAATAAGCTAAGTATTTGACTAATGCAGGGGCACATATGAGCAAAAGAACCACAGCTCAGCAGGACAGCACATGCTTTGCATGCAAAAGGTCCAAGTTCAATCCCTGGCATCTCCAGGTAGGACAGAGAAAGATGGCTGCCTGAAACTCCAGAGAGCTGCATCTCATCAAAGTAGATGTTGTTGTTGTTATGTGCCTCCAAGTCGACTGTGACTTATGGCGACCCTATTAACCTCCAAGAGCATTTGTCACAAACCACCCTGTTCAGATCTTGTAAGTTCAGGTCTGTGGCTTCCTTTATGGAATCAATCCATCTCTTGTAGATAACACTGAGCTATACGGTCCAGTGGTATGATCTCTCCCTTGCTTTAATTTTTTTTTTTTCAATAATTTTTATTCAAATTTTCATAAAACATACAAGACAAAATCATAAAACATTCAAAGACAAAAAACAAAATCAAAAATAGTTAAACAAAAAGAAAAAAAGAAAAAAAAAACAAAAATAAAAAATAAAGAGTAAAATATTGACTTCCCATTTGTCAAAGATCAAATCAGTTATAAGTCTATAATATATAGCAATCCTGTCTCTTAAGTCATATTATAAAATCACTTTCCTCCAGTAGTTATCTTACTTAATCATCAAATCTCATAAACATTACTTTATTCTTTCCACAAAAAGTCAAAGAGAGATTTCAATTCTTTAAGAAATATATCTATCAATTTTTTTTTTCCAGATAAGCATATCGATTAATCCATCTCATTACTAATTATGATAATCTTATTGTCATAACCATAGTCAAAATAAACATTTCAATTAATCCATCACATCAGAATCTGTTAGGTTCAGTAATTTCAGTAGCCATTGTTCTATTATCTCTATTAGTTCCATTTTCCATCTTCCATCTTCAGTAGTCTTGTTAAGTCCAGTAATTTCAATATCCAATCTTCCATTATCAGTATTCCATAATAATCTTGCTGTCAAAGCCATAGTCATATAGTAAGAGTCTGATGGGAATTACCTCTATCCCAAATATTTTCTTGCCATCCATTCTGAATAGGTTGCTGAAATACTGCTGTAAAATCATATCTCTGTTCTTTTTTTCAAAATACACTGGGTCATCTCTTAAAAGTTTTTCCATTGTCACATGGCTGCAGTTAATTCCATAGATTTTCTCTATATTGGGCTCCATCACATCATTCCAGTCCAGAAGATAATCCATGCCATTGATAACTTTATCTCTAGAATCTTCATTAATTTCTTCAGAGATAACATTGAGTTCCAAACAATAGATTTTATTTCTAAAGTCCATAGACTCCAAATCTTGTTCCTGTTCCACGTTTGTTCCAATCTCCGGGATCTCCTCTCTCACAGGGACCCCTATTCCAGTCTCCAGGGTCTCCTCTCTCACAGGGACCCCTGTTCCAATCTCCGGGGTCTCCTCTCTCACAGGGACCCCTTCCAGGGTCACCTCTCTCACAGGGACCCTTATATCTTTAATCTCCTGCTTCATTTTACTCAATTCAATTTTCGTTATCTCAATCTCATCCATTATTTTCTGAAACATAGTTATTTCCAGATTCTCAGCCACTTTCTTAATTGCCATTTTAAAAGAAAAATATAGGAAAACCACTTCTTATTTCAGCAACAATTGGGTTAATACTCCAAACTTGGTGACATCACAGTATAAACAGAGCAGACAGCCTTATCTCTCCAATAGTTAAGTAAACAAAATGCAGTTCCCAGGATCGAAACAATTAATGGCAATCGTCAAGAAACAGATTCGTCAAAATAAAATAGACCAAAAAGAGAGTAGTCTCAAAACAGTATAATATTTTTCAAAATAAAAATCTGGAATAGAAATCCCTCTTCTGTGTGTATCTTTAGAATGCAAATCCAGGACAGCTTTTTGCAACAAAAACAGAGATAAGCTATTAATTAGTGCGTAGCAGAGAGAAGTTACGGCTCCCCAGTGAGATGTCAAAAACCGATCAATCTGGCAAATCTCTTTTAAACAGCAACAATTTAAGTCAAGTAAAAGAAAAATATAGAAAGAAGGGTGCTTGCCTGTTAATGCGTTCTCTCTTAGAAGATAAGATGAACGTTCGCTTTAACAGATAGAGCTTGCTGTTGAAAATCCGTCCCACCTTCGTCGGCTGGACCTCGTCCCATAAATTAATGAGATCTGGTCGTCCCAACAAAAATAGGCTTTGAGGTTAATCTCTTCGTTTCTCCCTACCCGGGAGAAGTTTAATCAGTCAAAAAAAAAGAAAAAACTGACTGATATATCTGAATAAGCTTCTTTTGAGGCAGGAGCCCGTCTCAAAAGCAGGCACAGGCTAAGTCACCCTTCCCGGAAGTCCGATCTCTCCCTTGCTTTAAGACAGATACCTCTGTTATATATCTAAAGCATATATCTAAAGAGCCTGGCACATTAGACCCATTAACCTACCTGGCCACTCTATTAGATTAACAAAAGAAACTCATCTGACCAGCAGAGTGGGTTTCTCACCCCAAGGCACAGGATTCCAAATCAGAGGCTGGAAGGGGACTCATAGAAATTATCCATCTCAACCCCAAAACCCATAACAATATTCTTACCAAAAAGTGCACATAAGAACACAAGAAGATCCTGTTGGACCAGGCCAATGGCCCATTTAGTCCAGCATCCTGTTTTCACAGTGGCCAACCAGATGCTTATCAGAAGCCCACAAACAGGACCTGAGTGCAACAGCATCCTCTCCTCCAGTGGTTTCCAGCAACTTATATTCAGAAGCATACTGCCTCACCTATGGAGGCAGAGCATAGCCATCATGGCAAATGGCCACTGATAGCCTTTCCTCAATTAATTTATCTAATCCCCTTTTAAAGCCATCCAAGTTGGTGGTCAATGCTCTTGTGGGAGCAAATTCCATAGTTTAACTATGTGCTGTGTGAAGAAGTAATTTCTTTTGTCTGTCCTGAATCTTCCAACTTTCCACTTCATTGGGTGTCCATGAGCTCTAGTAGTATAAGAGAGGGAGAAAAGCTTTTCTCTTTCCACTTTCTCCATGTCATGCACAATTTTATACACTTCTGGCATGTCACCTCTCACTCACCTTTTTCTAAACTAAGAAGCCCCAAATGCTGCAACCATTCCTCGCCAGGGAGTCACTCTATCCCCTTGATCATTTTGGTTGCCCTTTTCTGAACCTTTTCTAACTTTATAATATCCTTTTTGAGCTGAAGCAACCAGAATGTTACATAATATTTCAAAGCGGGCTCACCATAGATTTGTATAATGGCATTATATCGGCAGTTTTATTTGTAATACCGTTCCTAATGATTCCTAGCATGGAATTTGCCTTGTTCACAGCAGCCACACACTGGGTTGACATCTTCTTCAAGTTATCTACTACAACCCCAAGGTCTCGTTCCTTGTCAGTCACTGCCAGTTCAGTTGCGGTCAATGGGTGAAATAATACGCAGACAACAGCAGCTATGGTTGAATAAAGGGCCACTTTAAAGCGACCTGCAGAGGTGAAACCTAAGTGCGGGAACTAACTATAGGCAAGCAGCGTGCCCTACAGCTCTCGGGCGACCAGCCCTTGCTGGGGCCAAGGGCAAACCCATTTGCTTACCCCTTGCCCCGGCCACATCTTGTAGGTGAGTAGGGAGGCCTTCCCACATCACCACCCCCCGGGGCCGTAGAACCCTCAGGTGGATGAGGTAAGTTGGCCCCCAAAGCAGCCCATATCCTGCCCTCGGGCCGTAAAACCCTGAGAGACAGGCCTCCGGAACCACCAATCACCTTGAAAGGTGCCTAAGGGGGCCACCTAGCTGTCATTACCTATTTCCCCTCCCACACTTTACCGCCACAAAAAGGGGACAAATCTCTATTTAGTCCCCTTTTCCCCGCTGCATAGAAGAACTTCCAGCAGACTCCTCTGCAGGTCTTGCAAAAATATGTCATTCCCTGTGTCCGACAGGTGAACGCCATCGGCCCTATAGAGTTCAACCCTAGGATGCTGTATAAGTGGATGCGGAATGGGCAACCCACCATCCCCAAGAAGAGCCAACCGAATCTGTCGGTTGACCCTCTTACGTGCCCAGTCTATCCTCCTGGGGTCCCAAACTCCACGCCATTCCCTGCGTGGCAGTATGTCTGACCAAAGCAGACAAACTGAAGGCCAACGCTGCCTTATAACGCGCATGTCGCTACATGCTTGAATAGTAAGGGCCCTGCCCAACCAGAATGTTACATAATATTTCAAAGCGGGCTCACCATAGATTTGTATAGTGGCATTATATCGGCAGTTTTATTTGTAATACCTTTCCTAATGATTCCTAGCATGGAATTTGCCTTGTTCACAGCAGCCACACACTGGGTTGACATCTTCTTCAAGTTATCTACTACAACCCCAAGGTCTCGTTCCTTGTCAGTCACTGCCAGTTCAGATCCCATGAGCTTATGTGTGAAATTAAGATGTTTTTCTCCAGCATGCATAACTTTACATTTGTTTACATTGAATTTCATTTGCCATTTTACTGCCCATTCACTATGTTTGGAGAAGTCCTTTTGGAGTTCTCCGCAACCCCTTTTTGTTTTATCAGCCCTGAACAATTGAGTATCATCAGCAAACTTGGCCATCTCACTGCTCACCCCAGCTCTAGGTATTTTATGAACAAGTTAAAAAGCACAGGTCCCAATACTGATCCTTGGGGGACTCTACTTTCTACAGCCCTCCATTGGGAAAACTCTCCATTTATTCCTACTCTCTGCTTCCTGTTACTTAACCAGTTCTTGATCCACAATCAGGCCTCTTCTCTTATTCCATGATTGCTAAGCTTTCTCAAGAGTCTTTGATGAGTTACCTTGTTGAACGCTTTTTGAAAGTCCAAATACACTATGTCAACTAGATCACCTTGATCTAGAATTATTTCTAGATAGAATTATTATTTTGAATTAAATACTTTTGACAAAAATCATTGCACTGATCCAAGTTTTATAGTTTATTTTACCTTCCACTGTTGTGATTGCATTTTTAATATTAGCTAACATTGACAAGAAAGTTGCACAGATAAGAGGATACCTATTTATTAACTGCACTGCACAGTGATTCAGAGAGATAGGCCTTGCTTAATCAGTACCTTAAAGTGCCTAGTTAAAATTCTGTCTGTATCAACAAATTGATAAAAACACAGTTTATGAAGCGAATGGCTTGAGCTGATGGAGGAAAAAACAACATAAATCTTCCCACTTCGCTCATCAGCTGCCTGCAAAGCCCAGAAGGCCAACAAAAATCTAAAAGGGAAAGCATTCTGAGAGGCCACCAGCCACATCTTCCCTTCCATGCATGGCCAAAGAATATTCCCCTTGCTCACATCGGCTTTTATAGCAATCACAGATTTGGAATGGAACATCTGACCTGACTCATATAGTGATTAGCAGATAATTACTTTTAATTCATTGCTAATGATAATATTAAAAAAATAAGAGAGCATGGATGATGTAGAAAGCTTTATTCCTTTCAAGGAAGCCTTTTGGAAAGCCCAATCTTTTATCTGAAGATAGAGCCTATCTTTCTGGTTACATTACACTTCTATTCATAGAGCATAAATCTTTCACGGATAGTCTAGTCTATTCCTAATGAAAGTCTTAAACCTTAGAATAAGCACTCAGCTGAGGTGCTTTAGAAACAGTATTTCATCCCAAGTGCGTAGGAGGCTGGCTAAGTATCTCACTGTCCAAATGACTTAGGGAAATTAATGGCCCAAATTAAAGTAAAAAATCTTTCCTTGCCACAAAATCAGGGCAAGTAAAATGTAGAAAATTGCCAGAAAGATTATATAAGCAATCAGCTGCTGAAAATGCTTTCTTAAGTGAGCTAATATATCAACATTATGTGGAGTTTCAAGAGATTGATTGGAAACCACAATTATCAGTTAAAGGGAGTTTATGCTCTTTAGAACTTCATGAACTTCTATTTTGTTATGTTGTGACATTTTTACAAAATTAAATAAATCAAGAACCACTGCTACAAGGCAACTGGATTATTCAGCTGGAAGTACTGACAATCTCCTGGATATGTAAAAAACCTGATCCAGATATTAATTATTTGGAAAAGTT
Organism: Rhineura floridana; assembly: GCF_030035675.1. NCBI lineage: Eukaryota > Metazoa > Chordata > Lepidosauria > Squamata > Rhineuridae > Rhineura > Rhineura floridana. The sequence goes on along the minus strand of NC_084481.1, from coordinate 137,608,442 downwards.
TGTTTAAATATGTTAGTGCAGGACATTTTAACAACAAAGCAATTGGTGTAGTATAGCAACAGAATCACTTTTCCCATCCATTTTGCTCTTACTTGGCAAAGACTGCATTTTGATATATCACAGATTTATTAAAGTGTAAACCTCTAGTATATAGATTCAGTTTAGTGGAATGTCTTTAATTTCTCTTCTAACCCCATGTTCAGTATGGCTATCCTGATAATGACAGAGATGGGAAGAGCTTAATGAACTGAGCATTACTTTCAAATTTATTAGCTTCTTATGACCCAAAGAAAGCATAATTTAGTCTGTTGACCTACAGGTATTACGGTCAAAAGAGATTCTAATGTTCACAGAAAATGTATACTCTAAAAGAATAATCAAAATCCCTGTTCATTTTGAACTGAACAACCTCTCTTTTAAAGGATTATATATAATTGAATGTGGCTACATGAAAAAGGATTTGCAGTAAGTTAGGTGCTACTGCTGTGCAGCCTGATCTTCTGCTTGCTTACTCAGAAGTGAGTCCAACTATGTTCAGTTGAATTTATCCCTCAAAAAGTGGGCACATGATTGCAGTACTTACTGCAGTAATAATTTCCTCTCTTAAGCAATGCTCCAATCCACAAGCGTACTTATAACTAAATTCTACTGCAACCAATTAAGCTTCTATTAATTTAAGTGGGACAGTCACAACTAAATGGGATGGACCAATGAGCAGGCTGTATTAGTCAATGTTTGGTGCATGTTATAAGCCTTGTTCAGGTGTTTACCTGAATACACGTGGGCTTAAAGTGGGGACAAGGCAGAAGAGCACACACAATTTTTGTCCCAACGTCCCTGGGTACACAGGCTCCGTTTTAGACTTTTGCATGTTTATCGCAAAGGGAATGCACTTGGAAATTAAATGCAGACATTCTCACTGAACACACCAAGGTCTAAAAGGGAGCCCTCATGCTTGGATATGTCAGGCATGGGGCTTTCATTCATCTGCCTGCCCTGTCCCCATTTTAAGTTGCATATTCAGGCAAATGCCTGAATTAGGTTATAGTCTTCTTTGCATCAGGTTTTGCTGGTAAAATAACAACAATGCAGCGGCCAGACTATTGACACGGACCAGACGGTCCGCTCATATAACACCTGTTCTGGCCCGTCTGCACTGGCTTCCTATTTGTTTCCGGGGTAAATTCAAAGTGCTGGTTTTGACCTATAAAGCCCTACATGGCATGGGACCGCAATACCTGGTGGAACACCTCTCCCAATACGAAACTACCCGTACACTGCGCTCGACATCTAAGGCCCTCCTCCGAGTGCCATCACATCGAGAAGCTCGGAGGGCGGTGACTAGATCCAGGGCCTTTTCGGTGGTGGCCCCCGAATTGTGGAATAGTCTCCCTGATGAGGTACGCCTGGCGCCGACGCTGCTATCTTTTCGGTGCCAGGTGAAAACCTTTTTATACTCCCAGGCATTTTAAAAATTTTAAATATTCTTTTTAAAGAAATTGTTTTGTAGTGTATTTTAAAACAGTGTTTCATTGCTGGTATGTTTTGATGTTGTTTGGTTTCTGTTCTTTGTTTGTTTTGCTTTTTGATTTTCTTATATTTGTTCTATTCATATATTTTCTTGTTTATCCTCTATGTACACCGCCCAGAGAGCCTTTTTGGCTTAGGGCGGTATATAAATTAAATTAAATAAATAAATAAACAACTAATATTAGAATGTTCAAAGCAATTAACACAGATGATCTTGTAATCCTTATAATAATCCTTTCATTCAAGTCAGGAATGACCCATATTGGGGGCAGGGAGGAAGGAGGACTGAGAGGGAGCTCAGCAGTTTGATTAAGGTCACCTAAGGAGTCCGTGGCAGATGCTAGATTTAAACTGCTGGTGTTCTACCTGGGAGCCTTTGAATTTGTGTGTGCCTATCTTGCAGGGCAAACCACTGAACTGCACCTGCCTAGGCAGTTTGTTATCCTCAGGCGCTGGATAGACTCTACCCACTCAAGATGGCCATTGGATCCTCCAGGACCAGTAGGACTATAAGAGGGTTTCCTGTTCCAGTTAAACCTTAATTGAACAACAAGGTCTACCTCAGGGGTGGGAACCTCAGGTCTGGGGGCTGACTGTGGCCCGCTAGGCCTCTCTCTCTTTGGTTGCAGCTTTCTCCCTCAGCCGTGCTTACTCCGCAGGCCACACCTTTAATCAGTCCTGCTTTGTGTCCTCCTCAAGTGCTTTTGCCTGGTTGGGAAGTGTCCTTGAACTCCAATAATTCCTCTTGCTTGGCTGGAGGGAGGGTGGAGAGATGTGGACACATGTATGTGTAGAAAGACACCTCTGGATTTGTGTGGCTAGAATGTAGCCTTCTGAACACAGGTTAAATGACGTACCTGTTGCTCCACCCACTTGTTACCTCTGGTCTCACCCACCATTAGCATGCGGCCTCTGGAAGTTGACCCAAGAGATAATGTGGCCCTCAGACTAGTTCCCAGGCCTGGTCTATCTGGACTCCAATATTTATCTTTATTGTACTGACTTCTTGCTTGTTTCTTAATCCTGCCTCCTGGCTTATTCTTTGGTCTTGATTTGGTTTGGTCTTGATTCCTGGTTTTGTCATGGCTCCTGCCTTGATTCATATCGTAGCCCATGACACAGTCCTGCCAACTGATGTCTTCCCTATTCATTCATCAGTCTCTTAACCACTACAGTATACCAACAGCGTCTTCTTATTTTTATGTTTATTTTTAAAAATAGCTACAGGTATGCACCAGAGAAAATTAGAGTGGTAATTTCCAAAGCCTTAGCACATGCTGCTTCTGAGAGGGAGCAAACAATTTTAGAAGGCTTCATGGGAGATTGGGCTCATTTGGACCTCTAGCAAGTGATGGAGATGGAATCAGTCAATAGAATCACCACATATCAAACGTTTTGTACATTAACCCAGACAACTATGAAGGAATCTGTCAAAGGAGATATTACCAACCATGTATCCCTTGGTACTCATTTCAGGCAATTAAGCTTTATTGGGAATTTAGATTTGCCAGTGGTAAGCAAGTCAGTGCCATCAAGGGCATAAGGAACCAGTTCAAATGTTGAGCCGAACCAGGCATGATCACTGGAAAGAAAATGGAATTAATTGATTCCTCATGAAACACTTGGTAATGCTTGAAAGGCTTTTGGGAGATTCTAACCTTGTCAACAGCAAAGTTTTCAACTATTTGTACTATCATTGTCTCTCAGTTACTGGTTTGTGAATATTTTCCAGGCTTCTCAGCCATGCAGTCAAAGCTAAGATGTGTCTACCTATTTTGGATAAAATAATGAACTAGCCATGGCCTATGACATTTTTCCAAATTAGAAAACTTGCAGTGCCATGCAAATAATAATAGTAAAGCTAAACTGAACTTTACATTGTTCAATGAACTTCACATATATTATCTCAATAAACATTACAATAAACCTGTAGAGTTGGACAGTATTATTATCCCCAGATTGGATATAACATTGCAGTTGAGACTCAGACAGATCTTGCTTTTGACCTCTACACTGTATATCCTGCAACGGAAAGAAATGGGGTACTTTTCCTTTTCACCTCCTACCTGATTCTCATCGTTCAACTGTCTTTCTCCTGGATCATGTCCACTCAACTAAAAAGGCCTCATAGCAGTTGTGAGGTTCTAAATATCATCAGAGCTGGGCTGGCTATGATGGGGATTATTAATTCTAGCTAGTAAGCACTATAGCTATGAATCACATCCCACTCTTCCTTCAAAGAACTTGGAGACATTATTTTATTCTCACAGCTCTAGGCTGAGAAATATCCATTTAGACCAAGTTTATCTGGTGAATTTTAGGACTGAGTGGGGGGTTTAAACTCAGGTAACTCTGCTTCACGCTCAGCACTCTGAGAACTATATCACACTAAATAAGGAGTGGGGAACCTTTGGCCCTCCAGATGTTGTTGAACGACAAATCCCATCAGCCCCACCAAGCAAACTAATAGGATTATGGGCAATATCTGGAGGGCCAAAGATTCCCCATACCTGCACTAACTCTTCCACAGTAGGTAGGGAGCCACTGTTATAGCAAAGTTCACTCTGCTACCCTTCACAGTTGCCACTGAGTACAGTCATGAAGGCCTCCTCCAGACCTTTTAAAAGTAGGGTCATATTTCATATTTTTAATTAATTGTACCATTTTCATTCCTAATTTTACCTCAGAGTCATGCACATTTTTCTATTAAAGGTCCACACACCTCATCGCTGGGGAACATTACCTTATTGATCATTAGGAGCTGAGCATAAAAAATGCATGATTCCCCTGACAGACAGAAAGAAGTTTGTGTGTGTTAAGAACATACAGATCACATTATCAAGATAGTTACTGTTGTTAATTGTTTTTGTTTTGTTTATATATACTTACCTAGGAGTAAGTCAGTTTGAACTGATTTCTGAGTAAATATGTATAAGATTAAGTTCACCTTTCTAGAGATATATCACTAAACCCAAATGTGTGTGATCTAGTTGCATGAAACTGCTAATCTTGCAGACAACTTTCTCCAACTCTCAGAAACAAATAAACGATAGGTATTTATTTATGATCATTGATACATCAACCTTCAACTAAATTCTGAGAAATAATCTTCGAATGCTAATTGATTTAAAAAATATCAAAATAACTATTTCCACCATTTTTTCCTCACAGGGAATTCTGTAAAAAGCTTTTTACTATTGTGATATCATATATTGTTGACTTGTGTACCATTCGTAACCTAAGGTGTATTTACAGTTTTTTGGTACTTTTTACCAGGTTAACTGTCACAGCTTTCCCTAAAGGATCCTGGAATTATGATGAGGATGCTGAGAATTCTCTGCTAGAGATCCCTAATGTCATCCCTAATCCCAAACTGCACTGTCCAGGATTTTATGGGAAAGAGAGAATGATAGTTCAACCATTTTAAGTCTGTATTCCCAAATGGGGAGGGTGGGAATGATGGAACCACACAATACAAGTAAATATTTGTAACAAAATTATCACAACTGTAGAAAAAGCAGCTTTTTGCGGGGAGGGATGATTTGGAGTTGTGATAAGTGGGGGGAGGTATCTAACACCCCCCACTGCTTCTCAGATGAATAGTATAATGAGTCATAACAGTGAAGAATATCAACCCCTGAAAAACATTAGCTCATTGATTGGAGGGGCACATCATGCACGATTTTCCTTGGAGAGGTACAGTAATCCACTGGGCCAATACAAGACAATCTAAAGACAGCATAGAGGGAAGATCCTATCATATTTCCTGATAGTCAAGGAGAAAGAAGACCACGCAGTCACAAATACTGTTCATTGATGATGATGCTTTGTTATGATTGTTAGATAAACAGGTTGGTGTAATATTAATTTTTTTTTGTAACAGGATGAAGTTTTAGGGTGCATTTTCCATGTCTAAAACCCACAGCCGCACTTTCGATAGCACAATGGTGAACTCTTGACCTTTGCTAGAATCACTGGAGATGACTTTATATGTGTTTTGTCTTGCAGAACACCCACACAAAACTTTGCCTTTCATATTCCTATTCCTATTCCTATACAAAGCTGTCTATACCTTTGACAGTAAATGGCATGTGCTAGAAGTATACTATAACTGAATTTGTGGTCAAATCATGTTCTTCTATTCATCTCTGGTTTTCAACATTTACAATATAAAATGAATAGTTATGATCAACTAACCATCTTTCTTTTTCATTTCATGGAGAATTGTTGAAAGATACCTTCAGGAGAATATATAGCTGGACTTTTCAGACTGATTCCTAACGACCATTCTCTGCTTGAATGAAGAGCTCATTTTGCGAAGAGCTGTGTCAATTTCCAAAAGTGTTCACAATCAAATTTCAGACATATATTCACCGTAAAAAGAATTCATTGTAATATATATTACTGAGGTGGTGGATGGTGGTGGAGAGAACTCAGTGTGACTGCAACAGAAGTCCTATTCCTGACACAAATAGGGTGCGAAGTGAGGCCTCCCCTCAGAGAAGCTAATTTTTGGGGTCATGAAGAGGCACCAAATTGTTATTTGCTTATTTAATTATTATTGTAACTTTGTTGGCCTCGGGTAGTGGCTTTTGTTTGCCGTCCTGGGCTCCTGCTGGGAAGGAAGTGTTGGAATATATGTGGTTCAACTCCAAGTTGTGGGTTGAGGCTGCATGGGGTTAAAAAGGGTAGCTAGAGAGGAGACCTCTTGGGTGCTAGGCTATACCTGTCCTTTGATCTCCTGCTGTCTCTTCTTTCCTGCTAGACTGATATGCAAAGGATGTTGATCACAGTTCCTTCCCTCCTTCTTACTTCTTCTTTCTCTTGAGAGGGGAGCAGACATATTCCTTTGTCTCTCCCTCTCCTCCGAAGCATGAGGGCAAGCACTGGGCTCAGTGTTTGCAGCTCCAACTTAGCTAGTTAGCTAGATATAGGACTCTTTCCTATCAAGCATGTACTTCCAGAATAAAGTAGTTATTTCTTATTTTAAAGCTTAAAGTCTCTGTCTGACTAATTTGCAGGGAAGGTATGATCTTTAGCAAAGATTCAAACACACACGCAAGCTCGCTCAGTACTCTCCATCCCCAGCATCGCGACTCTCCAACAGGAAGGGCAGGTATAAATCAAATAATAAATCAAATAAATAAATCATATGTATCAGGAGAGCAAAGGAAACGAATTTGCTGCTCTCCTTCAGGCTGCCAAATGTCTTGGGCCTGCCCTGAACATGAAGGGGCAACACAAATACCAAGGGATTGCGAGGCCATTCTAAGCCCTGCCTTTTCACTGCATGGCTTGTTCTAGCTTCCCATGTGTTTGGGTGTAACTTCTGCAGAGAGAGTTTTAAATCATGCAGGGAGCCTATGTGACGCCTCCTTCCCTGGCTCTCCCTGTCAGGTTCCTACCTGCTCGTGGTTACTGCCTGTCTCTAGGCACCACCAGTCCGGACTGTCCTTTTTATGGTTTCTCTCCCCGCTCTAGCACAGATCTCAACAGATCCCCCTGCTAGGCAGCACCACCAGTCACGTCCTATAACCAGTAGTCCCAGAGACTCTGCCTGAGTCTCTCTATCTGGTTACCTCTGTGACTGCGAGCTTAAGCTGTCCCCAATCCCTTTGTATCAATGCAGATAATCCTGGTTTGCTCTGAATACTTGTGGTGTTATTCTTCCCTTCCCTGCTGCCACAATTTGTCTCCCTTCAGCCTTGGTATTTACCTTACCCTCCCTTCTGGTCTGTGAAACCCCAGCCAAGGATCAGGCCTTTGGTAAACCAAATATATTTATTAAATAACAAAGATAACAAGATTTCTTTATAAAGGCACTTAAGCATATGGTTTCATCTATCCCTGAGGTACTGGTCTTAGTATTAATCCAAACTCCACACTCTCCTCACATCCACCAACTCTCCACACAAACTCCTCTCTTAAACCCACCAAAACAACCCACTAACCTTCACCATCCACCTCTCATCCACCCATTTATACTGTCAGCCATTTTAAACATTCAGCCAATCATCCAGCATTCTACTGCCCATTCACTCCCCCTTCCTCTTTCATTCCACTTACCATGTATCTCCTATACAAATGGCACTTACCATATTTACACTAATAGAGGAACATCACAGCCTACACAACTAGAAAAGGCTATCCACTGGAGAAATTACACCCACATATGTGGAAAGACAGTACAAGCTGCATGATGACTGCAGGAGGGCTGAAAGCACAGCCCCATAGCACCTTTGAACACTCACATTGCCTGTTCACACAGGTAATGCTTGAAAATTTTCTGTTTACTCCAAGTACTATTATTTGTTCAAATATATCCAGAAATTACAGTTCTAGAAGTGAACAAAATATGATTTTGTATAAGTAGATATACCATATGCTACTGACAGATGTTTGAACAGTTTAGTGGTGACAGGGCAGGGCTAAAAGCATGACCCCACAGCCCATTTGTGTTCATGTTGCACCTTCATGTGCAGGGCTCTTGAATCCAGCTGCATTCCCATATGGCTGTAGTTTTGACACAGGTCTCTTTCCAGTCCCATGAGCTTACAGAGAGCATATAGGACAGGGCTGAGGAACTACAACTCCCGTCACCCTGATTACTGCCCATGTTGCCTGGTACTTATGGGAGTTGGTATCTGACAATATCTGGAGGGATGCAAGTTTCCTATCTTTTATAGAGTAACAAATGTTAACTGTCCATTGGGTCTGGGAGCTTCCCTGAGTTTGGTCAAACAAGCCCAAAAATTACACCACTTTCTTGTTTCCAAAGCTTGGGAGCTTCCCTGAGGAATCTCAGATGGCAAAGTTCCCAGGAGACTTGAAAATCAGACTTTGTGAGGTATTTGCACTAAAACTCTGAACTGTGAACATCATGACTTGAACAAAAAGCAGACACTTTAAATTTTATGTGATTTCCTTAGTTGTTTGCTGAAAGATTCTTTCTCATTGAACATGTAAATTTTGAAATTTTGAAATTTTGAACTGATATTCAAACTCATGAAAATTTGGCTGACCTGTCAAACAAAAGGTACTCACAAAGGAAAAAGACTTTATTTGTTAATTAATTATTTGATTAATTATTTGATTTATATCCTGCCCTTCCTCTCAGCAGGAGCCCAGGGTGGCAAACAAAAGCACTAAAAACACTTTAAAACATCCTAAAAACAGACTTAAAAATACATTAAAACAAAACATTTTTAAAAACATGTTTTTAAAAAAAGCTTTCAAGGCATCTTTAAAAAAGGTTTAAAACATAATGTTTTTTTTTTTTAAAGGTTTAAAAACATATTAAAAAGCAATTCCAACACAGATGCAGACTGGGACAAGGTCTCAACGTAAAAGGCTTGTTGAAAGAGGAAAGTCTTCAATAGGCGCCAAAAAGATAACAGAGATGGTGCCTGTCCAATATTTAAGGGTAGGGAATTCCACAGAGTAGGTGTCGCCACACTAAAGGTCTGTTTCCTATGTTGTGTGGAATGGACCTTCTGATAAGATGGTATCTGCAGGAGGCCCTCACCTGCAGAGCGCAGTGATCGACTGGGTATATAAGGGATAAGACAGTCTTTCAGGTATCCTGGTCCCAAGCTGTATAGGGCTTTGCACACCAAAACTAGAGCCTTGAAGACTTCTTAGTTGGGTGCACATAGATCACAGCAATTAACATTAAGACTAGAGGGTTACCATGTATTAAACAGAAGTACACATCAACCACAGGATTCCATTTAGACTCCAATTTGGCACTTGAGCTGTATGTGTATTTGTGTATGTGCATATGTAAGTATGTATATATATATATATATATATACAAACACACACATCTATAACCCCCCTCCTTAAATATAATTAGTAGACCTCCTGAGTAGATAAAGCCTGAGAAATTACAAACAAAAGGGGTTTTGTGGGGAAAGCCTTTAAAGTTTAATCCCCCCTCCACCCAAAAAGGAACTTTTGGCAGAAGTACGTGAACTCTGAAGGTATGGTAGCCTTTCTGAGGGGATGAATTCTGTCAAATTTCAGGATAACTGTGATGGTTTTCTTGCAAGGGCATCCTGTACAGTTTTGAGGTGGTTAAAAATATGCACATAATTTCCTATTGCTTTGTAGGCAATTTGTATGAAAACAGCATACATCACAGAGGTACCCCAGGTAAGAAAACAGCCAAACTGCAGACAAGTAGGTCCAGGGTTTTGTGTCCTAGGCAACTTTAAAATTGGGAGGGGGTTGGTGGGGAGGAAATAAAAAGGATTTGCTTTCCTTCCTGTGGCTTTTTGGGCAATGATTTTATTATAACAGTGGCATACAGCATACATTATAGAAGTCCCCCTAGGCTGCAAATTTTGCAAGTAACCTGCAAAGTTTAGAGAGATGAGGGCAGGGGCTGTGGAATTATGATGAATGAAAAAACAGGCTTGTGTTCTGTTCAGTTGACACCAAAGTCATGACAACTAAGTGCAATGCTGATTTGACAGGAGTGGATATGCGGGCATGAGGCACAGATGCAGAAGGACTTGAATGCCCAGCATTTTCCAAGCAAGCACCACTAGCAGAACTTGCAAAGAACACAGAGCAGACAATAACAAAATGATACAAAACCTTGTGATAAACACTGTGATTGGAGAGTCCTGGTAATCATTACCTCTGAATAGAAGCTGGACTTGTCAGTCACAAAACATCTCCCCCCTTCCCTCCCCCCCAGTGTTTTATTTATATTGCAAGCTAGGAGATAAATGTTTAATTTTTAAAAAATCAAATTCTCCCAAGTGCCCTAAAGCTCTTGGAGATCTTGCTTCAATTTTGAGGGCTTAGGAAAGCTCCTACTTTGGCTCATACCAGCTTGAATCTGTCCAAAGTGGTCTGATTCAGTTCTGGATTCAGGATTTGTTTGAATATGATGCACACCCCTAATTTATAAGTGTGTCCTGCGAGTTCAGTAGCATTTGCTTCTCTTTTCATCACATAGGGCTTATCCACATGGGAGCATAACTTCATGCCAAAGACACTGTTTTCACTCCGTTTTCTGTTTGCACTGCCTACAGTAAGGGATCAATGCCAACTGCAAACACAGTTTTTTCTAGTCACACTTGAGGGGAAGCATCAATCACACAGTTTCCTAAAGACTATGCCCTCTAACATTTCCACTCCCTCTGTTACCTGGCAACCGAGCATTCTCAGTTTGTTCATTTAAAGTTTCATTTAAAACAACAACCTGAAAGTGTAATTATTTGTATTTTCACTGGTGTCATACAGATGAAATACAAATATTTGTTTGAGCAGTGTTACGCTTTTGTGCACAAGTTAGGGGGGGAGAAAATAAAGGCACCATTTGCAGCAACATAAAAGAAGCTTGCAGAACAGGAGAGAGAAGCGGAAATTTCTCTTCAGCCCACAGGAAATGAAATGAATTAAGGGAGAAGGAGGGAGTGGGCATGGAGAGGGGAATGACTGACACACCCACCTAAAAGCATAAGAGCACAGTGTCTGCAAGCCCTAGAAATACGGAGTGGAGACTTTTTTCCTCCCCTTTTCGGATTATGAGATGATTGGGTTAGTATGAATTTATGGGGGGAAACTGTGATATCTTCTGTTTGCCAGTAACATCATGTGAACCATGTGAATTAAAAGGGGATGCAAGTAGCACCAGACACACAGTAAAACCCTGTGTAGATGAGCCCATAGTTTCCTGTTAGGGCTTTGTGTTAAAGTATCTTAGAAGCTTTAAAAAATTCACTACATAGAACAAATGCTGTATCACAAACTGTTAATGATGCACGCTTCTTGTTTTTCCATTGGACACCTACTGAACAACTACTTTCAGTTTCATGCTGCTCTTGAAAATAATGTTACCACTTCTTTGGTTTCCTGCATCCTTCTTCACCCTATCACCAAAATGTTGCATTAGCTTTTTATTGAGATGCTAAAATGATACATGCACAATATGTCTTCAAAACTACATTATAGATTCTGGACAACCAAACCATACATTTCGTGTGTATCTCTTTAATTAGACAAACTTCTTCATACTTGATTGCAGGATACTCAACAAAAGCACAAATGGTTTCAAATTCTTTTTTATGTATCTCTGTTATGCTATGCCATGAAGAATGGATGGATATCTTCATGACTGGATTGGATATGAATTGTGATTTTGAAGAATTTCCCTTGAATACTCATAACAGATTGAGTGCTTTTGCAAGTACTTGGATAAATGCTTGCAAACTCCCATTGTAATTGTGCTTCTTGAAACCAATGGAATCATTGATGTCATAATTAGTTTCAATGGTACTATTATAGGATTGGGGGGTTGGTATGGCAGATGTGTGTGGGTACCCTCCAAGCCTGTAATTCTGTGTCTGTAGAGATGGATTTGTAGTAAAGGAATCTGTGAACTGCTTAAGCCATTTTTTGTTAAACTAATGGGTTTGTCAAGTACTCATTGTACATGTCTAAAGCCTTGGTCAAGAGCAGATGTGTTGTCATAGGCAGGGCCGGTTCTAAAGGGCGGCCAGGTGGGGCACTGGCCTGAGAGTCCCTGGAGCTACAGGGGGCCCTCCCCTCTCCTTCTGCGATCCGCGGAAGCATCCGTGGACCACCATCCCTCCACTATCCCCCTGCTTTACCTACCTTTCCAATTTTTTTTGCGGCACACAGATTTGCCATCAATCAAGATGGCAGCCGAGGTTTCCTTAAGGGGCTGAAGCCTCTGCCACCATCTTGGTTGATGGCACTCATGTGTGCTACATGAGCACATTGCTGCCATCAACCAAGATGGTGGCAGAGGCTTCAGCCCCTTAGGGAAACCTCGGCCACCATCTTGATTGATGGCAAACCTGCGTGCGCAGCAAAAAGCAACAGAAAGGTAGGTGAAGCATGGGGATAGCGGGGGGATGGTGGGCGGCGCGGAAGCTCCTGTCTTGTGATCCGCAGATGCTTAAGTTCCGCGGATAGCAGTAGGGGAGCGGAGGGGCCCAGGGCAGGCTGTTACCCAAGGGCCCCGGCCTGCCTGGGGCCAGCCCTGGTCATAGGACCAAAGAGGAGAGGATCCTTTTCCAGGAGGGGGTAGGCCTTTTCCCCCCTTCACCTGGCTGGAGGCCCCTCATCCTAGGACCAAGATATAGCCTGTGTGATTTTAGCTAGTCTGATCTGGAAGCTGGAAAAAGACAGAGTCTCACTCTCTGCGCTGAATCCAAAGCAACTATAGCTTTTGGGTGCCTCCCTGGAAGCCCAATTGGGAAGCAAGATCTGTTGAAATGCTAATGCTGTGAGCCCCTTCCATCTTATGCTCAGGTTGTGTATATGTCTAAATAAAACTAAGTATCATAAAGATACCACAGTCTCCAGTCACCTTCATTCCAAGGAAACCAGGCCCTTGGTAAGCATTGGAACCCATAGAAGTCTCTCACTGCTCAAAGACTGGGGTATATACAACAGTACATTTTAAAAGTCTGAATGCTCAAAGAGTCTGGTGATGGGCAAACAGCCTTGGAGACTCTGCTGTTGCTTTTTCCTGAAGACCCTCTTGCTGTTTGTCCCCTGCCAGCCGTGATCAGAAATGCAGGCCATGAACAGAAATTTCATGTCTTCAGTGTGGAGATTTTAAAAGCCAGTAGCATGAAGAACAGCTGGCACAAGGTAAAAAGAAGCTCACCACTAAAGACCTTTGGGACTAGGAGAACTTCATGATCTCAGGATACAAGAAGCAACCAGTCCAGTGCAGCCTTTAGGAAGGGAAAGATGGCATTGTCCCTTTTGAGAAAGAGGGCTTGAGGTTAGGGGCTTGAGGTTACGCGCTGCTCACCTAGAGTCTGCTCACACTCATTTGCATGCTGAGCACCCAAGCTTGGAAAGTTTATTCCATTTTTATTTTGTACCTTTTAGCAATGTTGCATCGGTTACCTTTCAGCATATTAAGCAATGTTTCATGCTCATTTTGAAGGTTTTAATTGCCCATTTAAGAAACATCTGCTTCACTTCCTGATGCTTCTTGCATGTGTTTAGACAGAATATGCATTTCTTTTCAGGCACACCTGTTCCTGATGAGGTTCCACTTTCAAAACTATTGGAACATAGTGGTTGCAAAGCAATAGGCTGAATGGCAGATGTTGATATTGAGTTGATTGATAAAGGTTCATAAACTCCTGTTTGTGTCACCTTAGAAGAGACAATACTGTCACAAACTTCCAGTAGCAGGCAGGTTGATACCTGGTGTCTTTAGTCTTAGCATCAGGAAGCTTGATTGCTGAATATTTTGACTTCATTTGCAAGAAGAATTACCAATATGTTTGTAGAGTCTGTATGGAGAATTAATGAAACTTTCTTTCATGAGCATCATCTCCTATAGGTAAGTTCAGGCATTTGCCTGAGCATGTGGGCTTTGCACCTGTGAGAGGGGGGGAGAGGTGCACATGCAAGTGCCATGTGTCCTGTGGAGTGCTCCTGGCAATGATCAGGAGGAGGAGGAGTACTGGGAACCTAGTGGTCTGCAGAGACAGAAACCTGAAACTGGAGACAACTTCAGCAGTTTGGCCAGCAACAGCCCTGCCCCTGAGGTTCCAGTTACAGGAGATGAGACTTAGTTGGCCAGTAACCCACCCTCCATGCCAAACACTGCCAACTTTCAGCCTCCAGAATCTCCCTCAGCATAGCTGCCTACATAGGAGGAGGTGGAGACATGCCCAGAGGAGGGGGCTGGTGAGGAGCTGGCTGAAGAACTGACTCCATCATGAAGGATGCACCATCGGCTGTGCAGGTGCGAACAATTGGAGCCTGCTCCTCAGCCTGTCCACAGGACTGCTAGGCTCCTGACCTTGTCCAGATCTGACTGCTGGCTCAGACCAGATCTAGAAAGACATTCCCATGCAAGTAGTAAGCCCACTCCACGCCTACTGAGGTGGTCTCAGAGTGTGTTCAATTTCTGCGACAACATCTGAGCTTGTATAGTCATGCTAGCTGATGTAACTGCTAGCTGTAGTGACCTGTGTAATCTGTAGTCTGCTCTACAGTGTGCTTAAGTAGTGCAATACAGACAAAAAGGCAAAGAATTCTTCAGTCTCCAAGTCTGAATCCAAGAGTGAAGGGTAGGACAGCAAGCTCCATTCCCAATGTTTCTGTGCACATTGTCCTGCTCAGTCCCCAACCATTCCCATTTTAAGCAGAAAAGATCTGCAGGGAGCTTCTACTGTTTGACTGAATGCAAGTAGAACCCTCCTTGCAATTGGGGGAGCCTAATAAAGAAGGGCTCCCAGTTGCATGATGTGTTCAAGTAAATGAAGCAGAAGCCCTCTGCAGTCCTTCCCCACTCAGCACAGGTATAGGTGGGCATGACGCATGGGAGGACGTTGAGACCAGGCTTGCATGCACACTCTTGCCCCGTCTACGCTTTTTGAATGTGGATCTATTGCAATTTTTCAAAGCCGAAGGTGCTGCTTACCATGTCTTTGCCTGCCTCTTCTCTCGTCACTTTGTTTTCCAGTGGCAATGAGAAATAAATAAGTTTTCCATTATAAGCCAGTGACCATATTACACCATGAGTACAGATGATATTTATTTTCTTCAGCATCTGATATTTTTATATCCCTGCTACATTCTCATTATCCCAACTAACCTTAAAGTTAGCTTTAAGGATGTTTCTGGTAAACTCAACTATAGGAGTAACAAACTTTACTGTAAATGTGACATGAACGCCAAATATGCATCACACAATATTCTACACAGTGGAAATGGTTGTGTTACTGACCATATTAGGTGCTCTGATTTGGTGTTAGCCCTTGTAAAAGAGTCAAAATTCATAGACACCTCAGTCATCCCTGACATTCTATCAGTCTGTAACTGGCCAACAGTGCTTCTCAACAATGTCCCCCAAAGCCCATAACTCCCAAATGCATCTCTATAAGAAAGTCGAGGGCCGAATGAGGGGTTTTTTTATATCTTCAGTGGTATGCATTTCCATCCACACCTCCCAAGATAGAAGGGGACCTTGTTTAAGCTCTCTCCTTTTTATTGGGTTAAGACTCTCCTAGGTGCTCTTTTGCACTGGATAGTGCATTTGACAGATATTTTTTGAATATCTGCCCCTGTCTACTCTGTAACCATCCCAAATTAACTTCCCTGAAGAAGCTTGTCCACATCTGCTTCTTCTCTCCCACCCCTGTCTAGTTCTATTTCCAAGCTGAGAAAAGCTTATGTAACCAAAAAAGCATATGCAAGAGTAACCAAATCTTCATAGTGTATGTTGAGTCAATGTGGAGAGATATTACAGTTACTCAGATTAATTGTTGTGCACAGGCATTTAGGTCTTTTGTAGATATCCACTGTAACTATATATAACTTTATAGTTATACAGTACAAATCTATTATTAGAACCCTGAAAGATCCATCGGGTGAAGAATAAAAAATGTTTCTAGCACTGAGATCAGATTAACCACTTGGACTGGATATTACTTTCTCCCAGCATACAGTAAGTGAATCAGCTCATGTTCCCTGTCCTGCCCACTGGGTGCATCTGCCCTACCAGACATGCATGAGCATAATGTTTGAATTGGGGTTATGCACACATTATCCAATGTGCCTAGCTCATATATTTGTGGAATCAGCTGTGCCATTGGGTCTTGGATTTTTCATGTATATATGCCATTTCAAATGTTATGGCCATGTATCTGCTGGGAAAGTACAATCTTACTCTCCTTTCTCTGTGTGTGGAAGATTGGAGAGAAAGTAACATCCAATCAGATGCCAGTTTCTCTGCTGCAAGAAAAGAAGCACAAAATAAAAGGGGCATGCTACATGCTGAAAGCAGACTCAGAATACAACAGCAGGCTTAGCTGGCTGGCTCCACTCTTATCCATCTAACAGCCTCAATTTAATTGAAAGCAAGTCATATTGCTGTCAGTGTAAGTCACTTCCAAGTAAGTGCTCTTAGGATTTCAACCTTTAATAAGAAGTTAGTTCCAGTTGCTTCAGTGTAAGCATTTAATAGCCCCTCTGCAAAAATAGAACACTCCATTTCTTATTATTGATTTCAAGCTTTCAACGGTCTAAGTGTCCAGAAACAAACAGGTGTGATTCAGCTAAAGCCAAGCACTTTTCAATCCCATTGATTTCAATGTGAGAGTTAAGACATATTTAAATCTTTCCTATTAAAAGGGCTTAACTTGGGCTAGATCATGCACTTTTCCACATGAGAATATAGGCTCCGAATACCTTAATGGCTATTGATATTGCTTAGTTTTGATTGAATTGTTGACCATAATAGGCCACTGGCCACCAACAAATTCTACGCAAGCATTTGATCATGTGTATGGTGGGTAACAATATGCATGGGTATGTTGGGTGATCATGCCTGTTGCTAGGTGAGGAAAAGATCTTCAGGTGCACCCACAGCAACTAATGCAGCAGTCAGGCTTGGCAGAATCTAACATCTGACAGAAAGATCAGCATCATGGCAACAGTGAAAGCCCCTGACCACCTGCTTAAAAATGGTCATGCTATCAAAATTCTAGGGTGAGGGAAATGAAAATTTGGTAGCAGATGTTGAGATTCAGTCAACCTCTATTCTGCTTTGAGAGAGAACACTTGATGCATTTTGTGGGAGGTTTACACTAGATGCAGATTGGATGCCTGCTCAGATCTCTCTAGGTTACAACTGCAGGATCTGAATTAGTATCATGGCAGCACTAATAGGGAAACCAGCAGCCTACAGACACGGTTGCTAGGACCCAGATAAAGAAAGGGGGGAGGGATAGGATGGAAGTGGCTGTCAGAAATAATAAGCTGAGTGAACAAATTCAGAACAGAGATAAGTGGCTGGAAGTGAGAAATAGGTGAACCACAAAAAGGAATATTGCAGTAATTGAGATGACAAATAACAAGAGGGGAAAAAACAAGACAAAAATCAATAGACAAAGAAGAGGTACTATGAAAGAGAAAATAAATAACAGATTTTGGAAACATATTGGCTGTGGTGAACAAAGAAGTCACAAATTCCTCCCAGAAATGTGCCAGGGCAGAAGGATAGATAGTGAGATCAGCATAGAGTTCACAGAGGAACAGATTGGAAAAGAGACTGTCATGGAGAAAAACAAGAGGCAATTCCATATTTAGGTTAAGTCTGAGAAAATGGATGGGAGTCCAGGAAGAATGGCAACTAGAAAATGAAGGGTATTGATTCAGAGGAAGAACAAGAAGAAGGTATGGTTACAGATTAACTGCAATAAAAGTGATGAGACAAACTGAAGGACGGCATGAGTGGGTAAAGAGGTAGGATACAGATGGGAAAAGAGAGGCTTTGAGGGCGGATCTTTGGAGCCTAGTGCTTAATAAGAACATAAGGAGAGTCCTGCTGATCTAGACCAGCACTCTGTTTCACAGTGATCAACCAGATGCCCATGGGAAGCCCGCAAACAGAACCTGAGCTCAACAGCACTTTCCCCACCTGCCATTACCAGCAACTGGTATTCAAAGGCATACTGCCTTCGACAGTGGGGATATGTCTGTCTCCAATATCTAAACAAGAGTTTAAGTCATGTTTTTGATGTGATCAAAAGTGGGAAAAGTACATGCATACAGTAGCACATCAGTATCTGAAGCTGCCCTTCTCGTAATATAGTATAAAGTTCAGGAAGTGTTCCTTTTTGCCCTGGTTGTTTAAAACTCCAAAATTAAATCTAGCAGTTACATGTACTGTTGTAAGAGTGAGTGGACAGGAGAAGGTTAATGGAACCAGAAGTACTGCTGAAGATTCTCTCAATAGCTGGTGGCAAAATTGCCAGGCACATCCTTTGTTAGGAAAATTGCTGGTTCATTGCTTTTTATAGCTGGATCTTCCTTCTGAATGAAGCAGGCCTTCCCCCAGCTTAGTCAAAGCTACATCAGTGTGAGTGGCTGGAAAAGGGAAAAGACTTTATTTTTGGCAGACAGCTGAGTTTTGGAGCTCTGTAAGCTAACAGTATTTTGGGATGTGTTCGCCTGTCTCTTGAGATCTGACATAGGACAGTAGATTTGGTTGTCTTTTGGAGTTGTTAAACCATGTCTTGCCTTATTGCTCAACCTGGATATTTGTAAATAAACTCAAATATTACAGAGCACCATATTACAAGACCAGTGACCTCCTTCCAAGGAAACTGAACCTGGGAAAGTAGTGCACATCTGGAACGTTTCACCACTTGAAGAATTGGGGAGAGCATAGCAATGCAAAGGGGTCAGCTAAACACTGAACAAGTTTAAACACACATTCTTTTCTAATTTGAACAAAGTGAAAATAGTATTATTCACTTTTACAGAAACCTCTGATTAAATTGCTACACAGTGAGGTTTGTTAATGTAGCAATACTTGTATAGAAACCTCTGATCAAACAGCTACACAGTGAGGTCTGTTAACGTTTACCATTATTGTTGCCCCAAAGCTAATATCAATGCCCTGAACTCTTGTTGAGAAAAACTCTATAGATATAGCTGTTTGATCAGGCTGCTTAGCGGTTCTGTGAAAATTAATGGGAGTTTTGCAATGATATTAAATGCATTAAAATTACTGCTTTCATTCATTTGCAATTAGGCTGCCGTTTAAAGCAATAAAATAACCATCCACAACTGCATTTTTATCGATTCACATTTTTAATTACACTTTGTACAAGAGGATATTAATTTACAGATGATTATCCAGTTAGTAAATATTTATGATAATTAGGAGGTTTGAGACATTTCGAGGGCCATTGAGGAAGCAAACCTGTGATTAAAAGACTGGTGGCAAGCTAGTATTTTAAGTATACTTCCAACATGTCTCACTGCCTCTTGGGTGGTTCTTGCCAGTACCTACAGAGGTTAAGAATTTCTCTTTATTTCCATGCTAAATACTGCCTTTGTAGGGCTATTATTAACTTGACTTGGAAAGCATTACCAGAGCTGAAACTAACCATTCCAACCTCAGCAGAAGAGGAAAAGCACTTTCATTATGAAAAGGAGCATGCAGGCAGTGTAGTAACACTGCTTTGTTATACTCAGGTGAAGGGGAGAAAGGGGCTGGTTGATAAAGGCTCATTTAGAAGTCTGGGGTGATCAGTGCTCTAAATCATGTGGGGAGCCTACGTGTGGAGAGCAGGCTCCTCTTATTTCATGTTACTGATGCGCATGTACTAGGGTGGATACATGTCCTACTTTATAGAAGACAGTGCTTCATTTGAAGGGCTGTTGGGGGACAGTCCTCAATTTGAAGGTCTGTCCAGTCCAAGGCCGCTTTAAAGTTAAAGAACTATATGAAGGGAAAGAAGGGCCCTTGAGGTTGTTTATCAACAGTTACCACCCAGACAGTAGAATGAGCAGGCAGGCACACAGGTCACCTGTTCATAGGCTTGTTCCCCATTATGCTGAAATGTAATGTATTTTTTAAATTATAGCAACTATTTCCTAATGTGTATGCATGCATATAAATTAGCACCTGTGTCTTCTTTGTCCTCTTTTTAGTAATACATATGCTCTTTGCTTTTTTTAGCAATGCATAACTGGCCAACCTAGCAAGTACACTGATAAAATGCAGCAAAATAAGCAACCTTGTTTTGATTTTAGGTGTGTGATTGTATAGATGATTACGTCAAGATTCTTTTTGTGCTGTATTTTATTGATGGACACAGATATTCCTGAGCGTTAGTTAAGTAGCACATTAAAATAATACAAACAATCATGCAGGTATACCAAGAAGGATTGTTTTCACTGGAGAACTAAAAGATCTGGCCCACTGTGCAAAATTCAGATTTATTTATTTATTTGTTAAATGGAGTAGTGGGGGATTTCTGAAGCATCAGTTCCACTTCACAAACTTCATTCATTAGATTTATTACGGTCAATTGACCAGCCAGAGAAATTCAGTACAAAAAATACACTAAAACATATTCAAAAACAGTACAAAATAGTACAGGTAAGTTAATTATTTCATGAAGCAATGGATCGATTAGGTCAAAGATTCCTTACTCATCATCAGGTCTCTACGTGTATCAATGGCTGCTGCGAAAAAATTCATGACTTTATGGGTTATGGGGGAATTAATATCCGCTAATAGATATTGTGCAAAAATTTTTTTATCTCTGCCTGGAAATTTCTGGAAGAGAGGAATAATAAAATGGCTGCGAAGGCTGGTATAAAACCTGCACTCCAGTAATACGTGTTCTGCTGTCTCAATGGCACCACTGTCGCAAGGACAGTAACATTTGGTCCGGGGGATTCTATTAAACCTTCCCTCTAGTAGAGCTGAGGGCAAAACGTCAAATTTGGCCATCGTAAAGGCCTTCCTTAACCTAGGAATAGATAAGTGATAAAGAAATTGAGCAGAAGTGAATGGTTTTAGGGATGGCGAGCTTGCGAACCTAGGGCCGAGACAGGATAGTACATTTTGGAAATCCACATCCAGAATCCTCTGGGTGATGGCTAACAGCGCTTTCGAGCGCCCCAATGATATAACATGAGGGATAGAAAAGCCAAGAGAAGTAAGCTGCAAGGAAAGGGATTTTTTCCATTTGGATTGAAAGTTGTCAATTAATATAAGGGGGGAAAGACCAACTGGCTCAAAAATCAGTTTCATCCAGTAGCGAAATTTAAGAATCCAGATCCACGATTCTATGGAGGGCATACCTGTTATATATCTCAGTTTGGCATTTGAAACGCAAGGGGGGACGGCTAAAATACTTCTAAGAAATTTAGTTTGAATAATCTCAAAGGGTAAGTATGAATTGTAGTTACTCACTTGGGCACCATACAATAATTTTGAGATTACCTTGGCCGTGAAAACCCTAATTGCAGATGGTACATAGTGGCCACCTTTTGAGCAAAAAAAGGATAAAAGGGCTTTTGATGATCTTAAGGCCATCGCTCTGGCACTCTCCACCTGCGAGCGCCAGAGACCTGACTTATGAAATAGTATTCCCAAGTATCTGTAGGATGGAACTTGGTCGATGGAGGTGCCATTAACTTGCCAACGATATTTCCTTCTCTTTCTAGAAAACACTATAACCTTAGATTTGCTATGGTTAATCACTAGCTGGTCTTCTATACAGTTGCAAGCAAGGACTCTTAACAGACGTTTCAATCCAACGGACAATAGCGATAGCAAGATCACGTCATCGGCATATAATAATACTGATATAGGTTTATTAGCTAAGGTAGGAGGGTGAGCAGGGCATTGTCTCAACTTCTGATTCAAGGAGTTGATATATAGGTTAAATAGGGATGGGGCCAATATACAACCCTTTTTGACTCCCTTATACGTGGGGATGGGTTTGGTAAGGGTCCCCTCGCGGTTGCATCTAATTTGAACGTATGTGTTATGGTGCAACCCACGGATCAGGGCAAGCAGACATCTATCAATAGTGGAAGCCTCCAACTTAGACCA
Source organism: Rhineura floridana (assembly GCF_030035675.1). Taxonomy (NCBI): domain Eukaryota; kingdom Metazoa; phylum Chordata; class Lepidosauria; order Squamata; family Rhineuridae; genus Rhineura; species Rhineura floridana. The sequence goes on along the minus strand of NC_084481.1, from coordinate 137,586,535 downwards.
AAGGATATCTCTTGAGATTGAATCAAAAGCTGCCTTGAAATCGATGAAGGCGGCAAAAAGAGCACCACCCGGCCTAACCATGTATTTATCTACTAGATGTTGAAGTACAACAATATGATCCAAGGAGGAGCGTGATGCCCTAAATCCAGCCTGTTCCTCTTCTAGGATAGACTCCTGTTCCATCCAATCTTGTAGCCTGGACAATAAGTGCCCTGCATATAATTTGCTTATAATGTTTAAAAGAGAAATAGGCCTATAATTAGTGGGATCCTTTCGCGAGCCCTTTTTAAAGATCGGAATAATGATGGCACAACCCCAATCTTCTGGGATACATAGGGATTGATCTATACTAGTAAATAAAGCAGCCAGGACCGGGGCCCACCATTCTGGATTAGATTTAAGAACTTCGGGAATAATGTTATCCAGCCCAGGTGCTTTACGCGGTTTTAATCCAGCTATAAGGGATTTTATCTCCTTTATAGGTACGGGCGGCCAAGGAGGGAGGTTTTCTATAGGAGGGTGAATCCTAATTAAATTGGTTTGCCCTAAATTAAAGATATTATGGAAATAGGTTTCCAATGTATGGACCGGAATATGATGATCCACTACATTTGGAGTAGTTGGCCAACCCCCAGCCGCAAGCTTCCAAAAGGCAGATACGTCATTTGACTTAGAGGCAACTATCAATGTGTGCCAGAGTTGGGTCTGAGCAATTCTTTTTTTTTGTTTAATCAGTTGCTTGTAATTTCTTTTTAATGTGAGGCATTCGGAAAGCAAAGCTGGTAGATCTTGTCCTCTATATTCCTCGTATTTCTGAATTAGCTTTTTTTAAAGGTGACACACTCCATGTCATACCAAGTTTTTGATAAGTTCGGTCGGGCAAATTGCTTTACCGGTAGATGGGACACTAGGCATGACTGGACTTCATAGATCAGATTTTGAAAAGCTACCAACATAGGTTCACCCTGTACTGACTCTAAAAGGAGATCACAATGGCTAAGAAGCCGTTTGGAACAGAGAGATATCTTCAAATCCATTTCTAATTTACGTGACCACCTAATATGAGTACTACTGGAGCCAGGATCTAGTTGCATTAAAACAGGACGTTCCAGATAAAAAGAGTGGTCACAATTCAGAAGAAGTAGCAGCGGCAAATGGTCGCTATCAAAGCGATGATCTACCGAACAGGAAACAAGGTTGCTAATTTGGTCAGGAGAAATGATAAAGAAATCTATTGTGGATGCACCTATCCCAGAGAGATAAGTATATTCACCTTTAAGATCTCCATTTGCAGAACCATTGAGTAAAATAAGATTCAATTTAAAAAGGGATTGCATAAGGCATAAACCAGCAAAATTAATACCTGTATCTTTAGAGCAGCAGGAGGGAAAATCTAGAGATGCTTCTAAGAGAGGAGGAGCTTCATGAAAATGGGCATATAGGGCATTATCATTTGATCCAAGTCTTGCATTAAAATCCCCTGCTATAACAACTTTTGCCTCAGGGTATAGCAGGGTTTGTTTGTCTATGTATTCCTCTAGCTCGCCAAACATTTTGCCTATGAGCTTTTTTTGTCGTAGAGGGGGAAGATACACATTTATTAGTATCATAGAAAATCTCGGGAACTTAAGGGCGAGGGACATGGCTAGACCAGGAAGAATGGCCAAAGCAGTGGTACAAATTCCTAGGTTTAGAGCAATCATTATCGCCAGGCTGCCCTTAGGGCACCCCCCTTTAGCACTTGGGATAGCGCCCATCGAATGGGCTGAAAATCCGTCTAATTCCAAATTATCCCGACTCCAGGTTTCCTGGAGGAGAATAATATCGTAATTGTTCAAATACTTCTTAAATGAAGGGTCTGATTCCTTTGCTCTCCAACCAGCAGTGTTCCAGGAAAGGAATCTCAACTGAGATATCCCACCTAAAGATCCTAGTCAAGGGTTGGAGGAGGGCTGGCCTATAACTAAAGGATTTTGATTTTTATGAGTATCAGCGGAAGGAGGGCATTCAGTCCATAAGATGTCTATTAAATCTAAATTTGTGTCCATTCGACTAACATTAGAGATGTGAGGCCTAGAAGGGGGGGTAGAGTGGGCATTAGAAGAAGGAGCTCTCTGAGGTACATTCACTTGCTTTCTCGTAGACCCAAAGAAAGGGTTTCCCATATTTAAAGGGCTCTGAATTTCAGCTGTATTCAGAGATGGAATATTAATTTCAGCAGTGATTGAGAGAGGGCCATGGAAGTTGTTTACCGGGGCCCCAAGCAGCGGCATAGCAGTAAATGGAGTTGCCCTCTCTCCCTCACTCACATTAGCTCCCTGAGGGTCAGGACCCAAGCCGCCACCTGATAGTTGCTTTAATTGCAGGATTAATTTTTGTAAGCTATAAACTATCTCAGCTTGATCCTGGGGGGACAATAAAGTATAAACTTCAAACAGTTCCATTTCTTCTTTACAGAGATCGTCCTTATCGATAGAGCACCGTAAGATGTAATTGGCAGGAACTTCCAATGACGAATTCGGATGACTTGGCCCCGGATCCAGTAGCTGATCAGAAGGGAGCACAAAGACAACTTCGAGTGAATTTAAATTCTCAACAGATCCCTGAACAGATGGTATCTGCGGTTTTGTGGAAGAAAAGGAACGAAAATTGCATAAGGGTTGAGGAGGAGCAACATTGTCAAAAAATCTTGATGTCAAAATGCCCATAGAAGACAGGATCAATCTCCTGTTAAGTAACAGTGATGTTTTACGAGCCAATTTAAAAGTCACAAGAATCCGATCAAAAAGGGAGTTCTCATCTAAGTATTCAGCTTGGCCGATGTCTCCAGTTGCTAGAAGGTCCGGTAAGGCCTTTTCCAGGGTTCTCAAAAAGTAAGTTTTGCGTTCATGGGGAGAGAAACATCCAACTGGTTTGCAATAATTATAAAAAACAAGTTTATGTCGATTTAGTACTAATAACCACTTGGAAGCAGAAGACCACCTTGGATGCGACTTTACTTTTTTTAGATTGAGGATGTGATGAACTTGCATGACTTGCATCTGGCTCTGCCCAGAATTATGTGAAGCATGGAAGGGTAATGATGGAAACCTTTTATCCTCATATGAAGTTAGAATGGATGGAGTAGTGTTTTCCTTCCTTGGTTGCGATGTGGACTTTTTTTCTTCTCTTGAGGATAAAATAGGTGGAGTATCTTTTCCCCTCTTTTCTTGAGGAGCACGAGGCTTCTGTCTCTCGCCTTTTTTGGGCGCATAAATTTCATCCAGCCGTTTGCAGAGCTCAGAAAAATTCATCTTGCTGGATCTGTTGCATTTTAAGCACTTGATGTTTTTAGGTTTCTTAGTAAAAGGAGCCTTCTTAGCTTTTATTTGCCCCTTAGGGACACTTTTTTGCTTTTTGCCCAGGCCATCTCTAGCCCTTTGTCGCTTTGAAACCGTTTGAGATCCCCTGGATACAAAGTCCGACTGCCGGGAGAACTTGATGGCTGTCTCTGTTAGAATGGAAAGAAGAGAATTCGTTTCCGCCAGAAAGGTCTTCATATATTCAAAGTCTTTAACCAGCATCAAAAGCCAGCACTCAAGCGGAATGTCTTTAGAGTGAGGTAAGCTGTTATCGGATTCAGGAGGATTTGGAGAAGGATAACTTATTTTAAGGGGGCTGCTTCTGGGAGTAGACAGGCTAATAAAGGAGCTTGAAGGTGGATGCTGCCTAAGCTCAGCAGTTTGATGTTCAGATGTCGATAATAAAAGAGTTAACTTGGAATGTAACTCTGCCTCTTCTAGCTCAGAAGCCAGATTAACTTGAGATGTATCGATACTTTTCTGATGTAGCAGTCCCTTTAGGTCTAGCGACCAGTCTAGGGGAGAAGTGGACTGAGAGGACTCCGGCTGTACTTGAGGAGTCTGAACTGAAGGGGTTAATAAATGCGCTGATATAGTATGAGCACTGCTTCTCGCTCTCCTCTTTTCTGGGGATAAGGAACTGCCTGTAGCGATTTCGATACACTCGCTACCCACTAGGCTTTTATGTTCCTGCTCTATTTCCGATTCCATTTCCTTCGGTTTAGGTCCAAAAAAAGATTCCAGCTTTGTCTGTCTAAATTTCTCTGAGTTTCTGGTCGGCTCTGTTAGAGCCAAACCCTGGGCCTTGTAATCCAACCGCGTTAAAACCATATCCTCTTCAAATAAATTGTACAACAAAGTGGCAAATACCAGCTTAGGGGTGAGTAGAGAAACAAATTAAAAAAAGCGGCATAAGATAAACTGAGGTAGCTTAAAAACAAGCATGGAGAACCCAGCCAAGGTTGGATTCACTGCCGGCTCACTCAAACAACCTTCTGGGCAGCTCGCCAAGTCCTTGCAAGGGAAATATCAGAGATAAGGGCTGTTGCAGGGCGAGACAGCCTTTGGTTTTTACCAGGCTGCATGTTAAGAATTACCATCTGAGAAACAGGCTCAGATAGTATAATTAAAATGATTTAAAATAGTCTATAGAAGTCTGAAAAAGAAAATGTTGCGGAGTGGCTTGAATTGGTTACCAACCTCAGCCGCCATCTTGCCTATGATCCACTTCACAAACAATGCCAGATTATTTGAAACTCTAAAATCTGGGTGGAAAATTGGACAGGAAGTGATTGGCACATAATTACTACTGCAAATTTTGAACTATAATAGGTGAACATGTGAGGGCTCAAGTTTAGGGGGTCAGATTAAAATTAAAACTACCCTGCTTGACCCCAGGCTCCTTAGGGTCAACTCTATCCCCCTCCCTCTCTTTTGTCACACATCTCACCTCAGTTCTGTTTGGCTCCTCACTACACAGCAAAGCTGTGTTTCCAAGGCACAGCAAGCAGGGCAGGGCAGGGCAGGGCAGGAAGGGCAATTAGTTGCTGGCTCCTAGGAACAGTACTTCACAGATGTCCTTTCTTCACCAATTATTCTAGACTACAACAGCAATCAATTTGGGCTGATCATCTGTGGGGGCTGTGAGTCACCCCACAGACAATCTTATGGGGCAATCTAGTTTCCTCTGCCCCCGTCTTCCAGGAGACCTAATATCAGATCATGGTATACACCTGTTGTGCAGGCAGAGAACATTAATTCCTCTTGCTTACTCAAAGCAGCCCAGCCTCTAAGAAGTATAATAGAACCTTTAACAATACATAAACTAGAAACCTTCCACTTCTACATTTGGTATCAGTACACTGAATCAAACGTGGAAAGCTGTGTGTGAAGTACCACATCTGAAAAGCGCTTGTAAATGAGGAGAGCCTAACATCTCCATATAGACTCTAGCAAATCATTTTTACCTCTTTGATTTTATCAGATGTAGTTGGAGTGTTTCAAGTCAGCTGCTCAGAGAAGTTGAATGTACTTTTTTATGAGGCAGACAAGCCTGTGATTCTTTCTGCAGTGTTTTTTTCAAAGCCTTTTTTAAAAAAATACCAATTCTTTAAAATAATTCCATTTTAAGATTTCTCACATTCTGATTTAGTTCAGCAAAATCAATTATGTGATTTATTTTAGTAAAACCAATTATGTGATAATACATCCCCTCTTGCTTCGAAAATGGATTTCCCACCTTTGCTTCAAAAACAATTTTAACTTTCTTCAATCACTTCAGTGCCTTCTGAAACAAATTACTGGGTTTAATTAATTTTATCCCCCACTTTCCCCCTCTCTCCCTTCCTAGAGAGTTAATAAAGGGGACAAATGCCAGGATGCAAACATTTCTATAACATTCAGTGCAATACTAGGTTTTATAGGGCAACACCCAGTAAGACTTATAAGAGTGTAATTGGTTTAAACATTCAGGAAATCCAATTAAGTTTGTGGGATTACCCACATTTTTAAGAACTCGAAGGTGCAGCTATATTGAATTTCTCTTCCAAATATAATCATGATTTATGAAGTCTGAAGTTCAGCCTGTAGTAGCTAGGCTGCTGTCACCAAATGCTTTCCAATAGTCTTATCAAACTGCTACTAATGCGAATGGGACTACTTCAAACTGCTCCAGAAATGCAATCTGAACTTCTATGTAATGTCTGAAAGATTCATTATTTCTTTATGCCTGCTCTAGTAAGTAGCATGCTACTTATCTTGACATTTGGAAACCTATCCAACATAGTTCTCAGTTTGGGCAACCAAAATGCTTTCGATAAAAATAGGATTTGTTATAGATAACAAGGATTCAGGTAAGAGGAGATGACACAACCCACCCAGTGAATTCTACATAGGAGAGCTACTCCTGAGGGCTGCAATTCTATCAGCAGAGTTGGCTAATATGTCACACTCCAGATGTTGGACTCCAGTTCCCATCATTCCTTTTTTTTTTTTCAATAATTTTTATTCAGATTTTCATAAAACATACAAGACGAAATCATAAAACATTCAAAGACAAAAAACAAAATCAAAAATAGTTAAACAAAAAGAAAAAAAGAAAAAAAAAAGAAAAATAAAAAATAAAGAGTAAAATATTGACTTCCCATTTGTCAAAGATCAAATCAGTTATAAGTCTATAATATATAACAATCCTGTCTCTTAAGTCATATTATAAAATCACTTTCCTCCAGTAGTTATCTTACTTAATCATCAAATCTCATAAACATTACTTTATTCTTTCCACAAAAAGTCAAAGAGAGGTTTCAATTCTTTAAGAAATATATCTATCAATTTTTTTTTTCCAGATAAGCATATCGATTAATCCATCTCATTACTAATTATGATAATCTTATTGTCATAACCATAGTCAAAATAAACATTTCAATTAATCCATCACATCAGAATCTGTTAGGTTCAGTAATTTCAGTAGCCATTGTTCTATTATCCCTATTAGTTCCATTTTCCATCTTCCATCTTCAGTAGTCTTGTTAAGTCCAGTAATTTCAGTATCCAATCTTCCATTATCAGTATTCCATAATAATCTTGCTGTCAAAGCCATAGTCATATAGTAAGAGTCTGATGGGAATTACCTCTATCCCAAATATTTTCTTGCCATCCATTCTGAATAGGTTGCTGAAATACTGCTGTAAAATCATATCTCTGTTCTTTTTTTCAAAATACACTGGGTCATCTCTTGAAAGTTTTTCCATTGTCACATGGCTGCAGTTAATTCCATAGATTTTCTCTATATTGGGCTCCATCACATCATTCCAGTCCAGAAGATTATCCATGCCATTGATAACTTTATCTCTAGAATCTTCATTAATTTCTTCAGAGATAACATTGAGTTCCAAACAATAGATTTTATTTCTAAAGTCCATAGACTCCAAATCTTGTTCCTGTTCCACGTTTGTTCCAATCTCCGGGATCTCCTCTCTCACAGGGACCCCTGTTCCAGTCTCCAGGGTCTCCTCTCTCACAGGGACCCCTGTTCCAGTCTCCAGGGTCTCCTCTCTCACAAGGACCCCTATGTCTTTAATCTCCTGTGTCTCCAAACAATAGATTTTGTTTCTAAAGTCCATAGACTCCAAATCTTTTTCCTGTTCCACGTTTGTTCCAATCTCCAGGGTCACCTCTCTCACAGGGACCCCTATATCTTTAATCTCCTGCTTCATTTTACTCAATTCAATTTTCAGCTCCTTACAACCCTGTCGCAGGTTTTGTTTCGTTATCTCAATCTCATCCATTATTTTCTGAAACATAGTTATTTCCAGATTCTCAGCCACTTTCTTAATTGCCATTTTAAAAGAAAAATATAGGAAAACCACTTCTTATTTCAGCAACAATTGGGTTAATACTCCAAACTTGGTGACATCACAGTATAAACAGAGCAGACAGCCTTATCTCTCCATGCTTAAGTAAACAAAATGCAGTTCCCAGGATCGAAACAATTAATGGCGGTCGTCAGGAAACAGATTCGTCAAAATAAAATAGACCAAAAAGAGAGTAGTCTCAGACAATATAATATTCTTCAAAATAAAAATCTGGAATAGAAATCCCTCTTCTGTGTATATCTTTAGAATGCAAATCCAGGACAGCTTTTTGCAACAAAAACAGAGATAAGCTATTAATTAGTGAGTAGCAGAGAGAAGTTATGGCTCCCCAGTGAGATGTCAAAAACCGATCAATCTGGCAAATCTCTTTTAAACAGCAACAATTTAAGTCAAGTAAAAGAAAAATATAGAAAGAAGGGTGCTTGCCTGTTAGTGCGTTCTCTCTTAGAAGATAAGATGAACGTTCGCTTTATCAGATAGAGCTTGTTGTTGAAAATCCGTCCCACCTTCGTCGGCTGGACCTCGTCCCATAAATTAATGAGATCTGGTCGTCCCAACAAAAATAGGCTTTGAGGTTAATCTCTTCGTTTCTCCCTACCCGGGAGAAGTTTAATCAGTCAAAAAAAAAAAAAAATCTGACTGATATATCTGAATAAGCTTCTTTTGAGGCAGGAGCCCGTCTCAAAAGCAGGCACAGGCTAAGTCACCCTTCCCGGAAGTCCAGTTCCCATCATTCCTGACTAGGGTTGCCAGGTTCAGGGCCTGAGAATGATCCTGTATCTTTAGGAGAAGAGAAAGTCAGCCAAGTGCAGGTGTTCTTGCAACAATGTAATGAGAAAAACCACAAGGTGGAATTCTCCCTTCCCCATGCACAACTTTTAAAGATACAGAAGACTTCTTGGAGGCCGGGCCTGGTAACCAAGAGGTCTTTTGTATCTTTAAAAGTTGTGCAGGGGGAAGGGAGAATTCCACCTTGTGGTTTTTCTCATTATACTGTTGCAAGAACACCTGCACTTGGCTGACTTTCTCTTCTCCTAAAGATACAGGATCATTCTCAGGCCCTGAGCCTGGCAACCCTACTCTTGACTATTTGTCATGCTAGCTGGGGCTGATGGGAGTTGGAGTCCAACTGGATCTGGAGGGCCACTAGTTAATCACCTCTGATAAACACACTTCACGGAGTCAGCTCCTTAAATTCAATGGGACTGGCTTCTGAGTAGACATTTAAGACTGTGTTATTAGGGTCTTTCTTTTTATATTCATCTTCGCAGAGATGATCTATGAGGGAGAAAACTTTAAAAATGGCATGATACACACCTGCCATGGAAGTGGGGATGAAATACGAGCAGATGTTTCAGCAGTTTGCACCTTCAGGAGTTTGTACTTGAAGGCAGCCGCATCATCCAGTGGTCCAAAAATGAATATTTTCACAGGAATATATAGTTTCTCCAAAGTTTACCAGGTACCAGATCCAGGCCCATATTTAAAATGAAATTACTTTGATATTTCCGAGAATAAATGGAACACAGGTCCCAAATGAATGAATGCCTAAATTCATGGGATTAGGAATAAAATAAGTGGCCTAAAATGATGTCAGAGAATTTGTTCATAATAGCCCAGTAATGTCTACTCTGACTGGTAGTGGCTGTCCAGAATCTGTGGCAAAGGTTTCTCACATCACTGGACATTTCCAGGATTGAACCTGGAGCCTTCTGCATCTTCATTCAAAGCAGGAGACTATCTAGGGAGGCAATTGGACCCTTGGATGATAAGGGAGTCAAAGGTGTACTAAAGAACGATAAGGAGATTGCAGAGAAGCTAAATGAATTCTTTCCATCTGTCTTCCCTTAACCTGAACTAACATTTGCAGGAAGGGATTCTGAGGAACTGAGACAAATAGTGGTAATGAGAGAGGAAGTTCTAGGCTTAATGGACAATATAAAAACTGACAAATCACCAGGCCCGGATGGCATCCACCCGACAGTTCTCAAAGAACTCAAATGTGAAATTGCTGATCTGCTAACTAAAATATGTAACTTGTCCCTCGGGTCCTCCTCCGTGCCTGAGGACTGGAAAGTGGCCAATATTCAAAAAGGGATCCAGGGGGGATCCCGGAAATTACAGGCCAGTTAGCTTATCTTCTGTCCCTGGAAAACTGGTAGAAAGTATTATTAAAGCTAGATTAACTAAGCACATAGAAGAACAAGCCTTGCTGAAGCAGAGCCAGCATGGTTTCTGCAAGGGAAAGTCCTGTCAGTAACCTATTAGAATTCTTTGAGAGTGTCAACAAGCATATAGATAGAGGTGATCCAGTGGACATAGTATACTTAGACTTTCAAAAAGCGTTTGACAAGGTACCTCACCAAAGACTTCTGAGGAAGCTTAGCAGTCATGGAATAAGAAGAGACGTCCTCTTGTGGATAAGGAATTGGTTAAGAAGCAGAAAGCAGAGAGTAGGAATAAATGGACAGTTCTCCCAATGGAGGGCTGTAGAAAGTGGAGTCCCTCAAGGATCGGTATTGGGACCTGTACTTTTCAACTTGTTCATTAATGACTAAGAATTAGGAGTGAGCAGTCAAGTGGCCAAGTTTGCTGACAACACTAAATTGTTCAGGGTTGTTAAAACAAAAAGGGATTACGAAGAGCTCCAAAAAGACCTCTCCAAACTGAGTGAATGGGCGGAAAAATGGCAAATGCAATTCAATATAAACAAGTGTAAAATTATGCATATTGGAGCAAAAAATCTGAATTTCACATATACGCTCATGGGGTCTGAACTGGCGGTGACCGACCAGGAGAGAGACCTCGGGGTTGTAGTGGACAGCACGATGAAACTGTCGACCCAGTGTGCGGCAGCTGTGAAAAAGGCAAATTCCATGCTAGGGATAATTAGGAAAGGTATTGAAAATAAAACAGCCGATATCATAATGCCGTTGTATAAATCTATGGTGCGGCCGCATTTGGAATACTGTGTACAGTTCTGGTCGCCTCATCCCAAAAAGGATATTATAGAGTTGGAAAAGGTTCAGAAGAGGGCAACCGGAATGATCAAGGGGATGGAGCGAGTCCCTTACGAGAAAAGGTTGCAGCATTTGGGGCTTTTTAGTTTAGAGAAAAGGCGGGTCAGAGGAGACATGATAGAAGTGTATAAAATTATTCATGGCATTGAGAAAGTGGATGGAGAAATACTAGAACTTGTGGACATTCAAAGAAGCTGAATGTTGGAAGATTCAGGACAGACAAAAGGAAGTACTTCTTTACTCAGCGCATAGTTAAACTATGGAATTTGCTCCCAGAAGACGCAATAATGGCCACCAGCTTGGATGGCTTTAAAAGAAGATTAGACAAATTCATGGAGGACAGAGCTATCAATGGCTACTAGCCATGATGGCTGTGCTCTGCCACCCTAGCCAGAGGCAGCATGCTTCTGAAAACCAGTTGCCGGAAGCCTCAGGAGGGGAGAGTGTTCTTGCACTCGGGTCCTGCTTGTGGGCTTCCCCCGGGCACCTGGTTGGCCACTGTGAGAACAGGATACTGGACTAGATGGGCCACTGGTGTGATCCAGCAGGCTCTTCTTATGTTCTTATGTTCATGCAAAGCTCATCCTCTACCACTAAGCTATGGCAAAGTCTGGGTTTGTGAGGTGTGTCACCATTGCTGAAGGAGAGTTGATGTCAATTTAGAATTTGGGCTGGTTAATGAGGCCAAATCAGGAGAAAAATCATTATTTAAATCCTGAAACAGTTTGCAGCTTCATTATTGTATTCTATTTTTCCTCACTAAAAGATGAGGATGTTGCTCTAGAGAGCAGTGTAAGAATAAAACTGAAAAGCACAAGTGCTTGGTTAAGTATCTCTTGTGCACAATTAAAACTATGTAAGTCACTCAGGTTAACTTACATGGATAAGGCAGTGGGGAAAGCTGCAATTTCCCCAATCTTGCAAAGTAGAAGGTGATTAAATTTAAGTGACTATTGCAGTAGGCTTGGGAATGGAATAAAAAATATTTTATCCCAAACAGAAATAACCATGTGCTTAATTTTTAATGAGCTGGATTTCCATAGAAAGAGGAGGAATCCAGCAGCTAACAACTGCCTTTCAGATAATAATGATTTGAACATATGAGCAGAAGACACTTCATTTGATTCTAATGAGACAGTTCGTATCAGGAATTGGATATGCCTTTTCCACTTATCCGTGAGAGATGTGTCATGATATTTGTATTAAAAAACTTCCCAAGCATCATTTCTCTGGGCCTGGTACACACTTGTAACATGAGCTCCCCCCCCCCTCAAAGCATTGTTCGTTTTGAAAAACTGGAGTACTGATAGGTGACCTTTAGCTTCTTTAAATCTCAGTTTTAGCTCCTAGCATTTCAGGCTGACTGATCTGTATTTCTAGTCAGACATGGCAACATAATTTATTTATTATTAGATTTATTAGTCGCCCATCTGGCTGGTTGTCCAGCCACTCTGGGTGACGTACAGAATAAAAACATATAATTATATTAGAACACTAAAAATCTCAACAACAATAATAAAACCTAACCCACCCCAAAAGCCTGCCTGAAGAGACAGGTCTTCAAGGCCCGGCGGAAGCTCATCACAGAGGGGGCATGGCGGAGATAATTTGGGGGGGAATTCCACAGAGTGGGGGCCACAGTGAAAAAAGCCCTGTAATGCTGTTATAGGTTTGTTATAGGGGGGTTGGTCTGGATGATGTATGTGAGTACCCTACAAGCCTGTAATTCTGTGTCTGTAGAGATGGAATTTGTAGCAAAGGAATCTGCTGAACTGGTCAAGCCAGTTTCTTTGTTAAGTTAATGGGTCTGTCAAGTACCTGATCTAAAGACTTGGTCAAGAGCAGATGTGTTGTCATAGGAACAAAGGGTAGATGATGCTCTTCCAGGAGGGGGTAGGCCTTCACTTGGCTGGAGATCCCTCATCCTAGGACCAAGATGTAGCCTGTGTGTTTTTAGTTAGTCTGATCTGGGAGCTAGAAAGAGAGAGTCTTGCTCTCTGTGCTGAATCCAAAGCAGCTATGGCTTCGGGGATCCTCCCTAGAAACCTAATGGGGAAGCAAGATCTGTTTGAGTGTTAATGCTGTGAGCCCTTCCATCTTATGCTCAGGTTGTATATATGTATATGTATATATGTACTGGAGGTTGGGCCCAAAGGGCAGCTTAGGGATTCTGCTCGTGTACTGCCCACCCCGCTGCACGACAGACTCCCTGGCTGAGGTGCTGGAGGTGGTCTCGGATGTGCGGATGCAATCCTCAAATTTGCTGGTGCTGGGGGATTTCACCGTACATGCTGAGGTCATCCTCACAGGGGCACCTCAGGATTTCATGGAAACCATGGCTTCCTGGGAGCTGCACCTTATTCCCACGGGGCCCACCCATGTAGCTGGTCATGCACTTGACCTTGTATTTGTCTCGGGAGAGGAGTGATCTGAAAATGGGGGCTACATCTCTTACCCCCTTGTCATGGTCAGATCACTACTTGGTGAGAGTAGACCTTTCGATGCCACACACCCTCCGCGGGGGTAAAGGACCCATTGGGATGATCCGCCCCAGGCACTTGATGGATGCTGATGGATTCCTGAATGCGCTTGGGGACTTTATGGAGCCTGCAGACGGGCACTCAGTCGAGATCCTGGTGGAGGAGTGGAATAAGGCGATCACCGGGGCATTAGACCGGGTGGCTCTGAAACGCCCTCTCCCCCTGAATAGAGCTCAGACAGCTCTGTGGTATACTCCATGATTACGAACTCTGAGGCGGGAGGTGAGATGGCTAGAGTGCTGGTGGCAGAAATCTCGCTCTGATGATGATTGGACACAGGTTAGAGCGGCTGCAGCAGCCTACCATGTGGCGATAAGGGCTGCAAAAAAGGATTTTTATGCTGCTTCTATTGCGTCCGCAGAGTGCTGTCCCAGGAGGCTGTTCCAAGTGGTCCGAAGCCTGGTTGGTCCAGTTGCTTCGGAACCTATGGAACATTCTAAGACCTCCTGTGATGAGTTTGCAAAGCACTTTGCAGATAAAATTGATCATCTAAAGAGTGCGATTCCGCACGCTATGAATACAGTGAGCGAGCCAGAGTTGGCCAGTGGTTCTCCGGTGGTGTGGGATTGGTTCCAGCTTCTTCCTTCTGATGAAGTAGACAAGGTGCTTTCAACCTTAAGGCCAACCACTTGCTTACTCGACCCTTGCCTGTTGTGGCTCATTGTGAGCTGCAAGGACAGACTGGGCAAGGGGATCAAGGCGGTGGTAAATGCGTCCTTGGAAGAGGGCGTAATGCCATCAGCCCTCAAAGAGGCAGTAATAAAACCAATTTTAAAGAAGCCCTCCTTGGATCCCCAAGTTCTGAACAACTTTCGCCCAATCTCAAACTTACCATTCTTGGGCAAGGCGGTTGAGCGGGTGGTGGCAAAGCAGTTGCAAGCACAATTGGAGGAGGCGGATTATCTGGATCCATTTCATTCGGGCTTCATGCCGATTGAAATTGAAACAGCCTTGGTCGCCTTGGTGGATGATATGAGGAGAGTGTTGGATAGGAGTGAATGCACCTTCCTCGTCCTCCTGGATCTCTCAGCGGCTTTTGATACCGTTGACCACGGTATCCTTCTGGATCGCCTGGAGGGGTTAGGCATAGGGGTACTGTATTGCAGTGGTTCCATTCCTTCCTCTCTGATAGGCACCAAAGAGTAGCATTGGGGGATGAGGTTTTGGACCCTTGGCCTCTCACTTGTGGGGTGCCACAGGGCTCCATCCTCTCCCCGATGCTATTTAACATCTATATAAAGCCGCTGGGGACTATCATCAGGAGATTTGGGCTGCAGTGTCACCAATATGCGGTGACAATACGCAGCTCTATCTCTCATTTAAATCTTCACCGAGGTTGGCTGTAGAAACCCTATCCAAGTGCCTGGAATCGGTGAGTGGCTGGATGGGAAGGAACAAGCTGAAGCTGAACCCTGACAAAACCGAGGTACTGTTTGTGGGAGACAAGGGAAGGTTAGGGAATTTAGACCTGGTGCTCAGTGGGGTACAATTGCCCCTGAAAGACCAGGTCCGTAGCCTTGGGGTCATTCTTGACTCCCAACTGTCCATGGAAGCTCAGGTTTTGGCTGTGAACCGGGCAGCGCTGTATCAACTCCATTTGATATGGAGGCTATGCCCCTACCTTCCCAATCATCTGCTCCCATCAGTGGTACATGCCCTGGTCTTCTCTCCTCCCTAGACTACTGTAATGCGCTCTGCGTGGGGCTACTCTTGAAAACAGTCCGGAAGCTGCAACTGGTACAGAACGCAGTGGCGCACCTGATTAAAGGCAGCCGCCGGCGAGATCATATCTATCCAGTACTAAAAGAGTTGCACTGGTTACCAGTTGCTTACCAGGCCCAATTCAAGGTGTTAGTTTTGACCTTTAAATCCCTATACGGTTTCGGCCCAGTCTATGAAGGAGCGCCTCCAGCATCATCAGCAATGCCGCCCAACAAGATCAGCCTCAAAAGACCTTCTTTTCATCCCATCAATCAAAACAGCCAAACTGGTGAGGACTAGAGAGAGGGCTTTTTCAGTTGTGGTCCCCACCCTGTGGAACTCCCTCCCAAGTGATCTCCACCATGCCCCTTCTATGATGAGCTTCTGCCGGGCCTTGAAGACCTGTCTCTTCAGGCAGGTTTTGGGGTGGGTTAGATTTTATCTTCATTGTTTTTAGATTTTTAATGCCTACGTATTGTATGCCTATGTTGTACGTCGCCCAGAGTGGCTGGACAGCCAGCCAGATGGACAACTAATAAATTCAATAAATAATAATAATAAATAATAATAATAAATGAAACCATATATCATAAAGACATCACAATCTCTTGTCATCTTTATTCCAAGGAAATCAAACTCTGGGTAAGCACTGGAACCCATAGAAGTCTCTCATTGTGTCCTGCCCACAGCCCGAGACACAAGACGAAGAAGAGGCTTGGTTTAATTCTTGTTTTATGCTTAAATCCAAAGCAGTGCGCTTCATAAACCTGTCTACTCTAGCTCACTACTTTCCCTACCTAAGCTACCTAAATATTCTCTGCAGCGTGTGGGGAGAGTTGAATCAGCACTGGAGCCTGGGCGGGCACCTGCTTAAGTAGGAACAGTATTCGCCTGTAAATGATAGGTCCTCCGAAGTTCCACCCTCTCAAGGACCCTTTTCTTGTGCCGTCTCATGCCGGGTGAGAGGGGGTGAGCCTCCGATGGCCCATCTGATAGTGGGGCTTCGATAGGCGATGGCTCAATTTCAGGGAGCACGGAGCTGGTTGACTGGGAAGCATTTGAAGTGCCAGGTGGGGATTCCTGTGGGGGCATGGTTGGCACATGCAAGCGGTCGTTTCCCAACGGCTCAGGCGGGAGGCTTGCAGGAGGAGTGGGAACTGCCTCGATGGGGGGGGCTGGCTGATGGAGTCTGCAGGCTGACTGCACTCTCCCTTCCTTCAGCGCTCCCAGGGACCTCATCCTCACCTGACCTCTCCCTGAACTAACTCCTGGTGCACCTGGGAAGCAACACATTGCTTAGAGATTAGGGTGCGCTCAACAATATAAGTGAATATATTCTAAATAAATGACGAATGCCTTTCAGTCTGGAAACAAGAGGCCAAAATCATTTATTGACATTTTCTGGGGCCTTTATATTAGCTACAAGAATCAGTTCAGACCCCATTTCATCATTTTGGGAAACACTCTGAGGTGCTTCATTGGCTGCTTGGTTCATCTGTGGGTCTATCTGAGTCTACTTCATTTCCACCCCTCTTCCCCAGTTCATTATTAGGGGGAGGGGGAAAACAGTTATAACTTTTTCCTTTTCAAAAGAAGTGCATACTAGCCCCTCCAGAGTGGATAAAGTCTACCAAATGACAGACATTTTTGTGCTGAGCACCATTAAAGTTTGTTTGTTTGTTTTAAACAAGGAAACATGTATAACTACTTAGATTTGAGGTCAGAATTAGATGAAACTTATAGACAAGGCCACCCCTTCTGGGGCCATGAATCCTGCTGAATTTCAGAATGATAGCTGCCCTGGCTTCTGTGCAAGGGCAACTGTTATAGCTTGAGGGTAGGTGAAATAGGAACCACTTATTCTTCCCTAGTGTTTTGTCAGCAATTGGTCTAAAAATGTAGACATAAAAGAAGTGCCCCGGATAAGAAACCTGCATCATCACCATCATAATCATTTCATGTATGAATTGTTTCCTATAAAGCATCTTGAAGCAATTTCACATATATGAACCAAGTGCATATAAAAAAATAACCACCAATTATATATATAAAAACACATATATATTAAAATAATTGTATATAAGTTATATAAATAATTGTATATGAATTATATAAATAATTTTATATAAAACCAGTTTCAAATCCAATACAGTACAGATACACCCACTGGAATAAAAATCTCCACTTAGAAGGTTTGTTGAAAGGAAGGTCTTCAGCAGGTGTGAAAAAGACAGCAAAGATGATGCCTATCTGATATGTAATGGGAGAGAGTCCCAAAGGGTAGGTGTCACCACACTAAAGGCCCAATTCCAACATCATGTGGAATAGACCTCATAATAACTTGGTATCTGCAGGATGCTCTTTCCTACATAGCATAGTGTTCAGCTGGATATATAAAGGATGAGATGCTCTTCTTGGTGGTCCCAAGCTTTAAACTGCAGACCTTTGTGTTAGTTGACTTTAGGGTGAGAAGAATTAGAAGGGATTTATTTTCTCGGTAAAATAATTCCTTCTGATTATAAGTTTGACCTGTTAGTCAGGACAGAGCTCTTCCCCATCCTGACATCTTCCTTAAGTCAAGAGACATAGGTTTCACTCTTGCAAAACTGGTCCCACTCCCAAAGCACTGGGACCAGAGAGCACTGGTAAAAATGACGCCCCGCTTGCCGCACAGCTGATGGGCGGGGCATAATTGCAGATGGGGGCAAAGCTGCCACCTCCATATTTAAATGAGGCAAAAGTCGCACGTCACACCTATGATGCAAGCGTGACTTGGCTGAAGGGAGGGGCGAGGCTGGAGGGCTTATTTAAGCCCAGCTGCCACTCCTACCTTCCTCTTTGGAATTGCAACGCCCACCCCGCCCTCCCTCTTTTATGGTGTGCATATGGGTCGCTTCGGGGCCGAGTAGGAATTTTTATCCTGCCCACCCTCGTTGGCGGGCAGGTTTTTCGCCTGCTCCACACTATGGGAGGGGGAGGGAATCGGGTTAGGGGGCATTGTTATTAATAGGTGGTTTCGCTGATTTGGCACAATTGATATATTGAAGGCTCATGCCCTATGGGGCAGTTTTGTTATAGCACTGGTGCGGGAAGGTGAGGGATGTTGGGCTGGTGACCAGTAGGCATTACTGTCTCTAGTTGTTTTCCATGAAGCCTGCAAGTGTGAAGACGTAACTGTGGTTAAGGGGGAGTTATGTCTATGCCCTGTCTGGGAACGGACGGCCAGGGCCGTTGCTATGGTAGCCATCTGATAGCGACTGGGAAAGTTCTAACAGAGTCTGTGTGTTGTCATCTTCTGAATTATGCCTCTGAGCTGAGAGGCTGTCTTTTGTGTTTATCTATGGAGAGAGATGTACCAGAAGGGGGGTGACTGAAGAATCTCTACATGTATTTACTCTTAAGCCTCTGGCCTTAATGTCTTTCAATAAAGACTCTTAACATGCTCTGAAGAAGTTTCTTGCTCAACTTAACTCCAACGTAATGTATGCTGTTTCACACAACAACGCACACACGCCAACAGTGGTAGCAGAGGATGGTTGCGCTCCACAGCGCATTACACCAGAGTAAGTTGCCAGTCTGAACTGCAGACGGAGTTCCAGAGAGGGCAGCTTGATTGATTGAACCAGACGGAGGTGAGCAACATGGCTGTAAACCTGTCTGGGGGAGGCTTGCCGATGGAACAACTTAATGACAAGAATTATGGCAGCTGGAAGCCGAGGATGCGGGCTTTGCTGATAACAGAGGATTTATGGGACGTGATTGAGGAAAAAACCCCGGCGGTACCAACCGCGGCCTGGAAGCGTCGAGACCAGAGGGCGCAGGCGTTTATAATCTTGGCTCTATCGGATTCTCAACTGATGTGTGTGAGAGATGAGCCGTCGGCTAAACAGATCTGGGACGCGTTGCAGGATTTGTCCCAGGAATGGCAGTGGAGGCAGGAGGCGCAGAGAGCCCAGCCGGTGGAAGCTGTCAGAAGCAAGGAGGAGAAAAGTGCCGAACCGGAGCAGGCTGTTGAAAGCAGACAGGAAAACAAGCGGGAGCAGCAGCGGCTGAAGTCTTGTTTTGCCTGTGGGGCCCGTGGGCATCTCCGTAAAGATTGTGCACTCAAGCAAAACTCCAGGGACGGAGGCTTGAAGCAAGGAAGTGTGAACTTTGTTTGTAAACAGAAGTCTAAAGACTTGGAACAAATTAACTTTATTGTCGACAGCGGAGCAAGCCATATATTAATTAAAGACAGACATTTGTTTTACGTTTCAGAAGAAGTGAAAGACTTTGTTTTACTTGCTGATGGATCACGGAAATCCGTAAAAGCTAAAGGTCTGGTGAAATTTGACAAACTTGGACTAATGTCAGACTGTTTGTTTGTTCCGGAATTGGCTCATAATATTTTATCAGTTAGAAAACTGGTGAGTTGTAATTATTCAATTTTGTTTCACAAATACCAATGTTTTGTAATGAGGGGAGATCAAGTGTGTGTGCAGGGAAGCCTTAATGATTCACAGTTTAAAATGTCCATGGGTGTGAAGTGTGCTGATGCCTTGAGTTCAATGGGGCGGAAAGGGAATGACGGTCAGGGCTGTAAACAGACAGCCGTAAAAGGCATGCCGTCAGTATTCACTGCCCAGATGGAGGAAGTTCACAGAGAACTAGAAGAGCCAGCATCATTTCAAGCAATCAGGCTGATGCCTGAGGCAGAGAAGCACAAATGGCAGCAGGCCATGCAGGAAGAATTACAAGCCATGCAAAAGAATGGCACGTGGACATTAGTAAAGTTACCCATGGGTAAAAAGGCCATAGGTTGCAGATGGGTGTTTAAGAAGAAGAAAGCAAGTTCCGGGGAAGTACAGAGGTACAGGGCACGTTTGGTTGCCAAGGGATTCACCCAGCAGCATGGGACAGATTATGATGCTGTTTTCGCCCCGGTTGTGAAACATGAGTCCATTCGTGTGCTGCTGAAGCTGGCAGCGATGCAGAACATGAGTGTAAATCACTACGATATAGGGACGGCATTCCTACATGGTGATTTAAGAGAGGAGATATATATGGAACTGCCTCCAGGTTCTGTGTCAAAGGAAGGGTTCGTGTGTAAACTGCATAAATCAATATATGGACTGCGGCAAAGTGCACGCTGCTGGAATGAGAAATTGGACAGAGTGTTGCATGGAATGGGATTCCAAAGATGCAAGGCAGATCCATGTGTGTATATAAAGAGACAGGGGATGAAAACCACGTTCTGTGCAGTTTACGTTGATGACATCATGTATTTTTATCATGAGCAGCAAGAGGAACAAGAATTTAATGAGCAACTAGGCAGGCAGGTAGACACAAAGAATTTGGGGCCTGTCACACACTATTTAGGCACGGATATTGTGCGTGCAGAAGACGGAAGCATAACATTGAGTCAGGAAAGTAAAATAAATCAGATCATAGAAGAATGCAACATGACAGAATGCAATGTTGTGAAGACTCCAATGGTTGTGGCTTTCCAACAGAATGTGCAGGAGACGCCTTGTACAGATCCTGAGAAGTACAGGCGCATAATAGGGAAATTGCAATATTTGGTGAAGGTGTCTCACCCAGACATATGTAATGCAGTCAGTATTTTAAGCCGGAAGGTAGAGCATCCTTCAGAGGCTGACTGGCAAGGGATTAAAAGGATAGTGCATTATCTGAAAGGCACGAAGACAAAGAGTCTGGTTTTGTCAGGAGCAAAGACAGGAGGTCTTGAATGTTTTGTGGATGCAGATCATGCAGGGGAGCTGAGCAGTCGTAAGTCAACCTCTGGCATAGTTGTGATGTGGCACGGGTCATGCATTGACTGGAGCAGCAAGAAACAAAATGTGGTTGCAACATCAAGTGCAGAAGCCGAGTATGTGGCCCTATCACAGGCCTGTAATGAGCTACAATGGTTCGCAATGCTCATGCAGGAGATAGGCATTGATATGCAATTTCCGATTACTGTATATGAAGACAATCAGACCTGCATTAAGATAGCCACATCAGAAGCTCATACCAAGAGAACAAAACATATTAGTGTCAGATACTTTCACGTAAGGGATTGTGTGCAGCAGGGGTTTGTTAACCTAACATTTTGTGACACTAACAACATGGTGGCTGACATAATGACCAAGCCTTTGTGTGAGGAGAAATTTGGCAAACTGGTGACAAGGCTTGGAATGAACCAAAGTTTGAGTGAATAAAGTTTTGAACTGTACTGAGATGTAATTTTGAACTGTACTGAACTGAAAATGTATGACTGTATGACTATGTATTATGGAGATGTATTCCATGTGTATTTTGCAGTCTTAATGGAAAAAAGGGAAACTGTTGGGCTGGTGACCAGTAGGCATTACTGTCTCTAGTTGTTTTCCATGAAGCCTGCAAGTGTGAAGACGTAACTGTGGTTAAGGGGGAGTTATGTCTATGCCCTGTCTGGGAACGGACGGCCAGGGCCGTTGCTATGGTAGCCATCTGATAGCGACTGGGAAAGTTCTAACAGAGTCTGTGTGTTGTCGTCTTCTGAATTATGCCTCTGAGCTGAGAGGCTGTCTTTTGTGTTTATCTATGGAGAGAGATGTACCAGAAGGGGGGTGACTGAAGAATCTCTACATGTATTTACTCTTAAGCCTCTGGCCTTAATGTCTTTCAATAAAGACTCTTAACATGCTCTGAAGAAGTTTCTTGCTCAACTTAACTCCAACGTAATATATGCTGTTTCACACAACAACGCACACACGCCAACACTGGAAGGGAAATAGTTAAGGACAGCTAGGTGGCCCCCTTAGGCACCTTTGGAGGTGATTGGTGGTTCCGGAGGCCTGTCTGGCAAGGCTTTGCGGCTCGAGGACAGGATATGGGCTGCCTTTGGGGCCAACTCATCTCATCTACCCAAGGGTTATTCATCCCTGGGTGGGGATGACATGGGAAGGCCCCCCTACTCACCTACAAGGTGTGGCCGAGGTAAGGGGTAAGCAGATGGGCTTGTCCTTGCCTCAGCAGAGGCTGGTCGCCTAAGAGCTGTATGGCAAGCTACTTGCTTATAGATAGTCATGCACCTAGTTTTTTCCCTCTGCAGGTCACTTTAAAATTGGGTTTGTCTGCTGTAATTTAATAAAGTGGCCCTTGTTCAACCCAAGCTGATGTGTCAGTGTCTTATTTTGCCCCTCAACTGCAATTATTTCTTCTGAATACAAAGCAGACCTGCCAGTCATGAAAGAACCCCCCGTCTCTCTCCTGATCCCAGTATTTTTCTTAAGCTAAAGAAATACATTGTGATTTTGCAAATCTGCTACTTCTCCCTCCTCAGCCTGCCATTTTTTATACATGGTAAGCTTAGATATAGTCTCACTATTTGGTATCTGGATTGCTGATGCTTCATGAAGCACTTCAGAGGTCCTTACTTTGATTTGTACAGTCTCACACAGATCCTGCTTCACCTTGGACAAGCCAAAAATCCTTTCAGGGACCCTGCCTCAGTTTAGGATTTGGATCACATGCACATCCCTCCTGTAAATATGTGATTGTAGTTCTTGAGAGAATACATTATCTAAAGAGTGACATGGCTCTCTAACTCTCAAAATATTTTATTTATTGAATGTACAGTATATCCCTCCCTTCCTCCCAAAGGAGCCTAGGGTGGCAAACATGAACAACTAATTTAGCAAGAAAAAGAACATACTAAAACAGTTAAAAACATTCAAAAACATCATTGCAATTATAAACATTCTAAAACACAGCTTTAAAACACTCTTTCATCAGTGATTTTCAGGTTACAAGTCTTAGAGTTCCTCACAAGCTCAGTTCTCTTTCTTTCTCTCTCCCTGCCCCCAGAGGAGGGCCTGGCGCAAGTAACTTATTCTGGTCTAACACTGCTTCTGATTGGCTTCTAATATTATTAGCAAATCTAATAATATCTTACAAGATATAGACACCTCATATACTGTAGATACAGGAAAATGATCTTCAATCGTAGTATAGCCACAATGTTTTCCTCATGGTAATGCGTTTGCACACTGAGACCCCCGCTGGACCTAAAGACCTAGGAAAAGTGCCACCTTTAACCCATCATGCAAAGGCCCTGGAAAGAAAGGGGAAAGGGAACTTCTCTTCCCTCTCACCAATCACTATACAAGCAGCAGCCCTGTAAGTGAGATAGGAGGAAAGTCTGATTGGGGAATCAGTGCACAGACAGAGAGAAGGGGATTTGGGGACTGGATAGGTCGGCGGGGGAAATTCTTCTCCAGTTCAGATTTGAATCCAAGCTGGAAAAGTATCCAGAGGTCATCATAGTTGTGTCACAACAGTGAGTATTACAAGCATGTGAGACATATTCTCGAGCCTGGAATTGCAGGTCTCAGTGACATCATTAAAATGAATATGATAGCTGCTCAGCATCGTAAAACTTTGAACATGTTTTCAGGAAAGAAGGAAACTCTGTCATATTCTTTCCCCAGCACCTTCACATTTTACACTAGTCACAGGTGTGTGGAAACAGGGCTCCAATTACTTGGAAGATTTTAGTTGATCAATTTAATGGTTAAATTTTGCATAAATTTGCAGATGAACAACTGCTTCATTTCTAATGAAAAATGGTGTTAGAAACATGTAATACAGACCACTGTAGCTGGGTGTGAGACTGAGAGAGGATGTATTAAAACAACCACAGTCTAATTGTTATTGTTGTTGTTGTTGTCATCCGCCTTTCACTCAGAGGTCCCATGGCAGGTTACAACAACCTTAAAATACTGTGTTACAAACAACCAGAATCACAAAATAGTCTGGGTACAAAAAATATACGTCTCCTGTATCAAAGGCCAGGGTAAAGAGGTGTCTCTTCAGCATTTGCCTAAACCTGTATAGTGAGGTTCTCAGACACACCTCAGTGTTCTACAACTAGGGGCTGCCACAGAGAATGCCCTTTCCTGGGCTGCCTCCCTGAGCTTCTGAGGGTGGTGGAACTATCAAAAGGTCCCCCTCTGCTGATCGCAACACCCCATATTGCAGAGTGGGATGGGGATTACAACAATTTTGTATTATGAGTTATATGTTTTACATAGAGGATGAGGTTGATTATACTATAGCCAGCATGGATTTTTCACATTCCGCAATGTTAAATTGAAAATACACCCATGCCATTCTGATGCTTCACTTAAGCTTATTTCAAAACAAAACCTTATAGTCCTGAACTCAGAAATGCTTGCTTAACAACCCTGTCAATTTTCATGGCGATACACAAAACAGTCAGAGCGAATAGACAGCAAAGTGTAAAAAGAGAGAAAAACCCCAGAGCCCTTTTTCTCTGAGTTCTCATAATCTGTTGAAATTCATTAATAATCAGCCATGTTCACAGAATACCTGTAATCCCAATACTGACCTTGCCCCATACTCTGACCTTCATCTTCTGCAGTTTAAAATTTTAAAAAATGCCTGGCTGATTTTTAATTAATTTAAGAAATTTTGGTTGGAGCCCTATGATAGTGTCGGGCATGCTCAGTAAGAACCAACTGTCAAGAGTTCTAAAAGCCAGACTCACAGCTGCTGGGCTTGCCTAATCATCACGCCAGATCTTTATTTCACTTGAGACAGTCATGGCTTCCCTCAGAGAATCAGTAGTTTGTGAAGGTGCTGAGAGGAGATTCTTATTCCCCTGACAAAGCTCCAGCAGCCAGAGTGGTTTAACAGTCAGCCACTCTGATTGAAGGTCTGTGAGGGGAACAGGGCGTCTCCTAGCAACTCTCAGCACCCTCCCACTAACTACACTTCCCAGGATTCTTTGAGAAAACCATGACTGTCTAAAGTGAACTAAAGGCCTGGTGTGGATGTGGCCAGGGACAGCTTTGGTTTAAATTTGGGTGGGAGGCTACGTGTGCCTGTTGTAGAATAAAAAGGTGGGGGAAACACTGAAAAGCAATGATACTGTTCACAATGTCTTCCTTTTGGAAAGGAAAAGGGCTTCCCCTTTGCCAAGTGCCCACCCACCCAATCTCCTCCCCTCCCCCTTCCTGCCCTTCCCCCAGGTCAGTGTTGGACTATGACCTGGGAGACCAGGGTTCGAATCCCCACACAGCCATGAAGCTCACTGGGTGACCTTGGGCCAGTCACTGCCTCTCAGCATCAGAGGAAGGCAATGGTAAACCTCCTTTGAATACCGTTTACCATGAAAACCCTATTCATAGAGTTGCCATAAGTCGGGATCGACTTGAAGGCAGTTCATTTCCATTTTTGAACATGATTGCACAGAAATAAATCCCATTGAACTCAAAAAGTATGCAAATGATCAAACTGATCCTCCCTTCTCCTCCCTCCTATCCCTTCCCTCTTGCCCCTCCCCTCCCCATCCCCTTCCAATCCCCTCCACATGATCAGTTTTACCTATCTAAGCATGGTTGCATGGAAGTAAATACCATTGAACTCTATAAGCATGCAAATGATCAAACCTGCCCTCCCCTCCCCCTTTCTTTGCCCCCCTCCAATACACCCCTTCCCCTTCCCCCTCCCCCTCTTCCTTCCCCATGGTCAGATTTTCCTGTCCTAACCATGATTGCATAGGAGTAAATCCCATTGAACTTGATAAGCATGCAAATGATCAGACCTGGCTTTTCCCCTCCTTCCCCTCTCCTCTCCCTTCCTCCTCCCCTCCCCACTTCCTTCTTCCTCCTCCCCTGCCCACTCCAGCCCTCCCTCCCTCACCAGGGTCAGTTTTACCTATCCTAAGCATGACTGCACAGGAGTAAATCACACTGAATTCAATAAACATGCAAATGATCAAACCTGTCCTTCTCCTTCTCCTCCCCTTCCCCTCCCCCTCCTGCCTGCTCCCATCCCCTCTGCCTTTCCTCCCCTCCCTCCTCCTGTTCCTCCCCTCCCCATCCCCTGTGGTCAGTTTCACTTATCCTAAGCATGACTGCAGGGGAGTAAATCCCACTGAACTCAATAAGCATGCAAATGACCCATCCATTCTCAGCAAACTTGGACAGGATCCCATTTCTTACCCCCCGGATTAAAAAGCAGGGAAATTCACTAATAGGCAAAACACCTTGCGGTTTAAGAATGTACCTATAGCCCACAGATATTTCTATCAAACTTTAAAAAGCAGGGAAATTGGACAGCTATAGTGAATGCACCAGGGTAGCAGGAGACCTGACCTCCTCTCTGAGATATTGTACCGCCCTACAAATTTGTCAAAATGCAAACACCATTTGGGTTGGTCTTTCACAGTCCAATCCACTTGCTGTGTAGCTTGGAAGAATTTGGTAACATGTGCCTCTGAGCATACGGTGAGTGGTGGCAACACCTGCAATCGGCCCAAATAATAGAAAGAAGACATGTGCTGTGCTGATCTTGTTTTAGCAGGGAGAAAGCAACATTATTAAGACAGTTGATATAGTTCAGATGGTCACTTTAAATATGTTTGATTTACTTTGTAATTTTAGTGTAATTTCCTATAGGAAATCATTTTCTTTTGTTTCTGTTTCTGTGAATATGTGAAGTACAGCAACACTTTGCAAAATTTACACTAAAAAAACTCCAAACATAATTGTGGAGTAATGGCACTGACTTCTGCAGAATAGTCTCCAGTGGATTTCAGGAGTGTGTCAATTTGCACAAGATAAAACAGTGGGAGGTGAAATATATTCTCGCAAAATTCTAGGTGTGCTCTATGTTATTAATTTACCGTGCCCACCTTACCTTAAATGAAGTGGTTTAAACATAGCAGGCTGAAAACATGCATCCTCTTTTTCCCCACAGCTAAGAGTCATTGCTGAAGTAGCAACATATTGTAATCAGTCTGATTTTACATCAAACTGTAGTTTTAGATTCAACTGTTAATGCACCCAAAATAGAAATAGAACATAACCTCCAATTTGAAACACAAAAGGCTGTCTTCACCATTATATGACATTGACCAATAAAAAGGCTTTGAAATCAATAAAAATAAATTTGACACAGATTTCTAATGAATAATGAGGGAAATAAATGATGATGAATAATGAGGGAAATAAAATTTTCTAGTTTAGATTCTCTGTGGAACCATTCGTAACACAGGAAAGAAGTAAAGTAAGAAGAACACCAACAAACATACAAAAATATAATTATCTTTGGTGATGGCAGGTGTTGCCACCGCTCACCATATGCTCAGAGGCACGTTACCAAATTCTTCCAAGCTACACAGCAAGTAGATTGGACTGTGAAAGACCAACCCAAATGGTGTTTGCATTTTGACAAATTTGTAGGGCAGTACAATATCTCAGAGAGGAGGTCAGGTCTCCTGCTCCCGTGATGCATTCACTGGAGCTGCCCAATTTCCCTGCTTTTTTTTTTTTTACAATAATTTTTATTCAAATTTTCATGAAACAAACAAAACAAAATCATAAAACATTCAAAGACAAAAAAACAAAACAAAACAAAAATAATTAAACAGTAAAATAAAATGTTGACTTCCGATTTGTCGCAGATCAGTTATAGGTCTACAATATATAACAATCCTGTCTCTTAAATTATATTATAAAATCACTTTCCTCCAGTAGTTATCTTAATTAATCATCAAATCTCATAAACATTACTTTATTCTTTCCACAAAAAGTCAAAGAGAGGTTTCAATTCTTTGAGAAATATATCTATCAATTTTTCTCCAAATAAGCATGTCGATTAATCCATCTCATTCAAATCTATTAGGTCCAATAATTTCAATAGCCATTCTTCCATTATCAATGTTAATTCCATCTTCATCTTCACTAATCCTGTTAAGTCCAGTAATTTCAGTAGCCATTCTTCCATTATCAGTATCCCATAATAATCTTATTGTCATAGCCATAGTCCAAATAAACATATCGATTAATCCATCTCATCAAGTCTGTTAGGTCCAATAATTTCAATAGCCATTCTTCCATTATCAATATTAATTCCATCTTCCATCTTCAATAGTCCTGTTAAGTCCAGTAATTTCAGTGTCCATTCTGCCATTATCAGTATCCAATAATAATCTTGCTGTCATAGCCATAGTCATATAATAAGAGTCTGATGGGAATTTCCTTTATCACAAATATTTCCTTGCCATCAATTCTGAATATGTTGCTGAAATATTGTTGTAAAGTCATATCTCTGTTCTTCTTTTTTACAAAATGCACTGGCTCATCTCTTGAGAGTTTTTCCATTGTCACATGGCTGTAGTTAATTCCATAGATTTTCTCTATGTCAAGCTCCATCACATCATTCCAGTCCAGAAAATTATCCAAGACATTGATAACTTTATCTCTAATATCTTCATTAATTTCTTCAGAGACAACGTTGAATTTCAAACAGTAGATTTTGTTTCTAATATCCATAAACTCCAGATCTTTTTCCAATTCACATTTGTTCCAATCTCCAGGGCTTGTATCTTCCCTTTATTTTTTCTTTTCTCATCTCTGATCTCATTCTCCTCTCTCACAAGATCCCCTATTTGTTTAAGCTCCTGCGTCATTTTACCCAATTCAATTTTCATCTCCTTTCTACCCTGTCTCAGGGTTTGTTTCGTTATCTCAATCTCATCCATTATTTTCTGAAACATAATTACTTCCAGATTCTCAGCCACTTTCTTGATTGCCATTCTTAAAACCACGAAAACAAAACAAAACAAAAATAAAGCAAAACCACTTCTTATTTCAGCAACAATTGGGTTAATATTCCAGGCTTGATGACATCACAGTGTAAACAGAACAGCCTGCCTTATCTCTTGTATGTTCAGGAATACAAAACAAATTTAGTTCCCAGCATCAAAACAGTTAGTGGCGTCGTGAACAAGCAGATTCGTCAAAATGAAATAGACCAAAAAGAAAATAGTCCCAGATATATAATGTTCCAAAGTTCATAAATCAAATTTATTTTTTTTCTCCTCGGAATAGAAATCCCTCTTCCGTTTATATCTTTAGAATGCACTTCCAGGACAGCTTTTTGCAATAGAAACAAAGATAAGCTTTTTCAATTTCTTTCCTCCTTAATTTCGTGAATAACAGAGAAGAGTTATAACTCACCCAGGAATTCTTTATAGCTGATTCATTGACAAATCTCTTTTTGCTGCAACAATTTAAACCAAGTGAAAAAAAAATAGAAAGAAGGGTGCTTGCCTGTTAAAGTCCGTTTTTCTTTGAAGAAAAGATAAACGTGTCGCATTAATCAGTTAGAGCTTGTTTGGAAGTCCGTCTGGCATTGCTGGCTGA
This sequence comes from Rhineura floridana, assembly GCF_030035675.1. Lineage (NCBI taxonomy): Eukaryota > Metazoa > Chordata > Lepidosauria > Squamata > Rhineuridae > Rhineura > Rhineura floridana. The sequence continues at coordinate 137,557,362 of NC_084481.1, read as the reverse complement.
ACTTTCTCTCATAAATTAATGAAATCCAGTCCTCCCAACAAAAACAGGCTTTTGAGGTTAATCTCTACGTTTCTCCCTGCCCGGGAGAAAATCTTTACCAGTCAAAAAGAATGTTCTGACTGATCTTATAACTGAAAAAGCTTCTTCTGAGACGGGAGCTCGTCTCAAAAAGCAGGCACAAGCGAAGTCACCCTTCCCGGAAGTCTCCAATTTCCCTGCTTTTTAAAGTTTGATAGAAATATCTGTGGGCTATAGGTACGTTCTTAAACCGCAAGGTATTTTGCCTATTAGTGAATTGATAGTGGCTTACAACAACTCTCTAATAAAGACTTTAAGAGCTGCCGCCTACTTGATCTTTATTAGCGCAGTAGAAGTCTTTCTGGAACAGAACTACACCATGCACGTGTGTCAGCATATTCCATGAAAGCTTATGCCATAATAAATTTGTTGTTCTTTAAGGTACTACTAGATTGTTGTTTTTCTTCCTTAAAAGTAACAAATACAAAATAACCAATAATGAAATGACAAAGGCTGTGATTTCCAACCAGACGTATACTCCAACATTTCTCATGAGATACCAAATGAAATGAATATCTAACAATTCAGCTAGCAGCTTAGTGTGCGTCATTAGAACCTTAAAAGAAGTCTCTGAAATAAAAGCCAAATTGAGAATGGAGGGTGGGAAATGCAAAGTGGAGAAATAAATAAGAAATAAATAATTTCTTTCCCATTTCACTCACTTTTGGAGACTTTTCTTTCTTGGGACTCTTAGGAGAAATCATACTTATCCACTGGTTTAGGAATTGTGCCTGTCATAGTTATTTAGACTGAGTGCAATATTCCTCTTGTTAATGTGATTGCAGTTAGTTTCACATACATTGCTGTTATCTTTTTGAGAGTTTATTGAAAGGTGTAATAATATTCTACAATATTTCCCACTGCATTTTTAATAGGGTGTATATGTGTGCATCTATAGCTACTGTCAGAAATGTTGTTGCATAAAATGTGCCATGCTGAGAGACTGATGAGAACAGACTGATTTAACTAAGAGCTGTGTTTTGGATTAGGTGTGGATATAAAGCAAATGAAATGTGGCTAATGGTTCTGATGTGGGGGATTTTTTCTTCATGTAATCAAACCTAAGCAAAGACTCAGTTAAGAATATCTAATTATGATTTCAGATTGGCATAATTCTTAGTCTCTTACCTTTAACAACCAGACTTGTCTATTTATTATTTATTTATTAAAAAAATAAGGGTCAGTGAAGACTGAGCGAGTGAAATTAAAAAGGAATTATTTATTTCTTATAATGTTGAGTGCCAGTTGTACAAGGAAAATGGAAAATGGTGGTGGTGGTGGAATGCCCTGCTTGCACCATCCAACTTTTAGTATTCTGGAGGAAGGCACAGCTAAGCTGGCTGCTGTGAGCATACACTGCAACATTTTGTTGCAGGTCCCATTTGTATTCTTTGTATCAAAGATGTGCTGCTGAAAAGTTATTCATATGATAGTTAGATGGAAAAAGAAAGAAAGATGCATTTGAGAGGGGGTATAAGATATTGCTACACATTCATTAGTTTTGGATATTATCAAATATGGATATGTCCTGCCCTGCCCTTGCTGGTTTTGAAAAGTTGTGTGAGGGGCATCAGAATCTAAAATCTTATGATTAAGACTCAATTTCCTGATGGGTGGAACTAAAAAAGCCCTGGTAGACAGACCGGGGTGTTAGCTCTCAAAAGGAGAATGTTTGAGTATATTGGCTTAAATTACATCTCAGATCTATCTCAGTGAGAATTCAGGTGACAATGTTAAAATTAATACACAGATGGCACTCGACTGCCATTAGGTTGCATCATGTGAATTTGACCTTAATCATCATTGTGTTTGTGGAGTTGTGGTCAATGAAGATCACTGTTCCATCTGTGGTGGGAGTGTCCCATAGTTAATGGATTTTGGCCGTTAGTTTTCCCTAATGTGGCTGACATAAAACAACAATAACCCAGATTCTGCATTAGCTCTGCTCTTCATCTTCAGGGAGTGTTATAAGAGTGTTTGACATAAATATCTTACTATTTTTATTAGTAGCTGCTGCCCCCATGGAAATTGCCCAGTTCTCAAAGTGTAAAGATGGAATCTTCATAACCAATGATATAACACAGGGGTGGGGAACCTCCAGTCTCCACGCCAATCATGGTACTCCAAAGAGTCCAATTTGGCCCGAGACCATTTTCCCCAAACCACACCTTTCTGTCCACCAGCTGACGTTACTAGTAGAGCCAGGCATTTGAAGGCATGCTCTCATCACTTGATGGGCAGGTCAGACTGTACCTTCAGTCCCCTCTAGCCTTCTCCTTCAGATTGCAGAGGTCTGAAGTAGAAGTATGGAGTGGGGCATTCGAAGGCACACTCGCATCTGCCCATCAGCTGATGTGCCAATTGGAGCATGCCTTCAATCCCCTTTGCCTTCCTCCTTCAAACCGCAGAAGTCTGAAGTAAAAGCACGAGTGGGGGGCATTTGAAGGCGCACTCTCATCAGCCCTTCAGCTGATGGGCTGATCATAGTACACCTTCAATCCCATTCACCTTTTACCTTCAGACCGTAGAGATCTGAAGGAGAAGCATGGGGGGGGGGTTTGAAGGCACACTCCCATCTGCTCACCAGCTGATGGGTCCATCACAGCACACCTCCAATCCCCTCCACCCTTCCCTTTCAGACTGCAGAGGCCTAAAGGAGAAGCATGGGAAAGGCATTTGACGTTGCACATTCATCCTGGGTAGATCAGAGTGCACCTTCAATTCCCTCCATGTTTGAAAGCCCCATGGTTTGTTTTGAAGTCCTGAAAATTGAGGCTTCAAAAGGAAGCATCACCTGAGGTCACTATAACATCAGGTGATTGCCAGGTGGGCAACTGCAGCCATCTTCAGCTTTGGCCTACCAGGGGTTGGGGACATGAAGATCTGGCCCTCTGGCCAGAAAAGGTTCCCCATCCCTGTTAGAAAGAACAGCTTTAGCAAAAAAGCTAACTGAGCAATGTAATCTAGCCAGGGGCAAAACAGAAAAAGACACATTTCATCATATGTTGTTTCCCTTTTTAACATTTGTGACCTTGAACCAAGATAGTTTACATTCTCCAGTCCCTCGGAGATCTTTTTGGAAATACTCCCTTTCTTAAAGGTTGAGACAATTGTTAACCAGATTAAACAGATAATTGTATGCTTTGTGCATTTGACATCCTGTACTGAGTAATCAAAATGATGATGCACAGACTTTGTTACAAATTCTGAGACTTATATTACAAAAAAAATTAGAATAAAAATATTCATTAAAAAAGAAATGGTCATCTTTGGATTAATTGGATGCCATTTGGAAAGTTGTTCTTGAGCAAAATCTGTGTTCTCTTCACACTTAAATTGTTTTCTTCAAGTAAGAATGATGGCTTTTAGTGATATGTGATAATACTTTGCCGTTTAATTAAGTGCTTCTGAACTCCCTAGAACCCTCACAAGGGAACTTTCAACTGTATTCATATGCTAATATTTGCCCTTCTACACATATTTTACAGATTATTAATGAAAAGGATACTTAAAATGGCATCTGTTTCAAAAGCTACATAATTTTGTCCCTTGCAATGGCTTTTTAAACCAGCTACTCTACTCTGGCTAAATTTAAATAACACACACAAAACCCACTTTAAAATGACTTTAGATTAGCTGTTCCAAATAGTCATGTGCATGTATCTTTTTTTATTTCCAACATTTCTAGACAGACTTGCGCCATACATGTTCACAAAGCGGTTTACACAACAATCAATCAGTCAAAATAATACAGTATTTAAAGCGAAAGAACACAGGTCAAACAGGTACAGCAATACAGCAACAGAATCATCTGATCCAGAGCAGGCTAACCAGATCCACCATAGGCATGGGTGAACAGAAATGTCTTGAGCTGGTGACAGATGCTCATCAAAGAGGTAATAGCCATCAGTGTCTTCAGGGGAAGAGAGTTCCACAGTCAGTGTGCAACCACCAAAGAGATCATGTCCCACATCCCCCACGCAGTAAATAACACACACAGGACAATGAGGAAGGCCACCTTCACTGATCTCCAAGCCTGGGTAGACTGATATGGAATGAGCTGCTCTAACTATCTGTCCTCTGTTGATCTAGCTCTCTCTTGCTCTTGCTCTTGCTCTCACTCTCGTTCTCTGTGGCAGCTATTTCTACAGTCAGAGGTGCTATGATCCCTAGGATATAGGGTAGTTTTCTTCCTTCCTGATAAGCTAGAAAAGCAACAAAAGAAAAAGTAAACTTCTCAAAATACATGCGGTTAGACTAACTGTCAGAACACACAACTATAATGGTCAATGTATGGATTATTTTCAGGCAGAGGTTTAAAGTTTATGCGAAGTTAGTCCAGCAATGGTGCATGCTTGCATAAAATTCAAGGTTTGTGTGAAATCTTCCCATCCAAGTGAGTTTCAGCTGTGCTCATGCTCAAGTAGTTTTATTTATAACAACACTTAACCATCTATGTACATCAAACCTTTCTTGAGAGATACACATAATTCATTTCTTTCTGCTGCCAAACACATTGCATCTTATGATATCCCTTTCAGTGTTATCTGAGCCATGGAATCTAGATTAGAAAAGCATTCTAAAAACAGTTTTAAAACATTCTAAAACACAGATAGTTTAAAAACATTCTAAAACACAGATAGTTTAAAAACATTCTAAAACATAGTTACCATTTAAAAATATTCTTCTATCCTGTGATCTCCAGGTTGCCAGAACAGTCCCTTCAGCCATCAAAATGCCTAGGTAAACAGGAATATTTTCATTTTCCTTCTGAAAGTCAATAGTGATGGAGACAAACACACCTCACTGGAGAGGGCATTCTGTAAGTGGGGAGCCACCACTGAAAAGGCCCTGTCACAGGTCAGCACCAACCAGGCAGTCCCTGCTGACAGCACTACCAACAAGGCCTCACCTGTCGATTGTAGGGTCCAAGATGGTTGATAACTCTTTTAGTTACTTGGGTCCTAAGCCATTTAGGGCTTTATATGCTAGTACTAACACTTTGAACTGGTCCCTGTAGAACCTACTTCTGGTCACCCCATTTACATGGGGTGGTGCATGCATGAGCACGTAATCCCTCCCTCCAAGGCTGGTGCCAGAGGGCGGCCAGGTTGGGCCCTGGTTGAGGGCCAATGTGGCCCAGAGGGACCCCTCCTTAAGGTGGGAGGGATAGCATTCCTGTTCTGCAATTCATGCCTGATTCTGCTGCAGATCGCAGAAAGGAAGCTCCCACGCATCCCCCCACACAGACCATGGGGGCTTTAGTAAGCCTGCATGCATGCCCCACCTACCTCTCCCATGGCCTCACATGAATGCTGTGTGCACTGAGCATGCCTGCCTGCCAGCAACCAAGATGGTGGTGGAGGTTTCCTTAAGGGGCTGCTGCCCTGCCATCATCTTGGTTGATGGCAGGCATGTGCGCGTAGCACATTAGGCCCATAGGGAAGCCTCCGCCACCTTGACTGATGGCATGAATGCACACACAGCACACATAGCATTCATGTGAGGCAACAGGAGAGGTAGGTGGGCATGTCTGTTAGACCCTTGTCTGTTAGACCCTTGCCCTTCCTGGCTTATTAAAAGTGCCAGAGGGGGCCTAGCCGAGTGGGTGAAGGAAGTGGTCAATGCCTCCCTACAACAAGGCAGAGTTCCAATGTGCCTAAAGGAGGCAGCTGTAAGGCCTTTGTTGAAAAAGCCCTCCCTGGACCCCTCTATTATGGATAATTATCGCCCAGCGTCTAATATCCCATTCCTGGGCAAGGTAATAGAGCGTGTGGTGGCCTCCCAACTACAGGGATTCCTGGATGAAACGGATTATCTAGATCCATTTCAGTCTGGTTTCAGACCTGGTTATGGGACAGAGATGGCTTTGGTTGCCTTGGTAGATGACCTATGCAGAGAACTGGACAGGGGGAGTGTGTCCCTGTTGGTTCTGTTGGACCTCTCAGCGGCTTTCGATACCATTGACCATGGTATCCTTCTGGGTCGCCTTACCAGGATGGGACTTGGGGGCACCGTTTTATGATGACTCCGTTCCTTCCTGGAGGGTTGAACCCAGAAGGTGGTGCTGGGAGATTCCTGTTCGACTCCTTGGCCGTTGGCCTGTGGGGTCCCTCAGGGTTCAGTTTTGTCCCCCATGCTATTTAATATCTACATGAAACCGCTGGGAGTGGTTGTCCGGAGGTTTGGGGTTCGGTGCCATCAGTATGCAGATGACATCCAACTCTACTTCTCCTTGCCACCTAATTCCAAGGAAACTGTCTCGATTCTAAACCAGTGTCTGATAGCAGTGGTGGACTGGATGAGGGTGAACAAGCTGAAGCTTAATCCAGACAAGACAGAGGTGCTCCTAGTCAGTCGAAAGGCAGATCAGGGAATAGGGGTTCAGCCTGTGCTGGATGGGGTTACACTCCCCCTGAAGACGCAGGTTCGCAGTTTGGGTGTGCTCCTGGACTCAGCCTTAAACCTGGAGGCCCAGGTTTCTGCGGTGGCCAGGAATGCTTTTGCACAGTTAAGACTAGTGCGCCAACTGCACCCGTTCCTGGAGTTGTCTGATCTGGCTATGGTGACACATGCCTTAGTTACATCCCGCTTAGACTACTGTAACGCGCTCTACATGGGGCTGCCTTTGAAGACTGTTCAGAAACTTCAGTTGGTGCAACAAGCTGCAGCCAGAATGTTAACTGGGGCTGGTTACAGGGACCATACAACTCCCCTGCTGCAACAGCTCCACTGGCTGCCAGTCTGTTTCCGGACACAATTCAAAGTGCTGGTTATGACCTATAAAGCCCTATACAGCTTAGGTCCAGGCTATTTGTCAGACCGTATCTCCCTATATGAGCCTGCCTGGGCCCTGAGATCTTCAGGACAGACCCTTCTCACGATCCCAACACCTTCACAAGTGCGACTGGTGGGGACACGAGATAGGGCCTTTTCGGTGGCTGCCCCTAGCCTCTGAAACTCCCTCCCTAGGGAGGCAAGAATGGCCTCCTCTTTGCAGTCTTTCCGCCGACAGCTAAAGACTTTTTTCTTCCGGCAGGCCTTTGGAACTGAAGGTTTTAAGGGTAGTGACTGAAGAGGATGCTGTATGTTATTGTTTTACTTGTATGCTCCTAAACTGGGTTGCAGTATTTTAAGAGTATATCTAATTGGTTTTAACATCTTAATAGTTTAATCCTGTTTTAATGCTGGTTTTATATGTTTATATGTTTTATATTTTTATAGGTTCTTAATGATATGTACTTATTTTTATCTGGAAGCCGCCTTGAGTTCCAGTTTGGAAAAAGGGCGGGGTATAGATAATAATAATAATAATAATAATAATAATAATAATAATAATAATAATAATAATAATAATGCAGGCAGGCTGCCCAAGGGCCCAGTTGTACCTGGCACCAGCCCTGCCCCCCCTCTGCTTCCAACACTCTTACAGCCCATTTATTTTGTACCATCAACTCAGTATTAATTGTGCTCATTTCTATCCACATAGACCACTGACAGATCCTCATTCTGGATTTTATTCCTTTCATCATCTCCAGTGTGGGGCCCTAAATAGCAGGAGCAGACACACGCAATAGAAAAGGCTCTCTCTAATCTTGGGTATGTGAGCATTCCATGTACCCTACTAAACTTAATGTAGTTGTAATCGGCCCAAATAAAAGGCGGATGTCAGGGCAATGTAATACATCCAGGTGGCAGATTCATAGGAAGATATGCAAATCAGCCTAGACTGAAACTTGGGAGGCAAGGCAATAACTAAACAAGCACAGTGAATGGGACCAGATGTACCATAAAGGGAGTAGTGGGGGGGGGGCGGAGAGAAACAAAATAAAGAGAAAAAAGAAGAAAACAAAAGGAGTCAGATGAATAGAAGATGCATGCAAATGTACATAATGGTTAGGATTTCAATTACACTGTTGTTTGGTTTAAACAGCTGGGCTGTATCCTCATACAGTTTACTCTGCAGTCATCTTGCAGCCATCAACAGGATTGAGATAGCTCCACACTGATGTGCTTCCCTAATAGAAGTATGCTAAATTATATTTTTAAACTCTCATGCAAATGAAAAGACTGCACTGTCAGGCTTATAGCTAGTGAACACTTCATCATTCATCATGTGTTTTCTCCTTCAACAGAGAAGCAGGAAGTCTGGCAATGGCACCCTACGCCAAATCTACTGTGTTACCTGTTACATTCTGTATAATGATCTGTCTGTTGAAAGCATGTCTCATGTAAATAAAGGTTACTCAGTTCTTGCTTGTGGGTTTCCCATGGGCAACTGGTTGGCCGCTGTGAGACCAGGATGCTGGATAGATGGCTCTTCTTATGTCACTGGAGAGCTTCATTTTAGCCTTTTGAATAGTGCTTAAGTAAACAAGTGATGACAGAGAGTGTGCATGAGTTCACTAGCTCTGCCCCTATTCCCATCACCTTCCATGTGTTCCTGGATGACTGTCTGCAGCAGGGAAGCCTCCTGTACTCATGGAGGCTTCCATGCATTGTGAAACCCTGGAAAACCAGAGTTCCAAAGTATGCAGAAGCCTCCCAGAGTACAGGAGGATTCCCTGCTGCAGACAGGTACCCTGAAACTGGGACACATGGAGGGGGAGGGAGCAGAGTTGGAGCACTCATGCATATTTCTCCCTCTTCATGTGTTTACTTAACCTGTATTCAGAATGTCTACCATGCATATATTACACAAGTTTAGAAAGTCTAAGCCAAGTTCAAGGTGCTTACATTGACATATAAAGCCCTATACCACTTAGGAACTAGTTACTTGATGGGTTTTATTAAATCTCAGTGAATATGGGAGTTGGGAACTCAATGAGATATATTTATTATTTATTTGTTTATTAGATTTATATCCTGCCCTTTCTCCCAGTAGAAGCCCAGGGCGGCATTTCCGAAATGCATAGGATTGTGCTGTAAATTCTTTGTGTTGAGAGTAAAGCACCAATCAATGCTTGTAACAAGTAAGCTGAACCAGTGTGTGTGTGTGTGGGGGGGTTGATAGACAGAAAGGCAACCTATTCTTTTCTCGCTGATTCCTTCTTTAGTAACTATTTGTTTTTTTCCCCTCAGGCTTTACTTCCTGCCTTCCTCTCCCTTTCTAGTCTAGTGTCTGCGAGTGAGAGCCTCGTTGCTCTACAATGGCCACACTTATGTCTGTAGTCAGAATGACTTGATTTCCCAGTAGTAATAAACCTTAAGTTTCTTTATTCTTTCAACCAACAGTCATGCCAGACTATTTTTATTTCTGCATTCTGCCGCAATATATACACCAGACTCCAGTAACGTGAAACTCATAGTGGCATCATGCATGATAGACTGTGGTACAACACATACATAAGAGTGGCTGAACAACAGAAGCCAACAAGATGCAATTCAACACAAATTAAATGTAAAGTCCTGCATTTAAGGACAAGAGCACAAGGATAGGGGAGACTTGTGAAAAGGATCTAGGTGTCTTAATTGATAACAGGCTAAACACGAGCCGGTAATGTGATGTGGCTATTAAAAAGTGAACGTTATTTTAGGCTGCATAAACATAAGCACAGTGTTCAGATCATAAAAAGTAAATTTAACCAAACCTTTTAAATCCAGCCAAATCAAAGGAATAGCCTCTTGGGTGCTATAACCATGGTAACACAAAGTTTAAAATCCTAGTGAAGTAATAGAAGTCTTATTTAAAGAAGTTTTCTAAACTTGTTGCTGTTTATTCTGGCCTGCTGTGACTCCAGTCTTATCCTGTGTTGTAATATGGGTAATGTCAGTCCCTTAAAAGCCATTCATCTCATATGATTTCAGCCTCAAATTGAAAAATTCTGCTAGTTAAACAGAACACCACATTGTTACCTATGGGAATTATAAAAGTCAGCACTAAATGATCCATTTTATCTATAATTCTGGAAGTACCACTCAGGATTAAAAACCTCATCATCACTTTTTTATTAGATCAGTATATTTCCTAATACACTTCAAGGGGTGCTGAATAAACTAATGTTTGGGTGATTAAAGGATTTATTACAAGTTGAGGCACTTCTAATGCTTTCCCATTTGGATTGCTCCCTTTGGAGCTAATCAGATCTCAATAAAAGTTCACAGGAAACTCAGCTACTAAAGTGACAGATCTACAAGGCCTATTCTGCCCTTTTTATTTGGTGACCCATATTTCCTTTGGGTTTGCTTTCTCTTGTAGTTGCTTTCTCTCTCTCCCTCTGTCCTGTCTTCTCAGCATTTTCCAAAGTGTGTTGTTTCTAGGTTTCACATTATAATATTAATGCCAACCTCAAGGCACTGAGAGAACTTAAAATGCTAATAGCAAAAAAACTATCTTACTTAACTAACATGCAGAGGCATTTATGAAGGAGCTCAATAGATTATTTAAAACAGTGGCTGCAGTGAAATGACCCAAGACTCCATTCTTGTATTACCATTGCTCTCATTCATAGAGCCACTAATGGTCCAGAAATCACCCCAACCAACACATGGAAATAGTAATATATGCTAATGAAGTAGTCCAGTTCTGAATGCTTAACCTTAATTGGAAGGCAAGCAAGGAGATGTGGGTTGCATACGAATATGTAAATAAGGGGGTCTTCAGTGAACTTAGTGAATTCAGTGAATTCATCTTAGGCAATTAAAGGATCATCCTAAAGCTTTGGCTGAAGTCTGCTTATTTAGAGATAGTAAACCGCTGACATTTTGCTATCGGTCAGTTGAATGGGCAAAGAAATATATCAGACTTACTCCAGATAGGGTTCTGTGTTTTGTAGTACAGAAATATGTCTTTTGAGCCTAACACATTTCACATTGTTATCTTTAGGGGTATTTTAAGCACAACCAACTTCATTCTTTAGCTTCCAACTCTGTTGCATTTGCAATAGATTTGAAAGCTAAAGTCTCAAGGTGGTTGTACCTCACAGTGCCCCTAAAAATGTGTTGGGCTCAGTAAACATATTCCTAAAGGCTCCTCCACTTCCCTCCCGTATTTGGTGCTTTCCACTCACTCTCCTTGACATCTGACAACTGTAAATCCAGAGCACAATGACCATGATATCATCTGCCCCAAGGTTCTAGGCTTAGGACCCACTCTGGGCCCACCCTTGGCCCAGAGGACTTCAACTCACTTATGTTTCAAGATTTTTTAGTTCAAGAGTTCACAGTTCTTGGAGGGCCTACAAATAGGGTATACTAAGCCAATGGATGGATAGGGTTTCTTGTATCCACCACCTTAATAGCTGCCAGATCAATGGGCATTAAGGGGAGAAGTCCCAGGATTAAAACAAATAAATTAATAAATTATCAATTTCTTTGCTAAAAGTTACTTTGTAACCTTATTTATCCATCATAGTACAGGACTGTTAATGTGAGATGTGAGATAATTGCACAAGGTTAACACTCATAAGAACATAGGAAGAACCTGCTGCATCAGGCCAATGGCATCCAGCATCCTGTTCTCACAGGGGCCAACCAGTTACCCATGGAAAACCCATAAGAAGGACCTGAGTGCAAAGAACACTCTCCCTGCCTACATTTTCTAGCAACTGGTATTTGGAAGCATACTCCCTCACCTATGGAGGCAGAGCACAGCCATCATGGCTAGTGACCACTGATAGCCTTTGGAAATGGAAATGAACTGCCTTCAAGTCAATCCTGATTTATGGCGACCCTATGAATAGGGTTTTCATGGCAAGCGGTATTCAGAGGTAGTTTACCATTGCCTTCCTCTAAGGCTGAGAGGCAGTGACTGGCCCAAGGTCACCCAGTGAGCTTCATGGCTGTGTGGGAATTTGAACCCTGGTCTCCCAGGTTGTAGTCCAACACTCTAACCACTACACCACACTGGCTTTAACTCCATGAATTTGTCTAATCCTCTTTTTAATTCACCCAAGTTGGTGGCCACCACTTCCTCTTGTGGGAGAGAATTTCATAGCTTAACTATGCACTGTGTAAAGAAGTACTTTCTTTTGTCTGTCCTGAATCTTCCAGCCTTCAGCTTCATTAGATTTCCACTAGTTCTAGTGTTATGAGAGAGGGAGAAAAATGTTTCTCTATCCACTTCCTCCATGCCATGCATAATTGTATACATTTCTATCATGTCACATCTTACCCGCCTTTTCTCTAAACTAAAAAGGCCTAAATGTTGCAACCTTTACTCAAAGAGAAATCACTACATACTCTTGATCATTTTGGTTGCCCTTTTCTGAAACTTTTCCAGTTCTACAATATCCTTTTTGACCAGAACTATACACAGTATTACAGATGTGGCTGTACCAAACATTTATACAACAGCATTATGATATCGACAGTGTTATTTTCAATACCTTTCCTAATGATCCCTAGCATGGAATTTGCCTTTTTCACAGCTGCCATGTACTGGGTCGACATCTTCATTGAGCTATTCATGACAGCCCCAAGGTCTCATTCCTGGTCAGTCACTGCCAGTTCAGACCTCGTGAGAGTATATGTGAAATTAATTTTTTTTTCTTCAGTATGCATAACTTTACACTTGTTTACACTGAACTTCATTTGCCATTTTACCGCCCATTCACTCAGTTTGGAGATGTCCTTCTGGAGCTCTTCACAATCTCTTTTTGTTTTAACAACCTTGAACATTTAGTAGCATCAGCAAACTTGGCCACCTCACTGCTCACCCCAACTCCAGATCATTTATGAACAAGTTAAAAAGCACAGGTCCCAATACCGATAGTTGGGGGACTTCACTATCTACAGCCCTCCATTGGGAGAACTGTCCATTTATTCTTACTCTGCTTCCTGCTACTTAACCAGTTCCTGATCCACAAGAGGACCTCTGCTCTTATTCTATGACTGCTAAGCTTAAACAGTAGTCTTTGGTGAGGTACCCTGTCAAAAGCTTTTTGAAAGTCCAAGTATACTCTGTCCACTGGATCACCTCTATCTATATGCTTGTTAACACTCTTAAAGAACTCTAACATATTAGTGAGAGAGGACTTAGGCTGCTTTCACATTGCACTTCATTCTGATGATTTCTTATCTGGTAATTTGCACACTGTATTTGATCTTTCACACAATGTACAAGCTAGTTCTGGAATTCTAGCGGACTATAGTGCAAGTTCAGCTCTAATTTTTGTGATAAATAATACCAAAAATAATCGGTTTGCACGCTTAGGAACCCAGAAAATAGCAGGAGATTTTTTTGCTAGCTGCAGATGCTCATGTGACAGGCATCCCAGCATGCAGTGCATTCCTGCCCTTTAGGTGCATGTTGTTGGTGTTTTGCCTGATGAAAATTGTACCTGTATTCTGGCATAAGTGCAGAATAGCAGCAGCATTTCCCGCACACACCCATGTCTATACAACTAAAATAAAAAGTCAGATGCTAAAAGGAGAGGGGTTCCATGGCGATGGGATGAGATCTTAGATCTACACAGTGGGGAGCTACAGTGCGCATGTGTATAAGGGGTGAGGGACAAAAACAAGACGTTCATTGCAGCCATGAGAAAGACAGTTGTGCGCGAAATTCTGGTACATCAGCTTAAAAAGCCACTGCTGCTTAACGCAACAGGTACTGCAGAGTGAAAGCAATTTTAGAAATCAGGACAGAAGCACTACCATTTAAATCCATTAAACTAATGCAATAACCCTTTTCTGAAAGCAGCCAGGACTTATGCTTGCAGAAGCCATGCTGGTTCTGCGTCAGCAAGGCTCGTTCTTCTATATGCTTGGATGTTTTATCTTTAAACATACTTTCTACCAGTTTTCCTGGGACAGACAATAAGTTAACCAGCCTGTAATTTCTAGGATCCCCCCTGGATCCCTTTTTAAAGATTGCCGTTGCATTGGCTACTTTTCAATCCTAAGGTATGGAGGTGGATCTGAGAGACACTGCATATTTTTGTTAGAAGATCAGCAATCTCATATTTGAGTTCTTTGAGAACTCTCAGGTGGATACCATCTGGATCCTGCAATTTATCAGTTTTTATTTTGTCTATTAATCCTAGAGCTTCATCTCTCATCACCACTAATTGCCTCAGTTCCTCAGACTCCCTTCCTACAAAGTTAGTTCAGGCACAGGGATCTGCCCTATATCCTCCACTGTGAAGACAGATGAAAAGAATTCATTTCACTTCTCTGCAATCTATCTCCTTATTCTCCTTATCATCCAAAGGACCAACCATCTCCCTAGATGGTTCATGCTTTTAATGTATTTAAAGAATTTTTTGTTGGTGGTGTTTTTTTTTGCTTTTTGCAATGTTCTCCTCAAATTCCTTTTTAGCATCCCTTATTCTCTTCTTGCAGTTTTTTTTGCCAGAGTTTGTGTTCCTTTTTATTCTCCTCATTCAGACAAGACTTAAAATTTCTTGCCTCTAATAGCTTTTTTGACTCTGCTCATTAACCATGCCAGCCTACTTTTGGCCCTAGTTGAGCTTCCAATATTGGGTCTTTAAACAACTCCCAAGCATTTTGGAGTGACTTGACCCTCTGGTCTTTGCCTTTGAACTTCCTTTTCACTGATCCCCTCATTTTTTGGAAGTTTCCCCTTTTGAAGACAAATATGACAGTTTTTCTTAGCAATTGGCCATTTACATGCATTTTTAATTTAATAGCACTATGATCTCTGCTCCCAATCGGTTTGACAATACTTAAGATTATGTCCAGGGTCACTATTCTTCTCGTCAGTTCCATGACCAACTGTTCTAGGCACAGTCTTTTAGGATATCTAGAAATTTTACCTTTGTCATAAATGGAATACATATGTAGTCAGCCTATGTCAAGGTACTTGAAGTCACCCATTACTACAACATTTCCTAGTTTGGATGCTTCCTTTATTTCATTTTTCATCTCAAGATCACCCGTAACATTTTGGTCAGGGGGACGATAGAATGTCCCCAGTACTAAATTACTCTTGGGGCTCAGTATCACCACCTGCAGTGATTCTGCGGAGGAACCTGCCTCTTTGGGAGTTTCTAGCTTGCTGAATTCAATGCCCTCTTTCACATGTACAGCTACGCCACCCACAATGCATCCTTCCCTGTCCTTCTGATTTAGTTTATATCCAGGGATAACCATGTCCCACTGGGTTTCTCCATTCCACCATTATGTTTCCATTATGTTCACTGTAACAATGCCGTCCTCTAAGACCAAGCACTCTAGTTCTCCCATCTTGGCTCGGAGGTGTCTAGCATTAGAATATAAACATTAGTATATAGTGTCTCTCTTCAAGTATCTTTGGCACTTGTGGTTTGGCCGGTGATATTTTTGCCTCTCTGGATTGCTATCTTGTGCCCCTGCACTCTCAGTGCCTAGTTCAAGACCTACCCCATTTAAAATTTCAAAATTTATTTTTAGTTTTTATTACGGGGGGGGGATTTGTTCCAACAGGATCCTCCTCAGTTCCTGTTGGCTTTTCCCCCTCAATCAATTTAAAAGCTGCTGTGCCATCTTTTTTATTTTAAGTGCCAGCAGTCTGGTTCCATCCCAGTTCAGGTGGAGCCCATCCCTTTTGTAAAGGCCTGGCTTGTCCCAAAATGTTCCCCAGTGCCTAACAAATCCAAACCCCTCCTCCCAATACCATTGTCTCCTCCACACATTAAGACTACAAGCTGTGCCTGTCTAGCTGGCCCTGCATGTGGAACCAGAGGCATTTTAACGAAAGCTATCTTGGAGGTCCTGGCTTTCAGCATCCTACCTAGCAACTTAAATTTTGCTTCTAGGACCTCACAATTGCATTTCCCCATGTCATTGGTGCCAACGTGCACCATGACAACTGACTCCTCCCCAGCACTATTTATCAAGCTACCTAGCCAACAGATAATATCCGCAACCTTTGCGCCAGGCAGACAAATCACCTTGCAGTCTGCACACCCATCACACACCCCACTATCTGTGTTCCTAAAGATTGAATCTTTCACTAGCAGGATCCTCCCAGTCTCTGCAGAGATATCCTCAGCACAACAGGATATATGCTTGATCCCCAATGGGTCCCTTCTATGGGAGCATTTCCCTCTTCCTCAGATGGACACTCTCAAGGACTCAAGTCCTTTTCAAGTGTATACATTAAGGGAAGAGTGGTACTGCACAAAGTCACCCCATTGCAAACATCCTGCTGAATGTGTGGGCATTGGGGGAGGGTGGGCAGGCATGATCCTGTTCTCCACTCCAAACTTATGCATGGAAGGATGGACCTTCAGTGGTACATAATCTTTAAAAGCCCTGTATGGCTTCAGACCTCAAGGACCATCCTGCTTGGATACTGAGATCTTCACTGGCCTTTCTGCAGGTCCCTCTGCCTTTGGAAGTGGGACAGGTAGTGAACTGAGATAGGGCCTTTCCATGGTGATGCCTGTCTTTTGGAGTTCCTTCTCCAGAGAAGCTTGCCTAGCCATTATTACCCTCCTGATGCCAGATGAAGACCTTTTTATTTGCCTGGTCTTTTTAGACATTATTTTAATCTTGCTTGGTGCTGGTATGTATGTATGTATGTATGTCTTTATTTATTTATTTATTTGATTTATATTCCGCCCTTCCTCCCAGTAGGAGCCCAGGGTGGTAGATCAGATCTATACCTGCTGTTCTGCTGTTTTAAAGTCATTACTATTGAAAATGAGGTTCTGAAATTGCCCCAATAGGCAAAAGCATGGTGACCAGACAAGGCTCTGTTTGGAAAAAAATATTTTAAATACATCAATAAGAGAGCAGTGAACACATTCCAATTTATGGAAGATATGAACATAATAATACAAACAGAAATCAACAGCACATTATATATATAAATGAATCACGGGGAAGAGAAAAATAAGAGAGAAATAAGCAACAGTATATGCAAATAATGATTATACGGAACTTAACTTATAAACTTTAGTCAGAAGAACAATATGCAAGACTAAAATTAACTAAAGTTTAACTACTGCTGAATTCTACATTGGCTCACCTCCACCAGCCTTTTAGTTAAAGTTTACTATGTTTCAGTTACATATTGACTCCTATCCAGGCAGGGATTCAAAGGAACCAGTGTCTGTGGGTTATCAGGAAAGAACACACAGATGAGTGGAGGATCCAGTGGGTAGGTTCCAGAAGGATCCAGATGAAGGGGAAAAGATTGGGGGGGAAAATAAAATTGTGAACTATAAACCTCACCTGAGAACAATCAATAATAATAATAAAAACCCAAAATAGATTAAAAATTGGTTATGGGCCACAGCTCTAGCCTCAAAGGCCTTGCTCAGAGGAAAAAGGCTACAAACAGCTTCACAACTGAAGGAGAGACGTCAAAGCAATAAATCTTCTCTTCTCTTAAAAGAGCAGGCAAAAAGGGTGTGGGCTCACTAGTCACTTCAAAAGCAGCAAGAATGGTTTTTCTGGCTGCATTTTGAAGTGACTCTAGCCTTGGCTGGATATACCTCCCTTCCCTGCTGCTGACATCAGACCTTCCAGAACCGTCCACAGCAAAGTGTTGGGCCAATCACTGACTCTGCCTGAGCCTACAGCAAAACGTTTCCTTTGGCCACACCTGGAGGGGTAACAGGTTGATCTACCAATCAGTTGCAAAATCTGTCTGAAGCTGTTTTTTTTTTAAAAAAACTGCACTGGAGCTGATGTGACCAGGTTTTAGAGTAAAAGGGGGGGGGAGTTTGACTAGTGTTATGTGCCCTGTTTCACAAAACAGAGGTGGAGATGCACTGGAACCGACACAACAGTAAGTGTGTCTCTTCTACCCTTAGGCTCCCAAGGCCCCAGAACAAGCAAAAATCTATTAGAAGAACTTGGAGCTAAGCAAAACAAAACTTAAGCAAAGGCAAAGAGCACAAAACAACTCCAGCCTCCAGTGCAGTCTCTTTTTGATCCTCTGTAACACTCCAAATTTTCTGCATTGTTTTAGAGATTGACATGTTTCCAAGCCTTATCAGGGTACAGTGATCCTCACAAAGGACACCCAACATTGTTAGCTGCATGGAGTAACAAATCTTGTACCTTTTTCACACAAGTGCATTGTCAACTCAGGCCTTGCCAGCAATTCTGCTTCTCACATTAGGCAGAAAAACATTTCTGCCCAACAAATAAGCATTCAGGCCTATTCCCATCCTGAGCCAGAGTCTCTTTACCAAACTTTTCTTCCCTTCCATGCCACAGCTTCTGGGATGATCATTTTCACTATGCACACTATGCCTCCAAAATGGAGCTCATTAACAATTATTGTTTGGGTTGGGTTTAATTTTTTAAAATTAATTTTAATTTGTTCTGGAAAACCTTTAGAACTGAGAAGAGCAGGATAGAAACATATAAAATAAACCCATCTTTGTGGAAGATTCTTTAGTCTTAACCTATAAGAAGAATAATTGCACCAGTAATGCCAGTACTGATAACATTTAAGAAAACTGATAATGCCAAATAGTCAACTTCCTCTTCAGCATCTTAAATTTGCATTTGTAGTGATCCATTACAGAGCTGAATCATCAAGCCCTAGGAGGCTAATTTAGCCTGCAAAATGTTATAATAAACTGTATCAAATGCATTGCAACATGATCCTTAAGGACTGCGGGAGGAACAAAAAAGGAACTTTTTTTTTTAACAAAAAGACTTAAAGTTCTAAGAGCCCATTTACACAAAATCAGGGAGTGGGCAAATTACTTGCCTATACAGGGCAGGATTTCACACATCCTGATGTCATATTTCATTTCTTCTTCTTCTGCTTCTTTTTCACCGGAACACTGGACCCTTCATGTGCACCAAGTTAAGACAGCACATGAATGAACCAGTGCGTGGCAGAAAGCAACAACATTTTCATGCTATACCATGCTGTGTGAAATCCTGCATGGGTAAATGTTTGCGAGTGAAGGGGCGAAATAAGACGAGGACACATCAGCTTGGGTTGAACAAGGGCCACTTTATTAAACTATACAAAAACACCTTTTAAAGTGACCTGCAGAGGGAAACCTAGGTGTGGAACTATCTATAAGGAAGCATCTTGCCATACAGCTCACGGGCGACCAGCCCCTGCTGGGGACAAGGGCAAGCCCCATCTGCTTACCCCTTCTGCCAGCCACACCCAGTAGGTGAGTAGGGGGGCCTTCTCAGGTCACCACCCCCCGGGGCCACACAACCCTTGGGTGGATGGGTTAAGTTGGCCCCAACAGCAGCCCATATCCTGCCCTCAAGCCGCAAAGCTCTGACAGACAGGCCTCTGGAACCGTCAATCACCCCCAAAGGTGCCTAAGGGGGCCACCAAGCTGTCCTTACCTATTTCCCTTTCCGCACCTTCCCGCCACAAAAAGGGGACAAATCTCTATTTAGTCCCCTTTTACCCACTGCCGAGAAGCACCTCTTGCAGACACCTCTGCAGGTCTGCCAAAAAGACGTTACCTGCGTCAGACAGGTGAACGCCATCGGCCCTGTACAGTTCATCCATCCAATGCTGAATGCAGGGTGTGAAATAGCCAACCCCCCCTGCCCCAGAATAGCCAACTGAATTTGCCGGTTGACCTTCTTTCACGCTTGGTCCATCCCTATCGGGCTCCAGACACCACGCCAAACCCTTCGCGGGAGTATGTCTGACCAAAGCAGATGTACCCAAGGCCTACGTTGCCTTATTAACTGCATGCCATGCATGCCGGCCAAACTGAGGGCCTTGCCCTTTCGTTGCAACTGAGGGCCATGCCTTTAAGTAACTGAGGCCATCATTGCATCCTGAACTGCATGTCCACACATGCCTGCCAAACTGAGGCCCATGCCCTTCCGTTGCCTCGCCAACTGCATGTCTGCACATGCCTGCCAAACTGAGGGCCATGCCCTTCCGTTGCCTCGCCAACTGCATGTCCGCACATGCCTGCCAAACTGAGGGCCATGCCCTTCCATTGCCTCGCCAACTGCATGCCCACACATGCCTGCCAAACTATAACTATAAGAGAGGGAGGGCAGGGTGGGCGTTGCTCGCTGAAAGAGGAGGTAGTAGGGGCGGCCTGGCCTTAAATAGGCCCATGGCCCCTCCCCTCCCTGCCGCACATCACGCACGCATAACGCTGCGACACACGACGTTGCCTTTAACGAAGATGGCTGCGGCAGCATAGCTCCCTCCTCGCAACCATGCCCCGTTTATCCATGCTGCGCAGGTAAGTGGGGCTTCATTTCTGTGGTCACTTCCAGATGGCCTGTTTATTGAGCATTCATCCTGATTCATTTGTACAAGGTTTGCAAGGAGGTTCAATTATGTCAGCTGTTTATTGAGCATTCTTTCTGATTTGTTTGGATTGAGGTTATACACTGTTGCATCAAGCAATTGTTATCCCACGCTTTCCAATGTATTTTCCAGTCGCTGTGCCAAACCAACTTTAACTCTACGACCTGAACTTGCCGATATGTGATTTATTTATTACATTTATATACCACCCCATAGCCGAAGCTCTCTGGGCAGTTTACAGTTTATGTGATTGAATCCCACCCCAAAATAATGACAGTCTGGATGCGCCCCCAGTTCTACACTGCAGATATTTCTTGGTGAAAGTAAAATGTTACATCAAAATTGGCTTTAGCAGCATGGAGCATTAAAGAGAATAATCTTCTGACACCAAAGCCTGCTTGAATTTTGTGGGAAAGAAACAACACCGAATCCAGTGGCCTCCCTTCCAGTGGCCTCCCTGTAATATGATTGCATATGCCTGAAATGCACATTATATATATACCACCTGTTAACATAAAACTGTACACAAGGCAGTTTGCACCCATTTTAAAAAAATACAAAGGACTTTTGGCTGTGCAATGGAACTTCCCTTCCCCCTTCTTTCCTCATGTCCCCCAAATCTGTTCTTAGTTTTGCCCTAACCCTTTGGAGCAGATTTGGAGAGGGTGCAGAAGGCCCATGAGGAGAAAAGAGGAAAGGAAATTTCCATTGCACAAATGGAAATCGTTGCACTACTTTGTTGTATACCACCCAATACAATGGAACTACTTTGTTAGATACCGCCCAGTTCGGTTAAGCTAACAAGTGTTTAAACAAACAAATTCTTAAAACTGCATCAAACTGTAAAAGTAAAGGCCTTTAAAAGTCAAAACCACCACCATGAACTGGGCCCAGAAATGCAGTCGTAAGTAATACAGATGTGTTAGAATGGGTTGATAGCTAAGAACAGGTGAGCAGTGGCATTCTGTACCACCAGTAGTTTCTGAAGAGTCTTCAAGGACCGCCCCATGTAGAAAGATAACATTAGGCTAACCTGGAAGTTACAAAGACTGGTTGCAGGTCCCCATGTAACTGAGGAGGGATGTGTTTTATATGGAAGGCATTTTGTCTGTATAATGAAATACTTTGCCCTGTCTCTGGTAGTCTTGGGCTTACAATCTATTGGTTTCATTGTGGAGACAAATATACCCACCCTGCTTGTTTAACACCACTGTTTTATTATTTAAAAGCTAACAGTATATGTCTCTGTGGCAATAGAAATAAAACACATGTCACACAGTTGGTGTTAATGCCCATTACTGTTTGTAATAGACTGTGCAACAGCCAACAGCACTATATACAAATCATAGAGTGGCATTGAAATGGACTAAAGTCCCCTTCACTTAATAGAATAACACCACTATTATTTGGTACTGTCGATAACTCTACAAATTAGAGTCTGGTAAACAAATGGAAGTTGGCAGAGCAAAGTAGAAATGCTTCATTTGCAGCATCGTTGAGCAAATTACTGATTTTTCATTCCCTCCGCCCTCGGCTTCTAGTGTCTGCATTTTGTTGTCCTTTAAAGAGCATAATCTCTTCTATATGCCTCCTGAGTGGTAATAAAGGTTCATACAAAGGTGTATTTAAAGGGCTAACATGGGTATTCAAATCACGAGGAAGATTAAAGCAGAGGTCCCACAAAATAGGGAGTATCTACATGACAAACGTATTGCTCGTATTCCTTTTCTAATTGTCACAATTATTATTGCTGGAGAACAGGAGTTCAGGACCAGAACTATATCCACTGTTGGAGGCAGTATGCTTCTGAATACCAGTTGCTGAGAAATACAGGTGGGGAGAGCACTGTTGCGCTCAAGTTCAACTTGCAGGCTCCCCATAGGCATCTGGTTGGCCACTGTGAGAACAGGAGTAGATAGGCCTTTGGCCTGACCCAGCAGGGCTCTTCTTTCTTATGTTCTGAATGGGAAGAGCTACCTACTTACTGAGCATTCTTCCAGAGACACCATCACCCATCTCATTCTGTGGTATCTCTTTTACAAATAAAACATTTGGCAGGTGGTTGGATTGGTTACTTACCATATAGATTGACAACAGTGTTGTGGTTTGCTTTTTTAAACAAACAAACAAACAAACAAACACAAAACCAGATTTTATGTATACAATGTCATTTTCATTTCATTCCTTTTTGTCTCCCAAACCTTTTGATTGCCTCAGATTGTGAGCCCCTAGCGATCAGAACTATTAATGTTTAGTGGGGTAGGGGTGGAGAGAGGTGGAATTGATGTAAGCCATTCTGAGCCACAGGACAAAGCTGGGTAGAAGTATATACATACAGTAGGGCCCCGCTTTCCAGTGTTCCACTTTCCGGCATTCCGCTGATGTGGCGGCTTTCAATCAGGGGAAATTCCCCGTTTTAAAGCCGGTTTTGCAGCATTTTGCGGCATTTTTGTGCGATGCGACCCATTAAAGTCAATGGGTTCTGCTTTACGGTGATTTCTGCTTTACGACGGGAGCCTGGTCGCTAACCCGCCGAATAAGCGGGGCCCTACTGTACTGGTTTTCTAGTACTGAATTGTCATGGCTTTGAACAAGGAATGCTGTAGTTCGGTTAGGAGAATTCATGGTTAGAATGACAGAATTACATTATTAGCCTCAACAGAACTACAATTCCCAGGGTTTACTGAAAAGACAATTAAGCTAATCTAAAGTTGTGCTGTAGATTTGCCTGTTGCTGAAGGATTCACTAAAGTGGGATATTTATTTATTTATTTTATTTTTTAAAACTTATATACCGCCCGACTAGCAATAGCTCTCTGGGCGGTGAACATAGATACAATAAAATACAATATAATACAAAAACATCAGTCTAAAATCAAATTTCACAATCTAAAAACAGCAAAGGCTAAAATCAAATTACAAACATTACAATCATTAACAAAAAATTAAAATGCCTCGGAATAGAGAAAGGTTTTAACCTGGCGCCGAAAGGATGATAGTGTCGGCGCCAGGCGAACCTCCTCGGGGAGACTATTCCATAGTTTGGGGGCCACCACTGAGAAGGCCCTTGATCTTGTCACTGCCCTCCGGGCCTCCCTATGAGTCGGGACCCGGAGGAGGGCCTTCGTAGCAGACTGTAGTGTACGAGCCAGTTCATAGCGGGAGAGGCGTTCCAACAGATATCGAGGTCCCGCGCCGTATAAGGCTTTATAGGTTAATACCAACACTTTGAATTTGGCCCGGAAGTGTATTGGAAGCCAGTGCAAGCGGGCCAAAACAGGTGTTATATGGTCAGACCGCTTCGTTCTTGTTAGCAGTCTGGCCACCGCATTTTGCACCAGCTGTAGCTTCCGAACCGTCTTCAGAGGTAGCCCTACGTAGAGCGCATTACAGTAATCCAAACGTGAGGTTACCAGAGCATGTACTACTGATGTAAGATCCTCCTTACTCAGGTAGGGACGTAGCTGGGCTACCAATCGAAGTTGGTAGAACGCATTCCGTGCCACCGAGGCTACATGAGCCTCAAGTGACAGGGAAGAGTCTAGAACGACTCCCAGACTACGAACCTGTTCCTTTAGGGGGAGTGTAACCCCATCCAGGACAGGATATGTATCCACCATCTGATTGGAAAAACCATCCACCAACAGCATCTCAGTCTTATCAGGATTGAGTCTCAGTTTGTTAGTTCTCATCCAGTCCATTGTCGCGTCCAGGCAACGTTTCAGCACATTGACCGCCTCACCTGAGGAAGATGAAAAGGAGAAGTAGAGCTGCGTGTCATCAGCGTACTGGTGACAACGCACTCCAAAACTCCTGATGACCGCACCCAACGGCTTCATATAGATGTTAAAAAGCATGGGAGACAAAACCGAACCCTGCGGGACCCCACATTTACACGGCTTCTTGCTGCTATCAACTTCCATGACTACATAACAGAATTAGAGATGACTAAAACTTATTTCATGCATGAGCATATTTTTAATCTTACTATTGTGTTGGTTTTCTGTTGCTTCAGAAACTAGCCCTGGAAAGTCTCTGTATTGGAAGGCACACAGTGAGTACTCTCTCTCTCTCTCTGTCGATTGGGGATTATCCCTGCTGGGTGAGTCACCCCAATCTCAGGACTCTTAGCTTTCATTTTAAAAAAAGTTTCTAGGTGGTCTGGTTGAAGAGATATACACCAAAATGTCAGCCACCTCCCCCCATAACTTCTAAGAAGTTGGCTGCACAAATCCCCGCCCTTTCAGGGTTTTAGCCAATAAGTGAAGTCAGGTTTTGATTGACAAGAGATTTGCTGCTCTGCAGGCAATAGCTAGAACCCATTGCAAATCCTGAAAACAGTTTCCTTTTCCTGTTTGTTTGCACATCAGAAATTGGTTGAGTGTATAACTTTCAGCAGCAGCAGTATTATTATTTATTACATTTGTATACCACCCCATAGCCAAAGCTCTCTGGGGAGTTTACAACAATTAAAAACATTAAAAACAAATATACAAATATACAAATTTAAAAACACTTTTTTAAAAAAAAATCTTTTAAACCACCTGCTAAAATGCCTGGGAGAAGAGGAAAGTCTTGACCTGGCGCCGAAAAGATAACAGTGTCGGCGCCAGGCGCACCTCGTCACAAATATCATTCCATAATTTGGGGGCCACCACTGAGAAGGCCCTCTCTCTTGTTGCCAGACTCCCAGCTTCCCTCCGAGTGGGCACCCAGTGAGGGCCTTGGATGTTGAGCGTAGTGTATGGGTGGGTTTGTGTCGGGAGAGGCATTCCATCAGGTATTGTGGTCCCAAGCCGTGTAAGACTTTATAGGTTAAAACCAGCACCTTGAATCCAGCGTGGAAACATACAGGCAGCCAATGCAAGCGGGCTAGAATTGGTTTTATATGTTCAAACTGTCTGGTCCCTCTTATCAATCTGGCTGCTGCATTTTGCACAAGCTGCAGTTTCCGAACCGTCTTCAAAGGCAGCCCCACATAGAGTGCATTGCAGTAATCTAATGTGGAGGTTACCAGAGCATGGACAACTGAAGCCAGGTTATCCCTATCCAAATAGGGGTGTAGCTGTGCCACCAACCGAAGTTGGTAGAACCTGAGCCTCAAGTGACAGACATGGTTCTAGGAGAACCCCTAAGCTACAAACCTTCTCCTTCAGGGGGAGTGAACCCCATCCAGGATAGGTTGGACATCCACCACCCAGTCAGAAGAACCACCCACTAGCAGCATCTCAGTCTTGTCTGGATTGAGCCTCAGTTTATTAGCACTCATGCAGTCCATTGTCGCAGCCAGGCACTGGTTCAGCACATTGACAGCCTCACCTGAAGAAGATGAAAAGGAGAAATAGAGCTGCGTGTCATCTGCATACTGATGGCAACCCACTCCAAAGCTCCGGATGACCACACCCAACAATTTCATGTAAATGTTGAACAGCAAGGGGGACAGAACTGACCCCTGCAGAACCCCATACTGGAGAGTCTAGGGTGCCGAGCAGTGCTTCCCAAGCACTACCTCCTGGAGCCAACCCGCCAAGTAGGAGCGGAACCACTGCCATCCCAGAAGGATTCCATGGTCGGTGGTATCGAAAGCCGCTGAGAGCAAGGAGAATCAACAGAGTCACACTCCCCCTGTCTCTCCCCCAACAGAGGTCATCATACAGGGTGACCAAGGCTGTTTCCATGCCAAAACCAGGCCTGAAACCTGACTGAAATGGATCCAGATAATCAGTCTCATCCAGGATTGTCTGGAGCTGGCCTTCCACCAATCGTTCAAGGACCTTGCCCAGGAATGGAACATTTGCCACCGGCCTATAATTATTAAGATTTTCTGGATCCAGGGAGGGTCTCTTCAGGAGTGGTCTCACTATCGCCTCTTTCAGGCAGCCAGGGATGGACCTGTCCAAGCACCTTGTCAATGTCCTCAAGCTGTACCAACTGAAACTTATCCAAGAAATTGGGACAAGGGTGTGCTCTGGATACCTAGCTTGATTCACCTGCTATAACACTGGAGTGAAAGTCCTGGTGGATGCTAAAGATTTTATCCTGGAAGTGCCTAGCAAATTCATTACAGCGGGCCTCAGATGGATCTACCATGTTCTTGGTGCCAGTGTGTAATAGTTCCCGGAGAATTCTGAACAGCTCTGCTGGGCTTCACATTGATGATTTGATAGTGGCAGCAAAATATTGTTTTTTTGCTCCCCTCACTGCCCCTAAATACAGCTTACCATAGGCACTTACGAGTGTGTAATTGCATCGACTAGGATTTCATGTCCATCTGCACTCAAGCCATCTCCTATATTGTTTCATTGCTCTCAGCTCTGGGGTATACCATGGAGCCATATGAGCTCTACACAGGAGAGGGCGCTCCGGAGCAATTGTGTCAACCGCCCAGGTCATTTCTGTATTCCACAGTTAAACCAAGGTTTCGACAGGACCGCCAGCCCTATCAGCTGGAAAAGTCCCCAGAGGCCTTTGGAAACCATCCGGATCCATTACTCTCTGGGGGCAGACTAACTTAATCGGTCTCCACCCTTGCAGAGGGGAAGAGCCACTGTTTAGACTTAAACTTCAGCAAGCAGTGATCTGTCCATGACAGAGGGACTGATGTAAGGCCCCCCACATTCAGTTCACCATCTCCATGTCCAGTTGCAAAAATCAAGTCCAGAGTATGGCCTACTGCATGTATTGGGCCAATGGCATATTGGGACAGTCCCATGGTTGTCATGGAGACCATGAAATTCTGAGCCGCCCCGGATAAGGTGGCCTCGGCATGGATATTGACATCCCCCAGAACCAACGGTCTGAGGGATCTCAACAGTACACCCGAGACCACCTCCATCAGCTCAGCTACGGAGTCTGTTGGTGGTACACCAACAGAACCCCCAGTTTGTTCTCCTGACCCAATACAAGATGCAAACACTCCAGACCAGTAGTCACATGGACAGGGAGCTTGCAATGGGAGATGGAGCTCCTATAGACCACAGCAACTCCCCCTCCCTGACCCTCAGGTCTACCCTGATGCTGAACCAGGTACCCTGGCAGGCATAGCTGGGAAAGACTGACTCCTCCCTGCTCACCCACCCAGGTCTCAGTTATACATGCCAGATTGGCTGCCTCATCCACAATTAAATCGTGAATGAGGGATACCTTATTGTGCACCGATCTGGCACTTAGGAGCAGCATCTGGAGGTCTGAGAGCTGGCTGATAGGGCAACCAACAAACCTGCGGGTGTGGGGAGGACCGGAACAAGGCACAGCTATTAACTGCCTGGGCCGCGTTCCCCTTACCAGGCAAGTCCTCCTCACAATGCCATATCTCCCTCTACCCATCACTACACTGATTGGGCCCCCCTCAAGTCTCCCCACTTGGCTCTGTGTCCTTTCTTCCAGGCACATGACTCAAGACCCACAAAAAGCCAGGCAATCTGCAGAGCAGGAGCCACCTCAGCCAGCCAGCCAGCTTATGTATCCCCTCCAAAGAAGGGACAGGTGGACGATATCAGCAACAGCTGGCTGAGTACCTGGGGGCCTGGTCCTGCAAGGCGTGACCCCTGCAGAGCAGAAGTCCAACAGGGTGGTAGCCGAGCAGCAGCAGCAGCAGCAGCAAACAAGCAAACAAGCAGGCAAGCAGACAGCAGCAGCAAACGGCTCTCCTTGTTCCCTGGGTGGTGGTGGTCCTCTTCCTCCTGCAAGCACTGTGTCTCAATATTGCCTTTCTAGAATAATATACCAGGAAATCTAGAACTGAAGATCACAGCAGGAACTTGGTAGGCATACACAGTAAACAATTCCAGTTATTATTATTATAATAAAAGTGTACATGCAGGTTTTTTTTAAAAAAAAAATACTTGCAAAAATAGCATATTATACATTTTATCTTTCAAATAATTTTTGAAGAGAAATTTGAAAATGTGTACATGCTGCAGCTCAGGATGCCATTACCATATGTTATAGTTTTCTAATTATAAGGAGTCAATCAAGTTTAAATTTTCCTGGGCTGTTGAACAGGGCAGTTTATTTGTCTAATTCATACCCTGTTTTGAAAACCTTCTGAATATAAAGCTTTAATCCTATACTCACTTTTCTGGGAGTAAAGGTGCAATGCTAATCCCACATACCTGAGAGTAAACCCCATTGAATTCAGTAGGAATAACTTTTGAGTAGACATGGTTAAGATTGTGCTGTAAATCAATGGGACATTTGAGTGAACATAGCGAAAGATTGTGTTGCAAATCTTTCTCTCCTGCTCCAATCCTTTTTATAAAAAGCAATTAGGCAGGGCTTACTTAGAATTATTATTATTATTAGAATTTATTACCTGCCTTTCACCTAAAGGTCATGGCTTTTATTTGGTAGGAAAGTAATACTGATTTTTTTTTTTTTAAAAAAATTCTACAATGGCCAACTGGTTTTGAGAATAATCTATTATGTATTTTTACATCTCCAGTGTGTGTGTGTGTATGGAATCTTTCCAACAACCATGTGAGGTAGGGTTGGAAACCAGCTCACAGCAAGAAACCAATCCATTTAAAATCCAATAACCATAAAACAAGAGGCTTATCCACATGGGAGCATAACGTCGTATTAAAGAAAGACACTGTCTTTACCTTTGTTTTCTGTTTGCACAGTTCACAACAAGGGGTGAAAGCCAGCTGCAAACACAGTGTTTTTCATTCACACTGAAGGGAAAGGATCAATCACGCAGCTTCCTAATGACCATGTCCTCTTAAGGTCAAAATTCCACTTTCTCTAGATACCTTGGCAACCGAGCATGCTCAGTTTGTTCCAGAGTAAGTTTCATTAAAGAAAAACCCTGAAGTGTGATTATTTGTATTTTCACTGCTACAATCCAGCTGAAATAAAAATATTGGTTTGAACAGTGTTATGCTTTTTGTGCACAAGTTTTGGGGAAAAGAAAAATAAAGCACCGTTTGCAGCATGCTGGCAGAATGGGAGCCAGCAGTCAAACATTTCTCTTGACCCCGGGGGAAATGAAATGAACAATGGGAGGAGGAGGGAGTGGGTGTAGAGAGGGGAACAATTGACATACCCACCTAAAAGCATGGGAGCAAAGAGTCTGCCAGCACTAGAGATACTGTTGGGCGAGATCTAAATGAGAACTCGCTGTACCTCCTTCCACCAGGTAAGGCACGGAGCTGGATTGACCCTGAATCTTGATTAGGAAGGAAACACACTCACACACGAGCTTTGATCAAAGGTTCCATCCAACCAACCGAGAGAGACAGCTGTGGTCAGATGGACAACTTTATTAAGAATTCACTAGTAATTTATAGGATTTTGGGTACAGTAAATAATAAACAACAAAGACAGGCATATAGGTAGTACAACGGCAAATAAACACATAATGTACTTCTTTCAAGGATACAAGAGGATATCATATTCCGTCCATCCTCCTGTCAAGCTGAAACTTACTTATCTTTAAGGTCTTTGAAGTCCTTGGGAAAGAGACAGAGGAGCCAGCTTTATGTTTGACAAATAAACAACTAATTCCTTTAGAACAAATCAACGATTACCCCTCACCTTTGCTCTACATACTTAGCAGTGAGGATACACAGCCTTAAAGGAATAGGAATCTTAAAGAGACAGTAACTCTCATGGATTCTGAGAGAACACAAAATACTAGGAGCAAGAGCTTGTTCTGAGCACCCATATACATTTTACAGATAACAATTCCCCCATTTGGTGCTTATTGCAACAGAAGGAGCCAATATGCACCACTTATCATAGTTTATGGAGACCATAGGCTGGATGTACTTTCACATGACAGCATATTTGGCTTTTGATTGGTCCTTATTTATGAACAGAAATCAAGCTTGGCAGGCATTCCCCAATCAGACTTCCTGGCAGGATTCATTTCTTCACCCATAGTATAGCTTAGTTATCACAACATTATTACAGCAGCAAGAACATCAAACAACAAATAGTAAACTGGGTAAGATGTGGACAGAAAATATAAACAATTACAGGACATCAAAGAATTCTATTACATTCATTATTACAATGAAAAATAAAACAAATAAAATAACACTGAATAACAGACAATTTGTGATTCACACAGTTCTTGGAAAGTGTTCATCAGGCTTCCTGGAACAGGCTAGCAACAAATCACTTATCCTCCTCTGAGTCCCTCCTTAACTCAAGGACTGGAATAGGACTGGCAACGCCTTGACTGTGGTCAATATCATCAGGCTTGAAGTGGCTGTGATGAATCCAGGTGTTTCAGTGGGAAGCCGTTGTAAGGAGGTGTGGTGCTCAGCATTTATGGAGCAGCAGCAGAGTAGACAGGTTCCTTCATTTAGTACTGAGGTCTTGATGGAAGCAGGAACACACAGTTAGGAAATACAGCAACAATTTGCCACCTCCCCCCGAGTGACTTTTTTGTTATTATTAAATTGTGAGATATTGATGTTCCCCGGTGAGCAATGCTAGGTCAGCTACTTTCCACTCCTGCAGACCAATGTGCTGTAATCGAATCCTCACTGCATCTGCATCACCTCTGGTCACCGCGGGCTTTTCATGAGTGTGATGGATCCAAGACTTTTTTCCTTCTGGGAATAGGGCTGCCTGTGTAGTTAACAGGACCAAGTAAGGATACCCCCCCACGAAGGGGCTAGCGTATTTACTCAGATGTAATCCCCCTGCTCAAAGGGATGGACTTGTTCCTCACAAGGGACTGAGTTTCCTAGGGTTGCCTTTTGCCCCGAGTAGCGGAGGCACCTTTGTAAAAACAATCTGTGGAAGGAAGTGGAGACATCTTTTCCTTCCCTTTTTGGATTATAAAAGGATTGGGTTAGTACGGATTTACAGGGGGGGAATTGCATGATAGCTTCTTTTTTCCAGTAACGCCATGTGAACCATGAGGATTAAAAGGGGCTGTGAGTAGCACCAGACACACACTAAACCTCCATGTGAATCAGCCCAAGTATAAAACAGTTGGAAAACAGCTTAAAGTGGCATGATTCTGAATTTTGGGTTGAGTGAGTGATGTTCCTTATCACTTGAGGTTGCACTCCTGTGCATGCTTCCCTGTTTGAGTAAGCCCCATTGAATACATTCAGACTTGCTTCTGAGTAAACATGCACAGGATTGCACTATAAATATCTTTACAGGTTGTGTAAATAATAAACATATTTGACATGTATGCTTAGATAAATATTTCTTCATACTATATTCCAATATGTATCTGATTTCACACTATGGTTGTACATTATTTCATCTACATTTTAAGTGTGACCTTCTTCCTTGGGGTGGCCATGGTCCTTTCTGTTGTTTTCAGCCTGAGGGGTAGATTAGGCTGAGAGATGATGCGTAGTTCATGGTCACCACGTAAACTGTAGCTGATTTCCATTATAAAGAATAATTAAAATTATTTATATGCGGGCAAAGATCCACACAATACATTTAAAGCACATCCAACTTGGATTTAAAATGCATGATTTCCCCCAAAGATTCCTGGGAAGTAGTTTTCCTCTCACAGTTACAGTTCTCACCACCCTTAACAAAGTACAGTTCCCATGATTCTGTGGTGAGATTCATGTGCTTCAAATGTTATGTTGAATGTGGTTTAAATGCATGGTGTGGATCTGTCCTAGGTATGCTGTGCATTCATTAATGAATTGAAAAAATTAATTTTAAAAGATAATTTTTAAACAGGAAGTGCTGTGGCTCAGTGGTAGGGCACATATTTTGCATGTAAAGGTCGAAAATCCAATCTCTGGAAGAGACTACTGCCTGGAATCCTGGAGAGCCAATGCTAGTCCATGTCATCAGTACTGAACTAGATAGTACCAAATGGCCTGAGTTGCTATAAGGCAGATTCCTTTGTTCCTAAAAAAGGAAACAGTTCCAAGGGCCACAGTGACTCTGAAATTTATTTATGTATTTTATGTACAACATTTATATACCACTTTATTGTAAAAAAAACTCAAAATGGTTTTCAGAAGGTAATAAAACAATAACATTATTGGCAAAATCAGTTAAAGGCAGGTATTCAAAAACATTCAACGATGAATTAAAAAAGAGATAAAAAGCATAATAGCTTCTACATGTCTGGGTAGGCTTCCCTGAACAAAAAATGTTTTTAGCGGGTGTCGAAAAGAGTACAATGAAGGCGCCTGGAGTTCCAAAGTGTAGGTGCTGCCACACTAAAGGAAAGAATCAATTTATTATAAGAGCAGAACAAGTACTATGTGGCATCCGTAACATGGAAAGCACACCTTGAACTTGGCCTAGTAGCAAATCGTCAACCAGTGCAGATTCCAGAGCAGAGGTTTTATGTGCTCAGAGGGTCTCACTCATGTCAGCAATCGTGCCATGGCATTCTGCACTAATTGCAGCCCTGGGGTCAGCCTGTGCTGCATGGGGATTTCTGTGACCTTGGCTGACTGGCTACCAAGTTTTTTTGGCTTTGGTTTCTGGTAAGGAACCCTGACTGGTTGTGGGATGCTTCCCTTCTTCCTACAATGGCCTTCTAGTGACTGGCCTGAGAAGCAAGTAGGCTAGGTTAAATGTTCCTTACCCAGGCTCCCTAAACAGGTGAGAAGAAATGGTCCTGTCACTTCAGCTGGACCTAGGCACACCCTTATTTAGCTAAGATTTTTTCTTAATTTCCAAATGAAGACTTTTTTTTTGTTTGATTGTATGCTCCAAGTAACTGTGGTTAATGCTTAACATATTATGCTTTATGACATAACTAGGGTCCCGCCCCCGTGATATCACTAGGGCCCACGCCTGAAATCTCAGGGTTTGGGATGCTTCTGACCTGTTGTTGTTATGTGATTTGAAGTCAATTACAACTAATGGCGACCCTATGAATCATGTGTCCAAAGTATGATAACCTCAGTTTCATCATTTTAGCTTCTAATGATAGTTCTGGTTCTTTTGACCTGGCAACCCTACTATATACAGCTCCAGTCCCCCCTAAATGCAGCACTCTTTGTTTTACACAACAAACCTCTGTTATTAGACATCCTTGAAGGGGGAGGGGATGGCAGGTTCATTCACATTAATGGCAGAGCACTGACATCAATTAACAGTGCAAAGAGCAATTCCAACAGCTGTTCCTTGCACTTCATTTGCATATGCTTTTTCTAAGGTAATCATTCTCTTCTCTGTCCGATTTAGAGTTCAGAATGTTTGGCTACTTTACATGAGAGTTTGTAGGTGTTTTTTTTTTTAAGAACTGGCTTGAATATGCTGTGTACAGGAGAATGGGAATGCCCTGGTATAACCTTAGAGAAGCAGAGCTCTATCTCAAGATAAAGCTTTCATGTTAACAACCCCAGTGAATGTCAACCCCTTTAGATTAAACAGCTAAATCTTGACAGACTACTGTAGTACTCTAAGAATCTTGAATGCAAAGGCATGTACTCAGGGAAGATACCAGACAGTGGCTACTTCAGGGTTTTTGCCCTATGGTTGTGATTGCCCTTTCCAGGCCACCCATTGACCAAAGTCTTCTGGATGGTTTTCAAAAATCAATAAAATACACAAATGCAGTAAAATCAATAAAACAGTCTGTCCAGTGCAAGCAGCCCTGTAGCCAGCCTTCCATAGGTGGGGCAGCCACATTTCTAGGTGGGGCATTAGGGTGGGAGAAGAGCATAGCACCAGCCAATTTCCATCCCCTAACTAGGGGAGAGGATGTGAAGGCCAGGGTAAGGGAAACAGAAAGGCAGTGACCTTCTCCATCACTCGTCCTCCATTCAGAGTGTGTTAACTTACATGAATGAACTTTAATATGTTGAATTGTCTAACCCTTTTATGAGAGATCCCCAGGAATACCAGACTCAAAAGCTTGATTTTGCCTATAGCTACAGTCCTCTTTCACCTGCGGTCTTTCCCTGTGTTCCAATTCTTCATGAACTGAACTACTTTGGCAAAGTCAGTGAGCTCCCAAGCTTGGCTCTGCTGCTGCATTAGGTATCTCAGTTGTAGATTCCACCTGAAAAACAAACTTGTCCATACTACATGTTTAGGGAAGGGCAGAGAGAAAATAAATACCATAGGGTATGTTTGTTAACTCCTCCCTGAGAGTTCCTCCTTCTAGTTTTGTTCCTGGCCTTTAGACTTTCTTTCCTGTTGGAC
This sequence comes from Rhineura floridana, assembly GCF_030035675.1. NCBI lineage: Eukaryota > Metazoa > Chordata > Lepidosauria > Squamata > Rhineuridae > Rhineura > Rhineura floridana. The sequence continues at coordinate 137,523,023 of NC_084481.1, read as the reverse complement.
AATCAAAGGAAAACTTTTTTAACTAACTGCTGTATAAAGGAAAAGCTAAGCAATTGGAAACTAATTGTGGAAAGCAATAGGATTTTTTTTACTGGTTGGTGGGTTGATTTTTCTGTCCAGAAATTCTGAGAAGGCCTCACATTGAGCTGCACATATAGGGAAAATAAAAAATTAGCCCTGTCCAGCCAACTAGCTAGCTAATTGCAGTATACACAGCAATTTTTCTACTCCTCTAGGACTGTTTTCTGCCATCAATTAATCAAGAAAAAGAAGAAAAAATGGCCAGTATGATTGTGAGTATAGTGAGTGCTTTAAAAGAGTAAAGGGTAGCCATTTTTTCCAGATGACTTTACGTTATCTCTTTATTTCACCCTTTAACAATAAGCACCCAATCCTGCTCTACTGGTTACAATGACCTGTAGAACAAACAAAATCTTATTTCTTACTGAAGGCAAACAAAGATGCTTTTTTATTGCTGGCTGGGTGGACAGCACAACTGAAACTGAAAAAGTAGAGCAAAGGAAAGTCCAATGGGTGGAGTCTAACTCTAGCCTATAATACAAAGTTCTAATATTTAACTCTTTAAGGGTCATGTTACTATACAGGCTGTGTTTTTCAGGATCACGGAAGTAATTATAGGATGATTATGATCATGAAAAATCCACCCTCAGCCAGGGAAAGTCTTGAGTGAGCAGACTTTTGGGGGCTCTTCCAGATGAGGCTTTTGTTGTGCACTCGCCCTGCCTTATTCACTGCATTTGAATAAGGGTCCTATTCTTAAATTGCTCCTGTTCTTAAAACAAGTTATCATTCTTTAAATGGAGGTTGTTGTTTTTTATCATTAATTTTTATTCAAAGTTTCAAAAAACAAAACAAAACAAAAAACAAAACAAAAAAAACAAATTAATAACTAATACAATAAAATAAAATGTTGACTTCCGATTTGTCGCAGATCAGTTATAGGTCTATAGTATATAACAAACCTGTCTCTTAATATATTACAAAATCACTTTCCTCCAGTAGTTATCTTAATTAATCATCAAATCTCATTAACATCACTTTATTCTTTCCGCAAAAAGTCAAAGAGAGGTTTCCAGTCCTTGAGAAATATATCCATCGATTTTTCTCCAAATAAACATGTCGATTAATCCATCTCATCAAGTCTGCTAGGTCCAGTAGTTTCAATAGCCATTCTTCCATTATCAGTGTTAATTCCATCTTCCATCTTCCATCCTTGCATCCATAATGATCTTGCTGTCATAGTCATAGTCATATAATAAGAGTCTGATGGGAATTTCCTTCCTCACAAATATTTCCTTGCCATCAATTCTGAATGTGTTACTGAAATGTTGTAAAGTCATATCACTGTTCCTCTTTTTTACGAAACGCACTAGCACATCTCTTGAGAGTTTTTCCGTTGTCACATATCTGTAATTAATTCTATAGATTTTCTCTATTTCAAGCTCCATCACATCATTCCAGTCCAGAAATTTTTTTGAAACATTGATAGCTTTATCTCTGATATCTTCATCAATTTCTTCAGGGGCAACGCTGAATTCCAAACAGTAATCTTTATCTCTAAGGTCCATAAACTCCAAATCTTTTTCCAGTTCCACATTTGATATATCAACTTGCATCTTCCCTTTAATTTTTCTTTCTTCTCCTATTGGTTGTCTAGTTATATCTTTGATCTCATCAACCTCCTCTCTCATAAAATCCCCTATTTCTTTCAGCTCCTGCTTCATTTTACCAAATTCAATTTTCATCTCTTGTTTGCCATGTCTCAGTTTTTGTTTCGTTATCTCAATCTCATCCATTATTTTCTGAAACATATTTACTTCCAGGGTCTCAGCCACTTTCTTAATTGTCATTTTTAAAACCAAGAAGAAGAAAAAACCCTTCAATTTCCAATATAGCACTATTCCCAAGCAAAGAGCAATTTATTTCTTTTTCCAGCAACAAAGGAGTTAATATTCCAAACCTGATGACATCATAATGTAGACAGCACAAACTGCCTTATCTCGTATGTGTCCAAGAATGCAAAACAAATTTAGTTCACAGCATCCAAATAGTTAGTGGTATAAATGACAAGCAGATTCGTCAAAATGAAGTAGACCAGAAAAAATAGTCCCAGACATATAATACTCAAAAGTTCATATAAATCAAAAAATTTCTCCTCAGATTAGATATCTCTCATCCGTTTGTATCTTTATAATGCTCAATTCCAGGCCAGCTTTTTGCAATAAAAACGATAAGCTATTTCGATTTCCTTCCGCCTTAATTCCGTGTATAAAAGAGAAAAGTTATAACTCACCCAGGGATTCTTTACTGCTGATTCTTTTAACAAATCTCTTTTACTGCAGCAATTTAAGCCAAATGATAAGGATAGATAGAAGAATGCTTGCCTGTTAAAATCTGTTTTTCTTTGAAGAAAAGAAAAACGTCTCCCTTAATCAGTTTGAGCTTGCTTGAAATTCCCTGGCTCCATCCGACGTTGCTGGCTGGTCCTTCGTTCCTAATGAATTCAAGTCCCCCAACAAACACAACGAAGCTTGTGGATGATCTCTTCGTTTCTCCCTTGCCTGGGAGAAAGTTTTTACCAGTCAAAAAAAACCTTTTGACTGGTTTTAAAACTGAAAAAGCTTCCTCTGAGATGAGAGCTCGTCTCAGAGGCAGGCACAAGCGAAGCAATCCTTCCCGGAAGTCTTTAAATGGAGGTTGTCATTATCTGTCATGTGACAAATTAAAAAAACACACCAATTCCCCCCAAAATCCCAGGGGGGAGGGGCAAGCACAACTCTACGGGGTGTGGAGGCATCCCCATCGCCCCCCAGCTACAGACCTGAGTGCAAGTAAATAAAGTCTTAAATGCTCTTTACTGGTACCAAAAGCAAGTAGGGACTCTGATTTTCTAGCAATAGAGGCCAGTACATTAGGGCAAGTGAGGTGCTACCCCCCAACCTTAGCCAGCCGTCACCTGCTTGCCTTCCTAGTTACAACCAAGCATAGAGTCAGGGCCAGCACCAGGCATGACTGGGCTCTTGGCCACCAGCTTGCCCCAGGCGTGCGACTCCTGCCTGTTTCACATACCTCTCTCGTCTCCTGTTGCTGTGAGTGCTGTGTACACAGGGCTGCCATCAACCAAGATGGCAGTAGGAGCATCAGCCCCTTAAAAAGCTGGGCTCCTGCTGGGAGGAAGGGCGGGATATAAATCAAATAATAAATAATAAATAAATGCAAGCTTCCATCGCCATCTTGGTTAATGGCGACCCTGTGTATGCAGGGCACACAGTCTCAGAAGACAGGAGAGAGAGGTGGAGCGAGTGAATGGGTTGGTGGTCTGAAAGTTCCCTCCCTGCGATCTGTGGCAGGGAGCCTGCCGCAGATCACGGAAGGGGAGCGCTACCCCACCCTAACGTGGTGCCCCTGTGGGCCGCGGAGCTCTTGGCCAGGGCCCAACCTGGCTGCCCTTTGGCACCAGCCCTGCCTAGGGTGGCCCTGCCTGTTATTGGCTCTGGTTTCACCTACTGTTCGTCTCTTTGCCTTCTGCCCCACCATTCCCAAAGGGTCCCAGCCACTGCTGTTCTCTAGGAACAATACCTTCACGAAACTGGTGCCCTCCAGATGTTTTGGACTAATGGCTGGGACTTATGGTAGTCCCTAACATCTGGAGGGAACCAGGTTTGTCAGGGCTGCCTTAGAGATTTCAGGAACTAGCTTGAAGTTATGAAGATATTTTATGGCTGCAATTCCAATGCACTTGCTAGTGAGTAAGCCCCATTGAACACAACGGGGCTTGCTTCTGAGAAAACATACCTAGGATTGCACTGTAAAGCACCTAAAATTCCACTGGGTGCCATACCACAATAATATCAGAAACGATAATTGTCCACAGGTGTAAAATGTGAATAAAACAGAAGGAACAGCAAAAATCCTTCCAGCTCAGCTTCAGGAGTTTTTTGATCTTCTCTTTTAGGAGGAAGGGCGGGATATAAATTAAATGAATAAATAAATAAATAAAGTATTGGGATAGCATGGGGCACTACAAGGTTAAGAAAAGGCATACTAATATTTTTTTATCAATTAAAATATATTTACTTGACCTTTCTGTTTGAACAGGATCCTCACACCAGCCAGACATAAACACACTTTAAAAAAATTTTTTGATTATAATTATAAATATTGTCAAGGATTATCAATATCTCGGCACAGTCATTAACCAAAATGGAGACAATAGTCAAGAAATCAGAAGAAGGCTAGGACTGGGGAGGGCAGCTGTGAGAGAACTAGAAAAGGTCCTCAAATGCAAAGATGTATCACTGAACACCAAAGTCAGGATCATTCAGGCCATGGTATTCCCAGTCTCTATGTATGGATATGAAAGTTGGACAGTGAAAAAGCTGGATAAGAGAAAAATCAACTCATTTGAAATGTGGTGCTGAAGAAGAGCTTTGCGCATACCATGGACTGCAAAAAAAGACAAATAATTGGGTGTTAGAACAAATTAAACCAGAACTGTCACTAGAAGCTAAAATGATGAAACTGCGGTTATCATACTTTGGACACATCATGAGAAGACATGATTCACTAGAAAAGACAATAATGCTGGAAAAAACAGAAGGGGGTAGAAAAAGAGGAAGGCCAAACAAGAGATGGATTGATTCCATAATGGAAGCCACAGAACTGAACTTACAAGATCTGAACAGGGTAGTTCATGACAGATACTCTTGGAGGTCACTGATTCATAGGGTCGCCATAAGTCATAATTGACTTGAAGGCACATAACAACAACAATTATAAATAAAACACCAATCAGCAAATTTTACCACAGTTCAGCAGAAGGTGCAACCAAATGAGACCATTAGTTAGGTTATACCCAAGTCAAAAGTGAATTGAAATAATAACTCTTGGATCTGATTCCTGCATTGAGCAGGGGATTGGACTCAATGGCCTTGTCCCTTCTAATTCTATGATTCCATGATGTCTAAAGGCAGATGGAAAAGGGAGAAAAGTGTTAGAGTACATTAACAAAAGAAAAACAACAAGAAACCATATATAATTGAAACTATTCATTTTTTCCCCACCAAAATGTAGAGTAACTGTCAGTGTCTCCATCTGGTTCTGCTGCATAGCCACAGTCCAGATATGTCAAAGGGGACTTGCATCTTCTATGGTGTTTTTTTTTTAAAAAAAACTTGATAGCTAGAAGTAATGAGATTTAAAAAGCAGTTGGTTGAAGGCCTTAAATCAATCTATCTCTTTAAAGGAGAGCATCCCATTGGCAGCATCATTTTTCAGCATCGTGCTTGGTTGGCATCTTTAATTAACACAGTTAAGCACTTTCTTGTACAAGTTTGTGCCTACAGGACAGAATTAATGGGCATGAAAAAAAAGACTGACAGGTGCATTAGGATCTGCTTTCTAGGATGTTTGATTAGAGGAAGGGCAATCATAGTGACAAGTGAGACCTGTGTCAAAATGTTACAATGTGGCGCACTCCTGTCCAGGGTTCTAGCTAGTCTGTCATGCCCTTTTCCAGGTTACTCGATTCTCTTCCTCCTCCTCCCCCTCCAACAGTCAATCAGTATCCTGTGCCCATTGAGCATCCTCAGTCCCTCATTGACTGTTTTGCTCCCTGCCCCCGTAGCTTCACCCCACCAAGAATTTGTGTACTTCTGAAAACCTTGAGGTCCCCCTGAGTCTGTTGATATTCTCAAGTGGTAATGATGCCTTTTTGACTACGTAAGGATTAACACTCAGAGAATAGAGTTCACTGTTAGGATATAATATTGCATCCACTGTGATAGTTTGTAAAACAACTTTTTCAGATCAGTTCAGTAATGGGGATTTGTGCTGATTACTCAACTTTATGGAGGAAATTGCTTCCTCAGCGCTCTCTCTTCTCATGTATGGTAACTAGGGTTGCCAGGTTCTTGGCCTGAGACTGATTCTGTATCTTTAGGAGAAGAGAAAGTCAGCCAAGTGCAGGTGTTCGTGGAACCTGTAATGAGAAAAACCTCAAGGTGGAATTCTTTCTTCCCCCTGCACAACTTTTAAAGATACAGAAGACCTCTTGGAGGCCGGGCCTGTTGTCTTTTTTGGTGTATATTGAAGACCTCTTCTTTTTCAACAAGACTTTTAAGTGGAGATGCTTATCCCAGTCTTTATCTGTATTGGATTTGAAATTGCTTTTAGTATATCATATGTTTCTATTGTTGATGTTATTATGACATTTTTAATTTGGGATGTTTCATGGAATGGATGGCTGGAGAAAGAAAGAAAGAAAGAAAGAAAGAAAGAAAGAAAGAAAGAAAGAAAAAAAGAAAGAAAGATGGTATTGCTGCACACACCCAGGCAATGTCAGCAGTATATTATCCTCCAAGATGCCATCCTAGCATTCACCCTGGGTATGGACTTGTGTTGTGTCCTGTTTTTGTTTAATGTCCTCTGTGCGTCCCCTCTGTTTACTGTCCTATCCCCTGGTGTTTGGAAACATTTTCTTTCATGTCTTAGGGCCAAACTAAACACAATGCTGCATTTAAAATACCCATTTTGCTTTGTTTCCCTTGTTTATGTTAAAACCAAAAAAGGCTGCACTGGCACCAATGGGATATTTACTCCCAATGTGGTCTGTTGTGCATTTTTGGCACAGGTGTGTTGTGGGAAATGTGTGCTTTTTGTGTTGTGGGGCTTTGCCATGATGTTAGTCATGTGCTTTGAGCTCAAACTCACACTTTTGGAAAATAGTCTTATGCAGGTGTCGGGTGGGGTCTTAATCCTAGGAGCTTAGGCAGGATGCTGACAAGAGTGACCATGCCTAGGTCCATGCCATGCGGTGCCCCTTCTCTTCCTTGAGATCCATGCAATACCCCCCTTCCCATTTGATTGACCTCAAGTTGCTTGGTCTGCTGCAGGGGATGGTTCTATCTAGTGCACTAGTGCATGGAAAAGATTATCACATTTGTGCTGGTGCAAGGCCACTTCTCTTCTCACCTTATAGAGCTCAGATGATGACAATGTATAGGGTGACTAAGATATTAGTATTCATTTGAAGGTCACTCCTCTTGTAGAATAGGACAACTGGATAATAATTTTACTCTGTATGAATTGTGGCAGGATCCTTTGTTGAATTCTGGCACAACACAAGGCTGCATGCCTTTGCACTTTGCTGAATATCAGATTCTGTTTTCCTTTACAAAGCAATGAAACACAGTGCATTGATCCAAGAGATCTGATAAATAAGAAAGAATAGTATTGAGTCCTCTGTAGACAAACGTACCGTATATTCCGGCGTATAAGACGACTTTTTAACCCAGGAAAATCTTCACAAAAGTTGGGGGTCGTCTTATACGCCGGGTGTCGTCTTATACGCCGGAATATAGTAATTTCTCCTGCTTGCAGCCTGGCCCGGCGTCCCCTCCCCTGAGGGGAATCCCCATTGCTCCTCCGTCCCCGCCATCTCCTGCGCGGCCTCCTCCGCTGCAAAATGGCGGCCGGGGTGGGAGCAGCAGCAGCAGCCTCCCCGCGTCCTTCTCCTCTGTGGCGGCCTCGCCTGTGCCGCCTCCCGCCACTGCTGCTGCTCCTCCGCCCGCGGCTGCTCAGGCGAACGACGGGGCGGCTGCGGCTGCTCCTCCTCGGGCGGCCAATGGTGGGCCGCTTTCGCTGCTCTCGCCGCCGCAGGCCGCGCCGGCACCTCCGCTGACGCACAACCACCGGGCGGCGGCAGCAGCAGCAGCAGCGGGAGGCGGCGGAGGCGGGAACCCACTGCCGACAGCTGCCCCTGTGGCCTCCTCCTCGGCGCCCTCCGCCGCCGCCTCCGGCCTGCTGGCGCCGCGGGAGCCGGCCTACTACTGGCAGGCGATGAAGCCGACGGTGCAGGAGCGCTTCGCCTTCCTCTTCAAGAACGAGGTGCTCAGCGACATCCACTTCTTGGTGGGCAAAGGTCGGTGCGGGCTATGGGGCGAGGGGGCGCTGGCCACGCAGGGAAGAAAGGGGAGAGGGACGCTGGCTTTTTAAACGGGGATCAGGGTCTTTCTTGCGGCTGGGGGCGGGTTGCTATGGGGGCAAGCGGGTTGAAGAGTTGTGGCTGTGGTTGGGGGGCTGTTATTCCGGCGTATAAGATGACTTTTTAACCCAGGAAAATCTTCTCAAAAGTTGGGGGTCGTCTTATACGCCCAGTCGTCTTATACGTCGGAATATACGGTATGTTCTTTTTCTTAATGAGAAAACTATAGAATATCTACTGTGACCCCTTTGACTAATAAAGGCTATACTACCTTTTGATTAAGAGGGTGAAGTTTTGCCCTGGCTCCTAGTGAAAACTGCTGGAATCCTATCTGAGGAATTTACAACAATGGAACCCTAATATGGCCTCAGTTCTCCACTCTCTTGGCTTCGGTTAAGTCAACATCAATGTAGAATCTGAACCAGTGCTAGACTGAAATGTCCAAGAAACACTGGTGAAGTTAGATATTCAATTGCTACTAAAAACATTTTAAAATGCATGGTTCATTCCTTCATTCTTTCTAAGGACCAGAGATCTCCAAAACTACTTTTAAAAAGCCCTTTCTAAGAAGTCCAGGCTGCAAGAGCACCTTCCTCCCTGAATGTCCTGCCCAGAGACAAAGGATTCAGACTGAGGCGAGGTGATGTCTTTTTCTCCTTTTATTAGAGTTATGGTTACATCCAAAGTGATGCGCTTCATATACCTGTCTACTCTGACTCACTACTTTCCCTAACTATCCTAACTAAGCAGCGTTTGGGGAGAGCTGACTCAGCACTTGTGCATTGGAAGACACCGGCTTAAGTAGGGAAGGTTTTTGCACATAAGCGGCAGCTCTGCCTGAGTTCTACCCTTTGAAAGTCTCTCTTCTTGCACCTCCTTGTGCAGGGCAAGGAGGGCGAGTCTCAGACGGCCCATCCGACAGCAGGTCTTCACTAGGTGACAGTGTGGCCTCTGGAAGAGGGATGCTGATTGGCTGGAAAGTGTTTGAAGTGTCTGGCGGGGATCTCTGCCCGGGAGTAGATGGCATGGGTGGAGAGTAGCTTCCCAACTGCTTGGGCATTGGACTGGCAGGGGGGGGCAGGAGCTGTCTCAGTGGAACTGCCGGGCATGGGGGTTTGAGGACTGCCATAACCCTCCCCGCTCATCTCCCTTCTGCCAGCTCCAAAAAGGAGCCTCGTCCTCATTTGACTCCTCTCCCTGATCTAACTCTCCCTTTGACTGGGGCACAACACTGAATGATCAAAATGTGGGATAGAAATGAGTGTCGTTGCAATAATGCAGTAATGGGGAACCTCAGACTCAGGGTGACTGTGACCCTCCAGGCCTCTCTGTCTGGACCTCAGGACTCACTTCAGACCACACACCTTCCTGACCCATACCCCTCACCAGCCCTGTTTGCACCCTCCTTGCGTGTTTTTGCCTGGCTGGAATGTGTGTGAATGGACTCTGATAATGCTTGTTGCTTGCCTGGATGGAGCATAGAGGAGTGTTGTGAGTGTTAAGAAACTAGCCTAGTGTACAAAGGTTAAATTCACCTGTATTCCTTTGCTCATTTTTGCCTCTTGCCCAAGCCATCTCTAGCATCTGTCCCTCGGAAGGTTGCCTAAAAGGAAATGTGGCCTTCGGGCTGAGAAAGGTTTCCCTCCCCTGAAATAATGTATGTCTACATGCATGAACACAAGTCTTCCCAAGTAAAGTAATATCAGGCATTCCACCAGGCTACAGAGCACAGGGAAAGAAGAGAAGCAGGGCTATTCCATTGCCTTTACTGAGAGACCAGCTACCATTGGCTCTTCCCAATTGTCACCTAATGGCGGCCATTCCATCAGGCTACCTGATTTCTTTCCCTCCCAGCTGGTCATTATAAAATGGATACCTGAGTTTGCTTTTTTCTTCCTCTCTCCCCAACCTTTTCCCCCCTTGTATGAGTATGATATGCCTTTTAGCTTGTAAATCTAAGGGCAGGAACTATCTTACTATTTAACTTTGCAAGCCACTCTAGTAGGACCTTTTTTTTTTGTTAAAGAGCAGGCTTATACATACAGAAGCACTTCTTTGAGGATATTGCCTTTTCTCTCAAAGATTGCAGTTTTCCCGTTTCATATTTGTGCACTCTGGACCCATTTGTCATCCTTTTCCAGACACAGGACAAGCGATGTGTGATGATTGTAGCAATAGAATACATGTGCAAATATGTTGTGTCAATGGATCAGATGCAAAATACCCATCCCCAGTAAATTGCCATGAACCAATTAGAATCTTCATAGTCAAAGAACCTTGTTTAGAAGGCATTTGGACAATTTGGAGCATTGCATACTCATCTAGTCATTTGGTATCATTGTGGGGATCATCCTGTGCTTTTAAAAAAAATGTAAATGGGGGATTTTGTCAGAGTTCCAGATAAGGTTTATGTATTGCATGTTCCCTGTAGCCACTCCTACTAATTTCTTCATCTCTCTGTCCCATCAGAAGAGTAAGGAGTGGAAAAATGGGCGGGAAAATGAAATTTCACTGATTCAATTTTACAAAGCTTCAATGGATAGTTTAAAACTTTAAATCTCTCGACTGACCTTCTAGTACTGCTGTCAACACAGCTCCTTCTGCTCTTTCTCTCCTTCCCCTTTACTAGGTAGTGACAACATTTGGAGATTCAGCTTTTCTCTTCAGTGTGAGAAAAAGACAAAAGTAGGATGGGAAAATGTAGGCTCTTTTCTTCACTAAGTAGATCGTGTATAATTATGCCATAAAGGAAAAGGTGAGTTCTCCAGCTGTGGATCTTTCTTGAATTGGATGTTAATAAGAAACTGCCAGTGTAAAACAGCAATGATCTATTGCAGAGTTCAGAAGAAGGTGAGTCTTTGGAATGAGGTCCATGGAGCAGATATAAACCATTAAATAAAAGCTGTGATGATAATTTAACCAATTTCCACTGAGCTAACTCTGCTTAATTTGGGGAGGGGAAAGATATTGGGGGGACTGCAATAAGCCAGAACAACATAAAGATGAAATGATAAGAATAAGAAAAGAGTTAAGAGATCAGTTTTTATTGCCCACATGAAGCTGTTATATCAGTACATGTTACACAGAAAATAGCATCTCTTAATAAATGGAATGGTTGTGTAAATATAATTATCTGGATTCAGTGACTGGCTTACTTGCAGCTATATGAAACTGAGGTTATCATACTTTGGACATATAATGAGACGACATGATTCATTAGAAAAGATAATAATGCTGGGAAAAACAGAAGGGAGTAGAAAAAGAGGAAGGCCAAACAAGAGATGGATTGATTCCATAAAGGAAGTCACAGACCTGAACTTACAAGATCTGAACAGGGTGGTTCATGAGAGATGCTGTTGGAGGTCACTTATAAGTCGCAGTCGACTTGGAGGCACATAACAACAAATGCTGATATCACTGGCAACACTATTCCAGGTAGCTATAACTGCATAAGGAACCCCAGACTCTGGTGATCCTAACCCTATTCCAGCTAAATTTATTATTTGCACTTTATTTCACTTGTTACCTGCTTCTTTTAGTTCGTGACATTCTGTTGAGTGCTGGTTCATCTAGTTCAAAGGTCTATCTAAGGAGGATGGGAAGGCCTCCTCTGACATCAAAGCAGTCATAAATTGGCAATAAAAGCAAGAGTCTTGTGGCCCTTCTCAAAGTAATTTTCTCTTGCCAAATGCCAGGCCACTCCAAAATGTTCAAAGGTCAGCTCAGTGTGTAAAATAATAGCAGCAAACCAGGCTCAACTGTAACTTGGCTTGGTTGAACAAGTTGCTGCTCGTTATGTGAGTGTTTGAGCCAAGTCAATGGAAACTGGCTTTATTATAACTAGTATGTGATTGATATTCACAGTTATTATCAGTCAGACTGTCTTATATATTACTGGTAATTTGTGTCTATTATACCAGCAGCGATTCATACTGATGCCATCTCAGTGAGCAGGGTAACTGACACCCTGATGTTCAAAGTCTTAAAATGACTAGAATTCCATCAGCTTCAATGGTAGCTCTGTGAATTTAAGGTAGGACTCCTTAGAAACTACTGAGATACAACTCAAGCTCTTCACCATTAACTAAGATCACTGCCAGTCTAATCAACAGACTAGTTAATCTAGAGTACTTGGATCTAATCCAATATAGCCCTACGGAAGTCAATTAAAAGTAAGATGATATGAAGACAAGAGGCTTAAACACCATCATTCTGGCTTAACTGGTTCAAGGACTGTGCTGCCAGTGATCGTAATTAATGGCATAAAACTTGAATTATAACTACGGAGCCCCAGTCTAAACTTTCAGCTATGCTTTGTATTTTAACAATACTCCAATCCTTTTAACACTGCACTAAGTTGGGAATTTATAGTACTGGCTGAAACTTTAGCTGAAAGTTTCAAAATACTACTAAGATTTACTGCTTTGCCATATAACTTCCAAATGTATGCTCCAATCTCATTATTTTGCTGTGAATATTATTTTTTGGGGGGGGGGACTGGATATATTCTTCATTTATGCTTAGAAAAGAATTGTTTCCACATTCTGCTTTGTACCGTACTCTGGAAGGAAAAATTGCCCAGTATTCTGACAATACTGGCACCATGTGAACCTAAGTTACATCAACAAGTTAGGATGAATGGGTGTAGAAAGCAAGGAGGAAGGTAGATTAAATGAGGTGCAAAACATGTCCCCAATACTACCTTCCACATTGGACTCGATGGCCTTATAGGCCCCTTCCAACTCTACTATTCTATGATTCTATGAACTTGACTGATTCTGTCCTGTATGAGCAGAGCATGATAGTAGAAGAACTAGACTTGTGTTATGAAAGAGCAAGTTCTGTGGTCCAGGGCTTGAACTGTGAACCTCATGGTTTGAGGCTAGGACCTAACCTAGAAAGCTTACTCAGACTCAAGATCCACATTCAGGCACTGGAGGAATGTGGATGCTCAACTTTAACTCCTATGACAAGCAATCATTATGTGGCCTGTGGATTGGAACCAACCTTGTGCTCTTACTGAGTTAAGAGATCATTATGGAATGATCTTTTTGACGAGGTGCGCCTGGCGCCATCACTGTTATCTTTTCGGCGCCAGGTCAAGACTTTCCTCTTCTCCCGGGCACTTTAGCATGTGTTTTTAAATTATTTTAAATTTTTAAATTGTGTTTTAAATTGTTTTAAAATATGTGTTTTAAATTTGTACATTTGTTTTTAATAGTTTTAGTTACTGTAAACTGCCCAGAGAGCTTCGGCTATGGGGCGGTATATAAATACAATAAATAAATAAATAAACAGAGCAAAACGTCCTGCTTTGTTTTGTTTGGCCTCAGCCTAGTCTCCAGCAACTGACTGAAGAGAACCTAGTTGAAGACTATAGACATATGTAATGGAGTGGGCAAGTAACATCATGAATCCTGACATGGCTCTTACTGTTCAAGCCAAGCATTATCCCTTGAGATCAGAGGGTCAATGGGCTGGAGCGGGAAAGTCCAAATCTGTCAACAATACAGCAATATGAAAATGTTGATTTTGGTTTGATTCAGAATTAGAAATTTGGTGGAAGTTCTTTTTTAAAAAATCTGGAAATGTACTGTCATAAGAACATAAGAAGAGCCTGCAGGATCAGGCCAGTGGCCCATCTAGTCCAGCATCCTGTTCTCACAGTGGCCAACTAGGTGCCTGGGGGAAGCCTGCAAGCAGGACCCGAGTGCAAGAACACTCTCCCCTCCTGAGGCTTCCGGCAACTGGTTTTCAGAAGCATGCTGCCTCTGACTAGGGTGGCACAGCACAGCCATCACGGCTAGTAGCCATTGATAGCCCTGTCCTCCATGAATTTGTCTAATCTTCTTTTAAAGCCATCCAAGCTGGTGGCCATTCCTGCATCTTGTGGGAGCAAATTCCATAGTTTAACTATGCGCTGAGTAAAGAAGTACTTCCTTTTGTCTGTCCTGAATCTTCCAACATTCAGCTTCTTTGAATGTCCACGAGTTCTAGTATTATGAGAGAGGGAGAAGAACTTTTCTCTATCCACTTTCTCAATGCCATGCATAATTTTATACACTTCTATCATGTCTCCTCTGACCCGCCTTTTCTCTAAACTAAAAAGCCCCCAATGCTGCAACCTTTCCTCGTAAGGGAGTCGCTCCATCCCCTTGATCATTCTGGTTGCCCTCTTCTGAACCTTTTCCAACTCTATCATATCCTTTTTGAGATGAGGCGACCAGAACTGTACACAGTATTCCAAATGCGGCCGCACCATAGATTTATACAACGGCATTATGATATCAGCTGTTTTATTTTCAATACCTTTCCTAATTATCGCTAGCATGGAATTTGCCTTTTTCACATCTGCCGCACACTGGGTTGACAGTTTCATCGTGCTGTCCACTACAACCCCGAGGTCTCTCTCCTGGTCGGTCACCGCCAGTTCAGACCCCATGAGCGTATATGTGAAATTCAGGTTTTTTGCTCCAATATGCATAATTTTACACTTGTTTATATTGAATTGCATTTGCCATTTTTCCGCCCATTCACTCAGTTTGGAGAGATCTTTTTGGAGCTCTTCACAATCCCTTTTTGTTTTAACAACCCTGAACAATTTAGTGTCGTCAGCAAACTTGGCCACTTCACTGCTCACTCCTAATTCTAGGTCATTAATGAACAAGTTGAAAAGTACAGGTCCCAATACCGATCCTTGAGGGACTCCACTTTCTACAGCCCTCCATTGGGAGAACTGTCCGTTTATTCCTACTCTCTGCTTTCTGCTTCTTAACCAATTTCTTATCCACAAGAGGACGTCTCTTCTTATTCCATGACTGCTAAGCTTCCTCAGAAGTCTTTGGTGAGGTACCTTGTCAAACGCTTTTTGAAAGTCTAAGTACACTATGTCCACTGGATCACCTCTATCTATATGCTTGTTGACACTCTCAAAGAATTCTAATAGGTTACTGAGACAGGACTTTCCCTTGCAGAAACCATGCTGGCTCTGCTTCAGCAAGGCTTGTTCTTCTATGTGCTTAGTTAATCTAGCTTTAATCATACTTTCTACCAGTTTTCCAGGGACAGAAGATAAGCTAACTGGCCTGTAATTTCCGGGATCCCCTCTGGATCCCTTTTTGAAGATTGGCATTACATTTGCCACTTTCCAGTCCTCAGGCACGGAGGAGGACCCGAGGGACAAGTTACATATTTTAGTTAGCAGATCAGCAATTTCACATTTCAGTTCTTTGAGAACTCTCGGGTGGATGCCATCCGGGCCTGGTGATTTGTCAGTTTTTATATTGTCCATTAAGCCTAGAACTTCCTCTCTCGTTACCACTATTTGTCTCAGTTCCTCAGAATCCCTTCCTGCAAATGTTAGTTCAGGTTCAGGGATCTGCCCTATATCTTCCACTTTGAAGACAGATGCAAAGAATTCATTTAGCTTCTCTGCAATCTCCTTATCGTTCTTTAGTACACCTTTGACTCCCTTATCATCCAAGGGTCCAATCGCCTCCCTAGATGGTCTCCTGCTTTGAATGTATTTATAGAATTTTTTGTTGTTGGTTTTTATGTTCTTAGCAATGTGCTCCTCAAATTCTTTTTTAGCATCCCTTATTGTCTTCTTGCATTTCTTTTGCCAGAGTTTGTGTTCTTTTTTATTTTCTTCATTCGGACAAGACTTCCATTTTCTGAAGGAAGACTTTTTGCCTCTAAGAGCTTCCTTGACTTTGCTCGTTAACCATGCTGGCATCTTCTTGGCCCTGGCGGTACCTTTTCTGATCTGCGGTATGCACTCCAGTTGAGCTTCTAATATAGTGTTTTTAAACAACTTCCAAGCATTTTCGAGTGATGTGACCCTCTGGACTTTGTTTTTCAGCTTTCTTTTTACCAATCCCCTCATTTTTGTGAAGTTTCCTCTTTTGAAGTCAAATGTGACCGTGTTGGATTTTCTTGGCAATTGGCCATTTACATGTATGTTTAATTTAATAGCACTGTGGTCACTGCTCCCAATCGGTTCAACAACACTTACATCTCGCACCAGGTCCCGGTCCCCACTGAGGATTAAGTCCAGGGTTGCCGTCCCTCTGGTTGGTTCCATGACCAACTGGTCTAGGGAATAGTCATTTAGAATATCTAGAAACTTTGCTTCTTTGTCATGACTGGTCCATTTCTTTGAATTGTCTAACCCATGGGTAGCCAACCTGATGACTTCCAAAGGTTGGAGTACAGTTTCCATCAGCCCCAACCCACATGGCCAGTGGCCAGTAATGATGGAAGTTTTAGTCTAAAAACACTTGGCGATTACCATGTTGGCTTCCCCGTTCTAACCCCACCTCCACTGAACTGTGTACTGTGTGCTGCTGCCATGTAACAGAAAAGTCACACTTTCATATGGTTTACCTATCAAATCTAGTGATGTTGTAGGACCAGTCTGTTATAATGGCTGCAAGAAAGAATGAAAGAAGCAGGCACAAGGAGGAGTGTGTGTAAAATGGATATGGGTGAAGAGATGACTAAAAACTTAACACCTAGGGGCTATCAAAGTGGCCACTCAAGGAACAGTAAGGAAAGCAAAACAAAAAACCTCAAACTACTATCTAAGAAGGTATCACTTCGCAGCCAGCAGTAATGGTAATCCTCCAGAGAAAAACCAGTACTGAAGGAAGAACCAGTAGCACCCTTCAGGTATTACAGCCACATAGGGGCAATGTGACTAGAAAAGGGGAGCAGAGATGTACCTTTTGCCCCAGACCCATTGTCTTCCAGGGTTCTTAATCATGTGCAGTGGTTCCATGTCCAGAAAGGAAAGGCTTTCCATTGTGAAGTAACACTTGAACAGGGGGAAGTCCCGTAGCCCTTTTCTACTGCTGTTGCCCCTTCGTGGCTGTAATGCCTGAATGCCTACATGAATGTGAATATGTGAGCTATATTTTCCTTTACTTTGTAGCCTTTTCTCTTCCAAGGATGCTCCTTCCTGTTCTAGGAACAGTTTGTTTTACAAGAATTCTTACAAACGTTGTTTGTATTACTCTTCAAAAGTTTTCAAAATGTGCTGATATGTTTTTGCTTTTGAAGGATTTTATTGCATTGCATTGTAGTTTTGTATTACTAGGGGCTGTGCCCCTGCTCAAATTGCTCACCAACCCTGCCTACCCCCACCCCCTAGACCTCACTCCCCCAGGAT
The DNA here is from genome assembly GCF_030035675.1 of Rhineura floridana. Lineage (NCBI taxonomy): Eukaryota > Metazoa > Chordata > Lepidosauria > Squamata > Rhineuridae > Rhineura > Rhineura floridana. The sequence continues at coordinate 137,505,849 of NC_084481.1, read as the reverse complement.
CACAAAGCCCTTTGTGATCCTCCTCCCACTTCTCTTCACTTCCCCCATGTCAGAGGTGCAAAAAGAAGGGCTGGGATCAACTCCCCCTTGGGCACAGACCACTTCCATTTCCATGCCTCCTTCTCCTTCCTATTCTGCATTCCCCCTTTGCACACACACACCATTTTTGCCTCCAGCACTTTCTCCCTCCCTCCCTCCCTCCCTCCTTCTCCTCTCTTCTATTCTGCATTCCCCCTTGCACACACCTCCATTAACTATCTCTTATAGAGAATAAGAGGTGATGACTGTGATGTGAAATTTCCTCACAGGAAGAAATGCATCCCCCTTTTGCACCTTCACCACCTCCCCCCTCCCCTGCCTCATGCACTGAAGCCAGGGCCACTCTTCAGTTGCTAGGCAATGCCCCAATGCTTTCCTCTCATGTTCCCTCCCTCTCCAATTGTCACCATGCAAAGAATGAACAGTATATCAGCATAGAGATTGCTAATGCATATAGCGACTCCGCTCAGTGTCTCTATGTAGAGAATGGTGGTGTACGATTTTTTTACCTGAAGTCAGAGCTGTGTGCCACTCTTAACACTCTCCCTGTCTCCCTCCCTCCCTCCAAGTAGTTCATCTTCACTGAAATTAAAAAATGCCCCATAGGTTTTCATTTCCAGATGTCTTTTGAGAGAGGGCAGGAGCAGACTAAGAATTTTTTTCTCATGTTTCTACACTTTCTTTCATTACCATCCCCATCCTCCCCACCTATACTGCCCGTTGTCCTATTCTTTGACACTTGAATGTGCTCCTCAGAAGGGGCATAGCAGGGATTCCACATTATAGGACACACCCCTGCTAAACCACAAGAGGCTTACTCAGAAGTAAAGTGCATCGTGTTCAGTGGTGCTTACTCCTGCAAAGCCTGTTGCTTTTTCAGGCTGCTTGCTCATTCTCCCATTACTTGCTGCATTGTATGCTAATGAGATACCAGCTGTATCCTACAGGTGTGCATTTTGGACTGCTACTGTTGCAGTTGGCATCAAGAGCAGGACTAAGATATGCCGTCACACTCCCTGCCTGCCTGCTTTGAATTCTCAGAACTGGTGGATATTTCTCTCAGATCTATTTGTCATTGGTTTAGTAAGAACACAAGGACACGCTTCCGCTCTAACAATCAAATTAATAACCTTTTGCCTGTGACAGGTCCATCATGTGTGGGAATCTATTTCATTCACATTTCACTGGTGATTAAACTTTTTGTTCTGTTGAATTTCTCTTGCAATCTGCCAAGGCTTTCGTCAACATTAGTACTTTTGCATTGTACAGGTGCTGTAATTACAGGCCTCATTTTGACTAAATTGTTATAGTAGCCTCACTCTGCAAGCAAAAGTGAGAAAAGCAATTTATTTCCTTGACAGCACATTTATGTTATGAGCTAACAATCATTCTGCACAAAGCTATGCAAAACACAGCTTATTATTGTTAGTTGTAATTTTCTGTATTGCTATTACATTAACATACAATGCAATTAATTTTCCTGTTTGAAAGGGGGGATCGCAATGCACTGTCCTTTGCTAGCAGAACTAAAAATATGACATTCAGAGTAAATTGAGGTTGGCTTATATTTTCTGATTTATTCATCAGCAGTCCACAAAGAGGGCAGAGTGTATTAATGTTGGTTGCAGACAAACTAGCAAGATCTCAGCTGCACTACCATCTTGATGAAGAAATCTTATTTATTTTACTGGGAAATGTTGGTACACTACTCTGGAGCATCATCCAGTGAATTCCAATACACCATTGACCCAGAAGATTGCTGCATGGGCTCTTATAATGTATTGAGACATTCCCAAATTAATATTTTTATCTGCAGGCAATTTTTTTCCTGCAAAAGCCAGCAGTTTTGTTGTAACCTATGCACAATGATCTCAGGAACAAATCCTATTTCTCTTAGATTTGCCTGTCAGTAATTATGCGCATTTTATTTATTCTTCTTTCCAACACTGCATAGCCAGCAAAATAGCTTGTGGACTAGCAAGCAACACTGTTGTATATTTCATTTTGTTATGCCTCTGTCCAGCCTATTATCATATTTATCAGACAGAATTATCTGGAAATTTGCTTACTGAGTAGAGTACTGCTGTTTTCTCTAGGTCAAAATCTAATAAACCAGGTACAGTAAAATTCAATCAGGAAGCAAGTCTTAAAAAATCTGTGCAAAGTTCATTTTCATGGAAGATTAGGGAGAATAGGTCCTCCATAATTTATTCACAGAGGGTAGGTCTATCAATGAGTTTTAGCCATAATAGCTAAATGGAACCTCCAAACTGGGATGCAGCACATCTTTGACTGTCAGATGCTGGGGGAAAGCAACAGGGCTGGGATATGGTTTTCATGTCCTATGTAAGATTCTTTGCCCCCTAAGAAAATACAAAGAAGTGATCTAAGCAGAGTATGGCTTTATTACAAAAACGTTAGCCAGAGCAGCAAACACAGCGCCCTTCAGTTCCAATGTTGTTGGACCCCAACTTCCATCAGCCCCAGCCAGCATGGCCAATGGCCAGAGATTAAGGGAGTTATAATCTAATGACGCCGAAGGCACCACATTAGCTAAAGTTCATCACGTTGAACTCCAGAGGCAAACAACTACTTAAACTGGGGTTCATCAGACACTTTGATGGCTGCCTAGCTAGATCCAGTTTGTGTGTGAGAGAGCTTGAGTTCTTTATAAAATATGGGTTGGAGCTGCTACACTGTACTAGAACTTCTAGGAAAATATGGAGTGGATGTCTAAAACATTTCATCTGTCTATAAGCTTTCTAGAAGCATAATGCTGCATTTAAACTCAAACTATTTTTTCTTAAATCCAAAAAAATAGTTTCTTCTTGTGCTTGGGGGTGACAGATTGATGTGTATTCATTTGGTTTCTATTTATGCCTATTAATTTTTAAAATAGTACTCACAAACAAGAAAATGAATTATAATTGTTTCAGTTAAAAATGTTTCAACAGAGGGCTTTGGATGAGGGAGGCGGGTGGAGCGGAGTTGCGTGTGTGTGTATCTGTGGGTGTGGGTGTTTGCCAATGCAGTGTTTAGGAGTTTTTGTATAGTGAGTACAAAGGAAACTGGAGTATAATTTGTCCTCTACTGTCCTCAATACATCCCATAAGTTCACTAAGGGCTCATCTACATGGGATAATTTCTTCATAAGAAATACACTTCTTTTACCTTCCCTTTTCATTTGCATTGTCCGCAGTTCCTGCTCAAAAGTTAGCTGCCAATCGCTTTTTCCCATTCACACAAGCAGGCATTCCTCTGGTGAGGATTAGTCTTGCTTTTTCCTTGTGGCCTCACACTCTAATTATACATTTCCACTCCCTCTGGTTGCTAAGGTGACTGAGCATGGTCATTCTGTTCTACCAGCTCCAGTATATTCCTTCAAAAAAACCTTGGAAGTGCAAAAATCTGTGTTTTCCTTGGTAGGATACAGCTGAAATACAAAATGTTGTTTGAGCAGTGTTATGCTTTTGCGTACAAGTTAGGGGGAAAAGAAAATAAAGGCAGTGTTTGCAGCAACATAAAAAAGGCCAGCAGAATGGAGGAGAGCAACTGAAAGTTGCTTGTCAGCCTGCAGGAAATAAAATGAACAAAGGGAAGAGGAGAGAATGGGTGTGGAGAGGGGAACAATTGACACACCCATCTAAAAGCATTGGAGCAAAGTGACTGTAAGCACTAGAGAAAGGGAGTGAATAATGTTTTTTCTTCCCTTTTCATATTATCAGTGGATTGGGTTAGTACGGATTTACAGGCAGAAAACTGCTTCTGTTTGCCAGTAACACCATGTGAATCATGTGAATATAAAGGAGATGTGAGTAGCACCAAACACACAGTAACCATCATGTAGATGAGCCCTAAGAGTCATCATCTCAGCCATTCACTAAGCTGCACTATGGCACTGCAGAACTGATCCCAGACCCGGCATCTTGGATCACCACATTCATATGGTATCTCTTGTTCTTCAACATCCTATTTCAAGTTAGCTGGTTCCTTATTTGTTTTACCTCCTCATATCTACATAAGCTCACTTGGCCCTATCCCAGTAATCCTTGGTAGGTCCCATAGTCGGTGGCCCTCCCAGATGTTGTTGGACTACATCTTCCACCATTCCTTGTTTGCTGAGGCTGATAGGAGTTGGAGTCCAGCAACAATTGGAGGGCCACATGTACCCCATCCCTGTCCTAGAGCATAACAATGGTGTACCAAAGCGGTTCAAACACATGTACACCACTTGGTTCTCCTCAGCTGAATACTCAACACTGAAGGACGGGCATTAGTATAAATAGTATAAATGCTTATACTATCGAGCATTTCTCTTGTGGTGTGATGTTTCATTCACACATGCATATAAACACTTGATGTTGCAGTTTGAAGTGATAAGCGTGAGTGTATTAAACAACTCTCATTTTGGCATATATTGCGCTAAGAACTGTGAATACATCTTCACTTGGGGAGTGAGAGAGACACAATGGTTTGGTGAATAGCCACATAAACACAGCTATTCAGTAAGACAAATGAACTGAAGAAATGGGATTATATCAATTGCTGTCACTAAGGGTGGACATTAGGGAGTACTACCTTCCTCTTTGTGGTACCAAGTAAGCAGTAAAAATAGGATCACTCATTGACTGGGAGCCATTCAATCTAACTAGAAAGATGTTTCACCTCAGAGGAGTCAAACTTGGTTGGCTAGCTAGCCATGTGGGTTATGCAGAGCTTCTGAATGATCAGGATGTGGGCTGGGAACATGTATATAGGGAAGGAAAGTTAAGGTCTGACTGAGTAAAATGAGCATTGTGCCTTGTGTGGTGAGGTGCAGGTCTTTTGCTATAGCAAAATGGAAAGGACTGTCTTTTTCTGTCTCATCCTTTTCTGTGTCCTGTCTCGGTATACATATTTCTGCCATAGAGGGACAGAAGGAAGAAGAGCCGAGAGCCAGAGAGAGAACAAAGAAAGGCAAAGAAAGGCTAAGCAATAAGCAAGGAAGTGAAAAAATGGGGGGTGGAGAAGGGCTGTAGCTCAGTGCTAGAATGCATGGGTTCAGTCCTTGGCATCTCTAGCTAGGACTAGGGCAGACTTCTGTCTGAAACCCTGGTGAGCTGCTGTCAGTCAGTGTAGACAACACTGAGGTAGATGGGTGAATGGTATGACTCAGGAAAAAGCAGCTCCCTATGTTCCTAGCAGAATTTGGTGAGATGGGACCGGATGTCCATCTGAGCATGCAAATAGTGGCTTCCAACCCTGGCACTAATACACACCAGACGGCTGTAGAGAGATGGCAAGCCAGAGACCACAGAGCATTTGGCCGAGAGAATGAAGCATGAAAGGAAACTAGCAAGAGTCAATAAGTCACTGCCATAATCAAGAGCTGTGGATTTCAGCATGGATGTGGCATGTTATTATTTCCCCTAGGGCAGCAAAATACTTGTTTAGGCTCTCGTTATCTTAGTGACCTATGAGATGAGCTGTAAACAGAGACTGGAAGCTCCCCTCAGGCTCTGTGCTTGTTGGAACTTGGACCCTGACTGACTCTCTTGGAAAAACTCTTGCTTGTTTATGTTTGTTTCTTCAGTTCTTTTCAACCGATATAGATGTGCAAATAATAATAATAAAAAATTCATAGCATCAGTGTTTGGTCTTCTGAAGAAAATCTTCTTTGGCAAAGCTGTGCTGGATTTTCAACCATATATGGTTGTAAGAGGTTCATTTGTCAATCCCATTATAGTGACTCATATTAATATCTGGACATGACATGTATTAATATGTAAATATATTGTGAGAGACTGGCCAAAACATGCAATTATGTTGGCAGATCTATTAATTTATTCATTATTTTTACATTTTGCAAATAGTTTTACCCATTCATGTATTATAAGACTCTCTGGTATGTCGAGAAATCTTACTTCTTCCCTTATAGAGTTGCTTAGTCTGCTAAAATTCCTGAGCTGACATCAGAGAGATTTATCAGCAAAACTCGTATATGTATAGAGTCCTTAAATATGAAATTCATTGGAAGAGTCTTAAATAGATTGGCAAGGGTTATTCAGGAAAAAAAGGGTGATAGTGAGATGGAGCTTTTCAAATGTGTGCATTCCAAAAAGTGTTGGTAAAATATCAGAGAAGATCCCACAGATTTAAACATTGCATGTGAAGAAGCTAATTTGCAGGGAAGAAGTTAATATACAAGTTCCAAGGAAATATATCAAGGTTCTGTCTTGGCCAAACACTGATATCTTTTGTGCTGAGTTGACTCCCAGTGCAAGTGACAGCTCATCTGTCACTCAAGATGCTCTTGACAGTCCTTGACTTAACATTATTCACTAAATTCTGCTGGCTTTCTAATGCTTTTTTTCCACAGGCAAGGACAGGAATTGAATGAAGGAGGAAAAAATAAATAAATAAAGACACCTTGGCTATCTCAGGTGTAGTATACTTGTCAGCCTTGTGAATGCTTATATTCCCCAAGGGTAGGAATAATATGGAAGAAAAGTATCAGCTGCCAATACAGTGCTGGAACAACAGAGAAAACCGCCAGAATTCGACTGCAGGTAAAATTTGGTGTCAACAATCTTCCTAGCTCAGGCAGGAGGTAGCAGTATTAGGAAAGGGATTAAGATGAAAGCATCCAATTCCAAGCAGCTTCTAGACATGGCACTGAACTTAATTTGATTTCAAGGACTAACTGGAACAATGTTCATGAACTTAATGGGCAAAAAACACTAGCCTCTGTTCTATGTGATAAGGTCATCCCCAATCTTTATTTAGTGTTACATTTTTACTTCTATTCTTCACTAAGTCTTATAATTTAGATAGATAGACAGACTGAAACTGTGTTTAACTTATTACTTTACATATCCTTGTTTGCATGTTAGCATATTTTCCCAGTTCTATGAGTCACTTCTATACCCAGCAAGCTCAGACTGTCATGCTCCCCTTCCTCAGGTTCCATGCCACACAAAGGAGCATCCTGTAATTCTCAGAGATTAGATTATGAACTGTTAGCTGTGTTGATGCCGTACATTAAGAAATGATTGTGTAACTTCATTAAATGTATATTCTGTTCTTCCTCAAAGGAGTCATAGAATCATAGAATAGCAGAGTTGGAAGGGGCCTGTAAGGCCATCAAGTCCAACCCCCTGCACAATGCAGGAATACAAATCAAGGCATTCCCGACAGATGGCTGTCTAGCTGCCTGCTGAATGCCTCCAGTGTCGGAGAGACCACTACCTCTCTAGGTAATTGGTTCCATTGTCGTATGGCTCTAACAGTTAGGAAGTTTTTCCTGATGTCCAGTCGAAATCTGGCTTCCTGCAACTTGAGCCCATTATTCCGTGTCCTGCACTCTGGGATGATTGAGAAGAAATCCCAGCCCTCCTCTATGTGACAACCTTTCATGTACTTGAAGAGTGCTATCATATCTCCCCTCGGTCTTCTCTTCTCCAGGCTAAGCATGCCCAGTTCTTTCAATCTCTTCTCATAGTGCTTGGTTTCCAGTCCTCTGATCATCCTTGTTGCCCTCCTCTGAACCTGTTCCAGTTTGTCTGCATCCTTCTTGAAGTGCACAGACCAGAACTGGACACAGTATTCAAGATGAGGCCTAATCAGTGCTGAATAGAGGGGAACTAATACTTGACACGATTTGGAAACTATACTTCTGTTAATGCAGCCTAATATAGCGTTTGCCTTTTTTGCAGCCACATCACACTGTTGACTCATATTCAGCTTGCTATCAACGACAATTCCAAGATCCTCCTCACATGTCGTATGGCTGAGCCAAGTATCTCCCATCTTATAACTCTGCATTTGGTTTCTTTTTCCTAAGTGTAGAACTTTGCATTTATCCCTGTTGAATTTCATTCTGTTGTTTTCAGCCCAATGCTCCAGCCTATCAAGGTCCCTTTGAATTTTCTTTCTGTCTTCCACGGTATTAGTTATGACCCCCAATTTTGTATCATCTGCAAATTTGATAAGCATGCTCTGTACTCATCCAAGTCATTAATAAAAATGTTGGAGAGCACTGGGCCCTGGACCAAGCCCTGTAGTACCCCACTCGTTACTTCCACCCAGTTTGAGAAGGAACCATTGATAAGCACTCTCTGAGTATGATTCGGGAACCAGCTGTGGATCCACCTGCTAGTTGTTCCATCCAGCCCACATTTAGCTAGCTTGCTAATCAGAATATCATGGGGCACTTTGTCAAAAGCTTTGCTGAAGTCGAGATATGTTATGTCCACAGCATTCCCACAGTCTACAAGGGAGGTTACCCAATCAAAAAATGAGATAAGATTAGTTTGGCAGGATTTGTTCTTCCTAAATCCATGTTGGCTCCTAGTAATCACTGCATTGTTTTCAAGATGCTTACAGATTGACTGCTTTATAATCTGCTCCAGAGTTTGTCCAGGGATTGATGTTAGACTGACTGGTCTGTAGTTCCCCGGTTCCTCCTTTTTGCCCTTTTTGAAGATAGGGACAACATTAGCTCTCCTCCAGTCACCCAGCACTTCACCAGTCCTCCACGATTTCGCAAAGATAATAGACAGCGGTTCTGAGAGTTCTTCAGCCAGTTCCTTTGATACTCTAGGATGCAGTTTATTGGGCCCTGCCAATTTGAACTTGTTCAAAGTGATTAGGTATTCCTTGACAGTTTGTCTGTCAAGCTCAAGCTACAATCCTGCCCCTTCTACTTCATGTTTCCCGAGAGGATCATAGACCCTTTTTTGGGAGAAGACTGAGTACATGGCTCCTCCCCCTCCTTCCTATTTTACCTTCCCAACACCCAGAGAAGTAGGCTAGGCAGAGAAAGAGTGACTGGCCAAAGGTCATTCAACAAATTTCATGGCTGAGTGGACATGTGAATCCAGATTTCCCTAGTCCTAGTTTGATATGTGAACCCAGCCTTTCCCAACTAGTGGGTCACCAGATGTTGTTGGACCATAACTCCCATCAGCCAGCATTGCCAATGGTCAGGAAAGATGGGAATTGTGGTCCAACAACATCTGGTGGCCAGTGGGCAGTTGGGAAACGCTGTGCTAACCACACTATGGTATGATAGTCCTGCTGCTGTTTAAAGTCAAAGTGCTCAGACAGGCTACTTCTGTTACTTTCTGTGCTGCAGTGAGTCAGTTCTAGTCTGGGGGGAAAAAACCTGATGGCTGCTGTTGTTCACTCCACAGTAGTTGGCCAGAATGTCTTCTGTCACAAGTAGTATTTTAGAGCTTAATGTGTGTTAGGCTTAAAGCACAAAGTCAGCAACAAGATAGGGATGCCACTCTGCCTAGTCTCACCTTTATTATATTTTCCAGAAAGCTATCTGATTTTTCATGTACCATTTGGGAAACAGTCTAACTGAAAATTGAAAATTACAATGTTCGTAATATTAATAAACTCTGCAGATGTGTCACATGACCATTTCCAACCTCTCTCCAGATTATGACCATGTCACTTCATCCTAGTAAAAGGTTATCCCGTGCCTTTCCATTTTTTAATTTTCTTCTTTTAGACCACAAAATGACTTGGGCAGGGACTAATTTAAAAGCATATTTTAGATATTTGCACTGATCTTGTGTGGATGATTCACTTATGTATTTACAAGCACATATAGTTAGAATGGAGTTCCTGCAATACTGGTGACAATTTTATTATATTTGCTCCTAACCTCAGTACAAAAGTGAAAGGGAACAATATTGCTAGACTAGAAGCCCCAAAAAATATGGTGCTCTATTTTTACTGCAAATTCAAAGGAACTGAGTGGGATGTTTTTCTCCCTGTGAGTTACTCTTTAATTCTCAAGTGGCTGAATATTTACTTTTATTTATAAAAAGGAATTTGTGTGTGTTGTCCTGAGTCTCCCATGGGGGAGCGGAGGCGCTAATGCCAGCAAATGGAATTATGGATAGCAGTGTTCATCTAGGATTTGGCAGGTAGGAAGATGTTGATCCAACTAATCTTACTTGAGGCTAGTGAGATCCAGCACTGCTTTGTGTCTCTCAATCTTTTCATCATAAGAAATAAATCTCAGCGATTGTGCCCACAGCAGTGAGCAACAGGGTGTGGGCCTCTGAGTAAATCTAAAGAATTTGCCCTGTGTGGTAAATGCAATATTAGACATCTTTCAGCTACTGTATTATTTTGAGAGCTGTATGGAAGATTGGAAGGCAAAAACTGGGCTGGGAAGCAAGCTGTTATTCTCAATTTTGTAAGCATCTGCCTTTAACAAACAGATAATTCTATAGCTAACGGAGATTTTTCTATTTTTTATTTTTAGAAAAAGAAGCTAGAGAGATGAGATGATGACAAACAAAAATAATGCCTGCGACCTGTGAAATAAACCAGGAGATGAAAGAATGAAATGAAATAAAAAAAGACTGCAGATAACCTTCACTCTGCTGTGGATTTGTTCTATAATGAACACAGCTGAACAAATAATTCATGGGAAAGAACTGATTTGATTAATTGTTTGCATTTCAATGACTTATATCCAGCCAGGAGTTTGTATTGAAATAGGCTTTCCTAGTTTTCACCTTTCATGAATCTGGTTTACACTGCATGAAATGTAAGAGTGGAATTTAACAGACACCATGTATGAAGGTAACCCAAGGCCTCAGGCACAGGCTGATAAAAGACTGGCTTAGTGGTGGATGGCCTTCTTCCTTAAGCAGATAGTTACAATAGGCCAGGGAGGTAGTGTCCAGGGTTTTCATTTGTTACTGCAGGAGCATCATAGATAGTAGCAGGATGGAGTCTCTTTCTTCTAGGAAAGGAGCATTAACATGAGAGGGCAACATCTACTGTATTCTCCTGATGTACCAATCTTTTATGTCTTCTTGGCTCATACAAATAACTAATATTGACGTCTGAGGTCTGCAAAACAGGTCCCTTCAGTTTAACATAAATGGCTTTCCTCCACACGCCGGCATTGTTTTCTTGCACTTATCCACAAAACCTAATATATGAGGGCCAAACTGCACTTTACATTACATTAGTCCATTAGTCACATGTTTTGCTCTTGAGCACAATATTTTTTTCCACAAATGGCCAGCAAGGGGACCCCAACCCAGACTGGAACCCTGATATAAGGGTCTTTTACTCTTTGGACCCTGCTACAGTCCCAGTCCAGATAACCCTCCCCTACCCCATGCTTGCCTCCATGCAAACAGGAAGCACAGGTAGCCTAATCAAGATCAGGACCACAGTGGGGGACAAAGAGTTATCCCAGTCCAGATCAGTGCCCCCTTACATACTTTTTTTTTTGGTGGGGGTCTTTTTAGTTAAAAGAAAAGACAAGTAAGAGGAAACACGATAGACGTGTATAAGATTGTGCATGGTGTGGAGAAAGTGGATAGAGAATTGTGTTTCTCCCGCTCTCCTAACACTAGAACTTGTGGAGTGACATCCACCACCACCCCATCTCCCTCAATGGAGTGACATCCACACCCCTTCCATCTGGAGCAAAAACCAAGCTGAGGGTCCCCTCCCTATGTGTTGGGCCAGTGAGAACCTGAGACAGCCCCATGGTAGTCATGGAGGCCATGAAGTCCCAAGCAGGAACACTAGGGGCAGCCTCAGCATGGACATTGAAATCACCCAGGACTATGGTTCTGGGCTCCACCGATACCACAGCCGAGACGGCCTCTGCTAGCTCAGTCAGAGAAGCTGCTGGGCAGCAGGGGGGATGATACACCAGCAGCAACCCTAGTTTACTGTCTTCTTGGCCCAACACCAGGTGCAGGCCTCCACAGCCAGCTCCAAGACAGAGTGGTTTCCTGGTGACAGAGATGGAAGTTCTGTAGACCACAGCAATCCCCCTCTCCCACCCCAATCCCTACAACCTGTGCTGGTGTTGCACCGAGTATCCAGGTGGGCACAGCTGGCTCAGATCAACTCCTCCCAACTCACCCACCCAGGTCTTGGTAATGCACACCAAATTGGCACCCTCATAGGCACCTGGTGGCCACTATGAGAACAGGATACTGGACTAGATGGGCCATTGGCCTGATCCAGAAGACTCTTATATTCTTACTGGCTATTTATGAAAGAAAAATCTTGCAAAACACTTGACTAACATAATATGTATTTTGCCTGGCAGCTTCACAAAGCAGATTACTAAAGCACATCACATATATATTATTAGCCACATTTGCACAATGATAACAGTTTCACACTGCATACACAATTAATTTGTTAATGCAGTTGTTTGCATAATGGGAAGGCTGCAATCCTATGCACATTTACCAGAGAGTTCAGCCTCACTGAAACAGTGGGACTTACTTCAAAATAAACATGGACAGGATTGTGTTGCACATCACTGCTGCCTATATAAGACATGCGTAACAGTGAATACACAGTTTTCACTTCGAGGACAAAAGCAAAAACAAATTTTCACCAATCTAGATCCAGATATATATAATTTCACATACAGAAAGTTTAAGGAGCGAGAGAACATGGCAATGTGTTTGAACATGGGAAAGGGCCTTAGCTCAGTGCTAGAGCATCTGGTTTGCATGCAGAAGGTTCCAGGTTCAATCCCCAGGTAGGTAGGGCTGGGAGAGAACCCTGTCTGAAACTCTGAAAAGCTGCTGTCAGTGTAGACAATACTGAGCTAGATCGTCCACTTGTCTGATTCAGCATAAGGGAGCTTCCTATGTTCCTAACACTGATTAGCGTTACATGACACTTGGTTCTTCAAGTCCTGGTAGGTTACCAGATGGAAAACTAGTACCTCTGGTAGGGATCTAAAGAAGTAAGGCATAATCAGAGCTTGGAAAAGTTACTTTTTTTGAACTACAACTCCCATCAGCCCCAGCCAGCATGGCCACTGGATTGGGCTGATGGGAGTTGTAGTTCAAAAAAAGTAACTTTTCCAAGCTCTGGGCATAATGCACAGAGTGAGTATCCATTCCTTTGCTAGAATTTTCTGTTCTGCTGTATCTGTTACCATGGCAATCCATCAATGAAAAAGCTATACATATGGGGCAGCTGCTTCCCTTATTCCAAAATTTATTTTAAGTTTTAAAAGTGTTTTTCTTGGGGGTGGGAGAGAACACTTCAGAACTGAATATTTATGCAGAAAAATGCACAAGATAGACATGCATTCACATTTGGATTGTCATAACTAGTAACAGACCAACTCCCTTTAGCGCAGTTCAGAATTGTTTAGGTGTTTCCAAACTTTCTCAGCAAGATTCAGAAATAGTTCATCTGTTTTCTGAGAGCTCTCTTCTAGTTCATAATTGATGTTACTGTGGGCAAGTGCACTATTGTACTGCAGCCCTATGAGAATTGTAGTGAGCTATCATCTGTCCTGAATCTATCCCACAGCTTCAGCTATGGTGGGTGGGCAGCTGCTTGAAAATTCAAATATGCTGCTCCTCCCCCTCCCCCCAAAAAAAACCTGAGGACAAAGTTTTTTTAAAATATATATATTGATGGGGAACAGAAACCACACAAAGTGTGTGCAAGGAATAATCAAGAAAACTGACATAAATAAAGATGATCACTAAAGTAAAGTCTGTTTGGTCAGGTGGCCTGCTCATGGACCATTGACTGTGTATCCACAGAAGTCACTTAACATTCCAAGCTAGAGATGAATTTGTGGGGGAACTGGTGCATATTGCCTATGGCAACCCAGCATTGAGAGCCGGGCAAATTTATACACCAAGTCATTATATATTTCACTGCCATCACTAAACATGCCCCATTCCTTATCATGGAGGAGCTTGGAACCTTTGCTGGATGAAACTATTGTTACAAGGGAAGAATGGGGATGAGGGAGCTGCAGCACATTTCCTCATAAGCATCTCTTTGTGCACAGTATCTAAAAAGAGTATTTTATGTTTCTTAATGAAGACAAATAAGCTTATCCTTTGCAGTTCTCCCAGCTTTCCACCTGTCTGGCTATTATCTGCTGGCTGTACGATGTAGACAGCTAATCCATTTTTTATTCCTCTGTGTGAAATGTCAGAAGAGATCACTGGCTCTTTCATTACCTCTAGAATTTACTAATGACTTGAAACATTATTCTACTGTGGTAAAAATCTGACGGTGACTCTAGGAGACCAACAATTTGGGTTCTTTGGCACACTGAGAGATGGAGACACGTGAAACGGGTTATATGAAATAGGTGTCCCCAAATATCTTTATTTTGGCAAAAAGTCAGTGATATTGTTGATTTAATTAATGGGAACTCAGGGCATTTCCAGACATCTTTTTTACCAAGCATTCATCCAAATTTACTTGCACAAAGTTTACGCAGAGATGATACAATGTCCACTCCTTACTGAGCATTCGTTCTGATTTGTTTGTGACTAGGTTATACTACAATGAGCATTCAACTTGATTTGTTCATGCAGAAGTTAAATGTCTGCCCATCAATCGATCGTTATCCCACACTGTTTAATGCACATCACCGTCACTTATCTAACCACACAAAGTCTGGTGTTTGTTTTTTAATGGATTTGTTGCAACAAACCAACAGAGCTCTTTAATTGCACAAACCTAAATTTCCAATATGCAGTTGAAATCCTCCCACTAAACAGTGACACTCTGAAGGTGACCTCAGTACCTCTATGTAGAGGGAGCTGTGCATATGGAACATCATGGACTAGTCTAGAATTTATTACCAATAGCAAAATACAATTAAAAATGCCCCCAATAACTGGCAGAAGAGTAGTGTCCCGTCATTAAAACTGTGGCTACCTACAATATGGCAAACAGCTGAAATGTCCAAAATAATATATTAAATTGTGTGAGGTAAGAATAAACTGTGTGTGATAATGGCTTCCTTTTATAAATGATATGAAGAATAGATATAATCAGATGTTAAGTGTTATAGTTCATTTAATATGATACACACCTATATGAGATTATAATTGTTTGCTTCTCCCCCTTTTTATCTATACATTTTCTTCTCTTTGAAACTTCTTAAAATAATTTACCGATACCTTTTCCAACAAATTTTATACTCCATGTTTAACCTATTTAAATTCCTTGTGGCAAATGTGGACAACTGTCTCCCCACCCCAATGCCCCCGGGAACAATACTACATCACAGCGCAGCGTTGTTTGAAGAAAGATTCTGTTCCAGGAACACAGTGAAATCAGGAGCAGCCAAGTCACTGCTTGAAGTGGCATCAAGGGTGTTTTAGGATGGGGGGGTAAAAAAGAGGAAAAAAGAAGGAAACCCCTTCAACCACTTTGAGAAGATAAAAATTCTTTAAAGTCACTAAATCCCCTCTCCTGCCTTCACAGAGGACAAATGGTTCCACAAAAGTGGTTGTAGTGGTGGATATTCCACACACCTGTATTAAAGACGGTCTTGCAAATAAGTCCACAAAAGCAACCCCATTGTTCACCCATAACTACATTAGTCAATTGTGATCCAAAGAGCCAGCTTTTGTGAACCTAGGAGCCAGGGCTTACACACTTTAGGCTACCAGGCAGATGCCTATACTGTATAAGAGCCTGGTTATAACCTTATAACCTAATTGCATCTTATAACCTATTCCACTAGTGAGGCCTTTCATACATATTTTGGCCACTAACCAGCTATAGCCACTATTTTGGCTGACAATTATACCCTGTTAATGAATTGTTACATTCAGTGTATTTGCTGGCATGGTACTGCCCATTAGCTACCGGGCCAAGTTCAAGGGTCTGGTTTGCAGCTGGTGCAAAATGTGGCAGTGCGACTGCTCACTGGGGCAGGGTTTCACCAACATGTCACCCCGCCGCTGAAAGAATTGCACTGCCTGCCCATTAGCTACTGGGCTAAGTTCAAGGTTCCAGTTTTGGTGTACAAAGCCCTATACAGCTTGGGACCAGGATACCTGAAATATCATTTTACCCCTTATATAACCAGTCGATCATGCTCTGCAGGTGAGGGCCTCCTGCAGATACCATCTTATAAGGAGGTCCATTCCACACAACATAGGAAGTAGTGGACCTTTAGTGTTGTGGCACCTACCCTTTGGAATTCCCTCCTCTTAAATATTAGTCAGGCACCATCTGTGTTATCTTTTTGGCACCTACTTGAAGAAGACCTTCCTCTTTCAACAAGCCTTTTAAGTAGAGACTTTATCCCAGTTTGTGTCTGTGTTGGAATTGTTTTTAAGATGTTTTTAAAAGTTTTTGTTTAAACGTTGTTTTTAAAGATATTTTGTTTTAATATTTTTTTAAAAAAATGTTTTGTAATATATTTTAAAGTCTGATTTTAAGATGTTTTAGAATGTTTGCCACCCTGGGCTCCTTCTGAGAGGAAAGGCGGGATATAAATTTAATTGATTGATTGATAATAGTGCCAAGAATATGAAATGTCATGGGCCAGAACTAAGGAAATAATATGAGAGGATCTAGAGCTACACGTTTTTGCTGTATCAAAGTTTTCTTGCTTTTGGAATAAAAGCTCTTTTATTTTATGTGAGCTCTTGAGAGCAAGCCGGACTCGAGTGCATGTAGCTATGATCATATTTTTTAACCATGTTTAGGGGATTTACCAGTCATCTCTGTCATTGCCATTCTGACAGATATAATTAAGTTTCCAAGAGGGGTTTCCAGCAGGGAATTAAGTCTTAGCTTTCAAATTTGTTTTCCAAATTGAGACATTCACAATTAATCTTAGCTCTCTTCAGGTCTTATTACAAGAGGGTGGAAGCTGCAGGGATGAGCATGAGCTCCACCCCCCCCACATTGTTGCTCCTTTCGCTCTTCATCTTTGCTGTTCGTGGAGTTCCATGCATTTCGAACCCCTGGAAAATCAGGGATGTAAAATGTATGGAGAGCTTCACACCTTTGCTCTCCATAAGAATGGTGATGGAGTGGAGCTAGCACTTGCCCCCTTGCTGCCCCCCTCATGTTCAGTGAATTCCTTTCATAACACCTGAAGCGAGGGCTTGTTTGTTTAGATGGTTCTCTTCTCTGATACAGCAAACAGAAAATCCTAACAATGTATAAGGCACACAAATCTACAACTGGCTTTATACTCTGTTCCTTCTGGCTTTTTTTGCGGAAATAAAATGTTTTTGACATCACTGACCATGGTATCTTTCTGGATCATTTGTCTGGATTGGGTCTGGGAGGCACAATGGTGGCTCCAGTTCTCCTTGGAGAAATAGTCTCAGAAGGTGCTGGTGCTGCAGAACTTCTGTCCCACCTCTTGGCCACTGGCCCAAAGAGTGCTTCTGTGTTCCATATTGTCCCCTACATAAAACCACTGGGGGAAGTCACTTGGAGGTTCTGGTTGAAGTGTCATCAACATGCCACTTCCTCTCTGTTCGCTGTACTTATTGAGGCAGTTTAGGGCTGGGTGAGGGAGAAGCAGAAGCGTAATCCAGGCAAGACAGAGATGCAGCAGATAAGGAAACTGATTCCTCTGGATGGAGGTTTACAACACATCCTAAATGGGGATGCACTCCCCCTAAAGGATCAAGTTTGCAGTTTGAGACTGCTGCTAGATTTGGTGCAAACTGGGGATGCTAAGCTGCTTATTACCCCCTTCAGCTGGTGCACCAGTTACAACCTTATCTGGGGAGAACAGACTTTGCCATGCTCTAGTCACATCCATGCTCAACTACTGTAATGTACTCTACATGGGGCTGCCTTAAAGATGGTTCAGAAATTTCAGCTGGTACAAAATGCACCCACACAACTGCTGGTTGGAGCTGGCTGGTTGGAGCATATCACACCTACATTGTACTAGTTGCACTCGTTACTAATATGTTTCTGGGTCCAATTTAAAGTGCTGGTGATGGTCTTTACAGTTTACCAAAATGTAAAGAGTATTTGCTGTGGCAAAGTGGTTTGTCTAGGGCCATCTTGCCTCAGGAAGGACTTCTTTAGAGCATGGCATGGCCAACACAGCACCACAGGAGACATTGGGAAACCATTAAAACTAGACACTGGGAATAGAAAAGCCTGACTCTACTGCTTAAAAGGGTCAAACCGGCAACAGGGAACTGGTGCCAAAGTCTGTTCACAGGGTCCAGTAGCTTAATAGATAATGGGACTGCTAGAAACTTTACAGTACCTGATCAGCCATTCTGAGCTACTGAGTGTACATAGAAATAGTTGCCGTGTGCCTGCCAACTCTCCTCTTCTCTATGCTGGTTGCTTCTCTGGTCTCATGCTACTGCCCATTTCAGTGGAAGAGGCACTATGCCCACACACTACTGGCAGGGCCCACCTTAACAGCAGAAAGACTTGCCCCTATGCTCAGCTCCATTAGTGTATACACTCCTCCTTTTGTTTGCCTCAATGGGGGGGGAGGGAGGGAAGAGAAAGATTACAGTCATGTGCTACAGCTCTGTGTCCTTCATTGAGAGAACAACCAGGGTGTTCCCAAACTGAAGCTGCCTACATGAAGAAGAGAGACTGGATCCCGACTTCATGCTGCTGCTGCTGGCCAGAAGAGTGATTGGTCTGTGCATCCTCATGCTGATGCTACCCACCTAAAGCAGAGAAAAAATGGCCAATGTGTCCTCCTTGCACAGTGGCTGTCCACCTAAAGGAGAGAGAGATTGACCTCTACACTCACATGTTACCAACCATTTTCAGGAGAAAGATGCCCTACGCATCCCAAACCAGACAGGCGTCTCTTAGCTTGCTTCCTTATGTTGCCACTCTCTCATATGCATTTCTCAACTCTCCAGAGACATGCATCACTGCCTACTGATGTTTTTTAGAAGACAGAATGACTGTGCTCTAATTCCTGCTGTCTGCCATTGGTAACCTCCCCACTCTCACCTCACCTCTAAAAACATCTCACCACAAGACCTCCAGCCTCTGTTCTTTTCTTTCTTTTGGAATTGGCTTGTCTGGGTCATGTATTCCTGTCTCTGCTCTGGCACAAGCTGAATTGCTTTAAAGATCTGTCTTTGTTTACAAGCTGTTTGATACATAGAAAGTTCTCAGTGTGATTTTTACACCCAGAACAAAAGAGAACAAATAGAGATCTAGTCTGAAAATCGGATCTGGCAACCATTAAGGAATAAGAACGTTTGAAGACAAACTTAGCATCAAGGTCTATCGGTCATTGGAGTTGGAAAACTCACAAGCATGATTCATTCCAGAGTGGGCACTTATGCATCACCAAAAAAGAGGAAATGCCTCACACACACAAAAAGAGAACAATACAGGTTTGCATAAAATGTGCGTATGATAATATGTATGGATGCAAATTTAGAAATAATTCCTATACTTTAAACAGAAATACAATACATCTTATGATAATGGGAGAGACTGTGACCTGTATCTCTGTTCAGTCTGCTGTCGAGGCCCAAGCTGGTGATGGGCACAAGCTGGTGATATTCTCCTGGTCTCCCTTCTTAAGGTTATTTGTTTTTAAACCGTATTTGGATCAGGCAGCCCTTCAAATAGAGAGCTGTCCTCTGTAAAGTAGAATACATGGCTACCTTAACGTGTTCCTAAGGGATGTTGATGTCCCTAGTACAGCAAATTAGTTTGCTCATTTATTATTTATTTATTTATTTAGTATTTGATTTATATCCCACCCTTCCTCCCAGCAGGAGCCACATTTCACACTGTAAGCAGGAAATACCAATAGCGTGCAGTTCCTAGAAGGCTGCCCAAAAGGGAATGTGGTCCACAGGCTGAAAAAGGTTCCCCACCCTTGAAATACAATATGAGGAGGAAGTAAAAAAAAACCAACAGCACAAAGTATGAGAAGCAACATTAACCAAAGGGATTATTATTTGCTTGCCTACAATGTTATTAACAGATTTGATGTCTTGAGTTACAACACAAAAAGAATGAGCCTATAAACGCTGTTGTAAATTGCTGGAGTGCAACAAAACTTTTAATAAAACCTATTTTCTACGGTGCTTTTGGCTCTACACTTCGAAGTAAGTCTTTTGAACTCAGCAAAGCTCTCTTTTGAGTAAGGATGTAAGGATTGTACTGTGAGAGTGTTTAAAGCCCTTATTGTTTCAGTTTGCATTACAACAATATTGTTAAATTAGTCAGTATTATCCCCATAGGACAGATGAATGACTGGGGCTGATAATAGCCCCTTTCGTATATTATATAAATGGGAGGAGAGGGTAGTGGGATTGTATTTATTCAGCTCCATGCAATCAGGACCCATGAAAGAAATCCTGCTGTCCCTCCTTCTCCATGCATTCATATAAAGGGCAATAGCAACTTGCCTTACGAAGTCACGGCAGAGATAAGTTTCTTGGGCCACAGCTCAGTCTCTTAGCCACTCCACTCTCTTGGCTCTTTTAAGGCCAAACCAGATGTAACATGTGGATAGTATTGCATGGATATGAACAGTATCGTATCTCTGATTTATGCACACCCATCTCCAGAGCATCTGGACATATGCTTCTGTCTCAACTGTTGCATGGTGTGACTCTGTTTCTCCCTCTTCTGTGGCAGGCAGCTGTGCAAGTCTAGTTGCTCCTTCCCACTTTCTCATGGGGCCAGTCATGGATTCCCCAAAGGCAACTTGAAACTCAGGAACTGTGAACAGGTGTGCAGAGGTGTGAAGGAGAAGCATCTGCTGCCAAGCAGCAATATCAGGGGGCTACTGTCAGTGCTGCAGTAGTCCCCTGTTAGGGTGTGGATCCCAGACAATGCTGACCACTGATGCTGGGGCTGTAGATAGCAGCTCCACTGATTTTACCTGCTTACCAGCCTCTAGGGCAGCCTTTCCCAACTGGTGTGCCTCCAGAAGTTGTTGGACCACAACTCCCATCAGCCTCAGCCATTGGCAATGCTGGCTGATGGGAGTTGTGGTCCAACAATATCTGGAGGCACACTGGTTGGGAAAGGCTGCTCTAGGGTAATGACCTGGATCCTCAGACTCTTTAACCATGAGGTGTAATAATGTGTTCTATTTATCATGGTAGTTGGGGTCATTGGGAAGTCAAATCCTGACCTGGTCCAGATTTCATGTTGTGTATCTGTAGTTTTCTGTGTTCAAGACAATCATATTAGTGCAATGCTGCCCTGGGCTCCTACTGGAAGGAAGGGCAGGATATAAATCCAATAATAAAATAAATAAATAAACACCAAGGAAAATTCTAATCTGCAATTCTCAGTAATGTTGCCAGGCATCCAGACCTCTTGACTGCACATTCATCTTTTGCAATTAATGCAGAATGAAATTGGTTGAACAATTATTATAGCGCTTTAAGAATTTAAATAAAGTTAAGCAAAAATAATAAAAAATAGGACAGCTGATAGTGCTAATTAGAAATATTTGGGCTCTTGTTGTCAAAGAACATTAAGACAAGTGAAACAGACAAAGGATAAATTACAAGATACTGTAGAATTTCTTCCTATGGAATTATATAGCCTCCTGTGTATTAATATTAATATTAAAACGAAAAGAACCAGCATTCTCTTGTCTATGATCTGTGAATTAATGGGCTCTGTTCTCCCACAGGAATAAAGGAGGCAGAATACAAAAGAGGAGAAATATAATGTAGAAGATTTTAAATATAGCTTATTGTGAATATAGCTTTGACCAGTTGTCAGAATCTGTGCTGATGCATGTGGTGTGCCCGACATTGTGAGAGGGAACAGATAATGCTGAATGAAATCATATATGAGCCAGACTGTTGATAGATTGGAGAACAAATTGGGTGGCAAAAAGTCCATGTGTGTCTGAGATGTGATTGAAGGGCTGCGAACAAGGTGTTTGAGGCAGGATTAGGAAACTAAAGTAGACAATTGATATGGCAGGCCTCCCTTCTTTGCTGGGAAGATGAATCAAGTCTGTCTAGTTTTATTCCAGGGCTTTTCTACCCATTTATTATAAGGGTGATATAAAATCATAACCCTTTAAAAATATTGTGTGATATGTAAAATGAATTTTCTCAACATGTTTAGCCATAGCCTGTATCCATAGCTACAGTTCCACAATGCATTTCAGAAGCTTTGCTGTGTTCCCTGGAGCTTCGGAGGTCATTATCTCTCCCTCCCTCTCTCTTCCTCCTTCTCTCTCTCTCAACATAACAGTGTCTTAATCACTGTCTATTTGTCACATATACGTGTGACCAAGAAACACTAGGCGGCAGATCCTGGAGAGGTGCTGGTGGCAGGCCACACCAGTTTAGGGGGAACCGTACACCTGAGACCACCTCGAGCACCTCGGTCAGGGAGTCTGCTGTGCAGCGGGGTGGGCGGTACACAAGTAGAATCCCTAAACTGCCATTTGGGCCCAGCCTCCAGTACATGCAGTCAACAAACTTGGTCCTATGGAGAGGAGGTCTGGCAAAAACCAAGGACTCCCGGTAAATAACTGCCACACCCCCTCCCCGCCTACCCCAGAAGATAACTGGGGGACGCAGAACTCCATCCGACCTTCGACTGCCGTTGTGTAACGCCAGGTCTGTGGCACAAAAAACAATGCTCATCCATGATATGATCCTGGATGAGAACGCAGACCTGGTGTGTATTACAGAGACCTGGCTGGATGAGGCCTCAGCTCCTACACTTGAGGCCATGTGTCCAGCCGGTTTCCAATACGCACAGCAGCCAAGGGTTGGTAGGCGGGGAGGGGGAGTGGCAGTCATCTATCGGGGGTCTTTGGTTTTCGCCAGACGCCCTCTCCATGAGACCAAGTTTGTTGACTGCATGTACTGGAGGCTGGGCCCAAACGGCAGTTTAGGGATTCTACTTGTGTACTGCCCACCCCGCTGCACAGCAGACTCCCTGACCGAGGTGCTCGAGGTGGTCTCAGGTGTACGGTTGCTTTCCCCCAACCTATTGGTTTTGGGGGACTTCAACGTACACGCCGAGGCCGCCCTCACTGGAGCCCCTTGGGATTTCATGGAAACCATGACTTCCTGGGAACTGCACCTTAGTAATATAGGGCCCACCCATGTGGCCGGTCATGCTCTTGACCTTGTGTTTGTCTCGGGAGGGGAGGGAAGTGTTCTGAAAATGGGGGCTGTTTTTTCTAACCCCGTGTCATGGTCAGATCACTATCTGGTGAATATAGATTTCTCAATGCCACACACCCTCCGCAGGGGACAAGGACCTATTAGGAAGGTCCGCCCCAGACGCCTGATGGATCCTAAAGGATTCCTGAATGTGCTGGGAGATTTGGAGCCGGCTGAAGGACGCCCGGTCAAAACCTTGGTGATGGAGTGGAACAGGGAGATCACTAGGGCAGTAGACCGGGTGGCTCCGAAATGCCCTCTCCCCCTGAATAGAACTCAGATAACACCCTAATATACACCACAGTTGCGGGGTCTGAGACAGGAGGTGAGACGACTAGAGCACCGATGGCGGAAATCGTGCTCTGAAGACGATCGGACACTGGTTAGAGCAGCAATAGCAACAAAGGCAACAAAGAGGGAATTCTTTGCTGCCTCTAATGCGTCTGCAGAGTGCTGTCCCAGGAGGTTGTTCCAAGTGGTCCGAAGCCTGGTCGGTCCAGTTGCTCAGGAACCCATGGAACATTCTAAAATCTCCTGTGATACTTTTGCTAAACACTTTGCCGATAAAATCGAACGTCTGAAGAACATGATTCCGTACGCCGTGGACACAGGAAGTGAGCCAGAGTCAGCCAGTTGCATTCCGGTCCGGTGGGATCGGTTTCAGCCTCTTCCCTCTGAGGAAGTGGACAAGGTGCTCTCTACTGTGAAGCCAACCACCTGTCTGTTGGACCCTTGCCCTTCGTGGCTCATTATGAGCTGCAAAGAGAGACTGAGCGAAGGGATCAAGGCATCCTTGGAAGAGGGTGCAATGCCACTAGCCCTCAAGGAGGCAGTAATAAAGCCCATCTTGAAAAAGTCCCCCTTGGATCCCCAAGAGTTGAGTAACTTCCGCCCAGTCTCTAATTTACCATTCTTGGGCAAGGTGATTGAGCGAGTGGTGGCCAAACAGTTACAGACACACTTGGATGAAGCAGATTATCTAGATCCATTCCAATCGGGCTTCAGGACTGGACGTGGAACTGAAACAGCCTTGGTCGCCCTGGTGGATGATATGAGGAGGGCGTTGGATAGGGGAGAATATACCCTCCTCGTCCTCCTGGACCTCTCAGTGGCTTTCGATACCGTCGACCACGGTATCCTTTTAGATCGCCTGGAGGGATTAGGAATAGGGGGTACTGTTTTACGGTGGCTCCGTTCCTATCTCTCAGACAGGCAACAGCGGGTGACATTGGGGGATGAGGTTTCAGACCCTTGGCCTCTCACTTGTGGAGTGCCACAGGGTTCTATCCTCTCCCCCATGCTATTCAACATCTATGTAAAGCCGCTAGGGGCCATCATCAGGAGATTTGGGCTGCAGTGACACCAATATGCGGATGACACTCAGCTCTATCTCTCGTTTAAGTCCTCACCAGAGTTGGCTGTGGACACCATGTCCAAGTGCCTGGAATCTGTAAGTGGATGGATGGGAAGGAATAGGCTGAAACTAAACCCCGATAAGACCGAGGTGTTGCTAGTGGGAGATAAGAGAAGACTGGGAGATATAGACCTGTTGTTCAATGAGGTAAGATTACCCCTGAAAGACCAGGTCCGCAGCCTTGGGGTCATTCTTGACTCCCAGCTGTCCATGGAGGCTCAGGTTTCGGCAGTGAGCCGGGCAGCTTGGTATCAATTACATCTGATATGAAGGCTGCAACCCTACCTTCCTCCCCATCTGCTCCCACGGGTGATACATGCCCTGGTCTCTTCTCGCTTAGACTACCGTAATGCGCTCTATGTGGGGTTACCCTTGAAAACAGTCCGGAAATTACAATTGATACAGAATGCGGTGGCACAGTTGATTAAGAACAGCCATCGTCGTGATCACATTACTCCGGTGTTAGTAGATCTACACTGGCTACCAGTTATTTACCAGGCCCAATTCAAGGTGTTGGTGCTGACCTTTAAAGCCCTATACGGTTTCGGCCCAGTTTATCTGAAGGAGCGCCTCCAGCATCACCAATTATGCCGCCTGACGAGATCAGCCACACAAGACCTTCTCTCGGTTCCACCAGGTAAAACAGCAAGGCTGGTGCGGGCCAGAGAGAGGGCATTTTCGATTGTGGCCCCCACCCTCTGGAATTCCCTTCCTTTCGATCTTCGCCATGCCCCCTCCCTAATAGGTTTCCGCCGGGCCTTGAAGACCTGGCTGTTCAGGCAGGCCTATGGGATCTCTGGGATGGGTTAGTTGTTAATGTTGTTATTAATTGGAAGAGTGGTGTTTAGATGAATGATGGTCTTATCGATTTTATATTGTATTTTATTGTATTAATGTACATCGCCTAGAGTGGCCATTAATTCGGCCAGATAGGCGACTCATAAATAAAATTTTATTATTATTATTATTATTATAATAACACAGGATGGCACTATGCAAACAAAGAGAAGGACTTGTTTCTCAATAACTGTGGTCACCAATGGCAAGAGCAGTGGTACCTTCAAGGAGAAAGGAGTGAGCATACAAATTTACCCATTATTTTACCCCACAACAGTGAATGAGCTGTTCTAGGAGACACTGTTGCAGCAATGGCAAAACTTGCCTTCCATTCCTGACTCTGGGTGCCCCAGTCCTTATTGTCAAGGATCCTGCAGGATTTTTCAATGTGCCTCTCCACAGATACATTGCACTCCATGATGCACAATAAACACCCAACTATTCCATCAGTTTTTACCAACACACACACTTTTGTAAGTCAGTGTGCATGTGTAAGTGAGACAGACAGGCTGTGGGCATGCTAGTTGTTTCAAAAGCAGTGAGAATAGTTTTTCTGGCTCTGTTTTGAAGCAACTCTGCCCTCAGCTGGACACATCTCCCTTCCCCACTGCTGACTTCATATATTTTAGGACCACCCCCAGAAAGTGGTGGGCCAATCACTGATTCTGCCTGAGCCTACAGCAAAGTGTTTCCATTGGCCATACCTGGATGGACAATGGGTTGATCTATCAATCAGTTGAGAAATCTGCCTGAAGCTGAATTTAAACAAAATACACTTGAGCAGATCTGGCCAGGTTCTAGAACAGTAGCTCCCAACCTTTTTGAGTATGGGACCCCCTCTGTAACCTCAAAAAAATGCATGACCCCCGCATGTTAAATGTTGTTCTTCCAGCTGCTGCTACTCTGGCCATCACAAAGATTTGCATGCAGGTGGAGAAACAGAGGCAGGAGAGAGAGAGAGAAATCCCCCTGGCAGGAAATTAAAGCCCAATAAATGTAATAAATTTAAACACACGGTTCATGCAAGCCTATAGGCAGAATCAAAATAGGAACATACTTGGGTGCCAGGGTTGGGGACAGGCGAGTGCAAGTGGGCACAGAGAAATAAAAGACAGGTAGAAGTAATGCGAAGGGAGGGGGCAGGGTTAGAGGGAGGAAAGGTGTGGGTGGGGAGAGGTTTGGTGGGTCAAAGGAAGGAAGCAAGTAAGAGGCAGTAGTGACTGGAAGAGTGAAGAGGAGCAACCATGTGGGAGGGAGGGCCCTTGGGACATGAGGGGAGGGAAACTGGAGTAAAGTGGGCTGTGTGTCCATTCTAGGTGCTTCCTTTCTTGGAGTGACCTGTAGTGGTAGTGAGACCTCAAAACAAATGCACATAGTCCCACTCCTCATCTTTCCTTCACTTCCCACTCCTGTCCCTTTACACCAAAGGGAGGGTGTCCCATGGGAAGGAGAAGAGGGAAGTAAACAGTGAGTGTGAGTGTGGAATATTCCTCAAACGCTGCCCCTTTCTCTCCCACTCTTTCTGAGGCAAAGGGGTGAGGAGTGACCTCCCCTTCTTTTCTCTCTCTCACCCACCCTTACCCCCTTCCACTTAGCCTGGTAATGGCCTCTGTGGGACTACAGGAAAACGCATGGGGAGGGGACAATGTGCTGCCGCTGCTGGGAGAACCCCCCTCCACTACACACACACACACACACACACACACACCATGTTCACCACCATGTCTGCACTCTCCTTCTGCTGTTGCTGCCACCGCCACTAGTAGCAAAGGCTGGGGTTATCCTTCTCCTTAAGGGGTTAAGGAGGTGTGAGCTCCGGAAGAGCAATCCACATCTGGTCTCCTTGAGGGGCAAGGCGAGGAGCTGGAAATGGAAGTCGCTCTCACTTGGTCAGTTTGTTTCAGCTGTCCTGAAGACTTTTTTAAAAAATTAATCAATAATTCCTCTCTTGGCTTTTTGGAGCACCCCCAGAATGACTTCCTGGCCTTTCTGTGGGTCACATACCCCAGGATGCGAACCACTGTTTTAGAGTAAAAAGGAGAGGAGTTTGACAGCATCATGTGCCCCGGTTTGCAGAAAAGAGAGATGGAGACGCACTGGAACCAGCACAATAGTAGGTTTGCCTCTAATCACAGAAGGCAATTCCTGTATCACACCAATATTGTTGGTTCATTTGTAATTGTTTTCTCCTACTTCCCCCCCACAAAGTGAGTTCAAGGCAGGTGATTGGCAGCATTGTGGTGCAGCAATCACAAGTACTTCTGGATGAAACAGACTATCCTGACCTATTCCAATCTGCGTTCAGTCCTGGTTATTGGTGTGAATCAGCCTTTGACACCCTGATGGATGACCTTTATTGGGAGAAGGACAAGGGGAGTGCTGCCCTGTTATTTTTACTTGATCTCTTAGTGGCTTTTCATATCATTGACCATGGTATCTTTCTGGGCTGACTTGGTGAAATGGGTATCAGATGCACTGCTTCACAGTGGTTCCGATCCTATCTCCAGGGTCATTTTCAGAGAATAGCACTGGGCAATTATCTTTCAGCCCCCTGGCAGTTATGCTGTGGGGTGCCGCAGGGCACCATCTTGTCCCTCATGCTGTTTAACATCTATACAGTAGGGCCCCGCTTTTCGGTGTTCCACTAATACGGTGGCTAAAATTAGAGTAAGGCCCCACTCATACGGCGCTTGTTCCGCTTTTACGGCATTTTTCAGGTGTCGGGCGCCATTTTATTGAAGGAGTTTCACTTTTTGGAGGCTTTCGCTTTTAGGCAGGGGTCTGGAAAGTAACCCGCCATATGAGTGGCGCCCTACTGTATGAAGCCCTTGGGAGTGGTCATCAGGAGATTTGGGGTAAAGCTTCAGCAGTATGCTGATGATACCCAGATTTATTTCTCTATAACATCTGAATCGGGAGAGGCTGTGCAAGCCCTGGACTGGTGCCTGGAAATGGTGGTGGGCTGGATGAGGGCCAATAAAGTGAGTATGAATCCTAGCAAGATGGAGCTGCTGTGGGTTGGTGGTTTCCAAGTTTGGATAATTGGTCAGTTGCTTGCTTTGGATGGGGTTGCACTCCCTCTGAAAGAGCAAGTTCATAGTCTGGAGGTGCACCTGGATCCATCTTTGTGGATGTCCAGGTGACCTCCGTGGCTAGGAGTGCCTTTTACCAGCTGCAGCTGGTAAGACAGCTGCGGCTGTTTCTGGACCGGGATAGCCTGACCACTGTTGTCCATGTCCTGGTAACCTGCAGAATGGATTACTGTAATGCGCTCTATGTGGGGCTGCCCTTGAGGTTGGTCCGGAAGCTTCAGCTGGTGCAAACTGCATCAGCATGACTGCTCACTGGGGCAGGGTATCGCCAACATGTTACCCTGTTGCTGAAAGAATTGCACTGGCTACCTATTAGCTACTGGGTCACATTCAAGGTTCTGGTTTTGGTGCACAAAGCTTTATACAGCTTGGGACTAGGATATCTGAAAGATCGTCTTACCACTTATATACCCACTAAGCTCTGCAGATGAGAGCCTCCTGCAGATACCAACTTATCAGGAGGTCCATTCTGCACAACATTGGAAGCATACCTTTAGTGTAGTGGCAACTACACTTTGGAATTCCCTCTCCTTAAATATTAGACAGGTGCCATCTCTGTTATCTTTTTGGTGCCTACTGAAGACCTTCCTCTTTCAACAAGCCTTTTAAGTAGAGATCTTATCCCAATCTGTGTCTATGTTAGAACTGCTTTTAAAGATTTTTAAAGCTTTCTTAAAAAGATATTTTTTAAGATATTTTGTTTTTAAATGTTTTAAAGCTGTTTTGTTTAATGTATTTTAAAGTCTGTTTTTAAGATGTTTTAGACTGTTTTTAGTGTTTCTGTTTGCTGCCCTGAGCTCCTATTGGGATGAAGGGTGGAATATTATATCATTGTTGTTGCTGTTGTTAAACAATAATGACAACAACAACAGGAATCTTACATAAGAGCACATCACAGAATACGTAAAAATACAATATAAAATTACCAAAAAAATCAGATAACATCAAATAAAACATCAATCATGGAGGTAAACATCAAGAGATCAATCAATTAAAAGCCTTCTGGAATAGTCATGTTTTTGCCAGATGTCTAAAGGAATAAATTGTTGGGGGCTAATGGACCTCTCTTGGAGCAATGTGCCTTGTCCCCTACTGAAAATAATTGCAAGTTTATGAGGAAGACAGTTATATCATCCAGTCCAAAGAAATCATGGAAATGACATCCAAGGAGATTGGGTAGGTAAGCAGGCAATTTACTTTAGCATTTCTTCTCTCCTTGTCAATGCTTGGAGGCTATGGCTGATTAGGGATGACAGGGGGAAAGTCCCAAATTTGGAACAAACTATAATAAGCGAAAGGGTACAGTTGGATGAGAAGAGATAGGCCATCCCACCTACTTCCTTTCTATCTAGTTCAGGGGTAGACAACGTGGTGCCGTCCAGTGTTGCTGAATTCCAACTTACATTGGCCCCAGTCAGAATGGCCAATGATATGGGATGATGGGAGCTGTAATCCAACAGCATCTACAACAATGTATCTGCAATATTCTACTTAGAATCAGCTTCACAAGGAAATTTGTAATTTAAATCTATTTAATTGAGGGGGTGCTACAGTGTGAATCTATTTCACACATGTTTTTATGTACTGGGCTCCTGTTGGGAGGAAGGAAAATGGAAATGGACTACCTTCAAGTCAATCCCGACTTATGGCGACCCTATGAATAGGGTTTTCATGGTAAGCAGTATTCAGAGAGGGTTTACCATTGCCTTCCTCTGAGGCTGAGAGGCAGTGACTGGCCCAAGGTTACCCAGTGAGCTTCATGGCTGTGTGGGGATTCAAACCCTGGTCTCCCAGGTTGTAGTCCAGCACCTTAACCAGTCCAGCACCTTAACTACACCACCCTGGCTCTCTGCTGGGAGGAAGGGTAGGATATAAATTAAATAATAAATAAATAAATAAAAATACTGTTGCTATAATATGTTGGTCTGCTATTTCTATCAATTACACTTTCTACCTCTTACACTGTTTGCGGGTCCCATTGACTTGTCTGTGGTTTTTGTGCAATCTGGGGGCTCTCTCTTTTGTGTTTGTGCACTCTATCATAGTGGCATCAACCTACAAGTGATTGTTGATTTTATTGCTGTCATGACACAGTTCTTGAAGGTACCACAATCTTAGAAATTATAACACCCATGTGTAACTACATCTGCAGATAACATTTATTCACGTAACATACTATTTCATCCATGTGCAGTGGTCAGTTGTGTGGAAAATCTGGCTGCATCTAGTCAGTGGTAGCTAGTGCCCAACAGGACTAATAGGATGGAAGGCAAGGAGACCAACAGTAGTTGGAGTCAAAGCTCAAGACAGGCAGAGCCAACTAATTCTAATTGTGTTCCCATCCTCCTCCGGGCTGAGTTGTACAAGGGCCACACTGAGACTAAGGAGGAGAAGGAAACAGTCAGTGCCACTCCCTGCACAGGTCGTAAGAAGCCAAGCAGATGGAAGCTGGCTGGGGACAGATTGAGGTTGGCTGGGCAGTGCCCCATTCACCCTAATGGACTCATCTCCATTGGCTGTATCACAATATATGTGAACCAGTCCTTAGCCTCCATTCTTTCCTATGCATCCAGCTTAATCATTTAGCTAAAATGTGCATGTATGTGGTTTGTATTAGTGAACATGACATAGAAAAAAATTAGACATTCTACTTAGGAAGTTCAAAAGTTAATTCTAATAACGTCACAAATAATTTGACTTTATTAGAGTTAACTTCTAAACTTTCTAATAATTAAGCCCCAGGACAACATTAACTTTGCAGCACTCATTTGGTATTGTTACTCCTTTTAATTAATATGCAGATTTCTCATCGTGGTGGAGCTAACACATTTGTCTCACAGACAATTCCAAGGCTGGAATGAGACACCCATTGATTTATCCATATGTGAGTTAAAGCCTCTTTCATACCTGGAGAAATAAAGGCAGGTGTTTGCGTACAAGAGCATGCTGGCAAAACACCCATCCACATATTGTGTCTATGTACAAATGGCCAACACGACTGTGGATGCATTAAGTGCACACTTAGAACTGGAGGCTTATATGTGAAAGGAAAAAATAATGTTTTCTAATCTAGTAAACATACATAATTTAAGAAGTAATTGACCAACAAGTGTTATGTGTAACCCTGCTTAACGCAATTACCTAAGTCATTTATAAAGTGAGAAGATAACTACTGCCAGAAGAACTATAAATAGTAATTAAGAGCAGCTAAATGTTTGCCTACTTTCATATCACCTCTGGTTCATTGCTCATCAGTTCTCATAAACGGAAGAAGTTTGGATTCCCTTTGCATTAAAGATTCTTGATATCAAAGTCACTTCAAAGTTAATGGAATCATATTCAAAGGCAGACTTTCACAAACAACACAGGTTACCAAGAGGTAAAACTGTGGTTGGTCCATTCCTAGCCAATTTCTGTTGAGTTAAACCAAGGACAACCTCACTTCCAGCAGCTCTTGAAATTAGCTCTCCAGAATGAGTGCAGTTTGAGTGCAGCTTCATTTTTAGTACTGCTACAAGATCGCTTAACCAGCTTTGTGTGTGTGTTGGGGGGTGTATTTGTACTTCCCAGGAAACTACAATGTCATCCTTATTTTCTTTCCTTGGAAGAAGCCATTCTAAATCAAAGGCAGTTACAATGATGGTAAGTGATTGGTAGGGAAAAAAAGGGTGAAGAAAATAAGAAGCTGGGCATTGGAGTTAGCAGGATGAATGGGAGAGGGAAGCCCAGAGTAGCAACAAAAGAGGTTCAAGGAAAGTAGGTGCAAATCTGTATCACCATTTACAGAGGCAGTCAACCCTCCTAGCAAACGGGATGTAACTCCTAGGGGCATTCTGCAATGAATTTTAAAAAATCAGTTTAATGGAAAAATGGGTCTTATGGTTCAGGTACACTGACTTATCCAGGAGATATTTACAATGGAATGTTCAGTCATATGATCCATTATTGCTCACATGATCCACTATTGCTAGCCTTAGCTAGTCAAGCACATTCCTTGCAAGGAGAAAGTTGAGATTCAGTCCTTGGCATCTTAACTAAAAGATGAAGCTCAGGTAGCAGGACTGGAAAAGATCTTTGTGTCAGACCTTGGACAATATCTATTTGGGGCATTGGCAAGATAGACAGATAATATAATGTTATGGGTCTGGGGGTTGAGATAGATGATTTCTATGAGTCCCCTTCCAGCCTCTGGTTTGGAACCCTGCACCTGGAGGTGGGCTCTGTAGCTGAGAAACCTGCTCCGCTGGTCAGATGAGTCCCCTTTGTCAGTCTAATAGGGTGGCCAGCTAATGGGTCTGTCAAGTGCTGATTCACCGGTAAATGGGCCAGGGAGATCCAATTGTTATTGAAACTCTTCAGGAGAGCCCCCCCTCCCCCAGGACCAAAGAGAGGCTTGTGTTTTGAGTTCAGTCTGAGGAAAGGCTGGCTCCCTGCACCATGACTTTAGGATGCCTCCTGTAAGCCTGATGGAAAAGCAAGATCTATTGGACTGATAATGCTTTGAATTCTTACATCTTAATCTCAGGTTGGAATGTGTGTAAATAAACAAACCATATTTCATAGACACCACAGTCTCTGTGAACTTCTTTCCAAGGAAACCAAACCCTGGGCAAGTGCAGAGATCCCTGAAGATCTCTTACCACTTGGAGATTGGGGTGGCACACAACACTTAGCATAAGGCAGCTCTGTATGTTGATATGCCCTAAAAAGAATACCTAGACTCCATTGCAAAAGTAGAAAACTGTTGTTTTTTTCCTGTTTATCTGAAAGTCTCATAAATTGAGTAAGTATATAGCTTTCAGCAGTATCATAAGTCTTTCTTTCTCTTGTGAGCAGGAGTCAAACAAGTTTAAATTCTCCTGGACTGCTGAAGATGGCAGTGTTTTGAAAGCCTTCCCAATATGAAGCTTTAATCCAATATTTGCTTTTCTGGGAATAAAGCTGCAATGCTAATCCCACATATTCGGAATAAATCCCATTGAATTCAATAGGACTTAGACATTCAATGGGAGGAAGGACGGGATATAAATCAAATAATAAATCAAATAAAATAAAGTTTACTGGGTGACCATGGGCTACTCACCATCTCTCCGTCTAATCTGCCCCTCAGGATGAAAACAACAGAGGGAATCATGACAGTGTGTTTAAATTGTTCTATAAGTGTTTTTAATTGTATTTTGATGTCTTGCTTGTTGTGAACCACCCAGAGAGCTTCGGCTATGGGGTGGTATAGAAATTTAATAAATAAATAAATAAATAAATCCAAGGAAGAAGGGCACACTTAAAATGTAGAGGATGTAATAATGTACAACAATAGTGTGAAATCAAATACTTATCAGGACCTGGTATGAAAAAATATTTATATAAGCATGACTGTCAAAGATGTTTATTATTTACACAAGCCGCAATGATACTAGTAGTGCAATCCTATGATTGTTTACTCAGAATCAAGTCCCAATGTATTCAAACAGGGAAGCATGCACAGAACCTCAGCCTCAGGTGATAAGGAACTTCACTCACCCAACCCAAAATTTATTTATTTATTATTTGATTTATATCCCGCCCTTCCTCCCAGCAGCAGCCAGGGCGGCAAACAAAAGCACTAAAAAACACTTTAAAACATCAGAAAAACAGACCTTAAAATACACTAAAACAAAACAACTTTAAAAACATTTTTAAAAAGCTTTAAAAACATCTTAAATAAAAAAGGTTAACAAACAGATTGTTTAGAGGAAAAGCTTTTTTAAAAAAAATATTAAAAAGCAATTCCAACACAGACGCAGACTGGGATAGGTCTCAACTTAAAAGGCTTGCTGAAATTCAGAATCATGCCACTTTAAGCTGTTTTACTTTTTATGGTTATTGGATTTCAAAGGGATTTATTTCTTGTTGTGAGCTGCCTTGGTTTCCAATCAGCAACCGTACCTCACAGGGATGTTGGAAAGACTCCATATACACACACATTGGGGACGTAAAATGCATATGCCCTATATAATAGTTTATTGTCAAAACCAGTTGGTCATTGCAGAACATTTTTTTAAAAAATTATAAAATCAGTATTAGTTTCTTATTTAATAAGAACAGTGACACCTAAGTAAGCCCTGCCTAATTGCTTTTAAAAAATAGGATTAGGGAGAGAAAGATTTACAACACAAACACAATCCTTCGCTATGTTCACTCAAAAGTCCAATTAATTTACAGCACAATCCTAACCATGTCTACTCAAAAGTAAGGCCTATTGAATTCAGTGGGGTTTACTCCCTGTATGTGGGATTAGCATTGCAGCTTTACTTCCAGAAAATCGAGTATAGCATTAAAACTTCATATTGGGAAGATTTTCAAAACAGGCCAGGAAAATTTAAACTTGTTTGAGCCCTCATAATTAGAAAAGTGTAATCCCTTGCAATGACATCTTGCACACAAGAGAGATAAACATTTACTATTGATGAAACCTATAAACTTACTGAGATGTTCAGACAAGCAGGAAAAAACAGTTTTCTGGCCTTGCCTGGAGGTCAAGAAATCTCTTGTCAATCACAACCCTCATGTTACTTTTTGGCTACAAACCTGAAAGGGTGGGGTTAGAAGCTACAAGCTAATTTAATTGTTGTAAACTGCCCAGAGAGCTTCAGCTATGGGGCGGTATACAAATGCATAAATAAATAAATAAATGTAACAGAAGTTGTGGGAGTGGGGCAGCTGACATTTTGGTGTATATCTCATGAACCAGACCACCTAGAAACTTTTTTTAAATGAAAGCTGAGAGTCTGGAGATTGAGGTGACTCACTCGGAGAGGACCCCAAAAACCTGGAGTTTCCGGGCAAAAACCAGAGACCTGGTAACCCTAAATTAATCCTAGTCAGGCCTTCTTCACCGTGTGTATGCCATCTCTCATCTTTTAATTACAAGTATTGTAATTCAGTGGGCCCCAAACTTTACAGATGTGATTAGCAGGAGATAATCCTGATGAGGAAACAATAGGCATAATAGTAGTTGTAGTTTAAAAAAGTAACTTTTCCAAGCTCTGGCAATAATTATACCGAAGCTTAACGTTGTTGCTCCAATTGACTCCAATGCAGATGAGGCACAAGATATGTAAGGATGTGCTGAGTGAGGTTTGTTGTCTGAGGACTTCGATTCAGAATCATACTCTGTGAGGCAATCACCATATCCTTTTTATTTTGGTACGGTACTCTATAGTATATGCATATGCATGAAGATTCATTATTTGCAGTAGGATGGAGCAGAGTGTGGGGAGTGGTATGTCCTTTATTATAACCCTCATGTACACCTGGCAAAAAAAAAAAATCACACGGGCTATCTTTGGGATATATTTGTACCCTAATGAGATTTTCAATGGAAGGATGGGGTAACTTTTCCCCAGAGACCATTTCTTTCTGTATTGTCAGCACAAGTGTGTTTGACAATATCAAAGCACCTTGAGCTAACAGACACTTATCCAGTGGAGGTAGCATTTTTCTGAGCAGTATATACTGGTCCCTTTCCCATGCATATTTGCCTCCAGGGCTTTTTGCTGAGGTATTTTTGGATCCCAGTGTTTTTATGTTTTTGTTTCCAGGAGAAAAATGGTAACTGGCTAATATTTGGGGTCTTTGAACAGGTTAAAATTCATGACAATGTCCTCATCTCTGTACACATTACCCATGTGTAAATTGTTGATGTGTGTGCGTTGTTGCGTGAAACAGCATACGTTACATTGGAGTTAAGTTGAGCAAGAAACATCACAGAGGCATTAGATCAGGTTAAGAGTCTTTACTACATTATGGCTTAAGGCTTTAAGATTACATGTAGAGTTGTTCCCGCCCCTAGGAGAGAAGTTCTCAGTTCAAAGACATGACACAGAAGACTCAGCTCAACACAGATAGCTGCTAGAACTCTCCCAGTCTATCTTGATGCTACCATGGCAACGGCCTTGGCTGTCCGTTCCCAGACTGGGCAAAGACATAACTCCTTCTAGCTACAGATTTCCAGACTTGCAGACTTGATGGAAAAATAAACTCAGTGACAGTACAGTTCAATGGTCAACATAAATGACACAATGAAAAGTGCACCTAGGTCCAAATGTACCCCAAAACTCAGGATGAACAACTTTTATATCGGTGTGGCTAATACATTTATGGCAAAAAGTTACAGTTAATACAATGAATAATACAAAAAGGAACAGGTTTTGATATATAGATAGGGTTGTTGCTTCCTGGGGTGTACCTTCTTATATTTTCATTAGCTAAGCAACCACACCCATATACTTGCATGCATCATCCACACACAATTATGAATGCTTTCTGAGCACATACATCAAGGACAAAATCTGTTGAAATATATTGATTAGAAAAAAAATAAATAATTTTTAAGCAATGTATCCTAAAAGGCCCAGGGACAAGGAGGAAAAGGAGAATAGATGGCTTTTTTAATCTGTCTGCTCCCCACTATTATGTCTCTCACATCAGCACAGCTTCTGTACTCCATGAACAATGAGACATAGGCAAGGGCTTTGGCAGGCAATAGTGAGCCAGTGTCTTTGCTTCTCCATCTGATTTTAGTGACAGTATGTGGCCTGCAACACTTTCTCCTTCATTAATATGAAAGTAGCTATTCTAGGTCCTCCCCCAGGTATAAACCTTCAAAAAAAAAAAAACTTTCTTCTAGAGATTGCTTCTACAGTAGGGCTGGAATTTTCTGAAAATCTCAATGCTGAGCTTTATTTACAAAGGTTTTTCTCTAATTCCCATTTTGTTTCTTGACCTCAATGAAGAGTGAGTTTTTAACATTTATTATTATTATTATTATCATTGGTTCATGTTACCAAATTCTTTCAAGCTACACAGGAAGTGGATTGGACTGTGAAAGACCAACCCAAATGGTGTTTGCATTTTGATAAATTTGTAGGGCAGTCCAATATCTCAGAGAGGAGGTCAGGTCTCCCGCTCCCCTGGTGCATTCACTATAGCTGCCCAATTTCCCTGCTTTTTAAAGTTTGATAGAATAGCTGTGGGCTATAGGTATGTTCTTAAAACGCAAGGGTTTTTTTTGCCTATTAGTGAATTTCCCTGCTTTTTAATCTGGGAGGTAAGAAATGGGATCTTGTGCAAGTTTGCTGAGAATGTATGGATCATTTACATGCTTATTGAGTTCAATGGGATTTACTCCCCTGCAATCATGCTTAGGATAGATGAAACTGACCACGGAGGATGGGGAGGGGAGGAGAGGAAATGCAGAGGGGAGGACTGGGAGGAGAGCAGGAAGGATGGGGAGGGGAGGAGGACAGGTTTGATCATTTGCATGTTTATTAAATTCAGTGCAATTCACTCCCATGCAATCATGCTTAGGATAGGTAAAACTGACCGGGGGGAGGGAAGGAGGGCTGGAGTGGGCAGGGGAGGAGGAAGGGAGAGGAGAGGAGAGGGGAAAAGCAGGTCTGATCATTTGCATGCTTATTTTCAATGGGATTTACTCCTATGCAATCTTGGTTAGGATAGGAAAAACTGACCATGGGGGAGGAGGAGGGGGAGTGGGAAGGAGCGCATTGGAGGGGGGCAAAGGAAGGTGGAGGGGAGGGCAGGTTTGATCATTTGCATGCTTATAGAGTTCAATGGTATTTACTTCCGTGCAATCATGTTTAAGATAGGTAAAACTGACCATGGGGAGGAGGAGGGGGAGGGAGGGGCAAAGGAAGGGGGAGGGAAGGGGCAACAGGAGGGGATAGGAGGGAGAAGGGAGGGTGGGTTTGATCATTTGCATATTTTTTGAGTTCAATGGGATTTATTTCTATGCAATCATGTTTGAAAATGGAAATGGACTGCCTTCAAGTCAATCCCCACCTATGGCGACCCTTTGAATAGGGTTTTCATGGTAAACGGTATTCAGAGGTGATTTCACCATTGCCTTCCTCTGAGGCTGAGAGGCAGTCAGCTTCATGGCTGTGTGGGGATTCTCCCAGGTCATAGTCCAACACTGACCCAGGGAAGGGGCAGGGAGTGGGAGGGGAGGAGATTGGGTGGGTGGGCACTGGGCAGAAGGGAAGCACCTTTCCTTTCCAAAAGGAAAACATTGTAAACAGAATCATTATTTTTCAGCCTTTCCCCCACCTTTTTATTCTACAGCAGACACATGTAGCCTCCTACCAAATTTAAACCAAAGCTTTCCCTGGCTACATCCACACCAGGCCTTTATTTCACTTTGGACAGTTATGGCTTCTCTCAAAGAATCCTAGGAAGTGTAGTTAGTGAAGGGTGCTGAGAGTTGCTAGGAGACGCCCTGTTCCCCTCACAGACCTTCAATCAGAGTGGCTGACTGTTAAACCATTTTCTCAGGGGAATAGGAGTCTCTTAGCACTCTTCACAAACTACACTTCCCAGGATTCTTTGAGGGAAGCCATGACTGTCTCACGTGAAATCAAAGTCTGGTGTGGGTGTGGCCCCCTGATTAGCTAAGCTCAGCAGCTGTGAGGCTTTTAGAACTCTGACAGTTGGTTCTTACTGAGCATGCTCTGCGTTATCATTGGGTTCCAGCCAAAATTTATTAAATTAATTAAAAATCAGCCAGGCATTTTTTTCAACTTTTCAACTGCAGAAGATGAAGGTCAGAGTATGGGGCAAGGTAAGTATTAGGATTACAGG
Source organism: Rhineura floridana (assembly GCF_030035675.1). Classification (NCBI taxonomy): domain Eukaryota; kingdom Metazoa; phylum Chordata; class Lepidosauria; order Squamata; family Rhineuridae; genus Rhineura; species Rhineura floridana. Next base: position 137,466,928 of record NC_084481.1, on the reverse strand, counting down.
TACTCTGTGAATATGGCTGATTTTTAATGAATTTCAACAGATTATGAGAACTCTCAGAGAAAAAAGTCCAAAAGGGCTCTGAGGTTTTCTCCTCTCTTTTTACACTTTGAACTGTCTATTCTCTGTGACTGTTTTGTGTATCGCCATGAAAATTGACAGGGTTGTTAACCAAGCATTTCTGAGTTCAGGACTATATGTTTTGTAAGGTTTTGTTTTGAAATGAGCTTATGGGAAGCCTCAGAATGGCATGGGAGTATTTTCAATATAAACATTGCAGAATGTGAAAAATCCCCGCTGGCTATAGTATACAGCCACTCTCGTGGCTGTATAATATACATTACTATACACATTATTATACCTATTATAGATGTATATACGTTTCCTAAAGTGACTAGATACATACAACAAAACATATAGCTATACAAATATAATATAAATGTAAGTATACGTATGTTTAAGTGTAAGTTTCCTAAAGTAACCAGGTACATATACAGTATAACAATGCATGAAACTATATAAAGATACTTATATATTAATACTCATAAAACTATGCTGTAGTATTGCAAGAAGCATGATTTCTTTTACATACATGTATTTAAAAGGATTTCTAGATCACTTATTATTTTAAAACCTTTAAGCGATATTCAACGATACAACATAAAAACAATAAAACAGTATAATAAAAAACAGATACAGCATAAAAACTAGTAAGACAGCATTATAAGAACAGGAATTCAGTATTAACAGGGTCATGGAAATCCTGGGCAAGAATAAATGCCTTTATAAGACATCTAAAGCAACAGATGGATGATACTTCATGTACAGCACAGGGAAGGGCATTCCATAATACAGGGGTAATGGCGGAAAATGTCCATTTTCGGGTCACTGTTCTGTGGCATTCTGCAGGATGCAGTGCCATGACTAAAAGTTTCTGTGATGATCACTAGATGTACATTTTTGCATAACATTAATTTTGCATATAATTCGCTGAGTTTTTAAATATCTATATAAAAACCACCTGCATTGCACCATCAGCTCAGACATAAGCAAGTGCTGATGCAAGAGGTGATCCAATGTGAGCAAAGCTTGATCAGGATGGAGCTGGCAAATTCCATATATAAATCCATTTAAAATGGATTCCATCTCTATCCCTATTCCAAACTAGCACTTTTCTCTGGAATTGCCATCTTCGCTTGTGTTTTCTGGAGCTTCCAGGCAACATTGCAACTGGTGCTTTCCTTTGCTGTCCTCCCATGATTTTTTAGACCTGATTTGTTACATTTTTGTAATACTGTACAAAGTAGTTGCAACAAACATGCTTTGCAGGTTCAGTCCATTTTTAATAGAGCAATTATTATTATAAAAATTTACAGACTGCTTCACAGCATAAAACCATTGACATTGTGCACAAGATAAAAACAGAACACAAACACAAGCTCTAAAAACAATAAAACCATTCATAACCATTCAAACAACAATAAACTCCATTATAAAAAGACAGCCAGTCAGAAACACAATCAAATTAGGAGTACAGATTAAAACACAGAGTAGCAGAGCAAAAAAAAAAAAAAAGCCCACTAGGCCAAATCACTATTTAAACAAAAAGGTTGTGCCTATCTGTGAAAGGCCACTTTACTATCTCAGAAAGGCCCCTTTATTGCAAAGTTGGCAGATATACATTATTTAAGTTTAATCATATAATGAATCAATGGCTTGTATAAGAATATTGAAACAGCAGCAGCAGTATCTAAGGCCTGTGAATTGGACATTTTCCATTATCATCCCCCCAGAGCTCTCGTAAGATACCATGGCATTTTAAAATAATTGTATTATATATTATTAAGTATTCATTTTCACTTACTATCAGCCATTTTGGAGACCTGTTGTCAAGTGGAAAGGCAGCATATGAATATTTCCAATAAACAGATAAATCACAGATGATTAATGGATGGTGTATAACAGGTGCTTGTGATATGATCCACATACAATATAGAACTGAAAATAGATGCTATATCTTGGAAGAATTCCACTTTCCCAGTGTCAAGTACAGTTTAGGAGTGTGCAAGAAAATGTTTTTTGGAATACTGTTCATTTCTGTTACTGAAAGCCTAATTTAGCTTGTCTCATAAGGCAACGATCCATTTATTTTGGTATGCATTGACTAGCATTCCCCTGCCTCTTTTTGCTATGTTTTGCAGCTGACAATGGTAGTAGAAGTGGGAGGGTTGGTTTTTCTGACCACTCTAGGCAGCCCTCATTTTTCCCCACAGTGCCCTGCATGCTTTGTCATTTCAGGACATTGCAGGAAAAACAAAATGGTGGCTGCAACAAAAAAAGTAGTTCCACCACTGGTGAACACCATCTTTTCTTGGCATGCCATGGAACAATACAGCATCTGGGCATTGTAGGAAAAACAAAATGGAGGCTGCCAGGAGAAGCTGCTGACATTGTTCTCCCTTGCACTGTCAACTAGATTAACAAAGCAAGAAAAAGAAGAAGAAGAAACCAAAGATAGCTCCTGCCACTGTTAGAAAGTTCCCTTCCTCAAATGGACATTTGTGTCCAAACATCCCCCCTCTGTTCAGGACAAACAGATACTGAATCAAATGGAGCCATGTTTGGTTTGGCTTTCCATTTGTCCTGAAATGAATGCACACCTGTACCACAGTCTGAGCCTGGGACAATCAAGTATACTTATAACAAGCATTCTCTTCAGAAGCTTCATCTAGGGCTTCTATGCCATGAATAAGTAACTGAATTTATTGTGTTTAAAGGAAGGGGGGAACAGTGGGACCTCAGTTTAACAGGCACCAAATAAAACCTAAAGTGCACAGCTCTGTGATAGCTTGAGAAGCTTAGATTAAAGGCAGTCTGTGTTTTTCAGATCCTGCAATTTCAAATGGCATTTGTGAAGATAAGCTGTGTCATGTTTGATTTGAGTGATTTCTTGCAGCAGTAGATGTGGTGGCTTCACTGCAATGGAGAAACTTTGTTCATTTGAGCCTTGAATGCTCCTTTATTAGCAGACTCTGCCAGTGACCTGAACACTCCTTAGGGGGCCGTAGTGATTTAGTTACTTCTGCACAGAAAGAAAGCATTTGAATTCCAAAACCTGTAGCGCCAATTCATCTTCTGTCCTCTCAACTGCTATTATGAAAAATGTCTCCTGAGCATGGACACAATTATAACTTGGCTCATATCTAGACTGTATGTTGATTTAAGACCACATGCTATGCGCAAGCCATGCCTACAAACCTTTGTAAAATGAACAACAACCCCCTCCAAGAAAAGCACACTAAAGAAACATACTCATGTAATAACTTCTGATCTTCCCAATGAAGCATACCAGCTCTTATTTGCACATGGTGGTTTCATAGAAACCAAACTTAGATAATTGAGAGCTACTGCTGTACATGTAAAAAAGAATATCATAGCAGTGTTTTCACCTGCTCTAGAGGGAAGGAAAAGGTCAGGGCATATTAGCGTGTGTTGATTTATTTGCATATATGCAGCTGCCAGTTGTCTTAGCACTGGGAATGAGCTTTGAACTAGTCAGGTCAATTTAAAGCTGGGCAGGTCACAACCCTTCACCACAATAACACATTCTGAATGTTATACTAGAACCCCAAATGGCTGTACAGCAACAGCTTCTGAATAGTTAAAGCCAGTCAGAGTTTTGGAGGGTTGCTATTGCACAATGAAGAGAAAATAAGAATGAGTATTATCCTAATGGTTCCTTAGACCAATATCCTTTTGAACTAGGTGATACTAGAAACAGAAACTTAGGCTGTGTGCATGTAATATTTTATTCTAGAATCAACAGAGACCAAGTTCTTGGTTTTTCTGTCTAGTCCACACACAATCTAGAGAACCATTATATATTTTCGGCCCCTGAAAAGTGCTTCTTAATAAAACCTCATTGCAGATTTATTCTTAGTGTGTACATTTGTAGGTAGAGAGAAGGTGTATGCACACCTGCCCAATGATGTTGTGGTTGTGTATATTCCAAGATTGGAAGGGGAGGGTTTTCAAACACATATAAAGTAACCACACGCAGCTGTCTAAATGGCAGGATCTATCAATCTAGATTGAAAAAAGCATGTTGAGGATCAGTGTGAACACTTCTGTACTGAGAAAACTGGGTTTTGTGCTACAAATGGGTAAGTGTGTATGCAGTTGCAGCCTTAGTGAAAGGTTTCTTGTGATGGACATTATCAATGCAAAGTTGAACTTAAAGAAATGTATTTTCATTATGCAATATATGGATCTGCTTCCATATTTTTGTCTGTTTTTGACTTGGGTTCCCAATTTTTATTTTAGCAGCCCTTGCTCCTAGGCCTTCAACAGCAGCTTGATCTGAACATATTAACCAGTTACAATGGCTGTCTGCATGCCATGGACTTTTTGCAGAAAAACATGCTAGTTTAAGTGTAGAAAGTTTGGTGAGATATTTTATAATATGCCCTCACCAGTCTCCAACAGGGATCCAACCAGCCTCTTCAGAGATGCATACCTGTAGTTCATCAAAGTCTTCCTACCCTCTGAACCAAGCAGCAATAGATCAGACAAGTTCAAACTATTCTGAAGATGTATTAAGCTGCAACTACAGTGCGTGTGCATGCACATGCACGCGTGCGGACACACACACACACAAAAGCATCACATACAAAGCTAAAGGTTCGTATGTGTAAAGATCTAGCTTACAAACATGGGTGACCTCAAGTACAGGTCTGACCCCAGGCTCCAGTTCTTCCTCCTTAGTTACTCTGCAGTTCCTTGCTCTTCCTCCTCTAGCCAGACCCCTTTGCTATCTCCATTCAAATTTGGGGCATCTCTTTCTGATTGGTGCCCTAGATTTTTATTCCCTCCCTTGGTGAGAACCTTTCATGCAGTTCCTTACCCTGCTTGTTCCAGACAATTAGGCAAATCTGGTCTCCCAATATAGTAAACCATGCCCCCATCCCAAAGTTCCTCATTTCTTAATGTAGAAATTTGTCAAAGTTGTCAAACCTTACAAAAGCTTTGGAAAGTTCACCAACTTTCTATTTAAAAATATTATAAAAGCATGCCCATTTCTGTGTCAGTATTTTCTTCTGTTTATGTGACTTTATTTATTTATTTATTACATTTATATCCCACTTTCCTCCAAGGAGCTCAAGGTGGCACATATGGTTCTTCTCCCTCTCCATTTTATCCTCACAACAACAATGTGAGGTAGGTTAAGCTCAGAGGCTGTGACTGGCCCAAGGTCACCCAAGCAAGCTTCATGCCAGAATGAGGATGTTCTAACCACTACACCAATGCTTGTAGCTATGATTCTGTATCAGGCACTCACAAATCTTTATTTATTTGACTATGAATTGTCAGCCATTCTACCTTTCTCCTGTAAAGGCAAAAAAAAAAAAAAAGAAAAGGCTATTTTTTCAAGTCTACAAGCCATCCCCTTAAACCTGCAAGCTTTAATGGGCAGATTAGCTATGGCTAATTCTGATCATAAGAACATAAGAACATAAGAAGAGCCTGCTGGATCAGGCCAGTGGCCCATCTAGTCCAGCATCCTGTTCTCACAGTGGCCAACCAGGTGCCTGGGGGAAGCCCGCAAGCAGGACCCGAGTGCAAGAACACTCTCCCCTCCTGAGGCTTTCGGCAACTGGTTTTCAGAAGCATGCTGCCTCTGACTAGGGTGGCAGAGCACAGCCATCACGGCTAGTAGCCATTGATAGCCCTGTCCTCCATGAATTTGTCTAATCTTCTTTTAAAGCCATCCAAGCTGGTGGCCATTCCTGCATCTTGTGGGAGCAAATTCCATAGTTTAACTATGCGCTGAGTAAAGAAGTACTTCCTTTTGTCTGTCCTGAATTTTCCAACATTCAGCTTCTTTGAATGTCCACGAGTTCTAGTATTACGAGAGAGGGAGAAGAACTTTTCTCTATCCACTTTCTCAATGCCATGCATAATTTTATACACTTCTATCATGTCTCCTCTGACCCGACCCCTCTCTAAACCAAAAAGATCAATAGGGCTGGTAGGTAAGTACACATCTGTTTTATTTCTGGAGGCATTTTGTTTTAGTTAGACACTATTAACAAGTGTGCTGTATAGGGCCGGTACCAGGCATGCCAGTGCCCTTGGACACCAGCCTGCCCCGGGCCCCGGCACCCGCACACACACCCCACCTACCTTCTTTCCGTGATCCGTGGCAGTGTCAGCTCCCAACCCTGCTGCGGATTGTGGAGAGAGAGTTCCCAGACACCCCTCTACTGCTGTGCAGGCCCGCAATGCCCGCCTGCATGCCCTACCTACCTCTCCCTTGATGTAAATGGTGGTTGCGCTGCGGGCTCAAGCCTGCCATCAACTAAGATGGCAGCTGAGGCTTCCCTAAGGGGCTGATGCCTCCGCCACTATCTTGGCTGATGACACGCATGCATGCTACGTGTGAGCATCCCTTTAACGATCAAGATCAGGAGCTGATGCTGCAGCGGATTGCGAAAGGGAGAGCTACCCACCCTAAGGAGGGGCCCTTGAGGGGCCCCTTGAGACCCAGGGGCCCTCAGCCAGGGCCCAACCTGGCCACCCTCTGGCGGCAGCCCTGGTGCTGTATCACACACAGGCTGCAATACACACTAACCTGCTTATAGCAGAAAAATGTAGTTTTTCTCAGTCCTGAATTCGTTATGTTCTTCAACATACTACTTTCAATCTAGATCGATTCTACATCCTGCTGTCCACAAGGGTGGGTGTGATTACTTGATCCATGTTTGAAAACTCTCCCCTTGATTAGGCTATCCACACATTTTCCTCCATGCACATACCCAGGTGAATGAAGAAGGAAGTGGCGATTGTGATCTTGGATGATGCCCACTCACAAGGGCAGGTGTAGATATAACCCCCCCCCCAATTGCTGGGACCACCTACATCTGTTTTCAAGTGTACACATTGGGGGTAATGCAAAATCAATCTGCAATGAGCTTTTATTTTCAGAACGAAACCAGTTTCTCAAGAAGTCCTTTTTCGGAGTGAGGGGATATGCAATAGATTTGGATTGTGTGTGGACTACATAGAAAACACAAGTGCTCAGTCTTCATTGATTCTATAATATCATGTGTATGATGTTAAGATCACTACGTCCCAAAACCCTAAGAACCAGCTCTTGTTGTTGCCAGCAGCAGCCAATTTACCCTAGTGTAAAAGCCAACCCTGCAAGATAGTACACTGTCACCTCTCCTTCTGTCCAGGGAGTCTGGGTTACGAGATTACCAGATGTCAAAGTAGACATCCCTGGGATTCCAAAGGAAACAAGAGCTAAAAACCAGATTCTCTACTTTCTGGAATCCCAGGCTAAACAACTTATTCAGTAGCACTTAACTAAGATGGTCAGACACTAGAGGTAGATGTATTGAAAATAATTAAAAATAGCTGTATAAAAGAGAACTATAGCACCCATAAGAAACACAGTTAGAAAACATAATTAAGAATACATTTGGGAATTAGAAAACAGAATAAAACAAATAAGCTAACTGATCCTAGTTCTAATAAATACTAGGGTTGTGTGCCAGATTCAGTCAAGGCCTGAGCCAAATCATTTGGATCTTCTTGGACATCAGCTGAATAGGGTTCTGACAGCCATTGATGCTTGTGGGCTGGATTGGATGACCCAGAACGACCCAGAGCTGTCAGTAGATGGGGCATCAGGCTGGGAGGAAACTGTGGCTCTCCTTTCCACCTGAGTGCAGCCCCTCCACAGGTTCGCTCCCTTGGCTCATCAGCTGTTGAGCCCAGGGAGCAGTCCTGGGAGTGGTGGTTTGCAAGGTGCTCCCGGGGCTCAACAGCAGGAAAGCATCTTGCAAACAAGCACCCTCAGGATCACTCCCTGGACTCAACAGCCAATGAACCAAGGAAGTGAACCTGCACAGAATTGACCCTGCTCTGGGTCTGCTGTATCCTAAAATTAGGGTCGGCCTGATGTCCCCACTCCATGAATTGGAGCCAGGGAGCAAATAGGGGGATCTGTGTACAGCCCTAATACATACTATACAGAGCACTGACCTTACCACATAAGGATCACAGCACATAAAGTGTTGCAAAAGTATCAGGAAAGGTGTGGTTCACCAGAACAAAGGATGAGTAAAAAGCATAGCAACTAAGATGAATCCTGAGAACCAATCAGAAGGCCTCTAGACTGGAACTTTCCAGTCCCATGACAGACTTGCATTACAACAGCTGAACGGAGGTTCCCAATTAGCAGGCCTCCTACCCAGATCTCGAAGCACAGATAAGCCCGGCCCCGCTGCCGCCCCCATCGACACCCCCACACTGATGTCCCTCCCTACAGCGCCCCACTGCCGCCCAAGAGAGAGGAGCCCGGGCAGTCGGCCATTTGATGTTACTTGACGCTGCTGCCTGAGATTGGGCTGCCGGGAAGAATTAGGGTGGCGGCTGATGGAGACTGGTGGAGGCTAAGTTGAAGCTGCTTTAATTCTTTTTTACTTTTGCAGTACTGACTGGATGTGTAACGTGGCCTTCTATTATATGTTATATTATATTTATATATATTATATTATATTTATAGTGTGGTATTAATTCTTGTATTGTTGTAATATTTGCTATTTCGTTTTTTTGTTATGGTTGTATTATTTTGTTTGAAATTGTTTTGCAATTGTTTGCAATTACTGTGTTTCTTCTTGGAAGTCGCTTTGAGTTCCACTGTTGAAAAAAAGCAACTAACAAATGCCAGTAATAAATAATAAATAATAACACAGGTACTTCACTAGCATTAGACCGTTCCCTTTGGCCTCAGACTTCCTTTGGTCTCAAAGCACACTTAATCACAGAAACAATATTTTACCCAGAAGGCACTAGCAAGGAACCATTTTCTTAGGCACAGTAACCATTTTCTTGGCATGCGTAGCTGCTGTGAATTAACCAGAACCCTCTTTCCTACTCTTCATAGATGAGGAGAAGCTAGTGTAGAACTGGGTTAGGGCCAAATTACACATGATCTCAACTGATCTGCCTTTCACTGCAGTTTCCCCCATGCACACACATTCTGGACTGATTCCCTAATGTTGGTTTAGATGAGCTTTAAATTTTTGTCCTCCACTAAAATCCCAATTTGGTTCTGGCCCTCACACTTGCAATTTGCATTGAAAAAATGGTTGCCATTTGTTTCAATGACATCCTTATTTTGGGGTGGTTGTTTTAAGAAGTCAAACTTCTGGTTAAATGGGGTGGGAATGTTAATAAAGAACAACATTCCAGCTGTTTCACATGTTACACTTGTGAAGGGAGTATCTTGTTATTTATTTGGTAGTGGAACACTGGCATGATTCGATGCAAAGACTTCTTCCCTGCATATGATCACACTGTGGTTATCCATATGATAACAGCATGCCCAATACAGACGGGCCCCACTTATATGGCAGGTTCCATTCCGGACCCCCACCATAAAGCGGAAATCGCCGTAAAGTGGAACCCCATTGAGTATAATGGGGCACATCGTGCGAAAATGCCCCCAAAATGCCGCAAAAGCGGCTTTAAAATGGGGAAATGAAAGCCGCTGCATTAGCGGAACACCGGGAAACGAAGCGCCAGGAAGCAGAGCCCTACTGTACCAAGGGCAGGAACACAGACTCCCCCTCTCCATTGCATGATGCCCACTTCACATCAGTTGCATTCAGTTTACAATGTGAAATGATGCAAAGGTCAAAAGAGGGGGGGGGAAACTGTCTTGACTGACAGCTCCTGCCCAAGATAATATTCCTCGCTTAACAGCTTTTGTCTCCTGACAACATTTTACTTTAGTGTGAACTTGTGTTTTTAGTATCTGACCCTTCAAAAACACAAAGAGGTTCAGCGGCACAAACTTAGTTAATCACGAAATGAGGCATTAGGTTAGGAAGGAAATGGGATGTCAAGCATGAGTTTGCCTTTGTGATTTTTTGGCATTTAAATGGTCTAAATCTTACTTCTTAACGCGGCCATTATTATAATTTATTTCTTCTTTTACTATTTAATATAATCCACACTGTAACTCCCTCCACGTTTTCTGTGAGCTTTCAAATCCATTGTTAGCCCCAATGAACTGAGCTTGAACCATGCACAGCCTGAATACAAGGCCAGGCACCTAAGATAAACGAACGGTTTGCTTCTATAACACAAGGTTAGGCAAAGTAATTCCATTTGAAGAATTACTTTGTACTCAGCGTGGTAACATGTGCTAACTTGATTCTGAAAACGTTATTTATCTTTGCTTTGTCCAAGAGACGTGAACAGTGCTCAGGCATTGCTCTTGTTTCCCAGTGCATATCCCTCAGAGGGCAATATATTTTCCTGAGAAGTGAACACCAATTCAGCTGCAAGAAAAAGGAAAGAAGTTTTCGTTGTCCTTTGAATAACTATAGTAAAATTTAAAATGTAATTGGTTTTGCAAACTGACAACTCATTAATGAAAAGCAAAAAGGATGTTAGGCATTTAGATAATGAAGTGTCAATCAGCATAACAGATGTGTCACTTTGCTTAATATATTTTAGCTTTTGAAATTATTTTGCCTTATTACTTCTAGTTCTACATTACGTGTATGTGCAGATAACTGAGATCTAGGAAATGTAAAATATATTTAAGAATGCTGAGGATAGTGCTTAATTTCATAAGTATTAATAAATGTGAACAAAATATTTGGGTGCTGCTTTGTATGCACATATTTGCATTCTGTTGTTTCCCAGGTCCTGCTCTGGATTCAGGACTGCTGTTTTAACAGCAACAAAGTAGCAACACATTCTATAGGCAAGAAGGACTGTCTCTGAGCTTTAGCAGTTCATTCTGCCACCCTCCTCCTTAATCAAGCAGTGTAGCTTAATCAGACCAAAAGTAATGGGTGCTGCATTCAGGACAGAAGCAGAACCATACAAATATTTTTTATAATAAACATACAAATAGAGAATTTTTATCTCTCCACTCTTTGATCATCTGTAGCTAAAGGTCTCCTGCTAGGGATGGGGGAGAAATTCAATTCAGTTTGCACTTAAAGCTGAATCTATTCACACTTTCTGAAATAATATGTGAACTGAAACACAGCTGTCTTTATAAATTCGCACTTATCCGAATTTTGCAATGCAGTTCTCCAACCAATGTTTACAAAAATGCATATATTAGGGGAAAGTGTGCATAAAAATATATATTAGCGAAAGTAATGTACAAAATACATTTTATTAGGAGAAATTCCTTGCAAAAATGTATACATTTGTCAAAACTGCATATAAAATGTGTTTATTATGAGAAAATTGCTCTAAAATGCTGAAGAATTTTCATGAGGATTTTTTAAAATTGCAAATTGCGGCAGAAATGTGGAGAACTGAATTTAAGATTGGAAAAAAGAGAAACAGAAAGAACCAAACTAAACAGATCCTTCCATTCCTACCTCCTGCTCAAGGCCAGATTATAATGGTTCAGCCGCAGCCATTGCTCCAAGTCCCTTGCTAGGTAGGGTCACTGCTGTTGGCCCAAATTCAGTTTCATTTAAAAAAAAAAACAAATCTCTGGTCCTTGTAGATTCAAAGATAGGTGTGAAAATAGGCAGGTGCTATTCTGTCAATTGTGTTATGAGAACCAAGCCCATCCCCACCTTCCTGTGTTTTTAGCTAATGAATAAAGTCACTCCTTTGATTGACATTTAGGGAAGCAGTGATCCAAAGACATATATTAAAATACATACTTGTTGCCTGCTGAAGGGACTTCCTGGTTCATTAGGATGTTGTGAGGGGGAGGGTCCTATGGCAGAGATGAATAATAGCAAACAGTTTGATGTGGTTAGAGTAGTGGTTTCCAAACTGTTTTCCCATGGACCATTTAAAAATTATTATTTTTCTGCCTGTTATAGCCATTGTAATGTGCTGTATGTTGTATAGTTTTAATTGTTTTTCTTTTTTCTTTTATTTCTTATGTTACACATTTATTATATTACAATTTGAACTTCATAGAATTCAAATTATGCAATAAAATGCAATGTAAGAAACAAAAGAAAATACCTCAATTCTTTAGAATGAATTTGTAGAGTAGGAGATGTTAGGAACAGTTAATACTCGTCTGTAGAGAAACATACTGAAAATAGGCTCATGGATTAAAAATAACCATATAATTTCCTACCAACAAGCATTAAACATCATGAGACAACCCACCTTATCGATAATTCAATTTCTTCAAGGTAGACATGTTGCAAACAGCATATGAAATGTTGCTATTGAATCCCAACTCAGGGAAGTTAATAACTAAGATCTATGCAATCCTTTTTAAATTGAAAGCCACTGTACATACCCCACATATAAGATCAAGTGAGAGAAAACAATAGTCATCTCTAAGACATAGGCTCTAAAGTTGTCCATACCCTGCATGCCTAGTTTACAAATGGAGGGAGGGGCATACCAGTGCAATATCCCAAAATGCTGTATTTCCCAGTGTGTAATGGAAACACAAATGTTTATATTGAGTTAAATCATAAAAGAGTTAGTTCCCTCTTTTTTTTCTGGCTATCAACGTCCCATATCTCTATCTGTCTATCATCTATACGCTATGCTGCAGGGATGAGACTGTGCTGGGACCATTAAGGGGCAAGTTTTCCCACCTGCCTTGCCCCACCCCTTTGCCTGGACCTTATCAGGAGGGGCTGCAGACTGAGAGGTACTGCTGCAGTGGTGAGACTGTGCTGGGACCATCAAAGGGCACACTTTTCCACCTGCTTTGCCCCCTCACCCCTGCTCTTAGTGACATTTTTCTGGGGATTCTCCTTTACCAGGAAGATGAATGCTTTTGATTAGCTGTTGTTGTTTTTTAGAAATGCTCCAATTTTGTTAGTTTGATTTTTTGTAAATTGTATTGTTTTTATTTGTGTTTTGTACTTGCGTTTTGTATTTGTGTGTAAGCTGCCTTGGGGGCCTTTTTGGCCAAAAGGCAGCCTAGAAATAAACTGTAACGTAACATAACATATAGCCTATCAGTGGCTGATCTGATGGGACTTGGCGGTTCTTGATTGCAAGCACCTGTGTCTGCCTTTACCAGCAGTTCTACAGGGGCTTAAAAGGAACACTGCCTTGGGTGGCAGTTCTATGCCCAAGTGGATCATCACTGATGGGGAAACACCAAAGGGATCCTTTTCAGGAGCTGCAAGGGCATTGCTCCCAGGCACATTTGATTGCTGATTAGGTTGACTTCTGTAGGAAAGCCAGGAACAACTAGGAGGGTGTGTATAGGCCTAAGCAAGACTCTTGGTAAGAGAAGGAAAGCTGGGGATGGTGACCTGGTGGGAGCATGGAAACGATGCAGGGGCCCATACTATATGCAGAATGCTTAGTGAGCAGTTGCCTTGGGGCAGAAGAGAAAAGTCAATCATGGCATCATGTACCTGGGTCAGAGGGACGGGGGGGGGGAGTTTCAGGGAACTACTATTACTAGGGTCCTAGGAAGGGGGAGGTATTAAATGGGGGGTAGGCAATATTATCACAGAAGAACAGGCAGTAGACATTTGACACCGCATTCCTCTGCTCACCCTTTTCCCATCAGAGACTTGGGTTGCCATGCCGACTTGCCCTCCTGTCTGGTGGTGCTGTTAATTAATGTTTGATCAGTCCACACAAAAAATATATCTCATCCACTATTTAATTATGGATGAGGTAGCTGATCTGGTATGTATTATGGAGCCCTGGGGTGAGTGACCTGGGGGGGGGCTGACCTTACTCAGCTTTGCCTACCCAGGTATTTAATGCAGCCTCAGTTAAGGTCAGAGGAGAGGGGGCATGGCAGTTGACTCATAAAAATTCCACTATTCTCACCAGGAGGCCAGTGCATGTGGGAGCTGGATGTAAGGGTTTGTACTTGGTGTTGGGAGGCAGAGACAGAACAGGGATTTTGTTGGTGTACCATCCACCCCGCTGCCCAGCAATCTCCCTGGCTGAGCTGGTGCAGGCAGTCTCTGATGTGGTGTTGGAGAATCCCAGGACATTAATTCTGGAGGACTTCGATATCCATGTCAGTGCTGCCTTTTCTGAGCTCAGGACTCCATGGCTGCCATGACAACCATGGGGCTATCATAAAACATCATGCACTCAACACATACTGCAGGTCATATCCTAGATTTGGTTTTCACTACAGAGGGCATTGGGAAGGATCCAGTGGTGTGTGGGGGGGTACCTATTATCCCATTGTCATGGACAGATCACACCCTGATGAGGTTTGGATTGGCTGTGACTTCCCCTCCTGCAGGGATGGAGGACCAGTTTCATCGGTCTGTTGCCAGACACTGATGAAATCTGAGGGGTTTCTGAATGCTTTGGGGGATTTTCCAAGTAGTATGGCTGGTGCTCCTGATGTGCTCCTAGCTTCACTGTGAAATGGTCAGATGGAAAGGACCATCAACGTGATTGCTCCTAAGTGCTCTGTTCAGCCACAGGGAGTCCAGGACCGGTTTACTGAGGAGCTCTTGGTGATGAAGCAGGCTGGATGTGAAGCACAGTGCAGGTAGTGTAAGTCCCAGCACAAATCTAACTCAACAGAAATACGAGTACTTAGCTGTTCCTACCACATGGCAGTAGTGGCAGCAAAGAGAGCGTATCTCTCAGCCTCGTCTATTGCATCCTCAGTGAATTGCCCAGCAGAAGTTTTTAGATTGGTAAACCAGGTGGTGCAACCAGTGTGTCATTATTAACAACAGACCACTCAATAGCCTGTTGTGGAAGATTTGCAAGGCACTTTGAGGGAAAAATTTCTTGGATCCATGCTGAATTTGATATCACAAATGGTTCAGGCTTGTGAGAGGTCCCTGGAGCACAACTGAATTACAGCTTGTGGAATTGGTTTCAGAGGGAATTGGCTAGGTGGGTTCAGGGAGTGGTCAATACCTCACTACAGGAGGCAGTTATGCCCACCACCTTGAAAGAGGTGATGGTGAAGCCTCTCTTGAAGAGGTCCTCTCTGGATCCAGAGGATTTAGAAAACTACATCCAGTCTTTAAGTAACTGGGAGATTGGTGGCTGGCCAGCTGCAGTTTTGCCCGAAGGAAGCAAATTATCTAGATCCATTTCAGTCTGATTTCCAGCCTATTTCCAGCATTAAAATAGTCTCTGTAGCCCTGATTTATTAACGAGAGCAGGGGGAAGTACAATCTTGTTGGTTTTCTCAGCAGCTTTTGACACCATTGGCCATGGTCTTCTGCAGGGGCTGAAGCAGGTGGGAGTTGGAGGTACTGTATTAAAGTGGTTCCATTCCTACCTGCAGGACATACTGATACTAATGACATACAGCTCTTTCTTGAGAGGCTGTGAAGGTATTGGACAGAAGTCTGGAGGCAGTGATGGGCTGGATGGGGCCAATAAACTGAAGTTGAATCCTGAAGAGCTCTTGGCTGGGTGGTTCCCATGTCTGGGAATTAGGTTATGGCCTGTTCTAGGAGAGGCTGTACTCCCCCTGAAGGAACAAGTTCATAGTCTGGGAGTACTCCTGAATTCCAACTTGTTAAAGTCCATTCTAACTGTTCTTAGAATGATGTTTTGTTTTGTTAAATTGTTTTGTTCATGTGTTTGGTGCCCTGGGCTCCTTCGGTAGGAAGGGTGGGATATACATTCTAATAACAGTTGTAGTAGTAATCTAATAAAACAGATTGTGGGCTAGAAATTTTGGTGGGTGGATTGCAGGGCTGATTTAAAAGCATGAAGATAATATGTCTGTGTACATATAAGGGAAAGAGGTAGATGTATTCATGCTATTCTACACATACACGTGTGTCAAATCTTCATTTACGTGCAAAGTGAGAAAGTGACAGCTGTATTTTCTCAGCTAAACATGAAGGTTTGGTCTGCAAAAACTGCATTGCCCTTGACATTGGACAGTGCTGGAAGCTGAGCTCTAGACCATCCAGCAAGGATTTAGAATGTGCAAATGAAAGAGTTTTTCCCATGAATATTTATGTGAAACCGTGTTCAATTTGAGTAAAAATGATAAGGATACAACACTGATAATATGCTTTTGATAATATTTCCTATGAAACCAATTTGAAAATACTCATTAAAAAACTGGAAAATGACAATTTGGGAAGAAAGCTGCCAGTTTCTAAATCTTTGATCTGAGGGTGGGACCATATCTACGTTTATTTTCTGTTCTGCCCCATTTGCAGCACAATCAGTGCTTATGAGACACCTCTTTGGCCATCTCCTGTTGTTTCCTTTTTGATTTATTGAGAACACCCTCTTAACTACATTAATCTATCTTCAGCATGTTTAGACCACAAAAAAATATGAGAAGATGTTTTAAGATCTGTTCCTGCAACTGCAGAATTCTCTTCTGCTAAAACAATGAAGAATTTTGTGGCACTTTATCATCTAACAAATCTACTGATACAGATAAACTGATACAGATAAATGATGATTGATGATGATTTGTGTGTTCTGTTCTTACATAAGCATAAGAAAGATAATCATAGGAACCTCCTATACCAAGTCAGTCCATGAAGCTTAGCATTAATTATAGTGATTGGCAATAGCTCTCCAGGGGATCAGGCAGGGGTTTCTCCCAGCCCTACTTGGAGATGCAGGGAATTGAACCAGGAACTTTCTGCATGCAAAGCTGATGCTCTACCATTAAGTTGCAGCCTTTCCCAATATAAGAGATGCAGATGTAATTTGGCTACAGCTGCAATTACCATCAAGTAGCATTGATTGTTGTCTTATCTCAATCAGGCAGAATGTGACACTGTCCAGATGAGATGAACCTTTTAACTAACTCAGCAAGGAAATTCTGCTGTGCAGGAGATCTGCACAGGACTGTATCACCTTAGAAATGTATGTTAGGGTTGGTCATTAGGAAGAACCCCTCTCAGTCAAGATTTGCTGTCAGCAAATCTGGAGGAAGGTGACCCTGGGATCCTTCTTCATTACAACCACATTCACACCATGCATTTATTCCACTGTTATTCTAATGTAAACACTCATGCAGGCCCTCCCTTAGCATGTGCGGGGCCCGGGACAAAAGCAAAGTTGCCCCCCCCCACATTTGCTCCGGGTCACGGTCTTGGCCTATTGAACTCAACAGAACTCAACAGAATTTTCTCCTGAGTAGACAGTCATAGAATTGCACTGTTAGAAGAAGAATGTGAAAGTGAAACTATCATTAAAAAAACCAGAACTGATGTTTTGGAGCCAACAGAAGTAAAGAAAACAGCGGACCTTGAGTTAGAGGACCGAAGAAACAAGAACGGTGAAAAACGGAAAAGGAAAACTTGTACTTCCTCCTATAGAGCAGATTAGAAGGGGACGAACAGCGCCCGTATGAGTAGTTTGAGTTTTCTCCCTTCCGCCTCTTTGAAATAGCTGTGGGTGGAAAACGATTGCCTGAAGAACCACCAAAGCAGCAGTACCAGGAAGCACCTCCCCCAAATCTGCTTCTAGAAACTGGAGCGCAGAAGGTGGGAGAGGAGCAGCCTTTAGCACTACAGGCCTCAAAGAGCCACTTCCTTCCCTCTCTGGCTCTTCTTCAGTGACAGCTGGGAATGGAGGCCAGGAAGGAGCGAAAGAAACAGAAGAAGGTGGCGGAGTCAGGGGGGTGGTTTTAGTTGAGAAAGTAGTCATTTGATATTGCGAGGAATGGGGGGGTCACCGAGGGGAGGTGCCTGGGACGGCTTAGTCAGCTTTACCTGATGCTGTTGGTGCAATGGCAATGAAGAAGGTGGCTCAGCCCGCCTGCCTCCCTCCTCCCCATCCGCGACCCTCCCTCCCTCGCTCCGAGTCTCCACCGACACACAAAGGAAAAGCCGGGCTCGGGAAAGAGGAAGGAGGCCTGCCTCCCCCCCTTCTCATAGCCGACGCCGGTTGCTGAGTTCAACTGCTGCCCTCTTGCACGCAGGCGCCCGGGCTGCTGGGGAAAATGGAGGCCTCCCACGCGCCGCTGCAGCGACGGCACTCTTGCTTATGGTTTTGGTCGCCGCTTTGACGAGCGGCTCTGACTCGGTCGCTGGCCCACACCAGCCATAGGGCGAGGAGGATGGGAGGAAATAAGGAAAGTTTTTGCAAGCTGAAGGGAGAAGGAGAGAGGACGGGGCTTTGGGCTTGTTGGCCTGCTGGAGATTGTGTTGTTTGGGTGGGGGCAGCTTGTCGCTTCCTGACAATGGCCTATGGCAGGGAGGGAGGAGCCGACTGGTGAGGAGATCACCAAGTGCGGGGCCCCCCCAAAGCGCAGGGCCCAGGGCAACTGCCCCGCTTCCCGATGCCTAGGGGCGGCTCTGCACTCATGGCTTCCCCCAAAGAATCCTGGTAAGTGTAGTTTGTAAAGGGTACTGAGAGTTACTAGGGGCTCTGTTATGTTCCTGCTTATATTGTAAATATGGTAAGTGCTGGTTATATAGAAGACATATGGTAAGTGGAGTGAAAGAGGAGGGGGGAGTACATGAGCAGTAGAATGCTGGATGATTGGCTGAGCGTTTGAATGGCTGGGAGTATAAATGGAAGAATGACAGTTGAATCTGGGAGGTGAATTGTAAGGTGAATTGAGGAGGTCGATGGTGTTTGGTGTTGTTGTTGAGAGCGAGTCGGAGTTCTGAGGCAATTAGTAAGAGGTCTACATAACAGAATATAGATGAAACCATACGCTTGTGAAACATTCCTTAAGTAATCTTGTTATTTCTAATACTAAATAAATATATCTTGGTTAAACAAAAGCCTGATTCCTTCAGCTGGGAAACACAAACCAGGGGGGATAGCAAGTAACCAAGGCTGAACAGTTGTATTGAATGGTGGCAGCGGTGGATCGGAGGGAAGTGTATTCAGTCCCACAGAGAAGGGCTGTATGCTTCAGAGTCAAGAGGCTGCAGGGGGGGTTGGGAATTACCTATACCCATAGACACAAGGTATCGAGATAGCCAGGCAGAGACTACGCACAGTCTAAAGGTTATAAGAGATACAGAGTGTTGGGTAGTAAGGCCTAGCAGGGGGATCTATTGAAATCTGTGCTAGAGCTGTAAAGGGTAAGAAGAAAACCTGATGTTCCTGTCTGCTGGTAGCCACAAATGAGAGCTTCACAGGTGGTGCTGGGGAAGGACGTCACAGGCTCATCCAAATGGAGCAGGATAATCCATGTTTTCCATATCCGGTTCATCATCTGATAGTCCTCACTTTGCCTGTTTGTTCGCTCTTTCCCAATAAAAAAACTCACTTTTTTGCACCCACACACACAGCGAGAGGACCCGTACTTCTTCTCTCTTTTTCCCAGCTCCGCCCCTAACACTCCCCCCTATCAGCCAATTGGTCCACAAAAATATGACGTATGCTCCTCTCCCCCTTTGCAACGAAGCACAACAAGGTGCATGCTCTTGAACGTACGAGTGTGAAAGTTTGAATTTCCTGATGGTTTGGTAGTAGTGGCTGTAATGGAGTTCCTTGTCGCTCATCACTCTGGAGCAGCGCCGGCTGGGGGGGGGTGTCTCCAGGTGCCACTGACCATCCAGGGGGATTGTGGGCAGTGCAAGGGATCAGAGCTTGTAATTGCCGGGCGAATCCCCCCGTAACCCTTGGGCTCATTCAGTCCAGGGTTCAGCCCCGGACCGTTATGCAGCTCGATGGCAGGAATGCTGCCCCTGAGGGAAGCAAACAACCCCCCCCATGGGTGGCCGCTCTTGGCTCGGGCAGGAAATGCAGGCAAACGGCCCTGCATGCTGCTGTGTCAATCTGCACTGAAGCGACCAGCACAGGCTTTGTAGTGTTCCCTCTGATAACTGAAACATGCAAACCACTTATAAGCCTATAATTCCTGTATTTTTGTTTGTTTGTATTTGCGATATTTCGCAAAACAGACTGTATGCTTTTCTACCTTTAATGTTTCTGGAGATACACATGATTGCAATTCCACTTATTTCTCCAGAACAGCAAGTAACAATGTGTCATGTCCAGGAAGGACATGTGTCATGTCATGACAATGTGTCATGTCCAGTCTCTATGGTTGCAGGTGGCTGAGACGCTCTAGCAAACCACTTATATGCCAATAATTCCTGTGGGTTTTTTGCTTGTATTTGCGATATTTCGCAAAAGCGACTGTATGCTTTTCAGCTCAGCTGGGCTGTGGAGAACCTGCAGGCTGTGGTTGAAATTGACAAGACTCAAAGAGAGTAGCCTTGCAGGCAGGAAAGCAAAATTGACTAAGGGTGCATGAGTGTCTGTAATCCAAGAGGAAAGCCTCTATTTCTCTTCTTCCCCCCCCTCTCCCTCGACCCTGGATACCTGGAAGCAAAGACCAATACGTTCAAGAAGGGCATTTGATGCGGGAGGTGAAGGGTGGAAGATGGAGGTTAGGCAAAGGTAAATATTTTCTCCCTTGAAAAAGTTTACAAACAACCACAATTGCAGATCTCATCCTGAGCGGCTGCCCAGTTTGCAGGCTGGCTAAAAATTAACCGCTGTTGCTGCTTCTGTGCAAATGCGCTTTTTTGCATCTGCACAGTAGAAGTTGCAGGGGGGCCCCCCCAACACCACACCATTGCTCTGATAGGTTCCTTTTTCCCGGGCTTTCCCCGGACATTCGGGCACATGCGCAACAGTGGAAATACATGATTGGCTGAGAATGAGGGAAGGGATATGGGGAAGTCCCCAAGAACTGCCTATCAAACGCCCACAGCTGTAAAGTCCGCGGTATTGCATCAGAGCGCCTGAAGGTACAGCAGATGATTCCCAGTTTTAAAAAGCAAATTGCATGATTTGCGGTATTGCAGGAGTGGATTTAACTGCGCAAAAATGCACAAAAGCGCAAGGCGTCACATGGATGACCGAAAAATAATGAAAACACAAAGCGAGCATGTCACACATTTTACAGTCGTCTGGATGAGCCCCTAGGACACCCTTATTCCCCTCATAGAGCTACAATTGCTAGAGTTCTTTATGAAGAGAGACTGATTGTTAAAACACTCTGGAAATTGTAATTCTGTGAGAAAAGGAGTCTCCTAACAATTCTAGCACCCATCACAAACTACACTTCCCAGGATTCTTTGGGAGAATCCATGACTGTTTAAAGTGGAATAACAGTGGAATAAATATGTATGGTGTGAATGTGGCCTATGTGTCAAGCTTTTGAAAAACAGGTGGTTTAATGTGGGGGCACTTTGATATGTGTAATTATGCACATGGATTTCTTTAAGTGGTACAGTCCTGTGTAGGTTATATAACGTCTTCCCCTCTTTTTCTGCATTGATTCAAGAAACATTTCCTCCTGGCTTAGGCTGGCGTTTTGTGGCAAGCATTAAAAAGACTATGAGCCTATACAATCTTTATACTTTACTTGGTCTCATTTTTATTTGAACATTTTATGTGACTTTTTAAAATCTGGGACCCACTCTGAGCCGATGGGGATGGGAAGAAGCTCCGATCAATAGTCAAGTCACTCAGTAATAAAGCCATAGGTGTCTTTAAGCAGTTATAGGTCAGAGAACTTTATAACATATTGATTGGGGGAGAAAAACTTTTCATCAAAATATTTTTCCACCATCATATCATAGTTTGTCTATGTTTCCAAACATAGACAAGTGTCTTTTGGCCTGGTATTTCCAATGAATGGTCAATGCCCAAGGCTCTTCCTTAAAATTCATTTACTTTTGAGAAAACAAACAGAACTGGAACACCCAGATTTCAGTATGTAGTACTGAAAGAAAAACACTTATTTAAAAAGTGTTTGTTATTTCTGACAACAGCACTTTGCTCAAAGTTAAGAGGGATAGAAAACTTTCCAAAATGTTAGGACAAAAAAGACATTTCCTGGAGGATTTTACTTATTGAATAAAGAATATTGGAAAACAGTTTATCTAACTTGCACAGCCATGGTATTTTGTTGCCTTTATTAAGATCTGGTGCACAGCAAGCTATTTCCATAGGCTTAGCCATTTATATGCAGAAGCTCACAAAACAGTTTGGGGGAATTTTCATTGTACCAACATAAACACTACAAAGAGGCTTCTGGGGTTTAGAATGGAGGATAAAACATCCATCCAGCATGGCAAGCTTCTGCTCACTGTTATACAGAACAATCTGGAGAAGGCACAGGAACCCAAGGGCCTTCATCTGTTTTGGCTGCCTCAGCCCAAAATTGTTTTTTAAGGTGATGGGCACATCATTACTAGGAATGTGTGAGTCCCTGTGATGTTCCTGCTTATAGTGTAAATATGGTAAGTGCTGTTTATATAGAAGACATATGGTAAGTGGAGTGAAAGATGAGGGGGAGTACATGAGCAGTAGAATGCTGGATGATTGGCTGAGCGTTTGAATGGCTGGGAGTATAAATGGAAGAATGACAGTTGAATCTGGGTGGATGTTAGTAGGGTGGAGAAGAAGGTGTTTGGTGGTGGATGTTGGGAGTGTGGCGAAAGAGGGAGCTGGAATTCTGATTAATAATAAGTCAAGTACAAAACAGGAATAGATGAAACCAT
Organism: Rhineura floridana; assembly: GCF_030035675.1. Lineage (NCBI taxonomy): Eukaryota > Metazoa > Chordata > Lepidosauria > Squamata > Rhineuridae > Rhineura > Rhineura floridana. The sequence goes on along the minus strand of NC_084481.1, from coordinate 137,444,489 downwards.
ACGCTTGTGAAACATTCTAAAACTAATCTTGTTATTTCTGATATTTAATAAATACTTATTTGGTTTACCAAAGGCCTGATCCTTGGCTGGGGGACATATATACCAGAAGGGAGGGCAAGGTAATTACCAAGGCTGAACAGAAACAGTATCTAATGGTGGCAGCAGTGAAGGGAGGAATAATAACAATTCAAGTATCCAGAGCAACCCAGAGTTGTATGCGTTATCTATAAAGATACAAGGGGGTTGGGAACAGCATAAGCACGCAGTCACAAAAGTAACCAGCTAGAGAGAGACTCAGGCAAAGTCTCTGGGAGTATTGGTTATAGGATGTGACTGGTGGTGCTGCCTAGCAGGGGGATCTAGTGAGTTCTGTGCTAGAGCAGAGTGAGAAACCATATAAAGGATGGTCCGGACTGGTGGTATCCCTGGTGGTGCCTAGTGAAAGGCAGTAGCCACAAGCAGGTGGGAACCTGACAGGGAGAACCAGGGAAGGACAGCACATGTGGTGTTAGCGGTGGGATACGAACAATAGAGAGTCCCTAAAAGTGGTGTGGCTAAAAGAAATAACAAATAAAGATTACTTGTGAGAGTGACGGGCAAAGATTGTGTGGCAAAGTTCGAGTGAACTCCTAAAAACATGACTGAATATATAAAGATGAAAAGAGAGGAGCTGATGGAGAAGTGCATAACATTCAATTTACCTCACGAGGGTAAAGGGGTAGATGAATTGTGAGTAGCATTGATAGCATTTGCATCTGTTCAACGAAAACAACCTGTCAGAGAAGAGAACCCAGAAGGGTACTCAAGCAATCCCGCTTATATAGAGTATTTGAGAGAGAAGTTAAAGTTGGAAACTGAGAGATTGAGGATGGAAGGTGCAGAGAAGGAAAAACAGCGGGAGTTGGAAATTGAGAGAATGAGAATGGATACTGAAAGGATGAGAATGGGGTTTGAGGAGAGGGGGAAGCAACGAGCATTGGATGCTGAGATACAGGTGGAAAAGTTAAAATTTGAAAGAGAGAAGTTTCATTCTGATGAAACAAGAAAGGACAGAAATGAAACCAAAATAAAGGTTACACCAAAAGATTTTGCGGTGTTTGAACCTGGACAAGACCCACAGATTTACCTCAACACCTTCGAAAAGGCAGCTCAGATGTGGGGGCTACCGGAGGATAAATATATGCAATATTTATCAAATCTGATCAAAGGGGAATTGGCAGAGGTATACCAATATTTCCCCTCAGACAGGCCCGTCACATATGCCGAGTTTAAAGAGGCAGTGTACAAAAGATTCAGACTGGGACCTGGCTATTTCAGGAAGTTATTTCGAAACTGCCAGATCCAGGCAGGAAGGTCTTCTGTTGAACTGGGAGCAAAATTGGTGGACATATTTGGAAAGTGGATGGGGAGTGCAAAAGCTCAGTCAGTGGAAGAGGTGAAAAGCCTCATGATACTGGATCAATTATACCATCAGTTACCACCAGAAATAAGGCTCCTTGTTAAAGACCGTTCCCCTAAATCTGTTCAAGAGGCAGCAGAATTGGCAGATCACTTTGCCTCAAATAGAACTGGCTGGGTGAGCAAACATCGAGAGAGTTTAAACCCAGACCATATAATGGTGGCAGAAAGGATGTGGTACCACAGCGAGTGAGTCCTCCAATAAAGTCTGAAGGGCACAGAACACCCCAGAGTGGATCTGTGTACCCCAAAATGGAGGAGAAATTATGTTATAAATGTGGTAGACCGGGGCACCTACGTTTTCAATGTGAGGTTGCCAACCCCATTGGTAATCCTGATCAGGGAAGGGCAGTGAAAACAGAACCAAGGGAGTTAGAAACAAAGAAAGTTCAGTTCTGCCAGATAAACTGGACGAATGTACAAGACTTTGATTCAAGTCTGAGGGAAGAAGTGAGTGTGCAAGGGGCAAATTATTGGGCATTGCTGGATACTGGTACCGCTCAGATGTTACTAAGACCAGATTTGATAAAATCTGAGGAAATATTACCTCAGGAAACGGTGACAATCCAAGGAGTGAGGGGTGAACCAGAAAGCATACCCACGGCCCTGATAAAATTAAAGTGGAGAGGAAAGGAGGAGATCTGTAAAGTGGGTATTAATGCCCAACAACAAGAACCAGTGATACTGGGAAGAGATGTTATGGGGCACAAGGAAAAATATATGTGGTGACCAGACAACAACTTGGCAAAGCAACAGAAACCATGTTAACAGAGGCCGAAGAAAACAGGGTGGAACCTGTTATTGAGCCTAAGGTCGCCATGGCAGGCCTGCTAAAAGAGACAAACTGTATCGAATGGTCTCTAGTGAAGAGGCAGAGCAGTTCAGGGAAGAGCTGGATAAGGATGCAAGTTTGAAGCAAATGAAGGACCAAGCCTTTACACAAAAGATTCCCTTTACTGACAATCTGAGGAATCAAATTGTGTGTGAGAATGGGATTTTATATAGACTGTGGATGCCTGCTGAGAGAGAGAATGAATGTGAACCAGTGAAACAATTGATGGTACCTAGCAAATACAGAGCCAGATTGCTAGAGGCAGCCCATGATGTCCCATGTGCAGGGCATCTTGGAATAAAGAAGACCAAGACAAGATTGGCTGCACACTATTATTGGCCAAATATTTCTAAAGACGTAAAACAATATTGTTTATCTTGTGACATATGCCAAAAGGTGGGGAAAAGTGGAGTAAAGACAAAAGCACCATCAAAGCCCCTTCCTATAATAGGACAACCCTTTTATAGAGTGGGAGTAGATTTGGTGGGCCCTTTTTCCAAACCCACAAGGCATGGCAAGAAATATCTATTGGTGGTGGTGGATTTTGCCACCAGATACCCAGACGCTGAAGCACTAAGATCTGTGGAAGCCCCTGTAGTGGCAGAGGCTTTATTAAAAACCTGTGTGAGTTTCTGCAAGACCTGCTCCCTGCATTTCTGGCTAATTTCCACCTGGCTTGGAAGGGTGGGGCCCTGTCTCTCTCCAGCTACAAAAGCAGCAACTGCTGAAGGGGCCAGAGACCGGGTGTGTGTACGTGCGTGTGAACCTGCTGCTCAGGATGTCTATAGACTACTGGGGTTAGTTGTTTTTAGTTGTTTTTGGGGTCAAGATTTAATTCTGGAGATTCATTTTTGCTGTTATTTGGACTATAGCATATTTTTGTTAGACACTGTTGTGAAGTGTGTGGGGATTGCTTAATTGTATATTTATTGAGATGTTTTTATTAGTTTGTTGTTTATTATTATTGTTTGGCTACTTATATACTGTGTACATTTATATTTCTTTGTTGTATTATTTCTCTGTTGTACACCGCCCAGAGAGCTATGCTAGTCGGGCGGTATAGAAATTTAACAAAATAAATAAATAAAACTTATGAGACTGGGTTTCCCTCATGAAGTGTTGACGGATCAAGGCAGTGTATTCATGGGAGAAGTGATGCAATGTATGTGGAAGTGTTGTGGTCTAAAACATTTAAAGACAACTACTTACCATCCAGCAACTAATGGGTTAACAGAGATTCAATGGGGTTCTGAAGGGCATGATAAGAAGTTATGTTCAAGATCACCCACAAGACTGGGATGAACGTTTGGGGTGCTTCTTATTTGCATACAGAGAAGTCCTTCAGGAGTCAACAGGCTTCTCACCCTTTGAACTGATGTTTGCTAGAAAAGTGTGGGGACCTTTGGAACTGTTAAAAAATTCATGGGAAGGGACCTTGGGAGAGTACAAAACATCTGTAGTCGATTTTGTATTAGACTTCCGCAACAAATTAGCATCAATGATGGAAGTTGTGCAAAAGAATTTAAGTCAAGCTCAGCAGAAGCAAAGTTACTGGTATGATAGAACAGCCAGAGAATGTGTGTATGATGTGGGAGATATGGTTATGGCATTCATACCCAGGAAACACGATAAATTACAGGCCAACTGGGAGGGCCCATATACCATAAGGGAAAAGCTTGACACAGTGACGTATGTGATAACCACAGACCAATTAAAAAAGCATAAAGTGGTTCATGTAAATATGTTGAAACCTTATCACACCAGGGATGCAAAGGTGTTGCAAGTTACCTTATTCCCTGAGGGAAGTGGGCCTGAACTTCCAGATTTGGTACAGGAAAGCAAAGCAAAAGGAGGGGTAGATCAATTGGAATGGTCGGAGGAGGTGAAGGAAGAAGTCAAGAAAGAGATTCTAACAGTTTTAAAAATTATGGGGATCTCTTCAGCAATAAACCTGGCCGAACCAGTATAGCCAGACATTCAATTGATACTGGAAATCATGCCCCAATCAGATCTGTTCCGTACCATGTGAATGGGAAAGTTTTGAATGAAATTAGAAAGGAGGTTGAAGACATGTTGGAACTAGGAGTGATCAGGGAATCCATCAGTCCCTGGGCCTCAAGTATTGTACTGGTTCCGAAAAAAGATGGAACCACAAGGTTTTGTACTGATTATCGTTTAATCAATAAAATTACTGTCCCAGATGCGTATCCTATGCCTAGGGTGGACGCAATGTTAGAGCTATTGGGAGCAGCAACCATTATCGCTACCATAGATCTGTGTAAAGGATTTTGGCAGATGGAATTAGATGAGCAATCCAGAGCCAAAACTGCCTTCAGTACACCAGATGGGTTATATGAGTTTGTGACTTTACCCATGGGACTAAGGAACTCACCAAGTTCTTTTCAGAGACTAATTAATACTGTGTTGCGAGGCATGTCAGATTTCACAGTGGCCTATATAGATGATGTGGCCATTTTCAGCAAGTCGGTGCCTGAGCATGTCCAACACCTGACAGCAGTATTAGAGGCATTTAAGAAAGCAGGGCTAACAATAAAAGCCAAGAAATGCCAGTTTGGGTTGAATGAAGTGATCTATTTAGGACATAAGGTGGGGAGTGGGAAAATAACCCCCTTATGGAGCAAAGTTGAGGCAATACAATCGTGGCCCATCCCCTTAACAAGTTAGGGCATTTTTAGGTGTGGCTGGTTTTTACCGTAAATTTGTAAAAGATTTTGGGGAAATCGCAACCCCCTTGCATGAGCTAACAAAGAAAAAGTGTGCTGAGTGTGTGGTGTGGACAGATGAATGTCAAAAGGCTTTTGACCTTCTGAAGCAAGCCTTGTGCCAAGGGCCTGTATTAATAGCACCAGATTACGAGCAACCATTCATCGTGGCTACGGATGCGTCGGACCTAGCGCTGGGAGTCGTCTTGCTACAAGAGAGAGGAGGCAGCAGACATCCAGTGGCGTATCTTAGTCGCAAGCGGACATCGAGGGAGAAGAATTATTCGTTGGTCCAAAAGGAGTGCCTAGTGGTCGTGTGGGGACTGAGCAAGTTGCGCCCATACGTGTGGGGACGAAGATTTACAGTGACGACGGATCATCGAGCATTGTTATGGTTACAGACTATGAAAAATCATAACACTATGCTGCAGAGGTGGTCCTGGGCTCTACAAGATTACCAGGTGGACTTCAAGTTCATAAAAGGCAAGGACAATGTATTGGCCGATGGACTTTCAAGGCAGCTGGCCGGGACTGCAGTGACGTGACCCAGACGTGGGTGCAAAAAAGACATTTTCCCCAAAGAGACTTGTTTTTTATTGTTAACACGTCGTATGAATCCTAGAGCAGGAATAATACTTTGCTGTTATTTTAAGGGGGGGGGAAATGTGATGTTCCTGCTTATAGTGTAAATATGGTACGTGCTGTTTATATAGAAGACATATGGTAAGTGGAGTGAAAGAGGAGGGGGGAGTACATGAGCAGTAGAATGCTGGATGATTGGCTGAGCGTTTGAATGGCTGGGAGTATAAATGGAAGAATGACAGTTGAATCTGGGTGGATGTTAGTAGGGTGGAGAAGAAGGTGTTTGGTGGTGGATGTTGGGAGTGTGGAGAAAGAGGGAGTTGGAGTTCTGATTAATAATAAGTCAAGTACAAAACAGGAATAGATGAAACCATACGCTTGTGAAACATTCTAAAACTAATCTTGTTATTTCTGATATTTAATAAATACTTATTTGGTTTACCAAAGGCCTGATCCCTGGCTGGGGGATATACATACCAGAAGGGAGGGCAATTACCAAGGCTGAACAGAAACAGTATCTAATGGTGGCAGCAGTGAAGGGAGGAATAATAACAATTCAAGTATCCAGAGCAACCCAGAGTTGTATGCGTTATCTATAAAGATACAAGGGGGTTGGGAACAGCATAAGCACGCAGTCACAAAAGTAACCAGCTAGGCAAAGTCTCTGGGAGTATTGGTTATAGGACGTGACTGGTGGTGCTGCCTAGCAGGGGGATCTAGTGAGTTCTGTGCTAGAGCGGAGTGAGAAACCATATAAAGGACGGTCTGGATTGGTGCTATCCCTGGTGGTGCCTAGTGAAAGGCAGTAGCCACAAGCAGGTGGGAACCTGACAGGGAGAACCAGGGAAGGACGTCACAGTCCCCTTTGGCTCTCTCTGAAAATTCATTGAGCTTCCTGAGTGTTCCAGCTAAATGCACCAAGTTTTTTTAGCATTGCATATGAAAACTTCAATTGCCTCAATTAAATTTGTCCCCATCTACCCCATTCTTGCTACTCCCCTTCCCCCTATTCACAAAGTCTATCCTTATAGGAGAGGCACCAGAAGTACTCTCCTTCATTGTAAATGGCACATGGAATTTGACTTCCTGCTAAGAATAGAGTCACAGGGCTTGTAGTTAAACAAACAAAATGGCTACCAGACCCATGATCCTCCAGCAGGAAATAACAGTCTGTGCAGTCTTACAGGACCTTTCTGTCTAGGAGTGATCCTTTTGTCTCCCCCAAAGCAAAGTGAGTGAGTGTTTTGTGGCATGAAGAAGCTGGGGGGAGGGGTAAAGTACTTGCATGGATACAAGTGATGGCAGCAGCAGTGTGTGACATTCATCTCGAGACAGGCCCAGCTCAAAAGGGGCTGGACTTACCCAATAGTGTCATGGAAAATTCAGAAAGGCAGGATCCCTTTTTAATAGTTACAACTATGCCTGTCAGCCATGCCCCTCTCAAAGCTATACAACCTTCTAAGATTATACAGCCGCGAGAGTGGCTGTATACTATAGTCAGCATGGATTTTTCACATTCCGCAATGTTAAATTGAAAATACCCCATGCCATTCTGATGCTTCCCATAAGCTCATTTCAAAACAAATCTTACAAAACTTATAGTCCTGAACTCAGAAACTCTTGCTTAACAACCCTCTAAATGTTCATGGCAATGCACAAAACAGTCAGAGAGAATGAGAGTTCAAAGTGTAAAAAGAGAGAGAGAGAGCAAACATCCCTTTTGGACATTTTCTGTCAGACTCATAATTTTTTGAAATCAATTAAAAATCAGCTATGTTCACAGAGTGCCTTGCCCCATACTCTGACCTTCATCTTCTGCAGTTTAAAAGTTTAAAAAATGCCTGGCTGATTTTTAATTAATTTAAGAAAATTAACATTGGAGTCTATGAAAGTGCAGGCATGCTCAGTAAGAACCAGTTGTCAGTGTTCTAAACACCAGACTTGCAGCGTTTTGTCTTGGCTAATCTGGGTCAGCTTTGGTTTACATTTGGGTGGGAGACTACATGTGTCTGCTGTAGAATAAAAAGGTGGGGGAAACACCAAAAAATGATACTGTTAAACAATATTTTCCTTTTGCAAAGGAAACTCTGCTTAGTTCCCCTCCGACCCACCCAATCTTCTCACTTCCCTCCCCCTATTCCTTTCCCTCCCTCTCCCCTTCTCCTTCCATCTCCAGCCCTCTCTCCTTGTTCTCCTATCCGTGGTCAGTTTCACCTATCCTAAGCATGATTGCACAACAGTAAATCCCACTAAACTCAATAAGCATGCAAATGATCAAACCTACCCTCCCTTTCTCCTTCCCGCCCCTCCCTTCTCCCTTCTCCCTCCCTCCTTCCCAGGTCAGTTTCATGTATCCTAAATATGATTGCACAGGATCAAGTGATCGAACCTGACCACCCCTTTCTATCTCCTATCCCCTCCCTTCTCCTCTCCTCTCCTCTCCTCTCCCTTCCCCCTCCCCTCCCCACTCCATTTCCAGACAGCAAGTTATGGAGCCTCTGCACGTAGAAATGTATGGTCAGTAGATATTATTATTATTATTATTATTATTATTATTATTATTATTATTATTATTATTATTATTAAATTTCATTTATACTCCACCTTTCGGCCAAAGGCCCTCAAGGCGGCTTTCAAAGAAAAATAAAAACAATAGAAATACGATAAAAACAATATAATTTACAAAAATTAAATAAAATAACAAATAACATTATCATAATATTGTTAATTAATTATGCTGCCTTGGCCTTCACTGTACCGTGCCACAGAGTAAATAATAGGTACATTGATGCTCACTAATACTGGCAAGGAAAATAGAATGCTGGGAAGGAGGAACAGTCATGGCAACAGGTGCTAGGGAATGGTCTGATGTTTTAATTAATTTCAACAAATTATGAGACCTTAACAGAAAAGATCCATCAGGGATCTGGATTTTTGTACTCCTGTTTCCTGACTTTAAACTCTTGATTCTCTCTGAGTGTTTTGTGTATCGCCATGAAAACTTAGAGGGTTGTTAAGCAAGCATTTCTGAGTTCAGGGCTATAAATTTTGTAAGATTTTGTTTTGAAATGAGCTTATGAGAAGCATCAGAATGGCATGGTGGGCATTTTCAATTTAATATGGTGGAATGCGAAAAATCCATGCTGACTATAGTATACAGCCACTCTTGTGGCTGTATAATAACAGCCATCAAATGCCTGGGTAAACCGGAAGTAGCATGTGAAGTACCACATTATTTTGACAGCTTCACCACAGGCAGTGAGACATAATCATAGCACATTGTCTGATTTCATAAGTACACACACACTGGTAGGAGCAGAGAGAGTCTGAGTTTTAAAATGTCACATTTCACCAGCCGTGTAGTTTGAGGAGTTTCTAAAAGCACTGAAAGCTTAAACTAAAAATGGCTAGGACTGCAGTTTTTTTAAAAATAACCATGTAAAAGTCTGTTATGAAAACAATTTGAAAACAAGCTTGTGAATCTTCATTTATTCTGCCTCAGGTGAGGCCCAGCACAGCATGGGGACATTCCTGAAGTGCATATGACCCTCCTGCAACATGCCAGGGGCTTCTGCTTCTATATATTGCTCAGGCTGCAATCCTACACACAGTTACAAGCAGTGAGTCCTGTTGAACTAATTTCTGTTCTAAGCTTTGTTGCTTTGATGCATTGGAGTGTGTCACACTGGTGCACATATAATTTGCCGGAACGTGATGATCATTTCCAGGGATCAAGTCCAGGATTTGTATACTATGCCGATATGCTAATTGCTGTTTGGTTTTCTGTTTGCTTGTATGTATGGCAGGTAATGTATCTCTTCATGTGGTTTTGTTATGTTGTTTAATGTTCTTGCTGTTGTTTTAATGTGCCAGGGGACAATGGGAATAAGAATTGTAACAAGTGGGGGCTGAGGGTTCTGGGCTGAGGGACTCAGAATGTTGGGAGTGTCGCAGAGTGGCGAAATTGGGAATGGAGAGACTGAGTGAGCCTTTATGTGTTTGTATCTTTGCTAAAGATTACACCTTCCCTACGAATTAGTCAGACAGAGACTTTAAGCTTTAAAATAAGAAATAACTACTTTATTCTGGAAGTACATACTTGATAGGAAAGAGTTCTACATCTAGCTAAGTTGGAGATGCAAACACTAAGCTTAATGTTTGCCCTCATGCTTGGAGGAGAGGGAGAGACAAAGAGAATATGTCTGCTCTCCCTCCGGAGAGAAAGAAAGAGGAGGAAGGAGATGTGGTCAACATCCTATGTATATCAGGAAGGCAGAGTCAGCAGGAGATCAAAGGATAGGTATTAGCCTAGCAATCAGGAGATCTCCTCTCTAGCTACCCTTTTTAACCCCATGCAGCCTCAACCCGCAAGTTGGAGCTGAACCACATATTCCAACAGGGAGAGTAACAGATGACAGTTAAGCCAGCAAGGAAAGAGAATAAGAGGGGTAATGCTGAACTACTGACGGCAAGGTAGTGCAGTGGTGAGTTTGTGGAAAACATCTCATAACAGGTTCAAGTTCTTGCAGTGCCAGTGGTGAAAACTAGATAGCGACTGTGTTGATATATATACATGAATTAAGTGACAAATGCATTGTTCCATATAGCATGCGTAATTTGGTGCATTTGGGGTTTGAATCCATGCTTTTTAGAAGCCATTATATGAGGCTCATATTATTAACCAGAGCTAGCAAATAAAAGGCCTCCCTTAAGGCTTAATCAGCTTTCTTGCACTTCTCACAGTGCTAGGCTGTAAGCTGCAAACTCAGCACTCAGCATGAGAACTCATGCCGGGTAGCAGGTGTACTATCAATATGTTATGACTAGAGCAGTGTGAGGACATGAGACTGTGGTAAACAACTCAGGAGTATCTCCCTTTGATGTCTCCCTTTGATGCAGAAGTACCATCTTGCAGCTGCATGAGGCACAGGACTAGTCATAAAGGCCAACACTATAAAAGCTTACCCATGGCAATGCAAGTCTGACATCGGGCAGAGTCCATGAGGCCTCTGGAGGGCTTCCACACCAACCCAGGGAGACTGGCACCACTGTTATGGATGTCCTGACAGCAGCAAGGGCTGTCACTATCCTCTGTTCCCATTACTAACCTTATCTTTAATAAGTTACAGTAAAACCTAGTTTTGATGTCTTTAGTTACCCTATCAGTATCCAATAAAACCCCCAGCCCAGGCTCAGCTATCCTGAGGAGTGAAATGTGGCATGCCAGTGATGTGGAACAGAATGGCTGCGAGGAGCAGAGGATCCAGCAGCCCGCAATACCAATGAGCATCGTGGCAGTGTTGCCTCAGAAGACCACTTGGGCAACACCATGACATCAAAAGGGAGGTGATGAAGAAAAAGAGACTACAGTGCTGGTTCATTCTTCCAGAAAAGAATATGGCTTTGTAAAGGGTTAATATGCAGGTAAAGGGATGGGGAGAAATTTGATTCAGTTCACATATAAAGGCAATTGCACATTCTGAAACCATATGAAAGCTGAAACCCAGCCATCTTTTGTAATTTACACTTACCTGAATTTTGCAATGCAGGTGTCCAACTAAATAATGTTTACAAAAATGAATATATTGGGGGGACATGTGAATAAAAATGAATCTGTTCGTGAAAATAACAAACAAAATTAATTCTATTAGGGAAAACCCCTTGCAAAAATATGTTGCTGGCAAAAACATGTTTATTAGAATGAATTCTCACTAAATTACTGATGAAGTTTCTTGAGGATTTTTTAAAATAACAATTACAAATTGCTGCAAAAATGTGGAGAATTGAATTTAGAACTGAAAAAAATGAGAAACAGAGAGAACTGAAATTAACAGATCTGCACATTCCTACTCCCTTCATTTATGATAAACACTGTTTAACCAAGGTGTCTAAGTCAGCTTTCAAACTCCCCTACCAGATTGCAGACTGGAAGTGTGACCTTCCACCTGTGATATATATTTGTTTTGATTATTTACAGTGCAATCGCATACATGTCTACTCAGAAATAAGTCTGAGTAGATGTGTATATGAGTTCAGTGGTGCTTACTCCCAGGTAAGTGGATAGAGGATTGTAGCTTTTTTTATTCATTCAGCAATACTTCCAGGATTGCTTACAAAAGCAAGATAAAATACAAAAGTCTTAGCATGAGGCTGCCATAGGTTCAAGGGAGCAAAGCTAGTGATCCAAATTATTGAAAATAAATTCAGTAATGTATGCATTCTGACAATAGCAGACAAAAAAGGGAAATGTTGCTATGAAAAGTAACCTGACCTGCTTAAATATTCTACTCCCACTGAATTTTTTGGGCACAGATAGCAAATAGCTTCCCTCTAAAGTCTCTGAGCAAGATCCCGTGGTGAGTATCTTAAGTTAACCACCATAAAGAAGCCATTGCTAGGTCTCATGATAAAATGTAACCATTGAACTTTCCTAATAGCTGATTCATCTGCAGAGCTGTGTTAATACAATGCCCATGTAGTTCAACTGATGAACTCTTAGGGTGCACAACAAAGAGTATTTAAAAGAAATGTGAAAGGAAGTTGCTGGTTCACAGCTGAAAATCTAGCAAAATGTTTGTGATGGATAACTTTTAAGTTTCCTTAAATTGGCCAGTTGCTGTGCTAACCCAATTTGTTTGAAGAGTGATTTCTATTTGAATGTGTATTAAAAGCTACCTTTACTGCACTTTCCGGTGACCCATAAAAACAGAAAATGCATACTTTTCTATTTGTGGGCAAAAGCTTCTAAGACTGTGGCTTCATTCACATGTAACATTAATCATAAACAAACCATGGTTCACCATGAATGTGAACATAGATTGCTCAGTTGTGCCCACTTCGCTTTTGCCTTTCCATAGTCAAGAGACAAACAATGGAACTGCTGGTTTAGTGTTACATGCTGACCAGTGCATGAGCATTGAGCCAAAAAGAAATCTTGGCTCATGACTTTTTTTGAGAGAAAGAAACAAACCACTACTGTTGGTTTACATATAACGTAAGCCAGCTGATCCATGATTTGTTCCTTAGCTCTAGAAAGAGAGAAATGAAGGGGCCATGATTGAGCAGCATTCTTCATTGAATTGAGCATTCTTCAGATTCTTCTTATGGATTGGAATGGGGCCTGTAGTTGGCAGGCAGCATTAAACGTATGACTTGGTTAGTACCAGGAGGCTGGCTTTCTGCTTTTGGCTGGTCAACAGAGCAGTCTGTTCTCCATAGTCATGCCATGTTCAAGGGCCTGAAGGTGTGATCGATGGAGTAGGAGTACACCTGGAAGAAGAATACTCCCTGAAAAGCCTTGGTGGTCACGGCCGGTGCCAAAGGGCAGCCAGGTCGGGCCCTGGCTGAGGGCCTCGTGGCCCATAGGGGCCCCTGAAGAGCCCCTCGTTAGGGTGGGGGAGTAGTGCTCCTCTGCCACAAATCACAGAGAGGGAGCTTTCAGGCCACCCACCCATTCGCTCACTCCACCTACCTCTCTCTTCTGTCTTTTGAAGCTGTGCGCACTGCGCGCACAGAATTACCATCAACCAAGGTGACAGCAGAGGCTTTAAGCGGCTGATGCTCCTACTGCCATCTTGGTTGATGGCAGGCATGTGCATGCACGTGCGCGTAGCATACCACGCATGCTTGCCATCAACCAAGATGGAGGCAGGGACATCAGCCTCCGCTGCCATCTTGGTTGATGGCAGCCCTGTGCATGCAGCATGCGCAGCAACAGGAGACAAGAGAGAGGTAGGTGAAAGTGGCAGGAGCCATGTGCCCGGGGCAACCTGGTGCCCAAGGGCCCAGTCATGCCTGGTGCCAGCCCTGTTGGTGGTGAACACTTTGCTGGGCCTAAGCACTGAGTGAAGTCTCTGCCAGTTTAATGAGGAAAACAAAAATAAAGAACTGGAATTGTAATTCCCTCAAGCTCAGAGTCCTACCTCAAATGAAGGAGACTTCATGTCAGTTCACAATCTCTTTTACAACTCTTCCTTTAAAAGCAGGGAGGTGATGACCTCCATTCCTTCTTCCTGGTTGAATAGCTCTTTATATCATAGTGCTAATCCAGGACACTGGTAAATATTAAACAACATTTTGATTCCCAAATGTGCAGTGATTTCAGTCCCTTGTTGGAAAGATGTTAGTTATATTAGATGGCACTGGCATCTATTGGTTAGATTACTACCTTTTTCTAGAGCTTACTAGAGATACGTCTTTTTTCTGTCTTTATTTTTTTCCCTCAAAGATCCATGTTTATCCTTTCCAACAATAGCCTGCATGACTCTATAAACAATTTTTTTTAAATCTCTCTCTCTCTCTCTGCAGAGGCTATTCTTCGACTTCAACGCTTGTCCATCTTCTTTTTTGTGGTGACAGGGATAATGCTAGAGAGGAGAAGGTGAATGCTTATATAGCAACAGAAAAACCTGCAGTTACCCTTGGCAAAGAGGGGTTTTGTTTTCTAAAGTTTTTTTAAAAAAGCAAACTTCCAAAAACTCTCACTTAAAGAGAAAAAGATGCAGCATGAAAATATGAAATGGACTTCTTACAGAATATATTAACATTGAGATGTTTTCATTGTTGGACCTTATTAGTAAATGTGAAAAAACAATTCCAAATCACTAAAAGTCACACCAGGTTCAGCTGTATACTATATGAATATATTCACCGTACATTGATTCACTGGACGTGATGAAAAGAAAGAGCCTATATAGATCCGCATTTGTGCCTTACTTACATCTGCCCAGCAAAGCAAATTCGACAGGCCAAATTCTGCTTTCTATAATATTGACAACCATTTGGAATAACACTATTTAGTGTTACAAAACCTCATCACCGTAAAGTCACTGTGATATGTGAACCATCAATAGTTTGTAGTTTGCAGGGGAGAACCAGAGGAAGAATTCGATCTGCACAGGCCTCTTTAAAAGCAGCTTCTACTGCCGTTAAGAGCAGTCATAGGGGTTGAAGCATAATTTGTGTAGGCACTTGTGCAAAAAGATATAGGACTCATAAGGAACAGCCACAAAACAGAAAGAAATATAATATAATGTAATGTCATGTAATATAAGGGTCGCGAACATGGCACACTTCAGATTTTGCTGGACTACAGCTCCCATTATCCCTGACAATTGGCCATGTTGGCTGGGCTGGTAGGAGTTGGAGCCCTACAACATCTGAAGGGCACCACATTGTCTACTTCTGATACATTATATTAAGTACTAAAAAGGTATAATCACTTGGCTTTTGTTGTCTAGGGCATGCATGGAGCTTTGGCTGGCACTTTTCTGCTCTCACAGTTGTCAGGGCCTGCATCCAGCTTTCTTAAGCCCTTTAAGCTGGATGTAAGGCTGCTTAGATGGTGAGTGATTTTTTAATGAACTATAGAGGCCTTCATCACGGTTAGGTGTGTGCTGTAAATCAGTGGGACTTTTGAGTGAACATAGATTGTAAATCTTTCTCTTTTCCTCCAATCCTATTTTTTAAACAGATAGGGCTTGCTTAGATGTCACTGCTTTTACTTGGTAGGAAACTAGTACTGATATTTTTTTAAAAAAAATGTTCTGCAATGACCAACTGGTTTTGACAATCAACTATTATATGGGGTATATCTATGCATGTAACAATAATAATTTTTTTTACATCTCCAATGTGTGTGTGTATATATGGAGTCTTTCAAACAATCCTGTGAGGTAGGACTGCTGATTGGAAACAAGGGCATCTCACAACAAGAAATAAATCCATTTAAAATCCAATAACCATAAAAACAATTTTAAAAAATGATTAAAATGATTTATATGCAGACAAAGTTTATAAAGTAATGAAGATCCGCACAATACATTTAAAGCACATCCAACTTACATTTAAAGTGCATTACTTCCCCAAAGAATCCTGGGAAGCATAGTTTCCCCCTCACAGTTACAATTCCCATCACCCTTAACAAATTACAGTTGCCATGTTTCTGTGGTGGAATTCATGTCCTTCAAATTTGTGTTGAATATGCTTTAAATGCATGACGTGGATCTACCCTAGGTATGCTGTGCATTCATTAGTGAAGTGAAAAGAACAATTTTTAAAAATAATTTTTAAAGAGGGGGAGGGCTGTAGCTCAGTGGTAGGGCACATGCTTTGCATGCAAAGGTCCAAAACTCTGGAAGAGACTATTGCGTGGAATCCTGGAGAGCCATTGCTAGTACATGTCATCAGTACTGAGCTAGATGGTACCAAATGGCCTGAGTCAGTATAAGGCAGATTCCTTTGTGCCTACAAATGGAAAGATACCCAAGGGCCATAGTACCTCCAAAATTGATTTATGTATTTTATTTACATTTATATACTACTGTATTGTAAAAAAACCCCAAAAACTCAAAGCAGTTTTCAGAAGGAATAAAACAATAAAATTGTTTGCAAAACCAGTTAAAGACAGGTATTTAAAAATATTCAAAATAATAAAACCAACAATGAGTTAAAAACATTTAAAAACATAATAGCTTCTACATGCATGGGTAAACTTGCCTAATCAAAAATGTTTTTAGCAGGTGCCAAAAAGAGTACAGTGAATGAACCTGCCTAATGTCAATAGGCAAGGAGTTCCAAAGCGTAGGTACTGCCACATTAAAGGATTGATTTCTTACAAGAGCAGAACAAGTACTATGTGACATCCATAGCATGGAAAGCACACCTTGAACATGGCCTGGTAGCAAATCAGCAACCAGTGCAGATTTCAGAGCAGAGGTATTATGTGCTGATAGGGTCTCACTCATGTCAGCAATCGTGCCACAGCATTCTGCACTAACTACAGCCCCTGGGTCGGGTTGTGCTGCATGGGGATTTCTGTGACCTTGGCTGACTGGCTGCAAGTTTTTTTTAGTTTTTTGTTAGGAACTGTGACTAGTTATGGGGTGCTGAGTTTTCTGCCTTACTCATAGGAATCTTGTTGGTATGGTATTGCATTTAGGAAATAATCACTGTCTTGTTTTTCTCTTTCTATTTGCATTTCATTTACCTCTGTCTTACATCCATAGAAGCAACAATAGTGGTTCCATGCATGCAGTGCAACCCCTTAAACCCACTGATGATGCACCTTGTTGGTTACATGATGGTAGGTTTCTTGCTCAATAGTGGTAAAAGAGAATTCACATACTGAAAAGTGTGGTTGCAATTGCTGTTGTTCCCAAGCTGCTACCAGTGAAGGTAGACCAAACCAAGTATGTTTTCTCTGTGTCAATTATTAATCCCTGGAATTGGGTTCTCTGTCAAAATGAGTTTGTAGTCACCCACAGAGTAGGCAGCAAAGGATAGAGAACCTTCTTACTCTTACTCATTTCTCAAACTTCTCCAGTGAAGGGTCAGGTTTGTAAAGACGTTTGGAGCAACCATGTTAAAAGGCGGGCAGAGCATTCCAGGCAGGGGGTTGCCAACCGTGCTTTGATATGGATATTTTTGCAAAGAATCCCTAGTCAAGCTTTACCAACAGCACAATCCAAACCGTATTTACTCAGAAGTAAATCCTATTGAGTTCTGTGGGTCTTAGTCCCTTCGTAAGTGTGTTTAGAATTTCAGCCTTCAGGGGCATCCATCATTTCTCCTGCTCCCATCCAACATCTCCACAACACTAGGTTCCCTTCTTCCTGCAATGGCCTTCTGGTGACTGGCGTGGCCTGGGGGCACTTAAACCCTCCTTGCCAGAAGCAAATAGGCTAGGTTAAATGTTTGCTACCCAGGCTCCCTAAGCAGGTGAGAAGGAATGATCCCGTCACTTCAGTTGGACCTGGGAACACCCTTTTTAAGCTAATATTTGTATCTTCATTTCCAATCAGAGATAGTTTTTGTCTGAATTGTATGTGGTTGATGCTTAATGTATTATGCTGAATTGCATCACTAGGGCCCACCCTGTGACATCACTAGGGCCTGCCCCTGAAATCTCAGTGTTTGGGATGCTTCTGACCTGGCAACCCTACTTGGTTGGTATGCAGATATACTTCTGGAAACTTTGTAATATTCAGCCTCCTCCCCCCTTTTCATGGAAACCTTTTTAGGTGTTACTTGCAAACATTTTATAACAGGAAATGTATATTATTAGGCATATTCTGTTGAATGTTTTGCAAGAAAAAATAATAATTGCTAGTTAATGCACAGCACTTGTAGCACAGCCCTAGGCAGCCACCTATAGCTCAGTCTACCCTGACTTTCTCTTTGTTACCTTTATTTCCAGTGTTCTGAATGTGAGAGATGTAGCTCATGCAGCCAAAATTGTGGCATTCATGTAAAAGAGGGATGTGTCAGCTTGCTTGGGGGAACACCAACATTTACAAAGTATTTAAAAAAAGAAAGAAAAACAACCCTAATTCCCACTAGGGATGGAGAGATCTGTTACTTTTGGTTCTCTCTGTTTCTCATTTTTTAATCTTAAATTCAGTTTTCCACATTTCTGCAACAATTTGTGATTTTTAAAAAAATCCTCATGCAAATTCTCTAGCATTTTAGTATGAATTTCTCCTAATAAGCACATTTTTGTCGGCAGCTGAGGCTAATGTACATATTTTGCAAGCCATTTCTGATCGTATAATGAATTTTTTTCACTGAAATATTCATTTTTATGGACACCTTTTCCTAATCTATGCATGTTTGTAAACATTCTTTGGTTGGTGAACAGCATCACAAAATTCAAATAAGTGCAAATTTTGAAGGATGGCTGTGTTTCAGTTCTCATATTGTTTCAGAAAGTGTGAATTTGATGAATTTGGCTTGAAATGCAAACTGAATAAAAATTCTCACTCTAATTCCCACCCCCACAATCCCGTGAGGAATGAGTGTGTTCAGTGGCCATAGAATGCTGACTTTTGAGGGGGGCAGGAAATGGAGATGCAATGGAATGGCTGGAATCCTGAACAGTAGCACTCCACACTGCAATATTTGGTTGCAGCCCCCTTGACATCTCTAAATGGCAACATGGGTATGTATCTTGCATATGAATGAAAATTGAGCATTTACCTCTTAGAGCAGCATTGGAAATCAGTGGTCTTCCAAATGTTGTTGGAATCTAACCCCCATCAACCCTAGATACAAAATAGGAACACAGAGACTCAATCACAAGAGCAGTCATTGTGGCAATAAGCTATTAACACCCAAAGGACATTTATTTATTTATTTTCTCACCCTTTGTTGAGAGATCCCCAGGAATACCAGACCCAAAAGCTTGATTTTGCCTATAGCTACAGCCCCCTTTCATCTGCGGTGTGTCTCTGTGTTCTTATTCTTCATGAACTGAAGTACTTTGGCTATGACTGTGAGCTCCTGAGCTTGACTTTGATGCTGCATTAGGTATCTCCATGTTAGATTCCACCTGAAAAACAAACTTGTCTATACTACAATTTAGGGAAGAACAGAGAGAAAACGAATAGTTTAGGGTGTGTTTTTTAATTCATTCTTGAGAATCCTTCCTGGACTTCCGGGAAGGGTTGCTTTGCCTGTGCTGCCTCTGAGCAAGCTCTCATCTCAGAAGAAGCTTTTTCAGCTTTAAAATTAGTCAGAACGCTCTTTTTGACTGATAAAGATTTTCTCCCGGGCAGGGAGAAACATAGAGATCAACCCCAAAGCCTGTTTTTGTGCGGAGGACTGGATTTCATTTATTTATGAGAGAAAGTTCAAACTGCAATGCCGGACGGACTTTCATCAAGCTCTAGCTGATTACAGCGACACGTTTATCTTTTCTTTAAAGAAAAAACGGACTCTAACAGGTAGATAAGCATCCTTCTTTCTATCTTCTTTTTCCACTTGGCTTAAATTGGTGCAGCAAAAAAGAGATTTGTCAATGAATCAGCTGTGAAGAAATTCTAGGTGAGTTTTGGCTTTTCTCCTTCACTAACGAAATTAAGGAGGAAAGAAATCGAAAAAGCTTATCTTTGTTTTTATCGCAAAAAGCTGTCCTGGAGGTGCATTCTAAAGATATCAACGGAAGAGGGGTTTCTATTTCGAGGAGGGGGGGGATTTTTTTTGGTCTAGTTCATTTTGACGAATCTGCTTGTTCACGACGCCACTAATTGTTTTGATGTTGGGAACTAAGTTTGTTTTGTATTCCTGAACATATAGAGATAAGGCAGGCTGTATTGTCTACACTGATACATGCAAGCCTGAAATATTAACCCAATTGTGGCTGAAATAATTTTTGTCTCTGTGGTTTTAAGAATGACAACCAGGAAAGTGAATGAGACCATGGAAGAAATTATGGGGGACTTCCCAGGAGGATCCCTCCACCTGTGCAGCTCTGAGATGGGCTCCCGTCTTGGATGAAACTTTTTCAGTAATAAATCCAGTCAGAAGGGTCTTTTTTGACTGGGGATAATTTCTTCCGGATAAGGAAGAAACGTGAGATTTCCCACACAGCTTTGTTGTGATTGTTGGAGACTGGATTTCGTCAGAATTGTCTGTGAAAGAAGGTCTTCCAGCAGCTCGAACGGAGCGAGGATTTCTAGCTAAGCTCAGCTGAATAAGTGGCCCGTTTTTTTTTCTTTAAAGAAAGACGGACTAACAGGCAAGCATTCTCCTGTCTACGCTTATCACTTTCTTATCTATACAGCTAAAGAGATTTGTCAAAGGAACAGCAATTAAGAAAACCTGGGTGAGCCAAAACTTTCCTTTTCTTTTACTCATGGAACTAAGGGGGAAGAAAATAAAAATAGCCTATCTTTTTTTTTTATTGCAAAAAGCTGACATGGAAAATAGCATTATAAAGATTACAACGGATGAGGGGTTTCTGATTGGAAGAGAAAGGAAAAATCTTTTTGATTTATAAGACTTTTGTGTAATATATGTATGGGACTATTTTTTCTGATCTACTTTTTTTTTTGACGAATCTGCTCATTCTTTCTGCTACTAGTTATTTGGACGCTGTGGACTAAAGCTGTTTTTGCACTTCTGGGCATATAAGAGATAAGGGCTGTCTAGAGTGTGACGCCAGTTGGTTTGAAAGATTAACTCCTTTGTAACTGGATAAAGAAATAAACTGCTCTTTGCTTGGGACATTGAAAATTGAAGGAGTTTTGTTCCTTTGGCTTTAAGAATGACAATTAAGAAGATCATGGATGTACAAGAAGGGACTTTATCTTTAGACATGTTTCAGAAAATAATGAATGGGATTAAGTCAATAAAACAAGAACTGAGAAATAATAGTCAAGGGTTGAGAATTGAATTTGACGAAATGAGACAGGAGCTGAAAGAAATTCAGGATTCTATGAGAAAGGAGAATAAAGATAGATCTGGAAAACCAAAAAAGGATGAAAGAGAAATTAAAGGCAAGGTTCAAACTATGGAGATTGGATTAAATATGGACATGGAAAAAGATTTGGATTTCCTGGCTGTGATGATCCTGGAGATAAATATTACGGTTTGGAACTCAGCGCTGTTCCTGAAGGAATTGAAGAGATTGGAGATAAAGATATTATCGGTTCAAAAAAATTCCTGGACTGGAAGGATTTGATGGAACTTGAAATGGAGAAAGTTAACAGATTTAATCCCTGTTTTGTGTCAATGGAAAAATCTTCAAAAGATGTGCTAGTGTATCATGTAAAAAAGAGGAACAGAGATGCGGCTTTGCAACAATACTTCAGTGATACGTTCAGAATTGATGGCAAGAAAATATCTGTGATAAAGGAAATTCCTATCAGACTCTTATTATATGACTATGACAGCAAGATTATTGGGTGCGTAAAGATGGAAGATGGAACCAATATGGATAATGGAAGAAGAGCGATTTGAAATTACTGGACTTAGTAGACTTGATGAGTTGGATTAATTGACATGTTTATCTAGAAAAAAAATTGATGGACATATATCTCAAGGATTGGAAACTTCTCTTTGACTTTTTGTGGAAGAATAAAATGATATGATGTTAATGAGATTTGAAACCAATTAAGATAACCGCTGGAGGAAGGTGATTTTATAACCTATTAAGAGACAGGCTTGTTATATATTATAGATTTACAGCTGAACTATGACAAATCGGAAGTCAATATTTTTAAATTTTTTTCTTTTTTTATTGTATTAGTTATTGATTTGTGTTTTTTCTTTTTGTATTGTTTTGGTTTTGAAAATTTGAATAAAAATTAATTGAAAAAAAAAAGGAAGAAATTATGTTTCAGAAAATAATGGGTGAGATTGAGATAACGAAACAAACCCTGAGACAGGGTAGACAGGAGATGAAAATTGAACTTAACAAAATGACGCAGGAGCTTAAAGAAATAGTGGATTCTGTGAGAGAGGAGTTTGATGGGATAGGGAAGCTACAAGACCTGGAGATTGGAACAAATGTGAAATTTGAAAAAGATTTGGATTTTATGGATGTTAGAAATAAAGTTGACTGTTTGGAATTCAACGTTGTCTCTGAAGAAATTAATGAAGATTTTGGTGGTAAAGTTATCAATGTCTTGGATAATTTTCTGGACTGGAATGATGTGATGGAGTTTGACATAGAAAAAATCTATGGAGTTGGCTACAGATATGTGACAGTGGAGAAACTCTTAAGAGATGAGCCAGTGCATTTTGTAAAAAAGAAGAACAGAGATATGACTTTGCAGCAATACTTCAGCAATATATTCAGAATTCTTGACTGAAATGATGTGATGGGGCTTGACATGGAAAAAATTTATGGAATTAACTACAAATATGTGACAGAGCAGAGATGCACCCAGAGCAGAGACGTGACTTTACAACAATATTTCAACAACATATTCAGAATTGATGGCAAAGACATATTTGTGATGGGGGAAATTCCCATCAGACTCTTGTTATATGACTATGGCTACGACAGCAAGATCATCATGGGATACTGATAATGGACGAATGGATACTGAAACCACTGGATTTAACAGGACTATTGAAGATGGAAGATGGAATTAATATTGATAATGGAAGAATGGTTATGGAAATTATTGGACTTAACAGATTTGACGAGATGGATTAATTGATATGTTTACTTGGACTATGGCTACGACAACAAGATTATTATGGGATATTGATAATGGAAGAATGGCTACTGAAATTACTGGACTTAACAGGATTATTGAAGATGGAAGATGGAAGATGGAGTTAATATAGACAATGGAAGAATGGCTATTGAAATTATTGGGCCTAACAGATTTGAATTAGATGGATTAAGCGATATGTTTATTTGGAGAAAAATTGAAAGATATATCTTTCAAGGAATTGAAACCTCTCTTTGACTTTTTGTGGAAAGAATAAAATAATGTTTATGAGATTTGATGATTAATTAAGATAACTACTGGAGGAAAGTGATTTTATAATATAATTTTAGAGATAGGATTGTTATATATTCTAGACCTATAACTGATCTGCGACAAATCGGAAGTCGACATTTTATTTTATTGTTTTTTTTTTTTTTTCAATAATTTTTATTCAGATTTTCATAAAACATACAAGACGAAATCATAAAACATTCAAAGACAAAAAACAAAATCAAAAATAGTTAAACAAAAAGAAAAAAAGAAAAAAAAAAACAAAAATAAAAAATAAAGAGTAAAATATTGACTTCCCATTTGTCAAAGATCAAATCAGTTATAAGTCTATAATATATAACAATCCTGTCTCTTAAGTCATATTATAAAATCACTTTCCTCCAGTAGTTATCTTACTTAATCATCAAATCTCATAAACATTACTTTATTCTTTCCACAAAAAGTCAAAGAGAGGTTTCAATTCTTTAAGAAATATATCTATCAATTTTTTTTTCCAGATAAGCATATCGATTAATCCATCTCATTACTAATTATGATAATCTTATTGTCATAACCATAGTCAAAATAAACATTTCAATTAATCCATCACATCAGAATCTGTTAGGTTCAGTAATTTCAGTAGCCATTGTTCTATTATCCCTATTAGTTCCATTTTCCATCTTCCATCTTCAGTAGTCTTGTTAAGTCCAGTAATTTCAGTATCCAATCTTCCATTATCAGTATTCCATAATAATCTTGCTGTCAAAGCCATAGTCATATAGTAAGAGTCTGATGGGAATTACCTCTATCCCAAATATTTTCTTGCCATCCATTCTGAATAGGTTGCTGAAATACTGCTGTAAAATCATATCTCTGTTCTTTTTTTCAAAATACACTGGGTCATCTCTTGAAAGTTTTTCCATTGTCACATGGCTGCAATTAATTCCATAGATTTTCTCTATATTGGGCTCCATCACATCATTCCAGTCCAGAAGATTATCCATGCCATTGATAACTTTATCTCTAGAATCTTCATTAATTTCTTCAGAGATAACATTGAGTTCCAAACAATAGATTTTATTTCTAAAGTCCATAGACTCCAAATCTTGTTCCTGTTCCACGTTTGTTCCAATCTCCGGGATCTCCTCTCTCACAGGGACCCCTGTTCCAGTCTCCAGGGTCTCCTCTCTCACAGGGACCCCTGTTCCAGTCTCCAGGGTCTCCTCTCTCACAAGGACCCCTATGTCTTTAATCTCCTGTGTCTCCAAACAATAGATTTTGTTTCTAAAGTCCATAGACTCCAAATCTTTTTCCTGTTCCACGTTTGTTCCAATCTCCGGGGTCTCCTCTCTCACAGGGACCCCTTCCAGGGTCACCTCTCTCACAGGGACCCCTATATCTTTAATCTCCTGCTTCATTTTACTCAATTCAATTTTCAGCTCCTTACAACCCTGTCGCAGGTTTTGTTTCGTTATCTCAATCTCATCCATTATTTTCTGAAACATAGTTATTTCCAGATTCTCAGCCACTTTCTTAATTGCCATTTTAAAAGAAAAATATAGGAAAACCACTTCTTATTTCAGCAACAATTGGGTTAATACTCCAAACTTGGTGACATCACAGTATAAACAGAGCAGACAGCCTTATCTCTCCATGCTTAAGTAAACAAAATGCAGTTCCCAGGATCGAAACAATTAATGGCGGTCGTCAGGAAACAGATTCGTCAAAATAAAATAGACCAAAAAGAGAGTAGTCTCAGACAATATAATATTCTTCAAAATAAAAATCTGGAATAGAAATCCCTCTTCTGTGTATATCTTTAGAATGCAAATCCAGGACAGCTTTTTGCAACAAAAACAGAGATAAGCTATTAATTAGTGAGTAGCAGAGAGAAGTTATGGCTCCCCAGTGAGATGTCAAAAACCGATCAATCTGGCAAATCTCTTTTAAACAGCAACAATTTAAGTCAAGTAAAAGAAAAATATAGAAAGAAGGGTGCTTGCCTGTTAGTGCGTTCTCTCTTAGAAGATAAGATGAACGTTCGCTTTATCAGATAGAGCTTGTTGTTGAAAATCCGTCCCACCTTCGTCGGCTGGACCTCGTCCCATAAATTAATGAGATCTGGTCGTCCCAACAAAAATAGGCTTTGAGGTTAATCTCTTCGTTTCTCCCTACCCGGGAGAAGTTTAATCAGTCAAAAAAAAAAAAAAAAACTGACTGATATATCTGAATAAGCTTCTTTTGAGGCAGGAGCCCGTCTCAAAAGCAGGCACAGGCTAAGTCACCCTTCCCGGAAGTCCGACATTTTATTTTATTGTTTAATTGGTTTTGTTTTGTTTTGTTTTTTGTCTTTGAAAATTTGAATAAAAATTAATGATACAAAAAAGAGAATCCTTCCTAGTCTTCTTCCTGACCTTTAGATTTCGCTTCCTGTTGGACAATCAAGGGAAAGCTTTTTAACTGGCTGCTATATGAAGGACTAACTAAGCAATTGGAAACTAAATGGAAAGCAATTGGATTTTCTTTTTACTGGTTGCTGGGTTGATCTTTTTTATACAGAAACCTGAAAAGACCCCATAATACATAATAGCCCATAGTACAAAGTGCTAGTATTTAACTCTTCAAGGGTCAAGTTATTATACAGGCTGGTTTTATTTATTTTATTTATTTATTTATTAACTTTATTTATACCCCGCCGTTTTTCCAAATTGGAACTCACAGTGGCTTCCAGATAAAAAACAGATACAATTAAAACCTACCAAAGTTAAAAGCATATGATACATAAGTAAATAAATATAGACAGATATAATTAAAAAATGAACTCTAATTTAAAATAGCATTAAACTTTCTGATATTAAAAACTATACTCATAAAATCAGAATAATTAAAAAATAAACAAGCAAGAGCACTATGACCTCCTTTTGGGCCTATCCTTAGCTGCCTTCGGAATCAAAGGCTTGCTGAAATAAGAAAGTTTTTACCTGTCGACGAAAGGACTGCAGGGAAGAGGCCATTCTTATCTCCTTAGGGAGGGAATTCTAAAGCCTAGGGGCAGCCACCGAGAAGGCCCTATCTCGTATCCTCACCAGTTGTACTTGTGCGGATGAAGGTATTGAAAGAAGGGCCTCTCCTGAAGATGTCAGGGCCCGGGCAGGCACATAGAGGGTGATGAGGACTGACAAATAGCCTAGACCTGTTTATTAGAAGAAATGCACACTAAAATGCTGAATGGTTTTCATGAGGATTTCGCAAATTGCTTTAGAAATGCGGGGAATTGAATTGAAGACTGGAAAAAGGAGAAACCAAGAGAATAGAAACTGACAGATCCTTTCATCCCTAGTAGGGAGTAGGAAAGGGTGAATTTGTCAATTTCAGTTTCTCATTTTTCCAATCTTATATTCAGTTCTCCACCTTTCTACATCAGTTTGCAATTTTTAAAAAAGTTCCTCATGAAAATTCATTCCAGATTTTAATGCAAATTCTTCCCAATAGTCACATCTTTGCATGCAATTTTGCCAAATACACACATTTTTGCAAAGCAATTTCTCCTAATAGAATGAATTTTATACGTTATTTTCACCAATGTGTTCATTTTTATGCACACTTTCCCCTAATGTATGTATTTTTGTACACATTCCTTGGCTGGAGAACTGCCAACAGAAGAGGAGAACAGGCAGCAGTAAGGCTAGAATAGCCCCACATAGTTCTAGCCATGGAACTATTCCAGCAAGATTGCCATGTCCTGATGGGCCATGGAAGCCAATTTTAGTAACTAGAAAAATATTTTTTGTTAGTTATAAAGCAAGAAAGACCAATATTAGTAGAACTGCCATGTTGACTTCGCACATTTGTCCTTAGAGGCAGGCATACTGCATCAATATTATATTTTCCTTTCCACCCTTAAAAGCAATAGACCAAAGTTCAGACATTATTTAGAATGGCACCTTAGAGTAAACGCTGGACAAGTACTATTTATCATGCTCCTGACTTTTAGGTTTAAGTAATATATGCAATTACTGTTTGTTGTTGCTGTTTCCTGCTACAGATATTTTTGATATCCTCTTTCATGTCTGTAGTTATGCTTCATTTCCTCCCTCTCGTGAACATACATATTCCAGGCCATTTTACAAGCCCTTATAGTGTGTGTTTTATGTCAAAACAGACAATACAATATATCATTGCTGTCTTTGTGGATGCATCACCTATGCAATTACTCTGTGCATTTGGAGCTCCTTAGTTTTAACACTGGTCTTTACCATTCAGCAATTATTACTAAAAATTGCTGCAGGAATGTAAAAATAAAAAAATGGGGGGAAAGTAACAGAATTAGTTTTGCCCGGGGTGGGGGGTAATATGGCAGATTTTAGTTGTTAAGAACTCAGTTTGTTATCAGTGTGAATACTGTGAGAATACAAGATAAGGAAAAAATAATAGAGACTAAAGAGAGTGAGGAACTGAACTATGCTATTGAAGGGGTACAGGATGTGAAATGAAAATTGAGTGTGCACTGGATAACTACCCCAGTTCAGCGCTGTTACAGTGCTGGTTACATGTCACTAACTGTGCCAGAATGTGGATGGGCTTTACAGAACATTTGAATGTATACAGGCATACCCCACTTTAATGTTCGCAATGGGACCAGAGAGTATACTTTAAGCGAAAATAAACTTTAAGTGAAGCAATTGTCTTCACTTGTACAGCACGCAATCACCACTAGATGGCAGCTGCATCATACCAATAAAGTGTACGCTATTGCGAAGCGCGCAAATGTTAAGCGGGGTATGGGGATGTATGGAGCATGTACGTTATAGCGAGGCGACATTAAGTGAAGCGACGTTAAGTGGGGTGTGCCTGTATTCAGTTGACAATAGTACAACAGATGGACAGTATCCACTTTCGGATGTGCATCTGACCTACATCTGTGGATCTAGCAAATGATACAAATGTAACCCTGCTTTTTCCCCATGTAGATCTCCTTATCTGAATAGGATAGTGTGTGTTTTTTCTCAGCCTTGGGTTAGATCCAGCCTTCAGAGTGGATCTGGTTCATGTTGGTATGTTTTTGTAATGTAATGTAATCAATAAAAAAAAAGTATGATTATCACTGTGATTTGAGCTTTAGTGAAAGTAGACATCTACACTTTTCCAAATTCCCAATTTGTATAGTATTGCTAAGTCCTCTCAGGCATCTTCTGATGGTCCAAAGGCAGCAATGTTACAATGCATTATTTTAAGTACAGAATACATTCTCTTGCCAATATGTGGAATCTTCAGAAGCCCACCCATATAAGTACATGATCAATTTTTATTCCAAAGATTCACAGATAACTTGTCTTAATTAGGGAGCAACAGAGGTAACAATTAACCCATTGAAGCTATAGTTGTTTTTCATATTACACTAAGCAGCCACCTGCACACTGGGAATTGGACTGCAATATATACTCATATTCAAAATATTGCAGTCAACAGCTGGAATCATTGTTCATTTCTGATTACGCTAGGATAGATTTTGAACTGTTGGCCCTGAGGTGAAGAATGATTGCCTCCCATTGCCAATGCAACAAGCCAACATATTACTCAAGAGGGCTTTTAGCTAACATTTCTGTGTTACTTTCATTATGGCAGAAGAATGAGCATACCCAGTGTTTTCCAGGTATGCACATGTCATGTTAAAGATCTGGAGTAAATCCACCAAAAGTTTAAGACAGCCAATAGCAAATATGCAACTGAGAAGTGAATTTGGCCCAAATGTTTTTTTATAACGATAATAAATATAAAATATAGCATCCCCAGCTGTCAGATTTAACCAAGTGAGAGCAGAATAATGATTCCATATAATGAAGCATGCAGCTAACAAGTAAATAATATGTTTATTATTTTAGCAGTTATCTTTAGAGGAATCCTCTTCTTTCTATTGTAAATGTATTTCAATGGAATTGGATGAAAGTGACACCTATTGAACTTAATCACCTTGTCAACATGATGCAGAACCCAGTTAACCCAAGGTACTTGCATTTAAGACAATTTAGTTTCATTTGCTCCAGTCCAGAAATCTGCAGTTACAGGCTGCAGAGTTCCATGTGCATTTTTGCACCTAGAAGGGAATGCTGGATCAGAGTGATTTGTTTCAGTGGAACTAAACTGGTGTACATTCAAGGGCTGGTTCATACAAGCATGCACATTACATGATTACTGCAGAGATAGCCCAATGCACCCACTGTCTCTTACTGAAAAGCATACCCCTTGTTCTAACTCGGTGATTTTAATTTAACTGCTATCTATTGTGGTTAATCTGTGATGGCTCATTCATACATGCAAGTCATCACTTGATGCTATGATTATTGAAGGATGTACATACATGTATGAACCAGCCCTTAGTACTCCATTGTACCAGACTGTGAAATGTAGAAAGAGACTCTACCACCGTGGACTCAATGATGACTACACATCTTTCTTTTATTGTGAATAGGTCTACTTGTGTCATATTTTTTTCCAGTTGCAGATACTTCTGACACACAATAGCCAGATAAATTGGCAGATTGCCAAACTTCTGCTTCCTTTTACCTTCATTTTGTCTCCACAATTCTTCTGTTTTAGAAAGTGTTCTGATTCAACATTGAGAAATTACCTCATTTTCAGAGTACTAATTCGCCTTTAAAGTTCTTGATTTGATTATTACATAAGCTTATAAATTTTTGTTTCAGGGGGACTTGTGGTTTATCCCACTCGCATGGACCACCATCATACTGACCTGTAAGAAATCTGACTTTGTTGGATCTTCAGAACTTCAGTATGTGACATTTGTAACGTACTGAACTATTCTACTATGAATATATGCCTCTGCTAGAGAGTTGTCTCAGAACTGATAGAATGGAACTGTGAAGACCTCAGACCAATTTCAAATAATCTAAACAGAATAGGCATTATTTTCACATTTTTTGTGAGAGACAGTTGATCTTATGATTGTATATATGTGGCAGACCCTAAGTTGTGGAACTCCCTCCTCAAAGAGGTGCATCTGGCACCTTCACTATACAGTTCTAAAGACACACCTCTTTACCCTGGCTTTTGACACCTGAGATGATTATTTTTAGGACACCCTCTACTTTTGTGATTGTGATTTGTTTTACACTGTATTTAATGTTGTACTTTAAATTGTTGTAATCTGCCCTGGGACCTTAGGGTGAAAGGTGGATACTACTACTACTACTACTACTACTACTACTACTACTACTACTACTACTACTACTACTACTAATAATAATAATAATAATAATAATAATAATAATAATAATAATAATAATAATAGCAGTAGTAATAAATGAATGAATGGGAGAGATTTGAATTTGATATCCAGGTTTAACTATGTGTTCTTTGGCTAGTTATTTTTCAATATATCAATTTTCCATTTATATTTTGCTAATAATTAAACTACAAGAGGTTAAAGTTTTTTCCACTCTGTGAACAAAGCTTGGGGTTGCATGTTACAGTAGTTCCTCACAGGATAATGCAAACAGTTGAATTCTGATGTATACTTTTGATCAGTAACATCCATTTCATTCTTCAGACTTAACAACTGCTTTCCTCCCACATCAGCAACCCCCATATCTTTTACTCACTGTGCTCTCTGACTTTTGTAGTTCTCCTGTGATCATTGTGTACACCATGCCATAATATAAGGATGGAGATGAGTTATGGTGTTTAGTCCTTAGTTCTTTGAGAGCCAGAACCTAGCTTTGAGCTGGACTTCAGTCAGGAGAAATATTCTTCCTGCTTGTTTCACTAGCTTGGTATTGTCTAATCTGATAGGCAGCAGCTCAACAAGGCAGGCAAGGTGTCACCATACAGCTTCCTTGGCCATGGGACATATTTTAAAAACTTGTGCTCTGAGCACTAGGAAGTCTGGTGGCAGTCATCTTCACCTTCTATAATAACCTGGATGTAGTGTCACTTCAAAAGCAGGGCTACGCCTGGGACATTGAAGGGAATGAAGAAGGTGGCTGCTACATCTTGGTCACTGTGAGAAGAGTAGCCACCATAGTGCTTGGAGGACCACCATTGTTGCACTGTGGCATTTGGAGGACCAGTAGCATCACTGCTCTCTTGCCCACTGTTGTGAGCATCAGATAGAGGCATGGGGGAACCAGAGTCCTGTCACTCCTGGAGCAGGGTGGGGTTTGATAGAGCACCTTGCACAAGGCTCTCTGAAACCTGGTCCTGACCCTGCTACAAGATCTGAGACAGATGTTACAAACTTAGTGTTCTTAGTTATACACATGTATAACTAACTACACATATGGGGATCTTTGGCCTCAAGTCATGTTGCACCATGACAGAAATTGGTATTTCCAGAAGGGGGAATTAACAAAAAGCAAGACAGAGTTTAGAATATTTCAATATGTGTTTTATTATAGAAATAGATGAAATAAGTACATAGATAGTATTCGGATGTTACCAGCAAGATAGGGTGAGATGGGGCAGCCTGCAAGTGATATTGACAGGGTGACAGAAATACTAATGCAAAATAAGGTGACAGGAGAGTGTCAGATGCCAGACTGACACAAGGGGAACGAAATGAAGATAGAGAAATGAGCCTAAATGTAAATGATATCTTGACAAGGAAGCATGGGTAATTGTTTAGAGAGTTAGAGAGCCAAGAGAAGGAGTTAGAGAAGGAAAGGAGACCAGAGCCTGAATCTATTTCAAGATGGAGGAGGTAGAAGGAGGCTCTTCTTTAGGTGTTTGATGTGTAACAGGAGGCTGTCCTTTGCACCAGACCACCAGATTTGTTTCTTAGAATTTGTAGTCGCTACATCACTTTAGGTTTTAGATAAGCCACAGTTTGTTGCCTAAAAGTATCTAGAAGAAACCTTGTGAGAGAGGAACATAGGTCTGGTTAATCCACTTTGTTCATCTTGAGTCCTGAAAGGTATAGCATTTTTCTAGGTGAAAGCTATGAAGGAGGAACACAACCACTGGGAAATCAAGAGTTATTGTTGTTGTTATTTATTTCTACCCCGCCTTTCGGCCAAAAGGCCCTCAAGGCGGCTTACAAAAAACCACAAATATAAAATACATCAATACATCAATAAAATACCTCAGTACATCAAAATACTTCAAAATACATCAATAAAACAATACAATTTACAATAGCCAATAAATAAATAAATAAATGTGGGTGAGAAGAAGGATGGGCACAGGAGAAGTCCAAAGAAATGGATCTTGAGGGAAAGACCTGGAGGAGAGTTAGTCTTCTGGAATATCTTGGTAGTCTATAAAAGTTCTCATTTCTTCAAAACTCAGCCCTCCTTATTGGGGTTAACTCCAATTGGAGCTAACTTGACCCATTTATCTGTATTATTCAAAAGGATTCACAAATAAAGAGTTCCTGGGGAGCCCTTGGAAAACAGATGCAAACACAAGAAAATGGAGGTGGGAAGGGAAAGGAAAATCAGGAGAGAAAAAGTATATGAGGAAAAAGCAGAAGGCACGAGTAAAAGACAAGATCAATTCTAGCTGACATTAGAAGTTCTTTTAAGTCTTGGTTTTTTAAGCCCCCACCCTCACAAAAAATAACCCAAAAGAGGGGAACGGTCTCTATGGTGCTTATGGAATTTTTCTTTCCCCACCTTGGATAGTGAGTGCAAAGTTGTGTGTTGCAAAGGGGTTTTGTGTGTATCTGAGTGCAGGATCCTAACCTGAATGGGTGGTGATGTATTTTTGGTATTATCCTGTCAGTTTCATGGTGCTTCCTGTGTAGTGTTATCCTTCTTTGCGACCCTAGCAAGCATAGGTAGGGAGCAGAGCTGGTATACATTCTAGAGGTCCCATGCTTGCTGAATAGAGGGTGAGAACCACTAGAAGACAGTGGGGTGGAGCAGCAGTGCTTACCTGACCTCCCAGCAGCATAGTCAGTACTCCTTATGGGAGAGAGAGTGGGACGAGCAAGCAATGGGGAGGTTGGAGCTGTGCAAATGCACCAGCAGAAGTGTTCTATTGACTCCACCAGTGTGTTTGCACAGCACTACCCTTCCCGCCACCTTGACCTTCCCACTCTCCTTCCTAGTAAGTATCAGTGACCCACCTGCTGGAAGATTGGGAAAAGGATGCCCCCCACCCTGCCATCTGCAACTGGTGGGAACCACTCTCTGTCCATGTCAACAATAGAAAGAGATTTGCAGCCTTTTTACGCTTCCTGATCAGTCCTGTGCCAACTCAGCCTCCCAGGCACAGTGGAGATTGTTTATGCCCAAGGTATTGGGAAAACAATCAAAAAGGGGCATAGGAACAACGCAGAGGTTTTTCACAGTCTTCTTTATTTATTACATTTATATCTCACTTCTGTATGAGATCAATGAGAGATGGTGATTGGCCCAAGATGACCTCAGTGAACTTCATGGCTGAGCAGAGATTTGAACCTGGGTGTCTAAAGTATAGTCCAAGACTTTAATTGTTACACCACACAGTCTTTCTACCTGAGCTTTTTAAAGTGGAGAATCCAGGGATCATACCTGAGACCTCATGCATGCAAAGCATGTATTGTATCATCATATTATGAGTCCTCCTGCATGACCAGCCTACTACATATAAGCCCAGTTCATACGCTTACTCAGACAGCAATTGACTTATCTGGTGGAGATGTAGTGAACACTCCTACCTCCATCTTGAATCTAAAGTATCACTGAAGGTGAACATTCCACACAGAGATCTATGTGCCTGAGAGCTCCCCCTTTGATTTGAAGGGAAAGAATCAAATGAATTGCCTTCACAAGGAGCTCCCACCTGATGTGATACTTTAGATTTATGGGTGTGACACCTGTCCAAGCCTCTACTGTGTGCCAAATTGCTATCCAGATAAGTGTCCGAACTAAGCCATGGTTGTATTCCCAAGAGTTAAACTTCATCAGTGGATCCACCAGAAGAGATGATTAATGCAGGAATACTTTTTCTGCCCAACTTTTTAATACATATCCTCATTGGCATATTTCATGTTGTGCAACTGGCACCATTTTCCTGAGTTTTTCTAAGCCTTTGTCTGATTCAAAATGCACTCACTTCTCTGTGGGTTGTTGTGTTAATATTCTACTGGTGTAAATAGTTAAAGACCTCAGCAGAAGCAACAAGATTTGCATTGTAAAAAAAAATACACCATGAATGTTGTTTGAGTATTTAAATGTAAGGATAATTATTTACAGGAATTATCCATTATTCATCTTAATGTTATTTTTTCCCATGGTCACCCTGGGCTTCTATAAAATCCACCCAATGTCTGAAGTATATTGTCTGACACTAATACATATTTTATGTTTAATCATGGTATATATTTTGGAGACATTGAGTTATTAAGTATGTACATTTTTACGATGAATAAGGAACAGCTTGCTGTTAAGAAATATACAGCACTACTCTGTGAATAAATTATTCAGCTAATATTGTTCAGCTATAAAGCTGGTCAAATACAAGGGATATTATTCATAGAATAATATTATTTTGCCTTAAACCTCAGTAAATGGAAATTCATGGAATAATTGTAGATGATGCCCATTGTGTTTTGTTTGGGTGAACACAGCAAAAATTTGGAAATTTGTTAAACTAGTAAACCATTTTTGCATTCTTAGAACATTTAAAAATAAGTTTGTATGACAGATTTTGAAAGCTTGGCCTTGAACTGGCATTTCATTTTTGTCTTCTATTTGTTTCAACAATGGATCTCTTGATCTGACCAGGTTACATTGGCAAACAATAAGAACTGGCATCAGCAGAATTAATCTGTGAAATAGAAAGTGAGTCATATTTGTCTCCTGGTATTTGCCCTATATCTGAGCATTGTTAATGCAGCTTAGAAAGCCAACATTAACTAATTTATTGCTAAAGAGAAACTAATTTATTATTTGGTGGACTAGCTGAAAATTACAGCCTCAGGCTCTTCATCATCCAACTTCCTGTAGCTAGTGCATGCACTGAGCTAAATTGTCACTGATATTCCTAACAGTGCAATCCAGTGCATGTCTACTCAGAAGTAAGCCTCACTGAGTGCAATGGGGCTCACTCATGGGTAAGAGTGTGTACTACACAGGCAGATAAGATTCTAGCCTCAAACTAGAGTACCTGCACTGTCTTCTGATTGCTTCACTTTCAAGAGGTTCAGTGACGGTAACAGAATATATTTTGTCTACATATCAGATTTCTGAAAGGAAAATAATGGTATGTTTCATTTTCACATTAAGATTTGTGTCTTAAACATATTTTATCCAGAGCAAATCATTTCAATTTTTAATGTAATAAATTTTGAAGTAAGGGTTGCAGTCTTATTTTAATTTCCAGTTGCAATTTGTATGTGTAAAATGCATTTCCTTCCAGTAAGCTTAAGGGGTGCATCAGTGAAGCAATAGACTACATGGGTATGTATGTAACCACATGCTTTGCACCCTTGCTTCCCTTTTCATGCTGTCTATGCATTTTGAGAGGGAGTCAGGAGTTAGTTGGATTCCCCAGCAAAGGGTTCCCCTCCCCCTTTTTAGCCTTTTCAGACTACCAACTTTTCTGTCACCCATACGTGGATAGATTGAGGTCACATAAAGAGTAAACATCTAAATGGCATGCAAATATAACTAACATCTTACATTCCCTTTAAAAAATACTTAAGAATTGCCTTGGGAGTTCCTAACCAGGGGGTAACCCCCTTTGCCTGTCACCAATAAATTATGGAAGTGCTGCTAATTTGTACTGCTTGCACCTGGTCTTGATTAACATGGAAGTACACAGAGAGGCTTTATTTGAAGGGTACCCCCATGCATTCTCACTAACTTATTTTCTGTTCATGATTTAATACATTGATAGCTTTTCTGGAACACTTTCATCATCCATCTGATCTGACAGCAGGAATCTGTGAGCTGTAACCTTCAAAATACAAATTGTTTTATTGCAGAGGGCCTTTTGTTAACAACAGTGTCAAGCTGTTTTCCATGGAACTGAACCTGAGAGATGAAGCACCCA
Source organism: Rhineura floridana (assembly GCF_030035675.1). Classification (NCBI taxonomy): domain Eukaryota; kingdom Metazoa; phylum Chordata; class Lepidosauria; order Squamata; family Rhineuridae; genus Rhineura; species Rhineura floridana. Next base: position 137,408,685 of record NC_084481.1, on the reverse strand, counting down.
AACGCTGGCAGAAGAAATGCCCCTTTTTTGTTTGTTTGTATGCCTGTTACAGGGTTGTGCTCAGGAGGCTTGAAGAATCACTTAACTGAAATCAAGACTTGACACAGCAGGGTCAGAATCAGTTTAAGGAAAAGCTTTTTGTTATTTGGATTTTTAGCAAATCAACAGCAATCCTACGTTGTTAGTGTCAAGAGGACAATGTGGAAAGCATAGCAATGGAAAACTGTTCCACTTATGAATTTCTACAGCTTTGGATAACCAGCAGCATGATCCAGTACCAGAATATTTATTATCGCATTTCATGGGCATCAGGCTATGTCTGATTTTAAAAATATATTTTAATCATGCATAAGCCAACACTTTTACATGGCAAACCTAAGCATGTTTACTCAGAGGTTAAGTCCTAAGTGTATATAGAATTGCAGCCCTATGGAACAAACATGTTTACTCAGAAGTAAACCCTATTGGAATTCAATGGGGTTTATCCAAGGTAAGTGAAATTAGGATTGCAACCTAAATTAATTGCGAAAAGCAAAAAAAAAAGTTTTTAAAAATCAAAGACCGAACATAGTCATGCCAAACAACAAACTGCACACAGCCCCACCAGACAATAATATCCAAACCCCTACATTTTTTGTATGCCTGCCTCTTGTTTTGAGTCTCTTCCTTAAAGAATGGGAAATCTGTGAGGGCTCAGGCAGAGCTTGGAAGATTACTTTTAAAAAGTAATAAATTACAGTTACAATTACTTGGCCCAAAAAGTAGTAATTACCGTTACAATTACAATTGCTCTGAAAGTAACTGATTACTTTACTTTTTCTCAAAAGTAATCACTACAATTACATTTCAGTTACTTTTTTAAAAAAAACTCCTACAAGGTGCTGGCCTTGGCTGCTGCACATCTAAGAAGCCTAAAACAATATTAAAAATAAACACACACACACAGGGGGTAGTAGAATAAAAAAAATTATCCTTAAGATTAACATAATGGCATAACAGAATCTCACATCCCCCCAAACAATGAAGATACCCCAATTCTTGAAATCAAATTTTACACTTGAAATGCTTTTATAATATGTTTCTGTTATGTCTCAAAAGAACAAGATGCTCAAAGAGCATGTCAGACAAGGAATGTCTTTTTACAGTCATTACGTTGCCACCAGTACTGAACAGGCGTTCTACTGTGGCGCTTGAAGGCATGCCTGTGTTGTGCTGCAAAAAACACCGCAGCACACGTGGAAAGCCATGGAGTGATGACACTTCCCTGCTGGGAGACCTCAGGTACCTCACCAGTTCCTCCTCAGCAGTGTCCACTGCTGACTTCTTGCCCTGGGGCAGAAAGTTAAAGAAGTCATCTTCTAAGTCATCTCCTTCCTGGTCTTTATCTGAAGACTGATCACTGTCCTCATTAAGTACACCCATCTTTATTTCAGCTTTCAACAAGGCTTCCATTGTGTATCTAAGAAAGAGAGAGGATATGTTAACACATATATGTGAGGAAACCATCATCTGCTCTTCATTGCCTGATGCTTGTCATGTCCCCTGGTTCAGGGTCCAGCCTGAGCCTGTGGATGATGACATGGAAGGTAGGAAGGTGACCAAGTCACCACACTCATGGGGCAGCACAGCAGACCCTTAAGGATTACCTGCAGCAACCCAAGGTTGTGATGAGGAGCCCCAGGAAGAAAAGGCCCAGCCCCTGCCTACCACCTTAAGCCCTCTGATGCCTCCCTTGAGACAACATTTCCCTTGGAGTAATCCACCCAAAGGGCTTCCCTAATGTTCTTACTTGTTGGTATGGGTGGCGGCCTGACACGATTCCAGCCAATCTAGTTTGAAGCGAGGGTGTAGGCAGGCTGCCAGAAGAAGCCTCTTGTCCTCCCAGATAGCTGCAAACCGCTTTCTTAGGGCTTCGCGCACACCTCTCAGCAGCTGAAAACAGTATGTGTACCTCTCAGGTTTGTTTTCCAGTCCTTCTAACTTGCGGTCCAGATTGCAGAGCGTTGGTAGCAAATACCCCATGAACATGCCGTTCTCCCGTTGCAGGATATCTAGGGACTGGACTAGTGGCTCCATAATCTCTGTGTATTCCTGTACCACTTCAATCTCAGCAGCTGTGATCCTGGACAAGGAGCAGCGGTCCATTATGGCATGCATTTTTAGTGGCACAGTTGACAGGAGCTCATGTAGTTGCTTCAACGCATCAAAGGTGGAATTCCACCTGGTCTTATTCGGTACCTTCAGATACACACCACATTGCACACGGATATACTCAGCAATCTGGGCTCACTGGTTCTGCTTGGACCACAACTTGCTGCACTTTCCCATCAAGGAACAAAACTGTTTCTTGAAAGGACCAAGAAGACTACTTTTGGAGGAGTCAGAAAGCATGGCCTCTATGTCTTGTGTTGCCACAAGGTTGAGGGTGTGGCTAGCACATCTCTGGTGTGGTGGTAAAACAAAATCCTCTCCTGAGTCTGCAGCTTCTTCCTCTGCCTCAGGTCCTGTGTCCAGGATCTCACAGATAGGCACAAACTCCACCTCAGCCTCCTCCTCCTCCTGGTTATCACCATCATCGTCACTGGTGCCTGCAGCTTCCACTGGTTCTTTGGCCATGAAAACTCTGAACGCTTTCACAAAGTTGGAGCCATTGTCTGTAGTAGTGCACATAACTTTGTTGTGGATCCTGTACTGCACACGTACATCATGCAGTGCTTTTGAAAGGACATCGTATGTATGGCGCCCCTTCAGACGCTTACAAGCCAAGGCCCCGACCTCACGTTTCAGGGTAGTTGGGTTGATCCAGTGGGCTGTTACCCCAAAGTAACTCTTCTTGCCATTGGTCCAACAATCTGCAGTGGTTGCTATATATGCCACAGCACCCATTCGGTTTGCAAGAGTTTCTCTCATGTGGCATGCTCTCTTCTCAATTCTGTCTCTCAGAGTCTTGGCACATATGATGGTGAGATCTTTGGGGAGTCCAATGCGAACCAGATTAATGAATGATGGTTTGTCCACAGTCTGAAGTGGTAATGTCTCCCCTACAATGAAATCAATGATTCTCCTGTCGAGATTGCTCTGGGTGACAGGCTCCCTGCCAGATCCCCACCTCTCAAGTGTTGTCTGCTGCTGCTTCAGCATTTTGGGAGGAGGGGTGTCATGCATTGGTTCAGGAAGGCCACGTCTCCTTGCCTTTATTGCTTCTTCAATTGCTCTCAGCTTCTCAGAGTGTGCCCTCTGAGGAAGAAGAACAAAGCATGAATCCAAGAAAAAATGGAAGAGGAACTTCACAATTTAAACATAAATAGACAATGGACACTCTTTGAGGACCAGCATGACAAAGGCTTACCTCAAAATGTTTCTTCACATTGGATGAGGAGGAAACAGCTGATGTCAGATTTTTGATCCTTGGAAGGCAGTAATTGCATCGTACAACAACATTTTTCCCACTCTGGCTCACAAATGTACAAGCTTTCTCAAAGCCAAACCATGGTACTTGCTGTTCTGCAGATGTGGCTGTGGGCAACTGGCACTGCTTCATGCCCTCCTCCTCCTCATGCACAGGGCCTCCTTTCTGAACCTCACTTTCTAGTTTTGCCTCCTCAGGATCAACAAGCTGTGACTCAAGTGGCTGCACTAACTGACTGCTGCTCTCAGCAGCAAAACCTGCAACAGGCGTCTCTGTAATAAACAAGAGATAATGCTCCTATATGGGTGAACTTCAGCTGTGATGTGCCCCCATCTCTTGCCCATGCTGCAAGATGCCCCAGTCAGAGTGGAAGTAAGCAGGTCGATAGCACAATTAAAAGAGATCCTATTTGCATCATTTTTGCTCACTGAATAAACCTGCCTGGGCCAGTCTAACCTACTATCTCACAGGGTTGTTGTGAGAACAAAATGAGACTAGGGTTCAAATCCCCACATAGCCATGAAGCTCACTGGGTGACCTTGGGCCAGTCACTGCCTCTCAGCCTCATGAAAACCCTATTCATAGGGTCACCATAAGTTGGAATCAACTTGAAGGTGGTACATATATTTTTTATTTTGAATATGATGATTATGATAATAAATATGCAGCATTTCAAATTAATTCTGTATGAGAAGCATTCCATGCCAAGCTTAGAAAACCAAGGATGAGGTATAAAATGTAGACAAAAATACTTTTGACAAAATGCCGTTTATCTTTTATATCTATATCTATAATTAGCAATACAGCTGAATGATGTATGTAAAGTATTTTTTCTTTCCCTTTTCTTTTTTATTAATATTTTAGTACTACTGCTAAAGTTCTGATGAAAGAATAAAGCATTCATTAGCCAAATTCAAATGATTAGAACACATCACATAAATTCCACTGAAGTTGGAGTTTTTGCCATAGAAAATGAAAAAAACATATAACCTATGATAGCCCAATAGACAATCAGAACTAATATAAAACCCTATTGCTTCTCATTTGCAAATCTTGCAAGATCTAAGGTAACTCTAGATCATGTGAGCTCAGGTGATGCATGTTATGTACATTTGTATAGATATTAGCAGAGATTGTCAACAGTCTATCTCTCTCTGGGACTGGGAATCTCTCTCTTTCTCACAGAACATGAGTTTGAGAGCTGGGGGACTGAGAGGAGGAGCTGCAAGGACCCTACTTCTCACCTCATCTCTGCCAAGAACAAAAAAATCAGCCTTAAGCCATTTATTATACGCCTAATGATTTTTTATTTTTATTATTATTATTACTGAGACAGTTTTTGTCCCACATACAATTCAGTCTTGTGATTAAACATGACAAAAATACAAATAAAAAGAAAGATGGAGTTCAAATAAATATACAATAAAAAGCTAGCCGGCATTTTAAAGGGCAGGAGTGCTCTGTCTGGATAAATACAGCACACAGGTATGTATGCATGGGAACAAGGGGGAGAGTTCAAAAAGGGGGGGAAGGAAGAGAAGTAGGCCAAAGTTTCAGAAGTGCCTTGTGATTGATGGAGGGGGCGGCAGAGGCAAGGAGAGGCAGTGGGGGGGAGAACGGTGCCGCGGGGGGCGGGGGGGCAGAACGGTGCTGCGGGGGGGTGGGGGGCAGAATGGTGCCACGGGGGGCACACACACACACACACAAATCATCGTCACTCACCTCCACAGCTCTTCGCCATTCTGCTGCTGCCTTTTCTCCTCTGTTGTCCTTGCCCTGGCTTTTTCCTCCGGCGTCCATTTTGTCCTTTCAGACGCTAGCAGGCCCTGCCTATTCACCTCTTCCCTCGTGCATCCTAACACAGATCACGAGGAAAGAGAGAGTCTGCACAGAGGTCCAATCAGTGTGAGGCACATGTCTTGTGTTAACCAATCACAGCCAGGAGCTGTCTTCCCCTTGTTCCCGCCCCCAAGTAATGTGCAACCTAATGTGGAAACGTTAAAGTTGCAGCTGAAAAGTAGGGAAATTACTAGTCGTTCCGTTACTTGCCAAATGTAATGGAATTGCCCACTCGTTATTTAAAATTGTAACGAATTACAAGTAACTCGTTAAAAATAACGAGTTACTTCCAAGCTCTGGGCTCAGGTGAAGGGTTTTCAGTAGTGGCCCTAAAATAATATGTTTCTGGTAATGCTAACAATTCAAAGTAATATATTAGAATTGAAGGAAGAAATGTCACAAGAATGCTTAGTGTCTTCCTGCTTGATGACTCATTGAGATAAAAAGGACATGCTGATCTGTTCTGATTGCTCAGACGTTGACCTGGTTCACACATAATGCTAACTTATGGTTTATTAAACTGCGGCTTAACATTATATGTGAATCCTGGCCAGAGCTTGGAAGTAACTAGTTACAAGTAACGAATTACTTGTAATTCATTACTTTTTTTGAGTAACGAGTGGGTAATTCCTTTACATTTTGATTGTAATAGAACTAGGAGTAATTTTACTATTTTTGTGGAGTAATTGTAACGTTTCCAGAATTACTTTTGGGCATTACTTGGGGGGGGAGCAGGGAAAGTCTTCTGCACCTCTGATTTGTGGATGAAAATCATGTGCCTCAAACTGGGCTTCTGTGCAGTGTCACTTTCCTCATGCTCTGTGGATGGGCAGGAGGCGATGAGGGAGGAGGCGGAGAGTGAGAAGGGGTGGAGTGGAGAAAACAATTATTTTAAAAAACGGATAGTGGTGGTGAAGAATGGAGTGGAGGGGAAAAGGATCCAGAGGTCAAGAACATGGATAAAGGAGGAGAAGGAGGTAGCAGCAGAATGGAGATAATGAACTGTGGAGGTGAAAGATGACGTGTGTGTGTGTGAATACGGTGTTTGCACTTGGCACACAAAGTGGCCTCCACCACCCTCTCTGGCTACTGTGCTGCATTTGCAGTATTTTAACTTTTTTGCATCTGAGGGGAAAATGTTTGCTTGAGTGAGTGTCCCTTAGTTGGTGGCAGGGTAGGGTCAGGGAGGTGGTTAAGTGAGAGAGATTATGCTTGCTGGCTGAGTGGGGGGGTTGCACTTGGTTTGGTGTGCAAAGATCTGAGTAGTGGCCTCAGCCTCCCTCCCCACCACCCTTACCAGCGGAGAGACCACCATTGCTATCTTATGAATAAAAAGTATTATTCTACTACCTCTGTATGTGTTTGTTTATTTTTAATGTTGTTTTAGGCTACTTAGATGTGTAGCAGCCAAGGCCAGCACCTTGTAGGTGGTTTTTTCTAAAGTAACTGAAATGTAATTGTAGTGATTACTTTGGAGGAAAAGTAAAGTAATCAGTTACTTTCAGAGCAATTGTAATTGTAACGGCAATTACTACTTTTTTGGGCCATGTAACTGTAACTGTAATTTATTACTTTTTAAAAGTAATCTTCTAAGCTCTGATCCTGGCCAGCAACTTAAGTATGGTTTGTTGTTCGATTGAAGACCTTACTTTGTTTAAACTATCTCTTGCTATGGACCCAGCACCCTTCCTTTCAGTAGCAGTCAGTGAGACAGTGAAGGTGGGGCAGAGTACCTGGCTTTGGACACAAAGGGTCACTTCCAGTTGCTGACCGGGAGGGGAAGAGGCAAGGTGTGGGAAGCTTGGTGTAGCATGGGCATGATAGTGGCATGGTAGCAGAAGCATCATATTTTTATCTGGAAGCCGCCGTGAGTTCCAGTTTTGGAAAAGTGGTGGGGTATAAATAAAGACAATAATAATAATAATAATAATAATGGTTCTGCTACCATGCTTCCCCTCTCCCCCTCTCTGTAAGTGGCAGTGACTCTCAGCGTCTGAAAACCCCACTGACCTGTACTGCTTTCTTTGCAATGGCTTGTTTCACCATCCCATCTTGGAAGCTCACCATACTACAAAAGCATGAGGCAAGAGCAGCTGGTAAGCGAACCAAACTTTGGAGAATTTTGCCATGGTGCCTAGCCTCTACATACACAGAAGTAAATTGAAGCCATAATGCTGGTTTCCCACTACACATAGACTGTACACATGCAAAAGTTGATCCAAACCAAACTAAGGATTGCAGTGCACTTGTGGTGAATGCAAAGGGTGTACAGATGGAGAGAAGTTATTAACTTCAGTTCACATTTCAGAAAAAGTTACCGATGACCATAACTTTGGAGGCTTCATTTTGCTTCCTGACTTTCAGACTCCACTGAAATAGCAAAATAGTATGATTATGACTCTGAACTGTCTGACTTAAGATAAAATACCATTGATCTTGATTCAGTTGCTCTTCACCTGCTTTGGTAACAGCAAGTTGTGAGTTGAAGCTCTCAGTGAATGTAGAATTTTGCTTATCTAGTCCTTTAAAACTCTCCCATATTTCTTGTCTAGCTATGTTAGTCTGACCTTCAGTTTTGTCTTCTATTCTCCTGCTAATTCATATCTTTCTGATCTGCTGCTCAGACATACTTTGGAGCCTCATTCTCCTTTCATTGGTCTCCTTCATAAACCTCTACACATATATCTGACAATTTTCTTCAACATCAGGCATATTGCGTTATAAATATCCTACTAAGAAACAGAAATATGTTTCTAGGACATCAGATAGCATCTTACCTAAGCCATAAATATGAAATGTGCATGGACATTTCTGAGCAAACATTTTGTCTCTGCCAAGAAATTTGAAGACAAAATTTACTCCCCATGAGACATCACCAAAACAAAAAGTGTTCAATCATGCTGGATGTGCATTCATACTATGTGCAAAGGAGAAGCAGAGAATACAGTGCCTTTAGGGAGTTATTAGGTGCCATGCTTTGAGTTGCTAGGTTTTAAGATTAGTTTTACACACCAGAGAATGCTCAACAGCCAAGAAATGGCAGAATTAGAAGGTGTGGACTGCTTCATGAGCCACACCCTTATTTGTACCCATTTCTTCCTAGTGTTCACCACTAATTCCTTTGTGACCAAATGGAACATAACTTTACGGGCTGTATTCTTTTCACTATCTGAGAATAGCTTTCATTCAGCACTTTTAGCTTCAAATCAGTTTAATTTTGCTGGACTAGGAAGTCCAGGGTTCAAAATTTCACCCCAGGCACAAACTCACTAGCTGATCTTAGGAATTTTCTCAGCCTCAGTTCCCCCATCTGTAATATAGGGATGATGTTATTACTGGCCTATCTTCCAGGGTTGTTGTAAGGGGTTACAAAAGGCAGAAACACATGCTCTGAGATTTGGGATTGTTTTGCACTGCTTCCTAAATAGCTTTCTTTTCATTAAGAACAGCATATAGGAACAGAAGTGTCTTAAAGCAAGACAGAGCAGAGTCTTCTACTTACTCCAACATGAAGTAAAAATAGAACAAAGGAGAGCCACACTCAGAGAAACTAAACCACAACAGACAAGTATAAGAAGCAAAACAGAACTGTTGCATTCTAGGCCCCTTAAGATATATTCAATATACCACAGATAGGGCATAGAAATAGCAGAGTAGGACAAGCGGCTAGCTTCTAAAAATACCCATCATCATTCAACCCCAGTATCCCATCTTCCACGTCTTGCCTTCCAAAAGCACATCACCAGAATGCCAACTCTTTCCCACCCAGACCTTCTTGCGTGCCGTTCCTTTTTGTTCTAAAGCAGCGGCATCTTCCCTTCAAACCTGCTTACACCCCCAAACACAAGCCTTCTTTCACACTTTCCAAAGGTTGACACCATGTGCCATTCACACATTTCTTCCTTGGTTGCAAACGATGGTCACTTCCACAGTCTCTTCACTCTTTGATGCCACCAGGGCTATTGTAAGTGCAGTGGGAGGGATGGTAACAGCAATTTTTACATCAGCAACTTTGCTCTACTAAAGGCATTGATGAAGTGGACAAGGTGTTCTCTACTGTGAAGCCAACCACTTGTTTGCTTGACCCTTGCCCTTCATGGCTTGTTATGAGCTGTAAGGAAAGGCTGGGCAAGGGGATCAAAGCAGTGGTAAATGCATCCTTGGAAGAGGGTGCAATGCCATTAGCTCTCAAGGAGGCAGTGATAAAACCTATTTTGAAAAATCCTCTTTGGATCCCCAAGAGTTGAACAACTTTCGCCCAGTCTCCAATTTACCATTTTTGGGCAAGGTAATAGAATGAGTGGTGGCTAAACAATTACAGACACACTTGGAGGAAGCAGATTATTTAGATCCTTTCCAGTCGGGCTTCAGGACTGGACACAGAACTGAAACAGCCTTGGTCGCTTTGGTGGATGATATGAGGAGGGCGTTGGATAGGGGAGAGTATACGTTCCTCATCCTCCTGGATCTCTCAGCGGCTTTCGATACCGTCAACCACGGTATCCTTTTAAACCGCTTGGAGGGACTGGGAATAGGGGGCACTGTTTTACAGTGGTTCCGTTCCTATCTCTCCGGCAGATATCAACGGGTAGCATTGGGAGATGAGGTTTCAGACCCTTGGCCTCTCAACTGTGGAGTGCCACAGGGTTCTATCCTCTCTCCCATGCTATTCAACATCTATATGAAACCGCTGGGAGCTATCATCAGGAGTTTTGGGCTGCAGTGTCACCAATATGCAGATGACACTCAGCTCTATCTCTCATTTAAGTCCTCACCAGAGTTGGCTGTGAATACCTTGTCCAAGTCTCTGGAGTCCGTAAGTGGATGGATGGGAGAGAACAGACTGAAGCTAAATCCCGACAAGACTGAGGTGTTGCTAGTGGGGGATAAGAGAAGATTGGGAAATTTTGACTTGGTCCTTAATGGGGTGAGATTACCCATAAAGGACCAGGTTCACAGCCTAGGGGTCATCCTTGACTCCCAGCTGTCCATGGAAGCTCAAGTTTCATCAGTGAGCCGGGCAGCTTGGTACCAATTACATCTGGTACAGAGACTGTGTCCCTACCTCCCTGTACATCTTCTCCCACGAGTGATACATGCCCTGGTCTCCTCTCGCTTAGACTACTGTAATGCGCTCTACGTGGGGTTACCCTTGAAGACGGTCCGGAAACTACAGTTGGTACAAAATGCAGTGGCACGCTTGATAAAGCAGAGCCGCCGGCGGGATCATATTACCCCAGTGTTGGTGGATCTGCACTGGTTACCAATTGTGTACCGGGCCCAATTTAAGGTGTTGGTATTAACCTTTAAAACCCTATACAGTTTTGGCCCAGTTTACCTGGAGGAACGCCTCCAGTATCACCAAGCATGCCGCCAAACCAGATCAGCCTCACAAGGCCTTCTCTCGGTCCCACTGGTGAAAACAGCTAGGCTGGTGCAAACCAGAGAGAGGGCTTTTTCGATCATGGCCCCCACCCTCTGGAACTCGCTCCCTTTTGCCTCCTCCCTGACGGTCTTTCGCCAAACCCTAAAGTCCTGGTTATTCAGGCAGGCCTATGGGATTCTTGGGGTGGGCTAGGTTTTATATTATATTAATTGTAGATGGATTGATGTTTATGTTTGATTGCTCATTGTATAATGTTTTATATTGTTTTTTTGCTGTAAGTCGCCCAGAGTGTCCGTGAAGTCGGACAGATGGGCGACTAACAAATAAAATTTATTATTACTATTATTACTGGTCACAAAGATTCTCCAGTATTTCTGTGGAATGTAATATAAGTGCTTCAGCCATAGGGATGGGTGAGAAATTTGATTCAGTTTGTATTTAAAGGCAAACCTACCTATTTTGCACTTTCTGAAACAATGAACTAACTGAAACACACAGCCATCCTACAAAATTCACACTTCTCCAAATTTTACAATGCAGTTCTCCGGACAAGTGATATGTACAAAAATGCATTTACTAGGATAAAGCGTACATAAAAATGTATATATTAGTGACAATAACATACAAAAATGCATGCTATTAGGGAAAATTGTTTTGCAAAGGGGTATATATTAGACAAAATTGTATACAGGCATGTATATTAGGAGAAATGTGCACAAAATTCCTGATGGATTTTCCTTTTTAAAATATTCACAAGCAGAAGTTGAAATGCAGAGAGCTGAATTTAAGACTGAATTTAAAAATACGCAGCTGAGAGAAGCTGAAATTGACAGATTTTCCCGTCCCTAGCCGTAGGACATACTTGGAACACCAAAGGACCCCTGGATCTTTTTTGACAGCCTTGCAATAATATACAATATAGAAGGGGATGTGGCACAGTGCTGCTGTTTTCAGTAGCAGCCCAATGTCCCCTATAATGTGTAGTTCCACCCTGAAACAATGTATATCAAGTACTGGAACACATGAACTGAGCTACATAAATGCTATTAAAAAGTCAATTTATTCTCATCTTCAGCTGTGCTGGTACTAAGGGCCAAATTAGACATGCACTTAAATACATAGCAGGCTTGTATGTGTCTTGTTTTTCCTTAACTAAATTATAAGGACAGGGGAGCCCGATTTACACTGTGAAAGCAGTGTGCAGGAAGTGGAGCTTATCCCTTCACTCCTCCATCAAGATTGGAATGGAGATGCTGCTGGGACACATACACCACCCCCACAGTGTAGCTAGGATCCTTAGGGAATAAAGTCCCCATTGACATGAATGTGGACTTTTTTTTCTTGGGATAGTAGTCTCCCAGGAATGGGGGTTTGATCTCCACTATAGTGTGGTGTAGTGGTTAAGGTGTTGGACTATGACCTGGGAGACCAGGGTTTGAATCCCCACACAGCCATGAAGCTCACTGGGTGACCTTGGGTCAGTCACTGCCTCTCAGCCTCAGAGGAAGGCAATGGTAAAACCCCTCTGAATACCGCTTACCATGAAAACCCTATTCGTAGGGTCACCCATAAGTCGGAATCGACTTGAAGGCAGTCCATTTCATATTCTCAGCAAGGGAGTGAAGAGATAAGCTCCCCTTGCTATATGCTGCCTTCATAGTGAAAAAAGGGCTCCCCGCCATAATTAGTTAAGGAAAAACAAGCTCTGCCTGTGATGTATTTATGTGCATATCTTGTTTGACCTAAGAAACTTGTTTGCCCTCACCCTCAGTAACCAGCTTAGAATCATAGAATGAAAGGGGCCTATAAGGCCATCAAGTCCAACCCCCTGCTCAATGCAGGACTCCAAGTTAAAGCATACCCAACAGGTGCCTGTCCAGCTGCCTCTTGAATGCCTTCAGTGTTGGAGAGCCCACCACCTCCCTAGGTAATTGGTTCCGTTGTCATACTGCTCTAAGAATCAGGAGGTTTTTCCTGATGTTAAGCCGAAATCTGGCTTCCTGTAACTTGAGCCCATTATTCTGTGTCCTGCACTCTGGATTGATCGAGAAAAGATCCTGGTCCTCCTCTGTGTGACAACCTTTCATGTGCTTGAAGTGTGCTATCATATCTCCCCTCAGTCTTCTCCAGGCTAAACATGCCCATTTCTTTCAGTCTCTCCTCATAGGGTTTTGTTTCTAGTCCCCTGATCATCCTCATTGCCCTCCTTTGAACCTGTTCCAGTTTGTTTGCAGTTTGTGGTGTCCAGAACTGAACGTAGTACTCAAGATGAGGCCTAACTAGTGCCAAAGAGAGGGGAACTAATACTTCACCTGAAAGAGAGGGGAACTAATACTTCACCTGATGGAACGCCTCTCCCGATACAAACCCATCAGTACACTACGTTCAACATCAAAGGCCCTCCTCCGGGTGCCTACTCCGAGGGAAGCTCAGAGGCTGGAAACAAGGGAGAGGGCCTTCTCAGTGGTGGCCCTCAAATTATGGAATGATCCTTGTGACGAGGTGTGCCTGGCGCCAACACTGTTATCTGTTCGGTGCCAGGTCAAGACTTTCCTCTTCTCCCAGGCATTTTAGCATGTGTTTTCAAATTGTTTTAAATTTTTAAATTGTGTTTTAAATTGTTTTTAAAAGATGCGTTTTAAATTTCTATATTTGTTTTAATGTTTTTAGTCACTGTAAACCGCCCAGAGAGCTTCAGCTATGGAGCGGTATATAATTACAATAAATAAATAAATAAATAATTCACGTGATTTTGAAACTATACTTCTATCAATGCAGTCTAAAATAGCATTTGCCTTTACTGCAGCCACATCACACTGTCAGCTCATATTCAGCTTGTGATCAACAACAATACCAAGATCCTTCTCACATGTAGTACTGCTGAGCCAAGTATCCCCCATCTTATAACTGTGCATTTGGTTTCTTTTTCCTAGGTGTAGAACTTTGCACTTATCCCTGTTAAATTTCATTCTGTTGTTTTCAGCCCAATGTTCCAGCCTATCAAGATCCCTTTGAATTTTGTTTCTGTCTTCCAGGGTATTCGCTATTTTCCCAATTTTGTATCATCTGCAAATTTGCTTATTGTTATCCAAGTCATTAATGAAAGTGTTGAAGAGCACTGGACTCAGAACCGAGCCCTGTGGCACCCCACTCGTTACCTCCCCCCAGTTTGAGAAGGAACCATTGATAAGCACTCTTGGAGTACAATTCTGTAGCCAACTGTGGACTCATCTGATAGTTGTTCCATCCAGCCCACATTCAGCTAGGTTTGCTGAAGTCAAGGTGAATTATGTCCACAGCATTCCCACAGTCTATCAGGGAGGGTACCCAATAAAAAAATGAGATTAATCTGGCAGGATTTGTTCTTGATAAATCTATTTTCGCTTCTAGTAATCACTGCATTGTTTTAAAGGTGCTTACAGATTGACAGCTTTATAATCTTTCCAGAATTTTCCCAGGGATTGATGTCAGGCTGACTGGTCTGTAGTTTCCAGTTTCCTCCTTTCTGCCCTTTTTGAAGATAGGGACAACATTAGCCGTCCTCCAATCATCCAGCACTTTACCAGTCCTCCATGATTTTGCAAAGATAATAGACAGTGGTTCCAAGAGTTCTTTAGCTAGTTCCTTCAATACTCTAGGATACAGTTCATTAGGCCATGCAGATTTGAACTGGTTCAGAGTGATGAGGTATTCCTTGACCATTTGTCTGTCAATATTATGTTGCAATCCTGCCCCTTCACATTCATGTTTCCCAGGAGTGTCATAGACCCTCTTTTGGGAGAAGACTGAGCCAAAGTAGGAATTGAGCACATCTGCCTTTTCTTTGTCATCTGTTATCATTTTACCATCCTAACTGAGTAACTGTATCATCATTTCTTTTTCCTGTCTTTTACTATGAATGTACCTGAAGAAAGCTTTTTTGTTGCTTTTGGCATCTCTTGCTAACCTCAGCTCATTCCCAGCTTTAGCCTTCCTGATGCCATCCCTGCAATTCCATGCCACCTCTTCCTTTGTGGCCTGGCCTTCCTTCCACTCCCTATATGTGTCCTTTTTTGTTTTCATGTCATCTCTAAGCTTTCTGTGAAGCCACATTGGCTTCTTCTGCTCTTCCTCCTTTTTTCTTTGTCGGAATTGTTTGCCATTGTTACTTTAGAATTTCCTCTTGTAGAAACTCCCAACCATCTTGGATACCTTTTCTCATTAGGGTCACTTGCCATGAAAACTTACCATTGTTCTGAGTTTATTAAAATGGGCTTTCCTGAAGTCCAGGGTATGCATATGGCTACTCTCAGCTTTTGCTTCCTTTGAAATCAAGAACTCTAGTATAGAGTGGTTACTTTCCCCCAGAGTTCCCCTTGCTGCTTCATCCACTAGGTCATCTCTGTTGCTTGATCTACCAGATTCTCACAAATTGACTACCTTAGGCTGTTTTTCTGTTATTATTTTTTCAGAATCATCTAATGAAATTAGTAATTCCCTATTACAAAACCAAAATACTATTTATATTAATACTTTGTTCTTGCTAGTACAATGAAAAAGACCTTTTGCTCATAAATGACTGTCCTGCCATGTGGCTCTGGAGGTACAGAATACTAATGAGATGGGGTGGGGTGAGAAATTGCTGGTGATAAAAAAGATGTTTGCATATTACACATTGGCATATCATCCTGTATGGTTGTAAAAGGTTTCTTCCAGGGAGTCGTGCTGTCTGCCATTCAGACATATGGAGCTATTGTATACCTTGTGGTTTTTTTAGTTTAAATTCATAGGCAAGTAAATTAAATAGCTCTTTGCTAGCTGTTAAACAGCTCTGCAAACTACAGATACATTCGATTGGTTGAATGGAGATGAAATTACAGTTGCATTGTTTCATTGTCAGCTTCATTTATTACCTTAGAGAAACACAGAAAAGAGGATGTCATATTGAGGCAGAGATTGTAGTTTTATCTCAGATAAACTTATTAAATGAGACAGATTCTTTATTAACAAGTCAGAAGGCAAATGATTAAACAGCTTTCCCCCTCTTGGAATATCAAACAGAAATCAATGTACATTATGCAGCATTGGCAGTTGAGACTGCAACAGACGCAAGGACAGCATAAAGCCTGCGATTTACTGAAAATATTTCTTTGGGGTCTCAACTCTGGGATAAAGTGCAATATGTTCACAGAATGAATCCTGTTTCTGGCATGTTTCCGTATTATCTATAAAAAGAAAAACAAATATGGGAGGCTGATGATATATACTTTACATATTTAGAGGACAGCCTGTGTCTCCCATTCATGCATCCCAAAGAGTTGGGAAGGGATTATCACAGGGCATAATGGAGTCTATTCCTTCCCTTCTTCTTCATGCCAGCCTCTAGCTAGCACATGTAGGGCCAAGAGCACTGCAATGTGCCTGGCCATTACTTACATTACTAGAGAGGAGTAAAACTATAGAATCTATTTATGGAGGAAGAACACCTCATGGTGTATTGGCACTATTCAAGTTCAGCTAAAGGGGAATGGAGGGGAAAGGACTCCATTACATCCTGTAAGGATCTCTTTATATGCATGCACAGGAATGGATGGATTGTACTCATGTTGTTGTTGTTGTTGTCGTCATCATCATCATCATCCATGATTCCAATTAAACTAAAAATATTCAACAGCCAAATAATTGAATATTAGGAATTTCATCCCAGGAGGATTTTCCCCTTGAAAAGCAAAAAAAATATTTGGGAAATCCAATTCAGCCCAGTTGACAACATTCACTATTTTGCTCTTGTGTTCTTATCACAGCTACCCATAAAAGAGAATTTAACTGCAGAGCAATGTGTTTCCTATCATCTGCTGCAATGCTTCAATCACTGACTGAGAGAGAATATTACGAGAGTGCCATGCTCAGCAAGATTTCATGATGGCACAAGCAACGAAAACGCTTCTGAAAGGAGGGAACAGATATTCCTGCTTTAGAAACATGGGGCCGAGCTGAAGCAGGGTTTCCACTTAGTATTGTTAACAAAGACCTTGAGATGCACAGTACAGCTCAGAAGCTGTTCAAGAGAGCAAAAAAACCACAGTGGTATCCATATAGTGGGAGATGTTAGAATAATGCTTATCTCATGAATGATATTGGGAGTGCCTGGAGAGGGGAAAGTGCCTGGCTTTCTCCAAGGACACTTTCCTCACTTCCATTTCTGTAGGCAAAGAAGAAAGAAAAGAAGCTGTTGCTTGAACAATACCTTATTTTACCTTCAGGTATATTGAAACTAGCAACAAGCCTGTTAGTATCATGGACCATGAGATTCACTGAACTCTTTGATAAGCTTGCACTTTGCTCCTCACTTTTGCTTTCTGCTTTCACATTTCTCTGCTTACTCTTCCCTGCTCATTGATGCCACTCACTTATCTGTTCCTCTGCATTAATGTGTTGGAAAGGATGTATAACCTTTCAGCTGTCATTGGCGTGAGTACTCTGATGCTGGGGCTGGCACACCTTGATCAAGGCAACCAAATGCTTACTGAGTCATTGTAGGACTTGGAAACTGAATTCTGAGATCCGTGAAAACCAATGTGAAATTGAAACCCTTCGGCAGCTCACCATAGGCTTTTGGGAGACATTTTGCAGGTGTAGGTGGTTGAGCATTTTCATTGGAAATGAACAACCAACATTTTAAAAATGTTTTAAACATATATAAACTGCCTTCCATACCAATTCCAAGGTGGTTTCACCTCCTGCTTACTGCCTTCCACAGGGTTCTCTCTTATCTTCCACACATTTCAGCACCTACGTGAAACAGCTGAGAAATGTCATCCAGGGGGCTGGGTTATAGTGCTATCAATATGCTGATGGTACACAGCTCTACCCCTGTTTTACTCTGATCCAAGGAAGATAGAGGAAATGAATGTCTGGCCTTTGTTCATGAATAGATTTGGGTAACAAACTGAAACTTAATCAAGAAAAGTTGGATGTGCTGCTAGTGAGGGGTTCTGTTGACATGGGAGCAGGTGGACTTCCCCTCCTCGAAGGTATCAGGCATGCAGCCTATTGGTAGCTCTGAGACCTTTTACTTTTCCTGGGGAATCAGGTATGGTAGAAGCAAGAGCACATTTTACTAGTCTTGGATGATTCTCCAGCTGTTGCCTTTCCTACAGAAACTAGAGCTAGCCTTGATTAGTTACGCCTTAGTTATATCTAGGTCAGATTACTACAATGCTCTCTATGTAGGGCTTCCTTGAAAGATGATTCAGAAACTACAAATAGCCCAAAATGGCTCTAACCACATGACTACAATTTTTTATAAACTTTACTGGCTGCCTACTTGTTTCCAGACTAAATTTAAAATACTGGTTCTAATCTCTTTGTTGGTGGTTGCAACACTCTGGAATATGCTCCTTGGAGAAGCTCATTGTGCTCCCTCTCTGTCTGCATTTAGGCAGGCACTAAAGATCTCTCTCTTTAGACAGGTTTTTAATAATTGGTGATCTGCTGTTTTACGACTAATATTTTCTGATGCTGCTATTCTGTATTTGATGTTGTTCTGATTAATAATGGGTGTTTTGTTATAGTTTAGATTGTTGATATTGTTGGTTTTACTTTTGTAAGATTCCAGTGCGTATATTTGTGTATAGAAAGATTGGGTATACATTGAAAATAATTAACAACAACCATAGAATTTGGCTAGAAAACAAATAATATCATCCACTCATTCTTGGTTACACCTACAGTTTTCAAACAGGCCCAATAAATCACATTCATTGCTCATGCAAGAGCCAATATTTCCAGTAGCATAGCCGAAATACTGTCTTTGGATGCCTCCCTCCCTAAATAATGCAACAGTGGGGAATCTCCAGCCAGAAAGCCTAATCAGACCAGCCATGCCTGCCCCTTTCACCAACAAAGCCATTTTGGCTAAGCCACACCCCATAACTTACACCTGACATCGTATATAACATCAGGTGTGAGGCCGGTAAAGACACAACTGGGCCAAAAGAGCGTTGAGGACACTGCTGATAGCAGCACCAGCAAAGTCTTGTGCATAGTCCCCTGTGCAAATCTTTGCAAGCCCTGGCAATGAGCTGCTTGTCAGTGCTTGCAGAGAGCTGTGTGTGGCAATTTGGAACCCTAGTGGTCAGCTGGGTGTCATGACTTCAAAGCACTATGTACCCTGGATGGTTAGGCTCCACCCACCTGTCAAATATTGCCCATGGGGAATGGGAAAGAAAAGGATGTGGCCTGCCAGCCAGCCACCCTCAAATAATGCATTGGCTTGTGCCATTTCAAAGGATAAGACTATAAGTTGGACTGGTAGGTAAAATCAGCCATCAAATTAAACAAAAAGTTGAGTATATACTAATATATGGATGGATATCAAATGAACAGAACTCTAATTTAATTTAAAAACAACAGCTATGCATTTCACAGTTAAAGCACTTGAATAATTCCAGTTTTTTTCTTCCTATCTTTTAGGGTTGATCATTTGTTATTTGATTCTCACGATGTAAATTAATAGTTCTCTACCACATGGGCAGATGACATTAGAACAAGATTAGTACTCTGCTTGGAAGGGGAAATAAAACAACAACAACAACACCAAAAACAGAATTGCTATATTGGATCAAATCTATAATCTATCTAACCCAGAGTCCCATAGCCAACGCTCAGGAGTTTAGAGTTAAGCAAAAACATTCTGCAGATATGATAATGTTCTGGGTAATTTTGGATGACTACAACTGACCTTAACTATGTAGCATAATCTTTTGGCAAAAAATAAAGTTAAAATAGTAGAACATAATTAGGCTTGACTTCAGCCTTACTCTGTGGCAATGAGATCAATAGGCTAATTACACCATGTGTGAAACAGACCATCACAGAACATTTCTGAATGTGTTAGATTACATCTTCGTTATTTAGATTTTCAGAAGGATAGCAGCCATATACTATTTCAAATAAGCCTCATAAACGGCAAACTTTATTGGGACCTCTTGAAGATTAGAATTAGGGCATGCACCATGTCATTTGGACAAGACCCAGATAGTATTAAATCTGAAACCCAGAATGCACTTGAAGAACAGGTTTGGCAATTCAAAATTCCTCAAAAACATCAATAGTTGATTATTGCTACTATGTAATTCTTGCCGCTTACACCATACCTTGAATCTCTAGCATTGCTGGCACTATTATATATTATAGTCAAAATGGTGGCTCTGGAATGGTTTTGGTGGCATGGCAATAACAGCAGCGACATATATTCAACTGGTAGTTGTTCCGAGACAAAGAACACATTGGATGGATGATCTGGGAGGGCAGTGACTTTAAGCTCCAGCCAGACCCTAAATGTATCCTCTAGACATAAACTCCAGTTTCAGTCCCTCAGTCTTCATGCAGATGTCACCATACTGTGGCAACAGAATGATTTTCAAGATGTCCAGATTGCATATGAATTTGGCTTTAGAATGAGAAATAGTGGGAAACTGGGATAGGAGAAGAATGGCCAAAATAATAATTACAAAGTCAAGGTTTGCACTGATTTACATGTTGGTGTTGCTACCAGCACCACACTGTGTTTAGAGATGCAAGCCTGCTTCAGAGCTGGGGTAAATAAGCAGCATCTTTGAGGTAAGCAGATGATGAAGGACTATGTTTGTTCTAGTAATTAAGGCTGCAATTCAATACATGTGTCCTCCAAAGTCAGTTCCATTGGGTTCAATGGGTCTTAACCCCAGGGAAATGTATATTGGATTGCAGCCTAAATCCTCTCCTTTAATCTACCTTTTCCTTTATTATCTATCTAGACACCACCACGAAGCTGTGAGTGACAGAACACATATTCTCTACCTTTAAAGTATCCCAA
Source organism: Rhineura floridana (assembly GCF_030035675.1). Classification (NCBI taxonomy): domain Eukaryota; kingdom Metazoa; phylum Chordata; class Lepidosauria; order Squamata; family Rhineuridae; genus Rhineura; species Rhineura floridana. Next base: position 137,388,213 of record NC_084481.1, on the reverse strand, counting down.
ATGTTCCTCTCCCTTCCGCTGAGCCTGTTCACTTGCCATACTGTCATTGGCCAAAGGCAGCTCCCTTTAACAGTTGATAAACAAACTGCATGTTCCAGTGTCAAGGAAAACCTAGACTCTGCAGACCAGCTGGATCTCCACTGCTGCCATTGTTGTTATCTTACACTGAGCAGTTGTGGGTGATGGGATGATAGGAATGTAGAAAGCTGCCTTATCTGAGTCAGTCCATCTAATTCAGTGTTATCTAGACTGACTGGTGCAACTGCTCTCCAGGTTTTCCAGCAGGGGTCTCTCCCAGCCCTAGCTGGAGATGGCAGGGATTGAACCTGGGACCTTCTGCATGCAAGGCAGATGCCACAGCCCTTCCTCTATGGTTAGGTAGGAAATGGAGAATTGGTTTGCCTAGCTGATCTTTTGTCTGCATTTGACAGATATTTGCAGACACAAATGCAAAATATGAATGCTGTCTACCCTGAGATTGCATAACCAAGTATTTTAAGATGTAGACGGATTGCTACATATGAAGAGTTGGCTTCCTGTTGGAGCACCTAGAGAATGGGAAGGACAAACAATGGGGATTAGATTAGCATTTTTTATTGTATTAGCCACGGCCATTGGCACAACGGCAGCCACGTAAATCAATACAAAAAGACAAGACAGATGACAAGCCAAGTAATATAGAAGCAACTTTTTCTTCTGACATTATATATTGAGTTTAGACATTCCGATTTCCTGTTAGGACAGCCTTTGAAGTGTGGGGGAAGGGGAAGGAGCGAAAAAAGGGCACAAAAAAGGCCTCCCCTCCCCACAGTGAAGAAATTCACAAGAGGTTTCCAATAATTTCTACTACATACTTTAATTTTTGAGCCCTTACTATTTCTACTAGTTCTGCTATTTTGCAAAGCAATCTGTCTAACTGTGAAGGTCATTCTAATGTTAAAAGAAGGCTTATAGGAAGTTTTCTGACTGCTGCACTTTAGAATGTAAAAAGGATTGGGAGGCATACTCCCTCTGGCAATCTACCATCAGATTTTGCATGGCAGCTTTGCAGCCCCTCTAGGTCACAAGTACCATCCATGGATTACAAACAAAACAAAACAAAAAATAGTTAGCCACAGTCTATTAGAAAACATCCAAAAGTCACAGTCAGGTAATAATGCCAACTAAAATGTCACGAAGTAGTGAGCATGCTTTTCTCAACAACTATTCTTCATGCTTGAAGTGTGAGGGGAACAGGAAAAAGGTATGATAAAGAAGCCACCCCCCCCCGCAATTTAAGTATTAAGATAGAGTGCAGATGGTGTAATGCACACTTAATTAGGTGATGGTGGTAATGACTCCTTAGATTTATAGTCCACCATTCAACCCCAAGGTTCCCAGTGTGGTACTTGGCAAAATATAAAATATATAAATTGGAGTTGCCAACCTTTCTGGGTCAGTGGGCATATTGGAATTTTGAGAAAATGCTGTGGGTGCCATTCACAAAATGACTTCCATGATGGAGGCATAACAAAATGGCTGCCATGAGGGTGTGGCATAGCATAAAATGTCTGCCACATCTAAAATAGTAGAAAAAAGAAACAGGACCACAAAAAAGGTGTGGGCATGCCCCCCCATCACCAACACATTGATAGAAAAAAGCACCTACATCAGTCACCACTGCCCTTATGCAGAGAGAAGGTTTGCACCTTTCCCTTGTCTAGAATAGAAGAGAGGATGGGTGTCCAATTCTGGCATCCCATGAAATGTGGGCATGCCTGAGGGGACATGTTCAGTGTAGGACAGACCAAGCCAGTACAGACAGGAACTGTGTGGGAACAGCACACAGTCTCATGCCTTGTGGATTTTTGAGAGGATATATACTGAGAACTTTTGTAGACGCCGTAAGCAGTATTGGTGGGTGCCACACTGGCAACGTCTGGTATAAATTCAATATGAAAACCATCAAGCAACAATATAAACCAGACAACAGGTATGATACAACTACATGGACCAGAAATTACAAACAGTCCAGCTGCCAGAGCGAAGATGCTCAACCAATATCCTAGGCCTGAAAAACAGGTATGTTTTGAGCTGACACCTAAAAATAATTTGTGTAGGCCATGACTGAATATCTGTGGGGAGGGAATTCCATGTCCGGGGTGTCATAGCAGAGGAAGGCTAGATTAAAATGTGGCAGCTGCAAAACAAATTTCAGATTGCACCCATGACTACCACAAACAGCAACAATGACCCAACAATGGCTGTTTTCCCATTTTTTTGAAAATACACAAACCAGTAGTTATACCATTCTGTTTCTAGTACTAATTGGAACAACCAAAGGTTCCTTGTGAGATAGAAAGCAGAAGTAAAGAGGAATACGGTAGGCCTTATATTCCCAAAACTGGAGATTAATTTTTGGTGGTGCACTAGGTAGAGAGTCAATAGGAGCCAAATAGAGTAGTATTACCTGGTGGTTGGAAGGCATGTAGCTCCCCCATGCTAACTTCCATCTTTCCTATTTAATTTCTTTGTTAACTGAATTTATATTGCTGCCACATAACACAAGTTCTTAGGGTAGTTCACAAAATAAATACAAAAATTTATATATGATACAAAATTATTAAGGCTGCATTCCTAACCCACACCCCTAACCAGTAGGGGCTTTGCAGAGCCACTGCTGCATCTGCAGCCTGGTTCCTCATGGTAGTCACAGAAGAAGGGGGTGGAGGATAATTGGGCCCAATTCCTTTGCCAGATCTAGGCTGGCACAGCAATTGAATTTAGATTTGGTTGAGCAGATCCCAGTCCAGTTTAGCCCCACCCTTTCCCAACCTTGGAATATCCCGTTTGGGGGCACGTTTGCCTAGTGGCCAACTCAGTCCACAGAGCTGAGTGGAGGGTCACATCTGTTCAATCCAAGCTCTCCACAGTCCCATGTAAGTGGGAATTGAATTGCTCTTTCAAACTATCAAAAACTAAACATCCAAAACAATGGTTTCAGCTGGTAGAAGGCTATCTCCCTCCAATTTTAGGATCCCTCTCCTTGATATTTTTCTATAAGCCATTCAAAACACATAAGAAACCCATGTTGGTCTGTTAGGGGGGGGAAACCAAAGCCATCGAATGAAATGTGTGCCCCGTGTTTTAGAAAAACTGAATCAATTTGTTAAGGAGTTGAGTGGGTTAACCCACAATTATATGCAATGTGCAGTTCTGTGTGATTTACTAAATACGTCTCATAACTCATAATCTTTTCTCACTAATGCAATTATTCATCATTTAAAGTTAATTGCTGATTCCGACTATTGCAGTCTCAGGGCATTATGAGTCTGTAAAGAAAGGTCACAAAGTGATTGACTGTTATGTGCCGGAGAAAACATTAATTTGCCTTTGGACAAAAAGAATGTTCTAGGTAGATTTTTACATCTTTGACTTCTTGACTCTGCTTAACTGTTTCTCCCAAGAATGCAATGGTGTTTTCTCCATTATTGCAATGTCTACCTATCTTACCACTAAGTTCAATGCGATGTGAAATAGGCCCTTGCTCTTATAGTAACAGACAAGCAACTTTGATTATAGGAATTATTCCTTTGGCATTAGCCATCTGTACATATTGCATTTAATTTTTAACACTTTCCCAAATTATGTGCACCAAGGAGTAAAGCATGACTGGAAATAAAGTAGAAATAGATTCGCAGGCATGCTGTTCATTGTATGACTGCCATTGTTACTCTGCCAGCTTCATTAAATAAAATGGCACTGAACTTGATTACCTTTGTAACCTAAGCACTATCAGTCCATGACAAATTCATGCTTGACCAAGTCTGAATTGATTGTTGGTGGAAGAGAATCAGGGAGGAAAGTAAATCTTTTGCAATGTTTCTATAAAACTCACTGGTAAGTATGTCATATACGGTAGGTTCAGATAGCCCACTCTGCTGGGACATTGTAGGGCAGCCTTTAACATGGTGAGCTTCCTTTGACACAAGAAAGCACTGAAGATTTAGAAATGCTAATCTGTTTCTTTTCTTTCTGGGACAGGGGACATAAAAGTCCAGCTGCCATTTGGGTCCTTGGGAACAGCTGCAGCACTGGGGGACTGGAGAAGACCTCCCCTGGGAGTGAGTCTCTGAGCATCTGGGTGCTTGCTTGCTTGCTCCTCTGGGTTGCTGTCTCTTGAGACAGCTGAAGTCCCTGGTAAGTGCTGCAAGGACTGGGACCCCCTGCCTGACCCTGACTCCAGAGAGAGGCTGCAGTCAATCTTGCAGCCTCTTGCACTAGCTCCTGGCTGGATCAGAGGGCATAAAAGCCTGGCTGCTCTTGGGGAGCCCCTTAGGGAGTCCCGAGGGTGTGGGCACTACCCACTGCTATTTTTTTAACCAATCCAGAAGAGATTAGTAGTTGGGAGGGCATATGGCACATGTGTAGTTCCTGTGCAGGGTGATGGCTTATGCAGGGAACTGAATGATAGGAGAAAGTCGCCAGATGCCTTGAGAGTGAAAGTCTCTAACTGGCAGAAGGCTGGCCCTCTCTGGGTGTGTGTCCTGCCTGTTGTCAAAGGACTCAGTCGCAGACGCATCTGTGTTTTTTTCTCTTTTTATTAGAATTAGAGATACATCAAAAGCAGTGCGCCTCATTAACCTAACTATGCTTGCTAGGAACTTTGCCCCTAAAATTAACACTGACTAAGCATGCTAACGCAGCACTAAGATGTTGACTCAGCAACTGGGTCCCCCCCCAAGTCCCCTTAAGTAGACTTGGATCACGTGCACACATGCAGGCTCCTCCTCAGCTCAGTCTACTGAATTTCCTGCCTCAAACGCCTCGGAGAGTGGAGCGAAGGCAGTTTGACCTCAGCTTCCATCTCCGACAGAGGGGTGCTGCCAGCTGACGGTTCTGGCAGGCGAAGCTGGGCAGCGCTTGACTGGGAAACATCTGATGTGCAAGGCTGATTTTCTGGCAGCAGTGGCAGTGGTGGCACTTCCACAGAGGGGTCAGGAGCTGAGGGGGCTGAGCTGTTCAAGACGGGGGCTGGGGTGCCCTGTGTGTCCATCCTGTTATCTGCCCCCTCCCCAGGTTCCCAGGCCAAGTCCTCATCCTCTGTTTAACCCTCATCTATCCGCCCCCTCTCTGCTTGGCTCATGACATCATCCCCCCTCCATGCTGATTTCCCCCCACCCCGGGGGCTGGGGCTTGTCTGCTTCATGGCACTCTCTCACCAAATCCGGCACATGGACATCTGTTGCCGCTTCCCAGGATCTTTCCTCTGGACCAAACCCCCTCCAATGAATCAGATAGTGCAGCTTTCCTTGCCACTGGCGAGAGTTGAGGATCTGCTCCACTTCATACTCCTCTTGACCATTGACCATGACTGGTGGGGGTGGAGCTTCAGGTTGCACAGTGGGGGTCTGGCAGCTTCTCAGGGGTGAGCAAGGATTGGTGAAATACTGGGTGGATCTTTAAGGAGGCAGGTAAGCATAAGGTGACCAGGTTGATTTGGGCTTCTACTTCACAGGGTCCCAACCTCCGCGCCTCTAGCTTGTGGCAAGGAACACACGTCAACAAATAACGAGTGGAGAGCCACACTTTGTCACCTACCTGTATTTCAGGTCCCAGCTGGTGATGCTGATCTGCTACTCTTTTGCAGTGGGCTTTAGCCCTGGCTAATTGCTCTTGTAGCAGCTGCTGCATGGCTTGCAACTCCTGCACAAACTCTGCCACCAGTGAGATGGCCAGATTAGAGCTGGGAGTGGCAAAGGTGCATGGGTGGTAGCCGAAATTGGCAAAGAATGGTGTCTGCCGAGTGGATGCATGTGCTGAATTGTTGTCATCCATTTCAGCTAGGGGCAGCAAGGACACACACTTGTCTTGCTGGTAGTTCACATAACAGCGGAGGTACTGCTCCAGGGCTGCATTCACTTTCTCCCTTTGCCCATCTGTCTGGGGGTAGTGCGACATCCTCAACTCACTCTGTAACAGCTGCCACAAGGTGTGCCAGAACTGAGCTGGGAGCTGGGTCCCCCAATCTGAGACCAAACTGGTGGGGAGTCCATACAGCTGGAAAACATGTTGAACATACAACTGGGCCATCTCCCTCGCAGATGGCATTCTGGCACAGGGAATGAAACGAGGCATTTCACTAAAGGCGTCCACGACTAACAAAACTGAGACTTTCCCCCGAGAAGTGGGCAGGTCTGTGATGAAATGCAGAGTCACCATTTGCCACGGTCCCTCAGGTGTGGGGAGCGGCTCCAACAATCCAGCTGGCTGCCCTGGGGCATGTTTAGCTCTCGTGCATGTGGGACAGGTCTGTAGATATCTTTCCTTGTCATGCTTGACTGTTGGCCAGCAGAAGTCTCGCATGACTGCCTGTAAAGTTTTAAATACCCCAGAATGCCTTGTGGTTGGGGAGTCGTGGCATTGATGGAAGACCTTGGCTTGAATCTCTCCTTGAGGCACATAAAGGGCTTCATAGTGGTACAGCATCCCTCCCCTCTGGGAGAAGCCTGGCATGCTGTCTTGGGAAGGCTGCTCCAATTCATGCATCCTCTCATGAGCGTAAAGGTCTTGCTCTTGAGTTTGATGTAGCACCTCAGACCACGGATCAGGGCAAGGTGCAGCCAACTGCTTGTGACCTGAATGGGTGCTGGCTCCTGAAAGCAGGTCCATAGCTCAGCCATGAGGTCGGTGGGATGGCAACTGGTCAGCCTTCTGTTTGTCAAAGACATTTCGGAAGCCCTGGCATTTCACAGGCAGGGAAGCCTCCTCAGGTGGGAGTGCTGTCACCAGTGTTGCTGGGGTGACCGTCTTGGGAGGCCAGCAGTGCTGCTTACAGTAATCCGAGTGGAAGGTCACTGTTGCCTTTTCTCAGGAGATGAAGGGGGTGTGTTTTTCCAGCCAGGCCATTCAGAGTACCACTGGGAACCAGGGTAGGGCAGCTAGATAGAATGACATCATTTCCATGTGTCCTGGTATGCCCACTTGCAGCTCAGTTGTGGCCCCACAGGCATAGAAAAACCTTCTTATTTGTCTGATCGCTCTAGAGCCTGTTAATTTGGTGACCTCCAGTTGGGATCTCCACGAGAGTTTATCACTAAAGTTTATGCCTAGGTATTTAAAGGTCTGCACTTGATCTAGTGATTTCCTATTTAGGGTCCAGTTTGTTTTTGCCTTCTTATGTTTCCCACATACCATGATTTTGGTTTTGGAATGGTTAGCTTGCAGGCGCTGGGCCTTGCAGTATTCTTCCAAGCGGGTCAGCATTCTTTTTAGTCCTATTTTATTTAAGGAAAACAGGGCCAGGTCATCTGCATATAATAGTGATGAAATTTTCCTAGACCCCATCGATGGAGGAAAGAAAGAAGGGGAGGCCATTTCGGGAATGATGTCATTTATAAAAAAAGTTGAAAAGAAAAGGGGCCAATATGCACCCTTGTTTAACACCTCTCTCTGCTGGTATTTCTTGAGAGAGTATTCCATTCCTCCCAAGTCGGACTCGTAAAAAATAAACTGGTGGAGAGATTGAATTAACCACAATAGTCTTTTATCAACATTGGTTTGTCCTAATTTGCGGCACAGCAGCTCCCTGTCAATGGAGTCAAAAGCGGAGGAGAAGTCTACGAATGCCACATAAAGGGACGTGTTTGGGTCCAGGGTAGACTTTTTTATTAAGTGCTGGAGGATATAAGCTTGGTCGACTGTGCTAAATCCTACCTGTCCTAAATCCGGCCTGTTCTTGATGGATAATAGAGTACTTGCAGTCCCACTCTAGCAATTTGTTTAAAAAGCAGCTCCTGTACAATTTAGATGTCACGTCTAATAGGCTAATAGCCCTATAATTTCGGGGGTCCGAGGGATCACCTTTCTTGAAGATGGAGACTATTATACTAGTGCGCCAGCCGGTAGGGATGACACCAGTGGAGTTTATGTGAGAGAAAAGTATAGCTAGGAGGGGACTCCACCAGAGAATTTCAGAAGAAATATCTCTGGAGGCAACATGTCCTCCCCTGGTGCTTTCCCGGCCCGAAGGGTCATAATCAACTCCCCTATATCCATGCTGGAGACAGGGGGCCATGATGGAAGTATGGCCAGGTCATCGGGGGGAGACAGCGGTGGTGATGGCTCACTCCCGAAGATGGCATGGAAATGTGAGACCCAGATTTCCTTCCACACCACTACTAAATCCTTGTTAACCTGTGAGACTCATGCTTCCTGATTCTTCCTCATCCCCTTAAGTACAATACATTTTGACTTTTCCACCTTCCCTTAGATTGCATGTGGTCTATCCAGTTTTACATTTCCTGTGATGAACTCACAACAGTGGGAGTGACTTGGTGCAGAAACTAAATTAGCAATAAGAAACCTAAGCTCACCCACAAAACTGACATCAAAGCAGGTTATAGAGACACATCTATTATATAAAAAATGCCATTCACAAACTACTTCAGCTTGAGAGCTTGGATTCAAGTTCAGTGAAAGTCAATGGGATGGAAAATCAGTTAGAAGCTTAACCCTTTTGTGGATCAGGCTGTGAGTATTGTATGAAATGACAGAAAGTACATCAAGGTCAAACTGTGCCCAGCGTGAGTTCATTTACAACCTTAGTTCACTTCCATTTTCTCTTACCAAGCTTCTCTCTCTCAAATCCCATACAAAAAAAATTAGGGTGTTAAGGACACAGTGGGAGTCACAGGAACCATCTCCTTCCATACCTATCTGTGCATTTACCACAGCACACAATAATGCCCTGTGCTGCATATATTTAATGGCATAAATGCTATTAGAAATTATTTGGTGCTGCTCTGTTCAATATGTATGTGCTGCAGGTTGCTAAAGAAATAGCGTTTACAATAAATAGTGCTGCAATAAAGCCTGAAAAAGAAGGAAAGATACTCAACCAGTAAACTGAAAGCCACTAATTTAAAATATCAGCACAAGCAGTACATTTTAACTCATTAGAACTCCATGTTCTGTATGCTTCAGAGCATTTACAGAAAACAACATCAACAAGAACTCATACGTGTTGAAGCATATTGGCGAGGGGCAGATAGAAAAGGCAGATGTTCTCCATGCTGCCCACTAGAATTGGATTGTCGGTTTAGTTAACATCCTTCCTCCATTTGAAATAGCAACTTGAGAGCGACAGAGATAACATGAGTGTGATATTTCCACTGCCATTTGCCATAATATTGCTGCAGTGGTAAGAAATGACATTCAAGCTGAACTCGGCAGCCTTGGAACCAGTGGCATGCCTGGAAAAGAAGAGCACATGCTGTAATATTGCTTTCTCAGTGTGTCAGGGAAGATTTCATAACCTACTTCCATGAAGTACAGACACCCAGCAGATCTCAAGGAGAATGTTCTCTCTTATTAAGAAAGCTACAGCTCTTTTCCTGTGACTTTAATATGCTACATCTATCTGGCAACAGTACATCTGGCATATTAAAGATACATTAACAGCCCCTTGGATGTGCTAGCAGGAAGCACGTAGAATGTGCGAAAGAGACCCAGTGGGGTGTGGGGGTGTGAGGCTCTGATCTAAATAAAAATTATTTTAGGAAGAGCAGTATCAGTTTTCCGCTGAATCACTTATCCTGCAATCCTATACTGTTACTGTTTACTGTGGCATTCAAGGCAATGTAGTTATTACATACTTTCTGTATAGTAGATGCATTATTAATATACTTCCCTGACTATCATATGGATGGATCCAGACAACATTTACCAGCACCTACTATCTTTGGAAACATAGTGCTTGCTGCCCAAAGCTGTTTCCACATGAGGTCATAAGAGTTTAAGCAGCTCTCTATAGTAATAATCCAATTGTATAGAAAGTATCCACACCAGTACTTGTATCGCCCAGGAGGAAATGGCAGTGGTCTGGGGACTTTTCACAAGAGTAGAATATACCTGTGTTGGTCCATTTATAAATATTATTGGCCCTGTTTGAAGCCCTCACCATATGAAAGTGGTACTGATGAACCATACTGCTTATATCATATATGGTAGGAAGAAGCCCAAGGAGACAGCCAATTAATATGATCACCACAGCCCATGACAGCTATAGCTTTCAACCCATAAGATCCATGCCACAGACACTTCATGCTAAATCATCTTCTGAAGGTGGTTTCTAACACTGTTCCAGCAGCCATGACAAAATCACAATGTGTTTGATTAGGCAGTTCTGAAAATGCTAATTTAAATCCAGAAATCAGTCAGAAAAGCCATTTTCTCTTCTATTTATACATTAAAATGTAAATGTAATGCCTTCAAGTCGATTCCGACTTATGGCGACCCTATGAGTAGGGTTTTCATGAGGCTGAGAGGCAGTGACTGGCCCAAGGTCACCCAGTGAGCTTCATGGCTATGCAGGGGCGTCACTAGGGCGGTGCGGCAGGTGCGGGCCGCACTGGGTGACACCAACCCTAGTGATGCCACTGTGGCTATGTGGGGATTCGAACCCTGGTCTCCCAGGTCATAGTCCAACACCTTAACCACACTGACTCTAATGGGGCCCGGTAATAGTCTTCATAAAAATGTAGGAAGGAAACCAGGCCACAAATCACATCGTCTTTGATGTCTGTATACAAATGCCCAGAGTATAGGAAACAAACAGAACAAACTTGAACTCTTAATACAGGAGAGAAAATACAACTTGATAGATGTAACTGAAACTTGGTGGAATGACTCACATGGGTGGAATACAGTAACTGAAAGGTATAACTTGTTCAAAAAGAACAGAAGGAATAGAAAGGGAGGTGGAGTCACGCTATATGCTAAAAAAAATATCCCTGCACAGAAATACAGGAGGATTAGCTTGATAGTTCCACCAAGAGTATCTGGATTAAAATTAATGGGGCAAGTAATAAAAGGAACATGGTGACTGTGGTCTACTACTGACCACCCAATCAAGGAGAAGACAAACATGAAAATTTTGAAACACAAACTGTCAATATTTCAAGGAGGCATGATGTAGTAGTAATGAGGGACTTCAATTACCCCGATATCTGTTGGGAGACAACTTCTGCCAAACACGGCCCCTCCAAGAAATTCCTGACTTTTGTGGGAGATAACTTTCTCCTACAGAAAGTGGAGGGAGGAACTAGAGGATCAGCTAATCTTGACTTGATTCTAACCAGTAGAGATGACTTGATGGGTGAGGTGGCAGTTACAGGAACTCTGGGGAAAAGTGACCATGGTATACATGAGTTCTTGTTATTAAAGGAAGCAAAAGCTGAGAGTGGCCATACACATACCCTGGACTTTAGGAAATAAACTCAGAACAATGGTAAGCAAGCTTCCATGGCAAGCAACCCTAATGAGAAAAAGAGTCCAAGATGTGTGGGAGTTTTTAAAAAATGAAATTCTAAAGGCACAGTGGCAAACAATTCCATTAAGGAAAAAAAGGGAAGACAGAGAAGAAGCCAATATGGCTTCACAAAAAGCTTAGAGATGACCTGAAAACAAACAAAAAAAGGACACATACAGGAAGTGGAAGGAAGGCCAGGAAGAATACAAAGGAAGAATACAGACACGTAACACAGAATTACCGGGATGTCATCAGGAAGGCTAAAGCTGAGAATGAGCTGAGGGTTGTGAGAGATGCCAAAAGAAACAAAAAAGCTTTCTTCAGGTACATCCATAATAAAAGACAGAGAAAAGAAAAGGTGGAACAGCTGCTCAACGAAGGTTGGCAAAATGATAACAGATGACAAAGAAAAGGCAGAAGTGCTCAATTCTTACTTTGGCTTAGCCTTCTCCCAAAAAAAGGTCTATGACCCTCATGGGAAAGATGAAGTTGAAGGGGCAGGATTGCATCTTGAAATTGATAGACACATGGTCAAGGAATACCTAATCACTTTGAAAGAGTTCAGATCTGCAGAGCCCGATGAACTGCATCCTAGAGTGATGAAGGAACTGGCTGAGGCACTCTCAGAACCACTGTCTGTTATCTTTGCAAAACCATCAAGAATAGGTGAAGTGCTGGATGACTGGAGGAGTTCTAATGTTGTACTTATCTTTAAAAAGGGCAAAAAGGAGGAACCTGGGAACTACAAAGCAAACAATACAATGATTACTAGAAGCCAACATGGATTTATTAAGAACAAATCCTGCCAAACTAATCTTATCTCATTTTTTTGCTCCGGCAATCCCCCTGGTAGATTATAGGATTGCTGCGGACATAATATATCTTGACTTCAGCAAAGCTTTTGACAAAGTGCTGCATAATATTCTGATTAGAAAGCTAGCTAAATGTGGGATGGATAGAACAACTATCAAGGTGGATCTACAGTTGGCTACAGAATTGTACTCAAAGAGTGCTTATCAATGGCTCTCAAACTGGGGGGGGAGGCAATGAGTGGGGTACTTCAGGGCTCAGTCCTGGGCCCAGTGCTCTTCAACATTTTTTCAGTGACTTGGATGAGGTGTAGGGAATGCCTTTCAAATTTGCAGATGATACAATATTGGGAGGGATAGCTAATACCCTGGAAAACAGAAACAAAATTCAAAAGGATCTTGATAGACTGAAGCACTGGGCTGAAAGCAACAGAATGAAATTTAACAGTGATAAGTGCAAAATTCTACACCTAGGAAAAAGGAACCAAATGCACAGTTATAAGATGGGGGATACTTGGCTCAGCAATACTACCTGTGAGAAGGATATTGGGATTGCTGTTGATCATAAGCTGAATATGAGCTGACAGTGCGATGTGGCTGCAAAAAAGGCAAATGCTATTTTAGGCTGCATTAACAGAAGTATAGTTTCCAAATGATGTGAAGTATTAGTTCCCCTCTCTTTGGCACTGGTTGGGCCTCACCGCAATTTAAGAAGAAACAGACAAACTGGAACAGATTCAGAGGAATGCAACAAGGATGATCAGGGGACTCGAAACAACGCCCTGTGAAGAGAGATTGAAAGAACTGGGCATGTTTAGCCTTATTTATTTATTGCATTTGTATACTGCCCCACAGTCAAACTCTCTGGGCAGTTTACAATTAAAAATATTAAAAACAAATATACAAATTTAAAAATCCTTTTTAAAAAGCAATTTAAAAACACATGCTAAAATACCTGGGAGAAGAGGAAAGTCTCAACCTGGTGCCAAAAAGATAGCAGTGTTGGCGCCAGGCGCACCTTGTCACATCAATCATTCCATAATTTGGGGGCCACCACTGAGAAGGCCCTCTCTCTTGCCTTGAGAAGAGAAGACTGAGGGGAGATATGATCAGGGCCAGGTGGGGCACTGGCCTGAGGGCCCCTGGATTTACAGGGAAACAGGGGGGCCCTTTAGCGGCCCCTCCCCTCCTGTGATCTGTGGTGATCCACAGCCCCCATCCCCTACTTAGCTGTCTCCTGCCTTTTAATATTGCCCTTAATGAAGATGGCAGCCACAGTTTTCCTAAAGTACTGAAGCCCCTGCCGCCATCTTAGTTGATGGCAGAGATGCGCGTGCATACCACGCACGCGTGCCATCAACAAAGATGGTGGCGGAGGCTTCATCCCCTTAGGGAAACCATGGCCGCCATCTTGGTTAATGGCAATAGTAAAAGACAGGAGACAGGTAGGTGGGGGTGTGGGGGGGCCACGCGAGTGCAAACGCGAACGTGCATACACACCAGGGGCCAGGGCAAGCTGATGCCCAAGGGCCCCAGCATGCCTGGAGCCGGCCCTGGATATGATAGCACTGTTTAAATAGTTGAAAGGTTCCCATATGGAGGAGGGCCAGAATCTCTTCTTGATGGTCCCAGAGTGCAGGACACGGAATAATGGACTCAAGTTGCAGGAAGCCAGATTTTGACTGAACATCAGGAAAAAAATGTACTAACTCTTGTGGTACGATAATGGGAACCAATTACATAGGGAGGTGGTGGGGTCTCCAACACTGGAGGCATTCAAGAGGCAGCTGGGCAGCCACCTGTTGGGTATGCTTTAATTTGGATTCCTGCATTAAGCAGGGATTTGGACTCGATGACCTCATAGGCCCCTTCCAACTCTACAGTTCTATGATTCTGTGTACTTAAGGCATTCGTGAATCTTAGTCTGAGAGAGGTTAGCAATGAATAACAGAAAATGGAGTATGCTATTGGAATATTGCATCATAGTAACTTATAAGGTAAGTTACAGATTTCCACAGCTGAAACAGAGCAAAACACATTAAAAAACTGGAAAGAATATTTTTGTTTGGACTTTTCCAACAAATGCAGGCTTTAAAAAAGATACCTCAAGAGAATAAAATGTCACTATTGTTAATCTGTACAAATGGAGGGGAAATTGTAGTAGCTGTGATAGTTGCAGAAGAATCTTCACAGTAGGTACATCTAGAAAGACTCACGCCAGAATTATGTTTGGCCACTCATTAACAATGTTGCTAAGAAAGTTTTACCTAAGGTAAAAGTTTTACCTTAAGAACCAATGTTTTCAGGGAAAGGAAGAAGAACCACAGATGTGGTGTTCACAGCACATTGAATCCAAAAGAAGTGCAGAGAACAAAATAATGTCGAAGTGGTGTTTTCTGTTCTCAGAGGCATCTGTGACTGTCTGTAGAGATGGCCTTCAGAAATTATCTGCTTGAGTTGGCTGCCCAAACAATTTAGTTCTATGGTAACAAAGTTGCTTGATGGGCTGAGGGCTACAGTGAGTAGGAAAGAGGATTTAAAAAAAAAGACCTTCACATAACTTCTGGAGTTAACCATGGGCAATGATGCGAAAACCACTCATTGCTAGTCTTGAAAAAATGGCTGGTTCTGTTTGAAGCTCTTGAAGTTAATCCTACATTAACTTAAGATTTCAATTTTGGCAAAACTTGGGTGGGAACTCTAAGCAAGGATATTTATATCCTGTTATGCTTCTGAATGTATTCATTCATTCACTCATAATATTTTAATATCCATATTAGGAGCACTGACCTGGGCACAAACACAATGAGACCTATGTGAGGAGGGCCAGTGGTGTGACCTGGGCTCTGACACCAAAGCCTGAGGACAACAACCAAAAATCCCCCCAAAGCCAAAGGCCCCTACAGACTGCAACAGCCAAGCTGAAGTTCTCAAAGAGGATGGAGTCTTCTCATATAGGACCTCATGCTCTTTAAGGCCTGCTCAGAGAGATGTTGGAGTGCTGAGTTTTAGGCCAGAGGCTGGCTCTTCTCTCTTCAGCAAGGGGGCAGTGCCTGGGAATGGTCTAGCCTTGGAGTATATAAGGCCTCAGTGGTTGGAACTAGGTGTCTGCTCCCTTTGACCTGTTCAGGGTTCTGATCATACAGTATCTCACTGCTCTTCTCTCTGGTCTTGACTTTGGTTTATCTCTGCCTACCTGTTTCTTTCCAGTTCTCTCCATCTTTCCCAGACTGCTTGCCAGACCTTCTTCCTCCCATGTGCTCAGCCTCCCTAGGACTGGACAGATATTGATGTGGGAATAATAATTAGATAGTAAGAAATGCTTCAAAAGCTCTTATTTGCAGCCAATTAGAACTAATTTTCAAGAGAACGTATAATTATAGTTCACTCTTAACAGCAACGTGTGCATATTTGGATCTAATTGTTAGCATGAAAACAACAGCAACACACGTCTGATAAGAACCAGCTTGAGATAGATATGTGTTCTATCAGACATTTTTTCCTCAGAAACTAGTTTCTCCAAATGGTGGGTTAATACACAGACTTAGCAAGTAACCAGTCAATGATCATGAATCTCATGTATCGGTCAAGGATAATGAGATCTCAAATTAACTAACCAAAGCTAGTGTGAGGTTTGCAGCTTTACATGAAGGACTATAGCTCAGCGGTAGCTCACATGCTTTGCATGAAGAAGGCCCCAGGTTCAGTCCCTGATATATCCAGTTATTAGGTCGACAATGATGAGAAAGACTGTTGCTGAGACCCTGGAGAAAATAAGCAGGACTGGGCTAGATGGATACAGTACTCTCACCAGGTAAAAGGCAGGTTCCTCTGTTCTGAAGAGATGGGGAGATATCTTTCATTTGAAAGTATGCAGAGACATGGCATTGACTTTCTTGATTCATGTTTGTGAAACTAGGACAAAACAACTGGCATGTTAAGAAAGGGAATTATTTTAATCTAGGCAGCTTGAGAAAATTAATGATAATTAAATGGCAGGCCAAAATTCTCATTACCAATGTTTACACTAAGACTCAGTTGCCAAGTATGGGAGCTACAGTTGTGAATGCTCAATTGCCCTGTTCATGCCACAACATTTGACTTTAAAACAGAAATGGTAAATGGATAAAGATACTATTGAAGTAATGACAAAGCAGCATAGCATTCCAATTCAGCAGTGGGAACAACTGGCATGAAATTAGAAATTAGGAAAGCAAGTAATCTATGCTGGAACCGGTACAACTGTTTTCAAGTGCCAGCAATGGAAACATAATCATGAACAACCTGAGCCATCTAATATTTCCACTTTTATCTATCCAATTTGTAGAAGATTTGGGCTTCTTAACCATCTAATAAAACTAGTGATGATTATGCCAAGGTGGTCTGTTGTGCTCACAAAGGTATAACAATAATAATTATGATGATGCACCTATACTTTAACATAAAAATCTGGGCAGTATCCAAAAAAGAATATTCAGCTGGATGAGCCAATATGAAGTATGCCTGTGCTTACAGTAGAGCCCCGCTTTGCGGCGCTCTGCTTTGCAGCGCTCCGCTTTGCAGCATTCCACCGATAGGGCGGTTGTCAATTGCAGAAAGGCCCTGCTCCTACGGCGCTTGTTCCACTTTTACAGCGTTTTTCGGGCATCGGGCACCATTTTAGACAATGTTAGTCAATGTGTTCTGCTTTATGGTGGATTTTGCTTTGCGGTGGCGGTCCGGAACAGAACCTGCCATATGAGTGGGGCCCTGCTGTATATTAAATATCCTCATACTTAGGGCTTATCCAAATGGAGCGGGATAATCCACGGTTTCCATATTCGGTTTGTCATCTGATAGTCCTCACTTTGCCTTTTAGTTCGCTCTTTCCCAATTAAAAAAAATGCTTTTTTGCACCCGCACATGCAGCGGTAAGACCCCTACATTCTTTTCACTTTTTCCAAGCTCTGCCTCTAAAACCTCCCCCTATCAACCAATTGGTCAGCAAAAAAATTACATATGCTCCTCTCCCCCTTTGCAACGAAGCACAATATGGATGTAAAGGAGTTCTCGCCTCGGAAGGAAAGGCTGCTGGTCGGTTTCACGCCTGCCTTGTTTATATTTGCGATATTACCCTTAAACGAATGTATGCTTTTCTGCCTTTATTGATATTTAAGGAGATACACACACTGGCAATTGCACTTATTTCTCCAAAAAAGCAAGAAACGTGTCACACACACCCTCCTTCTCCCTTTCCTTCCCCGGAGAATGAAATTGACAAAGCTTTCCGGAGCAGGCGTGAAACCGACCAGCAGCCCTTTTCTTGTTTGTATTTGCGATATTACAGTTAAATGAATGTATGCTTTTCTGATTTGAAGCCAAAACCCCAGCAAGTAGAATGAAATTGACAAAGCTTTCCGGAGGCAGGCTGAAACCGACCACTCCCCCTTTCTCGCTTGCTGTGCATTGCAGATCTCACCCAGAGCGGCCGCTCAGTTTGCAGGCTGGCAAAAAATAAAATGCATCTGTGCAGTAGTTGCAGACCCCCCCCCAACACCCAACCATTGTGATAATTGGTTCAATTCTCACGGGCTTATTCTCGCACATGTGCAAAAGTGCAGATACGTCACTTCCGGGAAGGGTGACTTAGCCTGTGCCTGCTTTTGAGACGGGCTCCTGCCTCAAAAGAAGCTTATTCAGATATATCAGTCAGTTTTTTTTTTTTTTTTGACTGATTAAACTTCTCCCGGGTAGGGAGAAACGAAGAGATTAACCTCAAAGCCTATTTTTGTTGGGACGACCAGATCTCATTAATTTATGGGACGAGGTCCAGCCGACGAAGGTGGGACGGATTTTCAACAGCAAGCTCTATCTGTTAAAGCGAACGTTCATCTTATCTTCTAAGAGAGAACGCACTAACAGGCAAGCACCCTTCTTTCTATATTTTTCTTTTACTTGACTTAAATTGTTGCTGTTTAAAAGAGATTTGCCAGATTGATCGGTTTTTGACATCTCACTGGGGAGCCATAACTTCTCTCTGCTACGCACTAATTAATAGCTTATCTCTGTTTTTGTTGCAAAAAGCTGTCCTGGATTTGCATTCTAAAGATATACACAGAAGAGGGATTTCTATTCCAGATTTTTATTTTGAAGAATATTATACTGTCTGAGACTACTCTCTTTTTGGTCTATTTTATTTTGACGAATCTGTTTCTTGACGACTGCCATTAATTGTTTCGATCCTGGGAACTGCATTTTGTTTACTTAACTATGGAGAGATAAGGCTGTCTGCTCTGTTTATACTGTGATGTCACCAAGTTTGGAGTATTAACCCAATTGTTGCTGAAATAAGAAGTGGTTTTCCTATATTTTTCTTTTAAAATGGCAATTAAGAAAGTGGCTGAGAATCTGGAAATAACTATGTTTCAGAAAATAATGGATGAGATTGAGATAACGAAACAAAACCTGCGACAGGGTTGTAAGGAGCTGAAAATTGAATTGAGTAAAATGACGCAGGAGATTAAAGATATAGGGGTCCCTGTGAGAGAGGTGACCCTGGAAGGGGTCCCTGTGAGAGAGGAGACCCCGGAGATTGGAACAAACGTGGAACAGGAAAAAGATTTGGAGTCTATGGACTTTAGAAATAAAATCTATTGTTTGGAGACACAGGAGATTAAAGACATAGGGGTCCTTGTGAGAGAGGAGACCCTGGAGACTGGAACAGGGGTCCCTGTGAGAGAGGAGACCCTGGAGACTGGAACAGGGGTCCCTGTGAGAGAGGAGACCCCGGAGATTGGAACAAACGTGGAACAGGAAAAAGATTTGGAGTCTATGGACTTTAGAAATAAAATCTATTGTTTGGAACTCAATGTTATCTCTGAAGAAATTAATGAAGATTCTAGAGATAAAGTTATCAATGGCATGGATAATCTTCTGGACTGGAATGATGTGATGGAGCCCAATATAGAGAAAATTTATGGAATTAACTGCAGCCATGTAACAATGGAAAAACTTTCAAGAGATGACCCAGTGTATTTTGAAAAAAAGAACAGAGATATGATTTTACAGCAGTATTTCAGCAACCTATTCAGAATGGATGGCAAGAAAATATTTGGGATAGAGGTAATTCCCATCAGACTCTTACTATATGACTATGGCTTTGACAGCAAGATTATTATGGAATACTGATAATGGAAGATTGGATACTGAAATTACTGGACTTAACAAGACTACTGAAGATGGAAGATGGAAAATGGAACTAATAGGGATAATAGAACAATGGCTACTGAAATTACTGAACCTAACAGATTCTGATGTGATGGATTAATTGAAATGTTTATTTTGACTATGGTTATGACAATAAGATTATCATAATTAGTAATGAGATGGATTAATTGATATGCTTATCTGGAAAAAAAAATTGATAGATATATTTCTTAAAGAATTGAAACCTCTCTTTGACTTTTTGTGGAAAGAATAAAGTAATGTTTATGAGATTTGATGATTAAGTAAGATAACTATTGGAGGAAAGTGATTTTATAATATGACTTAAGAGACAGGATTGTTATATATTATAGACTTATAACTGATCTGATCTTTGACAAATGGGAAGTCAATATTTTACTCTTTATTTTTTATTTTTATTTTTATTTTTATTTTTTTTTTTTTGTTTAACTATTTTTGATTTTGTTTTTTGTCTTTGAATGTTTTATGATTTCGTCTTGTATGTTTTATGAAAATTTGAATAAAAATTATTGAAAAAAAAAAAAAAAAAAAGCAAAAGTGCAGATACGTGATTGGCTGGAATGAGGAGAAGGGGCAAGGGGAAATGCCCAAGAACCGCCCATCAGCTGTAAAGTCCGCGGTATTGCATCCTAACTCCTGAAGGCACAGCGGATGATTCCCGATTTTAAACAGCAAATTGCATTTTTGCCGGTATTGCAAGGAGCGGATTTAACCCATGAAACTGCATAACAGCGCGAGACGTCATTTGGACGACCGAAAAATAATGAACACACATAGGAGGCGTATCACACATTTTGCAGTCATCTGGATGAGCCCATAGTTTGCTAACTACATATATAGCTTTTTCAAAAATTCAGTGTAACTCAAAGGACTTTCCCTGTCCTGACAGCAATGGAAAAGTACAAGAGTTACCAAGTCCTATAGCTCTTTGATAGTAGCCATTATTGCTATGCAGAAGACCTGTGTTTTTTTATCCTTGATTTAAAAAGGTTTTTGACAGGCAAACCTACAGATCTATCTATTTATTTATTTTTAAAATGCCCCCTTTCTTCCAAAAGACTCAGGGTAGTGTGCATGGGATTTTCCATTTTATCTCCTCAATAACCCTGTGATCAAAGCCAGGTTGAGAACGAGTGACTGATCACTAATAGGCAAAAAAACCTTGCGGTTTAAGAACATACCTGTAGCCCACAGCTATTCTATCAAACTTTAAAAAGCTGGGAAATTGGGCAGCTCTAGCGAATGCACCAGGGGAGCAGGAGACCTGAACTCCTCTCTGAGATATTGGACTGCCCTACAAATTGGTCAAAATGCAAACACCATTTGGGTTGGTCTTTCACAGTCCAATCCACTTCCTGTGTAGCTTGGAAGAATTTGGTAACGTGCCTCTGAGCATATGGTGAGTGGTGGCAACACTTGTCATCTCCAAATTATATTTTTGTATGTTTGTTGGTGTTCTTCTTACTTTGCTTCTTTACTGTGTTATTAATGTTTCTACAGCGAATCTACACTAGAAAATTTTATTTCCCTCATTATTCATCCCAGAAATCTGTGTCAAATTTATTTTTATTACTTTCAAAGCCTTTTTATTGGTCAGTGTCATATGATGGTGAAGACAGCCTTGTGTGTTTCAAATTGGAGGTTATGTTCTATTTCTATTTTGGGTGCATTAACAGTGGAATTTGGACCTGCAGTTTGATGAAAAATCAGACTGATTCCAATATGTTGCTACTTCAGCAATGACTCTAGCTGTTGGAAAAAAGAGGATGCATATTTTCAGCCTGCTATGTTTAAACCACTTCATTTAAGGCAAGGTGGGCACAGTCAATTAAAAACATAGAGCACACCTAGCATTTTGCTAGAATATATTTCACCTCCCACTGTTTTATCTTGTGCAAATTGAGACACTCCTGAGGTCCACTGGAGACTATTCTGCAGAATAGTCAGTGCCATTATTCCACAATTATGTCTGGAGTATTTTTAGTATAAATTTTGCAAAGTGTTGCTGTACTTCACATATTCACAGAAATAGAAACAAAAGAAAACGATTTCCTATAGGAAACGTCACTAAAATTGCAAAGGAAATCAGACATATTCAAAGTGACCATCTGAACTATATCAACTGTCTTAATAATGTTGCTTCCTCCTTGCTAAAACAAGATCAGCACAGCACGTCTTCTTTCTATTATTTGGGCTGATTGAAGGTGTTGCCACCACTCACCATATGCTCAGAGGCACATTTTACCAAATTCTTCCAAGCTACACAGGAAGTGAATTGGACTGTGAAAGACCAACCCAAATGGTGTTTGCAGTTTGACAAATTTGTAGGGCAGTCCAATATCTCAGAGAGGAGTTCAGGTCTCCCGCTCCCCTGGTGCATTCACTATAGCTGCCCAATTTCCCAGCTTTTTAAAGTTTGATAGAATAGCTGTGGGCTATAGGTATGTTCTTAAACCGCAAGGTTTTTTGCCTATTAGTGAATTTCCCTGCTTTTAATTCGGGAGGTAAGAAATGGGATCCTCTCCAAGTTTGCTGAGAATGGATGGATCATTTGCATGCTTATTGAGGTCAATGGGATTTACTCCCCTGCAATCATGCTTAGGATGGGTGAAACTGACCACAGAGGATAGGGAGGGGAGGAGGAGGAGGAGGGAGGGGAGGAAATGCAGAGGGGAGGACTGGGAGGGGAGCAGGCAGGATGGGGAGGGGAGGAGAAGGACAAGTTTGATCATTTGCATGTTTATTAAATTCAGTGCGATTTACTCCCGTGCAATCATGCTTAGGATAGATAAAACTGACCAGGGGGGGAGGGAGGGAGGGCTGGAGTGGGCAGAGGAGGAGGAAGGGAGAGGAGAGGGTAAAAGCAGGTCTGATCATTTGCATGCTTATTTTCAATGGGATTTTCTCCTATGCAATCTTCGTTAGGATAGGAAACACTGACCATGGGGGAGTGGGAGTGGGAAGGAGTGTATTGGAGGGGGGCAAAGGAAGGTGGAGGGGAGGGGAGGTTTGATCATTTGCATGCTTATAGAGTTCAATGGTATTTACTTCTGTGCAATCATGTTTAAGATAGGTAAAACTGACCATGGGGAGGAGGAAGGGGAGGAGAGGGAAGGGGAAGGGAAAAGAGGGGATTGGAAGGGGATGGGGTGTGAGGGGCAAAGGAAGGGGGAGGAGAGGGGCAAGAGGAGGGGATAGGAGGAAGGAGAAGGGAGGGTGGGTTTGATCATTTGCATATTTTTTGAGTTCAGTGGGATCTATTTCTATGCAATTATGTTTGAAAATGAAAATGGACTGCCTTCAAGTCAATCCCCACCTATTGCGACCCTTTGAATAGGGTTTTCATGGTAAACGGTATTCAGAGGTGATTTCACCGTTGCCTTCCTCTGAGGCTAAAAGGCAGTGACTGGCCCAAGGTCACCCAGTCAGCTTCATGGCTGTGTGGGGATTCAAACCCTGGTCTCCCAGGTCGTAGTCCAACACTGACCCAGGGAAGGGGCAGGGAGTGGGAGGGGAGGAGATTGGGTGGGTGGAAACTGGGCAGAAGGGAAGCTCCTTTCCTTTCCAAAAGGAAAACATTGTAAACAGAATCATTATTTTTCAGCCTTTTCCCCACCTTTTTATTCTACAGCAGACACATGTAGCCTCCCACCCAAATTTAAACCAAAGCTTTCCCTGGCCACATCCACACCAGGCCTTTATTTCACTTTGGACAGTCATGGCTTCTCTCAAAGAATCCTGGGAAGTGTAGTTAGTGAAGGGTGCTGAGAGTTGCTAGGAGATGCCCTGTTCCCCTAACAGACCTTCAATCAGAGTGGCTGACTGTTAAACCATTCTCTCAGGGGAATAGGAGTCTCTTAGCACCCTTCACAAACTACATTTCCCAGGATTCTTTGAGGGAAGCCATGACTGTCTCACATGAAATCAAAGTCTGGTGTGGGTGTGGCCCTCTGATTAGGCAAGCCCAGCAGCTGTGAGGCATTTAGAACTCTGACAGTTGGTTCTTACTGAACATGCTCCGCGCTATCATTGGGTCCCAGCCAAAATTTATTAAATTAATTAAAAATCAGCCAGGCATTTTTTAAGCTTTTAAACTGCAGAAGATGAAGGTCAGAGTATGGGGCAATGTCAGTATTAGGATTACAGGTACTTTGTGAACATGGCTGATTTTTAATGAATTTCAACAGATTAAGAGAACTCTCAGAGAAAAAAGTCCAAAAGGGCTCTGAGGTTTTTCTCTCTCTTTTTACACTTTGAACTGTCTATTCTCTGTGACTGTTTTGTGTATCGCCATGAAAATTGACAGGGTTATTAAGCAAGCGTTTCTGAGTTCAGGACTATAAGTTATGTAAGGTTTTGTTTTGAAATGAGCTTATGGGAAGCATCAGAATGGCATGGGGATATTTTCAATTTAACATTGCAGAATGTAAAAAATCCATGCTGGCTATAGTATACAGCCACTCTCGTGGCTGTATAATACAAGACTGCCAAGTGACTGCAATGGCTCAGCTGAGGTTTGAACTATGCCTTCTCAGTCCAAGTCCAGGAGACTGTTCACTACACCTCTCTAGTAGTAGTAGTAGCAGACTAGACGAGATAGAAACTGCAACTTGAGTTTATTCAAAAGCATAAATTATGAACTCTGCAATGAGGAAACAAACCCTGGGCTTGTTCACATGAAGGAAATGAAGAAGGCATTGGACATTGAATCTGCTCAAGGAGATAATCTGCAATCAACATAAAGCTCATCTAAAGTTCCATCCCTCTTGTTAGGCACCCTATCCAGGTGGCTAATGGTCTGGAGTGTCTCCACATTGCGTTGGGTCAGCGAGACAGACTGGGAATACTGTTGGTGTACCATCCACCCTGCTGCCCAACAGCCTCCCTAACTGAGCTGACAGAGGTGGTCGCGGATTTATTGTTGCGATCCCCCAAGCTCTTGGTATTGGGGGATCTCAACATTCATGCCGAGACCGCTTTGTCTGGGGCGGCTCAGGACTTCATGACCTCCATGACAGCCATGGGGTTGTCTCAATTTGTTACTGGCCCTACGCATATCTCAGGGCACACTCTAGACTTAATTTTTGCCACTGGATTAGGGGATGGTGATCTGGGAGTGAGGGATTTTACATCTATTCCTTTGTCATGGACAGATCACCGCCTATTGAGGTTTAGACTCACAATGTTTTCTCCCCTCTGCAAGGGTGGAGGACCAATTAAGATGGTCCGTCCCCAGAGACTAATGAATCCTGAGGGTTTTCAGAAGGCTCTAGGGAGTTTTCCTGCTGATAAAACTGAAGCTCCTGTCGAAACCCTGGTCACTCTGTGGAATATGGAAATGACCCGGACAGCTGACGTGATCGCCCCGGTGTGCCCTCTCCTTTGCAGAGCTCAATTGGCTCCTTGGTATACCCCGGAGCTAAGAGTGATGAAGCAAGAAAGGAGACGGCTTGAGTGCAAATGGAGACGAACTCCTGACGGCTGTAACCATGCACTTGTGAAGGTCTCTAACAAGCTCTGTGTGAAGGCGGTGAGGGCAGCAAAGAAGCAGTACTTTGCTGCCTCCATTCAGTCATCTTCTAACCGCCCAGCGGAAGTTTATAAAGTTGTTCAGGGACTTTTACACTCTGGTCCTCAGAACGCAATAATACCATCAACAGCCCGCTGTAATGAGTTTGCGAGACACTTCCAAGATAAGATCACGAACATCCATCGGGACCTTGACTCCAACATTGTAGCAGTTGAACCTAATGAGGTGTCCGGAGCACAGTCCTGTCCTGTTTTATTGGATGAATTTCAGTTGGTACAGCTTGAGGATGTGGACAAGGTGCTTGGACAGGTGCGGGCGACCACTTCTGCTCTGGATCCTTGCCCCTTGTGGCTAATAAAAGCTACCAGGAATGGAACTGGGCCAAGGAGGTGATTAATGCCTCTTTACGAGAGAGAGTGGTACCACCCTGCCTGAAGCAGGCGGTGGTGAGACCGCTCCTAAAAAACACCTCCTTGGACCCTGATAACCTTGACAACTATAGACCGGTAGCAAATGTTCCATTCCTGGGCAAGGTCCTAGAGCGTGTGGTCGCTCGCCAGCTCCAGGCTCTCTTGGATGAAACTGATTATCTGGATCCATTTCAATCCGGCTTTCGGCCGGGGTTTGGTACAGAAACAGCCTTGGTCGCCCTGTATGATGACCTCTGTCGGGAGAAAGACAGAGGGAGTGTAACTCTGTTGGTTCTCCTTGATCTCTCAGCGGCTTTTGATACCATCGACCATGGTATCCTTCTGGGGCGACTTGCGGACTTAGGAGTTGGAGGCACTGCTTGGCAGTGGCTGTGCTCCTACCTCGAGAATCATCTCCAGAAGGTGGTGCTTGGGGAGCATTACTCGAGTCCCTGGGTACTCCAATATGGGGTCCCGCAGGGTTCAGTTCTGTCCCCCATGCTCTTTAATATCTATATGAAGCCTCTGGGTGAGGTCATTAGGAGATTTGGAGTGCGTTTCCAGCAATATGCTGATGATACGCAACTCTACTTCTCCTTTTCATCTTCTTCAGGTGAGGCTGTTAATGTACTAAACCGCTGCCTGGCCGCGATAATGGACTGGATGAGAGCTAATAAACTGAGACTCAATCCTGACAAGACTGAGATGCTGTTGGTGGGGGGGCTCTCTGCCCAGATGGTTGATGTCCGACCTACCCTAGATGGGGTTACACTCCCCCTAAAGGAGCAGGTCCGTAGTTTGGGGGTCTTATTAGATCCACTTCTGTCACTGGAGGCTCAGGTAGCCTCGGTGGCACGGAATGCGTTCTACCAGCTTCGGCTGGTAGCCCAACTACAACCCTATCTGGACAGGGAGAACCTCGCCACAGTTATCCATGCTCTGGTAACCTCTAGATTGGACTACTGTAATGAACTCTACATTGGGTTACCTTTGAAGACGGTTCGGAAACTTCAGCTGGTGCAGAATGCTGCGGCCAGAGTTCTTACTTGGACTAAAAAATCTGACCATATAACACCTGTCCTGGCCCAACTGCACTGGCTACCAATATGTTTCTGGGCCAGATTCAAAATGTTGGTTCTTACCTATAAAGCCCTTAACGGCATCGGAATGCAATACCTGGTGGAACGCCTCTCCCGCTATGTACCTACCCGTTCGCTACGCTCGACGTCGAAGGCCCTTCTCCGGGTTCCAACTCATAGGGAGGCCCGGAGAGCAATAACTAGATCTAGGGCCTTCTCAGTGGTGGCCCCCAAATTATGGAACGCCCTCCCTGACGAGATACGCCTGGCACCTTCTTTGTTATCTTTTCGGCGCCAGGTAAAGACCTACCTCTTTGCCCAGGCATTTTAATTTTAATTGTAATCTTATTTTAATCTTTGTCTTCACCTTGCTTTTAAAATGTTTTTATAGTTGTATTGTACCCTCATTCACCTGTATTTTAATGTGGTTTTATTCTGTTGTACACCGCCCTGAGAGCTTGTCGCTAAAGGGCGGTCTAAAAGTACACTAAATAAATAAAATAAGTAAATAAATAAAGCATTTCTTATGAACAAAGCACTTCACAATGCCTAGTTTAATGTTAGTTTTCAATGGGACATATAAAGAGGATTTACTTAGATGAAGACTGGTGATTTAGCATCATTATCTGCTTTTTAGTTATGCAGCTGCAGTCTGACAATCTGATATGCAGCCAGCCTCATAAAATACACATAGCACAACACTCTCATAGAAAGCCTAAATGCTGTCCAGGACATGAGCCAAAACTAAATATGGGGTATCTTTATTTACCAGCAGGGACTGAGTATAGTGATGGTATAAGCATTTTTAGATAATCTCAAAAAAGAACAGAACATGTTTTGCATAAATCAGATAACAGAGTAAGGAATGTCATTTTAAGGTATAACCTTTGCTGGTGGGGTGCAGTTTTTAATGGAAACTCTGGAGCTCCATGAATGTCTTTATGTATGTATTTTTAAACCAACATGAGTTTTTACAATAGACATAAACCAACCAGGTTTGGCACATCCGTGGTTTATGAACCATCCCAGTTTGGCATATCTGCAGCTTGGTCCAAAACTAATAAAGTAATACCTCAGTTAACAAAGTAGATGCATTCCTGGATATTATCTCTTTAACAAAAACTTTGTCACCAGAGGTAGGAATAACATGGAAAGAATAGGGATAGGTTCCCACACCTGATCATAGATGGTGGAGGCAGCTTCATCAGGAGATTTAAAGGGTGCCTACCTGGCACCCTCCCCCTCTGAATATATTGGATCCTCTGCCCCTGCCCCCACCCCCACCCTGGAATAAAGCAAGAGATCTCTTTAATGCAAAGCAAACACACAGGCTCATCAGTTTCAACCTAGCAAAGCAAAGGCACAGGCTTTTCAGTTTATTGATAGCAAAGACACAGTCTAGTCAGTTTCACCTTAAAGCAAAGGCACAGGCTTGAAAATTCATCCATAGCAAAGCAAAATCAGTTTCACCTTTTAAAAAGCCTTCCTCAAAAGGAGCTTCATTCCTGGAGGATTAGTTAACTGAGGTATTACTGTATCATCATGCTCACATCTGTTGTTTTACTAATCCTTTCCATATATCCCATCCTGGTGATTTCATAAACTAGGAGGAGAGCAAGAATACTACCAATGAGAAAAGCACATTTATTGCCCTTCCACCACTATGGGATTACTACCTCTCTGGGCTATAATAACCACCTCTTCAGTAGTGTGCATACTACAGTAATGTGATTGGAATGACCTCAGAAGGGGCAGTTTCCTTTCCTCTTTTGTTATGGTGCAGAATTATTTGGCAGCATCTGGGGTAACATAGAAAGCTGTCTTACACTGAGTCAGACTATTGATCCATGTAGCTCAGTATTTTCTACACTGACTGGCAGTGACTGACTCTCAAGGTTTCAGTCAGGGCTCTGCTGGAGATGCTGGGGATTGCATGCAAAGCACCTGCTTTATCACTGAGCCATGGTCATTCCCCCAATCATTCCCAAATCATGAGATCTGGCTTTCATGAGGTAACAGGAAGCTGACTGCATTGCTTGGGCCACTTTATGTCTGGCTCATGACCACTGAGAATTGCTGAGTCATTTATCTTACTGTGCAGAGGGATCGATAGAGTGCTTCCAGGCAAGCTTCTTATTGAACATTCATCCTGATTAAATTATGTTGGCTATTGAATCAGCATTCTTTCTGATTTTTTGCAGGGAAGTTGGATGACACGGCATCAAAACAAGTGCTATCCCACATTTTCCAGTGCATTTTCTCATCACTTTCCTTATTGCAAAAAGTACAATCTTTTAGGGAAGCAGGCTTGTTGCACAAGACTTTCCAATTAACTATAATTATGTAATCTGAATTTGCCAAAATCCCACACAAAAACAGTCTGGAAGCTTCCTAAAATCAGGAATTGCTGAGGAAACGGATAATTGGTTAAGATGGTATCTGAAACAAACAAACAAAAAAGGCCTTCATATTATACAGCAAAAATTCATGTATGAATCTGCCCTAGTTCAGTAACTAAGGGCTGGTTCGCACAGAGGTTTATTGTGAATCTGGCGCTACTTGCAGCCCTGTTTAATTTGCATTGTTTACATGAAGTTTCAAGCAAGGTGAAGGTAAGCCGCTGCTTTTCCCTTTAAATTTGCATCAAATCAATCCAATTCTAATCCGAAAAGGGTAGGAAAAATCATCTGAACTTTGTATCTCTAGGGCTTGCAGACACTTAGCTCCGATGCTTTTGTGAGTCCTCCTCATGTCATTTCCTGCTGTCTCCCGTTCTGCAAGCCTGCTTCAAATGGTGCTTTTTTCCCTTTCTCCCCCTAATTTGTTCAAAAAAGCATAACACTGTTCAAATAAATATTTGTATTTCTGCTGGATTCTGAAATACAAATGCTCTCACTTGAGGATTTTTTCTTTTTTTTAATGAAACTTACTATGGAACAAACTGAGCCTGCTCAGTTGCCAAGGTAACCAGAGGAGGACAGATTGGGGTAGGGAGAACTGTAAGAGGCTTCTTTGCTGGACTGATATTTTTGTCTACTTTCTTGAGGATGCATAACCCTTGTATTGTTGCATTCTTATAAATATGTCCACATGCTTCTGGGCAAATAAAGGATTAAACATGTAAAGGATTGAATGATTTAAAGTGGCACAAAGCCCTTCTGGACCATCCCATGACAGTATCACTTGGCAATGATGTCCAACCTGTCCTGGATGGGGTTGCACTCCCCCTGAAGGAGCAGGTTCGTAGCTTGGGGGTTCTCCTAGAACCATCTCTGTCACTTGAGGCTCAGGTAGACTCGGTGGCACGGAGTGCCTTCTACCAACTTCAGTTGGTGGCCCAATTATGTCCCTATCTGGACAGGGATAACCTGGCTTCAGTTGTCCATGCTCTTTCAGGAGGAGAGTGACCCCATCCAGGACAGGTTGGACCTCCACCACCCGGTCAGGTGAACCACCCACTAACAGCATCTCAGTCTTGTCTGGATTGACCCTCAGTTTATTAGCCCTCATCCAGTCCCTTGTCGCAGCCAGGCACCAGTTCAGCACATTGACAGCCTCACCTGATGAGGATGGGAAGGAGAAATAGAGCTGCATGTCATCAGTGTACTGATGGCAACGCACTCCAAAACTCCAGATGACCACACCCAATGGTTTCATGTAGATGTTGAACAGCATGGGGGACAGAACTAACCCCTGTGGAACCCCATATTGGAGAATCCATGGGGCCAAGCAATGTTCCCCAAGCACCACCTTCTGGAGCCGACTCGCCAAGTAGGAGCAGAACCACTGCCATGCATTCCCTCCCATTCCCAACTCAGCCCGTCGTCCCAGAAGGATACCATGGTTGATGGTATTGAAAGCCACTGAGAGATCAAGGAAAATCAACAGAGTCACACTCCCCCGGTCTCTTTCCCGACAAAGGTCATCATACAGGGCGACCAAGGCTGTTTCTGTGCCAAGATCAGGCTTGAATCCTGACTGAAATAGATCCAAATAATTGGTCTCATCCAAGAGTGTCTGGAGCTAGCCTGCTACCACTCATTCAAGGACCTTGCCCAGGAATGGAACATTTGCTACCGGCCTATAGTTATTAAGATTTTCTGGGTCCAGGGAGGGTCTCTTCAGGAGTGGTCTCACTACTGCCTCTTTCAGGCAGCCAGGGACCACTCCCTCTCACAGAGAGGCATTAATCACTTCTCTGGCCCAGCCAGCTGTTCCATCCCTGCTAGCTTTTATTACCCAAGAAGGGCAAGGATCCAGCACAGAAGTGGTTGCACAAACCTGTCCAAGCACCTTGTCAATGTCCTCAAGCTGTACCAACTGAAACTCATCCAAGAAATCAGGACAAGGCTGTGCTCTGGATACCTTACTTGATTCACCTGCTATAATACTGGAGTCTAAGTCCTGGCAGATGCTAAAGATTTTATCCTGGAAGTGCCTAGCAAATTCATTACAGTGGGCCTCAGATGGTTCTATCATGTCCTAGCATGTAACAGCCCCTGGACAATGCTGAAGAGCTCCGCTGGGCGGGAGAGTGATGATTTGATAGTGACAGCAAAATTTTGTTTTTTGCTGCCCTCACTGCCCCTAAATACAGCTTACCATAGGCACTTACCAGTGTATAATTGCCTCCGCTAGGAGTTTGTCTCCATCTGCTCTCAAGCCATCTCCTATATTGTTTTATCACTTTCAGCTCTGGGATCTACCATGGAGCCGTACGAGCTCTGCATAGGAGAGGGCACTCAGGAGCAATCATGTCAACCGCCTGGGTCATTTCTGTATTCCACAGTTCAGCCAGGGTTTCGACAGGAGCACCAGCCCTATCAGCCAGAAAACTTCCCAGAGCCCTTTGGAAACCATCCAGATCCATTAGTGTCTGGGGGCGGACCAACTTAATAGGTCCCCCCACCCTTGCAGAGGGGGAAATCTGCTGTAAGGCTAAACTTCAGCAAGCAGTGATCTGTACATGACAAAGGGACTGATGTAAGGCTCCCCACTTTCAGATCCCCATCTCCAGGTCCAGTTGCAAAACCCAAGTCTAAATATAAAATATTTAAATACATAAAGAAATAAAATAAAATAGCAGACATCCCTATTAACATTATTGCCAGCCATCATAAAGTTATCTGTTGAAATCTCACACTAAAGCACCATGTATAACCCTCCATCTATGAATGACAAGAAGAGCATGCTTATCAAATTTGCAGATGATACAAAATTGGGGGGAGGGGGCACAGCTAGTACCATGGAAGACAGAAATAAAATTTGAAGGGACCTTGATAGGCTGGAGCATTGGGCTGAAAACAACAGAATGAAATTAATCAGGGATAAATGCAAAGTTCTACACCTAGGAAAAAGAAACCAAATGCACAGTTATAAGATGTGGGATACTTGGCTCAGCAATAAGACATGTGAGAAGGAGGTTGGAATTGTTGTTGATCACAAGCTGAATATGAGCCAACAGTGCGATGTGGCTGCAAAAAAGGCAAATGCTATATTAGGCTGCATTAACAGAAGTATAGTTTCCAAATCACGTGAAGTATTAGTTAACCCTTCTATTCAGCACTGGTTAGGTCTCATCTTGAGTACTGCATCCAGTTCTGGTCTCTGCACTTCAAGAAGGATGCAGACAAATTGGAACAGGTTCAGAGGAGGGCCACAAGGATGATCAGGGGACTGGAAACAAAGCCCTATGAAGAGAGACTGAAAGAAATGGGCATGTTTAGCCTGGAGGAGAGAAGACTGAGGGGAGATATGATAGCACTCTTCAAGTACTACAATGAAAGGTTGCCACACAGAGAAGGGCCAGGATCTCTTCTCGATAGTCCCAGATTGCAGGACATGGAATAATATGCTCAAGTTACAGGAAGCCAGATTTTGACTGAACATCAGGAAAAACTTCCTAACTGTTAGAGCCATATGACAATGGAACCAATTACCTAGAGAGGTAGTGGGCTCTCCAACACTGGAGGCATTCAAGAGGCAGCTTGACAGCCATCTGTCGGGAATGCTTTGATTTGGATTCCTGCATTGAGCAGGGGGTTGGACTTGATGGCCTTATAGGCCCCTTCTAATGCTACTAGTCTATGATTCTATGAATTCCCGTCATCTCTAACCATTGGCCACTGGCTGGGGCTGATGGGAGTTATGGTTCAGCAACATCTGGAGGACCACATGTTAGTCTCTCCTGTCCTAAAGCTCCCAGCTGGAATCTCACATCACAGCACAAAAAGAGTTAAAATATACTTCTCTGTGGATGGCACCTTTCATTTGAGGGTGTGTACCTAGTGTGCTTATATATGTCCAGAAATGTGCGAAATAATTATAGACCTCTGGTTGCTGATACACCAAAAATAATTGTGAACCAAAAATGTGATATGAGGCCAGTCATTCCCATTTATGGAATAATTCCTTGTAGTAGCATGATGAAGAGCCATCTCCACACACACTGCTGCAGGTAAGATTGGCTGGTGCTTTTTAATTTTCTCCTTTGCTCTGAAGTATGGTGACAGTTCTTGTGTTCAGCCATCTGATTCTTTCTTATTAATCCTATCCCCTGAGAACTGTGACAGAAGGAACTCTGATTGCCTATGTTTTCCCTCCCTGGTCATTACTTGTTGTAGAAATCCATCATAATTAAGCTCATAATAGATAATAATTATAAGCATTCTTCTGTCATCAGGGCTTTTCTGTAAGTTATGTGAGCACATGTTTAAGTGTAAGAAGCTGAGCTAGGTAATTTTCAGGTTCCTTGCAGTCTACAGTTCCATGAAGAAGCAATTTCATGCCTCATTCTATGAAAAGTATCAATTCATATCATATCCCGACTCAGGTCCAATGCAACTAAGAAATTGCTTCCTCCAACTTTCCCCTGGGTTTCCAAACATCCATGATTTTATTGGTCCAAATAGTTCTGTCCTACTTCTCCACCATGTCTACCTGGATTTGCTGCTTGGCTCACCTTGGTAGTCACTGCTTGTGGCCTAACCCTCAGGGGGGGAGTGTTTTTGAAATCTAATTTGGAAAACCCTACAACTCCACCTTGTATCACTTTCTACAGTCACAAAGGTCAGTCATGAATGTGTAGCTATGTTTCAGTTTTGTATTGGAAGAATATTTCATGGATCCCCCACAACTTCACAATAGTAGATTCTCCCAAGCTCAAGTGTGAGCCTCTTCCAGAAACAATGTTAGACCATTTTATATAGGCCATGTTTGACATCAGTTTGCAAACTGGAGGGAATTAGGCTAGTTTAAAAAATTGAATTATCATTATAGACCTCTGGTTCTTGATAAACCAAAAATAATTGCTAACCAAAAGCATATTCACTAATAATAATAAAAAAATCTTGTGGTTTAAGAACGTACCTATCAGGGCCAGCTCCAGGAATGCCGGGACCCTTGGGCATCAGCTTGCCCTGGGCCCCGGCGTGTGTGTGCCTTCAGCCATGCCTCCACTCCCCTTCTGCGATCCACGCCCCCCCACGCCCCCCACCTACCTGTCTGCTGTCTTTTACCATTGGTGAGAAAAGGAGGGGGGAACCCCAAGATGTCAAAAGGAAAAAGAGAAAAAATGTAGATGATGAAATTCCAAATGGATTTAATAAATTTTTTAAAAAGAAATGTGCCAAATGCGTTTCGGCTAGACAAATCTCAGCCTTCGTCAGGGGCAAATGTGGAATCTATGAAGTCATTCAATAGTAAAAAAATACAACTGGAGCAAATAGGCTGTGACTCTACACATAAAAGTGAATCTTCTAGAAAAATTTATTAAATCCATTTGGAATTTCATCATCTACGTTTTTTTCCTTTTGACATCCTGGGATTCCCCCCTCCTTTTCTCACCTCTGCCTCTTTCGATGTCATTCACTCCTGCCAACCGTCTTTTACCATTGCCCTTAACGAAGATGGCGGCCATGGTTTCCCTAAGGGGATGACACCTCCACCGCCATCTTTGTTGATGGCACACGTGCGTGCTACATGCGCACATCTCTGCCATCAACTAAGATGGCGGCAGGGGCTTCAGTACCTTAGGGAAACCGCGGCCACCATCTTCGTTAAGGGCAATGGTAAAAGACAGCAGACAGATAGGTGGAGGGGTGTGGGGGGACAGCGGATCACGAAAGGGGAGTGGAGGGGCAGCTGAGGGCCCCCCATAGCTCCAGGGGCCGTCAGGCCAGTGCCCAACCTGGCTGCCCTTTAGAACCGGCCCTGGTACCTATAGCCAACAGATATTTGTATCAAACTTTAAAGAGCAGGGAAATTGGGCAGCTATAGTGAATGCACCAGGGGAGCAGGAGACCTGACCTTCTCTCTGAGATATTGGACTGCCCTACAAAGTTGTAAAAATGCAAACACAATTTGGGTTGGTCTTTCACAGTCCAATCCACTTCCTGTGTAGCTTGGAAGAATTTGGTAAGATATGTCTCTGAGCATATAATTGTTTATAATAATTCCATGTTTTTTAGCTTCACAATTATTATTAATTCCCAAATCTTAAATTAACATGACAGGAAGTAGGGCTGAAAATGCAAGTAAACAGTAATTTCACTGGTTCTGGCCATGAAATTGTAACACCACTTTGAGAACTGTCAACTTGCTCTTTTAAATCCTATTTTTTTGAGAATCTGTAAAACCCTCTTCTGTTACAAAAATTACTTTTTTTTCTTTTTTAAACACATTTCTCCTAATCAGCCATAATAATAAGTTCTACACTTGGACAAATTAAGGTACCAGACTTGAAAAATACAAGAGTCCTGGGGCCCCTCTGCAAGAGTGTGGGGGTAATATCTGCCAACTGAGAATAACATTTCATGCGCCTGACATAGTGGTTTGTTTTGGCTCACTGAAGCTTATTCCACAGTAAATCTGCCCATCTTTATAGTGCCAAAGGATTCTTTATCAATTTGGATACAATGTAGCTACCTCTCTGGAAAAAAACAATAGTGATCCAAGCAACAGAAAACATACGTTCTGTGTTTATCTTCACATAGCCTGATATTATAAAGAGTACTAATGGCAGCAATAAAGCATGGATTTTTAATCTGACTTCACAATTTTCCAAGGGTTGAAACTTTTTCCAAGGGTTGAAACTTTTTCTTTATGTACAACTGCTTTGGTCACTCATTATTGCTACTAAACTAGGTTTGTCTACTGAACCACCAGGAGCGGCTGGTATGGTGGTAGGGTTGCCAGGTCAGAAAATCCCAAACACTGAGATTTCAGGGGCAGGCCCTAGTGATGTCATTAAACATGATACATTAAACATCAACCATAGTAGCTTGAAGCATACCACTCAAACAAAACAATTTACCTGACTAGAAATGAAGATAGAAATCTTAGCTAAATGAGAGTGTTCCCAGGTCCAGCTGAAGTGACGGGATCATTTCTTCTCATGGTTTGGTCTACCTTCACAGGCAGTAGCTTGGGAACAACAGCAATTAAAACCGCCTTTCCCAGTATGTGTGTCGTATCCAGGTTGGGACTCAGGAACCAGACCAGTTGGTGAAAGCAATTCAGTTTTTATTAAAGTAATTTCCAGACAAAGGCTACGCCTTCTCATGAAGTTTCACTACAAAACATAACCTGCGACTTGAAAGAGAGTTGACAGAACAAGGAACCACTATTCCCCCTATACCTTAAGAAGGGGGCAATCGAGCGCGAATTCTCTCACTCCGCCTCAAAGTGCTCTCATCCACACCCCTCCTCTCCTCCCTCTTTTGTCGCCTCTTCTGCTGTCGTCTTGTGCGTGGCGAAGGGGGTGCTACTGCCCCCTCCCCTTCTGAGGACTCTGACTCAGGTATGGGGGAAAGCGGGGGGGGCAATGCTTAAAGCATCTGGCTGCTTCTCCTTGCTTTTCCCTGGATCAGGAGGGGGTTGGATTCCCCCTTGCCCTCCCTCCTTCTCCAACTGCTCTGAGCTCGAAGGGGGAGAAGGCGTGGGAAGCTCACGGGGAGGATCTGTGTCTGTTGGACTTTCAAGGTCTTTGCCGCCAGACAGTTCTATCTCTGGGATTCCCTCCCCCTCTTCTGCTTCTTCTTCACACGGCTCTGGCCAAATGACTCCCTCCCTCTCCTCATCTTCTGAAACCTCAGGGCCCCAATCCTGCATCCTGACAATGTGCATTCTGTTTTACCACTATTGGACACGAAACCAACTGTAATGCAAACAACAAAGTGCATCATCAGTGGGTTTAAGGGGTTTGAGCTGAGGGTATGGAACCACTGTTGTTGTTTCTATGGATGTAAGGGAGTGAGGTCAGAAGTAAAGGAAATGCAAATAAAAGAGATAAAAAGACAGTGATTATTTCCTAAATGCAATGTCATGCCAACCACAACAAGATACCTATGAGTAAGGCAGAAAACTCAGCATCCCAGTCAAGATTAATAACCAAAAACCAAACCTAAAAAAAAAAATCCTAGCAGCCAGTCATCCAAGGTCACAGAAATCCCCATGCAGTACAACCTGACCCGGGGGCTACGGTTAGTGCAGAATGGTGTAGCACGATTGCTGACATGAGTAAGACCCTATCATCACATTATACCTCTGCTCTGAAATCTGCACTGGTTGTCGATTTGCTACCAGGGCAAATTCAAGGTGTGCTTTCCATATTATGGGTGCCACAAAGTATTCAAAGTATTTGTTCTGTTCTTGTAAGAAATCGATCCTTTAGTGTGGCAGCACCTACTCTTTGGAACTCCCTGCCTATTGACATTAGGCAGGCATCTTTATTGTACTCTTTTCAGCCTTGCTAAAAACCTTTTTTTTTTTTTAGGCAAGCCTACCCAGGCATATAGAAGCTATTATGCTTTTTATCTGTTTTTAACTCCTTGTTGGTTTTACTATTTTGAACGTTTTTAAATACTTGTTTTTAACTGTTTTCCCAATAATTTTATTGTTTTGATTCCTTCTGTAAACTGCTTTGAGGTTTTTTTTACAATAAAGTGATATATACATGTTGTAAGTAAAATACAAATAAATTTCAGAGTCACTGTGGCCCTTGGGTCTCTTTCCTCTTTTAGGAACAAAGGAATCTGCCTTATATCGACTCAGGCCATTTGGTACAATCTAGCTCAGTACTGATGACATAGGCTAGCATTGGCTGTCCAGGATTCCAGGCAATAGTCTTTTCCAGAAATGAAATTTTGGACCTTTGCATGCAAAGCATGTGCCCTACCACTGAACTGCAGCCCTGTTTTAAAAAAGCATGTTTTAGAATTGTTCTTTTCATTTCACTAATTAATGCACAGCATATCTAGGGCAGATCCACACCATGTATTTAAAACACATTCAACGTAAATTTGAAGCACATAAATCCCACCATGGAATTATGGGAACTGTAGTTTGTTAAGGGAGGTGGAAACTATAACTACACTTCCCAGGATTCTTTGGGGAAAGTAATGTGCTTTAAATGTGAGTTTGATGTGTTTTAAATGCATTATGTGGATCTGCATTACTTCATAAACTTTTCCTGCATGTAAATCACTTTAATTAATTTTTTAACATGGAATTCAGCTACAAAGTTTATTTGGCGACCATGGGCTACTCACCATCTCTCATCCTAATCTACCCCTCAGGACAAAAACAACAGAGGGGGACCATGACAACCCCAAGGAAGAAGGGCACACTTAAAATATAGAGAAAATAATAATGTAGAATCATAGTGTAAAATCAGATACTTATCTTGACATAGCATGAAGAAATATTTATATAAGCATGAATGTCAAAGATGTTTATTTTTTACATAAACAAAGATGATGAGAGGCACCAGATATAATGCCAAAACTCATGACAAACTGCTAGTCTACTCAGATGAACGTGAGAATCAATAGGCAAGACATGGCATGGTTGTTGGAATCTTTGGACATAAAGAATGAATACATGAAGCGCAGATAGAAAAGAGGACAAACTGTGGTTTGGCCATAAGGAATTGGCTAACAGATTAACAATGAAAAGCAGAAGAGAGGCTTGCAAAGCACATCTGATGTCAATTCACTCACTGTTACTAAAATTATTTATTTATCTGATGAGTTGTATAACTAGATAATTAGATCTATTTAGGAGTACAATACAGTATGCACTGCTTCTTGCACCTGAGGGTTGAAACAAACACACAGACACCAAGGCTGGGTTGAACTAAGGGCCACTTTATTAAACTTTAAACTTAAAATAACCTGCAGAGGTAAAACCTAGGTGTGGGAGCTAGGTTTTAATTGATCTATCTAATTACAGCTATTGGGCTATTCTGCTTGCCCCTACCCCCGCCTCACCTCTAGGTTGAGTAGGGGGGCCTTCCCACATCATCACCCCCCAGGCCATACAACTCCGGGTGGATGAGGTAAGTTGGCCCCAAAGGCAGCCCATTTTCTGCCTCCAAGCTGTACAGCTCTGAAGGGCAGGCCTCCGAATCCACCAATCATCCCCAAAGGTGCCTAATGGTGTCACCTAGCTGTGCCTTCCAGCTTCCCTTCCCGCACCTTCCTGCCAAAGTGACCAACTACAACAAAATGCAACCACCCGTTAAACTTAAGGTGCAAAATTAGTCGAATCAGCTGAAACAACCTATTAAACAATGACACCCCCTAACTCTATTCCATCCCGCCACCACAGTGTGGAGTAGGCAAAAAAACCTGCCCACTAACATGAGTGAGCAGGGCAAAAATTTCTACTTGGCCCCGAAGCAACCCAATGAGCACACTAAGACAAGGGGACGGGGGACGGCTATCACTCTCCAAAGAGGGAGGCTTAAGGGCGGCGCAAGCTTAAATTAGTTCCATTGCCCCGCCTTCCTCACACCCACACACAGCAGGTAAGTGCCAGCTTAGGCACACTAGCCGCCCTCATCTGGCAGCTGGGACTTCAATCCCGGGCTGCAAATACACCTCGCTGCCCCAGGCTTTGCTGGGGCCATGGAGCAGAACTTGCCTGGACTTTACCAACTGAGTTTCTGAAATGGTCCCCCAAGTACATTGTGTCCTTCACTTTTGTTGTGGCATGAATGTATTTTGAACAGAGCTTGGAAAAGTTACTTTTTTAAACTACAACTCCCATCAGCCCCAGGCAGCATGACCACTGGACTGGGCTAATGGGAGTTGTAGTTCAAAAAAGTAACTTTTCCAAGCTCTGATTTTGAATTTAGGAATGAATGTATTGTTGTGAGTTTGGGGGTTGAAATGGAT
The DNA here is from genome assembly GCF_030035675.1 of Rhineura floridana. NCBI lineage: Eukaryota > Metazoa > Chordata > Lepidosauria > Squamata > Rhineuridae > Rhineura > Rhineura floridana. The sequence goes on along the minus strand of NC_084481.1, from coordinate 137,348,693 downwards.
AGTTTCTATGAGTCCCCTTCCAGCCCCTGATTTGGAATCCTGTGCCTTGGGGTAAGAAACTCACTCTGCTGGTCAGATGCTTTTCTTTTCTTAAGCTAATAGAGTGGCCAGGTTTGTTAATGGGTCTATCAGGTGCCCAGCAACTGGTGAATGGGCCAGGAAGATCCTTTTGTCATTGAAACTCTTCAGGAGAGCCTTTCCCCCCTTCCTGGCAGCTAGGAGAGGTTTGTGTTTTTAGTGTGTGTTGTGTTGTGTTAGAGAACAGCTGGGAACTGGAGGCAGGCAGAGAGACTGGCTCTCTGCACCATGGCTTTAGGATGCCTCCTGTAAAACTGATGGAAAACTGGATATTGGACTGCTGATGCCTTGAACCCCTCCATCCTAAGCTCAGGTTGGAATGTGTGTAAATAAATAAACCATATTTCATAAAGATACCACAGTCTCCGGTGACTTTCTTCCCAAGGAAACCAAACCCTGGGTGAGCGCAGGGACCCCAGGAAATCTCACTGCTCTGAGATTGGGCAGACATGTAACAGTATTTTGAACCCAGGAATTTATACTCATGTATAAAATCATGAGCTTTTGACACACAGTTATATATATAGGACGTTGGGCCCAATGTCCTGTAGGACCCTGCAGAGATGCGTAGCGGAACGGAGAGTTTTGAGTGAGCTTGTGTGTGTGTGTTTGAATCTTTGCTAAGATTCTACCTTCCCTGCAAATTAGTCAGACAGAGACTTTAAGTTCAGAATAAGAAATAACTACTTTATTCTGGAAGTACATGTTTGATAGGAAAGAGTCCTATATCTAGCTAACTAGCTATGTTGGAGCAACCGGCACTGGTCCCAGTGCAGCTCTCATGCTGGTTGAGAGGGAGAGACAAAGGAAAGAAGTCTGCTCCCCTCTCGAGAGAAAGAGGAAGGAGGGAAGGAACTGAGATCAACATCCTTTGCATATCAGTCTAGCAGGAAGGAAGAGACAGCAGGAGATCAAAGGACAGGTATAGCCTAGCAACCAAGAGGTCTCCTCTCTAGCTACGCCTTTAGCCCCATGCAGCCTCAACCCACAAGTTGGAGTTGAACCCCATATATTCCAACAATATACAGACTGCACTTTATCTAAGAACTAGAAATAGGCAGCCAAAGAACTGGCCAATTAGCTCAAATTATTAAAGGAGTTCATTCCTTCCCTTGACTGCTTCTTGGTCTTATTTTACTGGTTAGGATGTGACTGTAGAATGCTGCAGTGACAGTAGAAACCACAACTGGCAAAAAAAAAACCCTGTCAGGATCCAGGATCTAGACCTAGGAACCAAGAACAAATGGCTGTCTTGTCTCTCAATCTTAAGCAATTCAAGGTTTCTTCAGGGACATTCCAGAGTTTCATCTTGCCTCAACTCTCTGTCTCTTTTAGTCTTTTGATTATGCCACCTACTCCCCCCCCATTTTTCTTTCTTTATCTGTTCCATACTCTGAATCCTTCTTTCAGTCTCTTTTCTTGTGTGGTCTTCCTGTTTCTTAATATCTTTGCATCCCAAGACTGTGTCTCAGTTCCCAACTTCTCCCTGTGTGAGGTTTTAATTCTAGCCAAACTGACAATGTTCCTTCCCCCATGGAATTTGGATAAACTGTTTGGTTTATTTATTTATTTATTTATTTGATTTCTATCCCACCCTTCCTCCCAGCAGGTTCCTTGAGCAACTGAACATCCCATGTCATGTAACCAACTTAACCAACCAGTGTTAGAGACTGTACTGCCATAAACACAATAATAAAAGCGCCAGCTCCATCTTGGACAATCCATTGCCCAATTTGTTAATATAAAAATATCCCAAGTAATTCCAAATCTTCCATATCACAGTGGGCCACCATCGCTTTTCCATTCATGCTTCATTGGTATGTGAAGTCAAAACTCTTGCATGATTTTTATAGAAATGATTATTTTAAAGCAAAATGTTGCTTATAATGTCCCAAAACATTCATTATATATATTGAGATTATGTTGGTATTTCTGAAAAAGAAATGGAGAAGAGGAAAATTTAAAAAATTAAAAGCATGAAATTGTTAAATGATTAAGTCATTTTTTTTCATTTAGGCTTAATATCCTGCTAAATAGTTCACTGCTTGTCATCCATTAACATACAAAAGATGCACTCTGACATCAGTTTATAAAGGATAAATAACAGTGTCAAAAAGATAGTAATTGCTCAAAATTAATATCAACATGATTGCTTTGAAACATTAAGAACTGAATGATGCACTTGCTGACTTTTCATCTGTACAAATGTATTAAGGCTGACATTTATCTTTTGATGAAGTTTTGATAAGACCTGATGTAACCCCAAGAGAACCAAATGTTTCCTGTGTTCGCTGCTGTACTCAAAGATATGTGAGCACTTTCTTTATGAATTCAGCGTTTTAAGATGTAATCCTATACCCATTTATCTGGAATAAGCCCCACTGAAATCAATGGGAATTCCTTGAGAGTAGACATGAATAGTATTGCACTTTTAGAGATTTTAGAACCCCTTATAATTCCTGATCATTTCTAGCTTAAATGGGCCTGAAAGGAAGCAGTGCTTTTATAGATTTTTTTTAAATGGTGTTTCAGGAAGCACAGATGTTTCCATTTCTGAAAAACATTTTTCCCCAGATTGGGCACAAGCCCCAGTTTACTGAAAATCTGAGTTTACGAGTTCCATTGAAATGAATGCAATTTAAATATATAACTGGGCTCAGACTTGGTTAAGTGAAGCTTATAGAATTTTTGATACAGTATTGATTACTGAGCATGTGAGACACCGCTAAGAGTATACTTTTGACTAGCTCAATGCTGATTGGAATGCATTGTTGTTGGTGAAAAAGCATAATTACTAGTTTCATGTATATATGAAGCTGAAGTTCATCATAACTGCATAAATTCTGGAATCCTTCCTCTCCTTTATATTTAACAAGTGAGTTTGTCCAAAATATGAGCAGACACCTTTAATAAAGAATGAACAGAAGGGCTGTCGCTCAGCTATTGACATGGATTACAGAAGTGGTAAAGATGCTATTACTGGCAGATGGGCCACTGTTGCTTACTGCGGGGAAGAGGAAGACAGTGAGGTGGTCAGGATGGTACAAAGGCTTACTGATTCATTTTTCACATCTTCTTGTACTCTGTTGTATATTTTGCTTTAATATGCTGTTCACGTTTTGGAGGGAGGATCAGCCAAAAAGCAGTATCATCATCACCACCACCACAAACAACCACATAACTCAGTGGTAGATAGGGTTGCCATATTGCCCGGTTAGCCGGGTTTTACCCGGATTCTATGCATGCCACCTAGCGCCCAGCTAGCCCCTTAGGTGGCCCGGATTCTCAGCTTTAATTTAAAAAAAAATTAAGTTTCTAGGTGATCCGGTTCTCGAGATATGCATAAAAACATCAGCCGCCCCCCCGACTGTTAAATCTTTCTTTAAACAGTACTGTATACAGTACTACAGCACTTCCTAGCTTTAACCCCGCCCGTTCAGGATTGCAGCTAATCAGGGATTGTGTTTCAGTTTCATTGACCTGAGGCAGTGTCTAGAAAACAAAATGGTGGTTTCACCCCGTTTATCTGAAAATCTCATAAATTGGGTAAGTATATACATTTCAGTTTTTTTTCCTCTTGTGTGCAGGAGTCAGATCTTAGGCAGTGTTTTGAAAACCTTCCCAATGCTTGCTTTTTGTAAAAGCAATGCTAATCCCATATGCCCAGAGTAAATCCCATTGAATTCAATAGGACTTACTTTTGAGTAGACATGGTTATGAATGTGCTGAAAATCAATGGGACTTGGGAGTGAATATAAAAAAGAATTGTGTTTGTGTTCTAACTCTTTCTGCCCCCTTCTCCAGTCCTATTTTAAAGCAAGTAGGCAGGGCTTACTTAGGTATTACAGTTTTTATTCTGTAGGGAAGTAATACTGATTTTTTTAAAACTAATACTGATTTTTCTGCAATGACCAACTGGTTTGACAATAAACTATTATATGGGCTGTATGTATTTATACATCTGCAGTGTGTGCGTGTGTGTGTATGGAGTCTTTCCAACACCCCTGTGAGGTAGGGTTGGAAACCAAGGCAGCTCACAACAAGAAATAAAGCCATTTAAAATCCAATAACCATAAAAACAAGTATAAACAGTTGCAAAACAGCGTAAAGTGGCATGATTCGGAATTTTGGGTTGTGTGAATGAAGTTGCTTATCACTTGAGGTTGCATTTCTGTCCCTGTTTGAGTAAGCCCCACTGAATACACTGAGACTTGCTTCTGAATAAATAAACCTAGGATTGCACTATAAATATCTTTACAGTTTGTGTAAATAATAAATATATTTGATAGTCATGCTTATATACATATTTCTTCATTTATCATGTTTTTGGTTTTTGGTTAGGAATCCTGACTGGTTGTGAGATCCTTAGTTTTTTGCCTTACTCGTAGGAATCTTGTTGTTGTTGGTATGGTATTGCATTTAGGAAAGTGTTGCTGCCTTCTGTGTTTTTTTTTCCTATTTGCATTTCACTTATCTTTAACCTCACTCCGTTACAGCCATAGAAGCAACAGCAGCATATGCAAGATAATTAACTCCCATTAGTGATAAGAACAAGAATTTATAATTATTATTTCAATTAAAACAAGAGGCTTATCAATACTTTGAAGAGGACCAGATATTTATTTTCTTTCTGAGCCCAGGACTGGGTCTTTCATGATGCCCAGGGGAGGGGGGAGCAGGAGAGTAGTCGATAAGACAGACATCCTGGCATTGATAATCTAATTAGCAAGGTATGTGTGGGGTTGTTGCACACTTCCAGGCCCAGTTTCATTTTGAGTATGGAGGTGGAACCTGTGTAGATGTGGTTGATCAAAGGGAGAAGAAATTGTGAGTTAAACAAAGCTCTGCTTTTATAAAACCTAAGAAACATACAGATACTTTGAATGTCTGAGTGCCTGCACCAGTGGAATACTGGAGGAACTTGTAAAACTTGCTGCTACAGTATTTAGAACTGAGCATGTGGTGTGAAAGACTCCTTTTCCTAACATTTTGGCTTCTTGTTTTTCTCCACCCACCACATCTTTGAAATATATCGTATATGGTTAATCGTACTGCTGCCCTGACTTACTTTATGTTTGTTGCTATTTTGTGTTTTTATTATGTTTTTATATTGATTGTGTATTTTTATTGTTTTTATTATATTTGTAAGCTGTGCTGAGCTCTGTTTTTAACAGCAAAAGGGCAGGATATAAATTCTCTTAATCAATCAATAAATACTCCATAGTGTTGGAAACTAGAGTCTAGGCATTTAAGGCTGAAAATGTTGCTTTTAAAAAAAAGATTTCTCACATCTTTCCCCTATTTTTGGTGGTAATTCCTAGGCACAAAAACAAAACAACTGGACAATCCAAATAATTTGCATAATATGCAAATTAACCTGACCGGATTTGTGGAACTGGAATATGGCAACCCTAGTGGTAGAGCCGTTCCAGGTTCAATCTCTGGTGTCTCCAAGTAAGGCTGGCAAAGACCCCTGCCTGGAATTCTGGAGAGCCTCTGCTAGACAGAGTAAATAAGGGGTAGCTAATGTGATGCCTTCCAGACGTTCTTGGATGCCATCTCCCATCAGCCCCAGCCAGCATTGCCACTGACCACGGATGAGGGGAGTTATATCCCAGCAACATCTCATAGATACCATATTAGCTACCATGGAGGTAGACAATACAAGCAAGATAGACCAATAATCTTCCACGGTATAAGACAGCTTCCTATAAGGACTAGAACAGATCATTGGTCCAACAATACAGGAAGCTAGCTACCTATAGTGGACAGACTAATATGTTTGATAAAACTTATAGGAACCTAATGGATTATATCTGCTACCTGTGATTCACTTCAGCGTCTGAGAGGTTAATGTTTTTTACAGATGCAGTTTAGAATGAATTTCTTCCAAATACTTTTTGGAGACAATGAACAGTTGCAGCACCTACTAACAACAATGTGGACCTTGCTGGAGCTCTGCAGAGAACTATGCATGGCTAGGACATGTGACTGTCCATTGCGGTGCTCATGGTGCCAGTGTGGTGTAATATATAGAACTGACCCAGATACACTTGGTTTCAAATCCCTGCACAGGCATGATGTGCACTGGGTGACTTTGGGCCGGTCATTATCTCTCAGCCTACCCTAAGTCACAGGATTGATGTGAAAATACAATTAGGATAACCCCATGTATGTCACTTTAATCTCCATGGAGAAAAAATGGAATAGAAATGTGAAACAGTAAGAAATAATAATTGAAATACTGTAATAAGATTGTTTCAGACTTCTCAAGACTCCAGAGCAGACACCTCCCCTAGTCTCAATGAACTCCTTAATAGGACAGAAAATGAGGGGAAAGGGGAGATAACGGCTGAGCCCAGTTAACATTTTCCCTCTCCTATCCCCGGATCTATGCCAACTTCATAAGGATTACATGTGTCAAAGGTGTGTTTCCTTTCTTAGATGTATCGATCTGCTTTTCAAATGCCAATTGTTCTTTTTGGATGGGAGCAATTATGTTTAAGGCTAGTGGCTGGGCCCTCTGCACTGGAGTCTGAAGTTCATTAGATCACAACATTCTGCCCACAGTATGATTTTTTTTTCATCTGAAAAGTCATTATGAGAACAATGTAGTGAAGTGAATTTCACCATTGTGCGTCTGATGGATTTAATTTTGCTCTCCCATCAGGCATGGATCTTCCAGAAGTGGGAGAACAATAATGATGAACAATTTTCCATTTGAATTAACTTCCTGTAGAGCTATTATGAGGTAGCATGTTAACATCCATCTAATGCCATTTGTGTTATATGACACCAAGAAAGGAGTGCAGATTTACATAAGGACTAATTCTCCTCTAGGTATCTAGTGTTCAAGGACTCTAAGTAATAACAACTCTAAAAGTTGCCATTCATTCATTGCTCTGCAACAATCACAGCATTTCAGAGTAAACAATTAGTCATCCTCTAATTAATAGTAGATTATTTATTTAGTAATCCATGATAATACCAGCTTGGTTCAGTAATACAAATTCATCTTAAGTGTTTTTACGCTATGCAGCTATGTTTTATATGCTAATGTTGCGGTCTGTCCCATTATAACAAGAGGCTGCAGAAGACCTTGTAATACTCATTATGATGTGGTAGATTTTTAAATGAGAGCTTTTATGAGTTGCTTCTTAGCTGCTTAAATTGCAGTGCACTTAGCAACTGGAAAACAATTATAAAAAAATATATGCTACATGCTACATAGGTTATCAGGTCCTTTTGAGGTAATTTTTCCCTCAAGACAAAAAAAGAAACGGGGGGTGATTCCATTTTGAAGCAATCTGTTTATGAAGAAAATGGGAAGTTTAGGAGATGGAACCCCAGAAGTTCAGATGATAATTAGGGTGAATTAATGCATGAAGGAGGAAGGAAAGTGGGATTGCAGTGACAGTATGTTCCAGTATGATTGCACATGCATTGATGTGCTCTTCTACAAAGCCAACATCTTTCCATCAATGCATGAAAGTTAGGGGAGAGCACCTCACACGAGTCAGCACAATAGAGGAATCACCCACTAACAACATCTCAGTCTTGCGTGGATTGAGCTTCAGTTCATTGGCCCTCATCCAGTCCACCACCTCCACCACCATCATCATTCCATTTATAGACAACTTACTATCTGAAAGATCTCAACACAGTTTACAATAGAATCCACAAGGTACAATAAAAACAATATCAAATTAATTTACATAACAAAACAAACTACATAAAAATATAACAAAATACATGAACAATATCTATATATATAAACACAAAATAAAAGTCAGAGAGTATTACAAGGCAGTATAATATAAAATGACAACCAACATAGCACATAGTCATACAACCATTCATCATCCATTTCATGTAACCACTACCATTATCCACTACCTCAAACATATCAAACAGTTACTCATACATCAACCACCAGCATTCAACCATGTTGCAACGACCCACACACAAAGAATCACTACCAAGCATAAACATGTAAGATACTGTCCCCATCTCTGAAGCACTAAAGGGCTCATGCCCCACACCCATGGAATTCTTCTTTCCCATCTGTTGCCTGAGAGGGGCCCAATTTTATACCACATTAGGCTGTCACCCGGGGGGGTGTAAAAACTACTTCCATCCACTCACTCCTAAGTACACAATCACAACATACATGGTACTACACAACCTCAACCCCTGACAAATAACCATTCAACACTTGTAACAAATGCAAACATCAGCTTCACACTCAAGATCACTCAGGTTGTTGCAGCCAACCAGTGAACTGATTCTCCAAGATATTATTTGTAAATATCATGGTATTGTCCTCAGAGACTTCCAGATATTGAACATCAATACCCATCAGCCAGTACCACCAATGGTCTGAGATGATGGGGTGCTTTTAAGCACAGTGATTATGAAACTAATATTATACAATCATGATAATCTGGAGGTTAGATGCTAAAGGGATAGCGCCATTTGTTCCCATGATTTTCTCTGTGACCGTCAAGGTAGTCACTGAGGTGTTGACCTTGGTTGCTACTGTTACTTTTGAGGGAAGTACACAAAAGCCTAAGTCACTTCAGCTGTGCTCATCATTGCCACTGCCTCTCAGGCTGTCGATAGCAGAGCTTGGAAAAGTTACTTTTTTGAACTACAACTCCCATCAGCCCCATTCAGCTGCCATGCCGGATGGGGCTGATGGGAGCTGTAGTTCAAAAAAGTAACTTTTCCCTGCTCTGGTTGATAGACACACTCCCCCTGTCTTTCTCTTGACACAGGGTGATCAAGACACAACCAAGTAGTGATTGAGAACATCTGCTGCCTCACCTGCAGAAGATTAAACAGAGTCACATGTCACCAGAATACTGTCAATATGCACTCCAAAACTATGTATGATCCCACTCAGCAGTTTCATGTAGATGTTGAACAATATGGGGGACAGAACCAATGCTTGCAGGACCCCATACTGGAGAACTCATGCAGCTGAGTAATGCTCTCCAAGAACCACTTTCTGGAGCCATCCATCCAAGGAGGAGTGGAACCACTGCAACACGGTGTCCCCATTATCCAACTCAGACAGTTGCCCCAGAAAGATACCATGGTTAATCGTATCGAAAGCCACTGAGAGATTAAGGAGGATCAAAGAGCTACACTGCCCCTGTCTCTCTCCCAACGCAGGTCATCATTTTTGTACCAAAACCAGACTTGAATCCTGATTGAAATGGATCTAGAAAATCTGTCTCCTAAAGAGTACCTGGATCTCATTGTCAACCACATTCTCAGAGACTTTGCCAAGAAAGGAGACATTTGCCCCTTGTTTGAAATTGTTAGGATCTTCCAGGTCCATGAAAAGAATATTTAGGAATTGTCTTACTTCCACCTCCTTCAGTGAAGTGAAGCATTAATTATCCCCCCCAGCCCATCCAGCTGTTCAATCCTTGCCATGGGGGGGCAAGGCTTCAAGTGTCTAGTCCATGTCCTCAGGTAGCAGCAACTTAACCTCATCCAGTGACACTGTACAAATAAATGCTCCACACACAACTCACCAAGATCAGCAGCACCAATGATGAAGTCCCAATCCTTGGGTATGGAAGTGATTTTATCCTAAAAATGCTTAGCAAAGATGTCACAGCAGGCTTTAGATGACTCTACAACCTCCCTAGTGACAACATATAATAAGCCCTTTGCCACTCTAAACAGCTCCACTGGATTGCAAGCTGAGGACGCAACGGAGGTGGAGAAGGAAGTTTTCTTTGCTGACTTCATTGCCTCTGAGTAGTCTCAAATATGAGCATGTACATTCACTAGGAGTTTTTCTCCACCTGTGCTCAAGCCATGCCCCTACTTGCCTCATTGGTTCTAGCTCTGAGGTATACCTCAAAGGTTTCAGAACTCTGCAAAGTTAGGAGAGAGTGCTCAGGTGCAATCATGTCAACCACCCGGGTCATTTCTGTATTCCACAGATTGACCAGGGCTTTGACAGAAGAGCTGGCTGTGCCATCCGTGAAACCCCTCAGAGTCCTCTGAAGACCACTTGGGTCCATTAGTCTTTGGGGGTGGACCATCTTAATAAGTCCCCTACCCCTGCAGAAGGAAAAGGCCACTATGTCACCACTAGGTGCCACAGGGACTGTGTTAATGTCTCCCACTCAGATCATCCTCTCCCTTCCCAACCATGAAAAACAAATTCAGAATGTGATTAGCTATATGTGTTGGCCCGGTAATGTATTAGGACAGCCCCATGGTTGTCATGGTGACCATGAATTCCTGAGCTGCCCCAGATAAGATAACCTTGGTACAAATATTGACATCTTCCAAGCCAAATGGTCTTGGGGTCCTCAACACCACATATGAGATCACCTCTGCCAGTTCAAGTAAAGAGATTGTTGGGCAGTGGGATGAGCAGTACACCAATAGAATCCCCAATCTACCCTACTGGCTTAATGCAAGGTGCAAACCAGTAGCGGACAGCATGGTGGTGCAGCAGTGCTCACCTGATAGCTGAGTTTCCTGATAGCTGAGTTTCTGCTACATACTGGAAAGAGAGGGGAAGGGGGAAGCCACCTTCTCCTTTCTGATAAGCAGCAGTGCCAGTGACTCAGCTCTTGGGAGATTAGATGAGTGTGACCCACCACCACCACACCAATCACAGATATTTTGTCTCCACCCATCTCTTGTTTTGGGATGCTGCTAAAAGCCATGCTTTCCCCAGAAATTCTGCTTTGGATTGCATAATCCTTAGGATGTTGGTGACTTCCTTTCCTAGCCATTCCCAATGCATCCACACCCTGTTATTTAGTGCGAGTGCTAGTTATCTTCACAAAAGGTGAAGCTGGGCCCTGGGAACAGTTGGTATATACATATACTCAACTGCATGGAGGCATAACCACAGATCCAGGCAAATGCAAAAACTAAAATGGCTGCCACTGATGATTCAAGGCTTTGAACTAATGATTTAATGCTATGACCAGAGCTTGGAAAAGTTACTTTTTTGAACTACAACTCCCATCAGCCCTAGGCAACATGGCCACTGGATTAGGCTGATGGGAGCTGTAGTTCAAAAAAGTAACTTTTCCAAGCTCTGCCTATGACCTGATGTTTCTACTAGAACTGCCTTATTAGGCACAGCCCATTTTTCTTCTGGCCAATTAAGCAATGCATTGTTTCCATTCAGTGTATTAACATATGCCCAAAGAAGCAATTCTATTTAGATTTTGCCAGTGTACATCTATTAGCCAAATATTTGTTTGTACACTTTTACATCCTTCTCATGTGGCAGAAGAGTGGGTGTCCATCTCCCAATCTCCACATGTACATAATGAAATCTGAGGTGGGCATTCTGTAAAGAAGTTCATTTCTCATGGATGCCTGATATGTGTAATTGCTCCCCCTTGGGAAAAGATGGGGTTGGGAGTGAGAGGAAAGACTATGTGAATTTGTCTTACCTGTGTGTGGGCCTCTGTGTGGAGTGCCTGCCTTACACATTATGTTCTATGCTATTCCTTCACCACACTAACTGGTTCCCAAAATCAGGGATATGCTTGAAACATACAAATTAGTAAGTGATCCAATGGATAGAGTATTAGATTATGGCAGGTGTGGGGAACCTTTGGCCCTCCAGATGTTTATTTGTTTGTTTTTATTTATTTATTAGATTTATACCCTGCCCTTCCTCCCAGTAGGAGCCTAGGGCAGCAGAACTACAACTATGTTGCTGAACTACAACTCCCATCAGCCCCAGCAAGCATGGTCAATAGCCACAGATGGTAGGACTTGTAGTTCAGCAACATCTACAGGGCCAAAAGTTCCCCACACCTGGATTATGGAGTAACCTAAAACTTATTTTGGGATATGAACTTCAGTTCCTTCTTCAATATGTTTGTGCAGCTCTGTTTTGAATAAGAAACCAGGGAAGCAGAAACTAGGAACCAACTTCAGCTTTGCCTTGGACTGGAATATGGAAATTTTTGTTTGTTTGTTTGTTTGTTTGTTTACTTATCAAAATTCATCTACTACTTGAATGTAAAAACCTCTAAGCGCTTAACAAAAAAATTACAATGATCAAAAAACAGTTAGAAACAAGTAATTAAAAACATATCTAAAACAATTAAAATAGCTACTAACTAAAAAATTAGAACTGACCAACATCTATGGGTCTGGAAAGGCTTGCCTAAGCAGAAATGTTTTAAGCAGGTGCCAAAGGGGATACAGTAAAGGGTCCTGCCTGATGTCAGTAGGCAAAGAATTCCAAAGAGTAGGTGCCACCACACTAAAAGAACAATTTCTTACAAATATGGAATGAGTATTATGTGGCACCTGTAACAGTGCCTGTTCCACAGAGCAATGTGCTTGAGTGGACGCAAATGGGGTAAGGATGTCGCACAAGTAAACTGATTCCAATCTGTTAAGGGCTTTATATACTTGTAGTAACTCCTTGAACTTGGTCCAGTAACAAACTAGCAACCAGTGCAGATCTCTGAACAGAGGTGTTATATGCTGACATGGTCTCACACCCATCAGCAATCTGGCTGCAGCATTCTGCACTAATTGCAGTTTCTGGGTCAAGTGTAAGGGAAGCCCCACATAAAGTGTAAAATTGATCCCTGCTCAGCTGAGAAGTTCACAGGCTGGCTTCAATCCAATCATTGTATCTCAACCTAATATCTCAGGATTATTGTGAAGCTAAAATATAGTTCTGACGTCCTTGGAAGACAGGATAAAAATACATAGATCACAGCAACGGGATCCCCAAGTCTTTCTGTCCCTCTGACCCTCTTTCGTTTCCCCCAGTGTTAGACGTCAGCTGGTCTCAAACTTGCTGCACAATTCCCTAGAGTTTTCTCTATCAGCCTGCTGTTGCTCCCTCCACTTCCTACATTCATTTTCTGCTTCTGTCTCCTCTCATCTCTCCGTTTCTCATTGGGGAATCCAAATATTTGAGAACCAGAAGTGTAAAACTGAAGGGTATTGAAGTTTCACTTTAATCAATGCATTGTCTCACTGTGTGTTCTGAATCTATTGACCATTGGGGCAATGGATATAGTTAGTCAGTTGAAAGGACCCCTGCTTGAATTCTCTCCTTGTTACTTTCTCAAGTTTAAACATGCCTCTGATTGGTGAGACTGGTATTCTCAGGGTATCATCACTTCCAGTTCCTCCTCCTCTTCCCCACAGTTCTCTCCCTCCCTCCGTCCTTCCCTTTTGAATTCAGCTAGTTTAGATTATTAGGATTTCCTATCCATGTGCATCTAAGGAGTAAGGGGAAATGCCTCTCCAGGAAATAATTTTGGAAAAGGAAACAAAATATGTACTGCAAAAGAAATAATCTGTAGAGTTGATTTAAACCAAGCCCACAAGATTGACATAGACAGTGGGGCAACTTCACTTTTCTTCAACAATGTGGATGTTTTCTCATAGATATAGATATAGATTGTAAAGTCCCAATTTATCTTGCTGATGGACAATGCATTTATACACAAGGAAAAGGGACAGTTCATTTAAAATGTAAACTGGGTGAAAAGAGCACCAGTGAGATGTGCATTCCTGGAACTTACTATGTGCAATCTCTACAGAACAGTTTAATGAATGTAAAAACAGCTACAAGGTGAGGATGCAGAGTTTTGTTTAAGAGAGATAATTGTTTTGTGTTCAAAAGCAGAGAACTACTTATGAGACAACTTTTAAGTAATGAAGACCTCTATGAAGATCACCAGCTTGGATGACTGTCAAAGAAGATTAGACAAATTCATGGAGGACAGGGCTATCAATGGCTACTAGCCGTGATGGCTGTGCTCTGCCACCCTAGTCAGAGGCAGCATGCTTCTGAAAACCAGTTGCCGGAAGCCTCAGGAGGGGAGAGTGTTCTTGCACTCAGGTCCTGCTTGCGGGCTTCCCCCAGGCACCTGGTTGGCCACTGTGAGAACAGGATGTTGGACTAGATGGGCCACTGGCCTGATCCAGCAGGCTCTTCTTATGTTCTTATGAAGTAGACTGTGTGAGACAGCAAGTTAATGCTACTAAGGAATGTCTTCATAAAGACTGCATGGGCTTATGGCATCACAGAGTTGGCCATAGAAATGTTGAAAGCATTTCAAAACTTGTGAAAGACAATTTAGACATTAAAATGTGCAAATCTGAATTCAAGTGTGTTGATTGTGTTAAAGCGAATTCAGCTAGAGCCACCTACAGACCATCTGCCGAAGTGCAATGAGAAAACCCCTGGATTTAATACACAGTGACATCTGTGGACCCTTATCTGTAATGATACCAGGAACTAATGTTTAATTCCTTACTTTTATAGATGATTTTTCAAGATATGTCTACACTTACCTCCTTAAAGAGAAAAATGAAGTATTACAAAAGTGTAATGAGTATGTGGCCAGAGTGAGCAATAAATTTGGGAGAAAGCCCATGACTCTGCCACTGACAATGGTGGTGAATACACAGGGAAAGATATTGAATACCTAAAGGAACAAGGCATTAAACATGAAAAACCAATTCCTTGTACCCCAGAACAAAATGGAGAGTCAGAAAAGAACAATAGATCACTGTTAGAAATGACAACAAGTATGCTTCTCAGTGCTGGATTGCAAAACAAATATTGGGGGGAAGCAATCATGACAGGCACTTACTTGCAAAACAGGTTACCCACTAAAGGCAGAGAAGCAACACCATTTGAATGGAACCAAACCAAGTGTAAGGCATATTAAAGTGTTTGGATCTAAGGTGTATGCTTACATTCCCAAAGAAAAAACTAGACTGCAGGAGTGAAGAATACATATTTGTTGGCTATGAATTGTGCTGCAAAGGCTACAGAATACTTGATTCTACCACAGAAACAATCAAAGTGCATAGTATTGCATACTGCGATGGGAGACAAAACCAAATGCCAGTAAAATGTCAGAAATCAAACTAGACATCCCAACAATAGAAGAAACAGTGCAGCAGTCGCAGCAAGAAAAAGAGGCTGTGACCTCTGAAACTTCAAGTGACCCTGAACAAGAAGGGGGTACAAGAGCTAATCCAGAAATGAGATGCTCAAGCAGAACATACAAAGGGATGTGACCCAATAGGCTGACTCTTCTAACCGGAGTGGAGGAGACACTAAAGCCCTCCAATTGGTGAGATATTGAAAGGATGCCAGATACTGAGACAGACAAATGGCTGCAAGCTGCTGGAGAAGAAATAGAATTTCTTCACAAGAACAAAACATGGACACTTACACAGCTACCAAAAGGGAGAAACACAATTGGGTGTAAATGGGTCTTTACAACCAAACAAGGTGCAGAAGGGGATATCCAGCACTACAAAGCTAGGCTAGTTGCTAAGGGATACCCCCCAAAGTACGGTGAAGATTATTATGAAACTTTTGCACCTGTAGTCAAAAACACTCCTATAAGGACACTCCTTTGTATTGCTGCCTCAAGAAAAATGCAGGTTCAACCCCTGGACATAAAAATAGCCTTTCTTTATGGAGACATTGAGGAAGATATATATGTGCAACAACCACCAGGGTTTGAAGAACCTGGGAAAGGGCTGCTGTGCAAGAGTCAGAAAAGCATTTATGACCTGAAGCAAGTAACAGGGCCTAGAATAACAAACTAAACCAACTACTTCTTAAGGAGGGTTTCATGCAAGGAAAGACTGTCCCCTGCCTATACTCGAGGTTCAAGAATAATAGATGGACATTCATCTTGACTTATGTGGATGATGTTGCGCTGTGTGTAGTTGTGTTGCTTAATTTTGTTTAAAAGCAGCACCACAGCAACAGAGAGTAACAGCAGATGTTGACATGCGAGTGTGCCAGCGTGTATGTGCGTTTGCCTAAGAAAGCAGGCTTTTACCCTGCATCAGCATCACTGAGACTGGAGACTTAGTAAAATAAGAAAAGCTACTTTATTTATAGAAATACATAGTAGATAGAAAAGGCAAACCTAGTTCTAACTAACTAGCTAAGTTGGAGGCATAACTCCCAGGTGTAGGAGTCAGCCCCATGCTCGGGGAGAGAGCAGAGACAAAGGGAGTCTCCTCTCTCCTGGTCAGCCGGAGGACAAAGGAATGGAAAGGGTGGAAGGAGGAGGGGCAGGCAAGCTTCCCTAAAGGCATCACAGTCTAGCGACAGAAGGAAGTCAGTCAGAGCATCACAGGTAAAAGGTAAACAAAGCCTCTCCATCTGGAGGACCCTAGCCCTATCTTCCCTCTGGAGCTTAAACAAAAGAACAAAACAGGAGTTGCTCTTGCCCCACTTCCAACAGATGATTTGGTCTTATGTCACCAAGAGAAGGAAGATAATGATGAAATTGTGAGAAATCTTAATAAGGAAATAGAAGTGAAAGACCTGGGAGACATCTCTTACTATCTTGGAATCCAGATGGAAAGGGGAGAAAATGGAAGCTTCTTCATTAACCAGAAACAGAAGATAATGGACCTGATGGAGCACCTTGGGCTGACAGAAGCCAATGTAGCAGAAACACCAATGGAAGTAGGCTTCTGTAAAGACTATGAGACCAAGGAACCACTGCAAGACAACAGTCAGCAATTGGAAAGCTCCTGTACAATATCAACTATGACAAGACCAGACATTACAGCAGCAGTTGGGATATTGTGCAGAAATGTTAATGCACCAACAAAGAAAGATTGGACTGCAGTCAAGAGGATAGGAAGATATCTAAAGGGAACTGCAGATCTGAAATTGATGCTACCTGCAAACAGTAATCCTAGACTGGTGGGCTATATGGATGCACACTGGACCGAAGAAAGAAAATCCACTAGTGGGAATCTGTTCTATTATGGAGGAGGAGCCATCAGATGAACTAGTAAGAGACAGTCAGTTGTAGCTCTCTAATGTACAGAAGCAGAATACATATCTGCAGCACAAGCATGTCAAGCAGCAGCCTGGTTACACAGACTACTCTTAGACTTTGGAACCAATGAACCAAAGCCAACTAGAATGCATGGAGACAACAAGAGCTGTATTTTGCCAATCAGAAAGAGTGACACCACAAACAAAGCACATTGATACCAAGTACCACTGCGTGAGAGATGTGCAACAGAAAGGGCTCAGTTAAGTACTTTCCACAGAAGAAATGGTGGCAGATGTTCTTACCAAGCCACTGCCCAGAGAGCATTTCAGGATCTTTGTGAAGTGATGGTAGTTGAGAGTTGGAGTGCGAGACAATGAGAAGGGGTGTTGGAAGTTTCACTTCAATCAATGCAATATCTCGCTGTGTGCTCTGAATCTATTGACCATAAGGGGCAATAGATATAGTTAGTCAGTTGAAAGGGCCCCTGTTTGAGTTCTCTCCTTGTTACTTCCCCTTGTTATTTGTCAAGTTTAAGCATGCTTCTGATTGGTTAGACTGATATTTTCTGGGCTATAATCATTTCCAGTCTCTCTTCCTTCCCACAATTCTCTCCCTCTCTCCCTTTTGAATTCTGCTAGTGTAGATGATTAGGCTTTCCTATCCATGTGTATTTTCTGAACAAAATTAGTTTATTTTGTCTAAGATAAACACCACTCTCTTTCATATTCTTTTATGTCTCTAATGAACTCTGCTGCATAAAGCAGCTCTCTTTAATACAGATGCCCAAAATCAAGATTCTGCTGAAGAAAAGACTAGAACATAGCTGATAAACTATTTACAAAAAGACTAGCAATCTAAATAGAGAATAAAGGTGAAAGTTGGAGAGGGAAGCAAGGTGGGGAGAAGGAAAGTGATTTACCAAACTAGTTTCCTACAGTTTTATCCAACTCCATCTAAGTTCAGAATCTCTCCATTAAGATGGTGGTTATAATATAACATTTTGTCCCATGGTAGGAGATAATAATGGAACAGCAGTGATAAGAAATCTTAAGCTTTTCACAGCATTAACAGTCTTTCACAATGCTAGGTCTGAGAAAATTGACATTGATATCAGCTGGAATGAGCCAGGATTAGGAACAGAGAAAGTTGCCTGATATTGGACCAGATTATTTGTCTATCTAGCCTCGTATTACCTCCTTAGACTGGTATTGGCTCTCCAGGTTTCAGACAGAGGGCTTTCACATCATATTTACCCTAATGCAGAGGTTCACAAACCTTTTTCCTCATGGACCACTTGAAAATTGCTGAGGTTCTTGGTGGACCACTTAATGATTTTTCTGCCTGCTGTAGCAATTGTAATGCACTGTGCTAAATGCAGTATGAATTTAATTGTATATTTACAGGCATGCTGTGGACCACCTAAATTAAGCTTGCGGACTACTGGTGGTCTGCAGACCACAGTTTGGGAACTCATGCACTAATGGAGTAGCCTCCACTGGGTATAGTCCTTCATGATTTAACAGCATGATGTAAATAATGTTTTTTAACTGTTGCAGGTTGGAAGTTTCATGAATCAGGCATATTTTGATGAAACAGAGCAACATTTGATGAAACAGAACCTGCATTCAACATACATGCCTCTCTCATATTGGGATACTTCTAAGTCCAGTACATATACCGCCCCTATGTCTGGTCAAACAATAAAGATGAGGTCCTCCTATATAAGAATATATAGTTATATGGTAAAGCCATCAATGTCAGTAAAATCTCTTCCCGTACATATTTTTGTAACTTTTGCTAGTAATTGCAACTCAATTGTAGGTATTGAAAATATTCCTACCCCCAGATATTGTAGTTTGCTCTCGGAAGCATAATAGACTGGGGGGAGGGAGGACTCTGTGTACTAGAAACATAATTTTTAAAGAATTTTGATAGGCTGCCACCACAAGGTGATTCTAGCTTGAAGAAATCTCAAGGCTGTCCAATGGTTGGGGAGGATTTCTAAGGCTAACCAAAAAGAACCCTTCTCGGTAATCTCAGCTCTAGAAATATTAAAGAGCCAGGAGCTTTGGATTTACTGTCCAAATGGAACATGACCCCTTGTTGTTCAGCATTAGATAGCAGTGACAGTTCTGAAGATTCATAACTATTGTTGCATGCCAGTCATTGATGCAATAATTCTAAAACCAGCTTGGTATCATATCTAATGCAGCTGTGCTTCATCACTGCAGGTCCAGTGGAGTGTGAAATATCATCCTTAAAGTGTGTTTATATGCAGAAAAAATGATATTTTCAGGAGAGGTAATATGGACTTCTGTACTGATTCTCCCTCAGTAGATATAGCTCAAACTAGTAGTATTGGGAAGATAAATATATATGTATTTCTTAAATGCTATACTCTGCTCAATCTGATGTAGTCAACCTGCAGGATGTGAGAAACGAGCTGTTTTTATGCCATTACTGGCAGAAACATACACCCACTCCACACCAGAACTCAGTTTTGTAAGATGAGAATGAAATTTACTCTTGCATCGCTATATGCCGGACAATCCAATCATGCGTGTATATCCGGTTCTTTTGCTAGGGCTTACCAGGGAATTTTTTCCCCCAGTGCCAGGCTCAAGAATGGAAAAGAATGGAAGTTATACGCTTTTGAAAATATGCACAGTATTAAATGCCTAAATATGTAACGCATGAACATAGATAAACAGGAAAGATGTATGCTTGTTTGAGACCCAGAATTGGCTGCAGTTCTCTGTTGAAAAGCCCATGAGGTAAGTTGTTGTGGAATAATGTAGAATAGTCCTGAGTAACTGGACTGAGTAATTAGTAACACCTCTGAGTAACTTACCCTTTGCCAGATGTGAATTACACATCCGGCAAGGACTGTAGGCTGGTGGACAAGAGGATTTGTAGGCTGGTGGACAAGAGATCCATGCAGGGCTTGCAGAAGAACTTTTATTTTAGAAATCAGATACTGGTGTGCATGTTTTATTTAAATTAGTAAAACTCATTAAATACATGGTTACTTTTCTGAACAGAATCATAGTTATCTCCTGTATTTCTTCTGAATGAAAAAATCTCATCTTCTTCACTGGGAGCACTGAGGCTACCGATAAACTGTTGGTTTAATTAAAAAATAGCCTCTTTCTTGTTTTTGAAAGCTTCGGTTTAAATCAGATTTCTGTGCTGTGAAAATATTGCTATTCAAAATAAATTAATTACACTGCTATCAAACTGACAGATTTATATATGTGTGTACAGACACATCAAGAGCAAAGTCACTTAACTTATAAAGCTTGGTATTAAATTATTTCTTCATATTTAAGTCATCTTGCTCTGCAGTTTGTTCTGAGGCTATTTAAATGACTAATTCCTACTACTTATGAGCAAAGATAGCAGAACTTTTTCCTCTGGTAGCAAATAATCCAAGGGCGTGTAAATAAAACTATTCTTCAAGGAAATAGAGGTTTAAATATTTGGAGGGATTTCTCTACTTCTGTATGAAATTATGACATGCCACGTCATGATGCATGCCTAAGCATAACTAATTTGAAGAAAGTTCCAATGACAGCAATGCAACTTACTTCTTGGTATATGGTCCCCGTGCAGAGACTGCAATCTGTATGTGAAAACAGGCTTCTACAACTGAGTAAGGTTTACCAGGTATGCAAAGCCCAGCTGCACCATAGCAGAATCCCTACTGCTTTTTAACATCCGTTTTTCCTTTCAAAAGGAATACAGGTATAGCCATATTGCCATCCAATAGTATATTGGCACTCTGATGAGCTTTTACTGTTCTATTCTGATGTGTTCTGTGACTTGTAGCTATTTTCAGCCATCCATGGAAACAGGCTGATTAAGGGTTGAAGTACACTCATTGTTCTGCTGACTCCAGCACTTCTCTACCTCTCTCTTTTGAAAATGGGCACATGATGCTACTCAATCCCCACCTCTTTTTCCTGTAAAATCTGGTGGGAGCCTCTTCAGTGTATTTTTTTTAAAAAAAATTCACTTCTAAGAAACTTCACAACTGATCAGCAGATAAACCCCCTCCCCCTCCAGATGTTGCTAATGGAAACACTTTGATATGGAGACTAGTGTGTTTACAGCCTAAGTCCAGGGGTGTAGTCATCCAGGGTCTCGGGGGGTCTTAGACCCTTTACTTTTTTGGGAACATGGTCCCAGCAGGGCCCCTGTGACTCCAGCATTCTGTGAGCCTATCAGCATAAAAAGGGAGTGTCTTAGCCACTGAGAAGAATCTTCTAACATGCTTCTTTCACCTTTCCTGCTGATTAGAGCCAATCAGAGTGAAATGAAGTGTCAGCCACTGAGAAGAGTCCTCTCAGTAGCTAACACTGTCCCCTTTCATGCTTATAGACTTCTAGGGATGTCTATTGCGGGAGAAGGCATTAACAAGGATCTCATTCTCAACGCCACAGAAAAAAGAGGAAGGGGCGTGGCTATGACTAACATGAATGGACCCTGCACTTCTGAATTCGCCACTATACTACTGCCGAAGACTGAGGTGGAACCTTCAAAGCCACTAGAGTTTTATAGAATTCTAGATGGTACAATGAGTTTTTGGAGTCCCAGAAGTAGTACAGGCTAGAAGCCATCCCATTTCCTATCTAATATTGTGAAGTCAAGAATAAGTAGGACTTTTCATATTTATTGCAGTGTATTGAAACTAGATGTGTCTATAAAATGTCTGTAATCACAAGGCAGGATGACTGGGAGGGGTGCCACCATGCAACTGGCCTCCCATCAGCCACATCACTGTGCTTCCTTGCAGGAAGAAAGGGAGAAGTGAGGTGGTGGGGAGCTCCACTGCTTGGCTCCTGATTGGCTCCACTGCTGCACCCGCACCATGGCAACTTCCCTGCCATCTCCCTCCTGTTAAGCACAATGATGTGGCTGACAGGAGTTCAGCTACGAGCCATTGCCCTTCCCTGCTGGACACCCCTGGCATTATCAAGGTTGCTGGTGTTTGACTAGCAAATTTCTAGCTATTTGAACACCAATGTTCTTAGTCAGTATCTGTATAACAGAAATCAGAAGTATCGACACTATTATGGTAAGTCTTTTGTTACTTGGTTTATATGTGATAGGCACTGTGATACTCTTACAGTTGAGAGTAATGAGAAAATACTCAGTGATTCTCATGGATAAGGGTGGCACCCTGTAAAGATTATACAGAGATGTGAGAGCAGCAATTTAATTGGGAAACATTTAGGTTGAAATGAAATCTTAGTAAACAGTGGATGGAGTGAATGATTCAAGCCATTGCTCATTGTGTTCCTGAAGTACCCTGCAAGGCTGAGCAACACAAAACCAGGTGAGGTCACCTTTTCATTGGGAGGGACAGATGCATAACAGACAGAAACTCAACAGGTGAACAATACTGAAAAAAAACTGCACTTGTAGCTTACCAACTAACTCATGTTAGAATTTTACCTACTGCAACAATGTAAAATGAGTGTTTGGCAACTTTCCAGTACAGTTTTGCATGGATGCTGATGAAGCACTTCTTTACCCTGGCCTTTGAACACCTGAGGCACGTATTTTTGGGACCCACCCTATTTTGCGATTTTAGGTTGCTTTTAAATTGTTTTTAAATCATATTTTAAACTCATAACCTGTCTTTGGGTTAAGAGCAGGTAATAAATGATGATTGATGATGATGATGATACAACGCTGTGGATGGTCAGTAGAAATGTTGAGAACTGAGTGATTCTTCCCATCACCACTTGTAAAACACTTAGCTGTTCTAAAGTAAGCAGTGCGATCTTTTCATGATGACTCTTGCAGATGTATATAGGACAGCAACCAAATTCAAATAAGATAAAAGGACTTTAAAAGATCCACTAAAATAATGTTTTGTCTTGCACAGGTGGCACAGGTGTGCTATGAAGCATTGCTTTGAATTGTTATAATCTGAGTTGCTCTCTGTCATCCTACTATCTCAAGACTTCAACTCTGTTGTAATCTAAAGTAAAAAGTTACATTTATTCCCAATGGCTCATATCTGTAGAACACCACTGACTTTTGTAAAACTGCTTCTGTAGCTCTGAGCTTCCTCACCATGTGGGGCAATGGGGGAGTGGAGGGAAAGCAGGAAAAAAATGGTTTAGTTCACATTTTAACATATCTAATTCAGAGTTCCCCAAACAGTCCATGAAATGTAACTACCTTTCAAAATTTTCATCTCTCCAAATTTTCCAATGCAGTTCTACAAACAAATAAGATGTACAAAAATGCATATATTAGGGAAACTATGCATAAAAATGCATATATTAGTGGGAGGAAAACATACAAAACTGCATTATATTAGGGGAAATTGCTGGTAAGCATGTATATATTAGCCAAAATGGCATACAAAAATGTATATATTAGGAGAAACGAGCACTAAAATGCTGATGACTTCTCATGAGTCCTTTTTTAAAAAAAAATGCAAACTGATGTGGAAATGCAGAGAACCAAACTTAAGACTGGAAAAATGAGAAACAGAGAGAAACCAAAACAATCAGATTTATTTATCCCTAGAGAAGAATAATCAAATCATTGTTTTTGCCATCTAGCAGAAAGCTTAATTTTACAATGCCCCACCTGTCAATAATATCATGGATTCTTCATTAAGGGAAGAGTAAAGAGCAAGGCCAAATTTCCTAGGGGAAATGCCCTAGAATATATACCACAGAGGATTCTGATCCTGAATTAGTTTCAGCCTCAAGACTCAACATGAAATCAGTTGTTCCTTAACTGCCTTCTTACAGTATATTCAGTGTAGTTCAAAGCACACAGGGCTCTCTGCCTTTTGTTCAGTAATGCACATCACCCTTTCCTGAAATCAAAGTGCTTATGTTGTAGTGCTTTGTGCAACAGGATCTTGAGAAAGTGACAGTGACGGAATGATGGCTTAAATATGGATTCGCGGAACTGGAAAACAGTAGGTTTTCTGGGTTAAAAGAAAAAACAGAGGGTGGAATAAAAAAGAAGATACGGTTGAGGACTGCAGCAACCACAATGAAGTATTGAGAATGCAGTGGCTATTGAACTCAGTGGCTCCTTCAATTCTAAAATATGGTTAATGCTGTTTTCCTTTATCAAAGGCAGTGAGCTGATCACATGGTAGACTAAATGGAGAGTGGGAACTTTTTTCTTGTTGAGGGCTGCAGCCATCTAAGGGTAATATATCCCATGCTAGTGATTCTAGGGGGTCAGTGAAGCCAGCAGTGGACAGAGCAAATGGTTGGTGGGGCCACCAGTAACATAGTGGCAAATTCAGAAGTACAGGGTCCCTTTGAGATTGTCATTATAGCCCCCTTACAGTCAAGGGCCCTTGCTCTCTGTATCCATGCTCCACTACAACAGACATCCCTAACAGCCAATCAGCAAGAAAGGGGAGACTGTGTGTTAGCTACTGAAAAGATTCTTCACAATGGCTGACTTACCTCCTCTCATTCTGATTGGCTCCAATCATCACAAAAGGACAAGGACTCTTCTCAGTGGCTTAACATGCTCTCTTTTCATGATGACTGGCTCACACATAGGAACCTGGCTGGGACCTTGCTCTCCAAAAATGACCCCTGTGAGCCCAGAAGACTACACCCCTTGGGACCACCTCTTCTCACTCATTCACTCATTCATTCAGGGGGTGTCAGGGGAGGGACAGATCATTCTTGCAAGACATCTGAAATAATCACTTGCAGAGGGCTGTTGATAAGGAGACAGTGGGTTGGTAAGAACATAAGAACATAAGAAGAGCCTGCTGGATCAGGCCAGTGGCCCATCTAGTCCAGCATCCTGTTCTCACAGTGGCCAACCAGGTGCCTGGGGGAAGCCCGCAAGCAGGACCCGAGTGCAAGAACACTCTCCCCTCCTGAGGCTTCCGGCAACTGGTTTTCAGAAGCATGCTGCCTCTGACTAGAGTGGCACAGCACAGCCATCACGGCTAGTAGCCATTGATAGCCCTGTCCTCCATGAATTTGTCTAATCTTCTTTTAAAGCCGTCCAAGCTGGTGGCCATTCCTGCATCTTGTGGGAGCAAATTCCATAGTGTAACTATGCGCTGAGTAAAGAAGTACTTCCTTTTGTCTGTCCTGAATCTTCCAACATTCAGCTTCTTTGAATGTCCACGAGTTCTAGTATTATGAGAGAGGGAGAAGAACTTTTCTCTATCCACTTTCTCAATGCCATGCATAATTTTATGCACTTCTATCATGTCTCCTCTGACCCGCCTTTTCTCTAAACTGAAAAGGCCCAAATGCTGCAACCTTTCCTCGTAAGGGAGTCTCTCCATCCCCTTGATCATTCTGGTTGCCCTCTTCTGAACCTTTTCCAACTCTATAATATCCTTTTTGAGATGAGGCAACCAGAACTGTACACAGTATTCCAAATGCGGCTGCACCATAGATTTATACAACGGCATTATGATATCGGCTGTTTTATTTTCAATACCTTTCCTAATTATCGCTAGCATGGAATTTGCCTTTTTCACAGCTGCCGCACACTGGGTCGACATTTTCATCGTGCTGTCCACTACAACCCCGAGGTCTCTCTCCTGGTCGGTCACTGCCAGTTCAGACCCCATGAGCGTATATGTGAAATTCAGATTTTTTGCTCCAATATGCATAATTTTACACTTGTTTATATTGAATTGCATTTGCCATTTTTCCGCCCATTCACTCAGTTTGGAGAGATCTTTTTGGAGCTCTTCACAATCCCTTTTTGTTTTAACAACCCTGAACAATTTAGTATCGTCAGCAAACTTGGCCACTTCACTGCTCACTCCTAATTCTAGGTCATTAATGAACAAGTTGAAAAGTACAGGTCCCAATACCGATCCTTGAGGGACTCCACTTTCTACAGCCCTCCATTGGGAGAATTGTCCGTTTATTCCTACTCTCTGCTTTCTGCTTCTTAACCAATTCCTTATCCACAAGAGGACCTCTCCTCTTATTCCATGACTGCTAAGCTTCCTCAGAAGTCTTTGGTGAGGTACCTTGTCAAACGCTTTTTGAAAGTCTAAGTACACTATGTCCACTGGATCATCTCTATCTATATGCTTGTTGACACTCTCAAAGAATTCTAATAGGTTACTGAGACAGGACTTTCCCTTGCAGAAGCCATGCTGGCTCTGCTTCAGCAAGGCTTGTTCTTCTATGTGCTTAGTTAATCTAGCTTTAATCATACTTTCTACCAGTTTTCCAGGGACAGAAGTTAAGCTAACTGGCATGTAATTTCCGGGATCCCCTCTGGATCCCTTTTTGAAGATTGGCATTACATTTGCCACTTTCCAGTCCTCAGGCACGGAGGAGGACCCGAGGAACAAGTTACATATTTTAGTTAGCAGATCAGCAATTTCACATTTGAGTTCTTTGAGAACTCTCGGGTGGATGCCATCCGGGCCTGGTGATTTGTCAGTTTTTATATTGTCCATTAAGCCTAGAACTTCCTCTCTCGTTACCACTATTTGTCTCAGTTCCTCAGAATCCCTTCCTGCAAATGTTAGTTCAGGTTCAGGGATCTGCCCTATATCTTCTACTGTGAAGACAGATGCAAAGAATTCATTTAGCTTCTCTGCAATCTCCTTATCGTTCTTTAGTACACCTTTGACTCCCTTATCATCCAAGGGTCCAATCGCCTCCCTAGATGGTCTCCTGCTTTGAATGTATTTATAGAATTTTTTGTTGTTGGTTTTTATGTTCTTAGCAATGTGCTCCTCAAATTCGTTTTTAGCATCCCTTATTGTCTTCTTGCATTTCTTTTGCCAGAGTTTGTGTTCTTTTTTATTTTCTTCATTCGGACAAGACTTCCATTTTCTGAAGGAAGACTTTTTGCCTCTAAGAGCTTCCTTAACTTTGCTCGTTAACCATGCTGGCATCTTCTTGGCCCTGGCGGTACCTTTTCTGATCTGCGGTATGCACTCCAGTTGAGCTTCTAATATAGTGTTTTTAAACAACTTCCAAGCATTTTTGAGTGATGTGACCCTCTGGACTTTGTTTTTCAGCTTTCTTTTTACCAATCCCCTCATTTTTGTGAAGTTTCCTCTTTTGGTAGTTCCCAAGTTCGGATAATTTGTCAGTTGCCTGCTTTGGATGGGGTCATACTCCCTCTGAAAGAGCAGGTCCATAGCCTGGGGGTGCTTCTGGATCCATCTTTGTCACTAGATGCCCAGGTGACCTCAGTAGCTAGGAGTGACTTTTACTATCTGTGGCTGGTAAGATAGCTGTGATTGTTTCTGGACTGGAATAGCCTGAGCACTACTGTCTGCGCACTGGTAACCTCCAGGCTGGATTACTGCAATGTGCTGTATGTGGGACTGCCCTTGAAGTTGGTCCAGAAGCTGCAGCTGGTGCAAAATGCAATGGTAAGACTGCTCACTGGGGCAGGGTATCGCCAACATGTCACCCCATTGCTGAAAGAATTGCACTGGCTGCCTATTAGCTACCAGGCTAAGTTCAAGGTTCTAGTTTTGGTGTACAAAGCCCTATAAATCTTGGGACCAGGATACCTGAAAGACTGTCTTATCCCTTATACCCAGTTGAGGGCCTCCTGCAGATATTATCTTATCAGGAGGTCTGTTCCAAACAACATAGAAAATGGACCTTTAGTGTAGTGGCACCTGCCCTTTGGATTCCCCCCCTTAAATATTAGACAGGAGCCATCTCTGTTATCTTTTCGGTGCCTACTGAAGACCTTCCTCTTTCAGTAAGCCTTTTACCTTATCACAATCCGTGCCTGTGTTGGAATTGCTTTTTAATATGTTTTCAAAGGTTTTTGTTAAAAAATATGTTTTTAAGACTTTAAAAAAAATGTTTTTAAAGATGTTTTGTTTTAATATGTTTTTAAGGATGTTTTGTTTTAATATATTTTAACATCTGTTTTTATGGTGTTTTTAAGGGTTTTTAGTGCTTTTGTTTGCCGCCCTGGACTCCTACTGGGAGGAAGGGCAGGATATAAATGTAATAAATAATAATGATAATAATAATAATAATAGGTTAAGGGCCACATATGTCCCTAAGGCTCTACGTTGACCACTCCTGGAATAAATGGACATTGGACACAGCCTTGCCATTTTTATCCTCATCTGTGCCTGTATCGGATTTGAAATTGTTTTTATATATGTTTTTATTGTTGACGTTTTTATTGTTAAATCACTTTCATGGGAAGTGATTCATAAATGAAATGGGAACAATGTGTGTTTCCTCAGAAGTCAGTAAAATGGGACTTATTTCTTTTTTTTCAATTAATTTTTATTCAAATTTTCAAAACCAAAACAATACAAAAAGAAAAAACACAAATCAATAACTAATACAATAAAAAAAGAAAAAAAATATAAAAATATTGACTTCCGATTTGTCGTAGTTCAGCTATAAATCTATAATATATAACAAACCTGTCTCTTAATAGATTATAAAATCACCTTCCTCCAGCGGTTATCTTAATTGGTTTCAAATCTCATTAACATCATATCATTTTATTCTTCCATAAAAAGTCAAAGAGAAGTTTCCAATCCTTGAGATATATGTCCATCAATTTTTTTTCTAGATAAACATGTCAATTAATCCAACTCATCAAGTCTACTAAGTCCAGTAATTTCAAATCGCTCTTCTTCCATTATCCGTATTGGTTCCATCTTCCATCTTCCATCTTCCATCTTTACGCACCCAATAATCTTGCTGTCATAGTCATATAATAAGAGTCTGATAGGAATTTCCTTTATCACAGATATTTTCTTGCCATCCGAACGTATCACTGAAGTATTGTTGCAAAGCCGCATCTCTGTTCCTCTTTTTTACATGATACACTAGCACATCTCTTGAAGATTTTTCCATTGACACAAAACAGGGATTAATTCTGTTAACTTTCTCCATTTCAAGTTCCATCAAATCCTTCCAGTCCAGGAATTTTTTTGAACCGATAATATCTTTATCTCCAATCTCTTCAATTCCTTCAGGGACAGCGCTGAGTTCCAAACCGTAATATTTGTCTCCAGGATCCATCACAGCCAGGAAATCCAAATCTTTTTCCATGTCCATATTTAATCCAATCTCCATAGTTTGAACCTTGCCTTTAATTTCTCTTTCATCCTTTTTTGGTTTTCCAGATCTATCTTTATTCTCCTTTCTCATAGAATCCTGAATTTCTTTCAGCTCCTGTCTCATTTCGTCAAATTCAATTCTCAACGCTTGACTATTATTTCTCAGTTCTTGTTTTATTGACTTAATCCCATTCATTATTTTCTGAAACATGTCTAAAGATAAAGTCCCTTCTTGTACATCCATGATCTTCTTAATTGTCATTCTTAAAGCCAAAGGAACAAAACTCCTTCAATTTTCAATGTCCCAAGCAAAGAGCAGTTTATTTCTTTATCCAGTTACAAAGGAGTTAATCTTTCAAACCAACTGGCGTCACACTCTAGACAGCCCTTATCTTTTATATGCCCAGAAGTGCAAAAACAGCTTTAGTTCACAGCGTCCAATTAACTAGTAGCAGAAAGAATGAGCAGATTCGTCAGAAAAAAAAGTAGATCAGAAAAAATAGTCCCAGACATATATTACACAAAAGTCTTATAAATCAAAAAGATTTTTCTTTTCTCTTCCAATCAGAAACCCCTCATCCGTTGTAATCTTTATAATGCTATTTTCCATGTCAGCTTTTTGCAATAAAAAAAAAGGTAGGCTATTTTTATTTTCTTCCCCCTTAGTTCCGTGAGTAAAAGAGAAGGAAAGTTTTGACTCACCCAGGTTATCTTAATTGCTGGTTCTCTGACAAATCTCTTTAGCTGTATAGATAAGAAAGTAATAAGCGTAGACAGGAGAATTCTTGCCTGTTAGTCCGTTTCTTTAAAAAAAACAACGGGTCACTTATTCAGCTGAGCTAGCTAGAAATCCTCGCTCCGTCCGAGCTGCTGGAAGACCTTCTTTCACAGACAATTCTGACGAATTCCAGTCTCCAACAATCACAACAAAGCTGTGTGGGAAATCTCATGTTTCTTCCTTATCCGGAAGAAATTATCCCCAGTCAAAAAAGACCCTTCTGACTGGATTTAAAACTGAAAAAGTTTCATCCAAGATGGGAGCCCGTCTCAGAGCTGCACAGGCGGAGGGATCCTCCTGGGAAGTCCCAGTAAAATGGGACTTATTTCCATGGGGATTACATTGGAAGAAGATCTTAGTGGACTCTGCTATAAACCTGGTTCAGAGCCAGCAACGCTTGGCAGGATCAGGAGGAGATCCATAAAGTTTTTTGGCAGGGCTAGAACATATGAGAACTCTTGGACGTATGAAAGAAGAAGAAGAACTCTGGTTTAAAAGACAGAACACCAGTGCCAAGTGAACAAAAATTAACAATCAAGACAGAACATATGCTGAAGCAGACAGGTGAAGAGACAAAAGTAAAAAAACAAAAAACACAGTTGGAGGCTGAGGGGCACTGAATAGACAAAAGCTATGAAGAGGAACCAGGTGCAGCTAATTAAAGCCCCGCCAAAGTGCTAGATCCATTCACACATTGGAATGTTAAGCAGCTTTTAGGAAGGAAACATTCTGAGCTTCAGCGTCAGTCAGGAGACAGTAATAACGTATTTTACCTTAACTTGCTTGTGTAAGCCAACTGCAAAGTTGAACATGAGGACAGGGCTCTTGTTTTATAATTTTAATTGATGGACAGAATAAGGAATTGAAACAAAACTAGATTTTCTCAACCCTGCATGAGAAGTTGCTTTTGCCTAGAAATTCTGCAAAATGTTTACTTTCTTCAGGTTAGTTTGGGATATCAGGTTTATAACTAACATCAGATGATGGGCAGTGTCACCAGGGGTTGCCCAGTTGGGAACTCAGTTTTAATAAATCCCTTGTTAAACATTAAGCACACTGTTAAAAAATAGCTTTCATATATATCAGGGTTGTCAACGTGATACCCATGTGGATGCATATGTGCCCGCAGAGCCCTGATGCCCACAGGGTCCCCTTGCACTCCCCTCTCCCCACTGACGTCTGCATTCCACTGTAGCCAACAGAATAGGTTGTGATAGTGGCTGGCCGCAGGGAAGTATGTGGTGCTCACAGTTTCCATGCCCAGGGACTCAAAAGGGTCAGTGACCCCTGCACAGAATAGATGGCCAGCTTTAGAATGCATTTACCTTTCAGTCACAAGCCTCAAGCACAAATTCAAAAACATTGGGCATATTAAGACAAACTTTCTTGGAATCACTCAGCCAGTAGACTAGGGAGTGAATGTGAACCAAGGTTAGTTTTAAATGCATCTGGGAATAGAAGCCAGGTATTAACATGCCAAGATTTTAAAATATTGGCCATACAAACAGCCATTTACAGATAGTTTCTCCAAATCAAGGAAACAGCATTTGACATATTCTGCAGATGCATCATTGTGGATATTGTTTCTGTTTGTCCTATATCTGGTCTGCAAGCTGATAAGCTCTGTCAGCTGGTAGCTGCCAGGAGGCATCTGGCTTCTTAAAAAAAGCTGTTAAAGGAAAGGAAATACGTCTATGTCCCTGCATTCCCTTGGCACAGATGAAAGTCATTGTGTACTTAAGTTTTCTTTCTTACCATCCTTATAGCAATCATCAGAGTCACATTTTACCTGGAACCATTTTTCCCTCTTCACAAATGATCACTGATAGGATTTGATAAGGGCATGTCTAGACTGTTCTCATTTTGAGGATGGAAATAACTGATTCCCCACACACTGCTTCAGGCTATTTTTGTTTGCTCTTGGTCCATGTAGAGAACAGGAACTACATGGCTTTCTGTGGTGACCGTGGGTGTGTCCAAAGGGGGAAAGGACCCTGCCTGTTATTAAATTACTGCCTAGACTGTGAATAGGAAGCTGACATCTGGATCTGTCTTAAGTGAAGAGACTATTGATTGTTAGTTTTGATACAAACAATGGGATCTATGTGTTTCAGTGAGAGAAGAAGAAAAATGAAGGGAACCTTGGAAGGCCTTTGATCATGTTCCAAAGGATAACAGCAATTCACCAACGTCCACTCCATAATAGTGGCCTGGATGCACTGGCCTCAAGATGGAACTCATAGGTACAAATGTGTCAAGAAAGCCTCAGGCTTTCTCAATCAGCTAAGCAAAAACATGGTCTCATTCTCAAAACATGTTTGCTGGCCCAACCTCCATTCATTTTAGTGAGGCTTGTGTTCACAAAACGCTTGGGGGATCAATGTCGATCTGTTGTACTTCTCAATTAGCCTCCTGTCAGTGGCAGAATAGTAGCGTCAGATAAATTGCTGTATCTTTCTCAGAGACTTGCTATATCTGTCTATTGATCGATCAATTGATTTGGTCGATTGATAGATATATAAAATGTGGTAAATATACAGTTACTCATTTGTTGTGTGGGTCTAAATTTAGATGTCTTCTCTTAAGGTGATGCTTCTGTAAGGGAGAAACCGCTGGGAAGCTTACTCTCTCCCCACCCCATAACAAGCTAGTCTTGAGTACCATTGTGGATTGTAAGGAGGTATGCATAATTTGGGGGTTTTGTTCTATGGGTCATATTAATGGATCAGCGTATAGAAGCCTAGCTGCAGTGACTTCTGGGATGTAGCCCTCACAGGGGGGCTCAATTTCAGGATGGCCAGAACTGGTTTCCTGATCTCAAGAAGCCACGTATTGACTAAGCTAACAAGTAATAAGGAAGGTTCCAAATTCCTGGTTTACCCGACAAGTAAATCCCCTTACTAAACAATAGCCTTTACCCTATGTAGAGTTCAGGTTAATGAAACTTGTACAAAATAAGACAGTACTTCCCAGAAACAGGAATTTATACCCATTACAGATGGGGTTCACTGCATGGTTCTGATCCGCTTGCATTCCAATAGTCCATCATTTAATCTCGATCCGCCACTTTTTGTCCCTGCTTGCTCTCACACTTGCTGATTCGATGTGCTGTGCGTGTTTTTGGGTGATTCTACCCGTGGTTTTCTTTTCTTCAGTGGCCAACATTTCATAGTTATCAACATTGGGAGCCGTGGAGGTCTCAAGTTATTATCATGTATGTTAAATGTCTGTATATGTGTTGTTTGTTCATCTATTCTTTACCAAAGAAAGGCAGGTTCCAAAAGACCCTCTGGGAAGACAGGAACCGTTTCCCATTCTTCTCACGCATAGGTTACCATTAGCAACAAATACAAAAGGCACGCCACAAAACCTGGAAAGCACTTGTTACATTGCAGAAGCATCTTTGCATATATCTCCCTTGTGAAAACTCCAATCAATGTGCACTTCATATCTGATAGTAAAGAGGATGTCGGAGTCCTGTATTGACCAATAGGAGCATGCTCCAAGCAAACAAGCAAATCAAAACGGATCCACTTGAGGTAGTGCTGGACAGCTGGTGCCATCCGGATTCCAACTGGATAGACTGAATACAGACTGTTCAATATAGGAGACAGTTTGAGTGCAGATGGAGATGAACTCCTAGAGGCTTTTGATACCATCGATCATGGTATCCTTCTGGGAAGACTGGCTGAGTTGGGAGTGGGAGGGACTGCATTGCAGTGGTTCTGCTCCTACTTGGCGGGTCACCTCCAGAAGGTGGTGCTTGGGGAACATTGCTTGGCACCCTGGACTCTCCAGTATGGGGTTCCTCAGAGGTCAGTTCTGTCCCCCATGCTGTTCAGCATCTACATGAAACCGTTGGGTGCGGTCATCCGGAACTTTGGAGTGTGTTGCCATCAGTATGCTGATGACATGCAGCTCTATTTCTCCTTTTCATCCTTTTCAGGTGACGCTGTCAATGAGCTGAACTGGTGCCTGGCTGTGACAATGGACTGGATGAGGGCTAATAAACTGAGGCTCAGTCCAGACAAGACTGAGATGCTGCTAGTGGGTGTCTCTTCTGACCGGATGGTGGATGTCCAACCTGTTCTGGATGGGTTGCACTCCCCCTGAAGGAGCAGGTTCATAGCCTGGGGGTTCTCCTAGAACCATCTCTGTCATTTGAGACTCAGGTAGACTCGGTGGCACGGAGTGCCTTCTACCAACTTCAGTTGCTGGCCCAATTACATCCCTATCTAGACAGGGATAACCTGGCTTCAGTTGTCCATGCTCTGGTAACCTCCAAATTAGATTACTGCAATGCACTCTGTGTGGGGCTGCCTTTGAAGACGGTTCAGAAACTGCAGCTTGTGCAAAATTCAGCAGCCAGATTGGTAACAGGGACCAGATGGTCTAAACATATAAAACCAATTCTGGCCTGCTTGTATTGGCTGCCTGTATGTTTCTGAGCTCAATTCAAAGTGCTGGTTTTGACCTATAAAGCCTTACATGGCTTAGGACCACAATATCTGATGGAATGCCTCTCCCGATATGAACCAGACTGCTGGCACTTAAAATTAAAAAGGTGGCAGAGCAGCTTTTAAACTGACTGAGGAGGGAAACCCAACAGGAGATGAGGAACGTCCGGTTCAGAATAAACCTCCCCCCTGGGATAAAAACCAAAGAAATGATGAAATTTTAAAGGGGGTAGGCCTAGAAGTAGGCATTGTGAGAGCAGGGGCACAGGATATCACTTCAGAACAGCAATATTATCACCGAACCAAGATGGGAGAACTGGAGTGCTTGGTTTTAGAGGAGAGCATTGATATAGTGAGCATAATGGAGACCTGGTGGAATGGAGAAAACCAGTGGGATACGGTTATCCCTGGATATAAACTATATCGGAAGGACAGGGCAGGACGTATTGGTGGTGGAGTTGCTCTATACATGAAAGAAGGCATTGAATCCAGTAAGCTCGAAACCCCAAAAGAGGCGGACTCCTCCACAGAATCGTTGTGGATGGTGATACCATGCCCCAGGAGGGACTTAATACTGGGAACGATCTATCGTCCCCCTGATCAAAATGCTCAGGGAGACCTGGAGATGAGATATGAAATTGAGGAAGAATCCACACTAGGAAATGTGGTAGTAATGGGTGACTTCAACTACCCGGACATAGACTGGCCGCATATGTGTTCCAGTCATGACAAAGAAGCAAAGTTTCTAGATATTCTAAATGACTATTCCCTAGACCAGCTGGTCATGGAACCGACCAGAGGGACGGCAACCCTGGACTTAATCCTCAGTGGGGACCGGGACCTGGTGCGAGATGTAAGTGTTGTTGAACCGATTGGGAGCAGTGACCACAGTGCTATTAAATTAAACATACATGTAAATGGCCAATTGCCAAGAAAATCCAACACGGTCACATTTGACTTCAAAAGAGGAAACTTCACAAAAATGAGGGGATTGGTAAAAAGAAAGCTGAAAAACAAAGTCCAGAGGGTCACATCACTCGAAAATGCTTGGAAGTTGTTTAAAAACACTATATTAGAAGCTCAATTGGAGTGCATACCGCAGATCAGAAAAGGTACTGCCAGGGCCAAGAAGATGCCAGCATGGTTAACGAGAAATGTCAAGGAAGCTCTTAGAGGCAAAAAGTCTTCCTTCAGAAAATGGAAGTCTTGTCCGAATGAAGAAAATAAAAAGGAACACAAACTCTGGCAAAAGAAATGCAAGAAGACAATAAGGGATGCTAAAAACGAATTTGAGGAGCACATTGCTAAGAACATAAAAACCAACAACAAAAAATTCTATATACATTCAAAGCAGGAGACCATCTAGGGAGGCAATTGGACCCTTGGATGATAAGGGAGTCAAAGGTGTACTAAAGAACAATAAGGAGATTGCAGAGAAGCTAAATGAATTCTTTGCATCTGTCTTCACAGTGGAAAATATAGAGCAGATCCCTGAACCTGAACTAACATTTGCAGGAAGGGATTCTGAGGAACTGAGACAAATAGTGGTAACGAGAGAGGAAGTTCTAGGCTTCATGGACAATATAAAAACTGACAAATCACCGGGCCCGGATGGCATCCACCCGAGAGTTCTCAAAGAACTCAGATGTGAAATTGCCCCGTGCCTGAGGACTGGAAAGTGGCAAATGTAATGCCAATCTTCAAAAAGGGATCCAGAGGGGATCCTGGAAATTACAGGCCAGTTAGCTTAACTTCTGTCCCTGGAAAACTGGTAGAAAGTATGATTAAAGCTAGATTAACTAAGCACATAGAAGAACAAGCCTTGCTGAAGCAGAGCCAGCATGGCTTCTGCAAGGGAAAGTCCTGTCTCAGTAACCTATTAGAATTCTTTGAGAGTGTCAACAAGCATATAGATAGAGGTGATCCAGTGGACATAGTGTACTTAGACTTTCAAAAAGCGTTTGACAAGGTACCTCACCAAAGACTTCTGAGGAAGCTTAGCAGTCATGGAATAAGAGGAGAGGTCCTCTTGTGGATAAGGAATTGGTTAAGAAGCAGAAAGCAGAGAGTAGGAATAAACGGACAGTTCTCCCAATGGAGGGCTGTAGAAAGTGGAGTCCCTCAAGGATCGGTATTGGGACCTGTACTTTTCAACTTGTTCATTAATGACCTAGAATTAGGAGTGAGCAGTGAAGTGGCCAAGTTTGCTGACGACACTAAATTGTTCAGGGTTGTTAAAACAAAAAGGGATTGCGAAGGGCTCCAAAAAGACCTCTCCAAACTGAGTGAATGGGCGGAAAAATGGCAAATGCAATTCAATATAAACAAGTGTAAAATTATGCATATTGGAGCAAAAAATCTGAATTTCACATATCCGCTCATGGGGTCTGAACTGGCAGTGACCGACCAGGAGAGAGACCTCGGGGTTGTAGTGGACAGCACAATGAGAATGTCGACCCAGTATGTGGCAGCTGTGAAAAAGGCAAATTCCATGCTAGCGATAATTAGGAAAGGTATTGAAAATAAAACAGCCAATATCATAATGCCATTGTATAAATCTATGGTGCGGCCGCATTTGGAATACTGTGTACAGTTCTGGTCGCCTCATCTCAAAAAGGATATGATAGAGTTGGAAAAGGTTCAGAAGAGGGCAACCAGAATGATCAAGGGGATGGAGCGACTCCCTTACGAGG
Source organism: Rhineura floridana (assembly GCF_030035675.1). Classification (NCBI taxonomy): domain Eukaryota; kingdom Metazoa; phylum Chordata; class Lepidosauria; order Squamata; family Rhineuridae; genus Rhineura; species Rhineura floridana. Next base: position 137,311,839 of record NC_084481.1, on the reverse strand, counting down.
AAAGGTTGCAGCATTTGGGGCTTTTTAGTTTAGAGAAAAGGCGGGTCAGAGGAGATATGATAGAAGTGTATAAAATTATGCATGGCATTGAGAAAGTGGATAGAGAAAAGTTCTTCTCCCTCTCTCATAATACTAGAACTCGTGGACATTCAAAGAAGCTGAATGTTGGAAGATTCAGGACAGACAAAAGGAAGTACTTCTTTACTCAGCGCACAGTTAAACTATGGAATTTGCTCCCACAAGATGCAGTAATGGCCACCAGCTTGGATGGCTTTAAAAGAAGATTAGACAACTTCATGGAGGACAGGGCTATCAATGGCTACTAGCCATGATGGCTGTGCTGTGCCACCCTAGTCAGAGGCAGCATGCTTCTGAAAACCAGTTGCCGGAAGTCTCAGGAGGGGAGAGTGTTCTTGCACTCGGGTCTTGCTTGCGGGCTTCCCCCAGGCACCTGGTTGGCCACTGTGAGAACAGGATGCTGGACTAGATGGGCCACTGGCCTGATCCAGCAGGCTCTTCTTATGTTCTTAAGCGCTTTCTGGATTCCAAGGCAAAATCCTTGGAGGTTACCCAATTGGAGCCAAATGGTGTCAGGCTTATGAATGGGTTACCCTTTACCCTTAGGATGATCTAGATTCAAAATTGACTTCATTGGGAACATTTCTGTAAAATACTAAGGTTCCTAAAATTTGGGGAAGTGAAGGACTGTGAGAGCAGAGAAAAATGGGGCTAAAGAATGAACCCAGAAGGCTTTGTGGCATGGGTATTTGCAAATATGATGAAACGCAGATTTAAATTGGCTAATTGAAGCTGCTTTTCCTTGTTAGCAACACTTGGAGCTTGGTGAGAGGTTGATTGACAACAAGTGATGGAGGTAACAAGGGCATGAAACACTGGCTTCTTAATGGAAATGTGCCATTTAGGGAGCGTTACAAAAATAACACAACGTAAAATAGGAGGGAAAGTTCGAAAGAATAAATTCTTGCTGGTTTGCAACCGTGGCTGCAAAATCTGTGCCGATTACACAGCCACAGCCCACAGCAAGAAATATATGCTGGCCCAAAATGATGGCGAACTATCAAATTCAGCTGGAATCCAGTGCCAGGTCCAATTTGCAGATATTCTCCCCCATCCCTAATACCTATACATGGCACCGGAGACAGCAGGTAAAGTAAGTATTCAGGAGGAAATCCTTTCAAGACACTAGATCACTCACCTGCCCCCCTCCCAGTTTACATGCAACTCAATACAATCCCAAAACACATTCAAGATTAAGTTTTTGCAGATGTGAGCAGCATGCTCCAATGACTTCTTGACACTCCATGTCACTCCTTAGGAACACCAGGTAGCTGTGCAGGAGGTCATCATAATGTGGAAGGGTGAGTTCTTTTGTGTCTAGCCACAGGTTACTTCAAAGGGGAGAGCTTGGCTCTCGTTAGGCACAGAAATCTTATTCCTGACTTTGTGCCTCAATATTTCTTCAGGGAAGGTTTACCTTCTCTTTGGTATAAATCTATGTACTTGCAATCTCGGAAGTGATTAGGTGTAAGGCAGAGCTTGGAAGATTACTTTTAAAAAGTAATAAATTACAGTTACAATTACATGGCCCAAAAAGTAGTAATTTCCATTATAATTAGAATTGCTCTGAAAGTAATGGATTACTGCACATCTAAGTAGCCTAAAACAACATTAAAAATAAACACACACATACAGAGGTAGTAGAATAATTCTTTTTATCCATAAGACAGCAATGGTGGTCTCTCCACTGGTAAGGGAAGTGGGGAGGGAGGCAGAGGCCACTGCTCAGCTCTTTGCACGCCAAACCAAGTGCAACCCCCCCCCCCACTCAGCCAGCAAGCATAATCTCTCTCACTTAACCACCTCCTGGTCCCTGCCCTGCCACCGATTAAGGGACACTCACCCAAGCAAACATTTTCCCCTGAGATGGAAAAAAGTTAAAATACTGCAAATGCAGCACAGTAGCCAGAGAGGGTGGTGGAGGCCACTTTGTGTGCCAAGTGCAAACACAGTATTCACTCACTCACACACACACATACACACACACATTGTCATCTTTCACCTCCACAGTTCTTTATCTCCATTCTGCTGCTGCCTCCTTCTCCTCCTTTATCCATGTTCTTGCCCTCCAGCTCCTTTTTCCCTCCACTCCATTCTTCACCACCACTGTCCATTTTTTAAAAACAATTGTTTTCTCCACTCCACCCTGTCTCACTCTCCACCTCTTGTCACCTCCTACCCACCCACAGAGCACGAGGGAAGAGCGACGCTGTACAGAAGACCAGTTTGAGACACATGATTTTCATCCACAAGTCAGAGGAGCAGAAAACTTCCCCTGGTTCCCCCCCTCCAAGTAATGCCCCAAAGTAATGCTGGAAACATTACAATTACTCCACAAAAGTAATAAAATTACTCCTAGTTCTTTTACAATCAAAATGTAAAAGAATTACCCACTCTTTCCTCAAAAAAGTAATGAATTACAAGTAATTTGTTGCTTGTAACTAATTACTTCCAAGCTCTGGTGTAAGGTCTTTCTCTATTTTTTAGCTCTAGTGTGTGATTGTGTGAGAATGCTGCGGGTGTTTTTACTGTAAACGATATGCTGTATTTTTCCTATTACTTCTTTGAATAAACCAACCTTTATTTACCTTCTGTGTGTGTTCTTGGGTTATGTTGGATGGATTACATGCATTATAGCAACCTGAAGGTTTCAGTTCCAGCAACAGGTCCTGCTCCACTCTTTGGGTTTGGGTCTCTAGTGGGTAAACATGCATTGAGGGTTTAGACGTAGATGTGTAACAGGATGACCTACACTGAGAGAGAGAGGAAGTGTGACCCTGTTGATTCTTCTTCATCTCACACTAGCTTTTGATGCCATTGACCACAGCATCTTTCTTAACTGCCTGGCTAAATTGAAAGTTGGAGGCATTACTTTGCAGTGGTTTTGCTCCTATCTTTCATGTAAGTTCTAGATTAGTGTTGTAGGACAGTTGCCCTGCTCCCTGGGTTAAATTCTGTCCCTCCTGCTTTTTCAACATTTGGACAGAGGAGAAAGACCCAAATATTTTTAAGTTACCCTAATCATCACCAACACCTCCATTTCTCCTGTTCAACAAATACAGGGAAGATGGCAGAAGTTCTGACCAGGTGTTTAAGACAGTGATAGACTAGATGAAGGGAGATACACTAAAATTCAGTCCAGACAAGATAAACAGGCAGGCCTCACTGGGGAGATCTTCCCATAGGCAAGGGGCCAAAACTGAGAAGACTGTCTCTCTAGTCACCACCCTCTGAACATCTCCCAGAGAGGGCATTTGGAGAAGGGCCTCTTGTAATGATCTTAAAGTCCTGTATACCTAGACATATGGTGAGCTTTCCCTTACTAGAGGTCTTCAGCAGAGGCAACCATCTGTTGGGAATGCTTTTGCTCTGAATTTCCTGTATTGAGCTTGACCTGCTAGGTCTCTTCCAAACACTTTGAATCTATTGCAAATATTGGTCCTAATCCAGCTCTAGCCATGTGTACAAGTATTGGATCTCTGTGGAGCTGTGCATCCTCATCCACATAAAAAGATGCATCCAGTCGATTCAGTGGGACCTAGATAATCATTACAATGGGTTCCTACTGGGAGGAAGGGTGGGATATAAATCTAATAAATAAATAATAAATAAATGCAGATAGAGATATGTATCTGGATATGCATTGGCACCATCTATGTACATGGATGTATTCTCGAGACAAGTAGTCATTTGGATTTGTTCTACATTAAAAACAGTTCATGATCCTGATTATACATTCTTCATGGCGCCTTGTTTTAGCTGAGTGCAATTTTTTAAGGGAGCCTATTTTAATATTATGCAACCTATCAAGTCACTGCTTTAAAACTGCATTTAATACATATTACATTATGCTGAGTGCACTCCAGTTATGTGAATAGCTGTGAAAGCAATTGCTGACTCTAAATGAATAGTGAACTTACTGCTGCTTCCAGAAAATGCTGCTTTCAGGGATAAACAGTTACTAGTGGACTTTCATGAATAAGTTTATTTATCTTTTATATCTCTAAATGCAACTGATCTCTTACATGTTTTTCTCAGCATTGCAGCCAAGATGTCACCCTCATGTTTTTATTTTTTATTTTTTAAATATACAGTGCCTAACCCCATTATGGCTTAATCAAGGTTGTTGAAAGAAAATGGGTTCCTATGACTCATCTTCCTATGCCTCTAGGCAGAGTAAAGAGGAGCCATAGGATTTCCATCTGATATATTTAAAGTGCTGTATTTTTTCATAACTGAAAGATTTCAGTGCAAAAGCATGGTGCTGAGTGCCATGATCTGATCTCCTGGTGTCTTTTTCAAAGCTTAAAAGCAGCCTGTGAAAGGTGGCTAATAGCCCCACTTGTGGGGAGGAAAGACAATGTCTGCACTGTACTTGTCTTTTCCCCTACGCTACAAAAGCTATTTATAGGCTATTTATATCATGGGAGACAGGAGGGATTTTAACTGGAAAAATCACACAAGGAAAAAGATGTAACCCCTCTTTCCCTCAATGCTGAGAGAGCTAGTGTGGCGTAGTGGTTAGAGAGTTGGACTATGACGTGGGAGACCAGGGTTCGAATCCCCACACAACCATGAAGCGCACTGGGTGACCTTGGACCAGTCACTGCCTCTCAGCCTCAGGGGAAGGCAATGGTCAACCCCCTCTGAATACCACTTGCTATGAAAACCCTATTCATAGGGTCGCCATAAGTCAGAACTGACTTGAAGGCAGTCCATTTCCATTTTTCCATTTCCTTCAGTGCTGGAGCCCCAACCCAATACTAAGGACCCTGCAGCTGCTTTTCAACACTGAAAAAAAAATGTTGGGAGATTTGATCACAGATCTCCTGTGTCTCACCACATTTGGCCCCTAGATCTGACCAGATCTTAGTAGCGAATGTTCACATTGGCAACACTTTGTAATCTCACATTGCACCATTTCTCGACTATTAAAAGCTAGATTGCCTAACCTACTGATCCAACAAAGAGCTACGGGGAAAGCTGAGTCCTATGTCCACTTACCTGGGAGTCCCATTGGAGGGGCTTACTTCTGAGCAGACCTGTATGGCATTGCACTGTTCAGTCACATTCATTAATCTGGAGCTATCTTCCATTCCAAAGGATCAGGATGCTCACTTGACTTCAGCACTGTCAGTGTTTTACTTGAGAAAACACACAAGGGCACTGCTTCATAAAACGCTGCTGGGATCAGCATGAAATACAGCCACTTCTGTTCGGTCACCAAACCGTTTGCTATGCTCGTGTGTATAAAAGGCAGCTGTCTGGTAATGGGCTGTGTTCAAAAGAACTGAGAAAAGAGTCTCTTTTGGGTGGTTTAACCAGTGCTCTACTGTAGTTAAGTAGGCAGAGGGTTCAATCTGACCTTGGGAGACAGGAATTCAAGTCATTACTCTGCCATAAACTACCTGGTTGGCTCCATGCACTTTCTGTTTCAGTCCCTAACCTGAACAACTGAGGTATCATCACTGTTATAACTCATAGGACTGTTTTAGTTATGAATGTGATATGGATTGCACTGCACTTGCTAGGGGAAAGCCATAGCTCATAGGACAAGCAACCTTTAGTGGAAGGCCTATAGCTCAATGGCTGAGCATTTGTTTTACATGCAGAAGGTCCCAGGTTCAATTCCTGGAAGCGCCAAGTAGGTCTGGAAAAGACTCCCTGATTGAAATCCTGCAGAGCTGCTGCCAATCACTGTAGACAATACTGAGCTAGGTGATTAACATAAGACACCTCCCTATGTTCCTAAAAATATTTAAATGAATAAATATTAGCTGTTTCAATAGTTACACTTACTTTAACAGCCCAGACCTAACATATCCTACTACGGAAGGTGGTGTTATGTAAGTTCCTTCCTCTTACATCATATATACACTGTTTACCTGAGTGAACACTCAAGACTATTCAAACAAGCACCAACCTTCACATGACAAGTCTTGGCCACTGGCTTAGATGGCTTTAAAGGGGGATAGACAAATTCATGGTGGGAAAGTGTGGCGGCACCTACCCTGTGGAATTTCTTCCCCTTAAATATTAGACAGGCACCATCTCTGTTATCTTTTCAGCGCCTACTGAAGACCTTCCTCTTTCAACAAGCCTTTTAAGTTGAAACCTGATCCCAGTCCATGTCTGTGTTGGAATTGCTTTTGAATATGTTTTTAAACCTTTCTTTAAAAATAAATAAATATGTTTTTAACCTTTTTTTAAAACAAGATATTTTGAAAGCTTTTAAAAAAATGCTTTTAAGATGTTTTGTTTTAATGTATTTTAAAGTCTGTTTTATGATGTTTTACTGTGTTTTTAGTGCTTTTGTTTGCCGCCCTGGGCTCCTGCTGGGAGGAAGGGCGGGTATAAATCAAATAATAAATAAATAAATAAGTGTGTCAGTGGCTGCTACTCATGATGGCTGTGGAACCTCTGTTTCAAGGTGATATAACACAGATTACCCGTTGCTGGGGAGCAATTGTGAGAGAGCAATTTCCCCTAAGCACTGCTTGTAGGCTTCCCAGAGGTATCTGGTTGGCCACTGTGAGAAGCAAGGTACTGGAGGTGCTCTATGGTCTGATCCATCAGGGCTCTTACTATATACCATGGTCTCTGGTGTTACACTGCAGCAAATATAAACTGCAGGCATCCTTAAATACCTACGTACATATGCTTATGATCCCTAATTGGTCTGTGACTCCCTAATACATGTATTTGAGTAAGGACACACACACACACACACACCTGTTATTCACAACAGTTCACCCAGAGCAAACACTGTTGCTATGTAAAGTGTGGAGCTGGCCTATGTGTTAAATATTAATCTCAGCAACTGAAGGAACCACTTAAACGGGCTTTAACCTGTGAACTCACATTAAGTGGGTAGGCTACAAAGTCCATTGAATTAAACAGAATGAATTCAAGTTACTGTACTTAGGATTGATATACTGTTTAGCTCACTTGCACAGGAGTAGGGATACTTTTTCAGCCCAAGGGCTGCTCTTCCTTATCAGCAGTCTTCTGGGTACTATATACCAGTGACTGGCACAGCCAAAAGGAAAAGTGGGTGAAGCAATAGATGAGACTCCTGCCTTTACAATTCAGCCATGCAAGAGCCAGACGTTTCTACATCTCTCCCTCCACCCCCAATACACATATCTCCTTCATCATCCCGGCAAGCAAGAGGCACTATCACAGTTCAAGGGCATATTCCAGACAAGCAAAAGCACGCTAGGAGGGTGTGGTGCAGACTAATGAGGGGTGTGGCCTGGGAAAAGTCCTGAGGGTCAGAAGGAGAGGACCGGAGGACTGCATTTGGCCTGTGGGCTGCAGGTTTCCCGTCCTGATGTAGGCTTTACATGTGACAATCATGATGCAGTCCTCCTTTCATTGACATTTGTGAGAATATCAATAGAAATAAGATTGAATGATAAGCCAAAAATAAATGCTTGTCAGGGTCTGACAGAAAATGGCACTTTACTCAGATTTGTATAGATTCCATCACACGTTTAGGTTGCTAAAGGTCTCATCCTAAACATCTTAAATAAATTATAAGAAGAAGGCCTCTGCTAATGGATCGTATAAGAAAAAGAATGCATGTATTGAATCTTCTCTCGAACCTGTTTCATTCACCAGTTTATTTTAGAGATCAAATAAATATTCAACGTGTGCACTTAATTTTCTGCAGTGATCATTTGAAGGACATTAAATGTGATGGCATTCAGTGAACATTTAAGAAAAATATGATTTAATTAAGAAAAGCTGCATGGGGCAAATTAGAAGATTCTGCTGAACAAAGCTAATACAGCATGACTTAAATGAAATGCACAGAGCAGTAAGAGAGAAGAACACATGGACTAACCAAAGTAGCAGGAAACAGATAACAGACTGATTGGAGGTAAGCTAAAATGGCTAGTCACCAGATACGAATGGAACTTGGGATGAATGAAGGTAGCCAATGAGGAGCTTAGATAAACAGTGTTGTGCCGAAATTGTTAGCTTTACAAATGGAAAGAAAGGAGATTAAATTGACTGCTGAGGCTATGGTAGGAGCAGTCAATACAAAGCAGGAAGGCAATCAAATTTGGAATGACTTGCATTGACTTGGAGTATGGGCAGATGAAGCAATTCAGCGGGAGAAGTGCAAGGTAATGAGCCTCGGGATTAGAGCACGACTAGGAAATATATCTTTAATGGCCATATGCTTCAAAACATTGAACAAGAGTAGTATCTGGTGGCAGAGTTGGATACAACACTAAATGCCCTCGACATAGTACTGAAGATAAGTTAAAATGCAAATGCAAGCAAAACAATGGGAGGTATAAAAAGATATTGGACCAAATAAAGCCTTAGCATAGGAACAATTCTAGCAAATGGCAATGGAAACTGTAACAAAACAGAACTCCCAAACTCAGCCACTGCAGTACAATGCAACTGAGCCCAATTTGAATAAGTAACTTGTGGACTAGAGTTTACACCAAGCTGGAAATATCCTACTCAAGATGAAATCTGATAAAACCTTATCAGGATAAAATGCCTTTTATGTTTTCCTTGCCTTTGTTAGTAATGCAAATAAAAAGTATTTTTAAAAGAAATTGCTGTATTTACACATTTTGAAAGTATAGTACTTGTGCATAACCCTTTAACTAAGGGGGCTGGTTAAAAAATGCCAGTGTAAATAAGACCCTGATCTGTGACTTGTCTAACTCTAGTTTTAACTAGGATTAACTTTATTTATTGAATTAGATTTTCACTGGCAATACTCAAAGAAATAGGACTGCAAAACTTCTACAGGCATGCATTCAGCTAAAACTGGCATATCTATGGACAACTATTTAAATTATATAATGCAAATATTGTTTTAATTCCTTCTTTCTAGGACAAATTTCAAGGTCAGAAGTAAGTAGAGACGGATGGATATGTCAGTTTGGTTTCTCTCACTTTTTCATTTTTCCAATCTTAAATTTAGTTGTCCACATTTCTGCATCAATTTGCGATTTTTTTTTAAAAAAACCCCTCTTCACTAACATTCATCAGCATTTTAGCAATTCTACTAATATCCTAATTTCTGTATGCAGTTTTGCCTAATATACAGTTTTGCAATAAATTTTCCCTATTGTATGCTTTTTTGTATGTTATTTTCACCAATATTCAGTTCAATTTGCATTTTTATGCACACTTTCCCTTAATATACACTTTTTTATACACATATTTTGGTTGGGGAACAGCATCACAAAAATTAGAGAAGCATGAATTTTGAAGGATAGCTGCGTCTCTGTTCATATACTGTTTTGGGAAGTGCAACCTGAATTTCTCCCCCATCCCTGAAAGTAAGTGTTACCAGCATGTAGAGCTGTCACTGAAAATATCAGACAAATGTGGAGTCCTTCTTCCTCCAGTAGCATTTAGTACCTCATGTGATGATATGCCTCATTTTACATCACTGGCTTTCTTGTAATGGTTAAGATTTATCTGAAAGATGTAGTCCACAGAAGTTCAAAGAAGTGGTCTAGGTGCTTCAGGATTTGTCTTGTCAAGTTCATACCTCGATGTGACCTATGCAGAATAGCCAGAGAGGAAGGATTTGGACACCATCCTGAAATCTAACATGATGAAAGACAGTATATAAATACTTTAAATAACTAAATAGCATGAAGTCCTGTGCATGCTTACTCAGTCTGAGTCAGATGCATTTCTTACAAACCACTGGGCATCAGAAAAGTACAAACAGTATAGAATTACATTTTAGGACAGGTGTCCCCAGACATGGAACTCCATGTTGTAAGAAGAAATTCTGTCTGATCCTCTGAGCTGCTAAAATGAACACAGAAACCTTGTATGTAGTGCATTTATCCCCATCCATCAACAAATAACAGATTTTCTTCCTGTTCTTCAGAAATAAAACACTCTGGAGAATTCCTTTGAGAAATTTGTCTCTAGAAGAATTATAAAGGGGGCAATGCAGAACACAGTGAACAATATTTTCTACCTCTTGCTCACTGCAGATACGGAAATGAAAATTTGCAGGTATTCTGGCATATCTCCCATTCGCATACGCTGTGGGCATAGTTTGAAATCTCAAAGGTCTTCATGTTCTCCTTAACACATCAACTGATAAATAATAAATAAATAAACTGGAAGTCCACCACCAGATTTCATAGAATAATGAAACAGTGAGAATTTCATAGTTTGGAGGTGACCTCTAGCTAACAGGAGGTCCCGCTCTTTCACTTTATTTACAATACATTGCTTTGCAGCCATAGGGGTACCAGCCTTGAGAACATCAAGAATAAGTCTACATTTGATTATAAGAGTTTCACATGCATACTTTGTACAGATTTTTTAGAAATTTGCTCCAAATAACATTTTTGGAGCAACTTTGTTTCTGGCATATGCTATAATTTCAACTGATACAGAACCAAGACAATGTGAACTCTGGTCAATAAAAAAAAAGCCAACCTCAGATCTCATTGCGAACAATGGAAGTGCCAGGTAAGGAGTTCAAGAGTGACCTCAAAAATATATTCTGCATGTTATTCAATTCTACAGCATTTCCCTATGCTTACTCAGAAGTAAAGCCAACTTTAATAAGTGCACATAGAATTTCACTGTATAAGTGTCAGAGATACCTCCACTAAATAGCGTAGAACCTCAGGGTTGAGGACAGACTGGGAGGAGAGGGGGCTTTGCAGATCTGAAAGAAAATCAATAAAAATTATTTTAAAAGAAGAGGAAGGATAGAGTCAGAGATTATTTTCATTAGCTGCCACTGAACACTCGCACTAAATTTGATGCTGCGATTGAATACTATACTCCATTGAGTTTTCTCTCCTCCCCCCCAATGAAATTTAGTGCCATTTCCTTGCCTTCACCCCATATCATTGCTAGTCCCTGGTGAGAGCAGGAAACTCAGGGAAATAACATGGGTAAACATTATGGGCAGTGTTTGGGAAAACTCAAGATGGTGCTACCATTTTTAGAATCATGGTGTTACCATGTTGAGCATAAACACCTAATCCTGCCCCTTGTTGGGAAAGGTATGGAGGCATAGAACTAAGAGGCAATAGAGTTGAAAGGTGAGAAAGCTGTGGGTTACTAGCTGACTAATTCTGGGATCAGAACTGTCTTACCATTAGATAGCTGCACCGCAGTTCATTGTCTCATGAGATAAGAACAGCAGAGAGTTGTAGGATAGGAATGTGTAGTGCCTGTCGTATGGCCACCAGCCTTTTCTTCAACTTTTTAAAATGTAATGTTTCCTACCTGAAGGACAAATGCATGGAATCTGTTTGAGGTTCCTATTAATGCAGGAGCTGACAACACTGCCCCCCCCATGTTGCCAGACTGCATTTCCCAGCATTCGTGCCTATTGACCATGCTTACTAGAGGTGATGGAATCAACAACATCTGGGGGGCACCACTTTGGTTACGCTGTATTAATGGAGGGCAACAGTAATTGCTATTTGCTTTTCAATGTGTTGTCTGAATTAGAGGTTTCTAGCCTAGTAGCTCGTTACATGATGCTGCTGTTACTGGATTGTTGCACCAGAGTTGAGGTGGGAAATTGTGTGACTGACAGTGCAATCCTGGGCATGTGCTATGGTACAGAGAAGACAAAGGTGCTTCTATCTTCTCTACATCAGAGAAATCCTGCTTTTTCTCAAGCGCTATGGCATGTATCAGAGAGGAAATAATGGGGTGTAGTCATCTACGGTTTCGGGGGTCTTAGACCCTTTACTTTTTTGGGAGCCAAGTCCTAGCAGGGTCCTTATGTCTCCATAATCCTGTGAACCAATCAGCATGAAAGGTGAGTTTGTTAGCAGCTGAGAAGAGTCTTCTAACATGCTTCCTAGTCCTTTCCTGCTGATTGGAGCCAATCAGAGTGAAAGGAGGTGAGTCAGGCACTGAGAAGACTCTTTCATGCTGATTGGCTCCTAGGGATATCTGTTGTTGTGGGAGAAGGCATTAACAAGGTTCTCATTCTCAACTCAGCACTAAAAAGGGGGAAGAGGTGTGGCTGTGACTAACATAAAGGGACCTGGCACTTCTGAACTTGCCATTACACTACTGCTGGGGTGTTCTCCCATTTCCACTATGGTATGGAGAAGATAAATGGCATTTTCCTCCAAACAGCATAAAAGACTCCTGCAGTGTTTACCTTCTTCTTATTCCCCTCCCACTAGCCCTCCTCCATTTGCTGAAAATTCATAAGATTTTCTTACTGAGCATTGGGGAGGGGATAGTTGGTTGACATTAGACACCTTGGGTTATATCCAATGTAGTGCTAAATAAACATCCCATAAGTGCAAGATTTGCACTTGCATGATGGAACTTTCTCCCCTCCTCTCCCATGTGGCCCCTAAAAATATTTTAGGGGTCTCCCCAACCCTCTGGTAAAGATTTGGAGAAGGTGTGGGGCACACACAGGGGGAGGAGAGGGGGGAAATATGAAAATATTTGTGCTGATGGGATGCATACTTAGCATGAGCACTGGTCTATGCTTTTGTTACATATAACAATTATAATAGCTTCATTCTATAACATAGTTTTCTCTGTATTCGTTTGTGTACATTACAGTCTACACCACAGCCAATGTGGTGTCCTCCTGATGCTGTGTACCTGACTATTGAAACCTGGGGCTGATGGGAATTGTAGTCCACAACATCTGGAGGACACCATATTGGCTACCCCTGATCTGAAGTATCTTCTTGCAAAAGAATCAGTTGAAGACACAGTATTGTGACCAAAAGATTTCTGACGTGTTGGAGATAACTTTATCCTACAGAAAATAGAGGAAGCAACTAGATGATCAGCTATCCTTGACTTGATTCTAACCAACAGAGATGACTTGGTAGAGGAAGTGGCAGTTATTTATTTTATTTATTTATTTTATTTAATTTATATAGCGCCCTAAGCCTAACAGCTCTCTGGGCGGTGTACAAAAAAGTAACAGCTCAATATATAACTTCAATAAGTATAAAAGGCAAAAACCAAAAACAGACAAACAACAACAAAAACCAAACAACATCATAATATAACACTAGTAAAATACAATTAGGAATACACTGTAAAAACAGATTAAAATACACTTTAAAATGCCTGGGAGTATAAAAAGGTTTTCACCTGATGCCGAAAGGATAGCAGCGTCGGCGCCAGGTGCACCTCATCGTAGAGACTATTCCACAATTTGGGGGCCACCACCGAAAAGGCCCTAGATCTGGTCACCACCCTCCGAGCTTCTCGATTAGATGGCACTCGGAGGAGGGCCTTAGATGTTGAGCGCAGTGTACGGGTAGGTTCATATTGGGAGAGGCGTTCCACCAGGTATTGCGGTCCCATGCTGTGTAAGGCTTTATAGGTCAAAACCAGCACTTTGAATCTAGCCCGGAAACAAATAGGAAGCCAGTGCAGACGAGCCAGAACAGGTGTTATATGAGCAGACCTACTGGTCCGCGTCAACAGTCTGGCCGCTGCATTCTGGACTAGCTGTAGTTTCCGAATTATCTTCAAGGGCAGCCCAATGTAGAGCGCATTGCAGTAGTCCAATCTAGAAGTTACCAGAGCATGAACAACAGAGGTGAGGTCATCACCGTCCAGGTAGGGACGTAGCTGGGCTACCAAGCGAAGATGGTAAAAAGCATTCCGTGCCACTGAAGCCACCTGGGCCTCCAGTGACAAGGAAGGATCGAAAAGAACTCCCAAGCTACGGACCTGTTCCTTCAAGGGGAGTGTAACCCCATCGAGAACAGGATGAATATCCACCATCTGGGCAGGGGAAGCACTCACCAACATCGTCTCAGTCTTGTCTGGATTGAGCTTCAGTTTGTTCGCTCTCATCCAGTCCATTATCGTGGCCAGGCAACGGTTTAGTACGTCAACAGCCTCACCTGAGGAAGATGAGAAGGAGAAATAGAGTTGCGTGTCATCAGCATACTGATGACAACGCACCCCAAAACTCCTGATGACTGCACCCAGCGGCTTCATATAGATGTTGAAGAGCATGGGGGACAATACCGATCCCTGTGGGACTCCACAATGGAGAGTCCAGGGTGTCGAGTAATGTTCCCCAAGCACTACCCTCTGGTGACGACCCACCAAGTAGGAGCAGAGCCACTGCCAAGCAGTACCCCCAACTCCCAACTCCATGAGTCTTCCCAGAAGGATACCATGGTCGATGGTATCAAAAGCAGCGGAGAGATCAAGGAGAATCAACAGGGTCACACTCCCCCTGTCCCTCTCCCGACAGAGGTCATCATACAGGGCGACCAAGGCTGTTTCGGTACCAAAATCGGGCCTAAAACTGGATTGAAATGGATCAAGATAATCAGTGTCATCCAAGAGCCCCTGGAGCTGGCCGGCAACCACCCGTTCCAGCACCTTGCCCAGGAACGGAACGTTCACCACAGGTCTATAGTTTTCAAATTATCTGGGTCCAAGGAGGCTTTCTTCAGGAGTGGTCTCACTACCGCCTCTTTTAGGCAGTCAGGGACCACTCCCTCTCTCAAAGAGGCATTTATCACCTCCTTGGCCCGGACGGCGGTTCCGGTCCTGCCAGCTTTCACCAGCCAAGAGGGGCAAGGGTCCAGCACAGACGTAGTCGCCCGCACCATTCCAAGGATCTTGTCAACATCCTCAAGCTGCACAGACTGAAACTCATCCAATAAATAAGGACAAGACCGTGATCTGGATGCTTCATTAGGTCCAACTGCTATAATAGTGGAGTCTAGGTCTCGGCGAATGCATGCGATCTTATCTTGGAAGTGCCCAGCGAACTCATCACAGCGGGCTACAGATGAATCTATAATGTCCCGAGGGCCAGAGTGTAAGAGCCCTCTTACAATTTTAAAGAGCTCCGTTGGGCGGGAAAATGATGACTTAATGGTGGCAGCAAAATAACTCTTTTTTGCTGCCCTCACCGCTACTATATATCGCTTAGAACAGGCACTTACCAAGGCATAATTGCATTCGTCGGGAGTTCGCCTCCATCTGCACTCAAGCCTCCTCCTCTCTTGCTTCATTGCTCTCAGCTCCAAGGTATACCATGGAGCTGTATGAGCTCTGCATAGGAGGGGGCGCATAGGAGCGATCGTGTCAACCGCCCGGGTCATCCCTGTATTCCACAGTTCGACCAAGGCCTCGACAGGAGCACCAGTCTTCTCAGTCGGAAAATCCCCCAGAGCCCTTTGGAAACCTTCCGGATCCATTAGTCTCCGGGGGCGGACCATTTTAATAGGTACCCCACCCTTGCAGAGGGAAAGGGACGCTGTGAGCCTAAACTTCAGCAGGCGATGATCTGTCCATGACAACGGAATAGATGAAAAACCGCCAACCTCCAGATCATCATCCCCATGTCCAGTGG
Source organism: Rhineura floridana (assembly GCF_030035675.1). Taxonomy (NCBI): domain Eukaryota; kingdom Metazoa; phylum Chordata; class Lepidosauria; order Squamata; family Rhineuridae; genus Rhineura; species Rhineura floridana. The sequence continues at coordinate 137,296,415 of NC_084481.1, read as the reverse complement.
CGAAGATCAAATCAAGGGTATGTCCCGACACATGCGTCGGGCCAGTAACAAATTGAGACAGCCCCATGGTTGTCATGGAGGCCATGAAGTCCTGAGCCGCCCCAGATAAAGCAGTCTCGGTATGGATGTTGAAGTCCTCCAGTACCAATAGTCTAGGGGACTGCAACAATACCTCCGAGACTACTTCTGTCAGCTCAGTTAGGGAATTTGTTGAGCAGCAGGGTGGGCGGTACACCAACAAAATTCCCAGTCTGTCTCTCTGGCCCAGCACAAGGTGGAGACACTCCAAGCCAGTCGTCACCTGGACAGGGTGCCTGGTGAGTGAGAAAGAACTCCTATAGATCACAGCGACCCCACCTCCCCGTCCTTTGGTTCTACCATGATGCTGAACCATATACCCAGGTGGGCAGAGCTGGGAAAGAGCAACTCCTCCCTGATCTCCCACCCAGGTCTCAGTTATACACGCCAGGTCGGCAGCCTCCTCCACAATTAAATCATGAACAAGAGAGATCTTATGATGTACCGACCTGGCGTTCAACAACAGCACATGGAGATCCGAAGGCCGACTGATAGAACAACCAGCAGTCCCGGGGATGTGAGGAGAACCGGAACAAGTCACAGACACCATTTGTCTGGGGTGAGTTCCCCTTACCTGGCACGTTCTCCTCACAGCACCATACCTCCCATTACCCATCACTACGCTAATTGGGGCCCCCAAAAGTCTCCCCGGTTGATGTATAATACTCTCTCCCAGGCACATATTAAATAAAAAAGAAATCACATATACAAACACACCTGGTTTCATTCTCATCACATAAGACACTTTTACACCAATACACACGACAATTCACACAGACACACAACATATACTTCATCAATCACCCAAAACAATAAACATTCACACACTACAAGCAAACAATATTAATTAATTACAAACTTCCAAATAAAAACTCTCATGTACCACAATACAATCATTCATATAAGCACAATACACATTCAATCTTATTAGTTACATCCAGGTGGCAGCAATGAGTTAAAATGTTGCAATCTCAAAGGCCGCAACTAGTTACAGGCACTCTGGGGGAAAGTGACCACGCTATACATGAGTTCTTGATTTTAAAAGAAGCAAAAGCTGAGAGTAGCCATATGAGTACCCTGGACTTCAGGAAAGCCAATTTTAATAAACTCAGAACAATGGTAAGTAAGATTCCATGGTCCCAGGCTATGGTCTGCAAGCACATAAGGCCAGCTCCCTGCTGAAGTTAAGCAGGGTCAGATCTGGTCAGTGCCTGGATGGGAGACCACCTGGGAACCATATGTAAGCTGCCTTGGATTTCAATCATGAAAGTAAGTAAGGTTTATTGTTCATAGCCATTGGCCGCCACAATACATATAAAATAATTACACTTGTCAAGAAGATAAAACATACATCAACAAAGGGTATGATATAAATATCTAAAATGCATTTGAAGAATTAAAAAACAGATGATAATAATTAAGGTTGAATAATTTAAATGTTCATTCTAGAACCATTTACAGATTTGATATAAGCATGTTAAGGTGATTAGTTTTGGGATCTCGCTCTAATTTTAGCCGCTGCTAAGGCGAATTTGGCTACTTGTGTCGTTATATACGGATCCAAGCCAGCTAGGAGTATGCAGATTTGCTCCATAATAGATCTATCTGAGAGGGTTAAAAGAATAGGCTGGAGAAATTTAAGCCTTGGGGTGTCATACAACAAGCAGGTTAATAAATAATGGCCAATGTCCTCAACTTCCCCTGACTTGCATGGACATAGTCTTTGATGCATTGGAGTATTTGTGTATCTTCCTTCCAGAAAGGCCGAAGGCATTGTCTGAAAGCGAAGAGCTGTGAACAATTTTCTTAAAGATCTAGTAGTTAAAAAAACAAAATAATGTTCCATCCCAAAAACTGTTTTGAACAAAGGATACCATAGGGAGAAGGCCGAATGAGTAACAGCATGCAAGTCCCATCTTTTAGAGTAAAGGTATATTCTTTCCCTAAGAAGGGACTTTGCTCGCTGCGATGGAATGGTAGGTAGGATGTCTATGCTTATCCCATACATCGCAAGTATTATCTTGGTCCTTTTGAACCATGAGAGCGGAGATGGATTTTGTATTTGCTCAAGTAAGCATTTCTTGGGCAGGCGCGATTCGCTCATGCAAGCCAGCTTGAGCCAGTACAGGGCAAGGGCAGAATGTGCCATTGATTGTAGCGAGTAAAGTCCGGTTTCGGTCCTCATTAGTGCTATTGGAGTGCCTTGGGGTACAGCCAAGATGGATCTTAGAAAGGAGTTCTGAATGAACTCCAAGGAAGAAGGATTTACATACCCCCAAATTTCTGCTCCATACAGGAGCTGGGGCACTATATTTTTCTTATAGACTTCTAAAACCGGAGCAACCAGGCCCCCACCTTTGATGTTATAAAAGCGAAGGAGCAAATGAGTGGAAAGGGAGGCCTTCAATTTAATTCAATCATGAAAAGAAAGGCAGGGTATAAATGTAATAAATATATATATAAATAAATAAGTGACCCTAATGAGAAAAGAAGTCCAAGTTGGGTGGGAGTTTCTAAACGAGATAATTCTAAAGGCAGAATGGCAAACAATTCCGTCAAGGAAAAAAGGGGGAAGACAGCAGAAGAAGCCAATGTGGTTTCACAGAAAGCTTAGATATGACCTGAAAACAAAACACATATAGGAAGAAAGGAAGGCCAGACCATAAAGGAAGAGTACAGAAAGGTAGCATGGAATTGCAGGGATGGCATCAGGAAGGCTAAAAGTGAGAATGAGCTGAGGTTAGTGAGAGACACCAAAAGCAACAAAAAAGCTTTCTTCAGGTACATCCATAGTAAAAGACAAAGAAAAGAAATGGTGGTACAGCTACTCAGTGAGGATGGCAAAATGATAACAGATGACAAAGAAAAGGCAGAAGTGCTTAATTCCTACTTGGGCTCCGTCTTCTCCCAAAAGAGGGTGTATGACACTCCTGAGAAACATGAAGCTGAAGGGGCAGCATTGGAGCTTGAGATTGATAGAAAAATGGTCAAGGAATACCTAATCACTTTGAACTAGTTCAAATCTCCAGGGCCCAATGAACTGCATCCTAGAGAATTGAAGGAACTGACTAAAGAACTCTCGGAACCACTGTCTATTATCTTTGTGAAATTGTGGAGGATGGGTGAAGTGCCGGATGACTGGAGGATGGCTAATGTTGTCCCTATCTTCAAAAAGGGCAAAAAGGAGGAACCTGGGAGCTACAAACCAGTCAGCCTGACATCTATCCCTGGGAAAATTCTGGAGCAGATTATAAAGTGGTGAATCTGTAAGCACCTTGAAAACAATGCAGTGATTACTAGAAGCTAACATGGATGGGTCGGGAATAAAAAATCTTATCTCAGTTTTTGATTGGGTAACCTTCCTGGTAAACTGTGGGAATGCTGTGAACATAATATACCTTGATTTCAGCAAAGCTTTTGACAAAGTGTCCCATCATATTCTGATTAGCAAGATCGCTAAATGTGGGCTGGATGGAACAACTATCAGGTGGATCCACAGTTGGCTCCAGAATCGTACTCAAAGAGTGCTTATCAATGGTTCCTTCTCAGACTGGGGCGAGGTAACAAGTGGGCAGAGCTTGGAAAAGTTTCTTTTTTGAACTACAACTCCCATCAGCCCCAGCCAGCATGGCCACTGGATTGGGCTGATGGGAGTTGTAACTTTTCCAAGCTCTGCGAGTGTGCTCTTCAGCATTTTTATTAATGACTTGGATGAGGAGCTTCAGGGAATCCTTATCAAATTTACAGATTATACAAAATTGGGAGGATAGCTAATACCTTGGAAGACAGACACAAAATTCAAAGGGATCTTGATAGACTGGAGGATTGCTCTGAAAACAACAGAATGAAATGTGACAGGGATAAGTGCAAATTTCTACACCCAGGAAAAAGAAACCAAATGCACAGTTATAAAATGGGGGATACTTGGCTCAACAATACTACATGTGAGAAGGATCTTGGAATTGTCGTTGATCACAAGCTGAATGTGAAGCAACAGTGTGATGTGGCTGCAAAAAAGCAAATGCTGTTTTAGGCTGCACTAACAGAAGTATAGTTTCCAAATTGCATGAAGGTTTAATTGCCCTCTATTTGGCACTGGTTAGGCCTCATCTTCAGTACTGCATCCAGTTCTGGACACTACACTTTAAGAAGGATGCAGACAAACTGGAACGGGTTCAGAGGAGGGCAACGAAGATGATAAAGGGACTAGAAACAAAGCCCTATGAGGAGAGACTGAAAGAACTGGGCATGTTTAGCCTTGAGGAAAGTAGACTGAGGGGAGATATGATAGCACTAGTCAAGTACTTGAAAAGTAGTCACACAGAGGAGGGCCAGGATCTCTTCTCGATAGTCCCAGAGTGCAGGGCATGGAATAATGGGCTCAAGTTATAGGAAGCCAGATTTCGACTGAACATCAGGAAAAACATCCTGTTAGAGCAGTACAACAATGGAACCAATTACCAAGAGAGGTAGTGGGCTCTCCAACACTGGAGGCCTTCAAGAGGCAGCTGGACAGCCACTTGTCGGATATGCTTTAATTTGGATTCCTGCATTGAGCAGGGGGTAGGACTCGATGGCCTTATAGACCCCTTCCAAATCTACAATTCTATGATTCTATTGTTCTATTTCTCTGGTAATTTTGTGGCTAACATATCCTTGTGTTACATATCATGTAAACCTCTACTGAACTGGTAGTGCTGTTTGGTAAAACACAATGTCAAAGGCATAGTTAAAGTTCTCAACTATTGTTACAAGGTTTTCTGCATTTAAGTAATAAAAATGCTGCATCTTAGCACAATAGATCATACACTGAAGCACTTTAAATGTCTCATGGCAATAAATGTTGTTATGCATTTCCCAAGAGTAAAAGCATGCACAATGTTGATAATATAATAGCTTTTATTGAACCTACCAATAAATCATAATGCACATGCTTTCAGGCGAAAGAAGTACCTTGGATGCACTGGATAAAGTGAACTGAGATACTTTACTGAAATCATACTAAGTTCAAAAAAGCATGAGGCTCAAACTATTTTCAATGGATCCGCTGCCATTTCTCTAATTGAGCTTGCAGTGTTTAAATTTAAATGCATTTGACTCATGAGGTCAAGAACAAACCACGAAATGCATTTTGAATGTTCCACCTTGAGAATAGTATTAGAGAGCAAACATCATAAATTCTATCAAACCTTTCCTGTAAGGAATAATAGGGCATTTTTAGCTTTGCTGAAAGCCTTCCTCAAAACATTGTTGGCCATTTTGTTATTTTTAGACTGTGTAGAGAAATTTGTTCTAGTGGGATATGGAGAAAGTAAATAGTGGGATTTTCCAGTGACCTATCTTGGAAGAGGTTTCTGGGGACTGTGCAGTGGCTTACTTGCAAGGTAAGACTCAACAATCCAAATCATCATCGCTTGCTTCTAAAATTTAAAAGCATCCCATCACAACTAGGGATGTATCTCTCTCTACCTTGCTATCCCATACATAGACCAATTGCCCCCTTTCTTCCATGCTGAATGTGAAAGTAGGATTTTGCTGGTCTTTTTTCTTCAAATGCAGTTTTTGCACGGTTCATCATGCCTACACTTAGGTGCACTCTTTATGTAAGGAATCATGTTCAAGCACTGTCTATTTTAATCTTTACTGCTTGTGAAGAGGAAGATCGCAAAAAGGACGGCAGTTTCTTTTGTTAAGTAGGTAGCTTGGCTCATTCCTTTTTTTTTTTGGAGAATGGACCTTTGCATAATTAAAGAGAAGGGAGCTGGACCACTCCAAAGGCTTGTTCTTGTTCTCACAGTGTGTGTGGCCAACCAGATGTCTATGGGAAGCCCACAAGCAGGACCTGAGGCCTCCAATGTCCATCTGGGGTGACAGCCATGACTGACTGCATGCATGCAAAAGGTAAAGCCTTGGGTAAACTGGCTGTAAGCTTCTTTATGATGGGAGCTACAGGACGAGAATTGTCTATAGCCTTATATCCGTAGAGTCTCTAATGTCAATCCAAAAGCCAGATGCTCAATTTAGTTCTCAAGAAAACATCTATTTATTTTGTGCACATTTCTGTGACTTAAATTGCAGGTGTTCTGTTGCACTTCACTTTTCTAGGTCTGACTGTTTCCCACAAAACTGCCAGGTGTTTAGGCAGCAAATGTTCTCAGGTTCTACCCAGTAGCCTCATAAAGGTTAATTTAAATGCATGAGTAAGACAGGGTGTCAGATTTACCAATATCTAATGCACCTGTGCCTCACGATATTTGCATTTTAAAAACATTTTCATAAAAGTTTATCTTTGGTGTTCATATAGGTGGGCCCTGCTAAGCGTTGCCTGAGATCAGCAGGTCAGATTCTTGCACAGCATGGCAACAGATCTCTACTCTTTCATAGCATTCAACACATTTCAATATTTTAGAGTTGTTTGAGAAGTAGTTGAATACTGCAGGAAAGCTCTGACTTGTGACTGGTGCATGTTACGCTATCCATTCCAGCATGGCAATTGTCCTCACTGGAAATGTGATCTGGTGGGCAGAAAGTTGGACTTCAAGGAAATCTCTGTTTAAATCCTTGCTCAGCAATATATTCTGAATATAGGATGCCTCATGGGAAGTGATTCATGAAATCATCACCATCATCATCTAAAGCTGATCAGTGTCTCTTAGTTTAACCAATCTCACATGATTGTTGTGAGGGAAAAATAAGATAACACCATATATGTCTCCAACTTGGTTTTTTTGCTCACTGTACAGCAAATGCTAATGCACCCATCATCAGTGGTCATCCAAGAAAACAGAATGGTGGGCAATTCAGAACAATTGAAAGGGAGTGCTTCTTTGCACAATACATGGTTAAAGTATAGAATTTGCTGCCACAAGATGTGATGATGACCACCATCTTGAAGAGCATTAAAAGGGGATTAGACAAATTCATGGCGGACACGGCTATCAATGGCTCCAATATCAGAGGCAGCATGCCCCTGAATACTAATTGTTGGGAATAATGGCTACTGCCCTTATGGCCTACTTGTGGGCTTACCATAGGCATCTGGTTGGCCACTGTGGGGAACAGGATTCTGGACTTAGGCTGCAATCCAATACATGTCTACTCAGAAGTAAGTTCCATTGGGTTCAATGGGCCTTATCCTCAGGTAAATGTGTACTGGATTGAATGGGCCTTATCCTCAGGTAAATGTGTACTGGATTGCAGCCTTAGATAGGCTTTTCATCTGAGGCAGTAGGCTCTTAAATTATGTGTTAGCCACGTACCTAATTATGCTTTGTATAGCTTGCTTAAAATAGGAAAATTCACCATTTACAGGTCACTAGTTGTTAATGTCATATTGTAACAAAGTAGAAACTTGAAATAAAGGTGACATTCATTTTTCCCATAGTATAAAGAGCTCCACTTGTTTTCAGTGATAATTTGTATGGGTTGCTAATTATTATGGAAACTGATTTGATGTAACTTTGAAATGTGAGTCAGACAAGATTCATTTGGATGATTTAGAGAACTGGTGTCATAACATATATTGGTTCATAAATTATGTTTATTTCAATGTAATTTACATTCTCTCAGTTCTAAGTAAATTATTTACTAACAAATTTAATGTTCATCAGATTCAGTAATGATTCAGATAAAGAACATACAGTATATATATGAAAATATATATTTGAAATACTATTGTAAATTGCCTGCCTCCATTTTATTAATTATCTTACTATCACAGAAAGATTGATGCAAAGCAAAAGTCATAAACCAATCAGAGTAATTTTCAAGTGGGAAAATACAAGAATATAGGATTGCACAGGCAATTTTCGATATTGGCTTGAAGCATAATGCCACACTGGAACATTGAAAAAGATGTAATTAATGTTCTTTTAAATACTAATAGGGTTCATGCAATATCCATCAGCATGATAAATATTCATTATCTTAGAACTAATACTACCCTGGAGCTCATTTTTGAATGTGGACAACAGCTAATGTAATGTGAGCATGACTTCTCCTTCCCCATCTGCAGCACTCAAACTGTCCCCCCTCCAATCCTCACCAGAGGGTACCCCAATCCTCCAGAGTTTAGGAACATGTAGAGAACTGCAGGAAGAGATGAATCCATTCTGGTAACAGTGTGTCTGTTCTGCTGGTGGACCAACACAACTGCATTTCAAGTTGCTGTCTTATTGATGGAAGATTATACTTCAAGATCAGGACCTGTAGTTAATTTTCAGTTTTTCAAAACTACATAGACACCCCATTTCTGACTTTAGGTACACTGCAATGACACCCCAATTAAGTACACTATAAAGCTGAAGTGGTCACTAAAAAGAGAAACTATGTTGAAGATGTGCCTAGAAAGTGTCCTTCTAAAACAGATTAATTCATCAAAAGAGGTACCTCACTGGACTCCACTGCAAAATAAAGCAATTATTCAGACTTAGTTCTCAGTACCCAAGTTCTCTCTTGTGTTGGTTCCCACTGGCTTTGTCTCTTTATGTAGGCTAATCTCTACATTACAGTATGTGTCTTCAAAAGAACTGGCAGGAATCTGAAGGAGTTGAGGAAATATTATACTTTATATAGCACTCCTTTTGCTGCAGAAGGAGCCCTTGAGAATTTATGACTTTAACTTGCAGGTTAGATCCTTGAGCAAGACAAATTAACATTTACTCATTTGCTTTTTTTGTTGTTGTTAATGTTTGTGAATACTGTGTACAGTTCTGGTCACCTCACCTCTAAAAGGATATCGGAGTGTAGGAAAAGGTTCAGAAAAGGGCAACCAAAATGATCATGGGGATAGAATGACCCCTTTATGAGGAAAGGTTGCAGCATTTGGGGCTTTTTAGTTTAGAGAAAAGGCGAGTTAGTGGTGACATGCTAGAAGTATATAAAATTATGGATGGTATGGACTGGAGAAAGTGGATAGAAAAACGTTTTTCTCCTTCTGACGTAGTATTTGAACTTGGGAACATCCAATGAATGTTGGAAGATTCAAGACAGACAGAAGAATGCACTTCTTCACATGACACATCATTAAACTATGGCATTCACTCCCACAAGAGGCAGCACTGGCCACCAACTTGGAGGGCTTTAAAAGAGGATTAGACAAATCCACGGAAGACAAGGCTATTACTGTGATTGCAGTGAACAATCTCTAGTATTCCCAGGTGGTTTGCCTCTAAATACCTGTTGCTGGGGAATATAAGTCGGAGAGTGCTCATTTTCTCTTTGTGGGCTCCCCATAGGAATCTGGTCTGTTTGTTTATTAAATTTATATCCCACTCTTCCTCCTAGAAGGAGCCCAGGGCAGCAAACAAAACACTAAAAACACTCTAAAACATCTTAAGAACAGACTTTAAAATATATTAAAACAAAACATTGGGTAAATGGAAAAGGTAAAGAAGAAATTAGGTCAGATAATCAATTGTACAGTCTGATTCACTGAATACATGGAATAAATTGGTAAGGTAATTCAGCACACCTGCACTGCTCTAAGATGGAAAAAATCTTTTCACTATGTGCATGGCATTATGTTATTACCTGCTCCTGATTGTAATTTATAGTTTGCAGTTTAATTTAACTTAGTTCTGTTTGTTCTTTCCTTTTTCTTTTCCTTTTTAAAAAATGTCCTTTCTTTTTGTTTTGTTTTTTAAAATTTAATTTGTTACAAATTGCAAGGTTGAAATAACAAAATAAAATAATATGGTTTTGGGGGGGAAATCTTTAAAAAACCATCTTAAAACAAAACAACTTTAAAAAACATCTTTAAAAAGCTTTAAAAACAGCTTAAAAAGCAATACCAACACAGGCGCAGATAGAGTCCAGTTGGCCACTGCGAGAAGAGAATGTTGGACTAGATGGGCCTTCACTCTGATCTTGCAGGTCTCTACTTATGTACTTACGTTCACTAATTTGAATTTCAGCAGATATGGACAGATCAAAATGATTATCATTTTATTGGTTCAGTAAAAGTTTCAGATGTCTTCACATGCATATATAGTTTGTTAGTGCTGGTACTGCATCATAGGCTGTTATCCTGGGGTGTGTGACATTGGAGCTGATAGTTTTATGCAAAAAGGTTAACATGTCATGAGAATGCAGATAATTTAGGGAGCAATCCAAACCCAAGATCTGCCAGGTTGAGTGAGTTAGGATCTGGAGAATCTTTGGCTCAGTCAGCTGAACCCCAGCTCACCTGGGGCTACGCTGGTGTAAGTCTCCAACCATGGCTCAGCCAGAGATATGGCAATATAAGTCTCTCATCCTGGCTTGGTCAGGGCTTAGCTGAAGCCAGCTCAGCCTAGGCCAGTGTAAATCCCAAAAAGGGGAGTAGCGAGGTGGGGCCACGCAAGGGAGCTTATGCTGGATCCTAACCCTGTTCAACTCAATCACGTGACCTGGCAACCCACTGGAACTTACATCAACAAAAAGGGTGATGTAAGCCAAATTCCATTTTAAAGGCTTGTTTTCCCTCTGCCACATCCTGATGGAGCCAGCTGTAGCCTTGCTCCTGAACGGGGCTTTGATCTGGCATACTTTATGCTAGTTTAACTTAAAATGGCATAAATTACACTGGTTTACCATAATTAAGATGGCTCCCTTAGTCTGAAAATTTTACATGCAGACCAGAATTTTGTTGTTCATGCTCTGGTAACTTCTAGGTTGGATTACTGTAATGCGCTCTACGTTGGGCTGCCCCTGAAGACAGTTCGGAAACTTCAGCTAGTGCAAAATGCAGCAGCCAGACTGCTGACAAGGACCAGCCGGTCAGCACATATAACACCTGTTCTGGCCCATTTGCACTGGCTACCCATCTGTTTCCGAGCCAGATTCAAGGTGCTGGTCATGACCTATAAAGCCTTACATGGCGTGGGACCGCAATATCTTGTGGAACGCCTCTCCCACTATGAACCTACCCGGTCACTTCACTCAGCAGCTAAGGCCCTCCTCCGGGTACCAACACATCAGGAAGCCCGGAGGACAGTTACACGATCTACGGCCTTTTCTGTAGTGGCCCCTGAATTGCGGAATAGCCTCCCTGAAGAAATACACCTGGCGCCTACGCTGCTATCTTTTCGGCGCCAGGTTAAGACCTGGCTATGCTCCCAGGCATTTTAATGTGTTTACTTTTATATTTCTGTGGTTTCTGTTTGTGTTTATTATTGTTCGGCTGTCTTATTATGATATTTTGTATTTTAATCTTTTGTACACCGCCCAGAGAGCTATTCGCTATGGGCGGTTTAAAAATAGAACAAATAAATAAAAATAAATAAATAAAAATTTTCAGACCAGGAGTCAGTAGTAAGGTAATTTTGCTATTCCAAAACATTGGCCCCAAAAGCAGCCCGTGTTCTGCCCCTGGGCCATATAGCCCTGAGTTGCAGGCCTCCGGACCACCTATCACCCCCAAAGGTTTCTAACAGTGTCACCTAGCTGCCCTTCCCCTTTCAACCTTTTCCCACACTTCTTTACCACCATAGGGGGACAAGCCTCTGCTTAGTCTCCCTTTACCCTACACCTGATAAGAATCTTGTGTAGGCCCCTCTGCAGGTCCATCAGGAGGATATCGTCGCCCACGTCTGTCAAATGCAAACCATCTGGCCGAAACAGCTCCAACCTATCATGCCTTATCTCTGAGTGGTGAATGACAGAACCCCCAGAGAGCCTCAGAGCCTTCTGGATTTGCCTGTTTTGCAAGCCTTGTCCATCCCCCGTGGGTCACCAGTGCAGATCCATTTCCTGCGTGGCAGAATGTCAGACCATACCAAGTGTACCCCCAGCCAGTGACATGCAATGGCCTGGAGATCACTACTTGCCTGCTCAGTTAGGGCCTTGCCCTTCAACAGACCCAAGTCATTACCCCCAAGGTGGATAACACTGCCGGCTGAAACAATGCTGGTAGGAGCCCGTTCCAACACACCCCATAGCAGCTGAGCCACTGCACTGAGGCCCATTGACTGAGCCCCAGCTGATTACCAAAGCGAGATGTCGCCACCCTGCGGCCTGCCCAGAAAACCATGCTGTGGCCACAGAGGAGGATGCACACCTGCTCTGTTCTTTCCCAGGAGCCTGTCAAAACAACAACAACCAATGTCAGGATGCAGGGTAGCCATTAGCTGCTGGTCTTGTGCATCTCAGCCAGTGATTGAATATAAGTTTTATATGTGTGCGAGGACCATCTGCCCACCGCCTGTAGCCTCTCCTTGGGAAAACCCAGGTGGGCAGCGGTGGAGGCCGTGCCTATCCAGAATGAGTGTGTCACGAACTTATGGGGGTCCACACCTAAGTTGCACAGCATGGCCTTTGCTACTGTCGAAAACTGATACCTGGTGAGGGGCTGGGCATCCCTATGTATGAATAGGTACCCTGACTGCGGCCCCTGAACCGCCACAAAGCGGCGTACGGCTGTTACTGGATAGAGTTCCTCCCCCTGGCAGGGGGCTAGTACAATCAGGCATCCCTTACAATGTTGGTCCATCTTGGACTGTCTGAGTTGCAGGAGGGTCCGCTCCGCCTTCCAGCTGAGGTTGCAAACCAGAAGGGCCCACAGGGAGTTGTCTGTCTTAGAACCTGCCACCACTTCCCTGAGTCAAAAGGCCTCGAAAAATAGGGTGAGGACAGCTGCGTGATATAGCAGCGCTTCAAAAGGGAAAGAACATAAGCCCTTCCACTGTCCCTGCAGTAGTCCTGGGAAAAGAGGGAGGCGGGCATTTGGGGGGCATGGGCACTTGCGGGACCAACCCTCTAGCTTATGGCATACCCTAAAGTCGCCAGAGTAGTCCTGAAAGCCTCGCGCCTTTGCTAGGAAAGAGAGACCCTAGAGCTTACCTCTGATGGTCCTGACCGAAAGGCACCTCAGTTTGCCCTCCACGCACAACTCCATAAGATGCTCCAAGGGGATGGGCCACACCTGGGCATAGCCTCTGACCTCTCTGAAGTTTGACATCTCCCTACCTGCTCCCTGGTAGCTGACCATAGTGCTGGGTGACACGGACAGGCTTATGGCCCTTTCTGATTCAGTCCTCCAATCTCTCATAGCGCTGGGGTCAATGTCTGGCTGAGCCCTTGCCCACGATGCCAGCTGGCGAAACCTCTCCATCTGGTTCTGTGATAGAGCATCAGCAATACTGTTGTCAATACCCAGGACATGGCAGGCAAGGAACTAGATATTATAGCGAAGGCATTGGAGGACAAATGCTCGCACAAGGCGCATAATGTTGGGGGTTCTAGAAGACAGGGTGTTGATGACATGCACAGTAGGTAGGTTGTCACACCAAAAGTGGACTGCAGAATTACGCAACTTGTTGGGCCAGAGATGCACGACCACGACAATGGGAAAGAACTCCAGGAAAGTCAGGTCTCGGGTTAGCCCAGCCTGTGCCCAGTCCTGTGGCCAGCTGCCATGACACCATAAGTAATGGAAAATAACCCCAAAACCGAAGGAACCTGAGGCATCAGAGTTCACCTGTAGCTTGGCCTCCAACAGGCGAACCGTTCTCCATAAGTAGACCCCATTAAATTCCCACAAAAAGGTAGACCACACTGCCAGATCGACTCTACGAGCGGCCGTAACCCATGTGTGGTGCTGAGGTCATGACAAGCCAGACATGGCGTCATATACACACCACAGGAAAGTGTGCCCTGGTGCTACTACCCTGCATGTGAAGTTCATATGGCCTGCCAGCTCCTGGAATGTGGACGTCACCTTCTTAGACCCAACTACTTCTGAGATTTCCTTCTTAAGGGCCACCAGCTTGTCTTGAGGGAGCCTACAGCACTGGGCCACTGTATCGATCTCAATGCCCAGGCCTGCCCGTCTCCTGACTGCCCACTCCAGTAAAGAGCTGAAGCGCTTGAAAACTGAACACGAAATTGAGCAGCCCATAGGCAATGCCCTATCCACATAATATTCACCCGCAAAAGTAAAGCCCATCAGCTCGAAGTCCTGTGGGTGAACAGGGAGGAGACAGAAAGCTGACTTGATGGCACATTTTCCCATAAAGGCCCCAACCCCGCAGTCCCTAAACATCTGCACTGCATGGTCAAATGATGTGTAGCAGACAGAACACAGGTCAGGTGGGATGAAGTAATTGACCGACTCACCCTGAGGAAAGGACAGGTGGTGTAGGAGGTGAAATTCACCTGGTGCCTTCTTGGGATCAAAACCCAATGGGGAAACTCTGAGCGAGGGGATGGGTGGCGCTGGGAAGGGGGCCAACACTTGGCCAGCCTTAACTTCTTTCCCAATTTTTTCCCGCACAACCAATTCCATGCCCACCACTGAATTAAGATTGTGGGACATAAAAGACCGCCTGGGATCCGAATAGGGAATTCAAAAACTCACCATGAAGCCCTTCAGCAAAAACTGTGCATCCTGGACTAGGGGGTAAAGGCCAAGCAAGTGTTGGAGCTCAGTGAGTTTAACTGGGCTGGGGCCCTTTTTTCTGAGCTGTGCCTGCAGCTCCTGGCTTTCTCGGGCCCGTTGCATCCCTGTTCCCACCCCTGAAGAGTCGGCCCCTGGGGCAGCTAGTGAAGGCGTGGGCCCCCCCACATATCACACACTCATGTCGGAATCTGCAGAGGCTCCGACCGCAGGATCCACGGGAGCTGAACTTCCCGCAAAGCAGGCGGCGTTGAACCCCCTGCCCCGCAGGCCCGCAGGGATGAGCTGCTGCCACCTGCTGCGCTAAGAGGTGGCCGCTGTCTGTCCTGTCGCTGGCCACGGGCTTGGAGTATGACACAAACTGCAGCCACAGGTCAGCCTCCTTTTTGTCCCAGGGGAGGGAAGTATCAAATGCTGCCCTCATATGGAATACCTCATCATAGGCGAGCCAAGCGGTCCCCTGGAACTCTGAATAACCTTGATTAGGTTAGGTTTATTACTACCGTTGAGATTTTAATGTTTTCATGTATTTGTATGTTTTTATTCTGTACGTCGCCCAGAGTGGCTGGACAACCAGCCAAATGGGCGACTAATAAATCAAATAAATAAATAAATAAATATTGAGGTATTTAATAAGTACTGAGCCCCTCTGCACCCCCATGTATGTTAGGAATGCAGGCAACCAGTTAGCCCAAGTGCGCTCTATGTATCGCCGCTTGGGTTTATCTGGTTCTGCATCGTCACCCTTATCCTTATCCTTCTTAACTGGCTCCCTGTATAGAAGTGAGAATAGGTCCACATACTCCCCTCTCCATATTTTCTCCTTGGTGGCAGGTAGCAGGTGAAAACCCAGTGGGGCTGAAGTCTCCCCAAAAGGTATAGCCCCATCTCTAACTGAGCCAAGAGGGTCAGCAGCCTCTGTAAGAGGGGTGGCAGATGAGGAGGGAGGAGCCCCCCTTCCATCTATGTCCCTGCAGGGGACTGCCACACCTGCGCACAGACCTCTCCTAGCTGCTGCTGTGGTATACTATCCCTGCTTCCCGTGGAAATCCCTGATTGAATGAATGAATGGATGGATCTTTATTTTTACCCCGCCCTTTTTCCAAAACTGGAACTCAGGGCGGCTTACAAATAAAAACTACACATAGGTAAAAAACATACAAAAATATACAATTAAAATAGAATTAAACTATTCACGACATTAAAACCATAAAACATACACTTAAGATACTAAGACAATTTAAAACATTAAGAATAGGACCATAGAACAATACAACAGACCTTATGAGGCCCTATCTTAAACATCTTCTAGTCCAAATTGCCCGTACCCCTCCATCCCCAATAGCAGAGAAAAGGGCCAGTAGGGAAACCCCCATGGGGGCCAGCTCCACTGCGGCTGACCCTGCTGGTGTACTGTAAAAGGGGACTCACCCAGTGCGCCGTCCAGTGTGGGCCCCCGGGAAGCCTTTGAAGTGGGAGCTGCTCCTGTTTCTGCGCTGGTCGTCCTCACATTGACCCCGCTGGGCCCGGCCTCAAGCACATCCAGTCAAGCTAGGATGGCATCAATAGCAGCCTTGTTAGCACCGCTCAATGTGTGCTGCGTTTTCCTGCGGGATCACTTAGCAGGTGGCTCCTTTGCCCTCCCTGGCACAGGTTGAGCCTGAGATGCATCAGGCTGGCGTGAGTTGTGTTCTAGCGCTCCCTACCTGGCCAGGATGGCTGCCCACGGTGGCCCATCCTCCTTTGCCCTGTCTAAAGCTGCTGGAGGTGGGCGCCCACCCCTTGCTTCGGGGGCCTTGCCTTTCCCTTTTGTCCTCCCTTGCCCTTTTTTGGGTGGCATCTTTAACTGTCTAAAGTAAGCAGTGGCCTCCTGTCCACCCAAAGGCTTATGCCTTTTGGAAGAGAGAGGTGGGAACACACCAAAGCTGGCTTGGGAAGGGTAGCAGGGGGGTACCAGCGCTATTACGGCCTAAGGAGCCCAGGCTGATGGAAGCCCTGAGCGCTAGCCTCGCCGACCAGTTGGCCCTACCAGCCTTGCTGTGGCTTGACTAGCCCTCCTAGGCCACCACACTGCCCAGCAGTGGAGGGGCAGCCGAAAGGCCTGCCACCCAAAGATGGTGCTGGCTCCCTACACGTGCATTAGTGCACCCACTATGGTGGGTGGGTGTGGAAGGCCCGCTGCACCAAGATGCCACTGGGTACTGGCTCCCTCCACATGAGGTAGTGCACTCATCGCCATGGGGGGGCAAAGGCTCTCTGCACTCAGATGGTGCTGGTGCTGGCTCCCTGCATGCTGCTAGCATGCACGCTGCTAGCTATCAGGGGGAAGCCTGCCTCAAAGGCCCTGCCACAACTGAGTCAGGCAGCAAAGGACTGGAGGTGAGAGCAGGGAAGAGGGTCGAGGTAGCAGCCCCCCACTCCGGGATGGTCCTGCATGGTAGCCTACCACCCGCCCAAGCAAGAAAAGGACAGAAAATCTGGCGAGACAGCAGCCAAGCCTGCGTTTCCTGCTGCGCATCTCCTCCTTGCTTCCTCCACGGAGTCACTACAAAATCCAGGGAGAAGCTTGAGATTCGAGGCCAGCTGCTACTGCCACTGCCACCGCCAAGAAAATAGGGTGAGAAGCCGAAGGATCGATGAGCCACCGCCAGAAAAGGCTTGCTGCTGCTGCTGCCAAATTCAAAGGAGGACAGGAAGCCAGCAGTGAGGGTTTAAATACCCTTTGGCCGCTCTGCCCCCTAGCTGTGTGCTGCATCGGTGCATCAGCACCCAGTGTGCATGCCCCCCCAAATGGCAGCTCATGCTTCAGCTGCAGCTGCAAAAATCGCCCCTTAGCCTGGTAAGTCCTGGGCGCGGAGTGGGAATAGTGTACTGTGTGAGTGTTGTTTTTCTTCAGTCCCCTGTCTGTTTTATTCATGTCTGACAAGGATGAATAATAATAATAAAAAAGCCAGACTGAATGCGCTTCCAGACAAGTGTTTATTGTGGAGTTGGTGCTGCTTATGCATGCAAGATTTGGCAGCATCCATATGGCGCCATCAGCATCAAAACGACAATCTATATTTTTTTTTGCTCATTTAATCTGGATATGCCCTTTCCACAGTAAATCTGATAAGTAATAAATACCCTGTTGCCAACTACCTGTTTGTGATATATCTGAATGCTTACAGTATTAAGCCCCCATCTGGAAACACCCCCAAGTCACAAGCTGCTTTAAAGCAATTGCTAACTTTGCTATGATATTTCTAAACATAATCAGAGCCTTCATTGCCAACTATGGACAGTGTTGTGTGTTCTCTAAAAATTCCTCCTAATTTAATAGCAGGAATAAAAAAAGGTAAATTTCCCATCACCAGTGAAGGCTTTGAGCAATGGAGAAGCCTTACTTGCAAAGAACTGGAAACTCAAGAAGAGACTTGGGTTTTGTAAGCTGTCTCAACTGCCATTCCCCCCCCTTACAATCTCCCACAATTTGTGAGTTTCTGAAAGTGTGGGAAATGGAGAAGAGGAAATAAATTGGTACACAAGAGAACTGGGGAAAGTGAAGGAGCTCCTTTGAAGCTAGCCTTTCCAAGCATTGAAATATTCAGGGACGAGGGGAAGAAGCTGAAATTTCTCCAAGAATTCTCGATTCCAAGTTGAAATGATCTCCCATCACTACCCAAGTGTCTTCAGTAAGAAGCTGATGTGTGCTAATTAACAAAAGTCACTGCCTACACATTTTATAGTCCAAAATAAAAATGATGGATAGGTTCAGAAGCAGAAGTGAGGTGAAACCACTGAAACAATAATATGCTCATTCAAAAGGTCTAGTTCTCTGAACCCTTCAAACTCTGCATGTTAAATTATTGCCTCCCCACTAAATTTCTGAGAATTCCATGTCGATGTAGTCTGGAACCTTTAAAGAAAGAGGTGAACAAGCATAAAAACAAATGAAATGCAATCAGGTTTTTCAACTGTGCATCCTACTGTTGGACTATGAACAAATGAAAACAGGTGTGCCCTGATCAAGGGCCTTGATCAATGAGTTCAGCTGTGCTAAAAAGTGCTCCTGTTATGTGCCAGCTGTCCCATTTGTTTCAGTGAAGGAAGCAGCTGTATATGTTGAAAGCAATGTGGAACTGTCCCTTCTCTTGAAATATATGAAGCAGCTCTTCTGAGAAAGGAGAATTCTGTGTTTTCACTGGAGTTTCCAAAGCCACAGAAAGACACCAGACTGTTGATATTTTCGAGTGAAATTTAATCACATACTGACAAATTCCAGTTGCACAATTATAGTTGCACAGCAAACCAACTTCCCAACAGATCAGATTTTTTTGCAGTTAGGAAGGTGATGGGAAAATGCACTGAAAAGTGTGGAGTAATACTTGCTTGACCAATGTCCTCTAACCTTCCAGCAAACAAATCAGAGTGAATGCTCAATAAATAGCTGCTTTTGTCCACTCTTTCACAAACAAAGATGAAAGCTCAATATAAATGTTGTCTGAAAGTAACCAAAATCTATATACATAACATTATTATTAGTAGACCTTAACAATTAAACATAATGTAAGCAAAAAGATATGCAAAAAGCATATGTGCATTTCCCCACTTTAATGACAAAATCCCTAGGCATGCTGGGTATATCCAGGGCATTTCCAGTTGCAAGCATAGCCACTCCCTATGTGACTCTGTTTGGAGCACACAATGCCTTGTTGTCGTTACATGCCTTCAAATAGATTTTGAGTTATGGCAACCCTATGAATCAGCGACCTCCAAGAGCATCTGTTATAAAACACCCTGTTCAGATCTTGTAAGTTCAGGTCTGTGGCTTCCTTTATGGAATCAATCCATTTCTTGTTTGGCCTTCCTCTTTTTCTACTCCCTTCTGTTTTCCCCAGCATTATTGTCTTTTCTAGTGAATCATGTCTTCTCATTACGTGTCCAAAGTATGATAACCTCAGTTTCATCTTTTTAGCTTCTAGTGATAGTTCTGGTTTAATTTGTTCTAACACCCAATTATTTGTCTTTTTCATGGTCCATGCTATCCACAAATCTCTCCTCCAACACCATATTTCAAATGAGTTGATTTTTCTCTTATCCACTTTTTTCACTGTCCAACTTTCACATCCATACATAGAGATCAGGAATACCATGGTCTGCATTTGAGGACCTTTTCTAGTTCTCTCATAGCTGCCCTCACCAGTCCTAGCCTTCTTCTAATTTCTTAACTATTGTCTCCATTGTGGTTAATGACTGTGCCAAGGTATTGATAATCCTTGACAAGTTCAGTGTCCCCATTGTCAACTTTAAAGTTACATAAATCTTCCTTTCTCATTACTTTAGTCTTCTTCACATTCAGCTGTAGTCCTGCTTTTGTGCTTTCCTCTTTAACTTTCATCGGCATTCATTTCAAATCATTACTGGTTTTTTCTAGTAGTATGGTATTGTCTGCATATCTTAAATTATTGATATTTCTCCCTTCAGTTATCACACCTCCTTCATCTTGGTCCAATCCTGCTTTCCGTATATGTTCTGCATATAGATCAAACAAATAGGGTGATAAAATACACCCCTGTCTCACACCCTTTCCAATGGGTAACCAATCAGTTACTCCATATTCAGTCTGTACAGTAGCCTCTTGTCCAGAGTATAGGTTGTGCATCAGGGCAATCAGATACTGTGGCATCCCCATTTCTTTTAAAGCATTCCATAGTTTTTCATGATCTACACAGTCAAAGGCTTTGCTGTAATCTATAAAGCACAGGGTGATTTTCTTCTGAAATTCCTTGGTCCATTTCATTATGCAACATATGTTTGCAATATGATCTCTGGTGCTTCTTCCCTTTCTAAATCCAGCTTGGACATCTGGCATTTCTCGCTCCATATATGGCAAGAGCCTTAGTTGTAGAATCTTGAGCATTACTTTACTTGCATGGGATATTAAGGCAATAGTTTGATAATTACTGCATTCCCTGGGATTCCCTTTCCTTGGAATTGGGATGTATATTGAACACTTCCAGTCTGTGGGCCACTGTTTACTTTTCCATATTTGTTGACAAATTTTAGTTAAAATTTAGACAGATTCAGTCTCAGTAGCTTGTAGCAGCTCCATTGGTATGCCATCTGTTCCTGGTGATTTGTTTTTTCCAAGTATTTTAACAGCAGCTTTCACCTCACATTCTAAGATTTCTGGTTCTTCATCATATTATTGCATTTAGGGTTCTGACAGTATTTCTGACTCCGTTTGCTTTTGCTTTCCTTCTATCTTTAACCATCTTAAGAGATTTGTCAGTCATCCACTGAGGTCTTTCTTTCTTTTTAACTAGAGGTATTGTCTTTTTGCGTTCTTCCCTGATAATGTCTCTGACTTCAATCTATAGTTCTTCTGGTTCTCTAAGTTTAAAGCCTCAAATCTGTTCCTTATTTGATCTTTATATTGTTCTGGGATGTTATTTAGATTGTATTTTGGCATTATGATTGCTTTGTTGTTCTTCTTTACCTTTACTCTGATTTTTGATATTACCAGTTCATGACCTGTACCACAGTCTGCTCCTCGTCTTGTTTTCGCAGAAAGTATGGAATTTCTCCTGCTTCCAATGATATAATCAATTTGATTCCTATATTGACCATTTGGAGGTGTCCACGTGTACTGTCATCTTTTTGGTTGCTCAAAAAATGTGTTTGCTGAGGGTGGTGGAGGTTTCTAAGTATATTGTGCTGGACGCACTTACAGTTGTTCCCATTATGAGATATGTTGCATGATCAGGGTTCCAGATGGTGGGGAGACCATAAGAGTGGTCATCCAAATACGTTTACAATCCTCCCTTAGTCCTGCCCACTCAATGAGGAATGATTGAGAGTGGAAGGAAGTAGCGGCAATGAGTGTGTCCCCATGCCCCCTGCATGAACAGAATGCCCAAATAGGGCTTCAGTGTTGAAAATAGACAGCTGCTAATTCTCTCAGTTTTGGAATTGTCCGTTAGTATGTAGCAGTTTTATATTGCTGGAGAAATTAATGAATACAAAGCATATTTTACACCTGATGAGCAATGTAAAATTGGTATCAGAAAGCTAGGTTTTTGACTACATGCTAATCAGATTTTCTTCCCTGTTGAAGATTTACACAGATGACTTTGCAATACCGACAGTGGTTATCTAAAGAAGCATTAAACTATTTTGCCTAGGATCCTTCTATACAATGCAAACAACAGAATATGCACTCCACAGATTTTTCATGCATTTGTGTCTTCTCACCCCATCCCCCATGCTAACATTCACCAGCTATGTGGGCTTCTGTGACACATAAAGAAAACAGAGATGTCAAAAAGGAGGGGAATGTGGGATCACCTAAAAGATGAGTAGCTATGAAAGAGATAAAATTATTCGGGGGGGGGAGTGTTACCAGGACTTTCAATCCTATATGCAATCGGGAGGAGAGATTGTTACCATGGTACCAAGAGAATTTCTGGCTTGCAGACACAAACACAAACGTGAACTTTTCCTGAGAAAATAATCGCAGCAAAACAAATGGGCAAAATGGTTAGACTCTTCACCTTTAAACTTCTGCTTTTCTGTTTGTTTCAAGCACCTTTTTAGTCATGATGCGCTTGCTATAACCACCGTTACTGTTAAATTATGGAAGAAAGTCTCTTTAGACTGATTCCTTCAAACAATCCCTTGTGAGCAGCACAGAGGCAGCAGCGTGCTTATGAAGCTTCCATATGCCCCTGCTTTGTCATTCACTTATATGGATGAAGTGGAGCCATGCATTTTCAAAGGAATATGCTCAAGGACTGATGTCCTCCATAAAAGGAACTGAGAGTAATGGACCTGAGTTCTTGCACTAAAAAGAACGTGGATTATAATGATGGTCCATCCAGTAAGGCAGGAAGCAAGAAGAGCAGGTGTTGATGGCTTGATCACCCCTCCCTGTTGCATGCATCAACTAATCCTTCCCAAGAGACATGGGATTCAGACATCATCATCATATCCCATTCTTCCTTCCAAAAGGAGTTCAGGGCAGCAAAAAACAAGTGATGAAACAATAAAAACATCTTTAAAGCTATCTTTACAACATCTTAACAACGGTTCTAGTACAGATGCAGACTGGGAAACATCTCCACTTACAAGGCTTATTGGAAGAGGAAGATCTTCAGTAGGTGCTGAACAATGCCAAAGACCCAATTCCTATATTGTGCAGAACAGACCTCTTGATAAGAGGGTATCTGCAGGAGACCCTCACCTGCAGAGCACAGTGATCGACTGGGGATATAAAGGAAAAGATGATCTCTCAGATGTCCTCGTCCCAAGCTGTATAGGGCTTTAGACACCAAAACCAACACCTTGAACATGGCCCAGGAGCTAATTGGCAGCCAGTGCAATTCTTTCCACAGCAGGGTAGCATGTCCGCAATTTCCTGTCCCAGTGAGCAATCAGGCCACTGCATTTTATACCACCTGCAGCTTCTGGACCAACCTCAAGGGTAGCCCCACATAGAGTGCATTATAGTAATCCAGCCTGGAGGTTACCAGTGCATGGACAACTAGGCTATGCCAGTCTAGAAACGGCCATTGCTGTCTTACCAACCAAAGCTGGTAAAAGGCACTTCTAGCCACTGAAGAGGCTTCTTGCGACAAAGATGTATCCAGGATAGGGTTGCCAGGTGTCTGGTTTTTGCCTGGAGACTCCAGGTTTTTGGGGTCCTCTCTGGGTCTCCAGGTACATTACCTTAATCTCCGAACTCTCAACTTTCATTTTTAAACAATTACGTTTCTAGGTGGTCTGGTTCTTGAGATATACACCAAAAGGTTAGCTGCTGCCCTCCCCTGCAAATTCTGTTAAATAAGCTTGTAGCTGGCTGCTCTAACCCCACCTTTTCAAGTTTGTGGCCAATAAGTGTTGACCAGCAGGCAGTACCAAGACCACATTGCAAGGCCTGAAAACTGTTGTTTCATAAATTGAGTAAGTATATAGCTTTCAGTTTTTCTCTCTCTTGTGTTCAGAAGTGAAACAAGTTTAAATTTTCCTGGGCTGCTGAAGAGGGCAGGGTTTTGAAAACCTTCCCAATATGAAGCTTTAATCCAATACTCACTTTTCTAGGAGTAAAGCTGCAATGCTAATCCCACATACCCGGAGTAAACCCTATTGATTCAATAAGACTTACTTTTGAGTAGACATGGTTAGGATTGTGCTGTAAATTAATGGGACTTTTGGAACATAGTAAAGAATTATGTTTGTGTTGTAAATCTGTCTCTCCTCCTCCAATCCTATTTCTTTAAAACAATTAGGCAGGTATCACTGCTTTTATTATGTAGGAAACCAATACTGATTTTATTTTTTTTAAAAAATTTCTGCAATGACCAACTGGTTTTGACAATAAACTATTATATGGGTTGTGTGTATTTTTACATCTTCAGTGTGTGAGTATATATGGAGTCTTCCCAACAATCTTGTGAGGTAGGGCTGGTGATGGCAAACCAAGGCAGCTCACAAGAAGCAATAAATCCCTTTAAAATCCAATAAAATCTATTGTACACCACCCAGAGAGCTATGCTAGTCGGGCGGTATAGAAATTCAACAAATAAATAAAATAAATAAATAATGTTAAAAACAAGTATAAACAGTTGCAAAACAGCTTAAAGTGGCATGATTCTGGATTTTGGATTGGGTGAATGAAGTTTCTTATCACTTGAGATTGCAGTTTTGTGCACGGTTCCCTGTTTGAGTAAGCCCCAATGAATACATTGGGACTTGCTTCTGAGTAAACAAACATGGGATTGTGCTACAAATATCTTTACAGGTTGTGTAAATAATAAACATCTTTGACAGTCATGCCTATATAAATATTTATTTAAAGCACATGACTTCCCCTGAAGTATCCTGGGAAATTAGTTTCCTCCTCACAGTTATAGTTCCCACTACCCTTAACAAACTACAGTTCCCATGATTCTTTGGTAGGATTCATGTGCTTCAAATGTGTGTTGAATATGCTTTAAATGAATGGCGTGTATCTGCCCTAGGTATGATGGGCATTCATTAGTGAATTGAAAAGAACAATTTTAAAAGATACTTCTTTTAAACAGGGGAAGGGCTGTAGCTCAGTGGTAAGGCCTATGCGTTACATGCAAAGGCCCAAAATTCAACGTCTGGAAAAAGCTATTGCCTGGAATCCTGGAGAGCTAATGCTAGTCCATGTCATCACTGCTGAGCTAGATAGTACCAAATGGCCTGAGTCAGTATAAGACAGATTCCTTTGTGCCTACAAATGGAAAGATACCCAAGGGCCACAGTGCCTCCAAAATTGATTTATGTATTTTATTTACAATATTTATATACTACTTTATTGTAAAATATCTCCAAGCAGTTTACAGAAGGAATTAAAACAATAAAATTATTGGCAAAAAAAGTGAAAGACAGGTATTTAAAAACATTCAAATACTAAAACCAACACTGAGTTAAAAACAAATAAAAACACAATAGCTTCTACTTGCCTGGGTGGACTTGTCCAAACAAAAATGTTTTAGCAGGTGCCAACATAAGTACAATGAAGGCGTCTGCCTAATGTCAATAGGCAAGGAGTTCCAAAGCATAGGTGCTGTCACACTAAAGGACAGATTTCTTACAAGAGCAGAACAAGTACTGTGTGGCACCCATAACATGGAAAGCACACCTTGAACTTGGCCTGGTAGCAAATTGGCAACCAGTGCTGATTTCAGAGCAGAGATATTATGTGCTGAGAAGGTCTCACTCATGTCAGCAATTGTACCTCAGCATTCTGCACTAACTGCAGTCCCCAGATCAGGTTGTGCTGCATGGGGATTTCTACCTTGGTTGACTGGCTGCCAGGATTTTTCTAGTTTGGGTCTTTGGTTAGGAAACCAGACTGGTTGTGGGATGCTGAGTGTTCTGCCTTACTCATAGGAATTTTGTTGTGGTTGGTATGGTATTGCATTTAGGAAATCATCACTGTCTTTTTCTTTTTCTATTTGCACTTCATTTACCTTTAACCTCACTTCCTTACATCCACAGAAGCAACAGTGGTTCCATGTGCTCAGCTCAACCCCCTTAAACCCACTGATGATGCATCTTGTTGGTTGCATGATGGTTTGTTTCTTGCCTAATAGTAGTAAAAGTGTGACTGCAATTGTTGTTCCCAAGCTGCTGCCTGTGAAGGTAAACCAAACCATGTGTGTTTTCTCTCTGTCAGTTATTACTCACAGGAATTGGGTTGGCTGTCAAAGTGAGTTTATAACAGCCCACATGGTATACAGAAAAGGGTAGATAATCTTCTTACTCTTACTCATTTCTCAGACCTCTTTCTGAAGTGAAGGGTCAAACCTGTAAAGAAGTTTGGAGCACCCATGTTAAAAAGTACGGGCAGGGCATTCCAGGCAGGGGGTTGCCAACCTTGCTTGGACATGGATATATTTGCAAAGGAGCCCTAGACAAGCTTTACCAACTGCACAATCCAAACCATATCTACTCAGAAGTAAGTCCTATTGAGTTCTATGAGGCTTAGTAAGTGTGTTTAGAATTGCAGCCTTCAGGGGCATCCATCTTTACTCTTGAGTGCTCCCATCTAACACCTCCACGATGCTAGGCTTCTTTCTTCCTACAGTGGCCTTCTGGTGACTGGCCTGGCCTGAGGGCACTTAAACCCTTCTTGCCAAAAGCAAGCAGGGTAGATTAAATGTTCCCTACCCAGGCTCCATCTTTTAGCTAAGATTTCTTGATTTCCAATTAGATAAATGTTTTTATTTGAATTGTATGTTCCAAGCAACTGTGGTTGATGTATCATGCTTAATGACATCACTCTGACCTGCCCCTGTGACATCACTCAGGCCCACTCCATGATATCACTTGGGCCTGCCCCTGATATCTAAGGGCTTGGGATGCTTCTGATCTGGTAACCCTAATCCAGGAGCACCCCAGATTACAAATCTGCTATTTTAGGGGGAGTAGAACTCCACCCAAAGTAGGCAATTGACTAATTATCTGGACCTGAGATAATTGGTGCTAGGATTCAGAGCAAGTTTGTTCCCACTCATCCAGCCCACTACTGAATCAGGGCACTGATTCAGAGCTTTCACAGCCTCTTGATTTAGATTTTACAGAGAAATAGAAATGGGTATCATCAGCATACTGCTGATGACTCACCCCAAATCTACTAATGACCACTCTCAATGTTAGACAGCATTGGAGACAAAATAGTGCCCTGTGGCACCCCACAGCACTACTGCCAGGAGGGTAAGAGACAATCAATGCTGTTCTCTGAAACCGACCCTGGAGATAGGAAAGGAACCACTGTAAAACAGCGCCTCCGATAGCCATCTCTCTTAGTTGGCTCAGAAGGTTACCATGGTCAATGATATTAAAAGCCACTGAGAGCTCTTTTAGGAGATCCTTCTCCTAATAATGGTCACTAAACTGGATGATTCAGTCCCATAACAAAGCCTCAGCCCAGAAAATGATTCAAGATAATCTACTTAATCCAAAAATACTTGCAATTCTTGCACCACAACCCTCCTAATCACCTTCCCTAAAAAGGGAGTGTTTTGCAACAAGGTGGTAGTTGTCACAAACCAATGGTATACTAACATACTAGGTGCCCCAGTTATGGATGTCCCTTTAATTAGAACAGGGGTTGTAAACTTTTTTGTACCTATGGGCACATACGGAATTTTGAGGAAGTGCCATGGGCACCAGTCACAAAATGTCTGCTATGGTGGTGTGACATATGACTAAATGGCTGCAGCATAACACAAAATGGTTGCAACATCTTTAAAGACAGGGCCACAAAATGTTACAGCATCCCCTCCCATCAGTCCCCCCACTGGTGGGGAAAAGGCACCTTAATCAGCCACTGCCACATCCAGAGAGAAGGTCTGTTCAGAAAAGAAAAGAGGGTGGGTTTCCAGGCCTGGCATCCAATGAAATGTGGGTATGTTTAAGGCAGGAGATAGTGAGCCAGTGCAAACAAGAGCTGAGAAAGAAGAGCAAACAGTCTTTCATGCATTGTGAATTTTTAAGGGATATTTACTGTTGTCTGCACCATAGGAGGTGCTTGCTGGCACAATGGAGCCTGCAGGCACCATGTTGGTAACTCCAACATTAAAGGGACTGCATGGAGATTGAAGAGATGACTGGTGCTTCCTGTTCATTATATGTATTGTGATTGAACTATTTTGTAACTGAACTGTAAACTGGATAATTTTTATTGTAGATTTTATGCTGTATCTTACTGTATTCTTTGTATACTGCCCTGAGAACTTTGGTTAAAAGAGGTCCAAGATTATAATTAATAATTATAAAATAACTTAAGAAAACTAATAAAACGGATGAAAAACAAATTGATAGATTAGAGAAGTGATCCTTGGAGCAACCTAGAGGTCATTTTGAGACCCATTTTATTCTGTGTTTGTTAGCAACTGTACTTGGGTGGCGAAAATGGGTGTGCTGATGACTCCAGACTGAGAGGCATTGTGAGAAGAGATAAGGATAAAAAAAAATTACAGGATGAACCACATGAGTTATAGAAATAGGATTCAGTTCAGTAGCAGTAACTGCAAGGTCATACTCTTGGAAATCGATAATAAGCACTTCGGTAGCTGCTTGAACTTATCAGTGAGGAATCACAGGAACAGAAAGAGAACTGATCCTGGTTGATTGCAAGATGCCTATAAGCCAAAAATTGTGGCTGCATAAAGGAAAGTGTACATCTAGGACATTTATTATACAGCCACAAAAGTGGCTATATTCTATAGCCAGCATGCCATTCTGATGCTTCCCATAAGCTCATTTCAAAACAAAGTCTTACAAAACTTACAGTCTTGAACTCAGAAACATTTGCTTAGCAACTCTCTAAATTTTCATGACAAAACAGTCAGAGAGAATTCAAAGTGTAAAAAGAGAGGGGAAAAACCAGACCCCTGTTGGATATTTTTTGCTGGTGTTCTCATAATTTACTGAAAATAATTAAAAACCAGCCATGTTCAAAGAGTACCTGTAATCCTATTAGTGACATTGCCCCATACTCTGACCTTCATCTTCTGCACTTTAAAACTTAAACAAAAATGCCTAGTTGATTTTTAATTAATTTAAGAAATTTAGCATTGAAGTCAATGATAAGCCTGGAGTAAATCTCATTGAACTCAATAAGCATGCAACTGACCAAACCTCCCGTCCCCTCCTCCTCCTTCCCATCACCTCCCTTTTGCCCCTTCCCTCCCTCTTCCTTCACTCCTCCTGTCCCTTTCCAATCCCCTCCTTCTGCCCCTTCCCCCTTCCCTTCCTCCTTTCCTTTCCTTTCCTCTCCTCTCCTCTCCTCCTCCCCCATGGTCAGTTTTACCTATCCTCATGATTGCATGGGAGTAAATCCCATTGAACTCAATAAGCATGCAAATGATCAAAACTAATCTCCTCCCTCCCGCCTGCTCCCACCCCCTCCTCCCCTTCTCCTGCCCTTCCTCCTCCGTCCCTCCCCATCCCCTGTGGTCAGTTTCACTTATCCTAAGCAGGGGTGTAAATCCCACTGAACTCAATAAGTATGCAAATTATCAATCCATTCTCAGCAAACTTGAACAAGATCCCATTTCTTACCTCCCAGATTAAAAAGCAGAGAAATTCACTCACAGGCAATAAAACCCTTGTGGTTTAAGAATGCACCTATAGCCCACAGATATTTCTATCAAACTTTAAAAAGCAGGGAAATTGCGCAGCTGTAGTGAATGCACCAGGGGAGCAGGAGACCTGAACTCCTCTCTGTCAAAATGCAAACACAATTTGGGTTGGTCTTTCACAGTCCAATCCACTTCTTGTGTAGCTTGGAAAAATTTGGTTTTTAATGTTTAATAGAAATATCTGTTGGCTATACGTACATTCTTAAACTGCAAGGTTTTTTGTGTATTAGTGAATATTCATTGGCATGGCATTTCCAATTGGAACAGGAAATACTCCTGTGCATACAGTGCAATGATATGGGTTCATTGAAGAATATTTTGGTGGTTTTCAAATTTCTTTTCTGCATTTCCACAAGGGAAAAGAGAGGGACAAAAGGAGCTATTTGAAAGTGTCAGTTTAATTTTCTTCAGGTGCCATGAAGTGCTAGATCTTGATATAGCCAGCTTCCCTCACCTCTTACCTTTTCCAATGGGAAAGGCAGGAACTTCCACTTGGAGTGTCAGCTGAAAGGGCAGGTTGGCAGAACATTGCAAGCATTGAAGGCATCCATTTTCAGGGGCAGTATGCCTCCTCTGGATACCAGTTCCTGGGAATCACAGATAGATAAGGAGTTTGCTCTTTGGTTCTGAGCTGTGTTTTGGTTTTTGCAACTGGCTTGTGGTGCCAATCTGGATCATTTCCCCCCTGATTTTTTATTTTTTTTTGCTATTTCTAATCCCCTTGTAATAGCTAATGAAATTGCTAATGCTGTTGGCAATCTTTGTTATCACCTCATTGAGACAGAATGTCAAAGGAATACGCATTGCAGCACTTCAGAGCAAAGCTGTTTATGTTAATAATGATGTCAACTTAGCCGCAGATTTGTTTTTTTAAAGAGCGAGTGTTGCTGACAGTTGCAAGCATTAGTCAAACTCGATCCAAAGACATATAGGATTTACAGATTCTGACAGAATTCAGTAACAAATCTGAAAATGCCAAAATTTGCCCCCATCTGTAATCACAAATGCAGAGAGTGCTATTGCACTCAGGCCCTACTTATGGGCTTCCCATGGGCATCTGGTTAGCCACTGTAAGAACAGGATGGCGGACTAGATGAGCCACTGGCCTGATCCAGTGGGACTATTCTTATGTTTTATGAAGGAGATAGGATTCCCAATCTCCTCTGATAATTGCAGTGCTCCACCTACCTCCCCTTCAGATACCATTCAAAGTGGCACTCCCAGAAGATGAGCTTTTGTGGTCCCATTTGGACTGCTATTGAGGTGGCTACCAAGCTTATCTAAAAGAACTGGTGGGCTGAATCCCTGAATTAGAGAACAGACATATTAAAAATGGGGTCGGTCAGTCAGACCTAGCAGCACTGGGTGAAATGGAATGATGGTCTGACTCCATACAAGTAAACTTCTTGTTGATAATGGCAGGTTGTGGATCTGGGATAATGGGGAGAGAAATTTGAGAAAGTGAAATAGAAGGAGCAAAAGGGCAAGAAAAAATTATGCTGGGCAGCATATGAAACTTCACACTAAATATCAATTTTCTTCGTGATAAAAATAGTGGCGGAGAGGAGGACTTGAAATCACAAGTAAAAGATGGGAGAACTGACAGCAAGGGTTTTGTGTCTTAGAATCATAGAATCATAGAATAGTAGAGTTGGAAGGGGCCTACAAGGCCATCGAGTCCAACCCCCTGCGCAATGCAGGAATCCAAATCAAAGCATTCCCGACAGATGGCTGTCCAGATGCCTCTTGAATGCCTCCAGTGTCGGAGAGCCCACTACCTCTCTAGGTAATTGGTTCCATTGTTGTATGGCTCTAACAGCTAGGAAGTTTTTCTTGATGTCCAGTCGAAATCTGGCTTCCTGCAACTTGAGCCCATCATTCTGTGTCCTGCACTCTGGGATGATCGAGAACAGATCCCGGCCCTCCTCTATGTGACAACCTTTCATGTACTTGAAGAGTGCTATCATATCTCCCCTCAGTCTTCTCTTCTCCAGACTAAATATTAGTCTCCCAACAGATTTCGGGACAATTGAAATCCCCCATTACTACTACATCATACCTCCTCAAAACACTGGCAATCTGCTTTTCAAAAGTTACATTCTCATCTTCTCCTTGATTGGGTGGTCGGTAGTAGACTCCAAGCACCACATTCCTTTTATTACTTGTCCCATCAATTTTAATCCAGATACTCTCAGTGGAGCTACCAACTTCATATTCCTGTATTTCTGTGCAGGGATATATATTTTTAACATATAGCGCAACTCCACTTCCCTTTTTATTCCTTCTGTTCTTCTTGAACAAGTTGTATCCTTCAATTGCTGTATTCCAGTCATGGGAGTCATTCCACCAAGTTTCAGTTATACCTATCAAGTCATAATTGCCCTCCTGTATTAAGAGTTCAAGTTCATCCTGCTTGTATCCCATGCTCTGCGCATTAGTATACAGACATCGAAGACCATGTGATTTATGGCTTGGCTTTCTTACTACCTTTTTCTGAGGGCTGTTATCTCTTATTATTCTCTTCTAGCTCTGTTTTGTAAGTATATTGATCAAAGGTTTACAATCCCTCTTTGGTAACGGAACTTCTATGTGTGTATAAAGAGAGAATTTCATTCACTAGTATCGCTGACACATTCAGCCAGAATCATACTGTGAGAAAGTGTAGTGAGATAAGAAGACCTTACAGCAATTGCAGATTTTTAACTTGATCAATACACATATTCACTAATAGGCAAAAGACCTTGTGGTTTAAGAACATACATATAGCCAACAGATATTTCTTTCCAACTTTAAAAAGCAGGGAAATTGGGCAGCTATAGTGAATGCACCAGGAGAGCAGGAGACCTGACCTCCTCTCTGAGATATTGTACTGCCCTACAAATTGGTCAAAATGCAAACACAATTTGGGTTGGTGTTTCACAGTCCAATCCACTTCCTGTGTAGCTTGGAAGAATTTGGTAACATGTGCCTCTGAGCATATGGTAATGGTGTCAACACCTGCCACCTCCAATGATGGAAAATTATATTTTTGTATGTTTGTTGGTGTTCTTCTTACTTTGCTTCTTTCCTGTGTTACTAATGTTTCTACAAGGAATCTAAACTAGAAAATTTTATTTCTGTCATTATTCATCCTAGAAATCTGTGTCAAATTTATTTTTATTGATTTCAAAGCCTTTTTATTGGTCAATGTCATATGATGGTGAAAACAGCCTTGTGTGTTTCAAATTGGAGGCTATGTTCTATTTTTATTTTGAGTGCATTGACAGTTGAATCTGAAACTGCAGTTTGATGTAAAATCAGACTGATTGCAATATGTTGCTACTTCAGCAATGACTCTAGCTGTTCGAAAAAAGAGGATGCATGTTTTCAGCCTGCTATGTTCAAACCACTTTATTTAAGGCAAGGTGGACACGGTCAATTAAAAACATAGAGCACACCTAGAATTTTGCAAGAATATATTTCACCTCCCACTGTTTTATCTTGTGCAAATTGAGACACTCCTGAGGTCTACTGGAGACTATTCTGCAGAAGTCAGTGCCATTATTCCACAATTATTTTTGGAGTTTCTTTAGTGCAAATTTTGCAAAGTGTTGCTGTACTTCACACATTCACAGAAATAGAAACAAAAGAAAATGATTTCCTATAGGAAACTTCACTAAAATTGCAAAGTAAATCAGACATATTTAAAGTGACCATCTGAACTATATCAACTATTTTAATAATGTTGCTTCCTCCCTGCTAAAACAAGATCAGCACAGTACATGTCTTGTTTCAATTATTTGGGCTGATTGCAGGTGTTGCCACCACTCACCATATGCTCAGAGGCACATGTTACCAAATTCTTCCAAGCTACACAGGAAGTGGATTGGACTGTGAAAGACCAACCCAAATTGTGTTTGCATTTTGACCAATTTGTAGGGCAGTACAATATCTCAGAGAGGAGTTCAGATCTCCTGCCTCCCCTGGTGCATTCACTATACCTGCCCAATTTCCCTGCTTTTTAAAGTTGGATAGAAATATCTGTGGGCTATAGGTGCATTCTTAAACCACAAGGGTTTTATTGTCTATGAGTGAATTTCTCTGCTTTTTAATCCGGGAGATAAGAAATGGGATCCTGTCCAAGTTTGCTGAGAATGGATTGATAATTTGCATACTTACTGAGTTTAGTGGGATTTACCCCCTGCAATCATGTTTAAAGGTAAAGGTGTCCCCGCACTTATAGTGCGAGTCGTTTCCGACTCTTAGGGTGCCGTCTTGGAACGTTTACTAGGCAGACCGTCTATATGGGGTGGGTTTGCCAGTTCCTTCCCCAGCCTTTCTTTACCCCCCAGCGTGTGCCGCGTACTCATTTTACCGACCACGGATGGATGGAAGGCTGAGTGGACCTTGACCCCTTTTACCGGAGATTCGACTTCCTCCTTCCATTGGAATTGAACTCCGGCCGTGAGCAGAGCTTTGGCTGCATTTCCGCTGTTTACCACTCTGCGCCACGGAGGGCCATGCAATCATGTTTAGGATAAGTGAAACTGACCACAGGGGATGGGGAGGCGCAGAGGAGAAGAAAGGATAGAAGGAAAGGCAGAGGGGAGGACTGGGATGGGAGCAGGCAGGAGGGGGAGGGGAGAAGGACAGCTTTCATCATTTGCATGTTTATTGAATTCAATACAATTTACTCCCATGCAATCATGCTTAGGATAGGTAAAACTAACCAGGGGGGAGGGAGGGAGGGAGGGTTGGAGTGGGCAGGGGAGGAGGAAGAAGGAAGAGGGGAGGGGGAGGAAGGGAGAGGAGAGGGGAAGGAGGGGAAAAGCAGGTCTGATCATTTGCATGCTTATTGATTTATATGGGATTTACTCCTATGCAATCTTAGTTAGAATAGGAAAAAGTGTCCATGGGGAGGAGGAGGGGGAGGGGGAAGAGGAAGGAGCATATTGGAGGGGGGCAAAAGAAGGGGAGGGGAGTTGAGGTTTGTTCATTTGCATGCTTATAGAGTTCAATGGTATTTACTTCCGTGAAATCATGCTTAAGATAGGTAAAACTGACCATGGGGAGGAGGAAGGGGAGGGGGAAGAGGGTAAGGGTAAGGAGGGGATTGGAAGGGGATGGGGCAGGAGGGGCAAAGAAAGGGGGAGGGAAAGGGCAAGAGGGAAGAGATAGGAGGGAGGAGAAGGGAGTGTGGGTTTGATAGTTTGCATACTTGTTGAGTTCAATGGGATTTATTTCTGTGCAATCATGATTGAAAATGGAAATGGACTGCCTTCAAGTTGATCCTGACTTTTGGCGACCCTTTGAATAGGGTTTTCAAGGTAAACGGTATTCAGATGTTGTTTTACCATTGCCTTCTTCCGAGGCTGAGAGGCAGTGACTGGCCCAAGGTCACCCAGTGAGCTTCATGGCTGTGTGGGGATTCGAACCCTGGTCTTGCAGGTCATAGTCCAACACTGAGCTGGGTGAGGGTCAGGGAAGGTAGGTGGAGGGGGAAGGGAGGAGATTGGGTGTGTGGGCACTGGGCAGAAGGAAAGGAAATTTCCTTTTCAAATGGAAAACATTGTGAACAGTATCATTGCTTTTCAGCATTTCACCCACCTTTTTATTCTACAGCAGGCACATGTAGCCTCCCACCCAAATTTAAACCAAAGCTGTCCCTGGCCACATCCACACCAGGCCTTTATTTCACTTTGGATACTCATGGATTCTCTCAAAGAATCCTGGGAAGTATAGTTAGTGAAGGGTGCTGAGAGTTTCTAGGAGACGCCCTGTTCCCCTCACAGAGCTTCAATCAGAGTGGCTGACTGTTAAACCGGTCTGGCCACTGGAGCTCTGTCAGTAGATTAGGAGTATCCTTTCAGCACCCTTCACAAACTACACTTCATAGGATTCTTTGGGAGAGCCATGACTGTCTCAAGTGAAATCAAAGTCTGGTGTGGGTTTGGCCCCCTGATTAGCCAAGCCAAGCAGCTGTGAGTCTTGCTTTTAAAACACTGACAGTTGTTTCTTACTGAGCATGCCCAACACTATCATTGAGTTCAAGACGAAAAAAATTTAATTAATTAAAAATCAGCCAGGCATTTTTTTTTTAACTTTTAAACTGTAGAAGATGAGGGTCAGAGTAAGGGGCAAGGTCAGTAATAGAATTACAGGTACTGTGTGAACATGGCTGATTTTTAATGAATTTCAACAGATTATGAGAACTCTTGACAGAAAAAAGTCCAAAAGGGCTCTGGGTTTTGTTTCTCTCTCTTTTTAGACTTTGAACTCTCTATTCTTTCTGTTTCATGTATCATCATGAAAATCAGGATTATAGGATTTGTAAGGTTTTGTTTTGAAATGAGCTTATGGGAAGCATCAGAATGGCATGGGGGTATTTTCAATTTAACATTGCGGAATGTGAAAAATCCACTCTCTTGGCTGTATAATACACATTCAAACTCACATACAGATAGATACATATCATGAGCCCATCCTACCTTTGGGTTATAAACATGAATCCTGTTGGGATTTCTGAAGCGCATTGCAGCTCAGAAAGATGCCTATATTTCCATCTTGAAGTGTCCCAACACAGTCTTCCTTACATATCTTCTTTTACCCTCTGTGTTCCCATTATTTGAGGATTGCTGCAAGCAAAGCAAAATGAAAACGAGTGTGATAGTGTCTGCTGCTGCTGCTTTCTTTACATCCACACTGTACATTATATGCTGGGAAGATTAAAAATGGAGCATCGTTCCTTTCTCATTACAGTGATTATAATGAAAATGATAAATGGGTTCAAATAAACACAATTCAGGTGACATGTTCTAAGATAGTTATCACCTGGAATGCTATCTCTAACCCAATTCTGTGGATTCCATGATGTCATTATCTTCTCTGGACTGTAATAAAATTGATGGTGGTTTTAAAAGGGCCCATCTGATGTGACACATTCACCTATCATTGCTCTGAGATGTTGTGGGAAATTTAAATGCCCGGCTATTCAGTGTAGTTGACCCTCCATGGTATGTCAGAGCAGCAGTGGGGCCTGATGGGATGCTGGGGCTCCAGCCACCACCTGAGAATGCTGCGAGCTAATGCTAGGCCTGCTGTGAGTCTCTTCCTATGGTTAGATGATATGGCCTTCATATAATCAGTGTGTCTACCTGGTCCTGAGTTACTGCTGTGTCTGAGGACTGGCACTCTTTTGTTTCACTCCTTAGTTTCAGCATAATGTGTCATAATGGAGTACTCAATAGTTTGTGGGTCAGCTTGTTCTAGTCTCTCCTCTGCCTGGAGCTGCTCCTGCCACCTGCTGTGGTAATCGTTTCTGTGATGTCAATTGCCAAGGCAGTTGTGTCTGTCACTGGGCAGCATTTCTTATTCAACATTGTCACTGGGGCTCCACAGGCCATTTTGCCACCTTGATCTCCTTGTGGGAGACATTCTGGGCAAGGTTCTAGAATGCGTGGTCGCTCACCAACTCCAGGCTCTCTTGGATGAAACTGATTATCTGGATCCATTTCAATCCGGCTTTCGGCCGGGGTTTGGTACAGAAACAGCCTTGGTCGCCCTGTATGATGACCTCTGTTGGGAGAAAGACAGAGGGAGTGTAACTCTGTTGGTTCTCCTTGATCTCTCGGCGGCTTTTGATACCATCGACCATGGTATCCTTCTGGGGCGACTCGCGGATTTAGGAGTTGGAGGCACTGCTTGGCGTTGGCTGTGCTCCTATCTTGGGAATCGTCTCCAGAAGGTGATGCTTGGGGAACATTACTCGAGTCCCTGGGTGCTCCAGTATGGGGTCCCGCAGGGCTCAGTTCTGTCCCCCATGCTTTTTAATATCTATATGAAGCCGCTGGGTGAGGACATCAGGAGTTATGGAGTGCGTTTCCAGCAATATGCTGATGATACACAGCTCTATTTCTCCTTTTCATCTTCTTCAGGTGAGGCTGTTGCTGTACTGAACCGCTGCCTGGCCGCGATAATGGACTGGATGAGAGCGAACAAACTAAAACTCAATCCTGACAAGACTGAGATGCTGTTAGTTGGAGGGCCCTCTGCTCAGATGGTTGATGTCCGACCTACCCTAGATGGGGTTACACTCCCCCTAAAGGAACATGTCCGTAGTTTGGGGATCTTATTAGATCCGCTTCTGTCACTTGAGGCTCAGGTAGCCTCGGTGGCACGAAATGCGTTTTACCAGCTTCGGCTGGTAGCCCAACTACGACCCTATCTGGACAGGGAGAACCTAGCCTCAGTTATTCATGCTCTGGTAACCTCTACATTGGATTACTGTAATGCTCTCTACGTAGGGTTACCTTTGAAAACGATTCGGAAACTTCAGCTAGTGCAGAATGCTGCGGCCAGAGTTCTTACTGGGACGAAGAAATTCGACCACATAACACCTATTCTGGCCCAACTGCACTGGCTTCCAATATGTTTCCGGGCCAGATTCAAAGTGTTGGTCCTTACCTATAAAGCCCTTAACGGCACTGGACCGCAATATCTGATGGAACGCCTCTCTCGCTATGTTCCTACCCGTTCACTCCACTCGACGTCTAAGGCCCTTCTCTGGGTCCCAACCCATACAGAGGCCCGGAGAGCAGTAACAAGATCTAGGGCCTTTTCGGTGGTGGCCCCCGAATTATGGAATGCCCTCCCAGATGAGATACGCCTGGCGCCTTCCCTGTCATCTTTCCGGCGCCAGGTAAAAACCCACCTCTTCACCCAGGCATTTTAATGTATTTAATGTATTTTATGCTTTTAATCTTACTTATTTTATTTCTAGTTTTCTTTTACTTTGTTTTTATAATGTTTTATATCGTTTGCGCAATACACACTTGCTGTATTTTAAATATTGTGGTTTTATCATGTTGTACACCGCCCTGGGAGCTGCTAGCTATAGGGCGGTTTAGAAATGCAACTAAATAAATAAAATAAATAAATAAATTTAAGTTTTCCAGTGGTGTGGGTCAAGAAGTTGGCATATTAGCAGCATCTTATGACCTCTGGCAGGCCCGATGCCAGTGGGTAGCCAGGTCAGGCACAGCTGAGGGACCCTGCCCCTGCCTAGATCTACAGCCCTTCCTGAGGGTCCCTGTCCCTGTCTAGATCTAGGCCTTTCTGACGCTTCTGCCTAGATCTACAGGCTGGGAGAGTGGAGCTCTGCAATCCACACTAGGATCAGGTCACTGTGTATGATTTGCAGCTACAAACCATGCCCGAACCTGAAAGTGATCAGAGAGTAGTAGTTCCCATCCTCACAGACAACACCTCCCGACGCAACTGGCATGAGCTTAAATAAACCTGGCTGCCCTGCCTCCCATGTTGCTCATCAGTGTGCTACATGCACATGCATTGATGTGGCAATGCAGGAGGGGGACGGCTGCATGGGGGGTTGGTGCCTGAGGGCCCACTCCAACTTGGCGCCAGCCCTGACCTCTGACCTGGCATTGCTTACTTCCAGACTCAGGGTATCTGTGTCACTCACAGAGCTGCTGGAAGCAGCACAGCTTCCAACTACTGCACATGTTCAAAAGCTTAAAATTATGGCATGCACTTCAATATGCACGTAATAGCAGTGGGAGGCAGACTGGCAGTTACAGGGGAAGGGATATAAGACATCTTCATGCTTGCATCCCTTCTGGTCCCCCTTCCAACCAGAGCTTGGAAAAGTTACTTTTTTTGAACTACAACTCCCATCAGCCCAATCCAGTGGCCATGCTGATGGGAGTTGTAGTTCAAAAAAGTAACTTTTCCAAGCTCTGCTTCCAAACCTCAGGACACTTGTAGCTATGCTGGGAACTCCCTGGATCTTACTGTTCTGCTGATGAATGCAAGGTCAGTGACTAATAAAACCACTTTAATTCAGGACTTAATCCTGGATGAATGTGCTGACGCTTGTATTACCGAAACCTGGCTAAATGACCAAGGTGGAGTAGGTTTCTCCCAGCATTGCCCACCAGGTTTTGTGGCACTCCAGCATCCTAGATCCAGGGGACGGGGAGGTGGGGTCGCAATTGTCTGCAGGGAATCTATCTCCCCTGTCAGGTACCCTGTCCCTAACACCTCCAGCTTTGAGTGTGTGTGTCTGGCGTTGGGTCAGGGAGACAGAGTGGGGATTCTGTTGGTGTACCATCCACCTCACTGCCCAACAGTCTCCCTCCCTGAACTGGTGGAGCTGGTCTCGGCATTGGTGTTGCAGTTCCCCAGGTTGATGGTCCTGGGTGACTTCAACATACATGCCGAGGTTAGACTCACAGGTCCAGCTCAGGACTTCATGGCTGCCATGCCAACCATGGGGGTTTCTCTAACATCATCTGGACCAACACATGTGGCAGGACACACACTTGTGTTCTGTTCGGGACAGGAAGAAGGTGATCTGAAGGTGAAGGGGTTCTTAGTGACTCCGTTGTCATGGACAGATCACCATCTGACAAGGTTTAGACTTTGCGCCCCCGGTAACCTTTGCAGGGGTGAAAGGCCTATTAAGATGGTCCAACCCCAGAGACTCATGGATCCACAAGGCTTCCTGAATGCTCTGGGGGATATTCCCAGCATGGCTGGCGATACTGCCGAAGCCCTGGTCAACCTTTGGAATATGGAGGTGACCTGGGCGGTGGACACTATTGCTCCAAAGTGCCCTCTCCCACCAGGGAAGGCCCATAGTACACCTTGGTTTACTCAAACCTTGGGCCTGATGAAACAGCAGGGATGACAGCTACAGCGATGATGGAGAAAAACTCAGTCCACTTCCGATCGAACACAGGCTAGAGCCCATTTTCAAGCCTATCATGTGGCAGTGATGGCAGCGAAGAAAGGGCACTTCTTTGCCACCATTATGTCTGCTCAGTGTCGTCCAGCGATGCTTTTCCGGGTGGTCCAGGGTCTTTTGGGCTCTGGCCCTACATTAGACTCTGAGCCCTCAGTTGCTTGCTGTGACATGTTTGCAAGGCACTTTGCAGATAAAATTGCTTGCATTCAGACTGACTTGGACTCCTCTTTAACTACAGTTGTGCCAGATGTCCCCGAAGCTTCCTCTTGTCATTTTTCTATGGATACTTTCAGCTTGTAAAGCCTGAGGATGTGGACAGGATTCTGGGAGAATCGAGCACCACTACTTGCTCCCTTGACCCTTGCTCATCCTGGTTAATCAAATCTGCCAGAGGGGGAGTGGCTGAGTGGTTGGCACATTTAATTAACACCTCCCTAAAGGAAGGTTCTATGCCAACATTGTTGAAGGAGGCTGTGATAAGACCTTTGTTAAAAAAGCCTTTGTTAGACCCTGCAGATCCTAACAACTTCCGCCCAGTCTGTAATCTCCCTCTTCTGGGCAAGGTGATGGAGAGGGTAGTGGCTGCTCAGCTCCAAGCTTTCCTGGATGAATCGGACTATCTAGACCCTTTTCAATGAGGTTTCAGGCCTGGCCATGGGACAGAGACTGCCTTGGTCACCCTGTTTGATTACCTACATCAGGCATCAGACAGGGGGAGTGCATCCCTGTTGATGCTGCTGGACCTCTCGGCGGCCTTCGATACGATTGACCATGGTATCCTTCTGGACCGTCTAGCTGGAATGGGATTGGGAGGCACTGTTTTATGGTGGCTCCGGTCCTACCTGACAGACAGGACCCAGAAAGTGGTGCTGGGAGACTACTGCTCAACCTCCTGGCCGTTGGCCTGTGGGGTACCGCAAGGTTCCATTCTGTCTCCCATGCTCTTTAACATTTATATGAAACCGCTGGGAGAGGTCATCCGGTGATTTGGAGTACAATGTCATCAATATGCTGATGACACTCAGCTCTATTTCTCCCTACCACCTGATTGCAGGGAGGGAGTGTTCATCCTAAACCAGTGCCTGGAGGCTGTGAAGGGTTGGATATGGGCTAACAAACTGAAACTTAATCCAGACAAGACAGAGGTGTTGCTGGTCAAGGGAAAAACTGCACCAGGGACAGGGCTGCAACCTGTTCTGGATGAGGTTGCACTCCCCTTGAAGGAGCAGGTCTGCAGTTTGGGAGTCCTCTTGGATCCTGCCCTGCTGCTTGAATATCAGGTGACTGCGGTAGTCAGGAGTGCTTTTGGCCAGCTCAAACTGGTCTACCAGCTGCGTCCATTCCTGGAGGCAGTTGACTTGGCCACAGTGACACATGCTTTGGTGACATTGAGGCTTGATTACTGTAACACACTCTATGTGGGTCTGCCTTTGAAAACGGTTCGGAAATTGCAGTTGGTTCAAAATGCTGCAGCCAGAATGTTAACTAGAGCATGGTGCAGGGAGCATATTACCCCTGTGCTTTATCGACTCCACTGGCTCCCAATTTGTTTCTGGGCCCAATTCAAAGTGCTGGTTCTGACCTTTAAAGCCCTAAATGGCCTTGGACCAATGTACCTGAGGGACCACTTATGCCCATATGTACCTGCCCGGGATTTAAGATCATCTGCCTCTGGTCTCCTCTGCATGCCTGGAGTGAAAGATGTTAGATTGACAGGCATGCGGGAGAGAGCTTTTTCAGCTGTGGCCCCCAAGCTTTGGAATACTCTACCCCAAGAAGTTTGCTCTGCTCCCTCCCTGTTGGTTGTCCGGAGACTTCTGAAAATGATCTTGTTCTGGAGAGCCTTTGGTTGGGACTGAAGGTAGAGCCTGACACTGATTTTATGCCTTCTACGTTAAATTTTACCTTTGTAGTCCCTTTAGTACCAATCCCTATATGTGTGTGTGTGTGTGTGTTGTATTTTATGTATTTTAATTGTATTTTATGTATTTTAATTTATTTTAATGTTTTTGTGATTTTACTGTTTATAATTTTATTATGTACATGTTTGATTTTATTTTTGTAAGCCACCGTATTATAGGGTAGAAGGGCGGGATAGAAATATTTTAAATAAAATAAAAATCATAAATAAAATGAATAAGCAAATTGTACAGGTAAGCAGACTGTTCAAATAAGCAAAATTGTGCAAACCAGCAAGCTGTGCAGATGATCAAACTTCAAAGTTATAGGAAAGTTCTTTAATTACAAAATGATTTCTGCACTGTTCTGCTGATGTATGGTGGGCTGGTGCCCTTTTCAAAGGTTCCTAATCATGAGCAGGGCTAGAGGAAATTCTGCCCTTGAGCTCAACTGTGTTGTGTTTTTCATATATAAATGCAGTCAGGGCCCACTGATGTTTGTCACACATATCTGCCCCTGCCCCCCCCAGCTACATACCGGCAAAGTTCTCCTTCATTGTGCATAAGATCATCATGTATCATATGCATTTTACAGGTCCAAGAATAAAGGTATATGAGCGTGGTTGTAGCAGGGGAATCTGAGGATATTGTCTTCGTGTCCCTGTTACCCTCAGTTTTCACTGAGGGTAATGCAGTTGAATACTGCATTTCTGCATTTTACCCACAAGTGTGAAAACCCCACAAACTTTGAAGCATTTGTAGTGAGAATGAGAAGTCCCTGGGGACTTTAAAGTCTTTGACAGTGAAGGTAATTTGCTTTGCAGGCCCCCTTCTTCTACTAATTTGTGTGTTTAACAATTGTTCCATTTGTGTGTTTTACAACTGTAATAGTTTTATTTGTTTTTATAATTGTTGATACTATTTTTGTAACCTGCCCTGGGACCTTATGGTGAAGGGTGGGCAAGAAATTTTATAAATAACTAAATAAAAGTGAAAGAAATCCAGTCTTCCCTTCCCTTCCACAACAACCGCAGGGAGCTGTGTCTACTATGTGCCCCATTTCTCTTTCTCCCTTTTCCCCAGACTGTTTTGGAGGGAATTGTAGGCTCCACTTCCACCCCAAATGAGTCTTGCAGCTCCTTGTATTGACTTGGATTCCATCTGCACTATACATTTAAAGCAGTATCATACAACTTTAAACAGTCATGGTTTCCCTGAAAAATCCTGGGAACTGTAGTTTGTTAAGAGTGCTGAGAGTTGTTAGGAGACCTCTATTCCCCCCCCGAGCTACAATTCCCAGCGTTTTCTGGACCCACCCGCTAGAAATCTAGTGCTGCACCTCAGCGGCATCACTAGCGGGAGTGCAGGGGGTGCGGACCTCCGGTGCGCGCCCTCCCAGGGGCATGGACGAGGTGGCTGGGCTTGCGTGCGCGCGCGTGGACGGAATACTTTGTAGTGCCTTCTGGGCTCCATTGCTTTGATTTCCTAAAGCACAGAAACATCATAATGTCATGCATTGTTACTTAAAATCAATCCATTTGCTATCTGGTTTTGGATTGTCTGAACATGATCTTGTCTGTGGAAGTCATCCCATCCATGGAAAGAGAAGAAGCTTTATAGAAAAGGCACATGATATCAAGGTATTAATGAATCTTAAGATGTCACTGACAGACCATACCATTCAAATGATTGATGAAAATAGATACATAGTTCTAAAGAGACAGTAAACAAAAAGAGAGAGTATCTTTCAGGAAAAGAAGTATGGTGAGATTGTAGATTTTCCCTGTTGGAGGTCCACATGAAATTACAGATTCTGGGGATCCTAGGAGATATACCAGATAAACTGGTTTGAAATTGGCTTAGCAGTGCAATCCTACACATTTCTACTGAGAGTTAAGCCCCAGTGAGTTCAATGGAGCTAACTACCATTTTATTCCCAGGCAGCCTCAATGTGGACATACTCCAGGAATGGATTTTAACTATGAGATCTAAAATGCAGTAAATTCCAAACAAGAATTTTAGCAGATGTGCCAACAGTTTCAAATTAAATTACAGAAACTGAAAATAGAAAATAGTAATAGAAAATAGCAAGATATATGTCTTTCCTGACAAACCTTATCAATAAACAAGAAAAAACAAGATAACATTTAGCAGCTGTGAAAAAGGCAAATTCCATGCTAGGGATAA
Organism: Rhineura floridana; assembly: GCF_030035675.1. Classification (NCBI taxonomy): domain Eukaryota; kingdom Metazoa; phylum Chordata; class Lepidosauria; order Squamata; family Rhineuridae; genus Rhineura; species Rhineura floridana. The sequence continues at coordinate 137,252,474 of NC_084481.1, read as the reverse complement.
TTAGGAAAGGTATTGAAAATAAAACAGCCGATATCATAATGCCGTTGTATAAATCTATGGTGCAGCCGCATTTGGAATACTGTGTGCAGTTCTGGTCGCCTCATCTCAAAAAGGATATTATAGAGTTGGAAAAGGTTCAGAAGAGGGCAACCAGAATGATCAAGGGGATGGAGCGACTCCCTTACGAGGAAAGGTTGCAGCATTTGGGGCTTTTTAGTTTAGAGAAAAGGCGGGTCAGAGGAGACATGATAGAAGTGTATAAAATTATGCATGGCATTGAGAAAGTGGATAGAGAAAAGTTCTTCTCCCTCTCTCATAATACTAGAACTCGTGGACATTCAAAGAAGCTGAATGTTGGAAGATTCAGGACAGACAAAAGGAAGTACTTCTTTACTCAGCGCATAGTTAAACTATGGAATTTGCTCCCACAAGATGCAGTAGTGGCCGCCAGCTTGGACGGCTTTAAAAGAAGATTAGACAAATTCATGGAGGACAGGGCTATCCATGGCTACTAGCCATGATGGCTGTGCTGTGCCACCCTAGTCAGAGGCAGCATGCTTCTGAAAACCAGTTGCCGGAAGCCTCAGGAGGGGAGAGTGTTCTTGCACTCAGGTCCTGCTTGCGGGCTTCCCCCAGGCACCTGGTTGGCCACTGTGAGAACAGGATGCTGGACTAGATGGGCCACTGGCCTGATCCAGCAGGCTCTTCTTATGTTCTTATGATGAAACTAATAAAAATACAAATGAGATGTTTTTCAAAATAAGGCATATGCTAAGACAGAAAAGCTTGTTTCAGTTCAACAGAACAGGTTTAAAGCAAGGTAATTTTTTTTTACTGATCTTCTGTTGTTCAGTTCCTTCTGCCAATAAGGAAGAGTCTAATCTTGGGGGAAATTATTATTATTTATTTAATTTAGATCCTGCCCTTCTACCCAGAAGGAGCTCAATGACAAAACACTAAGAACATCTATAAAACATCTTAAAAACAAAACATCTTTTTAAAAAATCCTAAAAACAAAAGACCTAGAAAATGTTATTTTAAAACATCTTTAAGTACATGTTAAAAATGGAACGGAGGTTGGGATAAGGGTTCTACTTTAAGGGTTGTTGAAAGAGGGAGGTCTTCAGTAGGTGCCTATAAGACAATAGAGATGGTGCCTATCTAGTATTTCAGGGGAGGGAATTCCAAAGGGTAGATGCTACAACACCAAAGGTCTGCTTCCCATGTTGTGCAGAGTGGACCTCCTGATGAGATGATATCTTCAGGAGGCTCTCACTTGTAGAGTGCAGTGATTAACTGGGTATACAAGGGGTAAGACAATATTTCAAGTATCTTGGTCCCAAGCTGTATAGGGCTTTATACATCAAAACCAGCACCTTGAACTTTTCCCAGTAGCTAATGGGCAGCCAGTGCAATTCTTTCAGCAGAGGGGTAACGTGTTGGCAATGTCCTGCCCATGAGCAGTCATGTCACACCATTGTGCCCTGATGCTGTTTCCTGTGTGATGTGTTCCTGTGGGGTCAGGTATCTGTGCCATTCCAAGCTCTGTTGGCATGTCTTAGAGTTAGGAATAGTTAGCTTATTTGTTTTTGTCTTGTGGTTTAATTCTCCACTATTTTTTGGTTATTATTAAGGATTTGTACCTATAATTTATGAGTGTCTGGGTTTAAGGTATTTTATGCTGCTCTTTTTATTCACTTACATTTTTATAATGCACTTATAGTCTTTATAATAAAGCTGTATCATATTTACTCCAGTGCTTGTTCTTTCAGGTAAGCCTTGGGTCTTAAACTGGCACCTTGGCCGTTGGTCTTGTTACAGAGTAATCTCTTTGGCTTGGGGCTCTAGGATGCAGAGAATGTGGCTGTAGTTCTTGTGTCCTGGAAATCCTAATGAAGTTTGTTTAACTTAAGGTTTGGGTGTCCCCTTGGCTCAAGCTGGTGGACAGTAAAGGGGTGGCGGCAATGTGGTCTACCTAGCAGGGCTGGGTTTTGGCTGTTTTTGCCAGCCCTGGAAAGGTTTGCAGCTGGGATTTCCAGGGTTCTGGAACCTTGACATCAGTGATCTTGACATCAGAAAGCACCTCAAATTTCTTCTATAAGTGCCCTTTCCTTGAAAGCCAATTGTTGGTAATGAGAAGATGTCACAAAAAATTCCCCATTTTTTCCTTTCCTTTATACATAAAGGAAAATGTCCCCAGACTTCGCCTATCTGTGCTCTATAGATCTTCAAATTTGGGGGGTGATGGCCCACCAAACATTCAATGGTACCATGATGCTGGACACATCCACAATATAGTGAAAATGATTCAGGATCCCAACATTTACTCTTGGCTTTCAAAAAAGACCATTGTTGAGTATTAGCTTTACCTTTCTTGGCTCACAAATCTTCATGACTCAAGGGACTTGACAATCCTTTTGCAGCTGCAGATTTTGCAGTCTGGAAACCTTGGTTATTGAGATTGGCACCACCAACTTCACCTCTGGTCCCATTTGTTTTCCATCCACTTTTTGTATATCAAGATAGGCATCTAGCATTTAACAGATGGAAAACAGCTGGATTATTCAGGATGCAAGATCTATATGAAGGTCGATCCCTCTAACAAAGGAACAATTAATAGCTAAATTTGGTGTGGACAGACCCCAGTGGATTCAAGTGCATCACGTAATATACTTTATTTCCACAAATTACATTATTGCCCAAGCCACATGTTCCTTAACCCCATTTGAACTACTAATCCAAAGCACATCTCCACACACAAAGAAAAAAATTATCTATAATAGATATAATACTTAGTGCTACCTACAAATCTAATCTCAATTCATTAAAGCACATATGGGAATTTTATATTGGAATTGAAATTGATCAAGGTATTAGTGCAACATGTGGGCTAAGAAGCCCTTGATTTCAGTCTTGGCAAAAATGTCTGAAAATACTCTAAAAAATCTGCATAGGTGGCATTTGACCCCACAGAAACTTAGTAAGATAAATTTACAAGTCTCTCCACGCTGCTGGAAAGGTTGTAACATTGTAAAGGTAATGCATTTCATATGTGGTGGGCATGTGATATGGTGGCTCAATTTTGGAATGTTGTTTTTAATAAAATAAATATTATAACATGGCAAATGGTTGCTGATTCTCCTCAGTTAGCTTTATTGACTCTTTTTCATGACAATCAAAAATATCTTCAACATAAAGAACTGATTACTTTTCTTCTTGTTGCTGCCAGACAAGTTATCATGCAACAATGGAAAACACTGAACAATATAGATAAACACACTTGGAGGCTAAGAGTATGGATTGTCACATTAATGGAAAAGTTAACAAAACAAGTAAGTTCTTTGAATGATCACAAAAATACTGATGATTTTCTGGAGATTTGGTATCCTTTCCTAAACTTTGCATCTGAAAATAGACAAAATTGGACTCTATCGCTGACACAACTTTGGGTTGGTGCTATTGTTTAATGTTGTTTGATTTTATTACCATTCCGTTAGGGGGATGTGGGAGGGGGGAAGGGGGGTTATTCATTATCTATTGATACTTGTTATTGAAAAGCTCAATAAAACATTTTTTTAAATCCCATTTTTATGGATCCCACATTCACAGCTGTTTGTCTCCCAATCTGAGTTGCTCTTTCATAATTTGTAGTATTCTGTTTTGTGCAGATGTTACCAGTTAGCCTAATCTATATCTTTCTGCTTTTTTCCTTTGATTTTTCTAAAAACATACTTTATAGCAATAAAGACAGCTTGTTCTAAAAATTCAATAAAGAAAGAAAATGTAAACAAGAAGAGAGGAAAAAAGGTGAAAGAGAAAAAAACAGGGATTGGTGAATGTAGTGGAAAAGAGGATAGGACTAACAGTAGGTAAGGGGGTAAAATATGTGTTCCATGTAAACAGGTAAATCTAATCTACTACCTCTTTGAACATCTTGCCTATCCTATATTATTTTCTCATATAAAATTAATGTAAAGTCAATGGGCAATAACAATGTAGCACTAAAAAGAAAAAGAAAAAGGAGAATGTATGATTATATAGTGCAAAGCAGGCCTGAAATAAGAAAATAACTGAGGAATGGGATGAAGGGAATGGAATTAAAGATGTGAATACGCTGAATAAACAAGCACAAATAAGAATTGGTACTCTGTAGCAGGTCTGATATTGTAATCATTAACTAGGGAAGAACTGGAATCACACACACACACACACAAACACACACACACACACACACACACGTATACATACACCCCATTCAAAACTCTCATTCCCTAAAGGAAGAATTGGAATCTCTCTCTCTCTCTCTCTCTCTCTCTCTCTCTCACACACACACACACACACACACACACACACACACACACACACTTCAAAACTCTGATTCCCTGAAGGGTTAGACAAACATTTCACATGTGGCCTATGGATGGTAATGGATATGGGAAGGGAAGGTGCAACATGAACAGAAGTTGCTATGTACTAGTTATGACTGGCAAAGGAGTTTTTGGGAAGGCTGGCTTCCAAACAGAGGCTGACGTTGAAACTTATCTTGTGTGCACTAAACATCCTGTGCCTTTTTATCCATATTTAATTCACTTTGCTTTGTCACCGAAGACATACATAAAGTCACAGTTACTGGGGAACTTGTGTATGCTTTCTCTGCTGACACAAAAGCAGCAGTTTGCTAATAAATACTAATCCTTGAACTGTGTGGAGATTGACGTGATGCAAAGGCACAAACTAGAAAGAGAAAAAGAAGGCTGCTTTAAAGGCAGCGCTTGGAGTGGAGTGATGGCTGGGGAGGAGGAATCAACTGGAGAAGCTTCAAATGCCCAAGAAAATGGGCTTAAAAGGTCTCTACCCATCTGTGCTATTCTCCATACAACAAATGATCCATCCTGCCTATCCTTTTAATGCATGTCAAATAGAATGTGTGGTTGCATCTGTGAATGAATAAGTGCCAGTCACCGCTTGGCTGCTTCTTATACCTAGATCCACTCTCGTGCACGAAACTTGTGAAGGGTTCCGTAAGCATCTTTGTTTTGCCTGATCCACACATTTCCAAAAGCCAGAATTGGTTTCCAATTGCATGTATGAGGTGGGTGGAAAAGATACATCACAGGGTACCCATATCTTTAGACATGAGTGCGATGAATGAGCAATGTAAGTGGCAGAGCTTATTTTCATTGGATACAGACATTTTGACTTTTTATGTGCATTGCTAGTAGCTGCTAAAGTGCCAAACTCTGAGTGCATTTCAAGGCTCCTTAAGGAAATGGTGTTTATGATGTTGGGTAAACTCTGTCAGTGTGTTAAATGGCAGAAAGGGAAATTGGATGCAGGAATGAAACAAAGTCTAGCTAATCTCCCACACTTCATAGTAGGTTTCTCCATGTGTCACTAACATTCCTATTACAGGAGCTGGTGTATTCATTTCAGCAAGTATTGCTCTGTGAATTACACAGAACAGACTGTCACTGTTTTGTGGGAGGGATTCAACTGCATAACAGCAAATTTAGATTTTCACAATCAAAGTGGATTAAAGCATTTTGGCACAAAAAATCCATGTTTTTTACCAAAAAAATGGACTTTTTGTCAGACAGAAAGTGATAGAAAAATGCACTATAAAGTGTAGAATAACAATGGATTGATGGGGAAGTCATGTAACCTCTGCACAAACAAATCAGAATGAATGTTCAATAAATAACAGGCATCATATAACCTCCATACAAGTTTTCTGGAAGCAAATCAGGATAAATGTTCAATACATAGGTAGTATGGATGTTCTGGGGCCAGGTGTGTAATGTTCCAGGGTCTGGGGGAGGGTCTTAGACCCTGTTCTTTTTTGGGATCAGGGTCCCAGCAGAGTCCCTACGTCTCCAGCATCCTATGAGCCAATCAGCATGAAATGGAAGTGTGTTAGCTACTGAGAAAAATCTTCTTACATGATTCCTTGTTCTTTCCTGCTGATTGGAGCCAATCAGAGTGAAAGGAGGTAAGCCAGCCACTGAGAAGACTCTTTGCAGTAGCTAACACATTCCTCTTGCATGATGATTGGTTCCTATGAACATCTGTCATTCTGGGAGAAGGTGCAGGTGGGAAGGATTGAGTAGCGTAGAGATGACAACGGAGACCAAGTGAACGATGGGATGTGGCTATGAGGGGGCATGGCATGATTATCATGAAGGGACCCTGCACTTCTGAAGTTGTCACTACACTACTGCCTGAGATAATGCAGCCTTTTGCACAAGTGCTGGTGACCTGGTCCAGTGATTTCCCCCTTCCTTTTGTGTAGCTCAGCTGCACAGCCCTCCTGAGCATAATTCTTATTCAAAGCAAGGCAGGAAGGCTGGAGGATCTGGCAGATTCCTTAAATACTATGGGCTGTTGAACAGCTACAGAGGAAGGAACAGTAGTGCAACTATTGGCTGGAGCACTAAATTCAATCCCCTATGGAACAGAAATTCACTCTGCCTGACTGTTGTGAGAGTAACAGAGAGCCAAGCCACCATGTTGGGACAGGTAAAGCATAACTAATTTTATTTTGCTGCTTGCAACCTCTAACCTCCCTGCACAGCACCACCTACTCGTCCTTTTGCTTGTACATCTAACACCACATCCCCCTTTCTAAAGAAGGAAGGACACAACATCAACACAAAAAACAAACCAATACAAAATAACATAATAGACACAGTATGCTATAATAATGGTTATTACAATGTCCTGGGAAGGTCAGGATTTATTCTGGTTATAAAGGATTAGGGATGGGTGAGAAATTTGATTCAGTTTGTATTTCAAGCTGAATCTATCAAATTCGCATTTTCTGAAACAATATGAGAACTAAAACATAGCCAACCTTCGAAGTTCACACTGCAATGCAGTTTGCCAACTAAACAATGTTTACAAAATGCATATGTTCGAGGAATGTGTCCATAAAAACATATATGAGTGAAAATAACATGAAAGTGGAAATGGACTGCCTTCAAGTCGATTCCAACTTATGGCAACCTTATGAATAGGATTATCATCAATGAATTTGAGATTGAAATAATGAGAAACTGAGAGAACAGAAATTGACAAAACTTTTCATCCCTACAGAGGGCCAAAAGTGGAGGTGAACTTAAATCCTGTTCTATGTCGTTCAAGGCATTTCTTTGTTTTGCTCCCTGGCAGTACCATGAGTGCTGTGAACTAAAGAGGTCACTCAAAGGCTTTGAATTCTCTGCTAAGGGTAGCAAAACTTTTGCCCCATGTGCTATCATGCCCATGAATCTATGTATGTTACTGACAGTTTGAGGCTCTGGCATCAGGGTGACAGCTCAGATTTTTTCTGGATCCGGTCTGACCTCTGTAACATCAATCACCTGGCCAAGGAATTGTATTTCCTTTTTTGAAAATTCTTATTTGTCATTGAGCGTGATGCTGGATTCCTCTAGTCATTTCAATACAACAAAGAGCCAGTTATCATGTTGCATTTGTGTGGATCCAAAAATAAAGATGTCATCCACTTGACACAGGATCCCTTCAAGAAGCTGGGACATCCACTTTTGGAAGTACTCAGAAGCTGATGAAATGTTAAATGGTAATCGATTAAACCAAAATTGTCCTAAAGGGGTGATAAAAGTGGTTAATAACACTGATTCTGCTGCCAATGGAATCTGCCAAAATCCTGTCTGGGCATCCAGTTTAGAGAAAATCTTTATATCTATCAGTTGTCCCAGTGTGTGTTCTACACAAGGGAGTATGTGTCTCTCTTAGCAGACACTATCATTATGTTTAGTAATATCAACAGATTCTAACATTTGGTTTTGATATGGCTACCATACCTGCACATCAGTCTGTTGCACTGTCTATTTTTGAGCTAACTCCCATCTACGTTCAAGTCCTTCCTTTACCCCGGGTAACAGGTAGGGAGACCTGGGTGTAGACAGAGTGAAGGATTTTGCACCGTGTACGAGTTTGATTTTATATTCACCCCCTAGTTCGCCCAAGCCATGGAACAGTTTTGGGAATCTGCTTCTGACAACTCCTTCTAAGGTGATGCTCTCTACTTTCTATAACAGACCTAGAGCTATGATCGCTGGGTAGCCCAGGAGAGTTGTGCGTAGGTCTTCCACAATACATATTTCTTGGGATGTATTCTTATCCCTTAATTTGAGGGTGGTGAGGAACCTGCTCCTTACATTTATCATGGATTGTCATAGGCCTTTAATATCTTCTGAGGTTCATGAAGTTTTGATGCCCTTCACTTCCTGTACAATAATGCTGAGATCACAGTGACGTCTGCCCCTGTGTCTATTTTAAATTCAGTTGGGAGCTCTCCCAAGAGTATGATGGTAGTCCATGGAGATTAATTCTTACCATCTCCACTGAACATTTACAGCAGCATAATGCAGCACAATGTCCCCTTTTCTGGCAATTTCTGAATGTAGTGTATCAGGCTGGGCCCTGTCTTTTGCTGTGGGATGACTTACCACACCATAGGCAGTCATTTGGGAACCTATTCCATTCCTTTCCTTTCCTCCCTTGCCAGGTTAGCATCCCTGAGTTTGCTTGTGGATATCTAGATCTGCAAGCTCCTTCTGACTCCAGAAGTTTCTTTCTTTGCCCAGTTATGGCTTCAACTATACCCTGCTACTTAAAGTCATTCTCACAGAGAGGCTGTTGTTCCTGTAGGTCTTTAACCTTGGCTGTCTCCAATGTGAGATCAGGGTCATTTTGCAGCATGTCAGATAGTTGGTCACCACCAGTCTGTCTCTGATTAGTTCCTCACCCATCTGTTCACAGCACTGGATGACGGCATACAGGGCTGTGATGGTCAGATACTGACTTTCCTTGCTTGAAGGACTGGAATTGGGCTGCTCAGAAACTATATTGCAATTCACTAATAGGCAAAAAAACTTGCGGTTTAAGAACGTACCTATAGCCAACAGATATTTCTATCAAACTTTAAAAGCAGAGAAATTGGGCAGCTATAGTGAATGCACCAGGGGAGCAGGAGATACGACCTCCTCTCTATTATACTGCCCTACAAATTTGTAAAAATGCAAACACAATTTGGGTTGGTCTTTCACAGTCCAATCAATTTCCTCCGTAACTTGGAAGAATTTGGTAACATGTGCCTCTGAGCATATGGTGAGTGGTGGCAACACCTGCCATCTCCAAAGATGGAGAATTACATTTTTGTATGTTTCTTGGGGTTCTTCTCACTTTGCTTCTTTCCTGTGTTACTACTGTTTCTACAAAGAATCTAACCTAGAAAATGATAGTTCTCTCATTATTCATCCTAGAAATCTATGTCAAATCTATTTTTATTGATTTCAATGCCTTTTTATTGGTCAATGTCATATGAAGGTGAAGATAGCCCTTTGTATTTCAAACTGGAATCTGAAACTGCAGTTTGATGTAAAATCAGACTGTTTACAATATGTTGCTACTTAAACAATGACTCTAGCTGTTGGAAAAAACAAACTTCACCTGCCCAAGATGCATGTTTTCAGCCTGCTATGCTTAAACTACTCCACTTAAGGAAAGGTGGACATGGTCAATTAATAACACAGAGCACACTTAGAATTAGAATTTTGCTAGAATATATTTCACATCCCACTGTATTATCTTGTGCAAACTGAGACACTTCTCATGTCCATTGGAAACTATTCTGCAGAACAGTCGGTGCCATTATTCCACAATTGCTTTTGGAGCTTTCTTTTTAGTGTTTCAAAGTGTTGCTGTACTTCACATATTCACAGAAACAGAAGCAAACGAGAATGATTTCCTATAGGAAACTTCACTAAAATTGCAAAATAAATCAAACATATTTAAAGTGACTATACAAACTATATCAACTATTATAATATTGTTGCTTCCTCTATGCTAAAACAAGACCAGCACAGCATGTCCTGTTTCTGTGACTTGGGCTGATTGCAGGTGTTGCCACCACTCACCATATGCTCAGAGGCACATGTTACCAAATTCTTCCAAGCTACGCAAGAAGTGGATTGAACTGTGAAAGACCAATCTGAATTGTTTGCATTTTTACACATTTGTAGGGAAGTACAATTTCTCAGAGAGGAAGTCAGCTCTCCTGCTCCCCTGGTGCATTCACTATAGCTGCCCAATTTCCCTGCTTTTTAAAGTTTGATAGAAATATCTGTGGGCTATAGGTACATTCTTAAACCACAAGGTTTTTTTTTGTCTATTAGTGAACTTCCCTGCTTTTTATTCTGGGAGGTAAGATATGAGATCCTGTGCAAGTTTGCTGAGAATGGATCGATAATTTGCATGCTTATTGAGTTCAGTGGGATTTACTCCTGTGCAATCATGCTGAGGATTGATAAAACTGACCATGGTGAGGGAGGCCTGCAGTGGGCAGGGGAGGAAGAAAAAGGAAGAGAGAAGGAGAGGAAGAATGGAGGAGGAAGGGACAGGAGAGGTGAAAGGCAGGTCTGATCATTTGCATGCTTATTGACTTCAGTCAATCATTATTGACTTATTGAGTGCAGTCATGGCTAGGATAGATAAAACTGACCATGGAGAAGGAGGAAGGGGAGTGGGAGGGGGGAGTAGAGGATAGGAGGAAAGGGGAAGAGGGGAGCAGAAGGATGGGGAGGGGAAAGGAGGGGATTGGAAGGGGAGGAGTGAAGGAATGGGGAGGGAAAGTGCAAAAGGAAGGTGATGGGAGCGAGATGGAGGGGAGGTCAGGTTTGATCATTTGCATGCTTATTGAGTTCAATGGGATTTACTCCTGTGCAATCATGCTTTGAATAGGTAAAACTGACCATGGGGGAGGAGGAGGAAGGGGAAGGAGGGGATTGGAAAAGGATGGAGTAGTGGAAGGACTGAAGGAAGGTAGAAGGAAGGTGCAACCGGGAGGGCATAGGAGGGAGGAGGAGGAGAGGGCAGATTTGATCATTTGCGTGCTTTTTGGGTTCAGTGGGATTTAGTCCTGTGCAGTCATGCTTAGGATAGGTGAAACTGACCTGGGGGAGGGGAAGGGAGGGGAGGAGGAAGACAGGAAGGGGAGGGGAAGGGAAGAAGAGGGAGGGGAAGGGAGGAGATTTGATGGGCAGGCACTGGGCAGAGGGGAAGCCCCTTTCTTTTCAAAATGGAAAACATTGTGAACAGTATCATTTTTTTCAGGGTTTTCCCCACCTTTTTATTCTACAGCAGGCACACGTAGCCACCCACCCAAATTTAAACCAAAGCTGTCCCTGCCCAAATCCATACCAGACCTTTATTTCCCTTTCAACAATCGTGGCTTCTCCCAAAGAATCCTGGGAAGTGTAATTAGTGGAGGGTGCTGAGAGTTGCTAGGAGATGCCCTGTTCCCCTCACAGAGCTTCAGTCAGAGCAGCTGACTGTTCAACCACTCTGGCCATTGGAGATCTATCAGGGGAATGGGAGTCTCCTCTTAGCACCCTACACAAACTACAGTTCCCAGGTGTGGGTGTGGCCTCCTGATTAGGCAAGCCCAGCAGCTGTGAGTCTGCCTTTAAGAATACTGACAGTTGGTTCTTCCTGAGCATGCCAGGCCTTATCATTGAGTTCAATACTAATTTTTAAAATTAATTAAAAATCAGCCAGGCATTTTTTAAACTTTTAAATTGCAGAAGATGAAGGTCAGAGTATGGGGCAAGGTCTGTAACAGGATTACAGGTGCTCTGTGAACATGGCTGATGTTTAATTAATTTCAGCATATTATGAGAACTCTAACAGAAAAAAATCCAAAAGGGGTCTGGTTTCTCTCTCTCTTTTTTTTACACTTTGAACTCTCAATACCAAATTCTTCCAAGCTGCACAGGAAGTAGAATGGACTGTGAAAGACCAACCCAAATTGTCTTTGCATTTTTACAACTTTGTAGGGCAGTACAATATCTCAGAGAGGAGGTCAGGTGTCCTGCTCCCCTGGTGCATTCACTAGAGCTCCCAGTTTCCCTGCTTTTTAAAGTTTGATAGAAATATCTGTTGGCTATAGGTACGTTCTTAAACTGCAAAATGTTTTGCTTATTAGTGAATAGATTATTGTAGGCTGTCTCATAAGAACATAACAACATAAGAAGAGCCTGCTGGATCAGGCCAGTGGCCCATCTAGTCCAGCATCCTGTTCTCACAGTGGCCAACCAGGTGCCTGGGGGAAGCCTGCAAGCAGGACCCGAGTGCAAGAACACTCTCCCCTCCTGAGGCTTCCGGCAACTGGTTTTCAGAAGCATGCTGCCTCTGACTAGGGTGGCACAGCACAGCCATCATGGCTAGTAGCCATTGATAGCCCTATCCTCCATGAAGTTGTCTAATCTTCTTTTAAAGCCATCTAAGCTGGTGGCCATTACTGCATCTTGGGGGAGCAAATTCCATAGTTTAACTATGCGCTGAGTAAAGAAGTACTTCCTTTTGTCTGTCCTGAATCTTCCAACATTCAGCTTCTTTGAATGTCCACGAGTTCTAGTATTATGAGGGAGAAGAACTTTTCTCTATCCAGTTTCTCAATGCCATGCATAATTTTATACATTTCTATCATGTCTCCTCTGACCCGCCTTTTCTCTAAACTAAAAAGCCCCAAATGCTGCAACCTTTCCTCGTAAGGGAGTCGCTCCATCCCCTTGATCATTCTGGTTGCCCTCTTCTGAACCTTTTCCAACTCTATAATATCCTTTTTGAGATGAGGCAACCAGAACTGTACACAGTATTCCAAATGCGGTCGCACCATAGATTTATACAACGGCATTATGATATCGGCTGTTTTATTTTCAATACCTTTCCTAATGATTGCTAGCATGGAATTTGCCTTTTTCACAGCTGCCGCACACTTGGTCGACATTTTCATCGTGCTGTCCACTACAACCCCGAGGTCTCTCTCCTGGTCGGTCACCACCAGTTCAGACCCCATGAGCGTATATGTGAAATTCAGATTTTTTTGCTGCAATATGCATAATTTTACACTTGTTTATATTGAATTGCATTTGCCATTTTTTCGCCCATTCACTCAGTTTGGAGAGGTCTTTTTGGAGCCCTTCGCAATCCCTTTTTGTTTTAACAACCCTGAACAATTTAGTGTCGTCAGCAAACTTCGCCACTTCACTGCTCACTCCTAATTCTAGGTCATTAATGAACAAGTTGAAAAGTACAGGTCCCAATACCGATCCTTGAGGGACTCCACTTTCTACAGCCCTCCATTGGGAGAACTGTCCGTTTATTCCTACTCTCTGCTTTCTGCTTCTTAACCAATTCCTTATCCACAAGAGGACCTCTCCTCTTATTCCATGACTGCTAAGCTTCCTCAGAAGCCTTTGGTGAGGTACCTTGTCAAACGCTTTTTGAAAGTCTAAGTACACTATGTCCACTGGATCACCTCTATCTATATGCTTGTTGACACTCTCAAAGAATTCTAATAGGTTACTGAGACAGGACTTTCCCTTGCAGAAGCCATGCTGGCTCTGCTTCAGCAAGGCTTGTTCTTCTATGTGCTTAGTTAATCTAGCTTTAATCATACTTTCTACCAGTTTTCCAGGGACAGAAGTTAAGCTAACTGGCCTGTAATTTCTGGGATCCCCTCTGGATCCCTTTTTGAAGATTGGCGTTACATTTGCCACTTTCCAGTCCTCAGGCACGGAGGAGGACCCAAGGGACAAGTTACATATTTGAGTTAGCAGATCAGCAATTTCACATTTGAGTTCTTTATTTATTTATTTATTTATTTATTTTATTTTATTTTAGTTTAGTTTATTTATAGACCGACCATAGCGAATAGCTCTCTGGGCGGTGAACAGCAGAGTTAAAATACAAAGTTACAATAAAACATACAAGGTCACAACAAGGTAGAGTAAAAAACATTGAATATAAAACATGAACGTTAAAATGCCTGGGAGTATAACCAGGTCTTAACCTGGCGCCTAAAAGAAAGTACCGTAGGCGCCAGGCGTATCTCCTCAGGTAAGCTGTTCCATAGTTCGGGGGCCACCACAGAAAAGGTCCTGGATCTAATAACAATCCTCCGCGCATCCTGATGGGTTGGTACCCGGAGGAGGGCCTTAGATACTGAACAAAGTGAACGGGTAGGTTCATAGCGGGAGAGGCGTTCCATCAGATATTGTGGTCCCACACCGTGTAAGGCTTTATATGTCAAAACCAGCACCTTGAATCTGGCTCAGAAACAAATAGGTAGCCAGTGCAAGTGGGCCAGGACAGGTGTTATATGCTCAGACCAATGGGTCCCCGTCAACAACCTGTTTGCCGCGTTTTGCACTAGCTGAAGTTTCCAAACGGTCTTCAAGGGCAACCCTACGTAGAGCGCATTACAGTAGTCCAATCTAGAAGTTACCAGAGTGTGAACAACAGAGGCGAGATCGTCACTGTCCAGATAGGGGCGTAGTTGGGCTACTAAGCGAAGATGGTAAAACGCATTCCGCGCCACCGAGGCCACTTGAGCCTCAAGCGACAAGGAAGGGTCAAAAAGGACCCCCAAACTACGAACCTGTTCCTTCAAGGGGAGTGTAACCCCATCTAGAACAGGCTGAACATCCACGATCTGGGCAGGTAAAGAGCTCACCAACAGTGTCTCAGTCTTGTCTGGATTGAGTTTCAGTTTATCAGCTCTCATCCAGTTCATTATCGCGGTCAGGCAACGGTTCAGCACATCAACAGCCTCACCTGAAGAAGGTGAAAAGGAGAAGTAGAGTTGCGTGTCATCAGCGTACTGATGGCAACGCACTCCAAAACTCCTGATGACCGCACCCAGAGGCTGCATGTAGATGTTAAAAAGCATGGGGGACAAGACCGACCCCTGAGGGACTCCACAATGGAGAGTCCAGGGTGTTGAGCAATGTTCCCCATGCACTACCTTCTGGCGACGATCCGCTAAGTAGGAGCGGAGCCACTGCCAAGCAGTGCCCCCAACTCCCAACTCCGCGAGCCTCCCCAGAAGGATACCATGGTCGATGGTATCAAACGCCGCTGAGAGATCAAGGAGAATCAACAGAGTCACACTCCCCCTGTCCCTCTCCCGACAAAGGTCATCATACAGGGCGACCAAGGCTGTTTCGGTGCCAAAACCGGGCCTAAAACCGGATTGAAACGGATCCAGATAATCGGTTTCATCCAAAAGCGCCTGGAGCTCTCGGGTGGATGCCATCCGGGCCCGGTGATTTGTCAGTTTTTATATTGTCCATTAAGCTTAGAACTTCCTCTCTCGTTACCACTATTTGTCTCAGTTCCTCAGAATCCCTTCCTGCAAATGTTAGTTCAGGTTCAGGGATCTGCCCTATATCTTCTACTGTGAAGACAGATGCAAAGAATTCATTTAGCTTCTCTGCAATCTCCTTATCGTTCTTCAGTACACCTTTGACTCCCTTATCATCCAAGGGTCCAATTGTCTCCCTAGATGGTCTCCTGCTTTGAATGTATTTATAGAATTTTTTGTTGTTGGTTTTTATGTTCTTAGCAATGTGCTCCTCAAATTCTTTTTTAGCATCCCTTATTGTCTTCTTGCATTTCTTTTGCCAGAGTTTGTGTTCTTTTTTATTTTCTTCATTCGGACAAGACTTCCATTTTCTGAAGGAAGACTTTTTGCCTCTAAGAGCTTCCTTGACTTTGCTCATTAACCATGCTGGCATCTTCTTGGCCCTGGCGGTACCTTTTCTGATCTGCGGTATGCACTCCAGTTGAGCTTCTAATATAGTGTTTTTAAACAACTTCCAAGCATTTTCGAGTGATGTGACCCTCTGGACTTTGTTTTTCAGCTTTCTTTTTACCAATCCCCTCATTTTTGTGAAGTTTCCTCTTTTGAAGTCAAATGTGACCGTGTTGGATTTTCTTGGCAATTGGCCAGTTACATGTATGTTTAATTTAATAGCACTGTGGTCACTGCTCCCAATCGGTTCAACAACACTTACATCTCGCACCAGGTCCCGGTCCCCACTGAGTCTCAGTTCCAGATCTCTCCTCTCCTCTCCCCCTTTTCTTTCTCCTTTTCTGAAGTGAGTACTGTCTGTAGCTCTCTCATTTCTAGGCCTCTCGTTGGTTTTTTACTTATAGTAGTGGTAAATACTATGGCTGCATAAACTAGGCCTTCTAGGACTCCTCGAGTGGTAGCCTATGAGCCCCTTGCTGTTTTGTGAGCCTATCAGAACAGGGAATATAAATTGTCTCCACTTCTGACACCATGCGAGATTAATAGAGAGCCAGGACACCATGTTGGCAGAGACAAAACATAGCTAACTTTAGTTTCCTGCTTGCAACCTCTAACCTTGCTGCACAGTGCCAACTAGTGATCCTTGTTCTTACACAGCTAACACCACAAGTGTGTTGCTCTTACTATGAGAGGCAGAGTCAGGCCATTCAAAATGGATGCCAAAGGGAAGCTAAGGCTGGGTGAGAATTTTGATACAGTTTGCATTTAAAGCAGAATTTATCAAATTTGTACTTTCCGAATCAGAAAGAGAACAGAAACATAGCCATCCTTAGAAATTTGCATTTATTAGAATTTTGTGAAGCAGTTTGACAACTAAACAATATTTATGAAAACGCATATATAAGGGGAAATTGTGCATAAAAATAATTATATGAATGAAAATAACATGGAAAAATGCATTAGAGAGAAATTGCTTGGAAAAACGTGTACCTGTTAAAATTGCTTACAAAAATGTGTTTATTAGGAGAAACTACACCAAAATATTGGAGAATTTTCAGGAGGATTTTTAAAAAAAAATATATGCAAATTTCTGCAGAAATGGGGAGAACTGAATTTAAGATTGGAAAAATGAGAAACTGGGAGAACCAAACTTGACAGATCTTTCCATCCCTAAGGGAAGCTAATGTGATACTATAATTCTTAGCCCACCTTTAGAAGATCTCTCATGCAAAAGAGAAGCGGTTTCAGATGTGTTCACAGCAAAAGATCAACTATTGATCTCCCTACATCTTACCCAAACTGAAGACGAAACCTCTACCTCTTGAAATGATAGGTAGGCAGCATAAAAGACAAGTCGTGTTAAAGATATCAACACCACATACAAGGATGGGCTTCCACAGACTAGAAAAACAGCCTTTCCTCTCTATTTTGGATACAGGTTGTCATGGTTACTGAAGCAACTATAGGAGGTGATCAATCAAACCCACAAACCTGTTTTGGGCTTGTTAGGGGAATTTCAAATTCAAAGTAAGATTAACTTCTGAACCAATTAATGGAGTGACCACCCATGGGTAGTATCAACAGCTACACATTTGGTAACTATAGCAACCTTGGACAGGTTGATTTGACATGTATAAGGAATTTATTTAAAAGGAATGGGAATTTATTTTAAATCTTTAGTCTAGAAGGAAGATACTCTCTTTGCTAAGATTATATCTGTCAGTAACCTTCATGGTTAACTTGACAACTCTTGTTTATTTAGTCACAATTATTTATTTTGTTGTTACTTTAAGGTTTATTCATAAGATTTTGGCATCATTACATATCTACTAATTTCATTTGTAATCAGTCATTAATTCTTTGAACCATTGTAATCTGCACATCCAGAAGCTGTAAAACATTTGAAACTGTTTTTTTTGGCCTGGCTGATGCTTCACAGAATCCTTCTCCAGCGTTGTGTCCTACAACTCCCTCTAGCCCCAAGAGCCGACAGGAGTTGTAGTCCAAAGCATTTGGAGGGCACCAGGTTGTGGAAGGCTGTCTCAGAGAGTCTGAGAAAGACTGTGTACACGCCATGCATTTAAAACACATTCCAAGCACATTTTTCTCCAAAAAATCCTGGGAACTGTAATTTGTTAAGGGTCCTGGAAATTGCTGCTCTGTGAGGGGTAAACGACATCTCCCAGGATTCTTTGGATGAAAACATGCTTTAAAAGTATAGTGTGTATGCAGGCAGACATTCTAGGGTAGGGGTAGTGAGTCTCTGGCTGACAGGCCATGTCCAGCCAGTGGTGGAATTGTCTGTTGGGCCCAGTGCTATTTCTGCTGCTGCTGCTGGCCTCTTGACCGCTCATGTTGGTGGTGGCGGCACTCATTGGAACCTTAAGCTGCTCCACAAACCCATGGAAGCGGCATTCACCAAAGGGACAGAGATAGAGTACACAATGTATCTTGGGGGGATGATATTCCCAGCCTCACTCGGTGTATAGTGAGAAGGCTGGCCAACTTCCTCTAAAGACACAGTGTTGTGGAAGAAAAGCTTCAATCCTTGGGCTACTTCTCAGGGGAAGATAAATTGCAGTAAACTGAGGGTGGATGGCAGGTGGAGAAATAGTTGGAAATGGAAGGATGGAAGAAGCCCCCTGTAAATTTCATATGAAAGAGAGAGGGAGGGAGAAGAGGTGTCTGAAAGAGAAAGAAAAGGGATGGCAGATCTGTTGTTTGCCTCCTACAGAGCTACAGTTTCCAGCACCCTTAACAAACTACAGTTCCCAGGATTCTTTGGGAGGTGTACTTTAAATGTGCTTTAAATATGGTGTGAATGCAGCAGAGAAAGAACGCACACACAGAGGTGAGGGGGCTGAGAAGAGCTTGAGAAAAGCACTGAAAAGGCAACACCTACCAATGGCTCCCTATAGATTTTTCCCCTATGGGTTATTGGCCCTTTGTAGGGAAACAAGGACATACTCAGAGCTAAAAGAAGAGGAGCCAGTAATGGTCCATAGTCTGTTTTTCCCCTGTTGTAAGAAACATTCATGAAAAGTGAAGCTGAGCAGTATGACATAGTCTTTGCCACATTTATCTACAAAAACAATGACACTTATGGAAGCTACTCTTTGGTCTTCAGCTATTAAAATAATTCCATGTGATCAGACCATAAGGCTGAACAGAAGTATGTGGCCTGACAGCATTTACTAGCATTTCTCTGGGGAAGCTATGCAAGGTGTGAGGTTTTATTTGGATTTCATGGTCTCTATGTGTATTAATGAACTCTCTGCTTTCCCTATGACCACATCATGCTGTAGGTGTGTATTGTGTTGGGTTAAAGCTACTTCTGTATTTCACTGCAAGGTTTTATTTAGCTGACCATGGGCCAGTCACAGCCTAATCCACAGAGTTGTTGTGAGGGTAAAATAATGATTTCTAATGTGCATACAAAACAAAATGCTTGTCATTGGCTGTTCTGTATGCAGGCAACCAATTGCTAAAACTGCAAAGTGACCTCTCACTTACACAAGTTCAGCAGTAGTTGACTGTGTAATTAAGTACTCTGGCAGCATAATACTCTTGAGTGCCAGAATGTATACCTTTTGAATTTATTGCACAGATTTTGCAATTCTATTGCACAGATTTTCAGTATATGAAGCTCACGGGGTGACCTTGGGCCAGTCACTGCCTCTCGGCCTCAGAGGAAGGCAATGGTAAACCACCTCTGAATACTACTTACCATGAAAACCCTATTCATAGGGTCGCCATAAGTCAGAATTGACTTGAAGGCAGTCCATTTCCAATTTTCCATTATAAGGAGAGCCTTGTGCTACTGCAGCAAAAGCAACATCCTATGTACAGCAGCTGGCACCTTTGAAGCCTTTAGTACTTTTGTTTGCTGCCCTGGGCTCCTACTTGGAGGAAGGGTGGGATATAAATCATATAAATAAATAAATAAAGTCTCAGTGACCTTGCAATTTGGCAGAGTCACTTGGAACAGCATTCTCTCCCTGCGTGCTTGTATTCTTGTTGTAGCAGTAAAGATGCCTCTAGCTGGCTTGTTCTAAACTCATTACATGTGCCTCGTTTCCATGACCATTTGGGTGCCAAAAGTGGGAGAGAAATGCGTGGTGACTGACCAGTGAGGACAATGAATCACTTCCTCACAACCCCTGGTACCACATTCAAGGTAAGAGATCTGTTAAATCTCTATTTGGGGTTTCAGTAGAAGGCTGTCTGGAGGCTCCTGGTCTGTCCATAGGCTCTCTGCATTCCGAACCTTGAATCAACAGGCAGTCCAGACTCACCTCCAGGTATCTGTATTGTGTTCATTGTCCAGTCTAGGTTGGGCTGGGCCTGAGTATGGCTGATCCCCCTGTATGAGTGTGAAATAGAAAGTAGTGTTGCCTGAGTCCAAAAGAAACAAATTCAAGATGCCCCGACAGCGTTCCGGACATGGTTATTCAACACTGAAATGGAAGAAAGAGAGTTGTGTCTCATCCCTTTTATGAGCCAATTCAGTCCACTGTCGACCCACAATGCCAATTGTAGATTGAGCCTTGGGAACACTTCAGTAACTGGTCAGACTTCCTTTTGTGCTTTCCTTTTCCTCTTCCCTGCCAGAGCCACTGTCAGGTCTGACTGTCTTGCCAGAAAGCAGCTAGAGCTGCTAAGGGGGGCACAGAGTGGCATGGAGTTCCTAATGAGCCACTGTCAGATCTGATGGTCTCACCAGAAAGCAGAGCAGCCTGCTAAGTGGTGTGGACTTTCCTTGTGTATGGTGTGAATGGAAAATGGGGAGTGCACAGCTGAAAGTTGTTCCCCCTCCTCCAAGAAACACTCCAGCATATTACATGTACACACATTATTGCCATCAGAGTTATAAGTTTCTGAGCAAATGGAATTGGTCATTCATTCATTGGTGATCACTCGTGGCCAAGCAAGATTGTCTTCCAAGATAAGGTCTTTAACAGTGGGTCCGTAAATGACTGTGGAGGCCAATTCTGGATCCACACAGCCTCCCACAGTGTCGGGATGCAGGATTGGGACCCTGATGTTTCAGAAGATGAAGAGAAGGAGGGAGTCATTTGGCCAGAGCCGTGTGAAGAAGACACAGAGGAGGGGGAGGGAATCTCAGAGATAGAACTGTCTGGCAGCAAAGACCTTGAATGTCCAGCAGACACATATCCTTCCCAGGAGCTTCCCACACCCCCTCCCCCTTCGAGCTTAGAGCAGTTGGAGAAGGAGGGAGGGCAAGGGGGAATCCAGCCTCCTCCTGATCCTGGGAAAAGCAAAGAGAAGCAGCCAGATGGTCTAGGCCTTGCCCCCCCCACTTTCCCCCATACCTGAATCAGAGTCCTCAGAAGGGGAGGGGGCAGTAGCACCTCCTTCACCACATACAAGGAGACAGCAAAAGAGACAACAAAAGAAGGGGAAGAGGAGGGGAGTGGATGAGAGCACTTTGAGGCGGAGTGAGAGAATTCGCGCTCGATTGCCCCCTTCTTAAGGGACGGGGGAATAGTGGTTCCTTGTTCTGTCAACTCTCTTTCAAGTTGCAGGTTATGTTTTGTAGTGAAACTTCATGACAAGGCGTAGTCTTTGTCTGGATATTACTTTAATAAAAACCGATGTGCTTTCACCAACTGGTCTGGTTCCTGAGTCCCAACTTGGATATGACACACAGTGCGGACATAGGTTTCCAGATGGAAGGTGGTTACAATGAGGATTTGTTTGACGTACCTTCCACTTAGCTCGTTTGTCCCTTTCGCCCTGTATTCATGCTTCTTCAAAGTCCACAACACCTTTGATAATAGCCAACCTGCATTTGGGACGTTCATGGGCCAAGACTTCCCAGTTGTCGATGTTCATGTTACATTTTTTTACATTCACTTTAAGAACATCTTTAAACCTCTTTTGCTGTCCACCAATGTTCTGTTTTCCATCCTTAAGTTGGGAGTAAAGTAGCTGCTTTGGAAGACGGTGATTTGGAAGACGGTGATTTGAACAACATGGCCAGTCCAGCGAAGTTGATGTTGAAGGATCATTGTTTCAACGTTGGTGGTCTTTGCTTCTTCCAAAACGCTAACATTAGTCGTCTGTCTTCCCAAGTAATTTGCAGAATTTTCTGGAGGCAGCGTTGGTGGAATCTTTCAAGAAGTTGGAAGTGGCGTTTATAAATGGTCCATGTTTCACAAGCATACAGTAAGGTCAGTAGTACAACGGCTTTGTAAATAAGCATTTTGGTCTCCCTGTGAATATCCTGATCCTTGAACACTCTACGCTTCATTCGGGAGAATGCGGCACTCGCAGAGCTCAGTCAATGTTGAATTTCAGCATCTATGTCAGCTTTTGCAGAGAGATGGCTGCTGAGATAGGAGAAGTGATCAACGTTCTCCAACGTCACGCCATTAAGCTGGATTGATGGTGCTACAGAGGAACTAGTTCGCACCTGTTGATGAAGCACTTTGGGTTTTTTTTAATATTAAGTGAGAGCCCAAGCTTTCCATATGCTTCTGTGAAGACATTTAGGATAGTTTGAAGATCTTTCTCTGAATGTGCAGAGACTACATTATCATCGGCATATTGAAGTTCTACGACAGAGGTTGACATTACCTTACTTTTTGCTTTCAGCTTACTGAGATTAAAAAGCTTACCATCTGTTCGATATATGATTTCCACACCAGTAGGAAGTTTCCCCTCAATAAGATGTAGAATCATAGCAATAAGGTAGGAGCAATGACGCATCCCTGTTTTACGCCTGATCCGACACTGAATGAATCTCTCTGAGAGCCATTGTTGTCCAAAATTGTTGCTGTCATGTTGTCATGAAGGAGTCGCAAAACATTCACAAATTTATCAGGGCATCCAGTTTTCAGAAGGATGGTCCAGAGAGCGGTTCGATTCACAGTATCAAAGGCTTTAGTCAGATCAATAAACACCATATATAAAGGTTGATTCTGCTCCTGGCATTTTTCTTGAAGCTGTCGTGCAGTGAAGATCATGTCCACTGTCCCCCTGGAAGGGCGGAAACCATTTTGAGATTTGGGGAGGACATCCTCTGAGATCAGCAGGAGACAATTTGCGAGGATCCTTGCAAGAATTTTACCTGCAGTAGCAGGAAGAGAAATACCTCAATAGTTCCTGCAATCTGTTCTATCACCCTTCTTTAAAAGGGTGATAATTATGGCATCCCTAAAGTCTTCTGGGATCTCCTCCCTCATCCAGATCTTTTCAATGAGCTTATGACGTTGTTGTGTAAGTTCAGGCCCACCTTCAGCAGGAATCCCATCAGGTCCACTAGCTTTGTTGTTCTTCATTTGATTAATGACTTTACTGACTTCATCCAAATTAGGGGATACTGCAAGCTCGTCTCTAGTTTGTTGTTGTGGCATTTGCCAGAAGACCTCATCAGCCACGATAGAGTTAGGATTGAGGAGGTCGTGGTAATGCTCTTTCCAGTTCAGTGTAATAAACTATCCTTAAGAAGTTTGCTACCATCCATTGAATATAAGAGACTTGTACCATAATTTGCTGGTCCTTAGATGGCCTTTGTGGCATTAAAAAAGCCCCGTGCATCGTGAGCATCTGCAAAGGATTTCTTGAGCTTTCTTTATCCACCAGGTGTTCTTAAGTTCTCTAGTTCTTCCTTGGACTTCACCCTTTGCACTGGCATAGATTTTTTTCTTAGCAGCACAGTTAATGTCTTTCTTCCATATCTGGAAGGCTTTCTTTTTCTTGTCGATGATATGTTCAATCTCACTATCATGCTCATCAAACCAATCCTGTTGTTTCTTAGTTTGGTATCCAATAGTTTGTTCACATGCTGCAATAATGGATGTCTTCAGTTTAATCCAGTGTTCCTCAACATTTTCAGGGAGTTCCATCGGTAGATGTTTCTTGAGAGTTGTTTGAAAGCAGGCTCACTTAATAGGATCTTGAAGGGCATGGATGTTCATTTTACGCTTTGGTTTTCCTCCTTACAGCCTATATTGAGGAACAATATTAATGGCCATAGTGGATAGAATTAATCAGTGATCTGTCCAGCAGTCATCAGCACTGGTCGTGGCCCTAGTGAGGAGTACATCACAATGATCTCTGGCACGGATATAGCTGCTGAACTACTCAACTGTCTCAGTCCTTGAGCCAGGACAACTGAGTCTGCATCCACTGCCCATGTGCCGGTCCATGACTAGCGGCTTCCGGATTTCACAGTCCTGCCCCCGTTGCCATTCGCCGATCGCCATAGGACGTTTGGTTTGGTTTGGTTGGAAGATGCCTGTGTGTGAATTTGTTTTATGTGGGGAGATCGGCACACAATCTTGACAGAAAAAGGCTTTGATCCAATGGCATGGATACCATGACGATTGGAAGTCTTTTATCTGCTGCAGATGATCCAAGTAAGCAGTTTCTTTTAGAAGGAACCTTTAATTTAGATAGATGCCTAATATAGTTGGTACAAAAAAATGACAAAAAGGTGCCATGAATTTCAAGTGAGGGGTCTAAAGGACTCCCAAGAGAAATTGAGGCAGCAACTATGAGAAGGAAAAGAAAAATTGTGCAGTTCTCAACCAACCCAGACTTCAGCACTTTATCCGGTCCTGAAGGGTCCTAAGCCTGAGGAACAGACCAAAAACGTTACTGATTTTTCTCAAACCTGACACTCCAGAGTGTGCCTGTGGAACCCCAAATTGCCCCATCTGCTCCACTGCCTCCACCACCAACTAAAAGAATTAAAAGGAAAAAATGTGCATGTGATGCCCCTGTATTTACAATACTGTAAATATGGTAAGTGTGAGTTTATTAGAGTAAATGAGGTAAGTGGACTGAGTGAGAGGGGGGAGTACATGGGTTGGAATGTTGATGCATGTTGTATTATGATTAGCTGAGTGCTTGAGGGTCTGAAGGTATAAATGAGAAGATGACAGTTGAAAAAAGTTCATTTCGGTTGGTTTTAGTTGGTGAGTTTAGGAGTTTGTTGGTTGGTTCTGGGTTTTGGAGGGTGGATTGAATTAGGTGGGTAGTAAGGCAGGTTATTGATGACTAGAAACATAAAGAGTAACGCATCTTATGAAATCACATGCTTGTTGACAATACCTTTAAGTAATCTTGTTATTCCCTGTGTATATAAATAAATATTTCTTGGTTTACCTAATGCCTGATCCTTGGCTGGGTTTACACAGACCAGAAGGGTGGGCAGGGCATATACCAAGGTTGGGAAACAGTATCAATGGTGGCAGTGATGAAGAGATAGTGTAACATCATCAGGTATCCAGAGCAACCCAGTGCTGTATTCTTTATAGGCACAAAGATCCAGGGGGGTTGTGGCCTGCAAGTGCACCCAGACACAAAGTAGCAATAGGCCAGGAGGAGACTAAGGCACAGTCTCAAGGCAATATTGTTTTACAGGGAGTGTCTGGTGGTGCTGCCTAGCAGTGGGATCTTGAGAAATCTTTGATAGAGCCTGTGAGAGAACTGTTTAAAGACCAGGACCCTGAGGTGGGACTGTGACAAGGCGGTGACCACAGGTGGGATCCTAGCAGGTGGTGCCTGAGGTGGGATCCTGACAGGAAGGGTCCTGACAGGTGGTGACTGTAGCGGTGGGATACAAACAAGAGAGAGTCCCTAGAAAATGGTGTGATTGTGAAGGTAATAACTAATAAAGATAACTTGTGAGTGTGTGGTAAAGTGTGTGAGCTCTGGGAAACATGGCTGAGTTCTTAAAGATGAAGAGAGAAGAGCTGGTGGAGAAATGTATAGCTGTTAATTTACCTCATGAGGGTAAAGGGGTAGATGAATTGCGGGTAGCACTAATCTTTTATACATTAGTCCAAACCCAAGAGCCTATAAGAGAAGGGACCCCAGAAGGGTGCTCAAGAAATCCTGCCTATGTGGAGTATTTAAGAGAGAAGTTAAGATGGTAACATGAGGAAAAAGATAAGGATAGAGAGATTGAGATGGTGAAATTCAGAATGGAGACTGAAAGATTTAAAATGGAGGCTGAGGATAAGAAAAAGCAACGAGTCTTTGAGTCTGAGGAAAAAGAGAAGCAGCGGGTCTTGGAGGCTGAATGATTGAGAATGGAGACATTTGAAAAGGCAGCTCAGATGTGGGGGCTACCTGAAGATAAATATATGCAGTATTTATCAAACTTAATTAAAGGGGAATTGGCTGAGGTGTATCAGTATTTCCCCTCAGACAGGCCAGTGACATATGCTGAATTTAAAGAAGCAGTGTTCAAAAGATTTAGATTGGGACCTGATTATTTTCAAAAACTTTTCAGAAATTGCCAGATACAGACAGGGAGGTCTTTTGTGGAGTTGGGGGCAAAATTGATGGACATATTTGAGAAATGGATGACGAGTGCGAAAGCTCAGTCTGTGGAAGAGGTGAAAAGCCTCATGATATTAGACCAGTTATACTATCAACTGCCACCAGAAATTAGGTTGCTGGTTAAAGATCATTCCCCTAATTCTGTGCAGGAGGCGGCAGAGCTGGCAGATCATTTTACCTCAAACCGAACTGGTTGGATGGGAAAAACACAAAGAGATTTTAAAACAAAACCCAATACTTATGGCAGAAGGGATGTGGCACCACAGAGAGTAAAGCCTCTAATAAAATCAGAAGGACACAGGACACCTCAAATTGGTTCTGTGTATCCTAAATTGGAGGAGAATATCTGTTTCAAATGTGGTAGGCCAGGACATCTCAGTTTTCAAAGTGAAACTACAAACCCTATCAGTAATCCTGTTCAAGGGAGAACAGTGAAAAATGAGCTGAGAGAAGGGGAAACTAAGAAAATACAATTCTGTCAAATAAGCTGGTCAAATGTGCAGGATTTTGACTCAAGCTTAAGAGAAGAAATGTGTGTGCAAGGGGCGAAATATTGGGCTTTGCTGGACACTGGTGCTGCTCAGACCTTGTTGAGGCCAGATTTGATGAAAGCTGAGGGCATTTTACCTCAGGAAAAACTAGTTATACAAGGTGAGAGGTGAGCCAGAGAACATTCCTATGGCCTTAATAAAATTGAACTGGAGAGGAAAAGAGGAGTCTTATAAAGTGGGTATCAATGCCCAACAGCATGAACCCATAATATTGGGCAGAGATGTAATGGGATCACAGGGACAGATTTATGTGGTGACAAGGCAACAGCTTGGCAAAGCTGCAGAAGCCATTTTGTATGACTCTGAACAGAACAGGGAGGAGCCTGTAACTGAGCCTGAGGTCGCCATAGCAACCCCTAGTGAGCCTGGAGAGAATGAGACAAAGTTACCAGTTATGAATGTGTTATGTAATGCAGAGGCACAGCAGTTCAGAGATGAGTTTAAAAGCCATAAAGGAGCAAGCCCTACCACAAATAATCCCTTTTACAGAGAGCCTGAGGGATCAAACAGTGTGGGAGAATGGGACCTTTACAAGGCTGTGACCACAGGCGGGATCCTAGCAGGTGGTGCCTGAGGTGGGATCCTGACAGGAAGAGTCCTGACAGTGCACCACCCCAGACATGCCTACCAACCCTCCTAAGGTATCTTGTATCCCCAATTGAAGCCCAAGGATTCTAAAGAAGAAGGGACCCCAGAAGATATTACAGTTTTTTCACTAGTATTTTATATTTGGTACATCCCCCACTTGAAATTGAAATGAAGTGCTGCCTAAATAATGCTGTGGAAAAGTTTTTTCCTACTGTCTGAGTCGTGAGCAAAACGTAGGTTTGCCTAGGTGATTTGTAATTATTTTTCTGTTTATCTTACTTTGCAGGTAATAAAGGTTTGGAAGGGTTAAGAAATGTTTTGTTGGCAAACAAATTAACTAAAGGGAGATGGCAAGAGAGTGGGCTAATGCCAACAGCTCAGTCCCCCTCCTCTTTCCTGTTTCTCTGGAGGAGGCTTGAAATCAGTAAATAATTGCAAAGGCTGGAAGAAAGGGGGGAGCATCATCCACCAGCTACCCCTCTTTTCCAGCCCATTCCTAAAACAGCATGGCTGTATCTCTATTTTTAATTGGCTCTAAAGAACATTTGTGTATACAAATTGGACAAATTTTAAAGTTTGCATTGGGCTAGTCTTTGACTACAAGTGAGCCTGATGCTGGCACCATTATATGGGAATTTCAGCTCAACTTTTTATGTGTGGCACTGTGTGCATGGACAGAAACTATAGGCTCCCCAAAGCCCAGAAAACTAGAATTTGTCATGGGGGAGGGTGAGATCTGTATAAATTTATATATTGGAAGTAGAGTTACCAGATCTCCGGTTTTTGGCCGGAGTCTCTGGTTTTTTGGGGGCCCTCTGGCTCTCTGGCTAGCACACCTTAATCTCCAGACTCTCAGCTTCAATGTAAAAAAATAATTAAGGTTCTAGATGGTCTGGTTCCCGAGATATACACCAAAACGTCAGCCACCCCCGCGACTGTTTAATCTATTTAACTGATACGACGCTGAAGTTGGTTCCTAGTTCCCAGTTCCTTATTTGCTTGAAAGTTCAAAACACTAAAAAAGAAGAGTTGACAACTACAGCAACTTCAAACCAAAATTAACATGTCTCTGAACCCCAAAATATATGTTGGGGTACCCTGTATGATATATCACTGTGATCGGGGGACTCTCCCCATCAAGAATAACAATACATTTATGCAATCAAAATCATCAGGCTTCTGATATTATCATAAATACATAATGATGTCATAAAATCATAAAAAATAAGTAACTGGGGGTGCCCACCCCAAACTCTGCTCTAGGACAGGACAAATCATATACCCCAGGAAAGGGGAGGGTGTCCTCTGCGAGATGCCACTGCGACCCGACTGGCCAACAGCTTCTGCTGGGTGCAGGGGAAGGATGAGGGCATCTTTGCAAAATCAAAGCAGACCAAAACATACAGGAAAAAATAAGTAACTGGGGGTGCACACCCCAAACTCTGATCTGGGCCAGGACAAATCATATACCCCAGGAAAGGGGAGGGTGTCCTCTATGAGATGCTGCTGCATCCCACCTGGCCCAGAGCTTCTGCTGGGCACCGGGCACGCACAGGTGCATCAATGTAAAATCAAAATGGACAAAAACACATAGAAAAAAATAAGTAACTGGGGGTACCCACCCCAAAATCTTCTCTGGACAGCACAAATGTTATACCCCAGGAAAGGGGAAGGTGTCCTCTATGAGATGCCGCTGTGTCCCACCTGGCCCAGAGCTTCTGCTGGGTGCAGGTCACAGAAGACAGCATCTATACAAAATCAAAGCAGAGAAAGACATACAGGAAAAATAAGTAATTTTGTCTACCCCAAAATCTGCTCCGGGCCAGGACAAATCATACACCCCATGAAAGGGGAGGGTGTCCTCTATGAGATACCACTGTGTCCCGCCTGGCCCAGAACTTCTGCTGGGCGCAGGGGAAGGATGAGGGCATCTATGCAGACAGAAAGGGTAGAGAATCTTCTTACTCTTACTCATTTCTCAGACCTCTTTCTGAAGTGAAGGGTCAAATCTGTAAAGAAGTTTGGAGCAGCCACATTAAAAGATAAGGGCAGGGCATTCCAGGCAGGGGGTTGCCAACCCTGCTTGGATATGGATGTCTTTGCACAGGATTCCTAGTCAAGCTTTACCAACAGCACAATCCAAACTATATCTACTCAGAAGCAAGTCCTGTTGAGTTCTATGGGGGCTTAGTCCCTTAGTACGTGTGTTTAGAATTGCAGCCTTCAGGGGCATCCATCTTTACTTCCGAATGCTCCCATCTAACATCTCCACAACACTAGGCTCCTTTCTTCCTACAGTGACCTTCTGGTGACTGGCCTGGCCTGAAGGCGCTTAAACCCTTCTTGTCAAAAGCAAGTAGGCTACATTAAATGTTCCCTACCCAGGCTCCATCTTTTAGCTAAGATGTCTAGCTTAATTTCCAGTCAGATTTTTTTTAATTGTATGCTCCAAGCAACTGTGATTGATGCTTAATGAATCATGCTTAATGACATCACTCGGGCCCACCCCATGACATCACTCAGGCCCACCCTGTGACATCACTTGGGCCCACCCTGTGACATCACTTGGGCCCACCCCTCAAATCTCAGGTGTTGGGATGCTTCTGACCTGGCAACCATAATTGGAAGTCTGTACCCATACTTTTACCCACCCTTACCTTAGTATTTAATTAAAGGAAGGAAAAGCAGAAGGTAATAACTCCAGCTCTCTGATGTTAAAGAAGCAATGTAAATGAAATCTCTCTGTCTCTCTTTAAAGGCACTCTATGATGTAATCTAACTTGCTAAAATGGTTTTAATTCATCTGGTTAAAGAAATATTGGTATTTAACAACACAATGCCTTAACGGGTCTATTTAGGGAAAGCCAAATTTAATTTTCAGAAAAAAATGCAATCTTCATAAACTGTATCACCTGCTCACCCTTTTCAGCCAAGTCAAAACCAACGAAGAAGATTTTGGGGGGTTTGTTAAGGTCTTATTAATGCTTATATCTGTCTTGTTATGTAGCTACAAAACGTTTCACTTTTTTTAATTACTGGTGCCTAAAGTAGGCTTCTCTTCCACTTTTTCTTCTACAGATGGATGTTTCCTTCTTAGCATCCTACAAAGAGAGGCTTCATTTTTGCTATGGAGCTCCTTTCTCTTTTTAGTATTTTTACCTTCTTAATTCTTGAGTTTGGATTTTTGATTAGCTATAAGTACAGTGCTACAAATTGTTTAAAGTTAAAAGGTATTGCTGGCAAAATCCCAGCATCAAAGCTAAGGTTTCTTATGTAAAGAAGGAGATCTCAGTCATAATTACTGAAGATGACTCATGTCAAAGAAATGCAGAGGGTGACCTTGTTGCTGGTTATGCTGTTTGTTCTCAACATGAAATAATAGAAAACAATCCATTGCCTGCTGCATATTCCACTCAAGCTGTTGAACATTTTGCTTTCACTATAACCTGTCCCCTAACTTCTGACAAAACAGTGAACATTTACACTGACTCTCACCATGCTTTTGGTGCAGTGCATGATTATGGTTAACTCTGGAAACCTCAGGGAGAGTAAAGATTACCAATGCTTCATATGTAAATGCTCTTCCTGATGGTTTGCTATTGCCTTCTGAAATTGCTATTGTTAAATGTGTTGCTCACCAAATCCCTCATGATGAATTTACACATGGAAATACAAAGCTGAGCTCTTTCTACACCTCAGGCCATTTCTATTCATCTCTCCACCATGACCCAGTCTCCAATAGCAATCATTAAAGATCAGGCACCAGATTCTGAAAAAGAAAAATGGAGACTGGTGGGGTGCCTTTTGCACCCAGACCATTTGTGGTGCTCCCCAGATGGCTGCTTGGTGGGGCTCATGGTCCTTCTTTCCTATCTTGCTAAGGTGCACCACCATGACGTGGCCCACTCTAGCAAAGGGGGAATGATACATGCAGTACAGCAAGATTGGCATGCTCCAAATTTTCTAGCTGTGGCCCACTTGCCCTGTCTGCCAAGCCCACAAAGTGGGCAAAGTGGTAAGGACAAAGAGGGCAGCCCATCCCCCACCATGGGGACCCTTTGTAAATATTCAAATTAATTTTATTCAAATGCATAAATGTTGTTCTTATGAATTTGTTATTGTTCTTGTATGTATGTATTCCAGATGGGTTGAGACCTATCCCTGTGCAAAGGCCAACACCATCACAATTACCAAAAGATTGAAGGCTGAAACCGGACTTAAATTACCAGAGGCTCTTCATTAGCCCTAATGTATATTAGAAGACATGTCAACAGAAAACATGGACTGTCTCTGCATGAGATCCTCATGGGATGCCCCATGAGGCTGTTGGCATTAGGCCGTACTGCCTAAGGATGTTTTCATCAGGTCTGAATGAGTTACAAGCATGTGTCTTGAGAAGCAGTCTTATCTGCTGTGCATGGCCTGAGAGCAGACTTTCAAGGCCAGACAGGTTGTCATGGTAACGGGAGATAACAGCTGGGAAAGTTGTGACAGCATGCTGTTAGCTCTTCCTTCTTCTTCTGTGTGTCTTTGAAGCAAGCAGTGCTACCTAGTTCTATCTATCTTAAAGGGGGGTGAATCTCTACATGTATCTGCTTTAAATGCCTTTGGCCATAATGTCTAAGTAAAGACTCTTAAACCTTTCTCAAGCCTCTGTGATGCTTCTTTACCATCTTACATCCAACCTAACGTGTTGTTTCACGCAAGAAACCGCCACACATCAACAGGGTTATGGGCCCAGATCCACAGCGCGTTACACAGGAGTAAGTGGCTGGTCTGAACGGCAGACGGAAATCCAGAGGGCAGTTTGATTGATTGTGCCAGACAGAGGTGAGCGAACATGGCTGTAAACTTGTCTGGAGGCTTGCCAATGGAGAGGCTTAATGAAAAGAATTATGGCAGTTGGAAGCCAAGGATGCGTGCTTTTCTAATAAAAGAGGATTTATGGGAAGCTATTGAAGGAACACCCCCTGCACCCCTTACAGCGGCCTGGACACGGAACGATGAGAGGGCACAAGCTTTTATTACTCTGGCTCTATCAGACTCTCAACTGTTACACGTGAGAGATGTTACAAACGCCAAACAGATGTGGGACGTGTTGGAGGCTCTTCATGTGCAACAGACCGCGGGATCACAATTGTGTTTGGCAAGGAAGCTGTACCATATGCGCTTCATGGGTGAGTGCGAAATGAGTGAGCATCTCACGGACTTCAGGCGCTTGTTTGCAGAGCTGACGGACTGAGGCATCGAACACTCTGAACTTCAGAAGACCTATTTGATCCTTGCTTCACTCGATGGGACTTGGAATAATTTTGTTATGGGAATTGAGGCCATGCCCGATGGGGGGCTCAATGTTGCATTCATTGAGGAAAAGCTGAGCCAGGAATGGCAGCGGAGACAAGAGGAGAAGAAAAGTGCCGTGCCGAAGGAGACTGTCGGAAGCAAGCAGGATTACAAGCAGGAGCAGCAGCCGCTAAAGGCTTGTTATGTTTGCGGAGCTCGTGGGCATCTCCAGAAAGACTGTGCAGTCAAGCGAAACTCCAGGGACGGAGGCTGGAAGACGCATAGCGGCAGTGTGAACTTTGTAAACAGAAGTCTCAAGATTTAGGACCTGTTAACTGGATTCTTGACTGCGGGGCGAGCCATATATTAATCAAAGACAGGAGTTTGTTTTACACTTCAGAAGATGTGCAGGACTTTGTGCAACTAGCAGATGGATCGCGGAAAAATGTGGAGACTCAAGGTCTGGTGAGATTTGATAAACTTGGAATACTGTCAGATTGTTTGTTTGTACCAGAACTGTCTCATAACATGTTGTCTGTCAGAAAACTGGTGAGTTGTGATTTTTCAGTATTGTTTCACAAAGACAAATGTTTTGTAATGAGGGGAGATCAAGTGTGCTTGCAGGGAAGCCTTAATGATTCACAGTTTAAAATGACCATGGGTGTGAGGTGTGCTGATGCCTTGGGTTTAATGGGGCAGAAAGGGAATGACGGTCAGGGCTGTAAACAGACAGCTGTAAAAGGCACACCGTCGGTATTCACTGCCCAGATGGAGGAGGTTCAAAGAGAACTTGAAGAGCCATCATCATTTCAAGCAATCAGGCTGATGCCTGAGGCAGAGCAGCAAAAGTGGCAGCAGGCCATGCAGGAAGAATTAAAGGCCATGCAAAAGAATGGCACGTGGACATTAGTAAAGTTACCCATGGGTAAAAAGGCCATAGGTTGCAGATGGGTGTTTAAGAAGAAGAAAGCAAGTTCCGGGGAAGTACAGCGGTACAGGGCACGTTTGGTAGCCAAGGGATTCACCCAGCAACATGGAACAGATTTTGATGCTGTTTTCGCCCCGGCTGTGAAACATGAGTCTATTTGTGTTCTGCTGAAACTAGCAGCGATGCAGAAAATGCACATTAATCACTATGATATAGGGACTGCATTCCTCCATGGTGATTTAAAGGAGGAGATATACATGGAGCTGCCTCCGGGTTATGTGTCACAGGAAGGGTTTGTGTGTAAGTTACATAAGTCTATCTATGGATTGCGGCAGAGTGCACGCTGCTGGAACGAGAAATTGGACAGTGTGTTACAAGGGATGGGATTTCAAAGGTGCAAGGCAGATCCCTGTGTATATGTCCAGAGAAATGGAACACAAACCAATATCTGTGCTGTTTATGTGGATGACATCATGTACATGTATCATGATCAGCAAGAGGAAAGGGAATTCAGGGAGCAACTGGGCAGGCAGGTGGACACAAAGAATTTGGGGCCTGTCACACACTATTTAGGCACGGATATTGTGTGTGCAGAAGACAGAAGCATAACATTGAGTCAGGAAAGTAAAATAAATCAGATCATAGAAGAATGCAACATGACAGAATGCAATGTTGTGAAGACTCCAATGGCTGTGGCTTTCCAACAGAATGTGCAGGAGACGCCCTGTACAGAACCTGAGAAGTACAGGCGCATAATAGGGAAATTGCAATATTTGGTGAAGGTGTCTCGCCCAGACATATGTAATGCAGTCAGCATTTTAAGCAGGAAGGTAGAGCATCCTTCAGAAGCTGACTGGCAGGGAATTAAAAGGGTAGTGCGTTATTTGAAAGGCACGAAGACAAAGAGTCTGGTTTTGACAGGAGCAAAGACAGGAGGTCTTGAATGTTTTGTGGATGCAGATCATGCAGGGGAGCTGAGCAGTCGTAAGTCAACCTCTGGCATAGTTATGATGTGGCACGGATCTTGCATTGATTGGAGTAGCAAGAAACAAACTGTGGTTGCAACGTCAAGTGCAGAAGCAGAGTATGTGGCCCTATCCCAGGCCTGTAATGAGTTGCAATGGTTCACAATGCTCATGCAGGATTTAGGCATGGAGATACAACTACCAATCACTGTACATGAAGACAATCAGACCTGCATCAAGATAGCCACATCAGAAGCTCATACCAAAAGAACAAAACATATTAGTGTCAGATACTTTCACGTGAGGGATTGTGTGCAGCAGGGGTTTATTAACCTGACATTCTGTGACACTAACAACATGGTGGCTGACATCATGACCAAGCCGTTGTGTGAGGAGAAATTTGGCAAACTGGTGACAAGGCTTGGAATGAGTCGAAGTTTGATTGAATAAAGTTCTAGCTAAGCTGTACTGAAATGTACTGAAATGTAAACTGAATCTGTATGATGTAATGTACTGAAATGTATTACAGTTGTATTGTAGAAATGTGTTAATGTTGTAATGGATATACAGACATGATGAAAAAGGGGGGACTGTTGGCATTAGGCCGTACTGCCTAAGGATGTTTTCATCAGGTCTGAATGAGTTACAAGCATGTGTCTTGAGAAGCAGTCTTATCTGCTGTGCATGGCCTGAGAGCAGACTTTCAAGGCCAGACAGGTTGTCATAGTAACGGGAGATAATAGCTGGGAAAGTTGTGACAGCATGCTGTTAGTTCTTCCTTCTTCTTCTGTGTGTCTTTGAAGCAAACAGTGCTACCTAGTTCTATCTATCTTAAAGGGGGGTGAATCTCTACATGTATCTGCTTTAAATGCCTTTGGCCATAATGTCTAAGTAAAGACTCTTAAACCTTTCTCAAGCCTCTGTGATGCTTCTTTACCATCTTACATCCAACGTAACATGTTGTTTCACGCAAGAAACCGCCACACATCATTAGCCCTTCATTAGCCCTAATGTATATTAGAAGACATGTCAACAGAAAACATGGACTGTCTCTGCATGAGATCCTCATGGGATGCCCCATGAGGCTACCAGTTTCACCACCCCCACCTCCATACTAGCTGGACATCCAGCTGACTGATGATAGTGTTCTTTCATACTGCAAGGTGCTAATGAAGTGTGTCAGGTCTTTTCATTCACAGGTCCAAGAAGCGCTGCCAAAGGAAGCAGACAAGCCCTGCCACCTATTGCAACCTGGCTAATGGGTCCACATCAAGGTACATCTGAGAAAGGACATACTCCAACCTCACTAGAAAGGCCCCTTCCAGATGCTGCTGACCACCAACACCGCTGTAAAGTGCCAAGGATTCCAGACATGGATTCATGCATCACACTGCAAGAAGACGTCTCCTCCGCTGGATCCTGATCAACCACCATCTGTTCCTAAAAATAGGCCTCCACAGTCTGGTAGTGAGCATAGTGCCCACCAGCAGGACAGCCTATTAGAGAAGGAACCTTCAGTGAAGGGGCATAATAACACCCTCAAAGAAAATCCAGTGGTAAGTCAAGTGCTCAATGGTGAAGAGGATTTGCCACTCCAGAATGAAGATTTGCCACTACAAAATGCAAATGAAAATATTCAACAGACTAGGTACCACCTTAGAGAAAGAAAGAAGCCCTCTGCCTAGATCCTACTTTCTAAAGTGGGTGTGGTTTGTTGTGTGGCTTCTACTCTCTGGACTAATTTGACTGCTTCTCTTCTGGCCAGAACATACCTGGGGAAAGCAGGAATGGACCTTTGTGACTGCAGCACCAAGGAGAAACTCTCCCAAGGTGTATGGCTCTGGTGGCCATCAACTGAGTTACTCTTATGCAACAATGGGTCCAAGCCAGTGGGATGGAGGACATGCAATTATCCTGTTCCAAAAATACCAGCATCATCCAAATATATAATGCAACTCTTAATGTCTCAGTGCCCCATTATTTTAATGCTAAATATAGTTTTAAACATCAAGGTATATAGAACTACTTATTATATATGTGACAGACCATTGGAATTCATAGTCATGGTTCAGTTCTATTTTTGAATCACTCGGCTCTACCATAATACATGGTTTATTGATATTGTTTGCTATATTAATTGGAGTTTATGCTGTCTTATCCGATGTTGCTTAAGCTGTACAATGAAACAAATATCAAAACCTTTGAACCTGGAACAAAAGAAGGAAATTGTAAATATGTATGCTGAAATCACAGAGTTAAAGACGTATGAGAAGGAAGAGATAGAAAGCCTTAGGGAAGTTAATTGTGCCAAATAGGCACAAAAGGGGCGGTTGAGGGGGCAGACCCACCCAGGCGCTTAACTTTCGTTCAGCAAAATGTGTACATGGCAAAAAGGCAGTCGGGAGGGGTGATTGAGCAAAGTTCCAAGAAAAGTGACTGCTGATATCGCAAGAAATCCTGTTTAAACTGGTAAACATGTCTCTGTGCTTTATGCTGTGAAATTCCATTGTCTGAGAAAGGGGAGAGGTAGATAAGCTTTGCCTTGCTTCAGCTTCAAGAGTATATAATCTTAGTGACCTCGCAGTGTGGCAGAGTCACTTGGGACAGCGTTGTCTCCCTGCACACTTGTATTCTTGTTGCAACAATAAAGGTGCCTCTGGCTGGCTTGTTCTAAAATCATTATGTGTGCCTCGTTTCCACGACAGTATCTTCCTTTGTCCTCTTTGGAAATCCAGAATCAGCAACTGGGATCTACAGGAAAACAATCACAGCTGCCTCAAATATACTGTCAGTTAAAAATAATTACCGCTTTGTGGTAATGCTGGCAGCTTCAGATTAACCCTGAAGATATAAAAGGTGGCTAAAGTAGAGTGACAATGAAAAAAAAGTTTTAACCTTAAATGTTTGTTACTGTTTACTCCCTATTATATAATCCATTTCAACTGAGTGTGAAAATACATCATGGGACTAGCTGCCTTAAGTCCCTGGAGGTCAACTTGGTTTCCTGTATTAGTTAGTTTGACCTGGTAGGGAACCCACACCCAGAGCTTGGAAAAGTTACTTTTTTGAACTACAGCTCCCATCAGCCCAATCCAGTGGCCATGCTTGCTGGGACTGATGGGAGCTGTAGTTCAAAAAAGTAACTTTTCCAAGCTCTGCCACAACCAGGGATTTACCGAGAGCACCCCAGAGGTTAATGTTTGGATTGTTCATCCTGTTTTCTGTAGAGCCTCAGCCTGAAAAATGAATAAAGCCAGAATCCAAAGGGTGGACATGATAGAGCTTTATAACATTGTGCATGGAATGAAGAAAGTGGACAGAGAGATTTTCTCCTTCTTTTACAATATTAGAGCCTGGGGTCAATGAAGCTGAATTGTGGAAGATTCAGGACAAAGGAAATCTTCTTCTTCACACAGTGCATAGGTAAACTATGGGATTCACTGCCACAGGATGTACTGATGGCCACCAACTTGGATGGCTTTAAAAGGGGGTGCCTTATCCTCCATGATTTTTTTCTAACAATAGATACTACTCATAACTGCTATATGCTGCCTCCAGGATCAGAGGCACCATGTCATTGAATACCAGTTGATAGGGAACACATGCAGAAGATCACAATTGTCTTTCTGACCTGCATGATCATAGGCTTTCCCCTTGTGGGGAAACACCATAGTTTAGTGATAGAGCAGAAGATCCCAGGATCAATCCCTGGCATATTCAGGTAGAGCTGGGAAAGAACTCTGTCTGGAATCATGGAGAGCTTCTGTCCATCAATGTATGTAATACTGACCTAAATGGACAATGGGTATGACTCAGTATAAGGAAGCTTCCTATATTCTTGTCTGGTTGGTCACTGTAGGACTATAGACCTGTTTATATAAGAGATCTTCTTATGTTCTTTGCATAGCCATAACGCTCATTGGATAACCTTGGACTAGTCACTGTCTCTCAGCTTGACCCACATGAAATGGGGGAAATGCCTTGCATACTGCTCTCAACTCCCTGGAGGAAGAGCAGGATACAATGTGATAAATAAATAACAATAAATCACATAAGTTCCTCTGCCAGCACCAAAGCCAGGAGCCCAGAAAGATTTATTATTCATGTCACCCAGTAAAGGTCAGATTGAAGCCAATTGTTTAAGTTACAACAGCCATGTTGGTGTTTGACCTGATTGCATTGAAATGTGGGGGGGGCAATCATGCCACTGCCATAAGGATTGGATCAGTGTTATAATGAACAGTGAAGAAATAAAGAATAGTGCTTCATTACTATTATCTTGCTTAGTCCTCAAAAGAGACAAAAATGTCTCAGAATAATTCTGATATGTGCTGTGTAGATGTGATGAAGCAGCCTGGGTTATGTTTTGCATTTACTTACAGTATAGTGTAAGGTGTGCTAGATACTCAAATTTCATAATAGACGTGAAACATTATTTGAAATTTGAAAATACATTAAATAGTTAAACTACAGATGTATGTGTGGTATAATAGATCAGTGACTTCAGATATCAAGGCCAAACGTTTGACTTCATTCTTTCAAGAGGCATCACTAACCACCAGTATTCAAGGCTGCAAGGAACATGCTTTCTGCTTCTGTTCTGAGCACAGTTGCCCTCTACTGGGCTGAAATTAGCAATGCAAGTGGCTAAATTCAAAATTCAATTCTGTCACCAATGACTTTGACAGATACTGATGAAATGTTTTTACAAGAGCTTTAAATATTAATTTGTCACCCTTTTCTTTTTAATAGAAAGAAGGTAAATGAAGGAGATTGGGTTGGATCCACCTCCACCCAATCCAACTCCCTCCCCAGCTCAGCACAAAGGTGGTTTGGTTGCAGACTACCAGTGCAATCCAATGCATGTCTACTCAGAAGTAAGCTCCATTGGGTTCAATGGGACGTACTTCCAGGTAAGTGTGTATTGGATTGCAGCCTAAATCTAGAGTCAATCCATTGATTATAAAAATTTGTAGGGGATAGGGAGGTTAGAGAAGTTAGCAAGTTCCTTTTTCCCTTGAAGCATCATGATTATGGATTTAGGATGGAAATGTTTAGTGCAAGAATGGTTCTGTTTGAAACTTCTACTGCCTATATATGTATTGATTAGAGGCATTAATTGGTCAAATCTCAGTGAGGAAGATCGTACAACAGGTAAGTGGTTCCTTCTTATTCTGTGGTCTAGGGACCACCAATGTTCTGTAATACACTTTACTTACTAGACCCAAAAACCATTATGACAATAAGAAAAGAAATACTGAAGAACGAAAAATGGTCTCAGGGTGCAATCCAATCTACCCTTACTCCAGATTGACGGGAGTTGGATGCGGCAGATCTTCAACTGAACTGACTGGGTCCTGGCTCAGCTAAGCTATGCTGGCATTATACAGCCACAAGAGTGGCTGTATACTATAGCCAGTGTGGATTTTTCACATTCCGCAATGTTAAACTAAAAATACCCCCATGCCATTCTGATGCTTCCCATAAGCTCATTTCTAACAAAACAATACAAAACTTATAGTCCTGAACTCAGAAACGCTTGCTGATGATACACAAAACAGTCACAGAGAAATGAGAGTTTAAAATCTGAAAAGAGAGGGGAAAAACAGATCCCTTCTGGAATTTTTCCTGTCAGAGTTCTCATTATCTGTTGAAATTCATTAAAAATCAGCCATGTTCACAGAGTACCTGTACCTATTACTGACATTGCCCCATACTCTGACCTTCATCTTCTGCAGTTTAAAAGTTTAAAAAATGCCTGGCTGATTTTTATTAATTTAAGAAATTTAGCATTGAACTGAATGATAGTGTTGGGCATGCTCAGTAAGAACTAACTGTCAGTGTTCTAAAAGCCAGACTCACAGCTGCTCGGCTTGCCTAATCAGGGGGCCACACTCACACCAGACTTTGATTTCACTTGAGACAGTCATGGCTTCCCACAATGAATCCTAGGAAGTGGAAGTGTAGTTTGTGAAGGGGGCTAAGAGGAGATTCCTATTCCACTGACAGAACTCCAGTGGCCAGAGTGGTTTAATAGTCAGCCACTCTGATTGAAGGTCTGTGGGGGGAACAGGGCATCTCCTAGCAACTCTCAGCACCCTTCACTAACTACACTTCCCAGGATTGTTTGAGAGAAGCCATGACTGTCCAGAGTGCAATATAGGCCTGGTGTAGATGTGGCCAGGGACAGCTTTGGTTTAAATTTGGGTGGGAAACTACATGTGCCTGCTGTAGAATAAAAAGGTGGGGGGAAGCCTGACAAGTAATGATACTGTTCACAATGTTTTCCTTTTGGAAAGGAAAGGGGCTTCCCCTCTGCCCAGTTCCCATCCACCCAATCTCATCCTCTCCCCCTCAACTCCCTCCCCCTCCCCCAGGTCAGTATTGGACTATGTCCTGGGAGACCAGGGTTTGAATCCCCACACAGCCATGAAGCTCACTGGGTGACCTTGGGCCAGTCACTGCCTCTCAGCCTCAGAGGAATGGTAAAACCACCTCTGAATACCATTTACCGTGAAAATCCTATTCATAGGGTCGCCATAAGTCGGATCGACTTGAAGGCAGTCCATTTCCATTTTCAAACATGATTGCACAGAAATAAATCCCATTGAACTCAAAAAGTATGCAAATGATCAAACTCACCCTCCCTTCTTCTCCCTCCTATCCCCTCTCTCTTGCCCCTCCCTCCCCCTTCCTTTGCCCCTCCTCCCTCCTATCCCTTCCCTCTTTCCCCTTCTCTCTCCTCCCCTTCCTCCTCCCCATGGTCAGTTTTACCTATCTTAAGCATGATTGCACAGGAGTAAATACCATTGAACTTTATAACCATGCAAATGATCAAACCTGCCCTCCCCCTTTCCTCTCCCCCTCCAATCCGCTCCTTCCCCTTCCCCCTCCCCCTCCCTCATGGTCAGTTTTACCTATCCTAACCATGATAGCATAGGAGTAAATCCCATTGAATTCAATAAGCATGCAAAGACCTGCCTTTCCCATCCTTCCCCTCCTCCCCTCTCCTCTTCCTTCTCCCCTGCCCACTCCAGCCCTCCCTCCTTCCCTCTCCCCCCAGTCAGTTTTACCTACCGTAAGCATGATTGCATGGAGTAAATCCCACTAAACTTAATAAAGAAGCAAATGATCAAACCTGTCATTCTCCTCCCCTCCCACCTGCTCCCATCCCCCTCCTCCCCTCTGCCCTTCCTCCCCTCCCTCCTCTTCCTCCTCCTCCCCCTCCCCTGTGGTCAGTTTCACCTATCCAATGCATGATTTCAGGGGAGTAAATCCCACTGAACTCAATAAGCTTGCAAATGATCAATCCATTCTTAGTAAACTTGCACAGGATCACATTTCTTACCTCCCGGATTAAAAAGCAGAGAAATTTACTCATAGGCAAAAAAAACCCTTGCAGTTTAAGAATGTACCTATATCCCACAAATATTTCTATCCAACTTTAAAAAGCAGGGAAATTGGGCAGCTATAGTAAATGCACCAGGGAAGCAGGAGACCTGACCTCCTCTCTGAGATATTGGACTGCCCTACAAATTGGTCAAAATGCAAACACAATTTGGGTTGGTCTTTCACAGTCCAATCCACTTCCTGTGTAGCTTGGAAGAATCTGAGACTGGTGTAAGTGAAGCTGGCATGAGCCAGTGATAAGTCCTGGAAACAGGGCATTTCAGGGGAGGGGACGAAGGGAAGGGATGAAGTGAGGGGACTTAGGCCACATCAAACTCATGACTGGAGTGTTCCTGCAGGTCCCAATACAGGCAAAAGTTGCACTGGAATAAAGGTTGGTCTAAGAAAATAAATATGATGGAACTAATGGAAGTCAATGGACAGAGCTCCCGAGTAGCAACTGGATGAAGCAGACCTTTACACTGGCTTCTCTTGCACCAGCACCACTATGCTGGCTTCCCCTGAGTGGGATTGCTCTGCCTGAAGTAAATTTTTAATACTTGTTATTTAAAGAATCTATATTTTATGCAGGAAATGTACAGAACAATGCAGTGTACCATAATTAGCAAAAGGGACATTTGTTACAGGGATAATTAGACACAATTACATGTAATAATTAGATCAATGACAAAATGTACATTTTAAGACACGCAACTCTATCCTATTCATGTTTTCTCAAAAATAAGTTCCAGAGAGTTCAGTGGGGTCTATTTCCTAGGACATTTCCCTGAGACTTCAGCAGTAGTATAGTGACAACTTCAGAAGTGCAGGGACCCTTCATGACAGTCACGTCATGCCCCCTCATAGCCACATCCCATCATTCACTTGCTCTTCATCGTCATCGCCACACTTCTCAATCCTTCCCACATGCACCATCTCCCAGAACAACAGATGTCCACAGGAGTCAATCATCATGCAAGAAGAGTGTATTAGCTACTGCAAAGAGTCTTCTCAGTGGCTGGCTCACCTCCTTTCACTCTGATTGGCTCCAATCAGCAGGAAAGGACAAAGAACCATGTAAGAAGATTCTTCTCAGTGGCTAACACACTCCCCTTTCATGCTGATTGGCTCATAGATGCTGGAGACATAGGGACCCTGCTCCCAAAAAAGTAAGGGGTCTGAGACCCCCCCAAGACTCTGGACCACTACACACCTGGATTGCAGTCTCAGGGTGCATCCAGACTTATAGCATTGTGCCTGTTGTGAAAGTGCAGATATCATAATTTGTCCAGACCTACAATTTTCTTTCAAGGATCAAACTTCGGGAAAACCCATTCTTTCTGCTTTTAGTGCAGACTGAGCTGGCTTTCTGTGATACTCACAAAGCCACTCCCCCCCCGAGCAGTTTTTCAACAAACAACATTCAATGTTAGCTTTAAAAAATAAAAAGAAATGAGGAATGAATGTTCAGTTGAATGAACGAACATGCTGCACCTATACAAGATTTAAAAGTGGAATACCCACCTGGTGCGGTGAAAAAGGAAAGACAATCAACTGAGCAATCATTTGATTCGCGGATTAGTACATCTGTCAGTGGTATTCCAAATACAGGATTGAAGGCAAGGTCACTTTTTTCAGAAAATATGTGCTGCATCTTTTTTCTTCTCCTTCTCCTTTGGTATTATGGTTGCCAGGTTCCTGGCCTGAGACTGATCCTGTATCTTTAGGAGAAGAGAGAGTCAGCGAAGTGCACGTGTTCTTGCAACCCTGTAATGAGAAAAACCACAAGGTGGAATTCTCCCTTCCCCCTGCACAATTTTTAAAGATACAGAAGACCTCTTGGAGGTCGGGCCTGGCAACCAAGAGGTCTTCTGTATCTTTAAAAGGTGTGCAGGGGGAAGGGAGAATTCCACCTTGTGGTTTTTCTCATTACAGCTAGGCTGCATTCACACCAGACATTTATTCCACTACTGTTCCACTTTAAATACTCATGGTTTCCCCTGAAGAATCCTGGGAAGTGTGGTTTCTGAAGGGTGCTGAGAGTTGTCAGGA
This sequence comes from Rhineura floridana, assembly GCF_030035675.1. Classification (NCBI taxonomy): domain Eukaryota; kingdom Metazoa; phylum Chordata; class Lepidosauria; order Squamata; family Rhineuridae; genus Rhineura; species Rhineura floridana. The sequence goes on along the minus strand of NC_084481.1, from coordinate 137,208,785 downwards.
GACCTCTATTCCCCTTGCAGAGCTACAATTCCCAGAGTTCTCTCTGGAAGAGGGACTGGCTGTTAAACCACTCTGACAAGTGCCTCTCTGTCAGGGGTATAGGGGTCTTCTAACAACTCTCAGTACCTTTCACAAACTACCCTTCCCAGCATTCTTTGGGGGAAGCCATGACCATTTAAAGTGAAATAATAGTGGAATAAATGTATGGTGTTGAATGTGGCCGGTGTTGCAAGAACACCTGCACTTGGCTGACTTTCTCTTCTCCTAAAGATAGAGGATCAGTCTCAGGCCAGGAACCTGGCAACCCTATTTGGTATGTATGCAGCCATATATGAAAAGCATCTGTGCAAGTAGCAGCTAAAGTCAACACTTCATAGAACGGAAGGATGATTGGGTGAATGAAACCAAGTGGAAAGACTCAGGTTCCAAAATGGGAAGCATTTGAAGAAGGTGCCTTTTGCTGTGCCTTCCCATGTACTATCTGTTAATGGTAAAAAACAGTAAAATAATAATGGTAGGCCATAGAGAAAAAGCACACTAGATTAGAAATACAAAAAAGTTACAGAAATCAGTTCATTCTGGTTGGGCCCAGTGCACCATGAATAAAAAGCTACACATTTCTGAGGAGCTTAAGCACAGGGAGAATTTTCCTGTGGATTGTCTCTCAAATGGAAAAATCCAACTGCTATAGAAGGCAATGATCAAGGTTATAAAGAGCTAGGTCTTACATTATGGGAACAATACGAATGTCATATCTATGGCCAGAGGAGCAGAATCTATTATGAGCATGGGGCTTTCTCACCCAAACAAGAAAAATGCAGTTAGAGAGTACTATGCCAGTTACTGCACTAACCAACTGTTTTGTTTGTCCATTACTAACTGAAATGACTGACAGGACTTCTTTTCTTTTACAGGCAGCTTCACTATTCATTCCTCTTTCTCTCTCAGCCCCATGCACTTGGAAGCTTCACCAAATTGCCGTTGATCTTCAGTTAGTCCTATCCTCTCCTTTCAGGGAGGTGCCCTTAGTAAGCAGTGAGGGTACAGCCCCAGTCAATCACCTGGACAGTTGAGCTATTGGCCTGAGACTTGTCTCCCAGTGTTTATTAGACTTCATTGAATGAAGTAGGTGAATGTGATCATGCTCAGTTATGCAAGAAGCAGTTTGTCAAGGCTGGTAGCTTTCTGTTTGCCTTGCACATAGAGAAATAGATTGCTCGAACAGCACTGTATTGGTAGCTCTTGGGGCTAGTCTCTTTCTCATTTTCTCTCTGCCTGTTCAGCTCTGAATTTTCCCCCCATCTCTCTGGGGCCTCTGGATTTTTCTGAGCGCATTCCAGATAATGTCTTCTCTCCTGTGGGTCTTGGGGGTCTTAGACCCCTTACCTTTTTTGGGAGCAGGGTCGCAGCAGGGTCCCTATATCTCCAGCATCCTACAAATCAATCAGCATGAAAGGAGAGTGTGTTAGCTACTAAGAAGAGTCCTTTAACATGCTTCACTGTCCCATCCTGCTGATTGGAGCCAATCAGGATGAGAGGAGGTGAGTCAGCCACTGAGAAGACTCTTCTCAGTAGCTAATACTCTCCCCTTTCATGCTGATGGGCTCCTAGGGTCATCTGTTGTTATGGGAGAAGGCATTAACAAGGATCTCATTCTCAACCCAGCAGCAAAAAAGGGAGGAGACAATGTGGCTGTGACTGTCATGAAGGGAGCTTGCACTACTGAATTTGCCACTACACTACTTGCTGGCAGTGGAATCCCACCCTACCTGCCTGGAAGTGCTGTAGAACTCTGTACCAGTAGAGGCTTAGCAGGAACCATCTCTCTCTCTTCTTTTGGATGTCTTTTGAGAGCTGTATTGTTTAGACAGGACTTCGCAATTTGAATTTTCTCTTTCTAACCAATCTATATTTATGGATGGTTTATTGATTTTTAATGATGTTTTTATGGTTGCTTCTTGCTGATTTTATTTTTATATGTTACATAAACCTTATACTTATGAAAATGTGGATTACAAATACACAAACTAACAAACAATAATTGTTATTTAAACTATAATTGCATGATTTGTTTGTGTTGTAGCATGGAATAGAAATGTAGGATGGAAGAGATTGTTGTAGAACAGGAGTGGAGGACCTGCGATCTGCAACATGTTGCTGGACTCCAACTCTGGCCATGGTGTCTGGGCTGATGCGAGCTGTAGTTCAGCAACATCTGGAGGGCCACAAGTCAGTCATCCCTTTTGTAGTGTAATGCTCGGATGATGGACTTGGACTGGAGTTTAGAAGAATCCTTGATCTGAAGTTCATTAGATGATTCTGTGCCAGTCACCCATTCTCAACCTAAGCTATCTCAAGTGTGGCTCTGATGATAAAATGATGTAACCCCCATTTACATTGCCCTGAGCCATTATATAAAGTGGGAACCATTGTCATTTGAGTACACTGGAAGTTTTTGGAAGGGGGCTGATGGCTATCTGTTAGGGATACTGTAGCTGCATCCTGCAGTGCAGATCCTGCACTGGGCTCTTCTTCCTGATCCTCAAAATATGTGGACAGTATATGGCTACCTGGTGGTGAAAGAAAGGCCCTCTGCCTATGCTCAGAGATTTTACTTCTATGATTAAGCCATGGCACTAAAATGCTACAGCTCACCAACTTCACAGATGCCAGTGCCCATGGCTATAGTCCATGCTGTCATGTAAGAATAAACAAGCTATATGGAAGGCCAGGATCATATGAGAAGAACCTGTCACCAATACCCAAGTTTGGCCTTTGATGCTGGTGCAGTTCTTCCTATGTGGCATTAAAAGCCTTGTGTAATTATGGGTATTACTACTGTTTTCAATAAAGGAACAAGAATCGTAGGCCACAATGCAGCCATTGCCATTTGACCACATGGAGACTACAGAGTCAGAAAAAAATAGCAGCATTAAACTTTCTTCAGTGCATGCATCTACAGAAGGGGAACTAAGAAAACAGTTACATTTTAAAGAGACACCAAAGCAGACAGCAAAATGCAGTTCCCATCATCCAGTCTCCAAAATATTGAGTAGGATGAAATTATTAAACAACATCTGGTAGAAGCTCACAAAGACTGCACCCATTTTAGTTCCTCATTAAAAGGACATAAAATTCAAAGGGAGCTGCAAAGGGGGGGGGGAGAAAACAATCTAGCCATGTGCAAATTAAAAGAGGAAGTACCAGTATGATCAAATAATATCTTTAGTACTACAGTGGTTGATAACAGCAGCCAGAAGCCATAGATTCATACATAGTTGCTCATGTAAACAATCAAAAGTTTAAAGCTTTATGGGCTACTTCATGTGCTTCTTTTCTCAACACAGAGATTAATCTCTATGTATGGAGTGAACTCTTGGTAAGTCATTTGTCTGTACCACCCAGGCAAATGGGGTTGAGAACTTTACCTTTCCTTTTCTTCCCTGTATTTCTTAATAGGTGTAGAAAAATAGCAAATGTTCACCTGATCATTTGGCAGTATCATATAGCTTACCAGGTGGTCATATGCACATGGTAGTTAGTTACCACTTTGTAAATTGTCATCTGTGTTTATCTATGCTTTTAAGCTGTTCTCTTCAGGACTAGAAGTTTATCATATTGTTTTGAGCATGGGGGTTGGGATGGATGATTCCTGTGGGTCACCTTTCCAGCCTCTGATTTGGAATCCTGCGCCTTGTGATGAGGAACTCTCTGCTGGTCAAATGAGTCTTTTATTAACCAAATAGATTGGCCAGGTAAGATAATGGGCCGATCAGTTGCCTAGCAACGGTGAATGGGTCAGGGAGACCCCTTTTGTCATTTAAACTCTGCAGGAGAGCCTCCCCCCACTCCTGGCAGCTAGCAGAAGTTGTGCTTGTAATGTGAGTGTGTCTAGAGAATTGCTGGGAACTGGAAGACAGAGAGAGACTGGCTGTCTGCACCATGGCCTTTGGGGTGCCTCCTGCAACCCAGATGGAAAAGCTGGGTATTGGACTGCTGATGCATTGAACCCCCTCCATCCCTAAGCTAAAGTTGGAATGTGTGTAAATAAATAAACCATATTTCATAAAGACACCGCAGTCTCCACTGACCTTCTTCCCAAACGAAACCAAACCCTGAAGGAGCGCAGGGACCCCCGAAATCTTACCGCTCGGAGACTGGGGGAGGTGCACAACAATATTCTTGTCAAAATTCAGGTCAGATGCTTAAGATTCCATAGGGACTACCAAAGTCTGCATTGTGTATATTTCATGTCCATGACAACTAGCATACTATTTTAAAAGAAATATAATTTTTGGTTCTCTTCTCTCTTCATACAATGATCATGAAGATCAGTGCAGGGCTGTGTTGCAAGAATGCCTTCTGCCATTTTCATTTATAGCCATGATCCTATGAATTCTAACCTCCATGACTTTTTGAAAGAAGGAATTCACAGAAGGCAGAAGGGCTAAGATGATATTGCATTACTCAGAGCTTCCTGCCAAAGGATGATTTGTGCGAAGCATCCTGTGATGGTGGAATGGTGTCATAAAATGTACTCAGATGGAGTTTTTCAAATAATAGGCTTCCCACTTGTCACTGACTGCATTGCACTTCTCTTGATATGTGTCAGCACAGCAGAAAGTAAAAAATAAAAATACCGCATTGACGGCATTGCTAATGTACTCGGAGAGAGCCTGTATGGACAGCTAACTCACCCATGTTTTGCCAAGTCAGGAGGCAGCTCACATTACTACTTTCTTCCTTCTTTTTTCCTGTAAGTGCCAAATTTTCAGTCATACCAGATTTTGTGGTATCTAATAATCTTGAGGGTCAGGCTCCTTCGTTTATTCAAAGCCAGACACTAGACTCCCTCAAGCTTGAAAGCCAAGTTACTCATGGGTAGGGCACTCACATCACACGCACAGAAGGAGTGGGGCTGTGCTTCCCCCCTCCCCTGACATTGTGCCACAATGTTAGGTGAGGAGCTGCTCATGTGAAAGGTTCCCTTTTCAGATATCTGCACTCAGCACACAGATGTCAGAGGTGGGGCAGTGGGGACAAAACACTGGGGGCAGGACCAGAAGCACAGCATGGCTCCTGCTGCTACACATGAATCAAGGTGTGAACAGAGTCGTTGTGAGAGGCATAAAAGGTGCACACTGCACAAAGTATGAAACTTTGTTATTTGATTTAATCCATGCATCAGAGCTGATGTTTTCAACACAAGGTCTGCTTGGTATCAGCAAAAAAATGGTAATGCCTGATTGCACATAGTGCTGCGACATTGGGATAAGCACCCTGTCCTGTTTGCAAACAAAGACTGGTAGTGTGGTAACTGAAACTGAGGTTTCTGGAACCTCTTTCATTATAGGAAGCTGCCTTATAGCGAGTTGGTCCATGTAGCTCAGTCAGTATTATCATTTACTGATGGTGGCTCTCAAGGGCTTCAGACAGTCTTTCCCAGCCCTACCTGAAGATGCTGGGGATTGAGAACCTGGGAACTTTTGTATGCAAAACCTATGTTCTGCCACTGAGCTATAGTCCCTCAAAGTATTTAGTAGACTGTATACCACTTTCATCTCATTATGTGTATCTTTTCAACTATGAGGAACAGCTCTCACATTTTTTTCCAGATGAAAGCCATGCTTCACAGCTATCTGATGTTTCTCCATTAGCAATCACTGTCATGGAGCAAACACAGTCATGGTGGAAACCCCTGCAAATTACCTTCTCTACCGTCATCCATTGTGGCTACTTGTAGTACAGAGAACCTGTATTCATTCAAATCTTGTTGGACTCCAACTCTCATCAATCCCACCAGTTAGGACAACGATCAGAGATTTAGGGAAGATGACGTCCAGCAACATCTGAAGGACCACAGGCTCTCCATCTCTGTCCTAGGAGATCTGGATTAAGGCTGCAATCTTATCTATATTTTCCAGAGTATGCCCCACTGAACACAGTAGGAATTACTTCTCAGTTTACTTGCATGGGGTTGTGCTGAAAGTGACTCTGTTTGTGGTTAATGGGTGCAAAACTATTGATGGTGATGGCAAAAAAATAAATAAATCCAAAAAGGAACATTAATCTCTAATGCAGTTTACAGACTTGTAATTCCACAGTCATCTCACTAGAGCAGTGGTTCTCAATCTTTTTTGGTTCGCGGAGCACTGTAAAACATAAAAATTTTCTGGCACACTTCGTGTACAAAATTAAAAATATATTAATATATTTTAAACTATGAATAAAAATAAACTATAGAAAACTATTACTTACCCTATACAAATGGGTTTCTTCTCATTTTTAAAATATACTTTCATAATATTTGAGGCACACCTAGCCACCTCTTAGGGCGCACCAGTGTGCCTGGGCGCACCGTTTGAGAATCACTGCACTAGAGGTTCAGGTCAGAATTTTGAATTACTTAATTTCTGGCTTGAAAACAGCTTTGCTGTTGTGTTTAATTGGTGAGAAAATTGCAGCACTCTAGGCATCTAACTGAAGAGGTTCCCTAATCACAGTTTTATACCAAGTCAGCTCATTGGTTCATCTATCTTAGTACTGTCTACACTGACTGGTTGTAGTTCTTCAGGGTTTCAAGGCAGGAACCTTCTGAGCCCTACCTGGACATGCCAGCTGGCCTTTGACACCTGAGAAGTGTTTTTTTTTTGAAGCCCACTTATTTTGTGATTTTTGGTTGTTTTTAATGCTGTATTTTAAAATGGTTGTAACCCGCCCTGGGACCTTTGGTGAAGGGTGGATAAAAATGTTAATGCTGAGGATGAGGATGATGCCAGGGATTGAACTGCACTTTTGTAGGCTCTACTGTGGAACTGCATCTATTCTTATGACATGAAAGTCCTTCCTGAGCCCCATCTATGTGTGTTACACCCAGAGCCCACTGCATGAACAGCTGAAGGAATTTGCTTTTGACCTTTAAGTAGCTGTTCACTAAAAACTAAAGGACATTCATCCTCTGGTGGTCACAATCCCTAAACCTTAGAACATGTAGTGTGTAGAAATCAGTGATAATCCCTGGTACACATTTGATTGGGTTTATTCAAATATTCAAGGTCAAAAATTTAGGGAAGAGCAGAGGCTTCCCATATAATTTATAGAAAGCTGAGCAATATTTTCAAAAGAATAAAAGTGCAATTAATTTTGGGTGATATGCAGAATCCCTTGGGGGGGTGTGTGCAATTGTTTGCCATTCTTTTTCTCCAGCCCAGCCAGCGTGTTTTATAGAAACTCCCCTCGGCTGATTTATATATCAGTTGATTCTGGTTGCACTTCCATTCTTCAATATTAACTGTTTCAATTCAAGGTTCTGGATCTAACACATACATGCACTGTATCACAGAATGCAGAATAGTTCAGGATGTGAAAGAGGTAAAATATCTCTTGAACAGAGGTGGTTTGGGATGAAAAAGCTAAAATACTGCAAAATGCAGATGGCAACGAATGTACGTAATTTGCATTGATGTAATCACAACAGATGCTTACAGAGTGAATGTGCTGTGGACTTCTTGAAAGCATAGCAGATGTTAGTATAGCTTATAGAATTTATAGAGGATTCTGAATTACTAGAATTGCAATATTCAACCTGAAATATTTTTTTTCTAATTTCAAAGGGAAACCTGCTTTTGTATCAGGAATTTTTTTTCCAATGCCAACAATCCCTTCCACAACCCCTCATGGAGATTTGTTTGCACTTTTGGGATACTACTATGTAAACTTTAGCCATTCAAAATGCTTGCTAGGGCTGATGGGAATTGTAGTTCAGCAACATCTGGAGGCCCAAAGGTTCCCCATCACTGTTTTAGGGCAACTAAGGGCTGGTGTGCAAGGCCATTCTGCTTGTGTCAATTGCTTCCTCCCTCTCTTCTGTCTGTGGCAGTTTCTTTCTTTTTTGTGAAGAGCTCTTCTAATTCATTTCCCATGGAAAAGATCTGCAATTCTTAATGCCTCTGCAATCTGTCTCAATACAGGTTGTGAGATGACATGCAAAAATATTAGTATTTTATTTATTACATGAATCTCACCCTTTCTCCAAGGAGCTGCAGGCAGCTGTAGTAACTAGGCCAATGTGTACACTAGTCTCAAGTGAATAATAATGCATTGGCAGACTCTTTGAAGTTCAGATCTTCAGCCAAACAAATTGCTCTGATAGTGTGTATTTTTTTTTAAATGTTCATGCAAACTCATTAATTATTGAAATAGTCTGGAAAACATGAGAGAGTCTAAGCAGTGTTTATGGTGATTAGTTATTCTTAATGGTAGGGAATTTTCGAAGGAAAAGATTAGGTAGATAACTAATGCCTCAGAATTTTGTACGGTAAAACTGGCTTTAAACATCACTAAAGAAAAGGAATGTAACACCAGCAGGGCTTGAAAAGTGAACTCAAGATTATGTGATGGGAGTGAGGGGGTCTCTTTATTTTAAGAGGGGTTTTGCTTCCTTTAAAATACATTCATGAGCAGTACTTAAATAAAAATACAGTTAGCACATTCCATGCTATAAACTTGTATTTTGGGATAGCGGGCTATTATGGTTCAGCAGTGAATAATTCATTAAAAAAGAAAGATGTGTTGGGGACTCAAGACTGCCTGGAGGCTATTTGTTAATTATTTATTTGTAAAATTGCACACAATTAAATACACTATGCCAGGGATGGAACACCTCTGACCTTCCAGATACTGTTGGAATCCAATTCCCATAATCCCCAGCAAGAATGGCCAATGGTCAGGGATAATGGGAATTGCAGTTCAACAGCTAGAGGGCCACCGCTTGCCCATCTCTGCACTAGGCAATGAAGAAAATCAAACCACTGCTAGGAAACTGTGTTCTTAGGTTATTTTTAATATGTGTATTTGGCATGAAAGGGCCGTTGTTGTTGTTGTTGTTGTCTTCCCTTTACCAGAATGTTCAAGGGTGTGTCACAGCAATGTAAAACACAACATTAAAAACAGTTTAAAACAAATAGCAGTCACAACTAGAGCAGATCCTAAAAACATATACTGTATCTCAAATGTTAACGGCCAGGATAAAGAGGTGCGTCTTCAGCACATGACAAATGAAGGTGCCAGAAGCACCTCTGTGGGGAGGCAATTCCACAACTTAGGGGCTGCCACAGAGAATGCTCTCTCCCAGACTGCCACCATCCCCCCAGCTCCTGAGGATAAAAGAACTACATTAGGAAAATGGCATAGTTTGCATATACTCAGAGCACTCTTTTTCTTATTTCTTTACTTCTGAGACTTGGTATTCAAAACCAGAACTGAGTTTTTTGGACAGAGCCAACTTCAGGGATTTGTTGCCACCCCCACCCCCCAAGTAACAGAGAAAACAACACAGGAAAAAAGGCAAGGTTTGTGTTTTGTTTTTGTGAATGGTTTTAGGTGCAGGTCTTTGGGATTCATTGTACTTTATTTTTTATGTCAGTGAGCCAATATTCCAGCCAGTTTGTGGCTCACCTTAAGCACATCAGCACTGGCAATCCTATGCATCTTTCTGATATTTGTTTTGCTGAGTAGGACTTCTGGGATTAGACATATGAAAATGATAAGATTCCTAGAGGTGAATGCAAGGACACATGCCTTCTATCAGCAGGCCTCAAATTCAATCTAGCTAATTCATTTCTAGTTAAAACCATCTTGGCAAGTAGAGTTGGGAGACACCTCTGCTAGAGACCTTGAACAGCTGCTGCCTGTCTGAGTAGACAGTAGTAATGAACTAATGGTCTGATTTCAGTCCTACTGCACTATACATTTAAAATAGTATTATACAACTTTAAACAGTCATGGCTTCCCCCAAATAATCCTGGGAAGTGTTGTTTGTAAAGGGTGCTGAGAGTCATTAGGAGACCCCTGTTCCCCTCAGAGAACTACATTTCCCAGACTGGTTTAACAATCAGTCCCTCTTCCCAGGGAACTCTTGAGAACTGTAGTTCTGTGAATGGAATAGGGGTCTCCTAACAACTCTCAGCACCCTTAACAAACTTCAGTCCCCAGGATAGTGGGGTATAATACTTCTTTAAATATATAGTGCACTTGGGGTGTCTATATAAAGCAGTTTCCTGTGTTCAATAATTGATCTGGAATAACTATTACTGTTATGTTATATTTTCACCATCTCAGACATTATTTAGAATTCTCATTCCTGACATAAACTTGCATTCAAGATAGGCATACTAACTGGTAGAAAGGAATTCTGGTCAAAGGAGGGGAAAGCGAGAGAGTGAGAGAGAGTTTACATTGGGTTATGTTGAAGGAAAAAGTAAGGAAGAGAGATTCTGTGGGCAACAACCCACACTTAGAATTGTCTGAAAACAACCTGCACTGAGAACTTGGTCTCCGCAGGTCCCAGACCTTTGTCCCAACTGGGCCTGCCCTCTGAAGCCAGCCATGCCTGATAATGTCTTCGGTCTCAATAGCAGAGATATAGATTCAAGCCTGAGAGTGGATGAAATTGGCTTCCTTTTTCTAAAATGAGGTAATTTTATGCAGTGAAATGGTAGCAGGGGGTCATCATAGAACAAATTAGTAGAACTGGAGAGGTTTTCTGAGGTTTCTTGGGATTAATATGCAGAACTTAATTCTTGCTCTTAAATTCTATATAGTGTACTGCATAAAAGACTATGGTTTTTAGAAGTGTCTTCAAAGGTGGAAATGACCCTTCTGCTCATTTTATTACAACACTTTTGCTCCATGTAATTATTAACCAAATATTCATGGTAGGTTTTCACTATTCCCTTTGTATCCGTAGAATTCTGGGTGTGGGGCAAACCCTGTTCCTGAGACCATAGTAATGGACAGAGGCAAAGTATAGTGATAGTTCTTTGCTATATCATTCTTTAAAAATGCATTTATACTGCCCCCCTCACCACGACACACATAAGTAAAAATATAACAGTCACTACAGATATGGAATTTACTTTGAGAATGCAAAGATATAATTAAAAACAGCACATTCTATTGATCCTAGACCCCCCACACACACACACGCCTCCAACTGCAAGGAATATCTGTCATGCAGATGTTTTTATCTCAAAATCTAAAACAAATAGAGCTCATACTCTGATCCAATAACTCAGTGACTTGTTTCAGCAAATGCAATCTATACATTCACCAAAGTGTATGCACCAAAGTATGATGAACGCTGGATAATGATAAGAACATAAGAACATAAGAAGAGCCTGCTGGATCAGGCCAGTGGCCCATCTAGTCCAGCATCCTGTTCTCACAGTAATAATAATAATAATAAAATTTTATTTTTGAGTCGCCTATCTGGCCGAATTAACGGCCACTCTAGGCGACGTACAGAATAAGATAAAATACAACATATAAAATACAACATAGGTCATAAACCTCAGACTATAATTAATCAAAACCATCCACAACTGTATCACAATAAAACTAGTCCAGCCCAGGAATCTTATATGCCTGCCTGAATAGCCAGGTTTTTAAGGCTCGGCGAAAACTTGGCAGTAAGGGGGCATGGCGAAGGTCATAGGGCAGAGAATTCCAAAGGGTAGGGGCCACAATCGAAAATGCCCTCTCTCTGGTCCGCACCAGCCTAGCTGTTTTAACTGGTGGGACCGAGAGAAGGTCTTGTGAGGCTGATCTCGTCAGGCGGCATATTTGGTGATGCTGGAGGCACTCCTTCAGATAAACTGGGCCAAAACCGTTTAGGGCTTTAAAGGTAAGTACCAACACCTTGAATTGGGCCCGGTAAACAACTGGTAACCAGTGTAGATCTTCTAACACCGGAGTGATGTGATCCCGGCGACGGCAGTTCTTAATCAAACGTGCCGCCGCATTCTGCACCAGCTGTAATTTCCGGACCGTTTTCAAGGGTAACCCAACGTAGAGCGCATTACAGTAGTCTAAGCGAGAGGAGACCAGGGCATGTACCACCTGTGGGAGGAGATGGACAGGAAGGTAGGGTCGCAGCCTATGTATAAGATGTAATTGATACCAAGCTGCCCGGCTCACTGCCAAGACCTGAGCCTCAATGGACAGCTGGGAGTCAAGAATGACTCCAAGGCTGCAGACCTGGTCCTTCAGGGGTAATCTTACCCCATTAAACACCAGGTCTATATCTCCTAGCCTTCTCTTGTCTCCCACGAGCAGCACCTCAGTCTTGTCAGGGTTCAGCTTCAGCCTATTACCTCCCATCCATTCACTTACGGACTTCAGGCACTTGGAAATGGTATCCACAGCCACCTCTGGTAAGGACTTAAACGAGAGATAGAGCTGAGTGTCATCCGCATATTGGTGACACTGCAACCCAAATCTCTTGATGATGGCTCCCAGCGGCTTTACATAGATGTTAAATAGCATGGGGGAGAGGATAGATCCCTGTGGCACACCACAGTTGAGAGGCCAAGGGTCTGAAACCTCATCTCCCAGTGCTACCCATTGATGCATGTCTGAGAGATAGGAACGGAACCACCGTAAAACAGTGCCCCCTATTCCCATTCCCTCCAGGCGATCTAAAAGGATACCGTGGTCGACGGTATCGAAAGCCGCTGAGAGATCCAGGAGGACGAGGAATGCGTGTTCTCCCCTATCCAACGCCCTCCTCAAATCATCCACCAGAGCAACCAAGGCTGTTTCAGTTCCATGTCCAGTCCTGAAGCCTGATTGGAATGGATCTAAATAATCTGCTTCATCCAAGTGTGTCTGTAACTGTTTGGCCACCACTCGCTCAATCACCTTGCCCAAGAATGGAAGATTAGAGACTGGGCGAAAGTTGTTCAACTCTTGGGGATCCAAGGAGGCCTTTTTTAGAATGGGATTTATTACCGCCTCCTTGAGGGCTGATGGCATTGTACCTTCTTCAAAGGAAGCATTCACCACTACCTTGATCCCTTTGCTCAGTCTCTCTTTACAGCCCATAATGAGCCATGTAGGGCAAGGATCAAACAGACAGGTGGTCGGCCTCAGAGCAGAGAGCACCTTGTCCACTTCCTCAGAGGGAAGAGGCTGAAACCGATCCCACCGTACCGGAATGCAATTGGCCGACTCTGGCCCACTTCCTGTATCCACGGCATACGGAATCGTGCTCTTCAGATGCTCAATTTTATCAGCAAAGTGTTTAGCAAATGTGTCACAGGAGGCTTTAGAATGTTCCATGGGTTCCTGAGCAACTGGACCGACCAGGCTTTGGACCACTTGGAACAACCTCCTCGGACAACACTCCGCGGATGCAATAGAGGCAGCAAAGAAATCCCTCTTTGTTGCCTTAGTTGCCACTTGGTAGGCTGCTATCGCTGCTCTAACCAGTGTCCGATCGTCTTCGGAGCGAGATTTCCGCCACCGGCGCTCTAGTCGTCTCACCTCCTGCCTCAGACCCCGCAACCGTGGTGTATACCAGGGTGCAATCTGAATTCTATTCAGGGGGAGAGGACGTTTCGGAGCCACCTGGTCTATTGCCCCGGTGATCTCCCTATTCCACTCCATCACCAGGGTTTCGACCGGGCGACCTTCAGACAGCTCCAATTCTCCCAGCGCATTCAGGAATCCCTTAGGCTCCATCAGGCGTCTGGGACGGACCATCCTAATAGGTCCCTGTCCCCTGCGGAGGGTGTGTGGCATTGAGAGGTCTACATTTACCAGATAGTGATCTGACCACGACACGGGGTTAGAAAAAATAGACCCCATTTTCAGAGCACTTCCCCCTCCTCCCGAGACAAACACAAGGTCAAGAGCATGACCGGCTACATGGGTGGGCTCAGTATTATTAAGGTGCAGTTCCTAGGAAGTCATGGTTTCCATGAAATCCCGAGGAGCTCCTATGAGGGCTGCCTCTCGAGGCATGCAGGTTAAAATCCCCCAAAACCGATAGGTTGGGGGAAAGGACCCACACCCCAGAGACAATCTCGAGCACCTCGGCCAGGGAGTCTGCTGTGCAGCGGGGTGGGCGGTACACTAGCAAAATCCCTAAACTGCCCTTTGGGCCCAACCTCCAGGTGCCCGGGGGAAGCCCGCAAGCGGGACCCGAGTGCAAGAACACTCTCCCCTCCTGAGGCTTCCGGCAACTGGTTTTCAGAAGCATGCTGCCTCTGACTAGGGTGGCACAGCACAGCCATCATGGCTAGTAGCCATTGATAGCCCTGTCCTCCATGAATTTGTCTAATCTTTTAAATCCATCCAAGCTGGTGGCCATTACTGCATCTTGTGGGAGCAAATTCCATAGTTTAACTATGCGCTGAGTAAAGAAGTACTTCCTTTTGTCTGTCCTGAATCTTCCAACATTCAGCTTCTTTGAATGTCCACGAGTTCTAGTATTATGAGAGAGGGAGAAGAACTTTTCTCTACCCACTTTCTCAATGCCATGCATAATTTTATACACTTCTATCATGTCTCCTCTGACCCGCCTTTTCTCTAAACTAAAAAGCCCCAAATGCTGCAACCTTTCCTCGTAAGGGAGTCGCTCCATCCCCTTGATCATTCTGGTTGCCCTCTTCTGAACCTTTTCCAACTCTATAATATCCTTTTTGAGATGAGGCGACCAGAACTGTACACAGTATTCCAAATGCGGCCGCACCATAGATTTATACAATGGCATTATGATATTGGCTGTTTTATTTTCAATACCTTTCCTAATTATCGCTAGCATGGAATTTGCCTTTTTCACAGCTGCCGCACACTGGGTCGACATTTTCATTGTGCTGTCCACTACAACCCTGAGGTCTCTCTCCTGGTCGGTCACCGCCAGTGGCGTAGCTAGAGCTTTTGCTGCCCGGGGCGGTCCGTGAGTTTGCCACCCCTCTCAATACACTCCAAAAATACCTCCGCCCCCCCTAGCTATGCCACTGTCCCATTGGCCCCAGCCAGCATACCCAATGGTCAGGGATGATAAAAGTTATACAAATAATGCTGTTATACAAATCTATGGTATGACTGCATTTCGAATCCTGTGTACAGTTCTGGTTGCCTTACCTTAAAAAAAGATATTGTAGAGTTGGAAAAGGTTAAGAAAAGGACAATCAAAATGTTCACAGGGAGGGATCATTTGGGGTTTTGTAGTTTAGAGAAAAGTTGAGTTAGAAGTAACATGATAGAAGTGTACAAATGATGCATGGCATGGAGAAAGCAGACAGAGATATTTTTCCCTCTCAATGCTAGAACTCGTGGACATCTAATGTAGCTGAATGTTGGGAGATTCAGGTCAGACAAAAGAAAGTACTTCTTCACACAGCACACAGGTAAATTATGGAATTCACTCCCATAGGAGACAGGGATGGCCACCAACTTGGATGGCTTTAAAAGAGGGTTAGACATTCATGGAGGGTAAAGCTAGCAATGGCTAGTAGCTCTCATGGCTATGGTCTGCTTCCACGGTCAGAAGCATCATGCTTCTGAATAGCAACTGCTAGAAATTACAGGAGGGGAAAGTGCTCCTGTGCGCAGATCCTCCTTGTGGACTGCCCATAAGCATCTGGCTGGCCACTGTGAGAACAGGATGCTGCACTAGATGGGCCATTGGCCTAATATCTGAAAGGCAGCAGATTACCCATACCTGCTCTAGAAATTCACAAGGCATGACAGTGATGGCTATACCCTTTATCCATCCCCAACATCTGGCAATCAGACGTATACCATCTCTGAACATAGTATCAGATGTCTACTGCCTCCCCCACACACACTTCTTTTCATTCTAACTATAATGTATACGCAGGGTCACCCACCCATCCTATAGGTATATGCAGTGTCCATGCAAAACCAAGACATCTAGGCTGGGCCAGACATTAACAAGATAATGATCTCCAGAAGTAAGGGGGATTTCTTGTCATTCTAGAAGAAGATGGGAGACATGCCACCAACTACAGCTTCAAATTTGTACACATGTTTAACAATGCAGGCTGCATGCAAAGACTTGCAAAATGGTTCTCCAGGCACTGCAGACCACTATACAGATCTGAGCAGCTATCTTCCCAGTCCTAGCTTCAAATTGCTTGGTCTCTTGTAAAACACCTAGTTAGCCATTGTAGGTGACACATGCCATAAAGCACACAAGTCTGAACTATACATTAATGTGGCACATGTAACAACTTTTATGGGGTCATACAAT
Source organism: Rhineura floridana (assembly GCF_030035675.1). Taxonomy (NCBI): domain Eukaryota; kingdom Metazoa; phylum Chordata; class Lepidosauria; order Squamata; family Rhineuridae; genus Rhineura; species Rhineura floridana. The sequence continues at coordinate 137,192,725 of NC_084481.1, read as the reverse complement.
TTCCACTACTGCCACCACACCCATGAAAATATATGCCCTGTCAATGAAAGTGTGAGCCAGATTTTTTTTTAAAGAAATTGATTGAATTATCTCCTACTTGCCACTTGACTTAAGTCTCTGCATCCTTTCCCCTTCAGATGCTTCTTTCACTAAATCCTTTACCAAAAACAACAGCAGTAAAACCCATGGCAAGTAATTATCATTTTGCATGTTGCACACTTTATTCAAAACATGTACTGCAATACCACAACATCTATTTCTGGAAAGCCTTTATTTTAAAAAAAGATAAATTGGCCATACAATATCATATGGACAAGAGGGATTCAAAATCTGCTTAGATTTATGCAAGAGACTTTGTGCTAGCCTAGTTGACTCCCCTATTTTTAAAAAACAGTTGCCCTCCATGTATCACAAAGTCTTTTGAAACTCAACTCAGTTGCATGCACCTTCCAGCCAGTAACTGAATTGAGTCCATGCTCAGTGCATTATAGTAAAAAAAGTCTTGAGTTTATGAGGAAATTGGGTTGAATCCAAAGGTTCCCTTCCTCCAACCAAAAGTGCTTCTTCCAGTAGACAAAAAACTCCTCCACTGAACGAAGCTCCTTCCGTTGGAGGAAGCAGGATGGAAGTCAAGGGTAGGCTTTATTGGGCACCTATTAAGGCCACAAAAAAGTGCTGTCCTATACCCACTTGTTTAGGAGTAAACCTGCCTTATTGAACTCAGCGGGACATACTTATGAGTAGACATGTAGAGGCTTGCCCTGTGATTCTGTTTAGCTTCCTGGTGCAATAAGACTGTTTACCTGCAATACCAACAGGAATGGGCAACCTGGAGCCCTCCAGATGTTGCTGGACTACAACTCATCCTTGGGGCTGCTGGGAGATGTCGTTCAGCAACAACTGGAGGGCTAAAGGTTCCCACACCTGGTGCCCACACCTTGGGCAGTTGGATCTCTTTTAAGGGGTCCATACACTGTGACACCCTTCAGAGGCAGTACTTTAGGGCAGAAGCCCAGGGCCCCGTTCCGTAGCAAGTGCAGGTGGGTGGCCTCTAAATGCAGCAGGCCTGGCTTACCACAGTTTGAAGTGAAGAAAGCACTTCACCATGTAAAGAGATACCACATCTCATAAGACCATTAGTTCTAGAGCCCTACCGCCAAGTCTAAACTTACCTAACTGTACCACTGGCTTAGTTTTAAAGCAAGGATGGGAAACCTATGGCCTTCCAGATGCTGCTGGACTATGTCCCATCATCCCTGACTGGCCATGCCAGCTGAGGCTGAGCGGAGTTGGCACCCAGCCTCTGGAGGGCAACAGGTGCCCTACCCCTGTTTCAGAGCATTTGTACTCTGGCTCTTCCCGCCAAAAGACTGACAGAGCGACTTAACACCCACACCCATACGGGGTTCAGTCTCTTACCCCGGCTACGATAGCGGTGCTTAGAAGGCCGCCTCAGTACTGGATCGGTGTATATAACGATAACTAGATAGATAGACAGATAGACAGATAGACAGATAGACAGATAGACAGATAGACAGATAGACAGATAGACTTAAATAATTAATACATAAGCAAACAAACAAACAAGCTAGAAGTTCCTCACAGCTTCTCTTTCGTGCTGCCAAGGAAGGGGGGGAGGGCATGCACCTGCCTCTCTTCTCGTCGGCAAGCGGCATTGCCGCCTCAGAGCACCGTCTCCTTCGCCTCCAGAGAAGGGAGGGGGGAAGAGTGAGAAAGACGGGACTCGAGACAGAGGGAGAAGGAGAAGGGGGCCTCCCTCTTCCTCCTGTTGCCGCTGTTTGCAGACTTCTCGCTCCGCAACCCTCCACCCCTCGCGAGCCAGGATTAGCAACAGCCCGGAGCCTCCTGGGGGCTTTTCGCTTCCTGACTATCCCCCTCCCCTCCCTCCTTCCTTCCGTATGCCTCGCCATCTGCAAGAGTGGATTTTGCGTTCCACTGAGTCCATTCGCAGGCATGGATTCCCTTCGCCCCCCCCGGGGACTTTCTCTGCCACCTGAAAAGTGCCACCCCCTCTGCCCCCCCAGCTATGCCAGTGGTCACCGCCAGTTCAGACCCCATGAGCGTATATGTGAAATTAAGATTTTTTGCTCCAATATGCATAATTTTACACTTGTTTATATTGAATTGCATTTGCCATTTTTCCGCCCGTTCACTCAGTTTGGAGAGGTCTTTTTGGAGCCCTTCGCAATCCCTTTTTGTTTTAACAACCCTGAACAATTTAGTGTCGTCAGCAAACTTGGCCACTTCACTGCTCACTCCTAATTCTAGGTCATTAATGAACAAGCTGAAAAGTACAGGTCCCAATACTGATCGCTGAGGGACTCCACTTTCTACAGCCCTCCATTGGGAGAACTGTCCTTTTATTCCTACTCTCTGCTTTCTGCTTCTTAACCAATTCCTTATCCACAAGAGGACCTCTCCTCTTATTCCATGACTGCTAAGCTTCCTCAGAAGTCTTTGGTGAGGTACCTTGTCAAACGCTTTTTGAAAGTCTAAGTACACTATGTCCACTGGATCACCTCTATCTATATGCTTGTTGACACTCTCAAAGAATTCTAATAGGTTACTGAGACAGGACTTTCCCTTGCAGAAGCCATGCTGGCTCTGCTTCAGCAAGGCTTATTCTTCTATGTGCTCAGTTAATCTAGCTTTAATAATACTTTCTACCAGTTTTCCAGGGACAGAAGTTAAGCTAACTGGCCTGTAATTTCCAGGATCCCCTCTGGATCCCTTTTTGAATATTGGTGTTACATTTGCCACTTTCCAGTCCCCCAGCACAGAGGAGGACCCGAGGAACAAGTTACATATTTTAGTTAGCAGATCAGCAATTTCACATTTGAGTTCTTTGAGAACTCTCGGGTGGATGGCATCCGGGCCCGGTGATTTGTCAGTTTTTATATTGTCCATTAAGCCTAGAACTTCCTCTCTCGTTACCACTATTTGTCTCAGTTCCTCAGAATCCCTTCCTGCAAATGTTAGTTCAGGTTCAGGGATCTGCCCTATATCTTCCACTGTGAAGACAGATGCAAAGAATTCGTTTAGCTTCTCCGCAATCTCCTTATTGTTCTTTAGTACACCTTTGACTCTCTTATCATCCAAGGGTCCAATCGCCTCCCTAGATGGTCTCCTGCTTTGAATGTATTTATAGAATTTTTTGTTGTTGGTTTTTATGTTCTTAGCAATGTGCTCCTCAAATTCTTTTTTAGGATCCCTTATTGTCATCTTGCATTTCTTTTGCCAGAGTTTGTGTTCTTTTTTATTTTCTTCATTCGGACAAGACTTCCATTTTCTGAAGGAAGACTTTTTGCCTCTAAGAGCTTCCTTGACTTTGCTCGTTAACCATGCTGGCATCTTCTTGGCCCTGGTGGTACCTTTTCTGATCTGCGGTATGCACTCCAGTTGAGCTTCTAATATAGTGTTTTTAAACAACTTCCAAGCATTTTCGAGTGATGTGACCCTCTGGACTTTGTTTTTCAGCTTTCTTTTTACCAATCCCCTCATTTTTGTGAAGTTTCCTCTTTTGAAGTCAAATGTGACCATGTTGGATTTTCTTGGCAATTGGCCATTTACATGTATGTTTAATTTAATAGCACTATGGTCACTGCTCCCAATCGGTTCAACAACACTTACATCTCGCACCAGGTCCCGGTCCCCACTGAGGATTAAGTCCAGGGTTGCCGTCCCTCTGGTCAGTTCCATGACCAGCTGGTCTAGGGAATAGTCATTTAGAATATCTAGAAATTTTGCTTCTTTGTCATGACTGGAACACATATGTGGCCAGTCTATGTCTGGGTAGTTGAAGTCACCCATTACTACCACATTTCCTAGTTTGGATGCTTCCTCAGTTTCATATCTCATCTCAAGGTCTCCCTGAGCATTTTGATCAGGGGGACGATAGATCGTTCCCAGTATTAAATCCCTCCTGGGGCATGGTATCGCCATCCACAACGATTCTGTGGAGGAGTCTGCCTCTTTTGGGGTTTCGAGCTTACTGGATTCAATGCCTTCTTTCACATATAGAGCAACTCCGCCACCAATACGTCCTTCCCTGTCCTTCTGATATAGTTTATATCCAGGGATAACCGTATCCCACTGGTTTTCTCCATTCCACCAGGTCTCCATTATGCTCACTATATCAATGCTCTTCTCTAAGACCAAGCACTCCAGTTCTCCCATCTTGGTTTGGAGGCTCCTAGCATTAGCGTACAGGCACTTGTAACCAGTGTCTCTCTTCAAGTGTCTTTGGCACTTGTGGTTTGGCCTGTGGTAATTTTGCTCTTCTGAATTTATATCCTGTGCCCCTGCTCTCACAATGCCTACTTCTAGGCCTACCCCCTTTAAAATCATTTCATTGGTCTTTATCCCAGGGGGGAGGTTTATTCTGAACCGGACCTTCCTCAGCTCCTGTCGGGTTTCCCCCCTCAGTCAGTTTAAAAGCTGCTCTGCCACCTTTTTAATTTTAAGTGCCAGTAGTCTGGTTCCATTCTGATTCAAGTGGAGCCTGTCCCTTTTGTACAGGCCCGGCTTGTCCCAAAATGTTCCTCAGTGCCTAATGATAGAAGTGTATACAATTATGTACGGCATGGAAAAAGTGGGTAGAGACAAGTTTTTCTCCCTGTCTCATAACACTAGAACTCTTGGACACTCAATGAAGCTGAATGTTGGAAGATTCAGGACAGACAAAAGAAAGTATCTTTTCATGTAGTTAAACTAGGGAATTCACTCTCACAAGAGGCAGTGAAGGCCAAAAACTTGGATGGCTTGGATGGGGTTGCACTCCCCCTGAAGGAGCAGGTTCGTAGCTTGGGGGTTCTCCTAGAACCATCTCTCTCACTTGAGGCTCAGGTAGCCTCGGTGGCACGGGGTGCCTTCTACCAACTTCGGTTGGTGGCCCAGCTGTGCCCCTATCTAGACAGGAATAACCTGGCTTCAGTTGTCCATGCTCTGGTAACCTCCAAGTTAGATTACTGCAATGCACTCTACATGGGGCTGCCTTTGAAGACGGTTCGAAAACTGCAGCTTGTGCAAAATGCAGCAGCCAGATTGGTAACAGGGACCAGACGGTTCGAACATATAAAACCGATTCTGGCCCGCTTGCATTGGCTGCCTATATGTTTCCGAGCTCGATTCAAGGTGCTGGTTTTACCCTATAAAGCTTTACACGGCTTACGACCACAATACCTGATGGAACGCCTCTCCCGATATGAACCCACCCGTACACTACGCTCAACATCTAAGGTCCTCCTTCGGGTGCCTACTCCGAGGGAAGCTTGGAGGGTGGCAACAAGGGAGAGAGCCTTCTCAATGGTGGCCCCCAAATTATGGAATGATCTCCCTGACAAGGTGTGCCTGGCGCCATCACTGTTATCTTTTCAGCACCAGGTCAAGACTTTTCTCTCAGGCATTTTAGCATGTGCTTTTAAATTGTTTTAAATACTTAAATTGTGTTTTCAATTGTTTTTAAAAGATGTGTTTTAAATTTGAATATGTGTTTTCAATGTTTTTAGGTACTGTAAACCAGACAGCTTCGGCTATGGGGCGGTATATAAATACAATAAATAAATAAATAAATAAAGACTTCAAAAGAAGATTAGACAAATTCATGGAGGATAAGGCTATCAATAGCTACTAGCCATGATGGCTGTGCTCTGCCACCATAGTCACATGCAATATGCTTCTGAAAACCAGTTGCCACAAGCCTCTGGAGGGGTGAGTGCTTTTGCACTCACATCCTGCTTGTAGGCTCCCCATGGGCATAAGAACACAAGAACATAAGAAGAGCCTGCTGGATCAGGCCAGTGGCCCATCTAGTCCAGCATCCTGTTCTCACAGTGGCCAACCAGGTGCCTGGGGGAAGCCCGCAACCAGGACCCGAGTGCAAGAACACTCTCCCCTCCTGAGGCTTCCGGCAACTGGTTTTCAGAAGCATGCTGCCTCTGACTAGGGTGGCAGAGCACAGCCATCATGGCTAGTAGCCATTGATAGCCCTGTCCTCCATGAATTTGTCTAATCTTCTTTTAAAGCCATCCAAGCTGGTGGCCATTACTGCATCTTGGGGGAGCAAATTCCATAGTTTAACTATGCGCTGAGTAAAGAAGTACTTCCTTTTGTCTGTCCTGAATCTTCCAACATTCAGCTTCTTTGAATGTCCACGAGTTCTAGTATTATGAGAGAGGGAGAAGAACTTTTCTCTATCCACTTTCTCAATGCCATGCATAATTTTATACACTTCTATCATGTCTCCTCTGACCCGCCTTTTCTCTAAACTAAAAAGCCCCAAATGCTGCAACCTTTCCTCGTAAGGGAGTCGCTCCATCCCCTTGATCATTCTGGTTGGCCACTGTGGGAATAGTATGCTGAACTAGATGGGCCGCTGGCTTGATCCATCAGACTTAGGGTTGCCAAGTTCATGGCCTGAGACTGATCCTGTATCTTTAGAAGAGAAAGTCAGTCAAGTGCAGGTGTTCTTGCAACACTGTCATGAGAAAAACCTCAAGGTGGAATTCTCCCTTCCCCCTGCACACCTTTTAAAGATACAGAAGACCTCTTGGTTGCCAGGCCCGGCCAGTCTCAGGCCATGAACCTGGCAACCCTGATCAGGTTCTTCTTATGTTGTTATAACAGAGCCACATAATGCATCCAGCAATGCAGCAGTAACTCATACATCATTACATACAGACCACGATGTAACAGCTTAGGCATAGATTAATGTTCTTAAGCACCATTTCTCTGTGTGTGGCCATGTAGATGGCCTGCCAGTGCTCCCACAGTATTCTGGACCAAGGCATGCAATGTCTTGTAATAATCGCAAAGGAGAAAGAAAAGCAAGTCAAAGAAAACAGGTCAGAAGTGGCAGGGTGAAAAATAGATGGTTATCATGGACAGAATAACACTCTATTCTGGAACAACATTAATTAGAATCATTCTCATTGATTTCCATGGACTACAGAGCTGATTTCACCAACATTTGGCCCTAATGGGGTGTTGGTACTTGCCTATAAGGCCCTATACAGCTCAGGGCCAGATTACTTGAGAGACCACCTTATCCCTTATATATACCCAGTAAATCACTGTGGTCTGTGGGAGAGTTTCACCTCAAGTTCCAAAGATATGAGAAGCCCACTCCATAATAACTCAAAGCAGGACTTTAATTGTGGCTGCCTCTGTTCTGTGGAACAGCGTTCCTGTCGATATACAACAGGTTCCCACTGTATGCACTTTCCAGAAACAACTGGACATTTTTCATCGAACAAGCTTTCCCAGCTGGTCTCTGCCTTGGATGTCTCCTTTTATTAATGTGCTATTGTTTTCTGTACTGTTGTAACTGTTTTATATTGTGTACATCACCTTGAAACATATATATAAAAGATTACCTATGTGTATAAATGCTGGAATATATGCTGTGATTTCCTACCAGCACAGAAAACCACCAGTGTTTGGTACTGGAGTCAGAATTCAGCATCTTAACAAGCTCAGTGATGTTTTAAAAAAAGCAATTTTCTAGCCTATATTGATGTGAAAATACATTTGAAAGTGAATAAGGAATGTGTTGAAATGTGGACACTCTGTAGGGGTGTCCAGGGCTTGTGCTTTGGATAGCTCATTGTCCCTCTCCATGATTAACAGCATTGCAGTAGATTATACAAAATATGCAAACATGTGGACAGCTGTTTAAATCTATTCAGGTTTTATTGATGCAGAATTTAGGTAAGTTTGGTGCCTAATTTCAGTGCTTTGCTCATAAAGTGCACACAACACTGAATAGTCTGTCTGGACAGGGATAGCCTAACTTTGGTTGTCTATGCTATGGTAATCTCTAGGTTAGATTACTGCAATGAATTACACTTGGGACTGTCTTTGAAGACTGTTCTGAAACTCCTGCAAGTACAGAATTTGGTGGCCAGATTGCTGACCGGGTTAAGTCAGTCGGTACAATCACTAGTTCTGGCACTGCTGCTCTGGCTACCGTGCTCAATTCAAAATGCTGGTTTTAACCTATAAAGCCTTATGCATCTCAGGATCTCAAGGGCTGTCTTTTTTCATATGAACTAACCTGGACCCTGCACTCATCATCAGATGCCCTTTTTTTTGTGCCCCCTCCATGGGAAGCTTGGAGGGTGGCAACCCAAGAATGGGTCTTTTTAGTGGTCCCCCACCCCCCAGCTGTGAAATGCTCTCCCAAGGAAGACACCTTCTTTATCCCTCCCTAGGCACCAGGCAAAGACCTTCCTTTTCACTCAGGCCCTTGACTCTTGAGGCGTGCTCTCCTAGTTAGTTTCTTTACGTTTTTATATTGTATATTTGTATATTTGTGTTATATTGTATGTTTTAAAAACTGTTTCATATTGGAAGCTTTTAGATCAGTTGCAAGTCACCTAGAGGCCATTGGGTATGACAAGCCCAACAAATGAAATAAATAAATAATAACTGAGAGAGCCAATGTAGTAGTTAGAGAGTCATACAGGACCAGGAAAACACAGATTCAAGTTCCAACTGAGCCATAAAATACACTGCATGATCTTAGGCCAGTTACTCTCTCACAGCTTAATCTACCTTGCAAGATTGTTATTCAGATAAAAAGGAAGGGAACATTGTAAGCCACCCTGACACTTTGGAGGAAGATAGAGATATAAATGCAATTAAAAATAATAACAGCAATAGTAACAACAATCTTTTATTTCTACAGATTCACTATTCCCACATAAATTTCATACACCAAGGGGCAAGAAAATATAATACACACAGTAGGTCCATTATTCTAACCCTGATTTGTAAATGTGATGTCATTGTCTCACCTTGCTCCTGATCATCTGAGAGGCCATGTCAGCATATTGCATTATTTTTATTTTTATTTTATTTTGCCACTCCAAGTAGTATTCATAAGCTTTCCTGAACCCATGGCAATGCAACCTGTCTCTTTGGCAGCTCGAAAATGCCCTCCTGGGTGATTCACATATTTTACGTATTTCACATATTTTACTCTCTTGGCTCAAAATTCCCAACAGCTGTAACAAGACCTTAGGATGTCTGCAGTTAAGAGATCTATAGCAAAGGCTCAAAGGAGATGTTGAAATAGGCATTGTAACACAGGCTGTCTATCAATTGCTGGTTTCTCTGCCCTAAAGGCAAGAATCTAAGTGACTTCCATGAGGGCACTTTGCCATTTCAGCAGATGGACATAAGGGTAAATAGCCAAGGAGCTATGTATGGGCATCAGGTGTGGGCAATGAGGGCATAATGCTTGGCCAAGAATGCAGCAACTGATGTTTGTCTTTGCTTAGCAAGCTAAGGTTCAGGTAGTATGTCATTCCTAATTAAAGTTAGGGATATATTTCTTCCCCCCCCCCCGCTTTTTAAGGGATATATTTTCATGTGGCAAGATGAGAGTCTGCATCGAGCTTGATACACTTTTTATGTTCCTCAGATGCTTTCAATGCGTATCCACTGTGAGTTTTGTCTTTACCAACCATTTTTCAATAGGGATATATTTTATTTGTATTATTACAATGGTTGAATTATTTTGGAGGTTTGTGTGGAAATAGGGTGGTCCTTATGGTTGCCAGGTCTTCAGTTTTTGCCCAGAGACTCTGGATTTTGGAGATCATCTCTGGGTGTCCGGGTAAGTCACCCCAACCTCTGGACTCTGCTTTCATTAAAAAAAAATCCTAGATGGTTTGCTTCAAGAGATAGACACCAAAATATCAGCTGTCCCCCCTGCAATTTCTGTTAAATGAGCTCATAGCTGGCTGCTCTAATCCCTCCCTTTCAGGTTAGTAGCCAATAAGAGAAGTCAGGGTTGTGATTGACAAGGGATCTGTTGACCTTCAGGCAGTAACTAGAACCCATTGCAAATACACAAAACTGTTGTCTTTTTCTGCTTGTCTGAAAATCTCATAAATTGGGTAAGTTTATAGCTTTCAGCAGTAGCAAAAGCCCCTTTGTGTGCAGGAGATCCAGAACAGAAGAACAGAAGCATATGGTGAGTGGTGGCAACACCTGCCATCTCCAAAGATGGCATCTCCAAACATACATATTTTTGTATGTTTGTTGGTGTTCTTCTTACTTTGCTTCTTTCCTGTGTTACTAATGTTTCTACAGAGAATCTAAACCAGAAAATTCCCCCCTCATTATTCATCCTAGAAATATGTGTCAAATGTATTTTTATTAATTTCAAAGCTTTTTTATTGGTCAATGTCATATGATGGTGAAGACAGCCTTGTGTGTTTCAAATTAGAGGTAATGTTCTATTTCTATTTTGGGTGCATTAACAGTTGAATCTGAAACTGCAGTTTGATGTAAAATCAGACTGATTACAATATGTTGCTAATTCAGCAATGACTCTAGCTGTTGGAAAAAAGAGGATGGATGTTTCAGCCTGCTATGTTTAAACCTCTTTATTTAAGGCAAGGTGGGCACGGTCAATTAAAAACATAAAGCACACCTAGCATTTTGTGAGAACATATTTCACCTCCCACTGTTTTATCTTGTGCAAATTGAGACACTCCTGAGGTCCACTGGGGAATATTCTGCAGAAGTCAGTGCCATTATTCCACAATTATGTTTGGAGTTTTTTTAGTGTAAATTTTGCCAAATGTTGCTGTACTTCACATATTCACAGAAATAGAAACAAAAGAAAATGATTTCCTATAGGAAACTTCACTAAAATTGCAATGGAAATCAGACATATTTAAAGTGACCATATCAACTATATCAACTGTCTTAATAATGTTGCATCCTCCATGCTAAAACACGATCAGCATAGCACATGTCTCCTTTCTATTCTTTGGGCTGATTGCAGGTGTTGCCACCACTCACCATATGCTCAGAACCACATGTTACCAAATTCTTCCAAGCTACACAGGAAGTGGATTGGACTGTGAAACACCAACCCAAATTGTGTTTGCATTTTGACCAATTTCTAGGGCAGTCCAATATCTCAGAGAGGAGGTCAGGTCTCCTGCTCCCCTGGTGCATTCACTATAGCTGCCCAATTTAGCTGCTTTTTAAAGCTCGATAGAAATATCTGTGGACTATAGGACCTCACGTTTGGATTACTGTAATGCGCTTTACGTAGGGCTACCTTTGAAGACAGTTTGGAAGCTACAACTAGTGCAAAATGCGGCGGCCAGATTGCTGACAAGGACCAAGCGGTCCGAGCATATAACACCTGTTCTGGCCAGCTTGCACTGGTTGCCAATATGTTTCCGGGCTAGATTCAAAGTGTTGGTATTAACCTATAAAGCCTTATACGGTGCGGGACCACGATGCCTTGCGGAACGCCTCTTCCGATATGAACCGGCCCCTGCACTACGTTCTGCTACGAAGGCCCTCCTCCGGGTTCCAACTCACAGGGAGGCCCGGAGGGTGATGACAAGATCTAGGGCCTTCTCAGTGGTGGCCCCCGAACTATGGAACAGTCTCCCCGAGGAAGTACGCCTGGCGCCGACTCTGCTCTCCTTCCGGCGCCAGGTCAAAACCTTCCTATTCTCTGAAGCATTTTAAGTTACACTGATTTACTTTTTAAAATGTTTATTGTATTGGATTGATGATTGTATTTTAGTATTATTTTGTTATTCATTGTATTTTTATGCTATTTTATGTTCACCGCCCAGAGAGCTATTGCTAGTCGGGCGGTATATAAATTTAATAAATAAATAAATAAATATAAATAATAGGTACGTTCTTAAACCGTGAGGGTTTTTTGCCTATTAGTTAATTTCTCTGCTTTTTAATCCGGGAGGTAAGAAATGGGATCCTGTGCAAGTTTGCTGAGAATGGATTGATCATTTGCATGCTTATTGAGTTCAGTGGGATTTACTCCCCTGCAATCATGCTTAGGATAGGTGAAGCTGACCGCAGGGGATGGGGAGGGGAGGAGGAGGAGGAAGGGGGGGAGGAAAAGCAGAGGGGAGGACTGGGAGGGGAGCAGGCAGGAGGGGGAGGGGAGGAGAAGGACAGGTTTGATCATTTGCATGTTTATTGAGTTCACTGTGATTTACTCCTGTGCAATCATGCTTAGGATAGGTAAAACTGACCGGGGGGGAGGGAAGGAGGGCTGGAGTGGGCAGGGGAGGAGAAAGAAAGAAGAGGGGAAGGGAGGAGGAAGGAAGAGGAGATGAGAAGGAGGGGGAAAGCAGGTCTGATCATTTGCATGCTTATTGAGTTCCATGGGATTTACTTCTATGGTTAGGAGTTTAGGATAGGAAAAACTGACCATGGGGGAGGAGGAGGGGGAAGGAGCACATTGGAGGGGGCAAAGGAAGGGGGAGGGGAGGTTTGATCATTTGCATGCTTATAGAGTGCAGTGGGATTTACTCCCCTGCAATCATGCTTAGGATAGGTGAAACTGACCACAGGGGATGGAGAGGGGAGGAGGAGGAAGAGGAGGAGGAAGAGGAGGAAAGGCAGAGGGGAGGACTGGGATGGGAGCAAGCAGGAGGAGGAGGGGATGAGAAGGACAGGCTTGATCATTAGCATGTTTATTGAGTTCAGTTTGATTTACTCCCGTGCAATCATGGTTAGCATAGGTAAAACTGACAGGGGGGCTGCAGTGGGCAGGGGAGAAGGAAGAGGGAAGAGGGGGAAGGAGGAAGGGAAAGGAGAGGAGAGGGGAGGGGAGGGAGGGGTAAAGCAGGTCTGATCATTTGCATGCTTATTGAGTTCAATGGGATTTACTTCCATGCAATCATGCTTAAGATAGGTAAAACTGACCATGGGGAGGAGGAAGGGGAGGGGAGGAGGGGATTGGAAGAGGATGGGGATGGAGGGGATAGGAGGGAGGAGAAGGGAGGGTGGGTTTGATCATTTGCATAATTTTTGAGTTCAATGGGATTTATTTCTGAGTAATCATGTTTGAAAATGGAAATGGACTGCCTTCAAGTCGACCGGACTTATGGTGACCCTTTGAATAGGGTTTTCATGGTAAACAGTATTCAGAGGTGGTTTTACCATTGCCTTCCTCTGAGGCTGAGAGGCAGTGACTGGCCCAAGATCACCCAGTGAGCTTCGTGGGTGTGTGGGGATTCAAACCCTGATCTCCCAGGTTGTAGTCCAACACTGACCTGGGGAGGGGCAGGGAGGGGTGGAAGAAGGGGAAGGGAGGAGATTGGGTGGGTGGGAACTGGGCAGAGGGGAAAACCCTTTCCTTTCCAAAAGGAAAACATTGTGAACAGTATCACTGCTGTTCAGCGTTTCCCCCACCTTTTTATTCTACAGCAGGCACATGTAGCCTTCCACCCAAATTTAATCCAAAGCTGTCCCTGGCCACATCCACACCAGGCCTTTATTTCACTTTGGACAGTCGTGGATTCTCTCAAAGAATCCTGGGAAGTGTAGTTATTGAAGGGTGCTGAGAGTTGCTAGGAGACACCCTGTTCTCCTCACAGACCTTCAGTTCGAGTGGCTGACTATTAAACCAGTCTGGCCACTGGAGCTCTCTCAGTGGAGCAGGAGTCTCCTCTCAGCACCCTTCACAAACTACACTTCCCAGGATTCTCTGAGGGAAGCCATGACTGTCTCACGTGAAATCAAAGTCTAGTATGGGTGTGGCCCCCTGATTAGCCAAGCCAAGCAGCTGTGCGTCTGGCTTTTAGAACACTGACAGTTGGTTCTTACTGAGCATGCCCCGTGTTATCATTGGGTTCCAGCCAAAAATTCTTAAATTAATTAAAAATCAGCCAGGCATTTTTTAAAACCTTTAAACTGCAGAAGATGAAGGTCAGAGTATGGGGCAAGGTCAGTATTAGGATTACAGGTACTCTGTGAACGTGGCTGATTTTTAATGAATTTCAACAGATTATGAGAACTCTGACAGAAAAAAATCCAAAAGGGTTCTGGGTTTTTTCTCTCTCTTTTTAGACTTTGAACTCTCTATTCTATCTAACTGTTTTGTATATCACCATGAATATTGAGAGGGTTGTTAAGCAAGCATTTCTGAGTTCAGGACTATAAATTTTGTAAGGTTTTGCTTTGAAATGAGCTTATGGGAAGCATCAGAATGGCATTGGGGGTATTTTCAATTTAACATTGCGGAATGTGAAAAATCCATGCTGACTATAGTATATAGCCACTCTCGTGGCTGTATAATTATTTCTGGGCAAACATACACAGGGAGAACTTAGATAAGTCCTATTGGTTTTCATGTAGCTGCTTATCAGAATGGTTTGTCCCTTGTAATATTGGGACTGGTGCATACATTAGCCTGCTACAGTTCTGATATATCTATAATCTGCATTTGTTTTACAATGTTGCCATCACTCAGGTAGCCACTCTCATTGTTTATGTATATTTATAAAACATTTGTATACTGCTATTTCATTAAAAACATCAACATAGTTTACAACATCAAAGCAGTTTAAAACAACATCAGCTTTGAGAACATTTTAATAAATGAGTCGAAGCTATACCTGTGACAAAATTAATCAGATGAATGTTTGAAAATATTGGAAAAATACTGTGTGTCCAGCACATAGCCTTGTATTGATTACTGGGCTTCCAAGTATCTCATGATTCAAAATCAATAAGCATAAGCCCATAGTTTTATGTCTACCTGATTCCTTGCACAGCATATTCCCTGGCAGAAATATTAAGCCTTGTTAAGTCAAATTCTATCAAAGTTAATGAAAGTCCTTTCTCTTACTTTCAGTGTCTAACCTCTGGAGTCCAGAGAAACATTCTATGGTCCAATAATCAAAGCAGAACCAAGTTGTTCTGCTTTCACCATATGAACTTGTCTCCCATCTGGATTGGGAAAGGAACTGCTGCTAACATGAGTGCTATACTAGAAAAACAAACATAAAAGGATTTGACTCTCATACCTTTCACTCTAATCAAGCCGCTATAAAGAAAACAGATGGGACTGAACACTTAAGTGCGATATTATATATACCACATTGACAAGAAGTAGCATGCAGTTTTTATTTTGATAATTCACTTGGAAAGAAGATGAGCCATTATTTCTAGGTGTGAAACCACTTTTGTAGAAAATCTATGAAAAAATGGATACAAAAATGCTGACATGAGAGTAACAAATACTAAGAAGCAGAGCCAACTCTATATTTTATATGACTGGAGATTAAAAAAAATAATATTCAAGGTGGGGTCAGGGGCCAGAGGTCAATAATGGGCCTACAGAGCTGACAGCATTCCTCTGCTTCCTTCATATGGAACACCTAGGAAGGTAGTAAACTTTATGCCTCTAATTTTCCTTGATATTCTTGCAAAGTCAGGGTCCCTTTGCTAGACTTTGCACACAAAGCACTCTGGGGAATGGGAGGACAGAGGACCAGGAACATTCTGGGGGAAAGCCTGTGTATGATGTAAAGTGGGAACTGTGAGACATTCTCTTAGTTTGTGGACTCCAATCCTCAACAGGTCACACAGATGGTCTCTTGCCTTAGGGGATCCAAAGACTTGCAGCTGGCCCTGCATTTTGAGTTCCCTGTATAGAGGTTTCAAGCCTTAAACTCCCTCTATTCCAAACCAGTGCTTTCCTACTTAGTCCGTCATCAGAGATCTCTCAAGATGGTTTCTGATATGACCTTTTGGGCTCACAATAACTCAGCTCAAAGCAGATGTGAGCATTAAAAGCCCCTGAGTTCTTCTCTGGCTCAAATGACAATCTAAGCTGAGGAAGAATTGCTGGCTGTACTTCTTGTTTCAGCAAGGGAGTCCAAAGTGCTTCTTGTTACAACAAAGGGGCCCAATTTAAATCTTCATTTAGTCCATTTGGCACCAGAGTCTTCAGGGAATGTATCCAAAACAGTTCTCTTTTTTTCCATTTTGCTTCCAGTTGTCTTCCTACTCCTGTGACCTTCTCAATAGTCCAAAATTTTACATCACTTTCCATATGTCCACAGCTTATGAAATGTTTTACTATTGGAGCATGTAATCTTTCATTTTTAATGCAACTTTTATGTTCACTAATTCTCATTTTGATTTTTCTAGTTGTCATTCCTACATACATGAGATTACAAGGACATTGTAAAGCATATACCACTCCCTTAGTATTGCAATTAAAGAATCCTCTAAGGACATACCTTTTGTTGTCAACCTGATTAGTGAACTGTTTTAATTTGGCACAATTAATCCAAGTACTGCACTGATTACATGGAAAGCTTCCTACTGCTTTATCAGACAAGATGGAGTGCCTGTTTTTATTGTTCATATTTTTGTTAATATCGCTGTGGACTATAAGAGGTCTTTCAAATTGGAAGCACGTTTGAATACAAATAGAGGTTTCTCTTTACATCTTGGAATATCTGACAATAGATCCCAATATTTCAAAATAATTTGTTGGATTTGTCCATTGTACCCATCAAATGTTAAAGGTATAGTCATTCTAGTATCCATTCTGTTATTCACCTTAGATTTAAGCAGCTCCTTCCTATCTATCTCACTTTATATCTGGCTTGTTTCAGAATCTTTTTTGGGTATCCCCTTTCTTGCAATTGTTTTATTAGTATGCTGGCTTGTTTATCAAAATCTATTAATTTACTGCAATTTCTTCGTATCCTGATCATTTGTGAGTATGGCAAATTTCTATTGATGAATTTAGGGTGGAAACTGTCAATCCTCAAAAAGGAATTTGCATCAGTTGGTTTCCTGAATGTATCTGTAGATATTGCTATGTTCTTTTTCATTACTGTTATATCCAAAAAAAATATTTTAATGCATCATAACTCAAATCAAATTTTATGGAATGATGCTTATTATTTATGTACTCTTTAAAGGTCAAAAGGTTTTCTACTGATCCCTCCCAAATTAGTTGCATAACATTTCTTACCCAGAGGTATTCACCATTAGCAGCTAATGTTCTCTATTATATATGTTTGCCCCTTGTAGTGTATATCCATCTCCAAGGCCACTGAAGAAGACTTGGCTTTATTACACATTTTGCATTTCATGGGCACTGAGTTATGTATATTGGCCATTGTTAAAAGTTGCCCTTTATGTTCATATTGACATTGTTTTGACCATATTATATTTCGTTCTTCATTATGTATGGGCATTGAGTTGTTTACAAATATTTTTGGGCATTTCTGTACTATTATATGAGAACACCTGTGAAGATTTTATATTGTTTCTTTATACATATATTAAAATTTTGATATTATTTTATAACCTTGCAGTTCATGCTTGTACTTTAACCTTTTCTTGAAGCACTGTATTTACATTAAGGTAGATTTTAATTTCATAGTTTTCCACTAGTTCAGCTGACCCTCAGAAATTCCCTCTGGAGTCTCCAAGCCTAGATTGGCTGTTTAAGTAGCACTACGAGAACAAAAAACAAAGGTGTGTGGGGACCACAATAGTCACAAAGTTTTGCCTGCTTTTGTAAAGAGTAAGAACGTTAAGAAACCCTCCACTGAGTGCCACTACTGGGTCTTCTGAAGAGCCGTCTTGCCCTGAGAGGAGGAAAGGAGGAAAAAAACCATCTTGGTGAACAACCCTATCTAGCTCTCAGTGGTGGCCACTCCCTTCCCCAGCTTTCACCACAGGATATCCTGAGCAACCATCTTCTCCTGAAGAGCAGGGAGAAGCAAAACCAGCTTTCAGAAAAGGGATTCTTTGCCGTATTGTGTTATTGTATAATTATTAGTACTGGTGCCTATTGTTATAATAATGTTAAGTAAATTGCTTTTTAGGGTCTGCCTGAAAAGCAGTATAAAATGCCTAAAATAAATAATAAGATAAAGCTCCCTTAAGGTTTATAGTCACCACACACTTGTCCTGATTCAAGTCTTTACACGTTTATTTTGGAAGGAAATAGGGCAGTTTATTTCCCACAACATCTAAGAGAGATGGACATAAAGCAGTGCTGTCTCCCTCCTGCGCACATTTATTTATAAAGTGTTTAAAATCTGGGGAGGGTGGAATAAAATTCTTTAAGGATAGAAACAGTATTAATTGTAGAAACTAAATTACAGCTGAATTATCTGTGGTTGCAGACGCAGGGAGTGTGTTGTAATAAAAGCGAAGAAACAAATCACCCACCAAGGTCAATGAGACCGATAATATCTGCTTACTTAAGGTATATTTTAACTTATTGGTTCCAATAAATCTGTGTTAAGTTTTATTCCCTGAGATACTGCTATCTCTTGCTACAGCAGCCAGAGATGTTTTTCTAGTTTTTGCTACTCAGGAGTTCTCAAAAATTATGAGAATGTATTTTGAAAGGTGGCTGTAAAGTGGGGTAAGGGCTGAATAAACATGAAAGTGTTAGGGCAGGGGTGGGGAACATTTTTGGCCCAGAGGGCCAGATCTTTATCCCCCCCTGCAGGTCAACTTTGACAGGTGGATGGGTCCACATGCCTACCAGTCATCTGATGCCATGATGAATTGCCTAGAGAGGTAGTGGGCTCTCCGACACTGGAGGCCTTCAAGAGGCAGCTGGACAGCCATCTGTTGGGAATGCTTTGATTTGGATTCCTGCATTGAGCAGGGGGTTGGACTCGATGGCCTTATAGGCCCCTTCCAACTCTACTATTCTATGATTCTGTGACATCATGTGACTAATAGGTTGGTGGTCCCATCCAGCTGTCAAAGTGGGTTAGGGCACATTTCCCACAGGAAATATGGCCAGGGCCAGCCCCAGGCATGCCAGGGCCCTTGGGCACAAACCTGCCTTGGCGCCCTTCTTTGCAATTCGCAGCAGGATCGCTGCTGTGGTTCACAGGGCGGGAGTTTTGGAGTCCCCACCATGCCCTCACTCAACCTACCTTTCTCAGCTGTGTTGTGCGGCTGCGTGCACAGTGCATGCAGGGCTACCCTTAACCAAGATGGCGGCTGAGTTTTGCCTAAGGGGCTGATGCCTCTGCTGCCAGCTTGGCTGATGCGAATATGCGGAGACTACATTATCATCAGAATATTGAAGTTCTATGACAGAAGTTGTAATTACCTTACTTTTTGCTTTCAGCCCACTGAGATTAAAAAAGCTTTCCATCTCTTCAATATATGACTTCCACACCAGTAGGAAGTTTCCCCTCAATAAGATGTAGAATCATAGCAATGAAAATAGCAAATAAGGTCAGAGCAATGACGCATCCCTGTTTTACTCCTGATCCGACTCTGAATGGATTGCTCTGAAAGCCATTGCTACCCAAAATTGTCGCTGTCATGTTTTCATGAAGGAGTCGCAAAATATTCACAAATTTATCAGGGCATCCAATTTTCAGAAGGATGGTCCAGAGAGCAGTTCGATTCACAGTATCAAAGGCCTTAGTCAGATCAATCAACGGCGTATATAAAGGTCGGTTTTGCTCCCTGCATTTTTCTTGAAGCTGTCGTGCACTGAAGATCATGTCCACTGTCCCCCTGGAAGGGCGGAAACCATTTTGGGATTCAGGGAGGATATCTTCTGAGATAGGTAGGAGGTGATTTGCAAGGATCCTTGTAAGGATTTTACCTGTGGTAGCAAGAAAAGAGATGCCTTGATAGTTCCCACAATCTGTTCTATCACCCTTCTGAAAAAGAGTGATAATAATGGCATCCCTAAAGTCTTCCAGGATCTCCTCCCTCATCCAGATCTTTTCAATGAGTTTATGAAGTTGTTCTGTAAGTTCAAGCCCACCTCCTTTAAAGACTTCAGCAGAAATCCCATCAGGTTCACTAGCTTTGTTATTCTTCATTTGATTAATGGCTTTACTGACATCATCCATAATTAGGGGATATTGCAAGCTTGTCTCTAGTTTGTTGTTGCAGAATTTGCGAGAAAACCTCACCAGCCACAATAGAGTTACGATTAAGGAGGTTGTGGCAATGCTCTTTCCAATGGAGTGCAATAGACTCTTTATCCTTAGGAAGTTTGGTACCATCCATTGAACGTAAGGGATTTGTAGCATAATTTGTTGGTCCATAGATGGCCCTTGTGGCATTAAAAAGCCCCGCATATCATTATCATCTGCAAAATGCTGGATTTCTTGAGCTTTTTTATCCACCAGGCATTTGTAAGTTCTCTAGTTCTTCATTGGACCTCAGCCTTTGCACTGGCATAGATTTTTTTCTTAGCAACACAGTCAATGTCTTTCTGCCATTGTGCAGACCCAGTGCCTGCAGGAGGAAGGGGACCACTATCACCCAGGGAAGGAGAGCCGTTTGCTGCTTCTGTCTGCCCGGTGCCTGCTTGCTTGCTGCTGCTCAGCTACCACCACCGCCCTCTCCCTGTTGGACTTCTGCTCTGCAGGTGTCATGCCTTGCAGGACCAGGCCCCCAGGTACTCAGCCAGCTGTTGCTGATATCATCCACCTGTCCCTTCCCTGGAGGCAATACATAAGCTGGTTGCTGAGGTGGCTCCTGTTTTGCAGATTGCCTGGCTTTTTGAGGGTCTTGAGTCATGTGCCTGGGAGAGAGAACTCAGAGCCAAGTGAGAAGACTTGAGGGGCCCCCAATCAGTGTAGTGACAGGTAGAGGGAGATATGGCATTGTGAGGAGGACTTGCCAGGTAAGGGGAATGCAGCCCAGGCAGTTAACGACTGTGCCTTCTTCTGGTCCTCCCCACACCCACAGGTTCATTGGTTGCCCTATCAGCCAGCTCTCAGACCTCCGAATGCTGCTCCTAAATGCCAGATCAGTGCATAAGATCTCCCTCATTCGTGATTTAATTGTGGATGAGACAGCTGATTTGGCATGTATAACTGAGACCTGGGTGGGTGAGCAGGGAGAAGTCAGTCTCTCCTAGCTATGTCCGCCAGGGTACCTGGTTCAGCATCAGGGTAGACCTGAGGGTGGGAGAGGGGAGGTTGCTGTGGTCTATAGGAGCTCCATCTCCCTCTGCAAGCACCCTGTCCATGTGACTACTGGTCTGGAGTGTTTGCACCTTGTGTTGGGTCAGCAGAACAGACTGGGGATCATGTTGGTATACCGCCCACCCCACTGCCCAACAGACTCCCTAGCTGAGATGACAGAGGTGGTCGCGGGTGTACTGTTGAGATCCCCCAGACTTCTGGGGGATGTCAACATCCATGCCGAGGCTGCCTTATCTGGGGTGGCTCAGGATTTCATGGTTTCCATGACAACCATGGGACTGTCCCAATATGCCATTGGCCCAACACATGTAGCACAGCATACTCTAGACTTGGTTTTTGCAACTGGACATGGAGATGGTGATCTGAATGGGGGGGGCTTACATCAATCCCTCTGTCATGGACAGATCACTGCTTGCTCAAGTTTAGACTTACAGAGGCCTTTCCCCTCTGCAAGGGTGGGGGATCTATTAAGTTGGTCAGCCCCCAGAGACTAATGGATCCGGATGGTTTCCAAAGGGCTCTGAGGAGTTTTCCAGCTCATAGGGCTGTACACTACACTCAACATACAAGGCCCTCCTCCAGGTGCCTACTGGGAGGGAGCTGGGAGGCTGGCAACAAGGGAGAGCGCCTTCTCAGTGGTGACCCCCAAATTATGGAATGAAATGCTTGACAAGGTGCGCCTGGCGCCAATACTGTTATATTTTCGGCGCCAGGTCAAGACTTTCCTCTTCTCCCAGGCATCTTAGCATGTGTTTTTAAATTGCTTTTTAAAAATGTGTTTTAAATTTGTATATTTGTTTTTAATGTTTTTAATTGTTGTAAACCACCCAGAGAGCTTTGGCTATGGGGCGGTATACAAATGCAATAAATAAATATATAAATAAAATATCCGGAAGGCTTTCCTTTTCTTGACAATGATAAGTTCAATCTCAGTATCATTCTCATCAAACCAATTGTGCTGTTCCTTAGTTTGGTATCCATTAGTTTGTTCACATGCTGCAATAATGGAAGTCTTCAGTTTAATCCAGTGTTCCTTGACATTTTCAGGGAGCTCCATAGGTAGATGTTTCTTAAGCATTGTTTGAAAACAAGCTCGCTTAATAGCATCTTGAAGGGCGTGGATGTTTATTTTATGGCTTGGTTTTCTTCCTTGGAGCCTTGGTTGAGGAACAATATTAATGGCCATAGTGGATTGAATTAGTCTGTGATCTGTCCAGCAGTCATCTGCACTTGTCATGGCCTTAGTGAGGAGTACATCATGACGATCTCTAGCACAGACAATTATGTAATCCAGGAGATGCGAGTGTTTCGATTGAGGGTGCTTCCATGCTGTTTTAAATTTATTTTTCTGGTGAAAGAGTGTGTTTGTAATAACAAGATTATGCTCTGCACATTTAGTCAGAAGTAGAATTCCATTCAGGTTGCTATTGCCAACTCCTTTCCCAGTGGTTTCTCACCATAAATCGAAATCATGCCCAACTCTTGCATTGAAATCACCCAGGAGGATAATTTTATCATTCTTAGGTATCTCTGATAAGATGGTGTTCTATTAAAATAAAAAAAATTCCTTGATGTCTTCATCAGCATCTAATGTTGGTGCATAAGCACTTACAATAGTTGCCTGCTGGGTTTTGGTGAGTTTTAACTGGAGAGTTGAGAGTTGTTCATTAATGCCAATAGGAACTTCTGACAAGAGCTTTACAAGATTATTTTTAATAGCAAAGCCTACAGTCAGTCTGTGATGTTCCTGCTTGTAGGGTAAATATGGTAAGTGCTGTTTATATAGAAGACATATGGTAAGTGGAGTGAAAGAGGAGGGGGGAGTACATGAGCAGTAGAATGCTGGATGATTGGCTGAGTGTTTGAGTGGCTGGGAGTATAAATGGAAGAATGACAGTTGAATCTGGGTGGATGTTAGTAGGGTGGAGAAGAAGGCGTTTGGTGGTGGATGTTGGGAGTGTGGAGAAAGAGGTGTTTGAGGGTGGATGTTGGGAGTGTGGAGAAAGAGGTGTTTGAGGGTGGAGGTCAGGAGCGTGGAGAAAGAGGGAGTTGGAGTTTTGATTAATAATAAGTCAAGTACAAAACAGGATTAGATGAAACCATACGCTTGTGAAACATTCTAAAACTAATCTTCTTATTTCTGATATTTAATAAATACTTATTTGGTTTACCAAAGGCCTGATCCTTGGCTGGAGGATATACATACCAGAAGGGAGGGCAAGGTAATTACCAAGGCTGAACAGAAACAGTATCTAATGGTGGCAGCGGTGAAGGGAGGAATAATAACAATTCAAGTATCCAGAGCAACCCAGAGTTGTATGCGTTATCTATAAAGATACAAGGGGGATGGAACAGCATAAGCACGCAGTCACAAAAGTAACCAGCTAGAGAGAGACTCAGGCAAAGTCTCTGGGAGTATTGGTTATAGGACGTGACTGGTGGTGCTGCCTAGCAGGGGGATCTAGTGAGATCTGGGCTAGAGCAGAGTGAGAAACCATAAAAAGGATGGTCCGGACTGGTGGTATCCCTGGTGGTGCCTAGTGAAAGGCAGTAGCCACAAGCAGGTGGGAACCTGACAGGGAGAACCAGGGAAGGGCGTCACATGTGGTGGCTGTAGCGGTGGGATACAAACAATAGAGAGTCCCTAGAAGTGGTGTGGCTAAAAGAAATAACAAATAAAGATTACTTGTGAGAGTGACTGGCAAAGAGTGTGTGGCAAGGTGTGAGTGAACTCCTAAAACATGGCTGAATATATAAAGATGAAAAGAGAGGAGCTGGTGGAGAAGTGCATAACATTCAATTTACCTCACGAGGGTAAAGGGGTAGATGAATTGCGAGTAGCACTGATAGCATTCGCATCTGTCCAACAAAAACAACCTGTCAGAGAAGAGAACCCAGAAGGGTATTCAAGCAATCCCGCTTATATAGAGTATTTAAGAGAGAAGTTGAGAAAGGAAAGTGAGGAAAAAGATAAGGACAGAGAGATTGAGATGATGAAACTGAGGATGGAGATTGGGGAAAAAGAAAAGCAGCGGGAGTTGGAAATTGAGAGGATGAGAGTGGATGCTGAAATACAGGTGGAAAAGTTAAAATTTGAAAGAGAGAAGTTTCATTCTGATGAAACAAGAACGGACAGAAATGAAACAAAGATAAAGGTTACACCAAAAGATTTTGCAGTGTTTGAGCCTGGACAAGATCCACAAATTTACCTCAACGCCTTTGAAAAGGCAGCTCAAATGTGGGGGCTACCAGAGGATAAATATATGCAATATTTATCAAATCTGATCAAAGGGGAATTGGCAGAGGTATACCAATATTTCCCCTCAGACAGGCCCGTCACATATGCCGAGTTTAAAGAGGCAGTGTACAAAAGATTCAGACTGGGACCTGACTACTTTAGGAAGTTATTTCGAAACTGTCAGATCCAAGCAGGGAGGTCTTTTGTTGAACTGGGAGCAAAATTGATGGACATATTTGGAAAGTGGATGGGAAGTGCCAAAGCTCAGTCAGTGGAAGAGGTGAAAAGCCTCATGATACTGGAACAATTATACCATCAGTTACCACCAGAAATAAGGCTCCTTGTCAAAGACCGTTCCCCTACATCTGTTCAAGAGGCCACAGAGTTGGCAGATCACTTTGCCTCCAATAGAACTGGCTGGGTGGGGAAAACATCAAGAGAGTTTAAACCCAGACCATATAATGGTGGCAGAAAGGATGTGGTACCACAGCGAGTGAGTCCTTCAATAAAGTCTGAAGGGCACAGGACACCCCAGAGTGGATCTGTGTACCCTAAAATGGAGGAGAAATTATGTTATAAATGTGGTAGACCGGGGCACCTACGTTTTCAATGTGAGGTTGCCAACCCCATTGGTAATCCTGATCAGGGAAGGGCAGTGAAAACAGAACCAAGGGAGTTAGAAACGAAGAAGGTTCAGTTCTGCCAGATAAAGTGGACAAATGTAAAAGACTTTGATTCGAGTCTGAGGGAAGAAGTGAGTGTGCAAGGGGCAAATTATTGGGCATTGCTTGATACTGGTGCCGCTCAGTCGTTACTGAGGCCAGATTTGATAAAATCTGAGGAAATATTACCTCAGGAAACGGTGACAATCCAAGGAGTGAGGGGTGAACCAGAAAGCATACCCATGGCCCTGATAAAATTAAAGTGGAGAGGAAAGGAGGAAATATGTAAAGTAGGTATTAACGCCCAACAACAAGAACCAGTGATACTGGGAAGAGATGTTATGGTGGCACAAGGAAAAATATATGTGGTGACCAGACAACAACTTGGCAAAGCAACAGAAACCATGTTAACAGAGGCCGAAGAAAACAGGGTGGAACCTGTTATCGAGCCTAAGGTCGCCATAGCAACCCCTGGCAGGCCTGCTAAAAGAGACAAACTGTATCGAATGGTCTCTAGTGAAGAGGCAGAGCAGTTCAGGGACGAGCTGGATAAGGATGCAAGTTTGAAGCAAATGAAGGACCAAGCCCTTACACAAAAGATTCCCTTTACTGACAATCTGAGGAATCAAATTGTGTGTGAGAATGGGATTTTATATAGACTGTGGATGCCTGCTGAGAGAGAGAATGAATGTGAACCAGTGAAACAATTGATGGTACCTAGCAAATACAGAGCCAGATTGCTAGAGGTAGCCCATGATGTCCCATGTGCAGGGCATCTTGGAATAAAGAAGATCAAGAAAATATTGGCTGCACACTATTATTGGCCAAATATTTCTAAAGACGTAAAACAATATTGTTTATCTTGTGACATATGCCAAAAGGTGGGGAAAAGTGGAGTAAAGACAAAAGCACCATCAAAGCCCCTTCCTATAATAGGACAACCCTTTTATAGAGTGGGAATAGATTTGGTGGGCCCTTTTTCCAAACCCACAAGGCATGGCAAGAAATATCTATTGGTGGTGGTGGATTTTGCCACCAGATACCCAGACGCTGAAGCACTAAGATCCGTGGATGCCCTTGTAGTGGCAGAGGCTTTATTAAAAATCTTTATGAGACTGGGTTTCCCTCATGAAGTGTTGACGGATCAAGGCAGTGTATTCATGGGAGAAGTGATGCAATGTATGTGGAAGTGTTGTGGTCTAAAACATTTAAAGACAACTACTTACCATCCATCAACCATTATCTCTACCATAGATCTGTGTAAAGGATTTTGGCAGATGGAATTAGACGAGCAATCCAGAGCCAAAACTGCCTTCAGTACACCAGATGGGTTATATGAGTTTGTGACTTTACCCATGGGACTAAGGAACTCACCAAGTTCTTTTCAGAGACTAATTAATACTGTGTTGCGAGGCATGTCAGATTTCGCAGTGGCCTATATAGATGATGTGGCCGTTTTCAGCAAGGCGGTGCCTGAGCATGTCCAACACCTGACAGCAGTATTAGAGGCATTTAAGAAAGCAGGGCTAACAATAAAAGCCAAGAAATGCCAGTTTGGGTTGAATGAAGTGATCTATTTAGGACATAAGGTGGGGAGTGGAAAAATAACCCCCTTATGGAGCAAAGTTGAGGCAATACAATCGTGGCCCATCCCCTTAACTAAGAAACAAGTTAGGGCATTTTTAGGTGTGGCTGGTTTTTACCGTAAATTTGTAAAAGATTTTGGGGAAATCGCAACCCCCTTGCATGAGCTAACAAGGAAAAAGTGTGCTGAGCGTGTGGTGTGGACAGATGAATGTCAAAAGGCTTTTGACCTTCTGAAGCAAGCCTTGTGCCAAGGGCCTGTATTAATAGCACCAGATTATGAGCAACCATTCATCATGGCTACGGATGCGTCGGACCTAGCGCTGGGAGTCGTCTTGCTACAAGAGAGAGGAGGCAGCAGACATCCAGTGGCGTATCTTAGTCGCAAGCGGACATCGAGGGAGAAGAATTATTCGTTGGTCCAAAAGGAGTGCCTGGTGGTCGTGTGGGGACTGAGCAAGTTGCGCCCATACATGTGGGGACGAAGATTTACAGTGACGATGGATCATCGAGCATTGTTATGGTTACAGACTATGAAAAATCATAACACTATGCTGCAGAGGTGGTCCTGGGCTCTACAAGATTACCAGGTGGACTTCAAGTTCATAAAAGGCAAGGACAATGTATTGGCCGATGGACTTTCAAGGCAGGTGGCCGGGACTGCAGTGACGTGACCCAGACGTGGGTGCAAAAAAGACATTTTCCCCAAAGAGACTTGTTTTTTATTGTTAACGCGTCGTATGAATCCTAGAGCAGGAATAATACTTTGCTGTTATTTTACGGGGGGGGAATGTGATGTTCCTGCTTGTAGGGTAAATATGGTAAGTGCTGTTTATATAGAAGACATATGGTAAGTGGAGTGAAAGAGGAGGGGGGAGTACATGAGCAATAGAATGCTGGATGATTGGCTGAACGTTTGAGTGGCTGGGAGTATAAATGGAAGAATGACAGTTGAATCTGGGTGGATGTTAGTAGGGTGGAGAAGAAGGCGTTTGGTGGTGGATGTTGGGAGTGTGGAGAAAGAGGTGTTTGAGGGTGGATGTTGGGAGTGTGGAGAAAGAGGTGTTTGAGGGTGGAGGTCAGGAGCGTGGAGAAAGAGGGAGTTGGAGTTTTGATTAATAATAAGTCAAGTACAAAACAGGAATAGATGAAACCATACGCTTGTGAAACATTCTAAAACTAATCTTCTTATTTCTGATATTTAATAAATACTTATTTGGTTTACCAAAGGCCTGATCCTTGGCTGGGGGACATATATACCAGAAGGGAGGGCAAGGTAATTACCAGGGCTGAAGAGAAACAGTATCTAATGGTGGCAGCGGTGAAGGGAGGAATAATAACAATTCAAGTATCCAGAGCAACCCAGAGTTGTATGCGTTATCTATAAAGATACAAGGGGGTTGGGAACAGCATAAGCACGCAGTCACAAAAGTAACCAGTTAGAGAGAGACTCAGGCAATGTCTCTGGGAGTATTGGTTATAGGACGTGACTGGTGGTGCTGCCTAGCAGGGGGATCTAGTGAGATCTGGGCTAGAGCGGAGTGAGAAACCATAAAAAGGACGGTCCGGACTGGTGGTATCCCTGGTGGTGCCTAGTGAAAGGCAGTAGCCACAAGCAGGTGGGAACCTGACAGGGAGAACCAGGGAAGGACGTCACAGAGTCCTTTCCAGAAGAAGGTATAACCTCCTTTTTTCTTCCTTCAGTTGTCCTTCTCCTGCTCTTCGTGTTTCTTGAAATGCTGCTATGTCAATATGAAAACATCTCAACTCCCTCATGGTGATGGCAGTCCTGCGTTCAGGACATTCACTATCTGCATTGTCCAGCAACGTCCGTATATTCCATGTTCCAAAATTCAATTGTCTTTTGCTACGGCTAAGTGGTGACCCCACTGGATGCGGTAATCCAGTCAGGGAGATATGAGGCAGACTATGTTTGGGGCACCTTTTCTAGCCCCCTCCCCATATGGGGTGAGCAGAGTGGATTCTGAATAGGACTGCTCAGTTGTGGATATAGGTGCTGAACTACTCAACTGCCTCAGTCCTTGAGCCAGGACGATTGAATCTGTATCCACCGCCCATGTGCCGGTCCATGACTAGGGGCTTCCAGATTTCACAGTCTTGTCCCCATTGCCATTCGCCAATCACCATGGGTCTTTTGTTTTGTTTTGGTTGGAAGATTCCTGTGTGTGAATTTGTTTTATGTGGGGAGATCGGCGCACAACGATCAACACACAATCTTGACAGAAAAAGGCTTTGATCCATGGCATGGATACCACAATGATTGGAAGACTTTTATCTGCTGCAGCCTTCAGCCATTGTAACATACACATTGTTATCTTCCACATGTTCTGCCATTGAGGACATTTTTGCATCATTCTTTGTCTGGTTCCTCTCCCTTGACCTTACTGCCATGGGTGACCCTGCTGGGATCCTCATGACTCCTGACGACAATACTCACAGGGTTCATTGGAACACTCACCACTACAAGGTGATGATCCAGTGAGTGATCTGCTCATTACCTGATGAGCAGAGACTTCAGTCCTGCTCTCTGCAGGGCTCTAAGCAGGATTTAACCCCCTGCTCATCAGCTGCTGAGCAGGGGGGTAAATCCTGCTGCTTTGGCTATGCACCCCTATGGGGAACTGGCAAGCACAGCAAACTCAAAACTGAACCCCATCCATTAGTTGACATCTGGTGACATCAGCTGACTGAGTGGTGATGTGGTTTGGGAAAAATAGCCTCATGGGTGAAATTGGACCCCTGGTGGGTCAAGATTGGTCCACAGGCAACAGGTCCCCACCCACATGGGAGGCCCAACTACCCAGTTTCTGTTCCTGCCCAGCTTTGCTTTACCATGATCCTTACCTGGGCTAGAGTTGTTAAATTTTGATTTCAAAAATACATTCCCCTCCCAGAAAGAGACCTGAAAGTAGACTGAAGGCAAGTAGAGCCAACTCAGAATCTGATGTCAGAGATACAGCCAAGGCACTATTTGGTGGATCTGGAGTAGAACTAAAGCAGAATTTGGGTAGAACTAAGGCAGGTTATATTAAGATCCTGGAAAAATCCATGAAATTACAGGTGGGGCTCAGCAGAATCTGGGACTTGCTTACTTTTCAGATCCCAACAATGTTTACCAGATATAATTCTGTATAACCAATTGGCCCAATAAACTATTGACTGAATGGCAACACTCCATCCCTGTTTCCTCACTCCTTCATTTGCTTGGCTCCTGGAGTAATCTGCCTCTTCCTTCAGGCCTCTGCACTTTCTACACCCCTTTCCTCAGACTCCTGTTTCTTTTTCCTTTCCTAGGCTATGTTCCCTTCACTTGGCACTTCCAGCCTCCACAACTTATTTCTTATACCACCTCCACCCATTCTTCCTTATCTCTGTTGACTCTGTCTGCTGTCTTTTCTGCCACTGTTTCCTATTCAGCTCCTCACTTTCTACCCTTAGGTCCTCATCATGCAGATGGGTGTGAATAGAGGGACAGAACTGGTCTAGAGAGTCTGCTGTACCCATGAAGGAATTCAAGCCTGTATGTATATTATTTTCCTTACTTCAGTTCCTGGGGTGGGCAATGCCACATGTTCTCCAAGTAACATAACCTGTTACTTTTCTCTTTCTGCCAGCTATCCAATGATTCCTCTTTAGCCTGGTGAAGCAGTGCAGGAGCAGAAAGCAGGCTCACAGATAGACTGAGGAATGAGGAACAGAATTAGTTTATATCTAAATGTATTTTTTTAATTCAGAACATGTAAGAACCAAAGCGACTTGACATCGGTGAGGAAAACCAAAGGTGAGTAGCACTGCTGGCACTTGATTGGCATCAGGGAAAAAGAGCAAGCTGAAATAAGATATCCAGGAGCTGCAGTGGTCAATGGAGACGGGCATGACCCTGTTTCTTTTGAAATGAGTTATTTGTGTAGACTCAATCTCTAGGCACAGGAGAAGCACATAGTTTATGTTTACAGAACAGTGTACCTATGTTAGAAGAGTAGTCCACTTCAGAGTTTAGTGCATCTATTACAGTTGACAGCAAGAAATTGAATTCTTGAGCTCATATAATACAAGTCTCTGATTTGTTTTGCACTGGGGACAAGCAAGGGAAAGGACTTGTGGACCCTACAGAAAGAGGCGATTCACAGTGCAAAAACTCAGCAGGCCTATTCCAGTTAAAAGAGCTTGTGCAGAGGCCATGCAGGAAAAGAAAAACAGCTCCAACTCCCCAGTCCACTTCCAGGAGAATCCCTTCAGAGAGAGAGAAAGAATGCTGCTGAAGGCAAATGTTGCAGTGGCTGTCTGCTCCTTCATACCGGACTTTAATATAGCTTACAGGCTTGGATAGGATTATCCAACCCCTTGGGTTTTTTGAATGTACAATGATACTCCAAATAAGGTTCCTTTGTTTTGGATGATTACATGTTTTGGATGATTACATGCAGGGCAGCAGGCAAACTTTGTTCCATCTTGGAGCATTGGCGCAATGGTAGCAGCCAAACAATCCAACAATTCTAACAGAAGGTCACACTTACGCAATAACAAAACCTATATATGCAGGTCTGTGTCTCTTAGGAAGGGCTGATAATAAACAGAGGAACTCTGGATCTGCTGGAGAATTTGGTGTATTAAGGATCTCAGTTTTCATTATGTAAAAAAACAAAAAAAGTTTCTCTAGCCTTCTTTCTCCTTCCCAGAAATGTTGGAAATATGATCAACATCTGCAGATGATACAAAGTTGGGGAGCATAGCTAATACCGTGGAAGACAGAAATAAAATTCAAAGGGACCTTGATGGGCTGGAGCATTGGGCTGAAAACAACAGAATGAAATTCAACAGGGATAAATGCAAAGTTCTACACCTAGGAAAAAGAATCCAAATGCACAGTTATAACATGGGGGATACTTGGCTCAGCAGTACGACATGTGAGAAGGATCTTGGAATTGCTGTTGATCACAAGCTGAATATGAGCCAACAGTGTGATGTGGCTGAAAAAAGGCAAATGCTATATTAGGCTGCATTAACAGAAGTATAGTTTCCAAATCGTGTGAAGTACTAGTTCCCCTCTATTCAGCACTGGTTAGGCCTCATCTTGAATACTGTGTCCAGTTCTGATCTCCCCACTTCAAGAAGGATGCAGACAAACTGGAACGTGTTCAGAGGAGGGCAACAAAGATGATCAGGGGACTGGAAACAAAGCCCTATGAGGAGAGACTGAAAGAACTGGGCATGTTTAGCCTGGAGAAGAGAAGACTGAGGGGAGATATGATAGCACTCTTCAAGTACATGAAAGGTTGTCATATAGAGGAGGGCCGGGATCTCTTCTTGATTGTCCCAGAGTGCAGGACACGGAATAATGGGCTCAAGTTGCAGGAAGCCAGATTTTGACTGGACATCAGGAAAAACTTCTTAACTGTTAGAGCCATATGACAATGGAACCAATTACCTACAGAGGTAGTGGTCTCTCCGACACTGGAGGCATTCAAGAGGTAGCTGGACAGCCAAGGGGTTGGACTCACTGGCCTTATAGGCCCCTTCCAACTCTACTATTCTATGATTCTATGATTCTATGCTTTTTTAAAAACCGTTTTGACCAGGAAATGGTTTGGCAGCATGTTAAAGCAAAGTAGTTACATAATGCTGAATTAATGTAAAATGTGTAAAATATTTTGTGTAGATTTTATATGTCCTTAGTTTTGCTTCCGATGGCATAGTGTGGGTCAAAACAATCAGGTGATGTGATATGATGCGGAACACGGGTGATTGAGATTCCATTCCATGTTCCCCTTGAGCTTTCCTTGTCAAATCAGGTACAGGCTTTTAAAGGGCAAATCCCTCATCTAGCTCTTCGTATTTTTGCTTCAGTTCTTCACCTGCAAATGCAGGCTTTTCTCACACAAAGAAGTGAATGTTTTCAGATATGGTGAGAAGAAAATATAGGAGTTCATTAAGCAGTCAGTGTTTAATGCTGCAGTAGACAACTCAGAGATGTGAGAAGTTCAAATCAACTTGACTAATCCAAAAGCGCTGGCAGTGGTAGGCATAAACTCATGCGCTTTATTAAATTGCTCATTTTGCCTGATGATAGATTGATAATACTTTGGGGAAAAATGGTTAGAACAGTTGCAGTATATTCAGGGCCGGTTCCAACTGAATAGCTTGCATATATGGAATGCCAGTAGGGTTTTTTCTCCTAATCCTAACTGCTGCACGGGGGGTGATTTTCACTGAGACTGTGGCAGGGATAAATTACTTCTCCTCCTTTTGTGGTGTGGTCCCAATAAAAATCTCCCTCCCCGCACTTATAATTAAGTGAAGAAAAAACAACGTTGTGATTGCAAGCAATACAGTTAGCATCATGTGTAGTTAGGCCCTGATGGAAAGACTGGATTCATGTATGTGAAAATGTGTCAGCATGAGCTATTCAGCTTGCTCAAAAATGATTCTTTATAGTCCTGTTAGGACTCCAGTCTATGCTAACAGAATAGCCCTTGAGCAATTGTAATGGATAACACTCTCATTACATGCCAGATAGGTACCACCTGTGTTATTCTTTCGGCACCCTTTGAAGACCTTTCTTTTCCATGAAGATTTTTTATCCCAATCTGTACTGGATTTGAAATTGCTTTTATATCTGTTTGCATTGTTGATTGATTTTATTGTTAAACTAGCTTTGGAATGTTTTATGGGAAGCAATTTGTAACTGAAACAAACAAACAAATACATTCCAGTGAAGTATGCTTGTGTGTACATTGATCAGCATCATTCAAAAACCATCCTATGGAACCAAAGTGTTACAGTGGACTTGGTTCTGGCAGTAGAGGGTTCTAGACTTGGAACCTGCTGCTTCGAACTTGTATTTTCTGCTTCACATTTCCCTCCTTCTCCCCCCCCCCATGCATTTGGAGGATCATTAACAGGCCTTCCCTCTAGTCAAAATGCCAAGAACAGAACTGATCATCCAAAGGCCTCCCCTGACTAAAGCTGATTATAGCATATTGGTGAAGAGTATAAGCACTGAGTCAAATTTCATCTCAGCCAAAAACTCACCAAGTAGCTTTTATTCTGTCCATCTTAATCCAACCCTCATCCATGCTTTGGCTCAGGCAATATGGTATATAAAGAGCTGATGTAACATAACGGCTAACAGTACAATCCTATACATGTCTATTCATGTAAATTCCATTGAATTCAATGCATCTTGGAGCATTGAAGCATAGCCTGTGACTGTGAGCTAGGAAAGGAAAGTCTTTCATTTGCATCAAACCTAAGCCAAAAATTGACAAAGTTCAAATATTCATCCACACTATATTGTTCTCTACCCAGAGAATGTTAAGTAATTGGGTAGTATATACATTTTGTTAATAAAATAAATAAGTAAAATTTCAAA
Source organism: Rhineura floridana (assembly GCF_030035675.1). Lineage (NCBI taxonomy): Eukaryota > Metazoa > Chordata > Lepidosauria > Squamata > Rhineuridae > Rhineura > Rhineura floridana. Next base: position 137,159,083 of record NC_084481.1, on the reverse strand, counting down.
AATGCTGTTATGATTTCATAGCCCTATAGAAAACCCTTTTGAGCAAGCCCCCTGAGTACTTGAATAGTACAAAGGTCAACTTGGAGACAAGAAATAAAATTGTTGGGTCTATAACAAAGGCAAAGCTGTTTTGAAAGTGGAGACATCAATGGATTTTTCTGGCCTCTGGGTGGTTTCTGTGACTTGTTACCCCATCTGGCAGTGCTATTGATGGACTATGATCACTCCTCATTGTGTAGCTTCTGCCAGATGGGAGACAGGCTGCAGAAATCCATTCCAGAGACTGTATTCGCTATTCAGCCTGCAGGCCGCATGTTGTTCACACCATCTACACAATATTTCTTCCTCCTCTGAGGAATGGCTAATGAAGGCTAGCTAAGTAGGCAGTGTGTCTAGATAAAAACACAAAGAGATAATGGATTTACCTAATATCATATGCAGAGGCTAATGGCACTAGACATGAGAGACTAGGACCCAACATCTTTGCTTCTAGTGCCTGAACCTTAACCCTAGAATGACAGCCTTAAGTGACATCTGAGGAGATGATGGCATGGCAGCAAGTGGAATTACCAGCTGGGGCATGGGAGGGAGAGGCTAGATGAGAAGCAACGCTTCTGCAGGCTATTTTGCATAGCCATTTGTTAAAGGCCACCCACCTCCTGCACCTATGCAAAAAGGGGCAAACCCTGGCTGACTACATAATCCTATGCATGTCTACTCAGAAGTATGTCCTATTGATTGTAATGAGGTTTACTCCCAGGTAAGTAGATATAGAATTGCAGCCTCAGTCGTCAAATGTAAAATATACATCACGTTTATGATTAATCTTTATGGATCTCTCTAAGTGCCTCATTAAATAACTGTGTTCCAGGCCAGCAAAGCAGCAATTATCCATTGTCCTCCTTTAGTGGCCAATAAGTTAAATAAATTATTGGCTAAAATTCTGTAGGGGGCAATAAACATTAACCATTGTCTTGTCATGGAGGCGGCTTTTAAAAGGGCTTATTAGAAAAGGAGGGTGTATTGATTACTGTCAGGATTATCCAAATGCCATATTCAAGATTTCATATTTTCAATCCCTAAATGAAAAGGGGATTTGAGACCTACATGAAAAGGGATGCTTCTTTTTTCTTTAGATTCTAGCAAATCTAAAACTACTTGATGGGAATTCCTGAGTGAATATGTTCATTGTTCTTTCCTCTGATTTTCTCATTTGGGAGTTGTAAGTCAATATGCAGACCTAAGTAATTGAGGGTGAAATGGACAGTGCTAAATGCAAGCTTGAAAAACAAACATTTCCACAGCTTGAAAGTCATTGCTTTTATAGCATGGGCTTCTACCCTGAAGACAGCACAGGTATTTCTGTGAATGAGAAATCTAACAGAATAATCACAAGAAATAAAGCAGTGGACCATCTGGTTGGGTGACAGGCTATGGTCTGAAGGCACATGAGGCCAGCTCCCTGCTGAAGCTAATCAGGGTCAGGTCTGGTCAGTGCCTGGATGGGAGACTGCCTGGGAACCATATGTAAGCTGCCTGGGTTTCTATCATGAAAAGAAAGCCGGGGTATAAATGTAATAAACAAATAATAAATTAAAGGAAAGGGAAAACATAAACCCATAGAGAAAAGTGTAGGATGAGATAGAAGAATCTGTGGAGAAGCTTCCAACAGACAGTAGATTTATACTCTGAAGCAGGGCAGTGGTATGTAGCCTTTGCAAGGATGAAGCAACTATCCATTCTTTTGTCTAGAGGAAGGGAAACTGTGAATGTCAATCAAGAAACACATACTAGAAATCTAAAACAATCTGTGAGAAGGAACTATGACAGACAAAGAGATAATAAAGTGATCTTTCAAAGAAGAGAAGGAAGCAACTTGGTGTATTGAGACAGGGCGGCTATGCCAAGGGGCTCAATTATTCTCCCTTCAGACTACAAGCTTCTGTGTATATTCATTTGTCTGTTTAATTGAACATATTTATACCCCACCAAAGTGGCTCAAGGCATCCAACAAGCTCAATTAAAACCATTTATAAAGAACTCAAAGCAATGTAACACGCTGAAGTAAATAATGTGTTTTAAATTGTTTTTAAAATATGTGTTTTAAATTGTATATTTGTTTTAATGTTTTTGGTTGCTGTAAACTGTCCAGAGAGCTTCAGCTATGGGGCGGTATACAAGTGCAATAAATAAATAAATAAATAAATAAATTCTGTAAACATCAAAGCAAGGGTGGGAAACCTGAAGCCCTCCAGATGTTGTTGCCAAGCTACAGCCTTCATTATCCCTGAGTCCAATAACACCTGAAGGGCCAGAGGTTCTCTGCCCCTATTTTCAAGTCAAGGCAGCATCAAAAGAACAGCACATAACCAATGGTCTTCCAAAACAGATGGGCCTTACAAATACATCTAGAGATCAGGAAAAGGAGCATTGATGAACCTCTTGGGGAAGAATTCTAGAAAATTGGCAGAATCACAGAGAAAGCCTTACTCTTTGCTCTTGACAATCTAACTTTTAGGGAGAGGGGAATACACTTGGAGGAGGGCTTCATCTCCAAGGCTGCATACACACCATATACTTAAAACGCATGACTTCTCCCCAAAGAATCCTGGGAATTGTAGTTCAGCCCTCACATAATGACAAGTCTCAGCACCCTTAACAAACTACAGTTCCCAGAATTCTTTTGGGGCAGTCATGCATTTTAAATGTATGGGTCATACACAGCTCAAGAATTCATGATGGTATGAAACCTTCCAAATTGCAATAAGATTCTTGAAACATTAGTAGCTAACATCTTCATAGCCTTTGTCCAAAGTGGCTGATTAAACATAAGCACTAATTTAAATGAATGGGATAAATATTAAAAGTATTAAATGTTAATGCTGAGGAAATACAGGGAAGTATTCAAACACGTAGTACCATTTGTGCAACGATTTCATTTGCACAATGGTACTTCCCCTCCCACTCCTCTCCCCTCCCCAACGACCTCCCGCAGCCTCCCCAAATCTGCTTTGGAGGTCTGGGAAAAAACTCAGAACAGATTTAGGGGGTGCATGGGAAGAGGAGAGAGAGAAGACGTTCCATTACACAGCAGAAAGACTATGTGGTGGTACTGTCCACAATTTTCATACCACTAGAAAGGTCTATCCCCAGGAGAAAGTCAACTCTAGCTATTCCAGGATGGTTTGTGACTATAGCCATTTGTGATGATAACAGTGGGATTATGAATTCTCTAGCACAACTATTGTAAACAAGTGATTATAATGCACACACACTGTAAAACAGGTACGAGTGATGCGCAACCTATACTCTGCACAAGAGGCTACTGTAAGGACAGAATATGGAGAAACAGATTGGTTCCCCATCAGAAAGGGTGTGAGACAGGGGTGTATTTTATCACCCTGTTTGTTTAATCTATATGCAGAACATATACGGAATGTGGGATTGGACCAAGAAGAAGGAGGTGTGAAAATTGGAGGGAGAAATATCAATAATTTAAGAGATGCCGACAATACCATACTACTAGCAGAAACCAGTAATGATTTGAAACAAATGCTGATGAAAGTTAAAGAGGAAAGCACAAAAGCAGGACTACAGCTGAACATCAAAAAGACTAAAGTAATGACAACAGACGATTTATGTAACTTTAAAGTTGACAATGAGGACATTGAACTTGTCAAGGATTGTCAATACCTCGGCACAGTCATTAACCAAAATGGAGAGAATAGTGAAGAAATCAGAAGAAGGCTAGGACTGGGGAGGGCAGCTATGAGAGAACTAGAAAAGGTCCTCAAATGTAAAGATGTATCACTGAACACTAAAGTCAGGATCATTCAGACCATGGTATTCCCAATCTCTATGTATGGATGTGTAAAGCTGGCAAGTGAAAAAAGCGGATAAGAGAAAAATCAACTCATTTGAAATGTGGTGTTGGAGGAGAGCTTTGCGGATACCATGGACTGCAAAAAAGACAAATAATTGGGTGTTAGAACAAATTAAACCAGAAATGCCACCAGAAGCTAAAATGATGAAACTGAGGTTATCATACTTTGGACACATCATGAGAAGACATGCTTCCCTAGAAAAGACAATAATGCTGGGAAAAACAGAAGGGAGTAGAAAAAGAGGAAGGCCAAACAAGAGATGGATTGATTCCATAAAGGAAGCCACAGACCCCATCTTACAAGATCTCAACAGGGTGGTTCATGACAGATGCTATTGGAGGTCGATGATTCATAGTGTCACCATAGGTCGTAATTGACTTGAAGGCACATAACAACAACAAAGTATCAATCCCTGTGGAGCTCCAGCCTACATTTCTCAGGTGCTGTGGCAGACAACTTCAATTATCACCCTTCTGAAATCACTCAAGGAGCAAAACTAGCCCTCCCTGATGCCTCTACCCTCCCCCTCCGAGTAAGCAACAATAACCCATCTGTGGGGAAGCTAGCGTAATGGTGAGCCACTACTATGCATGAAGCACCTTCCTGTGTTCCTGTGATGCCCTCTACATCTATTTTTCCTATCCCTCTCTTTTGAAATGGAGCTTGAGAGGGAGTTCTATGAATCTTGAATATTAGTCTTCTTCTTCTTCTTCTTCTTTGCTTGTTACCCAAAGGTCTCCAAACCACTTACAACAATGTTAAAAACAAAAACAAATATATCATGCTATAAAAAGAAAACAATAAAAAAACAACACCGCCATGCAGCCACAGGAAGCTTTTAACTGGTCCTAATAACAATATTGCTCTAGTTAGTTACTAAGGATATTGACTGAGGAGAAAGTATACCCCCCATGCTTTTCAAATGGGGCTGTTAGGAAGGGCTATACATCTTAAAAGACATTACCAATCTGCCTTGGTGTCTTAATTCTTTCAGAGTCTATTCATCTAGTCTAGTCTCTGCTATAAAAATCCTGTCATACAGCTGCCTGTTTTAACAAGTTTTTTTTTTACAAAGATTCTACTGAATCTTCAAGAAGCAAGACTCCTTTTAAAAACACATTTCTATAATTAAGAGGGATAGAACTGTTTTTTGTTTTTTAAAATGGAAACTGGAAAACTCATAGTATGCACAATAGTTCTTTGGGGAAATCTCACACAAGCTGAAGCCCAGCCCTGAACAAAATAATTTATTATTTATTGAACAAAATATATAGATCGCTAAATTTAAAAACCCTCTAAGCTGTTTACATAATATAGTGTATTTCTCCCCCAGAAATACAAATAAAATCAACAGAATTTAGAAACATCTACAAAGAATAAAATTACATGACTGGGTAGGTTTGTAGGGAGAAGTGACAATGCTCAGACATCAGATTTCAGGTTTTTGTCTTGCTTGTTGGAAGCTGCCCCCTCCCATGTGTGCAGTAACTGTTGATGCTGACATTACCTTTGGAAGGATTTTCTGTTTGTTCTTTCATGTATAAATTAATTCCTGAACTGGAAACTCATGGAAGATAACTACATAACTGTTCCATGTCAAGAAAATAATGTTTTTTTTTTATTTTTCTAATCACAAAAGTAGCTGTTGTGAACTTCCATGCAGCCTCACTTTACATGAGGCTTGATTGAGCCATTATTTGTAGGAGTTAGCCATCCATGGTAATGTAAGTGCCACAGGGATAAAAGTCTCTATTTGTGCAGAATTTATATAATAACCAATATCCTTTTGTTTGGTCTTCACTCAGTTTGCTGTCAAAGAAATTCATATTTGAAAAAAGTATATATGTCTGTGTGCTTAGTTAAATTAAAATAATGCATTCAGGAGGAAAGTTAGTACAGGAATAATTCAGATATGCCTGATCAACAGGATGATTGCCAGACCCACTTTAGCTTACAGGAAATAAATGAATGAAAGCAGAGACTTCATGATGAGCAGGTGAAGTTATTAAAAAATTGCTTTCACAAAGAAGACAAATTGAAATGATTGTGAGTTTGAAGACAAGCTGATGAAGAGGGACAGAATAAAGAATAGGGATTCTGTTGGTGTACCGCCCACCCCGCTGCTCCACAGTCTCCCTACCTCAGCTAGCCGGGGTAGTCTCGGGGTTGGTGTTAGAGTCCCCTTGGCTTGTGGTATTGGGTGACTTCAACATCCACACTGAGACTGCTCTGTTGGGAGTGGCTCAGGACTTCATGGCCTCCATGACAACCATGGGTCTGTCCCAAGTAGTATCTGGCCCCACTCATGTTGCTGGTCACACCCTCGACCTTGTTTTCTGTGTTGGTCGGGATGACGGTGATCTTGGTGTGGAAGAACTTGCGGTGGTTCCGTTGTCATGGACAGATCACTACCTGGTCGGGTTTAGACTCACTGAGACTCAGAGCCTCTGCAGGGATGGGGGACCGATTAGAATGGTCCGTCCCAAGAGGCTGATGGATCCGGATGGTTTCCTGATGGCTCTTGGAGATTTTCCTGTCACCTTGGCAGGCGATCCTGTCGAAGCCCTGGTTGATCTCTGGAATAGAGAAATGACCAGGGCGGTGGACACGATCGCTCCCGAGCATCCCCTCTTTCGGAGTGGAGCTACACCGGCTCCATGGTTTTCCAAGGAGCTGGTAGTGATGAAGCGTGTCAGATGGGGACTAGAGCGACGTTGGCGGAAGACTCGGAGCGAAGCTGATCGATCTCGGGCTAGAGCCTATTTGAAGGCCTACTCCGAGGCAGTACGGGCTAAGAAGAAATCTTTCTTCTCGGCCTCCATTGCATCTGCTGGGAGCCGTCCAGCAGAACTGTTTCGAGTGGTTAGGGGGCTTTTAAGTTCCAGCCCCCGTAAGGGTAATTCTGACCACTCAGCAGACCGCTGTCAAGAATTTGCACGGCACTTTGCGGACAAAGTCGCTCAGATTCGCTATGACTTGGATGCTAAAATTGATAGTCTCTGAGGATGTAACTTCGGCGCCTGTTTGTCCAATTAAAATGGATTCTTTTCAACTTGTTCTACCCGAGGATGTGGACAAGATCCTTGGAGCGGCGCGTGCCACTACGTGTGTACTGGACCCTTGCCCTTCCTGGTTCATTAGAAGTACCAGAGGGGGACTGGTCGATTGGGTCAGGGGAGTAGTTAATGCCTCTCTACAACAAGGCAGAATTCCATCATGCTTAAAGGAGGCAGTTATAAGACCACTGCTGAAAAAGCCCTCCCTGGATCCCTCTTTACTAGGTAACTACCGGCCAGTCTCCAATACTCCATTTTTAAGCAAGATAATAGAGCGTGTGGTGGTCGCCCAACTCCAGAGATTCCTGGATGATATGGATTATCTGGATCCATTTCAATCTGGTTTCAGGCCTGGCTATGGGACAGAGACGGCTTTGGTTGCCTTGGTGGATGACCTACGCAGAGAACTGGACAGGGGGAGTGTGTCTCTGCTGGTTCTACTGGACCTCTCAGCGGCTTTCGATACCATCGATCATGGTATCCTTCTGGGCCGCCTTGCTGAGATGGGACTTGGGGGCACTGTGTTACAGTGGCTCCAATCCTTCCTGGAGGACCGAACCCAGAAGGTGGTACTGGGGGACTCCTGCTCGACCCCTTGGCCATTGACCTATGGGGTCCCTTAGGGTTCCGTTTTGTCCCCCATGTTATTCAACATCTACATGAAACCGCTGGGAGAGGTTGTCCGGGGTTTTGGGGTTCGGTGCCATCAGTATGCTGATGACACTCAACTCTATTTCTCTTTTCTACCTGAAGCCAAGGAAGCCATACAGGCCCTAAACCAGTGTCTGGCATCAGTGATGGACTGGATGAGGGCAAACAAGTTGAGATTAAATCCTGACAAAACAGAGGTACTCCTGGTCAGTCGGAGGGCAGATCAGGGAATAGGGATTCAACCGGTGCTGGATGGGGTCGCACTCCCCCTGAAGTCTCAGGTTCGCAGTTTGGGTGTACTCCTGGACTCAGCTTTGAATTTGGAGGCCCAAATTGCTGCTGTATCCAGGAGCGCATTTGCCCAATTAAAACTGGTGCGCCAGCTGTGCCCGTTCCTGGAGCTACCTGATCTGACTAGGGTGATGCATGCCTTGGTTACATCCCGCTTAGACTACTGTAACGCGCTCTACGTGGGGCTGCCTTTGAAGACTGTTCGGAAACTTAAATTGGTACAAAGAGCTGCAGCCAGAGTGCTAACCGGGGCTGGTTACAGGGACCATACAACTCCCCTGTTACAACAGCTCCACTGGCTGCCAATTTATTTCCGGTCACAATTCAAAGTGCTGGTTTTGACCTACAAAGCCCTATACGGCTCAGGTCCAGGCTATTTGACAGATCGTATCTCCCTACATGAACCTGTCCGGGATTTGAGATCTTCAGGTGAGGCCCTTCTTGTGTTTCCCACACCTTCGCAAGCACATATGACGCGGACACGAGATAGGGCCTTTTTGGTGGCCGCCCCTAGGCTGTGGAACTCCCTTCCGAGTGAGATGCGATCAGCTCCCTCCTTGCCATCTTTCCGGCGACAAGTAAAGACTATTTTATTTCAACGGGCATTTGGGATAGAGAACGACCAGGATTAAGTGTCATAGGTTTGGTGATTACATTATATGATTTTATTATTTTAAATTGTCCGCTGTTTTTAACCTATATTTTATGGTTTTAATTTTTCTCATAGTTTAATTCTTTTTTAATAATATACTCTGTATGTTTTAATGGTGTTGTTTTTAGTTGTAAGCCGCTCTGAGTCCTATTGGAAAAAGGGCGGGGTAGAAATAAAGTTTATTATATTATTATTATTATGTTGAAGAGTGGATTATATAGTGAAGTCAAATACAGTTTTCTTATTTGTTTCTTCCAATAATACAAGAGGTGGCACTCAGACAAAGACAAAAACAATATAAATGACAATTTAAAAAACAACACTACTGTGTTTGCTGAATGCAGAATTCCAAGATCCCATCCTACATTTGATACAGTAACCCAACTCACTTCTTTGGTTGATGATCCATACCTGGTCTCTGACAGGAGAAATTGTACCTTCTGGATTTTATTAGATACTTAAGTAACTTTTAATATTGCTGATTGCGTAGTGTTGGTAACATGACAAATGGTCCTGTTAGGCATTTACATGGTGGTTCTTGCATTGTTCTGCTCAATCTAGCAGGCAGAACTCAAAGGAAGATAACCGTTCTTGCTCGTCATCCCTTTGTGCTATTCTCCATGGAATTGTAAAGGGTCCTTTCATATGCCAATCAGTTCATGAAGCTTAGAGGTTAAGAATGCATAGAGATATAAACTAGGGTGCCAACTATGTATTAACCCTTTATTTTACATTTGAGGCTGGTCTGTCAGTTTCACTTATTATCTGGCAATATCTGGGATTTAGATGAAGGTAAACAAAATAAGGTTGAATCCAGTCAGGAAGACTTAGGCAATAATGGTTGGAAGACATTATTCATGTCCTTGAAATCAGGCATGACTGTTAAAAGGCATTCTACATAATACTGTCCTGAATGATTGTTCAGAAACTACAACATATTGTTGTTAAAAAGTATGTGCTTAACCACTGTGCTACAATCCTTCCATCTGTAACATGTTAGCTAGTCTTACAGAGTCTTAAGATAGTGGTTCAGGAATTCTTTGCGGACTAATTGAGTTAGTTTGTGGCCAATCCAAAAGATATCCAAACAAAACTAATATTAAATCTTTGAATCATGTTGCTTATGAAGAATGATTTCAAAAACAAAAATCATAACTGACATTTTCTTCATGTGTTGTGTTTTTGGAGTAAGTCCAACTTTTTCAATACTTCCATTTCCAGAATTGTGTTGACTGGAATCAGCTTATGATGATAGTCAATGTAAACCTATACATGTTTTCTCAGAAGCAAATCCAACTGTGTTCAATTGGGCTTGCTCCCAGATAAGTGTGCATAGGATTGCAGTTTGTAGTGCAATCCTATGCCTGTCTACTCAGAACTAGGTCCCTTGTGTTCTATGGCGCTTATTCTCAGGCAGGTGTGTGTTTCAATGTGCATAGGATTGCAGTCTAAAGCTGTGTGCACACAGCCTCCTAGGGCAACCCATTGTAAAGCACACAATGAAACACAATAAGCTCCAACTGACATTTTGTTTTCAATCTATATTGGAAACTTTGTGGTCCATGTAGAACATTTTCCTATGGTAGAAATTTCCCAAAGGAAGATAAGAATAGCCTGTCCAGTCCAGCATTCCCACAGTGGCCAACCAGATGTCTAAAGAAAGGTCTTGATAAATCTATTGCATATAATATGAGGTCAAGCATCCCACCTGAATTATTTTAACCAGTTTAAACTGCAGAGGGAAAAGCATCATTTGCTGCAATTTGAGACAGTTATCTTTCCAGCAGCCATTATGAGCACCTAAATTAAGAAGCATTGTGGAAAATGCTTGATATTGTTAGCTTGGCCATCTTGATTACTATAATTGGGTCTAACATTATGATTTTGCAAAAAAAATCTCCCATGATGAAGGTCAAGTATTAACCAAAACAATGTCTGTGAACTTCCTCATGAGCGTAGCTCTCTAGAAATGCAAGTTCCCCTATTAAGAGTGCATCAGGATCTTTTGCAGGAGTTACCTGCACATCACCCCAAGAGCATGTACAAATTTACCCTTAACCCAATGACACACACACAGAAAGTAAAATAAAAAGTGGTTTTATTAAGAGAAAAAACAAGGAAAAATATTGCAGTTTACAATTAGAGTTAACAATGAGCAGCTTTCTAACTATTATTCATTCATTCAGCAACACTGGATAGACTAAAGCAAAGAGACTAACCCTACGAACACTTTCACATTAAGCTCACCTACACAGAAAGAAAAAGGAAAGAAAGAGGCCCAGAAGTTGCATATACTTTTCCTGGAGAGTTGCTGCAAGACTGAGGCTGAGAGAGACTTTCGTATCTAACCCAATGAGACAAAGCTTCGCCCTTGTGTAACCAGCGCTAGATTTTAAAGATGTCACCCAAATCCTTAGCTCTGAAATTTTCCCAAAGATGCTAGAGTGCATTGGTAAGAAAAGCAGCTGTTGAGCCCTCTAGAAGGAGGAACTGCTGATCCCTCCCAACTAGGGTTGCCAGGTTCAAGGCCTGAGACTGATCCTGTATCTTTAGGGGAAGAGAAAGTCAGCCAAGTGCAGGTGTTCTTGCAACCCTGTAATGAGAAAAACCACCAGGTGGAATTATCCCTTCCCCCTGCACAACTTTTAAAGATACAGAAGACCTCTTGATTGCCAGGCCCAGCCTCCAAGAGGTCTTTTGTATCTTTAAAAGTTGTGCAGGGGTGAGGGAGAATTCCACCTTGTGGTTTTTCCCATTACAGGGTTGCGAGAACACCTGTACTTGGCTGACTTTCTTTTCTCCTAAAGATACAGGATCAGTCTCAGGGATTGAACCTGGCAACCCTACTCCCAACCCCTCATGTTTTATACCTTTTTCTCACTAAACTGACTCCAATGTAAATGTGACCAGGAAGATGTGAACCAACCCATTTCCTGGTAAGTTCCCAGATAATAGGTGTGATCTCCCTGCTGTAGATTCCTGATGATTCCTAAAGGTTACGAATTATCCTAATCCTTATGTAAAACCATTTCTTTGAAAGGAGCGCCTGATTCTTACTGGGCAACATTCCCCAAATTTCCATAGGAGTCAGGAAGTCCATACCCTCAGGCTTTCAAGATACATTCTCAGGGGTCACAGAGAGGCTGTTTCCCAGGAATCTTTGCTGTTGCAGGTTTTCCAAACTCTGGTTCACTGAGGTGAATCAAAGATTAAAAATTCCCAATATTTGATTCCTTATAATAGCAGCCGGAGGATAAGGATGTGGATGAAGGAGGAAAAGACGGAGGCAGCAGCAAAATGGAAATGAAGAACCATGGAGGTGGGAGACAACGATGTGAGTGTGTGTGTGTGTGTGTGTGTGTTAATACCTTCTTTGCACTTAGTGCGCAAAGTGGCCTCTTCCCCCCCCCCGTAGCTATTTTGCTGCATTTGCAGTGTTTAACTTTTTTGCACCCCAGGGGGAAATGTTTGCTTGGGCGTGTCTGCCTTAGTTGATGGTAGGGCAGGGTCCAGGAGGTGGTTGAATTGTGAGAGAGAGACGATGCTTGCTTGCTTGCTTGCTTGCTGTGTGTGTGTGTGTGTGTGTGTTTGCACTTAGCACACAAAGCAGCCTCCGCCGCCCTCCCTGGCTACTTCGCTGCATTTGCAGTGAGAGAGATAATGCTTGCTGATGCACGAAGCTCTGAGTGGTGGCCTCTGCCTCCCTCCCCACTTCCCCCTCTTACCAGCAGAGAAGTAGCAGGGCTGCTGAGAGAGCAAGGAACAGAGCCAAAATCCTCCTCACAGAGTGGCTTCAGGGTGAGCAAAGGGCAGACAGAAGTTGCAGCAGCAAGCAGCCAGGGTCCTAAACAGCTGTTGCTTCCAGTTTTCTTTCCTGCCCTTCCTTCTTCCTAACAACCAGGATGCATCTTCGTCTTCTGAGGAAGGTATTCCCTGGAAGTTCTTTTGCGCAAATTAAAAAATCCCCCTCCCCATGGCAAATGCAAAGTGTTCCAAACAGACACTTGTCAAAAATGATTGTTCAGTACAGTACAATCTATACAAGTCTACTCAGAAGTAAGTCTCTTTATGTTTAATGGAGCTTGCTCCCAGGTAAATCAAATTGGGTAAAGGATTGCACTAATTAGGCAAGATAAGGACTGGTTGAAGCCTTGATGCTACACTAATTTGGGGGGGGGGAGAAAAAATATGACACTTTTTAGTACAAAGATTTATCAATCTGGTTAAGGCAAGTAAAATTTGATGCCTATAATATGACTAACCTGTGATCCAATAGATGTCTACTCAGAAGTAAGTTCCATTGGTTTAATGGGATTTACTCCCAGGCAAGTGTGTATGAGTATACACTTACCTTGCAGTAAGTCCCATTGAACCCAATAAAGCTTACTTCTGAGTAAACATGTATTGGATTGAAGCCTTAGTTTCCTTTTGCAGCCATTTTAATTCTGCCTTCTGTATCTTCACAACAGCCATGTGAGGTAGGTTAAGCTGAGAGTTAGGGACTGGCCCAAAGCAGTATATAAGCAAAAATAATGATGAGTAAAAAGTTAAAATGTGAAAATGCTCATGCTCAGAGCACTTTTGTTGTTGTTTGTCAAGGCTTTGTGTGTGTGTTTTTATGCCTACTGTCTCATAATTTCTGTTTGCCTGGAAATGTTGTATTTCATACAGTTACAGATGTTCTTTTTTTAAATAACAAATTGCCTGAATTCTGTGATTTTTTTTTTAAAAAAACCTTCAGTTCAGGGTTGGCACTGCAGGAGATCAGGCTCTTGTGCATTTAACAGCTGTGGGGCAGGTAGAAATTAAATGGAGTAATCCTTTTCTACTATGGAAATATAATTATGGGGAAAGCTTCCCCTGTTAACATTCTGTCTGTCAGACATCTTATTACTTGAGTGTGCCCCCCTCCTCCAATTTAATTTTGATTTGTGAATGCCATGACCATTGCCATTCCCTCCCCCATTTATCTTTGCAACAACCCTGTGAGGTAGCTTAGTTTGAGACAATATATGTACATAAGCAGCAGTTGGTAGTTGTAGTTGGTACAGAATTAATAAAGTGCAGTCTTTGAAATGCTTTAATGTATTCTGGTGGTGTCCAGTCATATATATGTCTACTCCGAATTAAGCCTCATTATGTTAAATGGATAAGTATATAGGATTGCAGAGTAATTTTTGTTGGTCAGTGACGCAGGCTGTGAGACTCACAGACAAGGTTTTTAGCAGAGAGAGAGAGAAACCTGAAGCAGAAGGGTTAAGCTGTGAGAACAGAGTGCCAGACAATCAAGGTCAGTGGCTGGCTGGGAGTGTGATAAGGTGGGAAACTTGCAGGAACTCAGAGTGGGGGAAGAAATGTCAATGGAGAGAGCTGTGTCTAATGTCTTTGCCTAGTAAAGACTCTTACAAGAAACTTGCCTGGCCTGTCTTATTCCTGTTCTATACGGCGCTTGAATTCAAACCACGTTTGATCTATTCACACAATCGCCAACAGGGGTTATGGGCCCAGCTTATCAGGCGTGGTAGCGGGTTCGAGAGCCGGTGAAGTGGCGTTGTTGCAGAGAGAAACGAAGCGCAAGTGAGAGGCAAGTAAGAGTGGGCAAAATGGCTGTAAATCTGTCTTCCGGGATGCCGATGGAGAGGCTGAATGCTGTAAATTACTCCAGCTGGAAATGGAGAATGAGAGCAGTTCTGATTAAAGAGGATTTGAATGATGTTGTTGAAAACCCCCCTCCGGCAGCTCCTTCAGCAGCGTGGCTGAAGAAAGACGAGAAAGCAAAGGCTTTTATTACTCTGGGGCTATCAGATTCACAACTATTGCTGGTGAGTAATGAGCCGACTGCTAATCAGATGTGGGAAAAGCTAAGAGCCGCTCATGTACAACAAACTGCGGGGAGCAGGCTGTGTTTAGCACGGAAGCTTTATCAGATGCATTTTACAGATGAAGTGACTATGGAAGAGCATTTGGCTGAATTTCGTAGATTAAATGCTGAGCTGCAAGATCGAGGCGTGCATCATAATGACCTACAGATGGTTTATCTCCTGTTATCTTCATTGGATCAAAAATGGGACGTTCTGGTATCTAGTCTTGAAACCCAACCTGATGGGAATCTGACTTTGGACTTTGTGGAACAGAAACTTCAACAAGAGTGGAATAGGAGACAAGAGAACAAGAAAACAGAATTAAAAGAGACTGTGACTGTGTCTGTACAACACCAAAATCAAAGAAGCAAGCAAGAGACTAAAATATGTTATTTTTGTGGATCACATGGGCATATACAGAGACATTGTTTAAAGAAGAGGAATTACAGAGACTTTGAAAGTCAGAAAGCAAGCGTGAACTTTGTTACTAAGGACAATAAACTCATTAACTCTAAGTGGCTTCTTGACAGTGGAGCATCTAATTGCCTAATCACAGACTCTAGTTTATTTTACACTTCAAAGCCAACACAGGAGAAGATTTATCTGGCTGACGGATCGACTCAGGACGCGATTGCAACAGGCACGCTGAAGATGGGTAATTTGGGAATTTTAACAGATGTATTATTAATTTCTGGTTTAAAATATAACATTCTATCAGTGAGAAAATTGGCTCAAATAGGTTGCAAAGTTACATTTGAAGGGGATAGATGTTTTGTGAGCAAAG
This sequence comes from Rhineura floridana, assembly GCF_030035675.1. NCBI lineage: Eukaryota > Metazoa > Chordata > Lepidosauria > Squamata > Rhineuridae > Rhineura > Rhineura floridana. Next base: position 137,143,904 of record NC_084481.1, on the reverse strand, counting down.
ATGGTGAAATATGCATGCAAGGGAAATTACAGAACAAAATGTTTATGGTTGAGTGCAATCTTGATAAACACATGCGTGCTTGGATAGCAGTAAATAAAGATAAACATGATAATTGTTTCCATGAATGGCATAGAAAACTGGCACACGCACATTTCCAAAAGATACAAAACACCCCAAAGCATAGTCAAGATTTGAAATTAACACACTGTGAGCATGTGGATGAGTGTGAGGTATGCTATAAAACAAAAATGACAGTAACTCCAGTAAATAAGAGCTGTGAAAGCACGACTACTGAACCCTATCAGCTCATACATGTGGATTTGGCTGGACCTTTTCAGTGCTCAAAAGGTGGAGAAAGGTTTTATTTAGTGATTGTGGATGATTTCTCCAGATTTACACATGTGTTCTTATTGAAAAAGAAAAGTGATGCAGAAGAGAAATTAAAGGCATTCATACAGAGAACAGAGACACAATATGGGGTTGTTATCAAAAATATCAGATCAGATAGAGGTGGAGAATTTACCAGTAATTCATTTAAAACATATTTGGAAAAGAAGGGAATAATACAGAGTCTCACTGCTCCCTTCAGCCCATCCTCCAACGGAATGGCAGAGAGGAGGAACCGGTCATTGCAGGATTCATTAAGAGCAATGCTAGCAGATGCTGATATGAATAACACTTATTGGGGTGAATGTATTCTGTACACTGTTTATATTCAGAACCGCCTTATGCACAGAACAATAGGCATGTCTCCCTATGAGAAACTGACTGGAAGAAAACCCAGGGTGAAACACATAGAACGTTTTGGGGCAAAATGCTGGGTACATGTTGCAAAACAGTCAAGAGCTCAGGCAGGACGCATTTTGGGATTTCAGAATTCATATTATAGAGTTTGGTTGCCTGAGAAACAACAAGTAGTGTTAAGCAGAAACATAAAGGTGATAGATAAACCTTGGAGAGACAGTCAAACAGTGATCCTAGATCATGCAAACAAGCAGGAAGCTGCAGATGTTCCTTTCGGGCAGCAAATTCCATTAAAAACTGCATTAACAGATTTAATACACGGTGGCAAACGTACTGTTAAAAGGTTGAGAAGTGAAGACATGGCAACACACGATACAGAAATGCCAAGTACTAGTGGTGCAGGTCCGAGTAAAATAGAGAGTGAAGAAGAAATGGAAATAGATAATGTCAGGAAATCAGAGAGAAAAACGAAAGGTCAACCACCTCAGAGATTTGCATTTAATGTAACACAACAGAATGATGAAACAGATGAATATCCAGTAGAATGGGAAAAAGAAGGACCAATAGATAAAGAAACAATGGATCTAATGTGGAAGTTTTGTGTTGAGGAATGAAATATAAATGTATTGTCAAATAAAAGTGAACAAACATGAATCTGTGAAACTTGTGTAAATAAAGAAAAAAGAGAAACCGAACTGAACTGAAAATGTAAATGTAAACTGTAAGAAATCAAACCATGTACTGAAATGTATTGTAATGAAAAGTTAATGTTGTAGAAATGTAATAATTGTAACATGAAGTTTTGTAGTCTGTAAGTCTCAGGTGGGGGCTGTTGGTCAGTGACGCAGGCTGTGAGACTCACAGACAAGGTTTTTAGCAGAGAGAGAGAAACCTGAAGCAGAAGGTTTAAGCTGTGAGAACAGAGTGCCAGACAATCAAGGTCAGTGGCTGGCTGGGAGTGTGATAAGGTGGGAAACTTGCAGGAACTCAGAGTGGGGGAAGAAATGTCAATGGAGAGAGCTGTGTCTAATGTCTTTGCCTAGTAAAGACTCTTACAAGAAACTTGCCTGGCCTGTCTTATTCCTGTTCTATACGGCGCTTGAATTCAAACCACGTTTGATCTATTCACGCAATCGCCAACAATTTTTACCTCTGAAAGGAACATGCTATCAGACACAGAATCAGAGACATACTTTTCTGGATATGTTTGAAACAGGTGGATACATGGGAAGGGAGTTGTGTTAATCTAATTGGGTCTTGAACACAGTGCCCTCCAGATATTGTTGGACTACAATTCCCATCAGACAACATAACCAATTATCAGGGATGATGGAAACTGTAGTTCTATAACATCTGGAAGGCACCACGTTGGCTTTCCTTGGTCTATAAGACTCCATAAATCACTTTTGTTGTTTGTTGCAATACATACAAGAACATAAGAAGAGAATGCTGGATCCAACCAGTGGCCCACCTAGTCCAGCATCCTCACCGCAGCCAACCAGATGCCCTAAAGGGAAGCCCATGAGCAGGACCTGAGTACACGAGCAGCACTCTCCTCACTTGTATATAAGGGATAATGTTTATTCTGGTGGATTACTTTTAACATGTGCATTTTCTGCTTACCTCCATTATGTCTTAAGTTCTACCCCTGAAAGTTCAGTTGTGCATACATGTCTACCCAATGAGTTCAATGGGACTTACTTCAGGGAAGTATGTATAGGATTATACATTATACTATTGACAAAGAAAATACAAAGGCAACTAGTAAAGTACTAAAGTTTGCATTTTTCTTTGATGATAGGGGATTGCCATATTGAAAAAATGAGATTAAATGAGAAGATGGAGAAGTTCCATACTTTCTGTGAAACCAAGACCAGGAGCAGACTGCGGTACAGATCATGAACTGGTAATATTGAAAATCAGAGTAAAGCTAAAGAAGAAGAACAAAGCAATCATAATGCCAAAATACAATTTAAATAACATCCCAGAATAATATAAAGGAACAGATTTGAAGCTTTAAACTTAGTTGACAGAGGACCAGAAGAACTATGGATTGAAGTAAGAGACATTATCAGGGAAGAATGCAAAATGATATTAAAAAAGAAAAAGACCTCAGTGAATGACTGACAAAACTATTCAAATGTTTAAAGAGAGGACAGCAAAAGCAAAAGGAGATAGAAACACGGTTAGAACCCTAAATGCAATAATACAGCAACTAGTACGTAGGGACAAAGAACTATTAAATAGTTATTGCATAGAAATAGAAGACAACAAAAAGGGAAGAACAAGAGCCCTATTCCAAAAGATTAGAGAAATGAATGGGAAATTTAAACCAGGAGTAGGGATGTTGAATAATCAACAGGAGAACACACTGACGGACCGAGATACAATAAAACGAAGATGGAAGCAATACACTGAAGAACTCTTATCAAAGAGATGCAAGGATGACATATTCATTCATGGAGGAACTGTATGATGAAGAACCAGAAATTTTAGACTATGAGAACATAAGAACATAAGAACATAAGAAGAGCCTGCTGGATCAGGCCAGTGGCCCATCTAGTCCAGCATCCTGTTCTCACAGTGGCCAACCAGGTGCCTGGCGGAAGCCCGCAAGCAGGACCCGAGTGCAAGAATACTCTCCCCTCCTGAGGCTTCCGGCAACTGGTTTTCCATGCTGCCTCTGACTAGGGTGGCAGAGCACAGCCATCACGGCTAGTAGCCATTGATGTGAGGTGGAAGCTGCTCTTAAAATACTTGGAAAAAACAAATCATCAGGAACAGACGGCATACCAATAGAGTTGCTATAAGCTGCTGAGACGGAATCTGTCCAAATTTTGACAAAAAATAGTCAACAAATATGGAAAAGAAAACAATGGCCCATAGACTGGAAGCATTCAATATACATCCCAATTCCAAAGAAAGGGGATCCCAGGGAATGTGCTAATTATTGAACTATTGCCTTAATATCCCATGCAAGTAGAGTAATGCTCAAGATTCTACAACAAAGGCTCTTACCATATATGGAGTGCGAAGTGCCACATATCCAAGCTGGATTTAGAAAGGGAAAGAGGTACCAGAGATCATATCGCAAACATATGTTGGATAATGGAACAGACCAAGGAATTTCAGAAGAAAATCACCCTGTGCTTTATAGATTACAGCAAAGCCTTTGACTGTGTAGTTGATGAAAAACTATGGAATGCTTTAAAATAAATCTAAATTTAAAAGAAATTTAAAAGAAAAGCATCTGATTGTCCTGATGCACAACCTATACTCTGGACAAGAGGCTACTATATGGACAGAATATGGAGAAACCGATTGGTTCCCAATTGGAAAGGATGTGAGACAGGGGTGTATTTTATCACCCTATTTGTTTAATCTATATGCAGAACATATCATACGGAAAGCAGGATTGGACCAAGATGAAGGAGGTGTGAAAATTGGAGGGAGAAATATCAATAATTTAAGATATGCAGACGATACCATACTACTAGCAGAGACCAGTAATTATTTGAAACGAATACTGATGAAAGTTAAAGTGGAAAGCACAGAAGCAGGACTACAGCTAAACATCAGGAAGACTAAAGTAATGACAACAGAAGATTTATGTAACTTTAAAGTTGACAATGAGGACCCTGAACTTGTCAGGGATTATCAATACCTTGGCACAGTCATTAACCCAAATGGAGACAATAGTCAAGAAATCAGAAGAAGGCTAGGACTGAAAGAACTAGAAAAGGTCCTCAAATGCAAAGATGTATCACTGAACACTAAAGTCAGGATCATTCAGACCATGATATTCCCAATCTCTATGTATGGATGTGAAAGTTGGACAGTGAAAAACGCGGATAAGAGAAAAATCAACTCATTTGAAATGTGGTGCTGGAGAAGAGCTTTGCACATACGATGGACTGTGAAAAAGACAAATAATTGGGTGTTAGAACAAATTAAACCAGAACTACCACTAGAGGCTAAAATAATGAAAGTGAGGTTGTCATACTTTGGACACATAATAACAAGACATTATTCACTAGAAAAGACAATAATGCTGGGAAAAACAAAAGGGAGTAGAAAAAGAGGAAGACCATAGATGGATTGATTCCATAAAGGAAGCTACAGACCTGAACTTACAAGATCTGAACAGGGTGATTTACAACAGATGCTATTTGTGGTCGCTAATTCATAGGGTTGCCATAAGTCATAATCGAAGGGATATAACAACAACAGTAATTGTAATTTATTTCTTTTTAAAAGTAATATTCTAAGCTCTGATCAAGGATGAGTTGTAGTCCAACAATATCTGGATGGCACTAGGTTCTCCATGCCTGGCTTAAGTTAACTCTAATTATTTTAGGGTTATTTGCTGGAGTGGTCTCTTAAGGGGCCTTTAACTGGAGCTTTCTTAACTAAAGGAGCAGAATGCTCTCTAGAATATTTATTTGTAGCTGCAGGCTATTGTGTTGCCTCTGGCAGGAAAATATGAGTGAATACTGTATTTCTTTTGTTTCAAGCTATATATAATGGGCTGGGCAAAAGCTTTGTGAAAAGAATTTTTAGTTAGGGTAGATCTACAAATGCAGTAGAGTATTGGAATGGGAATAGAGTGGTGGAATAAAAGAATGTACTGCACTACTTTCAACTGCAAATAAAGATGCATCCCCTACATTAAGACACACACATACACAGTCCACTATACCATTTCAGGACTTTACCATCTTATCTGCTACATGGCTATTTTTAAAACTGGTTTTAGGCTGCAACATATTAGAACTACAGCATGCAGGTGGTAGTCTGGAGTTTTGAATTTGATTGGTTTAGAGAGAATGATGCAATAGGCAGTTACGTAGGGTGGCCATTCAAAAAGGAGCTGTTGGAATCTTCAAAGATGGCATAATGTATGCCGGATACTCTAAAAACAAAACGTCTGTAGCCAGTGGGTTGCATCTGGTTTCTTCATCAGACTGAGGGGAAGGGAGATCCTTTAGTGGTATAGTCTCCTGCTCAGAGTTGATTTGAGTGAGATGAGAAGGAGAGTATCTAGCCATGGGGTTCATTAAGGGGGGAAAAAACTCCATCACAAGGAGAGCCGGCGCCAGAGTATGAAGCCTCGGGAAAATGATTAGCATATGTATCCTAAACTGCAGTATATCTAGCAAAGTCCCCATGCTGGTTATGGGAATTTAAATATTGGCTGAGATTTCAAGATTGATGATTGATAGTTTTAACATAATTAATGCACCTTGACAGTGGGCTGTCCTGTGCATCCTGTTTAAACCAAACTACTGTAATGAAATTGGGCAGTGCAGCAAATAAATCCTTTAATAATCAAGATTGTTGATGAGAAACCTGACTCTAATCTTGCATCTTCTCTCATTCCTCAGCTCTGACAAAATTCCACCTTCACACCCTCCACCTGCTCCCTGCACAAAGCCTGGGATGGAGGGAAAGGAAATCTGTACTATATAGGTCACAGAACAACGGCTGCAATGCAGGTGATTTCTGCTTTGCACCTTACACAGCACGCAAAGTCCTGACAGCCAATTTCTCTGTGTGTGGTTATTTCCATTTTTCTGGGATCATGGGAAATCAGCGGCCTTTATTAGGTATTTTGTCAAGCAGATTGTGATGAGGTGACCTGCTTGGAAGGGAATTTGACTAGTTCTGCACCTGTGTTTTCCAGCAGAAACAACTCATCAGCTTGGCTGATAAATTTCAGCAGGCCGCATGGGATGAAATGTCATGCTGGCGCTAGATGTCTTGAAAGGTTTCCTAACTTTAATTCACTTTAATTTTTTTCTTCTCTGTTATTCCCCAGAGCATTCGACCTCAGCTCTTGTAATTTCTGACTTCATTATTGCATTGAAAGGAAATTGATAAACATCACTTATAAAAGCGGTCTGTATTGAGTTGTAGGATGACCTTTTATTAACGGTATGTTGACTGCTCAACTATAAATCCCACCTGCTCCTTCTCTCACATATGGTGAAATTATACATAAATTCAGCTGTTGGCAATGTGTTATTTAAATGGGACATTAATATAATGGAAGGCATTTGCTTGTATCAGCAGGACTACCGTCATAAACTTTACAGAGTATTTTTTTTTTTTGCCATGAATAACATTTCTCCCAACTCAACACATACCAAGACCAGAAATCCACAAGGCCATAAACATGCTTTGAAATCTGCAAAATGGTGAACAGATTAAAAATATACTTAATTTGGAGCTACCTTTTAACACCTCCCCCCCCCAAATGAGGATCATAGAGCTACTGACCTGCATAGCAATGTAGCTGGATTTTAGGATATCCAGTGTATATTGATCTAGGCTTCTGCTTCAAGCTGATGTCTGTTGGAAATATTTGACTGCATTCTCCTTCCATTTATGCCAGTGGAAATCAAGAATAACATCACAGTAGTTGCTGTATTGACACACAGGTTAAGTTGTTGTGAAGGACCATTCTGTTATTTTCCATTTATGGAGGAAAGGAGGGGGAGGTAATGTAAAGTACCAGACAGTGATAGCCACACAAGTCAAGGTTCAGAATGACTTCAGTAGGTGGTATAGGCCACCCTTCTTCACTGCAGCACTGCAGATACCATGGCACCCTGGAAGCCTTTCCTTGCACCCGCATTAGGCTCTCCATCTATCCTTTCTCCCTAATGCTGTGCATTGCTTTTAGCTTCCTTTCTTATATTTTTCTAGGTTTTGGGGGGAGGGTTGGACTGTACCATTGGGATTGGGGGGAGGTTCTATAAGAAGACGAGGAGCAGGAGCGTGAGGTAGTAACTTCTTCACTTGCCCTTCCTGTGCTGGGCAGAGAAATTCAGAGAAGCAGAAGAAGAGGAACGACAGAGAAATCTGTTTCATTTCTCCCCTGCTATTTCCTCTGTTTTTCTCTCTTTTTTGTCTTCTTCTTATCCTCTCTCTTGTTTTCTGTAGTTTTTTTCTTTTTTCCTTGGTTTCTCTCTCTCTCTCTCTCTCTCTCTCTCTCTCTCTCTGCCTTTTCTGTCATTGTGTTTTCTATGTTTCTCTATGTAATCACTCTCTTTCTGGGATGGGTGAGAATTTCAATGCAGTTCACATTTCAAGTCAAATCTACCAGATTTGCCATTTCTGAAATAATATTAGAACTGAAACACTGCCATCCTTCGAATTTCACCCTTATTTGAATTTTGCAATGCAGTTTGTAAACTAAACAATGTTTACAAAAATGTATATGTTAGGGGAAAGTGTGCATAAAAGTGAACCTATGAGTGAAAATAACATGCTAAAATGCATTATATGTTGAGAAATGGCTTGCAAAAATGTGTACATAAGTCAAAACTGCCTACAAACATGTTTATCAGAAGTTTGCACTAAAGTACTGGATAACTGTATGAGGATTTTTTTTTAAATCACAAATTACTGCAGGAATGTGGAGAGCTGAATTTTAGATTGAAAAAATGAGAAACAGAGAGAACTGAAGCGGATAGATCTTTCTGTTCTTTTGGAAAGATCTTTTTTCTTTCTCATTATGTGAAAGAACACATGCAGAGAAAGAACACACAGAGAGAGTAAGGGAACGTCCCCACCATTTTGTGACTGGCAGGCTTAGTTGCTTTAGGAACTTGCCTGTGTACATCAGGGGGCACACCTAGTTGTTCATCTTTTCTATTTGTAGTCATGTTTGCTCCTCTGAACAGTGCCATCACACAGAGCGGACATTTACAAATGCAGCTATGTTCATAAAGGCAGCATCCCTCAATCCCATCCATGGCATTCTTCCAGTTCCTGATATCTTCTGCCGTAATATTCTGCTCCTCCAATTGACCTGCTTATCAGTTATTCTAAACTGCCTGTAGCTGAGGGGTCAGCAACATGGCACTTGCTGGCGTGCATGTATCCACTGGGATCTTCCCTGGTGCCTGCTCATCCTCACCACTGAAATTAGGCTTGACAGCCAATAGAATAGTTTGAGGTGTATGCTTAGTTACAGTATGCATGAGAAGCCGATAACAGTGCCTGTGGTTTGCCAATATGCCCAGGGGCCCAAAAATGTTGGAGGCCTCTGGCTGACAAGATGGCTGGTGTTCCCCTGCCCTTCCCAGCTCTGCTAGCTAAGCTTGCTTTCCCTCTTTGTTTAGACAAAATAGATTTGAATTTACTAGAAAACCATGAAGTAAACATCCAATAATGACATCATAAAATGTACAGCCAAAGTGCCTTCCATCATTGGCAGTAAAAAGTGAATTACCGCTTAATGGTGATAATTGTGCAAAGTCAATTTGGTGTCAGATAATGATACTTCCACAGTGAAACAAAGCCACTAAGGAAATGGAGCAATCACGCTCCCCTGCTTTCCCAATTTTTTCATGGAAATCAAGGCATACATGGGGGCTAAGGAACATGCAGACAAAAAGCCATGCCTTGAGAAAGAGCCAAAGATCAGGGGGGAGGGGGTTATGACAAAACTGATGTAGCACTTGGTCTTCACAGTCAGTACAAGAGAGGATGACAGAGTATGACGGGTAAAAGTCCATGTAGGCACTTGAGCCTAAAGTCAGGCCTTAAAAATATAAAGGAACATCGATGTTGACCCTGCTATTATTGTCATATTTATGATCTGCAATATATTAGCAAATAAATCTTATACTTAACCTTAGAGCAAAGAATGAACGACAGGAATATTAAGAAGGTTGCTACATCCTATCTGATTTGCTTCAAAGTTGTTACAGTATTCTGACCAATATTTCCAGGGGATGAATAGTTTTCTGAACTCCTTCTAGAGCTCAGCTTAGCTACCCTTTTACCAGATGTGCAAAACAATCTGTGAGCACCCCCTGCTGGCTCGGTCATAGCATTTCCCTAATATATTGTGTTATCAAAGCTACTATGGGTAAGTAGTCAATTATGAGTGGCTCATAGAAATAATAAACAGCCTTTTAAAACATTTGGGAATTATTAGAATCATAAATCAGTGCCAGATGAATATTAATTAGCTGTAATTATATATGGATGTATAATAGCAGTGTATTAAAATGGCAACTGAGGAGGATGTGCGTTTAGGAGCTCCGCACTTTAATTTGTAAAACTTGAATTTAATTGCTGCCAACTGTCTATGGTTTACTTATTTTACCATCTTTTTACCTTACCTCCTGTCCCTGGATGCTCCTGGATATATGGGGTTTGTTGTCCTGGCTGTGGTTGGGCTGTGGTTGCCGTGCTTCATCTTTGCGGCCTTGGATCGCTGCGGCGCCGCGGGCTTGGGTCCCGGGCTGCCCCACCACATCTCATCTGGGCAGCCTTACAACATCGGGCGTTTTACCTGAGCGGCCTGCAACGCCGGGCCCTCGAGTTGCTCTGCCTTGGCGGTTCTCGGCTGGACGGGTGTGGGCGTGAGTGCTGTGTTCCATCTGGCGGCCCGGGTCGTAGCGTTGGGCCTTGGGCTGCCTTGCTTGCGGCGGTTCCGGCTGGAGAGCGGTCGCGGCCTCTGGGCGGCCTCTGGGCGGCCTCGGCTGTCCCTGCAGGGCGTGCTGTGCTCCAGGGCCGCTTCTGGGCTTACCATCGTTGCTGTCACTGTGGCCTGGGTGTTGCTATTGCTGTCGTCATCGCTGCGGGCCAGGGCCGAGCGGGTGCTGCCTGTCGGGTGTGGATGTCGTCGCCGTCGCTGTCGTTGGTGCGGTGGCTTTTGGTGGCTTTGTCTTCTGCCCGCTGCCTGCTGCTGTCCCTGGGCCGGCCCTTGTGGTCGCGGGTACAGCTGTCTGGATCTCTGTTGCGGTCGTTGGCCTGGATAGGATTGCGGTCGCTCGGAAGGGGATGCTAATACCATCACTGTGCTGCTGCTATTATCTGCTGCTGCCATCTGCTGCCTGCTTCTATCAGCTGCTGCGGTCGATTGCTGTGTGCTATTGTCACCTGCTATTGTCATCTGTCGCTTGCCTAGAACCGTTGTGGACGCTGTTGCTGCGGCTGCTATTGCCTTGACCTGAGTGTGGACGCTGCCATCACTATTGGCACTTTATTATTTTAATGTTGTTGTGTTGTATGAGTGAGGATTGTGTGTGTGTATGTCGTGTGTGTGTGTGAATTTAGTGTGTATTGGTGTGAATGTGCATTGTGTGGGTGTCTGTGACTTGCTGTGTGTGTATATGTGAGTTTTATTTGTTTTAATATGTTCCTGGGAGAGAGTATTATACATTGACCGGGGAGACTTTCGGGGGCCCCAATTAGCATAGTGACGGGTAATGGGAGGTATGGCGTTGTGAGGAGAACGTGCCAGATAAGGGGAACTCGTCCCAGACAAGTAGTGCCTGTGACTTGTTCCGGTTCTCCTCACATCCCCAGGACTGATGGTTGTTTTGTCAGTCAGCCTTCGGATCTCCATGTGCTGTTGTTAAACGCCAGGTCGGTTCACCATAAGATCTCCCTTGTCCATGATTTAATTGTGGACGAGGCTGCCGACCTGGCGTGTATAACTGAGACCTGGGTGGGCGATCAGGGAGGCGTTGCTCTTTCCCAGCTCTGCCCACCTGGGTATGCGGTTCAGCATCATGGTAGAACCAAAGGACGGGGAGGTGGGGTTGCTGTGGTCTATAGGAGTTCTTTCTCACTCACCAAGCACCCTGTCCAGGTGACGACTGGTTTAGAGTGTCTCCACATTGTGCTGGGCCAGAGAGACAGACTGGGAATTTTGTTGGTGTACCGCCTGCCCTGCTGCCCAACAAATTCCCTAACTGAGCTGACAGAGGTAGTCTCGGAGGTACTGTTGCAGTCCCCTAGACTTTTGGTACTCGGGGACTTCAACGTCCATGCCGAGACTGCTTTATCTGGGGCGGCTCAGGACTTCATGGCCTCCATGACAACCATGGGGCTGTCTCAGGTTGTTACCCGCCCAACGCATGTGTCGGGACATACTCTTGATTTGATCTTCGCCACTGGGCATGGAGATGGTGATCTGGCGGTTGGGGATTTGTCATCTACCCCATTGTCATGGACAGATCACCGCTTGCTGAAGTTTAGGCTCACAGCGACCCTTTCCCTCTGCAAGGGTGGGGGACCTATTAAATTGGTCCGCCCCCGGAGACTAATGGATCCTGAGGGTTTCCAAAGGGCTCTGGGGGATTTTCCGACTGAGAAGACTGGCGCTCCTGTCGAAGCCCTGGTTGGATTGTGGAATACGGAGCTGACCCGGGCGGTTGACACGATCGCTCCCATGCGCCCCCTCCTATGTAGAGCTCATACAGCTCCATGGTATACCGTGGAGCTGAGAGTGATGAAGCAAGAGAGGAGGAGGCTTGAGTGCAGATGGAGGCGAACTCCTGACGAATGCAATTATGCTTTGGTAAGTGCCTCTTCTAAGCGGTATATAGTAGTGGTGAGGGCAGCAAAAAAGAGATATTTTGCTGCCACAATTAAGGCATCTCTCTCCCACCCGGCGGAGCTCTTTAAAATTGTACGAGGGCTTTTACATTCTGGCCCTCGGGATATTATGGATTCATCTGTAGCCCGCTGTGATGAATTCACGAGGCACTTCCAGGATAAGATGGCATGCATTCGCCGGGACTTAGACTCCAATGTTATGACAGTGAGTTCCAACGAAGCATCCAGAACGCGGTCTTGTCCTTATTTATTGGATGAGTTTCAGTCTGTACAGCTTGAGGATGTTGACAAGATCCTTGGACTGGTGCGGGCGACCACATCTGTTCTGGACCCTTGCCCCTCTTGGCTGGTGAAAGCTGGCAGGACCGGAACCGCCGGCTGGGCCAAGGAGGTAATAAATGCCTCTTTGAGAGAGGGAGTGGTCCCTGACTGCCTAAAAGAGGCGGTAGTGAGACCGCTCCTGAAGAAATCCTCTTTGGACCCAGATAACCTGAACAACTATAGACCTGTGGCGAATGTTCCGTTCTTGGGCAAGGTACTGGAACGGGTGGTTGCCGGCCAGCTCCAGGGGCTCTTGGATGACACTGATTATCTTGATCCATTTCAATCCGGTTTTAGGCCCGGTTTTGGCACCGAAACAGCCTTGGTCGCCCTGTACGATGACCTTTGTCGGGAGAGGGACAGGGGAATGTGACTCTGTTGATTCTCCTTGATCTCTCAGCTGCTTTTGATACCATCGACCATGGTATCCTTCTGGGAAGACTCACGGAGTTGGGAGTTGGGGGTACTGCTTGGCAGTGGCTCCGCTCCTACTTGGTGGGTCGTTACCAGAAGGTAGTGCTTGGGAAACATTGCTCGATACCCTGGACTCTCCATTGTGGAGTCCCGCAGGGATCGGTACTGTCCCCCATGCTTTTCAACATCTACATGAAGCCGCTGGGTGCGGTCATCAGGAGTTTTGGGGTGCGTTGTCATCAGTACGCTGATGACACGCAGCTCTATTTCTCCTTTTCATCCTCCTCAGGTGAGGCTGTTAACGTGCTAAACCGTTGCCTGACCGTGATAATGGACTGGATGGGAGCTAACAGACTGAAGCTCAATCCAGACAAGACTGAGACGCTGTTGGTGAGTGCCTTCTCTGCTCAGATGGTGGATGTTCATCCTGTTCTTGATGGGGTTACACTCCCCTTGAAGGAACAGGTTCGTAGCTTGGGAGTTCTTTTCGATCCTTCCCTGTCTCTCGAGGCCCAGGTGGCCTCGGTGGCACGGAATGCTTTTTACCATCTTCGATTGGTAGCCCAGCTATGTCCCTATCTGGACAGTGACGACCTCGCTTCAGTTGTTCATGCTCTGGTAACTTCTAGATTGGACTACTGCAACGCGCTCTACGTGGGGCTGCCCTTGAAGACTGTTCGGAAACTACAGCTAGTCCAGAATGCAGCGGCCAGATTGTTGACGCAGACCAGAAGGTCCGCTCATATAACACCTGTTCTGGCCCATCTGCACTGGCTTCCTATTTGTTTCCGGGCTAGATTCAAAGTGCTGGTTTTGACCTATAAAGCCCTACACAGCATGGGACCGCAATACCTGGTGGAACGCCTCTCCCAATATGAACCTACCTGTACACTACGCTCAACATCTAAGGCCCTCCTCCGAGTACCATCCCATCGAGAGGCTCGGAGGGTGATGACTAGAACCCAGGGCCTTTTCAGTAGTGGCCCCCAAACTGTGGAACAGTCTCCCCGATGAGGTGCACCTGGCGCTGACGCTACTATCTTTTCGGCGCCAGGTGAGAACCTTTTTATACTCCCAGGCATTTTAAAGTGTATTTTAAACTGCATTTCCGTATTTTGGATGTTGTTTGGTTCGTTATTGTTTGTTTGTTTTGTTTTTTTGATTTATTGTATTTATTGTATTTATATATTGTGCTTGTTTTTATCTTTTTGTACACCGCCCAGAGAGCCTTCGGGCTTAGGGCGGTATATAAATTAAACTAAATAAATAAATAAAATAAATATTCAATCAATCAATACTTTATTACAGTCAAAGACCAGGTACAATAAAATATTAACAACAATAATAAAAGGTTAATACACAAAAAGGTATAAAAATTAAATTTTTAAATATTAAAAATGCACATTTAACAATCACAGGGTACATATTTTTCTCCAACGAATTGCAGCAACTGTATATTTAGCAACTGCAAGAGTAACTTGAGGAGAATAATCCCCTAGTAAATAATCCCCATAAAATAGCAGTGTATTATAGTTCTGAAACCATGATGTGGCTGTATAATTGTTAGCTGGTGCTAGTCGCATGGACCATATGATGCCAGTATTAAGAGAACTGTACTGACCATCAATTTGTTTTCAGGCTAGATTCAGGACACTACTGCTGAACTTTAGAGCTTTGCACAGCTATGCACCAGGTACCTTAGAGAGAACCTTCCTCCTATGAATTTGCTTGGAAATTGAGATGTTTCCATGGGATCCTGGTCCAGGTGCCTTCCCTGGCAGAGATCAAGTTGGAATCTACAAGGAACAAAACCTTTTCAGAGGCAGTTTCCTATTTGTGGTGAAGAGTTGCTTATTCTGGCAGGCATTCAGACAATACATTCTTTGCCTTCTGCTTGGCCTTTGTTATCTCTTTTTGGAATTAGGTTTATGTATTATGTATTTTAAATATATTTTGTATAGAGTTTTTTTATTGTTATCCAGATTGTAGATCTTTTCAATAGAATATATTTCCATCCCAAGGATCTACAAGCTGACCTATACAGTAGGGCCCCACTCATACGGCAGGTTCCGTTCCGGACCGCCACCGTAAAGTGAAATCTGCCGTAAAGCGGAATGCATTGACTAACATTTTCTAAAATGGTGCCCAACACCCAAAAAACACCGTAAAAGTGGAACAAGCACTGTAGGAGCGGGGCCTTTCTGCAACTGACAACCGCTGTATCAGTGGAACGCTGCAAAGTGGAGCACCGCAAAGCGGGGCCCTACTGTACATGTTATAACATACTAACAGATTAAGTAAACCCAGCAAGCCGGTGAATTAAGTGCATGCACAGACACTGCTACTGATAGCTCTCATCATATGACAAGAAACATCAAGATATTTCTTTGAAGTATCTCTCAAGATTCCAGTCTGCATTAGCTTGAAGAATTGGACTGCAACTTGTCAGTGAGATAAGATAATTTGATTGTGCTAAAATTAATGAAGATATGTGATTTCTTCTGAAACATTACATGTTTCAGAATGGGAACGAGCACTTCCATTATCCATTCTGGCCTAACTGCAATGATAGTCCACCCTCTTGAATATCATCAGCAGGCTAAGCATTCTGCAAAAGAAGGATGAAGTGCCAGGCCCCTCACACTGGTCTGTTTTGACCCATTTATAAGCCACCATACACTAAATACAATAAATTGCTAATAGTAAAATGCGGGATTCAAGGAAATCCCTACTTTGTTGTTTGAGATTTGCATGTAGTTTGCACATAATAATTTATATGGATAGATGCAAATACAGACATTACTACAATTTAAATAAAAATACAATATATCACACCATAGTGAGGATGAGTGTAGCCATGTGATCTGTAAGCCTGCTATCTGGATACTAACTATTGCCGGGCAACTTCAGGGCCCCTGCACTTCGTTCTTATGGTTCTTTATCTTTAAACCAGAGTTTGATAGGACAGCCCTTCCAAAAAAATCTCCCTTTAAGTAGAAGCCAGTCTCTTCTAAGTCCAGTAAAATAAGGCTGAACTTCAAAATCATAAAGGAAAAAAACATTTTTTAAGGAAACACAGACTAGCGTATGAAGCAACATCATAAAAGTTGTGATGTCCAGCTCCATGCAAAATGGGTTTCTTTTTCACTCACAGTTGTTAGGCCAGCCTTATTTCAGGGGGTATCATTCTGGCATGGGGGTGCCATACTTGACAGTGTTTTGAACTGTCAGTGCGTCACTTGTTAGCTGGCTGGAGCATGGGCCTGATTCTCCTAGTCTCAGAGCCTGGGAAGATGCCTTAGCAACCACCTTCAACACTTAGTTTACAGAACGCTATACAAATTTCAGTGAAAAAAATTGCATCAAGCTGGACATCACAACTTTTAGAATGTTGATTCTCATCATAATCTGATTATTCTCTCAAAAAACTAATTTATTTTGCAATTATTTTTAAGTGTTCATTTTTATTTTATTTTATTTTGCTATCTTTACTGGAACTATCTGTGAAATTGGAAACATAGGCACCCTAACTGAAAGCAATTAGGAGTGGGGAAAGAGATGAGGTGTAGGGAAGGCAGAGGTTGCAGCAGGAAGAAGCTCAGAATTATGTGGAGATTGCCATATTGATGCTCTGTCAGCTGACATAATCTATTAAGAAACTTCTGGTACAAGCCAAGTTGGAATGAATATGAATTGTGCAATTACAGAGTTTTCTCTGGTAATGTACTCTGGCTCACTAACTTGAAATACAAAATGGTGCTGTGTGCTGAATTTCTAAAACGTTACATGCTAAGATTTAAGGGTGCCTGGTAATCACAAACTCTGATCTGGGAAATCTGAATCCTGGTACACTGCAATACTTCATAGTGGCCTGAATCCAAACCCCAAGAAATTAATGTTTAGTCCACAGAATGCTCCATCACTTTAATCTCTCAGTTAGAGACTAAGCACAGACACATGTTTTCCCAGCCACATTTAATGGCAGTCCTTTGTTTCCTCTATGGTGATGAAGGGAGAGCAACCATTAAACATAAAATGAATACACAGTACATTTTTCAGAACTTGGAAGTTATCTGAAATAGCTGCTATCAGTAATTATGATGTCCTTAATAAAGTTCACGGTTTACGACTCTGACCTATCTCAGACACACCAGGATCACTTTCACCTACAGAAATGAACAGGCATAAAAGTACAAGTGTTTAATGTCTGTACAGTTTCATTTTGTGCATGTGAGAACCGGGGAAATAATAAATGGAATAACATATCAGCCAAGAATAAAGCGACAACAAAAACAAGCAATCTAACTTGAAAAGTGGTGAAAAAATTATATGACTGCAAAAAGGGAACCATATAATTTACTCCAAATCCATTCTCACTGGGCAAATATGCACAACAATAAAAAAATGTCCTTGTCGTTACCGAGTGCAGTTATTGTTGCTAATTCTGGCTACTTTTTCAGACCAGATTAAAATGGATGAATTACATACGCACCACGTCTATTCAGGTAAATAAATATATTCTATTCATACAGCCATGTATGAATAGGGCAGCTGATGAGTACTTCCAAATCTTTTATGCCAATTTCATGTAAAGGTATTATTATAGCCAAAAAGCTCAGGCTGGTAAAAAGAAAAAGGGAAAGCGTGACGAACAGACACAGTGACTGGTATATCAATTGTTGGTATATCACAGTAAAAAGCTTTGCTGTAGGCATACTTCACAGCCTTGTGTGTAAGCATCTGCCAGGCTTCCCAAGAAGAATGCAGATTTCTCCCACAAAAGAGTGGGATTCCCTTTGTCCCTCTCCCAAAGAAGATAATCCATGGCCAATTCTGTGCCAAAACCAGGTCTGAATCCAGACTGGGGTAGTCTGTCCTTGAATGATATGCTTTCTAAATCTTTCACTACCTTAGTTTCTCTTTTAAAACTTTCCCGACATTTACTGTAGTCTAATTTGCATGCTCAACATATTTCCCTTCCTGAGAAATGAAATACCATGAGTTTCTGGAAAATGTCAGAATATAAGATGAGTAAATTGAGTTCTTGCATTCAAAATGATTGTCTTTGGGGAATAAGGCTCAGGTGCATACTGTGAGATCAATGAATGGAGACAAATTGAAGGAGGATGCCTTTCACAGCAGATTGGATCTCATAAGTGTTACAGGTTATTGCATCCAATATCTTCCTTTCCTCATATTTTCCAATAGCCCGTTCTAAGCACCAAAGGTCATTGAGGCCAGACATGTTAATACATGTTCTTCAACTCCACGCCAATATGACCTGTAAACCACATTCCTTCCTCTGTTCACATTCAGGCACATTTTCTTAATCCCCACATCATGGAACAGAATGCACAGTTGTTCTGCTTCTTGTGCTGGATAATATTCTCTGTTGTTGCACCAAGATCATGGAATATTTTAGCTCCTGAGATCTATCTGGCTCCCTTTCTTATTGTTATTCACTGCCTTGCCAAAACCTTCTTATTCCAGCAGGCATTTGACCTGCTGGATTGATATCTGCTGGGTTGATGCTTTTAATATGATTAATCCTCATTTCTAAGATTATTTTATATGGTCCATCTGCCTTTGTTTCATTGGGTTTATATTACTATGGTTATTTGACTTTGTTTTATTTTTTTTAATTGATGTAAGATATCCTGCGTGCTGCAAATACACTCAAGAGAGGGTGTACATTTAAAAAATATTAGCAATTCATAAAATAAAACATGCTGCACCAGTGTCTTTGAAAGCAGGTTAACAAATAACACTCAGTAAAGTTGGGACTGCTTACAAAAGAAATGTTTCTGTGGACAACAACTTTTGAACTCCTATTTACAATGTTTAGTACAAACCTTTCTCTAGAATTATTTCAGCCTGAATATGGATGTCATAATCGGGTCCCTTTTGAGTCTGTTCTTACCTAGGCTGAACAATAGCAGGATATGGTCTTTTGCCAGCATGGCTGAAATTCAGCCTGTATGAATGTAGTGAAGTATATGTATTTTAGGTGAAAAATAATGCATCACTTGTAAATATAGGGCAACTACCACCAAAAATCCTGCATTGTACTGAATGGGTAAAGTACTCTTGTGTAGGATATTTATATGTCAGAATGGGGGGGGGCTATTTCCTGTAACAGGCATTTCACAACATCCTTTAGCTGAGGAATAAAAGCGCAAGTAAGGGAGCTGTTTACAGTAAGAGCTGCAGTATGTAATTTCTTCCCGCTCTCCAAGCGATCAATCATTCTTTCAGTAAACTTGAACTTAGGCACTGCTCCTTGATTTCAGAATGCTTCGTGTTTTTTGATACCCATATAATGAGTAAAGGTCTCTTTAATATAGCTGTCCAATTGAAAAGGCTTGGTCATCTGTAGGTAGGTAGGTAGGTTTTTGAACATGTTGTTTCTATTTGTTTTGTATCGAAGAAGAGCCCTTCTCCCCTGCTTATTTGTGAGATGCCTTTCATGAAAGTTTTGCTGCCTATCTCTTTCATTCACCAAAGCATTACAGTGTGTAATAAACAGAATTGCATAGCATTGCATGGCAGAGCACTTGGTCACAAGTTGCCCTGCTACCTGCTCAGTGGCCTCTCAGTGGTTCTCATAGGAAATTACTATTTCATCATTTGGGAAGTATAAAATGATGCTTCCTGCCTAGTTCAATTTTTTGTTAGGGAACCAAAATTTGAAAGGTATTTTGATCTCAGAAATGAGGAAAGATATGGCTACATTTCATACACAAAAACAGAAGATAGCTGTGTTAATATATTAGAAAAAAAAATCCAAAACCTACATAATTTTCTACTTTTTCTCTCTCTCTCCTCCCCCCTCTCCCAGGTACCTGTTTAGTTTGGTATCTTTGAATAAATATACTGAATCTATATACAATGTCAAATGTCCAGAAGGGGATGAGATGTAATTCAAAAATTTTAATTACATAAAATTAAAATTTTATATGTTAATCCAAAGAAACAGAATATAATAAAACCAAAAATAATCAAACCAATTCTGCAATACAGAAACTAAGAAACATACATTCAAAAAGTGAACCTATAACTTGATACAAGTCATGCCAAACAAGAAATTTCCGTGTAGCACATAATCTCTATAAATGACTTTACAATCATGTTTTGCAGAATAGCTAAAATGTCCTTTGTTATGCTCTTGCTGTAATCTGGATATCTAATAAGCTCCAAATCGCAGACGTGTTTCGGCTATATGCCTTCTTCAGTGGCTATTATGATTATACAGCATCCTTTAAAGATGAGTTCCTCTAATTAGAAATCAGACTTTGCATACAATAGTAAATGATCAAAAGACCAAATCTTCAGTTTGCACAGATTTCCTAAAATTGGAAGAACCTTTCATCAACATTTGAGGAGTTAATCATTTTCTTTTCAGAAGTCTATGCTGATGGGTGCCGATTTTAGGAAACTTGCTATGGTGAGTCATATAAAGTAAGTGCAAATGGCCAATTTGAGTCCTCATTACTGGACATCCTGTAATAGGCAGATATGCCCTGTGGCTGCAAAACGTACATGATATTCTATACTATGAATATATCATTGGTTCCAAAATGAGGTGTGAAACTAATGTATTTAAGGCTTAGCAGCAAAAGGGGGCGATGATGAGAAGGGAGGGGAAGGAGAAGCAGGGACAGCTATTGTACGTCCTTATGCAAACAATCCCATTAAAGACAAAACAGGTCTTCAAACGCCAGGACTGATCCCATTAGTAGAGACCAGTTCCAGAGAAAGTTTGTCAAGCTTATATCCTCCATAAATCATTATGAACTGAGTTAAGACTACCCAGCTTCATTGATTTCAAAGGCTCCAGGAGAAGGGCTGTAGCTCAGTGTAACATATCAAAGGTCTTGGGTTCAGACATCTCCAGGCAGGGCTGGGAAAGACTCCTGTCTGAAACCCTGGACAGCTCCTGCCAGTTGGTGTAAACCATCCTTTCCCAACTAGTGGGCCACCAGATGTTGTTGGACCACAATTCCCATCTTTCCTGACCATTGGCAATGCTGGCTGAGGCTGATGGGAGTTGTGGTCCAACAACATCTGGTGGCCCACTAGTTGGGAAAGGCTGGTATAAAGTAACCTTCCCAACCCAGTGACCTCCAGATGTTTTGGACTACAACTCTCATCATTCCAGACCATTGACCATGAGACAGGGGCTGATGGGAGTTGTGTTCCAAGCCTTCTGGAGTGCCCCCCATTGGAGGAGGCTGGTGTAGACAATCCTGAGCTAGGGGAACCCATGATCTGGTTCAGTATTTATACTTACATTCCTAATTGCAAATAACTTGGACATTACTGTTATTTGTACATCAGTTATATAAAAATAAAGTTTCAGTACTATAATACATGAGTATATGTATAAACTGTGTGTGACAACTAGTCAGTTAAAGATTATATATATTACACACCTGTATATATGCCTGTATCATTATGTTCACCCCACTTCTCTGAGAGCAAAGAAATTCCAAGCATACAGTCAGTGCTTATCCACGTTTGCAGGTTTTTTGGAAGTCAATGGAGGCGCATTGGCGTTTTGCGATATTTTTCTTTTTTAATAAAACATGTTGTGCATTGGTAGAAACACAGCTTAAGCACTCCAGCACAGCCAAAGTTCATAGTTCCCAGATTCGATCTCTAGTGAGAGAAAGTCAGCAGCCGAAAAAAGCTATTAGTTTGCAAAAGCCAAACCCAGCTCTCTGCCTCTGTCTCACTTAGCCTCTGTCTCAAACTGCAATTTCTCTTGACACATCAGCTGCGTTCAGGGCAGGCATTCATCAGAACTCACGATGTTTAAAAGCAGGGACAGAGGCAGGAGCACACAAACAAATTTTGCCCTCAATATCCCATGCATGTCTGACCCTGTGCATGTTGGCCCTGATCTTCTTGTGTTGATCAGGAAAGGTCTGCAGGTCCTGTTTTACTTATGTTCAGGTGAATGCAAGCCCCCTGCAGACCTTCTCCACTCAACACAGAAAGGTCATGGACTGAGCGGGCAGGGCCAGAGTGCACAGGGACATTGGGAGTGGGGTTTGTGTGCATGCCTTGATCCTCATCCCTGCTCTTAAACTGTGTCTGTGGCTACTGACACTTGAGTTAGCCTTAGCTATAATGGGAGAAAGATCGGCCCCTTCTATGAGAAGTCTTTCCCCAATAACAACAATTCCAAAATGGACCTGTATCAAGAAACAATTGTCTAACAATTTAGTTCCCATGGAAACACATCCCAGTTATTAACTGATAATTTCCCTCCTGTTTCCTGAAAAATACATCAGTCTTGGGAGTTGGACTGCTAACCATTAAGAAACATTTGCAGCCATTCTGATCCCGTTAAGCCTGACCTGTCCAGATACACACTCACAACAATATATTTAATTGGCTAGTTGTGACAAGCTTCCCCCCACCCCACCCCGCCCCACCCCACCCCATGACTTGGGGAAAAACATGTCAAGGTCATTAACCGAGTTAACAAGTGTGTAATACGGAGTTATAAACCCAAATTTTAATCCATATAATTAACAAGGCTCAAAGTTACCCTAATATGCAGATATCTAAATTCATATATGTGGCTTTAAATTTAAAGCTTAAATGAATGGTGAACAAGAAAAATGCATTTATTTCGGTTATGTCTGAAACACAGAGACATTTATTTAGGCTCCAATGCTATTCATTGATTGAATTTCAGTCTGAACTATTTGGACTTCCCCCTAAACTGTAAATAATTAGGGGTCATATGTCACCCTACTGTCTGTTTTTGTGACATGCACTGTTTTATGTGACACAACCACTTTTTCCTCCTTCCAGATTATTCCAGCAATTGAAAAGATCATGCCTTTTACTTTATGGCTGTCAGAAAAATGCTGGCAACTTTGTCCCTTAGTTTTAGTTCTTACTATAGAATAACTTGCTATCAAACTATTATTCTCTTTAACATAAGTTGGACAGGAATGGCGTAGCATGGAAAAGTTGTTCAACATAAGCAGTCAAATAGAGGACCAAGTTCAGATCTGTTGAAACAGTAGACCCTACTAAAAAGACAAATACATTTAAAAGTACTGCAGCTTGTCTCTTTTGTAGTGTGAATTGGGACACCAAAACCATCAAAGATCTGGTTGTGTGCATCTTTGACTCCCCAGCATACAAATACTGGCCTGTTTCTAGATCACAGCCTTAAGCCTGACAGATCTATTTATGTTTGTAAAAGACATATCGTGCTTTTCAGAACAATCATCTCACAAAGTGGTTTATTTACATTCAGTAAAATACATAATATATAAATAAAATATAATAAAGCTACTGAGTCCAATTACAAAGTTCTGCAGCATAAAAGATATGTGCATTAACTTCTGACATAGGATTCAGTTCACCTTGGTGCAGTTTTGGGGATGTTATGCCTTGTGTACTAGCCTTGAACATCTTATCTTGGTCATCAACAAAATAGTAAACCAAGGCTGCAATCCCATAGTCATTTATTTGGGAATAACTTCCCCCCCCCAAACTCAAAAGGACTTACTTTTGAGGAGACATGTCTTGGATAGTGCAATGAAGGCATGTGGTATTATGTGCTGAGAGGGTCTCACTCATGTCAGCAATCATGCCCACAGCATTCTGCATTAACTGCAGTCCCCGGGTGTAGCTCTAGCTACTACTTTGTCAATCACAACCCTGACTTCACTTATTGCCTACAAACCCGAAAGGGCAGAATTAGAGCAGCCAGCCACGAGTGATTTAACTGAAGTTGCGGGGGGGGGCAGCTGATGTTTTGGTGTATATCTTGGTAATCAGACCACCTAGAAACTTAATTTTTTAAAAAATGAAAGCTGAAAGTCTGGAGATTAAGGTGAATCACCTGGAGAGCACCCCCAGAAACCAGAGTATTCAGCTGAAAACTGGACATCTGGCAACCCTAATTTGGACTGCTCTTTTGTGTTTGCCTTTGTCTCATGATTCTGCTATCGGATGAAGCCTACACTTGGACTGCCCTGCTGTGCTGGATCTTACTTTGTTGCCCTCTCATCTAATTGCTACCAGACCAAGGCAGGGCACACACACACACACACACACACACACACACACACACACACACAACTACTGCAAATTTGTGTTCCAGAAGTACAGCACACATTTTGCATGTAGAAGGTTCCAAGTTCAGTCCTTGGCATGGTCGCTAGGGATGAGAAAACCTCTTGTCTGTAGTCCTGGAGAGATGCTGCCAGACAGTGCAGATGATATTGATCTCTTATGCTCATGTGCTCTTATGATGATCTCCCTGAATCTGAAAGAGTTTTTAAAAAGGGAACTCTGATATTTGTTTGTAAATAATTTTAACATTATATCTGAAGAGTGCTCAGCCATTGATATACTTTTGTTGTTATACATAAGACTTCCATTATTTTCAGACTTGAGCTTCTGGCTGCCACTGCAAATATTCCCATCGCCAATGTCAGTTAATTCAAGATGAAACTTATACAAGGCACCTTTCTCTCCTATCTGTGGTTTGGCTTCCTCTGTGCTAGAACACAAGCAGGCTAAACGTCCTGAGTGTTTAGAGGTTTAAATTCTCATTTCTTCATATTTATTTATTTAATTAATTTCTATCCCACCCTTCCTATCAGTAGGAGCCCATTTCTTGTAACTGGGCTACAATTTCAGTCTTTTATCTGTTGGATAAATGATAATTTAAATATTCCTGGCAGTCAGGACATAAGGAAAAAATGGTCTGCTAATGGTGCGACACTTTTAAAAAGATGGACACCAAGTTTCATGGGTTCAAAAAGCACAAGCTGCCCATTCCAAGTTTAGCCCAGATGCATCTAGAGCCCAGGGGAATTGAAACTTGTTTGGCTCTGTTCTCTCCCCACCCCTGTGACCACTATTCCTCCCCTCAAACCTAGGTTTAAACAGGTAGTGGGATTTGTGTGAGGGGCTCACCACAACCGTAGGCTTCAGGATTGAAGCCTAGAATTGTCGTGACTATTCATGGCAGTGTCTATTGGCACCAGAAAACATGCTTCCTAGAGCCAGTGGGTGTTATTGCACATCCTCCCAGCAGTGTCCCAAGTCTCAGTGCTTTGCCTCTTCCATACAGAATAGTATTTCCGGTTTAAAAGTGTGCTTACAAAATGAACACAACATGAATGTAGTTAACAATAACTTTTGTTTCATCCTCAAAACAAATAACCAGGAATTGGTAACAGACCACTCAGTGTGTTTAAATCACAACTCCAGCATAGGCATAGCTCTATAGACTTAGCATTGAAGAAATTAGTACCCTGCTCTAATTCTTCATGTGAAAATGGAATTAGTAACCAAATTCTGTGAAGATAAATAAGGAACTGTGGTTATTTGTCCTGAGCTTTAAGGGGTGAGTTCAGTGTATAAATTCTCAGGGGATATACATTTTATCAGAAATCAATTTATAAGCTCCATCTAACCATTTATCCATGTATCCATGTATTGTAAATCGACACACAAAACAAAAATTTAAACACTTAAAAAGTATTCATTTTCCCCAGCAGAGGGCACTATACATCAAAAAACCTTGCTAATTCTAATCAGAAAAAAAATACTTGACTGAATGTTAATCTTTTCACTTAAGAGTGATGGCTCCAGATCTTGGCTTTCCAACATGTGTTTTAGGAATTAAATTGTATTTGTCCAGCCATTCCCAGTGCATTATAGCTTTCTCCAGTGCTACCAATGATCTATGTGCTGGGAAATATAATGTAAAGAACAACTGTCATAGGAACGGTGTGACATTTTATTATACAGCCACAAGAGTGGCTGTATACTATAGTCAGCATGGATTTTTCACATTCTGCAATGTTAATTGAAAATACCCCCATGCCATTCTGATGCCGCCCATAAGCTCATTTCAAAACAAAACCTTACAAACCTTATAGTACTGAACTCAGAAAAGCTTGCTTAACAACCCTCTAATTTTTAATGCCAATTCACAAAACAGAGAGAATTGAGAGTTCGAAGTGTAAAAAGAGAGAAAGAAAAACCAGACACCTTTTGGTCTTTTTTGTCAGAGCTCTCATAATTTGTTGAAATTAATGAAAAATCAGCCATGTTCACAGAGAACCTGTAATCCTATTACTGACCTTGCCCCATACTCTGACCTTCATCTTCTGCAGTTTAAAAGTTAAAAAAATGCCTGGCTGATCTTTAATTAATTTAAGAAATTTTACATTGAAGTCTATTATAATATCGGGCATGCTCAGTACGCATCAACTGTCAGTATTCTAAAAGCCAGACTCACAGCTGCTGGGCTAGGCTAATCAAGGGGCCATACCCACACCAGACCTTTATTTCACTTGAGACAGTCATGGCTTCCCCAAAGAGTCCTGGGAAGTGTAATTTGTTAAGGGTGCTGAGAAGAGACTCCTATTCCCCTGACAGAGCTCCAATGGCCAGAGTAGCTGAACAATCAGCTGCTCTGATTGAAGCTCTGTGAGGGGCATCTCCTAGCAACTCTCAGCATCCTTCACCAACTACACTTCCCAGGATTCTTTGGGTAAAGCCATGACTGTCTAAAGCAGCCTTTCCCAACCAGTGTGCCTCTGATCTGGATGTGGCCAGGAACAGCTTTGGTTTAAATTTGGGTGGTATACTACATGTGCCTGCTGTAGAATAAAAAGGTGGGGGAAATGCTGAAAAACAATGATACTGTTCACAATGTTTTCCTTTTAGAAAAGAAAGGGGTCTATCCTCTGCCCAGTGCCCACCCACCCAAACTCCTCCCCTCTCTCTTCCCCCTTCCCCCTTCCCCCTCCCTGCCCCTCCCCAAGGTCAGTTTCCCCTATACTAAGCATGATTGCACAGGAGTAAATCCCATTGAACTCAAAAAGCATGGAAACGATCAAACCTGCCCTCCCCTCCTCCTTCCTCCTATCCCCTCCCTCTTGCCCCTTCCCTCCACAATCCTTTGTGAAAGACGCACCCAAATTGTGTTTACATTTTGACAAATTTGTAGGGCAGTACAATATCTCAGGGAGGAGGTCAGGTCTCCTGCTCCCCTGGTGCATTCACTAGAGCTGCCCAATATCCCTGCTTTTTAAAGTTTGATAGAAATATTAGTTGGCTATAGATACATTCTTAAACCGCAAGGTGTTTTTTTTTTGCCTATTAGTGAATATTGTTAAACATGCTTTACTTATTGTTGTGTTGAAAAAAACTCACCTTAGTAACCTTACCTTGATTTCATTTAACCTGTTACGTACCTTTCCCACAAATTGTAGTACAGATTTATTTATTTATTTAAAATATTTATACCCCGTCCTATCTCAAAAGACTCAGGGCGGCTTACAATTAAAACATAATTAGACTAAAAACCAAAACAATTAAATCAAACAAGAATACAATTAAACAGTTAAAAGTACATTAAATCCTATATAGATTAAAAAATGATAAACATTATTAATTAAAAGCCCGTCTAAACAAAACAGTCTTCAACTGGGTACGAAAAGACGATAACGAGGGAGCCGTATGAACCTCATTGGGGAGAGAGTTCCATAATCTAGGAGCAGCCACTGAGAAGGCCCTATGCTGTGTCTGCGCAAGAAAAACTTGCGAAGAAGATGGAATAGAGAGAAGAGTCTCACCAGATGATCTCAAAGGCCGAGCAGGTTCATAAGGGGAGATACGATCTAACAGATAGCCTGGACCTAAGCCGTATAGGGCTTTATAGGTCAAAACTAGCACTTTGAATTGTGCCCGGAAACAAATTGGCAGCCCGTGGAGCCGGTACAATAGAGGGGTTGTACGTTCTCTAAGTCCAGCACCAGTTAACATTCTGGCTGCAGCTCTTTGTACCAATTTAAGTTTCCGAGCAGTCTTCAAGGGCAGCCCCACGTAGAGCACGTTACAGTAGTCTAATTGGGATGTAACTAGTGCATGTGTCACCATAGTCAAGTCTGACAAATGAAGGAACGGCCGCAGCCGGCGTATCAATCTTAATTGAGCAAAAGCACTCCCTGCTACAGCAGAGGCCTGTGCCTCCAGGCTCAAAGCCGAGTCCAGGAGTACTCCCAAGCTGCGGACCTGTGATTTCAGGGGGAGTGTAACCCCGTCCAGCACAAGTTGGATCCCTATTCCCCGATCCACCCTCTGACTGACAAGGAGCACCTCTGTCTTGTCAGGATTTAATTTCAGCCTGTTCATCCTCATCCAGTCCACCACTGATACCAGGCATCGGTTCAGAGTCTGGACGGCTTCCTTGGTTTCATTATGTGGAAAAGAGAAGTAGAGTTGGGTGTCTAATGTAGTTAAAGTTCAATCAGTTAAAAATGGAACCAATAGGAGGGAGATGCCAGGGAACACAGGAAAATGCCTTATACTGAGTCAGACCACTGGCCCATCAAGCTCAGTATTGTGTACACTGACTGGCAGCGGCTCTTCAGGATTTCAGACTGGGGTTTCTCCCAGCCCTACCTGGAGATACCTGGGATTTAAACCAAGACCTTCTGCGTGCAGAGCAGATGCTCTATCCCTGAGCTACAACCCTTCCCCTAATTTTATTTATTTTTCAAATAAATAAATACATTTTCAAATAAATTTCCAGCATATTTTTTTATTCAAGGTAGGTAGCAGCATAGACATTATTAAGGCAATAAACTAAGAACATCATAGTACATTAATATTATAAAAATCAACCACCAATATCAAGGTGAAACCATACCTGAGAGCCTCCTGGGAAAGTCTGGATAGCTTGTTGCATGCTGAGCAGCCACGGGGTGGGTGAGTTTCTTTGACAAGGTGTTCTGCTTTCTTGGTGCCACCAGAGAAAAGGCTCTGTTCCTTCTGCTTGCCTCTCATGTTTCATGAGGTCTACCAAGCAGGGCCTAAGTAGATAATTTGAAAGGTTGGGCACACTCACATGGATGGAGACAAATCTAAAGATATTCTGGTCCCAGGTCATTTAGGGCTTTAAAGACCCATTGAACTGATCCTACAAATGATTTGGTAAGAAGACAATATAATAGTGAAGTTGTATGCTCTGATCTGTCAGGACCAATAGGCATTATGGTAGCTACATTCTGAATTTTCTGAAGACAATGCCATGAGACCATCTTGGCTGTAACACCCTCTCTTTGCTTGCTGGCCTCTTTCTACCTGGCCTGGAAGGGTAGGGCCTTGACTGACTGCAGCTGTAAATGGTATCATTTCCTGAAGATGCCAGAGACCATCTTGGGTATAAGACCCTCTCCCTGCTTGCTGGCCTCTTTCCACCTGGCCTGGAAGAGTGGGGCCTTGACTGACTGCTGCTGTAAAAGGTATCACTACCTGAAGATGCCAGAGACCACCTTGACTGCGGGGTTTTGTTTAGGGGCTTCTGTTTGGGTAAAAGTTTAATTTCTGATGGTTGGTTTTTTGTTTTGTTGTTATTGGGATTATGCTTCTGTATTTTATTGTTGGATTTTGTTAGGAATTATAAGGATGTGTCAATTTATTGTATTTTTATGATGTTTTTAACTTATTGACTATTTGAATTTATTTCTTATAGTGAGTTGTGTAATTTTTTTCTGTTCATGTTGTGAGCTGCCTTGTGCAGAAGTTGTTATGGAAAGGTGGTATGCAAATAAACAGTGATGATGATGATGATATTAAAGTAATCAACTTTAATTCGTAAGCAAGCCAAGTGGTGGGAAGCCAATGGAGGGGGGGGCGATGGAGTAGGAGCCGGTGGAAAGCTCCACGGCATCCACTTTTGGCTCAGGATTCAATAGCCCAGCTGAGCACCAGCTCCATCAGGAGCTGCACGCACAAGCGGGAAGGAAGGAGCTGGCTCCCACAAATCAGCCTCCTGGGCAGTAAGCAGTCTTCCTAGACAGCCATTACATATTTTTTTACTCCGCCAGCCTTTTGCCTAGCAGAGATTTCAGCCAGATTGGGACCCAGGGAAGGGCTCTGAATGTGAGGAGGATCTTGCGTAAGTTCCCCTCCATGGCTCCCTGCCATGCCCCCGGAATGCCCTGTTTTCGGGACTACTGACAGCTTCTGCTGGCTCTCTGTCTGCTGGGCTGGCTGTCCCCAGTGGACCCCTGGCAGCATTGCCGGCAGGGTCCCAGCAGTGCCGTGACTCAGCCATGGTGGGGGGCTTCTGCTGGCAGATCCTGGTGGTGCTAGGAGCCTGCCAGCTCAAGCCAGGGGTCTGCTGTATCCAACTCCCCCTGAGACTGGCGGAAATATGAGTTGTATTGCACCCCAAGTTGGGAAGTGAATTAATGTGACCGGGGCACAACCCCAGCTTCTCACTGAAAGGGTGCAGCTGACGTACCAGCCAAAGTTGTTGAAAAGCACTCCCAATTTCCGCTCCTACCTGACTTTCCAGAAGTAGGGCCTGACTTCCCAAGAATGGGAGAGACAGGAGCTTTAGTTACTGGTTTCCTTGCATTATTTGTTTGTTTCATTTCATTTTGTATAGCAAAACAGTGAAACAGAAATTGACACTGGGGAAATTAAAAAAAGGCTCTTCAAGGGGGTAATTATGAAGCTATTTATCACCAATTCACAATAGCAATCAACAGGAAAAATGAAAAGGGCAGAAACTGCAAACAGGAGAGGGGACCTGAAAAGCTTCAATAGTGTTTTGCCTGAATGGTGGACACATCTCAATTTCCCATAAAAGTGAGTGAACAAGAGACAACAATCCTAGAGAAAAGGACTAGTGAGGAATCAAATGTAGTTACTGAGGGTGAATTATTATATGAGGGAAAACGGCAATCTTGTGAGATGAAACTGAAAATATACTATCCAGGGCTGGCAGCAGACTGCTATGGGCCTGGGTCATCATGATGCTTCACAACTCTCCCCCAAGCAGCTGGTGTGGGCTTAAATAGGCCCAGCAGCTCCACCCCTCAACCCCCACTCCATCCCCTAGGTTTGATGCTCCTACCACCATCTTGGCTGATGGTAGGTGTGCATGCGCTAGTGCATTGATGCAGTGATGTGGGAAGTGGAGCTACCAGGCCTATTTAAACCTGAGCCAACTGCTTTGGGGAGGGTGTTGCCTGGGAGAGTGGAACTCCTGCATTCTGCGGAAGCATTGGCCTGGCCGTAAATCATGCCCCATGCCCCAGCGCTGCCACAGATCACAGAATGGGAGCTCCATCTTCCCAGATACAACCTAAGGAAGAACATCTCTGGGCTTCAAGGACCCCTCTGGGCTTCAAGGACCCCTCTGGGCCACAGGGGCCCTTGGGCCTGTGCCCAACTTGGCCACCCACTGCCACTGGGCCTGATATTATCTACCCACCTTTCACTGTTCAACTAATTTCCTAAATTTTCATTTTCAAAGGGAATCACACAAATAGAGACCTTATCCTAGTCTGCATCTGTGTTGGAATTGCTTTTTAATATGTTTTTAAAGTTTTTTTTAAAATATGTTGTAAAAGATGTTTTGCTTTGATATATTTTAAAGCCTGTTTTTATGATGTTTTAGAGTGGTTTTAGTGCTTTTCCTTGCCGCCCTGGGCTCCTACTGGGAGAAAGGGTGGGATATAACTTAAATGAATGAATAAATAAAATAAAACAGCAACCAAATGCTTTGCTTATTCATTTTTTGGTTAACTCTAAATTTAGCTAGTTTTTAAAGCATTTGAGAGCTGTAGTCAAACTCGGATGGTTTAGTTCATATCAGCATATGAAATTAGTTTCCTTCTCCCTCTCTCTTTGTGCTCTTGGCTTCCCAGTTTCATTGGATCTCTGATGTGCAGGCTCCCTGCTGCTCCTGCCCTGAGCCCACTCGGCAAGGAGTGCTTTATGTGTATCGTATGTCATATCAGCAAGGCTTGTCTTACATCTAAGAACTATAAGGTGATCGGGACATTATACACAGTGCTCACCCCATTCATATATAGGGTGGGAGCATATGGGGAGGAATGCTGGATGTTCCCCTGTTCTGTGTCTGTCTTGCCTTCTGTCATCTCTTGTTCCAGGTACTTTTCTCCCTTCCCAGCTCCATTGCCCCAAGAGGTCTGGGAACAGAGAAACAGGGATAAGTGCTTGGAAAAATGGGCTGAGGAGAGGTAAGGCATGAGAGGGGGAGCAGAGGTTTAGCGCCACATTCCTGTATGTTTCTCCCATTTATGTAAGACTTCCCACCATGTATGTGAAGTGGGTGAAAAGAATGTATTTACAGCTTTCTCATCTAACACCTTAACTGCATAGCCAAAAGTTCATGATACCCTTTCAAGTACAATACTGAGCACAAGTGTGCAAACACACGCGCACACACCATACATAACTTTAGGACCCTGAAGAGCTTGAAAGATTGTCCTACAGCTGCCTCAGAGTTGTGATACTAATGTGCTGGCTCTATCCTTAGCCTCTCTGAAATCAAGCTAATCATATATGTCAGCCAACCACAAACTGCTCAGTAACCCACTCAGCTAGAAGGAATTGGAGATAAACTATTTCTGCAGAATGTCTGTCCTTGCTGAACGTATTGGGTGGAGTCATGAGTGGACAGTCTGTAATTAGTAGGCCAGCAATCCAGATGCAGCCATTGGGATTCTTGTCTTGCTTTTTGTGGGGTCTCAACGTTCTAATTAAACTCTCCATCAACAAAAAGACACAGATGTATTTACAGCATGGAACAGATTAAATCACATGGCATATTTTTGTGTTAGACCCTTTTTTGTATTGTTTAGTATAATCCAAGTTAATGTTTCTACTACTCTTTTTTTTGGGGGGGGGGGACAATGAATGTACTGATTTCTGCTAAAAGTATATGGGCCAGACATTGTAAGTATCAGCAGATCCTATATGTTTGCAAATGTCTACTAAAATGTATGGATATCATCAAAATGAATAATTAAGGGATTCAAACCACAGAAGGCTTGACTTGAGTCGCAACACAAAAGGAATACAGCAGATAAATGGGCAAACTTTATTGTTTATTGAAATATGCATTGTGAACATATATTGCTTGAATGCTTGGTAACATTTTGTGTGTGTGTCATTAGAAATTTTTAAAAAATCAAGTTGTCAAGGAAACCCCTTCTCTTGTGCTGCCCAACAGGGATGGTTTATTAATGTTTTTATTTATTTTACTATATTTATATCCTGTTTTTCTATATATTATATTCAAAAGCAGCGTAACAAAATTGTCAATCAAAATGCAGCACTTAATAAGATTAGTTTCATTTTACAGAAGCCCTCCTACAAAACTGTGAGTCATTAACCTAGACTTTTTCACAGAGCCTACCTTATTTTCTTTTTTGTACTAAGATTTAAAAGGAGCATACTTTAGAATATCTTGAATAAATGTATATGACTTTGCCCCTTTTTTAGAAGTATTGTTATGCACACCCCAATCTCTGAAAGGTGCAAGACTTCCAGGGGTTCCAGTGCTTACCCAGGATTTGGTTTTCTTGGAATGAAGGTCAGCACAGACTGTGGGGTCTGTGGGATTTATGGCTTTATTTACTCACATATACAACCTGAGTGTAAGATGGACTCACAGCATTAACAGTCCAACAGATCTTGCTTCCACATTAGGTTTCTCGGGGAGGCTTCCCAAGGCCATGGCCTTGGAGTAAGCACAGAGAGGAGGGAAAGCCTCTCTGTGTCTTTTCAGGTCCCAGCACCACATCAGACTAACTCACCGAAAAAATACTTCTGGGGGCAGGGGGAGTGGAATTACTCTCCTGCAAGAGTTCCTATAGCAGCAAGATTGCCCAGGACCAAATCTTTAGACATGTAAATCAGCCAAACAAAGAAACTGCCTTGACCAGAACTTACTTATGAAAGGAACTGGTTTGACCAGTTCAGCATATCTCTCTAATTATATCTCTCTGATCAAACCCACCCTCCCTTCTCCTCCCTCCTATCCCCTCCCTCTTGCCCCCCTCCAATCCTCTCCTCCCCCTCCCCCTCCCCATGGTCAGTTTTACCTAACTTAAGCATGATTGCATGGGAGTAAATATCATTGATCACAATAAGCATGCAAATGATCAAACTTGCCCTCCCCTTTCCTTTGTCCACCCCCTCCAATCCCCTCCTCCCCCTCCCCCTCCCTTTCTCCTTTCCTTTCCTCTCCCCCTGCTCCTCCCCCATGTTCAGTTTTACGTGTCCTAACCATGATTACATAGGAGTAAATCCCACTGAAATCAATAAGCATGCAAATGATCAGACCTGGCTTTCCCCTCCTTCCTCTCTCCTCTCCCTTCCTTCTCCCCTCCCCTCTTCCTTCTTCCCTGCCCACTCCAGCTGTCCCTCCCCCCCTCCCCCCCGCCCGGTCAGTTTTACCTATTCTAAGCAGAGAGTAAATCCCACTCAACTCAATAAACATGGAAATGATCAAACCTGTCCCTCCCCTCCCCCTCCTTCCTGCTCCATTCCCCCTCCTCCCTTCTGCCTTTCCTCCCCCCCTCCCCATCCCCTGTGGTCAGTCTCACCTATCCTAAGCATGATTGCAGGAGAGTAATTTCAGCTGAACTCAATAAGCATGCAAATGATCAATCCATTCTCGGCAAGCTTGCACAGGATCCCATTTCTTACCTCCTGGATTAAAAAGCAGAGAGATTTACTAATAGGCAAAAAAGATTGTGGTTTAAGAATGAATCTATAGCCCACAGATATTTCTATCAAACTTTAAGAAGCAGGGAAATTGGGCAGCTATAGTGAATGCACCAGGGGAGCAGGAGACCTGAACTCCTCTCTGAGATATTGGACTGCCTTACAAATTTGTCAAAATGCAAACACCATTTGGGTTGGTCTTTCACAGTCCAATCCAATTCCTGTGTAGCTTGGAAGAATTTGGTAACGTGTCTCTGAGCATATGGTGAGTGGTGGCAACACCTGCAATCAGCCCAAATACCAGAAAGAAGACATGTGCTGTGCTGATCTTGTTTTATCAGGGAGGAAGCGACATTATTAAGACAGTTGACATAGTTCAGATGGTCACTTTAAATATGTCTGATTTCCTTTGTAATTTTAGTGAAGTTTCCTATAGGACATCATTTTCTTTTGTTTCTATTTCTGTGAATATGTGAAGTATAGCTACACTTTGCAAAGTTTACACTAAAAAAACTCCAAAAATAATTGTGGAATGATAGCATTGACTATTCTACAAAATAGTCTCCAGTGGACCTCAATTTGCACAAGATAAAACAGTGGGAGGTGAAATATAACAGTGGGCTGCAGGGATGAGACTGTGCTGGGACCATCAAGGGGCAAGCATTTCCACCTGCCTTGCCCCACCCCTCTGCCTGGGCCTTATCAGGAGGAGCTGCAGGCTGAGTCGTGCTGCTGCAGGGATGAGACTGTGCTGGGACCTTCAAGGGGCAAGCATTTCCACCTGCCTTGCCCCCCACCCCTGCTCTTAGTGACATTTGTTTGGGGACTGTCCTTTACCAGAAAGATGAATGTTTTTGGTTTGCTATTCCTGTTTTTTTAGCTTTTCCGTTATTGTTAGTTTTTATTGTTAGTCTCTTAATGTTTTGATGTTTGCATGTTCTGCTTTGTACATCGCTTAGAGTGGCTGACAATTCAGCCAGATAAGCGACTAATAAGTCAAATAAATAAATATATTCTAGCAAAATTCTAGATGTGCTCTATGTTATTAATTGACCGTGCCCACCTTGCCTTAAGTGAAGTGGTTTAAACATAGCAGGCTGAAAACATGCATCTTGGGCAGGCCAAGTTTGTTTTTTTCCAACAGCTAGAGTCATTCCTGAAGTAGCAACATATTGTAATCCGTCTGATTGTACATCAAGCTGCAGCTTCAGATTCAACTGTTAATGAACCCAAAATAGAAATAGAATATAACCTCCAATTTGAAACACAAAAGGCTGTCTTCACCATCATATGACACTGACCAATAAAAAGGCTTTGAAATTAATAAAACTAAATTTGACACAGGTTTCTAGGATGAATAATGAAATAAAATTTTCTAGATTAGATTCTATATAGAAATAACAGTAACACAGGAATGAAGCAAAGTAAGAACACCAACAAACGTACAAAAATGTAATTCTCCATCTTTGGAGATGGCAGGTATTGCCATCACTCACCATATGGTCAGAGGCACGTTACCAAATTCTTCCAAGCTACACAGGAAGTGGATTGGACTGTGAAAGACCAACCCAAATTGTGTTTGCATTTTGACAAATTGGTAGGGCAGTCCAATATCTCAGAGAGGAGGTCAGGTCTCCTGCTCCCCTGGTGCATTCACTATAGCTACTCAGTTTCCCTGCTTTTTAAAGTTGGATAGAAATATCTGTGGGCTATAGGTACGTTCTTAAACTGCAAGGTTTTTTGACTATTAGTGAATACAAACTGCATCTCTACAGATAACAAAATCGGACATCATCCAGACCAACCCACCAATCACGACAGTATTTTTAACCCTAAATACTATACTATATGTAAAGCCATAGCTATATGAACAACAAAGAACAGATTAATTGGTTCAAATGGTATACAGCAGGGGTTGGCAGACTTCAAGCTTATGGAGTAAAGTTTTGCTTTTTATTGGATCTCTGAGGTCCACCACTGGAACCACAGTGGCTTGGGTGCAGGTCTAGAAACAAAATGATGGCTCAGAGGGTGGAGCCAATAACTCATTTCAAGGGCTGGCCCAAGATATTTTGCTGCTTGAGGCAGAGAAGGTGACATGTCCTCCCCATTCCACCTATAGAAGTTGATTGGAGTGGCAACTGAACCTTACTTCAGTATTTGTGACTGGATAATGTCCTCTACTACACTTGAGACAGCAAGTTTGTGGGGTCAGGACAGGCCATGTAGCATACACAATTCTGCCCTCCAACAGAAGAGAATGTTGGAATAGGCAAACTTGCATGTTCCCTTGTAAAAAAATGTTGGAATGTATGAGGTTCAACTCCAGCTTGGTGGGTTGAGGCTGCATGGGGTTAATAAGGGTAGCTAGAGAGCTAGACCTCTTGCTGGCTGAGGCTATACCTATCCCTTTGATCCTGCAGTCTCTTCCCTTCCTGCTAGGCTGATAAGCAAAGGAATGTTGATCCCAGTCCCTTCCCGCCTTTCTCAGTGTTTTCTTTCTCTCAAGAGGGGAGCAGACATCTTCTCTTTGTCTCTCCTCTCAACCAGGATGAGAGCTGCACTGGGACCAGTGCAGACTGCTCCAACATAGTTAGTGAGCTAGATGTAAGGACTCTTTCCTATCAAGCATGTACTTCCAGAATAAAGTAGTTGTTTCTTATTTTAAATCATAAAGTCTCTGTCTGACTAATTTGCAGGGAAGGTAGAATCTTAGCAGAGATTCAAACACACACACAAAGCTCGCTCAGTACCCTCCATTCTGCAGCGCATACGCAACTTTGCTACGCATCTCAATAGAGAGCAATTCCGACAAAAAAGGGAGATGTTCCCTTTAAGCGATATCTGAGAAATACCCATGTACCTGTTTACCATGATGTAACTTCCTAATGGGTGGGATTAGTTACCTGGCTTCCTTTGTCCTGGGGATTCCTGCATAATCTCCATTACTGAGCTTTTTACCTCTGGGAGAGGCCGCATGGCAGATGCTGTCCTGACAGTATCATTACCAAAGACTAAAATGGACTGACTTCTACTTTTTCTTTCATCTAAGCTAGAGCCTATGTTTCCTGAACATATGAAAGGTTGTGAATAAATATTCTTTATCTTTTTACTGTGTGTGGGTTATTTGACAAACTAGTACATCTGTGGGAAAGGTGTGGACTGGTTTATATTCTCACTCTGCTGCTTGCGTTTATATCTCTGCTAAGAAATAGGACCACAAAACCATTTCCTATTTCAGTTTATATTTTTTAAAATACCAAACCAGGAATGGCTGCGTGGCTCAGGAGGAATAATCAGGTGCTTGCCACTGCTGCCCGGAGCATCTGCCACCTGAGGCAGTCATCTCATTCTGCATAATGGTAAGGTTGGCCCTGCTCATTTTACCCTAAGTGCCATTGACTGGAATGATCTGCATATATACAAGTACAAATGTACACCCTAGTTACTTCATGAGAAAGATTCTAACTCAAATCTCTAAAGATGGCCTGCAGAGCTGGACTAAGAGTTGGCCAACAGCAGTTAATTAATACATTTTACAGGTGGGAAACACTAAGGCTGAGAAATAAGTGATGAGTGCAAAGTCAGCCATCGCAGAAGTTTTTTCCTTGTCATTTTCTTGGTATTCTTAAACTTTGGAGAACCAGAAAGACTTAACAATCTATTGTCAATCAGCCAGAGGGCTTTCAGTAAATCCAATTACCTTCTGCCCGCTCATAGTATTCAGGACATGCAAACAGAGGGTCATATAAGTTGGGAATACTATTTGGATAATGGTATGTTGAGGGATCACTTGTATGTCAAGGATAATTGTATGTTAAGGCATCACAACAAATCGTAATCAGACAATAAAATGTTATTGAGTTCAAGGCTCAGACTGTGTTATCTTGTTGCAACCATTACGGAACTGTAGGACATCTATTTATCACTTACTTCAGCAGTTCACATGCCGAGAGATTTCAGCCAATGCTGGTCCACTGCTTATCTTCACAGGCACAGCCCATGGCGATGACTGTAGAACTAGCATAGAATGTGCAGTCTTCCTAGCAGGCTTCCCAGTTGGCATGCACAGTGTTGACCCAGGAAAAACAGTGCCTGCCTTTTCAGTGTCCTTTCCTACCCATCTATTTATACACTACATAATGAGAAAAGTGGATTTTGTATTTTTCTGGGGCTCACACAATGCTATACCAGTGCACTATATTATATTTAGTAATGCATCTTTAGTGCTTCATATGCGTCGGTTTCTTCCATAACACTATCACGACTGGGAAGAAAAATACATAATCAGCAACACAGGTAGCTAGAGCAGAAGAAATATCTGGGGACGGGGCATCTACAGCATTTTGTTTTGTAATAAGGTAAAATTGAGCTGCTACCTTTTACCCTCTCTTTATGCCAAGATTGAAATCCGATTGTACTTACTTGGTTGCTTTCCTGATGTGAGGCATCACTTGTGATATGTTTTTCTTACAAAATTATGACTGATTTAGGAAGGATGGACAGAGACATTTCCCCCTCTTTTGCACATGGTATTACACGAAAGGAAGTACTGCTGAGCACAAAGTGCTGGTTTTGACCTATAAAGCTCTTTACAGCTCAGGACCCCAATATCTTTTGGAACACCGCTCCCAATATGAATGGAGATCTTTAGATCTTCTTCTGAAGCCCTTCTCCAGGTTTCCCCCTTTTAGGGGGGCTTGGAGGGTGGCAATAAGTGAGAGGGTCTTTCAGTTGTGGCTCCCATCTGTGGAATGATCTCCCCAGCAAGGTCCATCTGATGCCTTCGTTGACATATTTTGAAAGACTGAGATGATATTTTGTAATTTGTGTGCTGCCTAGCTTCCTGTGGGGTTGTTTGTTCTGTTTTTATGTTTGGGTAAACAGTGACTGTAATAAATTAAAAACAATAACAATTTATGGAAGTTACCATCAGACAATGGTGCAACGATCGCTAGCTTTTACAGTGTTAAAAGGGATTAGACTGTGATGGAGGTCTAGCCACAATGAGCGAAATGAAACCTTTATGTTCAGAGGCACTATACCTCTGAGTACTGGAAGGTGGGACAAACAGAGGATGGACATTGCTTCTATATCCTGCTTGTGAGCTTCACAGATGGATCTGGCTGGATGCTGCTGCAAACACAACAATGGTCAGTAGAGGGACCTCAGTTTGATCCAGGAAGGCAATTATTGTAGTTGTATATATTGCACACTAATTATAATCAGAGAGAGCCAGTGTGGTGTAGTGGTTAGGGTGTTGGACTACGACCTAGGAGACCAGGGTTCGAATCCCCATGCAGCCATGAAGCTCACTGGGTGACCTTGGGCCAGTCACTGCCTCTCAGCCTTAGAGGGAGGCAATGATAAACCCCCTCTGAATACCGCTTACCATGAAAAACCTATTCATAGGGTCAGCATAAGTCAGAACTGACTTGAAGGCAGTCCATTTCCATTCAATTAGTTCATGAGCGGTAGGCTCTTAAAAAATTTCATTGGCGCCAATTATACTTAAATGTTAGCTCTCAACATTTCATATTTTCTTGTAAGAAATGATCAGCCACAATGTGGGAACATTTTACCTCAGAAGATCTGCCAAGTGACTAGATCCTCATCTTCACTATGCTTTGCTTGGGCTTGTTTTCATGTGCTCATACGTACTAAGTTGGAACCAGTAGTGAGAAAAAAGTTGCACAACTCTTCCATAACTCTCTTTCTCACAGACAATTACAGAGCTATAAATGATCTCTCAGGTTTGTATGACACATATAAGGGCCCACAGTGTTTTATTACTCCATTTGATAACAAACATTGTGAGAGTCCAGATGTATTTCAGCCTCTTTTGAACTGAAGCTGACAAATAACCTTGTTTACCTTTCTTTTATCTCACATTTATTTTTGATTCAGATAGTTATATGTGATACCTATCTAGGATACATAAACAAGACCTGCTAATGCTTGGCCTATGTATTTTTAAGATTCTCATGCTGTATTTTTGTACTCTCTGCTTGCAAAGAGAGTACCAAGAACACTAGAATACATATAGAAAAATATACAGTACTAGTAACTCATATAGAAAGATATGTTAGTAATACATATAGAAGGATATTCACCCAGTAGCAGAGGGTTGTTTGTTTTGTTCCTCATTATCTGAAGAGCACCCAAAAATAATACAGGCTTAATCCTGAAAGATGCTGCATCTGCTTTACATTTTTTGCTGCTCCAATTATTTCAAAACTCGGGAAGCGATATGTATCATACTGTGCTTGTGAGCATTACCCTAATTACATATTGTTTTCTATGGCTGGGCCAATACAGCTGTGACTAGCGTTGAAATCCATCTTATGGCCATTTTCTTTATGACAATGGAAAATGTCATGAGCAGTTAATTAGACCAACTCAAATCTATCAACTGGGCACTTCTTAAAGAGCTTTTTAAAAAAAGAAGAAACAGGTACAAGCAAATAAGTGTTTTCATGACTGAGAGTTAGGCTGCAATCCAATACATGTCTACTCAGAAGTAAGCTCCAATGGGTTAAATGGGACTTACTCATTGGATTGGATTGCTGCCTTAATGTATTATATATCACTCTACAGCCTACCTGTGACACTTGTTGCTATTGCATACATGTGTTGACAGTCCCAAGGCCCATAATCATAGATACCTAACACATTAATTCAGATTTACTCCATGTGAAGTGGGCTCCACTGGAGTTCATTCTGTTTAACTGACTGAGACAGTAACTTCCTCTCCCCTTCTTATTCTTTTGATCATTTTATTGTTTGAAATCATGCACACATTATTGTCTCTCTCGTGAAATGTGTGCCGATAGTTTGATAAATAATTATCTGTATTATAAAACCCTCTCAGAACTTATAAAAGGATGGAGCAATTTTGAGTGGGGAAAAAGACCATGGGAGAAAAAAAGGGGAGAACGAATCCTTCTTTTTCATTTCTTTTATTAGAATGTTTATCCTTTCTCAGGGTAGAATTAGAATATTTATCCTTTCTCAGGGTAGCACACACTTGCCAACTATTCTTTCTTCACAACAACGCTGTGAGGTGACTGACCCAAGATGACTTTCCTCTCTCCCCGTCCTCTTCCTCTGATTAAGTTGGTAGCGTCCTCTTTGTGGTGGTGGTAGTAGCAGTAGTAATAATAATGTAAAGTTATTTATATTTATTTATTTATATGTTCTTTTTGGGAGGAAGGGTGGGATATAAATGTATTAATAAATAAGTAAATAAATAAATAAAATAACTACGCGACTGCAAGTCTTTGTGAACGATGAGGAGATGGGGGAAGGGGATTACGCTCCTGAACACGCCTCTTGTAATGCAGAACGTGGGTGTGAGTTTGCTCGGAGAGACCCACCCATCAAGCAGCATCAGCACCGAAAGGCTGAACAGGAAAAGGGTGGGGAGATCAAGAGCGAGCGAGAGACCGTGAGGAGCAAAGCCTTGAAAGCTCCCCCTCCGTGACGCAATCTGCTCGAGAAATCCGAGCCCAAATCTGGCAGCGCGCGCAGACCCTGACTCACCAATTCTCGACCTTTCCCTTCGCTTCCCCGTCTCAGCCTAAGAATTGAACGAGGCACCTCCCCTTTAAGGGGATTGAGCAGGCGGGGAAGGGAGTGAAGTGACAAGGGGGTGGCGCACGCGTGGTCTGTCCTCCTGTCCGCTCTTTCCACCTTGGCTCTCCCTTGCGGACAAGGCTGCCTTGCTAGCCTTTCCGCCCGACTCTCTCAAGTAGCCATGAACCGAGTGGATAAGGAGGAGACCCTCATTGAGATGGGTCCGGCCAATGAAGGTGAGTAAAGCCAACGAGAAGGGGGAGGGGAACTTCATTGCTCGCCAGTTTGCAAGAGGCTTGCCCAGGGAGAAACTTGCCTTCCTCCGCAACGACACGGCTGGGCTACTGCTCCTCCTCCTGCAGCTGTTAGGCTAGTGTCCGGGAATCCCGAGGGTTCCTCCGCTCTCACGGGCCAGGGACGGATATAACGGTGCCTCCCGCCGGGGCCGGGTGCGGCTGGGAGGTGCCGTAGGCTCGGCCTGGTTCATGGCGGGCTTGACTGGCAGTGGCTATTAATTCCCGCCGTCCCGTGTTTGCTGACATGCCTTGCCTCAGGCTCAATTTTTCCAGACGGGCACCTGTGGTGTGTGAAAGAAGGGTGGACTGGAAGCGAAGGAGCGCCTCGGGTTGTCGGGAGCAGGGAATTCCCAGGCGGCCATGGAAGGCGGGCGGTTCTTTCCTACCCAAGTGGGAAGCGGCTCGACTCCAGCTGGTGAGACCTCTTCAGACCACTTCAAGCGTTTGAATTGGAACGCTGAATCAAACCTTTATCACAGTTCTAGTATGATGGGCAGAGCCGTGTGAAAGGCGATAGCAACATGTCAGTGTTGTTGCACGACGGTCACATCGCACACCTAGTACACATATTCATTCCTAAACAAAAGTGTCTTTCATTTAGATAATAGTGTGCAGTCCTTTGAAAGCATTCTACATGGGCATGACATTGTATTTGAGGGTGGTCCAAGTACATATAGGAAGAAAAGCATATACTGGAAAGTGGAAAAGCAGCTCTCACCAGTAATGCCCCAAATTTGTAGAGATAAAAATCTTAATCCAGGACATAATTTGATGCAGAGTTTTGTTCAGAAACTTTCCAGTGAAATATGGGAAGATGTATTGTTACGTGGTAGCATGCATCAGGCAGAGATGAGATAGTGAGGCCTAGTTGGGATCATTAGACTCCTTCGCTCCCAAGACTGTTTCCAATTGCCCATTCACCAGACTGCATCAGAGGTAATACAAGTAAGGCCGCATTTGCCCATTATTTAACTTAGTTCCTTCCCAGAAAATATAAGGCAGAATATTCTAGCCAGCCCAGAACAAGGGCATCAGTTCATTTTGTGAATACTTTGTTACATCAACAGTCACAAACCTTTTGGACCAGTGGGCACATTTCAAATTTTGAGAAGTGCTGTGGGTGTCATGCACAAAATGGCTGCAGTGATGCCCCCCCATCATCAACAACCTCATGCTCGTTGTGACTGTTTTGCTGGTTCTGATTGTGGAGATCACACAATATTGATTCCCCACCACACACACACTGCAGTCCCCATGAAAAATATACAAGGTGGTCACACCATTCTCACTCTCTGTTGCTCTTACGTGCACATACACACCACAGGTGCACATGCATTTCTCACATGCACACACACACTTCATATATACACAGCCATATATGCATGTTTCCCACTCTGCTCAGATTATTGCTTCCTGTCTCACATAGAACACATGCAGACTACACTCCTCTCTCTTTCACACCCCACATACATCTCTCTGTCTCTCACATATCCTGCTTACATTCATCTCTCTCACACTCACATCTTCCACCTCTCTGCCCAAGTGCATCTCTTCCCACCCCAAACATACACAGAGATCATACATACTGTATATCCCCCCTCTCTCTCTGCCCAAGTGTATATCTCTAAATCACACAGTGTATACACGAGCATTCCCCCCCACACACACACACATTCAGAAAAGCCCCTCCACGGGTGAAGGAAGTACCTGCCATTTCCACCTCCCATTAATAATAATTCAGTTTAAAAAAAATACACAAGAGTCACTAACCAGGTTAGCAACCCCTGTGTTATGTAAACAGCAAAAGTAGCCTTTTTGTCCTGTAAGAAAAATTCCAAAATCCATGTTCAGGCAATACTTTTATTAAGCCAACCAAATGTCACAAAATAGTGTGCAAGCTTTTGAGTTCAAAGTTTGAGTTGAACAATATTTTGTGGCATTTCAGTTAGCCTAACATAGGTATTTCTCTAATATGGATTTTACTGTTTGTGAGTTTTCCCAAGGGAACTTTTTTTTCCTGAAGTGCTTTGAGCTTTGCATTGTGATTCAGAAGAAACTGATCTACACTGTTTACTATAAAGGATGAGATTAAGGGCA
Source organism: Rhineura floridana (assembly GCF_030035675.1). Taxonomy (NCBI): domain Eukaryota; kingdom Metazoa; phylum Chordata; class Lepidosauria; order Squamata; family Rhineuridae; genus Rhineura; species Rhineura floridana. The sequence goes on along the minus strand of NC_084481.1, from coordinate 137,099,547 downwards.
TCTTGAAAACGTTATTTGGTTCTCACAACCATGTTTGTCAAACATGGCATGTAACCTGTGAAAACTGGACATACACAGGAGATGAAATAGATGGCAAGGGACATTTTCATATATAACTAAAAGTACCTTTGACATGGTTGACCTAGCAGGAGGAAGAAATCTGTTTCATGAAGTGGTTATAGACAAAAGATAGGTGTTGGTGTCTAAAAGGTGCACCAAGAGAGGGTGTTTTTGTTCTGCTTAAGGTAGCAAAATGTCTTGAACCAGGAGTTGCCTTTTAGCCTTTTTACCTCAACACTTTTTAATGCAAAACAGAAAGTAGAAGAGAACCCAAGTTTTGCATTTGCATTGCAGAGGTGAGAAATGCAAACTAGGCTGTACAGTAGGAAAAAAACTTTATTGCCAGGTTCACTCCCAAAACTAAATTAGACTTGGACTGGATTTGCCTTAGAGATGAATCAGATTAAACTTCTTTCTTTTCCGGCTGAGTACTCCCAATTGTTAGAGAACATATCAACCATGTTTCCAAAAATAAAAGTGTGGGAGTTTCTCTTCTTTTACATGCAGACAGATTACTCCCAGCAGTGACCAGTGTCACACCACAGGTGTGGTGTGGTATCACCCTTCACCAACATTATTGGGTCTTACTTGGATGAACAGGAAAAGGTGATGGTGAAATTGGGGTTGTGCAGATACACAGATGGAGCCAATCCAGCAATCCAACCACGCCATGATCCTGCCCTGCCAAGTTAAGCTGCAGCAACGCTGGTGTTGAAAGAAGCTCTGTAACTCCACTCATTGACACTGGATACTATTGTTATGCTGCCCGGGCTCCTACTGGGAGGAAGAGCAGGATATAAATAAATAAATAATAAAATTATTCCCCTTCTAGCACTGGTTGTTGATTGGAAATTATGTTATTGCTGTTCAATTGATACTTGCAGGTCATGAATTAATTGGATACTTTGGATAAGCCAGATGTGACACTGGATAATGGATACAGGACCTTCACCATGTTTCAAAGGTCATGCACAAGCTGTCCTCTGCCCCCTTCCCCAAACAACTCTGGTGGCCTCGCAGGGGAAATGAAAATAGAGGTAGCTCCCACAGCTGCATAGTTCAGTGCTTTTTACTGAGTGCTGGAGTGATTACTGCCACCTGTCCCTGCCCTGGCTGTAGCCTCCCCACCTACCCACACAAATATGCTTGCCAGGCAACCAGGGAGGGTGGCATCACTTAGCAAAGCAATGAAGAACTGAAAAACACAGCTAAAAGTACCATCTTAATTTCCCAGGAGTGTCTCTGAGCTTTCTGCATTGGGGCCAGAGACATTCTGGAATAATAAAGATGGTGGTTTTCTGCAGCTGCTTTACTCGGTGCTTTTCATTAGTAATTGTAAAAGGATGATAAGCCCTGGTGGACCCTCTGTGGCCCATAGGTGCCAACTTTTGCCAAACCATCCCTGGTGCTAATGCCTGGTCTAGTTGGATGTGTTATATTGGTCAGTTCAATACACCGGAGTCTGTTAAGTGGTGACCAGGAAGAGAAGAGGCCAGCATGCTTTGCAGGTGCTTCTGAGAAGCAGTTAAGGAAGGGGGTAGGTTAAGCTGCAAGATGTAAATAACAAAATATGCCGTGGGGAGAGGGGGGAAAACTGAGTGAGGGAAGCCAGGTTGTTTTGTTGTTGTTTGGTGGCAGCTATGGAAACTGCGGTCATAGTGGTGGTGAAGTGAATAGTGTGTTTTTGTATGTGTGCAGTTCTCCTTTTTGGTGTATGCCACTAGTCATCTTAAAATTGACAGAAAAATCCAAGATTGAAAAAAGGATGCCTCATCTCTTGTTTCAGATCCCCAGTTCTTACTCCCCTCTCTAAGATGGATCAAGGGAACCAATACAATGTGAAAATCAGAGTGTAGTGCTTTCATGTGGAAAACATTATTTTCTACATTGAAATACTGCTTAAAATAGACTTGCTAAATATCTTTAGAATGACTTCCAAGTAAGAGTATTTTTCCTGTAGGAGTCTGAGATGAAATTATTTCTATGACTAAGGGAAAGGTTAATATTTACAAAGTGCATAGCTGGTGATCTTCCCAAAGCAGTTTCTATGCTAGGAAAAAATCCATTGCATCAATTTTTGCCTTACATCTCTCCTCTATACTTTAATCATAAAAGGGACCTAGCGAATATCGATTAAAGTTTAATGCAAGCTAGAAATATGCTGATGTTTGCTGGTCCTATTCCCACCAATAACACACTGATCTTTTTGTCTCAATGCCAGCCAATGTTTGTGAGAGGCATCATATTTGAATAAAATTGAATTCAGAGTTCTTGCAGCTCCAACCCCGTCTTCTGTAATGTGTGTTCTAGAATGTTTTATGCATTTTAGAAATATGAAATGATTATGATGGTTTGGAAGCTGCATTTCTAGTTTTAAAATAGCCAGTGTGCTATTTCATGTGTGATTGTCCCTCCTGTGCACACAAGCATATTCATACACAACACTTGCATATCTGCACAGAAGCATAAATTACTATCCATTAGTCTGTGATAGAATGAAGCAGAGGAAACTCTTCTGTTTCTCTCCTGGAAACAGAAACCATGGTCGGTATCCAGTTAAACAGTTCCATCAGCACAAGGACTTTTAGCTGCGTAATGGAACTTCTGCCCTCTCCTTTGCCCACAAGAGCAGATTTATGGGTTATGCAAGGAGCACATGGGCAGAGGAGAAGGCAGGGAAGTTCTATTGCACAGCTAAAAGTCCTTAGAATAATAGAATCAGAATAGTAGAGTTGGAAGGGCCCTATAAGGGGAACTAGTACTTCACACGATTTGGAAACGATACTTCTGTTAATGCAGCCTAATATAGCATTTGCCTTTTTTGCAGCACATTGCACTCTTGACTCATATTCAGCTTGTGATCAACGATAATTCCAAGATCCTTTCACATGTCATATTGATGAGCCAAGTTATCCCCCATCTTATAACTCTGCATTTGGTTTCTTTTTCCTAAGTGTAGAACTTTACATATATCTCTGTTGAATTTCATTCTGTTTTCATCCCAATGCTCCAGCCTATCAAGGTCGCTTTGAATTTTGCTTCTGTCTTCCAAGGTATTAGTTATGCCCCCCAATTTTGTATCATCTGCAAATTTGATAAGCATGCTCTGTACCTCCTCATCCAAGCCGTTAATAAAAATGTTGAAGTACACTGGGCCCAGGACCGAGCCCTGTGGTACCCCACTCGTTACTTCCACCAGGTTGAGAAGGAACCATTGATAAGCACTCTTTGAGTACCATTCTGGAGCCAACTGTGGATCCACCTGATAGTTGTTCCATCCAGCCCACATTTAGCTAGCTTGCTAATCAGAATATCATGAGGCACTTTGTCCTTGAGCTAGCAGAACTGTTTAGTTGGATACTGCCTTTGTTCATGTTCTGGGAATGTCTTCTAAGGCAGGCCCAGCCACATTTCTTAAAAACTGATCTAGGTGAAACTAGGATGAGACTGAAAGCAATTTCAATTGAAAAGAGCAATTTAATAAGGGCCTTGAGAAGACTTTCAGCCTTCAAACGTTGCTATCCCATACTGACTACCCCTTAGCCCATCTATTCTTCTTCCACTTCCAGCTTCTATTCTACTTTCTACTTCTTAGATCCAAACACATCCCCTCCCCAAACTTATTCATTCATTACCTCTCTCCCTGCCCTTCAAAGAAGCTCCAGAATGCTGTTTCATCTTCTCATATCTCTGCAAGACTAAGATGTGGCTGTGTTTCAGTTGTATTTCCTGTTCCTTTAAGAAAATACAGCCACAAATGTTCCACAGAAGTCATATTCCAGGTCAGAGACCATTGAAAGGCCAGTACAGTATTATCTTCCTTAGGGTGATAAATGTCATTATATAGGCTAGAAGGAGGTGCTGCCCTTAGCTATGCATGCAGAGACAATTGTTATTTGCCTCAGGTGAGCAAATAGCAAAATCTCCTCTGGAGCAACCTGAAAATATACAGGTACAGGAAGATAGAAGACCTGTTCTTTGTCATGGTTGCTTCTTTTGTTGCTCTTATGGCTCCTGGCTACTAGGGAAGAACAAAGGACAAGTACGAGTAGCGCTGTAACTAATGATGCAGCTGGGTCAAAGCTGAAAGGAAGCCCAGAGGCTGATGCACACAGATGCGAAAGGAGAGTCTGGAGTTGTACGACGCACACAATAGGAACATGGAATGTGAGAAGCATGAACCAGGGAAAGTTAGAAATTGTCACGCAAGAAATGGAACGCATCGACATTACAATACTTGGTGTGAGCGAACTAAAATGGATGGGAATGGGACATTTCCAACCAGGCAACTACAAAATATTTTATGCAGGAAATGAGAAATTAAGAAGAAATGGGGTTGCTTTAATAGTGAGAAGTGATGTAGCAAGAGCAATTAGGAGCTACAACACAAGGTCTGAGCAAGTGATATCAATGAGATTAAATGGGAAACCTATCAACATAACCATCATCCAAGTATGCTCCGATGGCAAATTCAGAAGAAGAGGAATTGGAGAGATTTTATGCAGAAGTACCGGAAGAAATTGATCACACACCAAAACAGGATGTGCTGATAATCATGGGGGATTGGAATGCAAAAGCAGGGAACAGAGAAGAATTAGGAATTGTGGGGAAATGGGGCCTAGGAGAAAGAAACAAAGCAGAAGAAAGACTTATTGAATTCTGTGAAGCCAATAATTTGTTTCTTGCGAACACATTTTTTGAACAACCGAAAAGACGACTATACATGTGGACATCACCAAATGGTCAATATAGGAATCAAATTGATTATATAATTGGTAGCAGAAGGTGGAGAAGTTCCATACTTTCTGCAAAAACAAGACCAGGAGCAGACTGCGGTACAGATCATGAACTGGTCGTATTGAAAATCAGAGTAAAGCTAAAGAAGACCAACAAAGCAATCATAATGCCAAAATACAATTTAAATAACATCCCAGAAGCATATAAAGATCAAATAAGGAACACATTTGAGGCTTTAAACTTAGTTGACAGAGAACCAGAAGAACTATGGAATGAAGTCAGAGACGTTATCAGAGAAAAATGCAAAAAGACAATACCTCTAGTTAAAAAGAGAGAAAGACCCCAATGGATGACTGAAGAAACTCTTCAAATGCTCCCTCCCTGACAGGTTTTCGCAAAGCCTTAAAGACCTGGCTGTTCAGGCGGGCCTATGGAATGGGGGAGGATTGATTTTTATGTGGTTTTAACTGGAATTGTTCTAAACTGATTATGATTATGTTATTGGTTTACTATGCTGTATACTTTGTATTGTTTTTACCATTGTAAGTCGCCTAGAGTGTCCACTAACCTGGACAGATAGGCGACCAATAAATAAAATTTATTATTATTATTATTATTATTATTATTATTATTATTATTAAAGAGAGAAGGAAAGCAAAAGGAGATAGAAACACAGTCAGAACCCTAAATGCAACAATACAGCGACTAATACGTAGGGACAAAGAGAACTATTATAATAGTTACTGTATAGAAATAGAAGAGGACAACAAAAAGGGTAGAACAAGAGCCCTATTCCAAAAGATTAGAGAAATGAAAGGGAAATTTAAACCAAGAGTAGGGATGTTGAATAATCAACAGGGGAACACACTGAATGACCGAGATGAAATAAAAGGAAGATGGCAGCAATACGCTGAAGAACTCTATAAAAGAGATGCCAGGATGACAGATTCATTCACGGAGGAACCATATGATGAAGATCCAGACATTTTAGAATGCGAGGTGAAAGCTGCTCTTAAAATACTTGGAGGAAACAAATCACCAGGAATAAATGGCATACCAATAGAGTTGTTACAAGCTGCTGAGACTGAATCTGTCCAAATTTTGACAAAAATCTGTCAAGAAAAACTAAACAATGGCCCACAGACTGGAAGCGTTCCATATACATCCCAGTTCCAAAGAAAGAGGATCCCAGGGAATGCTGTAATTATCGAACTATTGCCTTAATATCCCATGCAAGTATTCAAGATTCTACAACAAAGGCTCTTGCCATATACGGAGCAAGAAATGCCAGGCGTCCAGGCTGGATTTAGAACGGACCAAGGAATTTCAGAAGAAAATCACCCTGCGCTTTATAGATTACAGCAAAGCCTCTGACTGTGTAGATCATGAAAAACTATGGAATGCTTTAAAAGAAATGGGGGTGCCACAGCATCTGATTGTCCTGATGCGCAATCTATACTCTGCACAAGAGGCTACTGTAAGGACAGAATATGAAGAAACCGATTGGTTCCCCATCGGAAAGGGTGTGAGACGGGGTGTATTTTATCACCCTATTTATTTAATCTATACGCAGAACATATCATACGGAAAGCAGGATTGGACCAAGATGGAGGTGTGAAAATTGGAGGGAGAAATATCAATAATTTAATATATGCAGATGACACCATACTACTATTTATTTATTTATTTATTTATTTATTTTATTTTATTTATATACCGCCCTAAGCCAAAAAGGTTCTCTGGGCGGTGTACATAGAGGATAAACAAGAAAATATATGAATAGAACAAATATAAGAAAATCAAAAAGCAAAACAAACAAAGAACAGAAACCCAACAACATCAGAACATACCAGCAATGAAACACTGTTTTAAAATACACTACAAAACAATTTCTTTAAAAAGAATATTTAAAATTTTTAAAAATTTTAAAATGCCTGGGAGTATAAAAAGGTTTTCACCTGGCGCCGAAAAGATAGCAGCGTCGGTGCCAGGCGTACCTCATCGGGGAGACTATTCCACAATTCGGGGGCAACCACCGAAAAGGCCCTGGATCTAGTCACCGCCCTCCGAGCTTCTCGATGTGATGGCACTCGGAGGAGGGCCTTAGATGTCGAGCGCAGTGTATGGGTAGTTTCGTATTGGGAGAGGCGTTCCACCAGGTATTGCGGTCCCATGCCGTGTAGGGCTTTATAGGTCAAAACCAGCACTTTGAATTTAGCCCGGAAACAAATAGGAAGCCAGTGCAGATGGGCCAGAACAGGTGTTATATGAGCGGACCTTCTGGTCCGCGTCAATAGTCTGGCCGCTGCATTCTGGACTAACTGTAGTTTCCGAACTATCTTCAAGGGCAGCCCAACGTAGAGTGCGTTGCAGTAGTACAACCTAGAAGTTACCAGAGCGTGAACAACTGAGGCGAGGTCATCACTGTCCAGATAGGGACGTAGCTGGGCTACCAATCGAAGATGGTAGAAAGCGTTCCGTGCCACCGAGGCCACCTGAGCCTCGAGAGACAAGGAAGGATCGAAAAGAACTCCCAAGCTACGAACCTGTTCCTTCAAGAGGAGTGTAACCCCATCAAGAACAGGATGAACATCCTCCATCTGGGCAGTGAAGGCACTCACCAGCAGCGTCTCGGTCTTGTCTGGATTGAGCTTCAGTTTATTAGCCCCCATCCAGTCCATTATCGCGGTCAGGCAACGGTTTAGTACGTTAACAGCCTCACCTGAAGAGGATGAAAAGGAGAAATAGAGCTGCATGTCATCAGCATACTGATGACAACGCACCCCAAAACTCCTGATGACCGTACCCAGCGGCTGCATGTAGATGTTGAAAAGCATGGGGGACAGTACCGATCCCTGCGGGACTCCACAACGGAGAGTCCAGGGTGTCGAGCAGTGTTCCCCAAGCACTACCTTCTATTGACTACCCACCAAGTAGGAGCGGAGCCACTGCCAAGCAGTACCCCCGACTCCCAACTCCGTGAGTCTCCCCAGAAGGATACCATGGTCGATGGTATCAAAAGCAGCTGAGAGATCAAGGAGAATCAACAGAGTCACACTCCCCCTGTCCCTCTCCCGACAGAGGTCATCATACAGGGCGACCAAGGCTGTTTCGGTGCCAAAACCGGGCCTAAAACCGGATTGAAATGGATCAAGATAATCAGTGTCATCCAAGAGCCCCTGGAGCTGGCCGGCAACCACCCGTTCCAGTACCTTGCCCAGGAACGGAACATTCGCCACAGGTCTATAGTTGTTCAGGTTATCTGGGTCCAAGGAGGGTTTCTTCAGGAGTGGTCTCACCACCACCTCTTTTAGACAGTCAGGGACCACTCCGTCTCTTAAAGGCATTTATTACCTCCTTGGCCCAGTCGGCGGTTCCGGACGTGCTAGCTTTCACCAGCCAAGAGGGGCAAGGGTCCGGAACAGACGTGTTCGCCCTCATCAGTCCAAGGATCTTGTCAACATCCTCGAGCTGCACCGACTGGAACTCATCCAATAAATGGGGACAAGACCGTGCTCTGGATGCTTCATTAGGACCAAGTGCTATAATATTGGAGTCTAAGTTCCGTCGAATGCAAGCGATCTTATCTTGAAAATGCCTGGCAAATTCATCACAGCGGGCTACAGATGAATCTATAATGTCCCGAGGGCCAGAATGTAAAAGCCCTCGTACAATTTTAAAAAGCTCCGCTGGGCGGGAGAGTGATGACTTAATAATATCAGCAAAATATCTCTTTTTTGCTACCCTCACCGCTACTATATACTGTTTTGAACAGGCACTTACCAAGGCATAATTGCATTCATCAGGAGTCCGCCTCCATCTGCACTCAAGCCTTCTCCGCTCTTGCTTCATCGCTCTCAGCTCCAAGGTATACCATGGAGCTGTATGAGCTCTGCAAGGGAGAGGAGCAATCGTGTCAACCGCCCGGGTCATTTCCATATTCCACAAATCAACCAGGACTTCAATAGGAGCGCCAGTCTTCTCAGTCGGAAAAACCCCCAGAGCCTTTTGGAAACCCTCAGGATCCATTAGTCTCCGGGGGCGGACCATTTTAACAGGTCCCCCGCCCTTGCGGAGGGAAAGGGTCGCTGTTAGTCTAAACCTCAGCAAGCGGTGATCTGTCCATGACAATGGTATAGATGATAAGTCCCCAACCTCCAGATCACCATCTCCATGTCCAGTGGCGAAGATCAAATCAAGGGTATGTCCCGACACATGTGTCGGGCCAGTAACAAATTGAGACAGCCCCATGGTCGTCATGGAAACCATGAAGTCCTGAGCCGCCCCAGATAAAGCAGTCTCGGCATGGATGTTGAAGTCCCCCAGTAGCAATAGTCTAGGGGACCGCAACAGTACCTCCGAGACTACCTCTGTCAGCTCAGTTAGGGAATTTGTTGAGCAGCAAGGTGGGCGGTACACCAACAAAATTCCCAGTCTGTCTCTCTGGCCCAGCACAAGGTGGAGACATTCCAAGCCAGTCGTCACTTGGACAGGGTGCTTGGTGAGTGAGCAAGAACTCCTATAGACCACAGCAACCCCACCTCCCCGACCTTCGGTTCTACCACAATGCTGAACCATATACCCAGGTGGGCAGATCTGGGAAAGAGCAACTCCTCCCTGGTCACCCACCCAGGTCTCAGTTATGCAGGCCAGGTCGGCAGCTTCTTCCACAATCAGATCGTGAACAAGAGAGATCTTATGACATACCGACCTGGCATTTAATAACAGCATGTGGAGATCCGAAGGCTGACTGACAAAACAACCATCAGTCCTGGGGATGTGAGGAGAACCGGAACAAGTCACAGGCACTATTTGTCTGGGACGAGTTCCCCTTACCTGGCACGTTCTCCTCACAACACCATACCTCCCATTACCCGTCACTACGCTAATACAGAAACCAGTAATGATTTGAAATGAATGCTGATGAAAGTTAAAGAGGAAAGCACAAAAGCAGGACTACAGCTGAACGTCAAAAAGACTAAAGTAATGACAACAGAAGATTTATGCAACTTTACAGTTGACAATGAGGACATTGAACTTGTCAAGGATTATCAATATCTTGGCACAATCATTAACCAAAATGGAGACAATAGTCAAGAAGTCAGAAGAAGGCTAGGACTGGGGAGGGCAGCTGTGAGAGAACTAGAAAAGGTCCTCAAATGCAAAGATGTATCACTGAACACTAAAGTCAGGATCATTCAGACCATGGTATTTCCGATCTCTATGTATTGATGTGAAAGTTGGACAGTGAAAAAGGCGGATAAGAGAAAAATCAGCTCATTTGAAATGTGGTGTTGGAGAAGAGCTTTGCGCATACCATGGACTGCAAAAAAGACAAATAATTGGGTGTTAGAACAAATTAAACCAGAACTATCACTAGAGGCTAAAATGATGAAACTGAGGTTATCATACTTTGGACACATAATGAGAAGACATAATTCATTAGAAAAGACAATAATGCTGGGAAAAACAGAAGGAAGTAGAAAAAGAGGAAGGCCAAACGAGATGGATTGATTCCATAAAGGAAGCCACAGTCCTGAACTTACAAGATCTGAGCAGGGTGGTTCATGACAGATGCTCTTGGAGGTCACTGATTCATAGGGTCGCCATAAGTCGTAGTCGACTTGGAGGCACATAACAACAATAACAATGGCTCCTGGAATGGACCAAGAAAAACCAAATACATTTTGTTACCAATTAAGTTTGAGTCTACAAAACATGAGTTACAAGTGCCTGTCTTTGTAAAGGGGAAATGCATGTAGTAGTTGGGAGGGATTTCTGCAATATCAGTTGAGTTTTGATAGTTTTACAGTAGTTTATTTCTGCCAAATTGATTTTTCAACAGTGAATTATGAGAAACCTCACACATGCAGTGCAGCCCAAAGTGTCTCTCATTGAATAGCATGCCTATTTGTATTCTTTTTTTCTACTTGTTTATTTTGCTTGTGTGTGTGTGTAGATTCATTATTTTGTATATAGCAGAACTTCTTGATCAAGAAGATTAGAGAGATTATGCAGTGTGCTAAAACTTAATTAGATCAGTTGCACAGCCAAATGTGTAACTTATCCTAAAGGAAGGGTATGTTTTTGATGCTGGCTTCCAATGTGCTAACCAGCTCTGTTGGGCCAGAAAGGCTGATTATGCAGGCTTCAATACTTATGTGACAGGAACAGGGACCAAGAATTTTCATCCCTTACAGTACAATCTTATATGTGTCTACTTAGAAGTAAATTGCATTGAGTTCAATAGGAACTTCTTGGTGAGCATGTATAGAATGGAAGTCCTAATCTTCAATAAGCTTAGATTCCTATATACTATCACGAACTCAGTGGGCATTATAAAAACGGGGGGGGGGAGCCCCAAAACAGACAGGTTTGTGCTGTCTGTGATACCGACTTATCATAAGTACTTCTGCCATGTCATGCAAAATGCATTGTACTGCTGACAATGACTTATATCAATGTTCCAGTCTGAAGGAAATGTATTTGCATCCAGTTGAGTCTTGTTTGCAGGAGTCTGCAAAGGGGGACATATTTTGGGCACTAGCTATTACATATTTTGAAGTCTCTTTAATCTGAGTATGAGCTCTTAACAGTTAGAGTTCATGGACACAGTGTTGATGTAAAATTGTTAGTTCTGTATCGACTAAACATAAGCAAGTAGCAGCTTCCTACAGGGAAAGGGAGGGAAACTTGTGTTGCTAATTCTGACCAAATATAGCCTTGCTATGGTGCTGAGTCACATCAAGTAGAAGTGCAATGCAAGTCACTTTTAGGCAGGATTTTCAATTGCAGTGAATGAAAATGAGTTAGGGACACCTAAATCTTGGGCTTGTGGTACAAATGATCTAGGATCAGTGGAGATATTGATCCAAATCTTGGCAGTCCTCATCTCTGCATGTTGTTTTGAAAGCCAGTGCAGGAGGGAAGGTGAGAGCAGAAGAATAATGGCAGGGATTTTGCTCTAAACTAGCACAACAATCCGGAACATCCTTTATTTGTATTCCTGTTTTTTGTTTTTTGTCAGATGCAACTTTGGGAACGTGCATTTGCCTTGGTAATATCAGTTCAGTTCTTAGTTCAGTTTTGCTTCCTTCATGCCATTCTCTAGTTTCCGCTTTATTCTTTATCAAACTAAACCTCCTGAAATTGAGTCAGGAGAATATATGTGATTAAAACTTGAGTTGAAATTATGACATGCCTATCCTGGCCTTACCATGTAAGTGTAAAATTATCCATGCTGATATTTTGAGCTATGAAATCTCTGCTTGTGGAGTAGTGAACTAATATTGTTCTTTCCGTTCATAAAATTTAGGGGTGAGTTCTTATTTATTTATTGTTAAATTTATTTCCTACCCTTCCTCCCAGAAGTAGCCCAGGGCAGCAAAGAAGTGAAAAAACACTGAAAACAACATTCATCTTAAAAACAATTCCAACAAAGATGCAGACTGGGATAAGTCTCTACTTAAAAGGCTTCTTGAAAGAGAAAGGTCTTCAGTAGGCATGGAAAAAACAACAGAGACAGTGCTTGTCTAATATTTAAGGGGAGTGAATTACTAAACGTAGGTGCCACACCATGAAAGGTCTGCTTCCTACATTGTGCAGAGCGGTCTTCCTGATGAGGTGGTACCTGCAGAGCGCAGTGATTGACTGGGTATATAAGGGATAAGATTATCTTTCAGATATCCTGGTTCCAAGCCTTATGAGGTCAAAAAATGCACCATCCTCTTGCAAGAGGGAGGCATCAACACACTTGGGGAAACATAAAGGATTGCAGAAGTATGAAAACTCTTTAGTAAAATAAATAAGGAAACACCATCCCCACTCAACAGCCCAATGAGAACAGAGTAAAAGCAGTCATCTGTGTGTCTCTTCCTCCATTATATTGTGCTCAGTTTCTCTACTTCTCTTTCCTCCTTGTATCTGTGGAAAGGAAGGGCCTGTGACTGGGAGAGAGGGGGTCATGACAGCACTGCATTGCTCTGTACACTGAATACCTTAGATCAAGCTTTGAGTGGTTTACATTGAGCCTTCTGTGTTATCCAATATCCTCTTGTTACAGGAAGTATGGCTGAAATGTAAGGAAGCATGAAAACAGTTTTTTTGTATGCAGTATTGTGGAGGAATCTCCCCCCCCCCCATTCCTTCTGCAGAGACTTTGCAGTTGTTGCTGTCAAGTCAAATGCTGCACCAATCAGAGCAATGTCTTTTCATGTGGGAGCAGGATAGGTTACATTATTGTTACTGTTTTCAGCAAAACCATAATCTCCAATGTTTTTATAGAGCTACATGTTCAAAGTGCTTCCTATATAGATTATTTGCACACTGGGCATTTTCCATGGAATAATCAACTTTGTTAATTAATTTTAAGACGCATTTTGCATGACATCATCAACAAAACATGCTGGTCCTACATTTCTGCTGTTTAGCTTCCCTTCCCCTGCACTCAGAAAATCTGATTCTTTAACACAATGAAACAGCTGTGCAGTTTCCCTCGGTATAAATGGCCTGTTGCAGTGGTTCCCAAACCTTTTCCCCCATGGACCACTTGAAAATCGCTGACAGTCTTGGTGGACAATTTAATTATTTTTCTGCCATTGTAATGCACTATGCTAAATGCTGTATTATTGTTAATTGTATTTTTATTGCTTTTCTTTTATTATATTACAATTTACATTCCATAGAATTCAAATTGTAATACAATAAAATGCAATATAAGAAAGAAAAGAAGCAATAAAATAAAATTAAAATCTATGAATATTTAATACAGGCATGTTATGAACCACCTGAATGAAGCTCATGGACCACTGTTGGTTCACGGACCACAATTTGGGAACCTCTGGCCTATACACAACTGTTGGGGCCAGTTATGGCCTGTATAGATTGCTCTAGCCATTTTCTTTTCTGTGTCTCCTCTCTCCTCTCTAAGAACCAGTTCTGGCATTGTAATCCTCCTCTTTTCAAACCGCATTGCCTGTGTATATATATTTCTTTTACCCACTCCTATCCCCAAATTGTAGCTGGGGAAAATAACAATTGGTAGTGTAGCAAGTGCTGCCCTGGGCTCTTACTGGGAGGAAGGGTGGGATTGAAATCAAATAAATAAATAAAATGGGAAGGAAGCATTTAGCTTTTCACTTATACTGTAGCCCAAGTTGGGGCTGGGGAAAGGCGGTCTGCCTACCTCACACAAAGTCTGAAAATAGAGTTGCTGTTCCACTTACAGCTTAAAGCAGAACAGGAATGATTGGATGCTTTCTGAATGTCCAATCCAGGAGCACCCGTAGCATCTCAGGGGTTAACTATCTGTTGTATGCTAATGCATATAATATAACTGCAACCATTTTTTAAAAAAACTGGAATGGAAAAGCATTGAGGAATGTCCCCCCCCTTCTCTGGAAATATGGGAAGTGTGTTTGTAACAGGGATGAAAACATTGTGACAGAGATTTGGACTAGTAAAATGAAATTTGGAATAGTAAAAATAGAAAGAGTTAAGACATGTTTCAGTTGCTTCTCCACTCTAAATTTTCCTTCTACAGAACTATTCTTAAAGTGCCATTTACATGTTGCTTTTCTAATAATGTTCCAAGTGGATTCAATGTATAGAATAAAACTATAATCCAAACATCAACAATCACAATAGCTTTACAAACTTAATACACAGATCACAAGTAAAAACCTGTAAAACCCCTTGGGATAGCATGGAATCAAAGTTTCTGCAGCTTTTCTTAGAATGCAGAGAGGGACAGCTTTTCACCTTTACATGGAGTCATTTTAAAGCTTTAGGGCTACAGCTGTAAAGCCTCTACTTGCAGCAGCATATTCAGATGCTCTTTATATTGCATATACTGGTGAAATCTGGAACAGGATCTGATTAGATTATGAGAGTTATCAGGGGTGTTAGCATGTAATGTATAGTTATATCCTGAACACTGCTTCTAATAACACTGAGAGATAGGTTAGTGTGTGTATTCCCAGGCCAGTACTTAGGAAAATGTATTTTCAGTTTGTTGGGCATCTTTCGTGAAATAATTAACCTTCTCTTGGGATGATGACTAAACAAATATGACCTTGTTTTTGCATGCATATGATGTCTATAGCTCACAGCCTCGATCTCCACATGTACATGAATAAGATTTATTACAGTACTGTTTTTTTACCATTTGGGATCTGATTAGCCGTTGTACATTCCCCTTGTAACATTCTTACGGGCATGTGATGACATGCAGCTAGAAAGGCTGTGACGGCCTCAATTACTTTAGGTCAAGACCCTCAGTTGGCAAGCATGTGTGACATGCAGCGGTGAGGCTGTGCCGGCCTCAGTTACTTAAGGGCAAGACTGTTACGACAGGACCTTGAACTTCCTCATGAGCAGAGCTCACTAGAAATCCAAATTCCCCAAAAGAGAGCAGCAGGATCTTTTGCTGGAGTTACCCGCACGTCACCCCCAGAACATGTATAATTTTACCCTTAACTCAATAACACATACACTGCAAGTAAAATAAAGAGTGGTTTTATTAAGAGAAGGAACAAGGAAAAATATTGCAGTTTACAATTGCAGTTAACAATGAGTAGTTTTCTAACTATTATTCATTCATTCATTCATTCAGCAACACTGGATAGACTAAAGCAAAGAGACTAGCCCTATAAACACTTTCACATTAAGCTCACCCACACAGAAAGAAAGAAAAAAGGAAAGAAAAAGGCCTAGATAGTTGCATATACCTTTCCTGGAGAGTTGCTGCAAGCCTAAAGCTGAGAGAGAGAGACTTTCGTATCTAGCCCAATGAGCAAAAGCTCCACCCTTTGTAACCAGCGCCAGATCTGAAAGTTCTCACCCAAATCCATAGCTCTGAAATTGTCCCAAAGATGCTAGCGTGCGTTGATAAGAAAAGCAGTTGTCGCAGCCCCCCAGAAGATGAACTGCACTCCCCTTCTCACTCCTCATGTTTTATACCTTTTCCTAACTAAACTGACCCCAACGTAAACCCAAAGTAAATGTGATCAGGAAGGTGGGAGCCCACTCATTTCTTTGATAAGTTCCCAACTGATAGGTGTGATTTCCCTGCGGTAGATTCCTGATGACTCCTCAAGGTTAAGATTATCATAATCCTTGTGTAAAACAGTTTCTTTGTTTGACAGGAGTTTATCCTGTCTTCTCCAGAGGCTTAGAAATGCACAACACCTCCTATTTTGAAAGGAGCTATTCTGTTTCCTCGTGATGGCCTAGATTATCATACATTTCCTTTGTTTGAAAGGAGCACCTATTCTTACTGGGTGACAAATCCCAAATTTCCATGAGTCAGGAAGTCTATACCTTCAGGCATTGCAAGATATGTACTCAGAGGTCACAGAGGGGCTGTTTCCCAGGAATCTTTGCTGTTGCAGGCCTTTCCAAACTTTGGTTCACTGAGATGAATCAAAGATTAAAAATTCCCAATATTTGATACCTCATAACAAGACCCTCAGTTGGCAAGCATGGATGACATGCAGCGGAGAGGCTGCGCTGGCCTCAGTTACTTAAGGGCAAGACCCTCAGTTGGCAAGCATGTGTGACATGCAGCAGAGAGGCTACGATGGCCTCAGTTACTCAGGGCAAGACCCTCAGTTGGCAGGCATGTGTTACATGCAGCGGAGAGGCTGTGCCGGCCTCAGTTACTTAAGGGCAAGACCCTCAGTTGGCAAGCATGTGTGACATGCAGCGGAGAGGCTGCGACGGCCTCAGTAACTTAAGGGCAAGACCCTCAGTTGGCAAGCATGTGTGACATGCAGCAGAGAGGCTACGATGGCCTCAGTTACTCAGGGCAAGACCCTCAGTTGGCAGGCATGTGTTACATGCAGCGGAGAGGCTGTGCCGGCCTCAGTTACTTAAGGGCAAGACCCTCAGTTGGCAAGCATGTGTGACATGCAGCGGAGAGGCTGCGACGGCCTCAGTAACTTAAGGGCAAGACCCTCAGTTGGCAGGCATGTGTGACATGCTGCGGAGAGGCTACGATGGCCTCAGTTACTCAGGGCAAGGTCCTCAGTTGGCAAGCATGTGTGACATGCAATTGGCAAGGCAACGATAGCCTTCAGTACGTCTGCTGTGGTCGGACATGCTCACATGCAGGGTTTAGTGAAGGAAGGCTAACCAGCTGATTCGGTTGGCTCTTCTTGGGCATGGGGGTTAGTCATTCTGCATCCCCACGTTCAGCATTGGAAGAGTGAACTATACAGGGCCGATGATGTTCACCTGTAAGATGCAGGTAACGACATATTTGGGGGACCTGCAGAGGTGTCTGCGAGAGGTGCTTCTCGGCAGTGGGGTAAAGGGGGACTAAATAGAGATTTGTCCCCCTTTTGTGGCGGGAAGGTGCGGGAGGGGAAATAGGTAAGGACAGCTAGGTGGCGCCCTTAGGCACCTTTGGAGGTGATTGGCGGTTTCGGAGGCCTGTCTGTCAGGGCTTTTCCGGTTCGAGGACAGGATATGGGCTGCCTCTGGGGCCAACTTATCTCATCTACCCAAGGGTTATCCGGCCCCGGGTGGGGATGACGTAGGAAGGCCCCCCTACTCACCTACAAGGTGTGGCTGGGGTAAGGGGTAAGCACATGGGCTTGCCCTTGCCCCAGCAGGAGCTGGTCGCCCGAGAGCTGTATGGCAAGCTACTTGCTTAAAGTCAGTTCCCGCACCTAGGTTTCCCTCTGCAGGTCACTTTAAATTGGGTTTTCTGTTTGCTGTAATTTAATAGAGTGGCCCTTGTTCAACCCAAGCTGATGTCTCTGTGTTTTATTTCGCACCTCAACTGCAAAAGACGCCCCGCTTGCCGCACAGCTGACGAGCAGGGCATGGTTGCAGATGGGGGCGAAGCTGCCACCTCCATCTTAGTATGGGGCAAAGTCACGCGTCGTGCCTTATTACACACGCACGACGTGCAGCATGGAGGGGCGGGGCTTCTGCGACTTTAAGTGATGGGCACCTTTTTTGATAGTTTAAGCAGCTGTTATGCTTTGCAGATAAACATTTGTGATAGACACTGCTCAAATATGTTTGGCACTCAGATATTATCTGAATGAGAAAGATATCCTGCTGACAATAGATTTCAACAACACATGTACTTCACATTTGTAGGTACATCCTATAGCAAACAGTAGTCAACAGTATAATTATGTCATTATATACTACTTCAGTGTAATCACTTCATATCCATTCATTCAGTAATACAACTGCCCTGCAGCTTAGGTCAGCAATACTGTCACCATATTTGAGATTGGTGCCTGAAGGTGAAAGATAACACCTTGTGCAAGACTAGCCAGTGAGTCTATACCAAAGAAGAGATTTGAACTGGTTTACATTGTAGTGTGTTAGCTATTACTTTAAAAATTAAAGTTCTGATGATCTTGGGAATTACAGCAAGATACGTTCTCTCAGTTCACTTGTATATGGCAGTAATTCAACTAGTTTTATATTTTCATTCAGTATCATTTATTTATTTGAAATATTTGTAACCTGTAGTTATGAAAGTTTCTAATCCAAAAACACAGTGCATGCAGGCTAATACTGTATTGAAAATAGAGGTGCTATAACAAGAAATGTTGGGAAAAGGGATCAAACCATCCTTTATCCTTTGAAGACTGAACCTGCCATTGGAACTTGGAAGGGCTGTTCTAGAATTTATTGTTTATTCGCTTACACTTTTCAGCCTTTGAAATATTAACTTTTTTGGATTTCTTCTACATATTCTGAGTTATTGGCTGAAAACAAATGTACTTGAAGAATTAATTCCCGCTAGTCTTGGGTTGACAGTAGCTGTCTTACCAGTTGCACTTAATATCCTTTTGCTTGCAGGCTTTTTGATTCAATCGATGTTTCCATTAGTGAGAAGAGGAGGGATGATTTTAGCTGATTTTCTCTTCCTTCTGCAGCCCCATGCACACACCCAATCTGCTCAAGAGTCTTGACAGACCCTTTGGAACAGAGTGGTGGGTGGTGCGGAGGGCTACAAGAGAAAGGAAGCATTTGTGCAAATTGCTTCTTTACCCTCCCTTTCAGGTTATGCCAATTTCTTAAGTACAACAAAGCATGCTGTTGAAAGAAATGAAATGCACTCTTATCTGAAGTTCTCAATAGGATCAGTATTTTCTCCTTGAAATCTATTACTGATAAAAGAATTCCAGAGAGCACAGTTGAGAAGCCACAGTATCTTTAGGTGTGGGGCCGTTTTCTAACTGGGCATTCAAAGGATGATATGGCTTCTGTCAATAGGATTATTTTGACTTGCTGAAATTATTTAGAATGACCAAGAATGTGGCACAATGGCAGAAGCCCCTGTGGCATGAAAACTGTTGGTGGGGCACATGCTTGCTAGACGCTGTGCTAAATTTAACCATTTTTGGTCTTTAATTTTTCCATAGCTTGACTTTGAAATTATATAGTGATCTGTGGTTTGTTATTCAGAGAGGTTTTCTTAACTATAAGTTAGGATATCTGGAAGACTACACTTAGCAAATTTGGACATGTATCGTGCTGAGAACTACAAACTGAAAAGGCATGCTGAGAAAAAAGACCTTTGCAAGGCCAGAGCATAATCAGCAGCCAGTGCTTACTTTGTTTGGGACTTAATCTACAACTATGTTGTGAGTGAAAGATTAAACATTGACTTCTGTGAGATATGGATTGACACTCTCATTTGATACAGTAACTCATTATCTAATTTTTATTCCAATTGATTGATTTTTTTTTACATGATCTAGGATAGGATTTCCAAGTTGATTTTGTTTATTTGAAAGTAACTTACATATGTTAGGAATTTTAAAAAATAGGAAACTTAAATTGTAACTGCAATTTTTACAGGACTAATAAATGTATTGGTTCTATATTCAAGTGGTTGGGAGTTGGAGTCAATAGTATTGCAACCTGCAAGGACCTAAAATGTGTTTCTACTTGGCTTGGACTGTGATTGTAGCCAGGCTGAAGGAAGTGAAGCTATTGCATAAGAGATCAGAAAGAAGTATAATTGCAGAATTTTTAATGGTGGTAAATTGGGAGAGGTAAGTCTGGGTATAGGGGTAGTATTAGAATTGTGAGTCTTGTGGCTCTTGGGCATTTGAAGATCTGAATATGATAGTACTATATGCATGATGGTTATATTTCCTCAAATATCATGTACGCTTATCCAATTCATTTCCGTTGACTAGGAGGGATTAAGTGGGTGCAATCCAGTTGGGAACCCCGGTGCTCATGGAAGAACTTCTGTTCCAGTAGAGGCATCTGCTAACAGAAGACATAGGGAGACAATGTTTGCCCCCCTCAAAAAGAAAAAAAAATTCAGGAGGGTCCTCCAACTCTCTGGAGCTGATTTTTGATATTGGATGGGAGCTGGGGGCTGCAGGGGAAAAGGGACTAGCAACACTCTCCTTCCCTCTTCTTCCATTAGCGGATGCCTCCACTGGATCAAAAGGTGCTTCTGTGTACACTAGAGCACCAGCTAGATTCCACGCAATAGGTTGGACTAGGAGAGGATGTTAAGAGATTTGCTGTGAATCAAGAAGTTGAGGACAAATGAGGAACAGGAATAAAGATCAAGCAAAGAGATAAGAAACTAAATCAGAAGTTGGGAAATAGTGCAGAGCTATATTACACCTAAACCGCATTGATATGGCAGCACTTCTGCTGGTGATGAGCTGTTTCAAAGTGTCTTGCCTCATGTCTCAGCCTAATTAAATATTCAGGAGCAGGACTTTTTAATTGTGTAAGTTTCCGGCATGTAAAGATGATATCAGGTGGGAGTTATGAGCTCCACCTAGTGGTCGAAGGCAGAAAGATGCTGATTGATTTTCCAGAGTTCTGTAGTCTTCCCTTGGCTCTGTGGACTAGTTTTTTCTCGTTTGGTTCAACTGTGGCTGAGCAAACCAGTTTTCATCCCCAAGTTGTTCCAAAGAAGGATGTATTTCTTGTACAAAGAAACAAGTTTTACAGAATTGATTATTATCTCTTCGCTCCTTCAGGATAGTAATGACAGTGTTGCCATTGTCATGGAATTCTAAGGCTGCTTCATGTGTCATAGTTAGTTTAGCATTGCAAGAAGCCACAGTAAGCCTTAGGCTCACATGATTTCTCTTCCCTCTTATCCTGTGTCACGATGAGGAGGAGACCAGAAGCTTCTACTCCTGGTTTAGATTAATCGCAGTTTAGTCTCTTGTCTGAACCCTAACCTTGACTTTAATACACTTATATAAAACAAGCCACTTTCATAAACTTTTTTAGTAAACTGCTTTGAGATTTTATTACAATCAAATGGTATAAACATTTTGTTAAGTAAATAAAATAAACTATGGTTTGAAGTAGGCTTGTTTCATCTTGCCATAGTTAAAATTGACTATGGTTTGTCCAGGTTTGGGTGACACAGAAAGCTACAATTAATCTAAAATTGCCACAGAAGATTCCGAGCTCCTCCTTGTGACTATATTGTATTTAGAAGATGAGAAGAAGCACTCTGAGCTTTGTTCTAATGATGCTAAACTATGGTAATATTCTTATTAATTTATTTTATTGCTTCTCATGAGGCATTCCAAAGTGATTTGCAATATAATAAGACATATAAAGGTTACATATAAAACCAGTTAAAACAATTGTATATATAAAAACAATTACATATATAAATAAAACAACATATATATAAAATCAATTCAAATCCAAGACAGTACCAACTAGGATTTTATTTATTTATTGGATTTATATGCCGCTCTTTCTCCAAGTAGGAGTCCATATTTTATATTATAAAATAATATATTTTAAAATTATTATTAATTTAAAATTATAAAATAATATAAAATAAGGGTAAATATTTTAGAAGACTTGTTGAAAGAGGAACCTCTTTAGTAGGTACTGAAAATGCAATAGAGACTGCACCTGCCTTATATGTAATGGAAGCGAGTCCCAAAGGTTAGGTGCTACCACACCAAAGATCCAATTCTGACACCATGCAGAATGCACCTCCTGATAGGATGGTATCTGTAGGATGTCCTCACCTGCAGAACACAGTGATCACTTGGGTATGTAGGGGATGAGACAATCTTTTAGGAATCCTGATCCCAAGCTGTGTAGGAATTTGTACACCATACTAGTACCTTGAACCTAGCCTGCTAGCTAATTGGCACCTAATGCCATTTTTCTAGCAGCAGTGTAATAGGATGGTGATATTTTGTCCTAGTGGTTTAGCACTACATCTTATTCAGCCCAGTGTTCATTCCATTCAAAGACTTAGTCTGTAGGCACAGGACAACTTGTTCATAGCAACTGAAGCATACAAATCTTTGAGTAGAGCTGGTTTGAGTCAGATTTATTATCATGCATTCTCAAGGCAGCTTTAATTCCCTTGTCACAAGGTAGATGTCATTCTGCTTTAGAAACATAATAACTTCTTTAAGGATTTGTTTTACAACACTGTAGGTATATTGCACAATGGAAACTTAGTTCCTTTGATGCTTGGTCTGTTCAACTGATGGTGTGTTAGTTAGATGAAAGTGCTTGGATATGTGCATTAACAGTTGAACACTATTTGATTAAACCCAAGAAGCAAGCAAAATCATGCTGTTAAATTAGATGTCATTATTTCAAGATGTTGGTATTACACACTAACTCAACAAAGTATGCAAATAACTTTACACATTTCAAATACACAACTTTCAGTTCACAAATACTATTAGCTTTATGGATACAAGCTTTTGTTGGGCATAGTTGAATATAAGGCTGCCAGCTTAAGCATACTTAGGGGGAAATTCTGATGAAATAATTTGGACTTATAAATGAATGATTTATGATCCAGAGTTCTTGGTACTCGCCACTGTGCACATGAAGCTTTTCTGTGAGTGGGTTTCCCCATTGACTTCAAGGCATGTGTAATGGCTCCTGTTAAAGTGAACAGGAAAATCCTAGTGGATGGAAGACTCCATGTATACGTTAAAGCTTCCATGACCACATGAAGTAGGTAAATTGTGGTCAGTGTTTCATCCTGTTATGCTAGAAGACATTGAATACCCAATATAGGCATTTCTGTTATTTTCTTTCTTGTTAGCAGGCAGTTAAAATGAACAGCAACAAATTGTATAAACTATTCTCATTTATATTACTACTTTTGAAAGATAATTTGCCTCATAAAGGTAATATTATTCATCCGATGGCTGGTCATTAGCACCATCAAAAACAGTTTGTTAGTCAGGCCAAAGAGCAGGCCAAGAGGCCCCTCTCCACGTTTGAGAAACTAATTGTCCAACATAAACTCTCTGACAAAGATATTTTATCTAAAATTTATTACATTCTTGTAATATGTTTGTCTGGCTCTTATGAGAGCTTGAGACATTACTGGTAATAAAACATTGAAAAAGAAATCCCTGATGCTGAATGGGATGACATATGGAACCTGACACCCTTTAAAATTATATCTACCAGGTTGGTATATGACTCCACGCCTGCTAAGCAAAATTGCTAAATCAGTTGTCACATGTTAGTGAAGAAATTGTGGTTCACTTGGTACATGTGCTCACATGTGGTGATATTGTCTGAAAGTAATGCATTCTGGATAAAAGTATTCTGTGAAATAGAACTAATCACTAAACAGAAAAAGAGGAAGGCCAAACAAGAGATGGATTGATTCCATAAAGGAAGCCACAGACCTGAACTTACAAGATCTGAACAGGGTGGTTTATAACAGATACTATTGGAGCATCGCTGATACATATGGTCTCCATAAGCTGAAATTGACTTGAAGGCACATAACAAAAACTGCAGCAAAATTGACTATAGCCAAATTCTGGATGTCCTTGGATGCAGATTTATTAAAGGATTGGCAGGATCAGATAAGGAACCTTGTCCTCATGGAGAAATTGACATGGCAGCTAAGGAACAGGAGGACTCAACATAAATAAACCAAATTTTCTTAATCCCGCTTTACGTTTTATATTTATTTATTATTTTATTTATATCCCGCCCTTCCTTCCAGTAAAAAGGTAAAGGTGTCCCTGCACTTATAGTGCGAGTCGTTTCCAACTCTTAGGGTGACGTCTTGTGACGTTTACTAGGCAGACCGTATATATGGGGTGGGATTGCCAGTTCCTTCCCCAGCCTTTCTTTACCCCCAGCATATGCTGGGTACTCATTTTACCGACCACGGATGGATGGAAGGCTGAGTGGACCTTGACCCCTTTTACCGGAGATTCGACTTCCTCCTTCCGTTGGAATCGAACTCTGGCCGTGAGCAGAGCTTCGGCTGCGTTACCGCCGCTTACCACTCTGCGCCACGGAGGGTCTTTTCCTTCCAGTAGGAGCCCAATATGTTGTCTCTCTTGAACATGGTTACTGCACACGGTAGGTGCAAAAAATCTCTGGATGTGATGGAAGACGGAAGGGGCGGTGCAGGCTTAAATAAGCCCATTGGCCCCGCCTCTTCCATGCGGCATGTCTGGCGTCAGCTCAGCGCGACGTGCGACGTTTCCCTTCCTTCAAATGGCCTCTGCGGCTTCACCCTCGACCGCAATTGCGCTGCTGGTCCCCAGAGCTTTGCAAAGGTAAACTGAGCTACATAATTGCTTTGTTGCCTGAGGACTGAATTATGTGAGTACTTGAAGAGTGTGGAGAGTGTGATTTGAGGTGTGCTAGAGTAGAAAGTTTAAGTGCATTGATTTAGAATGTTGATATGTTTGATTAATGTGTGTTGATCTTGTAAGGGTGTGGCTTGAGTGAATTGAATGATAGGTGTTTCCAGCTGCAGTTAGATGAAGTTCTGCTTTTACTATAAAGGGGGCTGGCAGTTTATTCGTTTCTCTAGTAGTTAGGGAACTAATTTTCTGTTGTCTAATCATCTATCATGTTTTAAAAAAGGTTGAATTTGTATGTGTTTTCACTTAATTTTTATTATTTCCTTTTATCTTGATATTTTTTCAATTGTTAACTATGTTTATTGTGATTTTTCTTGTATTTTTGTAGTTGATTTTTATGTGCAATTTTTTTATATATACTAAAGGGGATGTTGTGTTAGCTGCGTTTAATAGACTGTAAAATTATTTGGGGTTTTCTTCATGTTTGCTGTTTAAGATTTTTAAGAGTTTTGCTTAAATATAAGTGGTATAGAAATAGTCCAAATAAATAAACTTCATTAAATGCAGAGGAACATAACTGAGTAAATACGTTTAAGATAGTGCTGTAAATATTTTCTTTTTACCTTCAGACATGAACAACTTTAAAAGGGGAAGCATACATTTGAAGTAACTATACATTTTTTTCTTTATTATTTAGGAGAAGAAAGCAATGGACCTTTATTTGAAAATATATCAAACACAGATTCAGAACTGCCTGGCAACTCTGAGGTAAGATTTAACCAGGCACAGTTTGCTTCCATGAAATCTGATTTTAATATTGAAAGAAAGGGAAGTAATGCTGTGGTAAGTGAAAACCACATTAGACTGCTATTAATCTCTGGAAATTGGCTTCCCATTGTGTTTTAAAACATCATTTACTGGGGAGATAATGACAATTTTTTAAACCAAAATTGGTATGCATATTTAAATGCTGATCTCATTGAAAGCAATGAATGGTGGATAGATGGCATAAGTAAATGGATATACATATTCCATTAAGGGATCGTTTTTCCCTTCCAAATTTTACTCTGGTTTGGGTTGCTTGACTTCATAAAGATTACTGTGGCTCTTGGGCATTTTTGTTAAGTAATTTTTGTTAATTCTTTCCCTTGTTTGTAAGCCATGCATATGATTGATTGTGTGCAGTAAAATACATTTTTAAGTTAGTTGAAACTATAACAGTTAAACTGAAGCTCCTTTACTGTCCTCAACACGTAATCAATCTATATTTTAATTGAATATTCAACTACAGGAATGTTCAATTGAACTTTCAACTATAGAAAACTTGAGTTAAACAGAGTATCCAAGGTATGTTGATGTGATGGTGCATACAAATGAACAATTAAACAGAAGGAAAAAAATGCTTAGAAATGTCATCTTGTGCCTTGAAGTGGAAGTCCTCATAATGATAGCCCCTGTAACCAGGCCCCCAAGACAGCTGAACTGATTTGCTATATATAGGCCACATTCACACAGTATATTTATTCCACTATTATACCACTTTAAACAGTCATGGCTTCCCCAAAGAATCCTGGGAAGTGTAATTTGTGAAGGGTGCTGAGAGTTTAAGTTAGGAGACTTCTATTCCTGTCATAGAGTTATAATTTCTAGAGCTCTCGGGGAAGAGCGACTGACTGTTAAACCACTCTGGAAATTGTAGCTCTTAGCACCCTTTACAAACTACACTTCCCAGGATTCTTTGGGGGAAGCCATGACAGTTTAAAGTGGAATAATAGTGGAATAAATGCCTGTAAATTTGGCCATAATTTCCAACACACAAAGAGTAGCAGTGCTTAGCATAATACCCAGTTTATTAGGATCAGCTGACAGTCATAGAATAGTGAGAAAAGGGTGATGTGGTGGCTAGCATGTTTGAAGTTGGCTGCAGAGACTGGTTCACATCCGTCGTCAGCCATGTAGGATGACTGAAATAAAATGTATCGCTACCTAGGAATAAGCTCCTAGGTACTCAGTGTTGCTTACTTTTAACTGCATTGGGTTTATAAAACATATTGGACTTTAACGAAAGTTCTTCAGCCACCTGAAATACAATCTTTAGGTTTTAATTAGAAATGCAAACTTTGTTGTTGTTGTTAGTAGCTTGATACCTGAAGGTCCCTAAGTGACTTATATAATGTTAAAACAAAACAAATAAAACACACTATAAAAACATAATAAACAACAACAAAACCATAGCAATACCACCCCTACACAACTACAGGAAGGTTTGTCAGTATGTTAAAAACAAAACATTATCTCAATCTATCAAGTGCCTGGTAGAAAAGGTACGTCTTTACCTGGTGCTGAAAAGATGTCAATGATGATGCCAGGTGAACCTCACTAGGAAGTATATTCCACAGATGGGGAGCCACAACTGAAAAGACCCTCTCCTTGGTCACCGCCCTCCGAGCTTCCCTCAAAGGAGGGACCTGGAGAAGGGCCTCAGAGAAAGATCTAAGGGTTGGGTAGGTTCATATTGGAAGAGACATCCCACTGTTTGTGGGAGACGGGAAGGTTGGGGGATGTGGACCTGGTGCTCAATGGGGTACATTTACCCCTGAAAGACCAGGTCCGCAGCCTGGGGGTCATTTTGGACTCCCAGCTGTCCACGGAGGCTCAAGTCTGGGCTGTGAGCCGGAGGGCGCTGTATCAACTACATCTGATACGGAGGCTGCACCCCTACTTTCCCAACCATCTGCTCCCACCGGTGGTACATGCCTTGGTCACCTCTCGCCTAGACTACTGTAATGCGCTCTACGTGGGGTTACCCTTGAAAACGGTCCGGAAGTTGCAACTGGTACAGAATGTGGCGGCTCGTCTGATTAAAGGCAGCCGCCGGCAAGATCACATCACTCCTGTGTTGAAGGAGTTGCACTGGTTACCGGTTGTTTACCGAACCCAATTCAAGGTGTTGGTTTTGACCTTTAAAACCCTATATGGTTTTGGCCCAGTCTATCTGAAGGAGCGCCTCCAGCATCGTCAGGTATGCCGCTCAACAAGATCAGCCTCAGAAGACCTTCTCTCGATCCCACCGGTAAGAACAGCGAGACTGGTGAGGACTAGAGAGAGGGCTTTCTCAATAGTGGCCCCCACCCTATGGAACTCTCTCCCAAATGACCTCCGTCATGCCCCTTCTGAGATGACCTTCCGCCGGACTTTGAAGACCTGGCTCTTCAGGAAAGCTTTTAAGATGGGTTAGGCTTTTATTGTTATGTTTTAAATTTTTTATGCTTAATGTACTGTTTTTATCTTGTACGTCGCCCAGAGTGGCTGGTCAACCAGCCAGATGGGCGACTAATAAATTAAATAATAAATAAGAGATATTGGGGTTCTGAGCCATAAAGAGCTTTATGGGTCAAAAGCAGCACTTTGAATTGGGCTTGGAAGCTTATAGGCAGCCAATGCAATTGGAACAGAATAGATGTTGTATGCTCTGTTTTGCCTTGAACCTGTCAGCAATCAGGCAGCTGCATTCTGCACTAAGTGAAGCTTCCGAACCATTTTCAAAGGCAGCCCCATGTAAAGCACATTGCAATAATCCAGTCTTGAGGGCACCAGAACATAGATAACTATAGCCACGTTATCCCTGTCCAGGTAGGGTCGCAGGTGGGCCACCAGCCTAAGCTGATGAAAGGCATGCCGTGCTACTGAGACAACCTGTGCCTAAAGTGAAAAGCAGTGGATCCAGGAGAACCCCCCAAACTATGAACCTGCTCTTTCAGAGGGTGATCCCATCTAGAGCAGACTGCACACCACTCAGCCAGTCAGAGGAACCACCCACCAATAGCATCTTGTAAAGATCTTGTAAAGAAGTGTTACCATTTAAAGTAGGGGAAGAATTATCTGGCCTCTGTTTGATATTTTCCCCTTCATTCTTCCCTATTCTAGCATAAACAGTAAAACCTGAAAGCCTTGTTATCACATATTTACTTGGAACAAGGAGATTCTGTCAGTTATTCTGGAGCTCCACTACACCACTGGCTATTGCTTTTTACAAGTTTATAGGTATGTAGATCACATTGACTGCCCTTAGATGGTGACTTGCTAGAGCTGAATAGTCAACTTTCAACTGTGTTCCCAGATGTGTATTTTTTTCTCTGGGTGAGGATGAAAATTGTAGAAGCCCTGGCTTTTTTCTGGCATTAATCCAGGCAACCTGTTTTTCCTTTACCTGCATTTCTCAGCAGGGAGAAAGTAAAGGAGCCTAAAATTAACTGCTACACTTTCCATTAACTCAAAACAACAGTGGCGTTAAAGTGCACAGTTTGTCATATTCAAGGAAAAGATATGGATGAATATAAGGAACTCTGGATGGGTAAATTCTGAAAGCAATTACAGAATTCTTGGGGGAAAACAGAAGACAAGAAGAGTGAAACACCAGGCATTGCCAGTCTACAGAGACAAACAAAATTTAGTCAGGGAAGTTTGTCCACCCTAAATTCCAACATGAATTTGGATACACAGCAAATTTATGCAAGTAGCCCCTAAGCCTATTTACATGTATGGATCTGTTAGACGATCAAGATGATGAAAGATACAGGAAATCAAATGAAATTATGTGATTTGGATCCAGGAAAACCATTTGCGCATTGTTGTGTGTGTAGTTCTGTGTAATGTGATAATTAAAGCATTATTAATTCACAGTTTTCATCATAGTTCATTCTGTTCTTTTCTTTGTATAGCTGGACAAATAGTCTGACCTGATTTAAGCTTCCTATGTCTTAATGTTATGTGTTTGACTTTTTTTAAAAAAAAAACCCACCATAAGCTCCTTGTTTATTACATAAATGCTGCTGTAGTTTTTTTTATCTTGGGCTAATTACTAGGAAACCATTTGGTATTGGCGGCCCACTTGCTTGTATATCTTGGATACTGTATTAATATTTCCTTCATTACTTTAGTGAAATTATTCATGATATGATCATATAACTATAATTATTAATAGGTTTAATGAGCTTAAAGACATCCAGGGCATATACTATATGGGTAGAGCAATCCTTTATTCCAGGACTTACACCAGGAGGAGAGCTGTGCTTCCACTACAGTGGTGCAACATTTGCCGTATTCTAGACTTGCCAGCCCAGGAAAAAACTCTACTCCAAAAAGCACAGAATAAAGCAGCAGTAGCCACAGCCTATCATCTATGGTAGTACCGTATTTATTGTGGATATGTCAGATAGCTGTAGAAGGAGTTAATCAAGCTATGCTAATAGGGAGTCACCCCCATTACATCCCCCCCACAACACACACTTGCCAGATAAAATGATGCCACAGTGGTTTCAGGTGTGTGAACCACTGTTGAACAAACAGAAAAATGCTAGTAACCAAGGGCTGTAGCTATTCCTGCATGTAGACGTTCATTTTCCCTTGTGCCATACACTGCTCAGAAGAACTTTTTATCATGATAGCCACACGTAGACAGTAGCAATTGCCCAGTAGCTCTCTGCATAGGGCATAGATACGGAAAATGAAGTACAAGTTTGAGCCTCACTGGTGAGCAGGGAATGGGGAAAACAATATGATTCCACTTGCCTCTTGCATGCCTGCCCACTGAGCATCATATCAAATGCAAAAGAGAGGGAGTATCTGGACTTGAACTCACACTGCAGACACCACAGGATAATTCCCTACACTCAACTACAGCAGCAGACTGGAAACAGATACACAATGGGGCATTTGTCTCTCCTCCCCCCCTGGGTCTCAAGACCACATCATATGCACCAGGAACATTTGGGCTGTAGGAGAAGCCCTTGCCTGATGGCACAGCTCAGGTCTGAATCCAGGGTAGAATTTGAGTAATTTGAATAGTTTTGCTAATATGCAATTCATAATGTAAAATCTATATTGTTTTGGAGTTAACAGACTGAAATAAAAAGCTTTTTAAGGTACTCCAAATGACTTGTGTGCTCATTTCTCCTGTGAACCACTCTTTCACAAACTGTACTGAAACGCCTTTCAGTTTTAAAAGCAGTTTGAAGTATGGGTTTCAAACACAAATCCAGAGCCCAGTGGGAACCAGTTGTCATCAAATATTTGAATTGTTTGGATTCTGGTCAGAGTACTACAGAATCTAATGTGTCAATACACATACAAGTAAAACAATATAGTGAAAATTCAAGAAACAAATTAATTAGGGCTTTCAAGGCAAATTTTTGCACCGTCAGGTTTTAGCTTATCAGCAGAATATTTACCTGTGAGTAAATCCAGTATTAAAAAATATTTCTTGGTTTCAAGTTTTAAAATAAAAGTAAATTTAGTGGATGTATAGGGACTACATATATTTATGATAAAAATGGTAACTTAATAATAAAAAAGGAAGACATTTGCAACATCAGTTAAAGTTTCAGCATTTTTAATTCTGATTTTGTGACAGCAGGTTGCATTCTTGTAATGCACAATATACAAGATGAATTATTGATAAGCCATTACAAAAATATTATGACTATACATTTTGAATAATATTTATTGTGACGTAAGTTAGCCCAAAATTAGTTCTGCTTTACTTTCACATAATGCCATATTCACTTTCTTTGCTTCAACAATTCTTGTCTAACATATTGATTCTGTTGTACATCTTTACCTTAATGAAGCTTGTTAGCTAATTTAAGTATAAAGATGATCACTTCTTTGAATGTTTATGCTACATGCTCAATGACAAACTTGAATCTGGTTTAACTTGTTGATGAAGATCACTGGCTTTCATTGTCTAATATTGTAGTTGTTACTCATGCACGTATGAAATAAATCTAGACGAATTTGTACACCTTGTTTCATATGCCCTATCTGTATTGGGAGCCAACACATCAAACACTTGTCTTCATATCTCTTTATGTGGCACCACTGTGCACTCCCTGGGCTACCAGTTTAAATTCATGTTTTGTGATGTTTCACTGCCATCACTGTTAACTCATCTTAAGCATTTGCTTGCTGGTGTATTAAATGTTAGATCATTTTTTATACCAAGTTTACTCTCTTCCTGAGGTATACACCAGAGTTTCTATTTGCCTAGCAAACTTGATTGTATTCAAAAAGCTGATAATTACAGAAATTGCAGAATGCTTTCAGTGACCTACAGAAAATACATTATGCTAAAAATGAGAAAAAGCTTCCTTTCTCCATTACTTAAACTATTAAACTATTTTTACCAAATCCAAAATACATGTTGATTAGCCTTTTGCTATTTTTACAGCAGAAAAAAACAAAAGGTTATTGGATAACAGCCTTTATTCCTAAATGTTTGCAAGTATGCAGATAATAATTGTGTAAAACATAAATTACTGTGATTTAAGTTTCCTAACTTGTCCAAGGAAATAAAGATGACAGGTGACTTTGTTAATCTATTGTTTTCTTGAGAATTAATCTGGAAATTAGCACATCTTTAAACACATGCATGCACACCACTGCACGTCTCTGTGCACGCACACACACACACACCCAACTTCATGGTTGCTGCTGTGTTTTTTTAAAGCATCCTGCTGCTTTTGCATCAACACTAACAACATTATATCTTTCTCATGATGCCACTGGCAGGGCCTAAGTACTACTGAGACTACATTACTCATCTCTGATCTTCAAGGGGTAAGCGGCAACAGTGGCAGTGGTTATGCATCTCTGCATGAATGGTATTGTCTCTTACTATATGCCAAAATGCAGCAAAAAAAATTTCCAGTTTTCTTTAAATACTTTGGGTGATATCCAGTGTAGTTCCATTCAAGGAATAGCTTTTGATGCAGTGGAGGCATCCACTAACATAAGAGAAGGGAAGAGATTTCTTCCTGATGTAGCTGGCTGCATCCTTTGAAAATCTGTTCAAGAAGTTTGGAGGACTCTCCAGAATAGCATGGAAGGTGATATGGGGGACTGCAGGGGAAATCAGCAATAATACCTCCTTTTCTCTTGCATTAGCAGATCCCTCTGCTGGATCAAAAGCCATTCTGCAAATGGGATGGTGACACTGGATTTCAACCTTTGAATTACCCTATCAAGATTTCAGAACCACAGGACATACTTGTGTCCGGACTAACACTTTAAAATAATTGATGACTCTTTAAATAAGGATTCGCTGTCCATCTAAAAATTAATGCTTGTCCAAAATTTTAATTCCCTATTGTATTCTGATAGCTATCTTTCCACATTAGCATTAAAATGGACAGTTGTATCACGGAGAGATATACTCCATATATAATATGGAGTAAAAAATCTGTATAATATGTCCATGTAATGTTGAAAACTGGAAAGTTTTTTTAATTATTTGTTGGGTTTGTTGTGGAATGAATACATGTTATGTGTTTGGATCTTTACTGCTGTTTCTAACAGGACTTTTGGCTTATTTTCTACCCCCTTGCTCATTTTCAGTCAGTGGAAGTCTGCATGCCACTGCTAAATAAATGAACTGCCAATAGAACATTCCTCATCTTGTACTGGAGCAAGCCTAAATGGTGGGCTAGGGGAGTAACTAATAGATCAGTTTGAAAAATTAAGTCCAAGAAAGTGTAATGAATCTCATTTTACTCTCAGTCATTACTGTAACAATATGCAATTAGTGAAAGCAGGATAAAAAATGTGTCTGTTGATATTCTTATCATGTAATTGCCCTCAGTCAGTTCCAAAGTTCACCTAGTTAAATTTGTATCCCACTTTTTCTCCAAGGAACTTTGAATGGAGTTCTGAGGCAGTCTTCCAGGTATACCTAGATGTCCTTAGCTTTAGGGATGATGTTACATGAGGTGACCGCTGACTTCTTGTGTTGGTTATTGGTGTTACTAATATGTTTTTCTGTTGTAATGGATCTTTCTGTTTCTTTATGTGTTTCTCTGTTCATAATTATGATGAAATAGCAGAATTGTTATTTTTCAGCAGAAACTACTTTCCCTATTTGAACTTGCTTAAAAGCTGTTATGGTCAAATTGCAGTAAAATCTTTATAAATCCTGGAAGCCCATAAAGTCAATATAGCACTTAATTCATTTTTGCGCTATCAGCATGAATCTGTATGTGAAACAGTTATATGCATGCTTTTATGAAGTATGCTTTGTATGGTTGTATTCATGTAGCAAAATAGTTACAATTATACTGCTTTGTTTTAAATGGTATTATGAAAGGGTTTATATTAATAAAGGCTATACTATAACAATTCAGTTGAGGTAGTTTGCAGGGGTAAAAGGCACAAATATTTTTCCCTTGGAGCACGCTTACATTTTCTTCAATAATATAGGTATAGTTTTACCAGGAATTGGAGGTAGAACCAACTTCTATTTCACAATACCAAAATACCGTTCATTATAATGTAGAATGAGGAAAGAGGATGTCTGTATTACAAGGACTGTTTAGGTGGCATTTTGCCACTGTAGGGTCCCTCTCTGTGAAAACTGATGATACTGCTTAAGGGAACAGGGAAGCTTGTGACCAAAATCAACGGTATCCCATAAGTGCAGCACTTCATTTGTCCCCAAAGGAGTGAGTAGGAACAAACAAATGGGTGTTCAGAGGGATATTGTTGGGATAGGGACTAAAACTACCATTTGCTCCTGATACTACTAGTTCTTGGTAAGAGATCCCCACCACCAGTCATTTTGTTAATTGCAGCTATTTAACTTTGTCCTAGAGAACTTATTAAGAACTGCTGACAACTCCTTTATCTGCATACATATCTACACTCTGTATTTAATTTCTAGACTACGCTAAAGCAGTGTTTCTCAAATTCTTGAAACATTTAACGTAGATCTTCTCTGGATTCAAACTGAAAGCACACCATTCTTACAATAAGTTTGTGTGTGTTTTCTCAACACGTTATCAGAAAAATTCAGGCATCCTCTTTGAATCTGAGGGGCAACCAACTTTATATTGTTGAAACATACTATGCCATCTCCTTTGCTCTGTAATCAGAGCTCAGGGAGAAGGTTATGCTTTGTAGGCAGTAGTGATGCTTCAGTCCCTTTTCTGTCAGCTGGCGCAAACTGAAGTCGTGAATAGCAGCACATCCATACTTACTCCCTCAGGATAATATCACTGCCAATATATTCACAGAGGGTGCCTTATGTAGCTTCCTGTTCTAAAGCTTGTAGAGTGGTGGATGCACCCAACATGATGGCTTATGAAACTATAACTCATCCTTTGCATGCAGAGGGTCCCAGGTTCAGTACCTGGCATCTGCAGATAGGATTGGGAAAGACTCCTGTCTGAAATCCTGGAGAGCTGCTGCCATTAAGTGTAGAGAAATGCTGAACTAGATTGATCAATGCTCTGACTTGGTGGTAAGTCACCTTCCTGCATTCCTATATTCCATTCTTACTTGGACACACGTGTATCTGACCTGATCCCATTTCCTGAGAGTTCTTAAGGAACAACAGATGATTGGCTTCCATCTGAAGACTCTAGGTGTGCTTCCAGATGGGTTGTTTGTTTGTTCATACAAAATGTGGTTGTTATTCCACACTTTATATTGCAATTATCCTTTCACTTTTCTAAACACAAAAAGTCCAGTAAAAAAAGCAATGGAAAACTGCGCAGGAAAGTGTGGCATCATAACCACTACCTAGCAATATTGTATAACCTTCATATGAACATGTCAAGATGAATGGTCAATAAACAGCTGATCTGGAAGCTTCCTGGCTCTGTTTCTGCTAGAGGATAGACTACTTTATATCTTGCTAGCTCAAAAACTAGTACCTTAGTCAGATTAACAGGAGCTGTAATATTCATAACATAAAAAAGATGAAAGCTGAGATTCTCAAGACTTGAATTTTGTATCATATCCTCCACTTGTTTAAAATGATGGAACATCCACAATCCTGATTGTAACTTTAGGTCTTTACATTAATTTCTTTAATGTGCTTAAATAAAACAGTCCTATGTTTTTTTCTTATCTAATAACTTCATTTACTATTCTGAATGGTTTTAATAAGAGATTATTAGCTTACTTTTAGCATAGTCTCCATTAAGAAGTGTTACAATTTTTGTACAATTAAGTCTGGCATGTCAAAATATAACTATTTCCTACTTCCAAAACAACAAACATGTCGTGAATTTGAAGATTTGGAAAAATACAGCTGTGACTCTACTGCTTTTTATGATCGTATATGCTTCCTTGGTGTTCCTAGTCATTTTGATAACTTGCACATCCAGACTTCAGAACGATGTTAGCAGACCTTCGTGAGAATTTGGGTGTCTTAGAATGCAGGGCATATTTTCTTTTACGTATTACTACATTCATATTCCCCCTTTTCTCCAAGGAGCTCAAGTTAATGTACAAACATGGTTCTCTCTTCTCCAAATTTTATCCTCACAACAACCTGGTGAGGTGGGTTAGCCTGAGAGACAGTGACTAGCCCAAGGTCACCCAATGAGTTTCATTACTGAGTGGGGATTTGAACGCCGATCACACAGGTCCCAGTCTGACACTCTAACCACTACACCATACTGGCTATCCACATATCATGTCCTTTTTATGGGTCAATTTTGTAAGATGGCTACATATTCAGTATGTATGCTGATTACATATGCAGTAAATATTTTTTAACAGTATGCATCTGACAATACATTCATAAGTGAGTCTTTTTTTAAAAAAAAGTCTTAGTTAACATAATTCAGTGGTGGGAGGCCATAGCCAAAATTTGTTTTCCTTGGTTATATTATTGGTGGCTGACCTATTTGTTTTGGAGTTAGGTAATCAACCAGCTCCTTTCAGGGAGTGAAGTGCTAAAAGCTTGTCAACAACCTACTTAGCTGTTAGGGTGCAGATGGTTCGGATTTTACTCCAAATGTATATATAAGGAGGACACTAAACCTGATTTAATCATATTCTGTTAAAATGTCAAGCCAGAAATAAAATGTGAGGCTTCTATCTGTTCTTAGCTTAGTGAAATTCTGGGAATATCCATTCTCCCAGTTTTGCTTTGTAACACTAATCTAGAAATATGGGGAGTTGCCTCAAAGCCCCCCCCCGGTATCTTTTTTCCTTAAAATACCCCAGCGTTGATAACAGGAACCCTACAGTGCCCACTGCACAGTTCTCAAAGTTGTCCTCACTTGTCATATGGACAGACTAGCCATATATTTGGCTATGGGCAAATTCAGATGTTCAAGTTGCTTTCCCAGCTTCCATCACAGATTCTTTAGCATGACTTAACAATGTCTGCAGGTACAGCTGTGGCTTCCTGGCATCAGTTTCCTTAATTGCAACAGCACGTTTTTCAGCTATTGTGATCATAGGAATTCAATCCAAATTGCTTAGATTGTATCTGTTCATGGATGTCTGTTAGAGCATCGTTTTATTTATGTGAATGTGTCATAGAGACTGAAAGGGTAGATCTCAAAAGAGAATATCTTGAAAGAATCAGATGTCAGATGTGAAATGCTGCATAAGCATAACTTGTCCCTGAACTAAGTGCTCTTTATTCTGGAAGATTTTAAAATTGCAGTCTTAGCCTTCCAATCCAGAATAATAATTCCTGTATCTGACTTTATGCAATTGTAGACTTAGGGTTTTTTTCTATAGTGTGGTCACATGCTAACTCCCTATTGATTGTTCCAGAAGACTGGAAGGAGATACAATCTGTTCCTGAAGCAACGTCTCAGGGTAAACTATAGATAGACGATATGGCTAATAGCTTGGATGGCTGCAGCGATAACAAGCTTCACTATGTGATGTCTCTGGTTAATTGGGAACAAAATCTGCAATGAAATAAATACATAGCTTCTCTTTATTTATACTTCTAGTATAGTTTGCATGATATAAACCAGACCAGAGATTCAACCAACAGAATTTAGACCAGAAATGAGCAGTGATGTTTTGCCAATTTCTTTAAACAAAAACAATAAAACCCACAAACACCCTAAATAATTTTATGTTAAGCTTGATTACAACATCCAGGCTCTGTCTGCATAATTGCAAATTTTACCAAATTATATCAGGCATTATTTGAAATTTAATTTCTGTTAGATTTCTTCAGCAGTGAAGACTTGTATTAGGGTGGATTTGACAGAGTACTAAATTGCTATTAGAGAATTCTTCTAGTCATTGAAAATATATTAATAATCCAGTTGCCTCAATGTAGCTTAGACTAAGCATGTATAGACATCTTTTGCAACTGCTGTACCAGACAGTACCTTGTCCCCTTCAAGCACCCAACTATCATACATTAACTGAATGTTTGCATAACAGCTATCACATTTTATGAGTCTCCTTTCCACACAGAAATCAAGTGCTCAGGAAGATAATACAATGAAATAAAATGGGTAAACACACACACACAATTAAAAACCAGTACAACAATTAAATAAAAATAAAACATGGCATCATTTATTAATGGCAAAATTATATAAGAGGCATAATTGACCAGCACCCACAAATGCCATATAAACCACTGCCTCCCCAAAACAATACACTATGGCATCAGCTGGCTCTCTCTTTCATAATGCAAGCATTATAGTAGAATAGAATTGATGAACTACCTTGCAGAATTGTGAGGATGAATAAAATTGGGACTGTAAAGCACTTGGCACTATAACAAATTGCTATATATGGTTGCTACTAATATTGACAGTGTGAAATCTAAGAGACTTCAGAAAGGAAAACCCAGTTTTTTTGTGATAATTCAGACCATGGTATTCCCGATCTCTATGTATGGATGTGAAAGTTGGACAGTGAAAAAAGCGGATAAGAGAAAAATCAACTCATTTGAAATGTGGTGCTGAAGGAGAGCTTTGCACATACCATGGACTGCGAAAAAGACAAATAATTGGGTGTTAGAACAAATTAAACCAGAACTATCACTGGAAGCTAAAATGATGAAACTGAGGTTATCATACTTTGGACACAAAACATTTATGTCCAAAGCAGCTAACAGTAAAATTCACAATAGAAAATAGCCAGTTCACACCATGTTCACATGGTGTGGACACAATAAAGTCTGATAAAAATCAAAGAGAAGTAATTTAAAAAGATAATTAAATTAAAAATACTGATTAAAACACAGAGCAACAACAGAGAAGAACAAACCAGCTCATTAGTTCAATGTCTGTTTAAATAAAAAGGGTTTTGCTTACCTGGGGAGTCCTCCCTTACCAGGCCATTTTGAACCAAGCTTCTACTAAAGTTTAGCCCAACTAATAAGGGGCTTGGCTTGATGCCATATATTTCCCCAATTTACTCTTGTGTTGGGATGGCACCGCAGTAGCGGAAGCCTCCAGCGTAAGGCATCCACTGTTGCCTAGGAACTATAGTTAATTTCTTGCCACTAGTTTTCTTTCACTATTCCCTTGTATAGTAAGTTTGGAAAAGGCAGTAGTGGAGGGCTGACAATAGTAGAGTCCTAACAGGGAGGAGCAGCAGCAGCAGCAGCAGCAGTAGAGCCTAACAGGAAGGAGGAGGAGGAGTTCTTGTTAATTAAATTTATATCCTGCCCTTCCTCCCAGTAGGAGCCCAGGACTTGGTCTTTTCAAGTTTTCTTGGAGAATTCTTGGGCAAACCCTGACATTTCTTGAATAGAGTGACCAAACCAGTTAATGATTTAGGTCCCTAATATCTGAAAGAATGTCTCCTTCCCTATAGACTCTGCTGGAAGTTAAGATCAGCAGAGGGGGGCCCTTTTGATATTTCCACTGTCCTCAGAGGCTTGGAGTAGTGGTGGCCCAGGAAAGGGCATTCTCTGAGGTGCCCTTAAGGTGTGGAATTCCCTCCCCACCGAGGTGTGTCTGGTGCCATCATTGTATAGTTCCTGTTTTAAGCAGAAGACGCACCTCTTTACAATGACCTTTTACACTTGAGATGTATATTTTTAGCATCCATCCTATACTCGAGATTGTAATTTGTTTTAAACTGCTTTTAATGTCGTATTTTAAATTGTTGAGACCTGCCGAGGGGCCTTATGATGAAGGGCAGGTAATATAACAACAACAACAACAATAAATGAAGCAAACTGGAAAATAACTCACTTAACTCTACAAGTATACGATTGTTAGTAATATTTTAAATGTGTAGAATATAATTAAAAACAGCTGGAAAAGGCAGCATTCCCAGATTTATGGAGAGGTTCTGGAAACAAGTATAGCAATACTTACTTACCAAATTTGTTCCCACATTCACTGCTGCATATCTGTAGTCCGTTAGCTTTCATTGTTGGGCATCTGTTGCTTTCCTAAACCTCAATATAATTTTTTTAAAGCAGCTGTTTTTTGTTTGTTTTTTACTTTTGGAGCCACTGCTGTGCTTCCTGCTTTCACATATTACAAGAGTGTCATTTTTGCAGCAGAATGTTATCATTTTACAGTCCAAAATTACACTGGGACTAAAATACTTGGTTTTGCAGTGTTTACAGTTGCTTCTAAAAGCAGGCATTTAGGCAAAAGCTAAAAAGTATTTAAATATAATTGTCTTTTGTCATTGTTATACTAATTAATGTTGTGCATAACATGTTCTGATGTATGGCAGATGTATAACATTTACATGTAATGCGCTTCGTTGCTACTCTTTAATGAATCTCATACAACAAAGTAAGTGTGTGTGTCCATGAGTGTGTGTGACGTTGCTCATGTGTGGAGGGGGGTTAGTAGTATGAATGACTGGCTGGATATTAATGATCAATAGGAGAGGGCAGATGGGAGGAAGTTAATGGGAAGGGAATATATACAAAAATATAGTATAATAAAAACACATCCATGAATTATAGGACATTTCTTCCCAGTTATTTCATAAATCTCTTACCTCTTCTGGAAATAGGAGACTGAATGCTTGAAACAAACCCTAAGATGTGTGCTTTTCTGCTATGTTTATGAGCAGTCATTGATGTTAATGATGTACATTATAT
This sequence comes from Rhineura floridana, assembly GCF_030035675.1. Taxonomy (NCBI): domain Eukaryota; kingdom Metazoa; phylum Chordata; class Lepidosauria; order Squamata; family Rhineuridae; genus Rhineura; species Rhineura floridana. Next base: position 137,059,332 of record NC_084481.1, on the reverse strand, counting down.
TCTCTGTAGATTGACAAACGACATCAAAGCAAGGACTCTGTTTTCTTCAGAGATGGTGTCCGGCGAATAGACTTTGTACTTGCTTATGTGGATGATGCAAAAATAGAAGGGGAAAGAAAAGTGGTAAGGTTTTTTTTATGACATCTTTTGAATGAGCGATTTAGGAAACATCCAGATACTTTGTTTTTGTCTCTTGTATCACCGGAAAACACCAACTCCAAGCAATATACTACACTAATTTGCGATTGTAGGTTGTTTTTAATTGTTTTAATTGCTGTATTTTAAAATTGTTGTAACCCACCTGGGACCTTTGGATGAATGGTAGGTTATAAAATTAATACAGTAGGGCTCCACTTTTTGGCATTCCGCTAATATGGTGGCGCTAGCAGGGCAATCAGCTGTAGCACGGGGAGCTCCAGCTGACAGCAATCAGCTGTAGAGCAGCGGCTGGAGCTCCACGCACTACAGCTGATCACGCGCTTCAGCTGATCGCTGTCAGCTGGAGCACGGCGGCTGGAATACGGTACGGCCCCACTTTCCGGCGGTTTTCACTTTTTGGTGGGGGCCTGGAATGTAACCTGCCATTTGAGTGGGGCCCTACTGTAATAATAATACTGAGGCATAATGTACTTCAGTCTGAATTTTTGTTCTAACTTGGTATCTGCTTCTGCAAAAATGTCAGGATACCGTTCTAAATCTTGCATTCTTCACTGTACATGTTAATTCTGCTGAATAATATAACTTTTCAATTAAATATATGTTTCATTGATGCCAGACGAGCTGCAGCAATAGTGTGGTATCCTATCAGAAAGGAGGGAAATCAGCAGCTTCTTTTTTCTGCTGATAATAGCACCCTTTTGATTGCAGACCTTAGCACTATTTTGTAAAGTTGGAGATTTCATTAAAAATAGTGTGTATCGCCCTTTAAATAGAGACAGTGAAGCAACAATAGGCAGAGTGAATGCCTCAAATTAAGATGGTATTTGTTTGCAGCTCCTCTTTATTTTGGATAATGAATTTAAGCCTACCCGTATAAACTTCTAAGATGTAACTTAAATTGTTTACAACAGCTATTTCTAGTTTCTGATATATTATTCAAATTCTGACAACCTTTCTATGAGCGTATTACTGGCTCTCTATTAGGAAGAAGCACAACATACTACTGAGTGGACAGAAATTTGTCACCAATTTTAAGGACTACTTTACAGGCATAAATTGGGTTCTTTAACCTTGTGATGCTAGTATATAGTTTTGATTTTGGCATTTTCAGTAGTAAAAACAAACTATCCTACTAAAAAAAAAACACTTACTGTAATCTCTCTGCTTCCCTCAATGCTAGGGATGCTCAACTGAGAATTATTGGCACATTACCAAAATACAGCTTCCAGAATTTCTTGAGGAAGCTACATGAAGAAGAGGTGTGAAACTATATAAGTCTGACGTGCCCATTGTGTTAACACTTGAAATTCTGTTGAACCCAATCTAAGAAACTGAAATCTACAAGAACATTGACTCTACATTAGTGTAACTAATTTATCAAAGAGGGAGAAGGAGAGTCACTTAGATTTCACTGGGTAAATAACTTCAGTGACAATGTAAAGACTTTTCTATGTATGTGTATGAATATACGCTTGTGCTATATTGGAATAAGTATTGATCGATAAGTGAGTTGTTCAGACACCAGGCCACAGGGACTCCTGGGGTCCTAAAGAGATGCTCTTTCCCCTTCTCTCTTCGCACACTTTTCCTGCTTCTGTCTCTATCCCCAATCCTTGGAATCTCCATAGTTTGCCCTTTTCTTAGCAACCAGGATGCATCTTTTCTGTGGTGGTCCTTCTACGTTAAATTTTACCCTTGTAGTCCCCTTGAGTACCGCTCCCTATATATTTTAATTGTATTTTATGTATTTTAATTTATTTTAATGTTTTGTGATTTTATTGTTTACAATTTTATTATGTACGTGTTTGATTTCATTTTTGTAAGCCACCCTGAGTGCCCCATTACAAGGTAGAAGGGCAGGATAGAAATATTTTAAATAAATAAATAGGTAGTGCCTAGGTTATTTCCTGCAAATGCTACTACACAATAAACGTGGGTGAATATTAAAGAATCCCCCTCCCCGCAAAAGGCAAATGTGAAAACTTTGCAAAGAGGCTTAGGCATATCTCCTGCTTTGAAAGAGCTAAAGATCAGGGACTTACGGAGAATTTACTGTACAGTTAACTTACACTACCATATAATGGTAACTTACACTACCATATAATAAAGAGAAGTAAGTCTCTTTGTGTTTAATGGGGCTTACTTCCAGGTTACAGGATGGCAGCCTAGGCTTTGGTTTAGGTGGTACTGGGAAAAATTGAGTTCTTATGCAGCTGTAGGGCAGGCAGAAATTAATCTGGTCAAGCCTTTTCTACAATGAAAATATAATTATGGGGAAAGCTTCACCATGTGTACTCTCTAATTTTGTGTTATGCCATACCCTGCACCATGGCAGCCATTTTGTGATATGCACCTTTGGCAGCTATTTTGTGACTGGTGCACCCACCACTCTCAAAATTTGAAATGTGCCCCCATCCAAAAAGGTTGGTGACCCCTGCACAAGACCTAATTGTATCTGGGTGGAGTAAAAAAAATCTTGTTTCTGTTGTGTTCTTGTTGGAGAGAGACAATAATGTTTTTGTTGGGCTTCCTGACTGGTTTGTCCTCTTAAGTCTTCCACTGTCATTCACATGCACATATACTTCCCTCAGTCACACTAACAGCAAACCCAAACCCAAGATTCTACCGTCAGGTGAAGACGTTCCTTTTTCGGGTTGCGTTTAACTATACGTAGAATAGGAATTTTAATAAATCATGGTAACGGCTATATAATTATTGTATTTTTTAACTGTATTTGATCTATGTAGATTTGGTATCTTATTGTTTTATTCTTTTTTATGTACTGGTTTTAGGTTGTTCGCCGCTCTGAGTTTCTGGGAAAAAAATAGAGCGGGCTAGAAATATTTTAAATAAATTAAATAAATAAGATAGACCGCTACGCTTCTGCTGATGCCTCTTTTGGGAGGCATGTTCTGCAACAGGTTATTTCTCATGACTAATTAGTGGGTGGTCCCTCCCTATAAGGGCTGCTTTGGTACATCCCACGTGATGGCATGCTACCTGGGGAAAATGGACCATTGGTCTCACCTGAAGGGTGATTTTCACAGGTAGCATGCCATCATGGCCCTCCCTGTTGGAGGATTTGGGGTGTTTTTTAACATTATTTAACAGATTACTATTCCGTGTCTTTTATACATTAGGGCAGCCTTTCCCAACCAGTGTGCCTGCAGATGTTGTTGGACCACATCTCCCATCTTCCTGACCATTGGCAATGCTGGCTGAGGCTGATGGGAGTTGTGGTCAAACAACATCTGGAGGCACACTGGTTGGGAAAGGCTGCATTAGGTCAAGATCCTTTGTTATGTTAGGAATGTACTTGTTGTTCTTGTATTTTCCTTGCGGGTAGGCCGGTTGGCCATTATATTCTTTCAGATATCCCACTTTGGACTCGTCACGAGTGAATTGGAGTGGGAGGGGCATGGTTGCCCTAGATCTTGACTTTAGTACATTCTTGCCTTTGGACTCTAGATGGCGCAATTACCCACGTGATGGCATGCTTCCTGTGAAAATCACCCTTCAGGTGAGACCAATGGTCCAATTTACACTGTCTTAAATCCACTCCAAAAGTGGGGCAAGGCAAGGAGAGACTTAAACCTATTCCAAACGCCATTCAGCTCAGTCATGTGTAGGGTTGCCAGGTTCTTGGCCTGAGACTGATCCTGTATCTTTAGGAGAAGAGAAGGTCAGCCAAGTGCAGGTGTTCTTGCAACTCTGTAATGAGAAAAAGCACAAAGTGGAATTCTCCCTCCTCCCTCCACAACTTTTAAAGATACAGAAGACCTCTTGGTGGCCAGGCCATTACAACGTTGCAAGAACACCTGCACTTGGCTGACCTTCTCTTCTCCTAAAGATACAGGATCAGTCTCAGGCCATGGACCTGGCAACTCTAGTCATGTGACTTAGGGCCCATACTCACCTGCCGACTCAGCTGGTAGTGGCCCCTCCCAGAGGCTCCTGAATAGAGTTTGGAACAGGGATAACTTACACAAGTGCAAGTTATGCCAGCTTTCTATGGTTAGGATTGTTGTATAAATCAGCCAGCTGGGCCTTCATAGTTGAACTGTGAATTACAGGCTTCTCTCTCCCCTCCCTCCCTCCCCCCTCCCTCCCTCTCCTCCTCTTCCCACCCCATTTCCTCATTGGTAGAAAAGGCTCATTATAGGAAAGGAACATATGCTGTACTACAGACTGTTTTGTGAGCAGACTCAAACTCAGGGAGGCCTGAAAATCTGTGGAGGGTGAGGAGTTACACCTCCATCCTAGTGTGGCTTGTTTTCAAAACAGCATTGGTATAAATCATATATAAACTACTGTATATTTTCTGAACTCCAGTAAATTATTTAACTTTCCTGGTTAATCACAAACATCAACATTTCAGCAAATGCTTTTTGTTTACTGCAAGTGACTTTAAGTGCAGTAGGACTTGTACTGGTCGGGTATGAGTCTTGAGAATTAGATTGTAAGCAATTTGGATTTCCTTATCCACAAGGGTATAAAGATAATACCATAGAAATAATCTTATCTTCTAAGATGGGATGGGAACTTTGTCCTGCATCCTGATGCCATATCATTGCAAATACTATGCACTACAGCAAGGGTAGCCAACATGGTGCTCTTCAGATGTCTGGACTACAACACCCATCATTCCCAATCATTAGCTATGCAAGCTGAGGCTGATGGGAGGCTAGAGGACACCAAGTTGGCTACCCCTGCACTGCAGAGACAGCTTTGTTGCTAATCAATCACTTGTCCGTTAGTAGAGGGAAGTGTAAACTAAACTGGTTGTATGGCAAGGATTGATATCTGGTGGTGTAATCCTGTGTGATTTTCTTGGGACACCAGGAGTATTATCAGAGATCCCAGCTACCATTCTGTATCCAGCTAAGTTCTATTCAGAGCAGACACATTGAAATTAATGCACCCAAGTTAAGTCCATTAATTTCAGTGGGTGTACTCTAACTAATGTTGGATATGACCCTAGCTTATGTAAAATCAAGTTGTTGTTTAATTAAATTTATATCCAACCTTCCTTCCAGAAGAATCCCCTTATATGGGTAATAGCTGTTGCACAGCATATAAGTCTCCAGGATCAGAGGAGGTAACTGGAACACTTGCACGTTCCATTGATTAACTTACTGAATAATTTGGTGGTTTCCTAGAGTTTACTTATGGGGACTCCTGTTACCTCATAATAGATACCAGTAGAAAGTTTTTGTTTTGATAGGCTGTCTTTGCTTGTTTATATTCATCTATTTGGCTTGTTCTATGTCAGCAGAGTAGTGTGAGGATTCATCTATGGGTACTGTGGATGGCCTTACCTAGAGCATTGAAGAGTGATAGAACAATAATTCCATTGAATGCTGTCACATCGTTGTTATTACATTCATTACCCGCCCTTCACTAAAAGGCCTTAGGGTGGGTCACAACAATATAAAATGCAAAATTAAAAGCCATTTAAAACAAATTACACTCACAGCTAGGAAGGGTCCCCAAAATATTTATCTTGAGTGTCAAAGGCCAGACTGAAGAGGTGCATCTTCAGTATAGACAGAAGTTGTATAATGAAGGTGCCAGGCAGACTTCTGTGTCCCTGAGCATTCTGATGGTAATTATTCTTCCTTTTAAGGGTGGCTGAGAGTTTTCTTAACCACTTCATATGCAGAATTAATTTTGCTTCTCAATAGTCCTGTGACTCTTAGAATGCAAAGAAAAAATTGGGAATATACATGGGCATGTTATTCTTAAGTAATGCTAATTAGAACATTTACTGCTCAGTATTACCCAATTAATAAAAATATATTGACTGCAGGGGTAAAATATTCTGTATTGTAACCATTAGAAAAGAGGTTGCACTGTGCTGTCATCTCTGGTAGAAACTGTTTGTTACAAGGCCCTTGCACCCAAGAGAGTTTGTAGATACATAGTTAAATCTTTCAGTTGCATTCAGACAGCAAGACTGAACGTTTTGCAACACTGCTTGAGTTTCACTATCGTCCTTTCCCTTTGGGAGCTGTTTGTTCTGTTCTTTGTTGTTCAGACCTGTATGAAGCCTTCTTTCATGGAGAACACAGAATTTAGTGCAGCATCTAGTTCCATCACTTCAAGCAGGCTGGTCCCCAAAGGAAATATTATGGTGATACTGGTTTCCTGTCCCAGTTTGTGTCAACTCCAACTTGGCTTCTTGTCGGTTTAAAAAGCCAAAACCATGGAACTGTAGTGAGAGATTTTCTTGTGCAGCTGAATCATGCTTTTTTGTATTTTTTAGCTTCCATTCTGAAGATCATTTGGAGTATTTTTGAGGGATAGTCTATGGAAATGGGCCAGAAGGCTGACTAATGCGAACAGAGTTATTAGATTATTCCAGATGTGCGGGCACCAGCTGTCCTTCTGCCTACGTTGAGATTCTCTTCAGTCCAATTATATGTCATTGGGAAAACTGAAGGTGTTTGTCAGACAGTTATAAGGGTTAACTTAGCATCACCTCCCGTTTAAGCCTTATGACTAAGCAGTGAACTGTAACCATGGATTAATTTCAGGGCTGGTTTTATTTTTCTGCCTTACGGATTTTGGCTTGATACTTCGTTAATAAGGATTGACAAAATCTGCATATGCGTAATATTGTACAGTAATTGCTACAAAGCCTCATGCATTCCTCTCTCTACAGCAGAGTGACTTGGCAATGTTCTGTGGGCTAAGAATAGAAGCATACTTGGGAAAACATCTGAGAACTGCATATTTTGGAAGTCTGTGCTTGCTTTGTTTTGCAGACATATGTTAATAGAACACTTACTTGTTGATACAAAGGAGCTCCAACTAAAAAAAAAAGTCACTCTTCTATTTTCAACAGAATATTAACATACAGTAGGGCTTCGCTTTACAGCGATTCACTAATACAGCGGTCTCAATTAGATGCAATTAGACTAAAGCCCCACTCATTCTGCGCTTGTTCCGCTTTTATGGTGGTTTCCGGGCATCGCACGACATTCAGTAATAGGAAAGATACTCCTGGTCTCAACTAAGGCCAAACTATTTTTATATTTTATTTATTTAACAAGATTTATATACTACTCAATCATCAAAAACCTATAAATATTTTATGTAAAACAATAAAAAAATTCATTAAAATATAGATCAAATGTTAAAAACAAGTCAACATAACAATTTTCAAAATATCACTAAAAGCAGCATTTTTAAAAAAAATATGCATAATAAAATATCAAAATTATGCATCTGAATAGGCTTGCCTAAATAAAAACAGTACAAGGGAGGCACCTTCCTAATAATAATGGGTAGGTAGTTTCAGCATGTAGGTACAGCCATACTGAAGAATCAGTTCTTCACAACTGCAGAACAAACATCTGGTTCTTGTCAAAATGCCGATTCTGCAGATCAAAATGGTTAAGCGAGCAAATATGGGATGAGGCAGTCTTTCAAGTAAACTGGTTTCGAGCTGTAATGATAACATAAAAGTATGATCACACTTAATGTATGTTTTGTTTTAAATAGGAAGCCATGGGGGTTGGGTATTGGGACCACAGCACAGAGAGAGAGAATGAGTTAACCCTTTCTTCCAATGCTGCAGTACCAATGAAGTTTTGTTGCTGTTATGTGCCTTCAAGTCGATTACGATTTATGGCGACCCTATGAAACAGTGACCTCCAAGAGCATCTGTCATGAACCACCCTGTTCAGATCTTGTAAGTTCAGGTCTGTGGCTTCCTTTATGGAATCAATCCATCTCTTGTTTGGCCTTCCTCTTTTTCTAGTCCCTTCTGTTTTCCCCAGCATTATTGTCTTTTCTAGTGAATTCTGTCTTCTCATGATGTGTCCAAAGTATGATAACCTCAGTTTCATCATTTTAGCCTCTAGTGACAGTTCTGGTTTAATTTGTTCTAACACCCAATTATTTGTCTTTTTTGCAGTCCATGGTATGTGCAAAGCTCTCCTTCAGCACCACATTTCAAATGAGTTGATTTTTCTCTTATCCGCCTTTTTAACTGTCCAACTTTCACATCCATACATAGAGATTGGGAATACCATGGTCTGAATGATCCTGACTTTGGTGTTCAGTGATACATCTTTGCATTTGAGGACCTTTTCTAGTTCTCTCATAGCTGCCCTCCCCAGTCCAAGCCGCCTTCTGATTTCTTGACTATTGTCTCTATTTTGGTTAATGTCTGTGCCAAGGTATTGATAATCCTCAAGTTCAGTGTCCTCATTGTCAACTTTAAAGTTACATCAATCTTCTGTTATCATTACTTTAGTCTTCTTGACATTCAGCTGTAGTGCTGCTTTTGTGCTTTCCTCTTTAACTTTCATCAGCATTCATTTCAAATCATTACTGGTTTCTGCTAATAGTATGGTGTCATCTGCATATCTTAAATTATTGATATTTCTCCCTCCAGTTTTCACACCTCCTTCCTCTTGGTCCAATCCCGCATTTTGTATGATATGTTCTGTGTACAGATTAAACAAATAGGGTGATAAAATACACCCCTGTCTCACACCCTTTTCGATGGGGAGCCAATCAGTTTCTCCATATTCTGTCCTTACAGTAGCCTCTTGTCCAGAGTATAGGTTGCGCAACAGGACAATCAGATGCTGTGGCACCCCCATTTCTTTTAAAGCATTCCATAGTTTTTATTGATCTACACAGTCAAAGGCTTTGCTGTAAACTATATAGCACAGGATGATTTTCTTCTGAAATTCCTTGGTCCGTTCCATTATCCAATGTATGTTTGCGATATGATCTCTGGTGCCTCTTCCCTTTCTAAATCCAGCCTGGATGTCTGGCATTTCTCGTTCCATATATGGTAAGACCTTTGTTGTAGAATCTTGAGCATTACTTTACTTGCATGGGATATTAAGGCAATAGTTCAGACTCTGGCAGAAAAGCTGTGATGGGCACTGTTAGCAGCTTTCCTCCTGCAGCAAATAGTTTGAAGGAGTGTGTTTGGATCCCAGCACAGGGTAACTGGGTTAACTTTCCTTTCCATGCTCCTGCTGCTGTTACACACTATTAAACAATACACCCTTTTGTTTTTGTTTTTGTTTTTTAAGATGCATGATACATGTGATCACACATTTACTGTAACATGTAGTTTGGCCCTAGTGAGCAAGTGAAGAGGGTCTGAAATCCTGCTGATTTGATGACTTATGTATTTGCTTGTTTAAATCTTGTTTTGGCTGAAAAGCAGAATAAACATTATTTAAACATATAAATAAACAATAAAGGTGTCCAGGGTGGTTTATAAAATCTCTCAGAAAAGACAGTCTCTGACTTCTGGCGTACAATCTAAAAAGACATGACACAAAAGGAAAAATGGATTAGGAGAGAGGAGGAAATGAACAAAACCACGTACGAGTTGTTAATTATCAATTCTTCTAATGACCAGTTGGGGTGGAAACGTTGCTGAAGAAGGGGTGCCATTACATCTCAGCTTGATGTAATCACTGCTATCAGATGACAGTTGATGGAGGGTGGAACCTGGCTTCTCAACAGAGCTAGTTGGTTGTACTGAATCTCTTCACTTTTCTCCTGTATTACAACTTAATATAATGGCAACTCCCAGGTGACAGAGAAAATATTTTCTCAAACCTATCTTTTTTTCTAGTTCAACTTCCCTTTCTTTTAATGCCCATTCTTTAAACGTTTAGTCTTTATCTTCTCTGGGTCAGTAACATATATAAACTTTTTTCCTGATTCCCTGGAGTCAGGCACATTCTATAAAATATTAAGTGCTAGTACTAAGCCTTGAACTACTACATTTGTAATGCTATTTTTGATTATAGCATGGGAAGAAATTCATGTCCGAAATAAGACCGATTGTATTTTCCCCCTTAGTGTTTGTTAAAGCTTTCCCTGTTCAGATAGAGTCGCCTCCAGAATACTTACCCTGTTTTAAAGATTTTGTAATCTAATCTATTGTGCTGTCTGTTGGAAGCTAAAAGTACCAGTTGCTTCTAGGTGCAAGACTCTGTATTTCTGGTGTTAATTTAGTCCAGGTAAGTCAACACAAAATATAGCAACAAAGAAGAAATGGGCAAATGTTTGGAATTGCACATAACATTTTCACTGATGACATGTCCACCTAGTGGACCTTCCTGGTGCTAGTCTAATGTTGAAAGAACGAAAATGGAGTAAGCAGCAGCCCCAAATAGAAGACACTGTGGTGTGTGCCTTTCCTTCCCAGTGTGGACTGGCAATAATCACAAATGCAAAATGTCCTTTGAAATGTAGAATGACTGAGAGATGTGAAAGGGAGAAGGTGTGTGAAACTTTCAGTCATATCAAAAGGAAAGCCTTGAATGAGAACCAATGCATATGCTATAAAAATATTATCTGTTTACTGATAACTGATAACAAATAGCACTGTTATCTGAAAGTGAACTTATGTTTACATTGGTAACATACCTTTTTTTTAATAAGTAACAGATATTATCTATCCATTATATTAAACTTTAATCAGAATCATCAACTTTAACCACTGAATGTTGGGGTCTATTTTTCAAATTGTCTTCATAAAATTGTGCCATGGGGAACTGAAGTCTGCTTTCAGCCGTTATCCTGTTGCTGAACTTGTGATGGATCTACATACAAACAAAAGAGGAAGTCTGTGTCTGTTAAGTAAACTGTGCAGGTGTTTTTAAATAGGTGCTAAATAAATAAAGGACTACAGCTGAACGTCAAGAAGACTAATGTAACAACAATAGAAGATTTATGTAGCTTTAAAGTTGACAATGAGGACATTGAACTTGTCAAGGATTATCAATACCTCAGCACAGTCATTAACCAAAATGGAGACAATAGTCAAGAAATCAGAAGAAGGCTAGGACTGGGGAGGGACGCTATGAGAGAACTAGAAAAGGTCCTCAAATGCAAAGATGTATAACTGAACACCGAAGTCAGGATCATTCAGACCATGGTATTCCCAATCTCTATGTATGGATGTGAAAGTTGGACCGTGAAAAAGGCGGATAAGAGAAAAATCAACTCATTTAAAATGTGGTGCTGGAGGAGAGCTTTGCGCATACCATGGACTGCAAAAAGACAAATAATTGGGTGTTAGAACAAATTAAACCAGAACTATCACTAGAAGCTAAAATGATGAAACTGAGGTTATCATACTTTGGACACATAATAAGACATGATTTACTAGAAAAGGCACTAATGCTGGGAAAAACAGAAGGGAGTAGAAAAAGAGGAAGTCCAAACAAGAGACGGATTGATTCCATAAAGGAAGCCACAGACCTGAACTTACAAGATCTGAACAGGGTGGTTCACGGCAGATGCTCTTGGAGGTCACTGATTCATAGGGTCGCCATAAATCGTGATTGCCTTGAAGGCACATAACAACAACAACAAAATAAATATTAATAGCAATAATGATAATTTATAAATCACCTTTTACATATGTCTCAAGGCGATTTAAAGGCATACCATAAAAGCAGCTAAAAAATTTAAAGAACAGTACAAAAACAATTTACTATAGGCGAGACTTTTTCATCCAGCTCGAAAGCTTGTCAAAACAAAAATGACTTTTCCAGAAAGTACAGCTAGTGGGTGCCTATTGTATTGTCTCAACAGCCACGCCCTAATCTTATGACTGTCCTATATATGCCACACTTTTTAATTAGATTTGGGATTTTGCCCATTATGCGTTGGGGAGGGTGGTCATCCTTCTTAAAACGTGCTTATGCAGCTTGGACATGTGCCTTGATCCTGTTCTGCCACTGGATGTCCAGGGAGCAGCCATGGTCAGAAACACCCTTTGCAGCCCAGGGGTGAAATAAGACACAGACACAATATATATTGGGTTAAATAACGGGCCACTTTATTAACCAAATTCTTATTGCATAACGAACCTGCAGAGGGGAACATAAGTGCGAGATTCTCCTGGTGAATCAGGCAAAGCCTGCTTGCAGCTTTTGGGGCGATTCAACCCCTGCCAGGCAAGGGGCTGCCAATCTGCCAACCTATTTTCCCTGACCACACCCATAGGTGTGTAGGAAGGCCAACGTGCGTCACCGCCTCCTCCCGGTGCCCTGAAACTCCGAGTGGATAAGACATGTGGGCCCCAAAGGCAACCCGTATAACCCTGAGCTGCAGGCCTCCGGAACCGCCTGTCACCTCCAAAGGTTCCTAAAGGTGTCACCTAGTTGCCCTTTACCTTTAACCTTTCCCGCACTTCCTTGCCATAAAGTGACCAATTAAGATATTAAGATCAAACAGCCATATCAACCTAATAACCAGAAATGTACCCGTGCTAACCCTGAGCACCTTCACCTCTAACCACAGTATGGAGTAGGCAAAAGAAACCCACCGGCAAGCCAAAAATTCCTAGTTGGCTCCGAAGCAACCAAATTAATCACACTGCAGCAGAGGGAGGGTAGGGCGGGTGCCGAAGAAGAAGAAGAGGTGGGTGAGGGGCCAGCGCGAGCTTAAATAGGCTCAGCCGCCCATCGTCCGCGGCGCGCCTTGATGGCGCCATGCCAGTCCTGGCGTGCCTGCCCTTCTCCACAATGGCGGCTGGGGATTCACCCCGGGCCGCAAATCTCGCCCTGTGACCGGTAAGTACCATGAGCGGAGCGGGGAGTTGCCACCTTAGCTAATAAGCTGGCTTTGCTCTTTTACCAAGATGAGGCTACTGCCACCTGTGTCTAATGATTTTAGATCATCTCATGTTTAGTCTATTGCACTGTGTTTTTACAAACATCTCATAAGCTTAGCTAGCAGCAGCGTGCCTGCTTTATAGCATGAAGAACAGAGAAGACATCACTGCAGTGATAGAGTGTCAGCTCTAGATTCCTGCTGGGTTTGAGCTCCAGTTCAAGTATTTTTACCCATAGCCTGGCTCCTGCATGCCTGTAGATGCACCTTCTCTCATACAGGTTTCTCACACCTTCAGAAAATCAGACAGAGCCTGCTGCATGTCCCATCTTTTAGTCTTATGAGAACTGAGGGCCCAGAACTTATTGTAAATCTTTTTATGGAAGACTTCCTCAAAAAGAGAATAAAATAAAATCTCTGTCAGTGACATCTATTGTTGTGTGAGCAGACTTCCACTCTGTTCCTCTCATGCAACAGACCTTATCCGTCCTCTCCTCACCCCTGCACATTCCCAGCTCTATTCCAGAAAATCCCTCAACCCTCCAAGACACAGGTTTGAGGGGAAGGAAAGAGGAGAGGAGGGGAAATCCCTTTGCGTGAGTGAAGTCTGTCCTACACAGCTGGATGTCACCCTGTCTGCAGGGTATTTGGTTGGCCACCTCCCTGTATTTCACCTCCTCCAAGTGTGTTTGCTGGTCGTTGCTGAGGTTGTTTTATTGTTGAGCTGGGAACTGGGTTTGCTGCTTTTCTGTTGTTTTTATTCTTATATGGGTTTACTGCTTTATATCTGCAGCATTTTTAAATTCTAAATTTGTCACTTTGAGAATCTGATTCAGGCTAGAAAATGGTTCACATGTTCCATGAATAGATAAATAATCTGGAGACAAAAAAAAATCTCTGAGTGTGAGCTGCAGGTATGCTGTTGTACATTTGTAATTATAGTGTGAAGTGCAGAATATGATTACAAAACAGAATCAAGGAGCTGCTTCAGTGTCCTAGAAAGTCTCTGTGTGTGTGTTTTAAGTGTTTGGTTCTCACTGGGGAACTGGATCCCCTAAAGAATGGGAAGGGATGACTTATGACAATAAGGAATTGCTCATTATTGTGCTGTTCGTTCCTAATGGACTCAGCGCTGTTCAAATAAACCTGTCTCCTATCCTTCATTACTATCCCAGCTGCTGCTGGTAGCATAAATAAATTTCAATGTTTTCTTTAAATATTCTTTTTGTTTTTTATTGATCTTCTTTGCATATTACCTATAGATTTTTGTCTGTAGAAAGGCAATCAACAAACCCATTTAATAAAGCAAAGCTACTTCCCCTTCTATGATCTAAAAAAAATCTAATTTCAGAATTATGCGTTTAACCTGGAGTGGGGAATATTTTTCAGCCCCAGGGCCGCAGACCCTCATGGGCAACCTTCAGGGGCTCATCTGCCAGTAGTGGAGCAATAGATGCGGATCTTGCCTTTGTACAGTAAGCTCCATTCTAGTCCCACATAACTCTGAGGTTCCTCCATTCTTACACACACACATACCCCTCACCATTCTTCAGTCAAACATACACAAGGCAGAGGGGCTGTGGCCTGGAGAAAGTCCAATAGGCTAGATAGGCAAAGAAGGCCACATTTGGCCTCCAGGCCTGAGGCTGACAACCCCTGTATCATACACTTACTGTGTGAATAAAAAGCAAAGAATTGTTTGTTTTTTTCTTCAGGAACGGAGACGAGAATTTGAGAACAATCTAGCAAAGGCTGGTCTGGAACTAGAAACTGAAGATAAGAAGGTAAAGTATTGTGGTGTCTTACTTTTAAAATACATGCTCAAATAAGATGGGAGTGAAAGACTTGGCTTGAGAATTGCAAGAAAATAGAATGTATATTTAATAGGAGCATCTTTCAGTTCCGTGTTAGTAGTGTGTTTAATATTTATTTGTTAACAGCATGCTGATCAGAAAATAATAGTAACACAGTCCCTTCCTGGTGGGTTTTTGTGATGTTTAGTTATTATCCACGACCCAGCTGTGCCTAACAGCATAGTTTGGTATTGCATTGCTATCTCAGCTCCTCTGCCCAGGCAAGCCCTAGGCATACCTGGGATCAGTCCAGCTGTTGTGCTGTAATTAGCAGCACTGCTGTGAGAGGAGTCACAAAATCCTCAGTGAGTGGCTTCAAGCTTAAAGAGTTTCACTTTCTGATCTTGAAGTGTTGCAACTGCTCTGATTAATTGGACCATGAGGTCTCCTGATCTCAGGTACGCCTAGGGTTTGTTTTGACCTATTATCCTATGTTTTGGGGAAGGCAATGAGAAGGATAGCCCCATTGCAATTGAGACCTTTTGTAGATCATGTTCATAGTAGCCCTGCTCAGTTATCAGATTCAGATTTTATTGCTTGTTGAACGAACAGGCCATGCACATCCACACATCATCATCAACATCATCATCATAATATAAACAACAAAAAACAATAGTAAACATAAGAATGAGTACATATAAAATATATTCACTAATAGGCAAAAAACTTGCAGTTTAAGAATGTACCTATAGTCAACAGATATTTCTATCAAACTTTAAAAAGCAGGAAAATTGGGCAGCTACACTGAATGCACCAGGGGAGCAGGAGACCTGACTTCCTCTCTGAGATATTGTACCGCCCTACAAATTTGTCAAAATTGAAACACAATTTGGGTTGGTCTTTCACAGTCCAATCTACTTCCTGTGTAGCTTGGAAGAAGTGGGTAACATGTGCCTCTGAGCATATGGTGAGTGGTGGCAACACCTGCCACCGCCAAAGATGGAGAACTATATTTTTGTATGTTTGTTGGTGGTGTTCTTACTTTGCTTCTTTCCTGTGTTACTAATGTTTCTACAGAGAATCTAATCTAGAAAATTTTATTTCCCTCATTATTCATCCTAGAAATCTGTGTCAAATTAACTTTTATTAATTTCAAAGCCTTTTTATTGGTCAATGTCATATGATGGTGAAAACAGCCTTTTGTGTTTCAAATTGGAGGTTATATTCTATTTCTATTTTGGGTGCATTAACAGTTGAATCTGAAACTGCAGTTTGATGTAAAATCAGACTGATTACAATATGTTGCTAATTCAGCAATGACACTAGCTGTTGGGAAAAAAGAGGATGCATGTTTTCAACCTGCTATGTTTAAACCACTTCATTTAAGGCAAGGTGGGCATGGTAAATTAAAAACATAGAGCACACCTAGAATTTTGCGAGAATATATTTCACCTCCCACTGTTTTATCTTGTGCAAACTGAGACACTCCTGATGTCCACTGGAGACTATTCTGCAGAATAGTCAGTGCCATTATTCCACAATTATTTTTGGAGTTATTTTAGTGTAAATTTTGCCAAGTGTTGCTGTACTTCACATATTAAGAGAAATAGAAACAAAAGAAAATGATGTCCTATAGGAAACGTCACTAAAATTGCAAAGTAAATCAGACATATTTAAAGTGACCATCTGAACTATATCAACTGTCTTAATAATGTTGCTTCCTCCCTGCTAAAACAAGATCAGCACAGCACATGTCTTGCTTCTGTTATTTGGGCTGATTGCATGGTGTTGCCACCACTCACCATATGCTCAGAGGCACATGTTAACAAATTCTTCCAAGCTACACAGGAAGTGGATTGGACTGTGAAACACCAACCCAAATTGTGTTTGCATTTTGACAAATTTGTAGGGCAGTCCAATATCTCAGAGAGGAGGTCAGGTCTCCTGCTCCCCTGGTGCATTCACTATAGCTGCCCAATTTCCCTGCTTTTTAAAGTTTGATAGAAATATCTGTGGGCTATCGATTCATTCTTAAACCGCAAAGTTTTTTGTCTATTAGTAAATCTCTCTGCTTTTTATTCCAGGAGGTAAGAAATGGGATCCTGTGCAAGTTTGCTGAGAATGGATTGATCATTTGCATGCTTATTGAGTTCAGTGGGAGTTACCTGCAATCATATTTAGGATATGTGAAACTGACCACAAGGGACGGGGAGGGGAGAAGGAGGAAGGGGAGGGAGGGCAGAGGGTAGGAGGGGGATGGGATCAGGCAGGAGGGGAGGAAAGTGACAGGTTTGATCATTTGCTTCTTTATTGAGTTCAGTGGGATTTACTCTGTGCAATCATGCTTAGGATATGTAAAACTGACCGGGAGGGAGGGAGGCACTGGAGTGGGCAGGGGAGGAGGAAGAAGGGTGGAGGAATGGAGAGGAGAGAGGAAGGAGGGGAAAGGCAGGTCTGATCATTTGTATGCTTATTGAGTTCAATGGGATTTACTCCTATGCAATCGTGGTTAGGAAAAGAAAAACTGACCATGGGGGAGGGGGAGGGGGAAGGAGTGGGTTGGAGGGGGCAAAGGAAGGGGAGGGGAGGGCAGGTTTGATCATTTGCATGCTTATAGAGTTCAGTGGTATTTATTCTTGTGCAATCATCCTTAAGATAGGTAAAACTGACCATGGGGAGGAGGAAGGGGAGGGGAAGGAGGGGGAAGAGGAAGGATGGGATTGGAAGGGGATGGGGGGGAGGGGCAAGGGAAGGGGCAAGAGGGAAGAGATAGGAGGGAGGAGAAGGGAGGGTGGGTTTGATCATTTGCATACTTTTTGAGTTCAGTGGGATTTATTTCTGTGCAATCATGTTTGAATATGGAAATGGACTGCCTTCAAGTTGATCCTGACTTATGGCGACCCTATGAATAGGGTTTTCATGCTAAATGGTATTCAGAGGTGGTTTTACTCCGAGGCCGAGAGGCAGTGACTGGCCCCGAGGTCACCCAGTGAGCTTCATGGCTGTGTGGGGATTCGTACCCTGGTCTCCCAGGTCGTAGTCTAACACTGACCCGGGAGAGGGGCAGAGAGAATAGGAAGAGGGAGAGGGGTTGAGATTGGGTAGGTGGGCACTGGGCAGAGGGGAAGCCCTTTTCCAAAAGGAAAACATTGTGAACAGTATCATTGCTTTTCATCATTCCCCCCACCTTTTTATTCTACAGCAGGCACATGTAGCCTCCCACCCAAATTTAAACCAAAGCTTTCCCTGGCCACATCCACACCAGGCCTTTATTTCACTTTAGACAGTCATGGCTTCTCTCAAAGAATCCTGGGAAGTGTAGTTATTGAAGGGTGCTGAGAGTTGCTAGGAGATGCCCTGTTCCCCTCACAGAGCTTCAATCAGAGCGGCTGACTGTTAAACCATTCTGGCCACTGGAGCTCTGCCAGGGGAATAGGAGTCTCCTTTCAGTACCCTTCACAAACTACACTTCCCAGGATTCTTTGGGGGAAGCCATGACTGTCTAAAGTCTGGTGTGGGTGTGGCCCCCTGATTAGCCAAGCCAAGCAGCTGTGAGTCTGACTTTTAGAACACTGACAGTTGGTTCTTACTGAGCATGCCCTGCCTTATCATTGAATTCAATGCTAAATTTATTAAATTAATTAAAAATCAGCCAGGTATTTTTTTAACTTTTAAAGTGCAGAAGATGAAGGTCAGAGTATGGGGCAAAGTCAGTAATAGGATTACAGGTACTGTGTGAACATGGCTGATTTTTAATGATTTTCAACAGATTATGAGGACTCTGACAGAAAGAAGTCCAACGGGGCTGGGGGGGTTTCTCTCTTTTTAGATTTTGAACTCTCTATTCTCTCTGTCTGTTTTGTGTATCACCCTGAAAATTGAGAGGGTTGTTAAGCAAGCATTTCTGAGTTCAGGAGTGTAAGTTTTGTAAGGTTTTGTTTTGAAATGAGCTTATGGGAAGCATCAGAATGGCATGGGGGGTATTTTCAATTTAACATTGCTGAATGTGAAAAATCCACGCTGGCAATAGTGGCTGTATAATAACCATAAACACTGATTACAAACATTCTGTCGCAGAGCCTGGGTGATGTATATTAGTACATACGATCTTCAGAAGCAGTCTATGACTTCTGCTTTACCAAGGCCAGTTTAACAAATTGGATAGTTCTGTATGATCTATATTAACCAGTCCATAAAACCAGTTGCATTTAAGGGGAGTTGTTACTAATCTGAGCTAGTAAGGGCTCAAGACATTGAGTTCTCAAAGTGGAATACAGGGGACATTTCATTAGGAAATGTTCTGTATCCTCCACCTTAAGGCTACCAGTTGGACAATATCTATCCACGCATTACTGAGCCACAAGATGTCCTTTCATCTCTATTAACTGCAGGGAGTTCAATGTGCACTTCGCTAAGAGCCATCTCAATTCATGTGAGCAAATAAGGGACAGGTATGGGAGCAGCTTTCCAGGAAATAAAGCAAAACTTTTATATATCGCATTCGAGTGGCATCCAGCTGCTGGTGCCATCGTAAGAAAGGTTTTGCAAAAGAAGTGCAATTTTTCAAACTGCAGCATTTATAAAACTCCCATTTTCCATTAAAGTTCTGCTTTAGTGCTTCAAATGTTGTCTGGCTGATATTACGTAACCTAATATGCACACTTTTTCTTTATAATTCTGATACCAGGGAACTGTATTGTTTTTATGAGGAAGTGACTGCAGTTCATTCTCCAGTGATAAGGAAAGGGTCCCAAAATAACTAATGGCAATTTCATTTGCAGACTGTAGATACAATCACAAGGAAACAGTGCTGAGTCTCAATTCTCACTCCCTATGAAAGATTTTCTCCCTTGGGACTTATCCGATGCAGTGCTGGGTAACAGAAATGTTAGGGCCCATTGTGCTGGTCTTCTTTCTCACATATGAGGGTAGAATATGGATCACTTCTCTGATTAGCCGACTGGCTTGTCTTCCCACATTGGCTGTAGAAAGTTAGTCATGATTAACTCCTACTGAGATTAATAGGACAAGTTAGTTCAATTAATTTCAGTGGGATTTAAATGTAACTAATGTTTTATGCATCATGCTCAAAAACAGGTATGGGGAATCTTTGGCTGTCTGGATATTGCTGAACTACAGCTCTCATCAGCCCTAACAAGCATGGCCAATGGCCAGGGATGATGGAAGTTGTATCTGGAGAGCTAAAGGTTCCCCACACCTGATCTGAAAAAGTACTTGCAAATATATAAAAGAATAATGAGCTGAATAGTAAACATGGGGGTTTGACATAATTCAGTTTAGAAGGCATGCACCACCATTCTACCTCATTATGTTTAAAATGGTTTTTTTAGGTTTTGGTACTATTCTTTTTTTCTGCTAATTGTTTGTTCATCTTGCATTTATATATTATGTGGAGGGTTTTTTTTTTAACAGTACATCACCCAGGGAAGTTACTTGTAATGGGTGGCATAAAAATGCTTTCAATAACTAAAAATTATTCTCTTTTTATTGTTTTGTTCATTACATGGACACCATGTGCGTATATGCTAAGGATCCACAACTGGCCCCAGCTCCCATGCATAGTATACTTAAGGTTGCCGGGGGGTGAGGGGGATGACAGAAGTGAAGCTTCTTTATAGATCCATGGGTTTCACCAGACATGTGAACAAATTACTTAATTTAACCTCAATCTTTATCTCTTCTTTTGTAGGAATCTGAAAATGGCAAGACTTACTTTGTGAAGGTTCATGCACCGTGGGAGGTTCTGATCACATACGCCGAAGTGCTAAATATAAAAGCACCCATTAAGGAAAATGATATTCCTTGTCCCGTAGAGAACCCTTTGGACTGTGTATTTTGGCCATTTAGGCTCCCTGAGATTGTGATGCACCCAGAACCAGACTACTTTACAGCGCCATTCAGCAAGGAAAGGCAGGAACTCTACCTCATTGATGATGAGAGTACGTTTTTCTCACCATCTGTCAGAAACAGAATTGTGAGTATGTCTAATGTGCCTATGCACATTATTAACAGCAGTCAAGTATAAAAGCAATGATAGGAGATTTCCATTGTTTTTTCCATATCCTTTGCTGATTCATGTGGAGAAGAAAATAAATACCATGAGGAGGTAAGGCCAATAGCCTATTTCACCTACAGTGTTCTTTTTTTTTCTATCAGTCACCATTTCCTAGATTTCTCACTGGGAGTATATTTCCTACCCTTCAGGGCAACTTAGAAAATCAATATAGAAAGAACCATATCTGGCTGCACTCCCTCCCTCAGCAGGCAGAGTTATAAAGACTTTCCTGTGGTCCACAACACTTCCATAAGCCAACGTTACCATTAGTCAGTTCAAGTTTCTTGTTTTCCAGTGTTGGGTGAAACTTCTTTTTGTACATTCCTCGAAACCACAAGTGAAATTTAGAGCTTTAATCAAGTAAGTGTTAATTAAAGAACTAAATTTTACATTGCAGATTTAATAAGCATCCCAATATAGCCTTGTGCAACAGACCTCTTTTTATTGCAAAAAACACTTTTGCTTCAAGAAAGAAAACCAGATGTATCCCAGCTACATCAGAACCCTGCTGATATGGGATTAAATTTCACACATCTCTTAATGTTGCCATTATTAATAAGCTAAAGTGAAAATCATGGCAGAAAAACATCAGGATTCATTACCTCAGCTTTTATCAGTGCAATTCAAATGCCTCAACTCTGCTAGTTTCCTGCTCATATCTCTAGCTGGATAACCAAACATCTGTAACAACTGTGTGCTGCATAGCTCTCCAGCAGCCAGGGCTTCATTCATGGAGCCTTTTTAAAAGGCTGCTTGGCTACTTGGGAGGTGGCACTGGAACCTCGAATCCTGTCCCACCACTATCTTTTTTCCCACCAAACTGATCATCTGTGGAATATCAGCTTTTTAAAAAAGGTACAGCATATCCTTCATTGGGTCAGAGCAAAAAGCTCAAGGGCTTGTGCAAGACTGGGAAACCTGTGGCCCTCCAGATGGTGTTGGGACTCCCATCAGCCCCTGCCAGCATGGCTGTTCATTCCCAAGCCCTGGGCTAAATCTTCCCCCCAAGATAAATCATACATTGATGTATTTCATTGTGTGAAGGTAATGGATTAATTTATTAGTTTAAAAGTCAAAAATAGTTTTAATTGACTGCCAGATCTGTTTTGGATAGTGGAGAAAAAAAACTTTCGTATTCACATGCTGCAGTGAAGTACCCCTCAGATGGGAAGGAAAACTAGATTTATACTGTGAAAATCAGAGTAGTTTTAAACTGCGGGGTTGGTGTTTTCATCCCTCTTTTAGGTTTACTATATTTTAACAAGGTGTCCATATGGAACAGAAGAAGGGAAGAAGAAGTTTGGAATCAAAAGACTGTTGAACAATGGCACCTACACTGCTGCTTACCCTCTTCATGATGTAGGTGTTTTTGTCATTCATTTTATAGTACTTCCCTGTTTTCCAAAAGAAACTTCAAGTTTGCTGTTTTTAACTAACACCTCCTTGTAGACATAATATCTGTGATTCTCTGTAATTGCAACTGTAACTGTAGAAATTGCTTATAAAATATATGTGAAGGCATTTAGCTGAGCTAAGAACACCTGGGCAAGCCCCAGGGACACAAAATGCAGTGAAGGAAGAGGGAAAGTTAATCACAACTGTGCTGTAAAACTGGGATGACATTGTAGGATTCCAGTTTAATGTTGCAGCGCCCTCTGGTGGCT
The DNA here is from genome assembly GCF_030035675.1 of Rhineura floridana. Lineage (NCBI taxonomy): Eukaryota > Metazoa > Chordata > Lepidosauria > Squamata > Rhineuridae > Rhineura > Rhineura floridana. The sequence goes on along the minus strand of NC_084481.1, from coordinate 137,037,031 downwards.
GACAACAAGCACTTCACTGGAGCCCCGTTTTGGATTTTTTAAAAAATTCTTGTTAAAAAATAAATTCGGGTATTGTGATATAATGCTAGTATTTTGTTTGCAAATTTGAAAAATAATGCCTTCATTGCAGAAGCAGCCAGCAGGGAGGGGTGGCCGCATGCTCCTGTCACTGGAAGGGAGAGGATGGAGGCAGTGGAGAAGTCAGTGTGCGGACACATTGGTGGGAGCACAAGATTGGCTCCATCAGTGCATCCACCTCACTGCAACTTCCCCACTGCCTCACTCCTCCCATTCTTCCCAGTAAGCCACAGGGACACCAGTGCAGGAGGCCAGGTGTGTGGTGCCATCCCTGCCAGCCACTCTTGTGTCATTTTATTTGCAATCACTTAACTAAAAAACTATGTATTATTTAGGATGGGCAGAGAAACTCCCCGTAAGATTCAGATAAAATGAGGTATGCTCACATCATTGGTCTTATGAAGTATGTTGCCACTCACCTCTCAACCTGTCATACACATTTTTTTACATATATTATCCCAGTATATATTTGGAAAAAATGAATGTTGCAGAACATATGCTGCCATTTACTGATCTGTTTTTGTTGTCCGCACTGATGCAGTGCCAGTATTGGAGGAGGGCAAATGATCCTAAGTGTGAAAATGAAAGATACACATTATATAGAGAATGGGCAAGGTTTCCTCGGTTTTTCAAAGAACAGCCCTTGGATCTTATCAGGTGAGTGTTTTGCCACTGATATTTTAATGGAGGCTGGGCCTTTTGCATTTCAATATATACATACATTAATTCGTAAATTATTCCTTAACGCAAGAAAACCCATATATTATAATATGACCTCAGTTGTCCACGCTCTAATGACCTCCTGCTTGGACTACTGTAATGCTGTCTATGTAATAGAATCATAGAAAAGTAGAGATGGAAGGGGGCTGTAAGGCTGTCGAATACAACCCCTGCTTAATGCAGGAATACAATTTAAAGCATACCTGGCAAATGGCTGTCCTCTTGAATGTGTCCATTGTTGGAGAGCCAGCCACCTCCCTAGGTAATTGGTTCCATTGTTATACTGCTCTAACAGGAAGTTTTTCCTGATGCTCAGTCGAAAACTGGGTTTCTGTAACTTGTTGAGCCCTTTATTCCGTGACCTGCACCTGGGATGATCAAGAAGAGATCCTGGCATTCCTTTGTGTGACAATCTTTCAAATACTTGAAGAGGACTATCATATTTCCCCTCAGTCTTCTCTTCTCAAGGCTGAACATGCCCAGTTCTTTCAGTCTCTCAGAGGGCTTTGTTTCCAGTCCCCTGATCATCCTCATTGCCCTCCTCTGAACCTGTTCCAGTTTGTCTGCATCCTTCTTAAAGTGTGGTGTCCAGAACTGGACACGGTACTCAAAATGAGGCCTAACCAGTGCCGAATAGAGGGGAACTAGTACTCCATGCAGTTTGAAAACTGTAGTTCTGTTAATGCAGCCTAAAATAGCATTTGCCTTTTTTGCATCTGCATCACATTGTTGGTTCATATTCAACTTGTGATCAACAACAATTTCAAGATGCTTCTCACATGTAGTATTGCTGAGCCAAGTATCTCCCATCTTATAACTGTGTATTTGGTTTCTTTTTCCTAAGGTAGAATTTTGCACTTATCCCTCTTAAATTTCATTCTGTTGTTTTCAGCCCAATGCTCCTTTTGAATTTTGTTGCCGTCCTCCAGGGTATTCGCTATGCCTCCTAATTTTGTATCATCTGCAAATTTGATAAGCGTTCCCTGTACCTCCTCATCTAAGTCATTAATAAAAATATTGAAGAGCACTATCCCATTGTTATGTCCCCCCAGTTTGAGAAGGAACCATTGATAAGCATTCTTTGAGTATGATTCTGTAGCCAACTGTGGATAGAATGAAAAATGTTTTCCTTGATAGTTTTAACCCATCTCATTTTGGGTGTCTACTTTGTCCTTCTTTACATTACATCCTCAAGTCTTATTTTCCCAGTGCATTGAATGTATTCTTATGCCAAAATCAGATTTGTCTCCCAAGTAGCCCCCCCCAAAACTTAATTTTGTTTAGGGTGGTGATGCAAGTACACTGACAGTGTTATAGCTATAAAAGGAATTGTTAGATTTTTCTTTTATCTAGTTTTAGCTAGTGTATTCATATTCCAAAGTGACTATTTGACCAATTTGATATCATACACTTACACTATTTCACCCCATCCTGTTGATATTCTTGAGTTGTAGGTGGTGTTACTGGCCATATTCCTGCTGTCACTTTCATGGCTTCATGCCAAGGCATAAGTAAGCTTTAAACTAAAAGGTGAGAAGTGAAGGAAATGAGGGGAGAGAGAATCTTATATCTGGTTGGTGGGCAACACATGAGCAAAAACTAGCTGTTCAAAGGACACAAATATGAGTATGAAATTCTAATTCATAAGTTAGATTTAGTTTTACAATAAACTCAGTATCATCCCTTTGAATTTTGCCTGATTATTTGTCATCCTAATTTAAGCCTCTATTTTTATTTGTAGTTAATCTAGTTTTTCTCCCCCTGCCCCCCTTTCTTAAAGATGCTGACTCAGACTTGTGTTTCCTTATCCCACCACATTACTTTCTTGCAGGAAGTATTATGGAGAAAAGATCGGAATCTATTTTGCCTGGCTGGGTTTCTACACTGAGATGCTGTTCTTTGCAGCTGTTGTTGGTTTAATATGTTTTCTGTATGGTGCATTCACAATGCATGAAAATATGAGTAGGTAAGAGTAATTAGCAAGGTAATGTTGGCCAAATTTGTGACCAGATGACTGACAAAGGCTATCCTGTCCACTCTAATACTTGTTCTTCTGGATCTGTTTTTGTTTTGTTTTTATTTTTAGAAAACTAGAAATGTTTTTCCTTCTGTAACATGTTACGTTGTGCAGAGTTGTAGCCTGGTCGGGTGAGCCACTATACAGAAACATTAGCTCAAGCACAGGATGCAGATTCAGAATTAGAATTATACACTATTGCATTTTTATGGCCACAATAGCACTTACCATTCTGCACTGACAGAGTGGGAGATGGTTCTCTATATTCTTTTTATAAAGTCAGAAAAGTCTAAAAGCACAATACCGTCTGTTACTTAATTAAATACAAGTTATCTTTATCTTTATCCCTTTCAGCCAAGAAATCTGTAACTCCAGCATTGGGGGAGAGATTATCATGTGCCCTCTATGTGATCAAAAATGTGATTACTGGAGACTGAACTCCACGTGTGAGTCTTCACAGGTCTGTAGCTGCTGCCGCCATTTCTGTTTTTAAAAAGTGTTAACTTTTCCATGATTGTTTCATTCAAATTATTAATTTGTGTTTCTATTCCAGTACTCCCATTTGTTTGATAATGTGGCTACCCTATTTTTTGCTATCTTTATGGGCATCTGGGGTGAGTATATTTGTTAGTGCTACTTAAATAACTCCCCGGTCCTATGGATCAGCTTTAGCTTTGTCTCTTACTTTACATAACCATTCAGAGCCACTTTTCATGACAAGGCTTTGGCTTTGATCCAGAGATCCCGTTAGTGAAGGTCTGCTCATGGGGTGCTCCTGCTAGCAGAAGGGGAAGAGGAGATTTTTGCCAATTCCCTTTTCAGCCCACCAAATGTTCTGCTGTACAGGGTTGGTGGCCTCCAGTACAATGTAGGTGGTGACATCAGGGGATTGCATGAGGGAGAGGGTATCGGCAGAAATAGTCTGCCCCACCCCTTCGTCCAGTAGTAGCATTTGCTGGATTAGAATCCCTTCTGTTCATGGATGAGCCACTCTGGATCTGAGCCTTTGTAATTACAGTGAACACCTTAAATATGCTGTAGTGTGATCTCAGTCAAATTTGTATATGTACAATGACTCCCTGGGTTAAATCCAGAGGAATTTAATAACACTTTAGTTCCAGTTGGACAAGTTAATCATGACTGACTTTAGTCCCATTGAAATCAGTAGTACTTAACAGTGTTTCCTTCACAGCAAATCCCATGGGGCAGTACAACCTTTGATGTGCAAAAATATGCAAGCACATGTACAATGAGGAATCTGACTAATTTTGTCATAGGCCCAGAAATTCCAGCGAGAGGAATAATAATTTTTTCAGGGAATCAACAATAGCAATATATTTATGCAACTGATTTACTGTTTAAACATCTAATCAATCACAGAAATAATATAGAATATACCTAGGAGGGTTGTTCATACTTAGCTGTCACTAGACATTTCTTCCTCTTATTCTTGTTTGCACCATGTTCTTTCACTGCAGTCACACTTTTCTTGGAGTTTTGGAAGCGACTGCAAGCTCGACTTGAATATGAATGGGATCTAGTAGATTTTGAGGAGGAACAGCAACAACTCCAGCTTAGGCCAGAGTATGAAGCAAAATGTACCCAAAAGAGGAAGAATCCAGTAACCCAGGTAACCTGAGCATTAGAAGAACAGAAATCACTTGGAGCCTGGGGGTATACATAAAAATTCAGCTACCCATTGTGTGGAACTCTTAACAGCTTGGACCTATGAAGTTCTTAGCAAGGAATTATGTCAGAAGAACACCCATGTTGACCATGCATGTAGAAGCATGTTGTTCTGCCAGTGTCATAGAAAGTTACAATTGGCAAATGTTTGCGAACAAAGTGACATTCAGCTACCAGTGCTTAGGGTTAACATCTGGGATTCCAGTGACAGTTGTAGCATGGATTTTAAAATAATCAGGTTTTCTCCAAATGCCGTTAGATTTCAGCAAGGAAAGGCTCAAGAGAGCAATGCTGTCCGGTTTGTTCTTTTCTAGGAATTGGTTCAAACTTTTAAGAATAGGCATGTGACTCTCCTTGAGACTACATTCCTTCAGAACGCAGGTGAATGGTTGCATCTTTGAATGCTCTTCCGTACCAAGAAAGAAACACTAAACATGGAAAGTTACTGTGTCAGGGAAAAATCTTCTACCTAGCCTTTTCTCTAAAACAGTAGCTTTCTAAATGTAGGGCGCTTTTGATGGGGGGCCATTCTGATATGCACTTTTCACACCTGCATTCTGGAGTCCTAAGGAACTACACAGTGCTCTTCTTCTGAGTGTTTGAATTGCCTCTGTGCTTTTGTCTGTATGCCACCAGTTCCTGGATTGCTAAAAAAAGAGGGAAAATAGCAAATCAGAAAACTAAAATTCTATTTCAGATGGAAGAATTGTCTGTTTGACTAAGTTTCACCTTCACCATGCAGCTCAGGTGTTTTAGAAATAGTCATCTGGTGTTGCAGTCTAGAGTGGTAGCTAATGTGATTACATTAGATATCAGTAACATTTATTTCTTTGTTAAATTTGTCTCCTGCCTTCCCACCCAGTGCTGCTCAGCTGCAGGAAAATAAAAATAGAAAATAACAAAAACATAAACACAAGGCATATAAAACACATCAATAAAATCATCAGCAAAATTACAGCAAGTTGATCAACTTACTATGGTGGTTATTGCACTGCTCTCAAACTTACACATCAAGCCTGTGTGTGTGTGTGTGTGAGTGTGTGAGTGTGTGTGAGTGTGTGTGTGTGTGTGTGTGTGTGTGTGTGTGTGTGTGTGTGTATGTGTGTGTGTGTGTGTGTGTGTGTGTGTGAGAGAGAGAGAGAGAGAGAGAGAGAGAGATTTATATCCTGACCTTCCTCCCAGTAGGAGCCCACGGCAACAACAGAAGCACTAAAAAGACTCTAAAACATCATAAAAACAAACTTTTAAATATATTAAAACAAAACATCTTTAAAAACATCTTTAAAAAAAGCTTTAATAACATATTAAAAAGCATTTCCAAGACAGTACACAATACTTAAAAGGCTTGTTGAAAGAAGAAGGTCTTCAGTAGGCGCCGAAAGATAATAAATAATAGAATTCCAAAGGATAGGTGCCACTACACTAAAGGTCCATTTCCTATGTAGTGCAGAACGGACCTCCTGATAAGATGGTATCTGCAGGAGGCCCTCACCTGCAAAGCGCAGTGATCGGCTGGATATATTAGAGGTAAGACAGTCTTTCAGGTATCCTGGTTCCAAGCTGTATAGGGCTTTGTAGACCAAAACCAGAACCTTGAACTTAGCCCAGTAGCTAATAGGCAGCCAGTGCAATTCATTCAGCAGTGGGGTGACATGTTGGTGATACCCTGCCCCAGTGAGTAGCCTCACTGCATTTTGCACCAGCTGCAGCTTCTGGATCAACCTCAAGGGTAGCTCCATATAGAGCACATTACAGTAATCCAGCCTGGAGGTTACCAGTGCATGGACAGCAGTGGTCAGGCTATCCTGGTCTAGAAACGGCTACAGCTGTCTTACCAGCTGAAGCTGGTAAAAGGCACTCCTAGCCACTGAGGTCACATGTGCCTCTAGCAACAAGAATGGATCTAGGAACACCCGCAGACTACGAACCTGCTCTTTGAGAGGGAGTACAACCTCACCTAAAGCAGGCTACTGATCAATTATCTGGACTCGGGAACCACCAACCAATAGCGCCTCTGTCTTGCTAGGATCCAGGCTCAGTTGATTGGCCCTCATCCAGCCCACCACTGAGTCAAGGCACCTGTCCAAGGCTTGCATGGCTTCTCCCGATTCAGATGTTACAGAGAGATAGCGCTGGATATCAGCGTACTGCTGACACCTCACCCCAAATCTCTTGATGAGCACTCCCAAGGGCTTCATATAAAAGTTAAATAGCATGGGGGCAAGATGGTACCCTGTGGCACCCCACAGCACAACTGCCAAGGGGCTGAAAGCCAATCACCCAATGCTATTCTCTGAAAATGACCCTGGAGATAGGATAGGAACCACTGTAAAACAGTGCCTCCGATACCCATCTCACCAAGTTGGCCCAGAAGGATACCATGGTCAGTGGTATCAAAGGCCACCAAGAGATCAAGAATTACAGGGTTGCACTCTCCCTGTCCTTCTCCTGATAGAGGTCATCCATCAGGGCAACCAAGGCCAATTCAGTCCCATAACCAGGCCTGAACCCAGACTGGGATGGGTCAAAATAATCTGTTTCATCTAAGAGTACTTGCAATTGCTATGCCACAACCCTCTTGATCACCTGTCCTAAAAAGGGGGTATTTGCAACTGGGCTGTAGTTGTCACAAACCAATGGGTCCAAGGTGGGCTTTTTCAGGAGCGGTTGGATCATTGCCTCTTTCAGGGCAGCTGGAACCACTCCCTCCCATAACTATGTGTTGATCATATCCTGGATCCACTCTGTCAAACCCCCTCAGCAAGCTTTAATTAGCCAAGAAGGGCAAGAGTTGAGAGGACACGTTGCTGACCTCATCATTGTAAGCACCTTGTCCACATCATCAGGATGCATCAGTTGAAACTGATCCCAAGAAGTTGCAGCAGACTTTGCACTGGACACCTCACTTGGGACTACAGTAGATGTGGATGGGGCATGAAGATTGCTATGGAGGCAAGCAACTTTACCCTCAAAGTGCCTTGCAAACAGTTCGCAGTGGGGCTCTGAAGGTCTAAAACTCCGTTTCCTGGAGTTGAGACCCCTGACAATACAGAAAAGCTCCACTGGACAGCTACTTGTGGATGCGATGGTGGCAGAGAAGTGGGCCTTCTTCACCTCCCTAACGTCCACACAGTAGACAAAGTTATGATATTTTACTCTTCCCCGATAAGCCTCACAGCACGTCTTTCACTACTTGCGCTCTAGCCATCATCCACCCTATTTCATTGCCCTTAGCTCACTGGTGTACCAAGGTGCAAACCAGGTTCCACAATGCCAGAGAGGGCGCTCAAGTGCAACCATGTCAAGAGCCTGATGCGCCTTGCTGTTCCACACCGTGACAAGGGCTTCAACAAGGTCACCTGCTCTATCTACTGGGATCTCCCCCAGGGCATTCAGGAATCCTATGGATTCCATTAGTCTCTGGGGGCAGACCATCTTAATCTGTCCACCACCCTTGCAGGGGAGGATCAACAGGAAGTGGTCTGACCATGGCAATTTCCCTATTGCCCCCCTATTTCTAGACCACCCCTTCCTCCATGTGGAGCAAAAACCAAGTCCAGGGTGTGCCCTGCCCTATGTGTCAGGCTGGTGACAACTTGAGACAGCTCCATGGTCGTCATGGAGACCAGAAAGTCCCGAGCCAGAACACTAGAGGCAGCCTCAGCATGGACACTGAAATCACACAGGACTATCGTTCTGGGCTCCTCCAATACCACAGCAGAGACAGTCTCTGCAAGCTTCGTTGGAGAAGCTGCCAGGCAGCAGGGTGGATGGTACAACAGCAGCAACCCTAGTTTACTGTCTCCTTTGTCCAACACCAGGTGCAGGCCCTCACAGCCAGCTCCAAGACAGACAGAGTCTGTCTCCTAGTGACAGAGATGGACATTCTGTAGACCACAGCAACTTCTCCCCCCGTCCCTGTAGCCTGTGCTGGTGTTGCACTGAGTATCCAGGTGGGCAAAGCTGGGTCAGATCAATTTTTCCCAGCTCACCCACCCAGGTCTTGGTAATGTACACTAAATCAGCACCTTCATCCATGATCAGATCATGGATGAGCATGTACTGATCTAGCATCAAACAACAGCACATATAGGCCAGTGCGCACAGCAGATGAGCAACAAGGAACCTGTCCATGAGAGGAGTGGGAGAAAGGAACAAAGTGTAGGTAGCCTTTCCCTCATCTTCTATGGTGGTTCACCACCTCCCCATGGCTACACCTCTACCCATGATCACTGAAATTGGAGTGGCATCACCCATGTTCCTCCTTACTAAGACTCCTCCTAAATACCTGATATGAACCCAACAAGAGCCCACCAACAAAACCTACTTGAACCAATTATCCCAGTATGCCTCTGAGAGAATTGGGAACAGTCAGACCCACTTAATAACTTCCACATAGGGCACATCTACTCCCCCCCATCTCACATCCAGGGAGGGCGAGTCTTCTTCCAGTTGCAGACTCTCACTCTGAAGGCATCTGGCAACTTTCTGCTATCACTTAGTTCACTACACAGGCTCTCACCCTGCACAGGAACCACACATGTGCCATATGTCCTCCCCATTACCAATCTCCTCTAGATTGATTTAAAACAAAATAGCAGGAGGTAGTGCCCTCGCACTCAGGACCCCGTAAGGGGCTTCCCAAGGGGGTAGCTGGGCTTTTATGCCCCCTGACCCAGCCAGGAGCTGATGCAAGAGGCTGCAAGATTGACTGCAGCCTTGCTCTGGAGTTAGGGTCAGGCAGGGGGTCCCAGTCCTTGCAGCACTTACCTGGGACCTTTGCTATCTCAAGAGACAGCAACCCAGAGGAATGAGCAAGCAAGCACCCAAGCACTCAGGCACTCACTCCCAGGGCAGGTATTCTCCAATTCCCCAGTGCTGCAGCTGTTCCCTGTATCTGTTGCAAAGAGAATTTTCTAGGGGCAAAAAGTCATGGAGATGGTAGAGGTGATTCCTAAAAGCGGGACCATAGATGATTTATGGGTGAAGAGCTACTATGCAGGGACACTATTCTCTGTAGTACTGGATTGTTAAACCTAAGTGGCAGGGTATTACCCAGGTTGCATTTTGGTGTGGGGCAGATTGGCTTAGCACAGCTAGGATCTGCATTGTCCGGGGGCACTCAGGTGCTGGGTCAATCTCATCTCTCCTAATATCTTTAGGGTAGATGTTTATTCAGACAAATGAAGCCCCACTTACCTGCACAGCATGGATAAGCGGGGCATAGTTGCGAGGAGGGAACGATGCTGCCGCGGCCATCTTCGTTAAGGGCAACGTCGTGTGTCGCAGCATTATGTGTGCGTGACGTGCGGCAGGGAGGGGAGGGGCCATGGGCCTATTTAAGGCCAGGCCGCCCCTCCTACCTCCTCTTTCAACGAGCAATGAGAGGACAATGAGGGACATAGCAGAGAAAGCTGCAGGACAGTCGGTGTTGGTTGGGCCTATTAGGCCTAATTGGTTACCCCCAGAGGGGGTTTTGGGAGCCCCAACAGCTGTGGGTGGTAGCGTTGCGGCGTGGCTGCGACTGGGGCAGGCCTCGTAAAGGGGCCTGACCAGTGGGCCTCGTAGTGGGGCCTAGCAGCGGCACGTCCGATACCCCCCCCACCTAGCAGTTGTGGAGGGGTTGATTGAGGCTTTTTATTGAGCAGCGCGACGTTAGTGCTGCTGCTGGTTAAAAGAAAGACACAGGAAGTTTAAAAATAAATGAGACTATACTGGATATACAAACAAAATTAAATATAGTCATGCTAATACACTGGTTAAAGACAGACTCATGCACATAAAGGGAAATTAAAAATAAATCAGAATAAAAGGGACGAACAAAAGAAATTGTATCTAATCCTTCTAGTTTAAGTTCCCTCTGAGCACTCTCCCCCAACAGGTTCAGCTTAGCCCCCCCGATGATATACACAGGTTGGTTCTTTATTATATTATTACAGGGTGGATGCATGATGTGATGGCAGAGCCCTTTCGTGAGGCTTATGGCTTATGACCAACTGCACATTGGGAGATTGGGGAGCAGAGTCAAAGATGGCCATAAGCCGGTCTGTCGCCCCAGCATGCTCAACAGCTATCAGAATGCAGGAGGGTTTTTTCCCAGGACTTCTGGGCCGGCAAGGGCTATGCACCAGAGTGGCCTATTCAGTGAGTCACCTGCTGGGATTGCCTAGTGAATGGCTGGAGACTGGGCCTCTCAGTCCAAGCACTTCGAGGTAAAGGCTGATGATTTTCCCACTTATTCCAGGGACTTCAGAGTCCGCCGTATGTTAGCTGGGTGGGCTAGAGAACACCCTGCCACCCTCGATCCCCGTTGCCCTTTCTCACGGGACATTTTATTGAGTATGGTGGGCCAGTGAAAAACAGTATGCTCCTCAAGCTGTGAAGCCAGACTATTCCAGGCGGCAGCCCTTATGCTGGTGTTTGGAGCTTTTAGGATAGGTGAGGTGGTGGCCGGATCCAAGGGAGATTTGTCTCGACGGGCCCTCCAGCAATCAGATGTCTCCATGGAAGGGAGTTGTATCTGTATAACATTGATGGACTGGCAATGTTGCTGGACAGGGATGGAGCAGCTGCGCACCCTATCCTGGGCTTACAGTTAGGCCTCAGTCAATGGGCTGCAGTGTGGTGGCTTGGCTGTCGAGGAATACTTTGGGACGGGCTCCTACCCACTTTGTTCCAGCTTGGTTCAGTGCAGACATCTCCGCATGTGGTGGTCATTCCCAACTCAGTATTTGAGGCAAGGCCCTCAGGTGGTGGGCATGTGCAGACATGCAGTTTGGGACGCAACGATGGCCTCAGTTACCTAAGGGCATGGTCCTCAGTTTGGCAGGCATGTGCGGACATGCAGTTGGCGAGGCAATGGAAGGGCATGACCCTCAGTTTGGCAGGCATGTGCGGACATGCAGTTCAGGAGGCAACGATGGCCTTGGTTACTTAAGGGCATGGCCCTCAGTTTGGCAGGCATGTGCGGACTTGCAGTTCAGGAGGCAACGATGGCCTCGGTTACTTAAGGGCATGGCCCTCAGTTTGGCAGGCATGTGCGGACATGCAGTTGGTGAGGCAACGGAAGGGCATGGCCCTCAGTTTGGCAGGCATGTGTGGACCTGCAGTTCAGGAGGCAACGGAAGGGCATGGCCCTCAGTTTGGCAGGCATGTGTGGACATGCAGTTCAGGAGGCAGCAATGGCCTCGGTTACTTAAGGGCATGGCCCTCAGTTGCAATGAAAGGGCATGGCCCTCAGTTTGGCAGGCATGCATGGCATGCAGTTAATAAGGCAATGTCGGCCTTGTGTACGTCTGCTTTGGTCAGATATACTCCCGCGAAGGGTTTGGCGTGGTGTCTGGAGCCCGATAGGAATGGACCAAGCGCGAAAGAAGGTCAACCGGCAAATTTGGTTGGCTATTCTGGGGCAGGGGGGATTGGCTATTTCACACCCTGCATTCAGCATAGGATGGGTGAACTGTACAGGGCCGATGGTGTTCACCTGTCTGACGCAGGTAACGTCTTTTTGGCAGACCTGCAGAGGTGTCTGCGAGAGGTGCTTCTCAGCAGTGGGTAAAAGGGGACTAAATAGAGATTTGTCCCCTTTTTGTGGCGGGAAGGTGCGGAAAGGGAAATAGGTAAGGACAGCTCGGTGGCCCCCTTAGGCACCTTTGGAGGTGATTGGCGGTTCCAGAGGCCTGTCTGTCAGAGCTTTGCGGCTTGAGGGCAGGATATGGGCTGCTTTTGGGGCCAACTTAACTCATCCACCCGAGGGTTGTGCGGCTCCGGGGGGGGTGACCTGAGAAGGCCCCCCTACTCACCTACTGGGTGTGGCTGGCGGAAGGGGTAAGCAGATGGGGCTTGCCCTTGTCCCAAGCAGGGGCTGGTCGCCCGTGAGCTATATGGCAAGATGCTTGCTTACAGATAGTTCCGCACCTAGGTTTCCCTCTGCTGGTCACTTTAAAAGGTGTTTTTGTATAGTTTAATAAAGTGGCCCTTGTTCAACCCAAGCTGATGTGTCCTTGTCTTATTTCGCCCCTTCACTTGCAACTAAACACCCATGTTAAGCTGTTAGCTTTTGTCAGTGTGGCAGCTATAGATTGACAAAATGTATTGGAACAAATTATATATATATTCTTGGCTATCATAATGAGTAGATATTCCTTATGTATATGAAGTTCATAATAGATGAGGAGTCTAAATGTATCAGCATTCTCAAATACGTGTCTGGTTATTACAAGTCACTTGCTTTGATTTTTTGAGTGAATGTCACCAGTTAATTTTCTCCAGAAATCTATAACCTTCTGTATTTTTCTTAAACCATCTATTAGCTTTACAGAGTGTTGTGGTTCTAGGTTACAGAAATTTGTAATCTTCATGACACTGGTCCAGTTATGAAAAAAGTCATTAGTTAATCAAGTTATAGTTGAATGTTCTTACTGAGTGACATTAGATAATGAAAATATGGAGGACTTGGGGCTCTAAAGATTAAACCTGCAGATTGAAAAAGCACTGATAAAGCAAATTCACTAAACTGTGCTGAGAATAAATTTTTCTTCAGTTGTAGGAGTGCATTTCATTTTTACTTGCAACAGTCTGAGACCTTTGCCGGTCACTAGTGATTTTGCAGTTCCATGGACTGATATCTATCAAGAAAGTACTCTATCTTTTTTTATCCACAGGTTTAGCAGCACTGTAATAAATCTACTCACATTTAGCTAGGTCATGATCTGCTCTCATTGAAGAACGAATTCCTAGATGTCATCTTGAGCCAATTTTGGTTTGAGCTCAGACCTCTCCAAAGGCAAGGCCTGGTTTGAAATGGGCTCAATTCTCTGCTATCAACCCTTCCTGCTGTTTGCTCCCCTTCCCCAAACTTTCTCATGTGAGAGGCAACAGAGGGCTCACAGCACTGTATAATTCTGTTTTAAGACCTAGAAACAACCATTTACTTGTCCTTATAAATGTGCCTGCATTTCTCCATGGTGTACAGTAATCAAACCAGGAAGCCTCCAGTTGACCATAGTTTTCCATTTCATCTGAGCTGATGGTGGTGACCATAGTTTCCTGGTTTGGATGACATGAGAAACTATGGTTAATTGGATATTTCCTGGTTTGATTTCTGCACACCACAAAACAAGGGGCTGTGTGCTTGGGCAAAAAGTTTACACATGTTTTAAGCTAAGATTTGATCATCCAAACCAGAGCAGAGTATAACTATATCAGGTGATTGTTGTGCAGTTAAATCTTTTCCATTCTTTAATTAGCTTTTTTTTTAAACTGGTCTACTATTTTAGGAATTAGAGTTGATTAAGAGGAAGAGCATACATGACTATGGGAAACTGACCTTGTTGTACTTTGGAATATTGTTTTGGGTAAGACAGGGCTGCACGATCCTAGCAGCTTAGAGTGGCAACTAATGAAAGAGCCATTTCTTCAAGTGGGAAAGTGAAAAAAAGAAAAGAAAGACTTGCGAGCATGGAGGACAACATTGAACAGGAATAATTAGTCCATTTCAAGCATACATGTTTTTACTGTAATGTAATTTGGAATGAGGCATGTTAGGAACTGAAAAGGGAACTGCATTCAACTCCAGTCGCTCCCTTCTGTTCAGAAGATCATTTAGGAGAAGAACATAATGGCCCTCTGACCATCTGGGCAATGGGCAATGTCTTAAAAGTTCTTGATTATTGGCTTCTCACCTACATAAGTTGTTCATTGACTCCTCCATTTCCATCTTTCTCCCATGAGATGAAATGTGCCGCATAATGCATTCTTTGGGAGTACAAAACTTTTTTTCTTGGGGTGCATTTGCTTTCTCACCGTGGTTGAGGTTGCTTTCTGCAATGCTGTCTCTAAGAATATGACTGGGTGGTGAAATGTGCTGTGCTTGCTTGACTGTTTCAGGAGTTGGAGCCTTATTTGCCTCTAACTAGCCAGGCTGTACGATTCTGCATCTCAGGAACGACAGTGTTGTTCTGGGTGAGCATCCTTTTAAATCATCACGGTAATACATAACAAGTAACTGATCACTTTTAAGCTTGAATTTTAACATGCATTAATGATTTTGCTTTGGGTCTCTTTCCCTGTGTGCTGCTTGCTACAAGGGCTTCTAATTAGTGTTTTCCTGTCTGTTTATTATTGTCATGCAAAGTACACATTAAATGGGCTCCTTCTAGGGCAGAATACGAATTTAATAATGCATACATACATAAAAATAATAATTTTCTGCCTGATCAATTTAACTTTTTTTCCTTTGGTTGTGCATTATCCATAATGATGAATTTTGTGATTTAGGTTACAGTTTTATATGTTCCTGGAACAAGCTCCATTGAACTCAATAGAGCTTACTTTTGAAAAGATGCATATTGGGTTGCACTGCCAGATATTTATTTGCATTGACTAAGAAGAATATACAATGTAGATTGTAGGTCAAATTCTGATTTCTAATTAAAACTCCTGTTTTGTCACTTTCTGTTGTCATGATGCGAAACCTTGCTTAACACTTAAGATTGGGGCCATATTTTTAAATTGACCTGTATTCTGGGTGGTTGTTAGCTCTTCAGAAATCCTAAAATCCAAAAATCCAAAATCCAAAATATTCTGAGTTGAGTGATGATAAATTCTACCACTGTAACCTGTTGTCATATATCATTAAGCATAGCACTCTGGAGAAATTGGGTTTTGTATCATTCAGGTCTGAATCAAATCAACTTTCTGTATTTCAAGAGTAGAAAAAGGAGAGAGCTGTAGTGTCTGGAAAATGAGAGAGATCACAATTGTAATAATGCTACCATATCTAATAATGAATTTCCAGTTCTTCTAGTTGTAACATAGTATTGGTAGATTTTGAAAGTGTTCCTTTAGTGTGCTTTGCATGAATTTGCATGATGTACTAATAGGCAAGCTAAAGATTCAGAATAACATGTTACAGCTCTGTTGGGATTATATCACTTTAGACTGAAGATGATATGACTACATTTATTTATTTAATATTTCTAAATTGCCCTTCATCCAGTGGATTCTAGGTCAGTGTACAATAAGCATAAATGCAATAAAAACAACAATGTGAGACAGGGAAACTGTAAAATCTTAAAGCAAACATAGCCCTTGAAAATGCCTGGGCAAATAAAAATGTCTAACAAGGTATCAGAAAGATTGCAATGTCAGCACAAAGCATACCAACATTGAGGAAGCAGTCCAGAGATGGGGTGCCACTACAGAAAGGTCCCTCTTCTTTGTACATACATAACTGCACTAAGAAAGGTACTCTCAAAGCAGGGCCTCAAGATCTTAAGACCTGAGCAGGCTGATGTGTGGGAAGAGGCACACCTTCAAATATTTGGGACTCAAACCATTGCAGGTTTTACGGGTAAGTTCCATCATCTTGAATTGGTCCCAGAAATGAATAGATAGTCAATGTAGTTCTTTCGGAATCAGAGTAATACGAATCACCTGGGCTGCACTAGTTAACATTGTGGCAGCTGAGTTCTGCACTAACTGAAGCTTCCAGGTAATCTTAGAGGGCAGCCCTTTGTAGAACACATTATAGTAATCCATCAAGGAAGTTACCCGAAGCTGTGGCTAGTGAATCAGCCAAAATTGTTAAAAAGACAAAGGCCTCCTAGGTTTCAAGTGACGATGGTAGATCAAGAAGCACCCTTAAACTGCCTACCTCTATGCAGAACTGGTTGAACGCAAGTCTCAAAGCCCCAAGAATCACCTATTTACATTCCCTCCATCTTGTCAGGATTCAGCTTCAGAATATTGGCCCTGATCAGCCTGTTACCAAAGCCAGGTGTTGGTTCAGTGTCACTTGACTTAGATGACATAGAGAAATGGAGCTGCACAAGAGTACTTCACCCTGCAGTTTCATATAGATGTTAAAGAAGATGGGGATGGGGGAGGGATAAGAAGGAGCCATGTAGGAACGCACAACACACGTGCCATGAGGGTTGAGCAGAAGCTCTGCACTGCAGCTTTCTGAAACTGGCTCTGGAAGTAGTAACAGAACCACCACATCACATTATACCCAACTACAGAGCCAGTCCAGTGAGATACCTTGATATCAAACATCATTTTCATATGCTTCCAGATGTGAAATACACACACATATCAGGTAGAAGAGGTCTGCCCTTGCTCTCTTCCTGACGTGCTGATGTATCTACAAGAAGGATATAGACATGTGCATTTGATGAGCATTGAAACATACAACCTTCCTTTTGCAGTCTGAAGTGATACAGTCCTAACATGACCATACTACACAATTCCACAATGTGTAGTTTGGTCCTTAGAGTCCTATATAGCAGAGTTGGGGAACCAGTACCTGGAGTACAGCTCCCATCATCCTGACCATACTGTCTGAGGCTGATAGGACTTGGAATCCAACAACATCTGGAGGGCTACAGTTTTCCCATCCTTGCTGTGTAGTAAAAAGCACTAAAGTCTGCTTCTGATAACATATATAAGATATCAGTGTCCTTAAATCTCTGTGGTTTCTCTCAGATCTCTTTGATCATAGCTAGTATGATAGCTGTGATAGTTTACCGCCTTGCTGTCTATGCTGCTTTTGCCAGCATTATGGAGAACACACGGACACTGCAGCCCATTCGAGGTTTACTGACACCACAACTGGCAACATCAGTCACTGCATCATGCCTGAATTTTGTCATCATTATGATGCTAAATTTCTTATATGAGAGGATAGCCATCTGGATCACAGATATGGGTAGGTATGTTGCATGAAGACAGAACTCAACAGGGATATGTTTCTCTGTGATGGAAATTCTGAATTCATTGGCACTAAGAAGCAGAATATGTATGCAAGTTTTTTTCCATCTGGCCAAGTTGGCTAGCATTCATGGGAAAAGGTTTTGGTCACTTTCCTCTATATCATGTGGGTTTGCTTCTAGATTATCCACAGCTGCATTCCAGCTCTGTAATTTTAAGAATAAGAGCTTGTATACATTACTGCAGCTGGCTTAACCATTCTAATAACTGTAACATCAGTGGAGGGGACACATGGAAGATCATCTCTTCCATAATAATATCAACACCTGCAATGTTTTTAATTGTGGAGGAAGAGAAGGAGACATTTTTTCTTGAGTCACTTTCCCAGATGTTATATTTTTCACACAAATAGACCCCATGTGTGAGCATTTATTACAACTTGCAAACCATACAAATAATACTTGTACTAATTCTGTGACTGGGACCACAAACTCCATTTGGGTCATTAAGTAGATCACCAGAGTGATTTTTATTGTTCAGATACATTCATTTGTTAGTAAATAATGAGATAAAGCAATTAGAATAATTCTAAAGTAAGTGCTTCCTGAACTGAGATGATCCGTAATTAAAGCTAGCAAAAGAAATATTTTACTTTACATTAATTTTTCTACAGTGGATAAATGCTAAAATAATTAATTTGTGTTTTAAATTTAAAAGAATAATCTCATGGTAACTAACACTATTCACCTGCAGAAATAATTATGTAATAATCATGTCACCCACATAGAGAGGCTGTGGACTCTGACCTATAGCTGCTATCCTCTGCTAGTAAAAATGAATTTATAGTCTTGGCAGTCTTCTTTCAAAAACTGCTCTTACTCCATCCTAATAGTTCTGTAGTATTGAAGCCAAATTCTAATTGGTCAGTGTTCACTTGAGCCTTAGTTGAACTTTCATGCTATGCTCGATGCAAGGGAAATTAAATCCTTGTTTATTTTGTTGACCTTGCAGAAATCCCAAGAACTCACCTGCAATATGAGAACAGGCTTACTATGAAAATGTTCCTGTTTCAGTTTGTCAACTACTATTCTTCATGTTTCTATGTGGCTTTCTTCAAAGGGAAATTTGTGGGGTACCCAGGATCTTACACATACATGTTTGATCGCTGGAGAAATGAAGAGGTATGTGGTCATTTTTAAGTGAATTAGGGAGGTAATTGCCAACCATCCTCATTTTTGTTAAGACAGTCCAGAAAAAACAACATAAATGTTTTAAATAGTATTATGAATTTCTAGTTTCTATATTGTTGTTGTTGTTGTTAATTAGATTTATATCCCGCCTTTTCTCCCAGTAGGAGCCCAGGGCAGCAAACAAAAGCACTAAAAACACTCTAAAATATCATAAAAACAGACTTTAAAATATATTTAAACAAAACATCCTTAAAAACATATTAAAACAAAACATCTTTAAAAACATTTTTTTAAAGTCTTAAAAACATATTTTTTAACAAAAAACTTTGAAAACATATTAAAAAGCAATTCCAACACAGGCACGGATTGTGATAAGGTCTATACTAAAAGGCTTACTGAAAGAGGAAGGTCTTCAGTAGGCGCCAGAAAGATAATAGAGATGGTGCCTGTCTAATATTTAAGGGGAGGGAATTCCAAAGGGTAGGTGCCACTACACTAAAGGTCTACTTCCTATGTTGTGCTGAACGGGCCTCCTGATAAGATGGTATCTGCAGGAGGCCCTCACCTGCAAAGCGCAGTGATCGGCTGGATATATTAGAGGTAAGACAGTCTTTCAGGTATCCTGGTTCCAAGCTGTATAGGGCTTTGTAGACCAAAACCAGAACCTTGAACTTAGCCCAGTAGCTAATAGGCAGCCAGTGCAATTCATTCAGCAGTGGGGTGACATGTTGGTGATACCCTGCCCCAGTGAGTAGTCTCACTGCATTTTGCACCAGCTGCAGCTTCTGGATCAACTTCAAGGGTAGCCCCATATAGAGCACATTACAGTAATCCAACCTGGAGGTTACCAGTGCATGGACAACAGGCTATCCTAGTCCAGAAACGACTACAGCTGTCTTACCAGCCAAAGCTGGTAAAAGGCACTCCTAGCCACTGAGGTCATCTGGACCTCTAGCAACAAAGATGGATCCAGGAGTACACCCAGACTATGAACCTGCTCTTTGAGAGGGAGTACAACCCCATCCCAAGCAGACAACTGACCAATTATCCAAACTCTAATAACTTAGCTTCAGTAAGAGCATGAGAATCCTCTGTGTACACCTACCTGGGTCTGAGACAAAGAAAGCA
This sequence comes from Rhineura floridana, assembly GCF_030035675.1. Taxonomy (NCBI): domain Eukaryota; kingdom Metazoa; phylum Chordata; class Lepidosauria; order Squamata; family Rhineuridae; genus Rhineura; species Rhineura floridana. The sequence goes on along the minus strand of NC_084481.1, from coordinate 137,017,501 downwards.
AGCCTAACTGGCTACCTTCCTCTGGCTTTCATTAGCTGAGCTGCTCAAATCCTAGAAAGGGGCAGGACAGGCGGAAAGGCCTCAGAAATGAGAGTCTAGAAGAAATACGGATTTAGGAAGGCATGACCCATGGGCTTAAGAAGGCATATGCCCAATGGAAGCCATAGGGCACAGAAAATGAAGGTTGGAACAGGTTACTTGGGTTAAGTGGTCTAGAGGAATATGAGCAAGAAGAGAAGGTGGAAGGAAAAAACTGACAGCAGGGGGATAAATTGGGAAACTGGGCAGAGAAGAGAATTTCACATGGCTAGGAGGCAGAAAAGAGTCATCTGTTGATTTGAGAGATCAAGTCAGATATTTGGCTGCTGGCTTCTTAATATTTAAAATAGATGCTTGGCACTAACACTTCATATATCTTATTAACACATAATTCAGCCCTCAAACCAATTCGCAGTGCCCTGGTTTTCCTAAACCAAGAAGTTGCAAGCCTAGCGCTGAAAATCTTGTTTTTTAATGTCCTGCTGCAATCTTTTTCTGGCAGTATCAATTTGTTGCCTACTTTGGGGAAGATGGGCAGGATATACATTTAATTTTTAATATTAATAGCCAGAAACTTTGTACTAGTTTTTGGTATAAACTCATTAGTGCGGTTGGGGCATATTGGGAATGCAGTAGTCAAGCTGCATCACACTGGCACAGTCAAGAACAGTATCTCTGTATTGATAAGCAGTTCCAGGGCTAAACCCATGTGGCTTTTTCTTACTTTTTTATTATTTAGTATCCTTTAGGCAAGAAAGGCAAATTACTAGCTTTACTTTCGTTTAGTGCCCATCTTCTATTTTAACACTGTATGCTTTTCAAGGGAAAGACGGATTGTGTTTTGCTCCCCTCCCCCCCACTTCATTAGTGTGATCCTGCAGGATGCTTGATAGAACTGACGACACAGCTTACCATTGTCATGGCTGGCAAACAAATCTGGGGCAATATCCAAGAGGCTATTCTACCGTAAGTGACACATTAATGCTGAATCAATTGCATTTTTAAGAATTAGCCAAAATTACATGAATATTTGCTAACTGGTGTCATACCCTCCACTAAGTTCAGAGAAACAGTCTAGGCATGTTAACTGCAGGAGAGCAATTTGTTCCAGTGCTTTGGCCATTTTTTGTCTGTCTTAGCTAGTAGTCCCCATGCTCAGTAACTGACAGTGCTGCTACCTTATTACCTACCCAACAGATGCTATTGGAGGTCGCTGATTCATAGGGCCACCATAAGTAGTCATTGACTTGAAGGCACATAACAACAACAAAACAGGATAGAACTCCTCCGTAGATTGTGCCTACTTGATAAACCATCAGAATGTAAATAGGCTTTAGAAATGGAATGTGTTATGCACTGCAGTTCTCAGTAATCATGGAAAGACAATAATATTCTAATTGTAAAAACTTTTTTATGTTAAGACTGCAGGGCTTAGAAAAAGACTTCAATTTTAGGCATTGGTTAGGGGGCTGGAAAAAAGGGAATACTCCTAAGCACCAGAATCAATGTGTTAGGCAACATAAGCTCCATTTGGGCACTAAACTTCATATATTTAATGTGGGACTTTGTCCTTTGTCTGCTGATGCTGCCTTTGCCATCATGCCCCTTGCTAGCCCTACCCCAATTATTCATGTGTTGGAGAGAAGGTCTGAAGAGGGGAGCCTGCTACCCATGTAGGCTCCCTCTTTGATTAGGAATGCTGCGAGATAAGGATTTTGAATCACAGAGAGCACATACTCACCCTCTCTTCAGATCTTTCACCCAATGTGTAGACAGCAGGGAGCACGGTGGAGCGGAGGGCAGCAGGCACAGACCCATTTCCACACATTTTGCAAGTGGTATGTTTTAGAACACTGTTATTCAATCTTGGGTCCCCAGATGTTCTTGGACGGCATCTCCCATCATCCCTGGCCAGCTGAGCCACTGGTTAAGGGAACACGGGAGTTGTAGTCCAACAAAAACTGGGGACCAAAAGTTGAAGAACACTGATTTAGAACACTCAAACAGGGCTACAGCAACCTGATAATCTGTACTTCTTCAGCCCTGTAGGAGCTCTAGATGGTTTTTTTTATGGGAGAGAGACCTTAGAAATCCATTGTGTGTCACATCATATGACACGTGATTCTGTTACGTTATACTGGGTCTTTTCTGCAACCTCCCCAACTTGTGATTTCTGTTTTTCCAACCCACAGCTGGATCTGGAATTGGTGGGGCCGTCGAAAAGCCAGAAGCCGTCCAGAGAATTTATACAGTCGATGGGAACAGGACCATGATCTGCAGTCCTTTGGACCCTTGGGCCTATTCTATGAATACCTAGAAATGGGTAAGCACTAAGGACGGTTACGATATAGAAAACACCTGTGTATAGGGCTTTCTGCTTCTGTGTTGGTGTGCTGACACATTACCCACTTTTTCTCTGCATAGTTGCATGGAGCTAATTATGCATCCATTCCTAGGCTCGTGTCTCTTGGCTGAAAAACTATGAACTAAGAGTACTGCACATATGCTTGTACAAGAAGTTGTAATTGTTTGCCCCTTAGGGTAGGAACCTGTCAATATTGTTTGTAAAGCACCATGTGTATAGATGGCACTATATAAATAATAACAACTTCCAGCAGCTGACCTGTGACATGAAGTATTGAAAAAAGACAATTTCTTTGATGCAAAATACAGAATACTTATAGAAAACCAATATTTTCTATTATTTTGATGCATTGTAAAGTTATCAATATTTGTGTATCTCACATCTCAGAACATGAATATAGATACTTTTCTTAAGCATTCAGCACAGACATCATGTGTGATATAACCCTGTCTTATGTGAACACTGCAGAATCTGCAGTTTTTCTCATGCTGTACTGCAAAAGACATGACTCTTCTGGTATCACAATGTGCCACCATATACACACATCATGACTATACACAGCAGAAGATATAAAGCCAACAGAGGTTGTGGTGTTATTTAGTTAGTTTATTATTGTACAGTTGCAGACCCAATAAAACAAGATAAAATACATAAACAATAAAACATATATATTTAAAATACAATATAATACAAACATAACATTAGGGTTACAGTTAAGAAGAAAGAATCCTCTTATGAGTCCTTTGAGCAGCAGAGAGGAATTTGGCCACTATCTCTGTCATTAGCTTATTTGTATCAGTCAAGCAATAGTTTGTATACCATTTTAACATCTTACCAGGGTAATTTCTCATAATATAGCAAAGCAATCTATTACTTTCATCGCTATGGAAATTACATACAAAAAGGACATGAGCCAAGATTTCAACAACTTCATCTTGACATGGACAAAAGCGATCTTCATATTGGACACCCTGATAACACTCTTCCAATATTACAAAGGAGACACAGTTCAATCTAGCCCTGTAGAAGACATAGTGATACTGGGCATGGTCAAATTACCGAAATATCTGGCATATCTGGGAAACTCAAAAGTCAAACCAAAATGGATTGGGGAGCAAATTCTGTGGGCATTTGATATAGACTATTGAAAATCAATATATTTAATACATTGGTCGAAAGTAAATTTAGCAGCATTATAATCTTGTGTGTGGAAGAAATCTATGGAGAAGCCCAATAGATGGAGTTTGGTAATACAGGCTTTAGACCATAGATTGATAAAAACATTTTTCTGAAGACGTTGTAAGTATCCTAGAGATGGGTCAGCATAAACAGCCTTGAGCTAATATTTAAAGGCAAGGGACAGCCTTGCATTCAACAGATGAAAGGCCAGCCTCCAGCTGTAAGCCAGCAGCTGTAACGCACCTTGGCATTCCAAGAAGTTTGAAAGAACACTCTCAACAGTTGGATTAAATCCCTGGATCCACATAGGGATTCCATCTAGCAAATTAGACAAGATTTTGACCCTGATACCAATAAGGCAGTAGGAATAAATTGTGGCCCTTCAGTATTTTAAAAAAAAAAGCTAAATAGTGATACTTGATGGTATCCTGGGCTACCTGCACTGCAGTCCATCTATGAATGACCCAAGAAAGTGTGGAAAAAACATAATGCCCAAAAATCTGAATATTGACTTGCTCTATCTGCTGCCCATCAATTATCCATTTATTTATTGATACAGATAAAAAAACATGATCTTTGTTTTACTGAAATTTGATTGCCAACAAATTATCCTTGCAGTAAATCATAAAAACACTTAATAAAGGTTTAGGGCCTATTTTAGATAAAGACGTAAAAACAGCAACATCTGCATACAGCAATAGCGGGACCTTAGTCCCCACAAGGTCAGGTACAATGAAAATCATATGCTGAGCAATTCCCAATCAAACCATTCAGATAAAGGTTGATTAGAGTAGGAGCTAAAATACAACCCTGTCAAACCCTTTAGTGACAAAAATGTGGTAGTTCTGTGCCTTCAAGTTGATTACGACTTATGGCGACCTATGAATCAGCGACCTCCAATAGCAAGTGACATTTTTTTTTTGTCAAATTGCCTTCCAACCCCACCTTACCATCTCATAAGATACAATCTTTTGTGCTGTGATTTCACAGAGCAACCAACAGATGGCAGTAGCTAGCAAGAAACTGTTCTAAAATAATACTGAGATGGCCATTGCATTGTGCTGTGTGTTAGCTGTTAAGTAGCTAGCTGTTAAGAAACTAAAAGCAGAAATTAAAGTCTCAGAAACAATAAAAAGCAGTGTAAGCCAGGGTTTATATATTTTAAAATCTGGTTTTGCCCTCTGTCATGATACAAGGTTTGAGGAAATGCTAGAGGCGCTTAACTGGCTGCAACATACTAAACTGAGTTGTGGTAATGAATCACATTTGTTGGGGTTTTCCATTTATTTGAATCGCTGTAAAATATTTGTTCATTTGAAGGTTACAGTAAAAAGTCAAAGTATTCTTATTATTCTGTTCTTAAGCTCTCTTTTTCCCCCAGGGCAGCTTGCAGTGTCAGATGCCACTATGATAACCACAGAGAAACAGTGACATGCAAGGAAATGAAGTTCCTATGAAGGCCTTTGGGCCAGGGGTGGTGCTGGCATCAGCAGCTGAAATCACACAGGCTCTGGTTTATTATTTAGGATAATTAGTATGCCAACACTATGTATGGCATTTACATAGTACAAGAGGACATGTCCCTGCCCTGAGGAGCTTACAATCTAAAATTCAACTTGGGAAAGCAACAAAGAAAAAGGAAGAAAGTGGAGGTTGGGAGTAAATAGGGAAAGACTATGCCATTGTTTCAGTTGTACATGCTTAGGCTTGAATAGGGCGTGGGAACTAAGGGTTGGGAAACTTGTGATCCTCAAGATATTGGACTCCAGCTCCCATAAGCCCCAGCAAGCATAGCCAGTGGTCAGATGTGATGGGAGTTGTGGTTCAGCAACATCTGGAGGGCCACAGGTTCCCAGCTCCTGAGCTAAAGACTCCACTGAACAGATAGAAGTTTCCTTTTCTGTTACAGAGGTTTTTTTTCCGCCCAGGAAACAGATTGTCAATCTTACTGTAAATTTGATATGTTCATCTTGCAAATTCAGTCTCTGTGTTAATTTTCTTAATAAATAACAACCATTTTTTCTGAATTAAACTCTTCTATTTTAAAACATGCTTTTTTTCAAGAATACTTGCACCCTCTTTTTAAAGTCACACTGCATTATTATTATTATTTATTATTTAATTTAATTTATATACCGCCCTAAGCCCGAAGGCTCTCTGGGCGGTGTACAAAAAGATAAAAACAAGCACAATATATAAATACAATAAATACAATAAATCAAGAAACAAAACAAACAAACAACAAAAGAACCAAACAACGTACAAAATACAGAAATGCTGTTAAATACACTTTAAAATGCCTGGGAGTATAAAAAGGTTTTCACCTGGCGCCGAAAAGATAGTAGCGTCGGCGCCAGGCGCACCTCATCAGAGAGACTGTTCCACAGTTCGGGGGCCACCACTGAAAAGGCCTTAGCTCTAGTCACCACCCTCCGAGCTTCTCGATGGGATGGTACTCGGAGGAGGGCCTTAGATGTTGAGCACAGTGTACGGGTAGGTTCATATTGGGAGAGGCATGTTTGTGTCCCAGTTGTTAAATCTAATGTGCTACTATCCATGATCAACTCAAATAAAATTTCTCTTATGTTTCATTCAAATGTTTCCCTTTACTATTTTTCTCCTTTTTGTGTAGTTATTCAGTTTGGATTTATCACTCTGTTTGTGGCCTCTTTTCCTTTGGCTCCACTACTTGCTCTGATGAACAATATCCTGGAGATTCGAGTTGATTCTTGGAAGCTTACAACTCAGTATAGAAGACCAGTGGCAGCCAAAGCCCATAGCATAGGAATTTGGCAAGAAATTCTAAATGGAATGGCTATTTTGTCTGTTGTTACAAATGTAAGTAAACTTTCAAAAAGCAGATTGGAAGACATATGGGGTATCTCTGCTGTACACATTGTTTTAAAACCCATGTTTTACACCAGGGAGTCCTGGTAACTAAAGCTCTGAGAAGGTGCTAATTGATGCACTCCAACAAAATAATTTTTCCCTATGGGAATTAGTGACATGTATAGCATTTTAAGGACAGTAGTAATGCGTGTTGCATAGGGCCCCAATTCAGCTAAAGTTAGTCTTAGATAAGTTCCACTAAAAACAATGTAATTAATAATTCATGACTACATTTCTTTCTGCTTTAGTTAGATTTAAGCACAGAAGTTGCTTTCAGCCAGCCTCAACATGTGCCTGCCTATACAGTAACAATGCAAACCTGGAGATAAGTGACATTGAATTCAGCAGTGCTTACTGAGGGGTGATGCCAGCGTACAGGATTGTCATCAGAGGCTATTTCTTGAGTGCCATCCACCCATAAAATGAAACATGGTGGGTGGCTATCTGGGAAAGGGGATTCTTACTCCCTTCCCCAGTTGTGGAATACCCCAAGGAAATTGGTGGCTCACCAGCTACCTACTCTAATGTCACTTCAGCACCAGGCAAAAAGGTGTTTGTTTTCTCAGCTTTTTAATTTAATTTGATCTGTTTTATCTTGTCTAGGTGTTTACTTTTTTCTGTAGCTCCTAGTTGTTTTACTGCTTTGTAGAATATTTTTATTTAGTAAGCCTATCTCTAAGTTTTATTGAAGGGTGCAGTATAAATCCCTAAAATAAATGAATAAATAACTAACAGTAATTATTTATATAGAGCACCTGGTCCTTTCTTCTACAAGGAGTCAACACAGGCTCAGGCGTAGCTTCAGAAATGCCTGCACATTCCCTTTGAGGATGGCTAGGCTCAAGGCATCAGATAGTTGTTTGATACAGTACTGGCATCCATGTTGTTTTTGATGAACTGAGCTGTTAGGGAACCATGGTTAGCAAGGATGACTCTTTTTTTTTTTTTTTTTTTTTGGTGCCCTGGTCCCTCTTTGGTTCATTGGCCATTTTCAAAACATGGGGGAATAGGAGGAAGGAAAACCAAAATGCTAGAAAAATAAGTATTTATTTGTAATCCAAGCCCAACTCGTTTCAGCCTTTGTATATTTAGGCCTTCATCAGGGGCTGTAGATAAAAAGGCAGGGACAAATTTACTTCCATGAGCATATAAAAAAAATCAGATGGTAGCTGCTTTCTGTTGCATGTTCAAAACATGGTCATGCTCCGCTCACTGCCCTCCCCTGGTTCTGTCTGCCCTACAGATTCCATCATGTACACAGGATTAAATAGAACCCATTCATCCTCTGCTGTCCAGCCCAATGATTCCCAACCTGGGGGTCAGGGCATCTTCCTGGGTGATTGCAAAGAGCCAAGAGAGGGATTATTTATTAATTTTAAAAATTAATTAATGACTGGATTGTGCACCACCAACTTGCGAGCCTGCACTGCATGTGCATACAGCCCTCTCTGCCTCCCCTTCCTTCCAGATGGCACAGTCAGTTCCCACCACATAGAGAGCTGAGCAGCATGGCATGCGAGTGAGGTGTGTGTGGTGTGAATCCATCAAGAGAAGGGGCCACCTGATTGAACTGATTGGCTCTTGCTGTAGAGACAGAGGGACCCTGAGAAGGCGCCGCCTGCCGAAAAAGTAATGGAACAGAGTCCCAGAGCATTCCCCCCACGAATACACACCTGGGCACTCATTAAAAATTCACTGTATATTTAATTTATAATATACATGTCTATGCAGAAGTAAATTTCTTTATATTTTCTGTGGGAAAAGTCTTCTATAACCACTGCCAAGAAAGCCCTCTCTGAAGATTATTGCCATACCCCAGATGGAAGAAGTAGATGGACAAGCCTTGGTGGATGGTCTTAGAGCCCTGGCAGATTATAATGGTTCCAGTTAAGTTTGCTTATAAGAGTGCCCCCACGTTCTCTCCAGTAGCAGAGGCAGTTGCTGTGGAACATGAACAGGAAAGTCCTGTTGTGTTCATGCCCTATTTGTGGGTTTCCCATAGACATCTGGTTAACCACTGTGAGAAACTTGATGCTGGACTAAATAGGCCTTTTGTCTGATCCATCAAGGTTGCTCTTATGTTTTTACATATACCAGTAAATAGGCACTTGTTAAACCCTGTTTCCAAGAAGCTCAGAGTGGCATATGTGTATTGTTCTCTCTTCACCCACTGTCTCCTCACAACATCCTTGTGAGGTAAGTTAGGCTGAGAGAGTGTGGTGTATAGGACAACCAGTGACCTTCATGTCTGTGTGTGGATTAGTACTTAAAAGGTAGTTGATATTTCATTCACAGGAAATGTAAAGAAATGAGTAATGTAACATATAGTACAATTTCTTTCCTGCAGGCATTCATTGTTGCCTTCACCTCTGATATGATCCCTCGATTGGTTTATTATTATGCCTACTTTACGGATTCTGATTCGCCCATGTCTGGATACATTAATGACAGCCTCTCTGTATTCCAAACTTCAGATTTTCTTGATAAAAACAGACCTGAAGTGAACCCAGGCAACTTCTCCACTTGCAGGTTAGTTGTAATTAATCCCTTTACATGTTTATATGTAGGTTTCCGAAATAAATCAGCTGTATTAGTCTTGGTCATTAAATTCTTCTACATGCTACTGCCATCTTATAAGATGAAACAAGGTCCTCTTTAACCATCAGAATAAGACTTCTGTTTTATTAGAGGAATTGTACATAATGTAATTTGGTGTCACCTTGAAGGCAAAGTATAACTGTGGCAATCTAATAACACGGACGTAGCCAAAAGGATAAGGGAGTGTAGATCCTCACTTCTAAATTTAAAGTAATTCAATGTAGCAATATATGATGCTGATCGTGGGGTACCTGCCCAAAACTGCATCTTTCCTAGCTAGCTAGCTAGTTAGTTAGTAAGAATATTTCTGTCCTGCCCTTCTACCCCACAATGGGGCACTCAGGGCGGGTTACAATAAAATCACACACATACATAATAAAATTATACAGAATAAAAACACAAGACAAAACAGTAAGTTAAAATACATAAAATACAATTATTTAAAATACAATAAGCATATATATACAAACAAACTGAGAAATCTACATGTATATATGTGAGTACATATATGGGGAAACAATAGTAAAAACCACAGGATAAAAATTAAGAAAGAAAAATTAAAAATAGAAAATGTAGAGAGTGTCAGACTCACCCGTCAGACCCTCTCAGAGGCTCTCCAGAACAACCTACGACCCTATCTGGACAGGGAGAATCTCGCCTCAGTTATCCATGCTTTGGTAACCTCTAGATTGGACTACTGTAATGCACTCTACGTGGGGCTACCTGTGAAGACGGTTCGGAAACTTCAGCTAGTGCAAAATGCTGCGGCCAGAGTTCTCACTGGGACAAAGAAATTTGACCATATAACACCTGTCCTGGCGCAGCTGCACTGGCTACCGATATGTTTCCGGGCCAGATTCAAAGTGTTGGTTCTTACCTATAAAGCCCTAAACGGCATCGGACCGCAATACCTGGTGGAACGCCTCTCTCGCTATGTACCTACCCGTTCACTACGCTCGACGTCGAAGGCCCTTCTCCGGGTCCCAACTCATAAAGAGGCCCGGAGATCAACAACTAGATCTAGGGCCTTCTCGGTGGTGGCCCCCGAACTATGGAATGCCCTCCCAGACGAGATACGCCTGGCGCCTTCTTTGTTATCTTTTCGGCGCCAGGTAAAAACCTACCTTTTCGCCCAGGCTTTTTAAACATTTTAAATTTAATTTTAAACCTAATATGGATTTTAATTTATAAACTCAATGGCAATTCTATTTTGGATTTTTATCATGTTTAATGTTTTTATAATTGTATTATATTTTTCACACTTGCTCATATTTTAATTGTGATTTTATTTGTTGTACACCGCCCTGAGAGCTTTCTGCTATAGGGCGGTCTAGAAATGTAATTAAATAAATAAATAAAATAAATAAATAAAAATAAATAAGATAGTTTTTATGAGTTTCCGGAAAACCATCAGGGAGGGAGCTGAATGGGCTTCTTGAGGCAGTGAATTCCAAAGCCTGGGAGCCACAACTGAAAAGGGTCTCTCGCGTGTGCCTGTGACTGACATCTTTAATTCCAGGCACACACAGGAGACTAGAGGCAGATGATCTTAAATCCAGAGCAGGAGCATATGGGTGCAAGTGGTCCTTCAGATACACTGATCCAAGGCCGTTTAGGGCTTTAAAGGTCAAAAACAGCACTTTGAATTGGGCCCAGAAACAAATTGGGAGCCACTGGAGTCAGTAAAGCACAGGGGTAATATGCAATGCTCCAATTAACGTTCTGGCTGCAGCATTTTAAACCAACTAGTTTCCAAAGCATTTTCAAAGGCAGCCCTATGTATAGTGTGTTACAATAGCCAAGCCTTGATGTCACCAAAGCATGTGTCACTGTGGCCAAGTCAACTGCTTCCAGGAACGGATGCAGCTGGTAGACCATTTTAAGATGGCCAAAAGCATTCAGCCACCGCAGCCACCTGAGATTCAAGCAGCAGGGCAGGATCCAAGAGAACTCCCAAACTATGAACCTGCTCCTTCAAGGGAAGTGGAGTTCTATCCAGAACAAGTTGCACCCCTATCCCTGGTGCAGTTTTCCCCTTATCTGAATTAAGTTTCAGTTTGTTCGCCCACATCTAGCCTTTCACAGCCTCCAGGTACCGGTTTAGGATGAGCACTCCCTCCTTGCAGTCAGAAGGTAAGGAGAGATAGAGTTGAGTGTCATCAGCATATTGATGTCATCGTACTCCAAATCTCCGGATGACCTCTCCCAGTGGTTTCATATAGATGTTGAAAAGCATGGAAGACAGAATGGAACCCTGCAGGGACTCCATAGGCCAAAGGCCAGGAGGACAAGCTGTAGTCTCCCATCACTACTTTCTGGGTCCTGTCCATCAGGTAGGATCGAAACCACCGCACAACAGTGTTTCCCAAACCCATCCCAGCTAGACGGCCCAGAAGGATACCGTAGTTGATGGTATCGAAGGCTGCCGAGAGGTCCAGCAGCATAAACAGGGACACGCTCTCCCTGTCTGATTCCTGGCATAGGTCATCAAGCAGGGCGACCAAGGCAGTCTCTGTCCCATGAGCAGGCCTGAAGCCTGATTGAAGAGGGTCTAGATAATCTGATTCATCCAGGAAAACTTGGAGTTGAGCAGCTACCACGCTCTCAATCACCTTCTCAAGAAAAGGGAGATTAGAGACTGGGCTGAAGTCGTTAAGATCCACAGGATCTAATGAATGCTTCTTTAACAAAGGTCTTATCACAGCCTCCTTCAACAATGTTGGCATAGAACCTTCTCTTAGGGAGGTGTTTATCAAATGTGCCAACTAGCCAGCCCTTCCCAATCTAGCAAATTTAATTAGACAGGGTGGAATATGGGGAGGAAAAGCTCTATGATGTCATGTCACGTGTTTCTTTAACCATATGTCACTATGGGAAGAAGGGGACCTCAGTGTGGAACTACCGTTTTCAGTGGTAGCCCTGTGATTGTCCCATCTCAATCTGCCCTAAGAGCAAGTTCATACATCAGAGAGTTTTTCGAGGGAGGAGGGTTGCATCACGTGGTGATGTTTTTGTAGTGCCTTTATAAAGAAGATCTGTATATAATCTACTCTTAGAGATAGATTCAAGCTCTTGTCATCTCCATTGCTACCTCTTCAATGTGCCTGACAACTCTATTCCTTTTTGGTGCATCTATTCGAATGGGGGTACCAACACTCATGATTGCACATGGTTTTCCATTCCAAGGTGCATATAGACTAATTTCTAGCATTAGCCCTCTTTGCGTGTTTCCCATGCAAAGGGGCATCACGGTTGTAAAGGGAATGCAGGACCACACATTTAGCTCCCGACCCCTCAAATGTTGAATAGGAATGGAATAATCTATCCATTTTGGTTCTCATTTTTCCAAGCAATTTCTCCTAGCATAGTGCATTTTTGCATGTTATTTTCACAGATATATTTTATGCATACTTTCCTCTGATATATGCATTTTTGTAAACATTGGTTGGAGAACTGCATTGCAAGATTCAGATAAGTGCGAATTGTGCAAGATGCCTCTGATTTGGTTCTCATATTGTTTCAGAGAATATGAATATGATAGATTCAGCTTTAAATGTGAACTGAATCAACCCCATCCCTAGTGCTGAGGGATAACTTCTGAAAGAGGGAGCCTTTTCTTTCCATGTGGTCTTCCAGCCCAACTGTAGGAGATTATCTTTCAACATGTGAGGGGCCAGGAGGAGTCAAGGGTCCTTTGAGTGGGGCCATACCTGCAGCCTCATAGCCTCTTTATACGCTTGCTGCCCATTCACATAAGTTACATGTGAAGAGGGCTCTTGCCTATTAGTTGATAAATCTGCCCTAGAAATCCACACTGGAGGGGTATGATTTGTTCCCATTACATTCCAAGGTTTCCATTTGTACTGCTTAGCCTTTAGTGGTTTGTTTAAACAAATTTCCTACATTGCATCTTGTTTTATGATTTTGTTCCCTGATTTATGCTACTCCAAACATCACCTTAGCTGTAAGTTCTGCTAGCATGTCCTCCACAGTATGCTTTTGCTATGAATGAGCAAATGAGATACATGAACCAGTTACAAGAGCCTTGTCCTTAAAAGAAATAAATAAAACAAAACATTAACATCAAGATCAGAAGTCTTCTTAAATGACAGCTGTACTTGATTGTAAATGCCACAGAGCTTGTAATCTGTCTGCGTTTGAACATGGCCCGTCACCTTTACATGTTTGCGTTCAACAGGTACAGGGACTATCGATATCCACCAGACCATGAGAAGGAATATGCACACACAATGCAGTTCTGGCATATTCTGGCTGCCAAAATGGCTTTTATAATTATTATGGAGGTAAGTCATTCCCTTGTTTATTTAAATCATTAAGCTAGAATGTCAGCAAGAGTTTTGCAGAGTTAATGAAGGCAAGTGTAGCTCTTGATGATACAAAATGGTTTTTTGACATTAGTGGCTTCTCTTTGATAGAGTTCTTCAGTGTATTGTTTCTATCTTCCTTTTATTTCATCTCGATCAGTCAATGTGCTCGCCTGTTGATTATTCAACATCCCTACTCTTGGTTTAAATTTCCCTTTCATTTCTCTAATCTTTTGGAATAGGGCTCTTGTTCTTCCCTTTTTGTTGTCTTCTTCTATTTCTATACAATAACTATTGTAATAGTTCTTTGTCCCTACGTACTAGTCGCTGTATTGTTGCCATTAGGGTTCTGACCGTGTTTCTATCTCCTCTTGCTTTTGCTTTCCTTCTCTCTTTAACCATGGGATTTTCCTACATACAAGGACAGTCTGAAGGCCGGTTCCATTTCTGAGTATGGAGGTCCCCTGATCCTTTTCGTAATTCCCTCTTGTTTGCAGACAGTGCTGTTTTGACTAAATAAGGGTTGAGAATTGAGTTTGCAATAGTATTGAGTTTGCAAAGTTTATTATTGTTATTGAGCTGGGAGGTCATAGTTCTCTGCTGTGATGAGTTTTGTGATCTATTAGAGACCCACCATTGATAACAAAAATTACTATGCCCGAACAATGGGTCGCCTTACAGGTAAGCCAGAAAATTATATCACTCTACACAGATACCTAAATGGAGAACATAGTCAAGAGAAATGTATGAATAAATTCTAACCTTTTTTTTGTAGCAATAGAGTTCAGAGGCTGGAAATACTTTATTTTAATACATTTCTGTATCATCATTTCTGTCTTACCAACTCAATTTCGTATCTCAGTAGTGGCATAGAACATGATATTTCTCTTGTGCTGTAGAGGCATTAGCTTCAGTAGGCCCAAGTACACATTGCAAATGTTTAAGACAGGGAAGGAAAGAATTTGATGAAATACTTTGCCTCCGTAGTTCTTTGTATACATCCTCCTGTTTTTGTGTACTCCTGTCTTGCAGCATGTTGTCTTCATCGTCAAATTTTTTGTGGCTTGGATGATCCCTGATGTTCCATCTGAGGTGAAAGCAAAAATAAAGCGTGAGAAGTACTTAACCCAAAGAATCCTGCATGAGTATGAACTCAATAAACTTAAGCAGAAGCTGTGTGAAGGTAGGACCTCTGCCAGCATGGAAAAGGAAGTCATTGCCACTGAAGGGAGAGTGGAGTTATCAGGAGCTATGTAACCTGAGGAGAGGCTGACAGCCTGTGAAATTTGGTTGTTCGTTATGTGAGGAGCTGTTCAGTATGCCAGAAAGCTTTACTTTCAGTCCTAACAATTTTACTAAAGCAAGCAGAGAGAATCAATATGTCTTGGTTGTTGGGCAATCAGCAAGCCTACATTTTTCAGCTACGTATCCTTACTGTTTGGGAACCTTGAAAAAAGAATCAGCTCATGACACTGCAGAAATGCCTTGCCTTTTCTAAGACTATGCTTTTTGGAACTAGGATTGTTTTAAGTGTTTTATAGTGAATAGACCAAATGTTCCACATTTTCCGTAGTGGCTCGAAGTCATAGCTCTCAAAAGACGGTGATGGCCTACTGAATGAGGCTCAGCAAGTTGCCAGGGAGGACAAAAATTCCTCCCTCACCCAGCCTAGATGTTATTTGTATGTGTGTATACATGAGTTGATAAGGGAAAGAGTTTGGTATGTACTGCTTCACTTGTTGCACTGTCAACTGATGGTGCTAATTCCTAAAGGGAATTTTGTATCATTTTATAATGCTGTACAGATCTTAAAGTGCACCATAGAGATGCTATGGTAGTAGGTTTCACTTTTCAGCCGGTGGTAGGACCAGCCAATATTCCAAATCCCTTCCAACTTTGATTCTGTTCCCAAAAGCTGGGAAAACAGATCTGAATTGCCAATATACCAGTCATAGTTAACATAGTTAAAGCAGAAAGGGCTTAGTACAGCAAGTACACTAATGTTAGAGCAACCTTTACTGAAAGGAACTACCAACATGCAAACTGAAAACTCAATCTGATTTTAGGAAATCAGGTGCCTTAGGCTGCAATCCAGTACACACTTCCCTGGGAGTAAGTCCGATTGGACCCAATGAAGCTTACTTCTGAGTAGACATATATTAGATTGTAACCGTACTCAGTATTCAAGAAGTACTAAACTGTAATTATCTGGTTCCTAGTACTGGATATTCAAAATATGCACTTTTTTAGCTTTGGCTTTTATCATGCGTTACTCAGAAAATTACTTGGAAAATCTTGCAGATATCACAAGTGTGCATTTTCTACCACACAAACCGGTAACTTTCAATACATCTTGAAGTAGGTTATTTCTAAGGCACACATAATGTAACTGTAGATTAGCAGTTCAGTAACTGCATTTCATGATTTCACAAACCAAGTGTAACAAAATTTAAAACTCACACATGCTTTTTCGTAATTAATTTCTACCCTGATTCATTTTTATCAGCTAAATGTTTTCCAGAATAAACAGTAAATAAAGTTTAACATATTTTAGTCTTCTAGAGACATTTTGCTACTTTCTCTCAGAGTTCACAGAAGTAATTTATTTATTTACCACTCTTACATGGTTAGCAGGAGTTGGCAAGAAGAGCACCAGATTATTCTTAAAATTAATATGATACTGAATTGGAAATATATTTGGCAAAGGTCAGAATCACTGGAGTAATCTGGAGTTTGAGTTTTAGTAATATTTTGACTAGTAGTATGTTGGATCTGGAGTCATTATCTTTGAATTTTTTTAGAATGGTTTCACATCTTCAAAATCCCTAAGCAATTAATCCCAGAGATAAATTGTAAACAAAGCCATTTGTTGTGAATCTGCCTTAATAGTATGTCTATTTGTGTTTGTACAGAATATCTATTCTTAATATTTAATGAATGAAGGATTATGTACATTAATAGAGCCACATCCCCAATGCTAAGAAATACTGTTTCCAAGAAGAGAAACTTTTCCTACTTTATTTTATTTTATTTTTGTCTTCAGACAATTTTGCGAATTAATATAATCTATTTAGTGCAGGCTATGCATGCAAACGTAACTAGAAGCTGTTAATTTTAAGTACTTAATTTTGAAGTTTTGCTACATTTTTATAGCCCTATATTGCTTAGTGCCTTGTTTATACGCACTCGTGGAAGAAAAAAGATGTGAAAATGCTAGTAGTATAAATTATGTAGCATGATGTATTTTATAAGTGAATTCACAGGTATTATGAAAGTATTGGCTTTCATACTCAGCCATATGCAGCAGTAGCTAGTCAGGAGCAAGTTTTGCAAACTTCCAAGTTGGTTAGTTCTATGCAAATCAGTGGAGTACTAACCAAGAGAAGTAAAATACTTCCTGAATTCTGTCACTAAAAATGAAGCATGTTGGACATGAAGTACTTGCACTTTGAGGCTTATGCTTGCCTGTTAAGTATTGAAATGAATGTCCCAGGCTGTATCTAGCATGTAAGCTGAAGAGTATGCTGCTTTATACATTAGTATGCTTCCATTTCTGGTGGCATAAGAGCAAATTATCAACTTTGAAACACTGCTGGAAAATATCTCAATCACTGAAACTGTTCCTTTAAAGAAACAATACTCATATTATTTGTGAAGAGGCAGTCAAAGCCCTAGATTCATGGACAAAATGTCCAGATTAGGTTCACAGTATCTGTCTCGGAGCTTGGAAAAGTTACTTTTTTGAACTACAACTCCCATCAGCCCCAGCAAGCTCTGAATTCTGTCTCTACAATGCTCATGGGAAGCAAAAACATTATGCAGATACTAGGGGTGTGCATGTGCTTGGGGACAGGGGATAACAAAACAAATTGGGGTGTTTGGGGGATATTCTCCTTTTCCTAGTTTAAACACAATGTCAGTCTCCCCCCAAGTCAGATTGAACCCCTCCCCCCAAATATCATGTTGCTCTGTGTCTGTACCATGTAGTTCTATGTTTTCCTATATAATAGCATGGCTTGCCAAACTATGGCTTACTGGCACCATGTGAACATGCGGGCTCCCAAAGAGGACCTTGCAGCTGCTTTGCTCTTCCCCAGTCTCTTTTACTCCCATGAAACATATGTTGTCTGAACCACAGCTACGTTGCTCCTCCCCATTCTTTTTTGCTCAGCCGAAAAGAAAGCCCAGTGTGAAACTGCAAATTTTAAAATAATGTACAAGCAAGAGTGCACACTATTTGGTTACCTCTTAATTATATTAAGGTAAGAAATAGAAAAACCCCATCCCCCGCTCTGCAAAAAGGGATTATGGAGGAAAGTTAATCCTTTTTATTTCCTCCACAAAAAGCCCCTGCACCTATTTGTCTGCAATTCGGCAGGCTTAATCCACTCTGCTGGGGCTTCTGGGCTTATACATTTCATCCACTTTGGCCAAAAGGGGGGAAAATTATTATAGTGAATGGGGAACACAGATCTTCATTTTATACAGAGGAGCTCTAAACCCAAAACACAGACTTAAGCAGAGTACAGTGACTTGGAGACAGATTGGAATTTTAAAAAATGCCCAGATACAAAGTAAATCTTGGGACCTACATACACCCTTAACAGATACTACTACATTATAAGGAACTGTTGCAGCTGAGAGGTCTGCAAGGAATACCAAGGCACTAGGAATACTGTTTACAGAGTATGAGTTGTTTTACCCGACTTTACATGTAGCGAACCTAATTTCAGAGATTTCCATGCTTTGAGGCAGGGTTTCATCACCATTGCTCTACCATCCATTCTCCACTTCATGCACAGATCATAAGGGTCAGTGCATAATCCATGGAATTATGAATAGTTTGGAGAGCAATGTGACAGTGGGTATTCTGCACCATACTAAATTAAGCATCCTCAGATTTTGAAAGAAAACCTTTTGACATCTTCAGTTGTCTGGCTTACATTTTGCTTTCTATTTGTGATGTGACCAGTTTGCTAAAATACTGCCATTTTAGTGTAGAAATGGATGTACAGCTAATACAAATGATATAATATAGTGTGTATTATGTATGCCAAAGATACATTTAAGTCACCAAAAAATCTACATATGTAGCCAAAAATGTGTTCTCATTATTGAGCATAAACACTCTGCTGCTTCTAAGTGTTCTTACAAATCTAAATGAAGAGTGTGAAGTATTTGTATTGTTTTCATATTTAAAGTGTATGCTGCAGTTAGTCTGCAACAAACTGCAGTAGTTGCAAAACAGGACAACAAACAGTGACTAAAGTTCAACAAATCACAGTTCTGTGCACCATAGTTCTGCTTGTCAAACAAAACGTCCTCTGTGTGAAACTGAAGTGTGTTAATATATTAATATTTTTTAGTTTGCCACACTAGACATTTTAAATTGTATAGTATCAGTTTTAAAAATGAATCAAGAGATACATAGTGAAAGACTTGGCGTACAATAGACACAAATAACATGTGGCTGTGGTTGCACTCCGCCTTGTGTTACCTTTTGACAAGTCCAGTTGAAATGAAGATTTCGGAAGAGCTGTGTGCTGTTTATTATGCCCTCTACACATGGTTTTTGCAGCCAGAGGGATTAAGGGGATGGAGTTTTTTAAAAGTAGTATATTTGTTTGCATAATTCTGAGCTGCTGTTTGAGGAGACTGCAGGGCAAGCCTTGAACATGTGCATGGATCTCAACAGAACAGAGGTCTTGGCCGTTTCTGCTATGCAGGGTGCCAGCCATGTAAGGCAGTTTTTAATCTTCATGTTTTTGCAGTCCCAGGCAGGGAGCAAAACTAAGAGGTGTACATTGAGCCCCTGGTTGGCCACAATACATGGTGAGCATCTGTAGATGGATTGATGCATCACAAGGTCTGTTGAGCTGTCTTATTTCGATAAATAATGGACATTGGGATGGCATCCTCTTTTCTGTATTTCTATGCAATTCCTTTTTAAGCAATTTCAAATATTGCTGGACTGAATTCCTTTCCTATTTTGATTTGTGGGCAAGAACATGTAGATAGAACCTAATTTCATGTAGCTCAATGTGTGCATGTTTACTTTGAAAAACTTATTTTGCTCAGTGGAACTTTTTCTCAGAAAAGTATGCATAGGGTTGCGGCTTTAAGTGCCCATGGATAATATATTCTGAGTCCCAGTTTGTCACAGTTGTAGAAACTGAAATCTCACTCGGATCAAGGAGAATTATAGCATAATTATGGTCTGGGTGATAGCAGTGGGTTTTTTTGCTTTCTAGCAACCTTTCAAATAGATATTTTTAAACTAGCCTATTAAAAGAGTCAAGTCATCAAGTACTGCTGTGTTGTTTTATTGGAGCTCGCACAGAGCCCTTGTGCCTTGTAACCACATTTGCCAATAAATGGTGTTTTATATGCTTGCTTATATATCCTTGATTCTGGTCAAACATGTGCAATTTCAGAGGCCCTGAAAGTGCCTAACACTCCTCCGGTTTTTGAGTTTTCTAATTTAGAATTCATATCCTCTGCATCTGTATTCCCATTTAATTGTTCTTTTTCCTTTCCATATCCCTAACTCATTGTATGAGCACCAGTTGGCCATTTCCATGCCCACTGCTTAAATAATGTTGGATTGTTTTCTAGGACCAGTTCCTGCCCTTGCAGCTTTGAGCTTGAAGCAGACTAGCCTGTGTTCCAAACAGATTGTATGTCTTCTTGTGTGTGCAGGCCTCCTCAGTGGCTTATATATATATTGAATCGCCTTTAGAAATTTTCTGTGGTGCCTTAAAGACTTGAAGCTTTTGTTTTTGTTTTTAAAATGAACATTGTGATTTTAAAAATTACTTCACATTTTCTTGTGGCTCCAAATGTTCACAGTTCTTTCCCAGCGCTGTGTTGTGCAGTCCTTATACTCAGAAGTACAGTAAGTCCCATCGAATTCAATGACACTTTCTCTTTTAAGTGTATATAGAACTGCAGCCTTAGGCTCCAGTCCAGATCCTTTTGCACATCAGTGGGCTGTATTTGTGCTGCAGTGTAAGCGCATCTGCCTGCATGTATCCTCTAAATAGTCAGTGCTTTCAGGAGGAGAGGGGAAAGGGGGAAAGGAAGCCAGATTCCGTCCTTCCACACTCCTAAACAGGACTGTCTTATACTGTGCAGTCCAAAGCTAGGAAACACAACTATATGGAGCCTTTTGTGCTACATGCAGTATCCTTTTGTGCACAGTGGTCTCATTCCAAACAGACACACTCAAATTACTGAATCAACACGTCAGTTATGCTATAATGCGTATCAACCTTTTGTATCCTTCACGTAACCTAGGAGAGCAGAGATCTCACTCTGTTTTCTTACCCATCAGCACTCTGGTAGTATAAAAGAAATTTGTAGCTAAAAGTGCTACAAATCAATATACCTGTAATAGCTCGACTTAAAATTAGGTGAAATGAACGGTACATTATTTCACTCTTATTGTGGAAACTTTTTCAGTACAACTAGTATACATGATAAGACAACTTTCAAAGTTGAATGTGACTGATCAAGGATCTCCCCCCCCCCCGAAACACACACACACTTATGGAGAATTTGCTTGCTGTAAGCAAATTACAGGGTGATTTTTAATTGGGCTTTTAGTGTAGCCTGTTGATGTTGCCAATTTCAAACTAAATTTTGGGATCTTGGGAAAAGAAGCAAAATGCATTTGCTTATTAGTCCAAGCCTATTCAATTTGTGTCACATAAACTTATATGGACAGTTAGACTGTTGGCCATCATGCTGAAGAGTGCAATACTGGGATATTTTTTTTTTAAAAAATGTAGAGTTCAAAATGTGTCAGCAAATAAAGTGTTCTTTGTTTTGTAAATACATTGTTAA
This sequence comes from Rhineura floridana, assembly GCF_030035675.1. Lineage (NCBI taxonomy): Eukaryota > Metazoa > Chordata > Lepidosauria > Squamata > Rhineuridae > Rhineura > Rhineura floridana. Next base: position 136,996,261 of record NC_084481.1, on the reverse strand, counting down.
TTGCAAACTTATTCAACTGATTCTGTGACTGTTAATAAAAGATTTTGTTTACATCCATAGTTGCTTGTAGTTTGATCAGCTGTGTTATACACAAGTCCATTGTTGTCAGTGCTGTGAGGAGTGAAATGGTGGGAGATTACCTTTGACACTGCAATGTCCTGTCCTGAAGACTGGGTGAAACTACATCCCAGAGCAGTCTAGAAATAGGGAAAACACTTGGCCTTCATAGGATAAAAGGAGAGTGTGCCATACGGACTTGAACCTAAATAAAGGCTGATAATTGACATCTCCATATTTTATGTCAATTCATGCATTACAGCATCATGTAGAAAAGACGTTTTCTCCACCTCCTGTTATGCTATAGTGGCCCTTTACCACAAATCCATTACAAGCACCATACCCAGCGATTCCCCTTCCAGCCTGACCCTTGCCCCATATTATTAGCATTATCATTTTATTATCCTTCCTCAATAATAATAATAATAATAATATCATTCCTCCTTTCTCCCCAAAACAGCCCAGGGCAGCAAACAATAAGGAATAAAACAATAAAAACATCTTTATCTTAAAAATAATTCCAATATTGATGCAGACTGGGAAAGATCAGAACTTAAAAGGCTTGTTGGAAGAAGTAGGTCTTCAGCAGGTGCCAGAAACACCACAGAAATGGCACCTTTCACTCACCTTCATAATAGTGCAGTGCCTCACTTATGCCTGTGTTGTTCTGGTTCCTTATTCTCTCTGGCATCAGCTTCATTTGAAGAGCAGGGAAAATCAGCAAATGCCAGGGTGAACAAAGAAGAAAAACAGCAAGGTTTGTGGTGTTTTTCAGGCACAGTGTTACACTGAGGAACTATGACTGAGTGGCAGACCCGGGCCTGGAATATAGGGCAGAGAGAGCTGGAAGAGAAATTGCTTCCTGTAATAACTTTGAGAGATGGTAGTCACGTTTCTAGTATGCCCAAAATCTACATGCATCAAAAGAACAGAAATCAATAATATAGCACTTTAAGGCCTGAAAATCTACAAAGAAAATAGTATTGGACTGATGGATTTTAATTTATTTTTAAGATGGTCAAGCATATTTTTTTTTAAAAAAAAAATCATTTCCCCATGATTCCAGGAATATAAGAAATGATCTCAATGAATTGCATGACATGGATGTTACTTTAAATAAATGCTAATATAATTCGATCATACAGGACCTGTAGGTGAAGTTGATGTACTTTAAAAGATGTTTAATCAATACTAGACAATTAAACTAATGGTCCTCCAATTAGAGAAAAAGATTAGGTACATTCTGCTTAATGAGAGCTGCAAATCCAATTTACAGCAAAACACTGAATATTCATATGGTACAGAGGTTGATTCTGTTCATATTCTTTAAATGTTATTTCTGGACCAAATTCTGTTATTTCCTTGCACTGCTTTTACCACCAAGGTTCCTAACAGAATGTCTATTATCAGGATTTTTTACATTATAATTTCTGTCATAAACCTTATTGTATTCTAGTGGATTCCCCATCCTACAAATTCAACTCGACAATATGAAGAAAATGAAAGAAGATCATAGGTACCTTAATTCATATATTCTTGTTAACTGTTCACTCCCATTATTCTAGGAAATCCTAGCTGTTAATTCCTTCAAGGTTGCCTGTCCCTCTTGTAGCTTCTGATTCTCCTTTATCCATGATGAATAGTAGTGATGCCCTTCCTTAAGAACAGGTAAGCCTTCCTGATGAAAGCAGGAGATATTTGTATTGCCTTCACAGGGAAATTCAGTGTGTGTGTTTTCCCTAAGAGCTGCTTTTGGCAGCAAAGGATTCTTATCACTAGGAAGCTTTATTGGCCACTGCTCCCTGGCAGGTGTCTTCTAGAAGCTTAGGAATTCTGCCCTTGGTGTGTTTGCTGTACACAGCTGCAGCAAATCTCTGACTGCTCTGCCACAACTCGTTTAATAATGTCTTGGTCCTCCAAGACAGAACTTGCAAAACAGCAAAAAGCATTTAAGACCAAAGGTATTTGTTTACTTCAACATTTGTCCCCAAAAGTGTTGGCACTGGAAATTTTGGGTAAAATCATTCCCTCCGATTACAAGCTTAGCATGTCAGTCATGGGGGTTGTGATGTTCCTATATTAATGTATATATGGTAAGTGTTGGTTGTTTAGAAGATACATGGTAAGTGGAGTGAAAGAGGAGGGGGAGTGAATGGGCAGTAGAATGCTAGATGATTGGCTGAGTGTTTAAAATGGCTGAACGTATAAAAGGAAGAGAGAGTGGAATCTGGGAGGTGGTGGTGGTGGATGAGGTGAAACTGAGTGGGTTGCTTGGTGGGGTTTAGAGAGTGGAGAAGGAGGGGGGTGGAGTTCGGATTAGTATTGAGTAAAACCATATGCTTATGTGCCTTAAGAAGAAATCTTGTTAGCTTTGTTATCTTTAATAAATACTTAATTTGGTTTACCAAAGGCCTGATCCTTGGCTGGGGTTTCACAGACCCAGGGAGGGTAAGGTAATGACCAAGGCTGAAGGGAAACTGTAACAAATGGTGGCAGCGGTGAAGAGAATAACAATACCAGTATTCAGAGTCTCTGGGAATACTAGTATTAGGACGTGACTGGTGGTTGCCTAGCAGGGGGATCTGTTGAGATCTGTGCTAGAGCGGGGAGAGAAACAATAAAAAAGGACAGTCCGGACTGGTGGAGTCCCTGGTGGTGCCTAGTGACAGGCAGTAGCCACGCGCAGGTAGGAACCTGACAGGGAGAGCCAGGGAAGGGAGTCACAGGGTTCTCCTCATTTTCCCTTTTAGCAGGCATTTGTTTGCAGCTTGTTTCTGATGTCCCTATCAGCAAGGCACCATGAGGTGCGGGGGGGGGGGCAACTTTGGGTGCCTTGGATACAGATTCCACTTCAGACAAGCCCAGAACCCCTCTAAAGCACCCTGCTTTGGCTTGGGATTTGGGATCCATCTGAATCTGCTCCATACCCCTAGTACTTGCTACTTACTACTGCTGTGTATTTGTGTGCATGCGAAAGAGAGACAGAAGGAAGTTGAAGGAAAACAGTATTAAGTCTCTGAAGGATCTTTTGTTACAACTTAATCTTGGTGCAGTTAGTAAAATTCCAGGAAGCAGTTCTTTATTTCATGTCTCTAGCAGTATTATACATGTTTTCAGAGGCACAGTAAGTATCCTGTCTTTTAAAAATCAACAAGCTCAAGAGGTATTTCTACTGAGTGCGTTACATAGTTGGATATGTTTCACTTGTAATAGTCTGAGCACCCTCGGATTCTGCTATTATGGCTTTGCTCTAAATGGATATAGTACAGCCACATATTCTTGCTGTTAGTAACGGAATCATTGTTGAAACATACTCAAAATCAGATTTGGTTTTTTAAATAAATATTTTTTCCATTAACTCTCATTACATTAGCCTATGTTGATGAATCATTCTGCTGCTCAGAGCTACACCATGAAGGAAGAATGTACTGGAAGAATAGCCTATAAATATGAACTGACTATTTTTATACAGTTCTGTTGGAAATGAATTAAGTGTACCCCATTAGTGGAAAATTAAAAAGAAACGTTATGAATAGGAAATGGCCCTGTGTTGTGTTACCACAGTTTTAATGCTTTTATCAGTATCTCTTGAATAAACATTTTATTTGATATTGGCCCATTAGGGAACCGATCAATAAACACTGTACTGCTTTACCTAGCCAGTGTTGGTTTCAAGTGTTGCTATCTCCATTGCAGGCTCTCTATGTATAGCATGACTAAGACCAGAGGAAAAAGGACAATGGACAGTATCTGTGTACTTTGTAAACCTTTCAGAGTGATAAAAATAGGTATTTGTTTACTGGGGGGGGGGGGAGTTGGGATATGTCTTCCATTTTTAAATCTCCTTAACAATACTCAGATTTTTCATTTGGTTCAGCTGCTGATCAAACTCCTGAAGATAGATTGACAGGGCCTGGCACTCATTACCATTGTGAGCCTGATGTCCCACCTATCCTGGTTTGAATTGGTTTGATTTTCAATTTCTAGAAGGCTGAGGATATGATTTCATTGGATCAAGCCCACTGGATGTAAATGAGGAAGGTGTTTCCAGCTGTGAAACATAAAAACCAAACACATGCTACTCTCTTTGCCCTCAAAGATGCTGTTTACTGCAAAGAGCACCTTTGGAAGGTACCCAGAAGGGTCCATTTTTCAGCAGGAAATTTGGCATGGGATCCTAATCTAGTTTAGGAACACATTTTGCATCATGGCCCAGAACTCATTTTCAAAATAAAAGTGGTTGATTTTTAAAAGCATTAAGAACATCACATACAGGTTGGCCCATAGGACCATAGTCTTCACATATTTAAGAGAGAAACAGAATGATTGGCAACTGTCATCCATGAAAGCTTATGCCATTTTTTAAAGTCTATACAGTTCCACAGAGCTCTTTGTTGTTGTTTTATGCAAGATACTAGCACACCTAGTCTGAAAACAGAAAGGTTGTTCCTTATGTCCACTGAGATAGAGGGCACTCAACTCTATTCCCCTCGGGCGTGAGCTTAACCAGGGATCAGAGTTGTTGAGCAACTGCTAGGGTCAGCAACCTAGTAGGGAGCTCACCTACAATCACTGGAGCCACCTGGCTCTGCTATTGTTCTTCCTTACTGTTCTCACCTCTTCACTGAACACCTTGTCATCTCTCTTTCTCTCCCTGTAGCATATTGCTTATGAGCCTCAGAGGGAGAGGCAAGTGAATGGATAGTGGCAACAATGGGCCCCTCAGGAAGAGAAGACCCATCTTACCCAAGGACCCCCAAACCTAGAACTGGCATTGCCTTCAGTCCATATTTCCAATCAAAATTGTCCACCTGGACAAGTGCTTGCATCAGGCACAGGCACAAAGGCAGGTATCCTAAACAAACCATAAGGCAAAAGGATTTTTGACGGCACTGTGTCATGCATAATGTGGAGAACTGCATATGGCGAGTTTCAATGAAATGAGCATGGGGTGGATGGAAATTGTTGATTCCTTTTGCCTCATTTAGTTCAGCTGTGTAGGTAGGGAAGTGTAATGTAGTTGGATTTTTTTTAAAAAAACTCCCACTTGTTTTAACTTTCAATGGAACAAGGAAACAGGCTGGTACTGTGTGCTTTCCGTTGCTGCCCAATGTATTTTCTTAGTGCCACATTTTTGTTGCTGTCCATTCATGAATAAAACAGCAGGTTGTTATCCTATGTGGACAATCTAGTCTGCCAACATCACACCTTAATTAAAAGCCATCATTCAAAATGACCACCTTGTGCAAGTTTTCCCTGGCAAATAAAATAAATAAAAATCATTAGTAAGCTGGTTTTTATACACACTAGTATTACTGTGACAGCACTACAGTGAGGTATGTTCAGGGCCAATAGGAGAAAACAGAAGGAGGGAACCCTAAGCATTAAGGCCAGCAGTCCTGAATGTTGGGGGTGGGGAGTTAATCAGACATAGGAACTTGAATCTTCTGTTCCCCAGTTGCTGGTAACTAGTGGAAATTGGCGTCACCGTGACAGTGACTGACAGAAAGAATGGGACTATGTACAGAAGAGATATTTGGGAGGATGCGGTGTGTCTCTTTGCACTCTGCAGTTCACCATAGTAGGACTCCTGTTGGGGGCAGCTCAGGCTGTACCCACATCACAGGTACAATTTTGCCCCCACTGGAGTGAAAGGCAGCCATATATGGTAGTAGAATGCAAAGGTGTGCACTCAGGAACTTCATCAGTCAGGCAATCTTGCTTTTGTTTTGTGACAGCAGAGAGGCAGGAGGTGGATTTAGTCCTCTCTAGGATGAGGCCCATTTACTTTGGCTGAGAAGCTCAGTGAGAACTATGATACCCCTGTAATGTTTGTATAATATTTATAGTAAGTGCTGGTTTTGTAGGTTAAATATGGTAAGTAGAGTGAGTTGGGAGGGGGGAATACATGTGAGGGAATGTTGAGGAATGCTGTGTTGTGATTGGCTGAGCTTCTGGGTGGTTGAATGTATATGAGAGAATGACAGTTGGTCAGGAGTTCAGTTCTGGTTTTGGGCTGAAGAGGGTGAGGGGTGGATGTCTATTTAGACGGGTAGTGAGGCTGGTTTAGGAAAAATATATGAAGTAAGAGAAACTGTAATATATTGAAGATTGTTTATATGTAACCACATGCATGACAACTGAATTCAAAGTAACCTTGTTTATTCCCAATATTATTTAATAAATCTGTTTGGTTAAACAGCATGCCTGATCCTTGGCTGGGTTCATACAGAGGAGAAGAGTGGGCAAAAAACCAAAGCTGGAACTAGTATCTATGGTGGCAGCGGTGAATGGTTAGTGTATCAGCAGAAGGTATCCAAAGGCAACCCAGGGCTGTAGTCTTTAAAGACAGAAAGATATGGAGGAGTGGCCTGAAAGTGTACCTAGACACTTAATAGCAATCTGTAAAAGGAGGAGACTAAGGCAAAGTCTCAGGGCAGCATTGCTTTACAGTGTGTCAGGTAGTGATGTCTAGTGGTGGGATCGTGAGAGATCCATGCCAGGGCCAGTGCAAGAGAGGAGGTCTGACAAGAACCACTGAGAACAAAACTATTTACTAGCTGTAGAGCTGCATCCCTCTGTCTGCATAGCTGCACTCTGGGTTCAGCTTCTTGATCATGCTAGAGTACAACATGAAGAGATGGAATGCAGGAGTCAGTGTCATTCATATGGTGGTTGAAGTTTGAACTAGGATGGGAAAGACCCAGGTACAAATTCCTGTTCAGCCATGAAATTCACTGAGTAACCTTGAGCTTGTCATTACCTCTCAGACTAACCTACCTCACAGGGTTGTTGTGACAATAAAAAAGGGGAAAACCATGCATGCCACTTTGAGCTCCTTGGAGGAAAGGTGGGATATAAATGAAATGAAAAAATAAATGACAAAAGTATTCCCCATTCAAAACATACATCGTACAAAATGAAATCCCATACCACTATGTCCATATGAAAGAATTTATGAAATCAAAGGCTAGATTTTAAAAAAAACAGCCTTGGCAACTGTAACATAAGAGAAATTACCTAGCATACAAATGTTTTAAAAATAAAACCAGTTTCTTGTTTTTAAAGGCTCTCTCCTCCCTCTCCATTTCTTTTTTATTCCTTTGTCTTACTTGGCATCAGTCAAGCAGCTGAAGAAATCTAGAGAAGACCCCAGAATATGGAATTTGTTACCCTTGGGAAACCAAAGCAGCTTTAAATTTGCACACAGCATAATCAAACACTCCCCCCTCCTGTCTCTCACATGCTGCTAGCAAGGCATAGAGCCATAATAGCTGCAATATTACTTGCACATCTGTCATTTCCGGAAGTTGGCCAATCATTCTGGTAAATGAATAATTAACGGTACAAGCAGCATTATGAAATCGGCATACTACATGTAAGGAATATGGAACACACATCTAGCCAGGTAAGAATATTTTAGTGTTGTTTTTCCAGATCAGATCAAAGCTAGATTCACTGTTGCAGTTCTGAAAATAATAGAAATTTCTGAGACTTAAATTAGCTGTTGTAGCTGTGACCATAATTTCTAGCCCAAGAAATGCTGTTTAGTGAAGGGAAATTGACACACACTGCCATTTTTTGTATTCTTCTATGCTATGGATTTATATTACTTATTTTATTTATAGCCTAAATCCCCTTGATCTTCCAGCTCCATATTCAGTAGCCTAGGCACCTGAGTTAGCTGATTAACACTTACTTGCATGTTCATCACTTCATTATTGTTGATTACTCCACATGATGACTGACAGATGAATGTGTGAACTGCAATGAAAAAAAATACTGAATTTGAATTACCGAGTAACATGGCAAAGAGTCTTGCAGCATCTGAAAGATTAACATATTTGTTATGGCATAAGCTTTTATGGACACAAGCCCACTTTATCAGATGAATTTTGAGTCCACAAAAATCTTATGCCATAGTAAATTCGTTTAACTGTAAGGTGCCACAAGAGTCTCTTTTCTTTCTTTTTGCTGCAAGAAACTTAACACAGCTACCCCTCTAGAAATGAGTAATATGAAAACTTTGATCCATGAAAACTCATTCATACATGCAAATCAGCATTTGATGCTACAGTCAGCAACTGATGAACATTAATGCATAAAATTCATTGGGATTCAATGGGATTAAGTCCCAAGCAAGGTTGTTAGAACTGTAGCCATTTTTTTCTTACAGTCCTGGGAGATTCTTTTGAACAAAACTAGAGTCATTTCCCCATGTGTTTATTTTTGGCAGAAAGCAGAAACAGACTTTTGTGGAAGTACTGACTCCCTGTTGGACACTATCCAAATGACTCTAATCCCTGGGACTTTCCTTTTCATCCTGGTTGTGGGATTGTTGCTGAACGTCCCCATCATCTGGACACTTGCTTTCTGTATGAAGCGCTGGAACAGGAGCACCATTTTCCTCTTCAACTTGGTGTTTGCTGATATCATGTGGATCTTAACCCTTCCCTTCCTGATCTTCTATCACCTAAACCAGCTGCACTGGACATTTGGAGATAACTTCTGCAAGATTATACGGACAGCCTATCACCTGTGCTATTACTGCAGCATCTACTTTGTCACCTGCCTAAGCATGGACAGGTACTTGGCAATTGTCCATCCACTGAAGTCCCTATGGGTATTAAACAAACAACACTCCCTGTTGATTTCTTCTTGCATCTGGACAGTTATAGGACTGGTTAGCCTTCCAGTCACTTATATCGTAAGCACCCAGACATGCCCAAACAACAAAACTATTTGCCCTCTCTATATATTTTCCAGTTCTACCTATATAACTCTCCCTCTGTCTGTGAGTTGTTCAGTTGCAGGATGCTTGCTACCTTTCATGGCTATTTGTTACTGTTATTGCAGCAGCGTTAGAAAACTCCAAGACACTGGCCTCCAGCGCTTTCAGAAAAGGGTAAAACTCACCAAGCTCATGTACTCGGCCTTGATCATGTTTGCTCTTCTCTACTTTCCTTACCACCTCTCACGAAACATCAGCATCTTCCTGAGAGCTGTGTGGCCTTCTGCAACCCAGTCTATTCAGCATGCTGACACCTTTTTCCTTGTAGAGATGGCCATCTGCAGCCTGAATACCTGTATCAACCCTCTTTTCTGTTTCCTGGCCGGGGGAGATTTTAGAGAGAAGGCCTGCAAATTAGCATCCTCATTTTGTTTCATCAAACGCTGGAGGAATCGACGGCAATTGGCATGTATTTATCCTATATAAATCTTTTCTAAACTAAGGATATCATGGAATGAAACAATCACTTGGACTGGGTGATTGAGTGACCATTAATTGTTTTGAGTGTGTGTATGATAGCTGGTAATAAAAGTAGTATCAAAAACAGTCTCTCTTGTCTGTAATGGCCAGCAGCCCCAAATCCAGAACACTCGACCTAAACTGAAAATCAAATCAACTCCAAAGCACCTCTGTTCCAGCACAGATTCTATGAAGTAATTTTTATTCAAAACTGATGGTAGCAGTGGGTTTAATTGCTGTATTTTAAATATGATTTCATTAATATGCAACTGAAAATTCCATACCTTTGGTGGTGGTAGGGAATCTAGTATTTAATTTCTTAAAGTAAAATGCTAGACCTCTTGACTGACTTCAGGAAGGCTAACTGGAAAGGAATTGAGAAGCAAAGGGATGGGGGCAGGGGCAAGTTAGCTCAATCTTCATCTGAGTTCCAGCAAGGTTAGGGCTATGGAGGTGAACGTACCCAAAGAGGCAAAGCCTCACGTCTGCTGCTCAAGTATATATATTGACGTTTATGTTGATAATGCTTATAATGTTTATTATGCTATGCCAAATACATTTCAACATAGAGTCTTCCTTAGACTCTTATTCCAATGATACAAGTTACAGAAGTTCATTTAACACGTCTGCACAGAACTGAGTTCAGTTGAACTGACTGCCAGGGAACCTTAGACCTGAGGGCTGAATATGGCCATCTCGGCTTCCTTGCCTAGCCCTTGAGACTCTCTCCAAGCCACCCCCTCACCAGGCCTGCTCCATGCCTCTTCTCGAATGCTTTTGCCTAGCTGAAAGATGTTCTTGGATAGCGATAATGCCTTTTGCTTGCCTGGATGGAGGATGGAGGGGCACGGGTGTGTGTGTGTACGTGTGCACATGTAAACCTCTTGCTTTTTGCATGGCTGAAATGTAGCCTACTGTGCAAAGGTAAGAGTCACATCTGTTTCTCTGCCCACCTGTGCTGTGACCCTGCCCTCATTTGCCTCTGTCTCTACCCACCGTTGGCATGCAGCCTCCAGAAGGTTGTCCATGAACAAATACAGCTGTCAGGCTGAAAAAAGTTCCCTACCCCTGGTGTACAGGATTATGACAATCCTATACCCATTTCCCTGGAGAAAGTCCCGCTGAAGTCAATGGGCTTTACTTCTGAGCAGGCCTGTACAGGATTGTGCTGTTAAGTGAACTGCTGTTGTTTATCCCACTGGAATAAGTGTTTGAAAAGGCTTTATGTTTAAATCCAGTGGTCATAGCACAAACCACAATATACTTCCATTTTTTTAAAATCTGTTTGATGATGCTCAGGCTGCCATGTGCCCTGCTTCTATGCATTACTGGAAGCTTTTTGTCTTTAGAAGATAGAGCTTCTTGGGTTTCAAAGCTTTTCTTTTAATGAAGTTTAGTTTTTTGCACTCGAGCTCAAATTCTCCAAAAGTTGTCATGCTGACAAGAGCTGTCAATCACCCTTGATTGTGCAGGAATTATCGACATCAAATATAGGCAATAGTTTCACTCTGTGGGACATGTGGCCCTTTCCCAGTCAAGCTGCTGAGGGACTGGAGCTCCCAGGTATAATTTCACTCCCATGCCAAGATTGCCTGGAGCATCTTCTCCATTTGTCCTGGCAGACAGAAGTAGCATGAGAAATATTTACCACTTCCCATCTGTCCCAAGAAGAAGATGGAGCCCAGATCCATGCTATGAGGCCATCCCCAATCTGCACAATGGCCCTGACCATTCTGTGCCAAAATCTGCCCCCCAAAAATCTCAAAAGTTTTCTTCCCCTTCATTTTTGGGTCAGTTTTGAATGTCTTTAGAATTTCACTGTCTGCAGGGTTGTGATCTTATATTGTTGTGAGCTGGCCAAGGATGATGCATATTTATTTCCAGTAAATTTTTATTATTTATTTTATTACAATTTATTTATTTATTTGATTTATATCCCACCCTTCCTCCCAGCAGGAGCCCAGGGTGGCAAACAAAAACACTAAAAACACTTTAAAACATAAAAACAGACTTTAAAATACATTAAAACAAAACATATTTAAAAACATTTTTAAAACAACTTTGAAGACATCTTAAAAAGAAAAAAGGTTTAAAATATTGTTTTTTAAAAAAGGTTTAAAAAACATTAAAAAGCAATTCCAACACAGACACAGACTGGGATAAGGTCTCAACTTAAAAGGCTTGTTGAAAGAGGAAGGTCTCCAATAGGCACCAAAAAGATAACAGAGATGGCGCCTGCCCAATATTTAAGGGGAAGGAATTCCAGAGGGTAGGTGCCACCACACTAAAGGTCTGTTTCCTATGTTGTGCAGAATGGACCTCCTGGTAAGATGGTATTTGCAAGAGGTCCTCACTACAGAGCGCAGTGATCAACTGGGTATATAAGGGATAAGACTATCTTTCAGGTATCCTGGTCCCAAGCTGTATAGGGCTTTGTTCACCAAAACTAGAACCTTGAACTTGATCCGGTAGCAAATGGGTAGCCAGTGCAGTTCTTTCAGCAGCAGTGAACTTGTTGATGATACCCTGCCCCAGTGAGCAGTGTTGCAGCCGCATTTTGCACCAGCTGTAGCTTCCAGACCAATCTCAAGGGCAGCCCCACATAGAGTGCTTTACAGTAATCCAACCTGGAGGTTACCAGTGCATGGACAGCAGTGGTCAGGCTATCCTAGTCCAAAAACGGCTGCAGCAATCTTACCAGCCAAAGCTGGTAAAAGGCACTCCTAGCCACTGAGGTCACCTGGGCCTCTAGCAACAAAGATGGATCCAGGAGCACTCTCAGACTACAAACCTGCTCTTTGAGAAGGAGTACGACGCCATCCAAAACAGGCAACTGACCAATTATCTAAACTTGGGAACCACTGATCCACAGCACCTCTGTCTTGCAAGGTTTCAGACTCAATTTATGAGACCTCATCCAGCCCACCACCAAATCCAGGCAACTGTCCAGGGCTTGCACAGCCTCTCCTGATTCAGATGTTACAGAGAAATAGAGATAGGTGTTGTCAGCGTACTGCTGACACCTCACCTCAAATCCCCTGATGACCACTCCCAAGGGCTTCATATAGATGTTAAACAGCATCGGGGACAAGATGGAACCTGGCGGCTCCCCACAGCAGAACTGCCAGGGGGCCAAAAGACAATCACCCAATGCTATTCTCTGAGAATGACCCTGGAGACAGGATAGGAACCACTGTAACACAGCACCTCCGATACCCATCTAATCAAGTTGGCCCAGAAGGAAACCATGGTCAATAGTATCAAAAGCCGCTGAGAGATCAAGTAAGAGTAACTGGGTCGCACTCCCCCTGTCCTTCTCCCGATAAAGGTCATCCATCAGGGCAGCCAAGGCTGATTCAGTCCAATAACCAGGCCTGAACCCAGACTGGATGGGTCAAGATAATCTGTTTCATCCAAGAGTACTAGCAATTGCTGCACCACAACCTTCTCAGTCACCTTTCCTAAGAAGGGGTATTTGCAACGGTCAGTAATTGTCACAAAGCAGTGGGTCCAGGGTGGGCTTTTTCAGGAGCGGTTGGATCACCGCCTCTTTCAGGGTGGCTGGAACCACTCTCTCCCACAATAATGTGTTGACCACACCCTGGATCTGCTTGGTCAACCCCCCTCTGTAAGCTTTAACAATTTTAACAAGCCTTTTGACAATTTTCAAATGCAAGTTTTTTTGCCATTAATTGATGGAGAATGGTTGGGCAGGGAGAAGGTGAATTCTTTTGACAGAGCGCTGAAGTCAGACTCACCAATTGTTTTCAGGGACAGAGCTCCAATGTTCTCTTTGCACACACCCACTTTGAAGGACTTCACTATTTGCTTGGCAACATGATCCGGGCATAGGAATATATGTGTCTGAAATGAATGTGATAGCCTATTTATGTATAAGGCTCTGAACTGGGATGGGGGCAATATCTGTATTTCAGAGTTCATTTACCTGCCTTTATCAAATGTCTCTTTCAAGTTTAAGATTATAGAAAAATCAGGATGGTGTTGAGTTAACTGCAATACATTATGAAGATAACTTGCTTAATGTGACATAATGTTTCATTTTGAGTGGTGCATGATGACACCTCATTAACTAAGGAGAAGGAACAACTGAACATAGCAAGGTGAATTTAATGTTGCCCAGTCTCACTTTTCAACATGTGATTTAGATTTTAATCACTCAAGTGTGGTCACAAGTCAGAAATAACTCTCATGGAGACAATGAAAATAAACATTGTGAAACAGTAATCAAGGATGGATGTTTATCAGTGGTTTTTTCTGCTTGTCAATCCCTTGTTTAGAAATGAGAGAAGATTGATTTAGGAAAACGTAATTCATACAGCAGAAAAAGATATGAAATAGAATGTAAAACTTAAGGTCATCGCAGATTTGAGAGCAGGGAAGCAAAGATATTTCAGTGGAGAGGTGTTAGGAGGGGGGACAGGGCAAAAACTCCCATCATCCTTGATCAGTGGCCATGCTGGTAGGGGCTGGTGGGAGTTGGGAGTCCAGCAATCCCTGGGTTAAGCAATGGAGATTTATGCCTATAGCATTCATACCTAGTACAGAGATGCTAGACCTCTTGACTGACTTCAGGAAGGCTAACTGGAAAGGAACTGAGAAGCAAAGGAATGGGTGCAGGGGGCAGGTTAGCTGAATCTTCATCTATCTAGAGTTCCAGCAACATCACATACCTACCTGAAAATATAACTATGGTTATATTCAATGTTAATAATTATTATAATAATAAATAACAGTTAATATTAATTAATAATAATAATAAGGAAAACATTCCAGCAGTACAATGGAATGTTGTCCCCCCTCTCCTTCCTCCACGCCACCTCAATCTGTTCTGGGTTTTCCCCAATCCTCCGTAGCAGATTTGGGGATGATATAGGGTACAAGTGCGGGGAGGAGGGGGAAAGTCTCTGTGCAAATGAAAATTGCTCTGCTTGTGCAATTTTTTAGATTAATTTGGTGCTCTATGTGGTTTGAAACACTGAAGAGGGTAGCCTCTGCCCTTCCTAAATGGGGCTTTTCCCCAGTTCTAGTCATCTCTGAGCATAGGTCTGTTAAGAATAATCACATGTGATCTAAGACGGCTACTTTCCCTAAATTTACCCTTTTACTATCCGACCCAATGGCCAGACAACTGAAGATATGGAACCGAAAAGCTCCTGCTGCAGAACCATCCTTTCTGCATGTGGTTCAGTGAGTTTTACAAGAGCATCCTGCTTAAGGCCTGGGAAATTACCTGCACTCTGTTTTGTGGCCTAATTTCTGAAGGCGCAGTTGGAGCTCAGTGGGTGTTGTTAGGTATTGCTGACAAAAACCAACAACAATCTCTTCATTACCAAGTGAGAAGAGTATCCTGTGGTGTTTGTTTCAGCAGGTTGGATGACCCTGTTCAGGTTTCTAGAAGAGTTGCTAAGACCCTTCTTGATCCATAGGCCACTTTGGCTTCTTCGTTAAATTATATTTAGTGCTCTCCACTGCTGTTGCATTTAAATCCTTTAAAAAAATCCTATGCTTACCACTTTTTAAAAAATGCTATCTTTTTACAGTTTATATTCTTTACATTTTAATATAATTGTACACCATGCCTGAACTAGTGTGTTGAAAGGCAGATTGTGCATTTAATAATAAAGTAAATTCCCCCGCATAACCACATAACAGCTTGTTTCTCATTGCTCAATTCAAAGATGGCCCAGTGCCTATTCTATACATTTGCAAACTCCCCTTATGCTGGACTAGGGGGCTGGGGGGGGAGAGGCTGGAATGAGAAAGGTGCCCCTGTGCCCAGTTCTCTTGGCTAAGCTAGCCTCCTCCTGCTTGCCAAATGGGTGTGCAGGCCGAAGTGCCATCCGCAGGATATCTGCTGATAAAAGCCAGCAGAAGGCCCCACAATGAACATTCTGGAGACCAGGAAGAGACAGGGCTGAACCAAGGCTGAGATCCCAACCCGGTTTCACTAATATCACTCTCTCTCCCCACACACACCCACACACCTTGCATCCTAGCTGCTATGCGTGGCAAGGCTGCAGATGTGGCCTTGATCCCACCAGCAGGGGGCAAAGGTTTGGATGGCACCCTTTTATTGTTGTTATTATGTGCCTCCAAGTCAACCACGGCTTATGGCGACCCTATGAATCAGTGACCTCCAAGAGCATCTGTCATGAACCACCCTGTTCAGATCTTGTAAGTTCAGGTCTGTGGCTTCCTTTATGGAATCAATCCATCTCTTGTTTGGCCTTCCTCTTTTTCTACTCCCTTCTGTTTTTCCCAGCATTATTGACTTTTCTAATGAATCATGTGTCCAAAGTATTATAACCTCAGTTTCATCTTTTCAGCTTCTAGTGATAGTTCTGGTTTAATTTGTTCTAACACCCAATTATTTGTCTTTTTTTGCAGTCCATGGTATCCGCAAAGCTTTCCTCCAACACCACATTTCAAATGTGTTGATTTTTCTCTTATCCGCTGTTTTCACTGTCCAACTTTCACATCCATACATAGAGATCAGAAATACCATGGTCTGAATGATCCTGACTTTAGTGTTCAGTGATACATCTTTGCAGTTGAGGACCTTTTCTAGTTCTCTCACAGCTGCCCTCCCCAGTCCTAGCCTTCTTCTGATTTCTTGACTATTGTCTCCATTTTGGCCTTAGCCAATACTTTAGCTCTTTATTTTTCAGAAAAGCCATGCCAATATACCATCCTTCCAAAAATTAGTCCAGTTGTTTCCATGGATCTCTGTGTGCAAGGGACCTATCCAGCAATCACTACTATACTTTTATAAGAACCTTGTATGTTGCCCCTGGTATCCCAGCCCTAAACACATTACTTTGAACTGTGACATGTTATGATAATTGAGACCAATGTATCAAATGTCACAATCCAATACAGAGTTAAGCTACGCTGAAGCTCATTCAGATCTATGGTCTTAAACATGTAAATTCTATGCTAAATTAAAGCCCATTATTAGGGTCAGAGAACTAAATTGTTTCCACTTGGCGAAGGCCTTCATTGACTACCATAAACTTGTTCTGGGCCATTTCTGATCCATACTTGACTAAATCGTCATTAGCTGATTATACAGAAGTAAATTCTTCCAAAAGGCACCGTATCTGTTCACTCAAGGCTTTGGTTAACTTGGTTGTGGAGGGGAAGAGTTTGCCCTGGTTAGTCATCTTCATTTATTGCATTTGTAAATTGGATTGTTTTATATTAGTTTTTATCAGGTATTATATTTTGTTTTCATATTATGTACCTCACACTAGGATTTAATTTAATGAGGAATGGGCTAGAAGTGCTGTATATTTTTACATACCTGCACACACATATCAGCTTTGGACTTGGCTGTGTACCATTTCACAATATTTGAGTACACATTCCACATTTTCAGTTATATTTCCAAGGATGATGCCCAAAAGCCTAAATACATCTTCTCATGATAATCATGTCCTACTGAAATCAAAGGACTGATTCATGTGTAAATTTGTTAGTAAAATAAAGCAATACTTCTAGAAGCACATTCAAGCTTACCAAGATACTGGTCAACCCAACAATTATGTAAATCACTCCCTTTTTCTACTCCTGCCCTGGAGAGAAAGGATACTGTTGAAAAATTTGTCTGAGATTGCTAATATTTACATGTGAATATCGTTCATCAGATTTTCAGCATCAGCTGTTACACAATTATATAAAACCTTTGTTGACCTGATGCTTTCCAGATGTTTTGGACTACAGCTTCCATCAACCACAGCTAGCTTGACCCTGCTTCCTGGGACTGATGGACATTGTAGTCCAAAACATCTGAAGGGCACCAGGTTAGAGAAGGCTGATATAGTTTCACAATGCTTTCTTTGAGCAATTTAAACACAATGCTTACTCCATAGGCAGACCACAGAAAAGGATGTATAATATTTCAAATATCTTTCCCGTTGGCAGACACCCCAGCATGCATAGTGGCTGCATGTAAACATTCCCACATGAGCATGCAACTACATGTCCTGGGGGACAAGCAATGCAGTACAGATCTTTTAAACATTACTCTCCTCATCCTGCATGAGGGGAAGGTAAAATTCATTAGGTATCATCTTGTAGTCACATTGGGATAGGTTTTTTTTTTAAAAAAAACCCACTACTTAATGGGAGAGAAGAAAGTGATTTTTGGAAAACAAGTGCTTGATTTATAGGAAAAGGAAGAACCAGCTGAGCAAAAGTTAACATTGCCAGAAAAGGTGAATAATAGTGTTTGCTCTCCTGGGAGCTGATGCTTGGCAGCTGGTGTGAAGGTAACTATATATGATTTATAACATGCATTGACAATGTGACCAGCAAAGTGTAGAAGACTATTAATATTGTTGTCATTAATACTCCACAAGCATGAAGTAGACAACATTGCTATGAAAATCTGGGTATGTAAGCAGAACAAAAAACTGGATCTGATGGGTGACAACATTAAGAAAAGAGAATGTCCCTAGGAATTAGATTCTCATAAAAATAAATTGCCTTCCTTGCAACACTTCAGTATGTCTCAGTAAGGAAGATCAAGAGAAAGAGAAAGAAATCACCAGCTTTTCCCCATCTTCTACCCAGTGATTATTGTTATGTCATATAAGTTTGATAAGACTTATAACATGCAATTTAGATTACTTCTCCATTTTGTGCTCCTCGTCTTTTCTTAAATGCCACCCAGGATCAAGCAAAACCACAGATGGTCACAATGGGAGTGAGCCTGTGAAATGAAAATCAAAATGGCCATCAAAATGAACAATCAAGCAGATGCAACATTTTTTTTTCCCATCACAGGACAAGAGCATTGTGGTGTAAAAAGAAATACTGGATGAGTATATTTATGCTACGGTGTGGTGTAATGGCATTGGATACTATACATTTCCAGATTTGGATGCGTGATTTGGTTGCACAATTTGAGATCCTTTGGTTTCTGCTAAGATCATTGTTCTTCTTCCCACAGTTGGAGGAAAAGTGGGGAGAAGAACCATCATCTTAAAAGAAACTAAAGAAGAACCATGAACTTAGGAAAAACCAAAGAATCGCAGTGCAACAGGTTAGCCTTCGATCTGCTTCAAAATCAGGAATATCATGGCCTAGGAGTAGCAAAAACTTGACACCCTGATCTCTTTTATAAGACATGATAATTAGTGATGACCTAAAATAAGGCAAAGATTTACTTACATCCACATTGAACAATGAGCTGTTCAAACATTTTCTTTAATAAAAGAAAAAAGATATATTCTAGGTATCTATATTACAAAGCAGCAGCCATAACTATTATGTTACACAGGCTCTGTTCAATTATTTAAAAATGGTTAGTTTTTGTTATTTTATATCTTGTGGAGACAAAATAACATTGACTTATTCCTCTTTCTTCAAATATATGAATTTGTTTCACCAGAGCAAAAATGTGCACTAGCACTTACCCATATGTGTTCACCAAGAAACGAAAGGTATGAGGGAGAGATGGATTAAAAAAACTAATTGTATAGCGAGAAGATGAAGTGAAAAACTTCTGCTTGATCTAATATAAAAGCTAAATACAAAGAACAGAAAAGAAAATGCTATATGAACAAAGTTCAATCATGTTTTCTTGCAATCTTTTTTCCATATCAGTTCTCAAACCTAGAGTTATTTTAAAATTGAGCAAGTATGAAGTGGCAGAGATGGAGTATCCTGTATGGGACATAATCAGAAAAGCAAGATTTCTGGAGTGCTATCACATGCAGAAATCCTAAGCCTGCAGGCAGAGACATTATAATTTTATCTATTGTTCAGGACTTAAAGTTTATTTATTCTCATTTTAAATAGTTTTATGTAATATTGATTAATCAACAGGGGGACACACTGACTGACTGAGGTGAGATAAAAGGAAGATGGAAGCAATACATTGAAGAACTCTATAAAAGAGATGCAAGGATGACAGATTCATTCATGGAGGAACCGTATGATGAAGAACCAGAAATTTTAGAATGTGAGGTGAAAGCTGCTCTTAAAATACCTGGAAGAAACAAATCACCTGGGACAGATGGCATAACATAGAGTTGCTACAAGCTACTGAGACTGAATCTGTCCAAATTTTGACAAACATTTGTCAACAAATATGGAAAACTAAACAATGGCCCACAGACTGGAAGCATTCAATATATATCCCAATTCCAAAGAAATGGATCCCAGGGAATGCAGTAATTATCAAACAATTGCCTTAATATCCCATGCAAGTAAGGTAATGCTCAAGATTCTATAACAAAGGCTCTTACCATATATGGAGCAAGAAATGCCAGACGTCCAAGCTAGATTTAGAAAGGGAAGAGGCACCAGACATCATATTGCAAATATAAGTTGGATAATGGAATGGACCAAGGAATTTCAGAAGAAAATCACCCTGTGCTTTATAGATTACAGCAAAGCCTTTGACTGTGTAGATCATGAAAAACGATGGAATGCTTTAAAAGAAATGGGGGTGCCACTGCATCTGATTGTCCTGATGCACAACCTATACTTTGCACAAGAGGCTACTGTAAGGACAGAATATGGACAAACCAATTGGTTCCCAATGGAAAGGGTGTGAGACGGGTGTATTTTATCACCCTATTTGTTTAATCTATACTCAGAACATATCATACAGAAAGTGGGATGGACCAAGATGAAGGAGGTGTGAAAATTGGAGGGAGAAATATCAATAATTTAAGATATGCAGACAAAACCATACTACTAGCAGAAACCAGTAATGATTTGAAACGAATGCTGATGAAAGTTAAAGAGGAAAGCACAAAAGAAGGACTACAGCAGAACGTCAAAAAGACTAAAGTAATGACAACAGAACATTTATGTAACTTTAAAGTTGACAATGAGGACATTGAACTTGTCAAGGATTATCAATACCTTGGCACAGTCATTAACCAAAATGGAGACAATAGTCAAGAATCAGAAGAAGGCTACGACTGAGAGAACTAGAAAAGGTCCTCAAATACAGTAGGGCCTCGCTAATACGGCGGGTTACAGACCAGGCCCCCGCCATAAAGCGGAAATTGCCATAAAGCAGGGCCCCTTAGACTGTAATGGGCCGCATCACGCGAAAATGACATCAAAATGGCGCGCAGTGGGAAAAACCCGCCGTATTAGCGGAACAAGCGCTGTAAGAGCGGGGCCTTTCCCTAACTGAAAACCACTGCATGAACGAAGCACCATAAAGCGGAACGCCATAAATCGGGGCCCTACTGTACAAAGATGTATCACTGAACACTAAAGTCAGGATCATTCAGACCATGGTATTCCCAATCTCTATGTATGGATGTGAAAGTTGGACAGTGAAAAAAGCGGGTAAAAGAAAATCAACTCATTTGAAATGTGGTATTGGAGGAGAGCTTTGTGCATACCATGGACTGTGAAAAAGACAAATAATTGGGTGTTAGAACAAATTAAACCAGAACTGTCACTAGAAGCTAAAATGATGAAACTGAGGTTATCATACTTTGGGCACATAATGAGAGACGTGATTCACTAGAAAAGACAATAATGCTGGGAAAAACAGAAGGAAGTAGAAGAAGAGGAAGGCCAAACAAGAGATGGCTTTTTTCCATAAAGGAAGCCACAGACCTGAACTTACAAGATCTGAACAGGATGGTTCATGACAGATGCTCTTGGAGGTCACTGACTCAGAGGATCGCCATAAGTCATAATCAACTTGAAGGCACATAACAACAACAACAAACAAACAACAGATGTGGAATTTTAGGAAGTTCAAGAATAAAAATTGAAATACTGGTAGCATGTAAGAAGGGTGACGAAACTGTGTATTGTGGAAAGCCTGCATTGCATCTGAATGTATCAGAAGCTTCCATAGAAAAGAATGGCTAAGGGCAAGAAAAGGACTTGCCCAATAGTCCAAGTCGTATAGTACAAGTGAACAAAGAAAGAAAATATTTCTTCACCAGTTTATCTTCATCTTCATCATTTATCTCTCTTTTAATTTCTGTGTACCAGCCTACTGTTAAATCTCAGGAAGAGGCTCAGACAAAGATACCAAACAGCAGCTCCGGTTAGGACCCTAGAGAGAGATGTTGCTTCTATATAAAACTAGTGACAAGGGCAATATGAAGAGGCCTCCTGATCTCCTAGGTCTTCATCAGCTTTATTTCAACTGAGTACTACAGTGGAGTGGAGACAACCAAAGAAATGATTAAGGTGTCATCATATCCATGGAAAACCCCTTTCCACAGCCAAACAGTTTAGCAAGGGAGGAGGGGAGGAGAAGCATTTATGACTGAGCCCCCTGTAAAGATAGTGCTCATGTATCCTTCATAAATGAAATATCCTAACATCTCATAGACTGTGACCTGTATACATAGCATTGTCATTTTCTTCTCTCTTTTTTTAGTTGCTCCTTTTCTTTAACAGCAGCCTTACACTGAGAGACTGAATAAGTGAAGCTTTCCTCAACTATGCCCAGGGGTGTGGAACATGTTAAATTTCTACAAATTGGAAGTACAGGAGAAAGGCCAGTGTTAACACTAAACTATTGTTATTGTTATTTATGGGATGCTTTTCTCACCAGGTCACCCAAAGCGACTTACATAACCTATTAAGACAACAGAATCCATAAAACCTAAAAACACCTATGATAATTAAATCCAAGTTAAAACGAACACAATTAATACAAATAAAGGGCAGATATACCAGGCCTGCCCCACAAAAAGAGAACATCAAAGGCCAAAGGCCTGGATGCAGAGGAAGGACTTTGTCTGGCTTGTAAAGATGGATAAAGATGATGCCAGGCATGCCTTCCTGAAAGAGAATTCCACAGCCATGGGGCCACCAGTGAAAAGGCCCCTTCTCGTGTTGCCACCCTCTGAAGATCCTATGGAGGGGACTGTGATGCGTCCTTCCCTGGCTCTCCCTGTCAGGTTCCTACCTGCCTGTCACTAGGCACCACCAGGGACTCCACCAGTCCGGACCGCACTCTCTTATGGTTTACCTATCCGCTCTAGCACAGATCTCAACAGATCCCCCTGCTAGGCAACCACCAGTAACGTCCCAATACTAGTATTCCCAGAGATTCTGAATACTGGTATTGTTATTCTCTTCACCGCTGCCACCATTTGTTACAGTTTCCCTTCAGCCTTGGTCATTACCTTACCCTCCCTTCTGGTCTGTGAAACCCCAGCCAAGGATCAGGCCTTCGGTATACCAAATTAAGTATTTATTAAAGATAACAAAGCTAACAAGATTAACAAGATTTCTTCTTAAGGCACATAAGCATATGGTTTTACTCAATACTAATCCGAACTCCACCCCCCTCCTTCTCCACTCTCTCCTGGCAAACCACTCTCTCAAACCCACCAAGCAATCCACTCTTTCTCTTCTCCCCCCCCCCGATTCCACTCTTACTCTTCCTTTTATACCTTCAGCCATTTTAAACACTCAGCCAATCATCTCGCATTCTACTGCCCATTCACCCCCCCTCCTCTTTCACTACTTACCATGTATCTTCTAAACAACCAACACTTACCATATATACATTAATATAGGAACATCACATTCCCCCCCCTTAAACAACAGCAGAGTATTATTCCTGTTCCAGGATTTATACGTCGCGTTAACAAATAAAAGTCTCTATGGGGAAAATGTCTTTCTTTGTTCCTCAGTCTGGTCACGTCACTGCAGTCCCAGCCACTTGCCTGGAAAGTCCATCGGCCAGTACATTGTCCTTGCCTTTTATGAACTGGAAGTCCACTTGATAGTCCTGTAGGGCCCAGGACCACCTCTGCAGCATAGTGTTATGGTTTTTCATAGTCTGCAACCATAACAAGGCCCGATGATCCGTAGTCACTGTGAATCTTCGTCCCCACACGTATGGGCGCAACTTGTTCAGTCCCCACACGACCGCTAGGCACTCCTTCTGGACCGACGAATAGTCCCTCGGCGTCAGCTTGCGACTCAGGTATGCCACTGGATGTCTGGTGCCTTCTCTCTCCTGTAGCAAGACGACTCCCAGCGCCAGGTCCGACGCATCTGTAGCCACGATGAATGGTTTCTCATAGTCTGGTGCTATTAATATGGGTCCTTGGCACAAGGCTTGCTTCAGTAGATCAAAAGCCTTCTGACATTCATCCGTCCATACCACACGCTCAGAACACTTCTTCTTTGTTAATTCATGCAAGGGGGTTGCTATTTCCCCAAAATTTCTCACAAACTTCCTATAAAATCCAGCCACACCCAGAAATGCCCTTACTTGTTTTTTGGTTAAGGGGATCGGCCACGCTTGTATTGCCTCCACCTTGCTCCATAAGGGGGTGATTTTCCCACTCCCCACCTTATGTCCTAAATAGATTACTTCCTTTAGTCCAAATTGGCATTTCTTAGCTTTTATTGTGAGGCCTGCTTTTCTTAAGGCCTCCAATACTGTTGTCAGGTGTTGGACATGCTCAGGCACCGACATGCTAAAAATGGCCACGTCATCGATATAGGCCACTGCAAAATCTGACATGCCTCGCAACACAGTATTGATTAGCCTCTGAAATGAACTTGGTGAGTTCCTTAGTCTCATGGGTAAGGTCACAAACTCATATAACCCATCTGGTGTACTGAAGGCAGTTTTGGCTCTGGATTGCTCGTCTAGTTCCATTTGCCAAAATCCTTTACAGAGATCTAGTGTAGAGATAATGGTTGCTGCCCCCAATAACTCTAACATTGCGTCTACCCTAGGCATAGGATACGCATCTGGGACAGTAATTTTATTGATTAGCCGATAATCAATGCAAAACCTTGTCGTTCCATCTTTTTTCGGAACCAGGACAATACTTGAGGCCCAGGGACTGATGGATTCCCTGATCACTCCTAATTCCAGCATATCTTCCACCTCCTTTTTGATCTCATTCAAAACTTTCCCATTCACACGGTACGGAACAGATCTGATTGGGGCATGATCTCCAGTATCAATGGAATGTATAACTATACTGGTTCGGCCAGGTTTGTTGCTAAAGAGATTCCTATAGGTTTTCAAAACTCTCAGAATCTCTTCTTTTACTTCCTCCTTCACCTCCTCTGACCATTCCACTTGATCTACCCCTCCTTTGTCTTTGCTTTCCTGTACCAAATCTGGAAGTTCAGGCCCACTTCCCTCAGGGAATAAGGTAACTTGCAACACCTGTGCATCCCTGGTATGGTAAGGCTTCAACATATTTACATGAACCACTTTGCTTTTGTTTAATTGGTCTGTGGTAATTACATACGTCACTGTGTCAAGCCTTTCTCTGATGGTATATGGTCCTTCCCAGTTAGCCTGTAATTTGTCATGTTTCCTGGGTATGAACGCCATAACCGTATCTCCCACATCATACACACGTTCCCTGGCTGTTCTGTCATACCAGTAACGTTGCTTCTCCTGTGCTTGACTCAAATTCTTTTCCACCACCTCCATCATTGATGTTAATTTATTGCGGAATTCCAATACAAAATCTACTACAGATGTTTTGTACTCTCCCAGGGTTCCTTCCCATGAATTTTTTAATAGTTCCAAAGGTCCCCTCACTTTTCTAGTGAACATGAGTTCAAAGGGTGAGAAGCCTGTTGACTCCTGAGGGACTTCTCTGTATGCAAATAAGAAGCATCCCAACCGTTCATCCCAGTCTTGTGGATGATCTTGAACATAGCTTCTGATCATGCCCTTCAAAACGCCATTGAATCTCTCTGTTAACCCATTAGTGGCGGGATGGTAAGTAGTGGTCTTTAGATGTTTTAGACCACAACATTTCCACATACATTGCATCACTTCTCCAATGAATACACTGCCTTGATCCGTCAGCACTTCATGAGGGAAACCCAGCCTCATAAAGATTTTTAATAAAGCCTCTGCCACTACAGGGGCTTCCACGGATCTTAGTGCTTCTGCGTCTGGGTACCTGGTGGCAAAATCCACCACCACCAATAGATATTTCTTGCCATGCCTTGTGGGTTTGGAAAAAGGGCCCACCAAATCTATTCCCACTCTATAAAAGGGTTGTCCAATTATAGGAAGGGGCTTTAAGGTTGCCTTAGTCTTTACTCCACTTTTTCCCACCTTTTGGCATATTCCACAAGATAGACAATGTTGTTTTACATCTTTGGAGATGTTTGGCCAATAATAGTGTGCAGCCAATCTCCTCTTGGTCTTTTTTATTCCCAGATGTCCTGCACATGGGACATCGTGGGCTACCTCTAGCAATCTGGTTCTGTATTTGCTAGGTACTATTAATTGCTTCACTGGTTCACATTCATCCTTTCTCTCAGCAGGCATCCACAGTCTATATAAAATCCCATTCTCACACACAACTTGATTCCTCAGTTTGTCAGTGAAAGGAATCTGTTGGGTCAGAGCTTGTTCCTTTATCTGCTTCAAACTTATATCTTTATGCAGCTCTTCCCTGAATTGCTCTGCTTCTTTCCCAGAGACCACTTGATACAGTTTGTCTCCTTCAGCAGGCCTGCTAGTGGTTGCTATGGTGACCTGAGGCTGGTTAACAGATTCCACCCTGTTTGTTTCAGCCCCCCTTAATATAGCTTCTTTTTCTCTGCCAATTTGCTGTCTGGTCACTACATAGATCTTTCCTTGGGCTCCCATTACATCTCTTCCCAGTATTACTGGTTCTTGTTGCTGGGCATTAATGCCTACTTTATATCGGCCCTCTCGGCCTCTCCAAGTCATATCCACCAGGGCCACAGGCAAACTTTCTGGTTGACCCCTCACTCCTTGGATAGTCACAGTTTCCTGAGGTAATATTACCTCAGATTTTATTAAATCTGGCCTCAGTAATGTCTGAGCGGCACCAGTATCAAGCAATGCCCAATAATTTGCCCCTTGTACACTCACTTCCTCTCTCAGACTTGAATCAAGGTCTGTTACTTCTGTCCAGTTTATCTGGCAGAACTGAACCTTTTTCGCTGTTTCTAAAGCCTTGGGCTCTGTTTTCACTGCCCTTGTCTGAGCAGGATTACTAATGGGGTTGGCAACCTCACATTGAAAACGTAGGTGCCCCGGTCTACCACATTTGTAGCATAATTTCTCCTCACTTTTAGGGTACACAGATCCACTCTGGGGTGTCCTGTGCCCTTCAGATTTTACTGGAGGACTCACTCGCTGTGGTACCACATCCCTTCTGCCAGCATTATATGGTCTGGGTTTAAAATCTCTTGATGTTTTCCCCACCCAGCCAGTTCTGTTGGAGACGAAGTGATCCGCCATCTCTGCGGCCTCCTGCACCGATGTAGGGGAACGGTCTTTGACCAGGAGCCTTATTTCTGGTGGTAACTGATGGTATAATTGATCCAATATCATGAGGTTTTTCACCTCCTCCACAGACTGAGCTTTGGCACTACTCATCCACTTTCCAAATATATCCATCAATTTTGCTCCCAGTTCCACAAAAGACCTCCCTGTCTGTATCTGGCAGTTTCTGAAAAGCTTTCTAAAATAATCAGGCCCCAGTCTGAATCTTTTAAACACTGCTTCTTTGAATTCAGCATAGGTGACGGGCCTGTCTGAGGGGAAATATTGGTATACCTCAGCCAATTCCCCTTTAATCAGGTTTGATAAATACTGCATGTATTTATCTTCAGGTAGCCCCCACAACTAAGCTGCTTTTTCAAAGGTGCTGAGGTAAATTTGAGGATCTTGACCAGGCTCATAGACAGCAAAGTCCTTTGGAGTAATTTTTATTTTTGCTCCATCTCTGTCCTTTCTTGTTTCATCAGAATGAAACTTCTCTCTTTCCAATTTTAACTTTTCTACTTGTAATTCAGCATCCACTGCTCGTTGCTTCTCCCTCTCCTCAAACCCCATTCTCAACTTCTCAGTTTCCAACTCCCTCTGTTTGTCTTTTTCCTCAGCCTCAAAGACCCGCTGTTTGTCTTTTTCCTCAGCCTCCATCCTCATTCTCTCAGTTTCCATCCTCAACTTCTCTCTCAAGTACTCTATATAAGCGGGATTGCTTAAATATCCTTCTGGGGTCTCTTCCCTGACAGGTTGTTTTTGCTGGGCAGTTGCAAATCCTATAAGTGCTACCCTCAATTCATCTACCCCTTTACCCTCATGAGGTAAATTGAATGTTATGCACTTCTCCACCAGCTCCTCTCTTTTCATTTTTATGTATTCAGCCATGGTGTTTGAGTTCACTCACTCTTTGCCACACACTCTTTGCCAGTCACTCTCACAAGAAATCTTGTTTTATTTCCGTTTGCCACACCACTGTTCTGGATTCTCTAGTATTCGTATGTGGATTCTCTGTTGTTCGTATCCCACCGCTACTGCCACCACGTGTGACGTAGTCTCCTTTGTCACCACGTGTCTTTGGGACTCTCTTTGGTTCGTATCCCACCGCTACCACCACGTGTGATGCGTCCTTCCCTGGCTCTTCCTGTCAGGTTCCTACCTGCTCGTGGTTGCTGCCTGTCTCTAGGCACCACCAGGGACTCCACCAGTCCGGACCGCACTCTCTTATGGTTTACCTATCCGCTCTAGCACAGATCTCAACAGATCCCCCTGCTAGGCAACCACCAGTAACGTCCCAATACTAGTATTCCCAGAGACTCTGAATACTGGTATTGTTATTCTCTTCACCGCTGCCACCATTTGTTACAGTTTCCCTTCAGCCTTGGTCATTACCTTACCCTCCCTTCTGGTCTGTGAAACCCCAGCCAAGGATCAGGCCTTTGGTAAACCAAATTAAGTATTTATTAAAGATAACAAAGCTAACAAGATTAACAAGATTTCTTCTTAAGGCACATAAGCATATGGTTTTACTCAATACTAATCCGAACTCCACCCCCCTCCTTCTCCACTCTCTCCTGGCAAACCACTCTCTCAAACCCACCAAGCAATCCACTCTTTCTCTTCTCCCCCCCGATTCCACTCTTACTCTTCCTTTTATACCTTCAGCCATTTTAAACACTCAGCCAATCATCTCGCATTCTACTGCCCATTCACTCCCCCTCCTCTTTCACTACTTACCATGTATCTTCTAAACAACCAACACTTACCATATATACATTAATATAGGAACATCACAGGGACACATGAAGAAGGTTGTCCAATGATGATCACAGGGTCCCGATTGGTTCATATGGGGAAAGGCAGTCCTTGAGGTATTAGGGTCCTGAGCCACATTAGGATTTAATGGTCAAAACCAGCACTTTGAATGGTAGCCAGTGCAATCATGGTAGAATTGGTGTTATATGTTCAGACCGACTTACCCTGGTCAATAATCTGGCTGCCAAATTTTGCACCAGTTGCAGCTTCCAAACCATCATTTGCTAGCCCATCCTAGATGACAATTATTTCCTGACCAATAATTGCTTCCAGGGTTTAATTCTTAAACTGGTAGAAATGCTTTCAGTGAGAAAGCACGTAAGCAATGGGCCATCAAGGAAGAAGAATATAAGCACACTCCCTGACATTACATAGCACATAATATCCATATTCTTGTTAGGTATAGCACAATGGGGAGGAGAGCCTGGCTGGGAGTCCAGAGTCTGAGAGTTCAAATCCCCACTTGTGTCTCCTGGGTGTCAAGGGGCAGCTAAAGATCACCCCCACAGTGAGTGGCTCAGGGGTTACGTGCCCTGCGACTTGTGCAGCCGTGGGCAAGCTGCATAGTCCCAAGGAGCCCAGTTGCCCCCCAGCTGGCAGTTGTGGACAAGGCTGGCTAGTGCAGCTGTGGCAAGCTAAGCAGGCCCTAGCCAGCTAGGTAGGACTAGCCTCAGAGGGAGGCAATGGTAAACCCCCTCTGAATACTGCTTACCATGAAAACCCTATTCATAAGTCGGGATCGACTTAAAGGCAGTCCGTTTCATTTTGTTAGGAATGGATATTTTGCCTTATTAATCCTGTGGTCAGAATCCATCAAGGATATGCAGACTATTCAGCTGGAAAGCAATGTCACCCACAGGACAAACTGCAGTGGTTTTCAGCATTAGACTTGTCTCTCCATTGTTGTATCATTCTGCAGTAACTCTGGGGCTTTCTTAGTAACTGCATTCCTGTTGGCTGTTTTTCAGGCAGATTTTTTCTGCTTCCAACCAATAGTGGAAAGCATAATTATTAGTTACTGCATAATGTCTGAACCAAAGCTCCAGCTGCAGTAGAGACCAGTAAGGTTCCACTCCCACCCACCCCAGTCTGTCAGCATCTCTGGAAAAAGACACAATGCTATGTCAAGACATAATCACTGCACAAAAACATAATACACTTTATTTTTCTCCTTTTTTATCATGAAAATGAAAAACATACATCAAAGTTTCAATATTAATCATTCTCTTAAAACACAGAAAAAGGGGAATACAAAATCTGAAATTAATACCTTAAGATCTGTTTATGTTCAAGGGGACTTAATCCCAGGTAAACGGGTGCAGACTGCAGCCAAAGAAATCTATTAATCGCAATTCATTTTAGAAAAATCATACATGATGTTATGTATATTTTGGTGAATGGTGAAGACACACCTCTTTGCACTGCCTTTGGCACCTAAGATGTATATTTTTAGGATCCACTCTATTTTTGTGATGTTTTTGAATTTAAATTGGTTTTAATCATTTTAATGATTTAACCCACCCTGGCCAGTGGTCAGGGTTGATGGAAGTTGAAGTCCAACAACATATGCAGGGCACCATGTTGCCTATCCCTGTGTTAGGGCTATAATGTCTACTCAGTGAACCACTTAGACTGATATATTAATCTTTTAACTGTTCAAAAGACTGCCTTCAATTAATTATGCAGCATTTGTTTTAAACAACATATTTTAACTATTCTCGGTGCAGCTATTGTCATGTAATCCTATTCCTGAGATCCTCCTGCTGAGCAGCCCATGAAAGTGGTTGGTGCAAGTGCTGCTCTGACAGTGGATAGTGAGCTTCAGCAATGGAATGAAATGTCCTGGAAAGCCTGTGGGCGGCTCTGCCACCTAAAAAGTTTCACTGGCCAAGTCCTGGCACTTGGGCAGCCAAGAATGGGGTGTATCTTGGGCATGTCATGGGCAGGGGTGTAGTCGTCTGGGGTCTTGGAGGGTCTTAGACCCCTTACTTTTTTGGGATCAGGGTCCCAGAAAGGTCCCGATGTTTCCAGCATCCTACGAGCCAATCAGCATGAAAGGGGACTGTGTTAGCCACTCAGAAGAATCTTCTAACATGTTTCCTTGTCCTTTCCTCCTGATTGGAGCCAATCAGAGTGAAAGGAGGTGAGTCAGGCAGCAATAATACTCTGTTCAGTAGCTAAAACTCTTCCCTTTCATGCTGATTGGCTCCTAGGAACGTCTGTTGTTGTGAGAGAAGGCATTAACAAGGACCTCATTCTGGATTCAGCAGCAAAAAGGGGAAAGAGGGGCATGGCTGTGACTATCCTGAGAGGACTCTGCACTTATGAATTTGCCACTACACTACTGATCATGGAGAAGGAACATGCCTATGCAGATTCCTAACCCCTTTCCGTGCATGGGCATACCTACAGCAAGAATCTAAACCAGGACAGAACCTGGTGCAAGTAATTCCCCTCCCATTGACTCCAATGGGAAGAAACAGATCAAAATGAGGAACTATTCATATCTCTCCCCCCCACACACACATCATCATCATCATCTCCTGAGTTGGGAGTGTTTGGATACTGTGGAGCTACCACTGGTGCACTAGAGGTAGCATTCAGAGCTAGAAGATTCCTGGCCATATATAGTAATTGCTTGACCAAAAAACCTGCAGTTGGCATATGACACTTAAAAGAGGCATTACCCCTTCTCTGTCGCTGAGAAGAGAATGCATCTTTTATCATCTTGGCTATTGTAATGTGTTCATGAGTCCATTTTTCTTTAGAATAGTTGTGCTAATAATGCACACATGCATGCAGGTTATTTTTTAAAACAAAAATAAAAATCTTATAATTAATAAATATAGATTTGGGTAATAGCACAAAACCTTAGATAAAAGCTACAGGTAAGTTTGATACAATGATGCATGTTTCCTTTCAGCATTCAGAAATTTATTTGCTTAAAATTGTACATTCTTAACCAATGTAGTGACATGACTCATGATGTTGCATGGTAATGTTGCATGGGTCTGGTGATAAATAAAGACTAACAAAATCATCAACTTAGAAAACCACAATATATAAAGTATTATAGTTTTATTAGCCATATATTTTCTGTTCACATATTAATGTGACGGGGGAGGGGACTGATTGTGAATGACCAATGAAGCAATATACCATAATATTAATTAATGGAAGTGTTAAATATCATTGTCCTTCCACCAGAGGGCATCCTTAGTAAAACATTTTAATCACTGCAACATCAATGTATTTAGAGGACAGCAATAGGGGCACATTTTTATTGAGTAATTGCTTATTGGTACCATATTTATGATATGAATCAAATTATCAAGACCCAGACTCAGAATGTTCACATTTATAGGTATATTCATGCTTTACATAAAGCTATATTAATGCCATCAGAATAAATTAGAACAGAATAGTGTTTTTCAAGAATATGAAATATGTAGGAGGCACTTTTAGAATATAAGAAGTGTCCGTATATCCATCAGATCATCTGTCTCTTTCACCTTCCATCTCACCAACTAAAGGTATCACACTTTTATGGTAGAAAAAGTCAATGATTGGACTATATTTTGAGCACGAGGAGCCAAATCTAAACATTACAGTTGAGCCGTGTTGTTGATGAAGAATATTTAGGATAATAAAGTGGGTCAACTGTGTGTATTAACAAAATACCCACTCATATCAAAGATAGATATGAAACCAGTCCACTGCTAATAAAAGTCATATAATATTATGTCCATATGATAAATATTCAATTGTTTCCTAATCAAAGACAGAAATTACATAATCTGAGATATGGGTTCATTCATCTGTATTATAGTTTTCACTAAAATTTAGATGATCTGCTGGTTTGTTTGCATATATGCACAGTTTAACTGCTTAAAAAGGAATCTTTTTTGGCAGGAAGTGTACAGATAGTTTTGCTATACTGCAGCAAACGCTGCTGAAATGTGCGGTGGTGTTTGCACTGCGCAACTGGGTCAGTCTATGCGTCAGGAAAGGAAGTCAAAGATGGGAATCCAAAAGTTAATTGTCAGCGTCTCGTAAACCCCCGTTTTCTTTGAGTAGTATGCTGGAAAACCTGGAGACGGAGAGACCTTGACTCGGCTCCTCTTTGGTTTCCATGGCATCCGCTCTTCATTGACTTCATTGTAATGAACCCGCCCAATTCCCCTAGAATGTTGATGGTGGAGAAAAGCTTCCGATTGAGCTCTCGGTGGTGCTGAAAACAGCACGGAGCTCTCTCTGCTCATGAGGCGCTGTCTATGGTGCTGAAACCTCCTTCGTAGGCGCCGAGTGAAGAGGAGGTGGACACCTGCCAACTCGCGCGACTTGTGACGCTGTGACCCCTCCAACTCTACTTCCAGAATTGGAGCAACTGGTTGATGTGTTGCACACAAGCAATAAAATGCTAGCTCTGTCCCCGTGTCAGAGTTTGTAACACAACCATCAGGAATTCACCCAAACTGGTGTGAAGTGGGCACTGGGAAGGTTTGTATGCATTCTCTTTTGACGTCCTCGTCGTTTGATGGCCCTGCCTTACCTATCCCAAACATAGGAAAATAATCAGCACCAAACCAGGATTTTATTTACAAATTGGACTTTGAATCAAGGCTGTTCTCTTTTTCAAACTAGCTATGGCATCTCCTGCATCTTTTGCTAGTGGATCCTTCACCTCCAAGAAGACCTTCTAGTTGAGTCTCACAACTTCTGTTCTATTAAGAAATCCGTGGGCTGTATGTAGACACTCAATCGTCTCCTCTTTCTGGCTCTGGCTCTGGCTCTTTTCTCCTCACCCGCAGTCACCCACTTACACAGGTACTCCTCTCTCTCTCTCTCTCTCTCTCTCTCTCTCTCTCTCTCTCTCTCTCTCTCTCTCTCTCTCTCTCTCTCTCTCACACACACACACACACACACACACACACACACACACACACACCTCTTTATCTGGATGTACACCAATAGCCATTTTATGGAGAAAAGTTAGACATGAAACCAATATGAGCCATCATCACTGTTTGTAAGGGTGCTCTAGTCAACCCAGCGCACGCCAGTTAAAACCTCTGCAGGAATGGAGTCGGTAAAACAAAGGATTCTGACCCCTGGCAAGGAGGGGCTGAAAAATTTCGCTGGAAAATCCCTTGGTCAACTCTACAGGTAAGGTACAGATTGTCTTTGGTGGGCAAGCATTTTTAACTATGGGAAGCTTCCTAAGCTGAGACTCCTGACTGCACGTCTGATACAAGGATAATTTCACAGAGGTCTGGCCGAATAAAAATTAAACCTGTGTGTAGTTTTTCTTTGTGTTCTTTGGGTTTTGCTGACTACGTCTTTAACTTCAGTAGGATGGTATCAAAATTCTAACGCTCTTTTGTTTGGAAGTAGGCACCACTGATTTCAGTAGGTTGATTTCCAAACGTCCACAGCCTTAAAAATCGCACTAATGTTTTATTCTTTTATCCTGATCTGTTTATTTGTAACCACATTCAGAGCAATGTTGACAAGGCTTTCTTGTATGGGAGGGAGGACCCATTTGTACTGTATTTTTTCCCCTTCAGTTTACAATGTATTTATTTACAGGAAAGTTTCCATTTTTTCCTGAAGGACGAATTAGCACGATTTTCTATTTGGATTCCCCATTCCCCAGTGTATTCGCCCTTCAGACGAAGAAAAACATGGAGATGCATAAATAATTGATAATCTAATGTATTTTCTCTGGCTATCTAGAACGAACATAGATGGTATCCCATAAGAAAGATATCTAAAATGAAACTTGTGTCCTCCTGTTGAACCATCACTTTATCCTTATACATACATACACTACAAAGGAAAATCTTTTTAAAATTACCTTAGTAAACCTCATTTGTATTCGATTTCAATGGAACGTGAAGACTCAGCAGTCTGTCCTCTGCATGAAACAAAATCCAAAACGAAATTCAGCAGTAGTTCAAATAACAGAATTTTAGAATGAAAAGATAATGTCAAATCAATATTATTTCAACATTCTTTAATTCTTTCTTTAAAAAACAAAACATCAGTGCTTACTACTTCCCCCAATGCACAGTCAGAGTGGCAGGTTAATACCTCCACAGAAAGGTCACCTTTGATTTGAGCAAAACTACTGTTGAGACAAGCAAGCCTTGTTGTGTTATTGAAAAATATTAGGGTACATTTGAGTAACATTTAGAAAACGAGGCTTGTACTGATTTATAAGCCAAAAGGTATGTAGTGATTTTATCGTAGGAGCTGAGTTTATGCCCCCCCAATACACACCATCCCACGCATTTGCAATCATGCTCATTCATGTAAATGTTGCTTTATATAGACTACAGAGGGTTGAGATAGAAACAAAATATAATAAAAGGAAAGTGTTGGTTCCTATTATAATCTACTATTGCTGCTTTATTGCTAAAGAACTTCACAAACCTGTCTTCAACAAGAAAATGGTACGAACTGTACATTTTTTGATAGTTTTAAAAAACCAAATATTGTATTAAAATGGCAAATGAACCCTAGGAATGCTTAATTTCGCACTAGATACATAAATAAGTCTTCGCTGGAAAAGCAGGCTCTAGTTTTCTCTCCGTGGTTTTAGATGAGAGTAACCTCTTTCCCGTTCTATTTCTACAAGCCTTTTCTTCTGTTTTTCTTGCTTTGTTTTCTAAGTATGCAATAGTGAGCTTTGGAAAGGATTTTCTGTATGGTTGCAACGAGGCAATGTAAACATCAACTATTGTGGATTATATTGCTTGGATGAGCCTGGAACCGGCCATTCGATGCTGTGCTGTGTTATGCTATGCAAACTGAGGTCAAGAACAGAATTCCTTTCGAAACTTGATATTCGCAGGTATTACAAGGCACTCTGTCCTTGATCTCAACGCCATAGCGTAGCATCAGATACCCAATTCCATCTCACCCAGGCAATATCAGAGGTACTTCACAATAGTTGATATTTAGTGAAGTTTCATCATGATTTCCAATGGGGGTGGGGAAATAACTTGCACTCCTCTACCGAAAGGAATATGTGAGTAAAACTAAATCCTATACCCACTCATTTTTTAGTAGACATTTATAGGATTGTGCTGTTAGTGAGCTCAACTGGCACCGAATCTAGCTCAAATTCCCGTGCAGATGATCTTGATGCTAAAATCCTGTTCCTGGATAGGATCAGTCTGTCTTTATTGACTTGTATCTGGAAGCAATTAAGGTCACCGCAACACACCTGTTCAAAATTATTAAAGTAAGAGGGAGAATCCCTAGCAGTGGGAGCTCGGGTATACAAACCATCGACAAAATTACATTGTCCAAGTCGTCCTTTCATGAAAAGCAAGCATTTACCTGTGATGGAAAGACCAACGAAAATTAAGGAGGGCACCCAATTGAAGGGCATCACAGGAACGCCAGAAACGGGGGCGTGCATGGGATCCACGAGGATTCAATCCCCGCTGTATTGCCAAAGAATCTTTGAGTGACAATTCAGACCCATCCCTGTTTGCCTTAATAGTGCTAATCAGGGAAGAACTAAAAAAAGAAGTGTTTCTCCATGTAATGACTGCATATTCCCACCCACCCCCTTGACGTGCTTGAAATGCAGTGAAGCCTTGGCTTGAGCCCTCCTTTTCACACCAAGAGAACTGAGCCCATTTCACGTTCTTCGAGGCTTTTCAGACCTCAACGGGCAGGGTGTATGAAAAGGGAAGGCGTTCATGTGCGAGGACATTGGCCGACAGGTGCGGTGCTGAAGTGCAGGACCGAAAAACGTGAGAGGCAGCCATTTTGAGCTCTGGCATAAAACCAGGCACCTGGCCGTCTTGGAGAGAGGCTCTTCCCCTCTCAATATGCCTCACCAGGATGCACACGCTTGCCCACTTCCCCCTGGGGGTTGCCATGTAATTGTAAGTCAGTTACAGCCATCTCTCAAAGGCAAGCCAACGTGTTTAGCTTCCAGGGTCTGCTTCTCCTTGGAAGTAGCCCAACATGGCGTCTCTGCAGTTGCGGGAGGATGTCACGCCTCTGAGCACTTCCTATGCCGTATATTCGCGAAGCCTCTACATGAGGAAGGGGGGGAACATGACCGACACCACTGCAATGGCATCTCCTGGAACTTCTTTGTGATGCATTGCTACCAAGTGCAGAGACTGCAGGGTTGCCAAATCACACCTTCTAGTAGCTCAGATGTGTGATTGTGTGGGCGGTTATTTTTAGGGGTGAGGAACATGCATTCTATGCATGTTCAGAAGAGCCTTGCCCTTTGAACGTTTTAACGCAGGGGGAAAGGGAGAGCATCTGCTTTGCATGTAGAAAGGCCCTGATTCAACCCCGGGCGTCTCTGGGAAGTGCTGGCAGAGCCTCCTGTCTGAAACCCTAGAGAGCTGCTACCAGTCAGTGTAGACAACACTCAGCTAGATGGACCAGTGATATTACATAGGGTAAGGTGGCTTCCTATGCTCCTATATATTCCACTGTGACTTTGCACTGAAAATTGATTTTTAGTCCTGACTCCTGGTTCAGATGAAGCCCTGAATCTACCGGCCACTGCTTTAACCCCCCCCCCCCGTGAATAAATACATAAATAAATAAAAACCCGAAAGGGAATTGAAAATAACCCGCAGAATAATGGCTCCTCCGGTGACTCTTTTTCTTTGAGTCCCTTGACTGAGATCTCCTCTTTGGTTGGACAGAGTCCTAGAAAAGAAGCACAAGACCGGCGACAACATCGAGTTGACAGAAGATGGGAAACCCTTGGACGTGCCCGAGAAGAAAGCGCCCTTCTGCGACTGCACCTGCTTTGGGCTACCGCGGAGATACATCATTGCCATCATGAGCGGCCTGGGCTTCTGCATCTCTTTTGGGATCCGCTGCAACCTGGGAGTAGCCATCGTGGATATGGTCAATAACAGC
This sequence comes from Rhineura floridana, assembly GCF_030035675.1. Classification (NCBI taxonomy): domain Eukaryota; kingdom Metazoa; phylum Chordata; class Lepidosauria; order Squamata; family Rhineuridae; genus Rhineura; species Rhineura floridana. The sequence goes on along the minus strand of NC_084481.1, from coordinate 136,958,966 downwards.
ACTATTCACCGAGGAGGAAAAGTCATTAAAGAGGTGAGAGAGAGAGCGCTTGGGTCAACCCTCTTCCACGGTGCACCATTACGACTTCCAAACGCTCTGCAACCATCCATTTTAAGAGCATAGGCGAGACGACAGAGAGGTGGCCTGTATATTGGCGTCTGGTTTCCATCTTCAGGGCAAGCTTAGCCTTCAATTGGGACAGAACAAGGAGTGATGGATTTATTGATTGATTTAAAACCTCTCTCCCTCACTCTTCCTTACCCCTCCTTTCATCCGCCTTCTTCCTCTATTCATTTCCCATTTCGTTCTTTTTTCTTTCTTTCTTTCCATGTTTCTCTGTTCACAACTTGACCCAATTTTGTTGTCGATGGTAGGAGCGTTGTAACGTACCTAGTGCCTTTTTATACTGCCCTGCTTCCATGGAGCTCGGGACGGCCTATATGGTTCTCTCCACACACCCCACACTTTATATTCACAACAACCCTGTGAAGTAGGTTAGGCTGAAAAAAGAGAAACGAAGTAAATGCCCCAAGATCAGCCAGAGGCTGAGTGGGGCGTTGAACCTGGGTCTCCCAACTCCTAAGTGCACACTCCCCCCGTCCTCTCATACACTTGTCAGAATCAAGCCATTGCTTTTCCGAAGGCAAAGTTCCCCTCAGATCAATGGGGCTCACAGCCCACCTTCGTCTGTGCCCTTTGAAGGAAGTCCCATTGATTTAAATTGAACTTACTTCCAATTAGATGTGGTGAGCAGGACCGCAACCTCAATCGATTTGAAATCCTAGGTTATCCAACTGTGCATGGGGCTGCAAGCAATTTAGGAGCCCCCAGGCCACCTCAGGAGAGTTTCTGCTTCTGCCTGTTTCCTTCTGGCCCAGAGCACGGGTCCGAAGATCAGACTTCAGCCGCTACATGGCAATGAGGCTTGCACTCAGCTCCTCTGGCCAAAATCGATAAGGAACAGGGCAGAGATGGTGTCTCTGGATCCTTAATAGGCCCTTAATAAATATTAATAAATGTTATAAATAATAATTACACGAAGCAGCAAAACGCCGAAAAAAAGGCTGACGAGGTTTTTGTGGTTTACGAACCATCGGGATTAATTCATCTGTTGTTTTGTTCCCAGATTGTCAAATCAGACCCGTATTAAAGTTTAAGAAGAGAAATGGGGGACGGAGGGAATCTTGATTTAGAAAGGGAGGAAAGCCAAGCACGTCTTTCACAAATCCCTAACCTAGGAGAATCGGGGGAAAGTGCAGCTCAGTTTATTGGAAGATAAACGTGCTTCATGGAAATGCACAATCTGGAATGCAAACTGTGGGGGGGCGTTTTCTTCCGCGAAGAAAAGATGAAGAGGTTCGTGTTGAATTGTTTTTGTTTTAAAACAACAACAACAACAACAACACACAGCCCGTAGTCCGCGAGGACACGAAATGCTTCTCAGAGTCACCCTCCCCTCCCCCACCTCGTTCCAGGAAACGTTCAGACTAACAAGGGAGGCAGTCCGCGTCGAGGTGTCTGGTTTCTACCATGAAAGGCATTGCAAGACGGATCTGCGCTCACCACTTGTGTCCGGAAGCTTTTGAACATTAGATTCGGCCTGAGCCAGGCGATTGCCCAGGAGAGAAGTTAGTCCTCATGTGACCCTTTTCTAAATGGAGGGTGACAGGATTAAAAACAAAACAAAACAAGCCACCAATTTGTCGCGACTGGAAATGAGATAATGCCCCCCCCCATATGGTAGTCCGGACTGAAAGTCCAGCAGTCCAGAGTTCTCCTAGTATACTAGTGCTAGGCATTACTATTCCTGAGGGTGATGAAGAGCAATCCCGAACATAGAGGTTGCGAAGAGACCTTAGCAACCCCCTCCCCCTTTTTAAAAGGAGTGGGCTTGGGGTAATTGTTGAATTTGGCCAAGAAGAGGGAAAAGACGTTCCTACGTTGCGGCTGTAATCGACAGGTAATCTCCGCGGACTTCCGCTTAGCGTCAAGCTGTCCGTTTATCACTGCTTTGATCCTGGCTTCTTACAACCCTTCTTCTTTTTCTCCCCCTTCCCTTTCCTTGGCTCGGTCGCTTTCGGAAGAAAGCGAAGTTTAACTGGGATCCGGAAACAGTTGGCATGATCCACGGCTCTTTTTTCTGGGGATATATAATCACGCAGATCCCCGGGGGATATATTTCATCCAGGCTGGCAGCAAACAGGTAATGGCACCCTCATCTCTCTCCTCCACGGGCGAAGTAAGTACACGAGAGTGGGGCTTTTCGGGGGGGGGATACGGCTCGTGTTTCTAAACAGTCAGCCGAAAAGGCGGCCGTAACAAGAGAAGGGACAGAGCCGCGGACCTGTGGTGGGCTCCCAGGCCCTCTTCTCTTCTGCGAGGGCAGCCGTTCGCTGCCGGGCGTCGCTGGTGGAAAGAAACAGCCTCCTCTCTTTGGGAAGCAGCGGCCAACAACCCCGCGTGGCTCCTATGTCAGAGCGGTGCGGCGTGAAACCCTCCCACGGTGCAGCCCGGATCAGCGCACTGCGGAGAAGCGCCCCCAGCATCCACCTGGGCACGTGGGCGGCCGGGAGCGCGCACACTCACAGCCCATAATAGTTTGCCCTGATGGCCAATCTTTGTAGAATGTTTGGGTTAGAGTAACTGGAGAATTCTCTCCTTCGGAGAAAAGGCAGGTCCTTTTGTCGACCCCCACGCTCTCTTTAGAAGGGCTGATGCCTGACTTCCCTGACTTCAACGTGCGGCAAAGCAGCCCAGCAGGTTCCGGGACCCTCCTGCTCCATCTGTTGGGTGGGGCCAGGCCTTCTGCCCCAATGGCCTGCCTTGACGGCACCACCAGACACCATTCCTGGCATTCTCTCGCTTCCTCTGCCCAGGACTTGCTGTCTTTTGCTGCAGGGGTCCAAATGAACGCTCAGATCGGAACAAAATCCACCGCCGATTCTGTGCAAGTTTAGATCCGTGAGACCTACTCTCAAATAAGTGGTCTATTGGATTGCAGCCTGAACACGTTCCTTGGGGCGTCAGTTCTACCTGAAATCACTAGGCTCGATGCTATTCTTTGAAAGTCCGCCGTTTATGTATTATTTATCGTTTCGGCTTATGCTCCGTCTTGCAGTTTCTACACAGAGCGCCCAAGGCGGCTCACAACAATGACGACAACAAAGAGGGAGAAAGTCAAACTACTTCGCAGCCTAGTTAAGATGAAGTCTTTTGATTGCTGAAGTAATGAAAGACGCAACACTGACCTTCATCAAACGCTTAAGCTTAACTAAACTGAAGATCATTCTACCGAAGAATCCAACCACTTTTATTTAGTTATTAAAATTACATCCCGCTCTTCCTTCCAAAGGAGCCCAGGGTGGCACAGTTATAATGCTAATTTTGCATTATTGACATAAATAATCATAATCATAATTACTATTCAGTTAGCAGGTTAACTACTGTACACATATTATATATTAGATTTATATCCCGCCCTTTCTCCCAATAGGAGCCCAGGGCGGCAATATCCCGCGGAGAAAGTAGTCGTAGTCCGGACAGTAATGATTGTTTTTATTAACATTTATTATGATTTTTTTTGTTCCTGGTTTTATTTCTAGATATTATTATTCGGACCTTAAGATATCATTCAAATATGAAAGCCAGGTAAATTGGCTCTAAACTAGTGTGTAAATCGTCTTTTCTGAAAGAGGGAATGCTTGTTTGTTTGTTTACCCCACGGTTCGAAACTATTTCATCTGTGCTGTTGGGCTCTCTGCTTTTATGGGCTACTTAGAGTGGAGACAGTCCATTATTTTGCCCAGGTTATACCCGTAGGGGTTTGTGAAAGTCATCGATGCAGAGTTGAAAACGTTATTATTAATTATCCTCCCCCCCCCTTTAAAAACACACACACACACAAAGACTCTATGCCTCTCTCAGATTAAAGGTGGCGGCATTATTAATGGACACGAATGGGAGCTGCATGAGGCGCCTTCTGTATGAAACCAGCGAGAAAAGGGGGAAAGTGGTTTCCAAGAGCTTTGGACGATGAAAGGGAAGCGCAGATGGCGCGGGGTCTTAAGGCTTCGTTTCTATGGCGTCTGCCAAGCAGGCTTCAGGCACCCCCGGGGGCGAGTCTACCTGTTAATTAGACCCTCCGAGCATTCCGGGCGCAGGAGGCGCGCAGAGCCACCCCGCTCCTTGCGGCCGACTCCCGGTTAGGAGACGGGTAAGGAAGGGGTCCTAGCGCCGCTCGCTCGGTGCCAAGGGAAGCTCGAGGCGCTGGAGCCGAGAGTCAGGCTCGGCCTAGACGGCTCGAGGACTGGATGCTCGTGAGAACGAACAGTCTCCTCGCCTAGCCTCTGGAGAGCCGAGAGCTCTATTAAAGAAGATGCCACCAACCAACCTGCCAATTGCAGACCTGCTGATCGCACCGCCTGCTCAGTTTCCCCTGAGGGTGTAGACCAAGAATGTTAGTTCTAAAAACCAAACACCCCCAACCCTCAGTCCGAAGTCCTTAATGAAGAAAACGATATTTACACCAGTAGTGTAGTGGCAAATTCAGAAGTGCAGGGCCCTTTCATAATAGCCACAGCCATGCCCCTCCTTCCCCTTTTTGCTGCTGTGTGGAGAATAGGGTCCTTGTTAATACCTTCTCCCACCACAACAGACGTCCCTAGGAGCCAATCAGCATGAAAGAAGAGAGTGTTGGCTACTGAAAAGAGATTGTCTCCAATCAGGAGGAAAGAACAAGGCAGCATGTTAGAAGACTCTTCTGAGTGGCTAACACACTCCCCGTTCATGCTGATTGGCTCGTAGGATGCTGGAAATATAGGGACCCTTCCGGGACCTGATCCCAAAAAAGTAAGGGGTCTTAGACCCCCGAGACCTCAGACCACTACACCTCTGATTTGTATGAACATACTTCCCCCCTCAAGTGCTTCTATGAGCTTCCATTTCACACCAGCCTAATTCTTTGAGGGGGTGGTATGTCAAAGCCATAGCTATTTCTTTTCTTGGCCAAATCTAGATTTCAACCGGTCCTTTGTCTTGAGTATAACAAAGCAGGAATTTAATCGCCAATTCTGTCATCGCTCTCCCCCCTCCCCGCACAAAAACATCAACAAACTACAGTTCCCAGGATTCTTTGGGAGAAGGCATGTTAGAGTGCTTCAAACGTATGGTGTGGAAGTTTACCGGCACTAACAGAAAAAGTGGTAACTCAGCTATAGCGTGACTTTCCCGAGGGAAGGGGGAGAAAGCGGCGGCAGTAGAGGGAAAGCGGGGGAAAGTCCTGAAAGAAGGGGAAAGTTAGGCAGCTTGTCTTCCGTGGACATCATCAACGCGAATGTCTCCGTTTGCAGCCTAAGGTGGGTTCTTCTCCAAGTCGGAGAGCATCATCACCTGATCCAGGAACTGCACTGGTTTAAGGCTGGGATCCTACCTCCAGTTATCTGGGAGGAAGTCCCATTGTAGTCAGTGGACCTTTCTTCTGAGCAGACATGTACAGGATTGTGCTAGTAGACATGCCCATAAATGGGCAGGTGGGGGGGGAGGAACTCCAAAGAGGAAAAAATGCACCTTTAATTCATCCAGACTAAAAACTCAGTTAAACCGGAATACACAGATTTTGAAAGGCAGCAGCATCTCATGCATATTGACTTGGGCTCCCTTTAGGAGGGATATAAATTTAACAAACAAACAAATAAGTTTGAATCTAATTACCTGCGCAGAGGAGTAGGGTTGTAGCTTCAGTCTTGGAAGGAATTCTTTCCAGCCAAAATAATATGCGGTTGGTCTAGCTGGTGTATCCTTCCAGACCTAGCAGCCGGGCTCCACTCACCAACTCTGAATCCTCACCATCCTTTAAGAAAGATTTTGTCTTCAAGATGGGCTACCACCCTATTGTCAGGATGACAGGCTGCAAGGCCAACTCGAAAAAATTTAGCTGACTCTGTCTTAGGGAAAATTAATGTTGCTGCCCCCTCTCTGGGGGATTTGCATTTCATCTTGGAGGTATCTCCTCTTCAGAGGGATTGTAGCTCAGTGGTAGAGCACATGCTCTGTATTAGTGGGTCCCAGCAGTGGCGGCTGGTGGTTCCATGTCAGTGGAATCCACTCCAGGTTTTAGTCCGAACTTTCAACTGTCCAAGGTGTGACCTTTCAAGGACTAGTTTCAAGGCAAGTTCAGACCAAAACCCCTGGCAGATTCCACTGCCTCACTGACATGGAAACACCAGCCATCCCTGGCTCCCAGGTTCCATCTCTTGCCTCATCAGTCAAAAATGTTGGAATATGTGGTTCAACTTGAACTGGTGGGTTGAGGCTGCATGGGGGTAGATAGAGAGGAGACCTCCTGATTGCTAGGCTATGCCTATCCTTTGATCTCCTGCTGACCCTTCCTGTTAGACTGATATTCTCAGGATGTTGACCACATCTTCTGGCTTCTTCGTTCTCTTGAGAGGAAGAGCAGGCATCTTCTCTTTGTCTGTCTCTCTCCTCCCACCATGAGGGCAAACACTAGGCCTAGTGTTTGCATCTCCAACTTAGCTAGTTAGCTAGATATAGAACTCTTTCCTATCAAGTATGTACTTCCAGAATAAAGTAGTAGTTTCTTATTTTAAAGCTTAAAGTCTCAGTCTGACTAATTCCAGGGAAGGTGTAATCTTTACCAAAGATTCAAACACACAAAGCTCACTCAGATGCTCAAGTGCCTAATTTTGCTACTCTGCAACAAAAAGGACGTGCAACTACTAGCAGCAGACCTCTGCCTAAAAGCCTGGAGAGTAAACCAACTTTGTGTTGGCAGTGTTGTCAAGTTTTGATCTCCTTTCTTTGGGGCAACAGCAACTTCTGTTTTGTTCTTTTGTTGTAGCTCCAGAAGGGAGATAGAGCTAGGATCCTCCAGATGGATAGGCTTGTTTACCTTTACCTGTGATGCTCTGACTGACTTCCTTCTGTCGCTAGACTGTTACATCTTTAGGGAAGCTTACCTGCCCCTTCTCCTTCCGCCCTTTCCACTCCTTTGTTCTCTGGCTGTCCGGGAGACAGGAGACATTCCTTTGTCTCTGCTCTCTCCAAGCACTGGGCTAACTCCCGCACCTGGGCGTTACATCTCCAACTTAGTTAGTTAGAACTAGGTTTGCCTTTCTATCTATGTATTTCTATAAATAAAGTAGATTTTCTTATTTTACTAAGTCTCAAGTCTCAGTGATGCTGATGCAGGGTAAAAGCCTGCTTTCTTAGGTTAACGCACGCACACGCTGGCGCACTCGCATTTCAACATCTGCTGTTACTCTGCTGCTGTTGTGTTGCTTAAACGAAATTAAGCACACAAATTACACATAGAGCAACACTTTGGCCAACCTCATGCGCTCCAGATGTTTTCGACTACCGCTCCCATCAGGCCCAGACAGCAGGTCCTCTGGCTGGGGCTGATGGGAGCTGTAGTTGAAAACAACTGGAGGGCACTGTGTCGAGGAGGGCCGGAGCAGACAGCCCTGCGCCAGACAGACAAATAATATCACCTTCTCCATCCATTCCCATGAGTCCGCCAGTTGCAGGACCTTAGAATGGAAGGGCTGCTATTGAGAACCCAATTGCGCTGGGGAGGGGACGGGAGAGGAGGGATGCGATCCTCCCACACAATCGAATCATTCTGTTTCCTCCTTAAGCCTTTTTCTGCTTCACGCTGGTCTGGAGCGAGGGAAAGGGCCTGCAGCTGGGAAAATCAACGGGGTGATCCTGCTCCAAATTCTCATCAAGGAGATGCAGGATGTCTTCTCTGGAGGATGCCCTCCAGATGTTTCTACTGCCACGCCCATCAGCTTCAGCCAGCTTTGCCAGTCTTCGGGGATGATGGGAGCTGTCGCCCACAATACCTGCAGGACAGCACGTTGGCTGTCCATGCAACAGAATGGCGTTGGACTGAACAAGGAACGTTGTGGGTAAATCTAAAGGAAGCTGGGGAGGAGGAGCGAGGGCAACGCGTTTCCAACCCCTGCGTGCGCTTCACAAGACAACACTGTAGAAGGGAGCCGGGCGCCTTGCAAGACGTCTAAATTGGGCGGAGAGAAGCGAGGCAGGTTGAAGCAAACCGCGGAGAGGAGCTCGGAGGGGAGAGAGCGGCATGTGGAGGGTGATTGGGCATTTGTTGCTGGCAAGGAATTGCTGGTCTTGTAAGGGCTCGCTTGTCTCGACATCAGCAATCGGGTATTAACTAAGCCCTTATTGCAGCCATTTTCGTATAATGCCATGTATTTTACACAATACAAAGGGGCAATGAAAGCCCCAGTTAACACACATTCAGGTGCCCACCAGAGAGCTCTTCTTACAAGTCCATTCAGCCTCGGGTTAAATAGAAAATTACGATTACGTTTTTACTTAACTAACATCTTATTAGCTAAACTTTTAAAGTCGCCCACGACGGTCTTCCCTGGTGCTGTTTTTGTTTTTGCCTCATTGCCTTTGTATATTTTTTGCCAGCGAAAGTCATCACAGTTGTGCCCATTTCTCTCTCAGGTCTGTTTTTAAGCTGTGCGATCAACGGAAAGTGTATTCGTTTTGTTTTGTGTTATTAATTAGGAGCAGGGTGTGATCTCTTCACAAATTATAGTATACCCGGACAGTTTGTAAGGAATGCAATATTTTAATCCAACGTCTTCTCAGATCTCGTTAACTTGTGTTAGCAGCACCATCAATCAGCCAATTCATTCAAGGATTTCTTCGCTGATTAACTGTCTTGTTTTTTAAACACTGCGATCAATACATGAATTGATTGATGTGGGTAGGATTAGAAACCTGGTGATAGTTTTAGGGGTTTAAAAGACTACAACAGGTTTAATTTGATGAAAAAAACTGAGAAAAACATCTGAAATCTACAATCAAAATCTAAACATTCTATAAATAAAAAAGCAAGAAATACACCAATGTTGTTTGTCCCCCATTGTCAAGGATGAACACTTTATTACAAGGGACAGGCTCTAATTAAAGCCTGATTAAAAATCCAAACATTAATCTATGGTTAATTAATAAAATCAGTTAAACCAATTTAAATCAATGACACCATTAATGAGATGTTGTCATGCACACAGAACCAAAAGTGCTATTATGAATCGCCTTTAGTGAAAGGAAGCATGTCTTGTAGTGATGGTAAGGAAATTCAGATAATATATATGTGGGTGTGGTGGCACTAAAATGACTAAACATAGTAATAATGATATTGTAGCAATGGACACATAAAGTGTGTTAATTAAATTTCAAATATTGACAAGATAGTGGTTTTTAAGACATTCCTCAAAGCTAGTCACAATGGCCCTAATTTTTATATAAATGTCATACATACACAGACTCCCTTCTCATATGTATGCCCCTATTTGATTGAGAGGGAGAAAATCGGCATGTAGAAACATAAGGACATAATAAGAGCTGTGCTGGATCCGGCCAAGCACCCGTCTAGGCCAGCATTCTGTTTTCAGTGGTCAACCCCAAGCCCATGGAAAGCCTGTAAGCAGAACCCGAGCACAACATCACTCTTCCCACCTGTGATTCCCAGCAACTTGGTGTTCTGTGGACATAGAACATAGCCACTGTGGATAGTAGCCATTGGGTTTTCCCCATATGAATTTGTGTGAGAATCTGCTCCATACTATGAAATACTTGGGAAAGCATTTATGGTTGGGAGAACATGGGAGCTCTGCAGCAAACCATTGCATTGGGAGATGTGACATGAAATCATTACAGATACTCTTTCACATTCTTCATCTGTGAATGTTGAAAGTGAAGAGAACCATTATCACTCTGAATGTATACCAATGAAAGCCTCACATTAAAAATGCAATGGAAAACATAAAACCCAATTGGTGTGAATGTAACCTATAGCTATGATTCACAGTCCTACACCATCAGCTGTACTTGGATTCAAGCTGGTCTGATTTCACAGATGCCAGCAAGATCACTCACAACCCCAGTTTTAAAAAACGCCACAGATGTCATTAAAATTTGGTGTGATAATGTAAGGCAATGATCCCAAACATTTGACATAGCTTCCACTGAAATATATGTCATTTATTCCTTCCACTTAATACTTGAGGTCAAGCTAAAAACCTTTACGTTCTAATTTCCCAGCTGTGCTGGATTGTGGATTGAAACACAAGAGGCAACGAAAAGCATAGATCTTTGCTGTGCAAGTACACATTTCTATAGGTTAACAGGTTATTTAATTATAGAAATATTTTGTAGGTGGCTACAATTTGAAGAAGAATGTGAGAACACCTGTGTCATATGCCTTGTATTTCTTACCTGAAGATAGGCAAATAGTGAGACTGGGGAGAGATTGTATGGAAACAGTGTGTCAATCCAATTCAGGGCACACATTTCTGTCCTGTCTCAGCTAAATTATCTGTTAGAACAGGCTAAACAGCTTCCGAACGGTTTCCCCAGTTGTGGGCCTTCTAGGCTAGTTCCTATGCATAGCATCATAGTTTCCATCTTCTTAAACTGTACTAAAATGGTAGATCCCATGCATAGCATAATTCTGATTGCACATGCACAAGAACATTCATAGACATTGTTCAGGCTTTGGCACAAACTGGAACCCTGCCCCATTCCTTTAGATGACTCCACCCTAAAAACAAAGGAAATAATCTTATAATGATTTAGACCACTAATCCATCAAGCTCAGGGTTGCCTAACCTTGATTGGCTGGGGTTTCAGACAGGGAACTTCCCAGGTGCACTTTTGCATGGGAACTTTTGCATGCAAATAAATGTGCTCAAACACTGAAGTACAGACTGCAGGCAAGCACTAATCCATTATATATATTTTGAAACCTTTGAAGATGTTTCTAGGAGCTGGGTAATCTATGAAACTAGGCAGAATTCACAAGAGAATATGACAAGCTAAAAAATAAATCCACAGCAGGTTCTTTACTGGCAGTATTTCCAAATCTGGTTGGAATCTTGCATGAGTTGGAATGTACTAGCAATTCTGTAATGAATTAAACATTTTACCTGGGAATAAATTCCATAACTTTCAAGAAGTAAGTTCCTGTTGCACTATGTTAATAGGGCTCACTTCAAAGTATATATGCTTCAGATGGAAGCACAAGATTGCAGAATGCTTAAGTTGTGAGAGTCTGTAAATGTGCCTTATACTTCCAATACAGTTGGAGTTGAACTATGAGACATTACCTTATCTTAACCTAGTGATCCCAAGCTTAAACACTTTTATTGAAATAGGATTGCTTTTGGTATACTGTATATGTAAAATTTTCATCCTAAATCTTGTACTTTGAAGCATAGTCCATAACTAATGGATCTTATTTCTAAGAAAGATGTTCTTAGAAATAAGGAGTAGACTCAGTTCTGAGTGGTACTAAATGCATCTATGTATTTATTTTAAAATTTATTTTAAAATCCATCTTTTGATGATTGTTCACAAGATAGTTATACACAGAAAGTAAAAGATCAGGTCATGACTATAGGTGCCAAAAGATAAGGCTTTTGTGTAGCACACAGCTTGAACAAAACAACATCTCCCTATTTAGCATCTAAAAATGGAACTGGATTTCCTTAGCCTTGTTATTCTAGAGATATCTCTTCTCTCTTGAGGTGCAAAGAGATCTGCCATTGGAGGAACATAATTGTGATATCATAATGTATGCTCTAAGGGCAGAAAATAAGAACAAAAGGGTGTTCACTGTTTAGTCACGAAGGTTTAATTTAGTACAGTGACTCCTTTCCTTTCAGGGAAATTCTCACTGAAACATTAGAAGCCTGGAATCAACTTTCCATTGATTAAATGTTAACAGATCTGTAGCACAGGGCTTGACTTCATTTTCTATGGATCTTACTGGCTGTCATTTGCTTCATATGTACGCGAGATCTTTGCTTCAAAGCATACAAATCCTGGAAATGTTGTAGGACTCAGCCAGTCTAACCATCTGTCTTCTAAATATATTAAGCTTGGGTGGAATCACCAGCTTCTCTACAATGGTACAATGTAGAAATCCTTAGCAGGAAATATGGCAGCATGGGTGTGATGATATGGACAGAGATGTATTCCCACAGCGAGGAAACATGACTACAACCTCCCCCCCAAAACACCATACTACCAAGTCAACCCAGTTTTCATGGCAAAAATCCTCAAGCATTTAGATTCACATGTATTTGCAAACAAGCAGCACTACATAGGCTGGAAGCTTCCATCCTGTGAAGTGCTGCCTTAGGAAGCAGGCAGGAAGAAGGAGGCAGGAGGCAGGACAGAGAGGCTGGGTGGGAAAGCTTCACCATCCTCCAACCATATATTTTAATTAGTGATTTAAAGACCCTAATTAAACATTACCCCCTCAGATGATCTGGGACTGGATAGGGCTTGGGTGGGTGGCCCCCAGGGCAATGCAAGGCAGGTCTGCCTGACTTGGGGGCCCTGGATGAGGGCCACGGGGCAGACTGGGGAGTCTGCACAGCCCTAATAAGAATGTGTTTCCCTGGACCAGTGACCCATCAAGCCCAGGGAAAGGTAACATACCAAGGTCTACCCTGCTTTCTTTCACTACACGTGAATCTCAGCCTTTCTCTAAGGATCTCAAAATATATGGCATTGTCTCACCACAAGCCCATATGTTCAATTAGGCTTAGACAGTGATTTATCCAAGACCACACACAGTGAGCTTTGAGACTAAATGGCATTTCAACCCATTTCCACCGTCCAAGTATAGCAGTGCAATCCAATACATTGTCTACTCAGAAGTAAGCTCCATTGGGTTCAATGCTGCCCTGGGATCCTGCTGGGTGGAAGGGCAGGATAGAAATTAAATAATAAAATAAATAAATAATAAATAAAATGGGACGTACTCCCAGGTAAGTGTGTATTGGATTGCAGCCTAAGTCTAAAATGTCATTCATACACCAGACTAGTTTGCACCTCCTGTGGGTTTCAGAGACTTGATGCCCTCCTCCAAGTAGATTATGAGCTTGAGCAGACCAGTGGCCTTGTAACTTTTGCTGACTCTGAACATCTCTGGATAGGGACCAGTGTTCTTAGGGATGGGGTATTAGAAAATATTATATTAAAAATATTAGAGCTGAAACTTTAAGAAGATTATCAGATTAACATAAAAACATTTTGATCTAATAACAATATGCTCCCAGTTAGTCAGTCGGGAGTTACTTTAAAAACACAAGCATGCAGGAGGTCAAAACTATTTCTCATGTTGATTTTACCCTATCGAAGTAAGAAAAAAACTGAGCTATTGTAACATGAACTTTGCCTTATTTTGCATCTGTAGTTGTGCCTGAACATGAATTGACATTGTAAGGGAGAATAGCAATGAACCAACTGGAAGATGTGGACATGAAGGCTTAAATGTGCATATAAGTATGGACACATTTAAGCAACTGCAAGATGTACACATAAGAACCAGGTCAGATGACATGACTGTGGATAAGGGCATGCAGCCAAAAATAGCCAACTGTTTGTGGAGACTGATGTTTTTCCTACTATAATAGTTGGATGTGCTACTTATCAAGTGAACTACAGTCATCTGGCTGTGACTCTCCTAGAGATGTGAAGGCCCAGCCCAGAAAAAGAACTAGAAAAAAAGGGGGAGGGAACAAGGTTTTCTTGCATCTCCGAATTTCCCCCAATTTTTCAGGAAAAAAGAGGGAAAATGGGGGGGGGCAGGAAAAAAATCCCCATGGGTTTTCCCCTGAATTTTTCCATTCCCCCCCCCACGAGGGCTTCACATCTCTACACTCTCCAGGCTTCCTCTCTATGTTCCCAATGGACATGGGGGAGAATATCGGAATTCACAATGTGACGGCCCCAATGCATATAGCAAATAACAGCATAAGCAAATCAGTAACTGTGATGAGGTTGTGTCTGGCAGCATCGTCTTGGCAAACATAATACGTGTTCTGACTCTTTTTCTGTAACTGGGCAATTGCAAGTCTAAAAAACCTGTCCACTGCATACAGAGAGGGCTCTTCTACCACAGCAAACTTGGGGTACGGCCATAGGTCAGTGGTAGGGCATCTGCTTTGCTTGCGGAAGATCCCAGGTTCAATCCCCCACTTGTCCAGGTACAGCTCGGAGAGAACCCAGTCTGGAACCCTGGAGAACAGCTGCCAGTGTAGGCAGTATAGAGCTAGATGAACCAATGGCCTGACTCAGTATTAGGCAGGTTCCTATGTTCCTAAAATAGATTGTTGCTTTTTCCAAAGCATGATGACTTGGAACAAGCTATAAATTGAAAGAGCAAGAAGACAAATAATATACATTTAAATATCCCTTCATCCACTTAATCTCAAATAGGAAGATTTTACGCTGTTTCTGAAATGTGGTCAGAAGAATAGTCCTCTAGTTAACCTCCCGGAAAAGAAAGTTCCATAAATGGGGATCACAAGTATCAATGTATCCTGGATGTTTAGACTTGATGGTCAGATGGCATTATTCACAGGAGCCTCTTGTTTGATTCCACAGATTGCAGTGGGCCATAGAGAATCTTCAAGCAATCTAAGTTTGCTGGATTCTTTACTGCAAGGTGACTGAAAAAGCAACTGCATCAAACAAAGTGGCTGTCTGGGGAAAAATAGATTAACCAGATTCTCTATGGGAAGCCAGATTCTGTAATTCAGAATGATCATGGTCACACAGTAAACAAGCATCCTTGAGTTATTTTCCCTTGGGCTTAGATTTGTGACAGCAGAATTCAAGGGAACTTAATTTATTTTTCCAGTCTAGTGGGTGATAATGAGTCCTATTAAAACTTGATTCCCTGTTAAAATAGAATAGTCGTATGTGTATAACTGGAAGTAAAGAATGCTTCATCACCATGGAAAAATACGAAGTATGGATTGTTGTACTATTAACTCCTGCTGCTGCTGTTGCTGCTACTATCACGTGAGCATATATTATTTTGATTCACACAGTGCTGATTTATAGCATTCTAAAACACACAAAAAAAGACTTTGTGTATATTGTAGATGCACACTGTGACTTGGATACTGAGTAGAATTCCACTCAGGGTACACTCCCACTGGCAGAAAAGAGGGAGGGTATTGCTGTGTCTCTCCCTCTGTGCCCCTGAAAATCTGCTTGGAAGTGTTGGGGAATTTTGGGGGCAGCATGGGGATGGCACAGGGACTGCAGGATGAATGGGCAGTCAGCAAAAATCAGTTTCCCTCCTCCTCTCACCAGCAGGACCCTCTGTTGGACCGGAGTCCCTATGGTGAATAGAAGGAGCTCTTCTGTTCATGGAAGGACATCACAGGAACCGAGTCAAAATTTGTTTAAAATAATATGCATTATGCTTTTCCATATATATATTTCAAAGGAGCTAACAACAAAATAAAATGCATGAAATTCAAATACGAAAATATCTAAAAACATCAAGGTGTAGTGGTTAGAATGTCAGATTAGGACTGAAGAGTATCAGGTTCAAATTCCTCACAGCCATGAAACTCACTGATTGACCTTGGGCAGTCACTGCGTCTCAACATTACATACCTTATAGGCAAGTTTACCAGTTCTCCAGTTTTCACCCAGAGACTCTGGATGTTTGGGGTCCCCTCTGGGTCTCCGGGTGAGTCACCTTATTCTCCAGACTCTCAGCTTTCAATAAGATAAACTTCAAGTTTCTAGATTGTCTGGTTCAAGAGATATACACCAAAATGTCAGCCACCCTCCCTACAACTTTTCTTAAGTGAGCTGATAGCTAGCTGCTCTAACCCCACCCTTTCAGGTTTGTAACCAATAAGTAAAGTCAGAGTTGTGATTGACAAGGGATTTGTTGACCTCCAGACAGTAGCTAGACCCTGTTGCAAGGCCAGAAAACTGTTTTTTCCTCTTTATCTGAAAATCTCATATATTGAGTGAGTATATAGCTTTCAGTCTTTTTCTCTCTTGTGTCCAGGAGTCAAACAAGTTTAAATTTTCCTGGGCTGTTGAAGAGGGCGGTGTTTTGAAAACCTTCCCAACATGAAGCTTTAATCCAATACTCGTTTTTCTGGGAGTAAAGCTGCAACGCTAATCCCACACTTACTTTTGAGTGGACATGGTTAGGACTGTGCTGTAAATTAATGGGACTTTTGAGTAAACATAGCAAATAATTGTGTTTGTGCTGTAAATCTTTCTCTTCCTCTCCAATCCTATTTTTAAAGCAATCAGGTAGGGCTTACTTAGGTATTACTGCTTTCATTATGTAGGAAACTAATAATGATTTTATTTTATTTTTTTTAAAAAATGTTCTGCAATGACCAACTGGTTTTAACAATAAACTATTATATGGGATGTATGTATTTTTACATCTTGTGTGTGTGTGCACGCGCATGTGTGTGCACAGTCTTTCCAACAACCCTGTGAGGTAGGGTTGCTGACTGGAAACCAAGGCAGCTCATTATAAGATAAATCCATTTAAAATGCAATAACCATAAAAACAAGTATAAACAGTTGCAAAATAGGTTAAAGTGGCATGATTCTGAATTTTGGGTTGGGTGAATGAAGTTCCTTATCACTTGAGGTTGCAGTTTTGTGCACGCTTCCCTGTTTGAGTAAGCCCTATGGAATTCATTGGGACTTGCATCTGAGTAAACAAACAGGATTGCACTATAAATATCTTTACAGCTTGTGTAAATAATAAACATATTTGACAGTCATGCTTATATAAATATTTATTCATACTATGTCCCAATAACTATCTAATTTCACACTATGGTTGTACATCATTATTTCCTTTATGTTCTTCCTTGGGCTGGTCATGGTTCCCCTCTGTTGTTTTCATCCTGAGGTGAGTAGCCCATGGTCACCCAGCAAACTTTATAGTTCATTTTAAAAAATTAATTAAAAGGATTTACATGCAGGCACAGTTTATTAAGTAGATCCACACAATACTTTTAAAGCACATTCAACTCTCATTTAAAGCGTATGACTTCCCCTAAAGAATCTGGGGAAGTGTAGTTTCCCCCTCAGTTACAGTTCCCAACACCCTTAACAAACTACAGTTCCCATGATTCTGTGGTGGGATTAATGTGCTTCAAATGAATGGTGTGGATATGCCCTAGATACGCTGTGCATTAATTAGTGGATTAAAACAACAATTTTAAAAGATACCTTTTTAAACAGGGGAAGGGTTGTAGCTCAATGGTAGAGCATATACTTTGCATGGAAAGGTCCAAAATTCAATTTCTGGAAAAGACTATTGCCTGGAATCCTGGAGTGCCAATGCTAGTCCATGTCATCAGTATTGAGCTAGATAGTACCAAATGGCCTGAATTGGTATAAGACAGATTTCTTCATTCCTAAAAGTGGAAAGAGACCCAAGGGCCACAGTGACTCCAAAATTTATTTATGTATTTTATTTGCAACATTTATATACCACTTTATTGGAAAAAAATCTCAAAGTGGTTTACAAAAAGAATTAAAACAATAAAATTATTGGCAAAAACAGTTAGACAGTTGTTTAAAATATTCAAAATAATAAAACCAACAATGAGTTAAAAACAGATAAAAACACAATAGTTTCTATATGTGTGCCTAAACAAAAATGTTTTTAGCAGGTGCTGAAAAGTGTACACTGAAGGTGTTTGCCTAACGTCAGTAGGCAGGGAGTTCCAAAGTGTAGATGCTGCCACATTAAAGGACTGATTTCTTACAAGAGCAAAAGAAATACTATGTGGCACCCATAACATGGCAAGCACACCTTGAACTTGGCCTGGTAGCAAATCAGCAATCGGTGCAGATTTCTGAGCAGAGATATTATATGCTGATAGGGTCTCACTCATGTCAGCAATCGTGCTGCAGCATTCTGCATTACCTGTAGCCCCCGGGTCAGATTGTGCTGCATGGGGATTTTTGTGACCTTGGCTGACTGGCTGCCAGGATTTTTTTAGTTTTGGTTTTTGGTTAGGAATCCTGACTGGTTGTGGGATGCTGCGTTTTCTGCCTTACTCATAGGAATCTTATTTTGGTTGGCATGGTATTGCATTTAGGAAATCATCACTGTCTTTCTTTTTCTATTTGCATTTCATTTACCTTTAACCTCACTCCCTTACATCCATAGAAGCAACAACCGTGGTTCCATGCACTCAGCTCAACCCCCTTAAACCCACTGATGATGCACCTTGTTGGTTGCTTGACCGTTTGTTTGTTGCCCGATGGCGGTAAAGAGAATTCACATACTGGGAAGTGTGGCTGCAATTGTTGTTGTTCCCAAGCTGCTGCCTGTGAAGGTAGACCAAACCATGTGTGTTTTCTCCCTGTCACTCACTGGAATTGTGTTGGCTGTCAAAGTGAGTTTATAGCAGCCCACGGGGTGGACAGAAAAGGGCAGAGAATGTTCTTACTCATTTCTCAGACCTCTTTCTGAAGTGAAGGGTCAAATCTGCAAAGAAGTTTGGAGCAGCCATGTTAAAAGGTAGGGGCAGGGCATTCCAGGCAGGGGGTTGCCAACCCTGCTTGGATAGGCATATATTTGCAGAGGATCCCTAGTCAAGCTTTACCAACAGCACAATCCAAGTTATATCTGTTGTTGTTGTTATGTGCCTTCAGTTCAATCACGACTTATGGCGACCCTATGAATCCCATGACCTCCAATAGCATCCCTTATAAACCACCCTGTTCAGACGTTGTAAGTTCAGGTCTGTGGCTTTTTTGTGTGGAATCAATCCATCTTTTGTTTGGCCTTCCTCTTTTTCTACTCCCTTCTGTTAAGTCCTATTGAGTTCTATGAGGCTTAGTCCCTTAGTACATGTGTTTAGAATTGCAGCCTTCAGGGGCATCGATCTTTACTCCTGAGTGCTCCCATCTAATATCTCCACAACACTAGGCTCCTTTCTTCCTACCATGGCCTTCAGGTGACTGGCCTGACCTGAGGGCACTTAAACCCTTTCTGCCAGAAGCAAGTAGGCTAGACAAGTGTTCCCTACCCAGCCTCCATCTTTTAGCTAAGATTTCTATCTTAATTTAGAATCAGAGAAAAGTTTTTGTTTGAATTGTATGCTCTAAGCAATTGTGGTTGATGCTTAATGTATCTCACATTTTGGGATGCTTCTGACCTGGCAACCCTACTTATTGGCCCACTGTGAGGATTACATGGGAGAGGGAGCAATGTATGCCACCTTGAGCTGGGCTAATAATAATAAAATAAAGCTTTAAAGAGTCTGATAATTAAAATGTCTGATAATTAAAACTATAGCTAGAATTTTGTGAATTGTCTATCATTAGATTTTAACCTAGAAAAATCATGATGTTCTAATTAGTTTCATCACACACTTTCAGCAATGCAAGCATTAGAGAAGACTCATATCCTGTGATTTCGTGTAATTCTGAAATTAACACCTTATTAAAAACTGATGTTATCAGACCATTTGTTGTTGTTATGTGCCTTCAAGCTGATCACGACTTATGATGACCCTATAAATCAGCAACCTACAATACCATCTGTTATAAACCACCCTGTTCAGATCTTGTAAGTAAGGTCAGATCTGTGGCTTCCTTCACAGAACCAATCCATCTGTTGTTTGGCCTTCCTCTTTTTCTACTCCCTTCTGTTTTTCTCAGCATCACTGTCTTTTCTAGTGAGTCATGTCTTCTCATTATATGCCCAAAGTATGATAACCTCAGTTTCATCATTTTAGCTTCTAGTGACAGTTCTGGTTTAATTTGTTCTAACACCGAATTATTTGTTCTTTCCACGGTCTATGGTAGGCGCAAATCTGTCCTCCAATACCACATTTTGAATGAGTTGATTTTTCTCTTATCCACTTTTTTCACTGTCCAACTTTCACATCCATACATAGAGATCAGGAATACCATGGTCTGACTGTAGTGTTCAGTGATACATGTATGCATTTGAGGACCTTTTCTAGTTCTCTCATAGCTGCCCTCCCCAGTCCTAGCCGCCTTCTGATTTCTTTTTTTTTTTTTTTTTTTCAATAATTTTTATTCAGATTTTCATAAAACATACAAGACAAAATCATAAAACATTCAAAGACAAAAAACAAAATCAAAAATAGTTAAACAAAAAGAAAAAAAGAAAAAAAAAACAAAAATAAAAAATAAAGAGTAAAATATTGACTTCCCATTTGTCAAAGATCAAATCAGTTATAAGTCTATAATATATAACAATCCTGTCTCTTAAGTCATATTATAAAATCACTTTCCTCCAGTAGTTATCTTACTTAATCATCAAATCTCATAAACATTACTTTATTCTTTCCACAAAAAGTCAAAGAGAGGTTTCAATTCTTTAAGAAATATATCTATCAATTTTTTTTTCCAGATAAGCATATCGATTAATCCATCTCATTACTAATTATGATAATCTTATTGTCATAACCATAGTCAAAATAAACATTTCAATTAATCCATCACATCAGAATCTGTTAGGTTCAATAATTTCAGTAGCCATTGTTCTATTATCTCTATTAGTTCCATTTTCCATCTTCCATCTTCAGTAGTCTTATTAAGTCCAGTAATTTCAATATCCAATCTTCCATTATCAGTATTCCATAATAATCTTGCTGTCAAAGCCATAGTCATATAGTAAGAGTCTGATGGGAATTACCTCTATCCCAAATATTTTCTTGCCATCCATTCTGAATAGGTTGCTGAAATACTGCTGTAAAATCATATCTCTGTTCTTTTTTTCAAAATGCACTGGGTCATCTCTTAAAAGTTTTTCCATTGTCACATGGCTGCAGTTAATTCCATAGATTTTCTCTATATTGGGCTCCATCACATCATTCCAGTCCAGAAGATTATCCATGCCATTGATAACTTTATCTCTAGAATCTTCATTCATTTCTTCAGAGATAACATTGAGTTCCAAACAATAGATTTTATTTCTAAAGTCCATAGACTCCAAATCTTGTTCCTGTTCCACGTTGGTTCCAATCTCCGGGATCTCCTCTCTCACAGGGACCCCTATTCCAGTCTCCAGGGTCTCCTCTCTCACAGGGACCCCTGTTCCAATCTCCGGGGTCTCCTCTCTCACAGGGACCCCTTCCAGGGTCACCTCTCTCACAGGGACCCTTATATCTTTAATCTCCTGCTTCATTTTACTCAATTCAATTTTCGTTATCTCAATCTCATCCATTATTTTCTGAAACATAGTTATTTCCAGATTTTCAGCCACTTTCTTAATTGCCATTTTAAAAGAAAAATATAGGAAAACCACTTCTTATTTCAGCAACAATTGGGTTAATACTCCAAACTTGGTGACATCACAGTATAAACAGTGCAGACAGCCTTATCTCTCCAATAGTTAAGTAAACAAAATGCAGTTCCCAGGATCGAAACAATTAATGGCAATCGTCAAGAAACAGATTCGTCAAAATAAAATAGACCAAAAAGAGAGTAGTCTCAAAACAGTATAATATTTTTCAAAATAAAAATCTGGAATAGAAATCCCTCTTCTGTGTATATCTTTAGAATGCAAATCCAGGACAGCTTTTTGCAACAAAAACAGAGATAAGCTATTAATTAGTGCGTAGCAGAGAGAAGTTATGGCTCCCCAGTGAGATGTCAAAAACTGATCAATCTGGCAAATCTCTTTTAAACAGCAACAATTTAAGTCAAGTAAAAGAAAAATATAGAAAGAAGGGTGCTTGCCTGTTAGTGCGTTCTCTCTTAGAAGATAAGATGAACGTTCGCTTTAACAGATAGAGCTTGCTGTTGAAAATCCGTCCCACCTTCGTCGGCTGGACCTCGTCCCATAAATTAATGAGATCTGGTCGTCCCAACAAAAATAGGCTTTGAGGTTAATCTCTTCGTTTCTCCCTACCCGGGAGAAGTTTAATCAGTCAAAAAAAAAAGAAAAAACTGACTGATATATCTGAATAAGCTTCTTTTGAGGCAGGAGCCCGTCTCAAAAGCAGGCACAGGCTAAGTCACCCTTCCCGGAAGTGCCGCCTTCTGATTTCTTGACTATTGTCTCCGTTTTGGTTAATGTCTGTGCCAAGGTATTGATAATCCTTGACAAGTTCAATGCCCTCATTGTCAACTTTAAAGTTACATAAATCTTCTTTTGTCATTACTTTATTCTTTTTGACGTTCAGCTGTAGTCCTGCTTTTGTGCTTTCCTCTTTAATTTTCATCAGCATTTCTTTCAAATCCTTACTGGTTTCTGCTAGTAGTATGGTATCGTCTGCATATCTTATATTATTTATTCACTAATAGGCAAAAAACCTTGTGGTTTAAGAATGTACCTATAGCCCACAGATATTTCTACCAAACTTTAAAAAGCAGGGAAATTGGGCAGCTATAGTGAATGCACCAGGGGAGCAGGAGACCTGAACTCCTCTCTGAGATATTGTACTGCCCTACAAATTTGTCAAAATGCAAACACCATTTGGGTTGGTCTTTCACAGTCCAATCCACTTGCTGTGTAACTTGGAAAAATTTGGTAACATATGCCTCTGAGCATATGGTGAGTGGTGGCAACACCTGCCATCTCCAAAGATGGAGAACTATATTTTTGTATGTTTGTTGGTGTTCTTCTTATTTTGCTTCTTTCCTGTGTTACTAATGTTTCTACAGAGAATCTAAACCAGAAAATTCCCCCCTCTTTATTCATCCTAGAAATCTGTGTCAAATGTATTTTTATTCATTTCAAAGCCTTTTTATTGGTCATTGTCATGTGATGGTGAAGACACCCTTTTATGTTTTATATTGGAGGTTATGTTCTATTTCTATTTTGGGTGCATTAACAGTTGAATCTGAAACTGCAGTTTGATGTAAAATCAGACTGATTACAATATGTTGCTACTTCAGCAATGACTATAGTTGTTGGAAAAAAGAGGATGCATGTTTTCAGCCTGCTATGTTTAAACCACTTTATTTAAGGCAAGGTGTTCAAGATCAATTTAAAACATAGAGCACACCTAGAATTTTGCTAGAATATATTTCACTTTCCACTGTTTTATCTTGTGCAGATTGAGACACTCCTGAGGTCCACTGGAGACTATTTTGCAGAAGTCAGTGCCGTTATTCCACAATTATGTTTGGAGTTTTTTTAGTATAAATTTTACAAAGGGTTGCTGTACTTCACATATTCATAGAAACAAAAGCAAAAGAAAATGATTTCCTATAGAAAACTTCACTAAAATTGCAAAGTAAATCAGACATTTAAAGTGACCATCTGAACTATATCAACTGTCTTAATAATGTTGCTTCCTCCCGGCTAAAACAAGTTCAGCACAGGGCATATCTTCTTTCTATTATCTGAGCTGATTACAGGTGTTGCCACCACTCACCATATGCTCAGAGGCAAATTCTTCCAAGCTGCACAGCAAGTGGATTGGACTGTGAAAAACCAACCCAAATTGTGTTTGCATTTTGACAACTTTGTAGGGCAGTACAATATCTCAGAGAGGAGTTCAGGTTGGTCTACCAATTTCAAGCTGCAGTCCTGCCCCTTCAACTTCATGTTTCCCAGGAGGGTCATAGATCCTTTTTTGGGAGAAGACTGAGCTAAAGTAGGAATTGAGAACTTCTGCCTTTTCTTTGTCATCTCTTATCATTCTGCCATCCTCACTGAGTAGCTGTACCATTTCTTTTGTTTTTTCTCCATTGTTTACTACGGATGTACCTGTTGTTGTTGTTACGTGCCTTCAAGACGACTAAGACTTATGGCGACCCTAGGAATCAGTAACCTCCAAGAGCATCTGTCGTGAACCATTCTGTTCAGATCTTGTAAGTTCAGGCCTGTGGCTTCCTTTATGGAATCAATCCATCTCTTCTTCGGCCTTCCTCTTTTTCTACTCCCTTCCGGTTTTCCCACCATTATTGTCTTTTCTAGTGAATCATGTCTTCTCGTTATGTGTCCAAAGAAAAATAACCTCAGTTTCATCATTTTAGCTTCTAATGATAGTTCTGGTTTAATTAACACCCAATTATTTGTCTTTTTCTCAGTCCATGGTATGCGCAAAGCTCTCCTCCACATTTCAAATGAGTTGATTTTTCTCTTATCCACTTTTTTCACTGTCTAACTTTCACATCCATACATAGAGATCAGGAATACCATGGTATGAATGATCCTGACTTTAGTGTTCAGTGAAACATGTGTGCATTTGAGGACCTTTTCTACTTCTCTCATAGCTGCCCTCCCCAGTCCTAGCCGCCTTCTGATTTCTTGACTATTGTCTCCATTTTGGTTAATGACTGTGCCGAGGTATTGATAATCCTTGACAAGTTCAATGTCCTCATTGTCAATTTTAAAATTACATAAATCTTCCTTTGTCATTACTTTATTCTTTTTGACGTTCAGCTGTAGTCCTGCTTTCGTGCTTTCCTCTTTAATTTTCATCAGCATTTGTTTCCAATCATTACTGGTTTATGCTAGTAGTATGGTATCATCTGCATATCTTAAATTATTTATATTTCTCCCTCCAATTTTCACACCTCCTTCCTCTTGGTCCAATCCCGCTTTCTGTATGATATGTTCTGTTTATAGATTAAATATATAGGGTGATAAAATACACCCCTGTCTCACACCCTTTTCTATTGGGAACCAACCAATTTCTCCATATTCTGTCCTTACAGTAGCCTCTTGTCCAGATTATAAGTTGCAGATGAGAACAATCAGATGCAGTGGCACCCCCATTTCTTTTAAAGCATTCCATATTTTTTCATCATCTACACCGTCAAAGGCTTTGCTGTAATCTATAAATCGCAGGGTAATTTCCTTCTGAAATTCCTTGGTCCGTTCCATTATTTAACTGAGGCTGATTCCCTCTCTCTTGCATGTGGATGGTGCCATTTTGGCTACATAAGGATTGGAACTCAGATAATGCCAGGTCCCAGGTACCCAGCCAGCTGTGACTAATTTCCATCACCTGTCCCTCTTTGGAGGGATACATAAGCCGGCTGGCTGAGGTGGCCTGGGAGACCCAGTGCCTGCAGGAAGAAGGAGAACATTGTCACCCAGGGAAGGAGAGCCTGCTGTTGCTGCTGCTGTTGGAACACCACCTCCACCGCCCTTCCCAGTGGGACTGCTGCCTGGCAGATGTGCCTCCTGCAGGACCAGGTCCCAGGTACCCAGCCAGCTGTGACTAATTTCCATCACCTGTCCCTCTTTGGAGGGATACATAAGCTGGCTGGCTGAGGTGGCCTGGGTTTTTGTCTTTTGTTTTGTTTTTTCTTTTTGTTTGTTTTTTCTTTTGGGTTCCATTGGTTTTAGCTATGGGTGGGTTCGGTTTCATTTTATATTGTAGTTCTTGGGTTTTTATGTAGTTTGTATGTTGTATTTTACTTTATCTTGTACGCCGCCTAGAGTGGCCGCTTGTGCGGCCAGATAGGCAGCCTAGAAATAAAATTTATTATTATTATTATTATTATAATGTATGTTTGGAATATGATTTCTGGTGCCTCTTCCCTTTCTAAATCCAGCTTGGACATCTGGCATTTCTTGCTCCATATATGGTAAGAGCCTTTGTTGTAGGCAAAGCTCTCCTCCACATTTCAAATGAGTTGATTTTTCTTTTATCCACTTTTTTCACTGTCCAACTTTCACATCCATACATAGAGATCAGGAATACCATGGTATGAATGATCCTGACTTTAGCGTTCAGTGTTCACATTCTAGAATTTCTGGTTCTTCATCATACGGTTCCTCCATGAATGAGTCTATCATTCTGGTATTTCTTTGTTGCTTTTGGTGTCTTCCACTAACCTCAGCTCATTCTCAGCTTTAGCCTTCCTGACACCATCCCTGCAATTCCGTGTAACCTGTCTGTACTCTTCCTTTGTGACCTGGCCTTCCTTCCACTTCCTGTATGTGTCCTTTTTTTTTGTTTTCAGGTTATCTCTTAGCTTATTGGGAGGCCACATTGCTGTCTTCTCCCTTTTTTCCTTGATAGAATTGATTGCCATTGTGCCTTTAGAATTTCCTTTTTTTAGAAACTCCCACACATCTTGGACTCCTGTTCTCATTAGTGATGCTTGCCATGGAACTTTACTTACCATTCTTTTGAGTTTATTAAAATCGACATTCCTGAAGTCCAGGGTACACATATCACTACTCTCAGCTTTTGCTTTCTTTAAAATCAAGAACTCAAGTATAGCATGGTTACTTTCCCCCAGAGTTCCTGTAACAGCAGTTTCATTCTCCAAGTCATTTCTGTTGGCTGGAATCAAGTCAAGGATAGCTGATCTTCCTGACTTGGTCAAGAGGAGAAGTGTTGCCATAGGAACAACTGGCTGATGATGCTCTCCCAAGAAGGATAGGTCTCCTCATCCCAATCCTGGGGTAGTCTGCATCTGTTTTAGACTGTGTGGAGCTGGGAGCTGGAAACACACAAAGACTCTGTGCTGAACGAAAAGCTATGGCTTTGGGGCACCTCTCCAGAAGCCTAATGGGGAAGCAAGATCTATTGGAGTGTTAATGTGGAGAGTTCCTCCATCTTACACTCAGGTTTTATATGTGTGTCAATAAAACGATATATCATAAAGACACCACTGTTTCTTGTTATCTTCATTTCAAGGAAACCAAACCCTGGGTAAGTGCTGGAACCCTTGGAAGTCTCCTGGCACTCAGATACTGTGGTGGATGCAACAACAGGAATTTTAGATTTATTGTTTACCTTTTATATGACAAACTATTGCTCTGCTGCATGGTGCACAGCTATCTTTAGAACATAAGAAAAGCTCTGCTTGATCAGGCCAAAGGTTAACCTAGTCCAGCATTCTGTTCTCATGGTGGCCAAACAGATGTTTATGGGAAGCCTGCCAACAGGATCTGAGCACAACAGCTCTCTCCACACTTGTGATTCCCAGCAATTGGTATTCAGAGGCATACTACCTCTGACAGGGGAGGCAGTTGTCATGGCTAGTAGCCATTGATAGCCTTATCCTCTAGGAGTTTTTTAATCCAGTTTTTAAGCTGTCTACATTGGTGGCCATCACAACATCTTGTGGAAGTGAGTTCAGTAGTTTAACTGGGGAGAAGCACAATGGGAAATTAGAGAACATTTTTAGATATATTTTATAATTGTTACATTCTTTTTTGTTTTGTATTTGATTTATTTTGTTCTCATGTTATGTATATTGTTTAGAGATTTATTGTTCAGTTATGCTTATTTAAAATACGAATTATTGTTTTGCTTTTTTACTAGCAATTGTACCAAATGTGAATGTATATTTTTATGTTGTAAACCACCCAGAGATCTTCAGATATGGGGCAGTATACAAGTATAATAATAATAATAATAATAAATAATAAAATAATAATAATAAAATAATAATAATAATAATAAAATAAATAAATAAATAATAAAATAAATAAATAAATAAATAAATAAATAAATAATAAATAAAAACCTATGCCCTGTGTGAAGAGGTTCTTTCTTTTGCCTGTCATGAATTATCCAATACAGCTTCATTGGATGGCTGTGGGCTCTAGTATTCTGAGGGGAGAGGAGTCTTCCTATTTACTTTTTCCACATCATGAATAATCTCATACACCTCTATCATGTCCCCGCTCACTTGCTTTTTTTATAAACTAAAATGCCCCAAATATTCCTCATAGGGAAGTTGCTCCAGTCCTTTGATTATTTTGGTTGCCTTTCTCTGAACATTTTCCAGCTCTACAATATCCTTTTTTGAGGTGAGGCAACCAGAACTGCACACAGTATTCCAAATGAGGCTGCTTTATATAACAACATTATGATATTTATTTATTGTTTAATTTATATCCCACCCTTCCTCCCAGCAGGAGCCCAGGGCGGAAAACAAAAGCAGTAAAAACACTTTAAAACATCATAAAAACAGACCTTAAAATACATTAAAACAAAACAACTTTAAAAACATTCTTTAAAAAAACTTTAAAAACATCTTAAATAAAAAGATAAAAAACATATTGTTCAGAAAAAAAGTTTTAAAAAAACATATTAAAAGTCATTCTAACACAGATGCAGACTGGGATAGGTTTTAACTTAAAAGTCTTGTTGAAAGAAGAAAGTCTTCAATAGGCACCGAAAAGATAACAGAGATGGCGCCTCTCCTAATATTTAAGGGGAGGGAATTCCACAGGGTAGGTGCCACCACACTAAAGGTCCATTTCCTATGTTGTGAACAATGGACCTCCTGATAAGTTAGTATCTGCAGGAGGCCCTCACTGGCAGAGCTCAGTGATCGACTGGGTATATAAGGGTTAAGATGGTCTTTCAAGTACCCTTGTTCTAAGCTGTATAGGGCTTTGTACACCAAAACTAGAACCTTGAACTTGGCCCGGTAGCAAATGGACAGCCAGTGCAATTCTTTCAGCAGCAGGTGACATGTTGGTGATATCCTGCCCCAGTGAGCAGTCTCACTGCCACATTTTGCACCAGCTGAAACTTCCAGACCAACCTCAAGGGCAGTCCCACATAGACCACATTACAGTAATCTAGTCTGGAGGTTATCCATGTGTGGACAACACTGGTCATGCTATCCCAGTCCAGAAATGTCCACAGCTGTCTTATCAGCCAAACCTGGTAAAAGTCACTCCTAGCCATGGAGGTCCCGTGGGCATCTAGCGACAAAGATGGATCCAGGAGCACCCTCAGCCTACAAGCCTGCTCTTTCAGAGGGAGTATGACCTTATCCAAAGCAAGCAACCGACCAATTATCCGAACTCATATTGGCAGTTTTATTTTCAATACCTTCCCTAATGATCCCTATAATGAAAGTTGCCTTGTTTTCTTTTGGCTATCCCTGATTTTGTTTTTGTTTTTGCTGGGATATCACAGTTTGCCAGCCCCTAATGGACAGGACTTTATCCTTGGTAAAATATATTTCCACACCCTAATTAGCACATCCTCTGCTAAAGTGACTCATGTGTTTAAATGTGGTTGAAGGAATGTCTGTACAAACCATCCAGTGAAAATGTTTGTGATGTCCTTTGTGGTGACTGAAATAACCCCACCCACCATATACCACAGCATTTAGCGATTTAAAAAAAATGTTTTTAATATCCTTAGTGGCTGCATGGTCTCTGTGTATTACCATAGTACTGGAGACTTCATTTGCTGCAAGGGTAAAACACAAGCTCAAAAAGCAAGTTCACATGCTGCCCTGAGCTCCTACTGGGAGGAAGGGTGGGATAGAAATCAAATAAATAAATAAGCAAGCAAGCAACAAGTGGGGAAAATCACTGCCTCACACTGCTTCAGTATTTTAGAATTTTCTTTATTCCTTTATAGCTCTTGCACTAAGCAACAGAAGTCTCTTTTCCTGAGCAGATTTTTCTTTAGAAGTAGTAGCAACATTATGTTGAAACCTATATTAGCCTTGTTATGGGTCAATCCCATATGGGGGTGGTATGTGGTAAAGGGTAAATGTTTGCTGAAGATTGAACTGGGTATTTTATTATGTTTGCTTTTTGATACTTAAAGATACTACTACTAATAATAATGATGATGATGATGATGATGATGTGGTAGCAGGTGAATGGGAACTTGGCTTTTCCAATGCAGAAGGCTAGCCTACCACTCCCCCAACTCATAATGTAGGGATATCAGCACTATTTGTATTGGATGTGATTATAGATTAAGAATACATTCTGGAAGGCCTCATGGTATGGATGGGGAGCCTCAGGCTCAGGGGACAAATGTGGCCCTCCAGGGCTCTTCCACCTGGCCCTTGGGACTCTTCCCAGCCCACATTTTGCCGCCAACCAATTCCCTCCCCGGCCCTGCTTCAGTCTTCCCTGAGTCATTTTGCTTGACTGGAATGTGTCCTTGAGCTCTGGTGGCTGGATGTAGGATAAACAGGCGTGTGTGCATGTGTGTAGAAACTAGCCTACTGCACAAATGTCAGATTCACATTCGGCCCTCTGCCAGCTTTGCAGCTTTTGCCTCTGGTCCTGCCCACCACTGGCATCCAGTCCTCAGCAGCGAATGTGGCCCTTGGCTTGAAAAAGGTTCTTCAACCCCAGAAGGTGTCTAAAGGTTCTTCTGCTCCAATAGGTCAATGCACATTTCTTTTTGTGTAACAAAAGGTTTTGTATATCGTGTGATCACCTACTGTAGGTATCAGAGGCAAAGGGGAAGGAAAGGCAGCTGATGCAGCACTTGGCTTGCCTGTACGTGCTTGAGGAGTGGTGTGCCAGCTTGACATCTTGTTGAAGTCAGAACCACAGAGATTTGACTTGGGAGTCGATCCCAGACACCAGCATGTGCTTCTTTGTTTTCCACACAGACCTGCCAGTACTGTAGAAGCCACATTGAAAGGTTCTGATCTCCCCCCGCTGTGCAGTGCCTTTTAAAATCCATTTTCCCAAAGAGGGGGCTAATGAAACATTGCGTGAGCTCCCTCTGCCATATGGCTTGAGGGTTTTCTATTTTTCTGTCATAGGTGATGAAGCCATGTTCACAACTTAATGATGCACAAAGGGATTGGAGGGTAGGGGACTGGAGGATTTGCTTAACAAAAAAAGGGGGCTCAGATGTGTGGCAAAAATTAATAATGTATTCAAGCCTTTATTAGATTAGAGGTGGTGGCAGAGAATCAGCTTATCCATATTAATCCTTCACGAAAGGCTTAAGATAGGATTTAGTTAGAGAAACACACACAGATGCCTCCACCCCCATGTCATTTAGAAAGGAATATATATTTTTAAATGACTAGAAATAGTCTATCTCATCACAGGTTTAATGTGACCAAGAAAACTGAGAATCTGATGCATCTGTCAGCATTCAGTAAAGTATATTGCATTATTTAACAGATTTGTTTTTTTAAAAATAATATTATTTATTCAAGCATATATATCCTGCCCTTTTAATGTGAATGCACTATTCAGGGTGGCTTATAACAGCCTTTTTTGTTTGTTTAGAAACTATAATCCCATTAAAAACAATGGCATAAAACAGCCAATAAAAGAGACAAGGTCAGCTGATAAAATCAAAGTATGCAAACACTGTTTGTCTCACAAAAGAAAAGCTGGTTAGAGTAGGAAAATCTTTTACAACTGGGGAAAAGTAGGAAGAGGGGGCGGGGCAACTGTACATCACAGGGCAATGGAGCCTGGTGCCCATTGGGACTGGTGAGGCAGAAGACAGGGAGCCCAACAGTAGATGGAGCAGGAGCCAATGACAGGCAGCGCCAACTAATTCTAATTTTGTCCCCCATCCTCCTTCCAGCTGAGTTCTACAAGGGCGACATCTGAGTCTAAAAAAGGAGGAAGCTGACAGCCAGTGTCACCTTCTGGATAGGTTGCAAGTGGGAAAGCCAGCAGGTGTGGGCTGGCTGAGGGCAGACTGAGGTTGGTACGGCAGGGTCCCATTTGCCCTAATGGACCAGCCCCCACTGTCTGGGGGGAAGGTGTTCCACAATCTGGGTTGGATCCCATGAGTGAAGCTTGCTCATACCAATGGAAGGGTGGACAATGATTTTCATCAGCTCCCTCTGTAGACCTTTCCCCACTGCCTGAAAATCTGCTCTGAGGGTTGAGAGACCACTGAAACAGTTTGGGAGGTAGTGCTGGGAGCAGTAGGGAGAAAGGGGAATTGACAAAAATAGCCTCCCCTTCCTACAACAAGTTGGAACTTCTCCTGGATCAAAGGCCCTTTGTTCACATTTTACAGATGGAAATATAAAGCAGAGAAATAGGATTTGGTTGGAATTGTAAAAGGAGTTGATAGTTAAGGAGAAAATTGAAACTAGAGCTCCAACCTTAAGCAAACTTTCCTGGGAGAAAGCCCCATTGCAAAGTTGGATTGACTTTTAAGTGAACATGCATATGATTGTGCAGTAGGACTCCCACATTCCAATCATATAGTGCCTCCTCAGGGGATCTGGAGAGAACCAGCAACTGAAAATCAGGAGTCAGGCATGATGCAGTTAAGAGGAGGGGGCTTCTATTGGGCTCAAAGAACCCTCAAGATTACTGTTTCCACTGGAGTTCTGAGTTCATCTCTACAAAGGAACTCCAGTGGCAGTTCACCCCCTGCAAATTAAAGGTGCAGGGACTGCAGGGATCTTTGGACTGGGACCATGGCAGGGGGTAAAGGGCTAAATCATCTATACTTCCACACCAGGGTCCTTATTTGGGTTGGGCCCATTGTACTGGCTAATCCTGCACTCAGGGGCAATTAACGTGATTAACATTGTGTAGCTTGGCTTCAGTAGGTCACATCCGCACCATACATTTAAACAGAGCTTGGAAGATTACTTTTAAAAAGTAATAAATTACAGTTACAGTTACATGGCTCCAAAAAAAGTAGCAATTACCATTACAATTACAATTGCTCTGAAAGTGACTGATTACTTTTACTCGAAAGTAATTGCTACAATTACATTTCAGTTACTTTTTTTAAACAAAAAACAAAAAATTGCCTACAAGGTGCTGGCCTTGGCTGCTGCACATCTAAGTAGCCTAAAACAACATTAAAAATAAGCACACACACACAGAGGGTAGTAGAATAATTTTTTTTATCCATAAGATTAACGGAATGGCATAACGCCCCACCCCCAGCAATGATGATACCCCAACACACATTTTTTTGTATATATATTGCCTCCAGCTCTTTTCTCCTTCCACTCCTGTCAATTTTTAAACAATTGTTTTCTCCATGCCATCTCACTCTCCACCTCCTCCCTCGTTGCCTCTTAAGCACCCATAGAGCATGAAGGAAGAGCAATGCTGCACAGAAGCCCAATTTGAAGCACATGATTTGTATTCACAAATCAGAGGAGCAGAAGACTTCCCCTGCTCGTCCCCCCAAGTAATGCACAAAAGTAATGCTGGAAACATTACAATTACTCCTCAAAAGTAATGAAGTTACTAGTATTACCAGCAAAATGTCATGCAGGTACCCACTCGTTACTCAAAAAAGTAATACATTACAAGTAATTCGTTACTTGCAACTAGTTACTTCCAAGCTC
Source organism: Rhineura floridana (assembly GCF_030035675.1). NCBI lineage: Eukaryota > Metazoa > Chordata > Lepidosauria > Squamata > Rhineuridae > Rhineura > Rhineura floridana. The sequence goes on along the minus strand of NC_084481.1, from coordinate 136,926,122 downwards.
TGCATTTAAAGCACTCTTATTCCACTTCAACAGTCATGGAGAACCCTGGGAACTATAGTTTGTTAAGGGTGCTGGGAATCTTAGGTCTGTAAGATCAGCACTCTTGACAAACTACAGTCCTAGGATTTACTGAAGGCAGGGAGGGGGACAAGTGCCACAACTGTTAAAGTGGTTTAAGAATGCTTTAAATACATGGTGTGATGTGGGTGAAAGCATTCCTAGAAGGAAAGTAGATATAAAACAAAGGAACTGGGACCGTACAAGGGTTTTTCCTGATGACAAAAGGAACTTTTTTCCTCTTATTGTTTTATTTTTTGCTAGGACTGTTGCAATGCTAGTACTATGTTACTTTACATTCCCTCATAATGGAAAGAGGGGTGAATCTCCTGTGGGGAGTTGATAGCCCAACTTAAGCAGGGATTTACTCGGGATAAAGAAATACTCTTCTGAAAGTAGAATTTAGTGAAGCAATTGCTCCATCTGCTGACAGATAACCACATAATGTTCTTTAGTGTCCTTAATGAGGTTGGCTGAGTTGGAATGCATTTTTTTATGTAATGCAGAGGTGGTTCTAGTTTTCTCCTCCCATCATCTGCATTAAGGCTCCCCTCATATCCATGCTGTGAATGCAGTGGGACTTATTTCGGAATAAGCACAAATAGGATTGCACTGCTAGTCTCCTAAGCAGGTTCTATGGCTTAATGCAATTGTGGGGAATGTTTGGCCCTCCAGATGTTGCTGAAGTACAAATTCCATGAGCCCCAGCAAGTATGGTCAATTGCCAGGGATTATGGGAGTTGCAGTTCAGGAACATCCAGAGGGCCAAATGTTCCCCACATGGAGCTTAATGTTTTCAAAGAGGTGAAAATGGTAGAAAGCTATTAATTGGCTGTGGCGCAAATGTTGTAGTGCAGAATGGAGCCAAAATAGCCAGAGTGACTTTGGAATGTGAAGCTATTTTGACAGGGGAAGATAAAGGCATTTGTTTAAACTGCTTTTGCTGTCAGCTAATACCAGCTGGTTTTGAATTTCGTTAACCGTTCTGTTTCCCTGACTTGTATATGCTGCTGTCTTATATGCTGAACGTGCTGTTGTTTTGTTGTTCTGTTGCAATTTCAATGTTGTTACTGTACACTGCCTTGTGGTTTGTGATAAAAGGTGGTATAAAAATATTTTAAATCAATACATTAAGAAGAGTGTTGCATTTTTAGGCATTTGTTAAAAGAAGCCACAGTGAAAACTGTGATAATGTTTACAAGTGTAGATGTCTCCCTTCCAAATAGGGAAATGTATCAATGCAAATGTTTAGGAGCTGCTGCCAGAGAATATGGGGGGGGGGGGAATCTAAAAGGCCAAGTCTCGATATAGCAGATCAAGGCCTAGCATTTGTTAAATTTTATTTTATCCTCATTCTTTGGACATTAGATTTCTTCTTATTTTGATGCCATCTATTCAAACACCATTTTGAGAAGCTGGATGAAATTACTTGTTATATTGCAGAACAATTTTTTTTAAAAAAAATAAGCTAAGCTGTACTTTTAAAGGGACAGAAAATATTAGGAAATGAAATACTTTCATTTCTGCATTGATTTAGAAAGAAAATAACACTAGAAACAGAAAATGTCAGAGAAGGGCAGGGGAAATAGTGAGATTCAGGTAGGAGCATCCATACAAGAAGGGATTTTTAAAAAGTGAGAATTGCATCTCTTTCTTCTTGGTGTTTGATCAGAGAATTCCATGCTGACTCCCCAAAATGAGGAAGACAGAGAAAATGAAATGATATATTATAAGAGACTGTCCACAGCAGTAGTGTAGTGGCAAATTCAGAAGTGCAGGGTCCCTACATGTTAATCACAGCCATGTCGCTCCCCACTTTCTTTTTCTTTCTTTCTTTTTGCTGTGGGGTTGACAGTGAGATCCTTGTTAATGTCTAGGACCCAGTCAGCATGAAAGAGGAGAGTGTTCTTCTCAGTGTTTGACTCACCTCCTTTCACTCTTATTGGCTCCAATCAGCAGGAAAGGACAAGGAAGCACATTGGAAGACTCTTAGTAGCTAACACACTCCCCTTTCATGCTGATTGGCTTGTAGGATGCTGGAGACATAGGGACCCTGCTGGGATCCCACTCCCCAAAAAGGAAAGGGTCCTTTTTGACCCCCTGAGACTCCACACAACTACACCTCTGGCCCACAGTGTTTCATATGGTAGTTTACAGACTACGTGCCAGGGCTCCTTGGGCTGCTTAGATCTTTATTAGGGATTTGTCAGTGATAAGAACAGCAATGGAAGGAAAACATTAAAAAATGATTACCATTTTTTTCTTCACATCACACAGATGCAGGAGACTCATGAGCATGTTCTAGGATGTTCACTCAAACAGAGATAAAGCTCTATGGCCTGGCCAGAACCTTATTTGAATGCAAAGAAGTTCTGTGGTAGATATGTCTGGTTTAGAACAAACCCCAAATAAAAATTGTTACATGACAAGACTGCCAATTGATATTAGGCCAGATATATGCTAGCCTAAGAAATCCAAAGACAAACGGACTTGAATCAGAAATTTGGATAAACACAATCAGCTGTAACTTTTGTCTCTTGCTCTTTCTTACCTTAAAATAATTAACAGGCGGCTGAGTAGTGCATAGTCTTGCTTGTATAATTTTAAAAGAGAGCCAATGTGGTGTAGTATTTAAGGTTTTAGACTATGACCTGGGAGACCAGGGTTCGAATCCCCACACAGCCATGAAACTCACTGGGTGACCTTGGGCCAGTCACTGCCTCTCAGCCTCAGAGGGAGGCAATGGTAATACCCTCTGAATATTGCTTACCATGAAAATCCTATTCATAGGGTCGCCGTAAGTCGGAATTGACTTGAAGGGAGTCCATAATTTTAAAAACTTTGCCATTTCAGGCCAGCCCTTCCATTCTGGTGCTTGTATCGTCTGATAGGTTTTACAGTGTTAGGCTGCCCAAAATGTTGCTGTGGAGTTCTGAAGAGCTGCAGCTGCTGTTCTTAAAACAGAGCAACATAGGATTTCTTTTTGAAAAAAATAAACCTTAAATGAAGCTTTCAGTTTTTAAAACAATTCTCCACTGCTGTGCTTTAACAGCAACAACAGCAAATGCAGAACTTCTCAATCCTCTGAAGACATTTTAGACACCCTAGTTTCTTGCAAAAGACTTTGATATATATATATATATATATATATATATATATATATATATATATATATAAAACAGAGCTATAAGGTTCAGAAAGAACAGCAACAGAGTTACATGAGGCTATATGGGTCCCTTATCTGACATCTAGGAAGGGGGGAAAAGACCCCTGACTCACCCCAGTTGGCCTCTCTGCATAAAATCGATGCACACCCATCATTTATCCTGTTAACCAGATATGTAGCAAGATACTTTTACTCATATAGTATATAAATATCCTAGTAATGAAGAAAATACAAAGCCTATGATAAAATGAACAAAAGGGAGGCCGATATAAAGTAATATGAGCTTCAGGAACTACAATGGAAAAGTGATCACACACACAAAAAATGACATGTAGATGACCATTTCTTAAAATGATTTTACCAAACTAGGAATTATACCATAATCTTATAGATTTAACTACTTGACTTTATTGTAACCTTGATACTGTCATGTGTAAGGACAGGTTTTCACAAGTTAAACGTACTGAAGTGAATGGATGAAAATAATACACTAGGAAATGACCCTTTCATACTTTTGATATAGTTCATCATCCAGGAAATTCAGCCTATATGTTAAAGTAAACACTACATTCAAGCCAGAATAGTTAATCTAGGGAGGGAAAAAATACAGGAAACTAGTGAAGAAAAGCTGTCAAACATAGGTATATGTACTCCATCACACACACAGCCTTTCTCTCTCTCTCAAGAGAGAGATATTGTTTATATAGAAAGAGGTTTGATGGGATGTATTAATAAGAAGACAGTGGAGCCCCATCTCAGTGGAGCATCCTCCATGGACCAAGTGACCTTTTCCTGCACAGCTGCCTTAAGTCATTTGTCTGTCTTTTCAAACAAAATCAATCCTGTTCCTAGTTCAAGAATTCCTCTCTTCTTTTGTGTATAAACAGATGCATGGAAAGCATATATTGGAAGTGTGGTCCATGCTTTGTAATGCTTTGTATTTCCTGCTTTATTAATGAATTGAAGACAAGCCACATTTTTGTGTCAATGTAATGGTGATAGTTTTGTTGATGACCACCACCTACCTTTTGTTTTCTGTTGAAGGCAACACATGTTCCTTATTTCATTTATCCTGAACAGCAACTGGGAGAAGTAGGTGACCTCTTCAAATTGCGTAGGAAAGTCTTGGGTCTTAGTAGGAAATTGGTTTTGGACATATATTACTGTGGTTCAAAATCAACACTGTTCACAGGGCCAATGCTGATGTTACTTTCCCCAACCCATTTCTTTAAGGGTCTGTTCACACATGCATTTGCACTTTTCAATGTATGCAACATTATTTATTTATTATTTTATTTATATCGTGTCCTTCCTCCCGGCAGGAGCCCAGGGTGGCAATGATTCCTTGAATGCGTGAATCCAACATCAAAGAATGAGCACCATAGACAAAACATTTATATTGCTTGACCTAAATGAAAACACAATGTATTTTCGTTGGGGCAGTTTTCATGTTTAGTTATTAATCCTCAGGTGATAAGTCATTAATGATGATCAGTATATCGAAAAATTAAATACACAGCCCAGTATTTGCCTTGTGACTGTGAGTGATCGTTCCTTGTTAAGGTGATGGCTTTGCAATAGTTCAGGATGGTTAGTTGACATGGAAGCTAATAGTTAGGAGACATTTTCCAGAACAGGCAATCTACAAGCTGAGGTTGAAGTCAGAGATGAGTGTTCTGCAGTGTGTGTGTGTGTGTGTGTGTGTGTGTAAGAAAAGAAGAAAAGTTTGCACTTTGAATTTTGAGAGAAGAACGAGTTGGTTGAAGTGAAAGCATCTTTGGTTGTAGAGGCTCTGTCTCCGAGAATCTGCTGCCCTATTTTTATGAGACTGCTTACTTCTAATAGGCTATGCTTGTACAGTTTGTTTAAAAAGGTGTTACAAAGGCTCTATACATAATCAGAACACTCTTATCCAATGGGCACTGCATCTTATAACACTGACCTCAAACTTCTTGCCGCTCTGGGAAATGTGGATTGTGTAATAGTATTAATTGGGAAAATATTTCCATCTACAGATGGACCCTGCACGTGAAGAACAATTAAAATAACATTCTGTGATCCTTTATGAAATCACAATTCTCTTCCCCTAAAACAGACAGTTTGGCATTCATGGAACATATGTCATGGGTATATAAGTAAGTACATGTGTTTCACAGAAAGCATAAATATATATAAAAGAAACCCCAGATAAGTGTGTTTGAATTCTTGGCAACATTTTTAAACACTACCATACCATTGCCTTTCACTTCTCTTACAGGGTATTCGGTGCAGCTATCCTATTGACATCCACTCTCAATATGCTAATACCATCAGCAGCTCGAGTACATTATGGATGTGTCATCTTTGTCAGAATCTTGCAAGGTCTTGTTGAGGTATGGACAAGAAATACAAACTCTTTAACATGTGTGCCTCTCTATCACCATTGTCAACTTGAATAGAAGAAAATGTCATGATGTTCCTTGACATGACTTATTTTCTCTGTTCCAACATCTACTTTGGTGCTGACCTTATTTCCCATGAATGACCTACGGGGACTGCCTGTGACAGTATGTACAATGGCTGTATGTGAATGTATTGATGGAAATTCATTCTGAAGCTATGAAAGAGCTGATCAGAACATAAGATAATGGCAGGATAGAATCAAGAAGAAATGTAGGATAGGCATGAGGAAAGTGGTAGAAAGCAACAGCTTCACAGTATTAGCAGAAAAACTAACCTGTTGCAAAACCTTGTTTAGGAAAAAGGTAATCTGCTGCTGAGGGACATCAACAAGTTTGGAAGACATCTAACAAGCCATGTTTGCATCCTTAGCCTCTTCCACTGGAATCCCATATGCATGTATCAGAGATGTCGGCTGGAGACACACTTGTGGTTGTTCTGATTTCAGTACATCTGTTTGCTGAAACTGTTGGCACACAATGTCAGTCAAACTCTGCCCCGTTTTACTCCAGAACATGGGAAATTGGAGATCAAGTGTGTTTTATCTTGAAGTCAGCTTCACACAGACTTCAAAACTGATTGGCCGTCAACCCTGTTGACACTCTGAAGTGCATCCAATGGAAGTGCTTTGCTGTAGGCTCAGGCAGAGACAGTGATTGGTCCAAAACTTTTCTGTGGACAGTCCTAAAAGGTCCATAGGCAAATATGTTTCAAACCTTGGTCAGACAAAATGATCTCGCAGCTTTTGAAACAAGTGTGCACGTAGCCATTCAAGGTGCAAACAGCTTAGTGCTGGAGCTGGATTCAGCAGGTCAGGGCAGGAGTTGCAGAACAATAGATAGCTCCAAGTGAGCAACTTGCTCCAAAATCCCCCCCTTATTAAAGATGTTACAAGGCAGGAGGAAAGGCCCTATTCTTGCCACATACTGACTGTAATGTTATTACAGTACACCTCACTTACAATCACTCATAAAGCCTCGTATGGCTCAAAAACTTCCAGAGCCTCTAACACTGAGCACTGAAGATTTTTGTCTTGAAGGGCAGCCCCCAAAGCAAACAGCCTTTATAAGCCTCTGCCCCCAGGCTACAGTATGTGTCCCAGGCTCCACCTCCTTCTAGAGAACTTAGGTCCTTAACGGGCCTGAAAACGGTCATTCCTCCTGTATTCCATGACTTCCTGCCTGGTGTGCTCCCTGGACCAGTGAGATACCATGGGAAGCATTGGGTTCTTCTGTCTCAGGGGCAGATGCCTGTGAGGGTCCTGGTCCCGGTGCTACAGGCTCAGATTCTATGGGCGGTTGTTCTTTGAGTTGTCATTTGCAGGTCCTGTGATCTCTTGATCTCCAGCAGCAGGCTGAGAGCCCTGGATCTGCTCCATCTCCTTAGCTGGTGCCTCTGCAGCCTCTAAATCTGTAATTTTTAGGATTTTGATTATGTCTATATGGAATGTACTTGTGTTTGGTTGTAAGTCGCCCAGAGTGGCAGATTAACCTCTGCCAGGTGGGCGTCTAACAAATCTCATAAATAAATAAATATCTGGATTACTGCTAGACTCAGGGTCATGATGGGTCAGTACCTTGATGGGAGACTGTCTGGGAACCCCATGTATACTGCCTAGTATTCCATGATGGAATAAACATGGGATATCAATGAATTACATAAATGAAGCAGAACATATCCATACAGTCACTTCAAAGGGAAAAGGAGCTTCTCTTTCTTAGGCTGCCACTGGAGGCATGGATATGAGCCAGATGCCAAATGGTGACCCATTGTCCTCTGCTCTTGGCCTCCCATTGTTCCATGGGCAACAGTTGAGAGGAGATATTTGCTGCTCCTTGTGTTGGTTAAGAAAAACCTTAGACAGCACTATTAACTGTCCCATCCCCAGTCAAGGCTAGCACTTGCATATGGCCTTTTCCTGCTGGACAGTGGAAATTGCCCATGCATTGCCTGCAATTGGAAGTTTGGGAAGAAAGTGGGGAGAGACCTGGTTTCAGGCAACAATATTTTCCAGCAATAGTAGGGGGCTCTACCATCTCCTCGCCTGCCCCTCCCTTCTCTTTGGGCTCCAATGTGTAATATTACAGCAAATGTCAAAAATTTGCTGACTATCAATATTTGCATGAGAATGCTGAGAATTAGGCGACAGGCTGTAGCTCAGTGGCAGACCATCTGTCTTACTTTCAGAAGATCCCAGGTTCAATTCCTGGCCTCTCTAGGTAGGGCTAGGAGAGAACCTTGCCTGAACCTCTGGAAAGCTGCTGCCAGTCAGTGTAGACAGTGCCGAACTAGATGGTCCAATGGTCTTACTCAGTATAAGGCAGCTTCCTATGTTCTTGAATCAAAGATAAATAATGTTCTTAAGAATGTCCAAAAGCTTTGAGATATACCAGTGAAAGTTGACAGTCATCTGAATGTGATTGGCAGCATTCACCCTTTTGGATATTCAAAAAGTGGCTTATCAGCTTCCATATGTGAATGTTCACAGAATGAGAGTTGGAAGGGCTTTGCAGGCCATCTAGTCCAATCCTCTGCTTGATGCAGAAATCCAGAGCTAAAGTATCCCCAACAGATGATTGCCCATGTTCATGCATTTTAGCAATGCACCATAGCATACAGGCCCGTCACCAGTAGCTGAGGTCCCCTGTGACTGGGAGGGTGGAGCTCCTGCTCTGCAATCCCTGTCCTGCCTCAGGTCAAGGGGCGCGACCGGATGGTGGTGCAGATCATGGAGCGGGAGCTCAGGCGACACCACCCCCACATATGCACGCAGCCGGTGCATACTCAATACTCCCAGTCGCATCTCCTGTTACATCGTTGCATGCCTGCCATCAACCAAGATGGTGGTGGTGGGGTTTGACACCCCAACTGCCATCTTCGGTGATGGCAGGCATGTGTGCTGACATCACAACGCAAAAGGTAGCATGACCAAGTGTAATGCATGCATGAAGGAGGGGCCATGGCTGTCTGGTGCCCAAGAGCCCGCTGTGGTCTGGGGCTGGCCCTGATAGCATACATTTATGGATAATGGAAAGGACTGTGTAGAAGGTACACTTTCTGGGGGGGGGGGGAAGATGCTGAAATTAAACTCCCCCATGAACCTTCTGTAACAATTAGGCACTATAGTGTAAAAAAAGATAAAGATGTCCCCGCACTTGTAGTACGAGTCATTTCCGACTCTTAGGGTGACGTCTTGCGACGTTTACTAGGCAGACCGTATATATGGGGTGGGATTGCCAGTTCCTTCCCCGGCCTTTCTTTACCCCCCAGCATATGCTGGGTACTCATTTTATCAACCACGGATGGATGGAAGGCTGAGTGGACCTCGACCCCTTTTACCGGAGATTCGACTTCCTCCTTCCGTTAGAATTGAACTCCGGCCATGAGCAGAGCTTCGGCTGCATTACCGCTGCTTACCATTCTTACCCAAAATATGTCACTCAAAGGACACGTCCTTTTGCCCAGACAGTGGTAGCTGGTATTCATTGGGACTAGTAGAGTATAAGGAAGGGGGCCAACAGTAGGGGGAGCCAGAGCCAGTGATAGGCAGACCCAATTCTGGTTTTGTCTCCATCCTCCTCCCAACTGACTTCTACAAGTGCAGCACTGAACTAAGTAGGAAGAAGTTGCCTGACTGGTTGTTATAAGAAGTGAGACTGCCTGAGTGAGGGCAAACAGATTGGTGGGGCTGTGCCCCATTAGTCCCAATGGACCAGTCTCCACTGTCCCCAGCATATATTTTTAATGACTGACCATTGTATGTATGTATACATTTTATTACGGTCATAGACCAGCCAGAATGACTGACCATTGGATCCTATACATGTCTATTCAGAAGTAAGCCCCTTTGAGTTCAGTGGCAATTATTCTCAGGAAAATGTGTATAAGAGTCCAGTCTGAAATCCATATCATTGTTTCATGTATGGGGCAACATTCCTAAGACTGATCTGAAACTACTCACCATTTTGGGACCCATGCTGAAAATCCCCACTCTCCTTTTTGATAATTATGGATGGCTATTCATTTATATTATTTATGCTCAATTGCCTTCACTTTCTCTCACTGACATCAACATTTAGCCAGGTCTGATTGCATTATGTTATCATCCAGTTCATCCCTGATTGAGTGTGCTCATGCATATGACTAATCAAAGGAGGTGGGATAGTGAAGAATACCACCAAAGGCATCATAGCTATGGGAAGCTATGGTGCTGAATTTGTGCAATTAGTGTTTTTTTCCCCAGGGCATGTTTCTACCCCATAAAAATAAACAAATAAATAAATAAAACCTGGAAACCATTCTGTTCTGGCACAATAAATGTTGATGTTACACTGAAAATGAGTAATGCATTTCAAATATCACTTGTCATAGATAGTCAGCTCCTTTGTCCTTAGTGACTTATGAATGTCCTCACATTTTTATACAACTCAGATTTGTGCCATGTAATTGATTACTCCTACTACTCTTTGATTTATAGTTACCAGAGCAGGTATCATAAACTAAGTAATCTACTCCACAGGGTGTAACTTATCCAGCTTGCCATGGAATATGGAGCAAATGGGCACCTCCTTTAGAGAGAAGTAGACTAGCAACTACTTCTTTCTGTGGTAAGTAACTTCTTAATATCTCAAAACTGTCCTCCCCCTTTCTCTCACATTCTCTGACATAAGTTAGTTTTGTTTCTTCCCCCCAATTCATAAACAATGTTCACGCCTATTGATTGCTGTGGGATTTGCTTCCACAGAGGAGAGTTTGGAATAGCAAGCTCACACTTCTCAGTCTGTGAACATAAATTGGGAACTTGAGAATTTATCCCCGAGTGTTGCAGGTCTGATTCACACCAGTACAACTGGATTTATTTGTCAGCCTGAATGAAACACTGAGATGGTGAAACAATCATTTGTGATTCCTCAGTATCCATATACAGTAGGGCCCTGCTTATACGGCGGGTTAGGGACCAGGCCCCCGCCGTAAAGCGGAAATTGCCGTAAAGTGGAACCCATTGACTATAATGGGTTGCGTCGTGCAAAAATGACACAAAATGACGCAAAAGCGCAAAATCGGCTTTAAAACGGGGAATTTCCCCTAATTGAAAGCCGCCGTATCAGCAGAACGCCGGAAAGTGGAATGCCGGAAAGCTGGGCCTTACTGTAACAAATTACAGCTGCACTGGAAATGGTATTTTAAGACATTTAAATGGTGGCATTGAATCAAGCATTTGAATCTAGGCTGGTGTATTCAGATTACTATTTTATCGCATCTGATATACAACTAGAAAAAGCCAGCTGAATCTAAAAGAACAACCCTTAATATTCTTGGAATATGACAATTGCTTTAATTGATTTGTTTCTTCTTGTATTGTGGGATGAACTAATCATGTGGTAGTATCAGCCAATTAAAAATGGTACTGTTATCCATTTGGTCTACTTCATTTGGTCACTTTGTCCAGACCATCAACAAAACATTTTCTTCAGAAGGATGCAAAATCAAAGAAATCTGGACAGAAACTTGACTTCTTATGAATATTCATTTCAGACCTGTTGTCTCAGTAAGCATTTCCATTTTATTAATTGCTGTCTTCTTTCCCAGGTTCCTATGCAGGTGCAGTCATTGCAATGCCATTGGCTGGGATTTTAGTGCAATATACTGGATGGTCTTCTGTGTTCTATGTGTATGGTATGATATTCTCTGTTCATCTTGCCTCATATGCCACTTTACAATATGCTACTTAAAACCAAATAAAACATGGTAATAAAAAGATAGTTTCAGAAGCTATCAATAAAATAATGAAATAACTATGAAAGAGCAGAAATATCAAAGCTACTCTCCAAAGGGAAGATCTTCTGGAAGGCCCTAATGCTGAGAGGGGGAACCTGATACTCTCCAGACGATGCACTACAACTCCCATCATTTCTGAACTATTACATACACTGACTGGGGCCAATGGGAGTTGGAGTTCAGCGACATCTGGAGAGTCACAGGCTCCCCACCCCTGCCCCAATGGTTGTGCAAAGCTAGATGTCTCTGGTGAAGAAGTTTAAAAAACAACAACCTTCAAGCAACTACAGAACAGGCATTGGGCCTCACCCTTACAGCTTTGAAGTCTTCCATTGCTGGTCTTAAAGAGTGTTGGGTTCATATGAGAGAGGCATTCATATAGGGTTGCCATATTCAAGTCCCACAAATCCGGGCGGCATATTTGCATAGTATGCAAATCATTTGCTAATTATGCAAGTTAAGCATATTAAAGATTGCATTGTCCAGTTGTTGTTTTGTGCCTAGTAATTACTACCAAAACTGGGGGAGACTGTGAGGACTTTTTTAAAAAAAAAAAACATTTTCAGCCTTAAATGCCTAGAGTCCTAGACACTGGTTTCTAACACTATGGAATATTTATTTATCAAGAGAATTTATATCCTGCCTTTCCACTGTTAAAAACAGAGCTCAGGGCAGCTTACAAACATCATCATCATCATTATCAGGATTATCAATACCTTGGCACAGTTATTAACCGCAATGGAGACAATAGTCAAGAAATCAGAAGAAGGCTAGGACTGGGGAGGGCAGCTATGAGAGAGAATGAGCTATGAGCTAGAAAAGGTCCTCAAATGCAAACATGTATCACTGAACACTAAAGTCAGGATCATTCAGACCATGGCATTCCCGATCTCTATGTATGGATGTGAAAGTTGGACAGTGAAAAAAGTGGATAAGAGAAAAATCAGGAGAGCTTTGTGCATACCATGGACTGCGAAAAAGACAAATAATTGGGAGTTAGAACAAATTAAACCAGAATTATCACTAGAAGCTAAAGTGATGAAACTGAGGTTATCATAATTTGGACACATAATGCTGGGAAAAACAGAAGGGAACAGAAAAAGAGGAAGGCCCAACAAGAAATGGATTGATTCCATAAAGGAAGCCACAGACCTGAACTTACAAGAGCTGAACAGGGTGGTTCACGACAGATGCTTTTGGAGGTCACTGATTCATAGGGTCACCATAAGTTGTGATCGACTTGAAGGAACATAACAACAAAAGTATAAAAAATACTTTTTAGCCTTTTCTGAATTGCTGGGCAGCAGGGTCAGTGAGGCTGCATTCCAATGTAACTTTACTTGGGAGTAAACGGGGGGCAGGGCTGAAAATGCAAATATTACTATCTCAGCTTTTTCTACAGAGAGGTTTGCTTTCATATCATGTATTTGTTCAGGGGAGGGAGCATTTTGTGGATTCAAACCGCTTTATTCCATCCGCCATGCTGACAGGCAGACTCTCCCATTGCATTCACCACTTCAGATACATATCCCGAGACAGAGAGGCAATTGAGATGAAGGCTGCTCTCCTTGCTGACTCAATCAGAAAGTCTATGGATAAGGGGTGGAGCTGCATGCGTTGATCAAGTGAACATGTGCAGTTAAGGCTCTTACCATATATGGAGCGAGAAATGCCAGACGTCCAAGCTGGATTTAGAAAGGGAAGATGCACCCGAGTTCATATCGCAAACATATGTTGGATAATGGAATGGACCAAGGAATTTCAGAAGAAAATCACCCTGTGTTTATAGATTACAGCAAAGCCTTTGACTGTGTAGATCATGAAAAACTATGGAATGCTTTAAAAGAAATGGAGGTGCCACAGCATCTGATTGTCCTGATGCGCAACCTATACTCTGGACAAGAGGCTACTGTAAGGACAGAATATGGAGAAACTGATTGGCTCCCCATCGGAAAGGGTGTGAGACAGGGGTGTATTTTATCACCCTATTTGTTTAATCTGTACGCAAAACATATCATACAGAAAGTGGGATTGGACCAAGATGAAGGAGGTGTGAAAACTGGAGGGAGAAATATCAATAATTTAAGATATGCAGATGATACCATACTATTAGCAGAAACCAGTAAGGATTTGAAAAGGATGCTGATGAAAGTTAAAGAGAAAAGCACAAAAGCAGGACTACAGCTGAATGTCAAAAAGAGATAAAGTAATGACAACAGAACATTTATGTAACTTTAAAGTTGACAATGAGGACATTGAACTTGTCAAAGATTATCAATACCTCGGCACAGTCATTAACCAAAATGGAGACAATAGTCAAGAAATCAGAAGGCGGCTAGGACTGGGGAGGGCAGCTATGAGAGAACTAGAAAAGGTCCTCAAATGCAAAGATGTATCACTGAACCTTAAAGTCAGGATCATTCAGACCATGGTATTCCTGATCTCTATGTATGAATGTGAAAGTTGGACAGTGAAAAAGGCAGATAAGAGAAAAATCAACTCATCTGAAATGTGGTGTTGGAGAAGAGCTTTGCGCATACCATGGACTGAGAAAAAGACAAATAATTGGGTGTTAGAACAAATTAAACCAGAACTGTCACTAGATGACAGCTAAAATGATGAAACTGAGGTTATCATACTTTGGACACATGATGATAAGACATGATTCACTAGAAAAGACAATAATGCTGTGAAAAACAGAAGGGAGTAGAAAAAGTGGAAGGCCGAAGAAGAGATGGATTGATTCCATAAAGGAAGCCACAGGCCTGAACTTACAAGATCTGAACAGGGTGGTTCATGACAGATGCTCTTGGAGGTCACTGATTCATAGGGCCGCCATAAGTCCTAATCGACTTGAAGGCACATAACAACAACAACAACGATTCTGCATATGCAGCAGGCAGGCAGACTAAAATTCTTGATTTTCCCAGAACAGCTGTGGTGTCCCTCATTGGTTAAGAACAATGGAAGATGGGAGTAGGCTGATTTCTCCCTCACAAAAAGACAGAAAACTGCTTCCACATTTTGCCTTGTATCTACAAGAGCTAGAGACTTGCTTTTTAAAAAAACGAAAGATGGGAATCCTGGCCACCTCATGGGTTAACTGGGCACCACTTCTAGCATGGCTAGAATCTGGGTAAAACCCAGCTAACTGGGCAATATGGCAACCCTACATCCAGATAGGGTTGCCAGGTTTCTGGCCTGAGACTGATCCTGTATCTTTAGGAGAAGAGAAAGTCAGCCAAGTGCAGGTGTTCTTGCAACCCTGTAATGAGAAAAACCACAAGGTGGAATTCTCCCTTTGCCCTGCACAACTTTTAAAGATACAGGAGACCTCTTGGAGGCCAGGCCTGGCAACCAAGAGGTCTTCTGTATCTTTAAAAGTTGTGCAGGGGGAAGGGAGAATCCCACCTTGTGGTTTTTCTCATTACAGTGTTGCAAGAACACCTGCACTTGGCTGACTTTCTCTTCTCCTAAAGCTACAAGATCAGTCTCAGTCCAGGAACCCGGCAACCCTACATCCACAGCACTGTCTGTCCCATTTGTAGTGGATCAGTTTTGGCCTGAGGATGTGGCTGACCACCTGCCCTCTAGATCCTTGCCCATCTTGGCTTCTTAGAGCTAACTTTAGGGGATTGACTGGTGGTTCCAGGGCATTACTAACTGCTTCATTGGAGGAGGGAGAGGTACCATCCATCAGTCCCAATTCAAGGTGCTCACATTGGTGTTTAAAACCCTACATAACTTAGGCCCCAAATAGCTGAAAAAGCTGAAAAAGCACCTCCTCCCCTACAGACCATCCCAGGTGTTAAGGTCAGCAGAGGAGGTTCTGCCCTCAAAAGCTGTGAGTGGGTGGAGCAAGGAGAGGTGTCAGCCCCTAAGATGTGGAATTCCCTCCCCACAGAGGTGCATTTGACACCTTTATCATATGCTGAAGACACAGCTCTTTACCCTGGCCTTTAACACATGAGAGACATATTTTTAGGACCCACCCTATTCTTGTGACTTTTTGTTTTAAACTGTTTTTAGTATTGTGAGGGACAGAATTTCATAATTTAAGAAATAGTAATTATTAATAATGGTGGTACAAACAAGATCAACTTCTTAAGGTCAGCTGGCTGTGTAGCACATTAAAGGTTCAAACCAACACCTTGAAACTGTCCCTGATGTGTTACTTCTGTAGGATTGGTATTATTCACTCCCCAGTTTTCTCCATCACAACAAAGATGATCAGCTACTGTCTCCACTACCTATAGCTTTTGAATACTCTACAGTATTACTATGATACACGGAGTGTATCATAATATGCAAGCTTGGCATTTACAAGAAGGAGCTTGTCAAATTCCATCTCTCCAGATAAAACCATACAGTTGCACCCAGCTAAATTCTACTCAAAGTAAACCAGTTGAAATTAATGAACCTAAGTTAGTCATATCCTTTCATTTCAATGGGTCTGCTCAGAGTATACTTAACGCTGGATACAGCTCATAGTCATCAAATCAGACAGAAGTGGTAAAATTTCTTAATGGAGAGTAAACACCAACATAGTATACACCTGGCCAAATATTTTGGTGGAGATGTAGTCTGTATGAAAAGTCTGACACCTTTGAAAAAACTCAATATGCATAAAGCTCAACCTACATTTTCCTGTGACAAGCAAAGAATTCTAAATTCTGGGAGAATGAAAGACCACTGCTGAAAAAGCCCTCCCTGGATCCCTCTTTACTAGGCAACTACTGGCCAGTCTCCAATATTCCATTTTTAAGCAAGATAATAGAGCGTGTGGTGGTCACCCAACTCCAGAGATTCCTGGATGATACGGATTATCTGGATCCATTTCAATCTGGTTTCAGGCCTGGCTATGGGACAGAGACGGCTTTGGTCGCCTTGGTGGATGACCTACGCAGAGAACTGGACAGGGGGAGTGTGTCTCTGTTGGTTCTACTGGACCTCTCAGCGGCTTTCGATACCATCGATCATGGTATCCTTCTGGGCCGCCTTGCTGAGTTGGGACTTGGGGGCACTGTGTTACAGTGGCTTCAGTCCTTCCTGGAGGACCGAACCCAGAAGGTGGTACTGGGGAACTCCTGCTCGACCCCTTGGCCATTGACCTATGGGGTCCCTCAGGATTCAGTTTTGTCCCCCATGTTATTTAACATCTACATGAAACCGCTGGGAGAGGTTGTCCGGGGTTTTGGGGTTCGGTGCCATCAGTATGCCGATGACACTCAACTCTATTTCTCTTTTCCACCTGAAGCCAAGGAAACCGTACAGGTCCTAAATCAGTGTCTGGCATCAGTGATGGACTGGATGAGGGCAAACAAGTTGAGATTAAATCCTGATAAAACAGAGGTACTCCTGGTCAGTCGGAGGGCAGATCAGGGAATTAGGGATTCAACTGGTGCTGGATGGGGTTGCACTCCCCCTGAAGTCTCAGGTTCGCAGTTTGGGTGTACTCTTGGACTCAGCTTTGAATTTGGAGGCCCAGATTACTGCTGTATCCAGGAGCGCCTTTGCCCAATTAAAACTGGTGCGCCAGCTGCACCCGTTGCTGGAGCTGCCTGATCTGACTAGGGTGATGCATGCCTTGGTTACATCCCACTTAGACTACTGTAACGCGCTCTATGTGGGGCTGCCTTGAAGACTGTTCGGAAACTTAAATTGGTACAAAGATCTGCAGCCAGAGTGCTAACCGGAGCTGGTTACAGGGACTCCCCTGTTACAACAGCTCCACTGGCTGCCAATTTATTTCCGGTCACAATTCAAAGTGCTGGTTTTGACCTACAAAGCCCTATACGGCTCAGGTCCAGGCTATTTGACAGATCGTATCTCCCTATATGAACCTGTCCGGGATTTGAGATCTTCAGGTGAGGCCCTTCTTGTGCTCCCCACACCTTTATTATTATTATTATTATTATTATTATTATTATTATTATTATTATTATTATTATTATTATTATTATTATTATTATTATCTCTGTGGATATGAAAGAACATTGCTTAAGGAACAGACAGCTTTAGGATCCCAGAATAAGGAATATGGTTCAGAATATGTCTCCCTTCCTCCATCTTTAACCTTGGTCTGCATGCAGATATGTTGAAAACAGGAAGAAAATAAAGCTCTGAAGGGATATTTTAAGGAATAACATTCAAAATGTTATTTTAACAGAGAGAAAATAGGTCAGATGAAGATGGTTTATAATTTCCAGAGCAGCAGAATTCTTCAAACTGCCAAATTAGGCCTTAAATGAGAACTGTGACTCAGTCACATTGCACTTACCTCAGTGTAAATCAAGAGAAGCTGAACTAAAGTTCATGAACTAGATCCTGATCTAGAATAAAGCTTTATTGAAATTGATTTAATTACAGCGGACAGCATAGAAAGGTCTCAGGGTGGAACACAGGAAAGATCCTCTTTGGAATGTCCTTTTTATGCTCTCTGTGAAGAACGTTTTCAACAGATTAGGTGTGTCATTTCACCGTTTTTTTCTCCTGGCATGTGCATTTCCCCCCCTGTATCTTTAGTCACTCCATGCAGGCACACATTCATTAGATAGAGCATTTCCTGCAGTTGAATTTTGCCTTCTGTGCAGCTCTTAGGGTGGAGCATAGACTGGGATGGAGGCAGAGCCTCTGAGAGGAATTTTATCAGGGGTACAAAGTTTCTTTTGGGCCCCTTCCCTTCTCCATTAGTCATTCTGTTTTTACCCACTACGGTTTTATGCCATGAGCTGTAGCCTGTAAGGTCAAAAAGGGTATGGAAGACGAGAGAGGGGTGGAGTGGAACGCTCTATTAATTTTCTGCATTTAACCCTTATGCTCTTATACTCCCTCCATGATAAATATAAATAAATATAAATAAAATAAAAGAGGATCAGAGATAAGAAAGCACATTTGATTTGAACATCTTTGTTTATGCTACAATACAGATAATGAGAAAGAATTCACATTGAAACAAGGTAGATAAACTTACTATTTACTTTAAAAAAAGAGCTTTCCTGGCCTTTTTTTGTGAAAAAATTTGAATCACAGCATGAAAATTAATTGTTCTGGCAATGTTTGATTCATTACTTAGCCTGGCCAAATCCACAAGACGTTCCTGAGACATTGTAGACCTTAAATAATTCTTAATTAGCTTAAGTTTGCTAAATGACCTCTCTCCAGAAGCTACTGTTGCTGGAATTGTTAATAGTATTCTTAAGCTAACACAAACATTTGGAAACAGGTCACCAAGTCTGTACTCTGTTAACTTCAACAGATCTAATGGCTTTAACTGTGCATTTACAAAATTTGCTTTATGCACTGAGGGTAAATGTTGCATTTCTTTTCCAAAATCATCACCGTTAAGGTCAGCAGGATATTGCTTGGATAAAGATAAAGCTTTTCTCTCCACATCACTTTCGGACATGGTGAGATATGTCCTCAAGAAATCAAATTTTTCTGCCAACTGCTTAACAGCACTGAAGCGGACAGTTAATCCTGCTATAACATTGTTTACCAAAACGTAAAACACACACTTTCTGAAGTAGGCCTCTTCTGGAATATCATCTGTGTCATTCATTTCTTCCAAGTTAGCATCAGGTGTGCTATTGTCATGTGGCCTTGCCCTCTTGTGCCTAACTCCATCACATCTACAGGAGAGTTTTATTTCTGTATTTAGGTTTGACGCAACCAATTTGGGTTCATTCCACATGCATTTCCAGTTCCTTCGAAGTTTTGTCAGCTCTGTGAGGAGAGTTTCTATGTTTGCTACTTCAATATCCAGTGTGGCATCTCTAGCTTGGATGATCTTGTTGCAAATATCTATGCCAGCTAATATTTTGGAGGATATGGAATTGCTCCTTAGAAATACGTGCAAAGATGATTTGTGCCCTGGAATTATCTGAAATGTGACAGAACTGTCCAGATTTCCACAGGGCAATCAAACCCACAGAACTGAAAGCATGAGAACATGAAAGAGAGAACTGCTGGATCAGGTCAAAGGCCTATCGAGTTCAACATTCTGTTTTCCATAGTAGCCAACAGATTTATTTATTTATTTTAAAAACATTTATAAACCACTTAATATTTTAAAAAATTCTAAGTGGGGTACAACATAGAAAACAAGCAATATATTAAAACAAAAATCTAAAAAGGCATCTAAAAGCAATTCAGACACATAAAAGAGAGTCCAGTCGTATGGGTCAGGGAAAACCCAGGCAAAAATATGTCTTTACAAGATGTCTGAAACAACTGGTGGTTGATGCTTCACGTAAGAGAAAGTATGGTTGATGCCTCTGGGAGGCTCACAAGGTGGAAACTGCTGTTGCTCCATAGCAACTGGTATTCAGAGATATGCTGAATATAGGATCTATTCTGTATTGTATGGAATACAGCCATCATGGTCAGGAGCCACTGATAGTCTAATCTTATAGAATGTGTTTAATCTTTTAAAGCCATCTAAATTGGAGGGAGGGGGGTCATGACATCTTGTGCTAATGAATTTCATAATTTAACTATGTGTTGTGTGAAAAAGTACTTCCTTTTCTTGCCTTGAATCTCCCACCATTCAGCTTCATTGGATGACCTCAGGTTCTTGCATGAGAAGAGAAAAAAAGCACATCTAGCTGCTCTCTCTTTTTATACACCTCTATCATGAGCCCCCTTACTCGCCTGTGTTCTAAATTAAATAGCCTATATACCTTTTCCTCATAAGAGAGTTGTTCTAGGCCCCTGACCATTTTGCTTGCCGTTTTCTGTACCTTTTCCAGCTCTATAAAATCCTTTTCAAGGTGTGGCATCCAGAACTGGGCACAGTATTCCAAGTGTGGCCGCACCATAGATTTGCATAAGGACGATTTTATTTTTACTCCCTTGCCTGATGTTCCCAGCATGAAATTCACCAGGACCTGCAAGAATTATGTAGCCCTTCTAACTCTGCTGCCTGCCCCACACAAATTTGGGCTGCATGACAGAACCTTCTGTAATGGGGCAAAAGATTTGGGGTAGCATTCCAACTTCATGCACCCTGCCTCTTTCCACCTGCCTCTTATTTGTGTGGCAGTCACAGTATGCGACTGCTACCAGCTATAGGAACAAACACGGCCAACAGAGCATTATGAGTGAAACAGGCCGCCACTTTCTTGGCTTACAGCAAGTAAGCAGGATTGGCATGGCAGCAGGGCAAGGATCTGATTTTCCATTCCAGAAGCCCTTGCTGTAAGAATGTATGCCCCAACTAGCCAGCTGGTGTCACCCTTGGGTGTTGTCCAGTGCTAGATCCCAACATTGTGCATGCCATGCTTCTGGGATCCCGCTGGGCAGCCAGTGTTTGGGGGGGGGGGAATGATGAGGAAGGCCACGCCCTTCTGAGCTAGGGGTGTGGTCAATGCTTATCTCCACTTGACCCCTTACTGGAGTCACGCTTATGTTTCATCCTGCCCAATGCCATTTCCACCTTAAGTTATGGCAGAAGAAAAAACACACCTAACAGATGATGAAGCAATCACTGAGGGCCAACTAAGGGCCAATTGCGACTGAGAGGAAGAATTTCTTTCTGGCCCTGTCAACCAGGAACCAGCTAGGATTTCTCTCTTCTATCCATCCACTGACCTGGAAACAGATGGGGACTGTGCTGGGTTTGGACCTTGGGACAGCAGTTTCCCAATCCTGAAATAAACATTTATAGGCAAGTACTAGTGCATATAACTAGAGATTTCTTTGTGCACCTGTTGGGCCCTGCATGCTCCTGTGGGCTAAAACAAATCTGAACCTGGCCAGTGACCCTTCAAAGAGAACTTAATTATGCTACAAATATTATAAGGAGCCACAACTCATATACACAAGCGTATGAAGGATAGGATTCTTTTGAAAGAGATTCTATAAGAGAAGCAACATCAGCTGCCAAGTAACAAGCAGGTGCATTTTTGCTGCTTGGATGATATTGCTGAGAGTGTTTTTGTTTACATCCATTGTTTCTTTATATGTTCCACAGGAAGTTTTGGCATTGTCTGGTATATGTTTTGGCTTTTGGTCTCATACGAGAGCCCTGCAAAGCATCCCACAATTACAGATGAAGAACGCAGATACATAGAAGAGAGTATTGGAGAGAGTGCCAATCTTTTAGGAGCAATGGAGGTAAGGACTCTAGTACTATGTATGTTTTTATCCCGACATTAAGAGATTAAGAGGTACGCCTGGCGCCAACGCTGCTATCTTTTCGGCGCCAGGTGAAAACCTTTTTATACTCCCAGGCATTTTAAAATGTATCTTAATAATTGTTTTTATCATGTATTTTAAACAGTATCTTATTATCGTTATATTTTGATGTTGCTTGGTTGTTGTTTGTTGTTTTGACTTCTGATTCTGTTATATTTACTGTATTTATATATTTTGCTTGTTTTATCTTTTATGTACACCGCCCAGAGAGCCTTTTTGGCTTAGGGCGGTATATAAATTAAATAAATAAATAAATAAATAAATTATGACCTTCTAGCATAGCCAGGAGCTGAAATGAATGTTGTACCAACAATACACAGATGCAGGTCAGGAGTGATGTCCATTTTCATGTTGAAAGGAGGTGGGATTAAAAAGGGTATTTGGGAATCCCAAGCAGCTCCCTGTGCAGTCTAGGCCTTAAACATGCTGAACATTATCTTATTATCACAACTTGAACAAGTGAAATAAAAAGAACAGGGGGTTCTGAACATATTTTAGATATGTATCATAAGCACTTGTGCATTTTTTATGCTCCTGTTGCTAATTCTTGGTCTTCCAAATACTTATGGATTTGCTGCTTGTTTTTGCAAGTGTGCATAGTCAAACCTGTTAGCAGATTCGGATTTAGAGATGGCATGCCTAATAAATAATCAAAAGTGCATGAAAACCAATTATATGCTGCTTTGTTTCAGAAATTCAAGACTCCATGGAGAAAATTTTTTACTTCTATGCCTGTCTATGCAATCATTGTTGCAAACTTCTGTAGAAGCTGGACTTTTTATCTGCTGCTAATTAGTCAGCCTGCTTACTTTGAAGAGGTGTTTGGATTTGAAATAAGCAAGGTATTTATATTATTTTAAAGCAACTAGAACTGGCTACTTATGTAGCCTTATTTATTAAATAATTAAATTTATTTACTAAATTTATATCCTGCCCTTCCTCCCAGAATGAGCCCAGGGTGGCAAACACAAAACACTACAAACATCTGTGCAGGGGTGTTTCCAGCTATCAACTGCCTAATGAAGGTGGAAGTTGTTTGTGAATCAACAAGACACTTTCTGACACAGCTCAGATGGAGTTTATGGAACATCTTTCAAAGTGGCTCTGGAATGAAAAAAAGTCATACAGCCAAAGCCCTGCACTGCAAAACAAAAAAATGTTCCTTTTATCTGCCCCCCCATGGCTCCCCATAACTCCAAATATGGATTTTTCCAATTTAGCTTACAGCATAGGATTCTCAATATTATTAGGGCTGTACATGAACTCAAACTGTAAATACACATCAGGCCCAATCCAATATGGACAGATTCAGACCTGATCGGATCGGATCTGGATCCTAATCACAATCCTATTACAAATCTCCAGAAATTCCATTGATTTACATTGCAAAACCAAAATGGTCATAACTTTCTTATTTTTTAACCTAGGTAGCTCCACAGGTTTTCATGCTAGCCAAAGTTAGTTTGCTTATTCCAAAACAATTTTTAACAGAGACTTTGAGTGCTCAGTCATGCCAATTCTCATGCTCCTGTGTTTCCCCATTCCTTTCTTCAAGATTTTGAAAAAAAACAACCTGAGGTTTCCCTTTTTTAAGGTTTGTGATACTAGACATGAGTAGGTAGTATTAGGCAGGCATAGGCTGGCAGCACATGAGATAATATGCACATAGGGACAGGAAATATGGCAACGTGGTAGCTCCTATAGAGGGGATTAACTCTGCCAAATTTCAGGCGAGTAACTCCAGGGATTTTCATACTAGCCACCCTTAAAATGGTTGCTTTTTCCAAGAACTTTTTTTTAAAAAGACCCTGTCATATCGGGGGGTAGATTGCCAACAGCAGTAGTGAGTGAAGGAAAAATAAAAATAGTACTTAATATTAATAATATTCACTGCGGTTCGCAACTAGAAATCAGCAGCAGCATCTCAGAATGCTGGCTAATATGCCCACAAGGTTTGACTGGCTGGCTGGCTGGCTAACAACAACAATAATAACAATTTCACAAAGTTGTGGTTAAATATGCCCATAAGGCTTAATAATAATTCTTAGCAATAAGAATAGAACAAAACAAAACAGAACACAAACAACAAACATTTTTTTAAAAAATATGTAAATAAGGATGGGACTGGGATTGACTTTGAAAGAACAGAAAACATGCACAAGTTGAACAAATTGGCTTGCAAACAATCTAACACTACAGCCAAGAGTAGGCAAGCAAAAGGAACGCAAATAATTTCAAGCAAAGATAGCAGCACAATCTCCATATCGCACTCATTTATTTATTTATTTATTTATTGCATTTGTATACTTCCCCAAAGCTGAAGCTCTCTGGGCAGTTTACAACAATTAAAAACATTTAAAAAAATATACAAATATAAAAACACATTTTTAAAAAGCAATTTAAAAATCATTGCAGGAGGAATCAAATTTCTTGTAATCTTTTACACAGAATCAAATGCTCACAGTCTCTGCTATGCAGAATGGCATCCAGAAAGTTCTTATCAAAACAGTAGACTCTATGTTTTGTACAGCATAGTATTGTTTGGGTTCTAATACCTTCCACACCTAGAAGAATTATGGGCTTGAGTATAGAACTGGGGGTGGGGTGAGGATGACCTTCAGTATCTACTTGTCCAAATGGTACAATCATATCTTCATACTGGTAAGGCTGGTCTGCTTCTTCCATTGCATTCTATGGCTGTCTTTCACCACCACCACCATTTTGCACTGAGATATCAATTCTGCTTTCTAGGGATGGAATTTTAGTTTCCCAATGACTCTGACCACATACACACCAGACATTTATTCCTCTTTAAACCATCATGGCTTCCCCCAAAGAATCCTGGGGAGTGTAGTTTGTGAAAGATGCTGGGAGTTGTTAGGAGATTCCTATTCCCTGATGGAGCTCTAGTGGCCAGAGTAGTTTAACAGTCAGCTCCTTTTTTCAGAGAATTCTGGGAACTGGAGCTCTGTGAGAGAAATAATGGTCTCCTAATAACTCTCAGTGCCCTTCACAAACTATCCTTCGCAGGATTCTTTGGGGAAAGCCAGGACTGTTTAAAGTGGAACAAATGGTTGGTGTGGATATGGCCTGTGTCATTTGCTTTAATTTGGCATTTTAAGTGTCTACATATCCCATTAGTGACACAGGAAATGTCAATGAATATTGACGTATCTGATTTACACAGAAGAACAGAACCAGATTCCTCCAGCATCAGACACATTGTTTCAGCACTTGAAAAAGGGCCAGTTTGCTATTCACACCTGGTGTACAGATGGATGGACAAAATCCATCTCGATCTGGAACAGGTTCAAGTCTTTACCATCTCCCTGCCAAATTCTTAGGAAAGCTTGGGTTTTTCCCAAGAATTATCTGAAAGCTCATGAAGACTTGGCTTACTCAGAATGCCTCCACATGGGCCTTCTGGTGTTCTAGCCTTCCTGCAGCTGGTTTTACTTCTCTCCCTTTAACAAAATTTAGTTTGAAAGGGGGAAAGGAGTGAAACCAGTGGCAAGGAACCCTCCTTCATTTTCATTCATCAAAGTGTCCTTTTCCACTTAACAAAAATCCCAACACCACCATTTCACACCCTTTCCTTTTGACTTGTGGCATGACAGATACTGAATCCAGGCTGAATTTAGCAGGTGGAGGTGCAGTTAGAAATCAGCACAAATTCAGATTTATGCTAAAATGCTACATGCTGAAATGTTCACGTTAACTGACCTTCAGGTGCTTGTGAAATGGCTTACCGAGATCTTCTGCAAAGTGAAGAATATAGTTCTGGTGGTAGCTAGATTCAGAATGGGTGGCTCCTAGTTCCAACTTGTGCTTGATCTAGGAAACTGAAAGCGGCTAATATATGCTGTATAGTTCACAAAAGGATATATTTACAGCTGGAAATGCATTTTACATCATTATGGGCTGTTTGCAGATTTATTCCCAGGACTCAAAATTCCAAATGCCTATCTATCCACACTGGTGACATTCTTCTTCAAAGCGATGTTGTCTCTTTCAAAGTTTCCTTGAGCTTACAAAGAACCACTGCTGATTCCCCCTCCTATCCAGAGCTTGGAAAAGTTACTTTTTTGAACTACAACTCCCATCAGCCCAATCCAGTGGCCATGCTGGCTGGGGATGATGGGAGTTGTAGTTCAAAAAAGTAACTTTTCCAAGCTCTGCTCCTATCAAATGTCCAATCAATACATTTCATTAGAACTCTTTTTGTTATTCTAATCTTAGGTGGGAATGTTATCCGCTGTGCCACATTTAGTGATGACTATTATTGTGCCTATTGGGGGACAAATTGCAGACTTTCTAAGAAGCAGACAAATTCTTTCAACCACTACTGTCAGGAAGATTATGAACTGCGGAGGTAAGCCATTACACTTTATTAAAAGGCTTTGAGCACACTTTGAGCACTGTATAGTGACAAATATTCCTCTTCTCCCAGGCATTTTAGCATGTGTTTTTAAATTGTTTAAAATTGTTTTAAATTGTGTTTTAAATTGTTTTTAAAAGATGTGTTTTAAATTTGTATATTTGTTTTTAATGTTTTTAGTTACTGTAAACCACCCAGAGAGCTTCGGCTATGGGGCGGTATACAAATACAATAAATAAATAAATAAATAAATAAAATAAAATAAAATAAATACCCAGTTGACAACAGTTTCACAGAATCTGATAGCCTCATAAAATTGCTTTTGCTTTCAGTTACTATGATAAAGCTACATAACTAAAATGGTTATACTGTGCTGGTTTCACATGTTCACTGAGCTATCAATCCTAATTATATGTCAGAAGAGGCACATGCACCCCCTTTACACATGCACACAAGGCAATTCTCACACCTCAAATGCATGGTGGGGAGAAGATGGTATAAATATGGCCTATGTGCTTATAATGGTATGTGGATCATTCATGTCATATGCTATTTCTTTTTGCATGCTGGAGGGGACATGTGCACCTGTTGCTACACCATGCAAAGAGGACTGAATAATTAGCTTTGAGCTATGATGTTCTCTTAGCTGAGTTATTAGGTTCTGCCATTGTGGTTTTGTGCATCCTTGATTGATATTTGCTTATTTATTTATTTATTTATTTATTCCTTATACTGGTAACTTCACTTCCTTATATTTGCACTTCAGCCTGGAGGTTTCCAGAGTGGTGCAGAGCACTGTATTAAAATATAACATGTACAGGATAAAAGCATAACATTTCATATAACATAGAAATATAAAAACCACAATGGAAAGAACATGCCCAGTACCATCACTACTGTTTAGTTTCTTGGGGGTCTTCCTAAGGTAGAATGATAACATGGTATGAACACTCCATAGCACTAAGGCTCCAGGATAGTTAAACTATGGAATTTGCTCCCACAAGATGCAGTAATGGCCACCAGCTTGGACGGCTTTAAAAGAAGATTAGACAAATTCATGGAGGACAGGGCTATCAATGGCTACTAGCCGTGATGGCTGTGCTGTGCCACCCTAGTCAGAGGCAGCATGCTTCTGAAAACCAGTTGCCGGAAGCCTCAGGAGGGGAGAGTGTTCTTGCACTCGGGTCCTGCTTGTGGGCTTCCCCCAGGCACCTGGTTGGCCACTGTGAGAACAGGATGCTGGACTAGATGGGCCACTGGCCTGATCCAGCAGGCTCTTCTTATGTTCTTATGTTCTTATGAATCTTGTGAAGAACATCTCCTTCCATGTTAATCATTCTGATCATCATTTGAAACCCTGGTTGAAAAGACTGTATCTTCTGTGGTTTGGTTGGCAGTGACATGGATTTGGGGTCTATGCGTTGTGGTGTCTATTCTGTGGAATACCCTTCCTAAGAAGATAGGTCAGCCTAGCTCCCTTCAAGGATAACAATATTAGCGTATGATGGAGCCCTGCTGCTAAATCCATCCCCATGAACTCACTCTTTTTACATTACTCAAGTAGTACAGAAAGGAGCTATGCTTCTGTGACAAATATATTGTGTCATTAATATGTGTTTTTATTGTATGTATATTTGAACTCTTTTCCTGCTCCTTGACTATGTAAGCTTCCCTAATAATTCACTGAAGAGTGGATATAAATATCCAAATAAAGAAATATAAATAAAATGTTGTGGCTTCCATGCTACTGGAAGGAGCCACATAAGGCATGTTACAAATTATTAGGATTTGGATCTTTGTCAAATGTTCCATAGTAGTAGAATCTTGAAATATTCTATCTTAAAGCTTACAGTTAAGAAGATGGACACTGAAAGGTTGTCTGTCCATCTGTCCATCTCCTGAGCTTTAATAGATTCCCCAGTACAATGTGTAGCATTAATACATTTTTAAAAAAATTCTTAAGGTTTTGGCATGGAAGCAACTCTTCTCTTGGTGGTTGGATATTCTCATAGCAGAGGTGTGGCCATTTCCTTCTTAGTGCTGGCTGTGGGCTTCAGTGGATTTGCTATATCTGGTAAGTGAACTTTTTTTATCAGTAGAATCTGTTTGATTACAATAAACAAAAATAGGATCTAGAATCATCATGCAATTGCAAGGTTTCCTGTGAATATGGTAAAGATAGCAATGACTGGTAAATTAAAACAAAAACTTACACAGTGCAGTGTCTTCTCTGCTGATCAGTTTTTGCTGTTATGTTACAGGATTCAATGTTAACCACTTAGATATTGCCCCAAGATATGCCAGTATCTTAATGGGGATTTCAAATGGAGTTGGGACATTGTCTGGAATGGTGTGTCCTATAATTGTTGGAGCAATGACAAAGAACAAAGTAAGTTTCATTATGATATAGTTTCCAAAATAGTTCTCATTAATTCTGCTTGACATGTTTAGGAAAGAATGAACAATCACATAAAACTACATTGTCATTCTGTTGCACCAGTAAACAGAGTAATATGTCATCTTTTACAGTGTTCCCATGCCAAAAGTCAATTCATAGTAGCTTCCTATCCTCACAATGGTTATACGAACACATCCTGCAAAAAGAGTAGAAGATTAGTGTAACATTGTTTGGCTATTCTTTTCACAACATAGCTGAATTTGTAAGATCACTCTAACTGTGTGCTGTATCCTCTGTGATAATATCATATCTTAGAAAGATTGAGTCTAGTGTTACAAGAGCATGCAATGGGCAGCAGGTTCACCATCTTGCTGGGAGCATGTGGGACACCATTACATGAGCTGATGCTTCTACTGCAGCCTTCACCAACCTGGTGTTGATGCCCTCCAGATGTTTTGGACTAAAGGTTAATGAAAGCTGTTCTGAAGGCTTTCCCCATGATCTTTTGTTCCCTAGACTGCTCTTTCTATATGTACATATATTCTCTTTCTTCAGGAAGTTCCAGCAGTAGGGTAGAGCTGAGATCTAGAGTTCCAATATTCACAGAAGAAGACTCCTCATCTTGTCTGTGGTAGATTCCAATCCCAGCCTAAGTGTTGGAGCAGCAGCTGCCACTAGTTTCCATCTAAAGATTGGTTTCCACCTAAGTATCCTGCTCCAAGGGACTTGCGTGTCATGCTCTGGTCTAATGCTGGATCCCACAGAGAAGGCAGCAAGGCAGGCCAGCAATTACAGGACCACAGATAGCTCTGAGTGAGCAACTTGCTCCAATAAATGTTGAGACCAAATCAAGCCTTTTTAAACATCTGCCCCCCAAACTAACAGGCTCCTCCCTTTCATGGATAACTTTAGAGCCTTAAGAGGCTAACCCTTTGGCCTGAAGATGAGCACTCCTCCTCCATTCCATAGTCTCCCTCCTTGTGCACTCCTGCACCCCTGGACTGGTGAGTTATGGCTGGTGAGTTGTCATAGGAGGCACTGAGTTTCTCAGGCTAAGGGAAGATTCCTGTAAAGGTACTGGCTCTAATCCTACAGCCCCTGGTGGTATGGGACATTGCTCTGTGGTCTCCCAATCTTCTGGAGTAAGCTCAAAGCCCTGAACCTGATCTGACTTCATAGCAGACGATTCTGCAGCCTCTGACTCTGAACCTTGATCACTGCTACACTTTGATGTCATTATATTGTGTGACTATGTGAGTGGCAGGAAGGATTTAGCTCCAATGACAGCCCCTTTAGCTGTGTCACATGGATGTTGTGGAGCCCAAAAGCATTCAGCACACTATTATGTTCTACTGTAGTACAGCAGTAAGGAGAGCTAAATTAGGAATCATACCTCAGTGGTGGAGCTCATGCTTTATATACAAAATTTTCAGGTTCAGTTCTTGGCATTTGCAATTAAAATGATTTGAAGTAGTAGGGCTGGAAGTGTCCATTTCACCACTTCAGGAACACTTTTGCTTAGAGCCGTGTTACTTCAGCAGTGAAGCAGCTCAGACTGAGAGCTTATATAGATACTGGAAGCTCTTCCCTTTCTTGGGTCTCAACACAATTGGGCACGTGCTTACATGCACTTCCCCCTCCTCCTAAGTTGTCTCATGTGTTGGTCCTGAAGCTCCTGCCTGGCTCACTATTTCTTCTGCTCCTGTGGCCCCGGGGATGTGGTTGGAGAGGGGCTAAGAACCACCCAGGAATCCAGACAGTTGCTCAGAAGACCTCTGGCCCTGAGTCAGGGATATCTGAATCCTATGGCTCCTCAGGGTTGCTGATGGCATGAAGTTCTGCTGTGGGGCAGGGTCCTCCTCCTCTTGCTTCTCCTCAGAGGATACCTCAGGTCTGGGCTTGGCTGAATCCTGATACTGAGATTTTGGAAAGCCACTGGCAGTCAGTCAAACTCATAACTCACTCAGTGTAAGGCAGCTTCATATGTTCAGGAGCTGTAAGGACAGAAGGAGACAACAGATCTTCTCCATATCCCATGCATGTGGGAAGCTGCTTTAACTACTTGAATCAAGCCCCTAGGGTAGGGATTGCCAACCTGTGCCCTACAGATGTTAAACTCCCATAAGCTGCCAGCATCATCTGGAGGGCCAAAGGTTAGCCACCCTAGCCATAGGATCTGTATTGACCAGACATAATTCCTATCAAGAGTAATTTAAGAATAGAAGAGCCAACCACAGCTATTCTGACACTGCAATCTTCTTCTTTGTAGACACGCGAGGAGTGGCAGTATGTCTTCCTTATTGCTGCTTTGGTCCATTATGGGGGTGTCATTTTCTATGGTATATTTGCTTCTGGAGAGAAACAACCGTGGGCAGACCCAGAACAGACAAGTGAAGAAAAATGTGGCTTTATTCACGAAGATGAACTTGATGAAGAAACAGGGGACATTACTCAGAATTATGTAAATTATGGTACCACTAAATCTTACGGTGCTATGACCCAGGTCAATGGTGGCTGGCCAAATGGTTGGGAGAAGAAAGAAGAATTTGTACAAGAAGAAGCACAAGACTCATATAGCTATAAGGAAGGAGAAGAGTATTCATAACAGACCTATGCTGGATATATTTTGTAGTGTTTGTGATTTATTCATTGTGATTGTTTGCACACACACAAAATGTGGTATAATGTAAACACATATCAGGCAAGAAGGTCTTACTGTAAAAATGAAAAAAAAACATTCAAGTGCAATCTGTTTGAGTTTGTGACATCTCATCACTTCCATTTGGGTGTCTCCATTCTATAGAGTTTTAAGGGTTATCTGGTCATAACTACAAAGGAAACTAGGTACTTGCAGTAAAATGAGTGGAAAGCTCATAACTAAGGATTAAAGCACAACTACCAACCAAGTTGGGACATCAACTATTCTGTTTAGAAAGCCAAAACTACTTGATTGTTTTAAAATGCACTTACACATTTGTTACACTGTCTTGAAAGACGTCATAAGATTGATTGTGTGAAGTTAACCACATGTTGACTTGGTACAATGTAGGAAATGTATGGTTGGTCTAAGACAAGGATTTCTTAGAGATTAAGGCTTCTGTTTTAGATTACAATAAAGCTCCAATCCAGTTCCTTTTCAAGAGAGTTGAAGTGGGCTTTACAGAACAGTCTAAAATATAATGAATATTTATCGGGATTATATGCTGCAGGCTACTCTGTGATAAAGGAATTGTTATCACTGAATGTTTAGGCACAAATATTTTATTTCTATTATTTAAGACTCATACAGTCATTGTATGTGTCATGTTCTTCCTTACATGTACCAATCAGTATAAAGTCACATTTAGTCTAACTTTCCATGCAGAATGTTAAATAACTTATGCAAGACAAAGGCGTATTTAGTATACTCATTGTCTGCAGTAAATTACTGGTCTCATTAGAAAGAGAGCATCACCCAAATAAACCCAAAGAAAATTGTACCGCAGACAAGGAGCCCTAGAACAAACTGGATGTGTTTCTTTTGAAGCTTCTTTTGAAATAAATGCAAGAAAGGGAGAAGGAATTAGCTATTTGTTTAATCCTGGATAGTTTTTCATATTTTCAGATGCTGTGCCACAATTATATAAATAAAGACATAGTTTATTGAAGATGCTGTATAATTATAGAAAATAGTGCTATTTTAAAGATTTCTGAATTTTAAAAAATGTATTTGTCTTTCAAATAAATATAATTATAATGGAGCCTGAATACGAACAACAATCTTCATGGTGAGCCAAAAGTGGCCAATAACTGGGGTTGGGCTTTGGAAGAGTATAATTTCTACTTTTACAATGCTCAAGTGCAATTCAGATCCATCAAGATCAATGGAAGGTTTGCCATTGGCTTCAGTGAGCAAGCTCTTTGCCTTGATCAAGACTCTTCATACAGTGCAGGAGCACCAGTGAAAACACTGGGCTTCTACAGGCTTTCATTTGCATGCATGGGGACCTGACCTCCTTGCTGAAGTTAACAGGGAAGTTTGAGAAAGCAGGAGCTCTATATGTGCTCCATGAACATGGAGCTCTGGATCAAGGCCTTACATTTTTTTAAAGCATTATTCAGCAAGAATTGTAATGTAAGTGTACCAAGCAATAAGTGCCATGCACGATGAAGTGCATGCTCTTTTAATCTCTTTGTTACTGTCACTGCTGAGCTTGAAGGTCCTTGAGACAGTTGGGATAATAAATAAATAAATAAGACCAGACCAATCAACAATGAACTTCGTTATAATGCCAGACCACTTAATGCTCTTACTAGTATCCATTTCCCAACTCCAATGAAACAACTATCATTGTATGTTTAAAAAGCCATTCTGGGTTTTTCTGCTCCTTGTATTGTGATAGTATTTTAAAGCCCTGCTACTGCAATATACAACTTGAGGATTGTTTTTCTTTTCTTCTTCTTTTTAGTTAAACAAGAATAGAATAAAGTGAACCATACTTTGATCTGGAGAGGGAAAAAATCAATTATATATTTTGCTTTGTGCCTCAAAGTGATGTAAAATGTGGCCATAGCTTTTGCTGTGAAAAGATGTGGACTGTGTCACTTTTGTTGCTGCAAAAAAAGTGTTAATAAATGCTCTATTTATCCTTTTATACATAAAGGAAGTATGTGTGTAGTTTCTTCTGGCATGATTTGTATGGATCAGCTCTCTTACCTCTTCGCAATAATTATTTAACACACACAAAAGCCCAGATGCTGTAGGCTTCCACTATCTCTTTGGCCCACAGCCAGGGCCGGTTCTAAAGGGCAGCCAGGTGGGGAACTGGCCCAATGGCCCCTAGAGCTACAGAGGCCCCCTCAGCCGCCCCTCCGCTCCCCTTCCACGATCCACGTGCCCCCCCACCTACCTGTCTGCTGTCTTTTACCATTGCCCTTAACAAAGATGGCGGCCACGGTTTCCCTAAGGTACTGAAGCCCCTGCCGCCATCTTAGCTGATGGCAGAGATGCGCACACGTGCCATCAACAAAGATGGCGGCAGAGGCATCATCCTCTTAGGGAAACTGCGGCCGCCATCTTCATTAAGGGTAATGGTAAAAGACAGCAGACAGGTAGGTGGGGGGGCCAGGGCAAGCTGATACCCAAGGGTCCCGGCATGCTTGGAGCCGGCCCTGCCCACAGCTATAGAACCAGAAAAAGGGCCAATGTATGACAACTCCAGAGTGGCAGCAAAAAGAGGAGACTTATTCAGTCCCATATATGACTTCTAGGATGCATTTGGCTTGCTAGATGACATGTTATGCAATCCTGTCTTAAGGGCTTTCAGAGCCACAGTACAGGGAAACCTGACAATATGTGTCATGACTTACAGACACAACACAAATCTTCCTAATTATTCAGCTTGGAGGTTGCAGCAGACACTAGTCTTTGTAATCGGATTAGGCAAGCCAAAGACAGGCACAGTGGCTTCAGTTTAACCGTTAGGGTGTGAATGCTATCAACCAGCCAGATCAGCAAATGAGGCCCTGCAAAGGATGAGACATGAGGCGTAGTGTATATGGAACCTGTTTCCCACTGAGGTGTGTCTTGCCACTTCACTCCATGCTTTTAGATGACAGGTAAAGACATACCTCTTCTGCCAAGCTTTTGGAGGGGGGTAGGACAGTTTGGATGAATTTGATGAGTTTGCCCCTGTTGTACTGTTTTTTTATTGCATTGCTCTTTAATGTTGTAATTTTAATTTGATATAAGAACATAAAAAGAGCCTGCTGGGTCAGGTCAATGGCCTATCTAGTCCTGTTCTCAGAGTGCCAATGGGAAGCCCACAAATAAGACCTGAGCACAGGATATCAATTTTAAGTTGTACTTGTTTTGTTTCTGTACACTGACCTGTGACTGTAAGGAGATGGACAATATATATACAAATATATATACACACATTCATACAAGAGCAGCTGGCGGGAAAGGGCAGCAGCGCTTACCTAACCTCCAATGTGGCTTACTGAGAGGGAGAGAGGGAGGGGCAAGATGGTGGGGAGGTCGCCACAGTACAAATGCACCAGCAGAGACAATCCAGTGCTCTCGCCAGTGCATTTGCTCTGCATCAAGCTTCCTGCTGCCTCGTCCTTCTCCCTCCTGTTAGGCTGCAGTGATACCTGTGCCAGGAGGCCAGGTAAATGTTACCGCCCCTCCCAGCCAGCTGTTCCTGCATATAAATAAATAAATATGCAGCTTACATTGCAGGTCCAGCTGCTGTGTATTTATTTATTTACATGCAGGAACAGCTGGCTGGGAGGGGCAGCGACACCAGCTATTTGGCATGAGCAAGAACATGGCTGCCAGCCCACACTCCTCATCCTGAAAGGCTAATAGGTGAAACTGGACAATATTCTAGGATGATATTTGCACACCCTAATGACTCTTTGCACACCCTAATGACTCATAGCACACATGGCAGCACCCATTTGCATGGATGATTCCTATCCACCTAGTGATCAATGCATGGAAAACTGCTTCTACACATTTATGACTCATGGCTGGACTGATGTGAGTTGTCTGAAACCTTTCTACAGGCTTAGATGTACATTTTTTCTTTCAGGAACTGACTGGGTTTATCACAGGAAGAACACTATTGTGTTCCAATGATAGTCACAGCAGTGTGAAGATTCTGGCCCAAGCAGGGAGTTCATAACCAGAGTCTCATGCCTGACACAAGTGAGATAAGAAGGGCAAAATCCTGATTTCAGTGATGCAGAGCAGGGTCAAAGAAGGCAAGGTGAGGTGAAGCAAAGGTCAGGTTCCAGTCTGGTAATTTAAGCAATGCAAGTTCAAGTAAACCAAGGCAAGGGAGGAAGTTCAGGATGCAAATAGCACCCTGGGCAGCTCTTGGGTAAGCGTATACTGGGTACTCCTAGGATCAAGAGTCAAATGTTGGCTCAGCAACACCCAACCCCAAACTTGAGCCTTAAACAAAGTTACAGCTCTGCTGGAATGGCTACCTTTGCCTTCAGTGAGAGAAGCATCTTCATTTAAAGGAGCCTAGCCTGCTTTAATAGCCATTGATTCTGGCTGAGAAGTGGTTTCACCGTAGCTTCTAGGATGGAGCCCTTGGAGGGCAATGTGACCTCCTTGAGTCGGGGAGGTGTTTACGTGATGTGCTAATGTTATACCAATGCTTCTGGGAAAGTAGGGGCATCCAGAGTTGGCTCTGAGAACAATTTCCTTTCCCATTCCAATACCTCCTACAAACCCATGGCCTCATTCCCTCTGAAACAGATAGCGACCCTAGAGTCATGGCAAGTATTTGAACAACAGGGAGTTAAGGAATATTTACAAAATCATTAAACCACTTCTGAATTCCTAGCAGCATCTAGGTTAATGGACCAGCATTCTTCAGCATTTAAGAGTGAATTTCTCCTAATACTTTTTTGTATGTAGTTTTGACTAATGCACACATTTTTGCAAGCAATTTCTCCTAATATGATGCATTTTTGTATATTATTTTCACTAATATTGCTGCCCTGGGCTCCTACTGGGGGGAAAGGCAGGATATAAATCTAATAAATAATAATAATAATATATTCATTTTTATCACATTTTCCCTCTGATATATGCATTTTTATCAACTTTGCTTGTTTGGAGAACTACATTGCAAAATTCAGATAAATGCAAATTTTGAAGGTTGGCTGTGTTTTAGTTCTCATATTATTTCAGAAAGTGTGAATTTGATAGATTTGGCTTTAATGAAAACTGAATTGAATTCCCCCCCCATCCCTAATGGTGAGTGAAGTGGGCTGCCAATGACCTGTAGTAATAATTCATAGACCTCCCCTCCCCGAAATGTTCCTGTGGATACTCTTGGCAGGGTGCAATTTGCTAGGTAATATTGGCCAGCCAATGTGCTTCAGTGGTTAGAGTGACAGATAAGAACTAGGGAGTCCTGGGTTCCAATCTCTCAGCCCCACTTTGACTTTAGAGGGTTGCTGTGAGGATAAAATGTGTGTGAGAGAGAATGATCATGGCACTATGGAAGAAGGACATTATATAAATGCAGTACACTAAATTAATGTTTCAGTTTTAGCATATGACTCTGAAACCTTTCTTCCAAGCCAAGCTTTCACTGCATTCAGATTTTCTCCACTTTGCTGTTTTCTCCCATTTCTAACTGTCAGCAGTTAATGAGCTGGATCAACAGTTCACATGAGAACTCTCATGGAATACGCCTACTGGTAGAAAGGCGAAGAGGTCATTTTTGTCAGTTCTTCCTTGCCCCTGCAGTTCCCTGCACAGCTGCTCTGGCAGGTTGGTGGATGATCCAGAATAGTGTAGACCAGCCTTTCCCAACCTTTGGGTTCCCAGATGTTGTTAGACTACAAATCCCATCAGCCCCATACAGCATGGCCAATGCTCAGGAATGATGGGAATTGAGTTCAGCAACATCTGGTGACCCAAAGGTTAGGAAAGGCTGGTGTAGAAGGTGGCACAGGGGGCTACAGCGAGAAGGGAAAATAAGATAGCTTATCTTCTTCTAGCAGGACCCTCTGCTGGATTTCCGTCCTTCCTGTGAATGGAAAAGCCTTTCAATTCATGAAAGGGATGCTCTAGACTCAAACCATTGTCTTTTCCCCAGCACTTTTTTTTTGCCTATGAGATAAGGCCAGAAAAAACAGAGCAATGAATAGATTTATTACATCTCCTGCAAAGAAGGAACATGGATTTCATCCTCCTGGAATTTATGGTCTTCTATGGAGGGACATTTTAAGATGAGCTATGTGAAACCTGCCAGACTGTCCAAGAGCTGGGTGGGGGAAGTGGTGTGTGCATGTGCATTCTTGCTTCCTTTTCTGTCTGTTTTGTTCTTTATATTTCTGGTGCCTAAAATTCATAAAAATTATTGTTTAAAAAGAAAAAAGGAGTAAGAAAGCAATACTATGGATTTCAAAGCTTATGGGTTCTTTCTATCTTTGGTAAACATATTCCAAGAAATATGAGGATATCAGAAGGATACATGCCTCCTACCTATTCCATTTACATATGCAGGCTCAGGGTTCAGAGGCTATGCCTCTCAGGAGTAGTTTTTGGGGAACATAACTGGGGGAGGAGCATTGCCTTCATATTCTGCCTCTAGGTTTCCAGAGGCAGGCATCTGGCCAGTCTCTGTGGGAAACAGAATGCTGGATTAGATGGACCTTTGATCTGAACCAGTAGGGCTGTTCTTATGTTCTTCTGTACCTTTCCAATAAGGCATTAAAGACAGATGGCCTTTGGTTTGGTTCTGTGGAGGTTTATTACAGATGCAACAACTATTCTAAAGCACGTTGTTTACTAATGAATGCAGCAGCTCTGGAAACCTACAATGGATTCCTGTATTGAGTTTTGCAGTTTCAAGCACTTTAGGTCATGAATTGAAAAAAAAATACAGTAAATTCCAAGGGGAAAATATTTATGCAGAAAAAAAATCTCTACATGATCTCTGAATAATAGTCACAAAAGAAAATCTGTGCATTGGAATTCTCTTTCAGTAAGAAATAGAGAATGGGAACAAATGCTGGATGTGGAAGAAATGTCATAGCCGAAAGCTGCAATAATGGAAAGATCAAATCATCATTTCAAGCCACTGCCACAGAGAGATAAAAAAGGTTTTGTTCCTTTTTGGGTTAGCCCCAGAGAGGCCTGAAAAGAAATATATTAATCTAACTTCTATGAACTGCTTAAGAACAGATGCGTTCTACTGTACTTTATTTTTGCTTGTATCAGGATATGAAAAGAAATTAAAATTACATATCAGAATGGTACCAATATATGTTTCATTACAGGCAGAGCACATGGTCTTCTGTAAGGAATTTCCAAATTCTGTTTTGGTTGTAAGTACCTTATCAACAGTGGTGGCTGGTGGCTCCATGTCAGTGGGGCAGTGGAATCTGCTCCGGGTTTTAGTCTGACCTTTCAAAGAGCTGAAGCAGCTTGGACAGCTCCTTGAAAGTTCCAGTGAAAACCTGGAGTGGATTCCACTGTCCCACAGATAAGGAGCCACCAACTGCCACTGCCTATAACCATCAAGCAGAGTTCATATCATCCCTAAATATACTCAGATCTTTTTTTGTTTCCTTCTCCCCCTGCCCTGGAATTGCTGAACTGACAATTAAACTTTCCTTCGTATATGTGCACTAAGAATTGACTACTGTGGAGAGGATTTTAGAAATATAATACTATAGTCCATGGCACACCCCTTAATTGTTTCAGTTCTGTCCCCATACAAACTAATTGTTTGTAGACAATGTTTGTATTGTGTAGTGTGACTACTCCAGCCAGTCTGCATGAATCAAAATGTTTCAATAAACTCTTAAAACTCTGATAACAGGACATTCATGGCATTATCACTGAGTAGCCAGAGGCTGAGGATTTCATCCTGCCTATGTCTTGTATAGGATGATCACAGACATCATGTAATGAGAGCAGAACCGGGCACAGGGTCCTTTCCAATTAATGAGCCGTCCTCCCAATTTATCGGCCATCTTTAATTACAATGAAAGCTTCAAACTTCACTTTCCTATTTTAGTTTTATCCATCTCACACTGGATCCTGCCAAAAGGCCATGTAGAAGTGTTTTTGTTTCTGTCTGTAATCTACTTTCTTTGTTTTCCCTTCCATATCTTGACATCCAGAATGGTTAATCTGATTATTACTAGAATTACTCCACATTAGGCTGCAGGCAACTAAAGCTATGCTTTTTCATCATTTTGGACTTAATGAACTTGGGATCCCCATATGTTATGGAAATTTGTATATGCAGCGATTGTCAGCTGTCTGAGATGTATGTGTGCCATTGTGTGTATTTACCTAAGAAGCAGGCTTTTACCTTGCATTTAGATCACTGAGACTTAAGACTTAGTAAAATAAGAACAAGCTACTTTATTTATAGAAATACAGAGTAGATAGGAAAGGCATGCCTACTTCTAACTAACTAAGTTGGAGGAGCAATGCCCAGACTTGGGTGTTGCCCTCATGGCTCAGGAGAGAGAGCAAAGACAAAGATGTCTTCTCTCTCCTCGGACAGTCGAAGAAGAAGACAAAAGAAGGAGGGGCAGATAAGCTTCCCTGAGCAACGGAAAGAAGTTAGGTAGAGAACAGCACAGGTAAAGGTAGGCAAGACTAGCCAGCTGGAGGACCCTATGTCTATCTTCCTTCTGGAATACAAACAAAAGAACCCAAACAGGAGTTGATTTTGCCCCACTTCCAACACCATATAAAGACCTTCTTAAGCAATAGAGCAGTAATGTCATGTAAAAAACATAAGAAGGGT
Source organism: Rhineura floridana (assembly GCF_030035675.1). NCBI lineage: Eukaryota > Metazoa > Chordata > Lepidosauria > Squamata > Rhineuridae > Rhineura > Rhineura floridana. Next base: position 136,886,427 of record NC_084481.1, on the reverse strand, counting down.
TGGAGAGAATTTGCTAAAAGCAATTCTCAGTGTGGAATCACCTCCTGATGAATGCATGGATTGGATTCAGTTCCACTCCTGAATCCATACTTTGCTAAAAACCCTACTTACCTTATAGATATCATTCAATGTGGTTAGCACATTGCCTCTCTGTCTTCTCTTTGTTATTTTAAAAAAGTAATTCCATTGCCTACAAGACATTAGCTAGCATGCAGGACTCTGTTGCCACACACATTGAAAACAAAGTCCTCTGACCCATGCCCATTTGCAGCTAAAGATCTGGAAGGACCTATGGATGGAGTTCTTGACTCACTTGAAGCACCTCTCGAGGGAGAGGCCCAGCTACCTACCAGCCCCAGGGAATGCCAGCATCATAAGGTGGAGGTACAGGGAATCACCTGATGATAGAGCTCACACATTTCCAGGCCCAGAAGAATCAGGCTGGGCCCTCCTTGGAAGCAAAGAAACTGGTCTAACCAGTTACAGCTAGACCTGGGTAGGGTCTGGGTAATCAGGCTACATAAGCTCCCAGACAAAGACTGTTAGTTGCAGGAACAACACAGTTCCTTGAGCACCCCATGCTTCTTGTTACTGCTTCCTACCCTGACTGACCCTGTGCTTATAATCCTTGCTAACACCATACTCTTGCAATCCTATCGAGGAAGGATACAATTATGTGCTGCTGATGCCCTTCAGAGAACTATACCAAAAAAGCATGGCTACCTCCAAAAAACAAACATGGGGGTAAACTTGTTTTCTCCTATTTTTTTCTAAAGAAACAATTATAACTTTTTATGTATTATCTCCACCCCCCATAGATGATAGCCAAGTTAGGGACCAAAAGCTGATACAATTTAGTCAAGAGTGTCAGCCTAAAACTGGAAAAGCACTGATCTAGCCCCTTCCCCACTTTTCCAGAGGTGCAATCCAGTCCAATTCTCATAGTAAAGCTGAGCCCTTGAAAATTACAGTTCATCCTGTTCACGACGTTAAGCTACATTGATAAACTTGAAATCTGACCTTGTAATGAATCAATAACCTTACATGTCCAACTGAGTAATCATTTTCAGAGAGTGAGCATATCCCGCAGAGATTGTCATTAAAATTTAAAATGAAGAGTTACTTCTTTTCAATCAATGCGTGTAACAACTAAAAAAAAAGCCTTTTCAATATTCTCTTTTAGAGGAGTGCAGCGAAATGTAGCAAACAAACCTCTTAAACTCTGCTTGTTTACCTAGAGTCTTAGATAGTGAGTTTGCTCATACAAGTGCTCAACAAGCCTTTTAAGTTGAGACCTATCCCAGTCTGCATCTGTGTCAGAATTGTTTAATATGTTTTTTAAATAATGTTTTTAACCCTTTTTAAGGTTGTTTTTTAAAATGTTTTTAATGCTGTTTTGTTTTAATGTATTTTAAGATCTGTTTTTATGATGTTTTAAAGTGTTTTAGTGCTTTGTTTGCTGCCCTACTGGGAGGAAGGGCGGGATACAAAATAAATAAATAAATAAATATAGATACTATCAGTCAGATTCTTTGTCTGTCACTTGCTAATTTAATTATGCTGTTCTGTGGAGCCTTGTATGAGTCATTTATTCCTAAAAGAATATTGAAGAGATAGAAGACAATGTTGTTGAAGATCTATATTATCTTTTTGTTAAGGACATAACTGAGTAAGTAGTGGAAATGCAAGATATGCCATAAAATTATACACATACAAGTCAGCGTATGTTTGTCAGTATAATAAGGCCCCTTACTTGTGCACTAACACCAGGTTCCAGGGCTATGCTTTGGTTTAAATGTAATCCTGAGTATTAGGCAGCCATCGTTCAAATGACAGAGCACCTGCCTTGCATGCAAAAGGACCCAGAGTCAGTCCCTAGCATCTCCAGGTACAGCTGGGAAAGAGCCCTGCCTGAAACTCTGGAGAGCTGCTGCCAGTCAGTGTAGACAACACTGAACTAGATGGAGCAATGGTCTGATTCAGCATAAGGCAGCTTCCTATTTGAGAGAGTCTAACAGCACTCTCCAATTCTCTTGCCTATGTTAGGTATGAATTTGCTTCTGTTCTGTAACCAGTAGCGTCTGAGCTACTGGGACCTTATGTCATTTGTACAGCAATGCAGCCTCTCTCCTGGGGAACTCTGGGGGAGTCATTCTGTCCTGTGCAGCCATTAATTTAGTCAGGGGTTGCCAGCAAAGTGCAAGAAAATGCAGATGGATGAATTATTGATTTCCACTAGGGACACTGATTGGAATATATTTGCAGCTCATCTTTAAAACAACAGCCCAACAGCTTAAAAAAAATCTCATAGACAATTAAAAATGAAGCATTTTCTTATTAACATTTTATTGGATTTTTTTAAAAAAAATCTTGTTTCCATATTTTTTATTTTTGTGATTAAGCAACTCAGCCCAGTATCCATAATAATTCACTTATACATGAACTTTCAAACTACAATTCTCTTTCTCTTTCCTGATAACATAATCAATAGTGTATCTGTTGAGAAAGAGAGTATGCCTCAAGAAAATGAGATGTAGTAAGAATAATTTTATTCCTATAGTTATGTGGATGGAGAATTCTTGTGGCAGTACACAACATAAAGCTTACGTCTTTAAAAACTCAATATAGTATTAACTGTAAATATAATACATCCATATTATTCTTCCCCTTAACAAGACATTCCCTTGTGGACAGTAGCTTAGCTACAACACTGAGAACTGCCTTTGAGGCTGTGCTATTGTTAGTTAATCCTTGGGGATAGCAGAGTGTGTCTGAACCTTCATTCTGTTGGTTGAGATACAAGTGGCTTCAAAAAGCAACCTCTGGAGTCAGCTGACATATTAAAATAAGGTGTCTTGCCACCTGTGCCTCAGTTCAAAATTTCATGATACCGCTCCAACATTAGGATTTGAACAAATAGTAAATGATGTTATATTATTTCACATAGGAAAGCATGTTTTTGTGTGTGTGTGTGTATACATATAGTATGTGTGTGTGTATATATATATATATATATATATATATATACATATTGTTGTTATGTGCCTTCAAGTTGATTATGACTTATATAGTATCTGTCGTGAACCACCCTGTTCAGAACTTGTAAATTCAGGTCTGTGGCTTCCTTTGATTCATATTAGTTCAATTGGAACTAATGTGCTCACTCATTACTCTGTTGCTTTCTCCCTCCCTCCAGCCCCCGCTTGCCTTGGTGCATGCATGCAGTCAAGGCGCCAGAGCATTGTAGGGAATGGGGATTCTATTTAATATTGTTGTTGTTATGTGCCTTCAAGTTGATTACAACTTATGGCAACCCTATGAATCAGTGACCTCCAAGAGCATCTATCATGAACCACCCTGTTCAGATCTTCTAAGTTCAGCTCTGTGGTTTCCTTTATGGAATCAATCCATATACTATAATACAACTATAAGGAAAATAGTAAGAAAGCAAATATATCATTATGGGTTTGAGGTTGAGATGGGTGATTTCTGTGAGTCCCCTTCCAGCCTCTGATTTGGAACCATGTACCTGGGGGTGAGAAACCTGCTCCGCTGGTCAGATGAGTCCCCTTTTGTTAGCCTAGTAGAGTGGCCAGGTGAGTTAATGGGTCTATCAAGTGCCCATTAACTGGTGAATGAGCCAGGGAGATCCTATTGTTATTGAAACTCTTCAGCCCCCCCCCCTTCCTCAGGCCAAGGAGAGGCTTGTGTTTTGAGTTGAGTCTGAGGAAAGGCTGGCTCCCTGCACCATGGCTTTAGGGTGCCTCCTGTAAGCCTGATGGAAAAGCAAGATATTGGACTGCTAATGCCTTGAACCCCTCCATCTTAAGCTCAGGTTGGAATGTGTGTAAATAAATAAACCATATTTCATAAAGACACCACAGTCTCCGCTGACCTTCTTTCCAAGGAAACCAAACTCTGAGTAAGCGCAGGGGCCCCTGGAGATCTCTCACCACTTGGAGATTGGGGTGGCGCACAACAAGATTAATGGCCATTGGCTTAATGTTTAACACACTTTCATCCTCCATGTTTGTTACTTAAACACATAACCTGTTACTTGATAGGTACTAAAACCATTTGCTCTTTCAACGTAAGGTACAGTGAGGCATAAGGCATGGATGAGAAACCTGTGGCCCTCCAGAACTCCCATCAGCCCCGGCCTGCATGGTCAATGGTCTGGGATGACATCAGCTAGAGTTCAACAACTTCTGGAGGACTACAGGTTCCCCATCCCTGACATAAGGTAACTTTATAAGACGCCAATAGACTCTAGTTATTTCATTAACTCTTTAACACACAAAAAATCCTCTTAAGCAAATACAGCTTTTGGAGAATGGTGTGGAGGTAGCATAAAATTCGTAGTGATACAGTTGTAGAGCACATACTTTGCATGCAGAAGGCCCCAGGTTCAGCTCCTTACATCTCCAGTTGGGGCTTGGAAAGACCCCTTTCTGGAACCCTGAAGAGCTGCTGCTAATCAGTGTAGACCAGCCTTTCCCAACCAGTGTGCCTCCAGATGTTGTTGGACCACAACTCCCATCAGCCTCAGCCAGCATGGCTGAGGCTGATGGGAGTTGTGGTCCAACAACATCTGGAGGCACACCAGTTGGGAAAGGTTGGTGTAGACAGTACTGAGCTAAGTGGACCAATGGTCTCATATAGTGTAAGGCCTAAGGAAACCAAGAAGTTGCTATGAAATATTGCTCATTATTAGCCTCATTTTCAAATAATATTTTAGGAGTTTAGCTGACAAAAGGTTAACTAGTTTTGTATCCCCCCCCCAATTGTTTCTCAGTAAATCTCAGTTCACCCAGGACTTTTCACTCTTATAAAATTGTTGTCTGACCCTCAAAGCTCTGGCTTTTGAACAGTGAATATTGTTTTTCATTAATTACTGACTCCGGTGTTCAGAGAAGGTTGACATAAACATGGCAAATGGTAATATTGCTACAATTTCCTTTTCACTACTGAATTGCCATAAGAAAGCAGATTAAGAATATTTTGCAGCTGGTTGACCTACAGGAGTGTTGCTTTTATATACATTTCTAAAGAATCAAATAACTGAGTGCCTCTGAGAAAAGTGAAGGTGTAGGACGCCCACCCATATCCACACACATATATAGAGACCACCATCAAAAGGGGACAAGGCAGGGGAGAATTGCATGGCTCTAGCATCTATGTGGAATGTCCACATCACATGCTACTTTACGAGCATGACAGATGGAGATGCCCTCTCTTATCTACCATGGCAATACAGCCATTAGCCCAGGTAGGTGTCTTGAATGGACCTATAAAGATCAGATATAAATGGCTGTACTGTATCCCAAGGGAAGGAGCATCATCAAAGGAGGCATATTTTATATTTTATTAGCTTGGATGTGTGGGTTTTTTCTGTCTTGAAAATAGGATTGCATCACCACTAACATCTGTTCCCCTGATGCCACAGTGCCAGTTACGGTGCCAGAAAGTGACCAGTAATTCCAGACAGACAAGCAATGTCCTGATTTCTAGTACAACTGTTGTCATGTACCATGTAGTGGCAGACACATGCTTCCTGTAATGTTTTTCTGCCTGACATACCTCTTAATATTCAAAAAGTAGCTATATGGCTGTTTGAAAGTGCTGGAGAAAATAAGTGTGTGTACAGATGCACATCAGCTCATTGAAATATACTGGGTAGGGTAAACATTAAATATGATACCAAATGGTTGCAGCAAAGCTTTCTCTGCCTATGATAGATGCAGACACTGCCAGTGTTGTAACTAATTTGCTATTAGCACCAGCTCCACAAAATCCAGTTAACCGAGTCCTTATGTAATAGTTGAAGCCAGCGTCTGTCTGTGAGCTGGAAGCTGGCAGCAAAAAGCTTCAGTACTAAGAAAAAAAACACATGCTTTTAAAAAATGTAAATCAGTGGTCTCATTCTAGTATTGGAACATTACAATTATCTGTTAATTACCTTTGCACTGTTATATTGTTCTCCCCCTCCCCAAATCCCTTGCAGATGAGTAGTGTTAATCCGTTTAAAAAACACCTATGATTTATGTAGCATTTTTAGCACATATCTTTTGGCGATAATTAAATTCAGGTATATTTAGTTAGTGAGCTGGCTGGATAGTGATGCTGTCCTCTGCACATTTATCTATGTATTGTCGGTGCGTGCGTATAGATATCATACAAGTAAGAAATTCTGGTGTCAAATAGATCCAGTGAATAAGCCAGGCCAGGCAAGTTTCTTGTAAGAGTCTTTACTGACAAAATACAAAACACAGTTCTCTCACTCCAAACAACTTTCCCCCACACCAGAGCTTCTGCGAGAGCAGCTTCTTATCTACCAGGTTGCCCTTGCCAACCACCTGCTGGCCTTGAGGAACCTGGCAACCCCTCTTGCTCTGTTTAACCCGTTTATTGCAGGTTTCATTCTCCTCCGAACAAACCTCTGTCTGTGAGTCACATAGATTGCACTACCGGCCAACATGTATGAATTGCACTAAAGTGTGCTTTAAATGTCTGACTGAAATGTTTGCCTTAGATTGCAGCCCAAGACATTGGCTTGCATCCAGAGAACCGCAAGCAGAGTTCTACTTGATCAATTGGGTTTTTCCATCTTCTTATCTGTGCTACAGTAATTTATGCTCCCCAAAGCCACACATCCCCAACAGTGATAAACGTGGCATGAGGGGCCGCAGTTGGTAGAGGAAATGTATGGAAATCAGGTACCCTACCTTTGCATGAGCAGAAGTACCTTCAGGTTGTGCAACAGAATCTTTGGATCCAAGCCATTATCACTATATAATACTTAATATAATTGTTGCATGTGTTAACAATTCCCTTGACTTGGGTCAGACTTTTTGTCAAAGGGATACGTGAGAGACAAATTTGCACTCATGTTTTCTGGACATTGATCCATGTGGGAGCACTTTGATGGAAGACATCTCACCATCTGGTAACTCTGCTGACCTGTTGACAAGCTTCTTTCCTTTTACAAGAAGGCTACAACTGGATGTACAAGCCTGGCATGCACTAAATAATCTCCCCACAAAAAAGCCAATTCAGCAACAAATGTTAGGAGGAGAGTCTTTAAAATGTACAGGAAGTTATGGACACCTGTGTGGACAGAAGATTTTTCATGGCATCCTATAAATAGGATATTTAAAACAGAACTACATATTAATAACAACCTGGAGATGCCACTGAAATTTCCTCCCCCTTGTTGAATTCTCTCCCTTTTATTACATTTATATTCTGCCTTTCCTGCAAAGAGGTCAAGGTGGTGTACATGATTCTTTCTCTCCTCATGTTATCCTCACAACAACATTGTGAGGTAGGTTAGGCTAAGAGAAAGTGACTGCCCCAAGGTCACCCAGTGAGCTTCATGGCTGAGTGGGGATTTGAGTGCAGGTCTCCTGGGCCAGCACTCTAGCCACTATTATTTATTAATTTATTTTTATTGTATTTGTATACCGCCCTATAGCCGAAGCTCTCTGGGTGGTTTACAACCATTAAAAACATTAAAAACAAATATACAAATTTAAAGACATATTTTTAAAAAGCAATTTAACTACACCACACTTCCATTGTTACATGTAGAAATGTTTCCCTTGTGTCATGATCATGACATCATTGTGCATTTTTCTGACTGCCCCCCAGCCCACATTATTAGAAATGACCGTAATGTCAACATACATTACAGAAAGAGAATTTTACTTGGGAATGTAGATTTCAGTAGAATCTCCATGTTGTTGATTACATGTAATTCTACCCTGAGCATTGGTCTATGCTATCTTCATGTGGATGAAACTGAAAAAGGTATCACAAATAGGACAGACTGTCATGTGGATCTTCTGGTTGGCATTGAGAGTACTAGCCTCCAATACTTTTTGGGGCCTCCAAGAAAGTGAGATGAAGCACATAAACATGTATTTACATGTACTACACAGCATCCTGTTTCCCACAGTTGCCAAAAAAGCCCACAGGAAAAGCATGAGGGCAATATCCCTTTTCTGCTGCTGCTCCCCCGGCAACTGGTATTCAGACGCACATTGCCTCTGATTGTGGAGGTAGCAAACAGCCGTCATTCCCTCTGTTCCCAATTCAGTTATTAGTGCTGGTGCTTATGTAGCCAAGTGATTGTATACAAAACAAACTGAGACTTGCAGAGTACAAAAAATATTTAAAGAAACAAAGAATGAAAGTCAGGGACCCTCAAACAGCCCAATGAAAACTGATCATGCTCAGGGCCATGAAATGCTGATTGTTGGGAGGGAAAAAATGGAAAACTGGGTGGGGGTAAGGTGAATGAAATGGAGTGGTTGGAAAAGGAGGAAAGAGATACAGAGAAAAATTCTGTAGCAGTAACTATCTCATTATCTAGGTAGGTCATTCTCAGGCTCACATTGAAAATCTATTTTTCATGTCCCCATGAATGGAAGTGACAGCCATCCATGGAAATAAGAAAAAAGATATGAATATAGCTGGAACTGGGCACCAGTGTGTCCACATATACCCTCAAAACACAACAATGAGGACTGAGCATGCTCAGTGGGCATGGGATCCTGGCTCATTGTTGAGGAAGGGGTGGAACCAGAATGAAGGAGGAATGGAGTGGGGTGCCTGGAAACCTGAACAGAAGCACTTCACATTCCAACATCATGTGGCAGCCCCCTCCCCCCACTAACTATTATTTATTTATCATCTTTGACACACACTTCTCAAGGCAATGTACAATAACAACAGTTAAAAACAACTAATTGTTGTTATGTGCCTTCAAGTCGACTATGATTTAGCAGCATCCAGTAGCATCTGTCGTGAACCAACCTGTTCAGATCTTGTAAATTCAGGTCTGTGGCTTCGTTTATGGAATCAATCCATCTCTTGTTTGGTCTTCCTCTTTTTCTACTCCCTTCTGGTTTTCCCAGCATTATTGTCTTTTCTAGTGAATCATGTCTTCTCATGATGCGTCCAAAGTAGGATAACCTCAGTTTCATCATTTTAAATTCTAATGATAGTTCTGGTTTAATTTGTTCTAACACCCAATTATTTGTCTTTTTCACAGTCCATGGTATGCGCAAAGCTCTCCTTCAACACCACATTTCAAATGAGTTGATTTTTCTCTTATCCACTTTTTTCACTGTCCAACTTTCACATTCATACACAGAGAGCGGGAATACCATGGTCTGAATGACTTTAGTGTTCAGTGATAAATCTTTGCATTTGATGACCTTTTCTAGTTCTCTCATAGCTGCCCTCCTCAGTCCTAGCCTTCTTCTGATTTCTTGACTATTGTCTCCATTTCAGTTAATGACTGTGCCAAGGTATTGATAAACCTTGACAAGTTCAATGTCCTCATTGTCAACTTTAAAGTTACATAAATCTTCTGTTGTCATTACTTTAGTCTTTTTGACGTTCAGCTGTAGTCCTGCTTTTGTGCTTTCCTCTTTAACTTTCATCAGCATTCATTTCAAATCATTACTGGTTTCTGCTAGTAGTATGGTATCATCTGCATATCTTAAATTATTGATATTTCTCCCTCCAATTTTCACACCTCCTTCATCTTGGTCCAATCCCGCTTTCCGTATGATATGTTCTGCATATAGATTAAATAAATAGGGTGACAAAATACATCCCTGTCTCACACCCTTTCCGATGGGGAACCATTCGGTTTCTCAATATTCTGTCCTTACAGTAGCCTCTTGTCCAGAGTATAAGTTGCGCATCAGGACAATCAGATGCTGTGGCACCCCCATTCCTTTTAAGGCAATCCATAGTTTTTCATCAACTACACAGTCAAAGGCTTTCCTGTAACCTATAAAGCACAGGGTGATTTTCTTCTGAAATTCCTTGGTCTGTTCCATTATCCAACGTATGTTTGCGATATGATGTCTGGTGCCTCTACCCTTTCTAAATCCAGCTTGGACATCTGGCATTTTTTGCTCCATATATGGTAGGAGCCTTTGTTGTAGAATCTTGCGCATTACTTTACTTGCATGGGATATTAAGGCAATCGTTGGATAATTACTGCATTCCCTGGGATCCCCTTTCTTTGAAATTGGGATGTATATGGAACGCTTCCAGTCTGTGGGCCATTGTTTCCATATTTCTTGACAGATTTTTGACAATATTTGGACAGATTCAGTCTCAGTAGCTTGTAGCAACTCTATTGGTATTGTCAGGCCCAGGATGAGACTCAGGAACCAGACCAGGGGTTGTAAGTAATTCAGTTTTTATTAGAGTAATGTCCAAACAAAGACTGCGTCTTCTCATGAAGCAGTACAGAATTACAGGTCCTGCGGCATTGAGAGAAAGTTGACAGAGCAAGGGGCTGCTTTCCCGCCGGTTCTTTAAGAAGGGGCCAAACGGGCGCGCAACCTTTCGCTCCTCCTTAACTGCCCCTCAGGAACTACCCGCCTTCCCCCCTTTCTCTCTTGTCTTTTCAAGTGCCTTCGTGTGCGTGGCGAAGGGGGAAGCATCGGCCCCTCCTCTTCTGAAGGTTCCGATTCCAGTATGGGGGATGGGGGGGCTGATGGTAAACTGACTCGCGGCTTTTCTGCCTTGGGCAGCCCTCCCTCTTCCCCCTTCTGTTCTGAGCTTCGGAGCAGGGGGGGCGTGGGAATGTCTAGGGAGGATTCTGAAACTCCAAAGCTCTCAGGCTCTCCGTTGCTAAGCAACCCTATCTCTGGCATTTCCTCTGCTTCGTCTTCGCTCCACTCGGGTGAAGTTGCTCCCCCTCCTCCCTGCCATCCGTCTGAATCCTCTTCTTCCAACCCCCCGGGACCCCAACTCTGCCTCCCGACATCATCCCCTCTCCCAAGCTGCCCCCCCCTTTTGCTGACTTGGGGCGGTGGGGAAAACGTTGATGGAAAAGTTTTACCAAGTCTGGAGCATGCACGTCAACTTCATCTTCCCATGATCTATCAGCTGGTCCATAGCCTTTCCAGTGAATCAAGTACTGCAACTTGTGGTGTCTTATTCTGGAGTCTAGGATTTCCCCAACTTCAAACTCAGTCTGCTCATTTACCAGGAGTGGAGCTCCGGGAGGCTCCTCCGGCCATAACTCACTGGGAGGGGTGGCTTTCGTTAACAGGGATCGATGAAACACAGGATGTATTTTAAACGTGTCAGGTAGCTTCAGTCGGTACGCCACGGGGTTAATTTGAGTTTCTATTTCAAAAGGACCCACCCTCTTGTCTTGTAATTTTCTACATTTACCTGGCATTTGGAGGAAGCGGGTGGACAGCCAGACCCGATCTCCCGGCTGCAGGGGGGGGCTCCTTCCTGTGCAGTTCAGCAACTCGCTTGTACTCCGTTTTGGCTTCGTTTAACTGTTGTTTCAACGTCTGTTGCGCCGCCTGCAATTCCCTAAGAAAGTTCTCTGCCGCCGGTACCAGCATACCCTCTGAGCTGCTTGGAAAGACTTTAGGATGGAATCCATAATTAGCGAAAAACGGGGTTTGTTGAGTGCTGGAATGCAGGGAGTTGTTGTAGGCAAACTCTGCAAAATGCAAATATGATACCCAGTCAGTCTGTTGATAGGACACATAACTACATAAATATCTTTCCAGAACGGCGATCAAGCGTTCCGTCTGGCCGTCTGTCTGGGGGTGATGGGCGGAGGAGAGTTTTAACTCCGTCTGCAGCTGTTTCCACATGGCTCTCCAAAATTTGGCTGTGAACTGAGTTCCTTGGTCCGAGACTACACTGTTTGGCAACCCATGCAGCCGGTAGACTTCTCTGATGAATAACTTGGCCGTTTCTTTAGCCTCTAAGGCCCCTGCACAAGGAAGAAAATGCACCATTTTGGTGAGTAAATCTACCACTACTAGAATGGCTGTCATTCCTTGGGACTTGGGTAAATCAGTTATAAAATCCATGGATAGGTCCTTCCAGGGTTCGTGTGGGACAGGTAACGGTTGTAACAGTCCTGCTGGTTTTCCTGTTTGTGTTTTTGTCCGCATACAGACAGAGCAGGACTTTACATAGTTTTCAAAATCCCGATGCATTTTAGGCCACCAAAAGTCCTTGGCCACGTTCTGAATGGTTTTGTAAATCCCAAAGTGTCCCGCTGTGATGGAATCATGGCACTGGCGTAGGATTCTGAGGCTAAATTCCCCTTCTGGCACATATCTGGCTGTTTTGAACCATAACAGTCCATTCCTCCAGTGGAAAGTTACTTCTGAGTCTTGATCTTGTCCCGTCTCTTGCCTATATCTTAGCATGTCTACATCCTCTTGTTGTGCCTTTTTGAGTTCCTCTTCCCATGAAGGCTGACACGATCCCAACGTTAATTTCTCTGGCGGGATCACGTACTGAGGCTGGTCATCTGATTCACTTTCTTTGAATTGTGGCTGTCTGGATAAGGCATCTGCTCTCTGGTTTTTGGCTTGGGCATGATAAGTAATCTTGAAGTTAAATCTAGTGAAGAACTGGGACCATCTTATCTGTCTCTGGTTCAACTTTCTGGCTGTTTGGAGGCTTTCCAGATTCTTGTGATCGGAGCGCACTTCAATCTGATGAGAGGTATTGTCTCCAGTTCTCAAAAGAATCCTTGATGGCCAGCAGCTCCGTCTCCCATACTGTGTAGTTCTTCTCTGCTGGCGTTAACTTCCTAGAGAAGTATGCACAGGGGTGCAGCTCCTTTCCCCCTTGGTCTAATTGCAGAAGGACCCCCCCGATGGCAAAATCCGAACCATCTGCTTCCACGACAAAAGGGCGGGTCGGGTCAGCAAAGCGCAGAATGGGCTCGGAAGCGAACCTTCTCTTCAGCTCCTCAAAGGCCTTGGTGGCATTCTCTGTCCATTGAAACTTCTTTCCCCTTAAGCAGTCAGTCAGAGGAGCTGTTAATTCAGAAAACCCTGGAATGAACTTTCTGTAATAGTTGGCAAACCCTAGAAACCGTTGTACATCCTTTTTGGTAACAGGCAGGCCCCAGTCCAATATACAACTTACTTTCCCTGGGTCCATCTCCACTCCTTCCGCTGAGATTCGGTACCCAAGGAAGTCCAAAGACTTGAGGTCAAATCCACATTTCTCTAACTTGGCATACAAGTGATTCTCTCTCAGTCTCTTCAGCACCGTTTTCACATGCTGACCATGGTCTTCCTGGCTCTTTGAGAACACCAGGATATCATCTAAGTAACGGATTACATACGTGTCCAACAGGTCTCTAAACACGTCGTTCATGAACTTTTGAAAAACTCCTGGACTTCCACAAAGCCCGAACGGCATGACCAGGTACTCAAACTGACCATAAGCAGTCAAGAATCCCGTTTTCCATTCATCTCCCTCCTTCATTCTGATCAGATTGTATGCTCCTCTCAAATCCAGCTTCGTGAAAACTTTTGCGGAGCGCAGTCGGTCTAGCAGCTCTGAAATCAGGGGCAGCGGGTAGCTGTTAGGGATGGTGATCTGGTTCAATGCGCGATAGTCGTTACAAGGTCTGAGTTCCCCCCCTTTCTTTTTCACAAACAATAGTGGCGCTCCAGCAGGGGACTGTGAGGGACGTATGAATCCTCGCCTCAGGTTTTTATCCAGAAATTCCTTCAGGGCCTCCCTCTCAGTCTCTGTGAGCGAGTAAATTTTCCCCGATGGGATGCTGGCTCCTGGCACGAGATCAATCGCACAGTCGTAAGGGCAGTGGGGGGTAGAGTCTCTGCCTCTTTTTCATCAAATACATCTTTGAATTCCTCATACTTCAGCGGCAGGGTCACTTGCTCGCTCTCCTGCGCTGCCGCCGCCAAGGTGTTCTTGATTCCTTCGGGTTGACAGTTCTCCTGACAATACTGTGAGGTGAACCACACCACCGCCTCCTTCCAACTTATCTTGGGTTCGTGCTTTGCTAGCCAGGGCATTCCCAGAATCACCTCAAAATTCGAGAGATCTGACACGTATAGCGAAATGAACTCTTCATGCCCAGGGATTTGGAGTTTCACTTCCTCCGTGGCTTGTGTCACCCCTCCTGACTTCAGGGGTCTCCCATCGATGGTCTCCACAGATAGGGGAGCATCCAGTTTCCACCGGGAAATTCCATGACGCTTGGCCAGCTTTGCATCAATAAAATTTGTGGAGGCTCCACTGTCAATTAAGGCAGTAGAATTAAACACCACTCCTCTGGAAGTTGTAATCTGAATAGGTAAGACCAACACCCCTTTTGAGGGAGGTTGGATCGTTGGAGGGCCTTTATACAATGCGGCCCCCAGTCCACTGGCCTGCACGTGGACTGGGTGTTCTAGTTTCCCGACGGCTCGGCTTTCCCCCCTTTCAGTCCACAGTCTCTGGCCACATGGCCCGGTCTTGAACAATAAAAGCATAAACGTTCTCGACGTCGTCTTTCCTTTTCTTCTTCTGACAGTCTTGGCCTAGCCCCTCCCTGTCCCTCAGTTGCATTACCTGCTGCCCCTGCAGTGGAAAGGGCCTTGCTGCGGGATGCCGAGGCTGAGTATCTTGGGACCTCCTGCTTCTTTTCCAGGCGTCTTCCTTCCATCCGGTGATCTATCTGTAGGCATAGCCGGATTAGCCCTGGCAGGTCAGTGGGAGGGGTGGTCCTGGCCAGCTCATCCAGGATTTCAGCATTTAATCCACTCCGGTACATAAACATCAAAGCGGCATCATTATAACCCGTTTCCTGGGACAAAATTTTAAAAGCGTTAGTGTATTCGGAAACAGTCCCTTTAGCTTGTTTCAGAACGCCTAGCTGCCGCGCTACTGTTTCAGCTCTTTGCGGGTCTTGAAACATCTCGGTCATCTCCTGTATAAATCCTCTGTATCTTCTTAAGACAGTATCCTTTCTCACCAGATATGGAGTCACCCATTTTGCAGCTTCTCCCTCCAGAAGGCTAATCATGAAGGCGACTTTAGCCCCATCGTCTGGAAATTCTGTGTGCCTGACATCCAGATATAATTCACATTGAGCCATGAAAGTTGCCAACTGATCACTCTGTCCCGCATATTTTGGGGGCAATCCAATGGGAACCTTTACTGCGGCAACTGGAGGGGCTGTTCGCATCTGGTCTATCATGGTCTTCAAGGCTTGATTATCCGTTTTCAACGCCTTGACGGCTGCTAGCAGGGCTTGGACATCCGTCTGCAAATCAGCTACCTTAGTCCTCAAGAGTTTCACTTCTTCCGTCTCGGAAGTGGAGTTCGTTCCCCCCCTTCTCCCTTTGATATCTTGTCCCAGTCAAGTGAAGAGAGCGTTGAGGGTGATTGAGGTGGCTCTGTCAAGCTGTCAGGCCCAGGATGAGACTCAGGAACCAGACCAGGGGTTGTAAGTAATTCAGTTTTTATTAGAGTAATGTCCAAACAAAGACTGCGTCTTCTCATGAAGCAGTACAGAATTACAGGTCCTGAGGCATTGAGAGAAAGTTGACAGAGCAAGGGGCTGCTTTCCCGCCGGTTCTTTAAGAAGGGGCCAAACGGGCGTGCAACCTTTCGCTTCTCCTTAACTGCCCCTCAGGTACTACCCACCTTCCCCCCTTTCTCTCTTGTCTTTTCAAGTGCCTTCGTGTGCGCGGTGAAGGGGGAAGCATCGGCCCCTCCTCTTCTGAAGGTTCCAATTCAAGTATGGTGGATAGGGGGGGCTGATGGTAAACTGACTCGTGGCTTTTCTGCCTTGGGCAGCCCTCCCTCTTCCCCCTTCTGTTCTGAGCTTCGGAGCAGGGGGGGCGTGGGAATGTCTAGGGAGGATTCTGAAACTCCAAAGCTCTCAGGCTCTCCGTTGCTAAGCAACCCTATCTCTGGCATTTCCTCTGCTTCGTCTTCGCTCCACTCGGGTGAAGTTGCTCCCCCTCCTCCCTGCCATCCGTCTGAATCCTCTTCTTCCAACCCCCCGGGACCCCAACTCTGCCTTCCAACAGGTATGCCATCTATTCCTGCTTATTTGTTTCTTCCAAGTATTTTGAGAGTAGCTTTCATCTCACATTCTAGAATTTCTGGTTCTTCATCATACGGTTCCTCCATGAATGAGTCTGACATCCTGGCATCTCTTTTATAGACTTCTTCAGTGTATTGCTTCCATCTTCCTTTTATTTCATCTCAGTCAGTCCATGTGTTTCACTGTTGATTATTTAACATCCCTACTCTTGGTTTAAATTTCGCTTTCATTTCTGTAATCTTTTGGAATAGGGCATTTGTTCTACCTTTTTGTTGTCTGCTTCTATTTCTATACAATAACTATTGTAATAGTTCTCTTTGTCCCTACGTACTAGTCGCTGTATTGTTGCATTTAGGGTTCTGACCATATTTCTATCTCCTTTTGCTTTTCCTTTCCTTCTCTCTTTAACAATTTTAAGAGTTTCTTCAGTCATCCATTGAGGTCTTTCTCTCTTTTTAACTAGAGCAGCCTTTCCCAACCAGTGTGCCTCCAGATGTTGTTGGACCACAACTCCCATCAGCCTCAGCCAGCATTGCCAATGGCTGAGGCTGATGGGAGTTGTGGTCCAACAACATCTAGAGGCACACTGTTTGGGAAAGGCTGAACTAGAGGTATTGTCTTTTTGCATTCTTCCCTGATAACGTCTCTGACTTCACTGCATAGTTCTTCTGGTTCTCTATTAACTAACTTTAAAGCCTCAAACCTGTTCCTTATCTGATCTTTATATTCTTCTGGGATGTTATTTAAATTGTATTTTGGCATTATGATTGCTTTGTTGGTCTTCTTTAGCTTTACTCTGATTTTCAATACGACCAGTTCATGATCTGTACCGCAGTCTGCTCCTGGTCTTGTTTTTGCAGAAAGTATGGAACTTCTCCATCTTCTGTTTCCAATTATATAATCAGTTTGATTCCTATATTGACCATTTGGTGATGTCCATGTGTACAGTCATCTTTTCGGTTGCTCAAAACAAGTGTTCACAAGAAACAAATTATTGGCTTCGCAGAATTCAATAAATCTCCTGCTTCATTTCTGTCTCCTAATCCCCATTTCCCCACAATTCCTAGTTCTTCTCTTTTCCCTACTTTTGCATTCCAGTCCCCCATGATTATCAGCACATCTTGTTTTGGTGTGTGATCAATTTTTTCCTGTTCTGCATAAAATCTCTCCAATTTCTCTTCTGCATTTGCTGTTCGAGTATAGACTTGGATGATGGTTATGTTAATAGGTTTCCCATTTAATCTCATTGATATCACTCACTCAGACCTTGCGTTGTAGCTCCTAATTGCTTTTGCTACATCACTTCTCACAATTAAAGCAACCCCGTTTCTTCTTTATTTCTCATTTCCTGCATAAAATATTTTGTAGTTGTCTGATTGGAAATGTCCCATTCCCCTCCATATTAATTCATTCGCTGCAAGTATTGTAATGGTGATACATTCCATTCTTGCTTGACAATTTCAAACTTTCCCTGGTTCATGCTTCTCACATTCCATGCTCCTATTGTGTGCGTCGTACACCTCCGGACTCTCCTTTCGCATCTGTGCGGATCAGCCTCTGGGCTTCCTTTCGGCTTTGACCCAGCTGCGTCATTAGTCACAGCGCTACTCGTACTTGCCCTTTGTTCTTCCCCAGTAGCTCAGTGGGTGCCTTCTGACCTGGGGGTCTCATCTTCCAACACTATGTCGTGTTACATTTTGGATACTCTGTTCATAGGGTTTTTGTGGTAAGAGGTATTCAGAGGTGGTTTACCATTGCCTTCCTCTGAGTTTGGATGCATCTTAGTCTGGTGTCTCAGCTTTGACCATTCTGCCTTGGGTGCTCCTGCTAGGAGTCTATCCTCTTGGTCTAGACTCCTGATGGCATTGCTCTCAAAACAACTAAAACAACTAAACAACTAAAGAAGAGCAGATATTCTTTTAAAAAATACAAACATAGCAGAGACCACTTTCATCTAGGAAAGTCTGTTGGAACAAAAATATTTTCAAGTGTTAGGAAGCCAGATTTTGGCTGATAAACCTCCTGACTGTTAGAGTGGTACGACAATGGAACCAGTTACCTAGGGAGGTGGTGGGCTTTCCAACACTGGAGTCCTTCAAGAGGCAGCTGGACAGGCACCTGTTGGGTGTGCTTTAATTTGGATTCCTGCATTGAGCAGGAGGTTGGACTCGATGGCCTTATAGGCCCCTTACAACTCTATGATTTTATGATCTTCAGTTGTTTCTGGAAAGTGTAGATAGTGTACACCTGCCATATCCTGAGAGGAATATCTCCCCACATAACAGGGACAGCCACACTAGTAGCTATTAATAGTCTTATTCTCCATTACTCCATCTAATCCTCTTTAAAAGCCACTTAAATTGCAAGCCATCACTACATTTTATGTGGCAACAGCTTCTATAGTTTAACTGTGCACTGTGTGACAAGGTTTTTCATTTTGTCTACCGAAAGGGGAAAATCTGAAGGGAAATGTGAAAAGTGTCCTCCTCCCTCTCATTTATTTTTTCTCATCTGCCATTTTTTTTAGATTGTGAGCCTAAGGGCATGGATTGTCTGCTGCTGATTTTTGTTAGCCATTCGGAGAGCCTTTTTTGCTGAAAGGTGCAGTATACTGTAAATCACATAAATTAATAATACTAATAATAATTAATAAAATTAAAAATCTTCATTCACCTTATTGAACCAGGTACATTCTCTCTCTCTCTCTCTCTCTCTCTCTCTCTCTCTCTCTCTCTCTCTCTCTCTCTCTCTTTCTATGAGAACCATCAGACATGGTGAATTTCATGATGGACACAATGTCACTTTTCTAGTTCATTTTTCATTTTCTCTGGAAAAAACATGAAGAGCGTTTCACCTTTAGCTGAGCTGAGATTCTTTTTCTACATTTAACTGGAACAAAATGTTTTAGGGCACTTCACTACGTACCTTAGAGCTTGCTGCCAGCCTTTGTGTCCTTTGAATGAATGACACATTTTGCTTGAAATATCGAAATAATCACCCACAAATGAGATAACATCCAGCCTCCTGATGTAGCAGGTTCCTGAGATGAAGTATCAAAACTGTATAGCAGACCTTTTAAGGGTTCTATTATGACCATGACCATGATGTTAATTTAAAATCCAGATCTTATTAAGGCCTTTGGCAATTCTGAGATGGATTTCAGTGGGATCAGAGTTCACCGCTGATCCCTGGATATCACTTCTGCAGGGTTTTGTTTTGTTTTTTGCCTTTCATTGTATCCTGTAATTAGAACAGAGCATGGACAGAGTAAACCTAAAGGTAAAGTTTGATTTCCATTTCCCAAGTTTACAGAGATATTTCTGAATGAAGTATAATTTCATTATTTTAAAAACCACACAGAGAAGGCCTGTTACCCTTTGAAGGAGAGTATATTGTTTCAGCAGTCATTTTAAAAGCACTGCACTGCAATAGAGTTTAATATGAAGGAGAAATGTTCTGAATTTGAAAGCAATTTTTTCAAGCATCAGGTCATGGGGAAAAAAGGGTATGTTTTTCCCAGGAGAAATAAATTGAATCATCTCTCTTCATAACTATCACCCTTCAAACATTTACTAGTTATTGAAGTATATGAATAATTGTGGTGATTCTTTTCATTTGATTTTTAGCCCCGGATGGTGATTACAGAGGTCTCAGTGGGAAAACAGCTTGTTCGAAAAAAAGAAACTGGCCACTTAAAGCACATAAATAAAGGACCAATTGATTTTTTAAAAAGAAATTATTGAGAGAAGTTTTAATTTAGGATAATGAAACTCAGGGGGAGCTATAATGTGTGCACTGGCAATATAGGTGGTTGTTACTGACCTGTTCGCTGTGAGGACTGATAATGCATACAGGTGGTTACCATGGTAATTTCTTAATCATAGAATAGTCATGAATTATGGAGAGATAAGAGGGCTGTATGTACACAAGAATTCTAGCCAATCTGCCCTTTCCTCAACATTTGGGTTTTCAAAGAATTTGGATTCCCCCCCCGCCCCAAAACAGGGCCCAGATGGAGAACTTGTGGCCCTCCAGATATTGTTGGACTTCAGCTCCCATTATCCTGGACCTCTGACCAACAACATCTGATTCTGGAGGACCATAAATTTCCTGTCTATGATATAGGTGGAAGTTAAACAAGATGGAAAGAAAAAAAAAACATGACACTGTGAATAAAATGAGAGACAAGAGTCCTGTTTGGGCATTGTCCCTCATGTGATTCTAATCACAAGAGCAGGACAACCTTCACTGCCCCTTCCCCTTCTTTTGCGTTCCTGTTGCCTGCTCCTACTGCCTTCCATTTGTGATTGCCCAGGATTCTAAATCGCATTGGGAGTCTACATGTGTAGAGCAGGGTCCTTGCTTCAGAACCTTCCCCTCCATTACATGGAAGGTAGTGGAGGGATTATGACAGAGCGATGGGACCAGCAAGTACAGCCCTTCTCTGCCCCTCACCCAATTGAAATTATGTGAGGGAGAATGTCTGGATAAGGTGTAGGTTTTGGAGATGTAGGATACAAAGGAAAAAGCAGGGTTATAAGCAATGGGGGTTGTTAATCTCTATTAGGAAATGTGACCCAGTTCAACCTTGTGTAGAAATCACCATTTTGGGCTTCAAAACGTCTTCCCACCCCTGTTCTCAAGACATAGACACATAAACAATTATATCAGTTTAACAGACACATTTTAAATATTTAAATCTAATTTAACTCCTATCTTCTTCATAGAAGGAACCTATCAAAAAAGTCAGGAGCGCAAGTACATTCTTTCTTGGAAACTAAATCTGAAATGCATTTGCTCCCAAAAATTCTCCTCAAATTTCTCATTTGCAAATGTTGATATTGAATATTCCCTAAATTATTCACTTAATATTTGATATCTATACTTGACAAAGAACCATGTTTGAATTCAGTATTTGGCAGCCAATATGTGACAATTTTCAACAGGTGGAACACAATGATAATTAAGAACATAAGAACATAAGAAGAGCCTGCTGGATCAGGCCAGTGGCCCATCTAGTCCAGCATCCTCTTCTCACAGTGGCCAACCAGGTGCCTGGGGGAAGCCCGCAAGCAGGACCCGAGTGCAAGAACACTCTCCCCTCCTGAGGCTTCCAGCAACTGGTTTTCAGAAGCATGCTGCCTCTGACTAGGGTGGCACAGCACAGCCATCACGGCTAGTAGCCATTGATAGCCCTGTCCTTCATGAATTTGTCTAATCTTCTTTTAAAGCCATCCAAGCTGGTGGCCATTACTGCATCTTGTGGGAGCAAATTCCATAGTTTAACTATGTGCTGAGTAAAGAAGTACTTCCTTTTGTCTGTCCTGAATCTTCCAACATTCAGCTTCTTTGAATGTCCACGAGTTCTAGTATTATGAGAGAGGGAGAAGAACTTTTCTCTATCCGCTTTCTCTGCCATGCATAATTTTATACACTTCTATCATGTCTCCTCTGACCCGCCTTTTCTCTAAACTAAAAAGCCCCAAATGCTGCAACCTTTCCTTGTAAGGGAGTCTCTCCATCCCCTTGATCATTCTGGTTGCCCCTCTTCTGAACCTTTTCCAACTCTATAATATCTTTTTTGAGATGAGGCGACCAGAAATGTACACAGTATTCCAAATGTGGCTGCACCATAGATTCATACAACGGCATTATGATATCGGCTGTTTTATTTTCAATTCCTTTCCTAATTATCCCTAGCATGGAATTTGCCTTTTTCACAGCTGCCGCACACTGTGTCGACATTTTCATCGTGCTGTCCACTACAACCCCGAGGTCTCTCTCCTGGTCGGTCACCGCCAGTTCAGACCCCATGAGCGTATATGTGAAATTCAGATTTTTTGCTCCAATATGCATAATTTTACACTTGTTTATATTGAATTGCATTTGCCATTTTTCCACCCATTCACTCAGTTTGGAGAGGTCTTTTTGGAGCTCCTCGCAATCCCTTTTTGTTTTAACGACCCTGAACAATTTAGTGTCATCAGCAAACTTGGCCACTTCACTGCTCACTCCTAATTCTAGGTCATTAATGAACAAGTTGAAAAGTACAGGTCCCAATACGGATCCTTGAGGGACTCCACTTTCTACAGCCCTCCATTGGGAGAACTGTCCGTTTATTCCTACTCTCTGCTTTCTGCTTCTTAACCAATTCCTTATCCACAAGAGGACCTCTCCTCTTATTCCATGACTGCTAAGCTTCCTCAGAAGTCTTTGGTGAGGTACCTTGTCAAACGCTTTTTGAAAGTCTAAGTACGCTATGTTCACTGGATCACCTCTATCTATATGCTTGTTGACATTCTCAAAGAATTCTAATAGGTTACTGAGACAGGACTTTCCCTTGCAGAAGCCATGCTGGCTGTGCTTCAGCAAGGCTTGTTCTTCTATGTGCTTAGCTAATCTAGCTTTAATAATACTTTCTACCAGTTTTCCAGGGACAGAAGCTAAGCTAACTGGCCTGTAATTTCCGGGATCCCCTCTGGATCCCTTTTTGAATATTGGCATTACATTTGCCACTTTCCAGTCCTCAGGCATTAGTATTTGGTAACACTGATAGCTGATACATAATTGTTTCAAGCTGTCTGTATTCAGGGAATACTTTGCACTTTGACTTGTGAAGAAAGAAAAGATAGTTACTGTTCTCATGAAATATTTTGTAGCCCAACACATGTATTAGGACAGAGTGAGCTTTGGTTCTCTGTGTGGATCAAATAATGAGAATCAGGGTAATTCAGGGCCTTTCCTCCTCTTGAATCAAACTGGGATGTCTATAGCCCCCCCCCAAGTTGGATCAGGGCAAAACCTCAAATCGTGTTGTTGTTTCTGTACCTTTCTGTGTCTTATACTGCTATGTTTTCCTATCACTGTGTTTCTCTAGGTCCATGAGCTGTGCAAGAAGTGAGGCTGTGAAAAATGTTGCCTGAAGAGCACAGAAGAGCTCTGAATTGTTTTTTTATTAAACACAGAAGTGGAGGATTTTTTTAAAAAATTAAAAGCTTCGATTGTTGCTTTTAAAATCCCATACTGCTCTGCTTTAACAAAAACAAAAAAACCTCAAGAGTTCTTCAGAACTCCAAAGGCAGTGTTCTAAATAGCCTCACAACATAAGACCTATTGGAGGCCTGTAAGGCTAGTGAAGCTGCAAAGATTTAAACATTTACAAGCAAGAATACATACCACCTGGCCACCTCTTAATTTTTTTTAAGGTAAGAAAAAGCAAGAAACAAACCCTCTCTCCCCCAGTTGAAAATATGAAACTAAGATGGATTATGGAGGAAAGTGAATCCCTTTTACTTCTCCCACAAAAAACCTCCAGACATATTTGTTTGCAATTTGGCAGGCTTGCAATTTGGAGGGACTCCTGTGCCTATAAAGTTCATCCACTTTGGCCAAAAGAGGAGAAATTGTAGCTGTGTGTGAAGGGGGAAGACAGAGCTTCATTTAACGAGAATGACTCAGAACCCAAGCATGGACTGAAGCAGAGAATGCATAGAACAATTCAGAAACAGACTGGTTTTTTTTTAAAAGCCCAGATACAGCAGCAAGGCGAATCTTGGGGACTGTGCATACCCCTATCATATACTCAAGTATAAAATGCATGTAAATTGTGAATAGTTACTGTGGTCATTGCCCTTGTTTGCCATCACCCTTTAAAATATATAGAAACTATATAAAAAGGTTTTTACTGTACAATCAAGCAGCAATTTTATTTAACTGGGATGTGGAATATTTTCTCTCTCACTACATCTAGTTTATGACAGAACTGGAAAGGTAAAATGAAGGGAGTGACCTTCAGAATCTTTATATTCAAGATTATTATTGAACTTGTCAGGCTGAACTGACTTTTGTTTTTTTCCTGCGACACAACTAATAGCGCTGGGTGGCCCAGTGGGAATTTGGTAGCCTCATCTGCATTCTCTGCACATTAAAGGCAACACCATGATTTTTAATTTCTTCCTCTACCATTAGGAACTTGCTGCAGTGATTACTTCTTTCAACATTTCTCATTCTCATATTCAATATAGCCAGCAACAGGAAAAATAAACAAAACCTTACAGCAAGAACGGATAGTAGGATTTAGTGCTATATCTTCCTTTACAAGATTGTATCAATTTCAGAAAGGAATCCAAGAGATTAAAAATGTACAGCTGGTGTGTGTGTGTGTGTGAATGTGTGCATGCGTGTGTGTGCAGGGAAATTCACAAGTCTACTCTCAGTATATTACATTACAAACACCAACATTTTTAAAGCAAGGGTAGCCAATGTGATATAGTCCAGATGTTGTCATCCCTGTCTATTGGCCACATGGCTGAGGTTGATGGGATTTGTAGTCCAAAACATCTGTAGGGCACCATATTGGCTATCCCAATTTAAATTATTTGCTGAGTGATATCTAACAATCCAATTTTGGCATATAAGCGGTATATAAATCAATTAACAGCAGCAACCACTTATACTTGGAACGGGCACATTGAAATCAATGAACTTAGGTCCATTGATTTCAATACATCTGCTCTGAGTATGACTAACACTGAAGATCACCTATTCTGTTTTGTTTTTGTGCCTCATATAAAAGCAAAAAATATTGTTCCTATCTTTTAACTGAGAAATATCAGAAGGGACATCTATTCTCCAAGAATGGTGTCCCTGTTCATGGCATGGTTGTGAATAGGAGTTGATCCCTGATATATACTGTCAGCTATGTTATCTTACCCCTTAGTTCTGATTTGTGAACATTTCAAGGTGCAAAACTGAAAAACAAAACAAAAAAACCCAAGCCCAGTTATGGTTGGCTTCTGTGAAAATGTAGAGAGGTTTAATGCTGTGGTCTCAGGGGTTTTCT
The DNA here is from genome assembly GCF_030035675.1 of Rhineura floridana. Lineage (NCBI taxonomy): Eukaryota > Metazoa > Chordata > Lepidosauria > Squamata > Rhineuridae > Rhineura > Rhineura floridana. The sequence continues at coordinate 136,861,717 of NC_084481.1, read as the reverse complement.
GCCAGAAATGGTGAAATTATGAAGAGTTGCTACTTTTTTCTAGCAGACATTCGACAAGTCAAACGTTCTCCATCATTCCATCTCCATTTTGCCAAAAAAAGAAAAAAATAGAAAAAGGACAAGGAAGGAAGGAAGGAAGGAAGGAAGGAAGGAAGGAAGGAAGGAAGGAAGGGGAGGCTAACCGTCTCTGTCCTATAATGTAGCCTTAATCAAAATCATCCTCGCCAGATGGCACTAGCCACAGAGATGAAAACTTATGCCTGTAAATTGCTCCCTCTATAGATAATAGCATCATCTAGACTGGGGCAATTCAAACTGGGTAATAGATAGAGGGACGTGTCTCTCTCTTTGTACACTGTGGCCCTTATCCAAATGACCACCTGCTTTTCGTTAAGTAAAAAGATGTAAGGGCGTCCACGTATTACGTTCAATGCATGTGCAATCTGTGCATGTGCGTACACAGATTATTGATCTTTATGCAAGTATTGGTAGTTATAACCACAAAATCCCCATCTCATGGGACTCTAAGGTCCCTTTAAGAAAGGTGTGGCAGTAGAACAATTGGAATGTTCTCTAAAATGATGCCTCCTTCTGTCACCTAAAATTAAAGTATTTGTTGTTATTAGCAGATAACAGTGTATTCCTTATAACATTACTGTAATAGCAACATGACCTTTATTTGTTTTGGCTAATAACTGTGCTGGTTGGGTAATCGCTCCTGCAGGGATTAGTACACCCAATGGTATATAAGAAATGTGACACTTGTGATATTGATTCTTTATAATGTGCTGCAGTATTCCTCTGAATAGGAGTTGCTGGAGCATACAAAAAGGCTATAGCCTTCATGTCTTGCTTGTAAGTGTTCTAGAGATATTTGGTTGGCCACTGTAGGAAACAATGCAGGACTAGATGGCCTTTGTTTGATCCTCCAGGGCTCTTCTTGTGCTCTTATGTAAGCCTGCTTGGCCACTTTTTAAATAGAACGTCAGGGTATAAATGTTATGTTATAGGCTGCCTTTTGACCAAAAAGGCCCCCAAGACAGCTTACACACAAATAAAAAACACAAATACAAAAAAAACCACAATACAATTTAAAAAAAAAATCAAACTAACAAAATTATAGCATTTCTAAAAAGCATCAACAGCTATCCAAAAGCATGCATCTTCCTGGTAAAGGAACACATAATAAACTCCAGCGTGGACAAGCCTGCAGTATACAAACTGGTGTGAGGGCAAATTTACTCTGAAAACTGCTTCAGCAGTTATAGAGGCAACTTGTGCCAAGTACACCAATTTACCCAGTTTGCATTGTTTATTCCAGCCTTTGCCATCCAAATACTTTGGACCACAACTCCCATGAGCCCCAAGCAAACAAGTTAGTATTGGCTAGGGGTGATGGGAGCTGCAGTCCAAAAAATGCAACAAATAATAATAATACATTATAAATATACTGTATTATATTTTATGTCTGTTGTCTTTTCGATGCCTAATGAAGACCTTCCTCTTTCAACAAGCCTTTTAACTAGATACCTTTATTACAATCTGCATCTGCATTCAAATTGCTTTTAAGATGTTTTAAAATGTTTTGGTTCTAAGATGTTTTTATTGTTTTATTATTGTTTGCCACCCTGGGCTCCTTTTGGGAGGAAGGGCAGATATAAATTTAATTAATTAATTGATAATATAAACTATGGGTTGCATTCAGTGTAGTGCTAAGGCAAATTCCATCATCTCAAGGATTTCTCCTGTGCAACGGAACGTTCTCCCCCATCCTCCCCCCGTGCATCCTAAATCTGTTCTGGGTTTTCCCCTCAACCCTCCAGAGCAGATTTGGGGATGGTGCAGGGTACATGCATGGAAAGAAGAGGATGGGAAAGTCTCATTGCACTAGCACTAATCCTTGCACTAGCACTTTTATTTAGCACTTTTATTTAACTGGTTGCATAATTTATAACATAAATCGTACAATTATAATTTATTACTTATTAATAAATGTTATTATTTTTAATAATTAAGTATTAGGCAGGTGCCATCTCTGCTATCTTTTGACACCTTTTGAAGACTTTCCTCTTTCAACAAGCCTTTTAAGTTGAGACCAATCCCAGTCTGCGTCTGTGTTAGAATTGCTTTTAATGTGTTTTCTTTAACAATATGTTTTTAACTCTTTCTTTGTTTTTAAAGATGTTTTTAAAGCTTTTTAGAAATGTTTTTAACATTGTTTTGTTTTAATGTATTTTAAGGTCTTTTTATGATGTTTTAAAGTGTTTTTAGCGTTTCTGCTTGCCGCCCTGGGCTCCTGCTGGGAGGAAGGGCGGGATATAAATCAAATAATAAATAAATAAATAATAATAGAAAGGGGGAAGAGTAATGCATATTTAGCCATTTTTGTAAGCAACGAGGCATCCCCTCTTTCCAGAGGAGTTAAGAGATTTCAACTACTTCATTCTTAAATTCACCAGTGACTTACCTTCTTTTAGAATGCTTTTTTTTTAAAGTATTTTGCTTTGAAATCTTACTTGTTGCAGCTGTAAGATACTTTTAAAAAAGAATTCTCAGTCTTGGGGGGCAGGAATAAAACATAATCAAAACAAGGAGAGAGCTGGCAAGCACTTCCTCCCCTGGGCCCCATTCTCCCAAGTTCTGCAAGTTCTTCTGTTTCTTCCACTTAAAATCATGCTGCCATTGCAGCAGTTTCTGCTCCTTGCCACCATGACCTGGCTTGGGCCACACAGAGGTATTATTCATCTCCCTGCAAAAATGCCTCCAAAAGAACTGTATAGCATCAAGCTTAATTGACAAGCTGGAAAAATAGCTATGGTTTACCAAACCACCAGCAATATCCTACTGGGAATTTGCTTCTTTTCTTTCTTTTCCTTCACTTCTGAAAAGGCTGCTGAAATGAGTCCAAAACACATGCCACAAGAAGTCACAATGTCCATAGTTACATTTGCATCTTATATTTAAAGATCAGATATCTTAGTGCTATTCCAGCCCCACACTGTAAATCAAGGAGCATATGCCCTGTATCCAAACATTTGTGCTGAAATGGCTAAGAATGGGGAACGCTGCTAGAGAAAACAATTATTGGCATCCAATAGGCCAATTGGAACAACTGAAGCAAACTTTGCTCAAGCTTCTGGGAGGACAGAATCTATATTACCACCACAACAAGTCAGGATCAGGGAGATTAAGCCAGGTGTTGACAAGTAACACAGCACACATTTGAAATGTAGGTATTTCCCTCTCTCCATGGAGGTAACCCAACCCACAAGCACTGCTGAAAAGTGTCAGGCACACAGATGCTGTCAGATCAGTCTGCATGAACTATGGACTACCACATTCTTTTTTCAGGTTCTTTGAATTATGACAAACATGTGGTTTAAGACCCAGAGGCCATGTGCCCTTCTTCTTCTTCAGTTGATGCTTAATTTATTTATTTATTTATTTCATTAAACTTATAGACCGCCCCATAGCCGAAGCTCTCTGGGCGGTTCACAAGACAAGAAACATCAAAAAAAAATAAATGTGTAATAATATAAAACAGATTAAAGTTTAAAATGTTAAAAAGTTAAAAACAATGTCAGTGCATACTAAACATGTTAAAAAGCCTGGGTGAAGAGAAAAGTTTTAACCTGGCACCGAAAAGATAGTAACGTTGGCGCCAGGCGTATCTCCTCTGGGAGATCGTTCCACAGTTCGGGGGCCACCACAGAAAAAGCCCTTTTCTGCGTTGCCACCCTCCGAGCCTCCCTACGAGTAGGAACTCGGAGGAGGGTCTTTGATGATGAGTGTAGTGTACGGGCAGGTTAATAACGGGAGAGGCGTTCCAACAGGTATTGTGGTCCTGTGCCGTGTAGGGCTTTATAGGTCAAAACCAGCACTTTGAACCGGGCCCGGAAACAAATAGGCAGCCAGTGCAGGCGGGCCAGAGTTGGTGTTATATGGTTGAACCGTCTGGTCCCCGTTAGTAGTCTGGCCGCTGCATTCTGCACAAGCTGCAATTTCCGAACCGTCTTCGTAGGCAGCCCCACGTAAAGCGCATTGCAGTAATCTAATTTCGAGGTTACCAGCGCATGAACTACTGAAGCGAAGTTCTCCCTGTCTAGATAGGGGCATAGCTGGGCCACCAGCCAAAGTTGGTAAAAAGCACCCCGTGCCACCAAGGCTACCTGAGCCTCAAGTGACAGGGATGGATCTAAAAGAACTCCCAAGCTACGAACCTGTTCCTTCAGGGGGAGTGCAACCCCATCCAGAACAGGTCGAACATCCCCCATCCTGTCAGGAGAACCACCAACCAGCAGCATCTCAGTCTTGTCTGGATTAAGCCTCAGTTTGTTAGCTCTCATCCAGTCCATTGTCGCAGCCAGACATCGGTTCAGCATGTCGACAGACTCACCTAAAGAAGATGAAAAGGAGAAATAGAGCTGCGTGTCATCAGCGTATTGATGGCAACGCACTCCAAAACTCCTGATGACCGCACCCAGCAGCTTCATATAGATATTAAAAAGCATGGGGGACAGAACTGACCCCTGCGGGACTCCATACTGGAGATCCCAGGGTGCCGAGCAATGTTCCCCAAGCACTACCCTCTGGAGACGACCCACCAGGTAGGAGCAGAACCATTGCCACACAGTACCGCCCACTCCCAAATCAGTGAGTCGTCCCAGAAGGATACCATGGTCGATGGTATCAAAAGCCACTGGGAAATGGAGGCCAGGACAAGGCCTTGTTATTGCCACCTACTGTCAATCTCATGCAACACAACTCATTCACAACCTTTCATAAAGCTTAGCATCTCTAACTGACTGCCAAATAGTCTACAGTACCAAGCCTCAGAGACTTTTGTCTTGAAGGGCCAAACCCACATTCTGTTTTCTAATCCCCCAAACACTTAAACTTTCACAGGAGAGGCTCTCTATCACATACCTAATGCAATCCCAAATGACATGGTCCACATTTTCCACCACCCCACCGAGCTCACAATCCTCAGAGTCCATATGTCCAACCCTGTACAAACCACTCCTCAGAGCACAGTGTCCTGTTATAATTCTAAACATGCTAACTAGTCTCTGCCATCCTTTCAAGTGAAACACTCTGAAGTCCTTCAGAGTTGGACAAAAAAAAAACACCCGCCGACCCGTAGTTTCCATCTCCCACCGCCTCTGCCACTCACTCAGCATCATCTGTTTAACCCTACTTCTAACTTCCAAAGTGGACAGAGGCAACATAAAATCAATGTTCCTCTGTCCCAATGCCTAGCCACCTGATCAGCTATCTCATTTCCAACAATGCCCACGAGCTGGGATCCAACAAAACTGAATACCCATATGTAATAGCTTAGCATTCAGCCTCCAAATCTCATTCACTATATTACTTTTGCATCCTATACCACCAGTGCTCGGTCCCCAACAGCAAAGCCATTCCAAAAGCCTTACTGCAAATAGACACAGGGTCAGCTCTAGGTGTTAGGACTCCCTTAGTAAGATGCTCTTGGTGGCTGCCCTCTGGTGTGATTTCCAGGTGCTGCCACCACTGCTGCAGAACTAGCTCTACCTGCTAACCAGCTGCTTACAGACTAACACAGACTTACAATTCCCAGAGTTCCCTGGCAAGAGGGGCTGACTGTTAACACTCTAGATATTGTAGCTCTGTGAGGAGAACAGGGGATAAAAGTGTGATAAGATCCAGCAGTTGATTTCTAAAATGACAAATGGCCAGGCTCATTCTTGCTTAATAAACACACCCTCAATGACTTTCTTGGGCTGCGATTGTATGCATACTTGCTGTTGAATAAGTCCCATTCAACTCAGTGTTTTTTTTTAAATAAGCAACTGTGCATAGGATCAGTTTACAAGAAACCTTTTCCCCAAATCTGAGATATATGGATAGAATGGTAGTTCCCCAGTGAGAGGAAAATTCACTCTGCACATTTGGAGTGAGGTGCCAGCAATATGTGGATGACACCCAGCTCTGTCTCCCTGTTTCATCTGAATCAGGAAAGGAAGTAGAAGTGCTAGACTGGTGTTTGTAAGCAGTGATGGACTGAATATGGGCCAATAAATTGAAGCTGAACCCTGAAAAGATAGAGGTGTTATGTGTTCCAAGTTCTTGATTGCTAGGGGTGAGTTCTAGATGGGTTTGTACTCCTGTAGAAAGAGCAGGTCCATAGCTTGGGGTGTTCTGGGATCCAACACTGTCACTGGAGGGTACGGTAGTCTTGTTGGCTAGGAATGCCTATTTCCAGCTACAGTTGGTTCACCAGCAACAGCCCCTTTTGGACAGATAAGAGTTGGCCAATGTACCCCGTGCGTTGGTAACCTCCAGCATATTGCAGTGACTATTGCAATATGCTCTATGTGGGGCTGACCTTGAAGACAATTTGAAAACTTCAGCTGGTCCAAAATAAAGCCACCAGATTATTGGGGTTTCATTTAAAACCCATATAACCCCTATTTTAAAACAGCTGCACTAGTTGCCAGTTCATTTCCATCCCCAATGCAAGGTGTTCATATTAGTTTTTAAAACCCTAATCAAGTTAGTCCCCAAATGTCTGAAATACCATCTCCATCACTACTGACCTTCTCAGGTATTAAGATCTGCAGAGTGGGTTTTCTTGATAGTTCTGCCACCCTCAGAAGTGTGGAATGATGACCCGGGAGAGAGCTTTGTCTGTGGCAGCTCCTAAATTGTGGAACTCCCTCCCCACAGAGATGTATCTAGCATCGTCACTGTCAAGCTTCCAATGTATACTGAAGATACACCTCTTTACCCTGGCCTTTGACAGTTAAGGTATTTTGTTTTGCTAATTTTGCTGGATTTGTATTGTTCTGTTCCATTTGGAATGGCTTTATGTGTTTTATAATTTTATGAACAGATTCAGAGAATAAGGGCTGGTTCATGCTACACCAATTGACACCAATATATTTATCACCATTTTCCAGATATGTATATGTGAATGTGAACATACAATACATCCCATTTATCTAATTTGTTTATTATTTTTAAGGCAAAAATATGCCAGACATGTAGGCCTGGCACCAGCAGGTATCCAGGTCAAGCACTGGCCCAAGGGCCCAGGAGCTCACAGGGGCCCCTCACTTGGCCCAGCCACTTCCTCCCATCTTCATTGCTGCAGTGACCCATCAGCACTGCTACCTCCTTCTCAGCACTTACCCATCCTTCAGTGGCTGGAGACTCCAAGTGTTCCGCCACAAGTCCTTCTGTAGCTATCACTGCCAGAAGTACGTCAGGCCCGGCCCCCTTGGAAGCACCTTCCATGGTGCAGGAAACTTTGCCTCACAGATACCACTGTGGCTACAGTGTCCGCAGGGCCAAGTTTTCCATGGAGCCCCAATGTGCTTCTGGCAGCAGTGGCTGCAGTGGCTGTGGAAGGGCTCACAGCAGAGCACTTGGAGCCTCTAGCTGCTGAAGGAATAGGCAAGCATGGAGGAGGAGGTGATGGTGGCAGCGGCACTGGCAGGCTGCAAAGCAAGAAAGATGGGCAGTGGAAGGAGGTGAGCAGACCCAGCCGTGTTGGTGGTGAGGGGCCCACTGTGCCCAAGGGCCCCCAGAAACCTGGAACGGGCCCTGCCAGCATGTTAAATTATACTTAACATTGCTTTTAAATGGAAATTTATAATAGAAAGAATACAAGAGCGGTCATGTTTCAGATAAACAGATTTTATTGGGTTTGTTTAATATATTTCACTTATTGCCATTTATCTAGGGATAATAATTAATTAAAAAACAGAAATAGCTTTAATTACAACACACAAATTCCCTAAGGGATGAAAATAATTATCAGTTCTACTGCTAGATTTTTCAACTTTCAAATGGGTTTTAGAAACTTGCTAGTTATAGAAGTATGCTGGCAAAATGAAATTATTTTTTACTTTGAACCAGTACTCCAGTAATCTCAGCATTCTGTGTTTAATCCAAATGTGTTCTTTTCTGTACTTAAAAGGCCCCTCTAGACTGGTGGGCTTTTTTTGTGGGTGTATTTTGCAACATGTATTTGATGCAATAAAAGTGCATTAGTGGTGATTTATACTGGGCCATCCAGACATCATTCCACTTTATTAGTCGTTCTGCAATGCTTCCCCAATGTTACCATAGTACTGCCGCCTGGAGGGCATTGTCAGCTCTACACTGCGTCAGCAGTGCCGGTGGGGGGCTGGAAATTCCTGGGTGGTTGGCAGGGAAGCAAGTCCTTAGCCGGCAGTCTGGTCATAAATCTGCCAGGTCTAGGAGGAGGGGAGCTGATAAGGGCCAGGCTTGTCCGAAGCGTACTTGCCGAGTCAGGAGTCCAGAAGTGAGGTCAGTAGAGGTCCAGGATCAAGTGCCAAGGGGTCAGTCCGAAAGAGGGTGCCAGGAAACTAGGAACACACAAGCCACACCTGACGTTGCAGTCAGCAACAAGCTGCAGCCAAGATGTGCCTTATAAAGACCAAGGTTGACAGCAGGTGTGAGTCCTCAGCGTTTGGGCCTTAAGGAGACAGGCCTGCCTCTCTTCTGCCTGACCTTCTGCTGTCTACGTTCTCAGGTGAGGGGGGAGTATCCTGTTCACTGTCTGTGTCTGGCTGCAGGGACTCTGCTGTATCTGGGGTGCTCTGCAGCTGAGGGGGAGAAGGAGCTGGATTCTCAGGAGGCTCCTCCATGTCTCCTTCTGAGTCTGCTGCTCCTGGGTCTGCTGCTGTTACTCCCGAGTCGTCCTCATCTGAGGAGTCCTCTGACGGGGCCATGACAGGCATCGTCTGAGCTCTGCGAGTGCTGCATTCTCCTGAATGAAGCGTAGAGTGTTTGAGGATCGTGATATTCACAGGGAGACCAAAATGCTTATTTACAAAGCCATTGTACTGCCAACCTTACTGTATGCCTGTGAAACATGGACCATCTATAAATGCCACTCCCAACTTCTTGAAAGATTCCACCAATGCTGCCTCCGGAAAATTCTGCAAATTACTTGGGAAGATAGGTGGACTAATGTTAGCATATTGGAAGAAGCAAAGACCACCAGTGTTGAAACAATGATCCTCCAACATCAACTTCGCTGGACCGGCCATGTTGTTTGAATGCCTGATCACCGTCTTCCAAAGCAGCTACTTTACTCCCAACTTAAGGATGGAAAACAGAATATCGGTGGACAACAAAAGAGGTTTAAAGATGTTCTCAAAGCTAATCTAAAAAAATGTAACATGAGTATCGAGAACTGGGAAGCCTTGGCCATGAGCATGCCAATTGGAGGTCGGCCATTATCAAAGGTGCTATGGACTTTGAAGAAGCACAAGTACAGGGTGAAAGGGACAAACGAGCTAAGCGAAAGGCACGTCAAGCAAATCCTCATTGTGACTATCTTCCATCTGGAAACCTATGTCCTCACTGTGGGAGGCTGTGTTAATCCAGAATTAGCCTCTGCAGTCACTTATGGACCCACTGTTAAAGACCTTATCCTGGAAGACAATCTTACTCGGCTACGAGTGATCGCCAATGACTCTTGCACTCTAGTGCAACCAAAGTACAACAAACAACAACCTAGAACGTTTGTGGTATGAAAAATTAGAAGATTTCAGCAGGAAGTTATAGGACATGCAGTGACTGGAAACACAACAGTATGTGTGTCCCAAAAACTTTTGCAGGCACAAACAGTATTGAAGCAGGTTTGTGTATTACTGCTCCAGTATCATAATGAGCACAACTCATTATGAATGCACAATAAAAAGGAAGGCTGGAGAGGCCCAAAGTGTCTTCTGCTCACAGAAGGGCTTTGTACATTAAGAAAGGGAAATTAAATTAAAATATGTCCTTCTGTTTACACCAGAAGCATAAGTGCGAGAAGTCATCTAAACCTGTGTTAACAATCTCTTCCAAATAGTGATTGCACAAGCACTTACAGAACAATACTAGTGGATATCTTCCTGCCACTCATAGTTCTTTGGATCTAACCCTCTGTTTCCATGACAAAAAGTCCCAAAGCAATTTACAACCTGAATTAAAATGCAGTAATAAAAATACATAAGCATATTAAAAACATAGAATACAAACGTCCAATCATTGGTGCTGCCCAAATGTCCAGGAAAACATAAACATCTTTGCCTTATATTGAAATGATGACAGTGCAGGCCTCCCTGTAGAGAGTATTCCCTAAATAGGCAGTTACTATGGAAAGGCCCATTCTATTGTTGCCATCCTCAGAGCTCCCTTGAAGGTGACAAACAGAGAAGGGTCTCAGATGATCTCTGGGTGTAGTAAGGTTCATGTGGAGAAAGGTAGTTCTTCAGGTTTAGAGCCAGGTTATGTTATTGCAGTATGGAGTAATCTATGTACATAGAATTTCTAACCCATCCCGAACGCTCATGCTCCCTTGTCCCCGTAAACAATTTAGCCACTGTGTTGTACACTTGCTGTAGTTTCTGAGCCATCTTCAAGGGTGTGATGCCCCTGTATTTATAATACTGTAAATATGGTAAGTGCGGGTTTAGTAGAGTTCGGTTGGTGGGAGTTCTGAGGGAGGTTGGAGTTGGTTTTGTGGGTTGGATTGGATTAGGCTGGTAGTGAGGCAGGTTATTGGCAGCGAGAAACATAAGAGTAACACAACTGATGAAACCATACACTTGTTAAAGTATACCTTTAAGTAATCTTGTTATTCCTGTGTATATAAATAAATATTTCTTGGTTTACCTAACACCTGATCCTTGGCTGGGTTTACACAGACCAGAAGGGTGGGCAGGGCATATACCAAGGTTGGGAAACAGTATCAATTGTGGCAGCGGTGAAGAGATAGTGTAACATTATCAGGTATCCAGAGCAACCCAGGGCTGTATTCTTTATAGGCACAAAGATACAGGGGGGTTGTGGCCTGAAAGTGCACCCAGACACAAAGTATCAATAGGCCAGGAGGAGACTAACGCACAGTCTCAAGGCAATATTGAATTATAGGGAGTGACTGGTGGTGCTGCCTAGCAGTGGGATCTTGAGAGATATTTGCTAGAGCCGGTGAGAACCATTTAAAGACCAGGACCCTGAGGTGGGACCGTGACAAGGTGGTGACCACAGGTGGGATCCTAGCAGGTGGCGCCTGAGGTGGGATCCTGACAGGAAGGGGCCTGACAAAGAGCAGTCCCACATATTGCAGTAGTCTAACCAAAGTGGGTACAAGAGCACAGGCAACTGAAGCTAAGCTAAGCTACCAGCTGACACAAGACACTCTGTGCCACTGAGGGACTGGTAAACCAGCTCCTCTATTCTTTGGGAAGGTTTGTTGGGTTATCTTCCACTTTTGATCTGGGGTAGGTGCCCACAACTTTCACAGCTTCCCAGAGGCATCTGGTTGGCCTCAGTGGGAAACAGGATGCTAGACTAGATAGGCCTTTGGTTTGATCCAGTAGGGCTCTTATGCTCCTGCTGCTTTTTGATGCCTCCTCTTCCTCCTGTGTGCAGTACCAGCTTGATTTACATTGATTTACTCATGTAACTAACTTTGCATAAATATCTACAAGCATAATTTATCACTTAACTTCAACCTCCTTCCTCATGGTAATGGGCTTGCAGCTCAGGCTGGGCACCCCTGGACTTCTGAGTCTGGAAAAGTGCCCTTCACTTCTGCTTTGGCCCTGCCCTCTACCTCTTCTTGGCAGAAGAAATATGAAAGGATATCTTGGAGAACTGGCCCTTAGGAACCAGTCTCACCTTTCTCACTCTTTCACAGTCCTTGTGCAGGGCTCTGTTCCATAGTCCATATGAAACTACAGTAGGGCCTCACTTACCGGCGTTCCGTTTTGCGGCGTTCCGCTCATGCGGCGGTTCTCAATGCGGGGAAATTCCCCGTTTTAAAGCCGATTTTGTGCTTTTACAGCGTTTTGCAACATTTTGGCGTCATTTTTGTGTGATGTGGCCCATTATAGTCAATGGGTTCTGCTTTACGGCGATTTCTGCTTTACGGCGGGGGCCTGGTCCCTAACCCATCGTATTAGCGGTGCCCTACTGTACTTGTATGCATGGAGGTGGAAAAGTAACTAGATGACTATTGATTGCCCACAGCTCTATATTGGACGCAGTGGATTCACTTCTAACCCACAAGAGAAACACACAGCTGTGTAACATGATTTTCTCTCCTGATGATTAGGCTGAAAATTGCCTTTTCTCATCCAGGCATCGCCATCTTCTTATCCCTCAAGCTTGTTTTCAGGTTTCATAGAATTCTTGCTTCCTCCGCTTTCCACGAAAAGTCCCTGGAGTCTGCCCTGAATTGAATTGCCTGCCAGGTTTTATGCTGGCAGACGGGCTTTAAATAATTTATGTCTTAATTACATCTCATCAATTTTATTTTATTTTTTAAAGATGGAGGGGTGTGGAACCTTGGAAATCTCCATTCCATTTATGGAGAAACACAAAAAAATATAATAGGATTCACTATGAGGTCAGGAAACACTTTCTAAGGAAACATGTTTAAACAAACAAACAGATGCAATCATAATTTCCTTGGGTTCAACAACCCTCTATGAAGAATAGTACTTCCAAAATACAGTGTTGTAAACAAACTAAATTAATCCCTGTTTTTATGGATTGTACATTATTTTACTATAGCTAATATGAACTGAATTCATAGTTTGTCCAAAAATGTAACACATTAGATTTCTCTGTGCATGTCCTTATTGATTAATCTCTTCAACAGTATCACTCAATTTACAATTGATATTCTGCCCTTGTAGGCATCATGACTGAGCTCAATCAATATCTACCAACACAACAAGCCAAACAAAAGTATTTATAACATGCTGCATGATCCTGCTATGCCTTTAGTCCACAGTTCAAAATTTAATTTTATTCTAGGACTGTTGTTGCTGTTATTATAATGTTAAAAAGCCTCTTCTCATCTAGACTCTGCCAACTCCCTAGACCTCTAAATGGTTTACAAATTTCATAAAATTCTAAGATTTTGAAAAGGAGTGATTCTAATATTTCCTAGATGCTAATGCATCTTTAATCATATCTTATGTCTACCTGTTGGGTAGATTACCCCCCCCCCCTTTTGAAAGAGTTGGTGGAGTTTTTTCACATGAAGGTTCTGACTGACAGGTATATACATGTGCATGCATCTCTATGCATGTATCCAGCAGATCAAAATAGCAGGTATTTTAGAGTCTGGTTTTTAGATGTGCAGTGGGTAGAGGCTACAATCCTATATTGTTTATCTGAAGTAAGCTCCATTGAACTCAATGGGATGTATTTCTGAGTAAGCATGTGGAGGGTTGCATTGCTAATCCTTATTATTGGGATAAACTTACATTCATTGCACATTGATGTCCTCTTTAAGAAAACTGATTTATTTATTTATTTATTTGATTTTTATACCGCCCAACTAGCGATAGCTCTCTGGGCAGTGTACAACTGAAAATACAAAAATACATCTCATAAAAGTGCATAATAAATATTACAAAAACATATAAAGTGCAGAAAATCAGATTACATAATTTTTAACATTTTAAATTAAATTAAAACACCATAGAAAAGAGGCAGGTCTTAAGCTGGCGCCGAAAAGACAGCAGCGTCGGGGCCATGCGCACCTCAATGGGGAGACTATTCCAGAGTTCGGGGGCCACCACTGAGAAGGCCCTAGTTCTTGTCACCACCCTCCAAGCCTCTCTATGGGTCGGGACTCGGAGGAGGGCCTTCGATGTAGAGCGCAGTGTCCGGGCAGGTTCATATCGGGAGAGGCGTTCCGACAGGTATTGTGGTCCCGCGCCGTATAGGGCTTTGTAGGTTAAAACCAACACTTTGAATCTGGCCCGGAAGCATATTGGCAGCCAATGTAAGCGAGCCAGAACAGGTGTTATATGTTCCGACCGCTTAGTCCTCATTATTAATCTGGCTGCCGCATTTTGGACAAGCTGTAGCTTCCGAACTGTCTTCAAAGGCAGCCCAACGTAGAGCGCATTGCAGTAGTCTAATCGCGAGGTTACCAGAGCATGTACAACTGATGTAAGGTCCTCTCTGCTCAGGTAGGGATGTAGCTGGGCTACCAACCGAAGTTGGTAGAAAGCATTCCAAGCCACCGAGGCCACTTGAGCCTCAAGTGACAGGGAAGGATCTAAAAAAACTCCCAGACTACAAACCCGTTCCTTTAGGGGGAGTGTAACCCCATCCAGCACGGGGTAGGTATCCACCACCTGGTCAGTGAAACCATCCACGAGCAGCATCTCAGTCTTGTCTGGATTAAGCCTCAGTTTGTTAGCTCCCATCCAGTCCATTATCGCGGCCAGGCAACGGTTCAGTACATTGACAGCCTCACCTGAAGAGGATGAAAAGGAGAAGTAGAGCTGCGTGTCATCAGCATACTGATGACAACGCACTTCAAAACTCCTGATGACAGCACCCAACGGCTTCATGTAGATGTTGAAAAGTATGGGGGGCAGAACCGACCCCTGCGGGACTCCACATTGGAGATCCCACGGTGTCGAGCAATGTTCCCCAAGCACTACCTTCTGGAGACGACCCGCCAAGCAGGAGCGGAACCACTGCCAAGAAGTGACTCCAACTCCCAACTCCATGAGCCTCTCCAGAAGGATACCATGGTCGATGGTATCAAAAGCCGCTGAGAGATCAAGGAGAATCAACAGAGTTACACTCCCTCTGTCCCTCTCCCGACATAGGTCATAATACAGGGCGACCAAGGCTGTCTCAGTGCCGAAACCGGGCCTGAAACCCGATTGAAATGGATCCAGATAATCAGTTTCATCCAATAGTGCCTGGAGTTGGCCAGCAACCACTCGTTCCAGGAGTTTGCCCAGGAATGGAACATTCGCTACTGGTCTGTAGCTGTTGAAATTTTCTGGGTCCAAGGAAGGTTTTTTCAGGAGTGGTCTTACTGCTGCCTCCTTCAGACAACCAGGGACCACTCCCTCTCGTAAAGAGGCATTTATCACTTCCCTGGCCCAGCCAACTGTTCCATCCCTGCTAGCTTTTATAAGCCAAGAGGGGCAAGGATCCAGTACCGAAGTGGTTGCACGTACCTGTCCAAGCACCTTGTCCACGTCCTCGAGCTGAACCAACTGAAACTCATCCAATAAAACACGACAAGACTGCGCTCTGGACACCTCAATAGGATCAACTGCTATAAACTGGGAGTCTAAGTCCCGACGGATGCATAGGATCTTATTCTGGAAGTGTCCAGCAAACTCATTACAGCGGGCTACCGATGACTCTACCATGTCCTGAGAGCCAGAATGAAGTAGCCCTCGAACAACTCTAAAGAGCTCCGCTGGGCGGGAAAGAGATGACTTAATGGTGGCGGCAAAGTATTGTTTTTTCGCCGCCCTCACCGCTTCTAAATACAGCTTAGTGGAACCACTTACCAGCGCATAGTTGCATCCATCGGGAGTTCGCCTCCACTTCCGCTCAAGCCGTCTCCTATTTTGTTTCATCGCTCTCAGCTCCAGGGTATACCATGGAGCTGCATGAGCTCTACACAGGAGAGGGCGCACAGGAGCAATCGTGTCAACAGCCCGAGTCATCTCTGCATTCCACGGTTCGACCAGGGCTTCGACAGGAGCGCCAATCTTCTCAGCCGGAAAATCCCCCAGAGCCCTCTGAAAACCATCAGGATTCATTAGTCTCTGGGGGCGAACCAATTTAATAGGTCCCCCACCCTTGCAGAGGGTAAAGGCCGCTGTAAGTCTAAACTTCAGCAAGCGGTGATCTGTCCATGACAAAGGGAGAGATGTAAAACTCCCTACATCCAGATCACCATCTCCATGTCCAGTCGCAAAAATAAGATCTAGAGTATGCCCCGACACATGTGTTGGGCCACTAACATATTGGGACAGCCCCATGGTTGTCATGGAAGCCATGAAGTCCTGAGCCGCCCCGGATAAAGTGGCCTCGGCGTGAATGTTGAGATCCCCCAGTACCAATAATCTGGGGGACCTCAGCAGCACCTCCGAGACCACCTCCGTCAGCTCAGTTAGGGAAGCCGTTGGGCAGCAAGGTGGGCGGTACACCAACAAGATTCCCAGTCTGTCCCTCTGGCCCAACACAAGGTGCAAACACTCCAGACCAGTAACTACATGGACATGGTGCTTGATGAGTGAGATGGAACTCTTATAGACCACGGCGACCCCACCTCCCCGACCCTCGGATCTACCATGATGCTGAACCAAGTACCCCGGTGGGCAAAGCTGGGAAAGACTAACTCCCCCCTGCTCACCCACCCAGGTCTCGGTTATACATGACAGATCGGCTGCCTCATCCACAATCAAGTCATGGACGAGGGAGGTTTTGTTATGTACCGATCTGGCATTTAAAAGCAGCAACTGGAGATCCGAGGGTTGGCTGAGAGGACAACCAACAACCCTGTGGATGTGAGAAGGACCGGAACATGACACAGCCACTACATGTCTGGGCCGCGTTCCCCTTACCTGGCACGTCCTACGCACAATGCCGTACCTCCCTCTGCCCGTCACTACACTAATTGGGGCCCCCTCAAGTCCCCCCGATTGGTGCAGAAGCCTCTTTCCTAGGCACATAATAAAACTATATGCAGACACACACAGCCACTCACATCAAAAACACTTACATATATAAATCTACATCCTTTCACAACCAAACATACCAGCACAATCCCACCCACTATACCAACAAACAGAGCACCAGAACAACTCTCTGCCTAGCAAAACCTCATCGTCAGGTGATATTAGGATGGTAAAAAAGACGCATCAGATGGTCTCGGCAGGGCAAGCAAGTGGACAAGAACGCCAACCGCAACCGCAGCGACGGCGACGAGGCCACAGAACGAAGCCAAGCCGAAGCGAAAAATACAAGCCACAGCGGCAACGCCTTCCAGCATGATGAACCATATGTAACTGGATATCTGTTAGCTTTCATGGCTGCTGTGTATGTCCTTATTGATTAATCTTTTCAACAGTATCACTCAATTTATAAATGCTGGCTGAGGCTGATGGGAGTTGTGGTCCAACAACATCTGGAGGCACACCGGTTGGGAAAGGCTGCTCTGGATGGTCATTTAGTGAAGGCTCTGAGCTGAGGGATCCCATATGTTGGCCCTGAAGTCCAAGCCAAGTAGAGTAGCTATAATCAACACTCATAGTTTTTGGACTAAGAGAAAAGACTTCTGTGTGGCTTCCAGATGGCTTCCAGATGGGCTTGACACACAGAATCTTAATAATAATAATAATAATAATAATAATAATAATAATAATAATAATAGATTTGAGTAAAGATATGAATGAGCAATATAACCCCATTCAAAGAATGAAAAGTATATTAACCGTTCATACTACTTCAACATGCTCTCAGGCAACATAGACTGCTATACTGTTTAGCTCAATAAAATATTTTGAAGACTTATCTTCTTAAATGGAGCAATTTCAAAAAATATTGGCAGCAATATCATCTCTGCCTTTAGAGAAATTAGATTAGAGCAGAGTTCCCCAATCTGATGCCCTGCAGATGTTTTGGATTACAACTCCCATTAGCTCCAGACAGCATGGCCAATGGTCTGGGATGATGGGAGTGGTAGTCCAAAACATCTGCAGGGTGCCAGATTTCAGAAGGTAGGACTAGAGCCATGCAGATTATGGTGTTTCTTATGTCTAATCAACCATTGGTGATGGTAATGTAATCACTCTTAGCTGATTTATTATTTAGTCAAGACTAGTCACCAAGACGTAAATGCAGTAACATTCTGAAATGTGCTTTCTGCAGGGTTCAATACTGACAGCATAACATATGGCAAAGGATAGTGTATTAGTAATGGGCCAAAAGGATGGTCAAACAGCAGGATTAATTAGCAAGATATCAATCAAAATGTCTCAGCTCTGATACTGACAGTTTCCAAGAGGAATACATACCTTCCAGCTCTTAAAGAGGCAGATGATCCATGTTAGGGATGGAAAGATCTGTCAATTTCAGGTCTTTCAGTTTCCCATTTTTCCAATCTTAAATTCAATTATCCACATTTCTGCAGTAATTTGCAATTTTTTTAAAAAAAAACCCTCATGAAAATTATCCAGCAGTGTGAATTTCTCATAATAAACACATTTTAGGCAGTTTTGACTAATGTACATATTTTTGCAAGCCATTTCTCATCACATGATGCATTTTTGCATCCTATTTCCACTCATATATTCATTTGTATGCACTCTTTCCCCAAATATATACATTTTGGTAAGCATTGGTTGGTGAGCTGCATTGCAAAATTTGAATAATTGTGAATTTTGAAGGGTGGCTGTGTTTAAGTTCTCATATTGTTTTGGAAAGTGCAAATTTGCTAGATTCAGCTTGAAATGCAAACTGAGCTGAAATTCTTGCCCACCCCTAATCTCTCTATATAGATTAGTCCCAGGTATGCCCCCGCCCTAGCGACGTAGTTGTCAACAGCTTCCGCTTTATTCATACTATGCGTAAGTTTATATACCTCTGTCATGCTCTCCACTTATTCAGGTTTTCCCTAAGGTAAAAAGCTCCCCATAGGGAAATTGCACCAGTCCCTTGATCATTTTGGCTGCCCCTTTCAGCATTTTTTCCTGCTCTGCAATATGCTGGTTGAGATATGGTGACAAAAACTGTACACAGTATTCCAGGTGTGGTTGCACCATAGATTTGTATGAAAGCATGAAGATATTGGCAGGTTTTATTTTCAGTTCCTAATGATCCCCAAAACGGAATTTGACTTTTTCACAACTGTTGCATATTGGGCTGATGTTTTCATTGAGTTATCCTCTACAACTCCAAGTTCCCTTTCATGGTCAGGTTGTGTTTTCTTCCAGATCTCTTCAGTGTATAAGTGAAATTATAACATAACAAACAATATAAAACAGCAGCACGTTATAGCCAAAAACTGACAGATTAATTTACGAGTCCACAAATCCTGAGTAAACAGAATATTTCCTTTCTGAAAGAGAATACAGACCATCTTTCCACATGCTCTGTGCTCACTATAATAACTGATGTTTCACTATTTCCATAAATATGAGTGTTGTTTACACAGGCTATGCTAATGATGTATAATATATATTATACAAGAGATTTGGATAGCCTCACATGGGTAGGCATCCATTGTAACTCCTTACCCTTTTGCTCTTGTATTTCAGTGCCATTTTTGCCTGATTCCCTATCAGTAAAGACAGCCATATTTTCTTTGAGGCATGTGGAGGAAAACAATAAAAGATTTAGGAGGATATATCATCTTGTGCCATATGCACGTGCAAGTACGGAAAAAAATGCTCAGAGGGAATGAAAGCACAAAAACCAAATAAAAGACTGCTGATGTTTGGTAGGAGACATTAACCATTCAGCAAATTATTTTTAAAGGGATATGTCTCCAGTCTCTCTCAATCTTTTTTAAACTTTCTATTTGATATCCACTAATGTTCTGTTGCTTATCTTGCACTACATTTCCTCCTTTTTATGTTGTCTACAGTAGTTATCTAAATATATATATTTGTCTGGAATTTGTTTTAAAAAATCATGCTATAAACCTCCTTGCTTATACAGAATCCTTGCTTATGCAATATGAGGCAATGGGCAGAAATCACATCTTAATTACTACAGAGCAATCTTACTGAATTGGGGAACACCCAGAATTCCCCCTTCAGCACCCAATTGGATGCGAAGGATGTTGTATTTTCATACAGGGTTTTTACTCAGATTTCTTCTGCGTAGACTGACTCTGCCACCTCCCTGATTCCATTATTCCCCTGGCTTATTATGCAGATTTGTGGGATTGATGCAGAGTCAGCAGGAATAGACATCTCTCACATTTTCTGCGGGTATAGCAGGTAGCTAAGGAGAGAGAGCATTGAAACAAACAAGGTAAACACAGCAGTTCACTTGTTACTTTCTTCCTGCGGTGCAGTGACAAGGATATGTGTGTTAAGCCTTGAGAAAAAACAGGTTGCGATTTCTTCCAGAACAAAACAACTCAACAAAATACTTGAAAAAATGATACATTCTGGGAACATTCATGATTTCTCAAACTTGTAACATTTTCTAAGCTGATATCTCATCAAACTGAGTTGCATTATTTATTTGTTATCTTGCTTATTACATATATATCCTTCCTTTCCTGCAAGGAGCTCAAAGTTCTCTCTTCTCCCCCTGCCCCTGGCATATTATCTTCATTTTTAAAAAATCCTGTGAGGTAGGTTAGACTGGCCCAAGATCATCCAGTGAATGCCAGTAGAGAGTTAAACTTGGGTCTCCCCACCCTTAATTTTACGATCCAACTACTACGCCACACTGGCTTTCATTCAAATTTTAAGTGTAGTTTAATCTATTATTATTTATTCACGGTTACATTGATACCCCCTGCCCGTCCTCCCAAAAGGAGCAAGTGCCTGTGCAGACCTCAGTGGAAACCTCCAGATCTTTATGAGTGTTGTGCAAGAAAGTGAAGACAAAATTGGAGGTGAGGGGAGGAGAGAGAGATCCTTGCACCAGTATAAATATTTACGCCTGCATAGCAGTTGTAGGGATGGGTTAAAAAGGATATATTGCGGCCAAAGGTTGAAATAATACACAAACACAGAAGCTGGGTTGAACTATGGATCACTTTATTAAATTTTAAACCAAACCCTTTAACTAAAACCTACAGAGGGAAAATTTAGGTGTGGGAGCTGACTATAAATAAAATGCCAATCTACAGCTATCGAGCGACAAACCCCTTCTGGGTCTTACGCCCTACCCCACCACACCCTGAAGGTGAGAAGGCGGGGCTTTCCATGTCACAACCCCCCAGGGCCCTACAACTCCTGGTGGATGAAGTTGGCTGCAAAGGCAGCCCATATCCTGCCTCCTGGCCATACTGCCCTGAATTACAGGTCTCCAGAGCCACCAATCACCCCCAAAGGTGCCTAAGAGGGCCACCTAGGTGTCCTTACCAGCTTCCCTTCTAGCACCTTCCTGCCACCAAAGGGGGACAAATCTCTGTTTAGTTGCCCTTTCCCCCACTGCCAAGAATAACTTTGTGCAGAGAGGAAGGGATGTGGGCGGTGCAGGCTTAAATAAGCTCCACTGCCCCTAAGCAGGGCATGCAGTGTGCCCATGGGACAGAACTGCCCTCATCAAAGATGGAGGCTGGGGATTCAACCCTAGGCCACAACTGCACCCGCTCGCCAAGGCTCTGCTAGGTGCATGGAGTGGGAAATGCATCTATAAACAACATTTTTAGTTACTTTGAATCAGCACATAATGCCAAATTATACCAGCATTTGCACTAGATAATTAAGTTCTGCAGAAAAATACTGCAACCAGTAGTGAGTCTTACTCACAACCATGACCATTTTGTTTTCTGCATAACCAAAGTCAATTTCATCCAAATTGTCCTCAGATCTCCTACTTGGTTTCTGGCATTGCTGTCTCAGTAATAAGTTTGGTTGTTTCAGTGGGGAGTTCTCACTTTCATTCCTGCATGAGCAGCTGTTCTGGAATTTTCATCTATAAGGTAGTGAGAAATCTGGAAATTGGGCAAAAGTAAAACAGTGCAATCCTATACATATCTACTCAGAAGAAAGCCCCACTGAGTTAAATGGGGCATACTCCCACACAAGTGAGTATAGGATTGCAGCCTAAGAGAGTTTACTCTGGTGTCTGCAGGACATAATTTCAACTATGGGTTCCGATTGCCAGGAGAACTCAGCCAAGAATCTGTTTTCAATTCTGAAGGTGCTTCAAGGTTATACTGGCCTTCCTGGTAGGATGTGAGCCAAAGAAGAAAGAAGAGAATCAGCATAAATGGTAGTTTGCAGTTTGGTAACAAACTAGCAAAATGTAAAAAAAAAGGCATGAAATTATACAGAAAAAAACTCTATTTCTCTTTTTTTAATTTGTTCTCATTTAATCAGATGCCTCAAATGCGAAGATGTATCACTGAACACTAAAGTCAAGATCGTTCAGACCATGGTATTCCCGATCTCTATGTATGGATGTGGAAGTTGGACAGTAAAAAAGGCGGATAAGAGAAAAATCAACTCATTTGAAATGTGGTGCTGGAGGAGAGCTTTGCGGATACCATGGACTGCAAAAAAGACAAATAATTGGGTGTTAGAACAAATTAAACCAGAACTGTCACTAGCAGCTAAAATGATGCAACTGAGGTTATCATACTTTGGACACATCATGAGAAGACATGATTCACTAGAAAAGACAATAATGCTGGGAAAACCAGAAGGGAGTAGAAAAAGAGGAAGACCAAACAAGAGATGGATTGATTCCATAAAGGAAGCCGCAGACCTGAACAGGGTGGTTCATAACAGATGCTCTTAGAAGTCACTGATTCATAGGGTTGCCATAAGTCATAATCAACTTGAAGGCACGTAACAACAACGAATCAGATGCCATTCACTTTGCTGGTAATTCTCTGCTCGACTTTGACTTAATTGGGCTAAGGAAGATGAGTCAAAGACAGACTGCCTACATCAACTTTCATTTCTACAATTTATTTTCATTAAATCAGGACATGCTTGTGCTGTTTATAACTGCTTTCTTTGGAGTACTATAGCAGATGCACATAAAGTAGAACTCGTATGGAAGAAGCTATGAATGTTGTTCCCAAATGACCAATGTAGACAATAGCCAATATTAAGGATTTGTTGGCACATGCAATGGTTTGGGAGAATAGATTCTCAGGAAGAAATGACCAAGCAAATTGTTTTGCTAATACCAGAAGAAAGTATGAAACCACCTAACACACACTGTTGAGAATCAGAATAAGATCAGAACAGGAAGCCTATAGCCCAGGGTAGGGAGCCCATGGCTCTCCAGGTGTTGTTGGACTACAGCTCCCATCAGCCATAGCCAGAATAGTCAATGGTCAGGGATGACTGGAGTTGGGTCCTGCAATATTAGAAGAGTCACAGGTTTCCCACCCCTGCTATACATCATATATGCCCTGGGGGGGGGGCATCTGCCACTTGATGACTTTTAATGCTCCACCACACAGAACCTATGTTGTGGGACCTCTGGTAGCATTTTGAAGAAATGCCATCATTTCAGGCTTGCAAGCAGGCTTCATACACACTGGGCTGAAGATGCCATGATGTGCAATATGGGTGCATGCAAAATGGCTGTCAGTGCAGTACTGGCTTTGCCTGGCAGCAAAAATGACTTGATGACCATAACGAATGGGTTCCCTCTGGTGAGTTGATTACATCCAGTTAAATTCATTGTGCTAAAGAAATGAAAATGATTCAAGGAAGGCAAGAGGAGATGCTAGATTGTAGTTTAATTTCCATCATGCCTCACTAGGTAACTTGGGGGAAACTAAAACACTGGAAGAGAATAACTTTCACCAGCTGTAATGAGAGTTAACTAATGTTTCATTTCCGATGTAAAATGGTTGGATGACTATGAATGATGGATGCTAAAGAAAATTCCAGACATTTTCCCAAAAGAAAATGGCCTTTCTGTCAGAAAACAAATGTCTCCTAAGATAATTTCCTGCTGGGAAATGTCCTGGTTGTTAAGGCCATTGTGAGTTATGTAATGTACAAGATACTATATACCTTAGAAATTCTTATGGATTGTTGCATTGTACAAGATGCAACAAGAGAGAGAGCATGCAAGAGAACAGGACTTTCCTTTTTCCTTGTGTTAGGCTTAATCTGAATAGGTCAAGTGTCTTTAAGTGTGTCACTGTTTAATATTTGCAGTTGATATGCACAATATACTTAGTAATTGGTTTGGAGAACAGCATAGCACTGCTGGCTTTGTTGATTCAGTTTATTGGATCAGTATAACCAATCCCCCACCTCCAAATACAGTTCCATCAGATTTAAAATATAGTCTTTCCCACACTTTTAAAAACATTTATATTTCCAGCATTTCATTTATATGATATATATCCTGGGAGGGGGCCAACATTCCCATCCACTGGCATGATTACCTTGTAATCAGTTACAGAACACAGAATAATGATTTAGCCAATTTTACTTGAAAAAATGTATCAAAGCTCCATTGACAAGCCCTTTGCCTTTCCTCAGGCAATGCTTTCTGCTGGACCATGTTAATGTGAAAATTTATTACATTGAAAAATGGTAATGACTATTTTGAGACCCTTTTCCAAGTAAAATATTAAAATCTACAAATGAGCAGCTGCACAAATGTTTGAGCTTTTCTGCAGGAATCTACGGCCTCTCAGCATGGCGGCTGCAGTTCTAGCACCGACTGAAATTCTTACAAATGAAAGAATATCTGTAATTGAAATGGCTAAGCATTTTAGCTGACTCTTAAGGCTGCTTTTGTTTTCATACATAATATCTGTATATATAGCTTAGCACTGGCCTTCTGCTCTGAAGTTCATATTTGAACAGGGATCCTGATTTTTCTAGGTGGGGATATTTATAGCTTGGTAACATCAGAAGGCAAGGCATTGTTTATTTTAAATTCACAGCATTGCCTGCATTTCCCTTGTGACTAATTCCACATTCAGTCAGGTTCCTCCCTCTCACCCTCTGCAGTGTTCTCATGAATCCTTAATTCTATTGTAGCCCCGTCATGCCAAAGTCACTTTTCATCCGAACACCCGCACATAAATCTTCGGAGACTCCCCACTGCAAAATCTCAAGCGGTGTTTCTGAAGCTGATTGAGTGCAGAACTGGGAGGTACAGGGAGAGATGGCCAAATTCTGTTAAAACAAGAATGTGATGCAAGATGCTATGTTCTCTGGCCATTATCAAGGGCATTAAACAGGGCTGACTGGCCCAATACATTTTGCTGCCTTAAGCAAAGGGAAAGATGGCACCCCTCATCTCTCATACAGATTCTGACAAGACTGGCAGTTGAATCTTACTGTAGTATTGGCAATGGATGGTGTCCTTCACTACACCTGAGGGCAGCAGGCTCACTTCGGGGTCACAAGGCATGCTACATGACACACAGCTCTGTTCTCTAATGCCCCGCTCTGCCTAATGGCAGTGTTGGCCCTGAAAAGCAGGTCAAAAATTCTTTGACATTATTTTCCAGTTTAAACTGACCTCTTTGTTTTTTATTCTGATTTACCACAGACAATATACAGTATAGCAGAAGCTGTTCTATTTTATTATTTTAACTTGCCTTTCAGGGTATAACAGTGTCAGGCTGGCCTAAAATAAATCAAGCTTTGTAAAGTCCCATTGTCATGAAGGCTGTTCCACCTTCCCGAGAGATGGCCTAGGCTGGAGCATCTTTTGTTAATTTACTCATGAGAAGCTGCCACTACTTCCTCCTTTAAAAACACATATGTCTGTGTGAGGAAGAAACCCATGACTTGATTTTTATTTATTTACCTGAGATGGGAATACTCTAAGCAAGCTCCTCCGGTCACCACCAGCAAAGACCTAGTCCATAAATTCCTTCTATCTTTCTTTCTTAGCCTGTGGCACAAACTAACCAGCTAGGCACATGAGTGGGATAGGTCCTGTGGAATGCCCTGCGATCCACACCATACATTTAAAACACTTCCAATGCACATTTAAAGCACATGACTTCCCCAAAGAATCCTGGGAACTGTGCTTTTCCTTTCACAGAGCTACAAATTCCCAGCACCCTTAACAAACTACAGTTCCCATGATTCTTTGGGGGAAGCAATGGGCTTTAAATGTGTGTCGAATGTGCTTTAAGCATATGGTATGGACCAGTCAACTGCATAATCCAATTTAAACGGTTTATTTTAAGTTCAATATAAGGGAGTGGGAGAAATAAGTGGTAGCCAAAAGCAAGCAAATAAAACAGTTCTAAATATTTGTCTCCTAGGCAGATCTACATTATATCAGCACCGCAGTTGCTTGAAGCAAGGGTGTCTCCCCAGTGCTTCAGAGGGAATAACGTAACACTTAGACACAAATTATTCTTACATGTATATTCTTTCTTTCTTCCAATATGGAACTCATGGCTATGTACATGTAGTTCACGTGTGGTCACCTATCCAGGCACTGACCAGACCTGTTTAGCTTTAGGTCATAGCCTCATGTACCTTAGGTCATAGCCTCATGTACCTTCAGACTATACCCTGGGATTTTTTTCATACTAATATTGTAGTCAGAAAGTGAGCATTGGCTGAGGCACCTGGCTGAATATGCACATAGTAGGGAAGCTGGGTTTTCTGTAGAGTGATGTGATCCTTAGTGTATGATACATTAAATTTTGTAACAATGTATATGGTAGAAATGACTATCTGGGTTCAATGAAAGTAAAACATAACATAATAACATAAGAAGAGCCTGCTGGACCAGGCCAATGGACCATCTAGTCCAGCATCCTCTTCTCAAAGTGGCCAGTCAGATGCCCATGGGACCTGAGTGCAATGAGCACTCTCCCCTCCTGTGGTTTCCAGCAACAGATATTTAGAAGAATACTTCCTCCGACTATGGAGGCAGAGCATAGCCACTTTTAATTTCAATGGAATAGGATTTTCCTTCTTTTTTCATCTTTATTAAGTTGGTTACAATTAATCAAAAATCTTTCTCTCAGTATGGAATCCTAATTTTTCAAACCACAGCCTTTGTTTCTATTTTCAAAAAAAAGAAAAGAATTTCTATGTTTTGTACAAATTTGTTCCCACTGCCAGATGGTTTTCACCCACCCCTCTCAGATTAACTTGAGAAATACATCTCTCATACATTCTAATAGGTTGATTAGAGGTTCCTGTTGGGACCATGCTAGCAATCACACTGAAATTTTATTACAGCTGCCAATTGTAAGCTGTTTATTGGATCTGTAGAGCAGCGAACCTTCACTAACATTGTCTGGCCAGATGGGTGCATGGATATTTGCAATAAATAAATAATTCAGGATAAATGAGGCTTCCTTACCCCTTTGGGAAGTGAGTGACAGATTCAGTGCTCAAAGTATTAACATGACAGGTAGTCAAATGGGCTGGAGATTGATAGACATCATCCACTCTGTGCACATGTGCAGAAAACACATGCCCATTTCTTAATCAGCCTTGATTCTGCTTTCATAGACCAGCCCTGGGTCAGGAAGGTTGAATGATTCCAATCAATATCCAGTTGTTAGAGTAACAGCCATGACTGTTCTGGATGGCTGAGTGGGTGAAAACATGTTTGTTCTACTTAATGTGACACAGTCCTGTCAAATTAACAACTGCGATAGCAGGAGCCAGCTTGCTTAATAGGTTGGAGTCAATTCTGCAGAGAATTTATTATCAGCACTCAACCAATAGATCTAAAAACCTCATTACTAAGGTTTATTTGCAGATAATAACTAAAGGTACACTTTGTATTAGACTAGGGTTTGTCCAGTTTTAAACTTACCACCATATACTATCGCCTGGTAAACACCTGAATAAACTGTGGATACTGAAGTGCAGTTACTTAATAGAATTCTTGTTGGGTTGAGTGACTGTTAGTTCTGTTGCGGTTGGCATGTAGAACATAAGCACATGATCTTCTGATTCTGAGATTAACTACATTCCACCCAATAAATTTCTGTGAAGGAATACTCCTTTATGCACCATATTGGTTCTCATCAGAGTTCTGTAGCAGCACCATGTAGCATTTGAATCAATTGACTGTGCTTACTCAAATGGTCCTTCTGTGGTCTCTGATCACATTCAAAGGGAGCATTTGCACAAACAAGAAACATCCAACATGTGAAGAGAGCTGCGCAGAACATAATGAGCAACTCTACAACACACACTCAATAGAATTGTGTCATGGCAATGCAGTCCCTTACCTCAGTGAATCCACAGGGTTATGGCTCATCAATAATCTACAGATGGGTAGGTCTCCACTGCATGTGCCATCCACTCTTTCAACCAATACAGCTAATCATATTGTTGTGTGCCACCCCATCTCCAAGCAGTGAGAGGTCTCCAGGGGTCCCTGCACTTGCCCAGGGTTTAGTTTCCTTAGAAAGAAGGTCAGCGGAGACTGTGGTGTCTTTATGAAATATTATTTATTTACACATATTCACAGCCTGAGTATGAGATGAAGGGATTCAAAGCATTAGCAGTCCAATAGATCTTTCTTTTCCATCAGGCTGACAGGAGGCATCCTGAAGCCATCATGTAGGGAGCAGGCCTTTATGCGTGCCTCCAGTTCTCTGCTTCTCCTCAGACTAGTTAAAAACACAAGCCTCTCTTTGGCCCCAGGATGGGGGAGCTCTACAAAAGAGTTTCAATAGGATCTCCCTGGCCCATTTGCCAGTTAATGGGCACTTGACAAACCCCTTAGCACACCTGACCACTCTATTAGATTAACAAAGGAGACTCATCTGACCAGCAGAGCAGGTTCCTCACCTGTCCCAGACCTGCAAGCAAACAACAACATGACAGCTGTCCCTGTAGACAAATAACAAAGCAGATTAATAAAGACATTGGCATGGAGTGCCTTCTGCCAACTTTGGTTGGTGGCCCAGCTACGCCCCTATCTGGACAGGGATAACCTGGCTTCAGTGGTCCATGCTCTGGTAACCTCCAAGTTAGATTACTGCAATGTGTTGTAAATGGGGCTGCCTTTGAAGATGGTTCGGGAACTGCAGCTTGTGAAAAATGGAGCAGCCAGATTGGTAACAGGGAGCAGAAGGTTTGAACATATAAAACCAATTATGGCCCACATGCATTGGCTGCCTGTATGTTTCCGAGCTTGATTCAAGGTACTGGTTTTAACCTATAAAGCCTTACACGGCTTAGGACCACAATACCTGATGAAATGCCTCTCCTGACATGAACCCACCCATACACTAAGCTCAACATCTAAGGCCCTCCTCCGGGTGCCTACTCAAAGGGAAGCTGGGAGTCTGGCAACAAGGAAGAGGGCCTTCTCAGTGGTGGCCCCCAAATTATGGAATGATTTTCCTGCTGAGGTGCGCTTGGTGCCAACACTGTTATCTTTTTGGCGCCAGGTCAAGACTTTCCTCTTCTCCCAGGAATTTTAGCATGTGTTTTTAAATTGTTTTTAAAAAAATTTAAAATTGTGTTTTTAAATTGTTTTTGTGTTTTAAAATTTGTATATTTGTTTTTAATGTTTTTAATTGCTGTAAACCGCCCGGAGAGCTTTGGCTATGGGGTGGTATATAAATGTAATAAATAAATAAATCACATATTCATAGCAGTTATATTTCCACACAACACTAATACCAAAACAGTATATTCCTTTACAGCAAGTTTCCAATTAATTACTCTCTCTTTAGGTTTCCTGTTCTTTCTTGGAACTACCAGTCACAGTTCTGCATCCAACCGGTTACCTAGTCTTCATACTTGGCAGTGGCCAAGATAGTGAGTTCCCGACATGGTAAAGCCAGATTACAGCCTCAGTACTGGAGCTCCTTTGTCCTGCCTTGTGCCACTATAGCACAGCAGCCCTCAAACACACACACATTTTCCCTTTGCTCCCCCAAACAGTTACACGCACACACAATCTAATAGGCATAGTAGCAATGCAAAAACCTATCAGCATAATTCCTAAAAAGTCATTAAACAGTTCATATCCCCACAAGCAGCATTTCAAAGGCAATACTAAAACCATCAGGAAGAATTCCTAAAGCAAATCAGTACGCAGTCCCATAAGCACAACCCCTACCCCCAGACCATGCAGTTGACCACATGGCCTTTTGTCTTGGGGCTTCATGGAGTTCCCAGTCCAAACTGATCCCTGCTGCTGCCTGAAGGGTCTTGGGATGCATCTCCAGGAACACATTTATTCTCATCAGCGACAACATACTGTAGCCATCTTCCCCCCCACTCTCTGCCCGTCCACTTCATCTCCTGCCCCAAACTCCAAATCAAACTCCTGCCACAAGTCTTTGTCTGGCAGAATCTTCTTCAGGACTAGCTGGCCTCTTACATGGGGCCTCCTTTTTCTCTTCAAGGTGCTTCCAAAAATCTCCCTCATTTGTTGCTAGTGCTCCTGGCACTCTCATTGCCTTTGCTGCTGGTCTTCCTGGCAATCTTTCTCAATCCTTTCTGCTTGCTGCTCGAACATCAATTTCATCTGTTCCAGGAGGGTTGCTATTCCTCCCTCCATTTTGACTCAGGCATACTTTGCTTCTTTCAGGAATCCCACTCCAACACACCAGTGTTGTGCGCGCGCCCCCAATCTCCACCCTGTGAGAGATCTCCATGAGTCCCTGTGCTTGCCCAGGGTTGGCTTCCTTGGAAAGGTCAGCAGAGTCTGTGGTGTTTTTATGAAATATGGTTTATTTTCACATATTCACAGCCTGAGCTTAAGATGGAGGGGTTCAAAATATTAGCAGTCCAATTGATCTTGCTTTTCCATCAGGCTTATAGGAGGCATCCTGAAGCCATCATGGAGGGAGCAGGCCTTTATGCGTGCCTCCAGTTCCCTGCTTCTCCTCAGACTAGCTAAAAACACAAGTCTCTCTTTGGCCCCAGGATGGGGGGTTCTTCTGTTTCAATAACAATAGGATCTCCCTGGCCCATTTGCCAGTTAATGGGCACTTGACAGACCCATTAGCCCACCTGACCACTCTATTAGATTTACAAAGAAGACTTATCTAACCAGTGGAGTAGGTTCCTCAGCTGCAGAGCCCACCTCTAGGTGTAGGGTTCCTAATCAAAGGCTGGAAGGGGACCCATAGAAATCATTTATTTCAACCATCTGTTTCAAACCCAAAACAATATGTTTGTTAAACCATACAGTGAGGGTGCAAGCAGATGAAAACCTGCATCAGGTACCTGCTATCCATCATGGGGAGAGCCTGAAATTAGATGATCAAATAATAAACTCTAATAATAAACTCAAATAAACAAATATTTACGTTTTGGGTTATATAAACTACAAAGTTTATAGATGAGCTTGGTACCAATGGGAAGATATGGCAGATTTACAAGGAATGGGATTTTGGATCTGTTTAGCTCCTTATGCATTCCTAACCACTGTGCTTCAAAGATCATTGAGGATAGTTGTGCTATTTTCCCTTCATAGAACCCTTAGTGGCTGTGGTGTGAAGAAGATGGAGAGCAGGGAACAAGTTGGATGTTGCCACCTTGTTTTTTGAATTTAGATAGATAGATAGACAGACAGACAGACAGGGCCAGTTCTAAAGGGCGGCCTGGTTGGGCACTGGCCCGATGGCCCCTGGAGCTACAGGAGGCCCCTCAGCCACCCCTCTGCTCCCCTTCCATGATCCGCAGCCCCCCATGTCTGCTGTCTTTTACCGTTGCCCTTAACAAAGGTGGCGGTCACGGTTTCCCTAAGGTACTGAAGCCCCTGCCGCCATCTTAATTGATGGCAGAGATGCACGCGCGTAGCATGCATGCATGCCATCAACAAAGATAGCGGCGGAGGCTTCATCCCCTTAGGGAAACCACGGCTGCCATCTTGGTTAATGACAATAGTAAAAGACAGGAGACAGGTAGGCGGGGGTGGGCTGGGCTGCGCGCGAGCCCGAACGCGCATGCGAACGTGCATGCGCACACATGCCGGGGCCCAGGGCAAGCTGATGCCCAAGGGCCCGGCATTCCTGGAGCCGGCCCTGTAGATAGACATCATCAGCTGACAATTAATATAAAAATAATTCATTAATTGTGAGTTAAATGTATAAATTAATATCAGCTATCCATACATCCAAACAGGTATCCAATTGAGATTGATTGTTATAAGCTATATGTTCAAACATAGAAAAGACTAGAACTTGGAAGATTACTTTGAAAAAGTAATAAATTACAGTTACAATTATGTGGCCCAAAAAGTAGTAGTTATCATTACAATTACAATTGCTCTGAAAGCAACTGATCGCTTTTTCTCAAAAGTAATCACTACAATCACATTTCAGTTACTTTTAAAAAAAAAATGCCTACAAGGTGCTGGCCTTGGCTGCTGTACATCTAAGTAGCCTAAAACAACATTAATAATAAACACACACACACAGAGGTAGTAGAAAAATTATTTTTATCCATTATAGCCATGGTGGTCTCTCTGCTGGTAAGGAAGGTGGGGAGGGAGGCAGAGGCCACTAAGATCTTTGCATGTCAGACCAAGTGCAACCCCTCCCCCCACTCAGCCAGCAAGCATAATCTCTCTCACTTAACCACCTCCCAGACCCTGCCCTGTCACGAACTAAGGGACACTCACCCAAGCAAACATTATCCCCTGAGATGCAAAAAAGTGAAAAAATACTGCAAATGCAGCACAATAGCCAGAGGGGGTGGTGGAAGCCACTTTGTGTGCCAAGGGCAAACACAGTATTCACACACACACACACACAATGTCATCTTTCACCTCCACAGTTCTTTATCTCTATTCTGCTGCTGCCTCCTCCTCCTCCTTTATCCATGTTCTTGCCCTCCGGCTCCTTTTCCCCTCCACTTCATTCTTCACCACAACCATCCATTTTTTAAACAATTGTTTTCTTCACTCTACCCGTCTCACTCTCCACCTCCTCCCTCGTCACCTCCTGCCCACCCACAGAGCATGAGGGAGGAGCGACGCTGCACAGAAGCCCAATTTGAGGCACATGATTTTCATCCACAAATCAGAGGAGCAGAAGACTTCCCCTGCCTCCCCCCCAAGTAATGCCCAAGAGTAATGCTGGAAACATTACAATTACTCCTCAAAAGTAATAAAATTACCCCTAGTTCTATTGCAATCAAAATGTAAAGGAATTACCCACTCGTTCCTCAAAAAAGTAATGAATTATAAGTAATTCATTACTTGTAACTAATTACTTCCAAGCTCTGGAAAAGACAGTGAGATCTTCAGACCATTGAGTAGTATATAGTGGGCAGTTGTCCTTTCATCATTGAGGTATACATCTCTGCAACTATAAGGGCTCCCAGGGTCTACTTTTGGTGTTCATCTGCTTGTCCCCACACTGTAGGGATATAATTTAGGAGTGCATAAACATCTGCAGATAAAAAGATTTTTTCCAAAACAAAGTTAATACAACAACAATTTCTGACCAGAAAGAATATACTACAGAACATGTCCACATCATATGCCTCAGAGAGGCCATTATCAGTATTACATCATCAGTATCTGTAATTATTTTATGTATTATTGTTCACTGGTATGTTGTGAGCCACTTTGAGCACAGTTTGTGGAAAGCTGGAATACAAATAAATTGATGATGATTATAACGACGGTGATGTGTGATATTGCTTATGATATTTCTCTTGATGCTTTTTCTGTGCATTTCCTGTGCTAGGGAAATTGCCAAGGGTTAATGTAAAGTGGGAGAGTCAGTGTGGTGTAGTGGTTAAGGTGTTGAACTATGACCTGGGAGACCAGGGTTCGAATCCCCACACAGTCATGAAGCTCACTGGGTGACCTTGGGCCAGTCACTGCCTCTCAGCCTCAGGGGAAGGCAATGGTAAACCCCCTCTGAATACCACTTACCATGAAAATCCTATTCATAGGGTCGCCATAAGTCAGAATCGACTTGAAGGCAGTCCATCATCATCATCAATGTAAAGTGGTAATTGGGGTGATATGTGCAGTTGTGATGGACATTGTGGCCGATCCTTCTGACTAGATTCCACCAATAACAGCAATAGTTCAGCAGTGGTCAGCTGAGCGGGAATTGGAATAGACTGCACAGAAAACAAAATGGGGGATGGCAGGGCCCCTTTAAAATATAAACTTATATAAAAATGTTGAACCTGTAACAAGTTGTTGCCTTTATGCAATAGTCTTGCAAACCTAAGTATATCTGAAATATGATAAAGCCTTGTTTAACATATGAGCAGAACAAATAAAGGGCTTTTTGAAGGCAGACCACTGATGTTTGTCTGAAACTCTAGATATCAGTTCTGCTATTTTAAGGAAACAGTTGTATTTCATTTCCATTCATAACATGAACAACCTTCATCCCTGCGATTCTGGGGAATCCTGGGGAATCTTTGCCAGTGTCCTATTACAGGCTGTGGGGAAAATGTTTTCATTGTTTCTATCAGCCTGTCCTGCACCAAAAGCAAACATAATATTCATTGTTTGCTCATTACTATGCATTGCCCTGCTTTGATTATTTAGCGCAGTAGTAGTGTCAGTTTCCTTGTTCTGCAGTGGCTATTCCTTGAAATCTTAGCAGATTCATAATATATTTTGGCATGTTATGTCCCACTATTCCTTGAAATCTTAGCAGATCTACAATATATTTTGGCATGTTATGTTCCAAAGAACATTTAGAAATTGGTTGGGCAAGGGTGAGTGAGAACAACAAGTCTCTGGAGGGCTTTGTGGGCTGGCAAGACAAAGTCATTATGAACAAGGTGGTTTCGTGTGGGGAATCTTTACTTTAGTTAAAGGCACCTTCTCCAGAGAAGCAGCAGCATATCTGTCTGTTGGGAGTGACTGGAGATGAGAAAATGATTAATAGCCAGCCTCCAACTTCATTTCACCAGAGCTGTAAAAATTTGTTCTTGTTAGGAATGCAGCTTTACCGGGGTCACATCCAGCCCACAAGTCAATCTCACATAATCCCGGCAAAGATGACTCTTGTGAAATATCTCTTGCCTTCAGCAATAACAGAAATTTACGACTAACATCCACAACACTGTTTTTACCCCTGGGAAGACTGTGTGTGCTACCTGTTAGATTCACTGCACTGACTGCATGAGGAACTGCTAGGGAGGGTAACAGAGAGTTCCATTTTTCTTCATTCTGACATTGCCTTCCCTCAGACCTGCAGCTGCTGCTTAATAAATTTCCTTTTCTTTACATGTGTCGTGCTGATTACAAGGAGAATCGAAAAAGTAATTTGCAATGAAGAATATATTTGGCAAATAAAGGCAGTGAGACTGCAGCTGAACACAGCATTGCCTATCCTTGCGCTGTTCAGAAGAAAATTGAAATAGAAAAATAAATTCTATAAAGATACGGGACTCCAAAGACACTGGAACCTGAAAACTTGTGATGGTGCTTATCCTGGTTTGCTAACTTACCCTAAACCAGAATTCCTTGATTCAGACATAATAACGAACTCTGGCTTAGTGCAAGCTAGGATTGAAGGAAGGGATGCTCAGTGAAGTAAGAGCCGTAGTTCAGTGCTTTGCATGTAGAAGATCCCTGGCTTCTCCAGGTAGTTCAATCTCTGGCTTCTCCAGGTAGGACTGGGAATGTCCCCTGTCTTAAACCTTGGTAAACCACTGCTAGTCAGTGTAGACACTGACTTGGTATAAGATAGCTTCCTGATGTTTCAGCTTTGGAGCCTGTTCCCAATCTTATAAACCAAGAGTTCTCAACTTGTTTGGGCCAGGGGGCACATCTGGAAATCTGAAAATGTTCTGGGCACCACAAAATACCCATTTCACAGAAGAAAAACTGGTGATGCTCAAAATCACCACCACCACATGCACAACAGGCAAAATATCCTACATATCTAAAAATAACAGACAAAAAAAGCAGGCAATCCCCTCATCAAACAACGAATAAAAGCCAACATTTAAAATTTAATCCCAGATTAAACATTAGAGCAGAGGGCTTGGGCGGGAGCTTAGAAGAATGTCTGAAGGTGCCATAGTGCCCACGTGTGCCACATTGGGGACAACAGGCATAAACTGGTTGATGAAACTGGGAAAGCTAATCTAAATCAAGGCATTATATGATGATGCTAACCACGTGGTAGGTAATTGTTGTGTTTTGACTCTTACAGAAATAAATGATCCAAAAGCTTTTATTTATTATGACCATTTATAACAATCGGTGGGAAACCTTTTCAGCTCTGCAGTCCAGATCCTTATCAGATCTGAGCCTTGTGGGCCAAATTTGACAGGTGGGCAGGGTGCTCACCTGTCACTCACCTGATAACACAATGAAGTCTGGTGACTGGGCACTTTGAAGTCCCAAAGTCAGGACTTCAAAACACCATGCATGGCAAAGAGCCCTAGGTGGTGCTTTAAAGTTCTTAAGGCTTCAGCTGAGCTGAAGCTTATTGAATGTAATAGACATGTCTGACTTAAGTTCATTAATTTTGGTGGGTCTGCTCTAAGTAGGACATAGCTGAATACAGCCCACTGAATGCTGACAAACCTCTAGTGTGTTTCCTCAAAAGCATTGTGGAATGCAGCCCTGGGGGTTAATATCTGCAGTACCGTCAGGTTTGGAAAGGGTTTCCAGCATAAGATGAACAGTTTTTGTCAGCAGTTTTACCATTTTCTTTTGGGCAAGGTATCCTGCCAGTTTGCAAGAACTATGAGTAATGCAATATTTTCCCCAATGCATATGCCTTTGCACAGTCAATGGATTTTCCTTTCCTGTGCGTGGTCTCAAAATCCTCCTGCAGATTCAGTTATCAAATGGATTTTTTTCCAATGGTTCGGCATGTGTTTTTGAAATCCCTGAAGGATTAATTAGCCATCTGTGACTCAGAGGATGAGGAACTTGTTTCTCTTTCCAGAGCATACAGTGTATATAGGGGCACCCATGCAACTACAGAGTTTATTTAGCTTGTTAGCATTTTTCTGCCTTACTTATGGGGTATTATTGGAAGGTGTGAAGATTACAAACCCACATTGTTTCAGGGGGTGGAACAGATGGTGCTACATTGCCATCAGATGTCTGCATAAGCAACAGCGAAAAAAGGATGCCAGGCCTAAATGATTAGCTGCACCATGTCTAAGAGACAGACAGTCACCCCCCTTATACATACTAGAAGTGGAAAAGCATATTTATTCCAGACATAATTATTAATTGTACCTTTTTGCATTTTCCATTTTTATTTAATGTAAATGTAAAAGTACTGCCTTCACGTCGATTCCGACTTATGGCGACCCTATGAATAGGGTTTTCATGAGGCTGAGAGGCCGTGACTGGCCCAAGGTCACCCAGTGAATTTCATGGCTATGTGGGGATTCGAACCATGGTCTCCCAGGTCATAGTCCAACACCTTAACCACTTCACCACACTGGCTCTCTACCATTTTTTATTTAATACATGCTAAAACATACAGTGAAGACCCTTATCACTGCATATATTTAATGTGATGGCCACAAAGTTTGTAAACTGCTTTTCACTGAGAACTTGGAATTTTCAAAAATGAAAAATAGGAGTGATGGCAGGGAGTGCTGATTGCACTGCTGTCACAATGGTTCTTAGTTCTGTATCAAGGGGGAGCAAGGTTATGCCTTTCTGCTGTTACATTTGAAGCATGGGGATGTCTTTTGTGCCCATACCAATGAAACCTGAGGGGCTGTCTTTCTCCATATGTACCATACATTAAGATCTTCAGTGAAGGCCCTCATACAGTTGCTCTACTATTTGGCATATGGCTGCCAGAGGGAAGGCCATCTTGGTGGTGGCACCTCAGTTGTGGAACAGCAAGAGAGGATTGCCTGGTGCCTACCTCACTGACTTTTCAACACCAAGATTAGACCTTTTTATTTTTTCAAACCTTTTAATTAAGATGTTAAACTTGTTCTTTCCGGCTTTTATGCTTTTGTGGCTTTTATGTTACTGTGTTTTTTTTCTGTATTTTTATTGTTTTGTTCTTTCTTGTAAATCACTGATGGGAAACCTCTACCCAGCAGGCCTAATTAGGCCCATGAGGCCATTTTGGGGAAGCAACACTCACTTTTCCCAGGCATAATGTCATATATGATGTCAGGTGTGGGAAAGCTGAAACTGTAGCTAAAAGGAAGAATAATCAGGACTTTCTACATAGTGACAGAAAGGAACACAAAATTCAAAAGGCACCAACATGATGTAAAGGAAGAATCGGGAGCTTGAATTCAAGTTGCACCTGCAAAGGAAGAATGGAAGTTGAGTCAACTGATGTCATGGTGACGTCAGGTGACTGAAGGTCAAAGGGGGCCATGAGGGATAGGCTGCTGAGGATCCAGCCTCTCAGCTGGCTCCTATTCCCCACCCTTGCGTTGCATATCATCCTGGAAATATAATTGAAGGGTAATATAAAATATATATTAATTCATTAAAATAAACAGTTCAGATAGAGAAGGTTGGCACACAGATTTGTTCATGTGCAAACATCTTGAACATTATTATAGAAGGTTGTTGAGTTCAGCAGCAACAGCAGTGTTTCTCTGTATTTAGGCTAGGAGAGATAAAGCTCCAACCTGACAGTTTCTGTTACGGTATTCAACTTTAATAATTAAAGGAAATGCTGAGTGGCAACATAGTCCCAGGAAGCCATCCATCTGCGCAGCTCAGATATATAATAAAGGTAAGAGTAATAGGAATATTTCCTGTTGTGTGCATAGAGCATAAAAAGTCTTCAGAGTTAAGATGAATTCACACCTTACTAGTTGTTAGTGTCAGTCATCATATGGTGAGTCACCTCTCAGCTTGATCCCCATTTTACCTTGTTTACCTAAGCCTGAAAGTGTTAATGATCTGTGATAATTTCTATGCAGTGACTGAGGCCCACCACACTCATGTCAGCAGCTTTTCCCAGTGTGCCCATGGCAGCTCCCCAATCACAGTGAATGTCTTGCATATTTCCCATGAATACAGCCTCCAGTTTTGATCAACATAACTTGATGTTTTTGACAGTGGCATGCAACCCTATAGTTCCTGCTTTCTGGCAGTAAGTCGGATATCCCATTTGCTCACCCTGCTTCTGTTTTCTCTTTGGGGCTGCCTTCATAGTTAACTATAAAATTGCCACCTTGTTATGCTTTCTTAATAAGACTCCATTTTTGGAAAAACTCTGGACTTCTCTTTGTTGCTTCCTCAAGTATTTTATATGGGCCCTCCTCTAAACAATTTGAATGATACCCACACTTGCAAGGAACTGGATCTGGCAGGTAGACCAGATTTTTATCTCTCCACTCCTCATTTGACTCATGAGCACAAGTGCCTACCTGTCAATAGCTTGATAATGCAATGATATCAGGTGACCCTTTTTGCCTGCAAGGGTCGTCAGAAGCCCCCTTTAAAGCACTATTTTGCCCAACGCTTTGAAAGGGGCTTCTAAAGATCCAGCAATCAGTGAATTGTCAATCTTCAGAAGCCCCTTTCAAAGCACTATGTTGCACATTGCTTTGCAGGCATTCATTCCCCGAACTAGGCCATCTGATGTCAAGCGAGTGGGCCTGGAGGACCTAATTATGTTCATAGGCTGGAGGTTCCCCAGGACTATACTTGGCTTCAACTGGGTCTCACTTCACTTGAACAAGAAGTGAAAGGTGGAGAACCTTGTGTAGATGAAATCACACCATGCAGATATAGCATTGATATTCTTCAGAGCTGGATCACAATGAATTCTGCATCTGATGAGGCATAAGAGACAGTAATATGCAATTGATGTGTGCATGTGTGAGGCTGATCATGCATGATATGCAAGAAGAGAGTCTTGTGCAAATCTAATCCTCCCCACACGATCTTTCTTTCTTTAGCAGAAGGATACATCGGACAATCATTTTACATGCAACAGGAGGCACGTGTGGAAGAACTACCAGGCCACCCCTCATACTCCAGTTCTATACAAGTCTACTCAGACATTTATTTGTTCATTCAATTTTATACCATAGTCAT
This sequence comes from Rhineura floridana, assembly GCF_030035675.1. Classification (NCBI taxonomy): domain Eukaryota; kingdom Metazoa; phylum Chordata; class Lepidosauria; order Squamata; family Rhineuridae; genus Rhineura; species Rhineura floridana. Next base: position 136,822,315 of record NC_084481.1, on the reverse strand, counting down.
ATAAATATATCTATGCAGTCTACAAAATTCAAAACCAAGACAAAACAGAACAAACAAATTAACAAAGACAACATAATGAAATGCAGCCTGTTCAGAGACACACAATACTGGCCATTCATTCTATTTCTCTAATACAATGTCTCAGACAGCATATGATCCATGACAGCTGGGTCCCTCCTCTGAGGACCCCTTCCCAAAAGAAAAGCGAACCCCATTGAGTTCAATAGGATTTACTCATAGCAGGTGAGTATAGCACTGATGCCTCAGGCAATTGAAAATCTTGGCTTTAATTTTTGAAATGAACACTTGTAAAACAATTTGTGTGACAAAGATTTTTGTACTGCAGTTTGTTAAGGCAGCCTTCATCAGCCCCAAGAGATTTTGAACTACTCATGCTGGCTGGGACTGATGGGATTTGAAAACACCTGCAGGGTACCAGGTTGGCAAAGGCTGGCTTAAGGTCTTAAAATCCAGTAGGCCTGAAGTTTGCACATGACAGTGGCCAAGGCTCTTGTGCCCCCTTGCTCTCTTTCCTTGTGGCTTCTAATGTTGCCACCCACCCACCCCCACCCCCCGTGATTGCCTTGTAGAGTTCCATGCCACCATTTCCTCTTCACTGTTCTGGTGCTTGCCAAAATATTCCGGGTTGCATCCAGTGAAGTCATTCTATTTACACAAGGACTTTTGCTTACGGAATGGAACTTTCCTTCTTTCACTACTTCCCTCCCCCAAATCCAGAGCAGAATTGGGGGAGGGCACATGGAGATCAAAGAGAGAGGGAACGTTTCATTGTGTGAGTGGAAGTCACTGTGCAAAAGGAACAACTTTGTTGAATACAACCCTCTGTATAAACACCTCCATAGAATATTGTGAATGTAGTAAATTTAAATAATGGTATACGAATTAATATGATTGGCACTATTTATTTTCATTGAACTGAATATGGGATGTTCCATGAAAAATCTAGCCTTGTCATTTCCAAACTATTATCTTATAATAAATGTAGAGACCTGGTGGGGGCAGGTCATAAAAGATTAAACATGCTCCTTCCTGAGTTTCTCCTTAAGCAATGGATTATGAGTTTCATGATTGCAGATGCTCTCCAGTATGAGATGTGCAATAGGTCCCTGTAAATAGGCAATGCTTTGCAGAGATCCTGTTCTGTTTGAGATATTGATTTTTTGAATGAAACCCTTTGAACTAATACTCCTCAGCTTCTTTTATTCATATCGGTATGGTAATTTGGCTGTCCTAGATGTATTCCATGGAGAAATCCATAATTAGTCTCTTTGGGTTTTACATTATAGTCTAGCAGACTCAAAGTGTCATTGTCACTCTATGGAGAAGGCCTCCCCCAGCTTCCCCATAGACAGCTGAGGTGGTGATATCTTGGATTTCCCAAGAATGACACACTAACATGAGTTAATGACCTCAGATCAGGGTTATTGCTGAAATGGAACAGATGCAATTTGCCCATACTTAATTACAAAATTAATGTAGGATAGGTCTATCAGTAATGGTTAGTCTCAGTGGTTGGCATGGCAACATCTTGGTAAAGCTTTTCACTGGATAACAGTTGGAGTCTGGGCATAGTAATGGACTGGATGAGGGTCAATAAACTGACACTATCTAAAAAAGATGGTGGCACTGTTAGTGGGTAGTTCATCTACCCAACTGAGTGATGCTCACTCTGTTCTAGTGGGCTGCACTTGCCCTAGACTAAGGATCAGCTTCACAGTTTGGGAGTGCTCTCAGATCCAGCATTATCACTGGAGCCACAAATAGCCTCAGTGGCTTGGAGCACTTTTCGTCAGGTTAGGCTGATATGGCAATGGTGACCTTATCTGGATAGAGATGGCTGTTGCATCCAGAGGACTCTTAGAAATAAGAACCTGGACTAATGCTATGGTTGTTAAATGTAGAGGTTTATCTCAGAGTACCTTCCTGGCTCACAGTTACATACAGACTGCTGTTCTGCCTTCTAGAATTCACTGTAAGTCCTAGGGTCGACTAGCCTCTGCCTAACACACAACATACTGGAATCCTGGTCTGGATCAAGGAATGTCTCTGCCATAGACATTCCTCCTTTCCCCCTACATATAAAACCACAAATATAACTGAAAACTGAACACTTAAAAACACTTCCACAACCATATAAGAAAACCAAAATTACTGTAACAAAATTATGTAATAAAAGAAATAGAATAAACCTGGATAATTGGCATATGGTTCACGAGTATAGTTTTCTTTATGTAACATAATCTTGCAAATATCTTGGAGCACGATGGCTGGTCCTTGTTGGGTAACATTGGTCATTTGTCTCTGGAATGCACAGAGTTGCTGTATTCAGTACAGCAGGAGTGGTGATTGGAAGTCACTGTCACTTTGTACAAAGTCGTCATCATTGTCTGGTCTTTCAATCTGAATGGTGCTGTGAAATGGTTTAATGTGAGACACATTTCTTGTGACTTTATGATCGCCCCTCTGTGCTGTGACCATTGTGCCATTTATTATTGTGATTTGATATGGCACAGGATAGAAGGGCATTGAGAGTTTGTTGAGAGCCTGGAGGTTCTTAACAAGGCCCATGTCCCACATTTTGAATGGCACTGATACGGCTTGCCTATGTTTGTCAGTATACTTTTTCATTGTAAGCTTTGCCTTATCTTCACATTGGCACAGGGGTGCATCCTTGAGTGGGACATCAATTTGAGGCAATTTTGTTCGTACCTGCCTGCCAAACATGGTTGTTGTTATCTGCCTTCAAGTCGATTATGATTTATGATGACCCTATGAATCAGTGACCTCCAATAGCATCTGTCATGAACCACCTTGTTCAGATCTTGTAAGTTCAGGTCTGTGGCTTCCTTTATGGAATCAATCCATCTCTTGTTCGGCCTTCCTCTTTTCCTGCTCCCTTCTGTTTTCCCCAGCATTATTGTCTTTTCTAGTGAATCGTGTCTTCTCATTATGTCTCCAAAGTATGATAACCTCAGTTTCATCATTTTAGCTTTTAGTGGTAGTTCTGGTTTAATTTGTTCTAACACCCAATTATTTGTGTTTTTCGCAGTCCATGTTATGCACAGTGCTCTCCTCCAACACCACATTTCAAATGAGTTCCGCTTTTTTCATTGTCCAACTTTCACATCCATACATAGAGATCAGAAATACCATGGTCTGAATGATCCTGACTTTAAGGTTCAGTGATACATCTTTGCATTTGAGGACCTTTTCTAGTTCTCTCATAGCTGCCCTCCCCAATCCTAGCCTTCTTCTGATTTCTTGACTATTGTCTCCATTTTGGTTAATGACTGTGCTGAGGTATTGATAATCCTTGACAAGTTCAATGTCCTCATTGTCAACTTTAAAGTTACATGAATCTTCTGTTGTCATTACTTTTGTCTTTTTGACGTTCAGCTGTAGTCCTGCTTTTGTGCTTTCCTCTTTAACTTTCATCAGCATTTGTTTCAAATCATTACTGGTTTCTGCTAGTAGTATGTTATCGTCTATATCTTAAATTATTTATATTTCTCCCTCCAATTTTCACACCTCCTTCATCTTGGTCCAATCCCGCTTTCCGTATGATATGTTCTGTGTATGGATTAAACAAGTAGGGTGATAAAATATACCCCTGTCTTACACCCTTTCCAATTGGGAACCAATTGGTTTCTCCATATTCTGTCCTTACAGTAGCCTCTTGTGCAAAGTATAAGTTGTGCATCAGGACAATCAGTTGCTGTGGCACCCCCATTTCTTTTAAAGCTCTCCATAGTTTTTCATGATCTAATTCTAAACAGTCAAAGACTTTGCTGTAATCTATAAAGCACAGGGTGATTTTCTTCTGAAATTCCTTGGTCTGTTCCATTATCCAACGTATGTTTGCAATATGATCTCTGGTACCTCTTCCCTTTCTAAATCCTTTCATAAAACATTATGGTACCTGGTGCCATGTCAGTAGAACAATGAGGAGTGATTCAGTAGCTGTGGAGAAATCAAAACAATTCTTGTTTTATATTAGTTCCTTCTGCTGTAGCAATCCATAGAACTTTCTTGCGTGTCCTCATAAATCTCTCAACGTCCCCATTTGCTTGTGGCCAATGAGGTGTGATGTTTCAATGTTTGAATCCAAGATAGTCAGAAAACTGAGCAAACTGCAGACCTTGAAAAGGTGGCCCATTGCCACCTTTACGTTACAATACACTAGAATAGCACGTATGCCATAAGATGAATCTTGTCAAACTTGGAGATGACAGCATTTGCTTAACTAGTGGTGACCATTTCTACCTCTGGATAATGGCTATAGACATCAGTAACTACCAAAATATGTCCTCCATTAGGAAAGTCACAATACTTACTTCCACCCACGGTGATGGAGGAAGGGGGGGAAATGCAGAAGTGCAGAATGGTTCTTTGGAACTGCTGCTTGGCACTATGCAATACTTTACACATTGTTCAGTAAGATTATCAATCCCAGGGAACCAGACTTTCCCCCTCAACAGAACTTTGGTTTTAGCTACTCCCTGGTGACCTTCATGAGCCAGATCAATAGCATGGTTCCATAGGGAATGGGGAATAAGCAAACAAGTGCCACAAAGAAGAAGGCCATTGTCTGTAACAGTAAGTTCACTCTTTATGTTAGAAAAGGATTGGATTATTGCTTTTGCTTCTGAAGTCAAATGTGCTAGAATATTCAGAAGGTCTTTCCACCAACCACTGTGGACAGTCTTCATTATTGTGCGGAGACATGTGTCAGCTTGTGTAGCAGTCTTTATTTCCTGCAGAGAAAGAGCTTTAGGAATGGCATGTGAGACAAGGAAGTTGACATATGCCTCTTTTTCATTTGTAGCTGCGTGATCAGCAGTTGTGTTGGATATATGATATCTTTTTGTGAGGTCCCAGAGAGGCTGTGAGATTGTGGCCAGTCTTAATATAAATTGGCCACAATAGTTTGCAAGGACTAACAGGCTGCGAGCCTCAGTAGAATTAGTAGGTATAGCAGCATACCAAAATGTCATCACTTATATTAAGAACTCCTGGGAGTCAAGTTAAAACTTCATGTTTGGTAATCTGAAATATTTCTGCAACTGAAGAAATACCAAAACTGTGGTGCTTGTAGCAACGAAGACCAACATGAGTTGAAAAGGTTGTTATGTACCTGGATTCTGGATGGAGCTCCAGTTGATGATTTTGCCTAGTTGCTTAGGCTTTTGGACCACTACTATTGGAGAAACCCAAGGGGTAAGACCTTCTACTCGCCGAATAATGTCAAGCTCTTCTAGATGTTTTAGTTCCTCTTCAACTAGTTTTCTAATGTGGAAGGGAATGTGTCTGTGTGGTAAGCTCACTGGTTGAACACTGTTATCAATGTGAAGTTTTACTTGTTCTCTTTTTAGCTTTCCAATTCCTTGAAACATTTCTTAATGAGTTTGGAGGGTTTGAGTCAGTGTGCAACATGTATTTCTTGGATCATCTTAATCAGTCCTAGTGCACTGGCTGTCTTGTAACTAAGCAATGTATCAGTACCATGAACTACCACATACACTGGACTTGTAACAGATACACTATGCCCTGAAGGCAATGGTTCTGGACTTCCATAGGCATATATCTTTACTGCTGAGTTCTGTAGTAGTGGCTTCTGAGGGAATGCATCATATGCACACCGAGCCACCACATTCATGGATGCACCGTGTCAATTAAAACTTCAGTCTTATGTCCTAGTAAATGTGACGATGTGGCAGACAATTCTGGTTGGAAGTACTTGTTTGTGCGGAGCACACTATATAAACATATTTGTCCTCTTCTGGTGGTTCAGCCTGAGCAGCATTTGCTTGGCTTTGGCTGTCACTATGTGATGCAAACTGTGATGACCAGCAGACTCTTTGAGTAGTGACTTCTTTTCCCACAATTGTGGCAAATTGTACTTTGGCTGGACAATTGCCACTATGGGGATAGGATCCTCCACAGTTGTAACAGGTTGCCTGAGCTGACTTCAAAGACATTCACTGTGCTTTGGACGATTGATTGCCACCATGAGAGTATGTCATCTGCTTCCTGTTGGAACACTTCTGGAGTGCATGTGCAGTTTCTGTAGAGGGGTTCCCTTTCTCAATTTGTATGGCAGGACTTTCAAACATTTCATTTGCTCGAACAGTGTTTAGAACTTTGGCAAGGGTCACCTGGGGCTCACGTAAAATTTGCTTCTGGAGTTATGCTGAAGAACTTCCTTGTATCATTTGTGCTCTCATCTCATGATCTGTGTCTGCAAATTCACAGGACTGTCTGTACAAGGTGGCATAAATGGGTATGATACTCATCAGTACTTTCACCTTCATATTGGGGGGCTTGTCAAAAATGATATTGTTTGAAGTCGATATTTTTGTATGGTTTGAAATACTAGTGAGCACAAGCTTTGCTTTTTCATAATCATTACTATATCCTGTGTCAGGTAATGTTTTGAAAATTTGGTGCACTTCACTCCTAGCAAAATGTAGTAACATTGCCCTTCTGGTGGTAGGGTCATTTTCTTTCATCACAAGAAATAACTTTTCCATACATTCAAGCCATAGTTCCCATCTAGGCCCCAATGTGCAGTGAGATTCATGCATAGGAAATTCAGGAAAAGCAGAGAACATGTTGAAGACAGAATCCAAACAGGCAGAATTGTGGAAAATTAGAATATCATCCTATACTTTTGACTGAAAATCTTTTGGGAGGGGAACACAGTGAAAATGGCTGCTTCCACACCTCTTTATGCAGGAGTAAGAGGCAAGTCTTCAAGTGTGTTGACTTACTAGGCCCAAAATCATTTTGTAAGCAACTCTCAGGGTGATTCTGTTATCTGCTAGGATTAAATAATGTGAATTCCTTTTCCTAGAGGCCTGCTGAATTATGTCATATGTAAACTTCACAGGGTAAAAAACAACAACCCTATACCTTGGTGCTTGAAATTTTTTTTTCTCACAGTTCCTGTTATTTTCTGTGTCTTCTTTGTTTTGTTTTCATTCCCATTAGTGGTGTTCATTACCACTGTTATTGCCAGTGTTGAGTACAGAGTCCTAGGACTCTTAGAAATAAGAACCTGGACTAAGGGCTTATCCACATGAGAGCATACCTAGGGTTGCCATATTGCCTGGTTAGCCGGGTTTTACCCAGATTCTTTGCATGCCACCTGGCGCCCGTTTAGCCCCTTAGGTGGCCCAGATTCTCAGCTTTAATTTTTTAAAAAATTAAGTTTCTAGGTGGTCCGGTTCTCGAGATATACATAAAAACGTCAGCCGCCCCTCCGACTGTTAAATCTTTCTTTAAACAGTACTGTATAGCACTTCGTAGCTTTAACCCTGCCTGTTCAGGATTGCAGCCAATCAGTGAAGCCAGGGTTGTGTTTCAGTTTCATTGACCTGAGGCAGTGTCTAGAAAACCTCATTGCAATGCCAGAAAATGGTGGTTTCTCCCCGTTTATCTGAAAATCTCATAAATTGGGTAAGTATATACATTTCAGTTTTTTTTCCTCTTGTGTGCAGGAGTCAGAGCTTGGGCAGTGTTTTGAAAACCTTCCCAATACTTGCTTTTGTAAAAGCAATGCTAATCCCATATGCCCAGAGTAAATCCCATTGAGTTCAATAGGACTTACTTTTGAGTAGACATGGTTATGAATGTGCTGAAAATCAATGGGACTTTGGAGTGAATGTAAAAAAAAATTGTGTTTGTGTTCTAACTGTTTCTGTCCCCCCCTCCAGTCCTATTTTAAAGCAAGTAGGCAGGGCTTACTTAGGTATTACATTTTTTATTCTGTAGGAAACTAATACTGATTTTTTAAAAACTAATACTGATTTTTCTGCAATGACCAACTGGTTTGACAATAAACTGTTATATGGGCTGTATGTATTTATACATCTGCAGTGTGTGCGTGTGCGTGTATGGAGTCTTATGATTTGGAATTTTGGGTTGTGTGAATGAAGTTGCTTATCACTTGAGGTTGCATTTCTGTCCCTGTTTGAGTAAGCCCCACTGAATACACTGGACTTGCTTCTGAATAAATAAACCTAGGATTGCACTATAAATATCTTTACAGTTTGTGTAAATAATAAATATATTTGATAGTCATGCTTATATAAATATTTCTTCATTTATCATATTTTTGGTTTTTGGTTAGGAATCCTGACTGGTTGTGAGATGCTTAGTTTTCTGCCTTACTCATAGGAATCTTGTTGTGGTTGGTATGGTATTACATTTAGGAAAGTGTTACTGCCTTTTGTGTTGTTTGTGTTTTTATTATGTTTTTATATTGTTTGTGTATTTTTATTGTTTTTATTATATTTGTAAGCTGTGCTGAGCTCTGTTTTTAACAGCGGAAGGGCAGGATATAAATCTTCTTAATCAATCAATCAATCAATATTCCATAGTGTTGGAAACTAGAGTCTAGGCATTTAAGGCTGAAAATGTTGCTTTTTATAAAAAGATTTCTCACATCTTTCCCCAGTTTTTGGTGGTAATTCCTAGGCACAAAAACAAAACAACTGGACAATCCAAATATTAATATGCAAATACTTTGCATAATATGCAAATTAGCCTGCCGAGATTTGTGGAACCGGAATATGGCAACCCTAAGCATACCTTCGCACTAAAGATGCTGCTATTACTGTCATGATAGATTTGCAAGGTCCACACTTGATAGCTTCAAATCCACTGTTTTCCATTCACACTAGTAGGCACTCCTCTGTGAAGGATCAGTGTCTCCATTTCCTTATGGCTCCACCTTCTAATTTTACATATTTACTCCCTCTGGTTCAAGGCTGAAGCCAGGAGAGTGCCTAGGTGTGAAATTGACAAGAAAAAATGAAACTGACAATCCCCCCTTGTCCATTGTCCCAGCCTAGATGAACAGGAGGGGGGAGTGACAGAAAAGGCAAAGTAGGCAGCAGTTGTGGCAGCTTTTGCAGGCAGCAGAGAGAGTGGGAGATGGGGCATTAAAAGAGAGCCTGCCCACTAAAAAAATCAAAGCAAAGCACCTACAAGGAGGAGCGCTGTGCAGCTGAGACGGTTTTTCTTTTTCTTTTCCCATTATAATTGGATTGGGTTAATACGGATTTAAGGGGAAAACTGCATTATAGCTTCTCCTTGCCTGCAACATCATGTGAACCATGCAAATTACAAGGGAATACAAGTAGCACCAGACACACACTAAATCACCATGTGGATGAGCCCTAAGATTATGGTTGTTAAATGCAGAGGTTTATTTCAGTGTACCCTCCTGGCTCACAGTCACATACAAACTACTGTTCTTCCTTCCAGAATTCTGTGTAAGTCCTGGGGTGGAAAAGCCAATGTGTGGCCCAGAGCATGCTGGAATCTGGATCTGGATCAAGGAATGGCTCTGCCATAGATATTACGATGGCCTTGCAACAGTTATGTAAATAGCCTGGAAACTTCAGCTGGTCCAAAACAGGGCAGCAAGATTGTTAACTGGGACTGGCCAAAATGATCATATTATGCCAATTCTCTGCCATTTGCATTTGCTTTCAGTTGATTTTCAGGCCAAATCAAAGGGCTGGTACTAACATTAAAGCCCCACACGACCTGGGGGCAGGCTAGATGAAAGATACATTTTATATAAATATTGTAATAAATAAATAGCCTCATGCCTCTTGGTATCATGCTGTTTGTATTTGTATTTATTTATTGTATTTCTATTTTATTTATTGTATTTGTATACCGCCCCATAGCCGAAGCTCTCTGGGTGGATTACAGTAACTAAAAACATTAAAAACAAATATACAAATTTAAAACACATCTTTTAAAAACAATTTAAAACACAATATTTCATTTCATTTATTTATTTGTAAACATTTGACAGTGGTCAAAGGTGGAACGTTGGTATTAACCAACTATTAGTCTAGTCCAGCCAAACATAGCAGCTTTTATGTTGATAGGAGTAGCAACCCATTTAGCTGGCTTGACAAGTTTCATAAGAAAAGGACCTAACTACACATGATGCTAATTAGCGTTGGCTGCAATTGTGATTATAGAATCATGTCTTGCTTACAGGCTGGGGGGGGGGCATGTCCAGGGAAGCGAGGTTTAACCCTTCCTCCCACCACAGTCACAACTAAAATCACCTCACTGCATTTCAGTTGGCTTAGGGAAAAAAGGTATCTTGCTGCCAATGGGACTCCCCTAACCCAAGTCTAACTGCCGCATGGGAGAGCAATTTTTATTGTGATCACAGGAGGGTTAATCCTTCCTGCAGGCTGCATTCCCAATGAACACTCCCCCACACATACACCTGTAATTAAGTAAAGAAAAAACATAATGTGATTGTAATGACACAAATAGCATTATATGCAGTTCAGCTCTGGAAAAAAAAAGAACCATTGTGAACACCACTAACAAGAGCTTGTAGCTGTCCTCACTCATGCTCAGCTCTCTTTGCTCATGCTTTGGTCAAGAAAACGTAAAAAAAAAAAGGTCAAAGACACACATACAGCTATCCACAGACTTCAGAAAAGTCAGCTGTTATACTGCAGAGTACAAAACGTCTGCACAATGTAGCCGGAGGCAAACGTAGAAAGAACTGGATGCTATACTGGTTGGTGCATGAGAGCAGCCCCAGAATGTGTAGCAGTCAATAGCTGCTGGAGACCAGAGTGTTCACAGCAATCTGCATAGCTGACTGCCTACCAAGAATATGAGTGGCCTTGAGGCCAGCACACTTAATGTAATCCTTGGGGGTGAGGAATTGCAGTTCTCTGGAAAACCAAGTTTTAGCCATATCTGTTACATGTGTGGGCACTTGTGTCATAGAAATCTTTTGTCAATATTTTCTACTCATTGCTGATGCAATGCAAACACACTCAGTAGTGCTTTACATGTACTTTATAGTTATAATTATTCACATTTTTAGGATGCATGTTCAAAGCACTAAAATTCCCCAAATTTTGGGAGCTTTAAAGCCAGTAAATAGCTATTAATTTCATGGTTCTTCTCATTCTCGTGCATTATTTTATTAATGTTTAAAGTGCATAATGCTATTAGTAATATTCTGAAAGCTAAAAAGGTCTACTTCTAGCATCTTTCCCAATATTTCCTTCATGAGAGTAGGAGTATGCCAGATCAAAAAACTAAAAATAAGGAGCATACCTAAGCTGTGTAAAGAAATATTCTCAAACTACTCCTAGTGAGTAATCTGGGTCATTCCTACTTATTGTGGAAACTTGCAGCACATGTAACAAAGAATACATAGTTATGCAGCAGACATGCCCTTAAAACAGGGGTTACCGACATTCGTGCCCTCTAGTTGTTGCTGGACTACAACTCCTATCATGCTTGACAATTGACCATGCTGGAGCTGATGGAAGCTGAATTCTAGCAACTTCTAGAAGGCACCACATTGGCTATTTCTGGCTTAAAATAATCAGCATGCAGCCATAATAGATGAGTCTTTTTCTGGTGAAGATTTAATTCCAAATATTGCTTAAGTAGTATAAAGGAGTCTCGATCTAATGGAAGCAAGAACAGAACTGTAAATGAATGTAATTGAAAGTTACATGGTTAAAGCTAACATTTCATATATAAGAATTTGGCATAGCGTTTAGATATCTCCTCTCTGTGTCAGAATAGAAGCATTTTCTCAAATGGCTACTACTGAGTTGGATGACCCATCAACTTCAGGCAAGCAAGTCTTTTATTATCTTCTGTGACTCCATTCTTACAGAATATTTATTGCTCTCATTCTCATGCCATTCACAAATCAAGATCTAGTAAGAAAATCCCAACTACAAAGATTTGGGAAGGGTTGTAGTTCAGTAGCAGAGCATCTGTGTTGTATGCAGAAGGTCCCAAGGCCAATCCGTGGCATCTCCAGGTAGGGCTGGGAGAGACTCCTGCCTGAAACCCTGGAGAGCTGCTGCCAGTCAGTGTAGACAACATTGAGCTAGATGGACCAATGGTCTGACTCAGTGTAAGGCAGCTTCCTGTGTTCATTGTGACACGTAACTCTTCTGGATTGTGCATTGATCTACAAGTCTCAGGCAATATTTCAGCCCTTGGCCAGATAGGATCATTCTTAGTTTTGGGTTTGGGTTTTAGTTGCATTTACCTTTGCTGATAATGCTTGAATATAATTTGTTTGGAAGCCAGCTGAATGTTTGTTTTATAATCTTCACAGTACCCTTGGAGAAAGGAGAATAAATACCATAGAGAAGGCTATGCTTTCCATGTATAATTAAACCCATAGTGGAGTTCAAAGTTGCACTTAAGCTGCAACAAGAATTGACTGAATGTGGCCCAAGGCATAATATTGCACTTTTCAAAATGAAGTCATTATTTGTCATAGGAAAGAACAGCTGAATTTCCATGATAATTGCTTTATTTATTCTACATTTTCTAGAGTTATCCTGTGTTTTGTGTGTGCTAATTAGCATTTCATTGGAATGCCAAAGCTGCTGTATTCAGGTGTGAGCAATCCCAAAATTATGAGAAGTAATAACAAAAGTCTGCTTATTTGAATGTGTGTAGTGTAGTGGTTAAGGTGTTGGACTACAACCTGGGAGACCAGGGTTCGAATCCCCACACAGCCATGAAGCTTACTGGGTGACCTTGGGCCAGTCACTACCTCTCAGCCTCAGAGGGAGGCAATGGTAAACCCCCTCTGAATACCGCTTACCATGAAAACCCTATTCATAGGGTCGCCATAAGTCGGGATCAACTTGAAAGCAGTCCATTTCCATTTTTCCATTTATATTAAAAAGTCAGCCATCTGAGTTGGCAGCATCTCACACCATAAATAACAGCCAGTTCCTTAAAATTTGTATGCCAGCAGCATGCTTACAAAGATGCTTACAAAGATCAGCTTGCTAGATTTCTTTTTCCATTTTGAAATATTTCTTTACACTTTTGTTTCCCTATTTGGACTGTCTGTAGTTGTGATTATAATTTATTTTAAACTGTTTTTAATATTGTATTTTATATTGCTGTGACGTGCCCTGGGACCTTGTGGTGAAGGGCAGGTAATAAATCAAACAAGATATCAGAGGTGGGGAACATATGCAATCCAGATGTTGTTGGACAGCAACTCCCATCATCCCTGGCCGACATGGCCAATGGTCAAGGATTATGGGAGTTGTGGTCTGACAATATCTGGCAGGCCACATGTTCCCCACCCCTGTTTCATTTTTTGAACGTCAGCAATTTCTGCTCAGTTGTCTTTCTGTGTCTTTCTATCTTTTCATTTATTTATTTTTTAAAAAATCCCACTAGTTAAACAAGCAAAAAACAACCATTATGGCTCAGGTTCTTAGAGTTACTTGATAACGCTCTAGTGCCGTGCAAAGTGATCATGGTCATAGAGATTTCAGACCCATGGAACTGTTAAGGAAACCTGGGTTTTAAGCAGAAAACCCCCGTGAACTGAGACTTCTTTGCCCATATCTCAGGAAATGCTCTACAGCATATACAATATTTTCCTTGGAGCATGGGGCTGTGGAGCTCTTTGAGCTTAGATTGTGTTAAAAGGCTTAGAACATTTTATACTGCAATGTAATGAATATTGTAGTTCATTTTTTCACAGTTTTTTTTTTTTTTAAAAAAACTGGCATCTCAAAGCCATAGGGCAATTTATTAGTTGCATACTCTGCTCTATTTTAATATCTCTGTTACTATACGCAAGCTTATCTAATTACATTTCAAATAGCATCCAAGGGAAAGATATGTCTGATTATACATGCAAATCTTGACCTTATGAAATTAGATGCAATTTCTCAAAGAATAGCCAGTATAACTCTCCCAAAGCACACTATATAACTGACTATCGTTTTGATCAGGGAAGTTTCTTGCCTGTGTCATATGGATTGTAAATTGATGGTGAGGTTTAGATTAAAAGGTTGTTTTGGCAGGGTCAGTGCAAGGTTAGGAAAAATGAGGTATATGGAAAAATTGGAGAGAACCTTGAGGCACCTAGAAGGTGAAAGGGGGTTTCCTCAGACCTGTCCATCAAAGCCTCAAGGCCAGGAGCCCTCCTTGAGGACTGTCCAGATCACAGGCTCAATGCCTCAAGGCTGGAGCTGAGGGTGACCTGGACAGAATTGCCTAGGCACAGTTAATGTGCAGGCAAGGATGGGCCTAGGAGTAGGTAGTAAAACTACCCTTGGGCCTAGAGCCAAGGTTCCTCATCCAAAAATCTGAGTATTGGGATTTAAGCTTTATAGCACTCAGATTTTAGGAACCTATACTGATCTTTAATATTTATTTAGTTTCCCTCTGCAGATCTTAATTTGGTAATTGCCCTAACTGATCATTTGGGTTAATTGGCTCATTTGTTTAGGACTATTGGTTCAATTGGTTGAATTTGGCTTAATAGTTGTTGCCCTTTTCATCCCATATTTTGTGTCTGTCTCATCATTTGTGGGGTCTGGGTGCAACAATCATTTTCTCAAGAGCCAGTAGCAGAAGCTGGTAAAACTGCCTGCAGAGGGAAGGCAATAGGGGCAAGATAACTGAAGTGGAACTGTCTATTTGCTGAACTCCAGAAAACCACATTAGCATCCTAATCCTGCCTGGGCTGTGCTCTCAAGCATGTTCTAGATTGGCTGACCTACTAATTGGATGGTAAGAGCATCTCAAGTTGCTGAGCTGTCACCTGGATTGCTGCGGTCATTCATTTGCAAGAATCCCTGTAGATTCTGATATACGTAGATAGAAAAGAATTGTCCTTACTGTTCTAATGTTGTTCTCTATACTTCTTTTATGTGAGTGGCGTAGGCTCAGCTCGTCAGAACTAGTTCCCAGGCTCAGGCAAGTGTGACAAACCTCTTACAATTTATGAACCCAGCCCTTGGGTGGCTGAAGGGCAACTGAGATCTATAATCTTGTAGATAGCAGGGCCATTCAACTCATCAAGGGCAGTCTTCTATCACTTTATGTTTCAATGGCCATTACTGCCGATATAATAAGGCAAACACTCCCTTGTTCTGAAATGTAGGAAACATTCAAGGTTTTTAATATATGTGTAGTATAGATACCACAACAAAAGTTCTATTTTACAGCAAACCTTACTGAGTGGTCCTGCCCTACTTGTGAGATCTGCGCATCTACCATCTCAGTACTTGAGATAATAAAAGCTGGCTCTTGGATTCTATCCCTTTGTCACAACCTGGAATCCCATCATCATTGTAATGATAGAGTGGTCCCCCGCTCCAGCACCAACCCTGTATGCTAGGCTAGTAGCCTGTTCTAGTCCTTTCGCTATGCTGCCACCACATGCTTATGGACCACCTAGGGCAAGGGCACAGGATTCCCACTGCCTTACAGTGGTCTTCCTCAAGAGTAGGGGGAACAACCAGCTGAATTCCAAGCCTCCTTCTTGCCAATGTCAGTCCACCTACCCTCTGTGCTTCCAGGCACTTTAACAATTAGTAGCAAAGTCCCAGGCATATTCAGCCACATGGGAGGTTAACCAGCCCTTGAATGTGTTCAGAAACTAGACTCCTAGCAAGAGCACCCAAGGTAGAATGGTCAAAGCTGAGATACCAGACTAAGATGCATCCAAACTCAGAGGAAGGCAATGGTAAACCATCTCTGAGACCCCCCCAGGTCACCAAGCTACTGGGGAAGAACAAAGGACAAGGACAAGTAGAGCTGTGAGTAATGATGCAGCTGGGTCAAAGCCGAAAGGAAGCCCAGAGGCTTATGCGCACAGATGCGAAAGGAGAGTCTGGAGTTATACGATGCACACAATAGGAACATGGAATGTGAGAAGCATGAACCAGGGAAAGTTAGAAATTGTCAAGCAAGAAATGGAACATATCAACATCACAATACTTGGCTTGACTGAATTAAAATGGACGGAATGGGACATTTTCAATCAGGCAACTACAAAATATTTTGTGCAGGAAATGAGAAATTAAGAAGAAATGGGGTTGCTTTAATAGTGAGGTGATGTAGCAAAAGCAATTAGGAGCTACAACGCAAGGTCTGAGTGAGTGATATCAATTATATTAAAAGGGAAACCTATTAATATAACCATCATCCAAGTCTATGCTCCAATAGCAAAAGCAGAAGAAGAGGAATTGGAGAGATTTTATGCAGAAGTACCGGAAGAAATTGATCACACACCAAAACAAGATGTGCTGGAATGCAAAAGTAGGGAACAGAGCAGAACTAGGAATTGTGGGGAAATGGGGCATAGGAGACAGAAATGAAGCAGGAGAAATACTTATTGAATTCTGTGAAGCCAACAATTTGTTTCTTGCAAACACATTTTTTGAGCATTGCTCTCAGCTTCTTCAACACTCTCAAACCCCCTCACCACATTAAGATGTGCATCCTAGTGGGGCTGAGATATTGTACTACCCTACAAATTTGTCAAAATGCAAACACAGTTTGGGTTGATCTTTCACAGTCCAATCCACTTCCTGTGTAGCTTGGAAGAATTTGGTAACATGTGCCTCTGAGCATATGGTGAGTGATGGCAACATCTGCCATCTCCAAAGATGGAGAATTACATTTTTTTATGTTTGTTGGTGTTCTTCTTACTTTGCTTCTTTTCTGTGTTACTACTGTTTCTACAGAGAATTTAACCTAGAATATTATATTTCTGTCATTATTCATCCTAGAAATCTGTGTCAAATTTATTTTCATTAATTTCAAAGCCTTTTTATTGGTCAATGTCATATGATGGTGAAGACAGACTTTTTTCTTTCAAACTGGAGATTATGCTCTATTTCTATTTTGGGTGCATTAACAGTTGAATCTGAAACTGCAGTTTGATGAAAAATCAGATGGATTACAATATGTTGCTACTTAAGCAATGACTTTAGCTGTTGGAAAAAACAAACTTGGCCTGCCCAAGATACATGTTTTCAGCCTGCTATGTTTGAACTACTCCACTTAAGGAAAGTTGGGCATTGTCAATTAAAAACATAGAGTACACCTAGAATTCTGCTAGAATATATTTTACCTCCCACTGTTTTATCTTGTGCAAACTGTGACCTCATTTCCATTGGAAACTATTCAACAGAACAGTCAGTGCCATTATTCCACAGTTGTTTTTGGAGCTATTGTTAGTGTTGCAAAGTGTTGCTGTACTTCACATATTCACAGAAACAGAAGCAAACGAGAATGATTTACTATAGGAAACTTCACTAAAATTGCAAAGTAAATCAAACATATTTAAAGTGACTATCTGAACGTTATCAACTGTTTTAATATAGTTGCTTCCTCCCTGCTAAAATAAGATCAGCACAGCACATGTCTTGTTTCTGTTATTTGGGCCGACTGCAGGTGTTGCCACCACTCACCATATGCTCAAAGGCACATGTTACCAAATTCTTCCAAGCTACCCAGGAAGTGGATTGGACTGTGAAAGACCAACCCAAATTGTGTTTGCATTTTGACAAATTTGAAGGGCAGTACAATATCTCAGAGAGGAGATCAGGTGCATTCACTATAGCTGCCTAATTTCCCTGTTTTTTAAGTTTGATGGAAATATCTGTGGGCTATAGGTACATTCTTAAACTGCAAGGTTTTTTGCCTATTAGTGAATATTCCTGCATTTTAGTCCGGGAGGTAAGAAATGTGATCCTGTGCAACTTTTCTGAGAATGGATTGATCACTTGCATGCTTATTGAGTTCAGTGGGATTTACTCCCCTGCATTCATGCTTAGGATAGGTAAAACTGGCCACAGGATATGGGGGTGGGGAGGAAGAGCAAAGGGGAGGAGGGGGATGGGAGCAGGCAGGAGGGAGAGGGGAGAAGGAGGGCAGGTTTGATCATGTGCATGCTTATTGAGTTCAGTTGGATTTACCCCCCTGCATTCATGCTTAGGATAGGTAAAACTGACCATGGAGAGAGAGGGCTGGAGTGGGCAGGGGAGGAAGAAGAAGGAAGAGAGGAGGGGAAGGGAATAGGAAGGTAGAAGAGAGGGGAAGGAGGGGAAAGGCAGGTCTGATTATTTGCATGCTTATTGAGTTCAGTGGGATTTACTCCCGTGCAATCATGTTTAGTATAGGTAAAACTGACCATGGGGAGGGAGAGCTGGAGTGGGCAGGGGAGGAGGAAGGAAGAGGGGAGGGGAGGAAGTAGGAAGAGGGGAAGGGAGGGGAGGAAGAAGCGAGGAGGAAGGTAGAAGAGAGGGGAAGGCAGGTCTGATCATTTGTATGCTTATTGAGTTCAATGGGATTTAATCTTGTGCAATCATGGCTAGGATAGGTAAAACTGACCATGGGGGGGAGGGGGAGGGGAGAGTAGTGGGAAGGAAGAAGGGGGAACAGGGAGCAGAAGGAGTGGGAGTGGGAAGGAGGGGATTGGAAAAGAAGGGGGAGGGGTGAAGGAAGGGGGAGAGAAGGAACAAAAGGGAGGTAATGGGAGGGAGGAGGAGGATAGGGCAGATTTGATCATTTACATACTTATTGAGTTCAATGGGATTTACTCCTGTGAAATCATACTTGAAAATGAAATGGACTGCCTTCAAGTCGATTCCGACTTATGGAAACCCTATTCATAGGGTTTTCATGGTAAGCGTTATACATAGGTGGTTTTACCATTGCCTTCCTCTGAGGCTGAGTGGCAGTGACTGGCTCAAGGTCACCCAGTGAGCTTCATGGCTGTGTGGGGATTTGAACCCTGGTTTCCCAGGTCATAGTCCTCAGAAAGGTGAAACTGACCATGGGGGAGGAGGAGGGGAGGGGAGGGTAGAGAGAAGAGGAAGGAGGAGGGGGAGGAGGGGATTGGAAAGGATGGGGGAGGGGAAGTGAGGGGTGAAGGAAGGGAGAGGTTAGGGGCAAGAGGGAGGGGATAGGAGGGAGGAGGAGGTGAGGGCAGGTTTGATCATTTGCATGCTTTTTTACTTCAGTGGGATTTACTTCTGTGCAATCATGCTTAGGATAGGTGAAACTGACCTGGGGGAGGGGCAGGGAGGAGAGGAGGGCAGGAAGGAGAAGGGGGGGAGGAGATTGGGTGGGTGGGCAGTTGGCAGAGTGGAAGCCCCTTTCCTTTCCAAAAAGAAAACATTGTTAACAGTATCATTGCTTTTCAGAATTGTCTCCACCTTTTTATTCTACAGTAGGCACATGTAGCCTCCCACCACAAATTTAAACCAAAGCTGTCCCTGGCCACATCCACACCAGGCTGTTATTTCACTTTAGGCAGTCATGGTTCTGACCACCCTCTTTTCCCAACAACGGAAAAACTGTTCCCTTCCAACACAAAAGAAATAAGAGAAATAGCCTTACAGACGCTTGGAAGATAACTATGATTTCCCTTCCCTTTTTAACATAAGAAATTTCAGTAAGTGATCACTCCAACACAGAAAGCAAGGAGCAATCACTGAAAAACTATTTTAAAAAACGCACCTTTACATTATCCTTTCTGTTTGCCAATTTAGCACCATTGCAGGATTAGTTTGTCCCTTATGGAACCATCTGATAATCCTGATCTATACTTTGCCCCTTCTGGGTTAAAGGCCTGATCCTGAAAAATATTTGTAGTTACTAGCCTAAAACAGTGCAGACGATCCAGGTCACTCTGAGAGAAATGTAATAAAAAGGCACATGCAAACTGGCAAATATTCTTCCTGCCAGAAAGAGACATAACAATGTTATCATAGTTTTCTGGGAGGATGCTCGTTAAAATTAAAGGGTATAACACCTCGGACAGCTCCTTGAATGTTCAGACTAAAACCCGGGGCAGAAAATCCACTGCCACATTGACATGGACTCACCAGTCACCACTGTCCTCAAAAATGCAGGTAAAAACCTAATCCCTTCAAAATTCTAAGCATGGAGACAGCCATCGGATAAAAAGAAATATCTGCTACACTTCTGTGACAGATGAGACCAGAACATTATTACTTCTCTATTTTCCTTCAGGGCAGGTCACCCTTTCAGTTCAGCACCATAATGTGCCACTAATTCCCAGGGCCTCATAACTCTTTCAGATTTAAACATTTCATTGTAGCTGAAAAGCTACTGTTTTCTACTGTGGTGATGTATAGTTAATTACTTTCCAACAAAACTGAGCCGGAAGAATAGGGACCTGGCTGAGAAAAGATTTACAGGTCTGTGCATATTCCTCACTATTTTTATGAAGTATAAGGTAACTAACATTTTTTTCCTCTTAGTAGTTCTAGCCTGCCATAAGTTCATGTGCACCATTGAATGAAATTCCTGGGCTTAAGGCAAGAAACGGCACTTGAGATGTGGGCTGAGTTTTCAGCTTTGTTATTATGTTATGTTTTTATACTTTTGGGAGCATGGGATTTTTCAGGAAGAATCCTGCCAGATTTCATGGGAGAGTCTTTGAGGACTGTATCTGGCCCAAGGGCTGAAAGTTTCCCATCTGAATTCTAGAGAGTTTGCAAGCCTTTGGAGATCATCCTCATGGGAGGGGGAAGATTCAGCATGACCTGGGGTGCCCATCTAGGTTCTAGGTGTTGGACACAGAGTGGATAACTAGAACTATGTCATCCAGAGCTCTTTCAAGCCAATCAAGGTTTGAATTTCCACCCCAGTGGATTGAGCTAAACCAGGAACAAGGATGGACTTCAGACTCAGGATTATAACTGAAATTAATTAAAGAAAATGTTTACAATACTCAGAATGAAACAGTAGAGAATGCATATACTATAGGCCTAAATGGCTATACAAGAACATAAGGGAAACTCCTTTTAAGACATTCATTGTAACAGATGAAGCAATGCAATGTGACTAATATAATAATAATCAAGATAATCAATAATAAAAGAACAGCAGCAACTTAAATAAGAATAATTGGCAAAGCAACTACTAATATAGCAATTTGATATATTTATTTCCATTGCATTCACCTAATACTTCATTTTAGCATTAAGTTCAAGAGAAATGCATAGCTATCAATCCAATGTGGTTGCTCAGTCGGGTCTCCAAGCAGGAATAACAGAAGGGGAAAGGCAAAACAAAATATAGAAAGTCCAGTGAGACTGTCCCAGTAGTATCAACATGAGTAAAGATGGCAAGGAAAAGACTTGAAAGCAAAAAAGAAGGGCTCCTCCTCATCTTGATCAGAGATGAGATGATACCAGATCTGGACACTAGAACTTCTCTTCCCTTCATGTTCAGAATTCTACTGGGGAAATGTAACCAAGATCCCCATAATAAAATTGCCACAGATAGAAATGTGTCTATGTGGCTTGCATCTCCATGATGATTATGAGGTTGTCTCTGGTGGTCCCTGTGTTAAATCATATGAATAGTATGCAGGCCCATGTAAGAGCCTTTTGGTGGTGGTTCTGTGTTTGTGGAGTGACCTCCCCACTAAGGTTCTGGGGTTTGGAGGGGTGGATTTATGTTTAGGTGGGTAGTGAGGCACATTTTAGGACTAAGATATAAAAAGAGAAAAATGATTATATGTAACCACACATGTTGACTGAACTTAAAGTAAACTTTAAAAACATTTTTTAAAAAAAGCTTTTAAAATATCTTTTTAAAAGGGTTAAAAACATATTGTTTTTTTAAAAAATATTAAAAAGCAATTCCAACACAGACACAGACTGGGATAGGTCTCAACTTAAAAGGCTTGTTGAAAGAGGAAGGTCTTCAATAGGCGCCGAAAAGACAACAGAGATGACGCCTGCCTAATATTTAAGGGGAGGGAATTCCACAGGGTAGGTGCCACCACACTAAAGGTCTGTTTCCTATGTTGTGCAGAACCAACCTCCTGATAAGATGGTCTCTTCAGGAGGCCCTCACCTGCAGAGTGCAGTGATCAACTGGGTATATAAGAGGTAAGACGGTCTTTCAGGTATCCTGGTCCCAAGCTGTATAGGGCTTTGTACACCAAAACTAGAACCTTGAACTTGGCCCGGTAGCAAATGGGCAGCCACTGCAATTCTTTCAACAGTGGGGTGAGCAGTCTCGCCGCCACATTTTGCACCAGCTGCAGCTTCTGGACCAACCTCAAGGGCAGCCCCAAATAGAGTGTATTACAGTAATCCAACCTGGAGGTTACCAGTGCGTGGACAACAATGGTCAGGCTATCCCGGTCCAGAAACAGCCACAGCTGTCTTACCTGCCGAAGCTTGTAAAAGGCACTCCTAGCCACGGAGGTTACCTGGGCCTCTAGCAACAAAGATGGATCCAGGAGCACCCCCAGACTATGAACCTGCTCTTTCAGAGGGAGTACGACCCCATCCAAAGCAAGCAACTGATCAATTATCCGAACTCGGGAACCACCAACCCACAGTGTGTCCGTCTTGCTAGGATTCAGACTCAGTTTATTGGCCCTCATCCAGCCCACCACCAAGTCCAGGCAGCAGTCAAGGACTTGCATGGCCTCTCCCGATTCAGATGTTTCCGAGAAATAGAGCTGGGTATCGTCAGTATACTGCTGACACCTCACCCCAAAGCTCCTGATGACCACTCCCAAGGGTTTCATATAGATATTAAACAGATGGGGGACAAGATGGTACCCTGCGGGACCCCACAGCACAGCTGCCAAGGGGCCGAAAGACAGTCACCCAATGCTATTCTCTGAGAGCGACCCTGGAGATAGGATCAGAACCACTGTAAAACAGTGCCTCCAATACCCATCTCACCAAGTCGGCCCAGAAGTATACCATGGTCAATGGTATCAAAAGCCGCTGAGAGATCAAGTAAGAATAACAGGGTCGCACTCCCCCTGTCCTTCTCCTGATAAAGGTCATCCATCAGAGTGACCAAGGCCGATTCAGTCCCATAACCAGGCCTGAACCCAGACTGGACGGGTCAAGATAATCTGTTTCATCCAAGAGTACTTGCAATTGCTGTGCTACAACCCTCTCAATCACCTTCCCTCAAAAGGGGGTTTTTGCAACCGGTCAGTAGTTGTCACAAACCAACGCGTCCAGGGTGGGCTTTTTCAGGAGTGGTCGGATCACCGCCCCTTTCAAGGTGGCTGGAACCACTCCCTCCCACAATGATGCATTGACCACATCCTGGATCCACTCGGTCAACCTCCCTCGGCAAGCTTTAATAAGCAAAGAAGGGCAGGGTCAAGAGGACACGTTGCTGGCCGCATCATCACAAGCACCTTGTCTATGTCATCAGGCCACATCAACTGAAACTGTTCCCAAGAAGTTGCAGCAGACGTTGCACTGGACACCTCACTGGGGAGTACAGTAGATGTGGATGGGGCATCAAGACTGCTATGGAGGAGAGCAACTTTACCCTCAAAGTGCCTTGCAAACAATTCACAGTGGGCCTCCTAAGGGTCTAAAACTCCATTTCCTGATGTCAACAGACCCCTGACAATACAGAAAATCTCCACTAGATGGCTACTTGAGGATGCAATGGAGGCAGAAAAGTGGGCCTTCTTTGCCACCCTCACCGCCACAGAGTAGGCACGGTTATGATGTTTTACTCCTGCCCGATCAGCCTCACCGCATGTCTTTTGCCACTTGCACTCTAGCCATTGTCCAGCCTGTTTCATTGCCCTTAGCTCACTGGTGTACCAAGGTGCAAACCGGGCTCCACAATGCTGGAGAGGGTGCTCAGGGGCAACTGTGTCAAGAGCCCGACGTGCCTCAGTGTTCTACAGCATGACAAGGGCTTCAAGAAGGTCACCTTGTCTATCTACTGGGACTCCCCCAGGGCATTCAGGAATCCTGTGGATTCCATTAGGGTCCGGGGTCGGACCATCTTAATATGTCCATCTGTTATTAAATAAATAGTTTTGGTTTAACAACATGCCTGATCCTTGGCTTGGATAATACAGACCAGAAGAGTGGGCAGAGCAAATACCAAAGCTGGGAACAGTGTCAAAGGTGGCAGCGGTGAAGGGATATTGTAACAGCAGCAGGTATCCAAACAACCCAGGGCTGTAATCTTTAAAGGCAGAAAGATACAGGGGGGTTGTGGCCTGTAAGTGTACTCAGACACTACATAGCAATCTGTGGAAAAGACTAAGGCACAGTCTCAGGGCAGTATTGCGTTACAGACAGGGCCAGCTCCAGATATGCTGGGGCCCTTGGACACCAGCTTCCCTGGGCCCTGGCGCTCATGTGCATGCTCACACACACACCCATGCATGCGCCCACACATGCACATGCGCATACCTGTCTCTTGCAGGGAGGGAGTTTTTTCTGCCCACCTGTTGGCTGGCTCCTTGTCTCCTGTCTTTTGCGGCTGCTGGGGCTGCTATGCATGCGTAGCACTGCCATCAATCAAGATGGTGCCAGAGGCTTCAGCCCCTTAGGGAAATCTCAGCCGCCAACTGGCTAATGGCAGTCCTGCACATGCAGCCCACGCAGCCTCCAAAGATAGGAGAGACGGGTGGGCAGAAGAAGCTCCCTCTCTGCAATCTGCGGCAGCTACTCTGCCGCAGATCACCAAAAAGGAGCACTCCTCCTCCCTCATCCTATTGAAAGGCCCCTCAGGGGCCTCTGTGGCTCCAGGGGCCCTCGGCCAGGGCCTGACCTGGCTGCCCTTTGGGACCGGCCCTGGTTACAGAATGTCAGGTGGTGGCGCCTAGTGTGGGACCAGTGTGAGAGATCCGTTACAAGACCAGACCCAGAGTAGGGGTCTGACAGAGACATCTAATCCCTTTGTGAAAAATTCATGTTCTTTCACCCCTCTTAGCAGAGATGAACAGAATTGTTGGTGACCACATACTTGCAATGTGAGGTCTCTCTTTTGCTGCCCATTATAATGATGAACATTTTGGTAATAAAGTGTAATGGGCAGAAAGCTATTATGGATTAGATCTGAGTGAAAATACAACAGGCTTTCCATATGACTTTAGGTAGATGTGATACAAAGTGATGTAATTTCAGTGATCTCTCTCTGTCTCTCTGCCTCCCTCTGTTTGCATCGCTATATATATATATATATATATATATATATATATATATATATATATATATATATATATATATAGTTTTACTTTTATTTTAATAATGCAACATCTCCTTGAAAGACACCCATACACACACTTTCATGTTCCCTAGATTGGCTGTATTGGGAAAGTGTCTTTTTTAAAAAAAAGTCAAATTCAATCTATCCCTGATCCTCTAAGATTTTTAAAAAACAAGCCATGACTGTATTTAAAATAATAAAGAAACTAGATGTAAAATTAAAAATTTAAACAAATGGTGTAAGTCTAGCCTTGGGCTGAATAGCCTTGTCATATTTCATCCATTCATTTTAATTCCATGCTAACCATAGCACAGAACTGTTTACCTTTGTCTGATCTTTAATTCCCTAAATTTATGTGGAATCATGTACAGATGCTCTGGAAACCAGCCTGGAAAAGCATGGCATTTTAATTGATCCCAGAGCCTCTTCCCTCACAGGCCCCTGCTGTTCTGAAGTCTGCCACTTGTTCCAAAGACTCTCAGCTTGGTTGCTTAGCCACAAGCAAAGGGCCAATCAAAGTTCAGAAATGCTGGGAAGGGAAGTAACCAATCAACTTTTTAAAATTATTTGTAAATATCAGCAAAACAGAATATACTATGAAATCTCATCAGAGTAAAGAAAGATGCATAGCCTGCATTTTAACGTATGAATTAACAGTATTCAGTGGCTTTCAGCCAGAAATTATAAAGCACTGGGCACATTGTGAGGAAGCAATTTAGAGGTCTCATTGTAAACACAGTCTGATCGGAAATTAACATTAATCTCATTTGTACTCATCTATTTCTTATCAACTGTTAACATTTCCCATGGTCCCTTAAGATCTAAATGCTCAATTGTAAATATGTCATACAAAAAATGGAGAGAATTGAGGCATTTCTTGATTTTCAGTTATAGTGCAATGAAAGACCACTTATTCAATTATTTCTTTCATTTCATTTTAAAAGTTCATATACCACTTTTCAGAACAAATGTCTCACAAACACCAAGTCCATTTTCAAAAGTCTCCCCTCTGTTACCCTGATAATTTCCCAATTGTATAATATATTTTGTACAGTACCTAAGAAAGTATGATTCTTCCCCCAAGCAGCGTATTAGTTCTATAGCTTTTCCATGTAGAACATGGTTGGTGATGTCGAGAGTCAAGACTAGTGGGCACACACACAGACACCAGGCCCTCTTATTCTGTATGTTATTTTACATCCTTGGTGGCTATGATGTACTGCTACAGTACTGGAGTCCTCATCCAACACGAACTTTTTAAAAAGTTTGAACAACAGGAAGGGTAAACCATCTGCTCTGGCACTATCATACCATTTTAAGACGGTTACTTCAGTTTTTGAAAAATAAAATCCAGTCCACCTTGGTGTTTTGTTTTGGGATAAAATTATAGAGAAAGGGTTTGGAACAGCAAGCAGAATATACTTTTTCTCCTTACCCTAGGAGAGCCATTGCCAACCTGGGGCCCTCTAGATGTTTTGAACTACAAGCCCCATCAGGGGCTGATGGGGCTTATAGTCCTAAACATTTGGAGGGCCCCAGGTTGGCAAATGGTGCCCTAGGAGAACAGCTAGGTTTCAGTTAGCATAGGGGATGTAGTAGCATCATTTTCTCAAGTTTGTAAGAAAGGGGTAACACAAGAATTAAGAGATATAGGTCACAATTTTTGAGAATCTTGAACTTTGGAGAGGGTCATCCTCCAAAGTTCAAAAAACATAATGACCATCTCCCCCACTCCTCAAAGATTTCCCTTTAGACACTTGGACATAAACAGACACAATATAAGGAGACAACAGAAAGGAAAGCGGGGTGGGGGAGGTTCTGGGAGTACGGTGGCTGGGCAAGTACTCACCAGCCACTGAAATGGGCTGTTCCACAGCAGTAGGACAGCTCTTAGTCTCCTAGCAGCTTTGGAATCTCCATCTGTAATCAGGGCTCTCATTATCCATGCCTGGGCTAGGAAAAGCTGCTCACCCAAACCCTTCCCATGCTTTTTGGAATACCACACTCTTAAGGCTGCACTCCTGAACATACTTATAAGGGAGATAATCCCTATTGAACACAATGGGACTTACTTCCAGATAATCATGCATGGGATTGCACTGCACCTGACTTGCCCTATGGAAATGCATTTGTTCTAAATCAAAATAAGAGGGGATTTTAAATAATTAGAGGAGCCCATAGAGCAGGAGTGGATGACTTTTTTCATCCTAAGGGCCATATTTCCTTGTGGGCAACATTCCAGGGGCCACGTGGCAGTGATGGAAGGCAGAGTCAAAAGAGGGCAGAGCAACAGATGTGACTTTGTTCGGTAGATTATGCTAGCAGCTGGCAGTGCAGGGCAGTGCAGTCAGGGTGGCATTGCTTACCTGGCATCCCAACACTGTCCATTGCTGCCGGTGACCAAAGGGGGGTCAGGCAGCGGGGAGCTCAGCATGGTGTGGGCACAGCAGCAGGGATGTTGGGTTGGCTCTCCCGCTGTACCCGTGCTGTGACAAGCTCCCCTCGCCCTCACCCTCTCAGTAACCGGCAGTACGTGAGACATTGGGAAGCCTAGTGAGCAATGTCACCCGGCCTGTGCCATCTTGCTGCCCGGTACTGGTAGGCTATATCCCAGCCACGCAAAAGTCAGAGGTTCCTACACACATACCCTCACACTTTTCAGACTCCATACAGGTAAGCAAAAAACATTATCACAATTCAAGCACACATTCCAGCCAGGCAAAAGCAATCAAGGAGGGCAAAGAGCAGGACGGGGGGTGCACGGCTTGGGGAGAAGAAGGATGGCCTGGGGAGGGGGAGTCCTGAAGGCCAGACAGATGCCTGGAGGGCTGTGCTGAGTCCATGGGACACAGATTCTCATCTGGTTTTTCTCTAAGGCAGGGGTGGGGATTGGGGAGAATGGCCTGATTTGACTGAGGCTGCGGACACACTAGTGGCTTCAATAGCAGCCAGACTGTTTTCTCTGGCTGCAGTTTAAAACAACTTTGCCCACGGCTGGACTCATCTCTCTCCCTTAGGGATTAGGACTGCCAGTGGTAAAGCATTGGGCCAATCACTGTGTGCCTGAGCTTGCAACAAAGTGTTTTCATTAGACACACCTGGCAATGGGGTTGATAGCCAATCACCTTTGAAGTCTGTGGGAAGCTGACTTCAAGGTAAAATGTCTTGAGGTGCAACTTGCAATGTTTTGGAGTAAAAGGGGGTGGAGTTTGCTTGGAGCTGTGCACCTCCACATTCAGAAAATGGAGGTGGAGGCGAACTGAAGCCAGCAAACCCGCAAGCATGTCTCTACGCTGACATGCCTCAGCTTCCTAATCCCTGCATGAGAGCAGGACTTGGCCTGAGGACTTCATCATCTTTTGGATTACTTCTAATCCAAAGTGTGAATGAAATATGGCTCAGTGCTAGAAATAAATAAAGTGGTTGAGTTGGATGTGTTTTACAGACTATTTGTTTATGGATGTTTTCCAACTTTGCTTGAAAGCAATAAGATATTTAAGTGTTTTGGTGCCTACAAATAAAAAAGTATGTGTAATTGACTTTACTGATGAGAAAATATGAAGACAGGGTTTTTTCAGTGTAAAGGATTGTTGTTGTTGGCTCAGTTTTGAAAATAGACAAGAAAACGTGGGAGAGGTAAGCACAACTCTGCAGATATTCCAACATGCATGCAGTGCAGCTTTATTCCTAACTGGAAGACACCAACACTTGGCATGAGAGGAGTTAAGCTAATGGTACTATTCCATTCACATACTCAGTTCAGAGTTTCCAAGCCCTAAAGAAGAGTTTCAGGGAAAACATTCCCCCCCACCCCAAGTTTAAAAGTTTTGGCAACTGGACACAGTCAAATGTGTCTAGAGGGTCAGCAGCTCAGAATGTTCTGAGCTGCTATTAAGAATACTTCTTATATGGATGCGTGCTCTTGTCAAAACTGGGAGACCTCTCAAAGGGATTAGCTACGGGCCAGCGATTTTTTCTCCAAAGTGCAACTCAGCTTTTGCTGTGGTGGCTATAGCTGATGGGACTTGTCCAAAACATCTGAAGGACACAAGCTTTGCAAAGGCTAATGTAATTGTTTTCACACTGATGCATTGGGTGACTTTTTCTTACCATATTTTATACTTGGGTATAAAAACATGGTATACTTCTCATGTTTTATGCTCAGGTACATTTAGCTAATTACAAAACATGCCTAACTGGTGCATTTCTGTGTAAATGTCCATATCCACTTTGAAATACACAAGAACAGGGGCTTGATCCTTTTGTGGCTGGTACTTGTAACTGAAAAACAGCCACAAAAACGAGGCACTTCCAGACTGTCAGTGGGATTCAAACACATACCGGGAAATTTAGGCTTGTGCAATTACAGCGCATTAAAGCACCATATCAATATAGCAAAAATCCATTTTAAAAAACAGCCGCTGAGCTCAGTTTAGCGCCCTCTTCAGCTCAGCTTGGCAACCTCCTCAGTTCAGCACCCTGGGCAATCGCCCAGCTCACCTGCCCCTAAGGCCAGTCCTGGCAGCAGATCCTATGGAAACAGATGTTTCCTTGCATTTAATTCTTCCTTCTTGCCAAGCAGCATCAAAATGACCCACTTCCTTGGTTAATTTTCTTTCAAGAAAACTTCCAAAAAGGATTTCAATTAAACAAGTAATGAGAGTCTTACAATGGTGGGGTATTTCATTTAAAGAATTCAGTGTATCTAATATATTGAACTCTTTAGGTCTGAAGTGTTACAATTAGGGACAAATAGAAGAAGAAAAGGATGCTCACAGAAACAATGTTTTTTGGGGGAGGGGCAATCTGTGGGGCTTCACTTCACATTTTGTTTTTGTTTCCATTTGAATGAGAAACTATGCAAGATTTCTCACCTTCCTCTGTCTCATGCCAGTATCTGCAGTGGCTTATTCTCTTGTTTTCCTCTTTGTCTCTATTAAGCAGATTTCCTCCTCCTGTTTCATTGTGAACAGGCAGAGAGGCGAAATAACAATGGACAATCTGATCTTTTCGTTGTGGTAAAAAAACCTGACATGGTATTCTCCAAAGATAGACTTTACTTGCTCTACCAGACATTTTCTCTCCAAAATCATCCAAAGGCCTGGACCATATGTTCAGCTTACATTTATACTGCCTGGTTAACTTAACCTATTAGAATCTCATAACTGCCTTGAGAAAATGTTTCATACGAGTCCCTGGTTGGCAAACTGAATTCTATAAAAGCATTAATAAATCCTTACAGCTGAGACACAGAAATAGAGGCTTGCCGTTACATTTCTAAGAGCACTTAGTTCAAAAGCCTGGAATAAAAAGATATCCACTGCCATATCACTCTGTTCTGTTCTCACAGAATCATGAAAACCCTGATCCATACAGTCCACAAGCATCTCTCCCACTTCAGGTACCTCCTGAAGTTTTCCTCAAATTAATATTATTCTTCACTAGCCTCTGAGCTTAATTTGAACCTGAACTCAGTCGGTTAAGCCCTGGAATCTGTTTGGTATGCCAGGTTTCCTTTCTGGGAGATTAATAAATTTATTTATTTATTAATCGCCCATCTGGCTGGTTATCCAGCCACTCTGGGCGACGTACAATATAAAACATCCAAATACATTAAAACATTTAAAATCTTGAACCAGAATAATAAAACCTAACCCACCCCAAAAGCCTGCCTGAAGAGCCAGGTCTTTAAGGCCCGGCGGAAGCCCATCATAGAGGGGGCATGACTGAGATCATTTGGGAGGGAGTTCCACAGGGTGGGGGCCACCCTTAAAAAAGCCCTCTCCCTAGTCCTCACCAGTTTGGCTGTTTTAACTGGTGCGATGGAGAGAAGGTCTTTTGAGGCTGATCTTGTTGGGCAGCATTGCTAATGATGCTGGAGGCGCTCCTTCAGATAGACTGGGCCGAAACCGTGTAGGGATTTAAAGGTCAAAACCAACACCTTGAATTGGGCCCAGTAAGCAAGTGGTAACCAGTGCAACTCCTTCAGCACTGGAGCGATGTGATCTCGCCGGTGGTTGCCTTTAATAATGTTAGAAAGACCATGCCTTTCCTTCTTCCCCAGTGACTAAGGACAGCCTACTCCCATGCATTGGGAATAGAGGGCATAGCTTTTAAAACCGTATTTCACCCCAATCACTCTTCGTTATGTCCCCAGTTCAGGAAGGACTATGTATGCATGAAAACATGACCCATCCAGCATTGTTGGGCATCCACCAGGCTCAAGCCCCAGTGAAGGCCCCACTACCAAGTCCCAGAGCCGTCTGATATTCTGATAAGAACACAGTCTTTCTATACGTGTACAGCACACTCCTATACATGTCTACTTAAAAGTAGGTCCCATTAATAAACTATTTAACTCTCTCAGGTATGCATGTATAGGGTTATAGCCTGAGTCTCATTAGTTTCCAAGGGACTGACATGCTAACTCATTCATTTGGAAGCAAGTGCTATTAATTTCAGTTGAGCTTACTTCGAAGAGAGATTCCTCAACTGAACCAGACTAACTACAGCTACGCTGATGTCATGTCCTTACAGATCTCCCCGGAAAAGGGTTGTTATACATTTTGAACTGATAAAGAACAGCATATAAATCTTTGTTTCCAAGCAAATGTTGTCTAAAGTATTTCCACCACAAAATGTGCAGTGTTTGGTGGCATACAGTATTCTAAGCGGCATAGTGTCCTTTATGTTTAGTATGCATAGTACACTGCAATAATATCCTAACAGGCTAATGTGGTACGTGTTTCCTGAAAAGAAAGTCTTGCTGATTTCAGTTCGACTTGCTTCCTAGCAACATAATAGGATTGCACCCTTGTTGTTGTTGTTATGTGCCTTCAAGTCGATTACGACTTAAGGCGACCCTATGAATCAGTGACCTCCAATAGCATCTGTTATAAATAGTATTAATTATGCAGTCCTATACTCAGAAGTAAGCCTCACTGAATTCAATGGGACTTTCTTCCAGGTAAGGAGGTATAGGATTGCAGCTGTAAGTACTTCACAGAAATGACTTGCACAAACTCTCTCTTTACAAATATATGAATATATGAATGAATAAATATAGACAATGGGGGATAGGAGGTGAACTGCAGCTGTGCTGGGCTCAAGAATGGGGGCTGGGAGGAAGCAAGCAAGCAAATAAATGGGGGTGGGGGAAGGAGGCAAGGCAGAGCTGTGCTGGGCTCAAGGCCGGGGGCAAGGTTCATTATTGGTACCTTCTACACAGGATACAGATCAAAGTGTTACTTTTTCGGGTGAGGAATGAACACTGAATCTGAGGCTGCTTCTTTAGTAGCTTGCTGCTCTGTCATTGTTTTTATTCTGCTTCGTTGATATTGATGCTCTTATTAATGTTAGATTTACATTTTTGTCATATGATGTTACAAGTTGTAATTAATATTACAAAGGATGAATGGCAGGATCCAAATCCTTTGAATAAAATAAATATAATATATGTTTGTAGGTCTACATCACTGGAACAAAAGTTTATATTGTAGTGTTTTGGCTGTAAGTCTGTTGGCTGCATTTGTCATCTTGATTTCATAGATCAACTGTTTGGCCTACTAACACAGAGAGATTTATTAGTTTTAATTTCTAATGCATTTAAAATTCTTACAGCAATTCAAATAACAGACATTGGAGTACTTGGATTTAAACCAGCACTGTTCCATTAATATCAAGCAGCCATTACTCCAAACACTACTGCTTAAACGGGTGTGTAGTTTTTGGGGCAGTGATTGGTAACTCAATGCTCAGAATGAGTGATATTGTTTTCATTGTATTGTCTAGGCACTATTGAAATTCAAATGTTAGTTAATTATTGTTATAGGACTTGAATCAAATGTACAACCTCCTAATTTAAAATGGTGAATATTTTAGAAGCGAGCACTTCTAAAAACAGACTATTGGCTAGAATAAGAGAATTGGAAGGATGTAACAGTCATTTACTACTTCAAGTAACTTGTTATTACTTTTTTGCTTCAGTTCATGCTTACTAGTATTTTAGCATCAGTATAAAAGTACTTGCATATTTGTACATTGTTCACATCACTCATTTTGTCACCCAGATCAGGGCAAAACTAGAAAATCCATTGTGTATATGCATTCAAAGTGTGTTGCTTTATTTTAAAAATAATAGGTGCATGACGATCAGGATCATATCACAAGGGGAAGAGGGGTTAGCATTTTCCCCTTATCCCATACATAGTCCCAGTGAATATCACTCCCCTTCCTGAAGCTCCTTTTTCTCCCAGGTGGGGATAGGATCCACTGGCTGCTGTGGGTTTGAAACCATTCTGTCCATCTAACAGGCCAGTATCAATTTAAGGTTGTTCTTTGTCCACTAGCCTTTGCTTTTATCAATCCGTTTTTCCCTCACAAAAAAAATGATATTAATATCAATAATTTTAAATGAAATATCAATAAATGAAAGGAAATATTGATATATGAAAGGAAATATAGATGAAATTATCATTCTTAATAGTTTAGGGGCTTTTTTTTTCTAAAGTCCATTTTCAAAAATTGCTCTGGAAAATTGCTACATAAAAATCTGTTCCACCAACAATAGACACAATAAATGAATTAATGAAAAATTTGGTACCAAATCCAAATTGGGTGGAATTCTAGCACATCCCTACCCCCAGGGGAGGGAAATTGCCACTGAAGTCAATAACAGCTTCCCTAGGAAATAGCAGCTTCAAGAAGGAGGAGTGATTTCCCACCAGGATTGTGGGGCAGGGCACTTATTAGAACCAAAACTGCAGGACAGAGGCACACATGCATTTAATATATTGTCTTGCTTGGTTGTCAGTGTAGCTGAACGTAAAAGGTGAAAGCTTTTCACATCACTTTATTAAAGTAAGGAGATATAATTCCATGAAGATCTTGAGAAAGCACAACTTTGGCAAAGAGTTTTCTAATCAACTTCAGTTATGCACAGACTGAGGTAGTGCTGTCAGATTGCTGGTGGTCTTGTTTCCATTGCACTTCCTGATTTTGACATCATGGCTTTTTTGACTAGACGACTGGTAATGAAAAATCACTGAAAGTAGTGGCATTGATGGTGCCATCTTGAATTCTAAACATGTATGTATATTACAGTGTAATTGCTGGAATGTTGACATTCACATCCCAGTTTAATTTTGTAAATACCTCAAAATACATATATATTTCCCCACTTTGGGGACGTTGTATTTAAGTAACAACAAACAGTCACTGATGAAATTCAATTCACTTAATGTATAATTTCTTCTCCTCCTCCTCCTCCATCATCATCGTCGTCATCTGACAATAACCTTGCCTGCAGGCTTACAATGAAAAAAGCAAATAAGATCAATACCTTGTTGGCACATATGGGCAAATAATAAACACTGCATTCAGTATGGGCAATATTATTTGTTTTGAATTTAAGATCAATGCATTTATACTGCCCATTTTCTATCAACTCATTTTAGTGGACTAAATCTCTCTCTCTCTCTCTCTCATTCACTTACTTACTCACTCACACACACACACACACACACACACACACACACACCGGAAAGAGATGCAAGATTTCTGCATAGGAAGATTTCTGCACAGGAAGACTATGTAGTCTAGCAGGTTTGCAAAAGGCCAAAACTGACTGAAGAAAACCAACTAGTATTGAGAGGTCTGCCTCCCCCCATGCCCTTGGAGAAATAGGGTTGACACTATAAAATGTATCACCTGGACCTGTTCTAATGTTTCTGATGTTGTGGGACTAACACAACAGTGAGCTCTGGATTTACAGTCTCAGTACAGCCTTGAGCACTGATTTGTCATTTGCCAAAACATATTCTGCCCATTCACACCAAGGTCAAGTTCTAGTGACATTACCATAGTGTAATGTCTAATCACAGGCCTTCTCCTCATGGAAAAGGACTAGGCAGAAATAATTACTTGACAATCGTGTGTACTTCATCACTTCCAAATTAGATTTCAGTAATCCAGCGCTTTATTTCCAGAGTAATCTCATTATCACAATGGAGTTTCCTTCACTATTTTTCTCATGCATTTGATATTTATTGCCACAGATGTGAACTATTAAGACACAGCCAAGAGACATATTGGATTTGGGTGGGGGGCTTGAATAATATGATTAGGGGCACCAAAGGCAGTTCCTTTCCTCAGTTCTGGCTCCCATAATACTGTATATATAGTACTAAAAAAGCCCCACTGATCTTGCACTAAATAGAATAAAAATGAAGCTTTTAATGAAATAGAAATATCATATATTATATTGATTCTACTTTTCACAGTGCTTTTGCCTTTTGTTCATCTTTCCTGAAATCTTCTGGGCCATGTTGTTGTTTTGCCATAAAGACCCAGCAAAGAAGATCCGTGTGCAGAAGTAGACTTACACGTGCAGAGCTGATATGGTGCATCTGGATTGTATCACAGTGCTAATCTGGTCTTCATTGAACTGGATGCATGTTTTGGACATGTATGCTGATGGGATTTGTGCTGGACCACTGGCTGTTGTGATTGATGCTGATGGACATTCCTATGGCATTTTGGATCACTAGCTACTATTTCACACTAGGTACACACCACTAGAGCTGCATCAGTATCCATGACAATTATTTCTGATGTAAATTATGTTGGAAACAATATCTTTAATATATCTATCCATCTGGTACATTCCATTTGAATTAAACATCATATATTATTTGAATTTAGTTCCTCTGACTGTTTTATAAGTGCTCTACCAAGAACACTACCTTTGAACAATATTGGTTTAATATTACTTTTTAAATTCTGTTTCTTGCATATGTTGACAAATGGATTACACTAAAGTGCAGGTAAAATTTCAATTTAATTGATGCCTTTTTTTGTGAAAGGAAGGAATGACCTCTGAGTGAGGTAACAAAAGAAAAGGCCTTTCTAGTCCAGCATCCTGTTTTCTACAGTGGCCTACTGGATGCCTTTGGGCGGTTCGTAAAAGCAGAACATCAGCACAACAGCACTCTACTGTTCATGTCCTCCAGCTACTGGCATTCAGAGGTATACTGCCTCTTTGCTAGAGTTAATATATAGCCACTCTGATTAGTAGGTTTGTATATTAGTTACAGAGGCAAGTAGGTTTGTACTTTCCTAACATTGTTAATTATACAGCCATGAGTGGCTGCATACTATAGTCAGCATGGATTTTTCGCATTCCACAATTGAAAATACCCCCAAAACCATTCTGATGCTTCCCATAAGCTCATTTCAGAACAAAACCTTACAAACCAGAACTCAGAAATGCTTGCTTAACAACCCTCTAAATTCTCATGGCAATACACAAAACAGACAGAGAGAATAGAGAGTTCAAAGTCTAAAAAGAGAGAGAAAAACCAGGCCCCTTTTGGACTATTTTCTGTCAGAGTTCTCATAATTTGTTGAAATTAATTAAAAATCAGCCATGTACACAGAGTACCTGTAATCCTATTACTGACCTTGCCCCATGATCTGACCTTCATCTTCTGCAGTTTAAAAGTTTAAAAAATGCCTGGCTGATTTTTAATTGATTTAATAAATTTAGCATTGAACTCAATGATAAGGCTAGGCATGCTCAGTAACAACCAACTGTCAATGTTCTAAAAGTCATACTCACAGCTGCTTGGCTTGCCTAATCAGGGGGCCACACCCACACCAGACTTTAAACAGTCATGGCTTCCTCCAAAGAATCCTGGGAAGTGTGGTTTGTGAAGGGTGCTGAAAGGAGACTCCTATTCCCCTGGCAGAGCTCCAGTGGCCAGAGTGGTTTAACAATCAGCTGCTCTGATTGAAGCTCTGTGAGGGGAACAGGGCATCTCCTAGCAACTCTCAGCACCCTTCACTAACTACACTTCCCAGGATTCTTTGGGAGAAGCCATGACTGTGTAAAGTGAAATAAAGGTCTGGTGTGGATATGGCCAGGAACAGCCTTGGTTTAAATTTGGGTAGAAGGCTACATGTGCCTGCTGTAGAATAAAAAGGTGGAGGAAACCCTGAAAATCAATGATACTGTTCACCATGTTTTCCTTTTGGAAAGGAAAGTGTCTTCCTCTCTGCCCAGTGCCCACCCATCCAATCTCCTTTCCTCCCCTCCGCTTCATTCCTCCCCTCCAGTGCTGGATATAGGCATAAGCTAAACAAGCTACAGCTTAGGGCCTCACAATCCACAGGGGCCTCAAAAAATTTCAGATTTTTTTGGGGGGGGCTTTTAAAATTGTATGTGTACTGAATGTATATATATATATATAGTGTAATTTTTTAACAAAGGGCCTCCAAGCTTTATATAGCTTAGGACCTCACCAAGTCTAAATCTGGCACTGCCCATCCCCCAGGTCAGTTTCACCTATCCTAAGCATGATTGCACAGGAGTAAAACCCACTGAACTCAAAAAGCATGCAAATGATCAAATCTACCCTACCCTCCTCCTCCCTAGTATCTGCTCCCTCTTGCCCCTTCCCTCCCCCTTCCCTCCCCCTTCCTTCACCCCTTCCTTCGCCCCTCCCTTCCCCTCTCCATCCCCTTCCGATCCCCTCCTTCCTCCACCTCCTCCTCCTCCACCTCTCCTCTGCCCTCCACCCTCCCCCTCCCCCATGGTCAGATTTACCAATCCTAAGCCTGATTGCATGGGAGTAAATCCCATTACACTCAGTAAGCATGCAAATGATCAAACCTGCCCTGCCCTCCTCCCTCCCATCACCTACCTTTCACCCCTTTCCTCCCCTTTCCTTCACCCCTCCCCTCCCCTCCCCATCCCTTCCTTCCCCCTTTCAATCCTCTTCCACTCCTTCTGCTGCCCTCTCCCCCTTCCTCCTTCTCTCTAGTCTCCCCTCGTCCTCCTCCTCCCCAATGGTCAGTTTTTCGTATTCTAGCCATGATTGCACAGGAGTAAATCCCATGGAACTCAATAAGCATGCAAATGATCAGACCTGTCTTTCCCTTCCTTCCCCTCTCCTCTCCCTCCCTCCTCCCTCCTCCCTTCTTCCTCTCCTCCCCTCTTCCTTTTCCTCCTCCTCTGCCTACTCCAGGCCTCCCTCCCCATAGTCAGTTTTACCAATCCTAAACATGATTGCAGGGGACTAAATCCCACTGAACTCAATAAACATGTAAATGATCAAACCTGCCCTCCTCCTCCCCCTCCTGCCTGCTCCCCCTCCTCCCCTCCCCATCTCCTGTGGTCAGTTGCACCTATCCTAAGCATGATTGTAGGGGAGTAAATCCCACAGAACCCAATAAGCATGCAAATGATCATTCCATTCTCAGCAAATTGCACAGGATCCCATTTCTTACCTCCCAGATTAAAAAGCAGAGAAATTCACTAATAGGCAAAAAACCAGAGCTTGGAAAAGTTACTTTTTTAAACTACAACTCCCATCAGTCCCAGCCAGCATGGCCACTGGATTGGGCTGATGGGAGTTGTAGTTCAAAAAAGTAACTTTCCCAAGCTCTGCAAACCCTTACAGTTATAGCCAACAGATATTTCTATCAAACTTTAAAAAGTAGGGAAATTGAGCAGCTATACTGAATGCACCAGGAGAGCAGGAGACCTGACCTCCTCTCTGAGATATTGTACTGCCCTACAAATTTGTCAAAATGCCAACACAATTTGGGTTGGTCTTTCACATTCCAATCCACTTCCTGTGTAGCTTTGACCCAGCTGCATCATTAGTCACAGCTCTACTCATACTTGTCCTTTGTTCTTTCCCAGTAGCTTGGTGAGAGCCTTCTGACCCGGGGGCCTCATCTTCCAGCACTATCTCCTGTTGCATTTTGGATAGTCTGTTCATAGAGTTTTTGTGGTAAGAGATATTCAGAGGTGGTTTACCATTGCCTTCCTCTGAGTTTGGATGCATCTTAATCTGGTATCTCAGCTTTGACCATTCTGCCTTGGGTGCCCCTGCTAGGAGTCTAGCCTCTTGGTCTAGACTCCTGACGGCATTGCTGTCAGCTTCTTCAACACTCTCAAACCCCCTCACCACATTAAGCTGTGCATCCTAGAGGGGGCTGAGATATTGTACTGTCCTACAAATTTGTCAAAATGCAAACAATTTGGGTTGGTCTTTCACAGTCCAATCCACTTCCTGGGTAGCTTGGAAGAATTTGGTAACATATGCCTCTGAACATATGGTGAGTGTTGGCAACACCTGCAATCAGCCCAAATAACAGAAAGAAGACATGTTGTGTGCTGATCTTATTTTAGCAGGGAGGAAGCAACAATATTAAAACAGTTGATATAGTTCAGATAGTTACTTTAAACATGTTTTACTTTGCAATTTTAGTGAAATTTCCTATAGTAAATCATTTTCTTTTGCTTCTGTTTCTGTGAATATGTGAAGTACAGCAACACTTTGAAACACTAAAAAAGCTCCAAAAACAATTGTGGAATAATGGAACTGACTGTTCTGCAGAATAGTTTCCAATAGACATGGTGAGTGTCTCGATTTGCACAAGATAAAACAGTGGAGGAAATATATTTTATAATTCCCCTGCTTTTTAAAGTTTGATAGAAATGTCTGTTGGGTATTGGTACATTCTTAAACTGTAAAGTTTTTTGCCTGTTAGTGAATTTAACATTATAATCTGTCTATACCAGCTGTTGTTATATTTCCTGTTTAACATTTGGTTTGACTTGGTCCTAGTTAACCCCATTTGATCTTCCTATGCTTTCCGTCCATGCATGTTTACTCCTTTCAAATTATGGATTGTTCACTCTGAATATGTGCAAAGATACGCTGTGCATGTTCATGTACACAAATTTGCTAGAGTGAAGAAGAAAGTAGTGGAGACTGGACAAAAGTGATGGTTGAGATGGCTAAAAAGAATGAAATGAGGTTTATTTGAGTGAGGATAGATGAATACATGGGAATGTGTATGTCATGGTATGCTGTTTGCTAAGTTGCCTTCTGAAAACAAGGTTTATATAAAACGCCAGACAAGAAACACCCTTAACTTAACTAGATACTGTTCTTATAATTTGTCTAGATCATATTTAAAATTTAGGTATGCTATCTACCTATTTTCTTAGGGTTTAATTCAAACATTTTGGGCATGTGATGATGAATGGTGGGCACAACTGAGGCTTCACTTGATGTTTGCTGCAGCTGTGTCTGATGCCTATGGGTGGGGGGACACTTCAAAACTGAAAAATGGGAAATGCTGCAGGAAAAATGTCAACACATGTATGGGGCGGAGAGAGAGGAGTTGTGAATGGTGTCTTATCCTTTGAAAGATCCCAATTATATATTTTATTATTTTATTAGGAGAAGAATTATCAAGCCAATCAGTTACACTTTCAATAACAAGGAAATGTTCACTTAAGGCAAAGAAGGTTTTAATATTGTGGTGCTCTCTAGTGGTAGAAATTGAGAGCTGTTTCAAAGCCACATTAAGTCCAATGATTTTGCAAAGATAAAAGACATGTATTTCCTGGAGAAATGGAATTTAGAAGGCTAGCTTGAAATGCTGATTGAAAATGTGATGCTCTAGTAGTAGTACACATGAAGAAAACTGAAATGTATGAGCAAATAGTGCACAGTGGCATCCAATAATCACCAGTGTATACAGTGTTAAATTGACATCTAGATTTTTGATCCTTTAATTCTTTAGGCTGTTACAGTTTAAAGAGCTTGTTTAAATCAACGCTTAGCTACAACTCAGCATCATCAGTAAATGTTTTGGATCTTTTCCTTGCCAATTATACTCACGTGTAATTGATACTGAGATGATCTCCCACTAGCTTTCAATTGCAGAGATTTAGTTTTATAAAATATACTTTTATCAGCCAAAGTAGCAGTTAGAAACATGCAACTATACTTGCAGAATGCAAAGTAAATACACTAGTATCAGAGGGAAGGAAGGATAGTCTCTTTCTCTCACACACACACACTCACTCTCTCTCTCTCACACACACCATTCTTAAAAGATGACAGTCTGGAAGGAAAGGCAAAAAACACAAATATACAGAGTGACGAGGAATTACTATTAAGGTTCTCTAAACATCCAGAGATTTTTAAAAGACAAAAATGGGAAAAGATACAGAGGAAGTTGGAGAAGACATTTGTTATAAATCCCACTGCATCTGTTTGAAGAGCAACAAAGAGCTGGCTGTAAAAACAATTGTGACAGGAAGAGATACTGCCAAATTAGTACTAAAATAACATGTGTGATTTTGCATTGTTATTCTGAAAAATGAATAGCATAAAGATAAGAACATCAAGCTGATGATTTAGCTCTGGGGATGCTTTAATATGGAGACATAGCAATGAAGCTTATTGAAATTAGAATCTAGCATTATAAGAATTCAATCCGTATAAATCACTTAATAAAAACAAACCCTTCCTTGGTTCTTTGCTTATTGTGCAATGGATGGATAACTATAAAGTGTGCCTTTCATGTTAGAAATTAGAATTCCTGATATGTATTATTAATTTATAAAAAATTATTTATACCCAGAAAGAGTATTAAAGGGGGTTTGCAATCAATGGCAAAAGCCAAACCAATGAAAACAAAAATCTGATAATCAAGAAGCTAAACAACACAACCAATCTAAAGCAAAACCAACAAGATAACGACAGCAGCTTAAAGAAGCAGTACCATAAAATGCTGCTAAAATTTGCCCAAATGAGGTGGATAGCCAGATCTCCTGAGATAATGAGTGCCACCGTCTGTGCTGCTGATCAGAAGGCCTGTACTGTATGATGCCCCTATACTCTGCAACTAACTAGGAGGAGGAGGAACACATGGTGAATGTATTATGCATGGTGTGGAGAAAGTGGAAGTAGAATTTCCCCCCCCTCTCATAATACTAAAAGTCATCCAGTGAAGCCAAATGTTGAAAGATTCAGGACACACAAAAGGAAGAACCTCTTCACACCGTGCATAGTTAAATTATGGGCGGCTTTAAAAGGGGATTAAACTAGTTTATAGAGGATAAGGCTATCAATGGCTACTAGCTATGATAGCTATGTACTAACCAGTTGCTGGGGACAGAGCTTGGAAGTAACTAGTTACAAGTAACAAATTACTTGTAATTCATTACTTTTTTGAGGAACGAGTGGGTAATTCCTTTACATTTTGATTGTAATAGAACTAGGAGTAATTTTTCTACTTTTGTGGAGTAATTGTAACATTTCCAGAATTACTTTTCGGCATTACTTGGGGAGGAGCAGGGGAAGTCTTCTGCTTCTCTGATTTGTGGATGAAAATCATGTGCCTCAAATTGGGCTTCTGTGCAGTGTCGCTCTTTCCTCATGCTCTGTGGATGGGTAGGAGGCGACGAGGGAGGAGGTGGAGAGTGAGATGGGGTGGAGCGGAGAAAACAATTATTTAAAAAAATAGATAGTGGTGGTGAAGAATGGAGTGGAGGGAAAAAGGATCTGGAGGTCAAGAACATGGATAAAGGAGGAGAAGGAGGCAGCAGCAGAATGGAGATAAAGAACTGTGGAGGTGAAAGATGACAATGTGTGTGTGTTTGCCCTTGGCACACAAAGTGGCCTCCACCACCCTCTCTGGCTACTGTGCTGCATTTGCAGTATTTTAACTTTCTTGCATTTCAGGGGAAAATGTTTGTTTGAGTGAGTGTCCCTTAGTTGGTGGCGGGGCAGGGTCTGGGAGGTGGTTAAGTGAGAGAGATTATGCTGGCTGGCTGAGCGAGGGCGAGGTTGCACTTGGTTTGACATGCAAAGATCTGAGTAGTGGCCTCAGCCTCCCTCCCCACCACCCTTACTAGCGACTACTATTGCTATCTTATGAATAAAAATAATTATTCTACTACCTCTGTGTGTGTGTGTTTATTTTTAATGTTGTTTTAGGCTACTTAGATGTGCAGCAGCCAAGGCCAGCACCTTGTAGGCATTTTTAAGTAACTGAAATGTAATTGTAGTGATTACTTTGTAGGAAAAGTAAAATAATCAGTTACTTTCAGAGCAATTGTAATTGTAAAGGTAATTACCACTTTTTTGGGCCATGTAACTGTAACTGTAATTTATTACTTTTTAAAGTAATCTTCCAAGCTTTGGCTGGGGATCGCAAGTGGGAAAGAGTTATTGCACTCATGTCTGGTTGGCTGCTGTGAGAACAGAGTACTGGACTTTAGTCTGATCCAGCAAGGCTCTTATATTCTCAGCATGACCTCTTCAGATGACCACAGGGCACAGGGAGGGCCTTCAGATATCCAGGTCCTAAATAATTTACGTCTTTAAAGGTAAGAACCATCACTTTCAATTAAGCCCAGAAACAAATTGAGAGCCAGTGCATCTGATATTATATTGGTGATTACCTATCAGCAATCTTGTTGCTGCATTTTTTAATTTTCTTGTCAGTTGAGGTTTCTTGATATTTTCCAAGAGCAGCCTACACAGAGTATATAATGGTTGTTTTATCTTGGTGTAACCAGGGCATGTGTAACTGGGCAAATATCAGCTTTCCCTAGGAAAAGGCTATAGCTAGCATGTAGCTGAAGCTGAGCAAAAAGGCTCCTAGCTATAGCCACCACCTGATCATCCAGGAGCAGAGCAGATCTGATCCCAATAGGAATGCAATCCTACTCAGAAGACATTGGCTACCTCTTAAGTGTAGGTGCTGAAACACTAAAGATCTGCTTCCTATGTTGTGTGGAATCGACTTCCTGAGATAGTATCTGCAGGAGGCCCTCACTAGCAGAGCGCAGTGATTGACTGGGTATATAAAGGGTAAGATGGTCTTTCAGGTAACATGGACCCAGCTATCTAGGGCTTTGTACACCAAAACTAGAACCTTGAACTAAGCCTGGCAGCTAATGGGCAACCAGTGCAATTTTTTCAGCAGCAGGACAACATGTTGGCAATATCCTGGCCCAGATAGCAGTCATGCCACAGCATTTTGCACCAGCTGCAGCTTCCGGATTAACCTCAAGGGCAGCACCACATAGAGCACATTACAGTAATCCAGCCTGGAAGTTACCAGTGCATGGACAACTGTGGTCAGGCTATTTCAGTCCAGAAATGGCCACAGCTGTCTTACCAGCTGAAGCTGGTAAAAGGCACTCTTAGCCACTGGGGTCAACTGGGCCTCTAGTGACAAAGATGGATGCGGGAGCACCTCAGACTATGAACCTGCTCTTTCAGGAAGAGTGTAACCCCATCCAAAAGAGGCAGACTCAGGAACCATCTACCCATAGCACCTCCGTCTTGCCAGGATTCAAAGTTGGTTTATAAGCCCTCATCCGACCCATCACTGAGTCTTGGCACTGGTCCATGGCTTACACGGCCTCTCCCAATTCAGATGTTACAGCGAAACAGAGCTGGATAGCATCAGCATACTGCTGACACCTCACTCCAAATCTCCTGATGATTTACTGTGCAGTCTACATAGTTGGCATGACTCAGTAGCCAAACCCTGCCATGTTTGCATATGAGTAGTTGTTTGTTGTTGTAATCCTTTAATTTCAAGAGGAAATGAAAATGTCCTATTTGAACTGCACATGCACACAGAATAATTTTATATTTACCCTTTAGTTTCAGACTTTTTTTTTGCTGATGCTTAGGCCATATCTGCACCAGACA
Organism: Rhineura floridana; assembly: GCF_030035675.1. Taxonomy (NCBI): domain Eukaryota; kingdom Metazoa; phylum Chordata; class Lepidosauria; order Squamata; family Rhineuridae; genus Rhineura; species Rhineura floridana. The sequence goes on along the minus strand of NC_084481.1, from coordinate 136,777,919 downwards.
TTTATTCCACATTAAACAGTCATGGCTTCCCCAAAAGAATCCTAGGATGTGTAGTTTGTGAAGGGTGTTGGGAGTTGTTAGGAGACCATTATTTCTCTCACAGAATGCCAGTTCCCAGAATTCTTTGGGAAGAGAGGCTGATTGTTAAACCACTCTGGCCATTAGAGCTCTGTCAGGGGAATAGAAGTCTCCTAATAACATTCAGCACTCACAAACTACACTTCCCAGGATTCTTTGGGGGAAGTCATGACTGTTTAATGTGGAATAAATGCGGCCAATTCCTCTAGCTCTCATTCCATGTTGATGCACTATTATAAACAAAGTGCATATGGTAACAGCTGTTCAGAGAATGTGTTGCACATGAGATTGTGATATATGGGGGGGAGAACAACAACATATTATATACACGTTCCCAAGATACACTTTCGTGATACATATGTGCAAACATTTGAAGATACTTCAAAATATTGTAATAAAAGAGAACTTTCATCCAAGTATATACTGTGGGTTTTGTAACTCAGCCAGCAAATTATGAATTTTGATGAGGTCACTTTGACCCTCACTACTCACAGGCCCACCATCAGGGTCAATTAGACTAGTGGGTACAAGAGGCAATGTCATTTTAGTGGCTGCTCAGTTCCTGTGGAATTACCTCCCACAGAATGTACATTTGGCCCCTTTTGTAGACACTTTTAATGAGCCTTAGTTGCCTTTTTATTTTAGTCTGGTTTCAGTTTCTGATGCTAGGCTGTGTTTTATGCTGGTTGCTCTGGATTGGAATGTTTTTATGCTCCCATCTTATTTTAACATTTTCCACTCACATTTTTTTATTTGCAAATTGTTTTTAATGTTAGTTTGTATACATTGGGTTTATATTCATTTGGTTATGTTGTAACCAAATTTGTGGTTACAAAAAATAATTCTGTGGAAGATGCACACAAAACTCCAGATTATTACTCTCAGTATGTGAAATGAATATATACTTGATAGAAATAGGAATGTGGGGCATGTCCCATCCCAGAAACTTAAGTCATAATAATTAAAAAATCTGTTTTAAATAATAATATATTATCTGGGAAAGAAGGGTGATACAAAGTTTATATTGTATCAGACATAGCAAATGGGAGCCATAGAGTGACTGACGCCTTCTTCAGTCATTCAAAAGAATCTGTGAGGTCTCAAACTGTGTAGAGATGCAGGGGTATTGCACCTCCAATGCCCCCTTGTGTATTGCCCCCCACTTTCTTCTCTCCTGAACCTTCATGCATTGAGCATGAAAGTCTGCAGGACACTTCTAACTGCATTCAGCTGAACATGCTTAGAATCTTCACTATGATCAGGAGCCCAACAAAATCAGGGTACCTAACAGAAGGAAGGTTTCTAGCTGTATTTAACTGAATGAAGTTAGAATCTTCCTGAAGACCTTCAGTTGTTGCAACACACAAAAAGTTGGGAGAAGTAGGGAAGGGCAGTGGACATGGGCATGCTAGGGGCAGGGCTGGCACATGTGCACAGTTTGAGACTTCACACTCTCTTTTGTCCCAACTACGCACACAATCCTATGCACACTTAGCTATTGCTTCTAAATAGATATTCATAGGATTGCACAGTTTCATCTGGTCTCTCACTATGGCACAACCAATCTGTAACTCTCTGATCATATCATTATAAAGCAGTTATACAAAACACACCCACACTCACAATATTCATTTTAAATCTTTAAGGAATTGGCCAAGAGCTGACTTGATAAGGTTTTCTGGCGGCTTGAAGCACATTTTATTATATTAAAACCATTTGTAGCAAATTAAATAGGCTGGTTATGTCTAATTTAATCATTATTAAAATTTGACATTGAAAGTGACCTAGCAGTCTCACTGTATCCATAACTATTGCACATGAGCACCCTGCCACACATTTCAGGGCAATTTCCCCCTCCCTTTATTTTTGCCTTTTTATTCAACAGGGACTGCAATAAAAGATCAAGAGAATTGGACAATAACTAGAGCAATCCTGTCTCCACAAGCACCTCTGCCCTTTGCGATTCATGCCCCTGTTGTAAATGCTTATAAAAAATAAGGAAAATGATCAAACATTTAAATGAAGATTAACTAAGATTGTGTGAAATAAATGAGATTGTAATGTCAAAGTAAGGTGGTATAATCTGGCTCATTTTTTAAGCTGTATAAAGCAGGCAACCTAAATTCAATAGACTGAACCATTCTGAACACATAACAGATGGTATCTCATTCTTAGCTACAGGCAATATGCCAAATGACATGACTAAATAGAGGCTGGGGGGAATCCCTACAGTATTGCACTGTTGTGCCTAGCAAGTCCAGTTCCTGCAAGGCATGAGGATTTTTAATAACCTCTTTTTTTAACAAGCTTAAAGCCAGCTATGGCTGAAGCCAGGAGAACTGGGCAATGGGGAGGGCAGTGGGAAGACCACTGCACAGCTTCCCTACATAGCAGAACATTATGCAACAAAACTATATAATATCTTCCAATTAAACGGGAGAAAACCCAGGTTGCCTGTTACGGTGATGTCCACCAGCCTTAAGAAGGTGGGGTGGGTGCGTGGGTGGGTGAAGTGGTAGTTGTGATGTCCTTCCCCGGCACCACCTGTGAAGCTCTCACTTGTGGCTACCAGCAGACAGGAACGTCAGGTTTTCTTCTTACCCTTTACAGCTCTAGCACAGTTCTCAGAAGATCCCCCTGCTAGGCCTTACTACCCAACACTCTGTATCTCTTATAACCTTTAGACTGCGCCTTAGTCTCTGCCAGGCTATCTTGATACCTTGTGTCTACGGGTATAGGTAATTCCCAACCCCCCCTGCAGCCTCTTGCACTGAAGCTTACAGCCCTGGGTTTCTCTGTGGTACTGGATACAATATCTTTTCCTCCGCTGCTGCCACCATTTGATACAATTACTGTTCAGCCTTGGTTACTCTGCCATCCCCCCTGGATTGTGTATCCCAGCTGAAGAATCAGGCTTTTTGTAAACCAAGAAATATTTATTGAACATTAAAAATAACAAGATTACTTAATTACTTTGTTGGCAAGCATATGGTTTCATATATTCATATATGTTCTGACATGTACTTTACTTCTCATTAATTGCCTCAGAACTCTGACTCACTCTCAACAATACCACCAACCTCCAAACACCACCAAAACCTCTCTTTCACCTCTCTAAACCTCCAACATCCCCCGATTCAACTCATTCCTCCATTTATACTCCCAGCCATTCAAACACTCAGCCAATCATCCAGCATTCTACTGCTCATGTACTCCCCCTCATCTTTCACTCCACTTACCATATGTCTTCTATATAACCAGCACTTACCATATTTACAATATAAGCAGGAACATCACAGTAGTCTTATATTTCAGGCAATGTAAAAAAAATATTAACACCCCCTCTTTGTTAAGGTCATGAAAAATGAAAGGTACACTGAAGCACCACAAAGCAATTAATGGATATTTGCAGTGAACACAACAATAATATTTTTGTTTCTACAGAATGGTGTAGGAATATGAGGGCTGACAATTCTTATGAGTTGTGCCTTGAAGGATCTGCTCTCTCCCCCCCCCCCCAGCTTCCGGTATAATTCATTTCTTTTGCTTCGATGTACCTGTTATTTGGGAGGTGGGGGGATGGGAGGATCTATAGCTTGCAGTGGACAAATCATGGGGAGAAAATGTAGGGGGCCCTTAATGAAATCCACCAACATTACCTGCTAACTCCCCCATTTTAGCCAAATCCTGGGCTTCCTTTAGCCTGCTAAAAAGAGTAGCTAAAGAGACCACCACACACTGCAGTAGGGGTACAGGATATGGTGAAACAAACACTGCATTTGAGCATATTTTATGTCCAAAACAAATAAATTTGCAGGACAGAATGATGATGGTTATCTGCATCTTATGCAATAAAATTGGAACCTAGCATCTCCAGCTAGATTAGCCACGAGACAAAATTATACCTGGCAGTTACCTCCCCCCAGCTCAAAAATTGCCAACAAGGGGGCCCCTTGATCAGGACCCTAGTACCGGGAGATTTAACTCTTTCTCTCAGCTATGGTCCCAGTCTAGACTGAGCCTCCTACACCTGCAATTTGCATAGAAAAAAATAAGACTACCACTGAAGCAAATGGGAGCTTTTTTCCCTGTGCCAATTGCACACGAGGGCCCCAATCCAGACTCAAACCATTGCAGGTGCAAAATATTGAAGCCTCTCCTCCCTGCTCTCTCACTAAAGACCTGATCTGGATTGGGACTACCCTGCTGAAAACCTGTTATTGTTGTTGTTGGTGATGGGGTGGTTGCACCTGAAGTAAATATCACTTCAATTTGACTGTGTAAATCAAGGAACCGAAACTTCAAAAGTTAAGCTAATTTTCTATAGGATGAAAGGAAAAGAACAATTTTCCTCTTCTTAGTTTTGAATTCACTTAACAAACCAATTGCTCACTGGCGTAGTATGTACTGCTGCACTAAGTAGAGGGCACACTGGGAAAACGCATGTGTGGTCCCCCCAACCCAAAACTCAATTCTTCAATCGACGGGTGGTCCTATGGGATCGTCATAGCTATAGACTTATGACAGCAGCTCCATGTTTAGTCTATTTCACAGCAGGGCTAGAGTTGGGATAGGGAAAACCACAGATGTGGAAGGATGGGGAGATCCCCCTGTCTGCATGCTGTGGGTACTTTAGGAGCCTGAACAGAAGCAAACCACCTACTCTTCAACAGGATAAATGACATTTATTTTGCTTAAGCTACACAGAAACGGCTAGAAATGGGTATTAGAAATGGCTTCTATACTGACTTCATACTCTTTGATGCCAATACGATTTTGATGGAGGAAAGAAAATAAAATAAAAGGCTATATTATGAATATATTTTATTCACGGAGATATGAAAAAGAGGATGCTTGACATGAGAAACAAGCACATTTGCACTTTAGTATTCAGTATTCTGGAGGTTTTTCATTCCATATTATTCCATATTTTATTGATGTGTTTTCCAAAGCCTCTGTTACAAAGAAAATCCTATATGCGCCTTTTTGAGTCAAGGGCTTCCTTTTGCTTCAGCCTTTTCATTTTCTTCTTATCAGTTCACACCTTTTCCATTATAACCATGCTTTACTTTCTGTTTCTTTTCTCTTTCTCATTTAAGGAGCCCAAGAACTAGGAAGCTGCTTTTGTACAGAACATTACTGCCTTCCTTCTCCTCTCCCCTTAACCATTACACTGATCTGCAGCCTATATTACAAACAAAGCAATTGTGGGGGTTGGGGGAGAGATCTATTTTTTTTAGCAGTTCCTTAAGACCTTCAGAAGGAATAATTCTCAAAAAGAGTCTGTGCCAGCTCAAGACATTTTGCTGCCTGAAGTAGAGCTCAAATGGTCCTCTTCCTCTGCTAGAACTAAAACCTTCAAATAGGGATCTTCTAGATGTGTGTTGGACTCCAACTCTCATCAGACTAGCAAATGGTCAGGGATGATGAGAGATACGGTCCTCCAACAACATCTGGAGGGCCACAGGTTCTCCACCCCTGCTTTCAAGTCTTACTGAAGCATCCAGGCACCAGCTTCTGCCTTCATCCATCCATTTGCCCAAGCCTGTGGTACAATCCAGTGTTCATTTCTAAACAGAGGTGACAGCAGAACTTGGTGGTCTCAGATGGAGGTCTTTCCCAGCCTTCCTATCAAGATCCATTAACTGTTAAAGCCTCAGAGATTGAACCCAGGACTTCATCAAAGCATGCATTTCTCCAAGCCAATTAAAGTCTGCAGCCCTATGAAAAGTCCTATTGACATCCACTGGCATCAATCTGGCTCATTTTCCCCAGACTCTGTCTAACCTCAGAATGGTCTCCAGCCCCTTTGAGACTTGGCCTTAGATATTACCCTTCATAAAATGCCTCCACATTGTTCTGATTGCTAATATCCTCTACTCTTCAATATGATGCCCTTCACAATACACTTTTCAAAAATGCAGGAATGTGCTCACATTTCCCATCTCAGTGGTTGATTTTTTACCTTTGTTGCATAGTGCTGAAGTTCAGGATCAGTTCTCTGCACACTGCTCTGTTTTCATATGATTCATTTGCAAACTTTATTGACTGTGCACCTGGAGTGGGAATAGGAATTCTTCACAGAGAAATTGCATGTCTACAAAATCTTCCGTCGTTCTATCTTTGCTGTGCTTCAAACAAGTAACACAGTTGTTTAGTACACTGTGTTACTGTGCTTTGCATTTGAGCATCAAAGCATCAAAGAAGTGAAAAGAGATGGCTAAAATATGAAGATCTTTGAAAGCCTGTCTCTCATACAGCATCATCTGTAAGTGGCTTTTATGGTTTCTGTTAAAGACAGCAATATTTGTGAAGTATCCTCTAGATTTAGAATTCATGATTGAGGTTTCCTGGGGATTGCTAAGTATTGATTGGTTTTTTTGTAACCCTTCCAGTTCAGCAATCTGTTTTTTTTTGCATTTCAGAGATAGTGTGCCCTGCCTCAGAAATCCCTTTGATACTCCACAACAAAAGAGGGTGAACTTCAAACCTTGTCCTCTTCTGTAGAGTGACCGCCATCACCAGAGGGGAGAGCTTTGCTACCTCTTGTTTACTACTTAGGCCAGAGGGGGTGAAACATCTTCCTCCTGCAAACTCCTGGGGCTGACACCTTAGCAGGTCTTTAAAACATCTCACACTGCTGTTGCTACTGCCACCTAGACCAGAGGCTGTTACATTTGAAATTATTGAATTATGACTTTTTAAAATTTGATATTATTATGTATTTTATTATGAAAGTGTTTTGAACTGAGTAATAGACAGTTTGACCATATTTTGCTTTGAACCACTTGGAGTGCGATGTAAATGGAAAGCTGATATACAAATTAAGAGATTATATCTAAGCATGTAAGCAGCCTTCTGTGTGCATACCAGCTCTATTTCTCTGTAATATCTGAATTGGGAGAGGCCATGCAAGTCCTGGACTGGTGCTTAGACTCAGTGGTGTGCTGAATGAGGGCCAATAAACCGACCTTGGACCATAGCAAGAGGGAGGCACTGTGGGTGGGTGGTTCCTGAGTCCTCATAACTGGTCAACTGCCTGCTTTGGATGGGGTTGTACTCTCTCTGAAAAAGCAGGTTTGTGGTCTGGGAGTGCTCCTGGATCCATATTCATTGCTAGTCTCGGATGACCACAGTGGCTAGGAGTGCCTTTTACCAGCTGGTAAGTCAGCTGCAGCCGTTTCTGGACTGGGATAGCCTGACTACTGTTGTTCATGCACTGGTCACCTCCAGGCTGGATCTATATGGGGGTGCCCTTGAGGTTGGTCTGGAAGCTGCAGCTGGTGCAAAATGTGACTGCTAGGCTGCTCACTGGGGCAGGATATCACCAACATGTCACCCCACTGCTGAAAGAATGGCACTGGCTACCTATGAGCTACTGGGCTAAGTTCAAAGTTCTAGCTTTGGTGTACAAAGCCCTATAAAGCTTGGGACCAGGATACTTTAAGATCATCTCACCCCTTATATACCCAGTTGATCACTGTGCTCTGCGGGTGAGGGAGTCCGGCAGATACCATCTCATCAGAAGGTCTGTTACACACAACATAGGAATCAGACCTTTTGTGTTGTGGTCCTTACCCTTTGGAATTCACTCCCTTTAAATTATACTGGTGCTGTCTCTGTTGTCTTTTTGCCACCTACTTTCAAACTTCCTTGCAACAGGCCTTTTAAGTAGCTACTTTTATCCCAGTCTGCATCTGCATTGGAATTGCTTTTAACATTTTTTAAAGATGCTTTGGTTTTAAGATGTTTTTCAGTTGTCGTATCACTTGTAGTCTGCCACCCTGAGTTCCTTTTGGGAGGAAAATTGGGGTATACATGTAATAAATAAATAAAAATTGCCAATTCAGACATGCATCAACTGCATATATATTCCTACCTACATTGCCATATTAACACAAGCCTTACTGAACTGGCTAGTCAGATTCATATTTTGATATACAAGGGAATGCCTATCTGCAGACTTGCCAGGTATTATTATATTATTTATCATTTATAAAACAATTAAAATATTCTAAGTTCACATCCAGATGATCTGTTTGTTGAGCATTTATCTTGACATATATGTACAAAGTTTGCAGAGAGGTAAGATGTCAGTTAATTTTTTTTTAGCATTCATTATGATTTGCTTGTGGGGAGGCTAGATGATGTAGCATCAAGCAGATGTTGTCTCAGTCTACATCTGTAATGGAATTTTTTTTAATGTGCTTTGTTTTTAAGACATTTTCATTGTTTTGACACTTGTGTTTGCTGCTCTGGGCTCCCACCACTTTACATATCTCAAAAAGTCCACTTTTGGGGAAAGAAGGTTGTGCAAGAGCTCCAAATCAAGTTTAATTGCAAAACCTGAATTTGCCAGTATGTGATTGAATCCCACCTGAAAAGGGGGTTTGTCTGGAAGTGCCCTAAGTGCTGTACAGAGATTTAAAAAAAATACAAGACAGTTCTCACCACAGGCTTATGATCTAACAGACAATACAAACAGGAAAAGGAATGGGAAGAGGGTAAGGAAGGGGAGGGAAGGGAAGGAAGCTAATTCAGGTACCAGTTCTTCAAGTAACAAATCTTATAGAAATGATTCAGCTGGAATAGTCACTCAGAAGACAGTTCTGAGGGAGGAGGAACCAAAATAACACTTGAACCCCGCTGACCTATTGAAATGGGCTTTGCTGTCTGTCCTCTCCCTCTGACATAGCCAGGTGCATCAATTGATAGTCTCTGACCATATTAAATAGTGGACTGGCCCTATGTAAAGCAGTAGGTTTCCATATTTTATGACCAGAGGAAGTTTATCTCTATCATGTGATATCCCAGTGTCAAACCATGAACCTTATGGTGTAGGTCATGATTCCTGTTAATCTTTTTCAGTGCTGAGAAAGAGGTAAGCCCCAACAAAGTCAGTCAGATAGGACAGCTTGGAATTGTGTACAGTAGGGCCCCACTCATACAGCGGGTTACATTCTGGACCCCTGCTGTAAAGTGGAACGCATTGACTAGCATTGACCAAAATGGCGCCCGATGGCCAAAAGCCGTCGTAAAAGCGGAACAAGCAATTTCTGCAATTGACAACCACTGTATTAGCAGAACGCTGTAAAGTGAAGCGCTGTAAAGCTGGGCCCTACTGCACACTGTTCTCCAACAGATTCTGTTTGTTTCATCTATGGACCTTATGATGTAATTATTTGCCCTCGAAAGGGGTTTGGGGAGGTTACAGCTCCTGAAATGGCTCAACAATTGCTCATAAGTGCAGTAGGTTTGGAGATGCTACACGTTTTCCAAGATGTCTGGACAACCAAAATGTTTGTTCCTTATAACATGAGTATTTTCACATGGGTTCTTGGACTATGATGGAAGTAGTTCTGGGACAGGAACAGTCAAATAGAAGTTGGCTTGAAGCAACTTGGTCAAGTGGTTGCTGATGGAAACTGTTCTGAGAGAAGTCCAAATAGCAGTTGGTCCAAACTGACCCAATACAGTGGGGTTCTGCTGTCTGTCCTCTCCCTCAGACATAGCTAGGTGGCAATGTTATGCATATGTACATGCTTATGAATACAGTAGGATCAGTCTCATACATTTATAATCTGAAAATGTTCAGCAAGAAAAAATGCATACATTCCTGTATTCATTTCCTGAATATTTGTAATTGCCATAATGGCACCGGGGCACAATCCACTCATCCCACAAGGTTTTTGTTTTAGTATCTAGCGCTTAGTTTCCCCACAGCTAGAGCAAATTTTGCCACCTGGATAGTTATAAATGTATTGTTGCCTGCTAGCAGAATACATATCTGCTCCAGGAAAGATCTATTTGACAAGGAGTGAAGGATGTAGGAAAGACATTTAAGCCTTGGGGACTTGTATAGGGGGCAGCTTAGTAAATAATGTACAATATCCTTAACTTCACCAGATTCACAGATACAAACTCGTTGATGAGTTGGAATGTTAGAAAATCTCCCATCCAAAAAAGCAGAGGGCATAGTCTGAAGTCGTAAAGCTGTGAAAGATTTTCTCAAAGGTGCTGCTGTCAGAAATGTGAAGTATTGCTCCATGCCAAATGTCGTTTTATATAGTGGGTACCAAACAGAAAATGACATTTGGGTTACTGAGTAGAGGTCCCACCGTTTAGAATAAAGATGGACTCTTTCTTTGAACAACTGTTTAACTCTAACGGAAGAGAAGGAAGGTAAAACTTCTATGTTGATCCCATAAGAGGACAGAGTAGATTTAACAGAATTTACCCAGCAGCTTTGTGTTGGAGTTTGTAGTTGTTCTAGAAAGCATTTCTTTGGCAGGTACAAATCATTCATACAAACCAACTTCAGCCAATACAAGGCAAGTAGACTATGGCTTTGAGCAATAAAGATTTATTCCATATTTGTAATTAGAAAGAAACCCCATTCAATTCAATAGAACCTGGTTCCATGTAAGTGTGCTTGGAAAGCAAACTTGAATATTTTAAAATGTTGTTTTGAGTACACAACGTAGCCTACATTCTACCAAATGATAAATAAAATTGTCAAATAAAAAACCCAAGTTTAATTTACAATCTCATTTGACCTTTCATACTCACCAAAATCTGAATACACCAGTTATAAATGTTGGCAACATTAATAATTAGATATTTTGAATCTTTTGGCATGCTGTGATAGAAAGAAATTCCATATCCAAGCATGTGCTTCAAGTCTACTTTACCAAAAGACACTTTACATTTCCACATGTTCTTTGTTATATAAACAAGAGGTAAGTATTAAGCTTGAATGAGAGACCCATGTGATTGGTTCTACCCATGTGGAGATGTTTATTGCAATGGCATCAGATCTCACCACAGGGAAGGGGCTCCCACACAGCTGAACTATTATGAAAAGGGGCCTCATAATCCTCAATACTAGCAAAGTAGAAAGCAAGTTGGTAACATACAAGCTTATACAATGCATGCTGGCTATAACATCCTCATGATTTACAATAGTGACCTGATCATAGTTCAATATACATTTTTTTGTTTAATGGCTAGAGATTTCTTTAAGAATGTTTTCACATGCCGTCTCTTCAGTGAAATAAAAAAGTTAGTTGTTTTAAGGATCAAGGCAATATATTATTTCCAGTAGTTTGAAATCAGTCAATCTGCTTTCATAGTTCCATAAAGATAAAAAAATTCAACTTTTTGCTAACATTCTTGTCTTTATTGGAACAGTAATACAATAACCCACACTATCAAACTAGTTTATACTAGTTTATAGCACCTATTTTGCTTTAGGGATTTTTATTTATTTATTAGGGAATTGTATCATAAATATGAGATCCATGCCGTCAGCATAAAGAGAAGACATACAGGTGTTCTAAACAGGCATTCTGGAGAAGTTTTCCAAAATAAATATCTTTTATATGGCACACACACAGAATCCATTAAGTGTCCTATAAAAAAAACCCCATGTTTTCAGATTAGCTGGGAATCCATGCTCTGTACATTCAATTGGGAATAGCCCTACATCCTCAAGGAGACCCACACTTTGTTTTCATTTGTGCTAGGCTCAGGGCTGGCACCAGGCATGACTGGGCACCAGCCTGCCCCAGGCCTGTGATGCCCACCCGCATGTCCCACCTACCTCATCTTGCATTGTTATGTGAATGATGCGCACATGCCTACCATCAACCCAGATGGTGGCAGGGGCATCAGCTGTTAGGAAAGCGCCTGCCACCATCTTAGTTGATGGCAGGCATGCACACACAGAGTGCCCAGCATTCTCAGGGACAGGAGAAGTAGATGGGGCATGTGTGTGGACTTACTGAAGTGCATGCTGACTTTATTGGGAGGGGTGCGCCTGTGAGCTCCCTCTCCCTGATCTGTGGCAGGGTCAGGACTTGACGCTGCTGCAGATCGTGGAATGGGAGAGCTATCCCCACCTTAAGGAAAGGCCCTTCGGGGGCTTTTCTGGACTACAGGGTCCCTCAGCCTGGGCTCGACCTGGCCACCCTCTGGCGCTGGCCCTGGCTAGGCTAAATCTTAGGTTGCTTACATACTAGCTGTTTTCTCCAGAATGTGCACCATAATGTAAACCACCCAGAGAACTTCATAAGACGAGCCCTGCCAGATCAGACCAAACGCCTATCTAGTCTAGCATGCTATACTCATAGTGGTTAACCAGATGTCTCTGATAAGCCCATAAGCAAGATCTGAAGGCAACCGTGCTCTCCCTACTTGTGATGCCCAGCAACTAGTACCCAGAGGCATATGGCATATGGTTTCATGTTGTGGGACAACATAAAAAATATAAATAAATAAATGTTATTAATAAATAAACAGACTCCAAATAACATCATAATTACCCCATTCCGTTCCAGGTCTTCCCATCTAAATGAAGTTGTAACATCAGCATATCCAGTATAGACTGGTAAAATGCTGTTGAAGGGTCACCCTACAAGTGGCCTTTTAATACATTTTCTTTTTGCTGCTTTCTTTGAAAGCAGCTTCTCCTTTGCAGCTTCTCTCTTTACATGTGCAACTAATGAGTGGCCAGAGCCTTTAACAAAAGAACAATAATGTGCTTTGATAGCTAGGAATCTCATATGATAAACTAAAATGATGTGCAATTATGACACCCTCTGGTTAGTTGGAAGAGACAAGGAAACACACAGTTCAAGCCAGTTTTACAGTTTGAATATGAACATGGTGAGAGGCAGATGGAGAGTGAAGAGTTTAGCTGGAGTTTTAGCTTCTAATAGGCTTTGTTTGTATATTTGTAAATAATATTAGAAAGGGGCAAACTATACATGACATTAATCAAGTAGTCCATCCTTATATCAGATTTCACACACACACACACACAAATTAGCTGGTGGGGGCAGTGATCTGGATCACAACCTTAGTATGGGAGCTTTATGTCCCCCCAAAAGATCCCATTAATTTCCATGCAATGCTCTCCCAACCAAAAGAAATTAAAACCTGTAGTGCTAATCCAGGACTCCTAATCGTTTGGGCACATGTAACAAGGGTTGCTTTTTATATCTTGGATGCATTATTTGCGTATTTACAATATTTTAGAGTGTCTTTTCGGGTTAAACCTACTCAAGTAAGCTTCCAACATAGGAAATACAATTAACCTGACTTTTTTTGGTGCTCAATAGATAGATTTATTTTTGCTATAGTGTATACATTAGTCACAGTAGCTGTGTTTCATACAACATTGCATACAGTCAGTCAGTCAGACTCAAAACATTAATCATGATTTTAAAAGTAATGTTCCAAAAATATTTACTATAAATTGCAGACACCATGAGACACTATGTACCCTCTAAGTGCGACTGTACAAATTAATTATAAGAGGTAGCACTTCAGAACAAATACAAAAGTGAGTCCATCCTGAATTGCATTTTTGACCTAGGAGGACTTTGCTGTAAGCAAAGTACTATAGGGGCACAAGATTACAAAGGCTTTTGGAACTGGATAATAAAGAGCAACCTTCATACAAGTTTATGATAGTCAATCAGGAGAGTGATATTAAACAGCTTCTAAAAATGCAGCTCTTTATGAGGAGAAATCCTTCAACAGACGGGCTCTATATCATTGAAAAACCCACATCAGTCATCATGGTATGAATAGAATTGTTCTTCATTATGCTTCAGATAAAGTGCTATCTTGAATATTTCTTGGAGTCAAGTAATCTGGAAATGTTGAGAGATAACATTTTCTGTGGCTAAAGCTAATTTAAGTATTCCATTATTAAACTTGTTCAAACAGGAATCAGAAGTGTGTGTCAGACAGTATGCCTACTCGTCAAAGAATGCACCAATACAAAACAGTTCTCTGATATTGACTAATAGGCAAAACACCTTGCAGTTTAAGAATGTACCTATAGTCAACAAATATTTCCATCAAACTTTAAAAAGCAGGGAAATTGGGCAGCTATAGTGAATGCACCAGGGGAACAGGAGACCTGACCTCTCTGAGATATTGTTGCTGTTGTTATGTGCCTTCAAGTCGACTACGAGTTATGGCGACCCTATGAATCAGCGATCTGTAACAGCATCTGTTCTGAACCACCCTGTTCAGATCTTGTAAGTTCAGGTCTGTGGCTTCCTTTATGGAATCAATCCATCTCTTGTTTGGCCTTCCTCTTTTTCTACTCCCTTCTGGTTTTCCCAGCATTATTGTCTTTTCTAGTGAATCATGTCTTATCATGATGTGTCCAAAATATGATAACCTCAGTTTCATCATTTTAGCTTCTAGTGACAGTTCTGGTTTAATTTGTTCTAACACCCAATTATTTGTCTTTTTTGCAGTCCATGGTATGCGCACAGCTCTTCTCCAACACCGCATTTCAAATGAGTTGATTTTTCTCTTATCTGCTTTTTTTACTGTCCAACTTTCACGTCCATACATAGAGAGCAGGAATACCAGAATCTGAATGATCCTGACCAGTGTTCAGTGATACATCTTTGCATTTGAGGACCTTTTCTAGTTCCCTCATAGCTGCCCGCCCCAGTCCTAGCCTTCTTCTGATTTCTTGACTATTGTCTCCATTTTGGTCAATGACTGCCGAGGTATTGATAATCCTTGACAAGTTCGATGTCCTCATAGTCAACTTTAAAGTTACATAAATCTTCTATTGTCATTACTTTAGTCTTTTTGACATTCAGCTGTAGTCCTGCTTTTGTGCTTTCCTCTTTAAATTAACTTTCATCAGCATTCATTTCAAATCATTACTGCTTTCTGCTAGTAGTATGGTGTCATCGGCATGTCTTCAATTATTGATATTTCTCCCTCCAGTTTTCACAGCTCCTTCATCTTGGTCCAATCCTGCTTTCCGTATGATATGTTCTGCTTGTAGATTAAACAGATAGGGTGATAGAATACACCCCTGTCTCACACCCTTTCTGATGGGGAATCAATTGGTTTCTCCATATTCTGTCCTTACAGTAGCCTCTTTTCCAGAGTACAGGTTGCGCATCAGGACAATCAGATGCTGTGGCACCCCATTTCTTTTAAAGCATTCCATAGTTTTTCATCATCAACGCAGTCAAAGGCTTTGCTGTAATCTATAAAGCACAGGGTGATTTTCTTCTGAAATTCCTTGGTCTGTTCCATTATCTAACATATGTTTGCAATATAATCTCTGGTGCCTCTTCCCTTTCTAAATCCAGCTAGGACATCTGGCATTTCTAGCTCCATATATGGTAAGAGCCTTTATTATAGAATCTTGAGCATTACTTTACTTGCATGGGATATTAAGACAATAGTTCGATAATTACTGCATTCCCTGGAATGCCGTTTCTTTGGAATAGGGATGTATGTTGAATGCTTTCAGTCTGTGGGCCATTGTTTGTTTTTCCATATTTCTTGATAGATTTTAGTAAAATATTAGACAGATTCAGTCTCAGTAGCTTGTAACAACTATATTGGTATGCCATCTATTCCTGGTGATATGTTTCTTCCAAGTATTTTAAGAGCAGTTTTCACCTCAAATTCTAGAATTTCTGGTTCTTCATCATATGGTTCCTCCATGAATGAATCTGTCATCCTGTCATCTCTTTTATAGAGTTCTTTAGTGTATTGCTTCCATCTTCCTTTTATTGCATCATGGTCAGTCAGTGTGTTCCCCCATTGATTATTCAACATCCCTACTCTTCGTTTAAATTTCCCTTTCATTTCTCTAATCTTTTGGAATACAGCTCTTGTTCTTCCCTTTTTGTTGTCCTATTTCTTTACAGTAAGTATTGTAATAGTTCTCTTTGTCCCTACGTACTAGTCACTGTATTGTTGCATTTAGGCTTCTGACCATGTTTCTATCTCCTTTTCCTTTTGCTTTCCTTCTCTCTTTAACCATTTGAAGAGTTTCTTCAGTCATCCATTGAGGTCTTTCTCTCTTTTTAACTAGAGGTCTTTTTGCATTCTTCCCTGATCATGTCTCTGACTTCACTCCATAGTTCTTCTGGTTCTCTGTCAACTAAGTTTAAAGCCTCAGATCTGTTCCTTTATATTCTTCTGGGATGTTATTTAAATTGTATTTTGGCATTATGATTGCTTTGTTCTTCTTCTTAAGCTTTACTCTGATTTTCGATATGACCAGTTCATCATCTGTACTGCAGTCTGCTCCTGGTCTTGTTTTTCCAGAAAGCATGGAACTTCTCCATCTTCTGCTACCAATTATATAATCAATTTGATTCTTGTATTGACCATTCGGTGATGTCCACGTTTACAGTCGTCTTTTCGGTTGCTCAAAAAAATGTGTTTGCAAGAAACAAATTGTTGGCTTCACAGAATTCAATAAGTATTTCTCCTGCTTCATTTCTGTCTCCTATGCCCCATTTCCCCACAATTCCTAGTTCTGCTCTGTTCCCTACTTTTGCATTCCAGCACATCTTGTTTTGGTGTGTGATCAATTTCTTCCGGTACTTCTGCATAAAATCTCTCCAATTCCTCTTCTTCTGCATTTGCTGTTGGAGCATAGACTTGGATGATGGTTATATTAATAGGTTTCCCTTTTAATATAATTGATATCACTCACTCACTCAGACCTTGCGTTGTAGCTCCTAATTGCTTTTGCTACATCACCTCACTTTTAAAGCAACCCCATTCTTAATTTCTCATTTCCTGCGTAAAATATTTTGTAGTTGCCTGATTGAAAATGTCCCATTTCCGTCCATTTTAATTCACTCAAGCCAAGTATTGTGATGTTGATATGTTCCATTTCTTGCTTGACAATTTCTAACTTTCCCTGGTTCATGCTTCTCACATTCCATGTTCCTATTGTGTGCATCGTATAACTCCAGACTCTCCTTTAGCATCTGTGCGCATAAGCCTCTGGGCTTCCTTTCGGCTTTGACCCAGCTGCATCATTACTCACAGCTCTACTTATACTTGTCCTTTGTTCTTCCCCAGTAGCTTGGTGACCTGGGTGGGTCTCATCTTCCAGCACTACCTCATGTTGCATTTTGGATACTCTGTTCTTGGAGTTAATGTGGTAAGAGGTATTCAGAGATGGTTTACCATTGCCTTCCTCTGAGTTTGGATGCATCTTAGTCTGGTATCTTATGTTTGTTGGTGTTCTTCTTACTTTGCTTCTTTTCTGTGTTACTACTGTTTCTACAGAGAAATTAACCTAGAATATTATATTTCTGTCATTATTCATCCTAGAAATCTGTGTCAAATTTATTTTCATTAATTTCAAAGCCTTTTTATTGGTCAATGTCATATGATGGTGAAGACAGACTTTTTTCTTTCAAACTGGAGATTATGCTCTATTTCTATTTTGGGTGCATTAACAGTTGAATCTGAAACTGCAGTTTGATGAAAAATCAGATGGATTACAATATGTTGCTACTTAAGCAATGACTTTAGCTGTTGGAAAAAACAAACTTGGCCTGCCCAAGATACATGTTTTCAGCCTGCTATGTTTGAACTACTCCACTTAAGGAAAGTTGGGCATTGTCAATTAAAAACATAGAGTACACCTAAAATTCTGCTAGAATATATTTTACCTCCCACTGTTTTATCTTGTGCAAACTGTGACCTCATTTCCATTGGAAACTATTCAACAGAACAGTCAGTGCCATTATTCCACAGTTGTTTTTGGAGCTATTGTTAGTGTTGCAAAGTGTTGCTGTACTTCACATATTCACAGAAACAGAAGCAAACGAGAATGATTTACTATAGGAAACTTCACTAAAATTGCAAAGTAAATCAACATATTTAAAGTGACTATCTGAACAATATCAACTGTTTTAATATAATTGCTTCCTCCCTGCTAAAATAAGATCAGCACAGCACATGTCTTGTTTCTGTCATTTGGGCCGACTGCAGGTGTTGCCACCACTCACCATATGCTCAAAGGCACATGTTATCAAATTCTTCCAAGCTACCCAGGAAGTGGATTGGACTGTAAAAGACCAACCCAAATTGTGTTTGCATTTTGGCAAATTTGAAGGGCAGTACAATATCTCAGAGAGGAGATCAGGTGCATTCACTATAGCTGCCTAATTTCCCTGTTTTTTAAGTTTGATGGAAATATCTGTGGGCTATAGGTACATTCTTAAACTGCAAGGTTTTTTGCCTATTAGTGAATATTCCTGCATTTTAGTCCGGGAGGTAAGAAATGTGATCCTGTGCAACTTTTCTGAGAATGGATTGATCACTTGCATGCTTATTGAGTTCAGTGGGATTTACTCCCCTGCGTTCATGCTTAGGATAGGTAAAACTGGCCACAGGATATGGGGGTGGGGAGGAAGAGCAAAGGGGAGGAGGGGAATGGGAGCAGGCAGGAGGGAGAGGGGAGAAGGAGGGCAGGTTTGATCATGTGCATGCTTATTGAGTTCAGTTGGATTTACCCCCCTGCATTCATGCTTAGGATAGGTAAAACTGACCATGGAGAGAGAGGGCTGGAGTGGGCAGGGGAGGAAGAAGAAGGAAGAGGGGAGGGGAAGGGAATAGGAAGGTAGAAGAGAGGGGAAGGAGGGGAAAGGCAGGTCTGATTATTTGCATGCTTATTGAGTTCAGTGGGATTTACTCCCGTGCAATCATGTTTAGTATAGGTAAAACTGACCATGGGGAGGGAGAGCTGGAGTGGGCAGGGGAGGAGGAAGAAGGAAGGGGAGGAAGTAGGAAGAGGGGAAGGGAGGGGAGGAAGAAGCGAGGAGGAAGGTAGAAGAGAGGGGAAGGCGGGTCTGATAATTTGTATGCTTATTGAGTATTGGGTACAATAATTCCCTATTCTTCTCATTAACTTGGGTGTCAAAGTCTCCCACTGGCTATCACTACCACAAGTTATTAGCAGCTTGCATAGGGCTGAATTTTTCCATTGCTGTCATACATTTGGTGCATCATGGCTGCTCTAGTGTTTGTTGAATTACTTGGGCCTGATATGGCTGGATAAATGTATGAAGGACGTGTGAAATAAAATTATTAGGGATGTGCAGTGACCATAAGATTCACCTTGTGTCTGTATCTACAGCATTTAGAGCACCCTGGTCTGCTTTCATAAAGATAGGTGTAGTGGTTCTTCTACAAGCGTTTTCAGGTAAAAGACATCACATTCCCTCCCTTAGTTTTTTGGGGGCAATCGGTTTGAAAACTGAGGAGATGAAGGAGGTACTCTTCAATAAGATATGTTCTACCACTGAGTTACATCTCTAAGGTGTAATTTACATTGACACATTGTATGGTTAACTGCATCTCCTGCTGGGAGGAAGGGCAGGATATCAATCAAACAAACAAACAAATAAATCTGGGGCCTGAGCAGAGATAGTTTTAAACCCTCAGTATCTTTTAGTATAGTATTTATTGTATTTTATAAAAAGTACGTTTTTCATGGCATACTTCATCCTTAAGCTAAAGTCTTCATATTACATGGCACACATAATATCACTAAGATATTAAATTAAAATATTTTAAGGAAAGGACTTGTGGCTTTGTGTGCATTTCACATCAATCCATTAGGAAAGAAACAGCTGGGCGAGGCAAGGCTGGGCTGGGGAAAAACCCTAACTAAAATTGTATTGCCGTGGATGATCAGGCCACACATAAATAAAGGGTTTAATACTACACTTCACTACCATTAAAGTCAAGATTCTTAAAACCATCACATACAACTAAAAATATATGCTAGGAGATTAAGCTCTGCACATATATTAATAGATTACACCTTGTAAATCTAAATTCAATTCCTTTTGGTGCTGAAAGAGCAAGTTGTATAGGATAGACTGCAATGTTAATGTTAATGTAATATATATGTACCCATGGAACTAAACTGTAAAATAAGGGAACAGCATCCTTAATAGGTTGCAGATACCCTACTCTGCTCAAATATAGTGACATTGCTAGAGGCTATAATGACAGAGTAAAATAACAGATACTACTGGGACCAATTTGTTGGTGTCATGCACAGGATCCAGTGTGTTCCTCTCTTGCAATTAATAAAAGGGGCATGCTTGCCATTTGCTTTGGTTATTATAATAAATTCAGATGCAGCCCTATCTCTGCTGAGTTGAAAGATACTTCATACTTCCAACAAATTAGCCATTGCTAAATATAAACCTATTCCATAATACTAAGGTATTTGATGTCTTACATTGTTCCCCTTACCAATGTAGACACTGAATGCAATTGGTTCTTATTTCTGGTGAACATAATACATGTTAGTCTATGCTATGTTAGTGTGCTACAGCTGATCTTCTCCTCTTCTGGCACGATCAGACTCCCACTCGAGCTGATCGCACCCGAGGAGGGGAAGATCAGATCTTGTCCTCCTCTGGTGTGATCAGGGGGTTAGATTCCAGACCCCCGCACTACAGTTGATCTGCTTTCCGGTGGTTTTCGCTTTCCGGCAGGAGTCTGGAACCTAACCTGTCGTATGAACATAAGAACATAAGAAGAGCCTGCTGGATCAGGCCAGTGGCCCATCTAGTCCAGCATCCTGTTCTCACAGTGGCCAACCAGGTGCCTGGGGGAAGCCCGCAAGCAGGACCCGAGTGCAAGAACACTCTCCCCTCCTGACGCTTCCGGCAACTGGTTTTCAGAAGCATGCTGCCTCTGACTAGGGTGGCAGAGCACAGCCATCATGGCTAGTAGCCATTGATAGCCCTGTCCTCCATGAATTTGTCTAGTCTTCTTTTAAAGCCATCCAAGCTGGTGGCCATTACTGCATCTTGTAGGAGCAAATTCCATAGTTTAACTATGCGCTGAGTAAAGAAGTACTTCCTTTTGTCTGTCCTGAATCTTCCAACATTCAGCTTCTTTGAATGTCCACGAGTTCTAGTATTATGAGAGAGGGAGAAGAACTTTTCTCTATCCACTTTCTCAATGCCATGCATAATTTTATACACTTCTATCATGTCTCCTATAACCTGCCTTTTCTCTAAACTAAAAAGCCCCAAATGCTGCAACCTTTCCTCGTAAGGGAGTTGCTCCATCCCCTTGATCATTCTGGTTGCCCTCTTCTGAACCTTTTCCAACTCTATAATATCCTTTTTGAGATGAGGCGACCAGAACTGTACACAGTATTCCAAATGCGGCCGCACCATAGATTTATACAATGGCATTATGATATCGGCTGTTTTATTTTCAATACCTTTCCTAATTATCGCTAGCATGGAATTTGCCTTTTTCACAGCTGCCGCACACCAGGTCAACATTTTCATCATGCTGTCCACTACAACCCCAAGGTCTCTCTCCTGGTCGGTCACCGCCAGTTCAGACCCCTTGAGCATATATGTGAAATTAAGATTTTTTGCTCCAGTATGCATAATTTTACACTTGTTTATATTGAATTGCATTTGCCATTTTTCCACCCATTCACTCAGTTTGGAGCTCCTCGCAATCCCTTTTTGTTTTAACAACCCTGAACAATTTAGTGTCGTCAGCAAACTTGGCCACTTCACTGCTCACTCCTAATTCTAGGTCATTAATGAACAAGTTGAAAAGTACAGGTCCCAATACCGATCCTTGAGGGACTCCACTTTCTACAGCCCTCCATTGGGAGAACTGTCCATTTATTCCTACTCTCTGCTTTCTGCTTCTTAACCAATTCCTTATCCACAAGAGGACCTCTTCTCTTATTCCATGACTGCTAAGCTTCCTCAGAAGTCTTTGGTGAGGTACCTTGTCAAACACTTTTTGAAAGTCTAAGTACACTATGTCCCCTGGATCACCTCTATCTATATGCTTGTTGACACTCTCAAAGAATTCTAATAGGTTACTGAGACAGGACTTTCCCTTGCAGAAGCCATGCTGGCTGTGCTTCAGCAAGGCTTGTTCTTCTATGTGCTTAGTTAATCTAGCTTTAATCATACTTTCTACCAGTTTTCCAGGGACAGAAGTTAAGCTAACTGGCCTGTAATTTCTGGGATCCCCTCTGGATCCCTTTTTGAAGATTGGCATTACATTTGCCACTTTCCAGTCCTTGGGCACGGAGGAGGACCCAAGGGACAAGTTACATATTTTAGTAAGCAGATCAGTAATTTTACATTTGAGTTCTTTGAGAACTCTCGGGTGGATGCCATCTGGGCCCGGTGATTTGTCAGTTTTTATATTGTCCATTAAGCCTAGAACTTCTTCTCTCATTACCACTATTTGTCTCAGTTCCTCAGAATCCCTTCCTGCAAATGTTAGTTCAGGTTGAGGGATCTGCCCTATACCTTCCACTGTGAAGACAGATGCAAAGAATTCATTTAGCTTCTCTGCAATCTCCTTATCGTTCTTTAGTACACCTTTGACTGCCTTATCATCCAAGGGTCTAATCGCCTCTGTGATGTTCCTGCTTATATTGTAAATATGGTAAGTGCTGTTTATATAGAAGACATATGGTAAGTGGAGTGAAAGATGAGGGGGAGTACACGAGCAGTAGAATGCTGGATGATTGGCTTAGTGTTTGAATGGCTGGGAGTATAAATGGAAGAATGACAGTTGAATCTGGGAGGTGGTGAATTGAGGGGTGGAGAGAGAGGTTGAGGTGGTGTTTGGAAGTGGTGTTGTTGAGAGTGTCGGAGTTCTGAGTCAAGTACCTAACAGAATATAGATGAAACCATGTGCTTGTGAAACATTGTAACAAGTCAAGTATCCAGAGCAACCCAGAGTTGTATGCTTTAAATATAAAGATACAAGGGGGTTGGGAACAGCATAGGCACACAGTCACAAAGTAACAAGCTATAGAGAGACTGAGGCAAAGTCTCTGGGAGTTTGGGTTACAGAAAGTGACTGGTGGTGCTGTCTAGCAGTGGGATTTGTTGAAATCTGTGCTAGAGCTGTAAAGGGTAAGAAGAAAACCTGACGTTCCTGTGTGCTGGTAGCCCCAAGTGAGAGCTTCACAGGTGGTGCTGGGGAAGGACGTCACATGTGGTGGCTGTAGCAGTGGGATACAAACAACAGAGAGTCCCTAAAAGTGGTGTGGCAAAAAGAAATAACAAACAAAGATTACTTGTGAGAGTGACGGGCAAAGAGTGTGTGGCGAAGTGTGAGTGAACTCCTAAAAACATGGCTGAATTTATAAAGATGAAAAGAGAGGAGCTGGTGGAGAAGTGCATAACATGCAATTTATCTCACGAGGGTAAAGGGGTAGATGAATTGCGAGTGGCATTAATAACGCATACATCAATCCAACACAAACAACCTGACAGAGAAGAGACCCCAGAAGGGTACTCAAGCAATCCCGCTTATATAGAATATTTAAGAGAGCAGTTAATATGGGAACGTGAGAAAAAAGATAAGGATAGAGAGATTGCTGTGGTGAAAGTGAGGATGGAGGCTGATGAGAAAGAAAAGCAGCGGGAGTTGGAAATTGAGAGAATGAGAATGGATGCTGAAATACAAGTGGAAAAGTTAAAATTTTAAAGAGAGAAGTTTCAGTCGGATGAAACAAGAAAAGACAGAAATGAAACAAAGATAAAGGTTACACCAAAAGATTTTGTGGTGTTTGAACCTGGACAAGATCCACAAATTTACCTAAACACTTTCGAAAAGGCAGCTCAGATGTGGGGGCTACCGGAGGATAAATATATGCAATATTTATCAAATCTGATCAAAGGGGAATTGGCAGAGGTATACCAATATTTCCCCTCAGACAGGCCCGTCACATATGCCGAGTTTAAAGAGGCAGTGTACAAAAGATTCAGACTGGGACCTGGCTATTTCAGGAAGTTATTTTGAAACTGCCAGATCCAGGCAGGAAGGTCTTTTGTTGAACTGGGAGCAAAATTGGTGGACATATTTGGAAAGTGGATGGGGAGTGCAAGAGCTCAGTCAGTGGAAGAGGTGAAAAGCCTCATGATACTGGATCAATTATACCATCAGTTACCACCAGAAATAAGGCTCCTTGTTAAAGACCGTTCCCCTAAATCTGTTCAAGAGGCAGCAGAATTGGCAGATCACTTTGCCTCAAATAGAACTGGCTGGGTGAGCAAAACATCGAGAGAGTTTAAACCCAGACCATATAATGGTGGCAGAAAGGATGTGGTACCACAGCGAGTGAGTCCTCCAATAAAGTCTGAAGGGCACAGGACACCCCAGAATGGATCTGTGTACCCCAAAATGGAGGAGAAATTATGTTATAAATGTGGTAGACCAGGGCACCTACGTTTTCAATGTGAGGTTGCCAACCCCATTGGTAATCCTGATCAGGGAAGGGCAGTGAAAACAGAACCAAGGGAGTTAGAAACAAAGAAAGTTCAGTTCTGCCAGATAAACTGGACGAATGTACGAGACTTTGATTCAAGTCTGAGGGAAGAAGTGAGTGTGCAAGGGGCAAATTATTGGGCATTGCTGGATACTGGTGCCGCTCAGACGTTACTAAGGCCAGATTTGATAAAATCTGAGGAAATATTACCTCAGGAAACGGTGACAATCCAAGGAGTGAGGGGTGAACCAGAAAGCATACCCACGGCCCTGATAAAATTAAAGTGGAGAGGAAAGGAGGAGATCTGTAAAGTGGGTATTAATGTCCAACAACAAGAACCAGTGATACTGGGAAGAGATGTTATGGGGGCACAAGGAAAAATATATGTTGTGACCCGAAACCAAATGAACGAAGGAGCAGAAGCCATTTTAGCCGGCTCTGAACAAAACAGGGTAGAATCTGTGGTTGAGACTGAGGTCGCCATAGCAACCCCTAGCAGGCCTGCTAAGAGAGAGACACTGTTTCGAATGGTCTCTACTGCAGAGGCAGACAAGTTCAGAGAAGAGCTGGATAAGGATGAAAGTTTGACACAAATGAAGGACCAAGCCCTTACACAAAGGATTCCCTTTACTGACAATCTGAGGAATCAAATTGTGTGTGAGAATGGGATTTTGTACAGACTGTGGATGCCTGCTGAGAGAGAGAATGAATGTGAACCAGTGAAACAATTGGTGGTACCTAGCAAATACAGAGCCAGATTGCTAGAGGTAGCCCATGATGTTCCATGTTCAGGGCATCTTGAAATAAAGAAGACCAAGAAAAGATTGGCTGAACACTATTATTGGCCAAACATTTCTGAAGATGTCAAACAATATTGTTCATCAAGTATGGTATGTCATAAAGAGGGAAAAAGTGGGGTAAAAACAAAAGCTCCACTGAGATTTCCCATTCCATTGATGTGCTATGTTGTGAAAGAAACCTCACCCATTTGGTACTTTTATGGTGGGAAGGACTTTGGAAGTCCACAACCTACATCTTTAGTGAAAAACTACATGAGTCTTCAGAGTTTTCCTTCTCATACATCCACAAGGCATGGGTGTAATACATCCTGTGGGGAAAGAGGAAGGAACCCAGATTTCTTGATGGAAATACAATTAAGCAGGGTGAGATTCAAGCCTGAAGTATATCCATCTGGCGAATCAGAATGTGAGGTCAACTTGTTAAAGCAACCAGTTTCTTGTCAAGTGGTTGTGGTTCAAGATCTTAAGAACAGAGATTGTTTGGATACATCTCAGATGAATAAATTTCTATATCTTTACTGTAGTAAAGAAATGTTTAGAAAGGCACATTCTAATATGTTGACAGTCAAAGCATTGCAGGTGTGTCCTGAGTCGGGCAGATCACAAGAGTGTTGTTTACGAGTGTCATTAGTGCCACTTTGTCTCAATATTGATCAGGATACCCTGGGGTACTTGAAGGATTTCTTCACTAATCTGTCTACAGAAGTAAAAATCCTAATGACTCTAGACCATGGGGTTAAAAAGCCTCATGGTGCAGACATAACATGTATCTTACCCAAGCATCCCAGTAGTTTAAAGGAGCCAAGCCCGATTATTTCTTTCTCATTACACAAACGAGTGAGTCAGAATGAAAGAGTGCTTGAGGAAATCAGGAAACAAGGGAGAGCATTTTTAGGTGTAGCTGGTTTCTACTGTAAATTTATAAAAGATTTTGGGGAAATAGCAACTCCTTTGCATGAGCTAACAAGAAAAAAATGTGCTGAGTGTGTGGTGTGGATGGATGAATGTCAAAAGGCTTTTGACCTTCTAAAGCAAGCCTTGTGCCATTGGCCTGTATTGATAGCACCAGATTTCGAGCAACCATTTATCGTGGCCACGGATGCGTTGGATCTAGCACTGGGAGTCATCTTGCTGCAAGAGAGGGGAGGCACCAGACATCCAGTGGCGTATCTTAGTCGCAAGCTGACATCGCGGGAGAAGAATTATTCGTTGGTCCAAAAGGAGTGCCTAGCAGTCGTGTGGGGACTGAGCAAGTTACGCCCATACATGTGGGGACGAAGATTTACAGTGACAACGGATCATCGAGCATTGCTATGGTTAGAGACCATGAGAAATAATAACACCATGCTGCAGAGGTGGTCCTGGGCTTTACAAGAATACCAGGTGGGCTTTAAGTTCATAAAAGGCAAGGAGAATGTATTAGCCGATGGACTTTCAAGACAGATGGCTGGGACTGCAGTGACATGACCCAGATGTGGGTGCGAAAAGACATTTTCCCCTAGAGACTTGTTTTTTTATTATTAACGCATCGTATGAATCCTAGAGTAGGAATAATACTTTGCTGTTATTTTAAGGGGGGGAAATGTGATGTTCCTGCTTATATTGTAAATATGGTAAGTGCTGTTTATATAGAAGACATATGGTAAGTGGAGTGAAAGAGGAGGGGGGAGTACATGAGCAGTAGAATGCTGGATGATTGGCTGAGTGTTTGAATGGCTGGGAGTATAAATGGAAGAATGACAGTTGAATCTGGGAGGTGGTGAATTGAGGGGTGGAGAGAGAGGTTGAGGTGGTGTTTGGAAGTGGTGTTGTTGAGAGTGAGTCGGAGTTCTGAGGCAATTAGTAAGAAGTCAAGTACCTAACAGAATATAGATGAAACCATACGCTTGTGAAACATTCCTTAAGTAATCTTGTTATTTCTAATATTAAATAAATACTTATTTGGTTTACCAAAGGCCTGATCCTTGGCTGGGGGGATATACAGACCAGAAGGGAGGGCAAGGCTGAACAGAAACTGTATCTAATGGTGGCAGTGGTGAAGGGAGATATTGTAACAAGTCAAGTATCCAGAGCAACCCAGAATTGTATGCTTTAAATATAAAGATACAAGGGGGTTGGGAACAGCATAGGCACACAGTCACAAAGTAACAAGCTATAGAGAGACTGAGGCAAAGTCTCTGGGAGTTTGGGTTACAGAAAGTGACTGGTGGTGCTGCCTAGCAGTGGGATTTGTTGAAATCTGTGCTAGAGCTGTAAAGGGTAAGAAGAAAACCTGACGTTCCTGTGTGCTGGTAGCCCCAAGTGAGAGCTTCACAGGTGGTGCTGGGGAAGGACGTCACATGTGGTGGTAGCGGTGGGATCGGAGGAAAGTGTATCCAGTCCCACAGAGAAACCCAGGGCTGTATGCTTCAGAGACAAGAGGCTGCGGGGGGGGTTGTGAATTACCTATAGACACAAGGTATCGAGATAGCCTGGCAGAGACTGAGGCACAGTCTAAAGGCTATAAGAGATACAGAGTGTGGAATAGTGAGGCCTAGCAGGGGGGATTTGTTGAAATCTGTGCTAGAGCTGTAAAGGGTAAGAAGAAAACCTGATGTCCCTGTCTGCTGGTAGCCACAAGTGAGAGCTTCACAGGTGGTGCTGGGGAAGGACATCACAGCCTCCCTAGATGGTCTCCTGCTTTGAATGTATTTATAGAATTTTTTGTTGTTGGTTTTTATGTTCTTAGCAACGTGCTCCTCAAATTCTTTTTTAGCGTTCCTTATTGTCTTCTTGCATTTCTTTTGCCAGAGTTTGTGTTCTTTTTTATTTTCTTCATTCAGACAAGACTTCCATTTTCTGAAGGAAGACTTTTTGCCTCTAAGAGCGTCCTTGACTTTGCTCGTTAACCATGCTAGCATCTTCTTGGCCCTGGCGGTACCTTTTCTGATCTGCGGTATGCACTCCAGTTGAGCTTCTAATATAGTGTTTTTAAACAACTTCCAAGCATTTTCAAGTGATGTGATCCTCTGGACTTTGTTTTTCAGCTTTCTTTTTACCAATCCCCTCATTTTTGTGAAGTTTCCTCTTTTGAAGTCAAATGTGACCGTGTTAGATTTTCTTGGCAATTGGCCATTTACATGTATGTTTAATTTAATAGCACTATGGTCACTGCTCCCGATTGGTTCAACAACACTTACATCTCGCACCAGGTCCCGGTCCCTACTGAGGATTAAGTCCAGGGCTGCCGTCCCTCTGGTCGGTTCCATGACCAACTGGTCTAGGGAACAGTCATTTAGAATATCTAGAAATTTTGCTTCTTTGTCGTGACTGGAACACATATGTGGCCAGTCTATGTCCGGCGTAGTTGAAGTCACCCATTACTACCACATTTCCTAGTTTGTATGCTTCCTCAATTTCATATCTCATCTCGAGGTCTCCCTGAGCATTTTGATCAGGGGGACAATAGATCGTTCCCAGTATTAAATCCCTCCTGGGGCATGGTATCACCACCTACAACAATTCTGTGGAGGAGTCCGCCTCTTTGGGGGTTTCAAGCTTGCTGGATTCAATGCCTTCTTTTACGTATAGAGCAACTCCACCACCAATATGTCCTTCCCTGTCCTTCTGATATAGTTTATATCCAGGGATAACCATATCCCACTGGTTTTCTCCATTCCATCAGGTCTCCGTTATGCTCACTATATCAATGCTCTTCTCTAAGACCAAGCACTCCAGTTCTCCCATCTTGGTTCGGAGGCTCCTAGCATTAGCATACAGGCTGTTGTAAGCAGTGTCTCTCTTCAAGTGTCTTTGGCACTTGTGGTTTGGCCTGTGGTAATTTTGCCCTTCTGAATTGATATCCTGTGCCCCTGCTCTCACAATGCCTACTTCTAGGCCTATCCCTTTTAAAGGGGAGGTTTATTCTGAACAGGACCTTCCTTAGCTCCTGTCGGGTTTCCCCCTCTCAGTCAGTTTAAAAGCTGCTCTGCCACCTTTTTAATTTTAAGTGCCAGCAGCCTGGTTCCATTCTGGTTCAAGTGGAGCCCATCCCTTTTGTACAGGCCCGGCTTGTCCCAAAATATTTCCCAGTGCCTAACAAATCCAAACCCTTCCACCCGACACCATTGTCTCATCCACGCATTGAGACTGCAAAGCTGGGCCTGTCTGGCTGGTCCTGCGCGTGGAACCGGTAGCATTTCAGAGAAAGCCACCTTGGAGGTCCTGGCTTTCAGCATCCTACCTAGCAACCTAAATTTTGCTTCCAGGACCTCACGGCTGCATTTCCCTATGTCGTTGGTGCCAACGTGCACCACGACCACTGACTCCTCCCCAGCACTGTCTACCAAACTATCTAAATGATGGGTGATATCCACAACCTTCGCACCAGGCAGGCAAATCACCTTGCGGTCTGCACGCCCATCACACACCCCACTGTCTATGTTCCTAATGATCAAATCACCCACCACAAGGATCCCTCCACCCCCTGGAGATATATCCTCAGCACGAGAGGATAGCTGCTCATCCCCCAAGGAATGGGTCCCTTCTAAGGGATCGTTTCCCTGTCCCTCAGCTGGATGCTCTCCTTCCCTGAGACCATTGTTCTCCATGATAGCAGGAGAGCTATCATCCTTGGAGTGGAACACAGCTATAGTGTCCCTGAAGGCCTCCTCCGCACACCTCTCTGCCTCTCTCAGCTTTTCCAGGTCAGCCACCTTAGCCTCAAGGAAATGAAGTCGTTCCTGGAGAGCCAGGAGCTCATTGCACCAAGAGCACACCCACGACTTCTGTCCAACAGGCAGATAGTCATACATGCTGCAGGCAGTGCAAAACACTGGAAAGCCCCCACACCCCTGCTGGCTTCCTACCTGAATAGTTTTGTTTAAGGTTTATTACGTCAATGGGTTGGAAACTGCAGTTAAGTTGAGGTCAGGGAACAGACGGGCAGAGTGGGAGGGCCCTGGCCTCCTCACCCTGCTGCCGAACTCGCTCTGCTGCTTAACTTGCCTTGACGCTTTGTCAGCTGGGGCCTTGACACTGCCCTTTTTAGCAAAGACTGAGCTAACTCTCTCCCTGTATGTATTGGTGGAGTTTTCTTTTCCCCCTTCTCTCCGACTGGAATTTAACCTTGTTTACAGTGTCCCCTGAAGCTTTCCTGCTAGGGTGGTGTTGAAAACTAGCTATCTATAGGCTTCCTTCTCCTAGGATCTGTCTCCTAAGATATAGGTTCTTTCAGGATTTGGCTCCTAGCTCAGGATTACTTATTACTTATTCCTCTGAGCTGTTTTAATTCAATTAAATAATGAAATAAATGGGAGTTACTTACCCTCTGCTGCTTAACTCGCCTTGACGCTTCATCAGCTGGGGCTCCCTCTAGCTTGTGGAGCAGGCTTCCTCGCAGGGGGCTCTGAATTTATATGTGTGGCTGGTCCCTCCCAGCTACTGCTGCCAGCCAATGATGTGTTAATTGAGGCTGATGGCTCAACTATCAGCTGGGGCTTACCTCCTTAGGATTATCGCAGGCTTCCTTCCTTGAAGGCAGGCTTCCTTCCTTCCTTTGTGAGGGGTGGGGCTGTTTAAGGACTTTGACTAGTGGTACTAAGAAAGGTTAACTAGCTTTTACTCTATTTTTATTTTATTTGCTGACAACAACCACTTTTATCAGTGCAAGTTCCCCTGTAGTGTTAAGTGGTGCCTTGCACTCTGGCCTGGACAAACTAGACTAGCTTTTGGCTGCTTTTAATCTAAGCAAGGGGTTGCAACTTCCAGGCTAGTCTTTTTTTGTTTGTTGTTTTCCCACCTAGAACAGCCTGACCTTTCTTTAACCTAGGAAAGCAGAGCTTGTGGTTGTGTTTAAGGAGTGGGGCCCTACTGTATAAAGACCAGTTGTTGGGAATCACAAGAGAGAAGAGTGATGTTGCGCTCAGGTCCTGATTGTGAGCTTCCCATAGGCTTCTGGTTGGCCACTGTGAGAATAGGATGCTGCACTAGATAGGCCTCTGGCCTGATACAGCAGGCCTTTTCTTATGTTCTTAATAAAAAGGATGCAACTGCAGTCTTAAATTAAGTTTTAATTATTCACTTTTAACCCTTATCAATACAGATTCAACTGCTCAAACAGTTTAGATCATTAAATGTTTTAAGGAAACAATAAGTGAAATAAATAATTTATATACCATTAAAATCATTCTTTGCCCCACTAAATTTTTCCCAAATTGGCATGTCACATCTGTCTTGGAAAATAAGTAATCAAGAATGTTTCTCTCACATGCTTGTCGTTTCCCCAACTGCTTTCACTTGTTACACAAGAGGATGCCATCAGCTATCCACAGAGTTGCAATGAAACCCGGGAACATCTTTAGTTACTCTGGCTTTATCAGAGAAATGCAAAATGAAATGGGAATTTTAGTTGTTTATAAAGGCATGAGAGTGAACACTAGAGTTCTACAATACCTTGTAATAGAAATGTTGATCCTGTTCTAGCCCATAACATTTATTTGTCAGGTGTGCATCCCTTTCCTCCTCCAAGAAGCTCAGGGTGGTTTACCTACAAGAACCATTTATCCTCACAATCCTGTGAAGTAGCCTGGCCAAGCCACAGTAAACTGTGGTCAAGCCTGCCTGTGGACTTCCCATGGGCATCTGGATGGCCACAGTGAGAACAGGATGCTGGACTAGATGGGTCATTGGCCTGTTCCAGCAGGCTCTTCTTATATTCTCATCTTCATAAAACAGAGCTTCATGGCTGAACAGAGCTTCATGCCCCCCACACAATGGCCTAGCCACTCCCTTATAGGAATGCTGCTTGTAATATATCAGTGTTATGTTTGCACTCTTACTCTGGTCAAACTATTGTCAACCTGCTGTTCTCTATTCCTTCCTGCTTTCTGCACCGTCCTGTGTCTGGTTTTAATTAAGATCATAGGGTTGCTGCGAGAGATTGCATTGTATTTTATTTTTATAAAGGACCTAGATTTTAGGCACTTTTGTTAAATATAAATAAATAGCACATCATCTGGAAAGGTGCGTGTGAAGTAGTTTCCTTCATGATGGTTTGGCCAGCTGCAGCAGTCCAGGGAAGAGTTTCATACTGCACATAAGCAGAATATGCGGGAGGTAGAGAAAAGGAAGGAAAATAGACTGCTGAAGTATGGAAACTTTGCCCTGCCTGCAGTATGTTCC
Organism: Rhineura floridana; assembly: GCF_030035675.1. NCBI lineage: Eukaryota > Metazoa > Chordata > Lepidosauria > Squamata > Rhineuridae > Rhineura > Rhineura floridana. The sequence continues at coordinate 136,745,783 of NC_084481.1, read as the reverse complement.
CTGTCCCAAAGGGGGAAAATGGCCTGGTAAAGAGGAAATTCCCTACCAATGGAAATAATTTGTGTTTGCCTCTATGGTTGCAGAGAAGGCACATGCTTGATTCTGCCTGCTTTCTGTCTTGTAGTGGAAACACCTCACCAGTCTTGTTTCAAAGTGGACAGATTTTCATCTATAATATGGATAGGATACAGTTGGATATCACTTCTTTACTATTCCGCTTAACACATACACATGCATGTTTAAAAGGCATACATGCAGAATTCAAACCAAATATGGTCCCATAAAATTCATTCAGCTCTAACCATCAGTTAATTCCAGTGACCATTTTTTGTACATCATAAATTTGCTCTCCATCTTCCCTATAGCTCTAATACATGACAAACATAAAGGAGATTCAAGTTCTAAAAGCACAGAATAAAATTACAAAGCTCTCATAACATATTATGGACCTGTGCTGAACTCAGCAGCTTTCACCCCAGAATTAAGACTAATGAGGCTGTAAGAGACAGCAGTACACACATCTAATTGTCAGCAGCACAATGATTTAAATCTCATTCTCTTGAGGCACTCCATCTTTTCTCAGCTGAAAGGGCAAGCATAGCCCATTACAACATTAAGCAGCTGATGAATGACCTTGTTGTTCCACTTGTGATTCACAACTGATCATGTCCAATTAAAGCCTAAGAGAAATCAATTGTCCCTACCTCAACTATTTACTTTAATCAGGAATTAATACATTTACTAACATATAAAATGTATGCATGTGTGTGTGTGTTACTGTCAGGATGTATGGTTGGGATTCTGATGTTTCTGAGAATGAGCTAGGAGAGGGGGGCAGTTGGGCTGAGTCGTCTGGAGGGGAGGAGGAGGCTTCCCAGATAGAGGGGGAAAACCTTGAACAAGCAACAGACTCGTTTCCCACGCACTCCCTCCCTAGGAATGTGAAGCAGTTACAGACAGAGGGGGAGGAGGAGGGAGACCAAGGCCCTTCGGCTGCAGAGAAGGGTAGAGAGAAATCGCCTGAAGTGGTGGGCCAACCCCCCCCACTCCCTACCATCCTTTCCGAATCAGAAGGGGAGGAGGTAGCCGCCCCCCCATCGCCCCGCACCCGAAGACAGTTAAAAAGGCGCCAAAGAAAAGAGGAGGGAAGGGGTGTAGATGTGGGCAGTTTGAGGCGGAGCGAGAGAATTCGCGCCCGAAAGCCCCCTTGATAAGGGACAGGGAATGTTTGATACTCTGTTCTATCAACTCTCTTCCATGTCGCGGGTTTTGGTTCATGTTAAGAGTTCATGAGGCGGAGAAGCCTATGTCTGGAAATTACTCTAATAAAAACTGATTTGCTTTCATCAAGTGATTCTGTTCTTGAGTCCCAACCCGGGGATGAAAGTTACACACAATCCATACAAAGCAGTTTCGGCCCAGTCTATCTTACAGAGCGCCTTCAACGCCACCAACTATGCCGCCCAACAAGATCGGCCACACAGGGCCTTCTCTCAATCCCGCCAACAAAAACAGCCAGATTGGTGGGTACTAGAGAGAGGGCATTCTCAGTGGCGGCCCCCACTCTTTGGAACTCCCTCCCACAAGATCTCTGGCACGCCTCTTCCCTAAATGTATTTCGGAAAGCCTTAAAGACCTGGCTCTTTCAACAGGCCTTCGGGATCTCCGGGGAAGGTTAATTGCTATAACTGAAATGCCTCCTGCCCTGTTTTAATATTGTTGTTGCAGCTGCATTGTTTTTATACTGTTTTTATATTGTATCATTGTATTTTCTCATTTTGTATTTTAACAATTTTGTACGTCGCCTAGAGTGGCCATTGGCCAGATAGGCGACACAGAAATTAAATTTATTATTATTATCATTATTATTATTATCATTATTATTATTATTTGACTGGAAATAAGCGATGGCATTATTGTTTAGCCTGAAGAGCTGTAGCTCAGTGGTACAGCATCAGCTTTGCATGTAGAAGGTTCCTGGTTCAATCCCCAGCATCTCTAGGTAGGGCTGGGAATGTCCTCTACCTGAAACCCTGGAGAGCTGCTGCCAATGTAGAGCAGGGATGGGACACCTCAGCTCTGGGGGCCAAATGTGACCCTGCAGGCCTCTCTATCTGGACCTTGGAACTCTCCTCAGGCAACATCCCACACTGACCCTGGTTTGCCCTCTGAGTGTTTTTGCCTGGGTGGAATGTGTCATTGAACTCTGACAACGCATCTTGCTTGCAAGGATGGAAGACAGAGATGGGCATGTGTGTGTCCAGAAACTTACCTACTCTACAAAGGTAAAATATGCATTTGCTGTTCCACCCACTTTTGCTTCTGGCTCCACCCATCTCTGGATGTCCAGAAAGGAATTCCTAGAAGAAATGCTGCCTTTGGCTGAAAAAGATTCCTCACTTCTGGTGAAGGCAATACTAAGCTAGATAGACAAATGATTTGACTTGGTATAAGGAAGCTTCCTCCATACAAATTCTTTAAACATCATTTTATGACTTTGCCAAGATGTGGGGCAGAATTAATAAAAAGTCTTAGGCTGCACTTACCTGACAGTAAACCCCATGTATGGGTCGCACAGTTAATGTCTTAACATTCTGCCCTCAATGCTAGAAAACTACTTTTAATAACAACATAACTGGTACTTTTATGACGTTAACAAATTGGGAATTGAATTGCACTCGTGATAGCTATGTAACTTTCTATACTGTTAGACTGCACAATAAGATTCTTCACAAGATCAGCCTATGGTAAAACACAGTATGCAAAACACACACAAAATGGTACTAACTGAACAGATAAAAGTAGCTGTAACTCTAGGATTTATGCCAAAGAAAGCAAACTGGCCATCTCTGAAATGAAATTTAAAATTGCCACAACTTTAACAATATCTTTATTAGATGGCAGTATTAGACAAAAAGGCACCAAGGCTGCAATCCTAAACACATTTACCAGGGGATGAGACCCATTAAACTCAGTGGAACATATTTTTTAAATAAATATGCTTAGGGATGCTGAACAGATCTAATGTGAAATACAGCTGTACTGGAGCATCATCAAAAAGTAAAGCAATAGTATGCACCTGTGAACTACAGAGCTAAGCCTCACTGAGTTCAGTGGAATTTTAACGTTGGTTGTTATTACTGTTGATTGGTTGTATGTTAGTCTGTTGGTTGTTTGGTGTTGGTTGTTGTGTGAATGAGACTGAGTGGATGTGTGTGTGTATTTTTGGGTTTTGTGTTTGTTTTAAATGTTTGCTGTGCTTACATTTATTTTAAGATGTGACTGGGAGAACGTACTTCGGGTTTAGCAAGTGGACTTTAGGGGGCCCCAATTAACGTAGTGACGGGTAATGGGAGGTATGGTGTTGGGAGGAGAACATGCCAGGTAAGGGGAACTCGTCCCAGACAAATTGTGTCTGTGCCCTGTTCCGGTTCTCCTCATACCCACAGGACTGTTGGTTGTACTATCAGCCAGCTCTCGGATCTCCAGGTGCTGCTTTTAAATGCAAGGTCGGCCGTTAATAAAACTCCCCTTATCCACGATTTGATTGTGGAGAAGGGTGCCGATCTTGCATGCATTACCGAGACCTGGGTGAGCGAGCAGGGAGGAGTTGCTCTTTCCCAGCTTTGCCCACCTGGGTATTCGGTGCAGCACTGCGGTAGATCTGAGGGCCGGGGAGGTGGGGTTGCTGTGGTCTATAGGAGTTCTTTCTCTCTCACCAAGCGCCCTGTCCAGATGGCGAATGGTCTGGAGTGTCTTCATCTTGTGCTGGGCCAAGGAGACAGACTGGGAATACTGTTGGTGTACCGCCCACCTTGCTGCCCAACGGCATCCCTAGCTGAGCTGACAGAGATAGTCTCGGAGGTATTGTTGAGGTCCCCTAGACTTGTGGTACTGGGGGACTTCAACATTCATGCCGAGACTGTCTTGTTTGGGGCGGCTCAGGACTTCATGGCCTCCATGACAACCATGGGGCTGTCTCAAATTGTTACTGGCCCGACGCATGTATCAGGACATACTCTTGATTTGATCTTCGCCACTGGTCATGGAGATGGCGATCTGAGGGCGGGGTATTTTTCATCTACTCCATTGTCATGGACAGATCACCGCTTGCTGAGTTTTAGACTTATGACAACCCTTTCCCTCTGCAGAGGTGGGGGACCTATTAAGTTGGTCCGCTCCCGGAGGCTTATGGATCCTGTAGCTTTCCAGACAGCTCTGGGAGTCTTTCCGGCTGATAGTACTGGCGCTGCTGTCGAGGCCCTGGTTGACCTGTGGAATATGGAGATGACCCGGGCCATTGACACGATCGCTCCCGCGCGCCCCCTTCAGTGCAGAACTCATACAGCACCGCGGTATACCCCGGAGCTGAGAGTGACGAAGCAAGAGAGAAGGAGGCTACAGTGCAGATGGAGGCGAACTCCTGACGGATGTAGTCATGCTTTGGTAAGTGCTTCCACTAAGATGTATGTAAAAGCGGTTAGGACGGCAAAAAAGTTATTTTGCTGCCACCATTAGATCATCTCTTTGCCGCCCAGCGGAGCTGTTTCGGGTAGTACATGGGCTGTTACATTCTGGCTCTCACGATACTAAAGAAACATCGGAAGCCCGCTGTAACGAATTTGCGGAGCACTTCCAGGACAAGATTGCATGCATCTGTCGGGACTTAGACTCTGATGTTATAACAGAATCCATTGAGGTGTCCAGAGCGCGGCCTTGTCCTTCATTATTGGATGAGTTTCAGTTGGTGCAGCTCGAGGAAGTGGACAAGGTGCTTGGAATGGTGCGGGAGACCACATCTGCTCTGGACCCTTGCCCATCTTGGCTGGTGAAGGCTGGCAGGACCGAAACCACCGGCTGGGCCAAAGAGGTGATAAATGCCTCCTTGAGAGAGGGAGTAGTCCCTGGTAGTCTCAAGGAGGCAGTAGTGAGACCTCTGTTAAAGAAACCTTCTTTGGACCCAGATGTTCTTAACAACTATAGACCGGTGGCGAATGTCCCTTTCTTGGGCAAGGTTTTGGAGCGGGTGGTCGCCGGTCAGCTCCAGGCGCTCTTGGATGAAACCGATTATCTGGATCCGTTTCAATCCAGTTTTAGGTCCGGTTTTGGCACTGAAACAGCCTTGGTCGCCCTGTATGATGACCTTTGTCGGGAGAGGGACAGAGGGAGTGTGACTCTGTTGATTCTCCTTGATCTCTCAGCGGCGTTTGATACCATCGACCATGGTATCCTTCTGGGGAGACTCGCAGAGTTGGGAGTTGGGGGCACTGCTTGGCAGTGGTTCTGCTCCTACTTAGCGGATCGTCTCCAGAAGGTAGTGCTTGGGGAACATTGCTCGACACCCTGGACTCTCCATTGTGGAGTCCCTCAGGGGTCGGTTTTGTCCCCCATGCTTTTTAACATCTACATGCAGCCTCTGGGTGCGGTCATCAGGAGGTTTGGAGTGCGTTGCCATCAGTACGTTGATGACACGCAGCTCTATTTCTCCTTTTCACCTTCTTCAGGTGAGGCTGTTGATGTGCTAAACCGCTGCCTGACCGCGATAATGGACTGGATGAGAGCTAATAAATTGAAACTCAATCCAGACAAGACTGAAACACTGTTGGTGAGCTCTTTCCCTGCCCGGATGGTGGATGTTCATCCTGTTCTAGATGGGGTTACACTCCCCTTGAAAGAACAGGTTCATAGTTTGGGGGTCCTTTTTGACCCTTCCTTGTCGCTTGAGGCTCAAGTGGCCTCGGTGGCTCGGAATGCATTTTACCATCTTCGTTTAGTAGCCCAACTATGCCCCTATCTGGACAGTGACGATCTCGCTTCAGTTGTTCACGCCCTGGTAACTTCTAGACTGGATTACTGTAATGCACTCTACGTAGGGCTGCCCTTGAAGACAGTTCGGAAACTTCAGCTGGTGCAAAACGCGGCAGCCAGGCTATTGACGAGGACCAATCGGTCTGCGCATATAACACCTGTCCTGGCCCGTTTGCCCTGGCTACCTATTTGTTTCCGAGCCAGATTCAAGGTGCTGGTTTTGACCTATAAAGCCTTACATGGTGTGGGACCACAGTACCTTGTGAAACGCCTCTCCCGCTATGAACCTACCCGTTCACTTCGTTCAGTATCTAAGGCCCTCCTCCGGGTACCATCTCACCAGGATGCCCGGAGGATTGTTACCAGATGTAGGGCCTTTTCTGTAGTGGCCCCCGAATTGTGGAACAGCTTACCTGAAGAGATACGCCTGGCGCCTACGGTGCTTTCTTTTAGGTGCCAGGTTAAGACCTGGCTGTACTCCCAGGCTTTTTAATGTTTTTAATGTTAATGTTTATGTCTACGCTTTATTTTAATATTGTTGTTGATATATGTGATTGATTTTATTATAATATTTTATTTTTAATCTGTTTTGTACACCGCCCAGAGAGCTACTAGCCATGGGCGGTCTAAAAATGAAACAAACAAATAAATAAATAAATGCAAAGTTGCATGAGATTTCAACCTAAGCTTCGTTTGATCCTCATTTGCAAAGCAGTTTGTTGACTTTGTTGATATTGCAAATAATGGTTTACCAAGGACAAGAATAACTACTTACAGGGCATGCACAAGAGGCAATGAGAGTCCAAGGCACCTGGCAGGCTTGTTCTGATATTGTAAAATCGTGCTTTAGTGTTATATTTTAACTGAGCTACAGTTCAGAGACTGACACATACAGGAGGAAGATCACCACAGGACATAACAGGGCCCTTTAATTGGGCTTGGGAGAGAGGCAAGTAACACAAACAACACCACACATTCAACTACTATTTTCAGTTAGAGGGTTGTCCTGGCCTCCTACCAGCAGCACATGGCTGTGTGAGTTTGCAGACAAGGAAGGTGATGAATCACGCCCTAGGTAAAAATTCTGCTATTATACATTCCCAAAGTTAATGTGCGCACACTACAAAGTTCAGGGAAAAGGCTGTAATCCTAAACAATCACCCATATTGGCTAACTAGCACAGAGGGGAAAAGTGGGTGAAGGTCTTGCTTTGTTGTGAATTGTCATCCTCTCCTTTCATTATTATGCAGTGTAAAAAGATGTGGATGGAGGGAAGCTCTCCTTCTTTTATGCTAGAATCTGGAGTTATCCAATGAACAGCAAAGACACAATTACTTCTTCATGCAGTACATAGCTACACTATGGAATTCACTACCACAATTTGTGATGATGGCTACCAATTTAAGATGGCTTTACAGGAGGATTAAACAAATTCATGGAGAGTAAGGTGATCAACAGCTAATAGTCATGATAGCGATATGCTGCCTCCTGGATCAGAAGCAGAATGCCTCTGAATATCAGTTGCTAAGGAGCAACAGGAGAGGACTACTGCCTTCAGGTCCTGCTTGTGAGCTTCCCCTGTGTGGTGTGTCACTTGTAGAAATGGGATACTGGATTAGAGCCTTCTTGCCTGATTCAGCAGGGCTGTTCTTATGTTCATCATAAATACTCGTGGGATCTGAAGTACTGCACCAAGATGCATATGCACAAATAATACTCAAGGTGGCAATGCAACAGTCTTAAAATAGTTATTTTTACTGCAGAGTGAAAGAAAACATAGACATAGGTGGTGGTGGTTGTTATGTGCCTCCAAGTCGACTACGGCTTATGGTGACCCTATGAATCAATGACCTCCAACAGCATCTGTCATGAACCACCCTGTTCAGATCTTGTAAATTCAGTTCTGTGGCTTCCTTTATGGAATCAATCCATCTCTTGTTTGGCCTTCCTCTTTTTCTACTCCCTTCTGGTTTTCCCAGCATTATTGTCTTTTCTAATGAATCATGTCTTCTCATTATGTGTCCAAAGTATGATAACCTCAGTTTCATCATTTTAGCTTCTAGTGATAGTTCTGGTTTAATTTGTTCTAACACCCAATTATTTGTCTTTTTCGCAGTCCATGGTATGCGCAAAGCTCTTCTCCAACACCACATTTCAAAGGAGTTGATTTTTCTCTTACTTGCTTTTTTCACTGTCCAACTTTCACATCCATACATAGAGATCGGAAATACCATGGTCTGAATGAACCTGACTTTAGTGTTCAGTGATACATCTTTACATTTGAGGACCTTTTCTAGTTCTCTCACAGCTGCCCTCCCCAGTCCTAGCTTTCTTCTGATTTCTTGACTATTGTCTCCATTTTGGTTAATGACTGTGCCATGGTATTGATCATCCTTGACAAGTTCAGTGTCCTCATTGACAACTGTAAAGTTGCATAAATCTTCTGTTGCCATTACTTCAGTCTTTTTGACGTTCAGCTGTAGTCCAACTTTTGTGCTTTCCTCTTTAACTTTCATCAGCATTTGTTTCAAATCATTACTGGTTTCTGCTAGTAGTATGGTATCATCTGCATATCTTAAATTATGGATATTTCTCCCTCCAGTTTTCATACCTCCTTCATCTGGGTCCAATCCTGCTTTCTGTATGATATGTTCTGCTTGTAGATCAAATAAATAGGGTGATAAAATACACCCCTGTCTCACACCCTTTCCGATGGGGAACCAATAGGTTTCTCCATATTCTGTCCTTACAGTAGCCTCTTGTCCAGAGTATAGGTTGCGCATCAGGACAATCAGATGCTGTGGCACCCCCATTTCTTTTAAAGCATTCCATAGTTTTTCATGATCTACACAGTCAAAGGCTTTGCTGTAATCTATAAAGCACAGGGTGATTTTCTTCTGAAATTCCTTGCTCCGTTCCATTATCCAACGTATGTTTGCGATATGATCTCTGGTACCTCTTCCCTTTCTAAATCCAGTTTGGACATCTGGCATTTCTTGCTCCATATATGGTAAGCCGGGCAGCTTGGTACCAACTACACCTTATACGTAGGCTGCAACCCTACCTTCCTGTTCATCAGCTTCCACTGGTAGTACATGCCCTGGTCACCTCTCAATTAGATTACTGTAATGCGCTCTACGTGGGGTTACCCTTGAAAATGGTCCGGAAACTACAACTTATTCAAAATGCGGTGGCTCGATTACTCACAAACAGTCGTCGCCGGGACCACATCACGCCAGTGTTGTTCGATCTACACTGGCTTCCAGTTGTTTTCCGGGCCCAATTCAAGGTGTTGGTTTTAACCTTTAAATCCCTACACGGTCTCGGCCCAGTTTATCTAAAGGAGCGCCTACAACGCCACCAATCATGCCGCCTGACAAGATCGGCCACACAAGGCCTTCTCTCAGTCCCGCCAACCAAAGCAGCTAGGTTGGCGGGCACTAGAGAGAAGGCCTTTTCAGTGGCGGCCCCCACCCTCTGGAACTCCCTCCCACAAGATCTTCGGCACATCTCTTCCCTGAATATGTTCCGCAAGGCCTTAAAGACCTGGCTTTTTCAGCAGGCTTTCGGGACTTCTGGGGAGGCTTAATATTCTTCTGTTTTAAATGCCTCCTATTATGTATTGTTTGCTCTTATAATTTATATATTTCACTGTATTTTTATATTGTATTCTGCCATATTTATTGTATGTACGTTGCCTAGAGTGGCCACTGGCCAGATAGGCGACACATAAATTAAATTTATTATTATTATTATTATTTGAGAGCCTTTGTTGTAGAATCTTGAGCATTACTTTACTTGCATGGGATATTAAGGCAATAGTTCGATAATTACTGCATTCCATGGGATCCCCTTTCTTTGGAATTGGGATGTATATGGAACGCTTCCAATCTGTGGGCCATTGTTTAGTTTTCCATATTTCTTGACAGATTTTAGTCAAAATTTGGACTGATTCAGTCTCAGTAGCTTGTAACAACTCTATTGGTATGCCATCTATTCCTGGTGATTTGTTTCTTCCAAGTACTTTAAGAGCAGCTTTCACCTCACATTCTAAAATTTCTGGTTCTTCATCATACGGTTCCTCCGTGAATGAATCTGTCATCCTGGCATCTCTATTATAGAGTTCTTCAGTGTATTGCTTCCATCTTCCTTTTATTTCATCTCAGTCAGTCAGTGTGTTTCCCTGTTGATTATTCAACATCCCTAGTCGTGGTTTAAATTTCCCTTTCATTTCTCCAATCTTTTGGAACAGGGCTCTTGTTCTACCCTTTTTGTTGTCCTCTTCTATTTCTATACAGTAACTATTGTAATAGTTCTCTTTGTCCCTACGTACTAGTCGCTGTATTGTTGCATTTAGGGTTCTGACTGTGTTTCTATATACTTTTGCTTTTGCTTTCCTTCTCTCTTTAACCATTTGAAGAGTTTCTTCAGTCATCCATTGAGGTCTTTCTCTCTTTTTAACTAGAGGTATTGTCTTTTTGCATTCGTCCCTGATAACGTCTCTGACTTCATTCCATAGTTCTTCTGGTTCTCTGTCAACTAAGTTTAAAGCCTCAAACCTGTTCCTTATTTGATTTTTATATACTTCTGGAATGTTATTTAAATTGTATTTTGGCATTATAATTGCTTTGTTGTTCTTCTTAAGCTTTACTCTGATTTTCAATACGACCAGTTCATGATCTGTACCGCAGTCTGCTCCTAGTCTTGTTTTCGCAGAAAGTATGGAAGTTCTCCATCTTCTGCTACCAATTATATAATCAATTTGATTCCTATATTGACCATTTGGTGATGTCCACATGTACAGTAGTCTTTTCAGTTGTTCAAAAAATGTGTTCGCAAGAAACAAATTGTTGGCTTCACAGAATTCAGTAAGTCTTTCTCCTGCTTCATTTCTGTCTCCTAAGCCCCATTTCCCCACAATTCCTAATTCTTCTCTGTTCCCTACTTTTGCATTCCAATCCCCCATGATTATCAGCATATCTTGTTTTGGTGTGTGATCAATTTCTCCTGTACTTCTGCGTAAAATCTCTCCAATTCCTCTTCTTCTGCATAGGTACATAGGTACATGTCTGAAATTCATTTTAAATTTCTTGTTACCAGGGTCCAAAAAAGGCAACATCTGTCTATTCCATTTGTATTATTTCTATTGGTACAAATATAAAATGATTCCTTGTAGTTCTACTACCCCTTATTTCTAAGTACTTTCATTAATTGGTTCTAAGCATGTGGTACATCATGCAAACATGCAGTGAAAAAGACATTAGCTCACATGTGGATCCTATTTCCAGGCACCAATAGACACAAAATGATCCCATCCTACCTTAAGTACAGTAGTGTAGTGGCAAATTCATAGGTGCAGGTTCCCTTCATGTTAGTCATAGCCACACACCCCTTTTTTTTGCTGCTGGGTTGAGAATGCCATCCTTGTTAATGCCTTCTCCCACAATAACAGATATCCCTAGGAGCCAATCAGCATGAAAGGGGAGAGTGTGAGCTACTGAGAAGAGTCTTCTCAGTGGCTGACTCACCTCTTTTCACTCTGATTGGCTCCAATAAGCAGGAAAGGACAAGGAAACATGTTAGAAGTCTCTTCTTAGTGGCAACACACACCCATTTCATGCTGATTGCCTCATAGGATGCTGGAGACATGGGGACACTCCTGGAACCTGGCTCCCAAAAAAGTAAGGGGTCTAAGTCCCTCTGAGACCCTGGACAACTACACACCTGCTTAAGTACCTCTGCATTTTTATCACCATACATAAGAAAATCATTGTGAGTTGACCCAGTTTTACAGTAAAAATTTCTTTAGATGGGTCCTTATTATGTATTTCAAAAATACATTTACTTATTTAAAATATTTCTACTTCATCTTTCCTCAAAGATGAAGTACAGTTCAAATAGCATTGGCTTGATTATACAGCCATGAGAGTAGCTGTATACTATAGCCAGCATGGATTTTTCACATTCCTCCATGTTAAATTGAAAATACACCCCATGCCATCCTTCTGCTTCCCATAAGCTCATTTCAAAACAAAATCTTACAAAACGTATAGTCCTGAACTCAGAAACACTTACTTAAGACTCTCTAGGTTTTCAAGGTGATACACAAAACACTCAGAGAGAATTTAGAGTGCAATGTGTAAAAAGAGAGAGAGAAAATCCAGATCCCTGCTGGACTTTTTCCTGTCAGTGGTCTCATAATTTGTTGAAATTAATTAAAGTCAGCCATGTTCACAGAGTATCTGTAATCCTATTACTGACCTTGCCCCATACTCTGATCTTTATCTTCTGAAATTTAAAAGTAAAAAAATGGCTGATTTTTAATTAATTTAAGAAATTTAACATTGGAGTCTATGATAGCGGAGCCATGCTCAGCAAGAAACAACTGCCAATGTTCTAAAAGCCGGACTAACAGCTGTTTGGCTTGTCTAATCAGGGACCCCCCTGCCAGACATTTTCCCCACTTTAAACAGTCATGGCTTCCCCCAAAGAATTCTGGGAAATGTAGCTTGTGAAGGATGCTGAGAGTTGTTAGGAGACTCCTATTCCCCATACAGAGCTCTAGTGGCCAGAGTGGTTTAACAGTCAGTCCCTCTCCTGGGGATTGTAGCTCTGTGAGGGGAAAGGGGCTTTCCCTCAGCCCAGTGCCCACCCAATCTCCTCCCTCCTCTTCTGCTCCCCCTCTTTCCTCCCCTTCTCCACTCCATTTTCCTCCCTACCGTTACCCTTCTCCTCTCACTCCCCCTTTTCCCTTCCTTGACCCTCCCCCATGTCAGTTTTAGCTATTCTAAGCATGATTGCCCAGGAGTCCTACTGAACTCAATCAGCATGCAAACTATCAAACCTCCCCTCCCCTCCTCTTTCACTCCTATACCCTCCCTCCTGCCCCACCCCTCCCACTTCCTTTCCCTCTCCCCTTCCTTTCCCCTCCCCCTTCCTTTCCCCTCCACTCTCCCTCTCTCTTGTGTTATGAATGGACTTTGGACTTCCTTATGAGCATGGCTCACTAGAAATGCAAGTTCCCCTACTGCGAGGGCAGCAGGACCTTTTACTGGAATTACCCGCACGTCACCCCTAAAGTGTGTATAAATCTACCCTTAACCCAATGACACGCACAGAAAGTAAAATAAAGAGTGGTTTTATTAAGAGAAGAAACAAGGGAAAATATTGCAGTGTACAATTACAATTAATATGTAAACAGTGTCTATTACTCATTTATGCATTTTGTAGTGCTAAATAGACTAAAGCAAAGAGACTAAACTTATGCACACTTTCACATCGAGCTCACCCATACAGAGAGAAAAAGAAAAGAAAAAACAACCCCAGAAGTTGTATATACCTTTCCTGGAGAGTTGCTGGGAATCTAAGGCTGAGAGGGAGACTTTCATATCTAGCCCAATGAGCCAAGGCTTCACCCTCATGTAACCAGCGCTAGATTTGAAAGATCTCACCCAGATGCTGCACAAGCTAGAGGGAGCCCCCAGCTGACGAAGCGTCAAGGCCCCCGCTGACAAAGCGTCAAGGAGAGTTAAGCAGCAGAGCGAGAAGAGAGTAAGTAGCACCCATTTATTTCATTATTTAATTGAATTAAATCAGCACAGAGGAATAAGTAATACGGGCAGCCTAGGGTCACCCTGAGCTAGGAGCCAAATCCTGAAAGAACCTACATCTTAGGAGACAGATCCTAGGAGAAGGGAGCCTATAGAAAGCTAGTTTTCAACACCACCCTAGCAGGAAAGCTTCAGGGGACACTGTAAACAAGGTTAAATTCCTGTCAGAGAGAAGAGGAGAAAGGGAACTCCACCAATACATACAGGGAGAGAGTCAGCTCAGTCTTTGCTAAAAAGGGCAGCTTTAGCCTTCCTTAAACACAACCACAATCTCTGTTTCCCTAGGTTAAAGAAAGGTCAGGCTGTTCTAGGTGGGAAAACAACAAACAAACAAAAAAGACTTGCCTGGAAGTCGCAGCCCCTTGAGGTCCCTGTGAGAGAGGTGACCCTGGAGACTGGAATAGGGGTCCCTGTGAGAGAGGAGATCCCGGAGATTGGAACCAACGTGGAACAGGAACAAGATTTGGAGTCTATGGACTTTAGAAATAAAATCTATTGTTTGGAACTCAATGTTATCTCTGAAGAAATGAATGAAGATTCTAGAGATAAAGTTATCAATGGCATGGATAATCTTCTGGACTGGAATGATGTGATGGAGCCCAATATAGAGAAAATCTATGGAATTAACTGCAGCCATGTGACAATGGAAAAACTTTTAAGAGATGACCCAGTGTATTTTGAAAAAAAGAACAGAGATATGATTTTACAGCAGTATTTCAGCAACCTATTCAGAATGGATGGCAAGAAAATATTTGGGATAGAGGTAATCCCCATCAGACTCTTACTATATGACTATGGCTTTGACAGCAAGATTATTATGGAATACTGATAATGGAAGATTGGATATTGAAATTACTGGACTTAACAAGACTACTGAAGATGGAAGATGGAAAATGGAACTAATAGAGATAATAGAACAATGGCTACTGAAATTATTGAACCTAACAGATTCTGATGTGATGGATTAATTGAAATGTTTATTTTGACTATGGTTATGACAATAAGACTATCATAATTAGTAATGAGATGGATTAATCGATATGCTTATCTGGAAAAAAAAAATTGATAGATATATTTCTTAAAGAATTGAAACCTCTCTTTGACTTTTTGTGGAAAGAATAAAGTAATGTTTATGAGATTTGATGATTAAGTAAGATAACTACTGGAGGAAAGTGATTTTATAATATGACTTAAGAGACAGGATTGTTATATATTATAGACTTATAACTGATTTGATCTTTGACAAATGGGAAGTCAATATTTTACTCTTTATTTTTTATTTTTTATTTTTGTTTTTTTTTTTTCTTTTTTTCTTTTTGTTTAACTATTTTTGATTTTGTTTTTTGTCTTTGAATGTTTTATGATTTTGTCTTGTATGTTTTATGAAAATCTGAATAAAATTATTGAAAAAAAAAAAAGGAAGTCGCAGCCCCTTGCTTAGATTAAAAGCAGCCAAAAGATAGTCTAGTTAGTCCAGGCCAGAGTGCAAGGCACCACTTAAAACTACAGGGGAACTTGCACTAATAAAAGTGGTTGTTGTCAGCAAATAAAATAAAAATAGAGTAAAAGCTAGTTAACCTTTCTTAGTACCATTAGTCAAAGTCCTTAAACAGCCTCCCCCCCTCGCTAAGGAAGGAAGGAAGCCTGCCTTCAAAGGAAGGAAGCCTGAGATAATCCTAAGGAGTTAAGCCCCAGCTGATAGTTGAGTCATCAGCCTCAATTAACACATCATTGACTGGCAGTAGTAGCTGGGAGGGACCAGCCACACATATAAATTCAGAGCACCTTAGCGAGGGAGCCTGCTCCACGAGCTAGAGGGAGCCCCAGCTGACAAAGCATCAAGGCCCCAGCTGACAAAGCGTCAAGGCAAGTTAAGCAGCAGAGCGAGATCAGCAGCAGGGCGAGGCCAGGGCTCCGCACTCTCCCCGTCTGTTGCCTGACCTTAACTAAACCACAGTCCCCAACCCATTAACGTAATAAACCTTAAACAAAACTATGCAGGTAAGAAGCCAGCAGGGGTGTGGGGGCTTTCCAGTGTTTTGCACTGCCTGCAGCATGTACGATTATCTGCATGTTGGACAGAAGTCGTGGGTGTGCTCTCGGTGCCATGAGCTCCTGGCTCTCTGGGAATGACTTCATTTCCTTGAGGCCTAGGAGGCTGACCTGGAAAAGCTGAGAGAGGCAGAGAGATGTCTGGATGAGACCTTCAGAGACACTATAGCTACCAAGGATGATAGCTCTCCTGCTATCATGGAAAACAATGGTTTCAGGGAAGTAGAGCATCCAGCTGAGGGAGAGGGAAACAATCCCTTAGAAGGGACGCATTCCTTGGGGGATGAGCAGCTATCCTCTGGTGCTGAGGATATATCTCCAGAGGGTGGAGGGATCCTTGTAGTGGGCGATTCGATCATTAGGAATATAGACAGTGGGGTGTGTGATGGGCGTGCAGACCACAAGGTGATTTGCCTCCCTGGTGCGAAGGTTGCAGATATTGCCCATCATTTAGATAGTTTGGTAGACAGTGCTGGGGAGGAGTCAGTGGTCGTGATGCACGTTGGCACCAATGACATGGGGAAATGCAGCTGTGAGGTCCTGGAAGCAAAATTTAGGTTGCTAGGTAGGATGCTGAAAGCCAGGACCTCCAAGGTGGCTTTCTCTGAAATGCTACCGGTTCCACGCGCAGGACCAGCCAGAGCACAGAGCACAGACAGGCACAGCTTTGTAGTCTCAATGCGTGGAGGAGACGATGGTGTCAGCAGGATGGGTTTGGATTTGTTAGGCACTGGGGAACATTTTGGGATAAGCTGGGCCTGTACAAAAGGGACGGGCTCCACTTGAACCAGAATGGAACCAGGCTGCTGGCACTTAAAATTAAAAAGGTGGCAGAGCAGCTTTTAAACTGACTGAGGGGGGAAACCCGACAGGAGCTGAGGAAGGTCCTGTTCAGAATAAACCTCCCCCCTGGGATAAAGACCAAAGAAATGATGAAATTTTAAAAGGGATAGGCCTAGAAGTAGGCATTGTGAGAGCAGGGGCACAGGATATCAATTCAGAAGGGCAAAATTACCACAGGCCAAACCACAAGCGCCAAAGACACTTGAAGAGAGACACTGCTTACAAGTGCCTGTATGCTAATGCTAGGAGCCTCCGAACCAAGATGGGAGAACTGGAGTGCTTGGTCTTAGAGGAGAGCATTGATATAGTGAGCATAACGGAGACCTGGTGGAATGGAGAAAACCAGTGGGATATGGTTATCCCTGGATATAAACTATATCAGAAGGACAGGGAAGGGCGTATTGGTGGCGGTGTCGCTCTATACGTGAAAGGAGGCATTGAATCCAGGAAGCCTGAAACCCCAAAAGAGGTGGACTCCTCCACAGAATTGTTGTGGGTGGTGATACCATGCCCCAGGAGGGATTTAATACTGGGAATGATCTATCGTCCCCCTGATCAAAATGCTCAGGGAGACCTCGAGATGAGATATGAAATTGAGGAAGCATCCAAACTAGGAAATGTGGTAGTAATGGGTGACTTCAACTAGCAGGACATAGACTGGCCGCATATGTGTTCCAGTCACGACAAAGAAGCAAAATTTCTAGATATTCTAAATGACTATTCCCTAGACCAGTTGGTCATGGAACCGACCAGAGGGACGGCAACCCTGGACTTAATCCTCAGTAGGGACCGGGACCTGGTGTGAGATGTAAGTGTTGTCGAACCAATTGGGAGCAGTGACCATAGTGCTATTAAATTAAACATACATGTAAATGGCCAATTGCCAAGAAAATCTAACACGGTCACATTTGACTTCAAAAGAGGAAACTTCACAAAAATGAGGGGATTGGTAAAAAGAAAGCTGAAAAACAAAGTCCAGAGGGTCACATCACTCAAAAATGCTTGGAAGTTGTTTAAAAACACTTTATTAGAAGCTCAACTGGAGTGCATACCGCAGTTCAGAAAAGGTACCACCAGGGCCAAGAAGATGCTAGCATGGTTAATGAGCAAAGTTAAGGAAGCTCTTAGAGGCAAAAAGTCTTCCTTCAGAAAATGGAAGTCTTGTCCGAATGAGGAAAATAAAAAGGAACACAAACTCTGGCAATAGAAATGCAAGAAGACAATAAGTGATGCTAAAAAAGAATTTGAGGAGCACATTGCTAAGAACATAAAAACCAACAACAAAAAATGCTATAAATACATTCAAAGCAGGAGACCATCTAGGGAGGCGATTGGACCCTTGGATGATAAGGGAGTCAAAGGTGTACTAAAGAACGATAAGGAGATTGCAGAGAAGCTAAATGAATTCTTTGCCTCTGTCTTCACAGTGGAAGATATAGGGCAGATCCCTCAACCTGAACTAACATTTGCAGGAAGGGATTCTGAGGAACTGAGACAAATAGTGGTAACGAGAGAGGAAGTTCTAGGCTTAATGGACAATATAAAAACTGACAAATCACCGGTCCCGGATGGCATCCACCCGAGAGTTCTCAAGGAACTCAAATGTGAAATTGCTGATCTGCTAACTAAAATATGTAACTTGTCCCTCAGGTCCTCCTCCGTGCCTGAGGACTGGAAAGTGGCAAATGAGCCTTCCTATTGAAGACATTGTTTCAAAGCAGTCTGGAGACAAGGCTGAGTGGGGAAGCAGCTGTGGAGCTGGTGGAAGATATGCTCCTGGCTGAGAGCTTGCTTTGGGGTTGCTAGATGCCAGCATCGCACCAGGCCTGAGCAAGAGGCTGGGTAGCTGCTTGGCTTGCAAGAGCAGCATCTCCATGGCAACGGGCCCAATGAGGGAGTGGCTACCCTTCTTCCTTCTCTTCTTGGCAACACTGGTTTGAATGACTCAGAGGTCGGCCTTTCTGACTGTGGGGCTAACCAACCAGAATATAACTCTCCCTTGAACTGCTATCAGACATTGGAAATATCAAGCATAGATATAAAACACTACTCAAAGGATATGAATGGTTACATCTCTTTCAATGCCATTCGTAAGATCTGCCCTTGAGTGACTTTTGTTTACAGGACAGATTCATCTTATTTCTTGTCTACCTCTAAAGGATACTAATAAGGTTGTTCCAGAATGGTACAGCTGAAATCATCCCTGATGCACAAGTGCCTCAAAGTGTCTAGTACTAGTAGATTGTTGTGCAAGAGGTAAGAAAGGGAATAATTAGAGCTTAATTCAAATTAACACTAAAGGAACTTGCTTTCTGGGTTTGCTTGGAAATATTGCAATTTGAGGTTTGCTGGACTACCTGGATCAAACAACTGGGGTAATAGACAGCATCATCTCCGAATAGCGCACTAGAAAATGCCTCCACATTATGAAGGGGACAGCTTCTGACTGTATGTGGGCCCACTGTTAGCTTTAAAAAAATTATTTAGGATCAAAGCACTACTATTTCAGATTAGCTTTTCACTCCTCACCAGCAAGACTTATTGATTCTCCTCTGAATAAATGTTTGTGTGGCACGTACTCAAAGTCATCCTTTCATAAAATGAAATCTCCCCCCCCCAAAAAAAGACAACTGGTAGACACTGTGATACCCACTACCTGTGACTGAATGTTCTACACATCCACATCTTGTGGGGGATGGCTAGAGGGAAAGTATGGTCTCCTCCCTGATTTATTTGTGGGATTGTCCTTGGAAACCAAGATGCAACTATGGAGTTGAGATTCCTGATGGTTGCTGTTGTCTGGAAATAAGAGTTCTGAGAAGATAAAGATTAGCAATGTACTTCCACTCCCTCCCCCTTTGTGTTGGGTACATACAAACATGGAAAGCTGTATTATACACTCAGTCTGTTGGTCAAACTAGGGCTTCTGGGGCTTCATACACAAAATGTTTCCCTGGGACATTTTGCATGTGTAGGCAAGAAATTCAATTCAGCTTGCATTTCAAGCTGAATCTATCAAATCCCCACTTTCTGAAACAACATGAGAACTGAAACACGGCCATCTTTCAAGATTCACACTTAATCAAATTTTGCAATGCAGTTACCAACCAAACATTGTTTACAACAATGTATTTGTTAGGGGAACGTGTGCATAAAAATGAATATATGAATGAAAATAACAAATAAAAATGCATTATATGATGAGAAATTGCTTGCAAAAATGTGTACATTAGTCAAAACTGCCTATAAAATGTGTTTATTAGGAGAAATTCACACTAAAATGCTGGAGAATTTTCATGAGGATTTCTTTTTTTAAAAAAAAAATGCAAATTGCTGCAGAAATGTGGAGAACTGAATTTAAGATGGGAAAAATGAGAAACAGAGAGAACTGAAACTGAGCTATGGTGTTTGTGGTTTGGGCAAAGTACCTTATCACCAATATCCTTCATAGTTCTAAAGACCGGTGGCTGAGTGCTATAAGTTTTGATATATAATAGGGACTGGGGATCTGGGGTCCATGGGCTGAATATGGCCCTCCGGACCTCTCTATCTGGCCCTTGGGGCTTACCCCATACCACACTGCTTTTCCCCAGACCACTCTGCTCACCACCAGCCCTGCTTTCTGCCCTCTTCCGTGTCTTTGCCTGACTAGGATGTGTCCATGAACTCTGAAAATGCTTCTTGCTTGCCTGGACGGAGGCTAGAGTGTCTGCAGAAACAAGCCTATTGTACAAAGGTGAAATTAGCACACATTGTTCCATCTGCTTTTGCTTCTGGTCACACTCATCACTGGCATATGGCTCCCAGAAGGGAATATGGTAGCCCTTGGGCTGAAAAATATTCCTCACACCTGACATATAAAATCTACTTTTTCTTGTACGTCCCTGGTGCTGTGTGATTATTGGTTCCTGAATCACTTAGAATAGAGCTGTCTGCAGAAATTTAGTAACAACTAAATGGAATAATTCCACTCCAGTAACACTCTGAAGTAGATCTTGGATGCTGGAATGGCTTCTGCAATTCACTGCAAGTGTACACTGATGCAGTACCTTCTTTACATGTCAATTGGATTTCAGTTGCACTTTAATCAATGTATCTCACACTAAATCTAAAAAGAGGTTAAACGTTTTTATTTTCAATTGTTTCACTACTGCAGGGATGAGGATCCTGTGGCTCTCCATATTTTGCAGAACTACAGTTCCCATCATTCCTGACTGTTCGCCATGCTGGCTGGGGCTGATAGAAATTGAAGTCCAACAGCAGGCTCCAGAAGCCAACTTGAAGCAGGAGGAAGGGCCAAACATCATAATAGTCACGGACACTGAGATCCCAGGGACAGTGGGAGGGAGCCAGTGTTGCTGATAGGATTTACAGGTGTCAGATCATATGTTAGTGAGTTTGGCCTCTTGTCTCTAGAGTGCATAGAAGAACTGACAGTACTTCCCAGGGACAGAGAGCAGCGGGTAAAAGACATTTGGCTCTTGGTTTAGTATGGGGAAACCCAGCCATTTAAAAATGTTTGGGCACTATTCACAATTGCTTGAATGCCTGACAAATTTGATCAATAAGGGAGAAGATATTACTTGTTAGACAATGTGTGCCCCCAAGACAGTTACTGCATGAGAAGCTGCTGTCAAAGGCCTCAAAAAGCCAATTACAAAGCCAGCAGAAGGTTCAATTGCACTACTTCATAGCTTCAGTTTGCCTGAGCAATCTATGGTTGCTTTATGTTAACCATAGATTTCAAATAAAATATTCACATAGTTTTGGGGGGGCATGTATATATTTCATCACTTTTGTTCAGAAACCAACAAAATTCACCCAGACTTTCAACTTGTCTGAAGAGTCCTGTGGCCGTTTCTGGACCGGGATAGCCTGACCACTCTTGCCCTTGCACTGGTACCCTCCAGGCTGCATTATTGTAATGCACACTATGTGGGGCTACCCTTGAGGTTGGTCCAGAAGCTGCAGCTGGTGCAAAATATGGCAGTGACACTGGTCACTGGGGCAGGGTATCACCAACATGTCACCTTGCTGCTGAAAGAATTGCACTGGCTACCTATGAGCTACCAGGCTAAGTTCAAGGTTCTAGTTTTGGTGAACAAAGTCCTATACAGCTTGGGATCAGGATACTTGAAAGACCGTCTTATCCCTTGGGATCAGGATACTTGAAAGACCGTCTTATCCCTTATATACCCAGTCGATCACTGCGCTCTACAGGTGAGGGCCTCCTGCAGATACCATCTTATCAGGAGGTCCGTTCTGCACAACATAGGAAACGGACCTTTAGTGTGGCGGCACCTACCCTGTGGAATTCCCTCCCCTTGAATATTAGGCAGGCGCCATCTCTGTTATCTTTTCGGCACCTACTGAAGACCTTTCTCTTTCAACCAGCCTTTTAAGTTGAGACCTTATCCCAGTCTGCTTCTGTGTTGGAATTGCTTTTTAAACCTTTCTAAAAATGTTTTTAAAGATGCTTTGTTTTAATATATTTTAACGTTGTTTTGTTTTAATATATTTTAAAGTCTGTTTTTATGATGTTTTAAAATGTTTTTAGTGCTTTTGCTTTCTGCCCTGGGCTCCTACCAGGAGGAAGGGTGGGATATAAATCTAATCATCATCATCATCATCCTGCTTTTTCCTGGTTAGGAGAATTGCTCTTGGCATAGTCTCCAGTTATTAAATAGAACATGTATAGGTGAGCCTATAATATTTAATTGGAAGTAAGTCACACAGTGTTCCATATATTCCAATGCTATTTAGTATTGTGAGCAGCCTGCTGTAGATCATAATAAACATGCCTCTTGAAAGCTCTCAGCTCTGCTCTAGCCTCAGTGATAGTGTATACAGCACTGAGTTTCACTTTTAAAGCTCAGGCATAAGGAGTATTTGTTCAAATGACAAAATACACACACGTGGCACTGCCAAATGTGTCCATTGACACTTAACAGTGCTTGTGGGTGGTATTGATGGAGTACTTTAAAAAGTCATTATCAAGCCTAAAAATACAAAGAAAATATAATGCCAACAATTCTATCATGGAAAACCACAGAATGTAGCCACCAAAGCTTTTTTTTTAAGGATGAAATGGTTGCTAAAGAAAAATATTCTACAGAGAAGAAGCAAGGGGAGCTCTTCCCACGCATTCCTTTAAGGTGATGAGTTTTTAACTGTGTATCTGTCCAATGCAAAGGAAGAGGCTGTTCATCATATCCAGGGGAGCAGCCAAGGTTATTACAGCCCCAGGCCTACCAATTTTAATGTGGCCCCATTAAGAAGTGAAGGCTATGTCTGTAGACTCAGTGAAATATACTGTTTGAATCTGCCTTTTTGGATGGATGACATTTTTGGGGGTAGAACTGATGTTACCTAGTGGCAAAGAGGCATGCTATGATCCAAGAGAAGCAAGTAAGTTCCCTGTTTAGATCTTGCCTTAGGAACATAGGAAGCTGACTTATAGCAGTTCAGACTGTTTGTGCAACCCTGTGTAGCCTACTCTTGCCAAAGATGTAATGCAGAGCTCTTTCACATCTGATATTTTTAAGTGGACACAACAGGGACCTGGGATTTTCTGCATACAAAGCAGGTGCTGAACCACTTAGCTATGGTCCCACCCCATTAGCCATGAACTCCTAAGAAAACCACTCTCTGTTTCAGCCCCATCTCCACCAATCAAACGGGCAAATTGTACTGACTACTGTACTGGGTTGTTGTAAGGATGGCAACAAGATGATGTCTTGTGAGCATTTAAATTGACTTTTGCTGTCTCTGCTTCCCTCTCCGCCCACTCATTATGGTAGCTCCAAATGCTATTTTCCTATTTATACACCCACGAGAGTGGCTGTATACTATAGACAGCGTGATTTTTCACATTCTGCAATGTTAAATTGAAAATACCCCCATGCCATTCTGATGCTTCTCATAAGCTCATTTCAAAACAAAACCTTACAAATCCTATAGTCCTGAACCCAGAAACGCTTGCTTAACAACACTCTCAGTTTTCATGGTGATACACAAAACAGACAGAGAGGATAGAGAGTTCAAAGTCTAAAAAGAAAAAACACACACCACAGAGTCCCTTTTTGACTTTTTTCTGTCGGAGTTCTCATAATCTGTTGAAATTCATTAAAAATCAGCCATGTACACAGAGTACCTGTAATCCTATTAATTTAATTAATTTAAGAAATTTTGGCTGGAGCTCAATGATAATGTTGGGCATGCTCAGTAAGAACCAACTGTCAGTGTTCTAAAAGCCAGACTCACAGCTGCTGGGCTTGCCTAATCAGGGGGCCACACCCACACCAGACTTTCATTTCATTTAAGACAGTCATGGCTTCCCCCAAAGAATCCTGGAAAGTGTAGCTTCTGAAGGGTGCTGAGAGGTGACTCCTATTTGCAAAATTTACACTAAAAAAATCGTCCAAAAATAATTGTGGAATAATGGCACTGACTATTCTGCAGAATAGTCTCCAGTGGACATGAGGAGTGTCTCAATTTGCACAAGATAAAGTAGTGGGAGGTGAAAATTCTAGGTGTGCTCTATGTTTTTAATTGACCGTGCCCAGCTTGCCTTAAATAAACTGGTTTAAACATAGCAGGCTGAAAACATGCATCCTCTTTTTTCCAACAGCTAGAGTCATTGCTGAAGTAGCAACATATTGTAATCCGTCTGATTTTACATCAAACGGATGTTTGCAGTTTCAGATTTAACTGTTAATGCACCCAAAATAGAAATAGAGCATAATCTCCAGTTTGAAAGAAAAAAGTCTATCTTCACTATCATATGACATTGACCAATAAAAAGGCTTTGAAATTAATGAAAATAAATTTGACACAGATTTCTAGGATAAATAATGAGGGAAATAAAATTTTCTAGATTAGATTCTCTGTAGAAACATTAGTAACACAGGAAAGAAGCAAAGTAAGAAGAACACCAACAAACATACAAAATATAATTCTCTAACTTTGGAGTGTTGCCACCACTCACCATATGCTCAGAGGCACATGTTACCAAATTCTTCCAAGCTACACAGGAAGTGGATTAGACTGTGAAAGACCAACCCAAATTGTGTTTGCATTTTGCCAAATTTGTAGGGCAGTCCAATATCTCAGAGAGGAGGTCAGGTCTCCTGCTCCTCTGGTGCATTCACTATAGCTGCCCAATTTCCCTGCTTTTTAAACTTTGATAGAAATACCTGTGAGCTATAGGTACGTTCTTAAACTGCAAGGTTTTTTGTCTGTTAGTGAATTCTGCCATGTATGAGTATGACTTCTTGCTTAGAGTATGCTAGTTTTTTTTATAAGCACCATTAGACATGCTTCAGAGGCAATGACCACTTTTGAAAAGTTTGGCTTTCTTCAGTAGACTTGAAATGAGTAAAAGTAAACAAGTGTGCTGTGTCTGGTGAGTTACTCCTGATCTGTCAGCCAAACATTAATTCATTCACAATGGTCTTGAAACAAAGTTATAGATTAGAAGGCTGGAGCGGAGTTTTTAACTTTGTGTGTGAGAGACTAAAGGCTTTTTACTATGCAGGGGAGGTTTAACTTGGTGTTTAAGTAAGATTTTTACCCTGGAATTGGTTATATTTTTACATGTATAAAATACAGTGCAGAGCAACTGTGAATAAACAAGTGGAAAGTGGATTGCTTGGTAATAGTCAAAGATGATCTCTTTATGTCACTTCAATGGTAGTTTATGGATACAAGATATTTTTCCTAAATAGGCAATTTCCTCCCCTGAATGGTGAATTGACAGATATCTTGAATTTCGAACATACAGAGTGCAGAGTTTAGTGCTGTGAATTTAACTGGCCTGGAAGCATCCTGACTGGTCTATGTGGTCCACCCTAGAGATAGGGGAGAAATTTTGCTAAATTGGATTTATTACTGGATTTTGACATAATCTGACAGTCCACAATGTTTTTCGACTGCCATTGATTTCTTGTGGCAGGCAGGTCATGGCTGTCACTAGCATTGTGTTTTGGTTTTTTTTAAAAAAATCCACTGAATTTTATGCTATTATATTTGTAATTAGCTTTCCTCTAAGATGATGCATTCTTAACTCAGTAGAACAAGTGCCTACAGCGTAATCATTTTCACTGGCACTTTCGTTAGCAATTATGTTATTTTTTCACTGAAAAAAAACACACCCACGAATTGGCAGTTGTGCAAACAATTGGGAACAAAACAATGGTGGATCAGTCCTGAAAGTCAGACTGTTGGAATTCAAATGGATAGGAACCAGTTACCAAATCCCATCCCTAGTTTGAGAATTGGATGCAGACTCAGGATCAGCAGTTGTGCTGCCTGCTGAAGGTGCCTGCTTGCTTCCGTTGTACTCTACTTGTGTATTTGTGCATAACATTCATATTACAAAAACACCACAAGACTCCAGTGTTCTCTCTTATGAAAGAAGCTAAATTCTGCAGCATTGCCCCTAGACTTCTTACCACATGGAGGAGAAGGGAGCACATAATGCTATTTATAGGAGTGTCTTGAGATTCTTATACTACAGGCTACTTGGATTTTATTCTGAGTCTACTCAGAGCTTTTGAGTTGCTCACAGGCTAAATGTCCTGATACTTCACAGCTACCCTAATAGCATCTGTAGTTATGTATATGTGCTTATGCACTCTCACACACTCCACCCACAGACACAGAGACAGATTTTTTTTTATTAATGTGCAATAAGTTTCTATGTGTCTGTTGTTTCCATTTTCATTTCTCCAAAACTTTTTATGTGCATTCTTCCAGCACATTTCTCATTATTCTCTGTCTTTCCTCTGCTGGATAGCTACGCTTTCCAGACATATAACCTGAAATGTCCTGGGAGAATTTACATAAAAACAATAAAGCTAAGGAAATGGAAACCACAGAATATATACATCAGCTTTTCAACCTTTGCTACGGAGCTCCTTGGTTCTTGTTTGCTGGGGAATTCAACTTTCCATATTAACATTCATTCACTATGGGGCAAATGTACAGAGCAAGGGATGGCTGAAATCATTTGAGTTGGCAAGTGTTTCATGACTTAAGTGAATACTCTGAATTTGGTGGCAGGGCTTGTATGTTAATCTCATTAACTGTAAAAGGAATATTGTGTGCACAAATCCTCACACATCAAGAAGAGTGCTCTGTGCAAAATCATCCAAATGGTAGGATCTAATGCACAATTTGAAAAAGCTTTCATTTGTTTAAGGAAAGTTGAAAGGTGCTTGTGAAATCTAATGGTGTATTTGATCATTCAGAATTTATAATTTTTGGAAAGCAGATAGATTGTGTGAACCAATATAGCAATACGGTATTGGGATTACCACAAGCATAGTCTGCGTACACATTACTAGTTACTGGAAACCACAGGCGGGAAGAGTGTTCTTGCAATCAGGTCCTGCTTGTAGGCTTCCCATAGGCATCTGGTTGGCCACTGTGTGAACAGGATGCTGGACTAGATGAGCTACTGACCTGATCTAGCAGGCTCTTCTTATGTTATTGTGTTCTTTTTTTTTTTTTTTCAATAATTTTTATTCAAATTTTCATAAAACATACAAGACGAAATCATAAAACATTCAAAGACAAAAAACAAAATCAAAAATAGTTAAACAAAAAAAAAAAATAAAATAAAAATAAAAATAAAAATAAAAAATAAAGAGTAAAATATTGACTTCCCATTTGTCAAAGATCAGATCAGTTATAAGTCTATAATATATAACAATCCTGTCTCTTAAGTCATATTATAAAATCACTTTCCTCCAATAGTTATCTTACTTAATCATCAAATCTCATAAACATTACTTTATTCTTTCCACAAAAAGTCAAAGAGAGGTTTCAATTCTTTAAGAAATATATCTATCAATTTTTTTTTCCAGATAAGCATATCAATTAATCCATCTCATTACTAATTATGATAATCTTATTGTCATAACCATAGTCAAAATAAACATTTCAATTAATCCATCACATCAGAATCTGTTAGGTTCAGTAATTTCAGTAGCCATTGTTCTATTATCCCTATTAGTTCCATTTTCCATCTTCCATCTTCAGTAGTCTTGTTAAGTCCAGTAATTTCAGTATCCAATCTTCCATTATCAGTATTCCATAATAATCTTGCTGTCAAAGCCATAGTCATATAGTAAGAGTCTGATGGGAATTACCTCTATCCCAAATATTTTCTTGCCATCCATTCTGAATAGGTTGCTGAAATACTGCTGTAAAATCATATCTCTGTTCTTTTTTTCAAAATACACTGGGTCATCTCTTGAAAGTTTTTCCATTGTTACATGGCTGCAGTTAATTCCATAAATTTTCTCTATATTGGGCTCCATCACATCATTCCAGTCCAGAAGATTATCCATGCCATTGATAACTTTATCTCTAGAATCTTCATTAATTTCTTCAGAGATAACATTGAGTTCCAAACAATAGATTTTATTTCTAAAGTCCATAGACTCCAAATCTTTTTCCTGTTCCACGTTTGTTCCAATCTCCGGGGTCTCCTCTCTCACAGGGACCCCTGTTCCAGTCTCCAGGGTCTCCTCTCTCACAGGGACCCCTGTTCCAGTCTCCAGGGTCTCCTCTCTCACAAGGACCCCTATGTCTTTAATCTCCTGTGTCTCCAAACAATAGATTTTATTTCTAAAGTCCATAGACTCCAAATCTTTTTCCTGTTCCACGTTTGTTCCAATCTCCGGGGTCTCCTCTCTCACAGGGACCCCTTCCAGGGTCACCTCTCTCACAGGGACCCCTATATCTTTAATCTCCTGCGTCATTTTACTCAATTCAATTTTCAGCTCCTTACAACCCTGTCGCAGGTTTTGTTTCGTTATCTCAATCTCATCCATTATTTTCTGAAACATAGTTATTTCCAGATTCTCAGCCACTTTCTTAATTGCCATTTTAAAAGAAAAATATAGGAAAACCACTTCTTATTTCAGCAACAATTGGGTTAATACTCCAAACTTGGTGACATCACAGTATAAACAGAGCAGACAGCCTTATCTCTGCATAGTTAAGTAAACAAAATGCAGTTCCCAGGATCGAAACAATTAATGGCAGTCGTCAAGAAACAGATTCGTCAAAATAAAATAGACCAAAAAGAGAGTAGTCTCAGACAGTATAATATTCTTCAAAATAAAAATCTGGAATAGAAATCCCTCTTCTGTGTATATCTTTAGAATGCAAATCCAGGACAGCTTTTTGCAACAAAAACAGAGATAAGCTATTAATTAGTGCGTAGCAGAGAGAAGTTATGGCTCCCCAGTGAGATGTCAAAAACCGATCAATCTGGCAAATCTCTTTTAAACAGCAACAATTTAAGTCAAGTAAAAGAAAAATATAGAAAGAAGGGTGCTTGCCTGTTAGTGCGTTCTCTCTTAGAAGATAAGATGAACGTTCGCTTTAACAGATAGAGCTTGCTGTTGAAAATCCGTCCCACCTTCGTCGGCTGGACCTCGTCCCATAAATTAATGAGATCTGGTCGTCCCAACAAAAATAGGCTTTGAGGTTAATCTCTTCGTTTCTCCCTACCCGGGAGAAGTTTAATCAGTCAAAAAAAAAAGAAAAAACTGACTGATATATCTGAATAAGCTTCTTTTGAGGCAGGAGCCCGTCTCAAAAGCAGGCACAGGCTAAGTCACCCTTCCCGGAAGTCCCTTATGTTATTGTGTTCTTATGTTCTTACTGACTTAAAATGCAGCTAGGTAGTTCTTTTTCTCAATTCAGATTGGAACAGGTTTTGGAGAAAATGCATTAAAACACAGTATTTCATAAATGACAGGATAAATACAGGATAGATATGGATTGTGGCTAATGTCATATGTACACTGCTTCTCAAACCAGCAGGTAGTCACTTTACTGTAAAATTTGCATCTTTTGATGCAAGTCACATAATAGTATTTATTTGTTAATGACCATAAACAGGCAAAAAACACCAGTGTTTATGTTTGCAATACAGCAGACACCAACAGTTATGGACTCATCTACTATTCCTTACTCAAAGTACCCCAATGAGCAAAGAAATGCAAATTATTCCACGCACTCCTATACAGTAGATCAGAGCTGATAATCAGTATTTAAATAGAGAGTATACCTTGGAATCCAAAAAAAAGAAAAAAAGAATTCATTGGGTTTGAAGTTTAGCTTTTAAAAGGTGAGTAGCTTTTTCCTGTTTTCTTTTGTAGGGGCTGATGGGAGGCAGGTGCCAATGAAAAGCCAAAATAATGTCAGCTGCTCCAAATGCATGGCTTGAACTGGAGGGTGGAGGTCAAGGAAGAAGCTGAAGAGTGATTTAGAGTGAAGTAAGCCTCTTCAAGGGCATTGAAGTTAAGTTAAAATGCAATGGGGGGTATGAGGTAAGTGAGAAAACTCTGTCCCTGTTGCCATTCTACTCACCCTCCATGAGATGAAGAGCAGGGAGCTTCTTTTATTCATGAAAGCTTCCCACACGCTTTAGAACCCTGATTTCCACACAGCCCCCCATCACATTTTAACTTAATATTGAAGAAAACGTCAGAAGAGATTATATTGTACAATGTCTGCTGTTTACTGAGCATTCAACCTATTTGTTTGCACGGAGGTTATACAGCTTCCTGGCAATCAATTATTATCCCACACTGCCTGGCAGTGCATTTTCTATTACTTTCCTTACTGCAAAAAGTTAAGGTATTTTCCCCAAAAAAAGTGGTTTTGTTGTGCCAGAGCACTTTATTCCCATTTAATTGTACAAACCTAAATTTGCCAGTATGCAACTGAATTTATCCCATAAAATGGTGACAGTCATCCCACAAAATATTGACTCACGGTGTTGAGTAACATTGAAAAGACCCCAGTGTGTTTTGACTGTGCTTCTAACTGTTACTCACCCCAAATCTTTGTGGATAGTACAAGCGGTAAGCTAAAAATCCCAGTAGATAAACCTATCACATGTTCCAACTGAGGCTGAAGTTTAAGTTGTTGTACATTCAGAATCAAGTAGTTAGAGGGTTCCCTGGATTCTACCAATTTAGGCTGTGATGGTATTAGGGTATGTGTGCATGCTTTAATATGCCCCCATGGGAAAAAGACAACTTCCATCATGCTAGCCTGAATATTTCTCCTGACGTAGTAGTTAGGGATTTGCAGGAAACTTATTAGATGGGAACTATTAGAATCTGTAATAACTCCCCCTGCAACCTGAAGCAGAATAGCCTGGAAAAAGTAATACCACTTTATTATGTTGAATTTTAAAATTGATCCTGAATCTTAGCATTCAAAAAAAAAAAGTATGTTGAATCCTGAATTTAAAAGGAAAAAGCCAGCCATGTGGTGCAAGACATTTTCTTTCTTTCTCTATAATGAGCAATACTGAAGAAGACATTCTCTTTTCGGATCTTTCTCCTCCCCAGTACCTCCTTGATTCTATCTCTAATCATTTTTTAAAATAATAATTTTATGTTTTTTACTTCCATCACAGAATTCAGGGCAGCCCACACGGGCTTCCCAAGTAGCTGCCAATCTAGGGATTTACTAGACCCTGCCCTGCATAGCTTCAGCAAGGTGGCTGCATCATGTGCCCTCAAGAGTTAGACCATGCTCTAGGACATAGCCAAGAAAGAAGATAGACCCAAGGACTAGATAAGCACTTTCAAGTCTCATTGACTTTAGTACGAAAAATTTAAGCATGCTGAAGGCTCTAATCCTATATATTCTTTACTTGAGAGTAAGTCCTATTGAATTCAGTGGGGTTTTCTCCCGAGTAGTCACGCCTAGGATTGCACTGGTGCAGCTCAAAAATGCTCAATTTCAGTTGCATTGTGCCCATAATTGTATTGGTTTGTTTGTTTTCTTATACCCTGCCTTGCTTTTGTCATAGACCCCAAGAAGGCACAAGGTAGTCACTCATTCAGGCATTGACTAAAACCCAGACCTGCTTAGCTTTAGTGGCTTCGGGGCACCAGCTTACCTCAGCATGAAGATTTCTTGCTTTGTTGACATTACAAATTTGAAGACACAAAGTCTTAAAAGCAAGTAATAGTTTTCAATTACAGGATTTCCATGAATGTTTTCTAACGTGAGAGCATGATTTCTCATTTCCAAACCTGCCTAACAGATTCAAGTTTTAAATGAGTAGCTTGTTTTCTGTTTTGTCTTCATTACTGGCTTCTTTGGGCATCTGCTTTTAGGGTTGCTTTGAAATTTAAACCTGCTATATTCAGCAGCACATGATGTTAATGAACATTGGGTAAGCAGCATGACCATTGTTTGTAAATCAGCATATGATTAAGAGCAATAAGCAACAAAATCTCAGCCAGCAGCAAATTAGGAAAACATGCGTAAAGTGCAGGCCCTAATGTATAAAAAAACAGTCCCATTTACTAGAAAGGAAGAGAGATGGAGCATTTGGCAAAGATACTTTGCAGTCATCCCAAATAACAGCCACGCAGCCGCATCAGAATGTCTTGGGGACAGTTCATATGATTGTTATTATCTGTTCAGGACACACTATAAAAACACATGTAAACAATCAGAAATGATGGTACAACCCTCCTAGGTCTGTATGTTTCTCCATGTACAACAGAAAAAAAAACCATGGTGGTGGGATGCTAATATGTAAAGGAGAGGACAGTGCTGATATTGCAGTATTGTATCCAATAGAGTTCTTGGCAGATCCTCAATATTGATTAGTCTACTTTCAGCAAGGTACAGAGATGGTCAACATGGTACCAGCTGAATCTGGCTGCTGGTCAATATGTGATTTCAACGTGCGGTTTAGAATTCCCATGGTGGATTTCCCCTGGTTTTATTCTGAAGCAGAGTTCACCACATTAATTGGGATCATCAATACAATGAGTTTCCACACCATTTATGTGGATTGACTTCACATGAATTGGGATCATCAATACAATGAGTTTCCACACCAGCTCATGTGGTTTCTCAATACAATAGGGCTAGTGAATTATAGTGAAAGTGATATAATCACCGGCTGAGTTTCTTCTTATTCAGGATCATAGAAATGTGGTTGCTCAGTTCAGACAGACTAAGCAAGGACCTCGCAGTTCTTCATGCTGCAAATGCATCTCAGAGACCCAAGTAGCCCTTCTTCAAGGGGTAGAATTTCTCTTTGAGAACACAGATGACTCAACATGCCACCAAAGTCTTCAGCAGGGGGTCAGGGCCTAGAGGAGATGGAAATGCCAGCACGTGGTCTTGATCCTGCCAATGTACCTCAGAGACATAAGGTGCCCTTCTTCAAGGTCTGGATTTTCTCTTTGAAATGATAGGTGGCTGAACATGCTACCAAAGCCTTCAGTAGAGGCTTGGGGCCTAAAGGAGGTGGACCCGCCAGCACTCGTTAGGCTTGTAACGTGTAAATGGATGATTATTCCATCTGGTAATGGAAATGGGATCCATACTTGGAATGGGGTCAAAAAGTTGGCTCACACACGTGAGGCTAAAAAACAAAAGGAAACAACCTAAAATTAGAACCTGATGCTATCTCCTATTGAAATTAATGCACTTTTTCACTGACTTCATTAGAAGCAGATTTTTTTCATTTTAAAAGAATACGTTAGAATACTGAAAATACAAGGTCAATTTCACACAAGAGCTAGCAAACATTTGGAATATGTTATCGGGGAAGGAAACTGAAACAAAAATATTAATGAGTATATGAGAAAAATTTGTATCCTGCAAGGAAGAGACTGTATAGCAACATAAAACGCAGAAATGTGGGATTATCAATAAAGGAAGTACAGATGGGCAAGAAAACTGGGCTTTACTTTGGTTTCTCCAAGTCTTAAAAATGTGTATTATTCTGGAATGGTAGGCGTTGCAAGCTTTCTTTTCTTTGTATATCATATGCTTTTAAAGGAGTATTTTATTGCTGTTTAGAAACACAATTGATCTGGGTTTTGGATAGTGTAATGAGATTATTGTGAAACAGAGGCACACTTAGTGTTTACATGCAGCATTCTTCAAATGTTCTAAGCACTTCACATACACCATGCCACTAATTTACAGAAGAACTCTGTAAGGTCAGTAGGACTATTCCCATGTTGTGAGGGGAGAACACCTGAAAAAAGAGCTAAAAGACTGGCAAAGAGGCTGTAAATAGTTTCTCCTTTTACAAAAATGTAGCATAGGTTATAATAAATCATGCAATTGTCTTCCCAGATAGTTCCAGATTAAGAATTACATTGACTGTACTAGAGACTAGATTATCAGGGATATGAGTAGAGCCTTTTCAGTGATGGCAGCTACTCAACTCAACTCCTTTCTTAAAAACATTTACCTCAGCCTTCCCCAACCTTGTGCCCTTGTTGTTTCCAACAAGTCCCATGTTGGCTAGGGATGATGAGCGTTATACTTCAAAACATCTGGAGAGCACCAAGTTGGGGAAGGTGGTATTACCTGAATTCTTCCTCATTGCAAGCCTTTTGCAGCCAGCTGCAAAAAAAATTCCCCATCTGCTTTTGGCATGAGAATAACCTCTCATTCTTTATTCTATGATATTTTATGACTGTTCTGTTTTCTGTTTGTTTTAAAGTACTTTTAAATGAATGTCACCATAATTTGAAGGTGTGGTGTTTTGTTTGTTACTCTTTAATGGAAGCTAATAAAGTACAAATAAATGCAAGTAAAATAACACAATGCTCAGACTTTTTACTGTGTCAGCAAATAGATTCTTGGGAAGTGATTGACTGTCCATTGCATCAGTGCAATGTAACAAACCATGCAGATGTGCCACTGTTCCAGGTATGTTACATGTAAAGGTGAAGTATTTATGGGGACCCTTGTCAGCTGTCTTTGTTTGATTTCAGCTGTTTGGGTCATTACCATTCCCACTTCTTGCTCTTCTGTGTATCTCACACCCTCATAGACCTTCCAAGCATCACCCATAATGAAAATTAAGTTTTATTTAGAAAAAATCAAGATAAGGCTTTTATGAATGGGAAGTGGAAAAAGTAAGCAATTTAGTTGCAAAACAACAATAACACAAAAGAGGAAATGACAGCTATATGCAATCCTACATTGTCCTCTGCCTTAATTCTGCTGGATTTATGATGGCACCCTTCACAATTTTAGTGGCTGAGAAAATTTAAACTTTGCATTTCTTCAACTATTGGCCAGTTTCAGGACAACATCTGAGAGGTAACACAGATGACAATTTAGAACTGCACTCCATAAATTGGTTGGCAATTACCTCAAACCAGATTTTTAAAAATTATTTTAAGTTTTATTGAATTTTTCATAACATTAAAAAATGCCATCTCCATGGCAACTCACAATCTTGTCAAAACAACCAGCTTTAACCTACATGGGGATTACAAAGTCAATTCTCAAATCAATAATAGAGTTAGCTCACCTGCAAATATTCCCTGCATAGCGTGGAGTGGGTTGTTGCAGGCTGATAAAAGGTGTTATTTCCGCAAATAAAGTTGATAAATGGGAACCACATAGTGTCAAACTTGTCATGTTTAGCTGCAACTTTTATTACTCTATTGTGGAGAGTAACCTCCCACACTTTGGCCCACCACCCTTTCTTTGAGGGCTCTTCTGCTGCCTTCCACCATCTGAGCAGCTGACAACAATAGTGACACTAATTCTTTTTTTTTTTTTCAATAATTTTTATTCAGATTTTCATAAAACATACAAAACAAAATCATAAAACATTCAAAGACAAAAAACAAAATCAAAAATAGTTAAACAAAAAGAAAAAAAAAGAAAAAAAAAACAAAAATAAAAAATAAAGAGTAAAATATTGACTTCCCATTTGTCAAAGATCAAATCAGTTATAAGTCTATAATATATAACAATCCTGTCTCTTAAGTCATATTATAAAATCACTTTCCTCCAGTAGTTATCTTACTTAATCATCAAATCTCATAAACATTACTTTATTCTTTCCACAAAAAGTCAAAGAGAGGTTTCAATTCTTTAAGAAATATATCTATCAATTTTTTTTTCCAGATAAGCATATCGATTAATCCATCTCATTACTAATTATGATAATCTTATTGTCATAACCATAGTCAAAATAAACATTTCAATTAATCCATCACATCAGAATCTGTTAGGTTCAGTAATTTCAGTAGCCATTGTTCTATTATCTCTATTAGTTCCATTTTCCATCTTCCATCTTCAGTAGTCTTGTTAAGTCCAGTAATTTCAATATCCAATCTTCCATTATCAGTATTCCATAATAATCTTGCTGTCAAAGCCATAGTCATATAGTAAGAGTCTGATGGGAATTACCTCTATCCCAAATATTTTCTTGCCATCCATTCTGAATAGGTTGCTGAAATACTGCTGTAAAATCATATCTCTGTTCTTTTTTTCAAAATACACTGGGTCATCTCTTAAAAGTTTTTCCATTGTCACATGGCTGCAGTTAATTCCATAGATTTTCTCTATATTGGGCTCCATCACATCATTCCAGTCCAGAAGATAATCCATGCCATTGATAACTTTATCTCTAGAATCTTCATTAATTTCTTCAGAGATAACATTGAGTTCCAAACAATAGATTTTATTTCTAAAGTCCATAGACTCCAAATCTTGTTCCTGTTCCACGTTTGTTCCAATCTCCGGGATCTCCTCTCTCACAGGGACCCCTATTCCAGTCTCCAGGGTCTCCTCTCTCACAGGGACCCCTGTTCCAATCTCCGGGGTCTCCTCTCTCACAGGGACCCCTTCCAGGGTCACCTCTCTCACAGGGACCCTTATATCTTTAATCTCCTGCTTCATTTTACTCAATTCAATTTTCGTTATCTCAATCTCATCCATTATTTTCTGAAACATAGTTATTTCCAGATTCTCAGCCACTTTCTTAATTGCCATTTTAAAAGAAAAATATAGGAAAACCACTTCTTATTTCAGCAACAATTGGGTTAATACTCCAAACTTGGTGACATCACAGTATAAACAGAGCAGACAGCCTTATCTCTCCAATAGTTAAGTAAACAAAATGCAGTTCCCAGGATCGAAACAATTAATGGCAATCGTCAAGAAACAGATTCGTCAAAATAAAATAGACCAAAAAGAGAGTAGTCTCAAAACAGTATAATATTTTTCAAAATAAAAATCTGGAATAGAAATCCCTCTTCTGTGTATATCTTTAGAATGCAAATCCAGGACAGCTTTTTGCAACAAAAACAGAGATAAGCTATTAATTAGTGCGTAGCAGAGAGAAGTTACGGCTCCCCAGTGAGATGTCAAAAACCGATCAATCTGACAAATCTCTTTTAAACAGCAACAATTTAAGTCAAGTAAAAGAAAAATATAGAAAGAAGGGTGCTTGCCTGTTAGTGCGTTCTCTCTTAGAAGATAAGATGAACGTTCGCTTTAACAGATAGAGCTTGCTGTTGAAAATCCGTCCCACCTTCGTCGGCTGGACCTCGTCCCATAAATTAATGAGATCTGGTCGTCCCAACAAAAATAGGCTTTGAGGTTAATCTCTTCGTTTCTCCCTACCCGGGAGAAGTTTAATCAGTCAAAAAAAAAAGAAAAAACTGACTGATATATCTGAATAAGCTTCTTTTGAGGCAGGAGCCCGTCTCAAAAGCAGGCACAGGCTAAGTCACCCTTCCCGGAAGTCAGTGACACTAATTCTTTATGGCACCAAAGGATACTGTTCATTTTCAGTGGAGAGCAATGTCAGCTTGGGGTCTGGGACCAAAAGCTGGCTGGGTATACCAGAAACTAATTCAAACATCTAAACCCAGAATTGGCTTACTCTGGCACAATTCCACCTCATATGAATAAGGGTTCCTTTTCCCCACATCTGTGCCAACATAGTGGGGACAAGGTTCCACTCATACAGGAGAGGCTCACTGGTGTCCAGTGCCACCAGAGGAGCAACTTGAGAGTCAACTATTACATTCCAGTGGCAATGATCCAAACAGGATCATCTAGCTGGACCCCAAGGACCCCCTTCCACATAAGTTTCAAGTCTTCATTGCCACCCATTACTTTACCAATTAACAGTTTGTATATATTAGAGGCCACTTCTTTTAGTTGAGGATTAGCCTGGACACAGTACTGCTAATAACTGGTCTGCAAATGTAGCCCTTTTCCCCTCCTAAACAATTTGCCTGCAAATATTCTGATTTGAGTAATATGGAACCAATTATACCAGAGATAAGAACATAAGAAGAGCCTGCTGGATCAGTCCAGTGGCCCATCTAGTCCAGCATCCTGTTCTCACAGTGGCCAACCAGGTGCCTGGGGGAAGCCCGCAAGCAGGACCCGAGTGCAAGAACAATCTCCCCTCCTGAGGCTTCCAGCAACTGGTTTTCAGAAGCATGCTGCCTCTAAAGGGTTTAGATCCCCAAGTGTAGCCTCTTTCAGTAAGATCCATTAACCTGAAAAGCCCTTTATCTGCCCATCCTCATCATTGGACATATTTGTCCCAATGCCAAAATTTAGAGTGATCTAGAAAGGGAGTGAGGGGGGAGTCCCCTGGCACTAATATTTCTTGCCATCTCTTCCACACTTGCATTGTGGTTCATAAGAAAGGGTTGGAAATTTTGTTTAAAATGGCCCAAGACAAGCACAGAAAAGGCATTGCCTGCACAGATGGCACTGAGGATTGGAGATCCAATTGGACCTAGAGAATGACCTTTGAGCCTCTGACGATGTAAATTCACTGTTTGATTTGGAAGATGTCATAGTAGAATTTTAAATTGGGCATTCCCTGAGTTGGAGAGGCTCATTTAACATTGACACAAAATCAAGCCTTCAGTGGCATCAGCCCATTTCTTGGGAATGCTCTGCCAACTGAGATTCAGCAGGCACCTTCTGTTTTAAACTTCAAATGCCTGCTGAAAACCTTCCTGTTCCACTAGGCTTATGCAGGCAATTAAGGAGATATCTTTTTACAATAGGTGACCTTTTTAAAAATTGTATTTTAATGGTTTTTACTGTATAGTTTTTATTTGTTGCAAACCACTTTGATGTTTTTTGAAATGAAATAGAAATATGTTTATAAATAAATAATTCCCAGACCACCCTTCTCTCAAGGCCTATAGAACACCGGATTGTCTACCCAATTTTTCCTTTATTCGTGAATCCATTGAGAAATCTCTGCCATTTGTTGAACCATTGATCAGAAATGAAGATAGGAAGACTCTGACAGAGATATAAGAACTTAGGCAAAATGGTCATTTTGACAGCTGTGATGCGACCCAACCAACTTAAATTCAAATGCCTCCAGTTTAATAATTTACAAGTCAATGAATGCAGCCAAAGTTTTTTCAACTGGCCCAGGTCCTCGCAAATATTGACCCCACCACTCCCACCACCCCTGGCAGGGCACAAATTCAGTGTTAGAAAACAACCAATTCCACTGTGCTACAGGGAAATTTAGGGCCATAATAACCAATTTAGAGCAATTCACTTCCAACGGTCGGCCGGCAAAGAGGTTGATCTTCTGCTTGACTCCTCCCCACCCCGACACTCATACTTTAAAATGCAGTATAGGCAACAACAGAATTTTTTTCTTGTTACTTATTTCAGCCAAGGACCCAAGATGACTTACATGATTATTTTGTAAATCAACCAGACTAAAATTACTACTTGCCAGAACAAGTGGATTTTGGCTCCTCATTAAAAAAAAAAAAGTAAGGGCCTCCCTCGAAAGAGTGTTCCATAATTTAGGTGTCCAGACTAAAGAGGCCCTATTTTCAGTGCCTCCCACCATGCCAGATAGCCAGGGGAAGGTATTGGACAGAAAGCAAGGCCTCAGGTGTTTATCTAAGTCAGCGATTCCCAACATGGGCAGTAGTGCCCCCCTGGGGGGCGTTACAGCCTTTCAGAGGGGTGCTGGCATGACTACAAACTTTAGGGGGGCATTTGGGTTCATTAGGGGGCGTTGACATTTGGCAGTCTGATGCGACAGTTGAAGCATTTAAGTTTAATTTTATTTAATACACAAATCATTAATTTTTAAACTGTTTTGTCCCCAGTTAGAATGTATTTAATAGTCTCAATTCATGGAAATAACACTATAAATAGTGTGTGCTCTTTAGTAAAGAAATTCTGAATAGTGGCCAGTGTCATATCAAGGAATGGGGATATCAGCCATGCCCCAGCACTAGGTAATGTTCCGATGCTGTCTTGAGGGATGTTGGAACCAATCACGAGAGAGTGTTTGATAAGCTGGGTGTGTTGGTGGAAGGCGCATTCTTCCAATGGATGAGTGCAGTGTGCAAACGAGTGACACAGACAGTCAGTTATTCGCTGGTTTTCTTCAGGAATGGGACACACTCGCTACCCATTGTTTCTGTGATGTTTAAATGAACTTGTTTAACGAAACAATGCTGGTAAACTGAATGAGTTTGTTGTTAACTTTTTTATATTGCCTTTCCATCTTCTTTATCTCGTTGAACGAGGATTTAGTGCAGTGAATCGCATACTAGTGAAGAATCGAAACCGTTTGGATATTGTTAGTCGTGGTGACTTAAGACTATTACTTTCCAAGTATACTCCAGATATTGTGAAGTTAGCCAAAACTCATCAAGCTCAAGGATCACACTAGTATTTTATAATAAATCTCATTTTATTTACTTTTCTATAACTATGTATGTATATTAATAAATCATACTAAGAGGACTTCCGGGAAGGGTGACTTAGCCTGTGCCTGCTTTTGAGACGGGCTCCTGCCTCAAAAGAAGCTTATTCAGATATATCAGTCAGTTTTTTCTTTTTTTTTGACTGATTAAACTTCTCCCGGGTAGGGAGAAACGAAGAGATTAACCTCAAAGCCTATTTTTGTTGGGACGACCAGATCTCATTAATTTATGGGACGAGGTCCAGCCGACGAAGGTGGGACGGATTTTCAACAGCAAGCTCTATCTGATAAAGCGAACGTTCACCTTATCTTCTAAGAGAGAACGCACTAACAGGCAAGCACCCTTCTTTCTATATTTTTCTTTTACTTGACTTAAATTGTTGCTGTTTAAAAGAGATTTGCCAGATTGATCGGTTTTTGACATCTCACTGGGGAGCCATAACTTCTCTCT
Source organism: Rhineura floridana (assembly GCF_030035675.1). Classification (NCBI taxonomy): domain Eukaryota; kingdom Metazoa; phylum Chordata; class Lepidosauria; order Squamata; family Rhineuridae; genus Rhineura; species Rhineura floridana. The sequence goes on along the minus strand of NC_084481.1, from coordinate 136,705,474 downwards.
GCTACGCACTAATTAATAGCTTATCTCTGTTTTTGTTGCAAAAAGCTGTCCTGGATTTGCATTCTAAAGATATACACAGAAGAGGGATTTCTATTCCAGATTTTTATTTTGAAGAATATTATATTGTCTGAGACTACTCTCTTTTTGGTCTATTTTATTTTGACGAATCTGTTTTCTGACGACTGCCATTAATTGTTTCGATCCTGGGAACTGCATTTTGTTTACTTAACTATGGAGAGATAAGGCTGTCTACTCTGTTTATACTGTGATGTCACCAAGTTTGGAGTATTAACCCAATTGTTGCTGAAATAAGAAGTGGTTTTCCTATATTTTTCTTTTAAAATGGCAATTAAGAAAGTGGCTGAGAATCTGGAAATAACTATGTTTCAGAAAATAATGGATGAGATTGAGATAACGAAACAAAACCTGCGACAGGGTTGTAAGGAGCTGAAAATTGAATTGAGTAAAATGACGCAGGAGATTAAAGATATAGGGGTCCCTGTGAGAGAGGTGACCCTGGAAGGGGTCCCTGTGAGAGAGGAGACCCCGGAGATTGGAACAAACGTGGAACAGGAAAAAGATTTGGAGTCTATGGACTTTAGAAATAAAATCTATTGTTTGGAGACACAGGAGATTAAAGACATAGGGGTCCTTGTGAGAGAGGAGACCCTGGAGACTGGAACAGGGGTCCCTGTGAGAGAGGAGACCCTGGAGACTGGAACAGGGGTCCCTGTGAGAGAGGAGACCCCGGAGATTGGAACAAACGTGGAACAGGAAAAAGATTTGGAGTCTATGGACTTTAGAAATAAAATCTATTGTTTGGAACTCAATGTTATCTCTGAAGAAATTAATGAAGATTCTAGAGATAAAGTTATCAATGGCATGGATAATCTTCTGGACTGGAATGATGTGATGGAGCCCAATATAGAGGAAATCTATGGAATTAACTGCAGCCATGTGACAATGGAAAAACTTTCAAGAGATGACCCAGTGTATTTTGAAAAAAAGAACAGAGATATGATTTTACAGCAGTATTTCAGCAACCTATTCAGAATGGATGGCAAGAAAATATTTGGGATAGAGGTAATTCCCATCAGACTCTTACTATATGACTATGGCTTTGACAGCAAGATTATTATGGAATACTGATAATGGAAGATTGGATACTGAAATTACTGGACTTAACAAGACTACTGAAGATGGAAGATGGAAAATGGAACTAATAGGGATAATAGAACAATGGCTACTGAAATTACTGAACCTAACAGATTCTGATGTGATGGATTAATTGAAATGTTTATTTTGACTATGGTTATGACAATAAGATTATCATAATTAGTAATGAGATGGGTTAATCGATATGCTTATCTGGAAAAAAAAAATTGATAGATATATTTCTTAAAGAATTGAAACCTCTCTTTGACTTTTTGTGGAAAGAATAAAGTAATGTTTATGAGATTTGATGATTAAGTAAGATAACTATTGGAGGAAAGTGATTTTATAATATGACTTAAGAGACAGGATTGTTATATATTATAGACTTATAACTGATCTGATCTTTGACAAATGGGAAGTCAATATTTTACTCTTTATTTTTTATTTTTATTTTTATTTTATTTTTATTTTTTGTTTAACTATTTTTGATTTTGTTTTTTGTCTTTGAATGTTTTATGATTTTGTCTTGTATGTTTTATGAAAATTTGAATAAAAATTATTGAAAAAAAAAATAAATAAATCATACTAAGAATTCAATGTGTAATCTAAGTGCAATAAAAAGGCATGATAAAAACGATCAGTAATAATCATTGAAAATACCTTTTATGCATTACTCATATTTTAAAGGAAGAATAGGAAGCATTGGCATATACTTAATCTGAGCGGGGCGTTGGGCACAAAAAGATTTTGCAAAGGGGCGTTGGGTCGAAAAAGGTTGGGTAACGCTGCTCTAAGTGCATAAGTAGAGGGAGCCTTACAGATTGCTTGATCTCAGACTTTTTTAAAAAAGGGAGATTGCTGCATTTTAAACTTTGAAATGAAGAGGCAGCCAGTGAAGCTGATGCAAAATTATTTATTTATTTGTTCATATACCATCATTCTACAAAGGCACCCAAGGTGGTTTACAATTTTAAAATACTGAAATAAAGAAATGAAATAAAATGTAAGGGAATGGGAGAGGAGACAGTCCAACTGGAGCAGGCCCTGATGTTTCTCTTTGCCTGGTTTCCTCATTACTGTAACACACACCTGTTAACAATCTGGCCACTGCATTTTGCCCCAACTGTAGTTTACAGGTAGTCTTCAGAGGAAGCCCAGTAGAGTGCATTATAATAATCTAGTCTGGATATGACTAAGGCATGGATGGCCCTGGGTCATGGGCAATCTCCTTTCCATTCCCAAGTTCCATCTGCTCTTCAGTCTCCCTAGATGCCTCAGAATTTTCATGTCAAAGGGGTTTTTCTTCATATCCCAGCTCTGCTCCTTTATTGGTTTAGCGCAAGAGTAGGGAACAATTAGGTCCTCCAGATGTTCCTGAACTATAAATCCCATCAACCCAGAATATTGGCCTTGTTGACTTGGTTGGAGTCCAACCTCTGGAGGGCCAAAGGTTCCCTACACCTGGTTTACAGGAATGTTAGTCTACCATAGGGATAGCCAACATGGTGTCCTCTAGATGTGGACTGCAACTTCCATCATCCCTGACCATTTTCCATGCTGGCTGGAGCTGATGGGATCTGTAGTCCACAACATCAAAAAGTCACCACATTGGCTGCCCCAGTCTAGCATCTCCTGAAATGGGTTGCATATGCCACCATTGTAATCAGGTTCACTGGGCCAAAATGTTTGACCTGAGCTGCCAGAGAGATAAAGGCTGCAATTGTGCTACTAGGGGTGCATCCATATGGGCTTTCTTTAGGCCATCAGGCACATTGATTAGCCCATCTGATCCCTAAAGTTCACATGGACAAGCTGATTCAACCTTTGCTGCTTGCCTCTCTGTTCAAATGGCTGACTGGAATGAGGCAGAACTAGCCACAGCTGTGTAACATCCATGGCCAGTGAGCTTCTCACTGGAGAGTTAGTACCTGCCTTTTTCTGTGATACTTCATGTGCTCCCTGATTGAATATGACAGTCTTAAACTGAGGTCATAACAAACTTCTTGTTAGTAACATCAGTGATTACTAACCCTCATGGCTATGCTCTACCTCCACTATCGGAAGCAGTATGCTTCTGAATACCAGTTGCTGGAAACCTGAACTGTTGGGCTCAGGTCCTGCTTGCAGGCTTACCATAAGCATCTGGTTGGCCACCGTGAGAACAGGATGCTGGAGCAGATGAGCCACTGGCCTGATCCAGCAGGCTCCTCTTACGTTTGTTATGTCTGCATGGCTCACTGGCCATGGATGCTATACAGTTGTGGCTAGTTCTGCCTCATCCCAGTCAGCCATTTTGACTTATCAGGGAGGCAGCAAAGGTTGAAGCAGCTTGTCCATGTATGTTTTGGGGATCAGATGGGTTAATCAATATGCCTGATGGCCTATAGAAAGAAAAAAACCACTGCCTAAAAAAAGAAAGGAAAACTACATGAAAAGTAGTACATTATCTCAGATGCTAGGCCAATGTTATCAGTTGCTGTCTAGGACCAACCCAGTAACAACAACTTTCCCATTTTAAAAGCTTAAAATTTTGGTGTTGATCTTGAGGGACCCTGAAAATGTGGGGCAAGATGTAAGCATTTTGAGTAACATTTTTATGCTTCCTCTCCAAACCTTATTAAAGGCTGTCCTTTGAAGAGTAAGCCAAACTTGGAGGCAAAATCCCTCCATTATTTGTAACTTATAATGACTGTAGATTTCAGCTGTATGTTTGGCAGTCAGGCTGAACCAGGCCGTCTTCCATAGGGTTTGCTCTGAATTGTACAGATTTACTAGTCTTTGTTAGACTATATTTTGCAGACTGCATTAGCGTTTGATGGCTGCTCAGCAAAAGCAAGAATAAAAATTCAGTAAATGTATCACATGCAAAAAGAAAAAAAGAGTACAGACTGACTAAATATAGACACATTGGCATGTTCTTCTCCCAGCCATATGTCTTGGACCATTCATTGTTTAAGGCACACATTATCCACCATTTGAAGGGGGAGTGTGTATGTGGCTGCACAACCTTTCCAGCTTTTCCTTAAAGTGCTCTAAAGTTAAATACTCATATACATAACTGGCTAGTTTATAGCCTGGAATCTGGAATGGGTTCAGATCTTCATTCCAAATGGAGGGTTTTTCCTGAGCAAAGTATGAAGTCATGCATTTTCTGGAAAGTTCTGGATTTTCTTGATCCTGTCTACTTCAAAGTACACTGAATCAAACTTAAAAGACATTTACCAGCATGGCTGGCCTAAGTTCTTGTCCAAGCATTACCAAAAGCAGTTGCCTCCAGTTTTGCAAAGGTGTTTCTGTCCCTAAGACAGCTGTCAGTTTATCTGTATGTAGATTGTAGAGAAATGGCCTTAATCAGTCTGGTTTCACAGCCATGTCAGAGGTGAGGGGGGAGTATGTGAGCCTGCTGCAGAGGCTAGGCTCAAACTCAGAGGGCTGTTGTCAACATAGCGGCAAGGTGAACGTTCCATCAGCGCAAAGGTTTCTCCTTGTACAATGGAGTGTTCTCCCCCTCTCTTTCCCTTTCATGCCCCCTAAATCTGGCCTGGGCTCCCCCTCCAACCCTCTGGAGCAGATTTGGGGAGATGTGCATGGGCACAGGGAGAGAAGAGAGAGAAATCCCATTGAGTTAGTACTAATCCTTCTTAGCGGAAGAATTTAGTTGAATACTGCCCATAACGTCTGAATACATCCTATATGTTTAAAGCAGTAGGTTGGTTTTTTTTTTTTTTTTTGCATGGAATGTCTGCTATTAAAAACTTTGGAGCCAGCCCAATCAGCTGCAGAGGGGAGACAACTCCAAAGAAGGTAAGTGGTCTGAAGCCTGGAGGTTATGATTTATTATAAGGTGCTTAAAATGCTAAGTGCTGTACAAAGAGCTCCTGCTAAAACAGACTACAACCTAAGAGTCATGACACAAAAGGAAGAAGAAAATATGCAAAGTTATATAAAGATTACATAATGACCAGGTGGAATGGCTACTACAGAACAGCCCAAAGGCAGAAGGGCCCTTGCCTATCCTCTGATGCAGCCAGGTAGAATGGTGTTACTAGCTGGATTAGTGTTAAATTGGTTTGCAGATCAAGCTGCAAAGAGTGCATTATTACACTTAACAGCCCTAGCAGGAGGATCCACACCCAGAAATGAAGCTAAGGTGAAATATATCCAGTAGACAAGTGTTCATTCTGAACATGGAATGGCATACTTGGTGCCATGCTCTTGGTGTTGCAGCTGCATCAATATGGAATCAGCTTCCGATTGACAAGCACCTAGCATCTTTGCTTTTAGATGGCTATTGAAACTGCTCTTTTAAAGAGGGCTTTTCCTGAAGAGTGACTCGGCCATTAAATATTATATACTACACAGAATGTTGTAATTTGATGCTTTAAAAACCTGTCTTTTAGAATGTTATGTGTATCTCATCTTTTTCAATGTATGTTGCTTTTTGAAATTTTGATTGTACACCATTTCAGAAACATTTATTGGGAAGTGATTTAGAAATCAGTCCATCAGTCCACCCATCAATCAAATGCTTTAATTATTGCCAGCATGTCATGCACCTGTCCTGGCTCCCAAACAGAGAAGCAGACTCAGGACTTGCCGACTGGGTTTTTTCTGCATAAAGCTTTATTGCAGAAATCTGAACAGGGATCTACCATCTCATGCTAGGCCTAAACTGGGATTTGATCAGCAGCAGGCACAATAAATGCTGGAAGCAACAGCAGATAAGTTATCGCAATAGCAAATACCAGCAGTGCTGCTACTTATATACTGTACAGAAATACGGAGGGCACTTAACACTGTCAATTCTGGCTCTTTTCAGCAGGAGCTACAAGGCAGGGGCTATGATAGGGGGTGGGGTGGACAAAATCGAGCTACTTGTAACAGTCTCTTCTCTGTCCTCCGTGACCTTGGACACATGCCATTTTCTGACTCTGCTGAGTTGCTTTCATTTTCCTGAGAAGTGTCTATGTTTTTGTTAGCGCTTATCGCTTTTGCCATTTCGTTTGGCCTTGGTGCCTGAAGAGAGTCCTCACCAGCCGACTGAGACAAGGAAAGGTTATCTAAGCGTTCATCAATGACTCCAGCAATCAGCTTCAAGGCTTCTGGGAACACATCTTTTGTAACCCCCTCATCTCCTTCATCGGTGTTGGTAACTCCTCCATTCTCCCAGTCTTGCCAGAGATTCTCCCTGGGGCCCATGACAGCATACTTTTTAGGGGGTATAGAAGTATTTGTACACAGTGTTGCTTTTTGTATAATAAGACACAATATTTTAAGACATTATTCCTGTGATTTCTACCAAAGTGTCCCATAAATTATCTGTGTATTGAGCACCAAACTTGTTATTTGAATGGTAGCAGCTTTATAGCCCAATGAGCCTGGGGTAGTTTCAGTAACTGCAATCTAATGCATACACAACAAAAAGTGTGTAGAACCAAATGGAGGACACCATCATTTTATTGACTGAATTTTTGTTTCTGAAGAAAGAATTGGGTAATGATTGGAGCAATAATCAGATTTGTTTTGGTTACACTGGCACTCTCCTCTGCAACCCCATATGAGATATAGTTGTACCATGCAAACGTCTCTCATTACACCAGTGTCATTTCGTACTTCATTTTTTGAAATGCCTTTTCTCTGGAGAGCATGTGCATCTTAAAAAATGTCCTCAGCATTTCCAGTATTTTTAAATCACTTCATAGCAAGGCAATTCCCTCTGCAGCAAGGCTATCTCAATTTCCATTACATGAACATTGGTTATAGTCTATTGGCACTAGCTAGGCGCAGGGCAACTAAAAGAATGTTCCAGAGAACAACATTGTTTAAAATGTGCTTGGAAAGTCCTGGGTTGTTGTATAGATGCATCTGTTCTAAAGGCAAGTAGTACGTCTCAAGCAAGCTGCCAGTCAAAGCAAAGGCATAAAAAGAGTAACTAAAGGTATTTGAATAACAGTGAGATATAGGGTAATTTGGATCCCACAAATTTGCTGGTACGTACTGCAGGAATTCAGACTGGATAGTTTTAGACATGAGCAGACCTGTAGTCCCGCATTCTGTTCCCCACAGTGGCTAGGCAGATGCCAATGGGAAGCCCACATGCAGTGTGTGAGCACAATAACCCTCTCCTACTATCCTTCTCCAATGACTGGTATTTAGAGTCACTCTGATATTGCCTCTGATCCTGGAGGCAGCCTATAGCCATCATGATTAGTATCCAGTGATAGCTTAATTCTCCATGAAGTTGTCTAATTCTGTTTTAAGCTCTCTAAGTTGGTGCTCATCAGCGCATCTTAGGAAGCAAACATAGTTTAACTATGTGCTGTGTGGAAAAAGTTCTTCCTCTTGTCTATCCTGATTATCCCACCATTCAGCTCCACTGGATGACTCTGGATTTTGTATTATGAAGGAAGGAGAAAAACATCTCTGTATATTGCACTCATGTCCTGCTTCTGGGCTTCCTATAGGCATCTAGTTGGCTACTGTGAGAACAGAATCCTGGACTAGATAGTCTCATCTAGTAGGGCTTACGTACACTTTCTCCACACCATACACCTCTATCATGCCATCCCTTAGTTGCCTTTTTCAAGGCTAAAAAGGCCCAAATGTTGTTGTGATGATACCTGTGTATATATGTTTGTTAATTGCTGTTATGGTAAGTAGTGAGTGATGGGAGGGGGAGTGAGTGAGATGGAATGTGGGTGGATGCTGCATGTGATTGCCTGAGAGAACGAGGGATGGCTGTTTATATTTGGGCTCTTGGCAGTTTGACAGGTAGATAGGCAATACATTTTTGAGAAGTGCGGGTTCTGATTATAGGCTGTGTTTATGAGTGGCAGGATTTGAGGGGGATATAGAACAGGGCTTAGTGTTAGAGATAGTGAGGAACTGGGTTCATAGATAGAATAGTGTAGGAATTAAGGACATATGTTATTGTATTTATCTACTCTATTAATAAACAACTGTTTGTTTTCATCATCCCATGCCTGATGCTCGGGTACTCTACAAAGGGAGTGTATCACAATATAGCAGTAAAGTTCACACACACAGGCTCACATTCCTAAGGTGTATTTGGACTAAAGGTAAAGGTTCTGATGGCAATGAAACTAGTAGTGGTTAGAAGGTGTTGCCTGTTGGGGACAAAGGCCTGGAAAATCAGGATATTGCCTTTTAAAGAGAGCAGGGATGCCTTCAGTCTTCTGATTATTTTGGTTGCCCCCTTTCTGCATCTTTTCCAGCCAACTCTACAATATCCTTTTGGAGATGCAGCAACGCGAACTTGTACACAAGTGTCATTGCAGCACTGATTTTTTGGCAATATTGACAATTTTGTTTTGGGACCTTTCCTAATGTTCCCTAACATGGAATTTTTCACAGCTGTCACACACCATCATTTTCACTGAGTCACAAGAGGGAGAAATCCACATGCTTGGAGAAACTCTGAAATCTGTAAAAGTGTAAACATTTTTAGGATGGCCCTTCCCCCCCCATAACACATCCCAGTGAGGATTGAACATGCTTACCAGTCACAGAATGCTAATTCCCAGGAGGAGTGGAACCCTGTTTTAGTCTGTTACAGCTGACATGCAGCCTTTCCCATACTAGTGCCCTGCAGATGTTTGGAGTACAACTCCCATAAACTCCCATCAGCCCCAGCTAACACTACTGATGTAGTCCAAAGCATCTGGCGGGTGTCAGGCTGAAGAAGGCTTGCCTGTAGCATTTTGGATGGAGGCATGGCTGGCTGGAATCCTGTACAGGAACTCTCCTGTTAGAAGTGGTGGATGATACACTGCAACATTTTATTGTAGGCCCCACTTGTTTAGAATATGCATTGGTTCTCAGTAGGGGAAAAAAGCCCATCTGAAGCGGGACAGGATGATAACTGTTAGGAAACTCAACAGGGCAATGATCTACATCCATGCAAAGCTGAAACAGTCCCCAACATCTGTTTTCCCCAAGTGAAGCAATGAATGGACTTATTTGCACAATGACAAGATGACTGAGCTAACAATCAGCTGTTGGATAACACTGTGACTGGTATCATAATCAGTAAATATATGCAATAGAATTAATGTGGAGATTATATTTTTTCAAATGGATTATCCAAACACATCAATAAATGTATCTGTCAAATAAAGTCTGCCTTTCACATGACCCTAACCTAAAAACATTTCCATGGAAGTAAGTCCACTGATTTGAAGAAAACTTACTGTGAAGTAAAAGCAAATTTACATGTCAGCATTTAGGATTCTTCTTGCATGTGTGAGCTAATTGTGTGAATCAACTTCCATGGTCACAAATTATCTCAGTTCAGTGCTTGAATTACAGAAAGCCAGAGCAAAGCATCCCCCTTCTTTTTTGTTATTGTCTTTTAATCTTAAACCAGTTTATCTCTAACCAAATAAACACCAGATATTGCAGTGTGCTGTTAGTAGCTATTTAATAAAACTATAAGGACATAATCTGGCTAAAATTGAGGAAGATATGGTGGGTCTTGTGGTATTATTTAAGGGTATCCTACCTTTCCTGCTTAATTCAAGCACTGTCTCATATAATGTTAACAAATTCACACAATGGATTTGTCACATATGCATTCCATGTAGGAAAAAAATTAATGGGTGAGATCCAGATAACATTAGCACAAGAAGTAGGGGAATTGGCTTTGGCGCACAAGCTATTTTCACTGTGCACATAGTAGCACAAGTGGCAGCAGCATAACAGTACAAAACAGTATATAATAGTGTTATAGCATTGGAGGGTTGGTTTGGATTATGTCTGTGAGTACCCTCCAAGCCTGTAATTCTGTAGGAGAGAAACCTGCTGAACTGATGAAGCCAGTTTCTTTGTTACGCTGATGGGCCTGATTTACATGTCTGAAGACTCGGTTGAGAACAGATGTGTTGACATAGGAATGAGGGGAGGCCCCCCCCACATTTTAGGGCAAAGGGGTAGTTTTTGTGTGCTTTAATTTGATGTGAACCTGGGAACTGGAAAGACACAGAGATGCTTGACTGCTCTGTGTGCTGAACCTCAAGCCATGGCTCTAGGGAGTCCCCTAGAAGCCAAATGGGGAAGCAAGATGTGTTGAGGTATTACTGCTGTTTGCCCCTTCCATCTTATGCTCAGGTTGTATGTATGTGTAAACAAATGTATATATATATCCTAAATGCACCACAGTCTCCACTAACCTTCATTCTAATGAAACCAAAGCCTGGGGAAGCTCTGGAACCCCTGGAAGTCTCTCACTGCTTGGAGGTTACCGTGCGTGCAACAATAGGTTAAAATTATGCAACCCACCGACCTGTCTAAGCCACCCATTGGATTCGGCCATTGTGCTATGCTAGTAACAGGGCTTCCATTAACAACTTGGCTATTGTACTAGTGGGCTGCCACGGCTGGATCTCACTCAGTATATCTCAATGTATTGAGATTACTGTAGTCTTCAAACTAATGATGTGATTCATTTCTTAGATGAAATAACCTTTTTTAGATGGTGAGATGTGGGCTAGGTGAAGATGCTCTGTGCCCCCACCCCCCTGCTCTGACTGCCACCTCCATACCTACCAACTTTCTCAGGCATTACGATCTGTAGAGGGGGCTCTTTGGTAGTTCCACCACCTTCCAGAATGTGAGGAATGATGGCCCGGGAAAAGGCATACTCTGTGGAAACCCCTAAGCAGTGGAACTCCCTCCCCGCAGAGAGGTGTGTTTAGCACCTTCGTTCTACGGCCTTTGCCATATGCTGATGTTATGCCTCTTTATCCTAATCTTTGTCAGTTAAGGTGTTTTGTTTAGTGGGACCTCTTTTACCTCGTTTGCTGAATGTATATTGTTCAGTTCTGGTTGGAACAGTTTTACCTGTTTTTATAATTTGTAAAACTGTTTTTATACTGTATATTATGTTGTAACCTGTCCTGGGACCTGATGATGAATGGGTAAGAAAACTTATAAATATATGCATACATACATGGTGAAGTGGAATGCTTGCTTTACATCCATTCCTATTTAAGAAAACATTTCGAAGCTTTGGGAAATGATTGTTGATTTTTAAAAAGTTTGGGAAAAGTAGTAATTGTGAAAAGTCAGTTATATGGGTACATGGTGAAACAACTACACGGTCACTTCACCTACCAAAAGAAAACCACCCTGCAACCATTTCATTCATCAAACCCCCTTTTCCTCAGCTAGAAGCTGTCACTAGCATTTATTCACATACATCATCCATTATTTCCTGTTGAATGAAATATCAACTGATGACCTGCATATGCAAAGCAGAGCACATATAAGACTCCACAAACAGCTTTCATATAATCTGCAATCATCTGGAAAGAGATGTTTCAAATATTTAGCTCAGTTGTTGAGCTGCACTATCAAATGATGAGGTTCCCGAATGTGTGTGTGTGTAAATCAGTTTTGCGACTTCTCGCAAGGGAAATGACATCAGCATGAGAAATCTTCCTGGTTTCGCCAATGTAAACTGATCCAAGGGGTGAGTTGTTTATATGTGGTAGCTTGCCACACAAATCAGCCATCGCCACAAAGTTTCCAAGGTACCACAAGACATCTCTGTCAGTTTTTTGTAACAATATGGTGAACACTGTGCGCCGGAAGTCACCTCATGGAGTTGACAAACATAAGCAGATCAGTCACTTTCAGAAGCAGCATAATGATGCGATTTCAAGTGGCATTCATGCTACAGTGAAGGAGCTAGTGACACAGTTTTGTGTGAACCAGGCCATGGTCCGGGCATGAAGGGCTAGTGATACAGTTCTCTGCCTATCAGGCACTTCCATATAAGTCAGAGATGTATTTCAACAAGACCTGCAGAGGTAGCTCTACCATGAAGAAAGCTGAAGTGATGGCCTCACACAGACTGTGGATTTTCAGGGCTGGCAGTCAGACCTGAGTCAAGAAGGGAGCTATTCGCTAGGACAGGCATGAGGAACTTTTAGCCCTCCGGATGTTGTTGAACTCCAGCTTCCATCAGCCCAAGCCAGCATGGCGAATGGTAAGAGATGATGAGAGTTGTAGTCCAACCAGAGGCCCCTCCAGACATCCTTTTTATTGCACATTTGATGATTTGTGCTCATGATGGTACTGGGGCTATCACACGCGATCCAGCTTTTATTTATTTATTTATTTATTTAATTTATATCCCGCCCTTCCTCCCAGCAGCTTTCAACACTGTTTTCACCTGGAAAAGTTTTGGGATGGCCAGTCAGTGCATCTCTCATAACCTCCTGCTGAAATCCCCTAACGTTTTACACCACAAGTGTTCTGATTTACTTTTGTCCCGCTTTTGTTGTGCTACGGCCCCTCCAGACAACGATAAATGTGGCAGCACTGGGGATACATAGCAGGATAAACTAAAGCAGAATATACCTACCACTGATGCACTATTATTGTGTCAAGAACATGTTGCAAAATACACCGGAAATAAAACACCAGTCTGGAGGGGGCCCACATCTGGAGGGCCACATATTCCCCATCCTTGTTCTAGAGAGCTTTCTTGTCCAGGTCTGCTGCTTTTATTGACTCTTACACAGGAGAACTTCCTAGGAGATTGTACCATGTTAATTAGGGGAGGGGGAGTTCATACGGACATTCCATTCAGACACCAACAGGTCTTTGGCCAGCAGGGAGAAAACATATTTATATTTAGAAGTGTAAGTGGATTAATGTGGTATGATGGGGATACATCCAAGTTCGTTTAGTTTGGTAAACAAAGCTGCAAGAATCGGACGCCACCACTGTGAGAAGGTTTGATAAAGATCTGGAGGGATCATATCTTGACCGGGGGCTTTCCCCGGTCTGAGTGTCGCTATTAAATTATCAATTTCCGCACCTGTTACAGGGGGCCAAGATGGACAGTCAGTGGGTAGGGTGGCCCTAGTATAAGTGGGGAATAGGTCTTCGAAAATAGATTGAAAATGAGTTATCCATGTTTCCGGGAGTATTGGAGGGACTGTCAGCAGTGGCCTATTAAATAAATTGCCATGAATTAAATTCCAGAATTCTTTCTGGTTTCCTTGCATGGCCGCCAGGCTGAGCTGTTTCCAGATTGAGGTAATATATAGCGATTTTCTTTGTTTTAATAGATTATTATATTCTCTTTTAAGATTGTATAGCTTGGAGATGGCTACCTCAGAGAAATGGAGTCTAGTAAACCGTGTTTGGAAACATAATTGTTTCTTTTTAGCTAAACAGGTTTTATCAAACCATGGCTTAAAGTTCGGATGGGAACTAGAGTTATTCGATGTTGATTTAGTAACCAACTGTTAGAGTCTAGTGGTGATCTGTTCAAGTACACCTCCTATATCATTGGATAGAAGGGAGGCTTTGTGGCACAAGTCCATCATAACTGAGGACTCCAATAATTGGTTGACTTCCGTCATCACTGAGGCCGACCATCTTCGGCGGGAGGAGTGTTGAAAGGAATCTATATTACAGATCGTGCTATGATGAGTTGTCTGTGTAATTGGGTTGTATAATTTCAAAATCAATGGTAAGTGATCACTTTCTGATCTTTCTCGTATAGAAAGCTCATTAACATGATCTAAAATTTGCAGAGAAACCAGAATGTAATCAACCACGCTGGCCCCTCTTTTAGTAATGCAAGTGAAAAAACCTTTAGATCTATCAAAGTTCGAGCCATTTAGGCAAAAGAGATTTGCCGAGATCATACTCTTGACAAATGCCTGTCCATTTTTATTTGTTAAATTATCTCGAGACTTACGATGGTATAGGGCCAGGTCAGAGTTGAAGAAATTCTGTGGATCATGAACATGAACATATGGGGAGTTGGAGCCTATTCTGGTGTTAAAATCTCCCCCGATTATTAAATTATGGTTGGAGTATTTTTGATAAGTTGATTCAATGAAATCATCAAATTCATGGCAGGCTTGGGCCCTCAGCCCTGGAGCGAGTGGTGGAAAATAAACATTAATACAAATAAAGGGATGTAACGGAGGGCTGGTTGTTATTATTAGCGCATGGCATGTAGTTGAGGGTAAGCAAATTATTTCTGACACGGATATGTGATTCTTGGTAGATATTAAGAAAGCTAGCCCACCACTAGCATGACCTTTTTTGGCTGTGCGGTGGGCGGGTTTTGCCCAGCATTTAAATCCATCCAAGAGGGGCTTGTTTTCATCCATTAACCAAGTCTCTTGAAGACATATAATGTCAAAAGATTGGAGGAAAGAGAGAAACTCTTTATCTAAAGTCTTATTATTCCATCCCGCAATATTCCAGAATACAATACTAAGGGTAGATGGAAAAGACAAAGATGAAGGGTTAGAGTGAATTGTCTGTTCTTGTGAAGGGTTGTCATGAGGCAAGGTCAGCTAGTTCTCAGGATCCGTGAGTAGGCCAATTTGGTCAAGCTCTGGGCGCATCACGCTAACGTTAGAGATATGCAGTTTCCCCTTTTGCTGGCAGGAAGGGGAAGAATGTACGCGCTGCACCGGTGAACCGAGCTCATCTGGATAGAGATATCGTCTTTCCGTCCATGTTGGACTGGTGGTGGTTAATTCAGATCTGTACTGTGGGATTCCAGAGGCCTTAGGGTTTGCAGAAGGTCTAGTAGATGAGGAGGAGAGCAAATGTTGTTGATGCAAAAGGTCCATCTTCAAGCGATCCAATCTCTTGATTATATTAATTTGTTCATCAAGAAGAAGATCAGGAAAGGCTGCAATCAATTGTAGGTCTTCAGATTCACGTGGTCCCCATATTTAAAAAAGGGGGCCCTACAATTCCTACAAACTACAGACCGATCACTTTATTAGATGTTGCTGCTAAATTATATGGACGCTACCTTTTAAATAAACTATTAGATTGGGAAAGAGAAGAATCTATTGTAGTTGAGGCTCAGGCGGGTTTCAGGGAAGGATCTGGTACAATCGACCAAGTATATATCTTGCAACAACTCATTGGGAAAGTCAAAAAGGGGCTGCTCTCGTCGCTTTATCTAGCGTTTATTGACTTTGCGGCCGCTTTTGACTCGATGGATCGTTCCCTTCTGTGGAAGAAACTGGATAAAGCCGGTATAGATAAGAGATTTTTATGGCTTATCCAGTTACTGCATCAGAACACCTTTATAAAAATCCGTACTGGTTTAAATGGCTCACTCTCCCACAAGATCTCTGTATCGAGAGGAGTCAAACAAGGATGCATTTTGGCGCCTTTCCTTTTTAATTTTTTCATTAATGACATTTTCTCTAGTATGGCCTCACCAGCTTTCTTTCCGCCACGGATCAAAGAGAGGAAAATCCCAGTGCTCTTATATGCTGATGACCTTGTTCTGATATCTCAAAATAGGATAGGAATTAAACGCATGCTGCTCTCTCTCCTAGAATTCAGCAACCAGCACAGGTTGCACATTAACTACGCCAAATCGAAAATAATGATATGTGGTAAAAACAGCAGAACCAAATCTACCTGGTACCTTAACGGTCACCACCTAGAACAGGTAAATACTTTTAAATACCTAGGTATCCATATCAACAATAACCTGGCTTGGTCTCATCAATTAGCACATATTAAAACTCTGGCAACTAAGATCTTAGGCCAACTGAAATTTTTTTTCTATACTAGGGGAGGGCAATTAATAAGACCTCTCCTTAAGCTTTATGTTACAAAATTTATTCCGTCAATTCTATATGGTGCCGAAATTTGGGGCCCAGCTTTATGGCACGCCCTAGAACAGATTCAAAACACCTTATTCAAACAAATTCTGGGGCTACCCAAGGCTACTCCAGCAGCTCATGTTAGAGCAGAACTTAGTGTTCCCTCCTTAAAGGCTAGATCAGACTTGGTATTTCTCAGGTACCGTAAGAAACTAATTACATCTAATCCCCGACTTCTGATTAGACTCTGTAGAGAGGAACAGTCACAAAATGGAGCCTGGGAGACAAATTTTTCTAGCGTCACTAAAACTTATGATTTATCAGATAATCTCCTTACTAATCTTGATTCGAAAGCATTGCGTATCCATATCTTTGAACATGAGGCACAAAGAGACAAAGCACTTATCACTGCAGCTCCATTCTCTCTCTGGTTTCCACCCATTAAAACCACCCATGAATGGCCACTTTATTTTGATATCCTAACTAAGGCCGCTCTTCGTAGAGCGTACACGGAACTAAGATTTCAGGTCATGCCCTCTGCGTACTTATACGGCAGATACCTCGGTGCTCCATACGCAGAGCGCCTATGTCCTGCTGGGTGCAAGGCCCCCGAGGATTTAATTCATTATATGTTAGTTTGTCCCTTATTTGATGGCCCTAGAAAAAGATTTCTGGATCCGCTGATTCAAAAGAATAAAGATCTAAATGAAGCTCAGATAGTAGTATTTCTTTTATCCGCAGACCAACCTTACATAATGATGTCTACCGCTAATTTTGCTCTGGTGGCAAAGAATCTTAGAGCCAGGCATATTAAAGCCTCCAATTAACTTAGGCGCTAAGTTTATAGAATTTTTTAAACTAAATATGCATGTATAGTACTACTAAATGTTTTTTGTATTTTATTGATGTTTTTAATGACTGTGTTCCTTCTGTAACAGCCAATGGCTATGCACAGATTTAATAAACTAACATTAATATGGTATGAGCTTTCCCAGACATTTGATAAAGAAAATGAATTGCCTGTGAAAGCTAATGCTACAATAAACCAGCCACAACCCTTTATTTTTCACGTTCAGTTCAATGGGAATTTTGCCACTGACTTCAATGGGGCATGGATCTCACCTTTTAAGAAATAAAGCTAAAATTAAATCTCATCCAAAGACGAAACATTTCACAGCACACAATGCTTTCAATTATATGCCTTCAATAAATCCCAGTTGACTTATTATTATTATTTTTAAAGAATCTCTCTCCCCCCCCCATCGCCCCTCAATCAGAATATTGGAAGCAGCATAAGTAGGAGCTGGACCCTTCTCAGCCCAAAGTCCCTGCCAATAGTTTGTAATTCAATATCTCTGCGCTTCAAGGGTAAACCGGTGTCAGTTGTATTTGCCGTGTCGTCGTTTCAACCCCCCCCGTCCCCTCCCCTCCGCCAAGAAAAAGTAAGCGTTAAACTTCCGTTCAGTCTATGTGGACTGATGAAATGTAGGAAATCTGTTTCTGGCGAGGAGGGGGAAAAAGGTTTCCCAAAGAGAGCACCAAGCAGAGAGAGATCAGAAGTATGAAGAGTGGCAGTAGTGCTGCTGCCGCCGGGCTGCTCAGGCGAGGAAAGCAGGACGGGCTGCAAGAGGAGAAGAGCTGTGGGGCATTGCGCAGAGAAAGTGAGTGAGAATTGTTGCAAAGAGCAAGAGAGGCGGGTGTGAAACGCTGGCTGGCTGGCTACTAATAAATAGCCGTGGAGGGGGAGGGAGGGAGAAGAGGACTCTGGTGGCCGCCGCTGAAAAACAATAACAAACATCTGACTAGGTGGTGTTTTTTTCTTTCTTTCAGCTGATTTAAACAAGGGGAGGGTGTGTGTACGCGCGCGCCACGTTGTTTGTTTCATGGCTGCAGTTCAATTTAAAAGAGTGCGGATGAAAACAGGGGAAGAAGCCGTTCCCAGTTCCAGCCGCATCTTACAAGAGTCTTCTATTGTTGTCCGTCTCTCTCGTGGTACAGCGTGATGGCAAGCAAGCGCCTCACCTTCGCGGGGCTTTTGCAAGACGGAATACTCTCGCTGTTGCCCACGCGGCTGGCTAGGGCTCGCCTCGCCAAAGTTTACAAACAAGCGCGCGGCGAATGTCTGGGTTTCGCTCTTGCAGCCCGCCTCTTTGGGACGGCCGCGTTCGTTTCCGTGCAAAGTTTCAAAGTGCCTGGAAAGGGAGCAACATGACGGGGTGCGTGCGTATGCGCGTAGATTTCTTTGGAGAGTCATTGTTTCCACTTTCAGGAGCGTGGTCGCGTTCTGCGCCACAGCTTTTGCGCATGAACATGGGATTTGAATGCAGATAGGGAAATCCACCTCCGCCCCTATAATGAACGTTGGCATTGTCTTTTCTTAAATGAGTGAGCTAGTGGGCTCAGCATATGTAAAACAAAGCCATCACTTTAGCCTTATATGGTGTGTGGGCGTGTGAGGGGAAAAATGCCCATTTCATATTTTCTATACCTGGGACATCATGTCTGCAGTTCAAGTATTGTTTAAGGAGGTAAGTTCAGACCCTCGATTTCCTTAGGAAACAGCAGAGAGGAAGGAGGGGTGGTGGTGGATCTTGAAGATTGTCAAAAGGGCTCCATCGAAGGTGGATGGACTGCTAAGGATTTCTGCAAATTAGATTTTTGCAGCTGGTCCACAGAGCGGTAAGTAACTATGCACATCGGGTCCCTTCGCACAGCCTTCTGGACCCACTAGGTTCTAGGCCCTCATACGGTTGTAATGGAGGAAAAAGACATTACTGATTCCCTCGTTTAATTTGAGCCTAGAATCAAGATATTCATACTGAGCAAGCGACTCATTGAGGCCAACAGGTAAGTGTGTATAGGATTGCAGCGTAATCCTATGAACTCCTCGGAACTAAGTAACACTGAGTTCAAGAAGACTTGTCGCTTCCAGCCCCAGGTGTGGGTTCAGGATTGCAGCCTGAGAGTATTATCTCTCTACCCTGCTCTCTTGCACCGCTTGGATGCGTCGATTTCAGGCGGTGGTTGTTTTTTTTAGTTGTTTAGATTCATGGCCATCACATCTGGAACATTCGGATTTGGGGGAGCAGACAAGGCAAACAGATAAATACAAATAAACGCCTAATTCATGAAATAGAACTTCCGCATGAAATCTGCCTCTTCCCACAGCACTTTCTTCAGCTACATTCATTACGCTGTGCAAAAAAGAAATAAGGTGTTTTTAAAAAATGCACATTGTGATCTGGACACATCCGCAGCAAGCGTGGAAGCAAGTGTTCATGGGGTCAGCATTTCCCTCGCTTAACCGCGGAGAGGCCGGTTAACCCTGTCCAACCCCCTTGGGACGGAGCTTGAAGGCGCTGCCCTCCTGCTCTCCACTCCCGCCCCCTCCTCCATCTCCCCCGCGGTGGAGGGCGTTACAGACAAGAGAAGAGACAGGCTCGCTATTATTGGTGTTTTGCAAAGGATCGTGTTACTGCCTGGCTGCTTCAGACTGATTTCCCCCACCCCCTCGAAACGATCGAAGCCTGCTCTCCTTCCCGGGGGGAGGGGATCGGAGGAGGAGAGCTTTCCCCAACCTTCCTAGGGTTTGGAAAGTGGCTGAATGGGATGCGCAGAGAACCCGCCCCCTCCTTGCCCGTCGCATTGCAGGTTTTACCCACCTCTGACGCAGCTCCGCATACTACCGAAAGCGTAGCTTGGCTTTTGCCATATTGTCCGTGATCTGAAAGGAGGAAGGGGAGCGGCGGGGGGGAGAGGTTACCATCAGCCCTTCTCCAAACGCATTAAACCTTGGATCAAGACTTCAGCGCCGAGCTGACAGCGCGCCAAATATAATGGGCTTTGAGGCGTGGGCTGTGATTGAATGGGGAATTAGCTGACTTTCTGCAAGGCGCTTCGAGTGGCGCGAGAAGCCGTTGATCAGGGCTGTGGAGCCGCGTTTGTAAGGCAGCCTGCCTTGCCAAATGCCTCCGCCAGCTGACGAAATCCTGATCGGACGGAGAAAGAGCGGGTTGTTTGAAGTAGCGGAGCCCGCCCCCTGCAGAAGTGACTGATATGTCTATAGACTGATTGGGGAGCGACAGAAAAAACAATAGGGTGGTTGTTATTGGTGGAATGGAAACTAAACTTTCTAGCATTCGGGGAGAGGGGAATGAGGGACTCCAGCATGGCTTTTGATCATTGGGATCTATTTTCATGCTAGGGTTCACCTCTAGAACAGGTATTGCTGAACTCAAACTCACCTCTTCTCTGGCCATTGGCCATGCTTGCTGCGACTGATGGGACTTGTAGTTTAGCAACATCTGAGGGCAGGGCAAAGGTTCCCCACCCCTGTTCTAGAACATGCTGCAAAGTAAGAGAGAATGCTTAAAAGCATGTAAGAACACCAGAAGGGCCTGCTGGATCAGGCCAGTGGTCCATCTAGAACAGTATCCTGTTCTCACAGTGACCAACCAGATGCCCACGGGAAGCCCACAAGCAGGACCCGAGTGCAACATTTTTTTTTACAAATTAAACTTTGAGCATTAATGCTTCCCTTTTTATAAATAGATAACTGAATATCTATACTAGGCCCAAAACTTTGGTTTGTTTAAACGTAGTGTGCCAATGTAAAAATAAAACATCTGAACAAATGAACTGCAGGATTCAGACTGCAGATTTGTGTGTTCACTGGTGCCATTGCTGTTCCAGTATCTGTACAGTTGTATTTGCTATAGCAGCGAGGAATGCAGAACTGGTGAGACTTCACACAGTTTGACAATCCTTGGATTTGAGAAGTAGAAGAATTACTTAAGGCAGCCAGAAATATACCTGTGCCTGCAGACTGCAAACTGTATTTCTTCACATGCCATAACTAATAAAAAGCCCCACCAAGACTGAACAGACTCAAATTGCCCAGCTTAACCTGTTCTCTCCACAAGAAAGATCAGAAAAACCTCCCTACCTGAAGAGGCAATGAAAGTTCACAATCCACAGGACTCACTTGCTCTCAAACAGTTCTGGGCTGATTTCAGTGAGGCAACTGAAGAAAAAATGGATTGGAAGTTCTTAGGCTTTTAAAGATAAATATATCTGCTAATTTCATTCTGTGCTTGCTTCCAACCCACAAGACTTACATAAGAATTAGGCATGAGTATGTAGGCATGTGCCAGGTTCCTGTCCCACTGTGCTTTAAGCACACCATGCACTTTGTATCAAATGTATTCATAATACAAAGGACAAAGGCTGCTTGTGAATTAGAGTTTACTTTATCAGAATAGATCACATTTTGATGTAAGCCCTTAAAAATTGTAATTGATTAATGAGTTTCAGATGGTGGTTCCTCGTCTTCCACCCCACTCCTCTTTTCTTTTAACATGTACAGTATGCTTCTAGCTAATCTGGGAGAGTTCCAGAACTCTGGGCTAAATTGGTTGTGGTATGGTTTATATGGATCATAGAATAACGAGAGAAAAAATATTGAATTTCCTTACAAAAATATAATAGTGATTGTATACGAGTGAGCTTATGTTGTATCCAGTTATTGTTGGGGGAGGGGAATAACCATAAAGCATACTTATGATGTAATTAGGGTTAATATGAATTTCCTTTTATTTTATTCTCTGGAATATACCAAGATCGGATAATGGAAGCATTAGAATGTTAATAAGAAGCACAGTATTCTAGTCCTTCAGTGGCTGCACAGATTCACAAATGTCTTTAAACCTCAGTATAAGGTGCTGGTGATGATCTATAAGCAGTTTTTGCCCAGTGTGGAGATGAAAAAATTTGTCAGATCTCTTTAAGTTTCTCGTTTTCTCAGTTTTAAATTCAGTTCTCCACATTTCTACAGCAATTTACTTTTAAAAAAAAAGTTCAGCATTTTAGTGTGAATTTATCCTAACAAACACATTTTGTATGGTGTTTTAACTAATGTGTACATTTTGCTTGGTTGAAGAACTGCACTGCCAAATTCAGAGAAGTGTGAATTTCGAAGGATTGCTGCGTCTCAGTTGATTTGAGAAACTAATCAGGTAGTTTCTCATTAAAATGCAAACAAAATCAAACTTCTCTTCCCTGTGTACCTCCGAGAAGCATAAGCTCAACCTAGAGTACTCTCTGAAATACATCATTTATGTACCGAATAAAGTCCACAAGGGGACACAGAGGATTATTCCCAGAGGTTTCCCCTCAGCTTTAGAATTCTGAACATTTGCCTGAGCCTGAACATCTTCCTGAAGCAGTGCAAGGCACTTTTATTTTGACTATATTTCGATGGACAGGGATAGCTTTTGCCCAGTGTGGAGATGAAAAAATTTGTCAGATCTCTTTAAGTTTCTCGTTTTCTCAGTTTTAAATTCAGTTCTCCACATTTCTACAGCAATTTACTTTAAAAAAAAAAGTTCAGCATTTTAGTGTGAATTTATCCTAACAAACACATTTTGTATGGTGTTTTAACTAATGTGTACATTTTGCTTGGTTGAAGAACTGCACTGCCAAATTCAGAGAAGTGTGAATTTCGAAGGATTGCTGCGTCTCAGTTGGTTTGAGAAACTAATCAGGTAGTTTCTCATTAAAATGCAAACAAAATCAAACTTCTCTTCCCTGTGTACCTCCGAGAAGCATAAGCTCAACCTAGAGTACTCTCTGAAATACATCATTTATGTACCGAATAAAGTCCACAAGGGGACACAGAGGATTATTCCCAGAGGTTTCCCCTCAGCTTTAGAATTCTGAACATTTGCCTGAGCCTGAACATCTTCCTGAAGCAGTGCAAGGCACTTTTATTTTGACTATATTTCGATGGACAGGGATAGAGAGGGACATATGATAGAATAATTAGTATGCTGTTACCCATCCTGCATTGATAGAATGAACTCATATGCTTAGTGGAGCCATATCCCCGACTGTGTTATACCTTACTCTGAAGTACTCCAGAATGCCCACATTTAGGTCATTGCACTAGGCAGATGGAAAACTATTTTTACCCTTAAGGGCCACCTTTTCCCACTGGAATCCTCCAACCTCTCACTGAAGATCTTTAGAGGGGATTTTACTCCACATATGTTCTTGGAAGGAACAATAGCTACTGCCTGACTCTTAAGGACCCTTGCCTAAAAGCAGCCTCTTTAAATATAAGAAAAATGTGAATCTATTTGGAAAATGTGAATCTATATTAGCCGGTTCACAGCGACTGATAGCTGCCTCTGCTGTTTTGTACTTCTAGTATTATTGTTCTAGCATTTCCAGTACTATTTATTATGTCCTATTCTAATCTTATTTATTCTGATTCTGTCCTTTTGTAGTTTTCTATTTTATGGCAATGTCATAGTGTGCTTTTTGGCAGAAAACAATTACAACTGTTAGAAATAAATACATGTCTGGTTTTTATTCTGATCACTAAGAAAGTCTAACAGTTTGAGATTCTTATCTTCTATTCCCCTCTTCCTACTCCATAGGGGCTCTGAGAACTTAATATAGCATAAGGGGCTGGCCTTTACTGAGTCAATCCAATGGCCAATCTAGTCTGGTGCTGTCTTTTCTGTCTGGCAGCATCTTAGCAGGATTTTGTAGAGGGGAAGTAAATCTGTGGCCCTTCAGATGTTGTTAGACTGTAACTTCTGTCATCTCTGACCACTGGCCACTGATGGGAGTTAGTGTCTAACAACATCTGGAGGGCCACAAGTGCCAGACTTTCCAGAATTGCTCAAAACAGTTTACCTCATTGCATCATATACATAAAAGTGCCAATAAAATGGATAAAATATATCAGATCTATAAACTAAAAACATCTACTGCCACTGCTACTATCATTTAAGATTTATTAGACGCCAACTGTATATTGGGTACTGTAAAATATTATGTGTGATACAGTCCCTACTGACAGGGCTCACTGTCCATGCTTGAATCAAAATACTTTTTTTAGAACCGCTGAGGTAAGTGGAGCTAAACTGGTTGAATCCAAATACTTTGATTTACATTTTAAGTGTCGAAATGACAGATGCAACAAAATGTTGCAGTGCAGGGTGCTTCTTTTTATGATTCCGGCATGGCAGTCATGCCCTCTTCCAGGGTCCTGCATTTCATTTTCCCTCCCATTTTCTGTTCCCCCCTCCAACAGATAGAGCAGTGTGTGGCCACTGAGCATGCTCACATTACATTGGGCTGTTGGGCGGAGGGTGGGCTTTCACATCCTTTACAGGTTTTTTCTCCTAAATAATTTTTGTACTCATGCAAACTTTGAGATTCACCCAAACATGTTGATAGCTTTTTTTTAATTCTCAGTAGTCCTATTTTGACTACTATTCTGTTGGCACTCACCAGCTGCATTCACTATTAGAGGGATTGATTGTGAAATCAGGCTTTAAATTTTGAAACAAAATTGCTTTCCCCACCCAAGTCATTCTGCCTTAACAATTGAAGATAATTACCTGTACCAGGATCCTAATTTATTGAGTCAATGTAAAGCTTTGGGATTTTTTTCACACAACCCCATGCAGAAAAGAAGAACAGAGAAATGTTTTTGGTTTCTGTATGTGAAAATCGACCTGGGACTCTGCTGACATAGTTGGTGTAAGGTTCTCCTGGTTTGACCAGACCATAACATCTTCCAGATCAGGCCTGGGTAGTTGCCTGGAAAATAATCCAATTGTTGGCTTGCCTTTCAGACAGGACACATTCCCAGCCCTATCCAGTGATACTAGGGATTGAACCAGGAACCTGCATATAAAGCAGATGCTATACCACTGAGCTGCAATTACACTCTTATCTTGTTCTATATGTCTTTTCTTATCAAACTGTCTGTTCCTCTAGCCTGTCAGCTTCCTTATCTACCTGCTACTTCCCTGCCCCATCATTCCAGCCTCAGTCAGTTGGTTTTCTTGACTCAGAGTTTGGCCTGCAGTGGATTCTGTCTTTGGATCCTCACCAGTGGATATGGCCCTGTTACTCCACCCCTTTCCCCGCTCCTATCCATACTTGTATGTACTGCTTTCTGTGTGCTCAGCTACCTATGGTCAGGCTAACAGTAAGTAAATAAATCAGTCCCCATATGAATAGAAGAGAAAATGTGCACCTGCACTTTAATGCAGATAACCTGAGAAGAGCCCTGATGGATCAGGCCAAAGGCCCATCTGGTCCAACACCCAGGTTCTGCAGGGGCCTACAGAAAGCTTGCAAGCAGGCCTGAGTGCAACAGCGCTCTCCCCACTTGTGATTCCCCAGCAAGTGGTATACAGCGACACACTGCTCTGACAGTGGAGGTGGGACATAGGCATCAACCGCTAAGAGGTTTTGTTTTGTTTTTTACAATCAAAGGGTATATAATTTGTAATGAATAAAAATTCAAAAATCATGGCATGAATGTGTTTGCATCCAAGTACCTCATGCAATTGTAGCAATGAGGGTTGCTTCTCAATCTTTGGATTGAATCCAAGATGTACATATTACGTAGATGTGTAAATTGCTTTTAAAAGTGAAACCTTGGTTCATTCATCGTTAGTCGCTATTGGCAATGTGATCCTGCCTGCATAAGCCTCCATTTGTGTGTAGATTCATATCTGCTTACAACAATAATTATGTTAGCTAATCTATATACTTTGCAATCACAATGTAAGTGCTCATTTATGAATATCGGATCCCCAAGTCTCTCTCATTTCCAGCAACCTTCTTGGCAACTTTCAGTGTTAACTACAAAATGTGCAATTTTTCCTCATTCCTGTTTGAAAAGAAATCCATCAGGGTTGTGAACCAAACCAGAAGGGAGATGAAGCGTCAGTAGAGCTTTGCTCTTTTGAAATGCCTTTTCTGTGTTAATGAGAAATAGCAGGGATCACATAAACTTACGTTAGATCCTGCTGAACTCAGCTTTGGCTCCTGATCCCTCACTACTCGTTTCTTTCCAAAATGGCTGCTCTGCTTTACCGTGAAAGCCAAAGATTCTCAGCAGTTGCAGCTGGTACCCCCCTGTTTCATTAGTTTTGTTGCTGCTGCTTTCTGCCACTTTTAGTCACTTCTTGAAAGGCATCTCTTCTTGTTTTCTTCCAGTGACGTATAACTAAGGCTGGTCAGTCAGGCATCTGCTTGACGTCCAACCTTGGCAGGACTATAAAATGACCTCAAAAAACCCATGTGATATATTTTCACTTATTAAAGCAATGTTAAATCATGTATACTTTCTTCAGTTTAGAGTGATTAGAGACATGTTCAAGGTGGTCAGTGAAAAATAAAGCTCACTTGGAGGCTCATTTAGGGCCAACAGGCCAGGCAGACTTACACTGTTGCAGCTGTTGCTCACTAACATGAGCTGTGTTCATTGTAGGGAATCTCTACAGCAGAACCCTTAAAAGGCACGCAGCCGTTCTTGACTCACTCAATCATAGTCAAAATGGTTTAGAGCAAGAATAATTATGGGAGGTGTCATTGAAAGTGGCTGGAAATCTATTCCAAAAGGAATCCTGCAATCCCAAATATTGTGAATTGCATCCCGAGAATGTTGACTCTGGAAAACTACTACATGTTCACTATTTTGTGATAGACATTCCCTCCCATCACCACTTTCTGGTGCCCTATAACACAGGAAGCTGCCTAATACTAGGCTAGGCAATTTGTTCATTTAGCCCAGTATTGCCTACTGTGGCTCTCCAGAGTCTCAGCCAGAGACCTTTACTTTCACCTGTTACTTGGTCTTTTCCCTTTCAAAAACGGCAACTGGAAATGCCCGATATTGGTCCTGGGACCTGCTGCATGCAGAACATGTGCTCTTCCTCTCAGCTATGGTCCCTCCAGTGATAAAAGCTGGGAAAGGCCTCTGCAATCAACATAGAATTGACTAACCCAGGAATGTTCCACTGCTGCCAGTATATTATTTCAGTTTATGTACAAATAACAACCCAGATTAGTTGTCAGTTAATGCCTATACCATATCCTCCTTTGGTTCAGGAAGTGGATGTTGTCTGTCCCGCACTGATTGAAACTATGTATGCTTTTATGGGTTGACAAAATGGTGGAAGCTAGTGTTGCAGAGTGGTGGACAGAGCCATCCAACTTTTGGGCGGCCAGCAGGAGCAGAGTCGGAGGAGCTGGAGCTGGCAGAAGGGACCTCCACATCCAGCGGCCACTGGGAGATCTCATAGAGGGGAGGATGCTGGCTACAGCAGCAGGGCATGGCAAAAGGAAAGAAAATACATGTTTCTTGCCACCCTTTTTTCTGGCGTACTGGCTGCCACAATGGAGGGCCACAGGACATTGCTGAATGGAACCTGGATATCGCATAAGTCCCCCCTTGGCCCCTCCTATGACATGCCCAAGGAACATCCTTTGCAGGCCTTCCACTGCCTTCCACCAGCTCCCCTTATCCCAGGCTGAGCTTCCTCGGCAGACCCCTGGATGGCTTATGCCAATGTAGCCTTGCTGAGCCAGAATCCAGCTGGCTCAGCTGGAGGTCTACCATACGCAATTCACCTCAGCCTGCTGTAAATAGCAGTTGGATTGCACCCTAAGCATCTGAATGGAGAGCTAGAAAGTCTTTTGCTGAAATCTCGGTCATGAATGACGTAGGTGGCCTTGGAAAATCCATTTCAGTTTCATCTTTCCCCATTCCTGTTTTCCATATAGCGATAACAATACCAGCCTACTTTACCACATTGTTGGAAGAGTGACAATGCATAGGTAAAGCTCTGAACACTCAAGTTTTACCTAAATGCTAAGAGTTCATTGCAGATCAGTTGCTGACACAACATTCAGCTTGCTTTACTTTGTTTATCAGGAGTGATTTTGTAAGCTTGACTTTTGACACCAAAAGAAAGAGCTTGAGCAGGAGGCTTATATTTAGCTTTTGGGGCAATTAATAGTGAAATCCTATCAGTGCTTTTTTGGTAAAAAATGAGATCTCGGCACTTATATATTGATAAAAGTACTGTGGGTGCAAGCACAAAGGGCAGCAAAAAAGAGGTGTCAGTTCTCTGTACCGGTGAGTACTATCACAGAAAAAAGCCTTGAATCCCATATATGGCTATTCAGAAGAAAGTCCCATTGGATGAAAGTCAATTAATTTGCAACCTGAGGTATAGGATCATGCTGTGAGGACCCAAAGCGATGTCTGTGGTCACTGCATACCTGGGACTGAACTGAACTGATAATTTGCAAAACATTACCTGGTTTTATCAAGTCTTTGAACAAACCGGTTTCTTCCACCTTTACACAGCTGATTTTTTTTGGTTGTTGCTGATTAGTGCCAACAAAAAACAACTATCACTCAGCTTGGCTGAATGATAGCAAATGGTCATCTGACCTCCCTTGCTTACCCCTGGCAATCGCTGACAAACATCAGCAGACGGTTTAAATTACTGGGCTGGCAAGCTACTGGGCCGAGCTACAATACACAGAAGACTAAATGCACTACTGTCTAGTAACATAAAAACTTCACTGTTTGGTGGGAGTGAATGGGGTGGAATGAAACCTTCCAGCTTGTTGAAACTGTTACATGCCATTAGGTGTACTGTAAACTATCCTGCACTGAATCCTTTACATGGACAATAAGGCTAAGAATTAGAGATGCCTCATTACTATCAGAGAGGTAGGGCGGAGGGAAAGAGAGCGAGTAAACTGCATAAATAGGAGGCGCAGCTCAACTATGTGTAAATAAAGTCCTGTTCCCAGTAAAAGTACCTTGTAAGGGAAGCATGAAGAGGGCCTGTTACTGAAGTAGGACATTGAAGAGGTAAGTGTTTCAACCCTTTATCTTCCCTTGCTAGACTGAGATAGTTCATCACATGCCACGATTTCTTGAGAAACATACCAATTTCACATAAGTGTGTAATGTATGTATTTTATAGCATGTCATATTCATGTAAAAATCCAAATTCAGAACCACATGAAGGCATTGAGAAGTTTGAAATCCTTAATGCGCCTGTCAATTTCCTGAGGAGTTTCACTGAAAAATATAAGTCTTGGCCATAATAACCCAAATGAAGCATGTAAGAACTGGATGTGGACCAGAAAGTTTTGAACCCCAATCTCTGCTTAAATGACATGAATGACCTTAGGTTGCTGGGAAGATAAAGGTGAGCAAATTCACATGCATGCTATCTTGGACTCTTTTGAGAATTGTGATAATAACACAGGGAGAGCCCCGATGGATCAGATTAAAGGCCTATCTAGTCCAGCATCCCGTTTCCCACAGCGGCCAACCAGATGCCCATGGAAAGCCTGCAAGCAGAGCATGAGCACAACAGCTTTCTCCACTCTCCTGTTCCACAGCAACTGGAATTGGGCGGTATATCATAATATATCAGCGTTGGAGGTGGTAGACTGCCATAATCTCTAGTAGCCATTAATAGCCTTATCCATGAATTTGTCTAATCTTTTAAAGTCATCCAAGTTAGTGGCCATTACTACCTCTTGCAGAAACAAATTCCATAGTTCAATTATGTGTTGTGTGAAGTACTTTTTTTGTCTGTCTTGAATTTTCCACCATTCCTCCCCATTGGATGGCACTGAGTTCTAGTATTAGAGAGGAGGGAAAACCTTTCTCTATCCACTTTCTCCAGAAAGTGGATAGAGAAAGGTTTATTTCCAGAAAGAATCTTACACATCTCTATTATTCCCTCTCTTACCCATCCTTTTTTCTAAACTAAAAAAACAGAAACACAAACAAACCAAATGTTGTAACCTTTCCTCACAGGAGACTTGCTCCAGCCCCTTGATAATTTTCATTGTCCTTTTCTGAATCTTTTTCTGCACTCTAAAATATTTTCTGAGACATGGCAACCAAAAGTGTACACAGGATTTCAAGTGTGGTTGCACCATAGAAACAAAATTTGGACTGATGAACTGTACATAATTCAATAAAATAAACTTTTCTGCTAGGCTAATTGAACTTTAAATTCTCTACCACAAAACATATATTGGTAAGCAGACAATATATGAAGATTTAGATTTTCAGGCTTGAGACCTGAAGATGGAGACAAAACTACAATTAGTTGGCTCTGCCTATCCTTGGCTCTGGCATCACCTGTTGGGTTCCTGCCTTCCTCCCCACCATTCCACCCACCACTATTTGACCATAAAACAGGAAAAATTGTTCTGGTCAGAGTTTGACCACATTAAGCCCACATTTGTCTTACTTCCATTAGTAGTGCTTTCAGTTTCAAAAATGTGTGTTGGTGTGTGAGTCGAAGGCAAGTTTCTGGCAGCAACAAAAGGTTAAACAGCCAGCATATTTTCAAAAAGAAAAGAGAAACAAATAAGGGGATGATATTTGGTGCCAACAAAATTTAATGCATAGTAATTTTGTTTGTCTTACCCAGTCTAGAAATTGAATGTCTCTGAGTGGGATAATACGTCAGAATTAGTGGCCTATTTTTCAACTTATTTTAATTATTTTATTTTTTTAAATTCAGTGTGACACCTGTGATTAAATGGCCACATGATGTCCTACTCAGTTTTCCCCAGTGATGTGGTGAATGGATGAATTGTCCATAATTAACCTAGGGAAAAAAGGTGTAAAACTATACACTTTACTTCAGTGTGTACATGAAGCATTGCTGACAGCTAGTGATTCATGCATGTAACATCCAGCTAAAGCAAATGAGTCCTAGAAGTTCAGTTCTCTGCTAGCTTAAATCCAACTCCCCCAAACTATTCCAAATGAAAAAGGCTTTTGCAACATTGCAGAAAAAATGCTCCAAGGAGAAGAAATGCCACTGTTCCGGGACAGATACTTAGCACACATCTGTATGTCTTCTGCTAGCTCTTCTTATATAAAGGCACCTGGATAGTCTTGGTAAGAGGTTCCACATGATTAATTTTAAAGAGTGCATAGGGTATGATAGGGGAAGGAAACTGGTTTCCAATGTATGTGGGGCTTTATGCACCACAAGCAGCATATTGAAATCAGCAGGGCTCATTGCAGTGCTTTGTAGCTTTGGTTCATAGCAAGTGATGATCATTCAGATTCATAAAAAACTGCAGATTAGAAAAAACAAATCTTATCTTTGCATATTTAGCAATGCCACATTCATGTAGGACTTTAACCTACCAGATGTGACTAGATTAGATGTGCCGTAAAAGTACTATAAATAAGTTCTTTAAGAAAGGGGGGGGGAAACAGCTGCAAGGGTCCTGACTCAGATGATAGTTGTGGTGTTCAGCAAGGATTTTTAAAATCCATTTCCCCATGCCATTTTCCCCAGTTAGAATGAGCCACAGATTATATTTGCTCCAGTTTTGGGGGGTGGAATGGTATTCATGTACAAATATCAGCTTTGGGGGCCATTTTAACTGGGGAAGTGGCACAGGATGAAAGACACTGACTCCCTGAATTTCACACACCCCCTGCAACTTTTTTTGAATTAAAAAAAAGCCCAGCAATCCCCTGGGCTATCCTGTTCATGGATCTCCTGTGTGCCACAGATAGCTTGGCGCTGACCCTGCTACTTCTTATGATCTCTCTGCCTTCTTCCTCTGTTTCCTGGAATTTCCACTACTGTAGACAAAGCTCAAATTCCTGCCTTTTACATAACAGAGACCTTACTCTACGTAGGCATCGCAAGGCCAGCACAGTATTATCTCTGCCTTGCAATAGTTCTTTTCCCCTGGAAAAACATCCATAATCTTACCCCTACTTTTCATTTAGCCTATGAGGCTATGTTTGGGAAACCAAGTCCGTCCACCCTACATCTGATGCCACATGTCAGGACTATGCAAGCCTCCCTGTGGTTCTCACTGATAGTGGAAAAAAGCAGCATGGGGAGGCTTGCAAAGTGTAGAGCTGCTAACACCTCTTGCACTGTGGTTTTCAAGCTTGGGAACCCCACAGAACAGATTTTGACAGGTGGGCAGGACATGCTGCCATCTGTCAAAGTTGGCCGGCAGGGTGGGGCCAGGCAAAGATTTGGCCCCTGGAGCCAAAAGGTTTCCTCACCCCTGCCCTGCCATAATGACTGGCATGTGGTTTGACAAACAGCATGGATTCATATGAGAAATGAGAAAACTGCAGAGGTGTGTGTGTGTGTGTGATTTCTAAGTCTCTTCAAACATCACTTTTCCCCAAAGTGACATACAGTCAGTGTAAAAACATTTTAAAATAACTTCAAAACTGTAAAATACTAAGGGTATCAGAGTGCTTTAAAACACATCACAGCAGCCATCCCTCCAAACAATTTTGAAACAGTTTATACAAAGGACAATAAATTTAAAATCTTGCCTCCCCTTTTCTGTTATAAAATCACACTTAAGGCAGCTTACAAATTAACAATATAAATCACAGCAAATAAATACACACACGTCCTTTTCCTGCCTATTTCTGTTATAGGCAGTGTAGGTTTGCATAATAAATGAAATATGTTGATGTTCTTTAAATAACATAATTATAGACTGCCAGCAAGGAGTTGTAAAAATATCATTTCTTGCAAATGAAAAAAATCAGATCATTGTACTTAGTTAATAAATGGATGGATTTTCAGTTTATCTATATATCCATAAAGCACAGAACACACTCCTTGTTCCAGACATTCAAATTTTATAGTTCCCCTTTGTTTTTTTGTATTAGGATCTGGCTACTTAATCTTTTGGTTCAACCATCAATCCCCCTTGCCAATGAATTCAAGACACAAACACTTAAAAGACCAGCTAATGTAATCCTGTGCACACTTGTTTAGGAATAAGCATTAAACCAGTGGGACTTACTTTTGGGTATACATGAATTATATGAAGGATTTTTACCCGGCTTTTCAGATTTTTTT
Organism: Rhineura floridana; assembly: GCF_030035675.1. NCBI lineage: Eukaryota > Metazoa > Chordata > Lepidosauria > Squamata > Rhineuridae > Rhineura > Rhineura floridana. Next base: position 136,672,968 of record NC_084481.1, on the reverse strand, counting down.
TTAAAGGCCCTTAGAACAACTTACCATCCCAGTCCTCAAGTTTGCAATCTAGAATACATGACACAAAAGGAAAACTGGAAGGGGGCAGGAAAACAAGTAAACTCAGATGCTACTTCTTAATTACAAAGTTCTTGAAACAACACACTGGGTTGAGAGGAAAAGCCAAAAGTTGCTGGTCTCTCAGGTGGTCCTACTTCATTCCTGGGCAGGGATGGGGAACCTGTTGCTATATGTTGTTGGACGACAACTCCCATCATCCCTGACCATTGGCCTTGCTGGCTGGGACAGATATAAGTTCATAGTGCAACAACATAAAGAGGGGGCCAGGTTTCCTACTCCTATGATAAAGGCTGATGGAATGACTATTAACAAGTGATAGCTGATGGTGATAAGAGCCTGATGGAGCTGGCTTCTCAGCAGAGCTGAGAGTGGTCCTTCTGTTCCTTGTCTGTGGTTTGATGGAATGGTTGCTGCCAGGTTACAGACAGAATTGGGTTGCATATATCAAGGTAGCTTTAGGTCTGGTAAGATGTTTTCCATGAAGGAACTGTTAATCATGCTGAATGAAAGGTGTAAGTTTCATTTTAAGAATGTGCAATTTTTGTTTTGCTGTTGTAAATATAAAAACTCTGTAATTAATAGTGTAGTCCTATGCATGCCTACTGAGAAGTAAGCCCAACTTAATTCAATGGGACTTACTACCAGGTAAGGATAATTAGGATTGCAGCCTGAGACTTTCAAATTCTCAGAAACAGACAGAATGGATGGGTCTGGAACATCAGCATAAAGAATTTTCATGCATTAACCGAACCCTTGCTCTTCACATTGCCATTCTCTTTGAGGCTGTGAAGAGCTGTGTGAGTACTGTATGCGCATCCTGCAGTTATTTGGCAATTGCACTGCCCATGCTGACGCTCACAGAGAAACTTGGAGGTGTAGGCAGAGTCACATCTTATCCTTTAAGAGAGACTGCAGGCGCCCTTTGTAAATCCATCTGCTCAGAGCTGTGTAACTTGCTAGAGTGTTGGGTTCTAAGCCTGATGCAAGCTGACAAGCCGTGCTTCTTTTCGGACCTTACCCATTGACTGGGACAACATCCAGATTCCTTGGCTTGGCTGATTCTTTAGGATTAAGCTAAAATTCTTCCTTAATTCATAATGGCAAATGCTTGTGCTTTTTTTTTTAATTCCCCACCTAGCGCTCCAAGGTGCAGTTACATTTGCCCATCTTTGATAGGATTAGCAGCCATCAGCCATGCTACTGAACTTAGAAAGATTATTTGTGGTATACACAATAGGAATGCACACTGTTTCCCTCGGGGTGTGTGTGTTACTTTTAAGGAAGAAAGGAAATGGATACAACCTTGGAGATAACAAAAGTGCTGTGATAATAGGAGCAATATCCCCCTGCCCTGGCACATGCCATCAGGATACTCCTAGGCTGCTAGGGTTGTTTTTCTGTTTCCTTCTGGCCATTTAGAGAACTTCAACACAATATTTTGACATGTGGTTTGCTATATGCTGCCTTGAGCTCTGACAGGAGGAACGGTGGGGTAAACATGCAACAAATAGTAAAATAAATAATTAGATATACCTGCATATTACGTCTGACATCTGTTTTAATTAGCAGTGGTGTGTTAGACACCATCCAGAACATGGTTGATAAGATATGTTTTCAGACTTCTTGCAATACTTGAGCCAAGTTAGATTGATATTCTTTTATTGTTTTTGTTATGTTACTGGATTCCTTTTGGAAGAAACTGTGCGGTACAACCATTGAACTGTTGGAATATGTGGTTCAACTCACAAGCTGGTGGGTTGAGGCTGCATGGGGTTATAAAGGGTAGCTAGAGAGGAGACCTTCTGGTTGCTAGGCTATACCTGTCCTTTGATCTCCTGCTGTCTCATCCTTCCTGCTAGACTGATATGCATAGGATGTTGACCACATCTCCTTCCCTCCTTCCTTCTTCTTTCTCTTGAGAGGGAGAGCAGACATATTCTCTTTGTCTCTCCCTCTCCTCCAAGCATGAGGGCAAACTCTAGGCTTAGTGTTTGCATCTCGAACTTAGCTAATTAGCTAGATGTAGAACTCTTTCCTATCAAGTATGTATTTCCAGAATAAAGTAGTTATTTCTTATTTTAAAGCTTAAAGTCTCTGTCCGACTAATTTGCAGGGAAGGTATAATCTTTAGCAAAGATTCAAACACACATAAAGGCTCACTCAGTCTCTCCATTCCCAGTTTTGCCACTCTCCAACATGAACTGGAATGAAAATGGTAGCAGTAAAACTAGATGCGAGCCATTTCATTAAACCCATGCCTGTTCCAATCACCTGGGGGAGGTCTCCCAATAATAAGAGCAAAAAAGAAGCACTTGGTTGGTTCTAAAACTGGGATGGGGAATATGTGGACCTCCAGAAGTTATTAGAGTGCCTCCTTCACACCTTTCCTTTCCTGAGGTCTCATCTGAGCTCCAATGCTAGTTGAGAAAAAGGCAGAGCTCTTCTTTTGTTCTAAAAATCAGGCACCCATCCCCTGCTTTAGCAAGCCCAGGTTTAAACAAATGAGCTTTCTGCTATCACATCTAGTTTGACCCTTTGTTAAACAGAAAAGACACAGGATTGGAATGTTGGACAAGATCCGACTCCCATCAATGAATAATGATTGATGGAATGGGGAAGCTCAACCTCCTGAATGAGAAGATAGTTTTTAGTTTTGAATAAATAAATATATAATGATATGTATTATATTCATTATTTTTTATAGTTTGTAACTCACCCTAGGGTCAAGAATGATGGAGATTTGGATACACAATTCCTAAACAAGCACCAGTAGAGATGCAGGCTAGGTTAGGTTACAATGACTCTGCAAAGGCTTTCCTAAAGAGTAAGGTTTTAAGGAAGGACCTAAAAGAGAAGCAGAAGTCATGTTCATAAAGATAAAGTATAATCTTTCATTATTTTAAAAACTAATTAAGTAATTTTTTTTTTTTGGTGGGATTAAGGAGGATTAATTTTATGATGTTTTAATTGGAAATTGGTTTTAAATTGTTTAGGACTGTGGTTTGTTTTTGTATATGTATATTATGTATAGCTTTTTGTTATTGTAAGTCGCCTAGGGTGTCCACTAACCTGGACAGATAGGCGACCAATAAATAAAATATTATTATTATTATTATTATTATTATTATTATTATTAATTAATTAATTAAAATATTTAATGGAGATTAGTACATACCGCTTAACAGAAATACATCACTGAATAGCTCCTTTTGGGCTGTTTCAGGGTCATTTTTATATATGACAATATCCCTTTTCTCCACATGTCAGCAATTAAACCTACTATGGCGAATCCCCCTATATATATATTTTTTGAGGTGAAATTTACTTCTTTGCCTAATCATAATTTTTATATGAATTTTTTAAATCTCTGCTTGCAGAGATTTTTTGTCATGTGTTCTGGGATAAGTACAAACACTCCCACCTAGCCCCTGTTCCTAGATTACCACCAGCAAACACTCCATGTAAAGAAATAAACACACAATTATCATCACGTGCCTTGTTTTCATGGAATTGTCCTCTGTCTGGCATCTTCTACTTTACACTCATATTGAAGCAGACCATTAGCAACTCTATACAATAATAAAAATGCAAGCCTTTCTGTAGCACACTCAGCTATTTTCTTTCTTTTACATCTACAAAACAGGTAGCACCACTGGTTAAAGGATGTGCACCGCCCTGAGCCCAAAGGCCCGAGGCCCTGGCCTCTCCGATATGCACCAGTATAGCCAATGGCTGGCGAGCAGGCATGAGGCTAATTTGCTACCGATGAAGGAGGATTTGGCCCTGTGGCTGACAAACCTGCTGGGTAAGGTGATTTTTTCTACACTGTAATTATTGTCGCAGCTTTCTAAGTAGCAACAGGAATTCTGGGTTTGGTTCCTGAAGTGCAAGTGGAGAGACTTGCTCTAAGTGAATGGTTACCCTACTGGAGTCTATCATTCCCCCCCCCCAAATAGGGCTGCTTAGTGAGATAATTTAAACAACTTCCCAAGCCAGGAACCCATAGCAAAATACACATATGCTTTAACCGTACGTCAGAAATGATGGTGTATTTCCCCTCCTACATGGAGATTTAGGTAGGCAATAGTAGTGTGCATGGAGGGGCAGAATGCAGAGCTTGCTTACCTGCCACTACCATGAAACTTCCCTCATGCTGCATTGCAGTGTCTGCATCAGACATCCTTGGCAATCTTCTGCCATGTCCTGGTAAACATAATAGCACCCCTCCCTCTGTTTCTTCCACATGTAGTGACCACAGCAGTATGAGGGAGAACAGACATCATGACTTTATGAAATAGCTTTCACAAGAGGGACCTGCAACATAATCTGCACCATACATTTAAAGCAGTATCATGCCACTTTTAGTCATGGCTTTCCCCCAAAGAATCCTGGGAATTTCTTAAGGGTGCTGTTAGAAGATCCCTATTCCCCAGTTTCCAGAGTGGTTTAACAGTCAGTCCTTCTTCCCAGAGAACCCTGTGAATTTTATCTCTCTGAGGGGGAATAGGGGTCTCCTATCAATTCTCAGCACCCTTAACAAACCAGTTTCCAGAATTCGTTGGGGGAAGCCATGACTCTTTAAAGTGGTATAATACTGCTTTAAATGTATAGTGCAGATGGGGTCACAATGTTGCAGTGTATCCTCTTCCTGTTCAGAATTCCAGACAGCCATTCTCTCCAAGCACAGCATTCCTTCCCCCCACTTTTCCCAGCAGACACTGAACATTCTCTGGTTACTAAGCACCTTCAGTCATAATGCTATGCTTGGTGTTCTGTTTTGTTTCTTTGCTCCTTCAGCGATTTTTTTTTAAAGTACTTCTGCAAGCTTCAGGCCTTCCTCCCTCTCATCTTTAGCTCCATTTCTGTCAGCACTCACCACCAACGTTTTATCTTAGAGGGAGCAATATTTCAGTCGTCTGTACGACTTCAAAATAGATGAAATTAGACAGTTTAATACTTAGTGTGCTGGAACCTAACAGCACGATCCTAACCATATCTACTCAAAACTAAGTCCTACTTAATTCAGTGGGGCTTACTTCAAGGAAAATGAGGATCGCAGTCTAAGTTAGTTGCTCTTAGTTCCCACTGAAATTAATGGGACTTGACCATGATTAACTTTTTACATTAACTTCAATGAGACCCAAGCGAAACTAATTTAGTATGGATCCAATTTAAGTTCATCACCTTAACTGAAATCAGTTCAGGTCTGATATATAGAATTAAAATGTTTAAAACTCAAGTTAGAACTTTTCGTGTTCTTGCCTAGATGTATCTATATGTCTTTTCATGGTCTTGTCCAGATAGACCTATATGTTTGACTATCTTCAAAGTGGCACATAATTTGAAGGGCTATTAACTGTCCAGCATGCTAAATGCATTTACTATCTCGTGGTCAGAATGTAATTTTAACTGTATGATGGGCTAGTATGAGCTCCTGCTGCTCTGCCACCTGCGAGCAGCACAGGATATTGTCAGCTTGTCCTCCTATTCTGCCTGGCACTTTTTTCTTCTTTTTCTGGTCAGATTGCTCCATCTACATCTGTTTGCTTCCAAACATCTTTCCCCTAATTTATATTCATCAGACAGTGGCTACCTTGGACAGAAAGAATATGCTTAGAACCAGGCATTTCCTGCCCCTTCCCCAAAGATGCACATCAAATGGTTTCATCTGCTATGGATGCCTGATGTAGCATAGTAGCAAGAGAACCAGGAAGGCCCAATGTTGTATTTTCCCTCTGCTATAAACTCATTAAGTGGTCCCGGGCAAGCCACTTTCTCTGAACGTCAGTTTCTCCCCCCCCCGCACTATATAGGGGATAATAATACTGACTTACCTTGCAGGGCTGTTGTAAGGATCACAACTAGAGAATGGATGTGATACACTGTGAACACCTGAAAATACTATACAGACAGATGATGATGATCTGTAAAAACACTTATATTGAAACATGCAGTGAAAACTCGACAGTTACCTTGGCACATTGGTTTTCAAACTTTGTGATGCCCTTTCCATACCAATTTCTTGGCTGAGGAAACCAATATTACAGAGGATCCCAAGGCTTTTCCTCAGCTCATGTGAACACCAGCCAGGTGACCTGAAGGTTGCTTTTGTCCCGTGAAAATGTTTGTGCCCCCTAGAACAGAGGTGGGGAACCTGTGGCGCTCCAGATGTTGCTGGACTCCCATCTTTTCTGACTCTTGGCCATGCTGCCTGGGGCTGATGAGAGTTGGCTTTCTAGTAGTTGTTGGACTCCAGCTCCCATCAGCCTCAGCCAGCATGGTCAATAGTGAGGGATGAGAGGAGCTGTAGTCCAGCAACATCTGGAAGGCCACAGGTTCCCCACCATACATACAGATCACTCAACTGTAACTACAGTGAAGTGAAAAATTTGGGGTTATTATTATTTTAATTCCTTACCTGCTCTTCACCCTGAGGTCCCAGGGTGGGTTGAAACAGTTTAAAATATATCTTTAAAAACAATTTAAAACAACTTACACTCACAAACATAGGATGGATCCTAAAAATACATGGTGTCAAAGGCTAGGGCAAAGAGGTGCATCTTCAGCATTTACTGAAAACTGTATAGTGAAGTTGCCAGGTGCACCTCTGTGGGGAGGGTGTTCTGCTCCCAGAACAGTTCAGTAACTCTTGCAAAGCCTGATCTGTGTGCTCATTGTGACGTAGATCAGGACAAGGAAAACAAAACTACCCTCTGACTTGAGTTGCAAGGGCCATTTCCTTTAAACCAGCGATAGGCGACCTGTGGTTCTCCAGATGTTGTTGGGCTCCAGTTCCCATCAGCCCTAGCCAGCATAGTCAGTGGCCAGGTTTTATGGGAGTTGGGTCCAGCAACATCTGGAGGATCACAGGTTTCCCAGCCCTGCTTTAGACAGTAATGCTTAAAGTAGCTTTGCATCCCCATTTACTAGTATACAATTATCTCTAGCCTTGGAAATAGTGTCAGAACAAGGAATTTGTGGTTTGAACATTAAACACGCAGCTTTAATATTAAATGAGAAAATCCAACTCTGAGTTGCAGAGTTAATTACTGGGTCTGTGATTTGGGGTACTGGAAGTGAGGATGTCCTCATTTGGTACATACTACATAAGCAAGAAATTATAAACTGCAAACAAACCCTTAAGCCCATTTCCCACACGATTCAAGTATATAATAATCACATGGGGGCGGGGGGGTGGCAATCCTGTGCTCTGCTGTCCCTGATGTCACATTGCTCCATCCCTATATTGTCTGTTAAATGGGATATGTGAGAAGACATCCTATGCATGTAGAGTTGTACACATTCAGGTGCTCCATGTGAATAGGATTACTGATTGTGCTGAGGTCCTGTTCAATATGTGTTCAACTGTGTGCAGGTAGACTTCCCTTTTCATATGTTCTATTCAACAGCAGATGTTGGGGAGTGGGATCAGCATGGGAAAGTTGGGGCAGAGTGGTGTCTTGCAGTGGTTAGAGTGTCAGACTAGAACCTGGGGGACCAGGATTCAAATCCCCCCTCAGCCACGACACTCACTGGGCGACCTTGGCTAGTGTCTTAGGCTAACCTACCTCGCAGGATTCTTCCGAGCATAATGTGGAGAGGGGGAGAGCCACCTTGAGCTCCTTGGAGGAAAGGAGGGATATAAACACAATAATAAATACATCAGTCCTGGGCTGCTCCACACACTTATTCTGTGTATGAAGTGTGCCTGAAGAGGACTTGAAGTATAAGGCATTCATGCATAGATATCCATAGATTTCCATGAAGCTTGCTTAGGTTTACAGTCTGATATATTCCAAGGCATCTGCTTTAGCAAAAGAAAGAAATGTTGCCTTCTGGAATCACAAACTACTTCATGAAGGACATTGTGCATAACATATTTTTCATTATATACAGATGTTGAAAGCAAAACCCATTCACTTTGCAATTAGTACTTCATCTTGATCTACAAAATGTAATAATCAAACTGTTAATGTGTGTCAAAATAATGTAAGTGGTTCTTAGAAGATGATGGTAGAAGTATTTCTCACAGCACCAGATTAACTTGTTTTTTTGTTTTTGTTTTTACATTGCTTCTGACCAAATTTATCAAATCAGCCAACAAGGTAGGACAGAACCATAAATCCTGAGATGGGATATTCATGTAGAATATTAACACTTTCACTCATACTTGAAAGTGAAAAAAAAACCCTGTTCTAAAGGAAATGTCATTTGTGACTATTACACTGGCATAAATTTATTAATCTCTATTCAAAGCATTGAGCAGATTGGGATTCTATTAAAATATTAAGTTCTGTGGAAATCAATATAAAATTGCTCTGATAAAACAAAGTGAAGAATATCGAGAATGGTGGCACAGCTACTCAACGAGGATGGCAAAATGATAACAGGTGACAAAGAAAAGGCAGAAGTGCTCAATTCCTACTTTGGCTCAGTCTTCTCCCAAAAAAGGACCTGTGACCCTCCCGGGAAACATGAAGTAGAAGGGTCAGGATTGGACCTTGAGATTGATAGACAAATGGTCAAGGAATACCTAATCACTTTGAATGAGTTCAAATGGGCAGGGCCTGATAAACTGCATCCTAGAGTATTGAAGGAACTGGCTGAAGAACTCTCAGAACTGCTCTCTATTATCTTTGCGAAATCATGGAGGACCGGTGAAGTGCCGGGTGACTGGAGGAGAGCTAATGTTGTCCCTATCTTCAAAAAGGGCAAGAAGGAGGAACCAGGGAACTACAGACCAGTCAGCCTAACATCAATCCCTGGAAAAGTTCTGAAGCAGATTATAAAGCAGTCAATCTGTAAGCAGCTTGAAAGCAATGCAGTGATTACTAGGAGCCAACATGGATTTATGAAGAACAAATTCTACCAAACTAATCTCATCTCATTTTTTGATAGGGTAACCTCCCTTGTAGACTGTGGGAATGCTGTGGACATAATATATCTTGACTTCAGCAAAGCTTTTGACAAACTGCCCCATGATATGCTGATTAGCAAGCTAGCTAAATGTGGGCTGGATGGAACAACTATCAAATGGATCTACAGTTGGCTCCAGAATCGTACTCAAAGAGTGCTTATCAATGATTCCTTCTCAAACTGGGCGGAGGTAACGAGTGGGGTACCGCAGGGCTTGGTCTTGGGCCCAGTGCTCTTTAACATTTTTATTAACGACTTGGATGAGGAGGTACAAAGCATGCTTATCAGATTTGCAGATGATGCAAAATTGGGGGGCATAGCTAATACCATGGAAGACAGAAACAAAATTCAAAGGGACCTTGATAGGCTGGAGCATTGGGCTGAAAACAACAGAATGAAATTCAACAGGGATAAATGCAAACTTCTACACTTAGGAAAAAGAAACCAAATGCGCAGTTATAAGATGGGGGATACTTGGCTCAGCAGTACGACTTGTGAGAAGGATCTTGGAATAGTCATTGATCACAAGCTGAATATGAGCTAACAGTGTGATGTGGGTGCAAAAAAGGCAAATACTATATTAGGCTGCATTAACAGAAGTAAAGTTTCCAAATCGTGTGAAGTACTAGTTCCCCTCTATTCAGCACTGGTTAGGCCTCATCTTGAATACTGCGTCCACTTCTGGACTCCGCACTTCAAGAAGGATGCCAACAAACTGGGACGGGTTCAGAGGAGGGCAACAAAGATGATCAGGGGATTGGAAACCAAGCCCTATGAGGAGAGATTGAAAGAACTGGGCATGTTTAGCCTGGAGAAGAGAAGACTAAGGGGAGATATGATAGCACTCTTCAAGTACATGAAAGGTTGTCACATAGAGGAGGGCTGGGATCTCTTCTCGATCGTCCCAGAGTGCAGGACATAGAATAATGGGCTCAAGTTGCAGGAAGCCAGATTTCGACTGGACATCAGGAAAAACTTCCTAACTGTTAGAGCCATACGACTATGGAACCAATTACCTAGAGAGGTAGTGGCTCTCCGTCACTGGAGGCATTCAAGAGGCATCCGGACAGCCATCTGTCAGGAATGCTTTGATTTGGATTCCTGCATTGAGCAGGGGGTTGGACCTGATGGCCTTGTAGGCCCCTTCGAACCCTACTATTCTATGATTCTGTGAGAAGGTAATTTTCCATGCTCTTGGTTGGTGCCTGCATACTAACCTGGCAGTCTAAGCAGTTGGCTAAGAGGTGACCTTGACAATGCACATTTCTTCCATTGCTGCACTATTCATACTATGTACGGCCCATGTGTGTCCCATGCCAATTTTCATATGTTGGCTATATCACACACTTTCCATTCTGGAAATCTATAGGTTCAATGGTCCATTGGTTATTCATACACCAACTATGTGCATGTTGTAACATGCTATGCAGCATATATGTGTATGCACATGACTAGGTGCATCCACCTGATCTCTTTCCACCTCAAAAAAGGAATGGATGGAATGCAATAATCAGGTGTAAAGACATGCATACATTTGCCCCACATCATACATTGCATTAGACATGTGATAGGGGCTGCCTACATAACCACCTTATTTATTTATTTATATCTTGCACTTCCTACCAAAGGTCCTTGGGTACAGGATTACCAGAATGAACAGTACATACACAACTCTTTAAAATGGGTGGGAGACCAGCAGGTGGTGGCATTGCTGGCATTTCATTGCTGGGGAAGGATGTGTAATAAATAGATCCCACTTCAAAATTGCTTTCTAATCCTAGCATATCTTCCCATTATTTCTGATCTAGAGCTGTACCTTTTCATCTCAGAATGAGCAACAAGGCCATTTGTGACTGCTTGCTAGAAGAAGGCCAACACCTTAACCTATTTTGTTTTGGTAACAGCAGAGACATTGTTATAGTATCTTATGTAGAGTTATGATCCTGGCCACTTTGAGAAAAAAAGTTTTACAGGAAAAAGATACCGAAGAATGATTTAAATATTAACTTTGAGAAAGCTCAGTCATCATTTGTAGAGGATCTCTGCAAAGAGAGAGGGTAAAGGGAAAGGTGGGGGATATTCCTCACCTTACACAACCTCAACCACTTTTTAATTTCTCCCCCAAAAACCTTAATCAGTCTATGGTGTATATTGATGCACATGTTTAATTGTGCATGTTGTAAGTTTTTAATATTGTAAAATGTGTAATCTTGTTTACTTTTATTTATTCCAATTGTATCACACTCTTCCTCCAAGGAGATCAGACCTAGTTATATATTATTCCCAGGTGAAATCCCATCCTGGTTGCCTAAATGGCTAGACCAATTTCACTTCAGAAATAGAACTGTATCATGTGGAACTGTTAAGTTGAGTACTGCCTTCTGTCTTTATGTTGATGGGAATTGGACCACAAGGTTTCATTACAGTTTATCTTTATTCATTTTGTTCCTATTCAGACATAAAGGAAAACTATGGTTTCCTGATATATGAATGATCTGTGTCAGGTCTGTCTTCTACATTCTCCCTCCCCCCTCCTTGCACACCTGAGGAGATCAGGCACATCATTTTCTGGTTTTAAACTAACCACGGTTCCCTTTGGTGTCTGAACTTGGGGAATTGTGGTTTGTTTGAAATATAATTATAGAGGAAGCCAGGATCTGAAACCACATTTGATCCTGGCCTGTGCTCGCTAACCAGAGTTTAAACAAACCAGTTCCCCAAGTTTGGATATCACAAGAGTCTGTGATTTGTTTAAAGTCAGAAGCAAAATTAAACTCCTCCTTGTGGGTGTAAAAGAAGAGAGAGAGTTTCAGACTCATCATGGCTCCTTCATACAGTGGGTAACCATAATTCAAGTAATTTTGTGCCTGCTCCACTTACCTATTGAGCACATGAACAGAGGTTTATTCTAATAATGGCTCCACAGTTTATTTTCAAGAACTGGTGTGTGTGTGCTTTTATAATGTGGCACCAGATTTATCTTCAAGGAGCAGCTACAATGCGATACAAACTAAAATTAAAACACAGTTATGCCTCCTCAGACTGCTGGTATTGGTCAGTGCTGATTGTTATCATTTATTTTTATTCTGTTTCAGGAAAGGAAATAACCGTTGAGACCTTCATGGAGAAATTGGATAATGGTGCTTTGCTCTGTCGGCTAGCAGAGAATTTACAGGAGAAATTTAAAGAAAACTGCATTGAGGTCAACAAGTTTGGAAAGGTAAATGTTGAGACAGCATGAAAAATTATAAGTCTGTTTTTGTTTGCTGATCTAGGTTAGTAGACTTCAATATTGCCAGCCAAAATGACCCACCTTTAATGTTTTATCATTAGTCCTTGTCTTTCTTCTCTCTTGCACCCTCAAAGGTGGTCATGGCAGCATTGGTACAAACCCAGTTTCAAGTCATGGTCTAGTGGTTAAAAATGTCATAGGTTGTTCCCACACAAAATGTTTAGTGTGGAATTGCCATGTTTTGTTCACTTCCTTTAAAGGGGATTCCTCATAACTTAGTAATCAAATCATGGTCATCCTGTGTTTCCCCTATTCTCCTTCCATCTACTTTCAAACTGGAGAAAATCCAGCTTTTTATTATTAAAAACTGGGCCACTAGCAGAATCTCTCCAGATGTGGATCACCAGGGTCCCCAGTGTGGAGCCCCTGGGCACTATGGTTTTCTCAGACAATCCCTTGGTTTCCATCAAGAGCTTCTGCCTGCCTCTCTCTCTCTCTCTCTCTGCTTTTTTGGTTGCAATGGGCAGGGTCACCTTCTTTGTCTGTGTATTTGTGGGTTTTTTTTGGGGGGGGAGGGCAGGTTCTGAGGATTACCTCTTTACCTTTGTACCAGTTGCTGGAAATCACAAGTGAGGAGAGTTGCAAGCTTCCCATAAGCATCTGGTTGGCCACTGTGAGAACAGGATGCTGTACTAGATGGGCCTTTGCTTTAATCCAGCAGGGATTTTCTTTTGTTCTGTGAGATGAGTATTTTGTGGTGCCCTGCATAGTCCAGCCTGAGCCATCCATTGACTGAAAACTGCTCCCTTCCCAAGTTTCAGATATATTTGCTTAAACACCCCAGGAACACACATACTCTGACCATGCTGAGCAGATATATTGTTTCTTGGCTTCAGGAGGGGCGAGGGAGGATGCAGGAAAATGTAAATTAATCATCCAGCAGTTTCCACAATCTTGTAGCTGACTGAAGGATTCAACTAAGAATGGGATTTACCTCTGGCTAAACATACTTAAGCATGCTGTGTTGGCAATCCTAGTTGACTAGTTTACTTTTGTCTTGCTGTGGAGATGTAGTATTGCAAAATTGCCATGAAGGTAAAACTCTTTATTAAGTGGACTCACAGTTATAATCCCACATTTGGCTTATGGTGCAAAAGCAATATCTCAGCAATACTAAAGAAGTCTAGTCTGGAAGTACTATAGAGTTGTGTTGTCCTTCCCCTTCAAAGTGAGAAATTTTTATTACCCAGCAGAGAGAATTATAGAGCTGGGCTAATATTTTCAGCAGTGTCAAAAAGGTTCTCCAAATATAATTTGTTACATAGCAATGCTGCCTTTATAGTGAAGTGGACTATGGATAATCTAGCCCAGTATGTTATACTCTGACAGATAGCAGATCTCTTAAGGATTGAGACAGACACTTTTCCAGCCCTATTGTTGGGATCCTTTTATGTGGAAATGCAAGGTGTTGAGCACAGGACCTTCTACATGCAAAGGATCTGCTCTCCCGCTGAGCGATGGTCTTTCCATAGTGGCCAATTCACTGCATGTTAAGTTATGACAAAGAGCACTTTCAAACTGTTGCCGTTTTGTGGTGGGATTCAATCATATACTGGCAAATTCAGGTTGCACTATTATAGTTGACTGGGAGGCCTTACACAACAAACCCACTTTCTCAAAACACTGGACTTTTTGCGTTAAGGAAAGTGACAGGAAAAGGCACTGGAAAGAGTGGGATAACACTGACTTGCTTGGTGTCTAATCTCCCTGCAAACAAATCAGGAAGAATACTGAATAAACAGGTGATGTGGAAATGACCTAAAACAGGAAGAAGCAACAGACTGGGTGGGGGAAGGTGCTGAGATAGAAGCAACAATGGTGAGGTGAACCAATGGGTGAATATTTCACAGAGCCAAAGGAAAACTTAAATCCCCCCATCCCTGAAATTGCTGGTTTCTACTTCATAACTGAAACTAGAGAATATTTGCTGTCTGCTTGCCCTTATTTAGGGAGGGGCAAAGACATTCAATTCAGTTCACATTTCAAGCTGAATCTATCAAATCTGCACTTTCTGAAACAAGATGAAAACCGAAACAGAGCTACTCTTCAAAATTCACACTTACACAAATTTTGTGGTACAGTTCGTCAACCAAACAATGTTTCAAAATGCATATGTTAGCGGACAGGTGTTTAAAAATGAATATATGTGTCAAAATAACATTCAGAAATGCATTAGATGATGAGAAATGGCTTACAAAAATGTGTACATTGGACAAAACCGCCTCCCAAAATGTGTTTATTTGGAGAAATGTGCACTAAAACGCTGGAGAATATTCATGAGAGATTTTTTTTTAATTGCAAATTGCTGCAGAAATGTAGGCTGCTTTGCCTTTATTTCATTATTCTGACAATTTCTTACCTGGTAATTTGCACATTATATTGGAACTTTCACATGATATACAAGCTAGTTCCGGAAATATCTCTCTCTCTCTGTCTCCACTGCTCTTCCTTCCAGGAGGAGCCCAGGGCAGTTTGAATTCAGCTCTTTTCAGTTTCCATCCCTACTCTATACATCCCTATATCTATACTCTGATGAATCCTTTGATCATAGAAATAAATTGGAATATGAAGTGAGTTGATGGGTTATACATCAAAGCCCTTAGTAGTTTAATGACTTCATCTCACCTTCCTGGGACATGGTATCCCATGCTACAATATGACATATAACAATGCTAGGTTCACATTTCCCTTTTAACTGGAGTTATTTGGGTTTTAGGAAGTCATTTTCTGTAGGAGATGTGAATGAGATTAGAAAACCTCACTCAAAAGCTATGCAGTGTGTGTGTTTGTGTGTGTGTGTGTGATTTCACATTCTGTAGCATAAGAATGCAAAGAAATGGCAACTTAATGGTATTTGTGTTGTTGCCAATTGTTATGGAGGCATTTTTCCTTTCACACTGTAATTCCCTGCTGTAAAAAGTTTCAGGCAGCAGACTCCACAACTGGAAAACGTGGGCCTCGATGCCAAGGAACGTTATATGAGAATATGAGTGCATGAAATTCAGCATAGTAAGGATTCCATAATACTCCCCTGAACCATTACCCTCTACCGCACTCATAATATATGTGCTGTCGTGGAGCCATGAGGGTGCGCAGGGACTGAGAAGCATAGTGTGGCTCTCATCCAGCTGCTACCTTAAAGATGGCTTTTGTGGCAGGCAGCTGGGCCTCTTAGACACTTCAGCTGCTATTAAAATAGATAAAGCACTCTCTCTATTTATATAGGCGCGGGCTGATACAAAAAGTGAAACAGCTGCCAGAAGAACTGTGCTGGAGACAACAGTCAGGCTGCAGCTGAGTGAGTGGGAGGCTGTTAGCATGGGAGCAGGCCAGAAAGTGAGAGGAGGGGAGAGAGAGAGAGGGTTGGGGCAGGCATCACAAGCCAGTACCTTCATAAACTTGAAAGAGGATTGGTCACTTATGCATAGTTTAACAGGGCAGATTTCTTCCTCAGAAACACATTGTCAGCCATTGGCTCATTGTTTCATTTCCCACAGCCAATGAAAGCACTACCATTGTGCCTCCTAAAAGCACTTCTTAAAAACGTAATTGAAGCGCTATGAGTTTGGCATGGTGCAAGTCACCCAACCTAGGATGCAAATGAAGAATTTATTATGCACGCACATTGAGTCTCATTGATGAGAACCCACTCATTGTTGATGACTGGGTCGAGGAATTGATTCATACAGAGATATTTTTAATTATGCAGTGCAAGAAATACAGACCATTTTTATTTAACCAACTGGGGTGAATCAAGATAGTTAGTTCCCATACTGCTGGTTAGCTGAAAGGATGTGAAAACTAGAGCTTGGAAAAAAGAGACACAAAATTGCACATTTTTGTGTGCCACACTCCCTAATTTGGGAATTGGTCACTGTCAGTGTAATAAGTTTGGGTTCAATATCTTGAGACAAGACTTAATATAGAGTTTTTATTAATTAGCTGCCGCAACAACAAAACTAGTTTTCTGCTGGAGCACCTTCAGCCAGTCAGGCTCCACCCTCTCACACCATTCTCCAGAGATCATCTCTAAACTCCCACCCCGATATTTCTTTTAAGATGTCTCCAAATTACTACAATCACTGCAGTCAGTGAACCAAAGAGTTCTCCAATCTGCTGTTTCAACTAGCTGGAATCACAATAGGGAACAGTACAGTTCTCATACATCTAGAGGGAACTGTTATGATGAATCAGGGCACCTAGTGTCCCAAAGCCTTTCCATCTGAAATCAATACAGTGATCATTTAAGTGGCACTTTAGTGCTGTAGTAATCAAGAAAGGTGGTAATGATATACACCTGAAAAATTCTGCATTAGGAAGCAACTCAGTGGTGAGTCAAAGCAGCATGGCTGCTGCAAAATAATTAGCAGGAGACCAATATAGCTGCAGTAACATTTGTTTCTTGCGTTACTTTCTGATGTAGATTGAGTGGATCCTTTGGTAAGTTTGTGGAACGGCTATAGCTCAGTGGAAGAGCATCTGCTTTGCATGCAGAACCTCCCAGCCTGAATCCCCAGCATCTCCAGATAAGACTGGGAGAGACCCTTGTCTGAAATCCTGGAGAGCCTTTGCTAGTCAGTGTAGACAATTTTGCGCTAGATGGACCAATGGTCTGACTCATTGTATTGCCGTTTCCTATGTTCTTTGTTATCTGTGTCACCACTCTCCGGAGACAAGTATTGCCAACAAGGCAAAGAAGACATACTTTGCTGCTTCCATTGCGTCCTCACTGTATCGTCCAGTGGAGCTTTTCTGGTTAGTGCGGGGCCGTTTACAATCTGGCCTGAAGGAGGTGGTGTAACTGATGGTGGCTCACTGTGACTTGTTTGCAAAACACTTTGAGGATAAAATTGCGTGCATCTGCCGGGACCTTTACTCCACTGTTATAGCAGATTAATCCCAAGAAGTGTCCAGAACACTGTCTAGTCCTGTTGTGTTGGATGAGTTTCAGTTAGCAGGACGTGGACAAGGTGCTTGGTTCAGTCCAGCAGATCCTTATCCCCCGTGGTTGATAAAAATTAGCAAAGAGGGGACTGCCGGCTGTGCCAGGGAGGTGATTAATGTCTCCTCGAGATGGGGGGTAGTCCCTGCCTTCTTAAAGGAGTAAGTGGTAAGACCACTCCTTAAGAAACCCTCCCCGGATTCAGAAAATCTAAATAATTACTGACCAGTGGCTAATCTTCCCTTTTGGGGCAAGGTCCTTGACTGTATGGATGCAGGCCAGATCTAGGCTGTCTTGGATGAAACTAATTTTCTAGATCCATTTCAATTGATGTTTAGGCCTGGTTTTGCCACAGAAACTGCCCTGGTCACCCTGTAGGATGATCTCTGTTGGGAGAGAGATAGGGGTAGTGCATCCCTAGTAATCCTCAGTGATCTCTGAGTGGCTTTTGATACCATTCATGGTATTCTTCTGGAACAACTGTCCAAGTTGGGGGTGGGTGGCACTGCTCTGCTGGTTTTGATCTATGAAGAGTTATGTGGCTCTGGATCCCAATACCTCAAGGACTCCCTCTCCCTGCATGAACCAACCTGGACCCGGAGTTCTTCATTTGAGGCCCTTCTCCACGAGCTCTCTCCGAGGGAGGTGTGGAGGATGGCAACATGAGAATGAACCTTTTCAGTGGTGGCTCCCCAATTGTGGAATGGTCTCCTTAGGGAGATACACCTGGCACCATCATTATCTATTTTTAGGCATCAGGCAAAAACCTTCCCTTTTACCCAGGCTTCTGGCCCTTAATTTGAAGGGCTTTAGGTATCAATGACCTCTTTAATGTGGCAGGCCTTGCAAGACCTGTCTTTATTTGTGCTGATTTGTTTTTAGGTTGTTTGTATTTGTTGTTTTATTCCCTTGAAAATAAAGCAAAAAGTATTGTTACAAAAGGAGCCAGGCCTGTATGGAGGCCAGACCGATAAGAGCTCTGAATTCCTTGAGATGCCAATAAGGAATAGAGACGAGACCAGACTACTGCAAATACTTGCCTTTATTAGAACCTTTGCAAAGGGAGGGCCACCATCAAGTGACTCTCCAGAATTGCTGACAGTCATCATATTTATAGGCTATAGATGCGTCACATACATAATATCAGAAATGCATAGCTAATCAAGAATACATCATTGTTTAATTTCTCAGCATCTGTCTATTCTGGTCCACTTCTCTGTTCTCATCCCAAACTTCCTCTATCCTTGACCTTTGGTCCGATAAGCTGGGAATAACATTTTTAATTGCTAAAGAAGCAGATAAGCGGAAAACTCCCATACTTTTCACAAGGGAGGCAAGCATATGTTTCACTTAGCATTGTTTGATTTTATTTCAGTACAACATTTTAATTTTAACTCATTGCAACATTTGCCCCTTAGATACTTTCTTAATTTCAAAAGTAAGAAAGTATCTTCTTAATTGTCAATGGTGGCATAAATATTTCCTTCTCCAGTAACAACTGATTGGGGAGCATAAACAGTATGGTTCCATACCTCTTCATGAGATGGTGCCATTTCAGTATAATCTCCCTGTATCTCATGCAAGGCTAGTTGCTGATACATCATCAGTTGGGCCTTTCTTTTCATGACCCGAATAAGCATGCCAGATACACAGGATATGATACATGGTAATAAAATAAATAAATAAATAAATAAATAATACAGCCAATAACAAAGAGATGTTTCAGCCAGGCCCAGTTTGGCAGCCAGCTTGTAAGCCAGTCCCAATTTAGGCCCTTCTACTGCTGATTGCCCACATACGCTGTTATTTCTGCATGGTCTACTAATTGATTAATTACCTGTGATTCATCTCCAATTTCAACACAGCACTCACCGCTAGTGTTTAAGGTGGCGCAGAGCCCACCTGAGCTGGCGAGGAGTAGGTCAAGACCCTGTTGGTGAATGATCAATCTTTTACGTATTTGCTCAGTTTCCTGCGTTAAGGTGCGTATTTCTTCACCGGTAGCATTAGTAACCACTTCTACTACAGCTTGCAACCTTAACAGGCCATTGGTCATGGACCTAGCTCCAACAATCCCAATAGAGCTCCATGTCAATGGTTTGTATTCATCAATCAAATCTTGGGGAGTCCAAACCTTACTCCCCCAGTTGTGGTTTCCAGCATCTAAAGCATGCCTTTTGTCTCTGGTATTGGTGTATAAGGGTCTGAAGATGTGTTGTCCTTTGGGTTTAATATTAATATTAGGTATTAAGTAGGCCACATAACAGCTTCCTCTCCAGTCGGGGGGCAAGCATGTATATGCAGTGGTTCCACAAACAAACCAATGATGTTTAAGTGCACATTTACCCAAGGGCCATATCTGTGAATGATGGGCTTGCATGGTCCCATTCAAATGAGACTGAAAACCATGCTGTGGGGTAAAGTACCAGCTCATGAATAATGGCTCAGTATATATAGGGCCACTAGCATTGCATCTAGTTACCCCTGGGGTTGTAGGGGTGCAGGTTTCTATCCCTTTTCCCATCCGAGCTCTGGCATACCAAGAGTCGGAAGCTATATACACTTCAGACCAAGCTTGGGGCTGATCCCCTTTGTACCATCTAAGCATAGTGGTTTGGTCTGGAATGTTGGTGGTCCAGCTGTTAGCACGACATAAGGTTAACCCATACCATTGCCAATAGTCATCAAATCCTGTATGGCCACAATGACAAGGGGGATTTTTCCGGAACGTGTACTTCATGCCTTGTGGTGTGCAATTGCATCTGGTCTTATTGATATGGGTATCATTATAGTGTAAATCAAGGCAAGGGATTCCCCCTGGCCACTTTTGCCATGGGCCTCTTTTGTGTGTGTAAAAACAAGAGGAATGCCCCAACAGGGGCCCTGTTCCATCATAGTTTTCCCAACACCACAAGCCTTTCCTTCTCTTGACTTGCACCTGATCCCTTTGTGGCCAAGTCTGGTTGTGTGCAGGACGATCCACAGCCAATTCCAGTATGGTAAGTGGAAGAGGATATAGTGGAATTTGGCCATGTTGTACCTGCAAGGGGGAACACACCCAACAGCTGGTGAGTTTAAACTGGGTAACTACTTCCTGTACCAACTTGAGGAAGGTGTTAGTTTGTGACAAAGACCCATTTCTGTTCAAGGGGCGTGTCCATGCCGGAAATAGAATGCAAGATAAAGCAACATAATAAAAACCATACATGCTATAATTATGGCTATGCATATGTAATATGGATTAACTATATCCTGAGCTGCGGGGCTAATAAGTAAGGCTGGGGCACTTTGCGGAGATGTAGCTTCAGGCTCAGACCGGGGACCGTCTGCGAAAGCCACTTTTCTTCAGGGGTCTTCTTCCGTCCCTCACCTGTTGGGGAATCCTTGGCTATTCCCGTCTCTGGCTCCTGCACCTGGATAGGTGCTGACGCTTTCTTGACTCTGGTGTGGTGGATCCACTTGGCCTTGCCGTCAATCTTTAGCGCTGCGTCCGTTGTTAACAGCACCTGGACCGGTTGGCTCCACTCAGGCTGAAGCGTTTCCTTCTTCCACGTCTTGATCCGGACCCAATCTCCTGGTCTAAAAGGGTGAATGGCGGCGTCCAGTGGCAATCTCTGGAACTCTTGAGAGTATCTATAGAGTTTGGAAAGAACAGACTGCAGGGTAATAACATATTCTTTGATCACAGCATCTCCCACTATTTGATTTATTTCAAGAGGCTGGGTCTTGAGAGCTGCCAGTACTGGCGGTCTCCCAAATAAAACTTCAAATGGGGTCAACTTAGTCTGTCCTCTGGGAGTGCAACGAAAAATTGTCAATGCCATGGGTAGGGCGTTTACCCAATTTTGTCCAGTCTCTTGGCAAAGCTTGGTTAACGTGGCCTTCAAGGACCTGTTAGCCCTCTCTACCTGCCCAGCTGATTGCGGCCTCCACGCCGTATGAAGGCGCCATTTAAATCCGAGGGGCCTTTGGAGCTGTTGAACCACTTCCGAAATAAAGTGTGTTCCCCTGTCAGAGTCTATTGTTTCAGGAAGGGAATATCGGGGGGAAATTTCTTTCATCAGTATCTTAGCCACTACCGCCGCAGTAGCTTGCCTTGTGGGGTAGGCCTCTATCCATCCAGACAGTTGGTCTACTATTACAAGGAGGTATTTGTATCCATTTTTCCTGGGAAGCTCTGAAAAGTCAATCTGGAGTCTCTGGAATGGGTAATACGCCCAAGGGCGGCCTCCCATTGGCGCGGGTGCAGTTGGCACCTTTTGATTAGTGGCTGCACATATGGTACATTGCGCTGCCGCCCATGCAGTTTCAACATAAAGTCCTGGTGCCATTATTTGCCTGACCAATAAATCTCCTAAGGCGCTCCCCCCTAGGTGCGTATTCTGATGTGCTGCCAGTACAACTTGTTTTAGAAGGGGCCGTGGCACTATAATTTGTCCCGTTAGCAACTTCCACCACCCTTCCGGTGTCAGAGATGCTCCTTTGGCGGCAGCATCCTCTGTTTCAGCGGGTGAATAATGAGGCTTTAAAGCATCCAAAGGGATGAGCTGGAGAGCAACTGTGGGGCTTCTTTCAGAGAGAGCTGCTTCCTTTGCCACTTGATCGGCCAAATTATTCCCTTCTCTTAATCTCTTTTCCTTTTCTCTGCCGTGTGCCAAAATGTGTATTACAGCTACTTTTTGAGGGAGGGTAACTGCTTTTAAAAGTCTCTTAATAATGTCCAAGTGTTCAATGGTTTTTCCCACACTATTTATGAAACCCCTCTCTTTCCATATCATCGCGAAAGCGTGAATCACATTGAAACCATATTTACTGTCTGTGTATATATTGACCCTCTGCCCCTCAAACAGAGAGAGAGCTTTCTCGAGTGCAGTCAATTCAGCTTGTTGAGCAGAATAGCTGTCTGGCAATCTTCCACTGGATAATATTTGGCTCCCTTCTATTATGGCAAATCCGGTTCTTCTGCGGCCTTCCACTATCCTGCTACTGCCATCAATAAAAACTTCATGGGCATCGGGAAGTGGCAAATCAGAGAGGTCATCCCGGGGCTTTGTGGCAATTTCAAGGGCATGTTCACAATTGTGCAACAATTGTTCTGGTTGGGGCATCAGGGTTGCAGGGTTTAACGTATTGCAGGTGCTAAGAGTTATTCCCTGTCTTCCGAGAAGTTGTTGTTCAAACATGGTTAATCGGCTAGGGCTTAAAACTCTGGCTGCATCAGCTCCCATTATCTTCCTCAGGTCATGGGGTCCTAGGACTTCAACTGGGCTTCCGACCATAATTTTATCAGCCTTTTTAAGCAAGATGGAAGCGGCTGCCAAGATTCTTAAGCAAGCAGGCCATCCTTGGGCTACAGGATCTAATTTTGAGGAATAATATCCCACAGGTCTCTGTTTGGGCCCCCACTTCTGTGTTAACACTCCAGCCGCCACTCCTTTATTTTCTGAGATATAAAGGCAGTATGGCTTGTTGCCATCTGGCAATGCAAGCACAGGTGCTTGAGTTAACAAAGTCTTAAGTGTTTGGAAAGCATGCTGTTGCTCTTTGGTCCAATGCCAAGTCTCTTTTAATTGTTCAGTTTCCAATGCTTTATAAAGAGGCTGCACTATTCTGGCGTACTCGGGAATCCATGGCCTGCAGAAGCCAAATAGTCCTAATATTGTGCGTAACTCTTTCACATTTCTGGGAGGGTCCAGGCTACAAATTGCTTCTTTTCGCTTGGGAGACAGCATTCTGCCATGGTGGGATATTTTATATCCTAGGTATTTAACTTCATTTTGGCACCACTGTATTTTCTGATGGCTAGCACGATACCCTTTTTTAGCCAAGTGGTTGAGCAAGGAGACGGAGTCTCGCTCACAGGAGGGCCTATCTTGGCTACATATCAAAAGGTCATCAACGTAAACCAAAAGGACAGTCTCCTTTGGCTGCTGGTGCCATTCCTCTAGGTCTTTTCGCAAGGCCTTAGTAAATTCTGAGGGGCTACCCACATATCCTTGGGGCAGAACTTGCCAGGTCATTTGGGAGGTTTGACCTGTTCGGGGGTTTTCCCATGTAAAAGCAAACAAATCTTGGCTCTCAGGGTGTATGGGAATGCTGAAAAAGGCATCTTTTAAGTCTATCACAGTGAATACTGTTGCCTCAGCTGGAACTCCAGAGAGAAGTGTATGTGGATTAGGAACTACAGGGACGTCCTCTTGTACTTGCTTGTTGATAATGCGCAAGTCTTGTAGGAACCTGTATTTGCCTGGCTGGCCTGGCTTCTTAATTCCAAATATTGGAGTGTTATGGGGAGATGTGGCCGGGCGTATCCATTTGTCTTTAAGGAACTGCTGTATGAGCACAGTGAGACCTTCCCACACATCTCTTCTTAATGGAAATTGTTTAACAGGGGTGGGCTTTGCTCCTGGTTTTAGTCGGACCTTCACAGGCTCAGCAAATTTAGCTCTGGCTGGGTTCCCTTCTGCAGCCCACACTGTAGGGTTTATATTCTTATTTCTTTTTACATCCTCATCATAAATGGGGCGCTCATCTCTCCGGTATAAGGTTGCCATCTGGTATGCAGCTTCCATCTCCTTAGGGATGGTAACAACAAGACAATGTTTCTTAAAGGAGATGGTGGCTTGCAACTTTGCCAAGACGTCTCTGCCTAAGATGGGTAGGGGGCATTGTTCCAAAACAAGGAAGCGATGTTTAAAGGCTTGCCTTCCAGCTTGTATTCCTATTGCTTTTGTTAGGGGCAATCTTTGCTTATCCCCCGTTACTCTTAAAATGGTTCTGTAATTGGGGCTCAAGTGGTGGGGTGCCGCCCCGGGAAGCATAGAATAGGTAGCTCCAGTGTCAACAAGGGCTTTTACCTTTTGATTGGCCACTATTATGGGAATAAGTGGCTCTCCCGGATCACTACCTTGTATGCCCGGCCACCTTCATTCAGAATCTTCTTCAGCAAAAGCTGGAAGGAGGGGGGCTATGGGTTTCTGTCTTTCTTCACTTTTGCAATCCTTGGCCCAGTGTCCCTTTTTAAGACACTTGGCGCACTGATCCTTATCCAGCCTTCTCCTGGGGCGTTGTCCTCTACCTTCTTCTCCTCTTCCTCCTCTCTTATTCCCGTCTCCTTGTAAGGCAGCGGCCATTACTGCACACTGTCTTTTAAACGTACGCTGCTCCTCCCTCTTCTCTCTCTCATCTCTATTCACAAACACTTTGTAAGCAATGTCCATTAATTGACTCATGTTCATTCCCATTGCTCCCTCAACCTTCTGCAGTTTCCTTCTAATATCTTGGGCGCTTTGTCCTATGAAGAGTGTGACTAAAAGTCTCTGGTTGTCAGCAGCAGCTGGGTCAAGGGGGGTGTATTTCCGCATGGTGTCCTGCAGTCGCACAAGAAAGGAAGAAGGGTCTTCCTCTTTGCCTTGTCTAACCTCATACAATTTGGCCATGTTGGTAGGCTTGGGTATGGCGTTCCGTAGCCCATAAAGAATGAGGCGGCGGTAATTTTCAAGTTCAGTGCTGCCACCAGGTGCAGCATCCCAACCCAAGTCTCTTTCTGGCATTATGAGAGCCATGGGCTGTGCGGCTACTCCTGCTGCTGCTCTTTCTGTCTCAGCAAGTCTACGGGCCTGCCCCATAACTAAACTTTTTTCCTCAGAAGTTAGCAAAATGTTCATCAGTGTTTGGATATCCGCCCAGCTGGGATGGTGGCTGACAAATATAGATTGCCACAAGTCATACGCTTTCCCCGGGTCTTCTCTCAAAGGGGGTGTTTGGTTTTTCCAATTAAACAGATCAGAGGTTGTGAAAGGGACATAAACGTACGCTGTACCCCCTTGTCCATCAAGGACCTCTCGCATGGGAGCCTGGAGGTAGCTATTGCCACTCCTATGTTCTCTATGGTCTTCTCTCTGGCCAGCAACTTCTTTTGCAACCTCTTCTAGAATTCGGATTCTCTTCTGTTTATGGGCCTTTTCCTCAGGGGTATTTGCTGGACTATTGCGGATTTCATGTACATATTTATGGACAATGGTTGGGCTGTGTCCCGTTAGACACAGAGAACATTCCAGATTATTTTTGAAGGGGGGTGTAGTCGGAGCGGCTGGGCTTGAGATGCACATTTCTTGTGGAAGTAGCAGGGTACTGCAAGCTTCTAGTGGCTGGGGAGGATCTGGTAAGGTCTTTATGGGGGTCTGAGATAGAAAGGGATTGTTTAGGCGTGGTGGGGTTGTCTCTGCAAGGCTGTGTTGTAATGGTGCTGGTAAGCCTGGCAACGTACCGAGAGGCCTATCCAGATCTATAAGTTGTGGAGGTGGGCTGGTGGGCCTTGATCTGTCCTCATCCAGCGGCCGCCTATACGGTGGCGGTTGTCTATACGGTGGGGCACTGGGTGAAAGTTCATCTTCTGTTTGCGGCAGTACTGGTTGGACTGGCTTGGAGATGGGGCCTCTTTGCATCATGATTCTCATTACAATTGGAGAGGGCGGATCTCAGTCCAATTCTTGCCACATTAAGGCATACTGAATGGAATCATGCTGTTTTTGGTCTGTGAGCTCTTTTAGGACTTTAACTGTTGCTTGGAAGTTAAAGGTGCCCTCTGGGGGCCATCCGGTCCCCAAAGTGGGCCACAGTTTCTGGCAATAGAATATTAATTTGTCTCTTTCTAGTGGATATTGAGTCTCTGCCTGTATAATATCGAACCTTTTGAGGACAAGCTGTAGTGGGGTGTCTTGTTGTTGACTCTTCCCTAACCTCTTGTTCCTGGCCTTGGAACCTGCTCCTCCCATCCCGGGGGCTCTAAAGAGGTCTGTTAGGGCACAACAACACTCACGGCTTTCGCTTCGTTCGTTTCCCGGCCTTTTCCCTCGCGGGAGAAAGAAAACGCGGTACTAGAACTCCGCTTTTGCTTCGAGGTAATTACCACTGAGGATACGCCTCGTCTCAGCCACACCCACACACTTAGCACTCCCCTCCAAGGTTCGATTTATCCTCACCTGTCTTCTGGTGTCCTGCCTGATCTGCTTGCGCTGACAATCAGAAGATTCTGGTCTCGATTTACTGGAGGTTCGCTGACGATGCTCTGCTGTCTCGGCTGGCCCGGCGCAGGCCCGGATGCAGGCCAAACAACTTGGACCTGGAGCGCTCTCATCCAACTGTCTGCTGCTCCGTACGAGACAGCAGAGGTCGTCTGAGGGGGAGACTCCTGGCTTGGCTACGCCAGTTTTGTTACAAAAGGAGCCAGGCCTGTATGGAGGCCAGACCGATAAGAGCTCTGAATTCCTTGAGATGCCAATAAGGAATAGAGACGAGACCAGACTACTGCAAATACTTGCCTTTATTAGAACCTTTGCAAAGGGAGGGCCACCATCAAGTGACTCTCCAGAATTGCTGACAGTCATCATATTTATAGGCTATAGATGCGTCACATACATAATATCAGAAACGCATAGCTAATCAAGAATACATCATTGTTTAATTTCTCAGCATCTGTCTATTCTGGTCCACTTCTCTGTTCTCATCCCAAACTTCCTCTATCCTTGACCTTTGGTCTGATAAGCTGGGAATAACATTTTTAATTGCTAAAGAAGCAGATAAGCGGAAAACTCCCATACTTTTCACAAGGGAGGCAAGCATATGTTTCACTTAGCATTGTTTGATTTTATTTCAGTACAACATTTTAATTTTAACTCATTGCAACAGTATTTTAGCAAAATATAGGATTGATTCCTTTTCTTTTCCTCATTTCTTCTTTTGGGTTCCTGTGCTTTTTAACTGCCACAGTAGATTGAGCTTTTCTCATAATTACATCTGGTGAATTTCTGCCCATCCTAGAACTATTTAAAAGTACAGTAATAACTATTAAAAGTGGCAAATCTAGTGAAACAGAGGATTCATTTTGCAAGTGTCAGATCCTTATTGGTGATGCCCCCTAGGGATCAGAGGACCTGGTATTTTGCCACTTGGAACAAAGTGTTATCTTTCAAAGTTGTGGAGGGCTTTAATGACACTCATCTTTCATCTTCACAGTGACTCATTTGGAGTGACTAATGCTATAAGGTACAGTTGATGTTAGTAAGATAAGCACCATCTGGAACTAAGTGTGGTCTTGTGTGGTTCTACCTCTGACTGCAAAATAAGAGAGAGAGAAATAGACTTCCTTTGCATATTTCCTTTCTCACTGACAGACTTTTAGAGGCCACATCAGCAGAGGGGTGCATCATTATCCCCTTCTCAAACTGATGGAATGCAAGAAAGTGAACTGGATCTGTCAAAATCAATTTGAACACTGTTGTCTTCATATTATAAAGCACTGAGAATAGTCTCCATAGAAGCAGGAGTATGCAGAGTCCCTGACAGCAAGACTATAAGAGCCCTATTGTGAACAATCTGGGGCAACAACTGGGGAACTGGGAGTTCACATCAAGGGCATGAAATTTGCATGGGTCATGTGGCATACATTTGGTTTCCCCTGCAGAAATGCCTGGAGCTGCTTCTCTGGATAGGCATTATGGAATATTTTAGAAACACAAGCTACACTGTTAACTATATTCATACAAAGTTGTGTTTCTTTATGTCACTGGTGTCCAAAGTTTTTATTCCGGCCACCACAATGCCTTTTTGTCTTAACTTGGAGTTCTCTTGTTGTTCTGCTTTTGGACTGGGAAGCATCAGTTCCTAATGCCTCACGTAAGGCTTCTGAACATCGAGTTTCCCCCCACTACACTGTTTGGAAATCACTGCCATGTGCCTATGATGTTTTTCTTTGTGGACAATCTACATATTAGAAGTTCCATATAGAATCTTTATGAGAGCCAGTGTGGCGTAGTGGTTAGAGTGTTGGACTATGACCTGGGAGACCAGGGTTTGAATCCCCACACAGCCATGAAGCTCACTGGGTGATCTTGGGCCAGTCACTGCCTCTCAGCCTCAGAGGAAGGCAATGGTAAAAACACCTCTGAATACTGTTTACCATGAAAACCCTATTCATAGGGTCAACATAAGTCGGGATCGACTTAAAGGCAACCCATTTCATTTTTCATAGAATGTTTAATTTGTTGAATGTGGATATTTATTTATTTATTTATTAATCATTTCATCATAATCATCAGTCATATAACATCCACTCTATATATTTAAAGCACTATGATGCCACTTTAACAGTCATGGTTTTCCTCCAGTAATCCTGGGAACTGTAGTCTGTTGAAGGTGCTGAGACTTTTAGCAGACCCCCTATTTCCCTCACAGAGCTACAATTCCCAGAGTCTCCTAGAAAGGGGGATTGATTGTTACACCACTCTGAGAATTGTAGCTCTGTGAGGGGAACAGGGGTCTCCTCACAACTCTCAGCATCCTTAACAAGCTACAGTTTATTTTATTATTTATTTATTTGATTTATATCCCGCCCTTCCTCCCAGTAGGAGCCCAGAGCAGCAAACAAAAGCGCTAAAACCTCTAAAACATCATAAAAACAGACTTTAAAATACGTTGCATCCTTAAAAATTTATTAAAACCATCTTTAAAACCATCTTTTTAAAAACAGCTTTAAAAACAGCTTTAAAAACATATTAAAAAGCAATTCCAACACAAACGCAGAATAGGATCAGGTCTCTACTTAAGGTCTCTACAGTTCCCAACATTCTTTGGCGAAAGGCATGACTGTAAAGTGGCATCATAGCACTTTAAATGTATAGTGCAGATCTGATGTGGATGCAGGGATTCATCATACAGTCTGGCAAATTTCCTGTATACTGTCTTTTCTTTTTTGCTAACTTGCAGTGGTGTGTACAAATTGCCCTAACCACACAGCAAGCTAATGCACACAAGTATAATAATCACTAGGTGGGGTGGTTTAAAGCACCTTCCACATGGGCCATATTTTAGGGGGAAGTATAGCTCTGAGGTAGAGCATATATTTTATAAGTAGAAGGTCCCAGGTTCAATCCTTGGTTTCTCCCATTTCTTTTTTTTAAAAAGAATCAGGTATGAGGTGATGTGGAAGACACAGGAACATAAGAAGAGCCTGCTGGATCAGGCCAGTGGCCCATCTAGTCCAGCATCCTGTTCTCACAGTGGCCAACCAAGTGCCTGGGGGAAGCCCGCAAGCAGGACCCAAGTGCAAGAACACTCTCCTCTCCTGAGGCTTCCGGCAACTGGTTTTCAGAAGCATGCCGCCTCTGACTAGGGTGGCACAGCACAGCCATCACGGCTAGTAGCCATTGATAGCCCTGTCCTCCATGAATTTGTCTAATCTTCTTTTAAAGCCATCCAAGCTGGTGGCCATTACTGCATCCTGTGGGAGCAAATTCCATAGTTTAACTATGTGCTGAGTAAAGAAGTACTTCCATTTGTCTGTCCTGAACCTTCCAACATTCGGCTTCTTTGAATGTCCACGAGTTCTAGTATTATGAGAGAGGGAGAAGAACTTTTCTGTATCCGCTTTCTCAGTGCCATGCATAATTTTATACACTTCTATCATGTCTCCTCGGACCCCCCTTTTCTCTAAACTAAAAAGCCCCAAATGCTGCAACCTTTCCTCGTAAGGGAGTCGCTCCATCCCCTTGATCATTCTGGTTGCCCTCTTCTGAACCTTTTCCAACTCTATCATATCCTTTTTGAGATGAGGCGACCAGAACTGTAC
This sequence comes from Rhineura floridana, assembly GCF_030035675.1. Lineage (NCBI taxonomy): Eukaryota > Metazoa > Chordata > Lepidosauria > Squamata > Rhineuridae > Rhineura > Rhineura floridana. The sequence continues at coordinate 136,643,130 of NC_084481.1, read as the reverse complement.
ACAGTATTCCAAATGCGGCCGCACCATAGATTTATACAACGGCATTATGATATCGGCTGTTTTATTTTCAATACCTTTCCTAATTATCGCTAGCATGGAATTTGCCTTTTTCACAGCTGCCGCACACTGGGTCGACATTTTCATCGTGCTGTCCACTACAACCCTGAGGTCTCTCTCCTGGTCGGTCACCGCCAGTTCAGACCCCATGAGCGTATATGTGAAATTCAGATTTTTTGCTCCAATATGCATAATTTTACACTTGTTTATATTGAATTGCATTTGCCATTTTTCCGCCCATTCACTCAGTTTGGAGAGGTCTTTTTGGAGCTCTTCACAATCCCTTTTTGTTTTAACAACCCTGAACAATTTAGTGTCGTCAGCAAACTTGGCCACTTCACTGCTCACTCCTAATTCTAGGTCATTAATGAACAAGTTGAAAAGTACAGGTCCCAATACGGATCCTTGAGGGACTCCACTTTCTACAGCCCTCCATTGGGAGAACTGTCCGTTTATTCCTACTCTCTGCTTTCTGCTTCTTAACCAATTCCTTATCCACAAGAGGACCTCTCCTCTTATTCCATGCCTGCTAAGCTTCCTCAGAAGTCTTTGGTGAGGTACCTTGTCAAACACTTTTTGAAAGTCTAAGTACACTGTGTCCACTGGATCACCTCTATCTATATGCTTGTTGACACTCTCAAAGAATTCTAATAGGTTACTGAGACATGGCTTTCCCCTGCAGAAGCCATGCTGGCTCTGCTTCAGCAAGGCTTGTTCTTCTATGTGCTTAGTTAATCTAGCTTTAATAATACTTTCTACCAGTTTTCCAGGGACAGAGGTTAAGCTAACTGGCCTGTAATTTCTGGGATCCCCTCTGGATCCCTTTTTGAAGATTGGCATTACATTTGCCACTTTCCAGTCCTCAGGCACAAAGGAGGACCCGAGGGACAAGTTACATATTTTAGTTAGCAGATCAGCAATTTCACATTTGAGTTCTTTGAGAACTCTCGGGTGGATGCCATCCGGGCCCGGTGATTTGTCAGTTTTTATATTGTCCATTAAGCCTAGAACTTCCTCTCTTGTTACCACTATTTGTCTGAGTTCCTCAGAATCCCTTCCTGCAAATGTTAGTTCAGGTTGAGGGATCTGCCCTATATCTTCCACTGTGAAGACAGACGCAAAGAATTCATTTAGCTTCTCTGCAATCTCCTTATCGTTCTTTAGTACACCTTTGACTCCCTTATCATCCAAGGGTCCAATCGTCTCCCTAGATGGTCTCCTGCTTTGAATGTATTTATAGAATTTTTTGTTGTTGGTTTTTATGTTCTTAGCAATGTGCTCCTCAAATTCTTTTTTAGCATCCCTTATTGTCTTCTTGCATTTCTTTTGCCAGAGTTTGTGTTCTTTTTTATTTTCTTCATTCGGACAAGACTTCCATTTTCTGAAGGAAGACTTTTTGCCTCTAAGAGCTTCCTTGACTTTGCTCGTTAACCATGCTGGCATCTTCTTGGCCCTGGTGGTACCTTTTCTGTGCCTGAGCCCCTTTAAAGGCACTATCAGTCAGTGTAGATAGCAATGAGCTAGATAGGCAGATAGTCCGACCTGATAAAAAGCCCTATGGTGGCTGAACCAGTAACCACAGACTGACCCTTAAAGGTTTGATTGTTCACTGTTTCTAAAACCATGATACTTAAGGCAGTCCTAAATATCTCTAAATATCTCAGGAGCAGGCTACTGGGAAGATGTTATCCTTTGTTGAAAGAGCTGCACTGGCCGATGATTTGCTACCAGGCCAGGTTGAAGGTTCTTGTGTTAATTCATAAAGTCTGAAATAACTTGGGCCCAAAGTACAACGCGATTCCATATGCTCCATCTCCATCACTGTGCTCTTCTGATGGGGCACTGTTGGTAGTCTCCAATTCTCCTGAGGTTTGGTTGGCCTTTACCAAGGACTGAGTCTTTAGTGTGGCAAACCTTGCCCTGTGGAACACCTTGCCAACTGAAGTTGCCAGTCAGGGCCGGCTCCAGGAATGTGGGGGCCCTTGGGCATTAGCCTGCCCCGGGCCCCTCTGCTTCCCTTATGCGATCCCACAATCGCAAGATGAGCTTCCGAACTGCCCGCCATCCCCCGCCATCCCCAGCACTTCACCTACCTTTCTCTGCTGTTTGTGCAGGGTTGCCATCAATAAAGATGGCGGCTGAGGTTTCCGTGCGCATTGCTGCCATCAACCAAGATGGCGGCAGAGGCTTCAGTCCCTTACGGAAACCTCAGCCGCCATCTTTATTGATGGCAACCCTGCGCAAACAGCAGAGAAAGGTAGGTGAAGCGTGGGGGATGGCAGGCGGCTTGGAAGCTCGTCTTGCGATCCACGAGATCACGGAAGGGGAGTGGAGGGCCCCTCAGGGGCTCCTAGAGCTGCGGGGCCTTCGGGCCAGTGCCCAACCTGGCCGCCCTTTGGAACTGGCCCTGTTGCCAGTAGTCATCTCTGCCTTCTTTTAGATGGCTTTTACAAATGATACTGTTCAGACATGCTGTTGGAACTTGAATTTTTTTTTACTAACCAGTTTATTAGCATGACGTTTTTATTGATGTTGTTATTGTAGTGCTGTGTTTTTATATTTTACATTGCTTTGTTACATTCCTTATGAAAGTGCGTTAAAAGAAACTCGAGGCTGCCACAGAAAACGGCAGCACTGTGTCTGGTTTCTCTTTTCCCTTCTGGATCATCCAGTCAAACTTATCTAGTGGCCTGAAAACATTATGCTGTGTGTTTTCCCAATCTCCATTCCATGTTATCAGGTGTTGTGGGAAAACACAGTGTAGACATTGGGCACAGTGTAAGTTGTAGTAGTCATTACAGAGAGGGGTAGCAGAGATAGGACTCCTACTTTCAGGAGTGTCCCTAAAAACACTTGTTTGGAGAAAGGCTCCAAACTTTCATGGGACTTGTTACTAACTAAAATGGAGTTGGGATGGAAGACGTGGGATATTTAGGAGGCTGGCTCTTAAAGTTCTTACTGACTTTGAAACTGAAGGAAAACGCACTTTGTTGTTTATCTCTTTCTTTGCTTATTACATTTCAGTCTAGCCTTTCAACTCTTAAAATATTTTCAAAATACAACCAAAGATTTACCTAGTGCTTCTTGACACTATGAAAACAACAGCAACCAAGTAACACCCCTGTGTCTGATTCTTTGTAACCATTAAATAGCATGAAGAAAATGTAATCATTCAAATCTGGGCGAAGGTTTAACAGCAGAGTGGAATATAGGGATCGTTTCTGAAAGGTCTGATTCCATTTTTCGGCCTGTGAGTCTACTTGTGGGACACTGTGTGGTATTTGCATTATGACTAAATTTATATTCCAGCAGATTTAAGAGACAGGGAAATTCAGTGACAGTTATGTTAATAAATGCTGGGGATTTGTATCGTAGTAAATGACTGGAACTATCCATGTTATGGCCAATGACCCGCTGCCCCCAAAACTGCAGGTTTATTATTATAGCAAGTGTGATTCTGTAAAAAAAAAGTGATTCATATTGCAGGAGTCCATTTTGTAATTTTCTCCCAGTGGCTTGGATTTCATCTCCTTGCTCTCCAAGCCATATTTTACTTCTTCTGACAGATAGATAATTTGAGAATTTTGCAGCTGTACAAACAAATTTAAAGCGCTGAGGCATGTGTGGCATGCACAGAGCCCACGTTAGCTTGGGATTATTAAAGAAACTTTTTTTTAGATTTAAAGTAAATGCCAATAACACGTGTGCTAATAATTATCAGGACAATATTCAGGGAATTATTCCAACTCTACCTGAATATGAATTGCCTTTATGCTGTTACTACTAATGGATAGCACTAGCCTCTGAAATAAAAGCATATAAACAGAAGATAGAATGGATTTGTATCTCTCAAAATGGCTATCTAAGAGTGATGTTTGCATGTGGAGATAAGATCATGGTCATGGTGGCAACATGGGAAGGGGAAGCCAAATGTGCTCTGAATGAGGGCAGCAGACTGGGCAGACTGACTACTGGGTGGCCCTGTGTATACAGTCTTAACACAGTAAAGCACATTCAACCAATAAATACTGCTAGGAGAGGAGCAGGGATGGAAATATCTATCAATTTTGGTTCTCACAGTTTCTCATTTTTCCAGTCTTAAACTCAGTTCTCCATGTCTCTGAAGCAATTTGAGATTTTGTTTAAATGCTCATGAAAATTCTTCCACGTTTTAGTGCAGATTTCTCCTACTAAACACATTTTTGTATGTGATTTTGATGAACGTATATGTTTTTGCAAGGAATGTCTCCTAACAGAATTCATTTTTGTATGTTATATACACTCATATATTCATTGTTATGCACATTTCCCCCTAACATATACATTGTTGTACACATTGGTTGGTTGGAGAACTGCATTGCAAAGTTCAGATAACTATGCGTTCTGAAGGATGGCTGTGATTTGGTCCTCATATTGTTTTGGAAAGTTTTGATGAATTTGGCTTTACATGAGAACCAAAACAAATTTCTCCCCCATGCCTAGAGAGGGGGGCTACAATGGAGTCAGGTGACATTGGACTGTGGTTGATATCAGCAATACCTTTAGAGGCCCACAATTATTTTTTTAACTAGTTGTGGCGTCAATTTCCATGGAGAGACAAAAGAGCATAAATTTGCAGGCTGTTCCAGGAATAGAAATTAAGTTACAACCCTTAAGTATGCATTTGTTTTTTAATTTGCCCTCACATCAAAATCTGCCTCCAAATAATAAACTGATGCTATAAAGAACAAGCCAAGCCAGAACCCTTCTAACTTCAGATGGAGGGAGATTTTAATGATGTTATGATTTCAAACAGGTCACCTGCCACATACATTCTGGGCTGGTTTAGTCACTGAAAAGAGCTGCTACCATGTGAATCTCTGCAAGTTTGAATTGGTTCTCTATTGTCAGTTTGAATTCAGTTTAGATTGTACTTAATAATGGGCTGCAACATATGCTGTTGACCAACATACAGATTTTCCATTGGAAAGTTTCAGATACACATTTCATATGTATCATTGAAAGAGGCTGTACCATACTATTTGATATCACCTTTATATAACAGGAACTAAGAAGGCCTCAATGAAGATTCAGTGTGTGGCTCAGATCTGATATATACATAGAGAAAATAGTGCATGTGATCATGTGCACCATGCTTTCTTGCACCACTGAGTAACAATTAGCCCCTTCACAAGGATTTGCTGATGCAGTTGCACATCTGGATATGGATGCACATTATTATTATTTATCAGATTTATATCCCACCCTTCCTCCCAGTAGAAGCCCAGGGCGGCAAACAAAAGCACAAAAAAACCTCTAAAACATCATAAAGACAGACTTTAAAATATATTACAACAAAAGATACTTAAAAACATATTAAAACAAAACATCTTTTTTAAAAAAGCTTTAAAAATACCTTAAAAAGCAATTCCAACACAGACACAGACAAGGATAAGGTCTCTACTTAAAAGGCTTGTGGAAAGAGGAAGGTCTTCAGTAGGTGCCAAAAAGATAACAGAGATGGCGCCTGTCTAATATTTAAGGGGAGGGAATTCCAAAGGGTAGATGCCACTACACTAACAGTTCGCTTCCTATATTGTGCGGAACAGATCTCCTGATAAGATGGTATGTGCAGGAGGCCCTCACTTGCAGAGCATAGTGATCGACTGGGTATATAAGGGGTAAGACAGTCTTTCAGGTATCCTGGTCCCAAGCTGTATAGGGCTTTGTACACTAAAACCAGAACCTTGAACTTAGCCTGGTAGCTCATAGGTAGCCAGTGCAATTCTTTCAGCAGCAGAGTGACATGTTGGCAATACCCTGCCCCAGTGAGCAGTCTCACCACCACATTTTGCATCAGCTGTAGCTTCTGGACCAACCTCAAGGGCAGCCCCACATAGAGCACATTACAGTAATCCAGCCTGGAGGTTATCAATGCATGGATGACAGTGGCCAGGCTATCCCATTGAAGAAACGGCTGCAGCTGTCTTACCAGCCAAAGGTGGTAAAAGGCACTCCTAGCCACTGAGGTCACCTGGGCCTCTTCTGACAAAGACAAAGATCCAGGAGCACCTGCAGACTACATATTTGCTCTTCCAGAGGGAGTATGAACCCATCCAAAGCAGGCAACTGACCTATTATCCAAACTCAAGAACCACCAATCCACAGCACCTGCATCTTGCTAGGATTCAGTCTCAGTTTATTGGGTCGCACTTCCCCTGTCCTTCTCAGGACAACCAAGGCTGATTCAGTCCCATAATCAGATCTGAGCCCAGACTGGAATGGGTCAAGTTAATCTGTTTTATCCAAGAGTAGTTGCAATTGTTGTGCCATAACCCTCTCAATCAACTTCCCTAAAAAGGGGATATTTGCGACCGGGCAGTAGCTGTCACAAACCAATGGGTCCAGGGTGGACGTTTTCAGGAGCGGTCAGATCACCGCCTCTTTCAGGGTGGCTGGAACCACTCCCTTCTGCAATGATGCATTGACAACACCCTGGATCCTCTCGATCAAACTCCCTTAGCAAGCTTTAATAAGCCAAGAAGGGAAAGGGTTGACAGGACATGTTGCTGGCTGCATTGTCATAAGCACCTTGTCTATGTCATCAGGCCGTATCAACTGAAATCAATCCCAAGAAGTTGCAGCAGACGTTGCACTAGACACCTGACTGGAGACTACAATAGATGTGGATTGAGCATCAAGATTGCTATGGAGGCAAGCAACGTTACCCTCTAAGTGCTTTGCAAACAATCCACAGAGGATACAATGGTAGCAGAGAAGTGAGCCTTCTTTGCCGCCCCCACTGCCACACAGTAGGCAAGGTTATGATGTTTTACTCGTGCCAATCAGACTCACAGCATGTCTTTCGCCACTTGCACTCTAGCCATTGTCCAGCCTGTATTAGTTCACTGGTGTGCCAAGGTGTAAATTGGGCTCCACAATGCCAGAGAGGGTACTCAGGGGCAACCATGTTAAGAGCCCAACACCCCTTGCTGTTCCACAGCATGACAAGGGCTTCAACAGCATCATCTGCTTTATCTACAGGGAATTTCCCCAGCGTATTCAGGAATCCAGTGGATTCCATTAGTCTCCAGGGGTGGACCATCATAATCTGTCCACCATCCCTGCAGGGGAGGATCAGAGCCATAAGTCTAAACTTCATCAGGAAGTGGTCTGATCATGACAGTGGGGTGACATCCACCTCCCCCATCTCCAGACCACCCCTTCCTCCATCTGGAGCAAAAACCAAGTCTAGGGTGTGCCCTGCCCTATGTGTCCGGCCGGTGACAACTTGAGACAACCTCAGGGTCATCGTGGAGGCCATGAAGTCCTGAGCCGGAAGACTAGAGGCAGCCTCAGCATGGACATTGAAATCACCTATCATTCTGGGCTCCTCCAATACCACAGCAGAGACAGCCTCTGCCAGCTCAGTTGGAGAAGCTGCCAGGCAGCAGGGTGGACAGTACATCAGCAGCAACCCTAGTTTACTGTCTCCTCGGCCCAACACCAGGTGCAGGCCCTCACAGTCAGCTCCATGGCAGAGTGGTTTCCTGGTGACGGAGATAGAAGTTCTGTAGACCACAGCAATTCCTCCCCCCCCCGTTCCTGCAGCCTGTGCTGGTATTGCATTGAGTATCCAGGTGGGCAAAGCTGGGTCAGATCAACTCCTCCGAGCTCACCCACCCAGGTCTCATTGCTGCACACCAAATTGGCACCTTCTTCCATGATAAAATCATGGATGAGTGTGGTCCTATTGTGTACCAATCTGGTATTAAACAACAGCACACGCAGGCCTGTGGGCACAGCAGATGAGCAACGAGGAATCTGCCCATGAGAGGAGTGGGAGCAAGGAACATTCTATTGCCTTAATAGATGCATCTGATATAGTTTGGATCTGTATCACAAACACAGCTTAACTGGACCTGGATCAAGGCCAATATTTACATATTGGTTCATACTGTCTGAGAAAGTATAACCATGCTTCAGTTACCTCCAGACTGTATTAATGTACTTTATGTGGAGCTGCCTTTGAAGACAGTCCAGAAACTTTAATGGGTCCAGAATGTGGTGGCCAGACTTTTGTCTGGTGCTCACAGGTTGTGTAACTTATATTTTATATGAGGTCTATTGGCTTCCTGTTTGCTCCCTGGCTGAATTCAAAGTGTTGTTTCTACCCTTTAAGACTTAAATGGCTTAAGATAAGAACATGAAAAGAGCTGTCCTAGATCAAGCCGAAGGTCCATCTTTACCCATGCTGCTGTTAGGTTTTTGTTTTTTATTATGTTTAAGGGGTTGATTAGATTATTTATTTTATTTATTATTAAATTTATATCTCACCCTTCCTCCCAAAGGGAGTCCAGAGTGGCACAATACTAAAAGACATATTTTTAAAAAGCATCTCAAAAACAAAACATCTTTAAAACAATTACAATACAGATGCACACTGGGATAAGGTCTTAACTTAAAAGGCTTATTGAAAGAAGAAGGTCTTCAGTAGGCACTAGAAGGATAACAGAGATGATGCCTGTTTAAGGGGAGGGAATTCCAAAGGGGAGGGAATTCCAAAGGGCAGGTGCCATAACACTAAGCGTCTGCTTTCAGTTTTGTGTAAAATGGACCTCCTGATGAAATGGTATCTGCAAGAGGCCCTCACCTGCAGAGCTCAGTGACTGACTGTGTACAGGGCCGGCTCTAAAGGGTGGCCAGGTGGAGCCCTGGCCGAGGTCCACACCGATCACAGGGGCCCCTGAAGGCCCCTTGTTATGGTGGGGGAGTAGCCTGCAACAGATCACATGAAGGGAGTTGCCCACTTGCTCGCTCTTCCCCCTCTCGCTCGCTTGCCTGCCATCCCAAGGGTCCCTCATTATGGTGGGAGAGTAGCACTCTCCTTCTGCGGCAGGTTGCTGCAGATCGCAGGGAGGGAGCTGCCCACTAGCCCACCCACTCACCGGCCCACCCGCACCCACTCGCTTGCCCTCCGTCCCTGCTGACTCCCTCACTCACCCTCCATCCGGCCGCTCGCCCGCCCACCCACCATCCCGAGGGCCCCTCGTTATGGTGAGGGAGTAGCACTCCCTTTCAGTGGCAGGCTCCCTGTTGCTGATCGCAGGGAGGGAGCTGCTTGCCCACCCATTCCCTCCCTCCTTTGCTCGCCCTTCTGCCCGATCTCCCACTCCTCCGCCTGCCTAGTAGGTAGGTAGGTAGGTGGGGCGTGCGTGCGTGCGTGCGTGCATGTACCAGGGCCCAGGGCAGGCTGGTGCCCAAGGGCCCCTGCATGCCTGGGGCCAGCCTTGACTGTGTGTATAAGGGTTGATACAATCTTTCAGGTATATTGTATGTTACTGCTTAATAGCATTATACATGACAAAAATATCAAACTGTACATTCTTGAACTTTTTTTGCTCTTATTAGTACCACACAAACTTTGTTTCTTTTGTGTTTCTCAAAAGTGTTCAGCCTAAGCATGGTAGACCATTTATTTATTTATTTACTTTTAATTTTATCGCTTTGAGCAAAGATATTGCAAATGTATGCAATGTAATGCATTGATGTAATGCTGTGTTAACATGTGTTAATCCATCTGGACAGAATTATTTTCACATGACTATAAAGTTACTTGGGAGAGGATCACTTGTATTTTTGTCTGAGCTGTCAACAATGTCTTACATCCATGTTCCAGATACCCTGAAAGATCAGTAGCTAATTTAGAGCAAGCAAAATGAAATAGACCTCCGTTTGCTGTAGCTACTAGGTCTTGCGTCCAAGTAACCAGCTATAGTGAGTTGCAGAAACCTGGTAAGTCAAGTGAAAAGAAATTAACAAGGAAGTGCAGGGAAAGTGCTTTAAGTTTAGCATCAAACCTAGCTCAGTGGTACAGAACACACTAAGACAGGAGCTGTAGCTAGGTGGTAAAAAAATGTTTTATATGGAAAAGGATCCCAATTTAATCCCTGGTATCTCCAGATAAGGCCAAGAAAGACCCTTGCCTGAGATCCTGGAGAATTGTTGCTGGTCAGTATAGACTGGGGTAGCCAATGTAACACCCTCCAGATGTTTCTGGACTACATTTCCCATCATTCCTGACCATTGACCGCATTGGTCGGGGCTGATGGGAATTGTAGTGGAGTGTACTACAATTGGCTACCCCTGGTGTAGACAGCACTGAGCTATATGGATTAATGGTCTGACATGGTATAAAGCATGGTATATGACTTCCGCTCTGAGCTTTTCTTCAAAGAAATGTAGCGGAATATGCTTCACTAAAATGCCCAACGTCAGTGTCCTCCATCCCATCTTTTTAACTGTGTGCATTTCTGACTTAGTGCCAAAGCAGGAGGAGTACAAAACCCCCCTGCACAGATGAGCTCTCACAGTGGGTTCACATGTTATCCTTGTGTTTGTTCTTTTACAGTTCTATATTCTGTTCCTTGAGAACTTTCCCAGCGTGGTTCACACAACATAAAATACACATAAGAACAGCCATTGGAAATGGATAAGCAAAAGTGAAATGTGTTCCCAGTGCCTTGTCTAAAGGGGGATTGGACAAATTATGGAGAATAATGGCTACTGGTCATGATGGCTATATTCTTCCTCCAGGATTGGAGATAACATGCCTCTAAATACCAGTGGCCAGGGGAAAAACAGAGGGAGAGAGCAATATTGTTCATCCTGCTTGTTGACTTCCCATAGGCAACTGCTGGGAAACATGTTACCGGATTAGCTAGGCCTTTGATCTGATCCAATAGTCTTGCGCCTGTATTCTGAACTAAATTGCAGATTCTGAGCATTCTTCAAATATAGCCTGATGTATAATGTTTTACAGTACTCTAACCTGGAGGTTACCAGAGCATGGATAAAACAGGCTAAGCTATCTCTGTGAAGAAAGAAACACAAGGCACATTAGACAAAGCTTCTGGAAAGCCCCATGGAGGGAACACGTACCTCCTGTAACCAATCAATCCTCTCGATCTCCCTCCCAAACTGTAAACTCGCTTCTTGTGGATGCTTCCCATTGAGAATAGTGTCAACTCCATTTTCTACACTGTATTTGGCTTCAATGCATGTAGTTCTTTTCAATATTTCATAAACCTATAAGAAAAAAGGTGCTGCTTCAGCACTTCCACCACCTCATCTGAATCAGATGAAAAAAGAGAAGCATGTATCATGTGTGTATTGGTGACTCATCACTTCAGATCTCCAGATGGCTCCAGTCAGTAGTTTCATACAGATGTTGAGCAGCATGGGGTACAAAATGGAACCCTGTGGGTCCCCATGGGATAAATGCCTTGGGGCAAGATGGAAGTCCCCCCCTCGCCTTTTGGAATTCGCTGGCCAGGATTGCATGGGAGAAGAATCGTGCTTATCCCATCTCCCTGATCTGGTCTCTGATGGTCACACAGTCCTTTACATGATTCTTCCCTTCCCAAGTTTTGAGAGCTGGGTGTTACCATTTCAGCCATGGGCATGTATCTATGGTGTGAATTGTTAGTTTGTGGTGGTGATGGGCAAGTGTTACTTGGCCACAGCCTATACTTTTTACCAATTCCGTTAATTATTTCAAGGCTATTATGACTTTTCTATAATGCATAAGTAATATTGCCCCATGAAATACTAGAAGTACTTACTTTTTTACATGATTTACCACCACTCCATCCCAGACACTTGCATAGTGGAATGGTCTGTCATACATGAAGATGGAAAGGGAGATATAATGTTTTAATTGTTGACAGAAGGAGTTTGCATTCCCATTTATACTAGAGACCTAATACATCACTGTCATATTATTTCTTAAAAGTGCTTTAAAAATCACTTGGATAGCTTTATAACTGCTTAGTGTGTTGTAAGGAGAGACTGCATGTGAGCAATGGGAGCCTACATTATTGGATGATGTTACAGCTTCTGGGTGTAAATGCATGAGTATGCTTTGGATATGGACATTTCTTTGAAATTAGATTTGCAATTAAACAATTGATTGGCAGGAATAGGATGTATTCTAGCTACATCAGCTCTGATGAGCTAGTACAATTTTGAATTTTAATTAGAACATCAGATATTGGAAAGAACACCTGCTATAGGTTTCTGAAATGTTATCTTGGTGAAGTTCAGTTTCCTAGTTTTGTGTTTATTCAGGGCCAGCCCTCCTATTAGGCTAAGTGAGACAATTACCTCAGATGGTGGATGCCGAGTGTAGTGCTGGCTCCCCACCCCCAGCAATTCATACTGAGCCATTCCGCTGTGTTGGAGATCAGGACAGTGTGTGTCACAGGACTGCCATGCACCCCTGAATCCCTTGGGTAAAGTGCAGGATGCTACCCCATTGCCAGTTATGAAGTCATTCAACTGCCAGTCCTGTCATGGAATGAGAGTACATGGAATTTGAGTACATGGAATGAGAAGGAGACCTTTTTGTCCTTTGCCTCAAACAGCAAAATGTCTGGATATATTATAGAAAGGTGGTATTATTATCATCATCATCAATCATCAGTCATCATCATTATTGCTTGGTTTCTGTCTGCTGGCTTGGAAGATTTTTCATCATCCTTGCTTGTATGAACCATCTGAACTTACCAATTTTTAAAGAACTATAGCCCTTTAGTATAATTTGCAAAATGCTTTAGCTTTACTTTACCTGCACATCACGCCTGTGAGGTAGGTCATCCATATTCCTTGACTGCTTGGCCTCGGGGAAACTGAGCCTGAGAGATGGTAGCTTGCCCAAGGTGACTCATCACATGCACAGGCAGGGATATAAATAGTTGTGTCCCTCTTTAACTAACATACGGACCCTCCAGATTTGGTATGGCATACTCTGAAAATGTCAGGAAACTCTAACATTGTGCAACCTTCCATGTGGCCCATACTAATCTGACTGATACTGTATGTGCTAATCCATTGTATGTTTGGGGAAAATAGCTGAGTCTATGGGCCAAACTAAATGCGATATCAGAAGATTCATGATCACTCTGTGTGTACAAGTTCATGCTATCACCCTTTGCTGTTTTTCTGTGAAAATCATCCCACCTCTGAAGGTGCTCTTTGTACCACTGGAGAAAACCTAATGGTACCACATAGGTGCCTTCCCCAACACAGCAGTCTCAGATTAGCAGTAGAAATCTACAACAGTATCTATATAATCTGAACTGGCCAGACAAAGGGAGAGGGAGAAAGGAAGTGGTTTGTAGCATATGTGTGTGTGTATTTGTGTTTGCAATGACAAAAAATCACAGCTCTGTTAGCAAAATGAGTGTGCACAGGAAAGCTGGGCTTCAGAATTTCAGACACTGAGTTAAGGCCAGTTTAGAAATTTGGCTCTATCTGTTAACATTCCAACATGTTTTTCAAATCATTGAGCCACTTAAAAAAAAAAAATCTTTGTCCAGCATTGAATTCCCAAAATCTCAGCAGCTTCTTTGTGGTTTCTGATTGGAAGAGTTACAGAAAAAAAATTAGAATCTTTATCACAGAGGCAAAAATGAAAGATTTTTAGAGGAATGTCAAACTTAACTTCAGAAATTCATGAATGAAATCCCTTGTGAACATTTTGGGTGACAGCATCAGCATCGCTGAACATCTGTCAGTCTGAAAAATGACAGCAAAAGCAATAGTGATTTTTTAAAAAAGGGAATTCTTTCTTTAGATTATCTAAATTGCTATCCTGGGGTATTTCCTTGACACTTGGCTCATAAAAGGTAAAGCACCATTTGGAACTTATTTTGCAGAAGAGTTAAGGGGGAAATGGTACATTTTGGAGAATTGCATAGCATGAGGCTGTCCATTAAGAAACAGGGAGAAACAAAAGGAGATGAGATAAGTTGAATATGACAACAAATTCCATGTGGTCCTGACTGCTTCTTGGAATTTGCACAGCATTTTACATTTATTACTCATATTGCAGTGTGGGGCTATCTGCATTTCAAAAAATAAATGCTGATTCTTTGCAAAGAATGGCCATAGTTCATAAGACCTGGGGAAGTGTCTTAACTTGCAGTAGTTCTCTGCCATGAACACAAGTTATCTTTCAAACTTTTCAGATCCAAGTCCCACCTTTAACCCCAGCCTGCAACACAAGATCTGATCCTATTAATATCTTCTCTCTTCCTCTATTGTCTTTTCTCATGTTTATGGAAAAACATCTTCAAATATTCAAATATCTTGAACAACTACAAAGCAAAACCCTGGTACAATGCACCAAAGCCCAGGGCGTGACCCAGTTGAAGATCATAGCCCATCAGTTCAAGACCAATGGTCTACATCAGGGGTGGGAAATCTTTGGCCCTCCAGATGTTGTTGGATTGCTTCTGCCACCATCCAGGGCCAGCTCCAAAGGGCAGCCAGGTGGGCCCCTGGCTGAGGGCCCCTGGGGCTGCAGGGGCCTCTAAGGGGCCCCTCCGCTCCCCTTCTGCGATTCGTGGCAGGATAGCTGCCATGGATTGCACACCAAGAGCTCCGGAGCCCCCTCCATTCCCTTGCTGCAACCTACCTTTCTCAGCGGTTGCGCACACAGTGCTGCCCTTAACCAAGATGACGGCCGAGGTTTCCCTACGGGGCTGAAGCCTCTGCCGCCATCTTGGCTCATGGCAGGAATTGCAGAAGGGAAGCACCGGGGCTCGGGGCAGGCTTGTGCCCAAGGGCCTCGGCATGTCTGGGGCTGGCCCTGCCACCTTCCGTGACCATTGGCCATGCTGGCTGGGACTGATGAGAGTTGGGATCCAACATCATATGGAGGGTCACAGGTTTGCCACCCTGGCCTACAGTAATTAGTTTTAGGATCGTTGGTGTTGTATGAAAGGTATGTACACACACAGTACTTTCAAGGCTGCACTTGGTGATACAGAGCAGCATTCTTGTTGAAGAGAAAGAGGGACGTTTTGCTCAATTTGTTAGCTCACACACCATTATGGAGACTTTTGGTAATGTGCTTGGGGTTCAAACTAGGGACCCCAGTAGCAGGACAGAGGCATCTTTTTTCCTGTGCCATCCTGGCAGTTTGCTAGAGAAGGAAGCTACTATCTGAGAGGTCGCTAAGAGGCCATGACACCCACAAAGGGCTTCAGTTGTGCCCTTAGCAGGTAGCCCAGAATATGATTTTTCTTTCTTCTTTTTAAAAAAGTGAATCTCTAGCCCTCCTAGAAAGAAAGGTATGGAGCAAAATGTGCAGATGCCCTTCTAAGTGATTTATGTGAAATGAGCCAGCCTGGCTGCTGTTGCCTATCAGTGTTATTAGCCAATCCATGTAATAAAGAGCTGCTGTTTTGGTCTTCCGTTTAGTGTACATTTCCTGCTTCTGCCTTTTTTTCCGAGTCCTTAAAATCTCCATAGTTTGCCCTTCCTTTTTTCCTTTCCAACCAGGATGCATCTTTTCTGTGCTAGGTTTGCCTGAGATCAGGTAGAGCATAGAAGTTATTTTCTGCAAATAACATTACACAATAAGTGTGAGTGAATGTTAAAGAATTTCCACCTACCCGCCCAAAGGCAAATGTGAAAACTTTGCAAAGAAGCTAAGGCATGTCTCCTAGTGTGCAAAAGCTAAAGACCAGGGGCTCATGAAGAATTCACTCTATAGTTAACTTAGAGTACAATGGTGTACCTGTCTACTCACAAGAAAGTCTCTTTGTGTTTAATGGGGCTTACTTTCAGGTAAGTGGGTACAGGATGGCAGCCTAGGCTTTGTTCACAGTTTGCAATTCAATAGATCAAACCTTTTCTAGCATGGAAATACACTTATGGGACAAGCTTCATCATGACTACTCTCTAATTTTGTGCTATGCCACACACCCCATGGCAACCATTTTGTGACTGGTGCTCCCAGAACACTCTCAACATTTGAAATCTGCCCTCTGGTCCAAAAAGGTTGGCGACCCATCCTAGCTGTTCTCTATTGTGCTGAAGTCTCTGCAACCACAGATGGTCAGGGGGTGGTCCTGTGGCCACTAACTCATCAGTGTGATCAGGTGACAGGAGGGATCAGTTGGGTACTGCAGGGCCTTATAAAAATTCTGTCTCTGTTCTTGGTCCTCAGTCTAAGCAGCTTGTTGTTTAAGTACAAACTGACCTGTTCTTGGAACACCCATCCCTACTTGATTATCTACCTGCTTCCAGACCCGCCACCTTTTGTTTTGTTTTATGCATGCACTCATTAATGTTTTGATACTGTGTGCTCTCTCTTTTGTGCTGAAGGCCTGAAGCACATATCTAGCTGGATTTTTTAAAAACAAATGTTGTATAAATATGATTTTTTTTAAGTTCTACTGTTATTTCAATAGCTCTGGATAATTGGACATATTTATAATTCTGAGTCATTTTTATTTTTTAATTGTTGCACACTTCTGTGAGTGGTGGGAATAACAAACTTAATAATAAATAAGCAAAGCAATTATCTTCACTGCTGCACGACTGCTGCTCATCCCGCCTATTATATGCCTATAGAATACAGTATTACAACATTGTCATTGAAAACAGACAGATTGGTTTGTCATACAAAGCACCCTGCTATATCAGGCCAAAGGCCCATTCCAGGATCTTTTCACCCAGAAACCTATGCGGAGCCTGACAAGGAATCAGATGCTTTATGGGAAGATTAAAATGCAGTTGAGACATGTTTTAGGGTAGAGAGACACTTGCGATTGTGCTGGCTTCGGTGTGTCTCCATGTCAGTTTTCTGAAGACAGAGACACACAGGACTAGTCAAACTCCACCCCTTTTTATCCCCAAACTTGGGGAAATGCAGCTCCAGTGCGTTTCTCTGTGAAATCAGCTTCACACAGAAATCAAAACTGTTTGGTAGATCAACTCGTTGCCACTCCATGGTGTGTCCAATTAAAACACTTTGCTGTAGGTTGGGCAGAGATAGTGATTGGTCCAACGTTTTGCTGTGGATGGTCCAAAAAGGTCTGAGATCAGCAGCGGGGAAGGGAGATGCGTCCAGCCATAGGCAAACATGTTTTAAACCAACGCGAGATATAATGGTCTGGCTGCTTTTGAAGCAGTTAGTGTGCCTGCAGCCTTAGCTAGGCAGAAAACCCCTTAGGGCATGTCTGTTCAAGATTTTTTTGTCCAGGTCCAATGTTATTTGTTTTTTTCTTTCATTTATTCTTAAAATGTATTAACTGCCTTTCCAAACAACGTGCTGCTGACGATGACTCACAATGAAAAAATAGTAAAGTAAAAAATATATAGAAATATGTAATGCTAAGCATAAAGCACTACAATTAAAGCTACTAAGGGCAGTAAAAGATCATTTATCCCAAATGCAAGATAATAAAAATGTTTTTTACCAGATGCCTAAAAGTTTAAAAAAGGGGGCTTAGACAAGCCCCACTTATGGGAGCTGCTCCAAAACTGAAGTGTCACAAGGATGAAAGTTCAATTTCAGGTCCTGTCTACAATGTACTCTCACAGACAGATGGAACTTTGAGCCAGTTTAATGGTGCAGTACTTGTAGTATGAATGAGCTTTGCAGATAAACCAGGAGATGTATTATCTCAAAGAGGTATAAAATGCCCAAAGTGGCCACTTGTGGATCACCAAAAAAGAGGACTAAAGGGGATATGGATTTGCATACAATTTGCATGAGCTAATTTATGTATATAGTAGTACACTGATAAATAAATACTGTGCTTTAAATATAAATGCATCTCATTGTAGTGGGAAAGACTCTGACAAGGTGACCTGTGTGCCTGCTCAGCCTGCATCCCAGCTTCAGTGCTCTCCCTTCTATGGCTCTTTATCTTTAAATCTGTCTTGACCCAGACAACCCTTCAAATAACAGGCTCCATCAAACAGAGCAGTGATGGGGAACATGCAGACCTTCAGATATTGTTGGCCTGTAACTCCCATCATCCATGACCATTGACAATGCTGATGGGAACTGGAGTCCAACAATATTTAAGAACTTAAGAAGAGCCTGCTGGATCAGGCCAATGACCCATCTAGTCCAGCATCCATCTGGGTGGTCATTTGTTCCCAATCCCTGAAATAGAGAACTGCCTTCTTTAAAGTAGGACAGATGGCTACTCTGTCAGAGATGGGGCTAGAAAGGCCTCCATTGGCAAGGAGTTCACAAGCCTGAGAACAGCCACCAAGAAGGCCCTCTCATGAGTTCCTGCCAAGCGTGCATCAGAAGTTGCCAGTACAGAAAGAAGGGTCTCTCCCAACGATCTTAAAATTCAGGCTTATATGGGAGAATATAACCTTTCACATAATCTGGGCCCAAATTATGTCAGACTTTATAGATCATAAGCTAAAATTTGAATTGTGCCCAGAAATGGACTGATAGCCAGTGAAGTTGCTATAACATGGGACTCACATTCTCTCTATAACCATCTCCAGTTAATAGTCTGGCTGAAACATTCTGAACCAGCTGAAGCTTCTGAATGCTCTTCCAAGGCAGCACTACATAGAACATGTTACAGTAGTCCTAACCAGATGTAACAAAGGCATGTGTCACTATGGCCAAATCTGAAGTCATATACATGTATATGTATGTCTTTAATGACCCATGCATGTTTGCTGGAGAGTTCTCTCTCAATTAAGAGTGACATCACTCCTTTAAAAGGTTTTTCATTCTGGTCTTTCAGCACAGACAATAAATAAGTTTCTAACTTTTTGACATACTCTTGATCTAGATCAGGGATAGACAATGTGGTGCCCTCCAGATGTTGTTGGATTTCAACTCCCATCAGCCCCTAGCCAACATGGCCAACAGTCAGGGATGATGGGGGTTGTAGTCTTGCAACATCTGGGGGGCACCACTTGGGCTATCCCTGATCTAGATGACAAGAAGGATACAATAGCTGAAGTGATTCTCCTCCCCCCCTTCTGTGTTTGGAACAGATCAGAGACATTCTTGTGGATTAGACAGGGGCTCAAGTGTTTTGAAAGGTTGCTAAAGAATATTTGTACATGCATAAGACAAGACCAGTTTGCTGTAGCTTTGTACTGCTTTAAAAACATGCCAAGCCATACTGTAGCAGGTCAGCTGCGTAATATAAAAAAGCTACATATACAATATATATGCGCATAATGTATTTTATGTATTTTAATAGTATTTTATACATTTTAATTTACTGTAATTTTTAATGTTTTATTGTATATTTTATTGTGTGTTTTATTATATATGTGTGCGATTTTATTGTAGCCTCCCTGAGTGCCCTATTGTAGGGTAGAAGGGCAGGATAGAAATATTTTAAATAAATATATATATGCAATGGGTGGTGATGGTTCTTTTCCTGTGGCACTCTAGTCACCAAGACCAACATGAAGTCAGGTTTGAATGTCATTTGGTATGGTTGTTTGATAGGCCTGGATCCTGGTACTTCTCTCTTTACAGATTAATCACTGTTTTCTTGACGGTAGCAATGGGTGAGTTTTGGGAGCACTGTGTCACAAAATTGCTTCAATGGGTGAGTTGCGAGTGAAGGGGCAAAATAAGACAAGGACACATCAGCTTGGGCTAAACAAGGGCCACTTTATTAAACTATACAAAAACACCTTTTAAAGTGACCTGCAGAGGGAAACCTAGGTGCGGAACTATCTATAAGCAAGCATCTTGCCATACAGCTCATGGGCGACCAGCCCCTGCTTGGGACAAGGGCAAGCCCCATCTGCTTACCCCTTCTGCCAGCCACACCCAGTAGGTGAGTAGGGGGGCCTTCTCAGGTCACCACCCCCTGGGGCCGCACAACCCTCAGGTGGATGAGTTAAGTTGGCCCCAAAAGCAGCCCATATCCTGCCCTCAAGCCGCAAAGCTCTGACAGACAGGCCTCTGGAACCACCAATCACCTCCAAAGGTGCCTAAGGGGGCCACCGAGCTGTCCTTACCTATTTCCCTTTCCACACCTTCCTGCCACAAAAAGGGGACAAATCTCTATTTAGTCCCCTTTTACCCACTGCTGAGAAGCACCTCTTGCAGACACCTCTGCAGGTCTGCCAAAAAGACATTACCTGCGTCAGACAGGTGAACGCCATCGGCCCTGTACAGTTCACCCATCCAATGCTGAATGCAGGGTGTGAAATAGCCAACCCCCCCTGCCCCAGAATAACCAACCGAATTTGCCGGTTGACCTTCTTTCGCGCTTGGTCCATCCCTATCGGGCTCCAGACACCACGCCAAACCCTTCGTGGGAGTATGTGTGACCAAAGCAGACGTACCCAAGGCCGACATTGCCTTATTAACTGCATGCCATGAATGCCTGCCAAACTGAGGGCCATGCCCTTTCGTTGCAACTGAGGGCCATGCCCTTAAGTAACCGAGGCCATCGTTGCCTCCTGAACTGCATGTCCACACATGCCTGCTAAACTGAGGGCCATGCCCTTCTGTTGCCTCCTGAACTGCATGTCCGCACATGCCTGCCAAACTGAGGGCCATGCCCTTCCGTTGCCTCGCCAACTGCATGTCCGCACATGCCTGCCAAACTGAGGGCCATGCTCTTAAGTAACCAAGGCCATTGTTGCCTCCTGAACGGCATGTCCGCACATGCCTGCCAAACTGAGGGCCATGCCCTTAAGTAACCAAGGCCATCATTGCCTCCTGAACTGCATGTCCGCACATGCCTGCCAAACTGAGGGCCATGCCCTTCCGTTGCCTCCTGAACTGCATGTCCGCACATGCCTGCCAAACTGAGGGCCATGCCCTTCCGTTGCCTCGCCAACTGCATGTCCGCACATGCCTGCCAAACTGAGGGCCATGCCCTTAAGTAACCGAGGCCATCGTTGCCTCCTGAACGGCATGTCCGCACATGCCTGCCAAACTGAGGGCCATGCCCTTCCGTTGCCTCCTGAACTGCATGTCCGCATATGCCTGCCAAACTGAGGGCCATGCCCTTCCATTGGCTCCTGAACTGCATGTCCGCACATACCTGCCAAACTGAGGACCATGCCCTTAGGTAACCGAGGCCATCGCTGCGTCCCGAACTGCATGTCTGCACATGCCCGCCACCTGAGGGCCTTGCCTCAAATACTGAGGTCATTCCCAACTCAGGGAATGACCACCACATGCGGAGATGTCTGCACTGAACCAAGCTGGAACAAAGTGGGTAGGAGCCCGTCCCAAAGTATTCCTCACCAGCCAAGCCACCACACTGCAGCCCAGTGATTGAGGCCTAACTGTAAGCCCAGGATAGGGTGCGCAGCTGCTCCATCTCTGTCCAGCAACATTGCCAGTCCATCAATGTTATACAGATACAACTCCCTTCCATGGAGACATCTGATTGCTGGAGGGCCCATCGAGACAAATCTCCCTTGGATCCGGCCACCACCTCACCTATCAAAAAAGCTCCAAAAACCAGCATAAGGGCTGCCGCCTGGAATAGTCTGGCTTCATAGCTTGAGGAGCATACTGTTTTTCACTGGCCCACCATACTCAATAAAATGTCCCATGAGAAAGGGCAACGGGGATCGAGGGTGGCAGGGTGTTCTCTAGCCCACCCAGCTAACATATGGTGGACTCTAAAGTCCCTGGAATAAGTGGGAAAATCATCAGCCTTTACCTCGAAGTGCTTGGACTGAGAGGCCCAGTCTCCAGCCATTCACTAGGCAATCCCAGCAGGTGACTCACTGAATAGGCCACTCTGGTGCATAGCCCTTGCCGGCCCAGAAGTCCTGGGAAAAACCCCTCCTGCATTCTGATAGCTGTTGAGCATGCTGGGGCGACAGACCGGCTTATGGCCATCTTTGACTCTGCTCCCCAATCTCCCAATGTGCGGTCGCACAGCACAGCTGAACCGCTCCACCTAAGTCTACCTTACCATGCCCCAAAAGAAAACATTAAAATCTGGGCACTAAAGAACAAAGGAACAGACAAGGGCCATAACCCTACCTAAAATGGACAGGAGAGTTCCCAAGCCTCACTGCCTATAAGTCCAAGCCTGCAGCCAGCACAAAAACCCCGATGCATCCACGGACTTCCAGTTCTACCTCCCAGCCCTACCTAGAGATGCTATGGACCTTCAGCCTGCAGTTCAGAGGCTCTAGCCCTGAGCTATGTAATGTAATTCTACAGCAAGTTAGTTAGTTCTTCCCCAGGAGTGTGGGAAAACTAGACCAAATGATTTGGGCAAGAATATAAAATGTAACCTGCAGTTTGGCTCTAATTTCTTGATCAATATTTGATCACAACAAGCATTAAATTATTATACAGCCACAAACCTGAACCTGTAGTAAGGCTGTGGAAGCCCTGCTACGACCTCATAAACCACCGGAAAAGACCTCTAATACCTGGAGGGCAGACAAGAAACACTTTCTTGGCCTAACTGTCATGAAACCCTTACTGACTGACCACATGAGTATGATTGGTGGTGAATTAGGTGGTATGCCCAGGAAGGTTAACACCGGGCAGGATGGTCCATTGACACAGCCATTAAGATGAACCAGTTACATAGCCATTCCATAATCTGTGACATCAGGTGTTAACATGCATCCAAATTTTATTTTATTTTATTTTTTTACCCTCTCATCCCGACAGGCCCTTCAAGGAAGGAGCTGAAGTGCTCCATGCGAGAATAGAGCAGCCTATATGTAATGCTCTACCTCATAGAATTGACTGAAAAGGCAAAAACCCAGCAGCTATAAATCCCCTTGTATCCCCACAGTAGATGAAAAAACAGATTAGATGTCATACTTTCCCATAGGCAGTGCATTAACTAACTGGTAGGAAGCCATTACTGATTGCCATTGCGTCTATGCCCAAGACAAATTTAAGAGTGCAATCCCTTAAGGCAAGCCCTGAGACTACAATATGGGATCCAGAAACTGAAAGAAAACCCCATAACAAAACAAACCTCCCCAGGAACTGGGCAGTCTGCAAGCAAGGTCCCAGTACCTCGAGCTTAACAGGGGAGGGACGCTTTCCTTGAGCAGCTACTGCTGGGTGCTTCTCCTCACTGCTGTGAGGGCCACTGGCCTCATATTTCCCTGTTTCACATAAAGAAAGGAAATAATTTATGAGTAAGCTCACTTTCCCAGCCACCATTTTAGTGCAGCTAACCCAGTTCCCCAAAGCACAGATACTGGAGATATGGCGCTGCCACCCATATTTGGCCCACTGCAGCGGCCTCCCCCTTGTAGGCTTCCAAACTGCTATCATAATAGATGTCCAAAATGCAAAATTAACATCCTATATCCCTTTCTAGTAAATGATATCATAAATCCAAGAGCAGCAGATGCTGAGGATGTGTTGCTGTCACCAATATGTGGCTGCACTATAGCAGGTTTTCCAACACATATCAAAATAGATGAGCCAATGCAACAGTTGCACGCTATATGTAATTCCAGGTAATGATATCAGAAGTCCTAACTAAAATGTAATTTCAGGTAATGATGTTTCGTTGTTGGTGCCACAATCCTCAGTAAAGGGGGGGAAGAGTCTGCCTGGACCTTAAAAGGCAGCCCATGTCAGTAAGAGTCTAAGATCCTGTAATATGAGGGATCTCTATTAGGCAAATCCGGCTTTCCTCTTTATTCCTATTCCCCAATCAATATGATTACCATCTGCTAAACTTCCATTCCTAACTAAATTCAGGTAAATGCCTCTTCTGTCTCAGAGTGAACAAATAGCCTGAAATTAACACTTGGAATGCAAAAGGACCGCTCACTTAAGATACAGCGATTTAGACATTTTCTGGCAAACTGTTATCTCCGCCCTTATTATCATATAACTATGAAAGGCCCAAAGGCTAAAAAGACTCACTAGGCCCCACCAATATACTAGTATGTAGTATAATAATCATATAATTAAGTACTTCAAACCTCATACATGCCTGGGCCTAGCAAGAAGTTGTACCTATGCCTGGGCCTAGCAAGAAGTCATAAGCCTCACAAAAGGGCTCTGCCATCACATCATGCATCCACCCTGTAATAATATAATAAAGAACCAACCTGTGTATATCATCGGGGGGGCTAAGCTGAACCTGTTGGGGGCAGAGTGCTCAGAGGGAACTTAAACTAGAAGGATTAGATACAATTTCTTTTGTTCGTCCCTTTTATTCTGATTTATTTTTAATTTCCCTTTATGTGCATGAGTCTATCTTTAACCAGTGTATTAGCATGACTATATTTAATTTTGTTTGTATATCCAGTATAGTCTCATTTATTTTTAAACTTCCTGTGTCTTTCTTTTAACCAGCAGCAGCACTAACATCGTGCTGCTCAATAAAAAGCCTCAATCAACCCCTCCACAACTGCTAGGTGGGTGGGGTATCGGACGTGCCGCTGCTAGGCCCCACTACGAGGCTCACTGGTCAGGCCCCTTTACGAGGCCTGCCCCAGTCGCAGCCACGCCGCAACGCTACCACCCACAGCTGTTGGGGCTCCCAAAACCCCCTCTGGGGGTAACCAATTAGGCCTAATAGGCCCAACCAACGCTGACTGTCCTGCAGCTTTCTCTGCTATGTCCCTCATCGTCCTCTCATTGCTCGTTGAAAGAGGAGGTAGGAGGGGCGGCCTGGCCTTAAATAGGCCCATGGCCCCTCCCCTCTCTGCCGCACGTCATGCACACATAGCGCTGTGACACACGACATTGCCCTTAACGAAGATGGCCGCGGCAGCATCGCTCCCTCCTCGCAACTATGCCCCACTTATCCATGCTGCGCAGGTAAGTGGGGCTTCATTTGTGGGAGCACTGTGTCACAAAATCGCTTCTCATCAGCAGCTGTAGTTACCTGGCTGATTCTGAGGCAGAGTACAAGACAGCAAAATTTCACTCGTTGGAGCCAACTACCGTTTTGGCTCTTCCTGGTCCAAAGCTGTTTCCTCAGCAGCCATTCCAGCTAGTTCCTACATCAATTTTGTAACTTAATGGTACCTGAATTTGCTTATTTTCCCCACATCCTTTTCCTGTTGTATCATGTCCTTGCCTGTAGGTTTGCAATCTATCTTGTTCTTTAGTCTCTGTGCCACACTTAGTCTTCATCATTTTAGATGATGATGATGATAGTTTACATTGGATTTGGGACATGCCTATCAAAGACAAATATGGTTCAACGCTGAAATCCATCTCTTCAAATCTGATGGATCTGTATTGCTTAATCTGCCAGGGTGCTTATTGTTCTTAATCCCACTGGTGGGTTCATCCCATTCAGATTCAAAGGTCGCTAAAAGGTAAACAGGTTTCCAGGTGGACTTGCATTATGACCAGGGTCAGTGCAAGACACTGTGCCATTTGAGGCCAGCAGACATACTGCTGCCTCCTCTTAGGTTTTGTTGTTGTTGCCATTTTTTGTCCCTGTATTAGTATATTCCAAAACATTAGAAAAATGAAAGGGAAATTTAAACCACGACTAGGGATGTTGAATAATCAACAGGGGAACACACTGACTGACGGAGATGAAATAAAAGGAAGATGGAAGCAATACACTGAAGAACTCTATAAAAGAGATGCCAGGATGGCAGATTCATTCATGGAGGAACTGTATGATGAAGAACAAGACATTTTAGAATGTGAGGTGAAAGCTGCTCTTAAATACTCGGAAAGGGTGTGAGACAAGGATGTATTTTATCACCCTATTTGTTTAATCTATACGCAGAACATATACGGAAAGCGGGATTGGACCAAGATGAAAGAGGTGTGAAAATTGGAGGGAGAAATATCAATAATTTAAGATATGCAGACGATACCATACTACTAGCAGAAACCAGTAATGATTTGAAACAAATGCTGATGAAAGTTAAAGAGGAAAGCACAAAAGCAAGACTACAGCTGAATGTCAAAAAGACAAAAGTAATGACAACAGAAGATTTATGTAACTTTACAGTTGACAATGAGGACATTGAACTTGTCAAGGATTATCAGTACCTCGGCACAGTCATTAACCAAAATGGAGACAATAGTCAAGAAATCAGAAGAAGGCTAGGACTGGGGAGGGCAGCTATGAGAGAACTAGAAAAGGTCCTCAAATGCAAAGATGTATCACTGAACACTAAAGTCAGGATCATTCAGACCGTGGTATTCCCGCTGTCTATGTATGGATGTGAAAGTTGGACAGTGAAAACAGCGGATAAGAGAAAAATCAACTCATTTGAAATGTGGTGTTGAAGGAGAGCTTTGCGCCTACCATAGACTGTGAAAAAGACAAATAATTAAACCAGAACTATCACTAGAAGCTAAAATGATGAAATTGAGGTTATCCTACTTTGGACACATCATGAGAAGACATGATTCACTAGAAAAGACAATAATGCTGGGAAAAACAGAAGGGAGTAGAGAAAGAGGAAGTTCAAACAAGAGATGGATTGATTCCATAAAGGAAACCACAGACCTGAATTTACAAGATCTGAACAGGGTGGTTCATGACAGATGCTCTTGGAGGTCACTGATTCATAGGATCACCATAAGTTGTAATCGACGTGAAGGCACATAACAACAACAATTAGTGTGGCAGCACAGGCATTCCAGACTCTCTTGCCCCACAATGTCTCTCTGAAGGTTCTTTCTAAGAACAAGGCATTGTGTGTGAGGCAGCCCCAGCAATATTTGCTGCAGCAACAGCAAATATTGTTCAAAATTTCACAGTAGAGACTTTGAACAGACACTCTTCTGGGGCCATCTTGCCCACAATACCTCACTCTGAGGAAAGATCCTTCCTCAGACTGAGGCATAGGCAGCATTTGAGGGGTGCTGCAACCACTTTGCCACAGCGACAAAAAGACGGCAGCTTTCCCAGAGACCATGTCACAGGGGAAGGCGGTATAGCAGCAGGCAAACAGTGTACCAGCTACAGCTGTATGTATCTGGATTGGGATAACTTGGCCACTATAGTCCATGCATTGGTAGCCTTGAGACTGGATTACTGCAATGCTCTCTAAGTGGGGTTGCCCTTGGATCTGGTCTGGAAGCTCCAGCTGGTTCATTATGCAAGGGCTAGACTGCTGATGGGGGCAGACAGCTCACAGCATGTGACACTACTGCTAAAAATTCTGCACTGACCTGCCAATATTCTCTTGGGCCGGGTTCAAGCTTCTTGTGTTGATGTACAAAACCCTAAACAACTTGGGTCCAGGATACCTTAAGGACTACCTTATATCCCATCCTGATCATTAAGACCATCCGGAGGACTTCCGGGAAGGGTGGCTTCGCCTGTGCCTGCTTTTGAGATGAGCTCTCGTCTCAGAAGAAGCTTTTTCAGTTTTAAAATCAGTCAGAACGTTCTTTTTGACTGGTAAAGATTTTCTCCCGGGCAGGGAGAAACGTAGAGATTAACCACAAAAGCCTGTGTTAGTTGGGAGGACTGGATTTCATTAATTTATGAGAGAAGGTTCAGCCAGCAATGCCGGACGGATTTTCAAATAAGCTCTAACTGAATAAGCGACACGTTTATCTTTTCTTCAAAGAAAAATGGATTCTAACAGGCAAGCACTCTTCTTTCTATTTTTTTCATCTGGTTTAAATTGTTGCAGCAAATAGAGATTTGTCGATGAATCAGCTATAAAGAATTTCTGGGTGAGTTATAACTCTTCTCTTTCATTCACGAAATTAAGGAGGAAAGAAATTGAAAAAGCTTATCTTTGTTTTGATTGCAAAAAGATGACCTGGAATTGTGAATTTTAAAGATACAAACGGATGAGGGATTTCTATTCCGAGGAGATAAATAAATAAATTTGATTTATGAACTTTGGAGTATTATATGTCTGGGACTATTTTTTTTTGGTCTATTTCATTTTGACGAATCTGCTTGTTCACGACGCCACTAACTGTTCTGAAGCTGTGAACTAAATTTGTTTTGCATTCCTGAACATATAAGAGATAAGGCAGGCTGTGTTGTCTACACTGTGATGTCATCAGGCCTGAAATATTAACCCAATTGTTGCTGAAATAAGAAGTGGTTTTTCTTTTTTCTTCATGGTTTTAAGAATGGCAATCAAAAAAGTGGCTGAGAATCTGGAAGTAATTATGTTTCAGAAAATAATGGATGAGATTGAGATAACGAAACAAACCCTGAGACAGGGTAGAATGGAGATGAAAATTGAATTTGGCAAAATGAACCAGGAGCTTAAAGAAATAGGGGATCTTGTGAGAGAGGAGATTGATGAGATCAGAGATGAGAAAAGAAAAATTAAAGAGAAGATGCAAGCCCTGGAGATTGGAACAAATGTGGAATCGGAAAAAGACCTGGATTTTATGGATATTAGAGATAAAGTTTACTGTTTGGAATTCAACGTTGTCTCTGAAGAAATTAATGAATATATTAGAGATATTAATGTCTTGGATAAATTTTTGGACTGGAATGATGTGATGGAGCTTGACATAGAAAATATCTATGGAATTAACTACAGACATGTGACAATGGACAAACTCTCAAGAGATGTGCCAGTGCATTATGTAAAAAAAAAGAACAGAGATATGACTTTACAACAATATTTCAGCAACATATTCAGAATTGATGGCAAGGAAATATTTGTGAGAAAGGAAATTCCCATTAGACTCTTATTATATGACTATGGCTATGACAGCAAGATTATTATGGGATACTGACAATGGAAGAATGGCTACTGAAATTACTGGATTTAACAGGATTATTGAAGATGGAAGATGGAATTATTTATTTATTTATTTATTTTATTTTATTTAATTACATTTCTAGACCGCCCTATAGCAGAAAGCTCTCAGGGCGGTGTACAACAAATAAAATCACAATTAAAATATGAGCAAGTGTGGAAAAAATATATATATATAGTACAATTATAAAACATTAATAAAATTGCCATTGAGATTTAAATTAAGATCATATTAAGTTTAAAATGTTAAATTAAAATATTTAAAAATTTACAAAATTTAAAAAGCCTGGGCGAAAAGGTAAGTTTTTACCTGGCGCCGAAAAGATAACAGAGAAGGCGCCAGGCGTATCTCGTCTGGGAGGGCATTCCATAGTTCGGGGGCCACCACCGAGAAGGCCCTAGATCTAGTTGTTGATCTCCGGGCCTCTTTATGGGTTGGGACCCGGAGAAGGGCCTTCGACGTCGAGCGTAGTGAACGGGTAGGTACATAGCGAGAGAGGCGCTCCATCAGGTATTGCGGTCCGATGCCGTTTAGGGCTTTATAGGTAAGAACCAACACTTTGAATCTGGCCCGGAAACATATCGGTAGCCAGTGCAGCTGCGCCAGGACAGGTGTTATATGGTCAAATTTCTTTGTCCCAGTGAGAACTCTGGCCGCAGCATTTTGCACTAGCTGAAGTTTCCGAACCGTCTTCATAGGTAGCCCCACGTAGAGTGCATTACAGTAGTCCAATCTAGAGGTTACCATAGCATGGATAACTGAGGCAAGATGCTCCTTGCTCAAATAGGGTCGTAGTTGGGCTACCAGCCGGAGCTGGTAGAATGCATTCCGTGCCACCGAGGCTACCTGAGCCTCAAGTGACAGAAGCGGATCTAATAAGACCCCCAAACTACGTACCTGTTCCTTTAGGGGGAGTGTAACCCCATCTAGGACAGGTCGAACGTCAACCATCTGGGCAGAGGGTCCTCCCACCAACAGCATCTCAGTCTTGTTAGGATTGAGTTTCAGTTTATTAGCTCTCATCCAGCCCATTATCGCGGCCAGGCAGCGGTCTAGTACATCAACAGCCTCACCTGAGGAAGATGAAAAGGAGTAGTAGAGCTGCGTATCATCAGCATATTGCTGGAAACGCACTCCAAAACTCCTGATGACCTCACCCAGCGGCTTCATATAGATATTAAAAAGCATGGGGGACAGAACTGAACCCTGCGGGACCCCATATTGGAGTACCCAGGGACTCGAGTAATGTTCCCCCAGCATCACCTTCTGGAGACGATTCCCGAGATAGGAGCAGAGCCACCGCCAAGCAGTGCCTCCCACTCCTAAATCCGTAAGTCGCTCCAGAAGGATACCATGGTCGATGGTATCAAACGCCGCTGAGAGATCAAGGAGAACCAACAGAGTTACACTCCCTCTGTCTTTCTCCCGACAGAGGTCATCATACAGGGCGACCAAGGCCGTTTCTGTACCAAACCCCGGCCGAAAGCCCGATTGAAATGGGTCTAGATAATCAGTTTCATCCAAGAGAGCCTGGAGTTGGCGAGCGACCACACGCTCTAGAACCTTGCCCAGGAATGGGACATTTGCTACTGGCCTATAGTTGTCCAAATTATCAGGGTCCAAGGAGGATTTTTTTAGGAGCGGTCTCACCACCGCCTGTTTCAGGCAGGGTGGGACCACTCCCTCTCGTAAAGAGGCATTAATCACCTCCTTGGCCCAGCCGGCTGTTCCATTCCTGCTAGCTTTTATTAGCCATGAGGGGCAAGGATCCAGAGCAGAAGTGGTCGCCCGCACCTGTCCAAGCACCTTGTCCACATCCTCGAGCTGTACCAACTGAAACTCATCCAATAAAACAGGACAAGACTGTGCTCTGGATACCTCATTAGGATCAACTGCTACAATAATGGAGTCAAGGTCCCGGCGGATGTTCATGATCTTATCACGAAAGTGTCGCGCAAACTCATTACAGCGGGCAATTGATGGTGTTATTGCTTCCTGGGGACCAGAGTGTAAAAGTCCCTGGACAACTTTATAAAGTTCCGCTGGGCGGTTAAGGGATGACTGAATAGAGACAGCAAAGTATTGCTTCTTTGCTGCTCTCACTGCCTTCACATAGAGTTTGGTAGAGAGCTTCACAAGTGCATGATTACAGCCGTCGGGAGTTCGCCTCCATTTGCACTCAAGCCGTCTCCTTTCTTGCTTCATCACTCTTAGCTCCGGAGTAAACCAGGGAGCCAATTGAGCTCTGCAACGGAGAGGGCGCACCGGGGCGATCGTGTCAACTGCCCGGGCCATTTCCGTATTCCACAGCATGGCCAGGGTTTCGACAGGACCGTCAATTCTATCAGCCGGAAAATTCCCTAGAGCCATCAGAAAACCCTCAGGATTCATTAGTCTCCGGGGACGGACCATCTTAATTGGTCCTCCACCCTTGCAGAGGGGAGAAAACAGTGTAAGTCTAAACCTTAATAGGTGGAAGAATGGCTATTGAAATTATTGGATTTAACAGATTTGATGAGATGGATTAAATATTTGTGAGAAAGGAAATTCCCATTAGACTCATATTATATGACTATGGCTATGACAGCAAGATTATTATGGGATACTGATAATGGAAGAATGGCTACTGAAATTATTGGACTTAACAGGATTATTGAAGATGGAAGATGGAATTAACATTGATAATGGAAGAATGGCTATTGAAATTATTGGACCTAACAAATTTGATGAGATGGATTAATCAATATGTTTATTTGGAGAAAAATTGATAGATATATTTCTCAAGGAAGTGAAACCTCTCTTTGACTTTTTGTGGAAAGAATAAAGTAATGTTTATGAGATTTGATGATTAACTAAGATAACTACTGGAGAAAAGTGATTTTGTAATATAATTTAAGAGACAGGATTGTTATATATTGTAGACCTATAACTGATCTGCGACAAATCGGAAGTCAACATTTTATTTTATTGTTTAATTATTTTTGTTTTGTTTTGTTTTTGAAAATTTGAATAAAAATTAATGATAAAAAAAAAGATCATCCGGAGTTATTCCCCTTGTTACAGAGGCTCGAATGGTCTCAATCAGACATTGGACATTTAGTGTTGCAGGTCCCATGCTGTGGAACATTCTTCCGGATTCGGCATGCATCCTCACTTTTGACTTTCAGGCATTTCTTGAAGCAGGCCTCTGCAGCTGTTTAAAATGTTTCTTGAGTATTATTTTAAAATGTTTTTATGTTGTACACTGCCCTGATGTTTTGCAAGAGGGTGGTGTGTGTGTGTGTGTGTGTGTATATGTAGATATACCTTTATAAATAAATAAATAAATAAATAAGCAAACAAGCCACTGGTAACTGGCAGTTGGGTGGGTGGTGGCAGCAGTGGATGGGCTGGAGGGGCACTGATCTGCCACCTCTCCCAGTCCACTCCCTGAGGCAAGAGACTCACCTTGCCTAATGGGAGGGCCAACCCTACTTAAAAGGAGTGGTTTCTATATAAGATCCCTGCTGTGTTTCCTTGTGGGAGCTTCAGGAGAAAGGGCAGAAAGGTGCCAGTTGAAGGCTACAAACATATTTATTTACCTGGGCAAGTAAGTCCTATTGACCTAAATGGGCTTAGTAGTTCTGAAGTGACATGTATAGGATTGCACTGGGTGCCTCAATAGTAATTTAGAATAGAAACATCCTTTTAGACAGGATTCTTTTGGGACAGCATTATATCAGGCATGGCCAAATTTCCTGTGACTATTTTCTCAACCTCTCTAGGAAACTGTGCCTTTCCCCATCTAGTCACTGCAACCTAGTAGGTTCATCCATCCTTCACCTCACTATATTTTGCCCTCTCTTTTATACATTTCCTTTTATCTCCTTAAGTCACAAGCAATAATACTAGAGTCCCAAAACTAGACATGATGCAGTTTTTCCTGAGCTGCATTGCTGCTACCTGTAGATCTTACGTCTGACAAACTCCTCTCTGTGTAGGAAGAACTATGTATGAAGAACAGGCCCTGCCATGTTAAGATTTCTAAGTCCAGGGCTTCCCTCCAACCCCACATTGAGATTTTGGCACCTGCAATCTGAAGTGGAATGGCCCAAGAAAAGCTTCTCTACCTGGTCCTGCTGTATGTCGTGCAAAAGGAGAATGGAAATGATAGTTCCATCAGACATAGGAAGTTGGGAGGGGGTTGAGACACCGAAACTCTTTTCAGTGAATGATATTAGGTATAAATGATTACTGCTACACTGGGAAAAGATTAACTATCATATTCTGATATTCAAGGTGAGTCAGACTGTAAGGGTCCTTTTCAGATGAGCTGTTGACTGCAACTCATACTGTTTTAGGGCTTACTTATAGTCCTCTCCCAGGGCTACGACCTGGGAGACCAGGGTTCGAATCCATGAAGCTCGTGACCTTGGGGCAGTCACTGCCTCTCAGCCTCAGAGGGAGGCAACGGTAAACCACCTTTGAATATCGCTTACCATGAAAACCCTATTCATAGGGTCGCTATAAGTCGGGATTGACTTGAAGGCAGTCCATTTTCCAGTTTTTTATTCAGAGGAATTTGTAGTGAAATAAAGGATCGTGCCTCTTTTCAAGATATTTTAAAATATGCTTCGAGTCTCCCCAAAGCAAACATTTTAAAAAGAAAATCATGGAGCCTCTTTTGGAAAAATTATATCAATCTATTTCTTTTTCCATGTGATTTCATAGAGCCAGAGCCCCTCTTGGAGTGCTGAAGCGAACCTGACCACATTTTTGCAGGCTGACATCATCTGTTTCACTCACACTTTCACATCCTGCATTAAACCTCCTGCATGCACATCAACAAGACAGGATTGTAAAAGGAGTGGAACTGGGGAACTGTTGGGCTTTTTTAGTGATATTTCATAGGAGCAATTGTGTGCACTGCTGCTTTAGAGTAACGGTGGCTATACTCTACTATGTCATTAAAAATCGCTTTTACCATATGGAAACCTAATTACGTCAGGATGAACTGTTCCAAAACACTTTGGAGAAATTCAAGTCATTTAAACAAAAAATA
Source organism: Rhineura floridana (assembly GCF_030035675.1). Taxonomy (NCBI): domain Eukaryota; kingdom Metazoa; phylum Chordata; class Lepidosauria; order Squamata; family Rhineuridae; genus Rhineura; species Rhineura floridana. The sequence continues at coordinate 136,609,567 of NC_084481.1, read as the reverse complement.
AATCAGTTTAAAAAAGCATTTCAGAATCTAACTTTCCTTAAATAACATTGTTCGTATTTCAGAGTTTACAGTTTTACAGTTTTAAATTTACAGTTAACAGATTTGAGAATAATAAAAAGGACTTTTTAGTTATTTTTAGGTGGTTGAAAATTTATTAGGTGAGAAGAAAACATAGCTACTTCCCTGCAGTCCTTCAGTATAAGTTTAATATTACTTTTATTTAAGGCACAGAGTAACATTCTGGCTCTATTGATATAAATAGCAATATGCTCTTTAGCCCCCCCCTTCAGTGCAAATAGGCATTTTTAAGAAAAACTGTAGTACCGTGGTATTTTGGGCTTTTGTACATATTTGGCCCCATTAATGGAAATCACTTTTCTATGTGCTCCATTGAAGTGAGTTGAGTCTGCATAAGGGTAATTCCCATTAATTTCAATAGAGCCTTGCAAAGCAGAAGTTCCTGATGAATTGTACCCATAGGTTACTTCTACCCTAGTGTCCTTTTAGCACTGCTGGAGCATCGGTCTTCTGCAAACACCTGGAAGTGGAATTAAAATAGTGCTTCCACGTCACACTAAACATACTGCTGTATTACTGATAATATCCTTGCAGTTAGCATGTCCATGGGAAGATCCTAATGTATGTTTATTCAGAAGGTAGCCCCATTTAGCAAAGACCCTGCTTCATCCTGTTTTTGGTATTTTATTTAGTGCTCTCTAGGCCTGTGCCCCTCCAAATGTTGCTGGACTCCCAACTCCTACCAGCCCCAGGCAAGATGGTCAGGGATGGTGGGAACTGTAGTCAAAAAACAGCTGGAAAGCCACAGGTTCCCATCACCGACTTAGATCAAAGTGAGGACCTAGTGGGCATCCATGGGGAAACTCATGGTGGTACCATTAGTGAAGAAGAAAAAGAATGACTCCAAGTGCCATACAACCGTACATCAGAAAAAGAGGGCACCCAGATTGTTGATCCCCAGTCATGTGGAACTTATCACAGGAAAAGGTGTTTTACAAAACTTATTTATTTATTTATTGCGCTTGTATACTGCCCCATAGCCGAAGCTCTCTGGGCAGTTTACAGCAATTAAAAACATTAAAACAAATATACAATTTAAAACACATATTTTAAAAACAATTTAAAACACAATTTTAAAATTTAAAACAATATAAAAACAATGTAAAACACATGCTAAAATGCTTGGGAGAACAGGAAAGTCTTGATCTGGCGCTGAAAAGATAACAGTGTTGGTGCCAGGCACACCTCATCAGAGAGATCATTCCATTATTTGGGGGCCACCACTGAGAAGGCCCTCTCCTTTGTTGCCACCCTCCGAGCTTCCCTTGGAGTAGGCACCCGGAGGAGGGCCTTTGATCTTGAACGTAGTGTACGGGTGGGTTCTTATCGGGAGAGGTGTTCCATCAGGTATTGTGGTCCCAAGCCGTGTAAGGTTTTATAGGTCAAAACCAGCACCTTGAATCGAGCTCGGAAACATACAGGCATAATTATTATTATGAATAAATGAGTGATATTCATTGTGAAGAAAGCAGTTGGTGTGCAAGCAGCCGTAGTAGATGGGTTATATTTTTCTTATGATACATTTGTTTTATCTGCAGCAGCTGCGATTTGTCCCAGTGTTATGCTGAAACCGTGATTCTTGTACTGTAGCCATTTCTATCTCATCCTTCTTCCAAGAAGCTCAAGACAGTTTGCATCTGGATCTACTATTTTACCCTTCCACACAACAATCCTGTGAAGCAGGGTAAAATGAGGTAATGACTAGCCAAGGTTTACCCAGTGAGCTTCATAGCTGAGCAGTCCTTACAATCTTCTACAATCTTCTTTGCCAGCTCATTTTTACTTTGGTTTGTCTCTGCTGGGGTGGCTCAAATCATTCTGATCTGTAGAGGCTTTCTAATTGCCATGTTTTCTGGATCTTTCTAGAAGTAGGACTGCAATTGCTCCTGATAGGTTCTTGCATTCCTCTAATGAATTATTCTAGCTTTTGCTTAGAACAGGGGTAGTCAATGTGGTAGCCTCCAGATGTTGTTTGACTAAAACTCCCATCAGCCCCAAACTGGCCAATGATTAGGGATGATGGGAAATGTAGTCCAACAATATCCGGAGGGCACCATGTTGGCTATCCTTGGCTTTAAAGACTATCAGCTGACTGCACTAGCTACCTAATGGTAAAGCTACTCTAAGCAAATAACTGTTATTTTGTTGATTTCCAGGTGGTAAAATGAGAAGAATCCTCCTATGGTTTGTTGTGTAAATCTTGTAAATTCAGTGCCCGCCTGTAAGCCAAGGTTGGGGGCAGGGGCTGTGGCTTCCAGTTGCTGTCAACTCCAGCTCCCATTAGCCTCAGGCAGCATAGCTGCTGGTATGAGATGAAGGGAGTCCAGTAAAATCTGATGGGCCATAAGTTCCCCATCCCTGCTGTAAGAAGGCAATTATGTTACTGAAACAACAAAAGAGACAATGTGGATAACATTTTGGCCAGAAGACTGGACCAGCAGGTGGATCCCAAACAAAAGTAGTATTCTCTTAGTAGATTTTCATGGTCAATATCTGTGGCTAAAACATACTGGGTTTTCAGACTTTCTTCCTTTTAAAGAACACTTTACGTTGTTCACCAATGAACCCCTAAGCATCAATCACAGAAGTTATGGAACTCATGTGTATTCTGGAGGATTCCAGGGAGCATGCCCAGTTCACTTGGGGCATTAGCCAGGCCTTTGAGGCTCACCAGTGTGTACTAAGATTTCATCCTACAAGATGTGCAACACAATCCTATGGTCACACAATACAGGAAGATATGGAACATAGGAAGTCAGATTATTGGTCCACCTGGCTCAGTATTGTCTACACTGACTGGCAGTGGCTCTCCAGGGTTTCAGACCAGGGTCTATCTGAGCCCTATCTGGAGATGGTGGGGACTGAAACTGCATGCAAAGCAGGTGCTCTTATCACTGAGCCATGTCCCTTCCCCACAGAAAGGGAAAAATGGATAGTGGTGAATATAAGCCGCAGTCCAGAGATGCCTGACATCCATTACTGGTCCTCTCACTGAAGAATAAGATGGCCAAATGGGAAACAGGCTAGCACTACTGGACCTTCAATACTTGTGTCAAAGAGAAAATTTTAGCAGATGTAGTTTGTCATGAAACTATATCTGCTGAAATTCCCTCTTCTATGGAACTGTTAAAGGTGTATGAGTCCCATCACATTTGCATCTGGCCACCCTATTGAGGAACCCTTGATAAGCTTCCAAAGAAACGCAGGGGTTCCTGGAGCAGAGTTTGAAACCACTTTAACTATGTGGTTGACTTACATTTAAAAAATCAGTTCTGGTATTTGGCCTAAATCCAAACAGAAGACAAAAGGGAAATGGACGAAAGAAAAGAAGTGTCTTTCCTTCTGCCTCAATTATGTTCCAGCGATATCGCTGTCATATGATGTTGACTCCCTGCTCCTTTTGCGTGGTGGTTGCTTCAAGCATTGTGTGACTTAAGTGGTTTGCAAATCACTTTCAGGTTTGTCTACAGGCTGCCATTTGGAGAGTTTGGTGGTAACAGTGGCTTAACCATGTGGTTTTAGCCTTGTGGCACCAGTTTTCTGGAAACTTCTTCTCTTCAAAGTGAATCAGGCCCCAGCATGGTTGTTTCTGAAGTTTGTTAAAACCTTTCCCTGTCCCCCAAATTAGTCTAATTTATTTCTGCAGCTTTGAATTCTTGTCGGGCTTTATGTGTTAATATTGTTTTATGATTGGTATTATGTTTTATAGTCTATTTCTGTACATCATGCAGGTATTTTCGGAACGTAGAGCTATTTATAAATCCTGATAAAATGTGCGGGGAGAAAACTATGTTGTACACAATGACTCCACTATTGTTTGTCAGTAAAGTATAGGGATGGGGCCTGCTGTCTAGTTCTGATAGTCTGTCATTTAATCCCAATCTGCCCTGTTGTTGTTTCCGCTTGCTTTTGCACTTGCCGATTTGATTCGCTGTTTGTTTTTGTTGGTGAAAAAAAATGTGTAATTTTTAACGTAAATACTTATGTAAATGCTCACAGTGTTCCACTTGTTATTTTCCTATTTACATATCAATGAGGCAGATAATTCCTTTTGAGTCTGTCTCTTGCCTTGGATTAATGGATGTTAATAGTGATAGTTATCACACCTACACAGCCAATACGAATGCATCAACTTAGAGGAAATACAATTACAAAGATAATTACATAAAATCAAGATTTTTTTTAAAAAAAATCCATGGCCTGCCACAAGAAATCAGTGCCAGTTTGAAAAGACAGCGGACTGTCAGATTCAGTCAAAATCCGGTACTAAGGTTGATTTAGTAGATATTCTCCCCCATTCCTAGTAAAGTGTTATGAACTTGCTTGGCTTAATATAACCATTAGCTTCTATAGCAGCACCCTGCCGTTCCCAAAACTATTGCAACACTACAAGTGGTCCTTTCAACTTGGATGGTATATCAACTGTGATTCAGTTGCAGTAGCTGAGGCGACATGAAACCCATTCAATTCCATGTTGTTTTGCTTTCTTCTCTCCCCCTCTCTCTCCTTCCCTCCCCATCCTGCCTTTCCTCCCAGTGTTTTGTGATGCTTCCAAGAATTATTTGGGACTGGGTTTTTTTCTTTTTCTTTTCACAAGTAAACTATGTCTTGACATGGAACTAGAAGCTTTTGCAGACATCGTTTGTGCTTCTCAGAATCTCGAATTTAATAACGAGCTCCAGAACAGAAGCAGATACCCCATAAATCATTTTAATTGCCAAGCTGCACATTTTAACTATTTATTTTTAGTCTCACTTGCTCCAGGATGAGAAAACTCTGAATGTGCTTTGCACTGTCACACATAAGTATTCCAACTAGCAGATCCACCCCTTGTTCCAAAAAGTCGATGTAATACAAAAAATGGGCTATTTTTAGAAGTAAGGCTTGGGAAAGGATATTTATCTTTAGCCCTCTTAAAATATCAATCTTATGCAAGTTTACACATAGGTAACTCCCACTTTTTTCACTGAGGCTACTCCCAGTTAATAGGAGGCAGAGGCCGGCAGGGCTGGCCAGAGGAACACTTCCATCCAATCCACACACACCCCCAGCATAGAGGGGGTTTGGATGGCAGCCTAAATCTCCAGGACCCCAAGAGAGGTCTACAATAAATAATATATTTGTCTTTAGTCAGGTGGGCAGAAGTTGGATTTTATTTTTATGTAGTTTGAGTATTTTATGATCTTATTTTTGTTTCTGTATTTGTTTTTAATGTATGTCACGTTGAGTTTTCAGTTAAGAAAGAAAAGTGTATTATTATTATTATTATTATCATTATTATTATCATTATTATTATCATTATTATTATCATTATCATTATTATCATCATCATCATTACTGGGCTGCAAAGGGTTGCTAGGTGAAAAAGAGATCAGGGTTCCTGTGCCTTTTAACAGAGTGTAGAAGAGAGAATTTTAGCAAGTGTAGCTTATCATGCAAACTAAACCTACTGAAATTCTCTCCTCTATTGTATTGTTACTAACAAACCTGTTGAAATCGTCCTCTAAAAGTGCACATCACAGAGCCCAGTACTGTCTTCATCTATCCACCTACAACTGCAATGCATAGGGTTTCTGACAGATCCATATGTGCATGAATTGAAGTCTTTGTACAATCCTTTGGGATCCATATGCTCACATAATCACATGCAATCAGTGTAAAAAAACTAGTAATGCTAAATTACTATATATATATATATATATAATAACCATCCAGTGTATTTTTACTTTTTGTTTCTATTACAGATAATGCCCGTGAGGAAAATTCCATGCAAAGCCAATGCACCATCTGGATCTTTTTTTGCACGAGACAATACAGCAAATTTCTTATCCTGGTGCAGAGATGTGGGAGTGGATGATACTTGTCTATTTGAATCTGAAGGTTTGGGTGTGTATCAACTCTTACACATTATATTTTTTGTTGTACTATATTGTAGTATCGGTCATGTTCTTAGTAATTTTCACTGGGGGAGAATCAACTCAAGCTGTTTTTAAAACTATGATACATGATTATTTACAGAATGCGGTAATCATAGCTGCTTATTTATTTTAAAATACTACACTCAAAATACTACAAATACTACATTCTATTAAATGCAGCATTACTCTGTTTTGAGGAAAATTTAAATGGAGGATATTTTTACAGACTTTAACATGAAAAAGCATGAGTCTATTCTGGTTTAATTTTGACCACTGTCAGTTGGTTTTGGGCTGCAATCCCATGCACACTTCCCTGGCAGTAAGTTTCATCGGCCTTTTGGCTAAGATCAAGTGTAGTAACTTGTGTTCTGAAGAAGCATTCTTGTATGTCAGAAAAACAGCACAGTACCTGCAATTTTTAGACTGTACCACTTCAAAATGCAGGTGACTGAAAGGTCCTCCATGTCAATAATTCATTGAAAGATAACGTATTAGGGGGAAGGATTCTAGCCCAGCATCATTTTATAAAACTCTTTAAGTTATTTATGTGCAACAGTTTTGTGTGTGTGCATGTGTGTGCGTCTTTGCATATGCAACCATTCAAAGACACAACCCTTTACCTATATTTTAAAGTTGTAGAGTCCCAAGACAACATTATCATATATATTCCTCCTCCCCATGAATGCTTAGATGTATAGATTGAATCTCATTTCAAATAACAGAAGAGCTCAAGAGCTAGCAAAATTTGTCTCATTTATTGATGTGCTGGTGCTGCAGCTAACTCACTTCAGTACTTAAAAGCATGCAGTGCAGTGTGTCCAGTGTTTCTGTATTGTTTCCTGTCATTTCCCTAATCGTACCTCACCCTATGCCATATTGATGGCTGCAGGTCATTTATAGCTATTTGTATGGACTAGTAACTGCCAAGAGTCACTAATCTGGGTATTAAGGAATAAGCATAATTCCACCATAAAATGGGCCGAGGGGCCTTAGGAAGCATCATAAGTTGGTGGAGACAGAAGCAAGTCAGTGAGAGAATGCTTATGCTGCCCAAAATTATCTGGTATGAAAGCTCCACCAGTGTAGATGTTCCACTGACAACACTGCACAAGCACAGCAGGAGAAAGCAGGAGATGTTTTGGTGGAGGGTGGGAGTGGAGGCAGCACATCTATAGCCTCTTTGTTTCCCTGACAAATGGCACAGCTCTGCTTCAGCCCTGGGCCTGGTGTACAGAGAAAGAAAAAAACCTGTCTCATCCATACCTCCCACCCTACTCACAGTGAAACAGTATGGTAAGGGATGTGGCAGTTGCTCTATAAGTGGATCTTCTCTTCCCTCTGGCTTAAATGTGGGTTAGGTTTCCTCTGTTAGTAGCTACTGTAGAACCTAAAAGATGACTCATTGGGGGGGTGAGGCTGGACCTCAGTTGGATTGCATATAACATTTTACTTGTATACTGTGAAGCTGCATTTTACAGAAAAAAATGAAATCTGAAACAATGTGTAAAAATAGGAACTATCATTTCAGTGTGCATAGTTATTAATCTTTAAATTGTTGACTCTTGAAAAAGGAATTCTATTTACATAGTTGCTCACTGGATCACTATTATCTGCCTAATTCTGACATCCTCAAAAGATTTCAGTGTGCATAGTAAATGACACCTTCAACTAGCTGCATAATTACTATTCACTAACATATCATGCATATACAAATACACTCTGGGGTACATGATGATGCTAGAGAAGTGTGAAGAGGAATATTCAGTGGTGGCTGGTAGCCACTGGGGCTGTTAGGATGGAAGGAATGGAGGCCAATGACAGGTGGAGCCAGAGTCAATGATAGGTGGAGGCAACTAATTCTGGTTTTGTCCCCATGCTGAGTTCTACAAGGGGCAACACTGAGCCTTAGGAGGAGGAAGCTGGCAGGCAGTACCAGACTCTGTTGAAAGGTGGAAGGCAGGCTGGTGAGGTTGGTTGAAGCCAGAGTAAGGTTGGTGGGGCAGTGCCCCATGTGCTTTAATGGACCAGCTGCCACTGGGAGTATTGCAACATCATCCTGGAGCTAGGTGCTATACGTTCTAACAATGGACCAAATTTCCCATGCCAAGCATGGAAAAAATGATTTAACCAGGTAAATTGGATCGGAATAGAAACGTCTGGGAACAAATGAATATTATAAATGTATGATGATAAGAACATAAGAAGAGCTTGCTGGGTCAGACCAAAAGCCCATCTAGTCCAGTTGCTCATGGGAAGCAAAACCTGAGTGCAAGAGTAATGTTAAATAGCAAGTAAAGACTAGTGAGTTTTAGTGACCCAATCTGTCAGTAGGGAATATCAGCGAATGGTGTGGACTATATGTTGATACAGAGGAATAGTAATAGATACTATCCTGCTGTTAGCATATGAATAAGGTTAAGTATGGGGTGCAGTATTTAAATATCAAAGCTCAATAAGTTGTGTGATAGTTGTTTTTCATGTGCGAATGTGCATTATTTGTATGATACATAGATGTCCTTGTTTTATGGTTTTATATCATGTGGTTTTGTTAGAATTACATAATTGCACAATAAATATGATGATAGAGACTTACATGGCAGGATCAATAGTTCAGCCATTTCTTCTGTGAATACCTTCTGCTACTGATGACTGGCTAACATTTAAGCTATTAATTTACTTTCAGATATAAGGATTTCAACTACTACTCATTCTTCATATTTTTCAGCAGGGAAAAAAGGGACACATTTCTTTATCTATAAACATATTTGTATACTGCTATTTCATTTCAAACAACATCAGCCTGCTACTTATAAAAACAATACAGTAAAAACCATTAAAGATACAGTAAAAACAAAGGTCAACTACTGCAAAAAGTCATCTTCTTAATTGCCTGCCTTAGGCTGGTGGAACAGAAAGGTTTTCAGCAGGCGTTTAAAGGTTAAAACAGAAGGCACCTGCTGAGTCTCTGTTGGCAGAGCATTCCAGAGAACTGGGCCAATGACCCTGAACCTAAGTTGCTCAGGGCTTTGTAAATTAATAACAAGGACCTTGAACTTGGCTCAGTAGCAGGTGGGCCACCAGTGCAAAAGTTTTATCATTGGTGTCACATGTTGTTAGCCATGTGCCCCCATCAGCAATCTGGCCATTGAATTTTGCACCAGCTGATCCCAGGTCCAAGGGCAGCCCCTTATAGAGTACATTGCAATAATCCAGCCTTAAGGTTACCAATGCATGCACTACAGTGGTCAGACTATCCCTGTCCAAGAATATCCATAGCTGATGAACCAGACAAAGCTTGTAAAAGGCACTCCTAGCCACAGAGGGTACTTGGGTCTCTCATGAAAAAAGATGAGTCCAGGAGTACCCCTAAGCTACAGACCTCCTTCAAAGGGAGCACAACCCCATCCAGAACAGGTAACTTGGGTATCTCCTGGACCTGGGAACCTCCTACTCAAATAGCATCCGTCTTCCCTCATCCAGTCCTAAACAGCACTCAGACACCAATCCAGAGCATTCACAGCCTCTCCTGAGTCAGCTGTTACGGAGAAACAGAGCTGCATGTCATCAGTATTGATAACACCTTGCTGCAAAACTCCTAATGAGCACTCCCAATAGCTTCATATAGGTGTTAAACAGCACTGGAGAGAGAATAGTATCCTGCGTAACCCCACTGCACAAATGCTGGGGAGTGAGGAAGAGTCACCCAGTGCTACTCTCTGGGTGCGACCTTGAAAGTAAAAGCAAAACCACCATAATACGGTGCCTCCGATACCTATCCCACTGGAGAATACCATAAGGCCTCTGTGAGATCGAGCAGTAGTAACAGGGTCACACTCCCCCGTTTCTCTCACAATAAAGGTCATTCATCAGGGCAACTAGGCTGATTCTGTTCCAAAACCAGGTCTGAATCCAGATAGTAATGGATCTAGACCAGTGTTTCCCAAAGTGTGGTACTCGTACCCCTGGTGGTACACGAAAGGGTTTCAAGGGGTACGTGGCTGAATGTGTTTTTTTGTACCTTATCATTGGGTTTTAGCAGCAAAAAAGTGTGTGTGTGTTCTTTTAAGAGAAAATACAGTTCTTGTGATTTCTCCAGTTTCTCACACAATCATGTGAATAACAGTGGTTTATCCCGATGTTATTCAACGCGTAGTCTATTTCAACTTTGGCCACCAAAAAACGCTTCTACAAACAGACAGATGGCGCCACAAAGATATTTATGTGTATGCTCGACTACAAAAATGTTCACACCGGGAAGCGGGGAAGTGGGGTTTTTTCTCTATCTTCAGCCCTGCAGTGGCCATCTCGCCAGCCACTTCCCTCTTGGGGAATCTCCCACTCTTTGGCTGCAGAGCGGTTCCCCCCCCCATCCTGTCTGGCCTGCCCTCTCATCAGCTGTGAATTTTAGGCGGGAGGTTTGAATCCCCTGCCTGCTCTTGGGCTGCGTGCTTGAGTGGCTTCCCAGGAAGGATGGGGAAAAACCGCTCTGCAGCCAAAGAGTGGGAGATTCAAACCTCCAGCCCAGGCAAGCGCTGCCTCTGTAAACCCGCTGCATGCTACATGATTTTCGGCTGGAGTTTCAGGTTTTGGGGGATCCCCTCTGGGTCTTTATTTCTAGAATGGTTTTTTTGTTTGAATAATAGTTATTTTAATTATTAGTATATGAATTATTTCTATATTTTTGAATATATATTTTTGTTTTATAAATATTTCTATTATTAAAATGTTTATTACTTACTTTGTATTTATTTTTTTTACAAACATTTCATATAAAATTATAGGAATTACGAATGTGTTATAATACCTTACCCCTCTCCCAATTATTTTTGTGAAAGTTGGGTACGCCGGTAAAATCAATGTCTCAAAAGGGGTACGCGCATGTTGAACTGATCTAGACAATCAGTGTCATCTGGGAATACCTGTAATTGCTCTGCAACCACCTTCTCCACCATCTTTGTCATGATAGGTGACTGTCTGGTGACTAGTCTATAGCTGTATACAAAAAAGGGGTCAAAGACCAAGATGCTGGAAAATAGGAATTTTTTAATTTTTGATAAAACCCAACGCGTTTCAGCCTGTTATCTATCATTGAGACATTTGATATTGGCACAGTACAGAAAGCGATTTGCTTGTCTTATAATCTTATAAGCTATAACCCCCTGATGAAGGCCTGTAGATAACAGGCTGAAACGCGTTGGGTTTTATCAAAAATTAAAAAGTTCCTATTTTCCAGCATCTTGGTCTTTGACCCCTTTTTTGTATTCTCTTTTGGATGCTAGCCACCCTCTGCTTATAGTCTATAGTTGTTACACTTTATTGGGTCCAGAGTGGGCTTTTAGTGATGCACCACCGTCTCTTTTAAGGGCAGCGAGCATCACACCATCATGCAAAACTGTGTTTACCACACCTGTGACCCATTCAGTCATCCCACTCGGGCTAGCTTTAATAAGCCAGGATAGACAAGGATCTAATGAGCAGGTGGTTGAGCACATCACTGCAAGCATCCTGTCCACATCATCAGGCTGCTTTAACTAGAATTGATCCTACAACACTGGATTCGATGTTGCATTCGGCACCTCAGCTGGAGCTGCCCCAACAGCAGCATCTAAGTCACTCCAGTTGATATCTCCAATAAGCTAATTCTGGATTTTAAATTTATATTTAGGCCAAAAACAAACCCTGAACAAACTAATAATAAAGCAGCAACACCAAAATTTCTACAGCTCTGTAGTAACTGTAGCTTACTGTTTTTCAATCTGTGCTAAAAACTAACTGAAATAGTGACGATATTACTATTCAGCTGGATCCATAGTTGCCCTGCATGAGTGGAAAGGCACCTTTGCTCACACAAGGTCCTCCTCTTAAATTTTGTAGATCTCTCCTCCCCACAATCCCATGAAACCATCCCACACTGTTCATGTTCGGGAAGGTCCTCCCTGCTGTCAAGGGTAGTTTTTGCATAGAGTTGTAGTGAGGAAAGCCTTGCTGCATGAGTGGAACTCTGCTCTTGCTTATCTGGATCCAACCCTTTCTTTCTTTGGATGGCACTCATAATCTATTTACTCCAGGGGTGTAGTCATCCAGGTTCTCAGGGGGTCTTAGACCCCTTACTTTTTTAGGAGCAGGGTCCCAGCAGGGTCTCTATATCTGCAGCATCCTGTGAGCCAATCAGCATGAAAAGGGAGAGTGTTAGCCCCTATCATGCTTCCTTGTCCATTCATGCTGATTGGAGCCAATCAGAGTGAAAGGAGGTGAGTCAGCCACTGAGAAGACTTTTTCCAGTAGCTAACACACTCGTATTTCATGCTCATTGGCTCTTAGGGACATCTGTTGTGGTGGGAAAAGACATTAACAAGGATCTCATTCTCAACCCAGCAGCAAAAAAAGGAGTAGGGGATGGGAGGGGGTGTGGCTGTGACTATCATGAAGGGACCTTGCACTTCTGAATTTGCCATTACACTACTGATTTTCTCTTAAATTACATGTATGTTTTACCTTTCTACTGCTATGCATACGTATACATTTTTATGTATAGCTCTTTGCCATGTTGTGTGATTGCAAATGTTTAGTTTCATTTTGAAGTCATGCGGTTGCTTCCAAAATTTAAAAAAATCCCCAGCAATTGCTACTTATGCTATTATTGTTTCATCACTTTTTAATACTGAAGTGTCTGAAAGTGACTTACGTTGTAAAAACAGAAATAAGAAGAAACATTAAGTCCAAATATAAAAAGAACAATAAAACAAGACCTAAAGTACTCATTCAAATATATATATACGTAATTCTATCCACCCAAATTTTAATTGCCAAGTAATAAAGGCCAATAGTGCTCATGCCCTTGAATTCATACCTGCTCACAGCTGAAGGATTAGATACTGAGATACAATAGTTTGGAAAAAGAGAGAAGACTATAGTGACTTTTTGTATCATCCACTGACTTTTTCCCCAGTTGATTCATCCAGAGAGCTGAGGGAGAGACTGAGAGTGACAGCATTTACTTGACCACCTCTGCATTCAAGAAACAGCTATTTCAGCCAAGTCATAATTTTGATAGTATCATTTTCCCCCTTTTATATTTATGATAAATCTCTTTTGATGCAAAATTTAGGACAACCTTTTGCCTCAAGATTGCATTTCAGCTGAAGATGAACAGAATCAATTGTTTGGTTGGAATTGGAATTCAAATAAAAGTGAAAAGCTGTTGTGATGGAAGACAGGTCTGTTGGAGCACTAAATGAATTCACTGTACTATCATCAAGAGGCTTCTGTTTTCCCCTGCTCAAAAGGTTTTTGAATGTGTGTAGCTCTTTCCTAGATTGCAACTGATCTGTTTCCCTTCCTTTTCTACATTCTTTTCCTTCCATTTTTTTTATTTGTGAGAAGATCATGCTATCCTCATTCTATCCTGTGCTTCTACAATTACTCATCATCATCATTATATTTATGTATGTATTTTAGGCATTTATGTAGTATCTTATTAACCATGTCCTCCATTAAAAAAATAAAATCAATAAAATACCGTACCATCAGTTAGCAGCTGAAACAGTACAAGAGTTGTATCAACATCTAAATTCATTTATTACTAGTCACAGCTACCACAGGAACATAGGCAACTGTCTCATACCGAGTCTGACCACTGGTCCATTTGGCTTAGTACTGTCCATACTTGAAGATGCTGGGAATTTTAACCTGGGGCCTTCTGCATGCAAAGTAAAGCAGACGCGCTACCATTGAGCTATGTCCTTCCCTAAGCAAATTTATTAGTAAAAGTATTGAACTGACTTTGATAGGCAAAATGTCCTTCATACAATGATACTGATGGGCAAAAAAAGAAAATTAATACTATAATATTTATAATATTTATTTATTTACTTATTATTTGATTTATATTCCGCCCTTCCTTCCAGTAGGAGCCCATATATTATAAATTGGCACGTTGGTCCTTTAGGTGAAAATAAAAATGCAAAAGACACAATATAGTAATATCTTAATTAGGATCAACCGAAATATCACTAAGTTAGGAGCAAGGTTTTGAGTTCTCACAAAATCTTCACCAGGCTAGATGTTAAACAAAACAGTAAAAGTGAAGCAGACAAGTTTTAGCTCTCCTTCCATTAATAATGTTACTAAGATGGACTGTAGAATGAACTGTGCAGACATAACTGGGTTGCCTTTAGGCAGAGTGAGGTGGCTGCCTGAGGCAGCTGATTTGGGGCATTTTGAAATGGCAGCACATAGTTACTTCCCCCCCCCCTCTAGGATGCACATCTTAACATGGTGAGGGGGTTTGAGAGTGTTGAAGAAGCTGAGAGCAATGCCATCAGGAGTCTAGACCAAGAGGATAGACTCCTAGCAGGGGCACCCAAGGAGGAATGGTCAAAACTGAGACACCAGACTAAGATGCATCCAAACTCAGAGGAAGGCAATGGTAAACCACCTCTGAATACCTCTTACCACGAAAACCCTATGAACAGAGTATCCAAAATGCAACACAAGATAGTGCTGGAAGATGGGACCTCCAGGTCAGAAGGCACTCATCGAGCTACTGGGAAAGAACAAAGGACAAGTATGAGTAGTGCTGTGACTAATGACGCAGCTGGGGCAAAGCCGAAAGGAAGTCCAGAGGCTGATGTGCACAGATGCGAAAGGAGAGTCCGGAGTTGTGCAACGCACACAATGGGAACATCGAATGTGAGAAGCATGAACCAGGGAAAGTTAGAAATTGTCAAGCAAGGAATGGAACATATCAACATTACAATACTTGGTGTGAGTGAATTAAAATGGACAGGAATGGGACATTTTCAATCAGACAACTACAAAATATTTTATGCAGGAAATAAGAAATTAAGAAGAAACGGGGTTGCTTTAATAGAAGTGATGTAGCAAAAACAATTAAGAGCTATAACTCAGGGTGTGAGTGAGCTATGTCAATGAGATTGAAGAAGATTTAACAAGATTTAACATAACCATCATCCAAGTCCACTCCAACGGCAAACGCAGAAGAGGAATTGGAGAGAAAGTACAGGAAGAAATTGATCACACACCAAAACAAGATATGCTGATAATCATGGGGAACTGGAATGCAAAAGTAGGGAACAGAGAAGAACTAGGAATTGTGGGAAAATGGGGCTTAGAAGATAGAAATGAAGCAGGAGAAAGACTTATCGAAATTAAATATCAATAATTTGAGATATGCAGACGATACCATACTACTAGCAGAAACCAGTAATGATTTGAAATGAATGCTGATGAAAGTTAAAGAGGAAAGCACAAAAGCAGGACTACAGCTGAACGTCAAGAAGACTAAAGTAAGGACAACAGAATATTTACGTAACTTTAAAGTTGACAACGAGGACATTGAACTTGTCAGGGATTATCAATACCTTGGCAGTCATTAACCAAAATGAAGGTAATAGTCAAGAAATCAGAAGAAGGCTAGGACAGGGGAGGGCAGCTATGAGAGAACTAGAAAAGGTTCTCAAATGCAAAGATGTATCACTGAACACTTAAGTCAGGATCATTCAGACCATGGTATTCCCAATCTCTATATGGATGTGAAAGTTGGACAGTGAAAAAAGTGGATAAGAGAAAAATCAACTCATTTGAAATGTGGTGCTGGAGGAGAGCTTTGTGCATACCATGGACTGCAAAAAAGACAAATAATTGGGTGTTAGAACAAATTAAACCAGAATTATCACTAGAAGCTAAAATGATGAAACGGGGGTTATCCTACTTTGGACACATAATGAGAAGAAATGATTCACTAGAAAAGACAATCGTGCTAGGAAAAACAGAAAGAAGTAGAAAAAGAGGAAGGCCAAACAAGAGATGGATTGATTCCATAAAGGAAGTCACAGACCTGAACTTACAAGATCTGAACATGGTGGTTCACGACAGATGCTCTTGGAGGTCGCTGATTCATAGGGTCACCATAAGTCACGATTAACTTGAAGGCACATAACAATAAACAACACAGTTACTTTTTAGTATATTATTACTTGTATGTTTGCTGCTAGGAAAGGACCTTTTGGGATTTTCTGTCTTGGGCACGAAAATAACCTGGCCTGCCTTAGCTGTTGTGCGCTTTGTCTAGGAGGGAAGGGCAAACATTTTCTGTTCCACCTCAGGCAGCAAAATGCCTCGGGCCAGACCTGCTCTCTAGGTGCAAGGCAGATCACAGGATGGACCCTGCAATTTACTTGTCACACTTTTATTTCCCTCTTACAAGGTAGTCCCAGGGGTCTTTTATCCAGAGGATTGCCCAAGTCCATATCCATTTAGCATTCAGAGGAAGATAAAAACCCTGCAAACTCAGATCAATGGCATATCTTGTCCACTATTTTATCTCCCACCAGATGCTTAAGCAAAGACCACAAGCAGTACAGGAAGAGTATAGCCCTCTCCCACTATTATTCCCCAACCACTGGTAATCAAAGGTCTAATGCCTCTGATCCTGAAGGTAGCATATGACTTGGATAGACATAACTGCCAATTTGGACTAATAGACATAATAGCAAACTGTTCCACCAGATATTCTGATACCATGACCATTCAGTGGGCTCACAGTGGTTAGATTATAGAAGCACAGCCGTTCTAGTGTAATGGTTTTATTTGGAGCAGATAAATGCCGGTTCTGGTGTTGGTTGGACTCCATGCTTTGGTTGTATGCAAATTTCATTATCAATTGAAATGTTGTATAAACATCCCTACTGACAGCACTGAACCCCATTCCAGCATATCAGCATATTCACTTATTAGGATATTTGTACACTCTCTTCATATAATTATTTCATCTCAGAGAGTTTGAAGTACAGTTTAAATATAACATGAAAGCACAGCGACCATAGAGTGATTTCCAACGTAACATCCAAACATACCATATAATACTAATGAGATAAAAATCCAGTAAGAAACATTGCAAGTAGACAGCAGCAGATAAAACAAAGCTAGGACCTTCAATACCAGTAAGACCCATAATTACAACTGAAATTCCTGCAAAGAATAGGTGTGTTTTAAGCAATCCTGGCCATCTGTAACTCCAAGGGGAGTGAATTCCCCAGCTGGAGTGTCACTACAGAGAAGTCTCTGTTCTGCATCACTGCACAGTGAACCATACACAATGGCAGGACAACAAACAGTCTCCCTGCCAATCACAGGGCTTGGGCAGTGAACAGAGAGAAAGGCAAATATCTGGGTCAAGACATTCAGGGTTTTATAAGTCAAAGCTAATGCCTTAATTGGGCCCAGTAACATTTGTTGTTGTTTAGATTTATTGCCCACCCTTCACTGAAAGGTCCCAGGGCAAGTCACAACAGTTTTAAAATACATAATTGAAGAGTTAAAAACAACCTAAAATCACAACATCACACACAAAAAATAGGGTGGGTCCTAAAAATATACATCTCAGGTGTCAAAGGCCAGGGTAAAAAGGTGCATCGTTAGCATTCGCCGAATACTTTACAGTGAAGTTGCCAGATGCACCTCTGTGGGGAGGGAGTTCCAAAACTTAGGGGCTACCACAGAAAATTCCCTCTGTTGGGCCACCATCCCCTGAGCTTCTGAGGGTGGCAGAACTACCAAAGGGCCCCCTCTGCTGACTGCAACATCAGAGAGGGTCTGTAGGGAAGGAGATTGATAGGTCTGCAGAATGGGTATTACATAACTAAATGCAGAAGAACCTGGCAGCATTCTAATGGCAGCATTCTGCATTACCTGCAATTTCTGGACCATCTTTAAGAGAAGCCCTCTGTAGAGCATATTAAAGTAATCAAGGCGTGATATTACTGAAGTATGTATTACTGTGGCACTGTTGAGGAGCAGCCATAGCTGGAGTTAGATAATCCACATCACAGAAGCTACTTGGACCTCTAGTAACATGTTAGATCCAGGAGTACTCCCCAGATTACAAACTTGCTCATTCGGAAGAAGTTTGAAGGTTATACACCCAGTTCCCAGATATGGAGATTACTCACCAACAGTGCCTCCATCTCATCAGGATTCAGGTTCAGTTTACTTATGAAGCCTATTAATGTCTCTAGGAACCACATCAGCCCTGCAACAGCTACATCTAGTGTAGATGGTACAGAGAGGTAAAGCTGGATGTCATCTGCATATTGATGATACTAATCCCGAAACATCCTGATGACCACACCCAATAGTTTCATAGATTTTAAGTAGCACCAAGGACAGAATAGAACCTTGTAAGATCTCACAGCACAACTGCCAAGGGAGTGAAGTCTTTCAATGCCACTCTCTGAAACTGGCCCTGAAAGTAGAAGGGGAACCACATTTTCTTGAGGATCTTGCCCAAGAAGAGGATATTGGTGATTGGGTGGTAGTTAAAACAGATCTCAGAGAAGGCTTCTTGAGGGTGTGGGTACAGCATGTATCTTTCAAGGTAGCCAACACAACCCCTTCCCACACTGAAGCATTTACCACATTTATACTCCCTGGACCTGGCCAATCAATCTTCTCCGGGTAGATTTTAAAAGCCGAGATGATCAAGGATTGAGACAGCAAGTAGTAGGCCACATTCTGTCAAGCAACTTATCTGTATCCTCAGGCCCAAATAACTGAAACTGATCCCAAGCAACATGACCAAATGGGACTCTGGAACCCCATCTGAGATTACACCAATAGTGCATCAAGGTCAGAATAAAAACTTGCCACGGAAGACCTCAGGGTGACAACCGCTCTAAATAGCTTTGTTGGATTGGCTATTTGAGGACGCAATGGTAATAGGGAAGTAAACTTCACACACTGCCATCAGCACCACCTGGTAAATATGCCTGTGTGCTCTAAACTATGTTTGAACTGGCTTTGTTGTGAGACTTGAGCCACTTGTGCTCCAGGTATCATCCAACCTTCTTCATTGTCCAAAGCTCCCCAGAAAACCAAGATGTGCTTTGGGCTTCACAATGCCAGAGAGGGCACCTGGGAGTGATTGTGCCAATGGCCCATTTCATCTCACCATTCTACAGTGAGACCAGAGCTTTGGCTATGGGGCAGTATATAAATGTAATAAATAAATAAATAACAGGAGTGACAGCCATGCCATCCGGAAAGTCCCCCAGAGCATTGAGGAATCCTTCAGATTTCATGTATCTCCAGAGGTAGATCATCTTAATTGGTTCCCTCACTCCTGTGAGGGGAACTGTCACAATCAACTCAAACTTCGCCAGAAATACTCCCATTTTGAAACTTAGCACATACTTTATTCTCCTGTCGTCATTGGGTAACAACATTTTCTATTTCCTCAAGTTTTTAGATATAATAATCTTGCTGGCAATGTTTTTATGCTGCACTTATGATTTTGTGGTTTTTAATTTAATTTTGTTGTGTGTGTTTACATTTCTAATTGCTATATTTAGTAATATAAACTAATTTTTGTAAATCATCCTGGGAATGTGATTTGAAGGGTGAATCATTTTTTAAAAAATTTAGGATTGATAAACAGAGAAAGAATAAATCTTCCCCTTTGGGAGGTTCAGCTCATTCGTATGCAAGATTTATTTATTTAGAGTAGTATATTTAAAAGCATTTATATACCATTTAATAGTTTTAGAAAATCTCTTGAGTGTAGAGTTGCCAGGTCAGAAGCAGCCCAAAACCAGAGATTTCAGGGGCGGGCCCTTGTGATGTCAGGGGGGTGGGCCTGAGTGATGTCACGGGGCAGTCCCAAGTGAAGTCACAGGGTGGGCCTGAGTGAAGTCATTAAGCATGATACATTAAACATCAATCACAGTTGCTTGGAGCATACAATTAAAAAAAATTATCCTATTGGAAATTAAGATAGAAATCTTAGCTAAAAGATGGAGCCTGGGTAGGGAACATTTAATTTAGCCTACTTGCTTTCGGCAAGAAGGGTTTAAGGGCCTTCAGGCCAGGCCAGTCACCAGAAGGCCACTGTAGGAAGAAAGGAGCCTAGTGTTGTGGAGATGTTAGATGGGAGCACTCAGGAGTAAAGATGGATGCCCCTGAAGGCTGCAATTCTAAACACACTAAGGGACTAAGCTCCATAGAACTCAACAGGACTTACTTCTGAGTAGATATAGTTTGGATTGTGCTTTTGGTAAACCGTGACTAGGGATCCTCTGCAAAAAACATCCGTATTCAAGCAGGGTTGGCAACCCCCTGCCTGGAATACCCTGCCCCTGTCGTTTAACATCGCTGCTCCAAACCTTTGATTTGACCCTTCACTTCAGAAAGAGGTCTGAGAAATGAGTAAGAGTAAGAAGATTCTCTACCCTTTCTGTCTACCCTGTGGGCTGCTATAAACTCACTTTGACAGCCAACATAATTCCAGTGAGTAATAATTGACAGAGAGAAAAAAACACATGGTTTGGTCTACCTTCACAGGCAGCAGCTTGGGAACAACAACTGCAGCCACACTTTCAAATATGTAAATTCTCTTTTACCACTATTGGGCAAGAAACAAACAGAGCTTGGAAAAGTTACTTTTTTGAACTACAACTCCCATCAGCCCCAGCCAGCATGGCCACTGGATTGGGCTGATGGGAGTTGTAGTTCAAAAAAGTAACTTTTCCAAGCTCTGCAAACTGCCATGCAACCAACAATGGGTTTTAAGGGGTTGAGCTGAGCACATGCAACCACTACTGTTGCTTCTATAGATGTAAGGGAGTGAGGTTAAAGATAAATGAAATGCCAACAGAAAATGAAAAACAAAAGACAGTGATGCTTTCCTAAATGCAGTACCATACCAACTACAGCAAGATTCCTATGAGTAAGGCAGACAGCTCACCATCCCACAACCAGTCAGGATTCATAAATGAAAACCAAAACTAAAAAAATCCTTGCAGCCAGTCAGTTAATGCAGAATGCTGCAACACGATTGCTAACATGAGTGAGATCCTATCAGCACATAATACCTCTGCTCTGAAATCTGCATTGGTTGCTGATTTGCTACCAGGCCAAGTTCAAGCTGTGCTTTCCATGTTATGGATGCCACATAGTACTTCTTCTGCTCTTGTAAGAAATCAGTCCTGTAATGTGGCAGCGCCTACGCTTTCAAACTCCTTGCCTATTGACATTAGGCAGACACCTTTTTTCAGCACCTGCTAAAATAATTTTTGTTTAGGCAATTCTATCCCGGCATGTAGAAGCTGTTGTGTTTTTAAATCTTTTTAACTCATTGTTGGTTTTATTATTTTGAATGTTTTAAAATACATGTCTTTAACTGTTTTTGCCAATAAGTTTATTGTTTTAATTCTTTCTGTAAACTGCTTTCAGATTTTTTACAATAAAGTGGTATATAAGTGTTGTAAATAAAATACATGAATAAATTTTGGAGTCACTGTGGCCCTTGAGTCTCTTCCTGCTTTTAGGAACAAAGGAATCTGCCTTATACTGACTCAGGCCATTTGGTACCACATAGCTCAGTACTGATGACATGGACTAGCATTGGCTTACCAGGATTCCAGGCAATAGTTTTTTTCCAGAAATTGAATTTTGGACCTTTGCATGCAAAACATATGCCCTAGCAATGAGCTACAACCCTTCCTCTGTATAAAAAAGTATCTTGTAAAATTGTTCTTTTCAGTTCACTCTTGAATGCACATCATACCTAGGGCAGATGCACACCATTCATTTAAAGCACATTCAACACCCATAAAGCACATGAATCCCACCACAGAATCATGGGAACTGCAGTTTGTTAAGGGTGGTGAGAACTATAACTGTGAGGGGGAAATTACACTTCCCAGGATTCTTTAGGGGAAGTCATGTGCTTTAAATGCGAGTTGGATGTGCTTTAAATGTATTGAGTGGATCTACTTAATAAATTTTGCCTGCATGTAAATTGTTTTAACTAATTTTTCAAAATGGAAATGAGCTATAAAGTGTAGTAGGTGACCATGGACTACTCACCATCTCTCAGCCTATCTGCCCCTCAGGATGAAAACAATGGAGAACCATGACCACCCCAAGGAAGAAGGGCACACTTAACATATAGAGGAAGTATTGTACATGCATAGTGTGAAATTGGATACTTATTGGGTCACAGTATAAAGAAATATTTATATAAGTATGACTATCAAATATGTTTATTATTTACACAACCTGTAAAGATATTTAATAGTGCAACTGCAACCCTATGTTTGTTTACTCAGAAGCAAGTCCCAATGTCTTCAATGGGGTTTACCAATCAGGGAAATGACCAGAGACTGGCAGCCTCAAGTGATAAGGAACTTGTTCTTTTAACAAGCCTTTTAAGTTGAGACCCTATCCCAGTCTGTGTCTGTGTTGGATTGCTTTTAATATGTTTTTAAACCTTTTCTTTTTTTAAAAAAAGATGTTTTTGAAGCTTTTAAAAAATGTTTTTAAAGATGTTTTGTTGTAATATATTTTAAAGTCTGTTTTTATTATTTTTAAAGTGTTTTTAGTACTTTTGTTTGCTGCCCTGGCTCCTACTAGGAGGAATGGCGGGATATAAATAAATAAATAAATAAACTTCATTCACCCAACCCAAAATGCCACTTTAAGCTGTTTTGCAACTGTTTATACTATTTTTATGGTTATCTGTTTTAAAGGGATTTATTTCGTATTGTGAGCTGCCTTACAGCACAATCCTAACCATGTCTACTCAAAAGTAAGTCCTATTGAATTCACTGAGGTTTACTCCAGGTAAGCACTGGCCTGTTCAACAGCCCAGGGTCTGACTCTTGCACACAAGGGAAAAAACCCTGAAAGCCATGTACTTACTAAAACTGAAAATCTCATAACCACCATTTTCTGATGTTGCAATGAAGTCTAGGCATGCCTGGGTCAACAAATCACAACCCTGGCTTCACTTATTGGCTACAATCCCAAAAGGGTGAAGTTAAAGTTACGAGCTGCTATAACAGATCTGTTAAACAGATTTAACAGTCGTGGGGGACGGCTGACATTTTGGTGAATATCCTGGGAACCAGACCACCTAGAAACGTTTTTTAAAAAATTGAAGCTGAGAGTCTGGAGATTAAGGTGAGTCACCTGGAGACCCAGAGGGGACCCCCAAAAGCCAGAGTGTCTGGCTGAAAACCAGACACCTGGTAACCCTACTTGAGTGGAGTACAACATAAAAATAATCATTAAAATAAAAATCTAAAGCCAGTAAAACAGTAGTACAAAAGCTTACAAAGGTATATAAAAATAGGAATTCAGAGAAAACAAATAAAAACAGGGTCTGATCTTATGGATCAGAGAAAGTCTGGGCAGAAAGCTATGTCTTTATAAGACATCTGAACCAGCTGTGCAGCCCATAGTCCTTTATCCAGCTTTTTTTTTTTTGCTTTTTTTTTTTGCTTTTCAGTGCCCCTTATTTGGGGAACTAATATATCAATGACAGCTTAATCAACTATGAAGTATCAAACATTGTTTACCATTTGTGAATTTTGTAGCAGAGGGTCAGTTGGGTTGGATTCTAGTGTAATTATCTGTCTGCTAAGTGCAAATGGCAGGATGGGAGGTAGAGTTAACCCTTCATAATTTTGTTGGGTCTTTCACACGGCAAAAATGAGGCACAGCACATTTCAACATACTGCATTATAAAACCATTTACTTGGATAGCAAGTCAGGGCAAGAGTGTGATGGGAAACAAATGAATTCATTTCCTGAAATTAGTTAAATTATCCATTTACTATATATTTTTAGAGAAGAAGACTAAGCAGTTTCCTTCCATTTCACCATACTTTACACTGAACATTTGTTAAAAGGAGGGCTTGGGTGCTAATACTATTAACTGAAGATAAATAATAATTGCAATTAGAAACTTTTCTATTCACCACTACTAAGCATTGTACTTCCCACTAACGGAGCAAATAAAAGTCAGTGAAGGACAACATTTAAAAAATGACTCTTTTCAATAGTGCCATAAAATATGTCCACAACATGACATATTTGAAATACTGGTATTTACAGTGCTTTATGGAAGACCTCTGTAGTTTTGTAGTTCTGGCACATTGCTGTTGCCAAGGCAATTCAGTTTTCTCATGAATAGTAAGACAAATAAGTGTGAAAAATCTGTGTTAATAGTCTGGGGCATAGCAAATGTTTGTTCTCTCTTCCTTCTTGAGGTCCTGTACTTGCTAAGCACCTTGGCCTGCCTGATTTTTCTATGCTTGTTCCCCTTAACTTTTATATTTTCTTATTCATTTTTCAAACAATATCCTGTCCCTGCTACTTTGGAAACAACTAGCCTCTAATAATCTTTTTTTTTCCTGTTTTGACTTTTTGTCAAAATGAGCTTCACCTTCTGATTTACTTTTTACTGTAGAAACACCAGAAAACATTACAGTTTCATAAAATAATATAAAACAGGCAAAAATGAGATACAGGCTCAACAAAAATCATCAAAACTTTGGATTGCCTTCAGCTAAGTCTTACTTTGGAGTACACCCACTGAAATTAATGAACATAAGTTAGTCATTTCTATTACCTTCAATGGGTCTACTCTGAGTAGGACTGACATTGAATACCTCCCATATTCTGTCAGATAAAATAAAAAGTATGCTGGAATAAATAAAAGTCTTCAGTAACCAATAAAAATACATGAGGAAGGTGGCCAACTGCACTTTGGGGGGGTAAAGTGTTACCTAAGTTGGTGCAAACACTGAGAAGGTCCTGAATACACAAAACTGGGCTTAAGGATTCTACCACTGAGGTAGCCACAGAGCATTTAGTAATGGGGCAGTTGTGGGTCAGCCCAATTGTCACTGCAGTAGCAGCTGTTAGTGTTGAGAGCTGTTCCCCCACCTCAATCCAGTACAAAAGTACACTGATTTTGTATCAGTGGGGGTGAAGACTACATGAGGGCACACCCAATCTGGCATACTGAGGGCCTTTTTGTCTTATAACAGATTGGTAGGTCTCTGTGACTTTCTATTAGCAAGAAGGGATTTGGCAAATCTGCCAGGCCGTTGATGTCATTGCAGCTACTTGTGCCACAGTTGGAGCACAGGATCAATGCTGTTTGATGGTTTTGTGCATAGTTAAAAGCAATGTTGACTGTTATTTGCTATAATATTGTAGCAAATGAGAGGGGGCAGAAATTGTATAGTAAGATTTGATAGCAGTAAAAGTGATTTGCACATATGTGTCTGTGCACAGAAAGTAAAAGTGATTAATGGCCTGATACTTAACTCAGTGTGATTGTCAAATCAACCTTGTTGCACGTAGGAAATGTGATCTGCTGTTTCACAATGGTCTGGTTGAAAAGCCAAACTATGGCTTATTGAGACCATATGGGGTCCCAGACAGGAGCCACTTTGCTCCTTCCCAGTCCTTTTTACTGCCACACTGTGCTGAGCAAAACCAAGATTTGGCTTAGTGTGTCATCTGAACCAGGACTCCTTGTTTAGCTGTCTCACTAACTGCAAGCTGCAGGTGTGGCAGCAAAGAAAACCAGGGAGCAAGGCATTTTTAAAAGTAATAGTTGTGTGTCCAAATGGACACCTCATCCTAGCTTTTGGACACCCAGTGGACACATAAAATTTAATCAACGGACCAAATTCAGATTGGAAGCCACTGAAACACTGACTAGAGAGGTATGAAATTTTAATGAAATTGAACAGAAACAGTAGAACATGGGAGCACATTGCACAATAATTCTTAAGGTTAGTACAAACCACCAGTCTTTCTGAAAAAACGTCTTAACAAAATCTCTCTCTCTCTGCACTGTGATGGCTGGTTCTCAGTATCGTTGTTCTTTTTCATACGAATTCTATTACGATAGGGCATGGATCTTAAGCAGTAGTTTTTAATATTAATTTGCTTTTTAATCCATGCATTTACTGGTGGGTGGGCAGGCTAGTAAGACTTTTTGCTAGGCTAGTAAATGCATTTGCAAGGCTGCATTCACTGCCTGATCCCCCCCCCCAGTCATAACCACTTTCACCTCAATTCAAATGTCAGGGTTTGTACATGGTGCAAGCCATTTGAATGAAATAATGGACACCCAGCAACAACTCCTTTGAAGATGTCCTGTCAGAGAGAAGCTGGGAGCTCCTCGTGGGGAGCCCACATGTTTGTGCAGTCTCAGTAAGCCATCATTTGGCTTACTGTGTTTTGCAAACCAGCTCAATATATTTCCCAGTTAGATGGAGAATGATGCCCTTACTAGATGATGCAACCAGAAGAACTTATTTCTCAAGCAGGTTCTAGGCTTGTTTACAAGGTAAGACACACCAAATGTGCTTTCCAAGTTGTTTCTTTGGAGGTTCGTCCCATCTGTTTGTTTTAACTGGTAGAAGGTGGTTTAGATGCACCTCCTTTGCTCAGTACATGGGGTTATTGTCAGGTCACACTAGGAAAGCTGCCTGTTGTGTAATGAGTCAGAGAAGAAGCAGGAGCTCCTTTTTATCCAGTCTGCTTTTTAAATTAAATTGCACCTCCAGTGTCCAAAGAAAGTGAAGTCTGAAGCAAGTTCAAGAGGCATCTTGGGAACAGTGATACTGTAAACAAACTCGGTGAACAAGGTCAATTTTCTTGTGGGTATAGTAAATGTGTTCCTTGCAAGCCTCTCTCTGGAAATGGGCCTCACAGCATTTGATTTTCATTATGCTGAAAAAAACTTCAATTCACATTATTTTAAAACATTATAGCATGCCCTGTGGGACTTTTTCATTTGTTTCCTTTGACAGCAGCCTGCTCCCATGGTTTTTACCTCCCCTCAGTTTGAAAAGACACTTGCCATGCTACCTGGGCAGCTTCTCTTTCAAACACACAAACACCAAGCCTTCTTGGGCACAAGAAACTAGTCACAACATTTTTGGGATCCTCTTTTTTTCCTGTCGGGAAAAAATAATCAAAATGTGCCATTGGTCTTTTGGGATGAGGGACAGAACTGAAGTTCTGAGTCCCTGGATAGACAATTGGTTTATTGCAAACCTAAGTTCACAACTTTGTTTATAATAATTTATGGGGTAGGGAACTTCCACTTCACAAATGGGCCCCAAAGAGAGAACTCTGTGCCTGTGGAAGTTTCGTAGTGCCGTTTGCCCAATAACAATGTGTAGTTACTGAAAATAATCCAAGGTTTATATAAGGCTGTGAAGACAAAGCTGTTGGAGTGTTGTTGTCTTGTACAGTGAAAGCAACAAAAGGAAAAATGCAGGGGAAAATTAGGCACAGTAAACTTTCTGATATGTTGTAATGCTCAAACCACAAGCGGTATGACACATATATCACATAATCTGTGCACAACAGTGGAGTCACACTGGCAGTTGTTTTTACTACAGCAAACTCTGTCACCAGTATCTGTGAGTCAGGTGCTAATTCAGATGGCCTAAGTGAAGGAGTAGGCAGGTGAAGAGTATATAACATTGGCAAAGATCCAAAGCCAAGTTCTCTGTCCATATGACTGAAGGAACAGCATGATATAGCTGGACTAGGTATGAAAGACCAGGTAATTATACAGCCATGAGAGTGGCTGTATACTATAGCCAGCATGGATAATTCACATTCCATCTCAGTCATCTCTGTTATCTTTTCGGTGCCTTTTGAAGACTTTCCCCTTTCAACAAGCCTTTTAAGTTGAGACCTATCCTAGTGTGTGTCTGTGTTAGAATTGCTTGTTAATATGTTTTTTTTAATAATGTTTTTAACCCTTTTAAAAAATATGTTTTTAAAGCTTTTTAAAAAATGTTTTTAACGTTTTGTTTTAATGTATTTTAAGGTCTGTTTTTATGATGTTTTAAAGTGTTTTTAGCCCTTCTGTTTGCCCTCCTGGGCTCCTACTGGGACGAAGGGCGGGATATAAATCAAATAATAAATAAATAAATAAATTCCACAGTGTTAAATTGAAAATACCCCCATGCCATTCTGCTGCTTCCCGTAAGTTCATTTCAAAACAAAACCTTACAAAACCTATTGTCCTGAACTCAGAAACGCTTGCTTAACAGCCTTCTAAGTTTTCATGGCATTAGGAACACAAAACACTCAGAGACAATAGAGAATTCAAAGTGTAAAACCAGAAGAAAAAAATCCAGATCCCTGTTGGACTTTTTTTCTGTCACCGGTCTCATAATTTGTTGAAATTAATTAAAAATCAGCCATGTTCACAGAGTGCCTGCAATCCTGTTACTGACCTTGCCCAATACTCTGATCTTCATCTTATTCAGTTTAAAAGTTTTTTAAAAATTGCATGGCTGATTTCTAATTAATTTAAGAAATGTAAAATTGGATTCTATGATAGCACAAGCATGCTCAGTAAGAACCAACTGTCAGTGTTCTGAACGCCAGACTCACAGCTGTTTGGCTTGGCTAATCAGGTGGCCACACCCACTCTAGACATTTATTCCACTTTAAACAGTCATGGTTTCCCCCAAATAATTCTGGAAACGTAGTTTGTGAAGGTTGCTGAGAGTTGTTAGGAAACTCCTATTCCCCTGACAGAGCTCCAGTAGCCAAGGTGGTTTAACAGTCAGCCCCTCTTCTAGGGATTGTATCTCTGTGAGGGGAATATGGCATCACCTAGCAACTCTCAGCATCCTTCACAAACTACACTTCCCAGGATTCTTTGGGGGATGCCATGACTGTTTAAAGTGGAATAAATGTCTGGTGTGGATGTGGCCAGTGACAGCTTTGGTTTAAATTTGGGTGGGAGGCTACATGTGCTTGCTGTAGAATGAAAAGGTGGGGGAAACCCTGAAAATCAATGATACTGTTCACAATGTTTTCCTTTTGGAAAGAAAGGGGCTTTCCCTCTGCCCAGTGTCCACCAGCCCACAGATTGCACTGTAAATGACCAATCCAAATTGTGTTTGCATTTTTACAAATTTGTAGGGCAATACAATATCTCAGAGAGGAGGTCAGGTCTCCTGCTGTCCTGGTGCATTCACTATGGCTGCCCAATTTCCCTGCTTTTTAAAGTTTGATAGAAATATCTGTGGGCTATAGGTACATTCTTAAACTGCAAGGGATTTTTTTGCCTATTAGTGAATGAACATTAGGGGTGTGCAATTACTCTGTCCTGGGGACTGGGGCCAAATAACAAAGTATATTGGGAAGATTTTATCTTTCACCGCTGAATTGCAATGTCAACAAAGCAGCCCAAGTTGGATCAGGGTCCCCACAAAGCTTTGTGTGACTCTATTGCTCTATTTTTCTGTGCAGTCTACTTTTGTCTATTTTCCTATGTCTCTATATATTTTTACACTAGGTCTGTGGGCTTTGCAAGAAATGAGACTGTCTAAACGCTGCCAGCAGGGCACTGAAGAGCTCTTGATTCTTTTTGTTGCTGTTAAAGCAGAGCAGCAGATGACTTTAAAAAAAAAAAGTTAAAAGCTTCATTTTTTAAAAAATCATCTGCTGTTCTGCTTGGGGAAAAAAAATCATCCAGAGCTCTTCAGCATTAAAGGCAGCCTCACTTGGGAGGATGTACCCTCCCAATACAAAGAAGTGCTGGAAAGCCAAACCAGCCAGTGTGAAGCTTCTAATGATTTTTAAAAAGTACAAGCAGGAAAACACACTGCTCAGCCGCCTTTTAATTATATTAAGGTAAGAAAAATCAAGAGACACACCCTGTCCCCCACAATATGAAACTAGCATGGATTTTTTTAGTTAATTGGCCTAATCAAGGAATTGGCTTGATATAGATTATAGAGGAAAGTGAATCCTAAGAACATAAGAAGAGCCTACTGGATCAGACCAGTGACCCATCTAGTCCAGCATCCACTTCTCACAATGGCCAATCAGATGCCCATAGGAAGCCCTCAAGCAAGACCTGAGAGCACTCTCCCCTCCTGCGGTTTCCAGTATCCCCTTTGCTTCCCCCACAAATGCCTCTGGACTGGCAATTTGTCAGGCTTATTCCACTCTGGAAGGGCTCCTTTGCCTGCAAATCTTAGCGGCTGCTGCCAAAAGGGGGAAAGGTTATAGCTGTTTTTAGATTCCCCGTAAGAGTGCATGGGGAACACTGAGTGACTCAGAAACAGATTGGAATTTTTTAGAAGTGAGTTGAATCATGGAGCCCATGCACAGCCCTAGTAAATATGGCAATAGCTACTACAACACCCATCAAGTTTGGCCATTGCCAATATTGGCAGGGGCTGATAGCAATCAAACAACTTAAGGGAACCAAGTTGATGACTCCTGGCCAGGACTGAGGGTGTGCCCATAGGTCTTGAATCTATTTAACAGAAAGTAGAGTGGATTGGCTATCCTTCATCACATGGTAACAGGCTCGGGAGATTTCTGTCTGGCAGTGTTAGTTGCTTGGCCTGGAATCCATGCAGTTTTCTTCTCCAATGAGTGGCCCTGTTGGCACATGCAACAGGCAACCAGAGCCCAACCTAAAGGGTTCCCAGTTGAAACATTTCAGTTTCTGTGCACAAAAGAGAATTTGATAATTCACAACACTGAGGCATCATCCTTTTCTGCAAACTTTTCTGCAAAATCCGGTCTGAGGATTATGAGAACTACACAAGTCAGTTTCAAAAATGTATTATCTACTAGTGAAGTGCATTTGGGTCTCTGGAGATTTGCTCCCTTGGTTCCTAGGTATGCATTGTGGGAGGTTGCTTGTCCAGAATGCAAGATCTGTCCCACACTGAGGAGGATGGGTTGTGTTTACTTTATTAGTAGCTTCTGCACTTGCTGAGGACAACTTCCCCAGATATGAATCAGACATCTGATTGAGAGAGCTTAGCGTAATGCAAAATGCTAACAGTAGTGTGACTATTTATTATAGTTGTCAGTGGACTGCTGCATTCAGCCAAAAACTCCTGTTAACCTCAGTGGAAGTGTTTTGATAGAGAACAAATGGGTCTTTCGCTTCCTTGTTCTATATACCTATGATCTTCTAAGCAATTCATCTCCCCTACTGCTATTATCAAGATATGTACACAAGCAGATTTATTTTATTTATTTATTAATTAGATTTTTATACCGCCCGACTAGCAATAGCTCTCTGGGCGTTGTACAACAGAAAATACAAAATACATCTCATAAAAAGTGCATAATAAATATTACAAAAACGTATAAAGTGCAAAAATCAGATTACATTTTTTAAAAAAATTTAAATTAAAACGCCATAGAAAAGAGGCAGGTCTCAAGCTGGTGCCGAAAAGACAGCAGCGTCGGCACCGTACGCACCTCAATGGGGAGACTATTCCAGAGTTCGGGGGCCACCACTGAGAAGGCCCTAGTTCTTGTCACCACCCTCCGAGCCTCTCTATGAGTCGGGACTTGGAGGAGGGCCTTCGATGTAGAGCGCAGTGTCCGGGCAGGTTCATATCGGGAGAGGCATTCCGACAGGTATTGTGGTCCTGCGCCATATAGGGCTTTATAGGTTAAAACCAACACTTTGAATCTGGCCCGGAAGCATATTGGCAGCCAATGCAAGTGAGACAGAACAGGTGTTATGTGTTCCGACCGCTTGGTCCTCGTTATTAATCTGGCCGCCGCATTTTGGACAAGCTGTAGCTTCCGAACTGTCTTCAAAGGCAGCCCAACGTAGAGCGCATTGCAGTAGTCTAATCGCGAGGTTACCAGAGCATGTACAACTGATGTAAGGTCCCCTCTGCTCAGGTAGGGACGTAGCTGGGCTACCAACCGAAGTTGGTAGAACGCGTTCCGAGCCACCGAGGCCACTTGAGCCTCAAGTGACAGGGATCTAAGAAAACTCCCAGACTACGAACCCGCTCCTTTAGGGGGAGTGTAACCCCATCCAGGACAGGGTAAATATCCACCACCTGGTCAGAGAAACCATCCACGAGCAGCATCTCAGTCTTGTCTGGATTGAGCCTCAGTTTGTTAGCTCCCATCCAGTCCATTATCGAGGCCAGGCAGCGGTTCAGCATCTATCTAGTTAACATCCTAATTATACTACCTGTTACTATCTGTAATTCAAACATTACATTTCACAGGCATCTGGAGAGACAATTAAACAAAGACAATTATAGAATACCAGTAATCAGCATATTATAACCATTGCTTAGATTAAGTGATACAACTAATTTGTCTTACAAAGTTCCTAATAAAGAATATGGGCTGACATTATTTTGAATTTTGTTGTTCCAATACATAATATAAAAGATCTATTTTTCAATAAATCAGTTGTTGGATTGTATTCCGTTAAGGCCCACTCAGAGTAGGCCCATTGAAATTAATGAACCTACGTTAGTTATGTCTATTAACTTCAATGGGCCTACTCTGAATAGCACTAAAATCGAATATCATCCATTGCCTTCTCTTGTTCTGACTAGTTCTGTCAGTTTTATCATATGGACTATCTCTCATACTTCAATCATCCCTTCATCAAGCTAAGGAGACTTAGGTTCTCCCCCCCCCATTACTAATTAGCCCACAGACAGCTGTTAATCCGTGTATGACCATTTTTCTATCCTCTGGTAGAACCAAATCCTTAACATAACAATTCATTTAAAAAAAAATTCTTTTATTGCAAAAAAGGATAACAAAAGAGGAAAAGAAACCAGAGTAGAACATATCAAACAAATCCCCAACAAGTGTCATGTGTTTTACATAACACATATCAACATTATGATGGAGCCTTCCAGCCAATGGCTCCAGGGAGAGGGCAAACAGCGATGGCAACAATGGACAACCTTGGTGGTGCCCTGTTCAGTATTAATGAGGGATGAATCCATAGAACAGTGGCTGTATTTTAAAGTACATTTAGAAATTGCAGAAAGAAGGTTCGTACCAGATAGAGATTGCTTAAGGACTTCCTTTAAATACCCACATTCCAGGCAATTAAATGCTTTATAAACATCCAGTGACAAAAGAGGCAAAGACCATTTGGACTGTATTGCACTATGAATGACATTCAGTACTCTACATATCAGATCAGATATATGCCTTATAGGCACAAATCCTGTTTGATCCAAGTAGATCAGTCCCGAAATAACATTGTTTATCTGGACAACTAAAATAGATGTGAATAGTTTTTGGTCCTGATTCAATAATGTGATGGGTCAGTATGAGCCTACCATATTCCTTTCTGTCTGGTTTTGGGAGCAGAATAATACAGGATGAACGCCACCTATCTGGCATTTGGCTGCCAGACCATATCACACTGAACAGTTGAATGAGGTGTGGAGCCAACAATTCCTTAACATTTTTATGAAAAGAGTTGTTGAACCCATCAGGGCCTAGGGGTCTGTTGGGTTTGAGCCATTGTATGGCCTATATGAGGCCATACCCTAGTGCCTCCACTGGTCCTCAGATAGTGGTGTCGGGTGGAAATGAGATAGGTAAGATTTGATATCAGGGATCAGCAGGCTTTTAGATGTGTACAGGTCCTTATAAAAATCTGCAAATGAATTAATAGTTCCCATATTATGAGTTAAGGTTTCATCTTTCTGATACAGTGAGCCAATCCTAGAAGATGCCTGCTGTTTCTTCAAGGCATGAGCCATAAGTTTGGATCCCCAGCTCCCTGATGCATAATACTTACATTGAACATAAATTAGAGATTTAGCATTTATTCACCTCAAAGGCGGGGGTGGCAGTGATATGGTGGCATTTCCACCATCACCACCAAGGGCTTAAATAGGTCTTGCCATGTTAGCACACTGCACATGCATGCCTACTATCACCTACTTCCACCACAGCATGGACTGACAACATCCTTGGGAGAACGTCAGCTCGCGCCAGGTCTAGACCCAAGGGGCAGAGACTAGAACATAGTCCATTCTGGAGGAAGCTTAGAATCTTGGACTGAAATATGAATAATCTCTGACCCCCCGGTTCATATGACACCAAGAATCCACCAAGCGAAAGTGATTTAATAGTCAAACAATGTTATTACTTCCCTGATAGATCATGATACACCTTTCATGAGCTTATCTAGTGTCTCATTACGGATGTCTCCCCCCAACACCACGTCCCCAGTAGCAAAACATGACAGTTTTGACAGGGTCCTAGCCAAGAAAGTATGTTGACTACGATTTGGGGCATAAAGGAAGGCAAAAGTAAGCTCATGACTCACCATGGTGCCAGAAAGAAAGATAAACTGACCCTTCCCATTACATTTTATTTTGGACATCTTAAAATCCAAGGATTTAGCTAATAAGATCCCCACGCCGCATGAGTGGGAATTGCCTGGGGTCATGTACCACACTAATAAAAAGTAGGGTGTTTGAATATGCATTTTCCTTCCCCAGCCTTGTGTGTCTCTTGCAGGACAACAACAGAGTGCCTCCAGGCACGCAAGTAGTTGGGGATCCTCTACCACTCCACAGTATCCGCAGGCCTTGTGCATTAAAAGTTAAGAAACAGAGTTCAGACATTGCTGACCTGCTTTAGGAATAAGATATGTCATGCTGCAGAAAGCAAGCAAAGGCTGAAACATGCTTATCTAGAGAAAAGAATTAGCAAGGCTGCTTGAAGCGAAAAAAGCAACTGCAAAACCAATTGGTGTATCTTCTTCTGTGACTCAACAAATCCAACCCCAACCCTCCCTTAACATTCATGAGCAATTCATTTTTTATGAATATGACTGTTCTCTGTTATTGAATGGTTATAGGATCTGGAGGCAACGAACACTCTTCATCTCTTTCTTCAGAGACTCTACGTGGCAAGAAAGGGTTTGCCTTCAGTTATGCTAGCATGCTAATATGTGTGATTTGTTTTTGGAGTGTTTTGACTTTTTTCCCCATCCTCATTTCTTGTGACATATGTATGACACTGACTTTTTTGATGCAACACCTAGAAATGTGGTTACCTTTAAAGTAAAGCTGGTCCTAAAAATGTAATGTACTTTATTTAAAACAAATACACTTTTGTTTTTAGCATTAGAATATAGGGAAAATAAAATAGTTTTAAGTTTGTTGTACATTAATTGTTAAAACTGTGACTCATTGTTAACCCATTAAACCCACCAGCCATGTATGGTGGCTTAGTGTGGGCTTGATAAGAAAAATATTTTTGTAAGTACCTTGTCAGGACACTATGTGTGGCTGATAAGTTTTATTTGGCATATGGGTCACATGTTTTCGGGACTGTATTATATTTATCCTTTGAATATTTTGAAGTTTTCTGCATATTCAGTCTCTTAATTTCTATTGCTTTGAAAATTAAACAAAACCAAATTAATATAATTCTATTATTCTTTTATGTCAAAAGACACAAAGGGCCCAGTCCAGCTAAAGGTATTCCTGAATGAAGCTGCAATCTATACACTCCTATATGGGAGTAAGTCTCATTGAACTCAAGTGAGCCTTACTTCTGAATAAACATGTATAAGATAGCATGGTGTCCCATATTGAAGCCAACTGAACAAATTATTTGTGTAGGTTAAGTTTCACTGCTGTTATGATTTAGTTGGAATAAG
Organism: Rhineura floridana; assembly: GCF_030035675.1. Classification (NCBI taxonomy): domain Eukaryota; kingdom Metazoa; phylum Chordata; class Lepidosauria; order Squamata; family Rhineuridae; genus Rhineura; species Rhineura floridana. The sequence continues at coordinate 136,574,281 of NC_084481.1, read as the reverse complement.
GGGGAAATGCATGTGAAACATTTTCAGACTAGATATTTGACTGCATTACATTTCCCCTCTTTTCTGTTGCATCAGGAAAAGTTTTTTCTGTCTTTTTCACACAGTTCGTTTAAACTACATTTGTGTATGACTTGTCACACAGAGTTATAAAAGCATTTTTGATCATTCTGTTATAGCATAAATAGTTTTGGTTTTGATAACAGTTATATATGAAAACCAATTATTAAAAATTGTTCTATAATTCTTATTGTGCTTACTTCACTTCCAGAGAAAACTAGACATTCTGTGAGAGTCAAATATCCATGCTTAAGTATACCTCACTGGATCTTCTCATTCAAATCCATGTAGGATCAGGTGGTTAGGATTTTATTTTATTTTTTAAAAAGGGGGGGTGGAATAATGGAGACCAAATCATATTTAATGATTTACATTCAATAAAATATCCTAAAAGGTGGATAAAAAGGAGCTAAAAACAAAATGATACTACATATATCACAAGTGAAACTGAGCAGTGTACAAAATTAAAAATTAAGAGTCAGAGTCCAAGAAGCTTTATATGTTTTTAAAGAGGTGTTTAAAAGTAATTACTGTTTCTATCTCATGAGTAAGCCGAAGGAGGGCATTCCAGATGGTAGGTGTTATCACTGACAAAGCCCGCTTCTGTGTTGTCATCAAGTGATAATCCTCTGGTCATGGAATGGCCAGCAAGATCTCACTGGAGGATCTTTAAAGATCAGCTTGATCTGTACCAGGGGAGGTGATCTGCTAGGTATCCTGGTCTCAAAATGATTTGGCCCTTAAATGTCAATAACAAAACCTTGAACTTTGCTCAGTAGGTAATAGGCAAAAAGTACAGAACTTCCAACACTAAGCACCCTATTGCAACTGGTGTGATGTGTTGCACTGGTGTTTTACTAAGTACCCTAGCAACTGCATTTTGCATGAGCTGCAGCTTCTAAACCAGACACAAGGGTAGCTCCACATGCAGTGCACAACAGTAGTCTATAAATGAGGTTACCAGTGTATGGATCACTGTGGAAAGGCTATCCCTGCCATATGGTCATAGTTAGTTCACCAACCAATGTTGGTATTGGGCACTCTGAACCATTGAAGTTGTGTCTCTAGTGATCTCGGAGCACCCTCAAAAAAATCAACTGCTGTTTCAGATGAAGCGCAGTCCCATCCAGATCTGGCACACATCCCAATATCTGGACCTGCAAACTGCCCATCCACAGGGTCTTCATCTTGTCAGGATTCAGTTGCAGTTTATTAGTCCTCATCCAGCCCATGATTGGTTTAGCATATGTGCAACTTCTCCTGACTCAGGTATTATAGAGAAACCGAGCTGGGTGTTATCAGCATACTGATGACACCTTGCCCCAAATCTCCTAATGACCTCATTCAGTAGCTTCATATTGATATCAAATAGCATTGGGGACAAAATTGTGCTCTATGGCATTTTCCAGATCAACTGTTAGAGGGCTGAGATAGCCACACAGTTCTACTTTCTGGAATTGACTCTGTCAGTAGGAGTAAAACTGCTATAAAACAATGCCTCTTAAGTCACAGAGATGGTCCAGAAGGATACCATGGTCGACAGTATCCAAAGCCATTAAGAGATCCAGGAGGATCAATAGCCTAACACTCTGCCAATCCCTCTCCTGAAGAAGGCTATCTAATGGGGCAACAGGACTTTCTCATAAGTAAAAAATGAGAGAATAAACAATCTTATTATGGTATTATGTTCACAATTAAGGGCCACTGTTTTTTAATTAGTTTAGCATACATGTTTAAACCTCCTGAAAATGAAAGTAAATTACATGGAGTGATATTATAATAAATACACGTGCCATGAATCAGATTGATTTTACTGAAAAATATATTTCTATTTATTTGGAGTAATTCAAATGGCTTTGTCTCTTGGATTTCGAAAGGACTCTATTAGTGTAAACAGTGACTAAATGACTATAGTACAAAATAGTTAATCCAGATAGTATACTAATTTAGGGAGAAATTATTCTAGCCCTTAAGTGTATGCTAGTGGCACCGATGTGCATGTCAATGGCGGGCAGTCATCTATATAATGAACTCTTAAGAAGATGCAGTGCTTTGGTTAGTGCCGTATATACTTCCTCTATACACATTGCTATGGAGCTAACAGCAGTGCTACAGCCCCATGACGATTTTGACACTTTTGTGTGTAACTATTTGTAATTCTATTTAATCAAAAGAAGTCAGTTATATGATGTAGCATATACTGCAACACATAGAACTCTTCCTCCCAATGTTCAAATGCATACCTGTGCTGGTATAGACCTCAAGAATGCTAACAACTTTGCTTTTAGCATATCACCATACTCATCACTTCACCAGATACTTTTTTTCATAGTTTACTAGCGCCTGTTTTGTTTGTCATGCTCTAACAATGATTTTACTCAGTTACATTGTTCATCATGAACTATATGAAATGTGTTTAGAATATGTGGACCAGCTGCACAGAAGCACATTCCTTTTCTGCAGAGAAGCAACGCTTGGGTAGAAAGTTTCTCTCTCTGGTTCAAATGGTCTTATCATTTTGTACTCTATCATAGCCTGAAGTGCTGCATTGTTTAAGAAATTAACAACGTGTCTGAAACTCTGTAAGATATACTGTGTATTTCAGAACTTCTATAAACTGACTTTAAAGAATATTTCAACATAGGGTGGTGGGGAGGGTATTAATTTTCAAGTGATTCCATCTTACCTTTGTGGTGTGATTGCACCAGGATATCAAATCATGTGGAGTCCAAACTGCATAGGTAACCATACCTGTATATCAACTCTTAGGTTTTTGGCTTTAACCTCAAAAGTGGAATATATAATTTTGGGAAGAAATGACCCAATTTGTACCTTACTGTTTTGGCATGGAAGCCAGTTAACTTCATCATAGTCATGTATCACATCAGAGAAAGAATACCTGTAAAGAGGAACACTGTTTTTTGGGGAAATTTTGTGGTTTCTTTCTCACAATATTGTTCCTCCCAGGGAGTGAGTCACCTACATATCAGGTTGTGCTGTTAGTTTCCAAACTGCAGACATATAAGACTATGAACAGTCACACATTACATTGAGGCCAAATAGGGTCACTCACTGAATTGTCTACTTCAGAAGCAAGCAAAATAATGTATGAGCTGATGACTCACATATCTCAGACACAAGACCCTTTCATGTAGTACACACTCAGAATGTGTGAAGGGGCTATAGTTGCTTCCAAGGTCACTGATGCTCCAAAATGAACCTGGGTTTGTTGGAAACAGAATGCAAATGTGCTAAAGGTCCTGACCCAGAGTCATTTTGGGGGTTACTTCATGATGAGAAATCATATTGATGCACATTTCATGTTCAGTTCTCCCTTTATCTTTTACCAAGTCTAAAACTGATAGAAAAATACATTAAAAACACAATATTCTCTCTTGCTAGGACATTTTGATTGAACTATACAGTGGAGATATGAAATATTTTTGGTATATTGCTATGTGATGATTTAAAAATCATCATATAGCAAGATATCAAAAATATTTCATATCTCCACTGTATAGTCCAAATACCATCACTTAGTGAAGACACTAGTAATGAGCTTTTCCCTTGAAATCTGAATTTGGTGAATTACCTTAAGGATATGCATGCAATCAATTTTGCATATTTCAAAAGGTCACTACCACATTATAGAAAGACCAGATTCTCTCTCATTTCTAATTGTTTGGTTCTTGCAAATATTAATTTCTTCTCCATGGGCCAGGAAAAAAACTCTGAAGATGATACGATATCAGCTATTTATATCAGGTGTTAATTAAGAGTTGTATCCAATGTTAGTCCTACTCAGAGAAAATCCATTGAAAATAATAGACATTACTTACTTGGGTCCATTAATTTCAGTGGGTCTTCTGTGAGTATAACATAGCTGGATACCACCCTAAATAAACAAAAATAATTATTCCTTTAATACCTCTGGTGAAAAGAGCCTACCTATAATAGGTTTCCTCTCTAGTTTAATGCTCCCACCATGTAAAAAACTGGCCTGCAAGTGGTAAATCATAAATTTGAGGTAAGGATATTGTAAGTATGGGAAATCTGTGCCCTCAAGATATTGCTGAACTCCAATTTCCTATAATAGGTTTCCTCTCTAGTTTAATGTTCCCACCATGTAAAAAACTGGCTTGCATGTGGTAAATCATAAATTTGAGGTAAGGATATTGTAAGTATGGGAAATCTGTGCCCTCAAGATATTGCTGAACTCCAATTTCCATCATTCCTGATCGCTGGTCATGCTATCTAGGACTGATAAGAGTTTGAATCCAACCACATCTGGAGGGCCACCATCATCCCTGCTGTAAACATTTATCTCTGATTTGCTAGACTGGTTTATTTCATGCAGATGATAGGCTTACTTTTTATTTGTGTGATCATTACATAAAGACATCTCCCACACTTCTAGGTACAATCCAGAATTTTACCACCTCATTCAATGTAAGATGTAATATTCAAAGATATATATCTCATAGAATAAATATAATGTTGTTTCACGCAGGAAAAATAATTCTGGTGAGCGCCCAAAGCATCCACTAATATTCAGTAAGGTTTTACTAGGTACTTCTGAACGGCAAACAAAACATTGCATGCACATGTATGTGACTGTGTTGCAATGGAATTTTCTGTTGAGAAAAGCAACCATGAGACTGTTATTTTGAGTGGAGAAGTGCAGAAAGGAAGTGGCTTAATCCTTTCTCTTCTAGATATTTTCCTGCTCCAAGCCATTGTATGTCACTGCAACCAGAACCCAAATGCATGCTTGCAAGACTAACCATGCATCTGGAATCCTGTGTGTGAAGCAATGGGGGGGGGGAATTGGAACAAAAATGTAGTCCACAGGAAAAGGGTCAACAATTTCTTTACTTAAGACCAAAGCCTTCTGAATATGTTTTTCTTAAAATGGCCATTACATGCGATATGTAGTTTGCTCCCAAAGGCCTGTTCTTTCTTACAATACAGGTTAAGTTGCTATGGAGAACCAAAATGATCAGTGGGATGGAACAACTCCCCTAAGAGGAAAGGTTACAACATTTGGGGATTTTTAGTTCAGAGAAAAAGCAAGTAAGAGATGATATGATAGAAGTGCTTCTGTATACCAGTTGCTGGAAACCATAGTAGGGGAGAGTGCTCTTGTGCTCATGTCCTGCTTGTGTCTTTCCATGGGCATCTGGTTGGTCACTGTGAGAACAGGATGCTAGACTAGATGGGCCATTGGCCTGATCCAGCAGGCTCTTCTTATGTTTTTATGGTCCATCTGGTAGTTTAAGCATGGTGTGTGTTTCTAAAGTGGCCAGCCATGGCTTTGGATGTACACATGTAGGATATGAAGATACAGGTCTCAAAAAATGTTGGGTATTAATTCTTTTAATCCTGCTCATGCTCCCAATCTTTAATTCTGTTAAGTCCTTGTGAAAATATTGCTCTAAAAGCTTTTGTTTATTTGGGAGTATCTTAATAGCTTATTTAAGGAGTCATCCAGTTTTGAAAAAAACCTTAATCATATGACTTGTTTAGTTTAACCATGACGGGCAGGCCTATACCCACCTACCTGGGTGTAAGCCTAATTAATCCTGGTGGAATTTAGTTCTGAGTAGACATGTATAGGATTGCACTGTTAATCACCTGCAAAAATATGGCATATGAATAAACATTAGCAGCTGTATCCAGTGCTGCAAAGCCCCTGGTGCAATCCTCTCTTGTCCCCTCCAGTCCCCTGTGTACCCTCAAAATCAGCTCCAAATGCTAGGGGGACCCTTCACTGCAGATTGGGGGGCATGTAGGGAGTAGAGGAAAGGAAAGTCCTGTTACACAAGTGGAACTTGTTACATGGGGCATTGTATCCTGGCTCCTGCCCTAAGACACAATAAGCCTCATTGGGAAGTGGAGTGGAAGCCGGGGGGGGCGGAGAATGCTGGTTACACAGGAGAACCTGGCGCTGGCTACATCGATGGGAACAGATGCACCCTCCCTGGAGAAGCACATGTCTGCAAGTATACCATTCCGCTCAGGGGAGAGACTCTCACAAGTAAGTGTGCCCCGCCTCAATATTAAAAGCTTGATGGGTGTGACAGCTTGTAAAAACATATTTGTTGGTTCTGTCTATTTGTTGGTTCTGATCAAGTTGTTGAATTCTTGTATTGTGTTCCCTGTATCCAGTGGCTGCTGCTGTACTTGTAATGTTGTTCGCATGAATAAAGCTTTCTCTCTTACTTTCAAGTAAGAGTCTCTGTCATTGTGCCTTGAGACGAGAGCTAGGACACATTGGATACAACCCTGGGTCTAGAGGAAAAAGAGTACTTTCTAGATGATACCCTCCATGTGTCTCATCAGGTGTCATCTTAGAAGAGCCATTCCCACTCCTTTATGAGAGCAGAAGTATTACTTCTTCTAAAATGGCAACTGAGTAATTATTAAACAAATGGTTGCAGCTATCCTTTATTTCACAGTGTGTCTGTGTTGACAATGTGTCTATGTCAGGAGTTCAGCGCCGAGGTCTTGAGGTTCAGGACTAGCAAACAAATTGGTAGATCACTCAGATACTTAAAATATCTCGGCTGTAAATACTTTCTGTCTCTTCTGCTTTTTTCAGTCCTTCACAAGCAACCGAGAGAAGTATGCCTTTGTTTGCTCGAACTTGGAAGGATTGCTGCCAGGTAGGCAAAAATATTTAAAGAATTGAGCAATATTTGCATTCTCAACAGCAGCAGCTATTGAGAGAATGACTGGTTCAACACATTTTCAAGTTAACATTTACACTGATCAGGGCCAAAACAGAGGTCCAACTGTGGCTACACAGGAGCTTATGGTGGCAGTTGATCATACAAAAACAATCAAGCACCCCTTAATATACTGATGGTTGTCTGCCATCTTCAAACAAAGGCAAGAAAGCCAACCTGAAAACAAATTAAAATTAAAGTAGGTCTTTCTAAATCAGATTATGTTCCTCTGCAAATTGAAACATTTACAGCAATAACTGAGGGCCCTTTTGCTATATAAGGCAGTTAGTTCGAATTCCATTGGGATGATTGGGCTGTTGATGTGAATGTAGTGACATAATAATATATTTAGGACATTAACATTGGTTCCTCCACCCCACCCCCCATCCATTCCAGTATAAGCAAAATAAGAATCATGACTGTGCCATGATTAAGAATATGCCTCTTAATGATTTGAAAGGGAAAACAGCAATTATTGTTACCACTTGTAGAACCAAAGCACAATCTGTGAGGAAGATCTGCTGTCCAAATCTGATTAAAATGTACAAGACCTGCCCAAGAACACACCTGCATCCAAGTCATTCCAAAGGGGATGATCTTAGTGGATAGTAGCCATGAAAGGCCACATTAAAATTGACTCTAATATCTTACATTCATGTTTGCTCAAGCAAATAAGGCGATACATGTTGAGATTCATGGTTTCACCTTGACTGCAGCTTCAAATAGAACATTGGGTTGTATCTAATCCTGTGCAAGTGGAGTTCCACGTGTGTAACAAGACTTCTATTTCCTCTCCTCCCCCGTGTGCTCCTAAAATCTGCTCCAGAGGGTCCCCCACCCCTCCAGAGTTGATTTTAAGGGTGTGCAAGGCACTGGAGGGGACAGGAGAGGAAGAGGAAGTTCTGCTGTGCAAGTGGACCTGCAGTGTTGGATACAATCCATTGCCCATTATAAAGTGTGGTTTTAGTATGTTAATCTAATAACCTATAAAGATCACATAGGGTCAAATTGGAAGAGAGAATTTTACCTACTGCAACAATTCCTAGTGCAAGGGTGGGGAACCTCAGGCAGGGGCCGAATGTGGCCCCCAGACCTCTGTATCTGGCCCTCCAGACTCTCCTGGGACCACATCCCCTCTTCCAATGCCACCCTCTTCACTTGCCCTGCTTTGCATCCCTTCTTGAGTGTTTTTGCCTGGCTGGAATGGGTCCTTTGATGATGCTTTTGGCTTGTCTGGAGTGGGATTCTCTGCCCAATTTCGCCTCTGTCCCTCCCCACCCACTGCTGACATGTAGCATTTGGAAGATTGCCCAGAAAGGAATGTGACCCTTGACTTGAAATGACATGTTATATGCTAGCATGTGTAATAGTGCCCCAGCACCATTTCGTGTGATCTCTTGTAGTTGTTGTTTAAAAAGCTGCTTTGTGAAGAGTCGTAGTGGTGATGGTGAATTTCTCTCCTCTTCAATTGCCATTTATTGGCTCCCCAACCCCATCCCTGGCTGGGTTCAGAATATGTATTTGCAAAGGCAAACACACATTTGAAATCCCATTGTGGGGAGCCAGAGCCACCTCTGAATGATATGGGCCTACGCAAGAACAGGCAAGGCAAGGTTTATCCCTGCCCTAATACTGTTCTGCTCTAAATCTGACTGGAAGTAACCTCACTTTTTTTTTTAGAAAGGTGTCAGGCATTGTTACATCCATTAGCATACAACATCTCTTTATACTCTAATATACAGTTTGTGAGTGCTTGCTAAACAGCACCATGTAGGAAGCTACATAAAATCCTTTTACATTAAAACAAAGACAAAAACAGCTGTACTGAATGGACCATTTGTGCCTCACATTGTAGGCCTGATTATGCTGGTGTTGGGGAAATGTAGGGAGTTTTCATTACTAGCCATTCTGCCTGTGACCATATCACTCCCATAATGGAGTATGGAGTAGTCTCTGCCATCTTCAAGGTTCCTCATGGCAGACTGCAGTGAGCCCTCTGGTAGAGTGGAAATTCAAAGGAATGGAAGTGTCATTATTTGTGGCCAGCCAGTGACTCCAGTGACATATGCAGAGTCCCCAGGGGATGGGGAAGGCCTGTCTCTCGTTTCATGCTGCATTTCATGCTGCAAGAATCTTGCTGCTTCTGAGAGTCTGAAAGCCTGGCTTGAAGGGAAAGGCTGCCCACCACCCCTTTCCCCTATATTCTCTTGAGCACACAGGGTAATTTACAAAATGACACTGTGATGATCAGCAGTTGGAAGCAGTGAAGAATTGACTGAGCTAACTGTGTGAGATGAGTAGATGGATTTTACATTGTCAGTTCATCTTCTAAATTACATTTCATTTTAGTACTCTACCCAAATATAACCATATGTGGATTTAGTCCTACTGAGTGAAAGAAGCTGGAAAAGTTTGTCTTTTGTTTCTTTGAACTCAGAAGGTAGGATTACAGCTGGACAGGAGAAAATATGTAAATCCATTCACTCTGAAGTTAAAAAAAATGTGGTAGGTTAGATGGTGAAAGGATGCAAAAAGGAGGTGCATTCTTCAGAAGAGCACAAGAGCTACATCTAATGAGTAAGGTTGCATGCAGGTGTAGACTAGAGCCAGGTCCCATTGGGAATGGAATGATTTACAGTCTGTCAGCATCTGCAGACAGACAGGAAGTCAATGGATTATATATAGCTGTTCGTTCCAACTTTGGCTGATATTTCATTAAACAGAAGGGACCAGTTAGCCACTACTACAACCAACCAAGATTTCACTCTTAGTTTTCTATATATTTATTTCAAGGGTTAAAAAAAAGTTTATAAAATTTGAACCGTAGTGACGACAAGCCTTTCTTCAAATTGAATCTTTGCTTTTTATACCACAGAAAGATTTTTATGTCCCAACAAAATATATCTATTTTCACTGTTTGAGTAGTTTATTAAAAATCTTGGGAGAGGGGAGGGCTGAAATTTTAAAAAGGGCCAAAGAGACAGCATGTTAGATATGGACTAGGAGACCCAAGCTCAAAAGCCTCAGTCGTGTCACTGTTGCACAGCTTAGCATCACAGGGTTGCTGCTAAGGTTATAAAATGCTACCAAGGGAAAAGTGGAATGCAAACAGAACAAATAAATAACAGTACAATAACAGTTTCCATTGGGAAAGACCTCTGCCTGAGAGCCTGGAGATCCAGGTTTCTGCCAGCCAGAGTAGACAATCCTGGGCTTCTATGTTCTGCTGGTGGCTACCGATGGAGCACAGGTGTTCACTGTGGGTTTTTTTTTCTTAACTGGTCATGTTTCTGACATGAAGAGCTTCCCTCACAGAAGCTGCTCTTTCCTTTCTTTGCCTTCCAAATGTTGTTTTCTACTGCTGTCATAGATTTTCATTGGTTTTCCAGAAAAGTTAACCTACTTTCCTCAAGTATAGTGGTGCATGCTGTCCCACCACCAGTGCTGTAGTAAGACTCAACTGCCAGTCTAGTTGGGTTCAATACATGAAATGGTGATGGGGAGGGGTATCAACTTCCTTGCCTCAGGCAGCAAAATGTCCTGGCTGGATCTGATCCTGGTTTCCATGGCTAGCACCAGGCAAGAGGGGCCCCTCAGGCACCAACACTCTCCCATGCTGTCACATCAGTGCATTAGTGAGCTATGTGTGTACACCTTCACATGCACTGATGTGGCAACATGGGAGGTGGGCTGGCTGGGCCTACTGAAACCCATACCAGCTGTATCAGGGTGTGCGTGTTGTCTGGAAGAGTGGAGGTCCTGGTGTCAGGCCGTATACTGTGATCTGTGGCCTAGGGTAAGTGGTTAACATGTGCTGCAAATCACACCCTATAACCTGAAGCCAGTGTGGATCGGGAAGTGAGAGCTCCATCCTCCCAGGAGCCCTTCTGAGCCCCAGAAGCCCTTGGGCCTGTGTCCTACCTTGCTGTCTGCTGGTGCTGTGCCTGCTGCTCTCAAATCATCTAATGTTTTAAAGGTTATAGCCAGCATATTGAACTGAGTCCAGAAACAGTCAGAAATTGGAACAGGAAAGAAATTACATGATCTCCAGCATAGTAGCTCTGGTCACAACTTTCACTGTGGTATTCAGTACCAGCCAAAGTAGTAAAGTCCATTGAGAGGTCCAGCAGAACCAACATGAACATGTTCTCCCTATCAAGTTCCCACCATAGATCACTCATCCACTCCCAAACCAGGCAGAAAAAGAGACTGAAGAGGCTCTAGATAATCAGGTTCATCCAGAAAACTCTGGAGCTGGTGCTTGAATACCTTGAGTGGCAAATTACAGACTTGCAATTGTTCAACACAATGGGGTATCACAAGTACTTTTTCAGTAAAGGTCTCACCACATCCTCCAGAATGGTTAGTACAATGCTCTTAAGGAAGCATTTCCAGGACACTTAGCCTCTGGCTGCTGCTTTAACTACCCAAGAAGGGAAAACATCAAGTGAACAGGAGGTCAACCTCACATCTCCAAGGATTCATAGGAACATAGGAATCTGCCTTATACTGAGTCAGACCGTTGGTCCATCTAGCTCAGTATTTACACTGATTGGCAGCAAATCTCTAGGATTTCAGGCAGGAGTCTCTCCCAGACCTACCTGGAGATGCTAGGGATTGAACCAGAGACCTCCTGCATGCAAGGCAGATACTCTGCCACTGAGCTATGGCCCTTCCCCACATTAAGAATTCTGTCCACATCTTTAGGCTTCACAAACTAAACATTATCCACAGCTATAATTATGTACCACTGATGATACTAATGAATAGCAGAATCATGGTTCAGAAACAGATATAAGTGATTTAATAGTCAAAGTGTCTCACAATCTGGTCACAGGAGGCTGTTGATGGATTATCCTCTCCACATTGAAGGGCAGAGTACTGCAGGCCTTGCATCAGCTCTGCTGGAAAATTCTGAGAGGATGCAATGCTGGTTGAATAATATGGTTTATTTGCTACCATCACTGCATTTGAGTAGGCCCTAACCTGTATTCTGTTGGGCTAAATTCTTTTCCTCCACTTTTGCACTAGATGCCTTCCTTGCTGTTTCACTGTCCCAAGGAAACCAAGGAGCTGATTGGGCTCTTACAAGCAGGGAAGGGCTTTCAGGTGCAATCATGTGTCCCCTAACGTGGGGCTTTTCTCCATTCCAGACTTTGGTTGGGGGCACTGATAGTACTACCAGTAAAGGAGACAGGAATCATGTATCACATGCTTACTTAAAAAAAAAAAGTACTCTGCCTCTAATGTTGGGTGCTATATTAATAAACTATTGTGCTGCTGCTGAAGTCCTTGATGTTTGAAAAGGGGTGGACAGAACTTAGGCTTGTGGGGTGTACTTTGTTTTTTAGTGGAAACCTGAGATCCACTCACCACAGCCAGGTGCAAAATGATATTCATTATTTAAAATTAAAGAATTTGTAGTCCAGAAATTTGTTCTGAGTGCCAAAACTGAACTGAGCTCACAGTCCTTCCACACAAAAATCTACTCCACATACCAACCCCCAGCTTTCTGAATTTCAGAAGTATAATTTAGAGGGGTGATTCTTTTTTGTTGTTACCAGTTGGGACTCATACTCATATATGCTTGCTGATCACCCAGAGATCTACCACTATATCCCAATCTACCTTCTGCCCACCCCTCAGATAGATAGCAATGTTGGTTAGTTTTGCAGCTACCATATTAGAGTGAAGAATATGCCTCAAAAGTCTTGCTCAGTTCTAATACCAGTGCTAAAGTATGAAATCCAGTACTATTGATTTTTTTGACCCTTTTCATCAGGCAATGTAACTATTATTTTTAACCTGTTGGAACTGGTTTGTAATCACCTTATGCATTCAAAGGTTTGGCGTGGAGCCTCCTGGATTAATCAAACTGGAGAAAGAGATTGAACAAGAAGAAACACTTTCAGCCCCTCTTCCATCCCCTTCACCCTCCCCATCAAAGTCGCCTGGCAAAAAGAGCACAGGAAAACTCCTGGATGATGCGGTAAGTGTGCCTTGGCAGACCTCAAGGGATCTTTTTTTGACATGGAAACACATCTTTTACAATAGATAATGGGCAGTCTCTATCCTGAACACTCCTGATCTCATCTGATCTCAGAAGCTAAGCAGGGTCAAGCCTGGTTAGTACTTGGATGGGAGACTACCTGGGAATACCGGGTGCCATAGGCTTAGAGGAAGGCAATGGTAAGCCGCCTCTGAATACCTCTTACCATTAAAACCCTATGAATATATCCAAAAAAGTTTCATAGGGTCTCCATAAGTCATAATTGACTTGAAGGCATATAATAACAACGTATTGCTGCACTGGATAAAAGAAGGATAGCCATTAACTATCCTCAGTTTGAAGTAATATCCACTCTCCAAAAAGTCAGTTGATAGTGCTTGTTAGGAAATGGGATATAGATAACTAGTTTGGAAGGATCATGGTGCCAACTTAGGCTGCAATCCAATACACACTTACCTGGGAGTAAGTCCCATTGAACCCGATGGACCTTACTTCTGAGTAGACTTGTATTGGATAGCATTGTTGGTGTCTGAATGGCAGCACACTTTTTGACCTAGGCTTCTTCAAAGTAAGTGCCAATACTTAGTATTCCTTGCTTCAATTCTTCACCGAGGAAATTCAAATTCTATGTGCAACATAATGTTATTCAGAAAAGTAGCATTTGTACAATTTTGCATAGTGCTGGTAGACAGCTGTATTTTTTTCAGATTTGTAGTTTTGTGCAAGAAAATGAGTGAGTGAAGGGAACTGGTGAAAATGGTAAAGAAAAAAAATAAAGCAAGTGACAATGAAGAGCCAATTGATCAGGGAAATAATATGGGATGAGGGATAGGGAACATGACTGTAAGCCTTTTGATAATAGCTTGAAGCAGACAGATGCAGTACCCTGTGAACACTGAAATGTCTGGAAGATGCTGCACACAGTGGGTGGTATTCCATGCTAGTCCTTCTCAGAGCAGACCCATTGAAGTTTAAAGAGTCTACTCTGAGTAGAACTTAGCCGAATACAACCTAGTGGTTTGCCTCTAACTGTTATACTTAAAACAGACTCTCTGAAATCAATGGACTTAACTTAGCTATGTGACTAACTTATTGCAGCCCATAGCCGGGAAATGAACAGGCAAGACAAAATGAAGTGTGGTTAAATCAAGGGCCACATTCATTGAAATAAAGCCAATTAAGTGCTTAATTGTATAACAAATGATCTGCAGAGAGAAGTGCGGGACCAAACTCTTACCCAATCAGGCAAGGACACCCTGCTGTGGAAAAGGAGGTGGTTCAAGCCCAGTCCCAGTCCCTGGGCCCCATCTCCGCAGGGTGGTTAGGGAGGCCTTCCTGCCCCATCCCACCCCACCACTCTGAGTGGGTGTTACAAGTTAGCCCCAAAGGTGAGCCTTATCCTGCCAACAGTCCTCACAACCTGAAAGGCAAGCCTCAAATCCCACCTATCACCTTAAAAGGTGCCTAAGAGTGCTCACCAATCTCTACCATGTGAAATTCCCACACATATCCACCACAGAAGAGGACAAGCTTCAGCTTAGTCCCTCTTCCCCCACCTGTGGCAAATAATTTCACACAGACACAGGGCCCTCTGCAGATCCATCAGAAACAGATCATTACCCAAGTCAGACATATGGACACCGTCTGGTTGGTAAAGATCAGCCCTTCCACAATTCACCTCCGGATGATGTATTACCTCACCCTGCCAATCAGCTAGAGTGAGCCGGACCTCCCTATTTACCTTCTTACGAGCTGTGTTCAGGCTCCTGGAGTCAATTCCTGCCCTCCAAATCCTCCTGGGGAGGATATCGGACCAAACAATCATGGTCCCAGGCTACCTTCTACATATGGTCTCAAAGCCCAGGCAAGCCTGAATAATAAGGGCTTTCCGCTGCAACATTCCCAGATTGTTGTCTCCCAAATGAATAACTAAAACCTATGGAGGGTGCTGCACCAATGAAGCATCAAAGAGCGTTGGTAGGAGGCATTCCCACAGCATGCCACGTCTACCCAGCCACTGGACCGAAGTGCAATGGCTGAGCCCCAACTGGGTTCCGTGCCTGGTGTGCGATGCCCTCCTCTTGACCCAGAACACCATGCTGTGGCCACAAATGAGTACCTTGACTCTTTCCAGCACCCTCCAACCTGTCAAAACAGAAACAACGATTAACAATACGCTCATTAGTGCCACAGTCAATGTGGTCCCTTGATTGGCCTAACATAAGCCCGGAAAGCACCCAATCGCCAGCGGCCCACTGCCTGAATCGCTGTGCTCCCAAATACCAATGTAGCTGCCATGGAAGCCACACTAATCCTGAAAGAGCGCGTACCAAACAGCCCAGGATGCAGACCCAAACATGACAAGGCCCGCCTGGTGATGGACCAAAACTTGAACTTAGTCAAATGCTGACATCCTGGTGACAAAATAGGAAGCCTCCAAAATAGGAAATACCCTTAAGTCCCCAAAATGAACCTAAGGCCCGGATTGGACACAATCCATCAACAGGGGAAAAGGACAAGGTAATCATGGCTCCACATCCCCTCTGGTTGGTCTTTGACTTGCACAGCCAAATCCGTACACTGCTGCCATCCACCATCACATCACCTACCTCCAAAGCCTGACCAGACATGTCATTTCTAGAAAAAGCAAGCAACTCTCCCATGCAAAAAGCCCTTGAAAATGCTATAACTGCGGACTTCCGGGAAGGGTGACTTAGCCTGTGCCTGCTTTTGAGACGGGCTCCTGCCTCAAAAGAAGCTTATTCAGATATATCAGTCAGTTTTTTTTTTTTTTTGACTGATTAAACTTCTCCCGGGTAGGGAGAAACGAAGAGATTAACCTCAAAGCCTATTTTTGTTGGGACGACCAGATCTCATTAATTTATGGGACGAGGTCCAGCCGACGAAGGTGGGACGGATTTTCAACAACAAGCTCTATCTGATAAAGCGAACGTTCATCTTATCTTCTAAGAGAGAACGCACTAACAGGCAAGCACCCTTCTTTCTATATTTTTCTTTTACTTGACTTAAATTGTTGCTGTTTAAAAGAGATTTGCCAGATTGATCGGTTTTTGACATCTCACTGGGGAGCCATAACTTCTCTCTGCTACTCACTAATTAATAGCTTATCTCTGTTTTTGTTGCAAAAAGCTGTCCTGGATTTGCATTCTAAAGATATACACAGAAGAGGGATTTCTATTCCAGATTTTTATTTTGAAGAATATTATATTGTCTGAGACTACTCTCTTTTTGGTCTATTTTATTTTGACGAATCTGTTTCCTGACGACCGCCATTAATTGTTTCGATCCTGGGAACTGCATTTTGTTTACTTAAGCATGGAGAGATAAGGCTGTCTGCTCTGTTTATACTGTGATGTCACCAAGTTTGGAGTATTAACCCAATTGTTGCTGAAATAAGAAGTGGTTTTCCTATATTTTTCTTTTAAAATGGCAATTAAGAAAGTGGCTGAGAATCTGGAAATAACTATGTTTCAGAAAATAATGGATGAGATTGAGATAACGAAACAAAACCTGCGACAGGGTTGTAAGGAGCTGAAAATTGAATTGAGTAAAATGAAGCAGGAGATTAAAGATATAGGGGTCCCTGTGAGAGAGGTGACCCTGGAAGGGGTCCCTGTGAGAGAGGAGACCCCGGAGATTGGAACAAACGTGGAACAGGAAAAAGATTTGGAGTCTATGGACTTTAGAAACAAAATCTATTGTTTGGAGACACAGGAGATTAAAGACATAGGGGTCCTTGTGAGAGAGGAGACCCTGGAGACTGGAACAGGGGTCCCTGTGAGAGAGGAGACCCTGGAGACTGGAACAGGGGTCCCTGTGAGAGAGGAGACCCTGGAGACTGGAACAGGGGTCCCTGTGAGAGAGGAGATCCCGGAGATTGGAACAAACGTGGAACAGGAACAAGATTTGGAGTCTATGGACTTTAGAAATAAAATCTATTGTTTGGAACTCAATGTTATCTCTGAAGAAATTAATGAAGATTCTAGAGATAAAGTTATCAATGGCATGGATAATCTTCTGGACTGGAATGATGTGATGGAGCCCAATATAGAGAAAATCTATGGAATTAACTGCAGCCATGTGACAATGGAAAAACTTTCAAGAGATGACCCAGTGTATTTTGAAAAAAAGAACAGAGATATGATTTTACAGCAGTATTTCAGCAACCTATTCAGAATGGATGGCAAGAAAATATTTGGGATAGAGGTAATTCCCATCAGACTCTTACTATATGACTATGGCTTTGACAGCAAGATTATTATGGAATACTGATAATGGAAGATTGGATACTGAAATTACTGGACTTAACAAGACTACTGAAGATGGAAGATGGAAAATGGAACTAATAGGGATAATAGAACAATGGCTACTGAAATTACTGAACCTAACAGATTCTGATGTGATGGATTAATTGAAATGTTTATTTTGACTATGGTTATGACAATAAGATTATCATAATTAGTAATGAGATGGATTAATCGATATGCTTATCTGGGGAAAAAAATTGATAGATATATTTCTTAAAGAATTGAAACCTCTCTTTGACTTTTTGTGGAAAGAATAAAGTAATGTTTATGAGATTTGATGATTAAGTAAGATAACTACTGGAGGAAAGTGATTTTATAATATGACTTAAGAGACAGGATTGTTATATATTATAGACTTATAACTGATTTGATCTTTGACAAATGGGAAGTCAATATTTTACTCTTTATTTTTTATTTTTGTTTTTTTTTTTCTTTTTTTCTTTTTGTTTAACTATTTTTGATTTTGTTTTTTGTCTTTGAATGTTTTATGATTTCGTCTTGTATGTTTTATGAAAATCTGAATAAAAATTATTGAAAAAAAAAAAAAAAAGAAAATGCTATAACTGCAACTGCATGAAATAAAACTGCCTCGTAGCTGGAACTATATAGAGATATCCAAAGCCCATGAAACCCCAACAAAATCTCTGGTGAGATAGGGCAACGAGTGTCTGGTGCAGGAAGATGTGCCCTAGTCCACACTTTGAGCATCTTCCTTATCCTAAAATCACTGGACGAGTCAGGGACAACCCTAACATTGGCCAGAAATCCAATCCCCACTAACTTGCCCCTAATGGTCTTCACCGAAAGCCCCTGCTGGTGAAGAACCACCAAAATTCCACCAACCAATCCACTGGGATAGACCAGAGGAAAGAATACCCCCTCCTCAAACAAAACCTGTCAAATTCCCTACCTGCTCTTAAATAGGAGATTTGTGTGCTGGTGGCAAGGAACAACAGTATGGCCTTCTCAGCTTCAAACTGCCAAGATCCCACAATGCCACCGGCATCAGCTCTGGTTGAGACCTGGCCAAAGGGACCAACTCCAGAAAATGGGACATCTGATGGTGAGAGAGGGCATCAGCCATGCCGTTGTCCAGACAAGGAACATGACGAGCAAGAAAAAGAATATTAAATTTAAGGCACTGCATTACAAAATCATGTACCAAAACCATCACTCTAGCATTCCTAGAAGTAAGAGAGTTGATAATGTGCACCATGGCCTGGTTATCGCACCAAAAATGCACCATGGTTAGCCAAATTAGCTGCCCACAGATATACCGCAACCAATATGGGAAAAAACTCCAAAAAAGTCAGATCCCTAGTGATGCCAGCCTCAGCCCAGGCCACGGGCCAAGCCTCTGCACACCAGCTATCCTGAAAGATAACCCCAAAACCTAAAGCCCCAGAGGCATCAGAGTGAACTTGCAACTCCGCCTCCAATAACAAATCCACATGCCAAAAAGAAACCCCATTAAACTGATCTAAAAATTGTGACCAAACTAGCGAATCATTCCTCATGTCTCTGGTAATTCTAACCCAATGATGAGGCCTGCTGAGGCCTTTCATCAGGTCACAAATCCTGCGCAGAAACGCTCTGCCAGGTGCTATGACGCTGCATGCAAAATTTAAATGCCCTACCACTTCCTGAAGCTCCCTGAGGGTCACCTTCCTAGCATCCCTCATGCTATCAACTCTGCATTTCAACTCCCCTAATTTGACTACCAGTAAACGGCAAGCCTGTGCTACTAAGTCAACTCAATACCCAAAAAGGTGAGCACAGGCGAAGGGCCCTTGGTTTTTCCCCTGGCCAAAGGCACCCCAACTCCTCTTCCAGTTGCCCAAATGCAGCCATAAGCTGACTACACTACTGTGAGCCAGCAGGACCAGCAAAAAGGAAAACCATCCAGGTAATGCCCTACTGCATTAGAGCCAGCTCGCCTACTGAGAGCCCACTCAAGGAATGTACTAAAGTGTTCAAAAGCTAAACATGAAATAGAACATCCCATGGGTAAAGCTCGATCTACATAAAACAAACCCTTAAATGAAAACCCCAACAGATCAAAGTCCAAAGGGTAGACGGGCAGGAGGTGAAAAGCCGACTTGATATCACACTTATCCATGACAGCCCCTGGGCTGAAACGCTGAACCATAACTGCGCTGTCAGAGGAAGTGTAAAGTACTGAACACGAATGCTCAGGAATAGCATCATTCACTGACTGCCCCCTAGGGTAAGACAGGTGATGAATGAGGCGATATTGTTCAGGATATTTCTTAGGAACGATGCCCAAAGGAGATGCCCTTAAAGTGGGCATAGGAGGGTAATCAAATGGACCCAAGACCCATCCCTCAGCTACCTCCTTATCTATTTTCTCCTGCACCACTGTCTCCATTCCAACTACCAACTTCAGAATCCCTGACCTATATGTAGGGCCTATGTTCCCAAACAACTGGAATCCTAAACCAAAATGAAAACCTTACTCCAAGTAAATTGCATCCGCCTGCTTAGGATATTGATGGAGCAAATGGAAAAGCCACTGAATATTAATTGGGGTGGGACCCCTTACCTGAAGGCTGCCCTCCAGATCCGGGCTTTCTCCCCTTCTGAAAAGCCTTAAACTCCCGAGCTCTAGAGCAGCTGGTAAAAGGATGGGAGCCAGCGCAGATGGAACACTCATGTCTAACTTCACACAGATTCCTGTTGCAAAAGCTCTTAGCACTGAACTCCCAGCACAGCAGGCAGGGTTGAACCCCCTGGCCCGTGGACCCACAGGAAGGCGACACAGTGGCAGACTTACCCAGTAAATGCCCACTATCTGACCTATCCCCTTGAACAGGTCGAGCTACAGTCATGAACTGCAACCACAACTCCTGGTCCTTTTTGTCCCACTGTAGGTTCACATCCACTGCTGCTCTCATCCTAAAAGGTTCATCATAGGCCAGCCAGGCTGACCCCATGAATTCCATAGGCACCCTAAATATTATGTCTAGGTATTTCACCAAAGCTGCTGCCTGCATCGGCTGGCGCTGAACCCCCCGCATATCATAGAATCATAGAATAGTAGAGTTGGAAGGGGCCTATAAGGCCATCAAGTCCAACCCCCTGCTCAATGCAGGAATCCAAATCAAAGCATTCCCGACAGATGGCTGTCCAGATGCCTCTTGAATGCCTCCAGTGTCAGAGAGCCCACTACCTCTCTAGGTAATTGATTCCATTGTCGTATGGCTCTAACAGTTGGAGGTTTTTCCTGATGTCCAGTCGAAATCTGGCTTCCTGCAACTTGAGCCCATTATTCCGTGTCCTGCATTCTGGGACGATTGAGAAGAGATCCTGGCTCTCCTCTATGTGACAACCTTTCATGTACTTCAAAAGTGCTAATATATCTCCCCTCAGTCTTCTCCAAGCTAAACATGCCCAGTTCTTTCAGTCTTTCCTCATAAGACTTTGTTTCCAGTCCCCTGATCATCCTTGTTGCCTTCCTCTGAACCTGTTCCAGTTTGTCGGCATCCTTCTTGAAGTGTGGAGACCAGATCTGGACACAGTACTCAAGATGAGGCCTAACCAGTGCTGAATAGAGGGAAACTAAAACTTCACGCGATTTGGAAACTATTCTTCTGTTAATGCAGCCTAACATAGCATTTGCCTTTTTTGCAGCCACATTTATTTATTTATTCAACTTATTAGTCGCTTATCTGGCTGAATTGTCAGCCACTCTAAGCGACGTACAAAGCAGAACATGCAAACATCAAAACATTAAGAGACTAACAATAAAAACTAACAATAACAGAAAAGCTAAAAATACAGGAACAGCAAACCAAAAACATTCATCTTCCTGGTAAAGGACAGTCCCCAACCAAATGTCACTAAGAGCAGGGGGGGGCAAGGCAGGTGGAAATGCTTGCCCCTTGATGGTCCCAGCACAGTCTCATCCCTGCAGCAGCACGACTCAACCTGCAGCTCCTCCTGATAAAGCCCAGGCAGAGGGGTGGGGCAAGGCAGGTGGAAATGCTTGCCCCTTGATGGTCCCAGCACAGTCTCATCCCTGCAGCAGCAAGACTCAGCCTGCAGCTCTTCCTGATAAGGCCCAGGCAGAGGGGTGGGGCAAGGCAGGTGGAAATGCTTGCCCCTTGATGGTCCCAGCACAGTCTCATCCCTGCAGCAGCATGACTCAGCCTGCAGCTCCTCCTGATAAGGCCCAGGCAGAGGGGTAGGGCAAGGCAGGTGGAAATGCTTGCTCCTTGATGGTCCCAGCACAGTCTCATCCCTGCAGCAGCACGACTCAGCCTGCAGCTCCGCCTGATAAGGCCCAGGCAGAGGGGTGGGGCAAGGCAGGTGGAAATGCTTGCCCCTTGATGGTCCCAGCACAGTCTCATCCCTGCAGCAGCAAGACTCAGCCTGCAGCTCCTCCTGATAAGGCCCAGGCAGAGGGGTGGGGCAAGGCAGGTGGAAATGCTTGCCCCTTGATGGTCCCAGCACAGTCTCATCCCTGCAGCAGCACGACTCAGCCTGCAGCTCCTCCTGATAAGGCCCAGGCAGAGGGGTGGGGCAAGGCAGGTGGAAATGTTTGCCCCTTGATGGTCCCAGCACAGTCTCTTCCCTGCAGCACACTGTTAGCTCATATTCAGCTTTTTGATCAATGACAATTCTAAGATCCTTCTTACATGTCGTATTGCTGAGCCAAGTATCCCCCATTTTATAACTGTGCATTTGGTTTCTTTTTCCTAAATGTAGAACTTCGCATTTATCCCTGTTGAATTTCATTCTGTTGTTTTCAGCCGAATGCTCCAGCCTATGAAGGTCCTTTTGAACTTTGTTTCTGTCTTCCATGGTATTAGCTATGCCCCCCAATTTTGTATCATCTGCAAATTTGATAAACATGCTTTGTACCTCCTCATCCAAGTGGTTAATAAAAATGTTGAAGAGCACTGGGCCCAGGACCGAGCCCTGTGGTACCCCACTCGTTACTTCCACCCAGTTTGAGAAGGAGCCATTGATAAGCACTCTTTGAGTACAATTCTGTAGCCAACTGTGGATCCACCTGATAGTTGTTCAATCTAGCCCACATTTAGCTAGTTTGCTAATCAGAATATCATGGGGCACTTATTGCTGAAGTCGAGATATATTATGTCCACAGCATTCCCACAGTCTACAAGGGAGGTTACCCGGTCAAAAAATGAGATAAGGTTAGTTTGGCAGGATTTGTTCTTCATAAATCCATGTTGGCTCCAAGTAATCACTGCATTGTTTTCAAGGTGCTTACAGATTGTTTGCTTTATAATCTGCTCCTGAGTTTTTCCAGGGATTGATGTCAGGCTGACTGGTCTGTAGTTCCTGGGTTCCTCCTTTTTGCCTTTTTTGAAGATAGGGACAACATTAACCCTTCTCCAGTCATCTGGCACTTCACCCATCCTCCAAGGTTTCACAAAGATAATATACAGAGGTTCTGAGAGTTCTTCAGCCAGTTCCTGCAATACTCTAAGATGCAGTTTATCGGGCCCTGCTGATTTGAACTCATTCAAAGTGATTAGGTATTCCTTGACCATTTGTCTATCAATCTCAAGCTCCAATCCTGACCCTTCTACTTTATGTTTTCCGGGAGGGTCGCAGATCCTTTTTTGGGAGAAGACTGAGCCAAAGTAGGAATTGAGCACTTCTGCCTTTGTCATCTGTTATCATTTTGCCATCCTCATTGAGTAGCTGTGCCACCATTTCTTTTCTCTGTCTTTTACTATGGACATACCTAAAGAAATCTTTTTTGTTGCTTTTAGCATCCCTCGCTAAACTCAGCTCATTCTCAGCTTTAGCCTTCCTGACACCATCCCTGCAATTCCGTGATACCTGCCTGTACTCTTCTTTTCTGGCCTGGCCTTCTTTCCACTTCCTGTATGTGTCCTTTTTTGTTTTCAGTTCCTCTCTAAGCTTTTTGTGAAGCCACATTGGCTTCTTCTGTTGTTTCCCCCCTTTTTTCCTTGTTGGAATTGCTTGCCATTGTGCGTTTAGAATTTCTTTTTTTAGAAACTCCCACCCATCTTGGACTCCTTTTCTCATTAGGGTGGCTTGCCATGGAACTGCACTTACAATTGTTCTGAGTTTATTAAAATCAGCTTTCCTGAAGTCCAGGGTGTGAGTATGGCTACTCTCAGCTTTTGCTTCTGTTAAAATCAAGAATTCAAGTATGGTGTGGTAACTTTCCCCCAGAGTTCCCGTAACTGCCACTTCATCCACCAAATCTTCTCTGTTGGTTAGAATCAAGTCCAGGATAGCTGATCCTCTGGTTGCTTCCTCCACTTTCTGTAGGAGAAAGTTATCTTCAGCACAAGTCAGAAATTTCTTGTAGGGGCCGTGTTTGGCAGAATTTGTCTCCCAACAGATGTCGGGATAATTGAAATCCCCCATTACTATTACATCATGTCTCCTCGAAACATTGGCAATTTACTTTTCAAAAGTTACATTCTTGTCTTCTCCTTAATTGGGTTGTCGGTAATAGACTCCAAGCACCACATTCCTTTTATTACTTGCCCCATTAATTTTAATCCATACTCTTGGTGGAACTACCAAGCTCACCTTCCTGTATTTCTGTGCAGGGATATATATATTTTTAAAATATAGTGCAACTCCACCTTCCGTTTTATTCCTTCTGTTCTTTTTGAACAAGTTATATCCTTCAATTGCCGTATTCCAGTCATGGGAGTCATCCCACCAAGTTTCAGTTATACCTATCAAGTTGTAATTGCCCTCCTGTATTAAGAGTTCAAGTTCATCCTGCTTGTTTCCCATGCTCTGCTCATTAGAATACAGGCATCGAAGACCATGTGATATATGGCTTGGCTTCCTTACTACATTTTTCTGAGGACTGTCACTGGTCCCTATTACAGCCGATCTCTCTGTTCCTGTTACTGTGCACAAGCCTTTATCAGTCATTACCACCAAGTTTACGTTTCCCTCCCCCTTAGGATTCAGTTTAAAGCCCTCTTGATGAACTTCTCCATGCTGTGGCCAAACACATTCTTCCCAGTCCTTGTGAGATGCAACCTATCACTTGCCAGCAATCCATCTTCCAGGAAGCATAGCCCATGGTCCCAGAATCCAAATCTCTCACATCAGCACCACCTTCGTAGCCATTCATTCACACGGAGTATTTTTCTTTCCCTTTCTGCTCCTCTTCTAAGTACTGGAAGGATGGATGAAAAAACTATCTGGGCCCCAAAGTCCTTGAGTTTCCTTCCGAGAGCTTCAAAGTCTGATGTGAGTTCTTCATAGCTCCGTTTGGCAGTATCATTTGTTCCCACATGGAGGAGAAAGGGATACCTGTCGGTGGGCTTGATGAGTGATGGCAACTCTTCCGTCACATCTCTAATCCATCCTCCTGGTAGACAGCATACCTGGCGAGTCCACGGATCTTCTCTGCATACTTGGGTTTCGATCCCACGCAGTAGGGAGTCCCCACTACTAGTACTCTTCTCTTCTTCCTGTTGTGGGGCGAGGTTTCATTGGCCCCGCTTGATTGAGCTTCAGCCTCTTGCTCATTGTTGCACGGGGTCTCCTGTAATTCATCCACCACAGACTGTGCTCCAGTCTCATCCTCGAGTGGTTGAAAGCGGTTCCATAGTTCCACTGGTGAAGGGTGTCTTCTAGCTCTTCTGCTCCTAACTGTCACCCTTTCCCACGGAGTTTCCTCCACTTCGTTGTTCCTCTCCAAAGCAGTCTCCTCTTCTGCTACCACATGCTGTTGCTCCTCTACCTCCACATCTCTTTGCTGCTGTTGTTCCAGCGTTCTGTCTAAGAACTCTTCATCTTCTCTTATAGTTCTCAGTGTGGCCACCCGTCATTCCAGGCCTCTCACTTTTTCTTCCAACAGTGCCACGAGCTTGCACTTTCACTATAAATTAAAAATCCTGCCACCCAATTACTCCAGGTCCTATCCACCTTCTTCTTTTTAAATTTCTCACTGTCTCTCTCCTCCTGCTTATCCTTGTCCTTCTGCTTGCGCTCTCGGTATAACAGGGAAAACACATCTATGTATTCTCCCTTCCAAATACCTTCCCTTGTTGCCAACAACAAGTGAGCCCCCAGAGGAGCTGATGTCTTCCCAAATGGAACCGCACCAGCCTGGGCAGAAGACGAAGGATCAGCAGTGAGATGGGCTGCCCCTGCAGCAGGAGTGCCTGTGGGGGTCCAAACCTGTCTGCAAGAGTCACTCATAGGCTGCTGCTGGGCAGAAGGAGAAACACCCTGTCCATATTCAGCAGGTACTGCCCCTGAATATGCCATGCAAGGCCACCCCTGAGCAATTCCCCATGGACTCACTGAAACTCGGATGAGCTACAGCAGCCTCCACATCAGGACTCTCTACAGCCACTGACTCCACCGCAGGTGCCGAATACATAGGTGTAAACTGGCCTGTTGAGCCCTCCAGTGCAGCTAAGTGGTCTAAAACAGAATTCCAATTGTTACCATATTGACCATTCTTATCCGATTTACCACTAGGCACCTTAGCGTTCTTCCCCATAGTCTCCTGAGGTTGCTTGCTCAATATGATTCAGTATGGGCTAACACATCAGGCCCCTCATCCTTGGAGGATGAGGACCCCCGGGGGGGGGAGGTAGCTGCTGAGCTGACCGCTTCAGGGCCTTCCCCTTCCTCTTAGAACCACCTATGCTTTTCTTAGGAGGCATGATAACACCAACCTGACTTACCTGTAAGGAAAAAAGGGGGAGAGCCTCCTTCAGATACACCTTCAAAAATGGCCACCTAGAAAATGGCCCTGCAAAACAGCCATGCTCTGAACAACCTTCCCAAGGTGGCCACCTTCAGACAACCTTCCCAAAATGGCCACTAATAAAATTGGCAGCAAGGCACAAAATAGTGCCCCATATGAGGCCGCCAAACTGGCAGCCCCACATGAGGCTTCCTGCCGGCCTAGGCCAGCCAGTCCCAGCCTGCCATCCCCGTTCCACACCGAGGCCCACCAATCACCCTCAACTCCAAACCTCGCCGGCACTCAAAGTCTGCTAATGGTGCAAGCTGCGCCACTGTGAGATCCGCGCCATGCAGCCTCTCTTCTCAAGATCTGCACTGCCACCACCGAGATCCATACCATGTAGCCTCTCTCCTCCACCCTGCATGCAACGAAACAGGCTGTCGGCCAGCTAAGGCTCAGCCAGGCACCCAAGGTGACCCGTGACCTGCTCCATGTCACGCAAGGCCAGAAAGAGGCCAAGGGAAGGCGGCTCAGGGCAATCGGGTGTGTGTGTGTGAAGCCAAGCCAGGGTCTTCCCTGGCATGGCTGCAAAGGCCCGCCATCAACAGAGCCCTCTGGGTCTGTCGATGGGCGGGAATTCCTATGATTTCAGTGGGTCTCTAGTGTATGAATTGGTCAGATACAACCCAGTATATTTATAGTCTTAAAACATATACACACATTGTTATAAAGGAACCATATCTACATAGTGCAATCCCAGACAAGTGTGTGAAGGGGGTGGAAAAACAGGACCAAAGTTCACAAGCGCGGATGTATTTTGATATAAGAGCAAAGAGATTTGGAGGAGGCAAGGCCACAGAGGATTTTAAACGTAAGGACAAGGAGCCCGTGCTTGATCTGGGAACAGAGAGGAAGCCAGTGTGGGGATTTAAGAAGGGGTGTCAAATGATCAGAGATCAGATCCACATTATGAAGCTGATTAGCCAAAGCTTCAAAATCTCAGGCAAAGATCTTTTTAACCCTGCTACCTTAAAGGCTTTTAACTGGAGATGCCCAGGATTAAACCTGAGCATTTCTGAATGTAATTGACTGATGTATTTAACCTGCAAAGTAATGCTCACTTTTTGGTTCATATGTAAAACTACAACTAGCCTAAATAGGCCGTGTTCTGAACAAGTAAGGGTTAAACAGGAAAATAACAAATGTATTCTAAAAAAAGAACCTGTTACTATGGCAACTCCTATATCACATGGTAGATGTGCCCCCTGTGAGTTACAAAGTGCTCCTTGAAAACCCCTGTGCCACTCCTGAGCTACAATGAACAGATGGAATTTTGTGTATTTAAGAGTGCTGTGAAATATAATTTCTTGAAATGCAGACTTGGTTAGGTTTAGCATTTTTCCCCTTCCTGTATCTTTAACTTTTCATACTCTCACTGCAGCTGCCAGAGAAGGATTGATGCAAAGTTTATGTGTTGCATTGAAAAGGTGACTTCTGTGGGTGAAGAAAAGAGGAGAAAGAGAATATGACAGATTATTTAGGTGACCTTTAATTTACAGAACATCTCTCTCTCTCACACACACACAAAACACATACATCATTCCAACACAGAGGTCTCTGATCTTCCCTATCCCTTGGCACACAGATTGTAAACTTAACAGCAGTTTTCAGCATTAACCCAGAATGAATCCCAACCTTGAAAACACATTTTCCTTCTAGATTTCAGCACAGCAATATTGCTGTGGGGTTTGGGAAATAACAATGACAAGATCAGAGTGAAAGGTTTCATAACATGTTTGGTCTATGCTAATGAGATGGCTTTCTGTTGCTCTTCTAAGGCCAAAGAGCAATATGCAAGCTGGAAAACACACACACCTCAAGAATGATTAAGGCAAATCTTAGCTCCAGTTCATATATTCAGCCATGATGGTGCTGCAATAGCAGAGTGGAAGAGCCCCCACCCCCATCAAACAGCCTCCAGTGTATAGCAGACCTTTGTTGGAATGGCTGATCGTACAGAGGCCCAGTTCATTGTTTTCCATTCTTTTGAGGTAGCGAAATCAAGTGATGTGGGAATAGGTAGGATTGGCTGTTCGCTTGGAGGGTTTGGTTGGCAATGGAGGTTATTTGAACAGAAATGACAGGTGGGAGGGGGGTCATGCTACTTCTCACAAAACTATTGCACTGATACCCCAGCAGAATATATCAAAGATCCTAGTGATGTGGCTGTTTAAATATTTGTTTTATTTATTTTATTTTTATTTATTTAACTTGTTAATTGCATCATACCTTGTGATCTCTAGGCGACGTACAACACCTTTTAAAAAATACAATATAAAACAAATTTAAAAGTATACAATATACAAAGTGTAACCCCTTCCCCCAAAAAGGACTAAGACATCATACCAAAATCCTAAATGAAAAGGCCAGTGTTTGTCTGGTGCCTCAAGATGGATAGAGAAGGGCCAGGCGTGCCTCCGTGCAGTGAGCATTCCACAGCCAGGGGCCACCACTGAAAAGGCCCTTTTTCATGTTGCTACCCTCCAAGCCTCCCATGGAGGGGGCACACAAAGAAGGGCCTTAGATGAACACAGGGTCCAAGTCAGTTCATATGAGGAGAGTTGGTCCTTGAATATTGAAATATTTCCCATCCACTTGCTTTTATGTGCTCTGGGGAAAATATTTCCAGGCAACATATTTGCTTGGCTTTTGTGTCTTATTTGTTTATTAAAAATATTTATAGCTTGACAGTTCTGGGTCATTAGAATATCCCCTTGATCAGATAATAACACTATGAGCCTCACAATTTGACTTGCAAAACCATTCCTGCTTTTCCCCTGGACCACTGGTTTGTATGCCAGGACTGAAAAGTTATATTGGAGATGACGGACATGATAAGAGGAGAGTTTTACAGTGCCAAGCACAGAGAAAGGGTGTGGAAGAAATCCAAAGTTTGAATAAAACAAGGCAGATTTTTAAATGTCTATAAACATTTTATTTGGCCCTAAAACAAAAATTCCTGAGAAATAATATTTGGAGCTATTGTTTCAGATGAAGAATATATGTTGATGGTTTGTGATGTTCCCTATGATTATTTGTGAATCTTAGGAATAATTTCTCTAGTCTCTAAATATCTAAATATCAAAGTTTTCATTTTTTTCAATTCAACCTATTTTAAAATGCAGTTGAACTTCATTACAGATCTTTTCTCTGTTGACAGAGGCCATTGACAGGGGAGATTTTGCTCACCCCCTCCGCTCACTCACACCAATATTTCAAAGAATGCCATTGCTGAGTGTCCAATATCATTTGCTTTTGAAAGTATGTCGAATTTACATGTCTAACTTGATTTGGTATCACTGAGAAAGTCCTCAGATTGATTGCAAGTTGGAACCTAGGCTACAGACTGAAGAATACATCCCCCCCTTTTGGGTGCCAGATGGATGAACGTGCCCATTAGAGTTCTAGAACTGGAACATTTAGGTGAATGATTTTCTTCATTGTCTGGCTATAAAGGAATTATCAAGCCAGGCTCAAATTTACAAGTGTCAAAAGTTCTTTGTTCAGGCCAATACAAGGAGTCCAATATAGCACTGGCTGCATGGTTTCTAGCATGGCCATGAGCATCACTTTACAGAGGACAATTTTCTCTGTTGAAGGGCTATCAGAGGACATTCCTATAATTGAAGGTGTCCTCTATTTGAAGGTTCCCAAGTCTATTTTAAAGGTAAGGAACCATAAAAAAGGAAATCAAGAGCCTTGAAGTTGCCCATCCACTGTAAGTAGCATCTGGTCAGCAGACTGAGCAGGCACACAAATACCTGGTGTCTTCCACCCTATGGTAGGATGTATTTTTTATTTAAATTATAATTAGTTTTCAGTTTGTATCTATACATATAAATGGCCCTATGCAATTTGACAGTGCATAGATGGCCTTTTTTGGCGATGCAACTGGCCTTCCTACTAAACTCTCAATGTTCTTCAACAGCCCATCTGTCTCCTATGATGTTATGAGGTTCAATTCAACAGAGAGAAAGAGCCACTAACCCTTTTTGTAAAAGATAAACTCTCTGACTTTGGAACAGGGTAATACCTTCCCACTTGCAGAACCCCAAGCTAGCTAAAGCCATGGTTAGTTAAAGCTAAGTTATGAATGACATCACACACTATAGCCGAGTATCTAGATTTCAGCTAGCTAACAAAACTGATTAACATTTAATCTGAAAACCTCAGAAGTGAGAGACAAATAGGATTAAGCAAAAGAAATGTAGCAAACCTGTCGATCCAATAAGATTGAGTGAATTTGCTGGATTCCATAATGGAGTTTGGGCCCTCCCCAATCATATATGACTAGTGAGCTTCTGGTGCCAGTTGAAAGCCTACTTGTTCTAGCAGGCTTTGATGGTGATCTACTTACGTGATCAGTTTTCTTTTTAATGTTTTGTTGCTATTAACTTTGTTGTGATTGATGGTGGGTAGGTTAAAATATTTTAAATAAATAAAAATAAGATGAAAAGGCAATAGCAATGTCAAACACATTTCCTATATACACATTATTTCTATATTACAGGAAGGATAAACACACTTCCTGTATACACAGTATTTCTACATTAAAAACATATAAATAATGATAATGTATCATTGTAATTACATAATAATTATGATTATATCCAACTAAATTATACTCAGAGGAGATCAACTGAAATAAATAGACCTATGTTATAATGTGATGCTCATTGATTCCAATGGGTTCATTGTAAGTATGGCTAGTGATGGATATAACCCTATGTAATGATACATCATCATCCTATTTCAGTCTGCATCTGTGTTCAAATTGCTTTTTAATATGTTCTTAAACCTTCTTTTTAAAAAATGTTTTTGATCTTAGATGATGTTTTAAAAACTTTTTTTAAGAAACGTGTTAAAGATGTTTTGTTTTAATGTGTTTTAAAGTTTGTTTTTATGATGTTTTAAAGTTTTTAGTGCTTTTGTTTGCCGCCCTGGGCTCCTGCCGGGAGGAAGGGCGGGATATAAATCAAAGAATAAATAAATAAATCATCGTATACAGAAAGGAAAAGCTTGATTCTGTTCTCTGGTCTTTGTGTTAGAAATCTTTCCTGACTTTTGACAAACTATTAAAGTAACATCCTAATATGATCTCCTTGTCTTGCTTGTAGACTTCCCAGAGACATATGGTTGGACATTGTTTGAAGCAAGATGCTGGACTAGTAGTCCTTCTGTCTGATCAGCAAGGGTTTCCTTATAGAGTACTGTGATCCGTGATGTTAAAAAGAACCCTTCCTAAGAACATGTAAAAGTCAGTCTTTCATCAATGGTTATTCTAATGACATATTTCCCCTGCTCTCAGTATCGCTTCACAGATCGTTTGTTTCTGATCTAGATCTCCAAAGGTCTCTGAAGTTGATAACATCTTTAGAATGAGTGTCTTGTATTTTGCTTAATTTGACATCAACACATTAGGTCAACTTTCTTCCTAAAGAACTATGTTGTGTGGAAATTATTGTATCCGTGTACCTGTCAGTGTTGTTTATATATAAAATAGCAGTAGTACCTGAATATCAAATTAGAGTTCTCTCAACCAGATCTGCTCTTTGACAGAGATGGCTGTGCTTCTTTCAGTTCCTCGACATGTTCAAGATACTCTAAAGTTAATGCGCCTTAACAGTATCTCATGTAGTAGTGGTTGTCAGAATGGTGGTCCTCAATTTTACCTTGCATTGATTGGATTGCTGTGGACGGATCATTTTTCCATCAACAGCAAAGGGATAATTTAAGCAGTTAGGGAAGAATGCAGTTGGCAGCTTTCACTATCTCTCACCATTGCTTTACAGAGATTGTTTTAGTTTATAATTCAAGACCATTTATTATCAGGAGATTTAAATCTGGGGTTATACCAAAGCAGCTTTGTGTTATGTCACATCCAATTTCTTATGAGTTCATTAGGTTAGATCTGATTTTAAACATGAAGCTGGTCACGTGAAAAACACTTTTCCATGCAATATTCCACACAGCTGGCTTTCTATCTAAAATGAGTTGCCAACTCCTGCATCTGTAGCACTACCACACTAACACAGGACTCATCATAGGAAGAATGCAACACAAAGGGATAATTTAAGCAGTAAAGGGAGAATGCAATTAGCAGCTTTCACTCTCTCACATTACCACACCAACATAGAACTCATCACTTCCATGGGAACTTAACATGGTATATATCAGGACAGCAACTCAGTTTAAACTCAACACATATAAATGATTTTACCCTGACAAGAGTCACATTCAAATTGTGCCTTATTGAACAACTGAGGAGCATAAAATGAGTATAGCTCATAGATTTTGTTAATTGTCTGCATTAATGTGCTGATATGCTTTAAATTGGATTTTTACATTGAGCAGGGATTGGAGTCTATGGCCTTATAGGCCCCTTCCAACTCTACTATTCTATGGGCACACCCCCACCCCACTCCATGGGAGATGCCTGGAGAGGAATTAGCAATTTTGCATGCATTGGTAGTTACACAAGTCAAGGCTCACGGTTTCCTCAGTGAGGTGAGGTCACTGGAAGGAAGAAATGAGGCCTGCAATCTCTGATTGTTGCATGCCGAATTCCTCAGGGTGCAGGTGAAATGGTGGCAGAAGAGGCTATGTCTAGGAGGTGGAGGGGAAGTGGCAGTGCTCAAATTATGGGGCGGTACTGGAAGAAGTCTTACTCCTTTACCTTTTGTGACAGCCCTCTTGGTTACTATTTGTTGAAATGATGGGGGTAAAGATTTGGGTAAATCTGGAGTGAGTAAGGGTTGTGGATTTCATCAAGAGGATCAGTGGAGGCTGGTGCCCATTGTGACTGGTAGGGAGGAAGGTAGAGAGGACGACAGTTGATGAAGCCAGAGCAATTATTTGGTGGAGCTAGCGTGAATGATAGGCAGAGTTAGCTAGTTCTGGTTTTGTCCCCATCCTCCTCCCTGCTGAGTTCTACAAGAGCTACAGTGACAATAAGGAGGTTGACAGGCAGAGCCACCCCCTAGACTGGCTGTAAGTAAGGAGGTAGTCAGGTGGGGCTGGCTAAGGGCAAATTGAGCATGGTGGGATAGTGCTGCAGTTGCCCTAATAGACCAGCCTCCAATGAAGAGCACCTACATTTCCCCCCTAATTTGGGCGTTGCAGAATAGTGTTGTGTTGGATATAAAAAACTAAGTAAATGGGAAAGAGCTGGTGCATGGTTTAGGTGCTGGTGGATACACTGAGTTAGATTTCTATGTGGTAGTGGGATAGAGAAAAAAGATCTATTAAGTTTAGTAGGAAAAGTTTATTCAATAATTTAAAGAGATGGTTGGATATAACTTGTCATAATGGTACTGTAGTGCACTAAACACAAAAATGGTAATCCTTTCCCCTCCCTCTTTTTTTTTAAGGTCAAACATATTTCTGAAGATCCTCCTTGTAAATGCCCTAGTAAATTTTGTGTGGAGCGTCTTTCACAAGGGAGATACAGAGTTGGAGAGAAGATCCTTTTCATCAGGGTAAGAAAGATTTACTGTTCAGCTTGTAGAGTGGCTTCTGGTAAGCACTTTTCTATGAGAAGGTACAATTAAGGAGTATTATCTTAGCATATACATGCCATCATTACTGAACAGAGTCATGCAGGGGCAGATGTCTATATTCATATCAACATCTGGCTGGAATATATAGTTCCTGCAAATTACATAGTTGAAGTGATTTTTAAAATGCTGTCGTTGTGTCTCCTTCTATAGTCATTGTCCACACCCTCCCAAACAATTGTTTATTGCATAATAATATGCATTCATTACTGATTTGTTGCAGGCAACACAAATGTCATTTTCATGGGTACCACTTTAACTGTGGACAATAACAATTTCACCACACTCAAACTGTAAAATGGTATTTTCTCCAAGTGAAATTGTGGGAAAATATACTGAACATTGCATGGAATCTAGTTCTGTGAGCGCCACAGGCAGCACTTGGAAAGCACCTGAGATGTCATTAATGACATTCTTCCCATGCCCATGATCTTCTGAGAACTTCTTTCAAGATGTATATGCTTACTATTATCACAGCTGAGTGTTTCTGCTGTACAATGCTCAGCCCAATCCTATGCATGGAATTAAGTCCCATTTAATTAAATGTGGTTTGCTCCAGTCTCACGTATCTGTGTATACTGCAAAACACTATAATCCTAAGTGCAGAAGTGAACATGTAGTTTCCTCCACAGCAACACCCATCATTTTGTGAACATTTTGCTTTTATTGCCTATTTGTTGTATTTTAGTCTTTGAAAGTTGCCGGCCTAACCTCTTCAGAGCTGAAGTGCTTGTTGTTTGTAAAACAAAGAAAAGACATGATGATGGTGATAGTGATGATGATGCAGCAAACAGCTATCCCACTGCAGCAAAACTCTCCCATTATATGGGAACAACACTGAACTGCGACTGTTCCCAAAAACTTTGGAGCTTTTTTGGTGCCAGTGCCAATGGGAGCTTTTATTCTAAGGCCAATTGTGGCACGTTTGGGGTGATTTTTGTCACAATCTGGCTGGAGTGGGACGAGTTAAACCCAGAAGCAGTTTGCCGGGTGGGGCAAAGCCACTACATTAGCTAAATGGCAAGTCGCTCACTGTTTCTTACAGGGAGGGAAGGAGGGAGGATGAAACCACACAAGCAGAGCCAATCCAGCACTGCCTGCTATGTTTGCACCATGCTGAGATCCCTGCCACTATGCAACAGCAACCTATTTCCAGGTATATATATATTATATATATATATACATTATATATATATATATATACATTATATATATATATATATATACATTATTTATATATATATATATATATATATATATATTATTTGATTTATATCTCACCCTTCCTCCCAGCAGGAGCCCAGGGCGGCAAACAGAAATGCTAAAAACACTTCAGAACATAATAAAAAACAGATCTTAAGATACATTAAAACAAAGCGTTAAAAACATTTTAAAAACCTTTGAAAACATCTTTTAAAAAGGGTTAAAAACATATTAATAAAAAACATATTAACATGTAATTGTAACACAGATGCAGACTGGGATAGGTCTCAATTTAAAAGGCTTGTTGAAAGAGGAAAGTCTTCAAAAGGTGTCAGAAAGATAGCAGAGATGGCGCCTGCCTAATATTTAAGGGGAGGGAATTCCACAGGGTAGGTGCCGCAACACTAAAGGTCCGTTTCCTATATTGTGCAGAACGAACCTCCTGATAAGATGGTATCTGCAGGAGGCCCTCACCTGCAGAGTACAGTGATTGACTGGGCATATAAGGGGTAAGACGGTCTTTCGGGTATCCTGGTCCCGAGCTGTATAGGGCTTTGTACACCAAAATTAGAACTTTGAACTTGGCCTGGTAGCAAATGGGCATCTAGTGCAATTCTTTCAGCAGCGGGATGACATGTTGGCGATACCCTGCCCCAGTGAGCAGTCTCGCCACCACATTTTGCACCAGCTGCAGCTTCCGGACCAACCTCAAGGCCAGTCCCAGATATAATGCATTACAGTAATCCAGCCTGGAGTTGGAGGTGCTGAACATGTTTCAGGGCTGATTTTGTGCACTGAAGATTGGTTCTGGGGATGCAGCCAGGTAATTGGAAAAATTAGGTGCTGCCTGTTTCCATTTTGGTTATATGATTAAACCACTGATTTTAGCATGGTTACATGCAACTGATTTGTAGAAATCATTTAACAGCACATTATCTGAGATGTCATTTCAGATAAGCTAAAACATGTTTCACAAGTACCTGTGAGTAATGAGGGTAAAGCCTAAGCCTTTGATTGATGATGTGTAATTTATGCACGTCTTGTACAAAAAGTGGTTGCATATACATTCGATCTTGAATAGAGAAGTAGTTCTATGATCTTTGTTAAGCTTCATAACAAAGGAACAGTTCATCTAATGCAGGTTTACCCTATTGAGTTCAAGGTGACTTACTCCCATGTGAGTTTGAATAGGATTGCAACCTTAGTGTGCAACGGCAGTGCTGAAGTGATGAGGATGGTTATAAATAAATGAACAACATCATTATAGGCAAGATGCAATAACAAACTAATTTTTTATTTTTTTTAAATCTATTAGAGTTGTTTGCTGCAGTGCAGATCCACATGTGCTTCAATGCACAATTAGAACCAGTAGTTCCTAAGCCATTTGTGTGTGTACTTATTTCACTGGGGAGAACTAATGGCAATCTAGGGAGCTGCCTTATACTGAGTCAGATCATTGGTCTATCTAGCTCAGTATTGTCTATACCTACTGGCAGTGGCTCTCCGAGATTTTAGACAGGGGTATCTCCCAGCTCTCCTTGGAGATGCCAGGGATTAAATCTGGGACCTACACTCCTTCCACACAACACAATGATTTGGAACATGAGAACCATGAGCAGAAGGAAGCCCTTGGAAGAGGACTTTCCCACCCTCTGCTCCCCACTGCAGCATCCTACAACGCTTAAAAGCCACTCCTGAGAATTTGAGGACCCTCTAGAATGGGGTGTGATGAGGGGTGGAGACTGCTAGAGTGTGGAAGAAGGTCTGCTAATACAAGGTGCCTCTGCCCCCTTTTGGCCTATTCTGCCTGCTCCATCAATCCCTTGAATGCTTCCCCCCTTCTTCCAGAGGGTCCCCACCCTTAAGAGTGGCTTTTTTATGGGATTCAGGGGACAAAAGTGGGGAGGAAGGGGCAGGAAAGTTGTCTTCTGAGTGCTTAAATTGGCTAACAATTTTTAGAATCCAACCCAATGTTGAAGGTTCCTTCCATTTGACATGTATGGAAAAGCATTTGTGGATCATACATATATAGGATCTCACAGTTCCTGGCTTAGAAAGTGTACTGGTAAGTCTCCGTTTGTGATGAGCTGAACATTGCCATGCTGCTACTCTTTATATAGCCTGACCACTGTTGTCCATGCACTGGTAAACTTTAGGCTGGATTACTGTAATGCGAGAGAGAGAGCGCGAGCGCGCGAGAGAGCGTGCGCGCGCGCGCGCGAGAGAGAGAGAATGAATGGCTTGGGGGCTAGATCAGGACTCAAATTGGAGGTGAGCTATATGTCTGAGCATCTTTAGCATTCTTCTCCATCAGTAAAACTAAAGGCATTATCTAGATGCTAACTCACACAGTCCTAACTTTAGCATGGAAAGGCAGTGCTGTTGCTAAGGAAACAGAGCTAGGGCATTTCTTTGGGGATTTATCATATTAAAAGGGCTTGCTTACCTTTCTGTTTCTCCAGGAAGGTTTATATAATGCGACGAAGACTGACAGCATCAAAATCCAATAAATAATAAAATTGAATTTACTGCACAAATGAGTAGGCATTATAATAATTCTGAAGTGTCCCATTATGTAGGTAAAATAAGAAAGTATAATCAAAACACAATATTGATTCATGTTTTTGCTGTTGTTTATTATGTATATAGCACTAACAGTGCACATGGCACTTTAAAATGGGACAGAAAAAAGACAGGATCAAAAGATGAGAAATTTACATCCTAAATTTCTACAGAGGGGGACCAGGGGGAAATAAAGGATGGTAGGAAAAGAAAGGGCAGGTGTATCAATAGAGAAATATGAGCAAGTGCTGGTGTGTGTGTGAGAGAGTGTGTGTGCATGCTCATATGCACACACAAACACACATAGAGCAAACTTTAACCTGGCCCAGAGGATGCTCACAGTAATGGAGCCATTGCCACATCTGAAGCTGTGCTGTCTTCTGCTGGTCAGAGGAAAAAGTGGTGGTGGGAGAGATTGGGCACCTCTACAGGAGCTGATCAGGCTTTGAATCCAGTTAAATGTTTGCCGGCCCAGCTCTGCCCCTGCCCTGCCCCAACAATGCCCCATTGCAGGGCCTTCTGCCAGCAGTAGCCTCCTACCTGCTTGGATGTCTTACCTCTGCTGCAGTAGAGTCCCACCATCAGCAGTACTTCTCTCTGCTGATAGAGGCTAGAGGAGATGGGCCTGCAATTTTTCTAACTCCCCAGCTATCAACATCACGGGGGGGGGGGATTAGAATTTATTTTGGAAAATTTTGGAAATGGCTGTGGTGGTGGTAAAAAGGTTTGAAAGTTCAGTATAGTTTTCAAAACATTCCAGTTTCGGGGAGGAAGCCTTATGAGGCATCACTCACCGCGTAGCTGATGGGTGGGGCCTAATTGCAGCCGGAGGTGAAGCTGCTGCCTCCATCTGCCGCACGGGCAGAGTCGCGCGTCGCATCTATTACGCATGCGCAACGTGCAGCGTGAAGGGGCGGGGTTTAAGGGGCCTATTTAACCCCAGCCGCCCCTTCCTACCTCCTCTTTGCTCGCGCAATGCCCACCCTGCCCTCCCTCTTTCATGGTGTGCCTAGGGGTCGCTTCGGGGCAGAGTAGGAATTTTTATCCTGCCCACCCTCGTTGGCGGGCAGGTTTTTTGCCTGCTCCACACTATGGGAGTGGGAGGGGATCGGGTTAGGGGGCGTTGTGATCAATAGGTGGTTTTGGCTAATTTGGCTAATTTGCATTGGAGGTTAATTCCCTGCCAGGCAGATCATTTTAACACTGGTGCGGGAAGGGAAATAGGTAAGGACAGCTAGGTGGCCCCCTTAGGCACCTTTGGAGGTGATTGGCGGTTTCGGAGGCCTGTCTGTCAGAGCTTTCCAGCTTGAGGGCAGGATATGAGCTGCCTCTGGGGCCAACTTATCTCATCTACCCAGGGGTTATCCAGCCCCCGGTGGGGATGACGTAGGAAGGCCCCCCTACTCACCTACAAGGTGTGGCCTGGGTAAAGGTAAGCACATGGGCTTGCCCTTCCTCCGGCAGGGGCTGGTCGCCCGAGAGCTGTATGGCAAGATACTTGCTTAGAGACAGTTCCCGCACCTAGGTTCTCCTTCTGCAGGTCACTTTAAATTGGGTTTATGTTTAATGTAATTTAATAAAGTGGCCCTTGTTCAACCCAAGCTGACGTCTCTGTGTTTTATTTCACCCCTCGACTGCAATTGAAAATGATCCAAAGTTTCTGCTTGGTGGTTTGAAGTTTAGTTACCATATTTTCAGTGCATTTTATTGTTATTCTCCCTTTCATCAAATAGTTGATCTCATATGTATGATATTCTGTGTATGGTGCTAGTATTCATTTTGAATAAAAACGATTTCTTAGAAACTGATTCTATCAC
Source organism: Rhineura floridana (assembly GCF_030035675.1). Lineage (NCBI taxonomy): Eukaryota > Metazoa > Chordata > Lepidosauria > Squamata > Rhineuridae > Rhineura > Rhineura floridana. Next base: position 136,535,262 of record NC_084481.1, on the reverse strand, counting down.
TACATAATATATACAACTAAAGAGTCTATTATCAGCTTTTTGCGATATACTGTTTTACTTCAAACCAACTAAATATTAATATACATTCCATTGAAACCAGTAGTACTTCAATTGGTCATGACTAATTTGTTCCATTGGTCTCTAAGGGTCTTATATGATTATGGTTTCATAATTCATTTTAGCTACATCAGGCCTCTTTTGCATGCATTTTATTTTTCTGATTTGGTTTGGCTTCCTTTTATCTCATTAGAAAGTTATTTAGGCTGCTTTCACACTGCACTTTATTCCACATTCTGACAATTTCTTACCTGGTAATTTGCGCATTATATTTGATCTTTCACATGACATACAAGCTGGAATTCTAATGGAATAAATAAATATCAGAAATAGTCCATTTGCAAGCTTGGGAACCTGGGAAATCATGGGAGTTTTTCATTAGCTGCAGCCGCTCCCTTGGCAGGCATCCCATCATGCAGTGCGTTCCTGTCCTTTAGGTGCCTGACGAAAATTGTACCAGTATTCTGGCATAAGCATGGGTAGCAGCAGCATTTCCCACACACTTCCTGGTGTCTATACACCTAAATATGTGTGTGTGTGTGTGTGTGTGGTGCTAAAGGGAGAGGGGTTGCATGATGATGGGACAAGATCTTAGACTTCCTACGCATTAGAGAACTACAGTGTGCATGTGCATAATGGGTGAGGGACAAAAGTACGACATTGTTCATTGCAGCCATGTGAAAGACATAGCGCGAAAAAGCTACTATTCCTTCACGCAACATGTACTGCAGTATGAAATTTTAGAAATTGGAGCAGAAGCGCTACCATTTTAATCTGTTAAACTAACGCAATAAGCCCAATGTCTGAAAGCAGCCTTAATGTATGGCTTCTTTGCACTGTAATTGTAATATAAACGTCTTTTCATTGAGAGGTAATGGGTTACCTATCAGTTTCACTGTTGTAGCCATAATTTATAAAGGATATGGACAACTTGGAATAACTTGGAGCAGTGGCGTACCTAGCGTATTTGACACCTGGAGTGATCATTTTTTAACACCACCCTCCTCTATACAACCTTGCGTGGGGCCCTAGTGAGGTGGGACCAACTGCTTCCTATAGACATCTTTTGCCTCCATGTCTTCTCGCGTGGCAGTTGCTGTGTCAATGGGGGGAAATGAGAACTTGTCTCTGTCTCTCTGGCAGGCGAGCGGGGGAGGCCAGAAAAGCAAAAACAAAACCCTGCATGTTGTATGATCCCCTCACAGCCACAACAGTCTGATCTACCACCACCGCCACCTCGACTAAGACGGTGGACGGCAGAGAGAAAGAGCCTCGGTGGATGAGTAGGATCCGCCGCTCAACCGTCTTTCTTGGCACAAGTGAGGGAAGCAGTGAGGGGAAGGAGGGGAAAAGGGACTGCTGAGGGAGCTTGGCCACTCCCCCCATGGGCTCCGCACTGCGCACTCTCAGGCTGAGAGGGAACCAGGCAGAGCCGCCATACACCAACGGCGCAGCCTGCCAACTCAGTGGGGCTTGAGGGTTTTTTTTAATTAAGGTGGAGGAGGGGCATAGAGGTAAAATGGAATTGGGCAAATAGGTGTGGAGAGAAAAGAGGCTGAGGGAGAAAAGTGAGGGGAGACGCAAAATGGGGGAAGATGAGGCGAGGCTGAGATAAAAAGTGGAGGAGGTGGCTAGCAAGAGTGTATAAATGGGTGGAGGCTGAGGTAAAAAAAGTGAAGGAGAGAGTGGCTTAATGGAGGGAGAGGCTGAACCAATACAAACAATAAGAATCCCGGCACTACTGACAGAACTTACTTTTTGAGTAAAACTGCTTGGGGATTGGATTGCTAGGATGTAATCCTAAACATGTTGACTTGGAAATAAGTAGGATTCACTTCCACTGGCCTTGTTTGGGATCCGGCTGTAGAAGATTTTTTGCTTTTGCAAGGGAGTTGCAGTTCTAAAACAGCCATTTCGGGAACATTCAGAAACATATTCCCTGTTCTGTCAGTTCCAGTGTGTCTCCACCTCTCTTTTCTGAAAATGGGGGCACACAATGTGAGTCAAACGCTGCCCCTTTTTACTGTTAAACCTCCTGGGAATAGCATGACCGTGTTTTGTGTTTAGTTTTTTTTTTTAAAAAAAATAACTTCAAAGAGATTTTGCAGGTGATCGGTAGATCAATCTATTCCCCCTTCAGGTGTGGTGAATGGAAATGTTCCTCTGCCGGTAGGCTAAAATGCTACTATGAATTCTGTAGGAAAAGGATGGCATTAAAAGGTGATGAATAAATTTAAAACTCTGTGGTTAGCAGGTTACACTTAGCAGATTGCTAAGTGCCAGAGGTCTGAACCGATCACTTGCATAGAACTTTCCCGCTCCCTCCTCCTTCCATCACTCCATCCACTCAGCTTTACCACCTCCAGCTCTTACTCTCTCTCCCTCTCCAAGCTTTCCCCACCTGCAATAAATAACAAGTCCCACATGCTGCCCAACCCTGCTCTAAAGGCTCTATGGCAGGCAAGAATGAAGCTCTTTTTCCAACATCAATGACAGGGAAAGCATCGCCTGTGTTTAAAAAGAAGACAGCAGAACTATAAAGCAGGAATGGCCCTCCAGGTACTGCTGGACTACAGCTCCCATCATTCCTGACCATTGGCTATGTTGACTGGGAATAATGGGAGTTGGCGTCCAACAGCGTCTAGAGGATGACATGGCCCCTATCTCTGCAATAGAGAATTCTTTGTTGCAGAGGCCACTGCTGGAGGTTCTCTTCCCTTTCTCTAAGGCAGGGGTGGGGAATCTTTTTCAGCCCAAGGGACTCATTATCCCTGGGGACCACTTTATTTACTTATTATATTCTACCCCACCTTTTCTCCAACAAGCTCAAGGAGGCATACAAACATGGTTCTCCCCCCAATTTTATCCTTGCAACACCCCTGTGGGGTAGGTTAGGATGAGAAACAGCTGATGGTCCAAGATCAAGTGAGCTTTATGGCCAAGTGGGGATTCAACCCTGGTCTCCTAGGTCCGAGTCCAACACTCTAATTACTACACTATTATTACTTTTATTACTTTTATTACTTTTATTATTATTATTATTATTATTATTATTATTAATTTCAAACAGTAGTGTAGAGGCAAATGTAGAAGGGCAGGGTCCCTCCATGAGTCATGGCATGCCCCCTTACAGCTTCTCTCTCTCTCTCTCTCTCTCTCTCTCTCTCTCTCTCTCTCTCTCTCTCTCTCTCTCACACACACACACACACACACACACACACACACACACACACACACACACACACACACACACACACACACACACACTACTTGAGCAACCCCCCTTCAGTAAGTAAGCACACCTGCATACATACCTCTCCCCCCCCCTCTACTTGAGCACACACTCTCTTCAGCAAAGATGCTCCCTGGGGCAAGGATGCACCTGCCACCAGCTCCACCTTGCTAGCAACGAACAGCATTCTGAGCATGCAGGGACCCACCCGTTGCTCCATCCTTCCCTCCATAACTTTTTTTAAAAGCAAGCAAAGCCCCCATCTCACCAAAAGTTTGCTGCTGGCTGCTAGCCTGAGCTTGCAGTGATATCCCTTCCCACTGTCCCAGCTGGCCCCAACCCCCAGAACACTTTTTTAAAAGTAATTCCAAGTCACAGGGCAAAGGAGGCGAAGGCCACAGTTTGAGAACCTCTGCCTAAAGAATTAAAGTAAATACCTGGGCTTGACTGTCCACCCTCCTTGCCTCTCTTTAAACCTCTTACTGTAACTCTTACTCTTACTCATGACTCTCTCCTTCCTGACTCTCTCCTTCCCACAACAGATGGTGGGAGCCAATCAGCATGCAAGGGGATTTCAGAGCTTGGAAAAGTTATTTTTTTGAACTACAGCTCCCATCAGCCCAATCCAGTGGCCATGCTGGCTGGGGCTGATGGGAGTTGTAGTTTAAAAAAGTAACTTTGCCAAGCTCTGGGGATGAGATCGGCAGCTGCTATGGATTTGCTGCCAATCTGCCACCGCCACCATAGAGAAGAAGGAGGCAGAAGAGGAGCCCCCTCCCAACCAAACAATAGAGCGGAAGCCTTGGCAATAGCTTTCCCAACAGAGCCATACTGTGGAGGAGAAAGAGAAACAAGGAGAGGAGGCGCCACACAGTGGGGCAAGACACAGGCTACCTGCTTGGGTGGGCAAATACCTACTTAATTCCACCCCTCCCCAGTTTTTTGCACATCCCAGCCTGCAGCCTGTCTCTGTCCCCACAGCTCCTCTTCCTCTTCTGTGATCTGGCCCTGCTTGGGGAGGCTGTTGCTGAGGCCTCTGCTCCAGTCATTTAGCCCAGGAGATCCTCCTCTCCTGCATTCTGGCAGCTACCCCAGGCAGGGGGCGGCAACATGGCGGAGTGAGTGGCGGCTGTAGCGGCACCCCCTTATTGCCTGCACCTGGGGTGGCCCGTCCCCCCACTCTGCCCTTGGTACACCACTTACTTAGAGGAGAGTATGAAAGTAGTAGTACCAAATGAAAGTCATACAAACAGATGTTGAGCATTGAATGTGCTGAAGGGTTTTGCCCACTTAAGTATCTCAAAAATAGACAACTGTTCTTCTCTACCATCAAAGAAAAGTCAGAAAGGATTATGTCAGAATCTGATCATCTCTTCCGCTGATCACATCTTGTGTTCTTTCATAGAAGGCATGTTTGAGGTCGCTTCAGTATGCTGGAAAGTCTTGCTGTTGACATCTACGTATAATTTTAACATGCATCTATGATTGCAAATCCTTGCACTGTCAGAATGCAATGACTTTTTAAAGTGAACGTATGAGACCTTATCTGGCCTTATGATACTTGCAGTTCTGTGCATGAACATAGTAGCTTATAGGATCAGGCAGCCAAATCCATGCAAGGGCCAACATATTGCCACTACACTAGGTCTGCAATCCAACACAGTCCTTTCAGACAGAGGAATGTACATTTTTCTCCTTCTTCTGTACTGTGTAGGAACATCCTGAGGGCTATCAGAGTTGCTGTGATAAAACTCTGAGAGTAGGATTTGTGAAAACAAATCAGTTCTAAGCAATCAGTGAAGGTTACTTTTAATTAACCATAGTTAGGTTTGATATTATGGGTTTTAACACTAAGAAGGACACAGCAGTGTGGTTCTAACAAATCAGCCATGTAATAATAATAATAATAATAATAATAATAATAATAATAATAATAATAATAATAATAATAATAATAATAATAAATTTTATTTATTGGTCGCCTATCTGTCCAGGTTAATGGACACTCTAGGCGACTTACAATAATAAAACAATACATAATATACAGTATACAAAACAGAACACAGTCATAATCAATTTAAAATCAGTTTCCAATTAAAACATCGTAGAACTAACCCTCCCCAATCCCATAGGCCTGCCTGAATAGCCAGGTTTTTAAGGCTCGGCGAAAACCTATCAGGGATGTAGCATGTCGAAGATCAAGAGGAAGGGAGTTCCAGAGGGTGGGGGCCACAATCAAGAAAGCCCTCTCTCTGGTCCGCACCAGCCTAGCTGTTTTAACCGGTGGGACCGAGAGAAGGTCTTGTGAGGCTGATCTTGTCAGGCGGCATAATTGGTGACTCTGGAGGCGCTCCTTCAGATAAACTGGGCCGAAACCGTTTAGGGTTTTAAAGGTCAACACCAATTAATTAATTAATTAATTAGGATGCCACATTAAATATTGCAGTGCTAGTTTCTTTTTGGACCGCTGCAGCTAAAATGATTTGTTAGGATAAGAATCCCCAATTAAACCCCTCATAATTGTGTGATCTCTATGTACTGAAGGCTTCTCTACATCAAATTTTAACATCAACCTTTGGTTCCATTGTATTTCCCACCTCTTTTTCTTCTTTCTTTCTTTTCCCTTATACATTCTTTTTGGGTAACATCTACAACTGTACTGTGTTTGGGGCTTTACAGTGCAGTGGCCATTTCATGTCATACTGTTTATCTGTGTATTTTAATTTACACGTATCTCCTATTTGTCCACTTGTCTTGAAAAAAAAAGAATACTGGATTAGTATTCCATCTCACAACTGTGTGGTGTTTCTTGTTGTTAGAGTTTTACATCTCAACATGTCTCAGCATAGTTTGCTAATGAAAATTTCAAGGAATTATTAATCTATTGTGGCAAAACCCTGAGTTCAAATGGGAAAGATGATGATGATGATGTATCCTTCTTTTTCACCTATAGTGCAATCAAAACAGCTTATTGCAAAATAGGGATGGAAAGATCTGTCAGTTTCAGTTGTCTTGGTTTTTCATTTTTCCAATCTTAAATTAAACTCTCCACATTTCTGCAGCAATGTCTTTTTTAAAAAATCCTCATGAAAATTCTCCAGCATTTTAGTGTGAATTACTCCTAATAAATGCATTTTTGTAGGCAGTTTTGACTAATGTACACATTTTTGCAACCAATTTCTTTTAATATAATGCATTTTTGCATGTTATTTTCACTCAGATATTCATTTTTATGCACTCTTTCCCCAAATATATGCCTTTTTGTAAACAAGGTTTGGTTGGCGAACTGCATTGTGAAATTCAAATAAGTGCAAATTTCAAAGGATGACTCATATTGTTTCGGAAAGTGTGGATTTGATAAATTTGGCTTTAAATGAGAACTCATTCAAAACTTTTGCCCATCTCTACTGCAAAACCATAAAACGATATTATAAAATTAATCAACAAGGTATAGGCATTACACGTCAAAACAGCAACAGTATACCAAAGATAAAGTTATGGGCTATAAGAGAAATCATATGCCAGGACCAAGCCTGGCCAGGGGCCCAGACTCTGAGCTTTCACTTTAAGAAGGAAGTCTGTAGCCTGTTTAGAATGAACATTATGAAGCAACATGTACAAGCACCATTCAAAGCAATGGAGTTGTGGTCTGCTTTTGCCTTTCAGGGTTATTAGCCAATGAGTGAAATCAGAGCTGTGATTAATGAGTGCCAGAGAGAAACTAGAGTCATACAAGCTTAGGGGAAGAAACAAAACAATGGAGAAGGTACTCTATGATCCATTTTAAAGCCTCCCTCTTTTATTTATTTATTTATTATTTGATTTATATCCTGCCGTTCCTCTCAGCAGGAGCCCAGGGCAGCAAACAAAAGCACTAAAAACACTTCAAAATATCATAAAATCAGACTTTAAAATACATGAAAACAAAACATCTTTAAAAACATTTTTTAAAAAACTTTCAAGACATCTTTTTAAAAAAGGTTAAAATATATTTGGGGTTTTAAAAAAAAAGGTTTAAAAACATATTAAAAAGCAATTCCAACACAGAAGCAAACTGGGATAAGGTCTCAACTTAAAAGGCTTGTTGAAAGAGGCAGTTTTTAATAGGCGCCGAAAAGATAACAGAGATAGCACCTGTCTAATATTTAAGAGGAGGGAATTCCACAGGGTAGGTGTCGCCACAATAAAGGTCCATTTCCTATGTTGTGCGGACAATATGGTATCTGCAGGAGGCCCTCACCTGCAGAGTGCAGTGATTGATTTGGTATATAAGGGGTCTTTAAGGTATCCTGGTCCCAAGCTGTATAGGGCTTTGTAAACTTGATATTGGCCCAGTAGCAAATGGGCAGCCAGTACCATTCTTTCAGCAGTGAGGTGACATATTGGTGATACCCTGTCCCAGTGAGCAGTCTCGCTGCTGCATTTTGCACCAGCTGCAGTTTCTGGACCAACCTCAAGGGCAGCCCCACATAGAGAGCATTACAGTAATCCAACCTGGAGGTTACCAGTGCATGGACAACAGTGGTCAGGCTATCCTGGTCCAGAAAAGGCCGCAGCTGTCTTACCAGACAAAGCTGATAAAAGGCCCTCCTAGCCACTGGGACGAAGCGACAAAGAAGACAAAAAAGAGAGAAAGGGCAGGTGTAGTTATTATGAGGTATAAATAATAAAAGATAGCCCTAACCAATGCTCTTAGAAAACAAAGCTTGCTTTTTAATAATTTAATCTTGAATTAATCCAAGCACGGGCATCAAAACTTTGGTTGGTGTAAATCTTAAATCCCTTTTGACATGCATCCTATCCCCACCATCAGAAATGTGTCTGGACTTGCCTTGAATGTAGAATTATCAGTCTAAGATCAATTGATGAAAGACCTACATAACTGGTTTAAATCTCATGATGCTTGAGGTCTTTACATAGTTTAGGGTTGGTACTGGGGGAAAGTGGGGTTCTTGGGCTTTTAAAATTTGAGTGGCAAGTACAAGTGATTCTGCAAGTTAAGCATTTTTAGTATGGAAATACAATTGTGGAAAAGTTTCACTTGTTGACATTCTGTCTGCCAAACATTTGCATTTGACACAAATTATATGTACATTTAAGTTCTCTTTTGTGGGTGAGGTGGCATCCAATGCATTCATTTTGTTCGCTCATTTATTTATTTATTTATTAGATTTATGTCCTGCCCTTCCTCCCTGTAGGAGCCCAGGGTGGCAAACAAAAACACTAAAAACACTCTAAAACATCATGAAAGACTTTGCAATACATTACAACAAAACATCTTAAAAAATATATTACAACAAATAATCTTTAAAAATGTCTTTTTAAAAAACTTTAAAAACATATTAAAAGCAATTCCAACACAGACACAGACTGGGATAAGGTCTCTACTTAAAAGGCTTGTTGAAAAAGGAAGGTCTTCTATAGGTGTTAAAAAGATAACAGATGGCACCTGTCTAATATTTAAAGGGAGAGAATTCCAAATGTTAGGTGCCATTACACTAAAGTTCCACTTCCTATGTTGTGTGGAACACACCTCCTGATAAGATGGTATCTGCAGGAGGCCCTCACCTACAGAGTGGAGAGATCGACTGTGTATATAAGGGGTAAGACAATCTTTCAGGTATCCTGGTTCCAAGCTGTATAGGGCTTTGAATACCAAAACCAGAACCTTGAACTTAGCCCGGTAGCTAATAGGCAGCTAGTGCAATTTTTTCAGCAGCAGGGTGACATGTTGATGATATCCTGTCCCAGTGAGCAGTCATGCCGCTACATTTTGCACCAACCTCAAGGGCAGCCCCACATAGAACACATTACAGTAATCCAGACTGGAGGTTACCAGTGCATGGACATCAGTGGTCAGGTTATCCCAGTCCAGAAAAGGCCACAGCTGTCTTACCAAATGAAGCTGATAAAGGCCCTCCTAGCCACTGGGGTAAACTGGGCCTCTAGCAACAAAGATGGATCCAGGAGCACCCCCAGACTATGAACCTGCTCTTTCAGAGCTAGTATGACCCCATCCTAAGCAGGCAACCGACCAATTATCTGAATTCAGGAACCACCAACCCACAGTGCCTCCATCTTGCTAGGATTCAGACTCAATTTATTGGCCCTCATCCAGCCCAACACTGAGTCCAGGCAGCTATCCGGGGCTTGCACGGCCTCTCCCAATTCAGGTGTTACAGAGAAATAGAGCTGAATCTCATCAGCATACTCCTGACACCTCACCCCATATCTCCTGATGACCATTTCCAAGGGATTCATATAGATTTTAAACAGCATGAGGGACAAGATGGTACCCTGTGGCACCCCACAGTACAACTGCCAGGGAGCCGAAAGACAATCACCCAGTGCTATTCTCTGAAAATGACCCTGGGGATAAGATCGGAACCACTGTAAAACAGTGCCTCCAATGCCCATCTCATTAAGTCAGCCCAGAAGGATACCATGGTCAATAGTATCAAGAGATCAAGTAAGAGTAACAGGCTCATACTCCCCCTGTCCTTTTCCTGATAAAGGTTATCCATCAGGGCGACCAAGGCCGATTCAGTCCTATAACCAGGCCTGAACCCAGACTGGAATGGGTCAAGATAATCTGTTTCATCCAAGAGTACTTGCAATTGCTGTGCCACAACCCTCTCAATCACCTTCCCTACAAAGGGGTATTTGTGACCAGGCAGTAATTGTCACAAACCAATGGGTCCAGGGTGGCTTTTTTCAGGAGCGGTCAGATGACAGCCTCTTTTATGGTGACTGAAACAACTCCCTCCTGCAGCGACACATTGACCACAGCCTGAATCCACTCAGTCAACCCCTCAGCAAGCTTTAATGAGCCAAGAAGGGCAAGGGTCAAGAAGACATGTTGCTGATGCATTGTGATTTCATTGGCTCAAGGGTTTATGTTTGTACAATGGAACTCCTCCCTTTCCTCCCTCCACATGCCCCATGCCATCCCCAAATCTCTTCTTGAGGGTGGGTAAAAACTCCATAACAAATTTAAGGGGCATGCAGAGGGAGGAGAGGGGGAGGTTGTTATTTAGTTACTTAGTGCTACATAGTTACAGCAGGGCCCTGCTTTTCGGCGCCCCGCTTTTTGGCACCCCGCTAATATGGTGCCAGCCCCGTCCTCCACCCCTTCTTCTCCTCATCTGGTGCAATCAGCTGTAGCACGGAGAGCTTCAGGGACAGGACCTCTTTAAAAAAAGAAGACAACTATGACAGTTCCCTGTCTCTCCTCCCCACCCCAGTCTGAACCTCCAGCACACTATGCCAGCGACATAGGAGCTGATCGCCTTTCTTTTACCATTATGAGAGAGGTGAGGAAAAAGAGAGAGAAACGGACAGACAGACAGGCCCTCACTCTGCCAGGCAAGCAGGGAGCAGCAGCCTATGTGGGACAAGTGGCAGCGGGAATGTGCCTAGAGGGCAAGGGGAGGGACTACCAAGCGGCAGACTTTGGGACCGGGCATTTGCTTACCTCCTTTCTGCCTGGGTGCCTGCGCTAGGGGAGGCGAGTGCCAGTCACCCTTCATTCCTCCCCCCCACCTGTTCTCCCCCATGTGCCCGGCATGAAGCTTCTTCCTCCCTCCCTCCCACCCGTTTTCCTTCCTTCAGTCTTCGCCCCCTTTACGCACACACACACACACACACTTCTCGTCTTTCTGTCCCTTCCACCGCCGCCGCGGCACTGACCTTGGTGTCTCTATTGCAATCGCTCTGGCGCAGCAGCAGGCTTCGGGCTATGTTCCATTTTCTGGCAATTTTTGCTTTTCGGCAGGAGTCTGGAACCTAACCCATAAGCAGAAACTATTATTTTAAGCCATTATTTAAGCCATTATTTTAAGCAGTGTAGGCAGATATACGTGCAAGTATTTAAGAGTAGGCTTCCAGTCTTTACACAGACTTAGTCCTATTTGCAGACACAGCTGCATTGAAATTGACAGGGTTTGCTTTCAATAAATGTATTAAGGATTGAAATTTATGCCACCCTTAGTACAAATTACATCAGTTAAATTAGTTTGGTGATCACACTGTCACTGGCTGTTGTCTTCCCACCCTTTAAAAAAATATATGTATACCAACGGTGCCAACCTGGCATTTATTTGGTTTCACTGTCACACCAGCTTTAAAGTCAGGAGCCATTTTTATTACTTGCATTATTATGGATAATAATAAAATTAATTATTATATAATGTTATGATGTATAGTCCAGGAACACAGCCTCATTAATCTTGACAAAACTGTTGCTGTTTAAACATGAGGAATGATTTCATTCCAATATTTAGTATTGTGAAAATTGACCAGAGACTTTTTAAAAAATTAGGATCACAGCCAAGTTTTTTTCTTTACATTTATAACACATATATTTACTTACAGTTATCTAATGCATGCAAATACACTGAACATTTTTGTGTACCTGAACTATTTCTGTGGGAACCTTAATTTTTTTGTTGAATCAGTGAGAAATATAGCTGATTTTTTTAAAAAAATGTTTGAAACCATTTAAATGTCCTTAAACTATCAAACAAATCTGAACTTGTCCTTTTAACCTAGAATTGATAGCTAGACAAAATGGTAAATCAATATATCCATCAGGTACAACAGAATGTTATGCTTGGGGAAACACTGTCCAAATAGGTTCCCTTGTATACAGTGAGTTGGACTTGACACAGACTGACACAGCTTTAAAAAACATGTCTAAAAGTCTCCAAAGAAGGTTAAACAAGCCAGCTCTCTGATGGTCTCTCTTTATTCTGCTGTAAAAATACATATTTATAGCAATATGCAGCTGTCTTGTAATCAAGGGGTTTTTTTAAAGTGAATTTTCCTTTTTGGGAAAGATACACCTGGCATCTGGTTTGAATTTTAGATCAGCCACAAATCACAGACCAGTCACTTAAACTCTATGCACTTTTGATGCCAACCTTATTAGTGTATAATGAATCTTAATTCAGAACATTTAGATATTCTTGAGTGGAATCTGCATTAGAAAAGCAAAGCAGCTATCAAAAGAATTATTATTGTAGGACAACTCTCTTAATTAAGAAAATGTCTTATTACAATCTCCCTCTCACCCTCCTAGTTTTGAGTGCATCATGTGCATATTGTGCACCGAACGTGTAATTGAGAGCTACAGATATAATTCTAGCCACAATTTGCCCAATGTTTTGTTTTTCTGCTCACTGTCCTCATCTTCTGGTTGTAGTCCTGTGCATGTTATCTTGGACATAAGCCTCATTTAATTCAGAAGATCTTACTTCTGAGTAGGCATACCTAGGTTTAGGCTACAAATCCTATTAACATGTTTATAAATCAGGTTGCCCATCCATCTTTTTCATTTTCTTATGTATTTATTTCTGTGGTTGAATTCTGACCATCAGTTGTAGCTTAAAGGAACTGCTAGAGACATACTGTGCCAAATTTTCATCAGGTTGAATTTTTGATGGAACAATAGCTGTTGGGAGAGGGAAAAAAAGCTATGCACCAGTCTTTTATTATTTTCTGTGGTTGTTTGCAGCCATTGTTTCCCAGCTTAGGTACTTTACCAAAAATTTCTGAAAGTGATTAATCACTACATGATCCCAGTCAATCTGAGGTTATCCAGTGAGCAGGACGACATCATGGTAGAGACGGGGGAGAATTTCAATTCAGTTCACATTTCAAGCCAAATCTATCAAATGTGCAGTTACTGAAACAATATGAGCTGAACCACAGGCATCCTTCAAAATTCACACTTATTCAAATTTTGCAATCCAGTTCACCAACCAAACTTTGTTTACAAAAATGCATATATTAGGGGTAAGTGTGCATAAAAATGAATATATGAGTGAAAATAACATGCAAAAATGCATTGTAAGTTGAGAAATGGCTTGCAAAAACATGTACATAATCAAAACTGCCTACAAATGTGCTTATTTGGAGAAATTTGCAATAAGATGCTGGAGAATTTTCATGAGGCTTTTTTTAAAAAAAATTGCAAATTGCTGCAAAGTGTGAAGAACTGAATTTAAGACTGGAAATATAAGAAACTGAAAGAACTGAAATTGACCAATCTTTCCATCCCTACATCATGATACTATGAAGTCAATCAAATCGACTATGTGACAGTATCACTGAGGCCAAGTAAAACTCTTCCTCATTCTAAATGTAAGAATTGGCCAAGGAAGTGCTTCATGCTTGGGAAGACACTTGCAGACAACTAGCTGTAATGATAGGTAGTTATTCAACATTATTAGTTGGAGCAGCTATAGATGAGAATGCATATCCTAAAGAAAGTAATGCAATACAGATGGACAACATCTGCCTTTGGATGTGCATCTAAATGCACATCCTCATTCATATTCTGGACCAACTAGTCAATTGCATGCATCAAGAGCTGGTCAAGGGAGAGTCAGCCTGGTTCCTTTGCCAATAGGAGAACGTTAGTCCTTGAACAGTTTTGCACCCTTTTGTAAACAGATGTGAAATATTGCTAAAGAGGGGGTAGATGTTTTTAAAGAAGGTGAATGTTTGCATGTTTGGCTCAGCATAACTACAGAAGACAAAGTTAGCTTTCCTTGGCAGATGAGAATCACGTAAACAGTAATTATTCTTCTCTCACCTTCTGTCAAGGTACATGACATAATGTTTCATTTTTTTGTTTTGCATTCTAAAAGATTAGTGCTACAGGTAGTGCAATCTGACAGCTGTATACCAATAAAACAGGAATAATGTGAATCTGCATTCACTGTGCATCATTTTCTGGATTCTTCTTTAAACCAGAAAACTTGAGAAAGCTCTGTGAATGAATCATATGGAAGCTGCAGGTAGGGTTGTCAGCATTTTATGGACCTGGGTTTCTATGTCTTTAACAGCAACCTGACCCACAGAAATTAAGTGGGTGAGGCTTTCTGAAGATAAAGTGATAGGGAAAGCTTCACCCGCAATTTTCTGTATACCATTTTCTGTTGCGAATACAGGTAACACTGACAGCTGTACTCAGTACTGTAGTGGCAAATTCAGAAGTGCATGCCATGTTCTTTTTTAAGATTATAGAATAATCTGGCCAGGTTTGAATATTGCTTTCTGTTTCTCTATCACTGTCACCATTTGACTGTTCATTCTCACTATCAGAGGAAGCACAAGGAAGCAAATTAGAATATCTTTCTCAGTGGCTAACATACTCCCCTTTCATGCTGGTTGGCTCATAGGATGCTGGGGTAACAGGGAACCTGCTCGGACCTAGCTCCCAAAAAAGTAAGGGGTCTAAGACCCTCTGAGACCATGGACGACTACACCCTTGGCTGTAATGTTATCATTTATGAATTTTGACATTGAATTATACATAACCCTTAGTACAATTCAATGTCAAAATTCATAAATGATAACATTATACATAATGCCAGAGTTATGTCATTCTTGGGCCCTGCTCATTCTGACTTTCAAAAAGGTTTCAAAGTCCTCTTTGTTTCAGACAGCTTCAATTAAGATGATTTTCAAAGTCTGCTACTAGATTTTAAGATGATTGATTTGATTACTGTTGTTTATTGTTTGAACTTTATTGCTACATTGTTGGAATTTTGATTTTTATGTTCTTCTAAGATTCTGTAAGCTGCCTTGAGAGAACTCTGTCCAGATGGATGACATAACATATTTTAGATAAAATACTAGTTTACATCAAGAGTAGCCAACATGATGGCCTTCAGATGTTTTTAGATTCCAGCTCCCTGACCATTGGCCATGCTGACTGGCGCTGATGAGAGTTGGAGTCCAAGAACACTTGGAGGGCAACATGTTTTTACCCTTGAATAAATATCTGAATAAATAGGATGAGTGTTGAAATTCTCACGTTGTATTTAAGAGTTGGTGTTGATGGCCTTCTTACCAAATAGAACAGGGATGGGGAAACTGTAGCCCTCCAGTAGTGTGGAGGCAAACTCAGAAGTGCATGGTCCCTCTGTAATAGTTGCAGCCATGCCTCCTTCTAAGATTATACATCCTTCTAAGATTATAGAATAATCTGACCAGGCTTGAATTATACTTCTGCTTCTTTATCACTGTCGCCATTTGACTGTCCTTTCTCACTGTCAGAGATATTGCTTGAATTACTGAATTCAGTGTCTACATATTTATCTCCTGCTGCTACCAAGCTGCTTGATGATGTAGATGGAATGCTGTCATCAGCATTCACTGTCTCTTCTTCTTCGACTACAGAATTCTCACTCTCCACAACTTGGCTTTTTGAAGTAGGAACTAATAGGAACTCCTTTCACTCTGATTGGCCCCAATCAGTAGGGAACAACAAGGAAGCAAGTTAGAAGACTCTTCTCAATGACTAGCACATTCCCCTTTCTTGCTGATTAGCTCATAGGATGATGCTGGACCTGGTTCCCAAAAAAGTAAGAGTCTAAGATCCCCAAAGACCCTGGACAACTGCACCCCTGTCTACAGCTACAACTCTCATTAACCCATTTGCCATGGCCAATATTTAGGGATGATGGAAGTAGACTACTGATTTTCCACCCTCAAAGCAGAGGGAAAGGGAAATTGCATCTTCCTGCCCCACCCACTACTAGATTGTGGGCATTATGAAGGCATAGGTCCTACAATAAGCATATGTCTAGGCCACCCATACAATCCAGGAATTGACCACCTTATTTGGGGCCTATACTATCATTATTGTTGTTATTTGATTTATATCCCGCCCTTCCTCCCACCAGGAGCCCAGGGCAGCTAACAAAAGCACTAAAAACATTAAAACATCATAAAAACAAACTTTAAAATACATAAAGACAAAACATCTTCAAAAAGTTACTTTTAAAAAGCTACCAAAACATCTTCTAAGATTAAAAACATTTTTAAAAAGAAAGTTTAAGAACATATTAAAAAGCAATTCCAACACAGACGCAGACTGGGATAGGTCTCAACTTAAAAGGCATGTTGAAAGAGGAAAGTCTTCAATAGGCACCAAAAAGATAACAGTCATGGTGCCTGACTAATATTTAAGGGAAGGGAATTCCACAGGGTAGGTGCCTCCACACTAAAGGTCCATTTCCTATGTTGTGCAGAACAGACCTCCTGATAAGATGGTAGATAAGACCAGGTATTCTGGTCCCAAGCTGTATAGAGCTTTGTACACCAAAACTAGAACTTTGAACTTGGCCTAGTAGCAAATGTGCAGCCGGTGCAATTCTTTTAGCAGCAGGGTAACATGTTGGCGATACCCTGTCCCAGTGAGCAGTCTCACTGCTCCATTTTGCACCAGCTGCAACTTCCAGACCAACCTCAAGGGCAGACCCACATAGAGCGCATTACAGTAATCCAGCCTGGAAGTTACCAGTACATGGACAACAGTGGTCAGGCTATCCCGGTCCAGAAATGGCAACAGCTGTCTTAACAGCCGAAGGTGGTAAAAGGCACTCCTAGCCACTGAGGTCATCTGGGCCTATAGTGACAAAGATGGATCCAGGAGCACCCCTAGACTATGAACCTGCTCTTTCAGAGGGAGTACAACCCCATCCAAAGCAAGCAACTGACCAATTATCCAAACTCAGGAACCACCAACCCACAGTGCCTCCATATTGCTACGATTCAGACTCATTGGCCCTCATCCAGCCCACCACCGAGTCCAGGCAGTGATCAAGGGCTTGCAAGGCTTCTCCCGATTCAGATGTTACAGAGAAATAGAGCTGGGTATTGTCAGCATACTGCTGACACCTCACCCCAAATCTCCTGACGACTGCTCCCAAGGGCTTCATATAGATGTTAAATAGTATGGGGGACAAGATGGTACCCCGCGGCACCCCACAGCACAACTGCCAGGGGGGCGAAAGACAGTCACCCTATGCTATTCTCTGAGAAAGACTTTGAAGATAGGATTGGGACCATTGTAAAACAGTGCCTCCAATACCCATCTCACCAAGTCGGCCCAGAAGGATACCATGGTCGATCGTATCAAAAGCCGCTGAGAGATCAAGTAAGAATAACAGGGTCGCGCTCCCCCTGTCCTTCTCCCGATAAAGGTCATCCATCAAGGTGACCAAGGCAGATTCAGTCCCATAACCAGGCCTGAAATAAACTGGGATGGGTCAAGATAATCTGTTTCATCCAAGAGTACTTGCAATTGCTGCGCCACAACCCTCTCAATTACTTTCCCTAAAAAGGGGGTATTTGTGACCAGTCGGTAGTTGTCACAAACCATTGGGTCCAGGGTGGGCTTTTTCAGGAGTGGTCGGATCACCACCTCTTGCAAGGCAGCTGGAACCACTCCCTCTCATAATGATGCATTGACCACACCCTGGATCCACTTGGTCAAACCCCCTTGGCAAGCTTTAATAAGCCAAGAAGGGCAAGGGTCGAGAGGACATGTTCCTGGCCGCATCAACACAAGCACCTTGTCTACGTTATTAGGCCTCATCAACTGAAACCGTTCCCAAGAAGCTGCAGCACATGTTGCACTGGACACCTCATTGGGAGTATAGTAGATGTGGATGGGGCATCAAGATTGCTATGGAGGCGAGCAAGTTTACCCTCAAAGTGCCTTGCAAACAATTCACAGTGGGCCTCCGAAGGGTCTAAAACTCCATTTCCTGGAGTTGATGTCAACAGACCCCTGACCGATCTGGCGTTAAACAACAACACACAGGCATGTGGGCTCATCAAGTTTTATGCATCAAGTTTTACAAGGATAGGCCCTATACAAACATTATGTCCACTTGTGGACATTCAGCAGGTGTATGTAGAAGCAGAAAAAATGTACCTGGTGGGCAGGAGCATAATCTAACTCTCATACTGCGTAAGCCATCCCTAAGACCATGGGTGCCACTGAGTCAGAGTAGTAGTAAAACACTGAATTTACACAGACATTCAAAAATGCTTCTAATATTTTGATAAACACTTTTGCTTATACATGATATCTGACCAAGGCTGCAGTATGCTCCCCACTTATTTGGGAGTATGCATGCCTCAGTAAACATGCATATAATTGGAGAGAAAAACAAATACACTGCAGAGCCTTCACAATCCATATGCTATTAGATTCATTTCCAGATCATGAAATGAGAACATAAGGAACTATTCTTCAATCAGTAAGAACAAAGTAGGTGTGTGGGGACGAGGAAGGAATGGGGATAGGAGATGCTAAGTTGAGAGTTGGCAGTAGAAACATGATCTCTGGCAAATGCAAAATTATGGTACTGCTGTGAATTTTGGAGGAATCACAAACTTGTTGCACTGAGGCTATGCTGTAGTTTGAATCAAACCTGGGTGGTTTGAGTATCTCTTGGCTTCTTAATGGGTGACCAAAAACCTTAAAAAAAAAAAAAGTGCATGCATTCACATACCTATGTAAGTGCAGTAGTCATGCACTGTCTTTTAAAATAATGCTTAGAGATCTCAAAGCAATAATAAAATAGCCATATGGTGTATTCCCCCAGAAATCAAGAACGAATGCTTATCCAAGCCACATGTTATAGACTTACCATTAAGAAAAGCAATGACATTCTATGGGTAGCGATACGCAGGAAAGAATATGATATTTCTGAAATATTTCATTTTGCAATTCACAACCATTCTCTTAATATCTTAACATTTCCCCATGCCAGCCAATTTAAGACAGGAGTGAGCTGATTTCATTGAGTAGTCTACTTAGAATGGGCCACCAGTATATTTTAAATTTACAAAGCAAGAGTGCATGCTCAGCATCTCTTAACAATTAAGACATAGATCTGTGAGTGATTCTGAGTTTTCTGAGTTAGCACTCTTGCTTAAGAACACAATACATAGCCTTGCTAGCTCAGACCAAGCATTCATTGTAAGAATCCCATAACCAGTAGGTGTTACGCAATGCACTAGGAATTGTCCAATAGTGCACCAAAATCTACCATCTCCGCTCCCTGATCAAAAACCATTTAGTATTTAATATTTCAGTATTCTAACCCTTGGATGAAATACTGAAGCTTCGTTTTGCTCACTTTTACAAAAATCATAGTGGAGTAAAAACTGATCAGGCTACAATGCTCTTTGTTATTTGGAAAATACCTTTTGGCTTTCTAAACAGATCAATATTTGATTTGTGTAATCCTAGTAGCTATTTCATATGTAGCAGAATTATGTGCTACAAAACTGAAACATGTAATTAGACTTCGGGTGGTGAATGTTTTCATGTATAGATTTGAAAAGAGCTTTGCACAACATTCTTAAACCACAAGAAAATCTTTCTTTAAAAACTTTGCAGCAGAGCATGTGCAAAAAAGTGGAACACATTCTTGAGCCATGTTGACATCATAGAGCCTAGGGCAATTTGGCTTGTCTTCTTATTAGGGTTTCTTTTTCAACAGAGATGTCCTAACTTATAATTATATACATCAGAAGTTTTAAACACTGGAGCATTCATAAGGAGATGGAACTGATCTTTCAAAATATGTTGCTTTAAGGGATCAATGATTTATAGGATTGCTTCTAACAGAAATGTTTGAACATATAAATGAGAAGGCATTGCATAGAGAGACTTTGAAAGAATGTAATTATATGACCACCCTCTGAAAGTATTTCAACAGAAGTGCCATCTTAAAATCATGTGTGGTCTTTCCTGAGTATTCCAGGGCAGCAAGAAAGGAGGGTTGGTATTCATCCGTAAATCAATTACTCCATATCCTCCATCATTCTGTCACTGTATATGTCTTTCCTCTCCTCAGAGTATAGGTCAGTATCTGCTCAGATAAAACATCTTATTTTTTAAAGGACACTAAGTTTAAAAAAAAGAACAATCCTGCTGCCAGTGTCTCAGACATTGCCTATATTTACTGCCTACTATGATTTTATTTTTTATACTTTCCCAACATTTTCCATCATTAATTTCAAAGTGATGCACAATGCCTGTATGCTGCTACAAATTGTTCAAAGCTTTCCTGATTCCTCGAAGAGTTCTAAAGAAAAAGTAGATCAGTGATAATGAAATAACTCTATAACCCCCAAAAGAGTGTAAAGAGCTATATCAGCCCACCCCAACCTGGTACCCTCTAGATATTTTGGACTACAACTCCCATCAGCCCAAGCCAGCACAACTGTGCTGAAGATAATGCGAGCTGTAGTTAAAAACATCTAGAGGGCACCATGTTGGAAAAGGCCAGGCTAGGTTGAATGACCACAACAGCCAATATCTACCCGATAGGGAAATGTACTGAGTCAGTTAGTTTAAGCTTCCTCTATGGGGCACCAAGGGATATGTAAAAGTGATTCCAGGTGTCATATTCCATAGTGATTGTGGTGCTAAATAAGGAAGTAAAAACAGGAACTAACTCAAAGAAGTAGTAGTTATCATGGAGGGGAACCTACTGCTCCTGGTTTTGCATTACTGTGCTGCTTGTGCAGGTCTTGCTTATCTGTCTGTGTTTGGACTAACATGGGCAAAAGTACTGCCCATGTATAATTTGTGAAGGTCAGGTGCATGGATTCAGCAGGCCTCTCACACACAAAAGCTACCATTTCAGAGAGAGGTAATATCTAGGAAGAACCTGAAACAAATAGTCTTGCTATTAAATAATTGATTCCAAGAACTCCCTCAACTGTTTCCAAGAGCAGCCAACCAGATGCTTATGGGAAATCCACAAGAGAGACATGAGTACAAGAGCATTCTTCCTGTTTGTGATTGTGGTATTCAAAGGCATCACTGCCTGTGATGATGATAATATACAGTCATCATGACTAGTTGATATTTATCTTCCATGAATTTCCTTTTAAAGCCATCTGAGTTGGTGACCATCATGAGGGGTTTCTAAAATACATCATTATATTCATTTAAATTATATTCATTTTGGAATTTAATTCCAAATTGCAAAGTCACATAATGTGAACTGAAGTCCCTTTCTCCAAATCCTACATTTGTTAAGATTAGTTTGTACATTTACTCAGTTGTAAAAGAAAGGCGGTCTGTATAAAGGAAGAAGTACTCAGCTTAAATTCCAGGATTAAGCCCATGCATTGAAAACAGGACTCTGAGGTTACACTCTGAGAAGATCTTGATGTCTCCAGGTAATTCTTGCTAACTAACAGAATTTCTAGGCAGATAAACATTCGGCATCACCGTTAAAGTACAGGGGTTTTTTATGGGAACCCATAAAAGAGATACAAACATGTTTTGCAGCTCATGACCCCCGACTTTAAAGTATTTTTTAACCAGTGTATCCATCAACAGAGGGAGTTGTGGCAGAACTCACACAATAAATTCGCATGCCAGGCCTCTTTTGTATCCGTGTCTTTGCAATAAAAGGAAAATGGTATGAACTGAAGCTGTATTCTGTCGATTTCTTATGTTTAGGTCTGAGTGCCACTGTTTTATGTAGTCAAAACAGTACCACCCTTGCACCAAGAGGGAGGTATCAGCAACCCTGGGGGATCCCTATGTTTTGCAGAAGCATAAACAATCGTAGGGGGGATTCAAAGTTGGGGGGACACAACAGCCCGTTGAGAACTGAGCATACTCAGTGAGCAGTGAATGCTGACTGACTAATGGAGAGAGGGGATTGAACATTAGCAGGAGGGGGAATGGAATAGAATGGAGAAGGGCATGGCTGACTGGCTGGCTGGAATAGTCCGTGTTGCAATATTTTGTTGTAAAACTGTTTTTCTTACAGGGTAATTTAGATAGAAAGGAATTGATATAGCATAAGAACCTAAACACATGTGAATGGTTTTTTTTAATCAAAACACTGTGCAATTAACAGGAGAGAGGAAGACATCATATAATTCAGCAAAAATTTCTTTTGATTTATGCTATTTGAACATTATCAGCGGCATCACTAGGGGGGTGCGGGGTGTGTGGACCACACTGGGTGACACCATCAGAGGGGGTGACACCAGCGGTGTGCTGGAGCCGGCCCGTACGGGCTCGCGAGAGCCGATTGTTAAAGTTTTGAGAATTTTGCGAGCCGTTTGTTAACAGAGGGAGCAGGGGAAGTCTTCTGCTCCTCTGATTGGTGGACGAAAGACATGTGCCAGAAGCATGGGCTTCTGGGCAGAGCTTAGAAAAGTTACTTGTTTGAACTGCAACTTCCATCAGCCCAATCCAGTGGCCATGCTGGCTGGGGCTGATGGGAGTTGTAGTTAGGGTTGCCATATCGCCCGGTTAGCTGGGTTTTACCCAGATTCTTTGCATGCCACCCAAGACCCATTTAGTCCTTTAGGTGGCCTGGATTCTCAGCTTTAATTTAAAAAAAGAATTAAGTTTCTAGGTGGTCTGGTTCTCGAGATATACATAAAAACATCAGCCACCCCCCGACTGTTAAATCTTTTTTAAAAACAAATCTGTACTTTATAGCACTTCGTAGCTCAGTCTAACCCCGCCGGTTCAGGATTGCAGCCAATCAGTGTGAAGCCAGTTTGGTTGACCTGGACAGTGTCTAGAAAACCTCATTGCAATGCCAGAAAATGGCGGTTTCCCCCCCCCCCCGTTTATCTGAAAATATCATAAATTGGGTAAGTATATACATTTCAGTTTTTTTCCCTCTTGTATGCAGGAGTCAGATCCTGGGTAGTGTTTTCAAAACCTTCCCAATACTTGCTTTTGTGGGGGTAAAAGCATGCTAATCCCATATGCCCAGAGTAAATCCCATTGAATTCAATAGGATTTACTTTTGAGTAGACATGGTTATGAATGTGCTGAAAATCAATGGGACTTTGGAGTGAATGTAAAAAAGAATTGTGTTTGTGTTCTAACTCTTTCTGTCCCCCTCCAGTCTCTTTCTGTCCTTCCCCAGTCCTATTTTAAAGCAAGTAGGCAGGTATTATAGTTTTTATTCTGTAGGAAACTAATACTGATTTTTTTAAATCTAATACTGATTTTTCTGCAATGACCAACTGGTTTGACAATAAACTGTTATATGGGCTGTATGTATTTATACATCTGCAGTGTGTGTATGGAGTCTTTCCAACAACCCTGTGAGGTAGGGTTGGGAAACCAAGGCAACTCACAATAAGAAATAAATCCCTTTAAAATCCAATAACCATAAAGCAAGGATAAACAGTTGGAAAACAGCCTAAAGAGGCATGATTCTGAATTTTGGGTTGGGTGAATGAAGTTTATTTATTTATTATTTGATTTATATCCCACCCTTCCTCCCAGTAGGAGCCCAGGGCAGCAAACAAAAGCACTAAAAGCACTTTAAAACATCATAAAAAACAGACTTTAAAATATATTAAAACATCTTTGAAAATATTTTTAAAAGCTTTAAAAAAATCTTTAAAAAAAAGTCTTAAAAACATATTAAAAAGCAATTCCAACACAGACTCAGACTTGGATAAGGTCTCAACTTAAAAGAACAAGTTGAAAGAAAAAGTTCCTTATCACTTGAGGCTGTAGCTCTCTGCACACTTCCCAGTTTGAGTAAGCTCCATTGAATACATTGGGACTTGATTCTGAGTAAACAAACATCGGATTGCACTATAAATATATTTACAGATTGTGTAATTCATAAACATATTTGATAGTCATGTTTATATAAATATTTCTTCATACTGTGTCCCAATAAGTATTTGATTTCACACTATGGTTGTAGATTATTTTTTCCTCTACATTTTAAGTGTGCCCTTCTTCCTGGGGGTGGTCATGGTTCTCCATTGTTTTCATCCTGAGGAGAGGATAGGCTGAGAGATGGTGAGTAGCACATTTAAGGCCTCTTCACCTCCCCCCCCCCACTTTTTTATTTGTATTTATTTTATATTTCTCCAATATGTTCCCCTGGCTGTTTTTATGTATTTTAAATATTTTCAGATTAAATAAATAGGAAATCATAATTGTGAACCTCCCTAAAAGCAATTTACCTATCCTTATGTTTTGGCAAAGTGATGGTGTGAAGGCATGCTGGTAGAACAAGAGACCATGTTTGAGGCATGTTATAAGGTGTTTGAGGACTTTGTCACACATTACTTTTTGAGACCTGTAGATTCATGTTGGAAAGAACACGTGCACGTATTGAATGGTGGCTTGGGTGCTGTTTTTTCAGTCTACGCTGCATGCGTAGGGAAGGTGATACATCATCTGGCAGCTAGCTTCATAACGTGAGAATGAAAAACATTTGGATCACCATTCACTTGTTTACTTTTCTCACTATTGAGACCACTTCATATATTACTTTTTCATACACAGAAATTTAATCTTTGTATAAGAAAAAGTATTTTCTATATAGGAAAAAGTATTTTGTAAAATATGAAGGACAGTGGCTGTCCAGTCAGTATAACCACTGTACAAGATCTACTCAGCCACTGTAATTACCTTTTTGTTTTGAGTGCCCTGTTGTCTGGGTCTTGGTTCAGGTGTGAATCCAACTTTGATGTGCTTATGGGAGGGGTGTGCAAGTAGTGCCCCCCCCAAGTGTGGAGGCTTGGACAAACATTGTGTTATGGAAAACCAAAGTCTGTGTGAAAGTACATATTTGGGAATGCCATCAGTGTAATCCTAAACACACTTAATAAATAATATTGACCTTGCACATCACAAAATATATTACGGTCATGTCCATAAGCACCAGGAGAGTAGTCGCCCAGGGGGTCTTAGTCCCTTTGCTTTTTTGGGAGCAGAGTCCATATGTCTCCAAACATCCTACAGTCAGCATGAAAAGGGAGTGTGTTAGTCACTGAGAAGAGTCTTCTACTATGCTTCCTTGCCTTTTCTGCTGATTGGAGCCAATCAGAGTGAAAGGAGGTGAGTCAGCCACTGAGAAGACTCTTCTCAGTTGCTAAGGCTCTCCACTTACATGCTGATTGGCTCCTAGAGATGTTTGTTGTTGTGAGAGAGTGCATTAACAAAGATCTCATTCTTAATCCAGGAGCAAAAAAGGGTGTATGTGGCTGCAACTATCATGAAGAGACTCTGCACTTCTGAATTTTCTACTAAACAACTGATAAATACCTATGTAACTTTGTGTCTGGAGACTTATTATTAAGAATCACTTTCCATAATTGTAAGGAGGTATGTCCACACGCATGCATCCCAGGCACCTAAATGAGGGGTGAGAGCAGCATAGGGACATAAGCAGATGTCTTATACCAGGGGTTCCCAAACTTCTCTTCTACATAGACCACTTGAAAATTGCTGAGGGTCTGAAAGTATCTGAAAATTTACTGTGGGTATATGCAAGATAATTAACTCCCATTAGTGATAAGAGTAAGAATTTATAATTATTATTTTAATTAAAACAAGAGGCTTATCAGTACTTTGAAGAGGTTGTTGTTGTTATGTGCCTCCAAGTCGACTATGACTTATGGCGACCCTATGAATCAGTGACCTCCAAGAGCATCTGTCATGTACCACCCTGTTCAGATCTTGTAAGTTCAGGTCTGTGGCTTCCTTTATGGAATCAATCCATCTCTTTTTTGGTCTTCCTCTCTTTCTACTCCCTTCTGTTTTCCCCAGCATTATTGTCTTTTCTAGTAAATCATGTCTTCTCATTATGTGTCCAAAGTATGACAACCTCAGTTTCATCATTTTAGCTTCTAGTGACAGTTCTGGTTTAATTTGTTCTAACACCCAATTATTCATCTTTTTTGCAGTCCATGGTATGCACAAAGCACTCCTCGAACACCACATTTCAAAGGAGTTGATTTTTCTCTTATTTGCTTTTTTCACTGTCCAACTTTCACATCCACACATAGAGATTGGGAATACCACGGTCTGAATGATCCTGACTTTAGTGTTCAGTGATACATCTTTGCATTTGAGGACCTTTTCTAGTTCTCTCATAACTGCCCTCCCCAGTCCTAGCCTTCTTCTCATTTCTTGACTATTGTCTCCATTTTGGTTAATGACTGTGCCAAGGTATTGATAATCCTTGACAAGTTCAATGTCCTCATTATCAACTTTGAAGTTACATAAATCTTCTGTTATCATTACTTTAGTCTTCTTGACATTCAGCTGTAGTCCTGCTTTTGTGCTTTCCTCTTTAACTTTCATCGCATTCGTTTCAGATCATTACTGGTTTCTGCTAAGAGTATGGTATCATCTACATATCTTAAATTACTGATATTTCTCCCTCAATTTTCACACCTCCTCATCTTGGGCCAATCTCGCTTTCCATATGGTGTGTTCTGCATATAGGTTAAACAATTAGGATGATAAAATACACCCCTGTCTCACACCCTTTCCGATGGGGAACCAATTGGTTTCTCCATTTTCTGTCCTTACACTAGCCTCTTGTCCAGAGTATAGGTTGTGCATCAAAACAGTCAGATACTGTGGTACCCCCATTTCTTTTAAAACCGTTCCATAGTTTTTCATGATCTACACAATCAAAGACTTTGCTATAATCTGTAAAGCACAGGGTGATTTTCTTCTGAAATGCCTTGGTCCATTCCATTATTCAGCGTATGCTTGCAATATGATCTCTGGTGCCTCTTCCCTTTCTAAATCCAGCTTGGATTTTTTTTCCGGAGAGCCAGTTGTTAAATATTTACCAGCACACCACTGGGTGACACCCAGAGCCACCCCTAGGCATCGGGAAGCGGGGCAGTTGCCCTGGGCTCTGTGCTTTGGAGGGCCCTGTGCTTGTCGATATAGAGAAGCTGGGCTGCGGTGGGGTTTTTTCTCTATCTTCCACCCTGTAGCGGCCATCTTGCCAGCCACTTCCCTCTTGGGGAATCTCCCACTCTTCGGCTGCAGAGTGGTTTTTCCCCCCATGCTGCCTGGCCTGCCTGCTCATCAGCTGTGAATTTTAGGCGGGAGGTTTGAATCCCCTGCCTGCTCTTGGGCTGCATGCCTGAGTGGCTTCCCAGGCAGGATGGGGGAAAAACCGCTCTGCAGCCCAAGAGTGGGAGATTCAAACCTCCAGCCCAGGCAAACGCTGCCTCTGTAAACCCGCTGCATGCAGCGGGTTTACAGAGGCAGCGCCAGTGGCGTACCAAGGGGGGGTTGGGGTGCAGTCAATCAGGGGGTGCAAGATGGAGTAGGGTTACCAGGTGTCTGATTTTTGGCTGGAGTTTCCAGTTTTGGGGGGTCCCCTCTGGGTCTCCAGCTAACTTACGTACCTTAATCTTCGGACTCTCAGCTTCAATTTAAAAAAAAACTAAATTTCTAGGTCGTCTGGTTCCCGAGATATACACCAAAACGTCAGCCCCCCCGTGACTGTTTAATCTGTTTCTTAACCGATCTGTATAACAGCTTTTAGCCAGAGCTTGGAAAAGTTATTTTAAACTACAGCTCCCATCAGCCCCAGCCAGCATGGCCACTGGATTGGGCTGATGGGAGTTATAGTTAAAAAAAATAACTTTTCCAAGCTCTGGCCTCTAATCCCGCCCTTTCAGGATTGTAGCCAATAAGGGGAGCCAGGCTTGTGTTGTTGACCCAGGCAGTGCTTAGGCTTCATTACAACGTCAAAATGGTGGTTTTGAGGTCTTCAGTTTGAGTAAGTAAGAATATGGGTTAAAGTTTTTTTTCTCTTCTGTGTAGCATGCAGTCAGACCCTGGGCTGTTGGAGAGGGCAGTGCTTTGAAAAACTTTCCAATATGAAAGCTTTAATCCAATTCTTGCTTTTCTGGGAGTAAAGGAATGCTGATCCCATGTACCTGGAGTAAACTCCAGGTCCTAATTCATTAGGACTTACTTTTGAGTAGACATGGTTAGGATTGTGCTGTAAATTAATGGGACTTCTGAGTAAACATAACAAAGAATTGTGTTTGTGTTGTAAATCTTTCCCTCCTCCAATACTATTTTTAAAACAATTAGGCAGTATGTATAAATGTAAATACATTTAGGCTGTGTGTATGATATTGTAATTTAAAGGTGTAATTTTAATTTTGCTAGTTGTTTATGTCACTACTATTGCCATTACATTCAGTGATATACAGGAACTACGATTTACAAGTAACATTAGTACAAAAAACATTACTAAGGATTCTGTATTGTGTGGTACGGGAGGAGGTCCATGGGGGTGACACCATGAGTTACTGCACTGGGTGACACCAACCCTAGTGATGCCACTGCATTAGGTGAGATTCACTCATCAGCACTTAACTGCTAGAAAGAGCCCTAGGAAATATAATTATGTGGATATAAAAGGTTCTGCCACCTAATGTTCTCCTGTGCTTTTAACTTTCATGTTGCTTGATGATCCAGTCAAAACAAGCATATTGCCACTGTGCATCTTTGAGCATAGCCAGCTTTGATACTAAAAAAAGTACTTGCATTGCTATGTCCAACTCCACCATAGTCTTCCATTCCTTTACCAGGCCACATTCACACCATACATTTATGTCACTATTATTCCACTTTAAACAGTCATAAGCTTATTCCAAAAAATCATGGGAAGTGTAGTTTGTGAAGGGTGCTGAGAGTTGTTAGGAGATCCCTATTCCCCTCATAGAGCTACAATTCCCAGAGTTCTCTGGGAAGCGGGACTGACAGTTAAACCACTCTGTCATCTATAGCTCTGTGAGAGGAACAGGAGTCTCCTAACAACTCTCAGTGCCCTTCACAAGCTACCCTTCTCAATTCTTTGGGGGAAGCCATGACTGTTTAAAATGGTATAATAGTGGAATTTATGTATGGTGTGAATGTGGCCTACCTTGTTTATGCCTATAATAGCTCCAATGAATAAGTCAAGCTTTTAAAAATCATTTTATAGATGGAAAAATGGCTGCTGCATTAATGATCCCGGGGAAGAAAAGTGATATCAGTGACATGGGGGGCTAAATCCAAAGGTAGTTCAACTGCCACATTTAATGCCCTACCAAGCTCTGGGTCACAGCCACACCATACAATTAAAGCACATATAAAACACATGGGCTCCTGAGAACTGTAGTTTGTTAAGGGGCCTGGGAACTGTAGCTCCACGAGGGGTAAACAACAGTTCCCAGGATTATTTGGAGGAATCCATGATTCTTAAATGTATGGTGTTGATGGCAGCTTAGTTTCTGGCTGGTGGGCTTCCCACCGGCATCTGGTTGGTCACTGTGAGAACAAGATGGCCTGATCCAGCAGGCTCATACTATTTAATGGAGAAACAGAGATGGAGAGTTTTAGACACTCTCAGAAGCATATCTAAATTTCTTCTTAGTTTGGGGGTATGCCAAAGGACTGGGGCAGCTTTGGATCCTTCCCGGTCTGCCCCCAAACTGGCCCAGTATGAGCATTTCCCCTTTTGGCTCTACCAATGTTGGAAATATGATATTGGTTGGGCCAAGACATTGGAGGCTTCAGTGGCATGGGGAGAGGGGACATCTGACATCAGACCTCCTTCTCTAACCTCACAGCTCTGTCTCTGATGTCAGAGAAGGATATTCAATGAATCCTATGGTCCCTGGCACATCCTTCTGAAGGATCGATAGGTTTGAACCCTAAATGATAAAAATGAATTAAAGAACCAGGGAGGCCTTTTAGGTCCACTCTATTCTCTTTCTGAGATTGTCTTTCACTCAAACTAGCACTCAAATTCTTCTTCATGAATAAGTCCACAGATCAGTTTGTGTGTAATAACTTAGGTCACATCTATACCACACATTTAAAGAACATGGCTTCCTCCCAAGAATCCTGGGCATGGCAGTTTGCATCTCACAGAACTACATTTCCCAGCGCCCTTAACAAACTACATTTCCCAGGATTCTGTAGGGGAAGCCTTGTGCTTGAAATGTGCTTTAAATATATGATGCAGATGTAACTGTAGATGTGCCAGGCCACCATGGTAGGGAACACACCCTTTTAAAAAATCACTTTTTTTCTTTCAAATGCAAAAGTCAAATTAGTTGGAAGTTCAAAAGAATAATTACATGACCACTAATTCTGTACATTGTGATATTTCTTGTCCTATTACTACCAGTTACAATCATTTTGCATGTCAACATGATATTAATTAATTAGGCTAACCTGGATTTGTAGTCTTTGGTGGCACTACTACTACTGTGAAGAGTGGTGATTTCAGGTGTCAGAAGCATTAATGGTTTGCAGAGCGATATGAGCATGTCACGGTTTCTCATTGTAAATAGGTTCACTTCTTTAGAGTGGTATGACTTGATTGGTGTGAATTTTAGTGGACGAGATGCAAAATTATCTTACAGAGATGAATCCAGACACACTGTATTTATGTTTGGATAAAAATTATATGGGGCTTGTAAGCTATTGTTTTGTGCGCAACTTGGACCTCATCCAGACAACTTTGTCTTACCTTTGTTGATTTTTAAACTTGTTTTTCAGAAACAAGGCTGTTTCGAGCCAATTTCTTGGTTCATATTACAAAACAGTTGCTTGTTATGTCATGTTGCTCACTGTGGTTTGCTAAAAGGAAAGGAAGAAAGTCATATAACATTTTGAGACATGTAAAAAGAGACCTGTTTTTAACTTTCCTTTCCCCCCTCCTTCCCCAAGGTATATGACTGTAGCAAGCCAAGAAAGTGATGTCATGCCCATTTCATGCTGAAAGTGTGCATTGTTCCATAGTCCTACTCCTCTCTAGAGCATGCACTGACATCTTTCCATTTTTGTGGCAGTGGTTTAGTAAATTTAGAATTAATGAAAAGTACCCACAAACAGATCTGAACAGTGAAATCCTCCAGAAAACAGGGTACAACCATGATTTCTGACTTGCTGGAAACATGGCCTAAAGACTGTACAGCTCTCCAGTGGCTATTCATATGTGCTACGAGTATATGTATTGGTTTTGGATCAGAGAAGCACACTTGTGTTTCCTTGTATAGCACATACATCTTCGCCCCTTTCACCCATATTCAAGTCAGACGGAAAGAAAACAGGCAAAGCACAGACTGCCTAATCAAACCAATGATGAAAACATTTGAAACAGAAGTGAAGGTCCCCAAGAGACAAATGTTAGCACTAAAACCTAAAGTTTAGATTGAGGTTTAGTTGTTATTATGCTGTAATTCTGAAAAATGTTTCTTTTTAAATTTTAATTGAGGAAGGAATCAGGAAAACTCTGGGGTTAGGCATAAACTTAACCAGCCTTACTAAGTAATGGGGAATGTCTTTGGAATATTGGCAGGAGCACCTAAAGACAGCACTTTTTCTTGAAGCAGACTACTAAGGACTTCATTTCTGTTTGTTTCAGAAGTTCTTAATCTGGGTACAAGTAGGTGGATATACATTTTGTTCTTGTAAAGTACTTTCATTTGGTTTGTTGGTTATGAATGAAGTCATCTTGGCATAGCCTATAGCCCCATTTGGGTGTTCTTCTTGGTCATCATGGGAGTGACGATGTGCTGAATAGCCCCAACCCCCTAGCCTTTGCACGAATAGCACAACCATCTGTAGCAATGGAACCTTCATGCATGCAGATGTTCCTTTTTAACCTCTGCAATCAGGATGACAGGTCACAAAGAAGCCTTGAGGCATACAGCTGTGAACCTGAAGGCTAGGGGACAAGGCTGCATGGCATGTCCCCACTCCTGTATTAACCAGTATGGGAGCAAAAACACATGTATAGGGCTTACATCAGTTGACTTTCTTTCAAAAATCGACATGGAACCAATCAAGCCATGATGTGATAGGATCCTTACAAATCAAGCATTTAAGGAGAGAGATGATTCTACAGAAATTAGTCCTGAAAACTGAACATATAATTCCAAATGAAGCCATACCAGGAGAGCAGTCATGTTAAGTCTATGAAAGCATAAAGAATGAACCATTCTTATTATTTAGATTTATACCCTACCCTTCAAATATATTATCAGGAAGGCTTAAAATATAATATTAAAACACCATAAAATAACAACTATATTAAAAAAACCTAACTAAAAAGAAGCCCAGCATCTCTGTAAAGGCAGCATTCAATTAAAACAGATTATAGTTTTAAAAGCTTGGGAAAATGTGGAGTCTTTGCTCATGCTAGAAAGATAGGAAAATGCGTACCAGCTGAGGCTCTCTGGTCAGCTAACACCAAAGCCAAGGTAAAAAGGACCTCTCCTTGGTACCCACCCACCACACCTCAGATGGATGAAGAACCCAGAGAAAGCTTCTGGTGAGCTTCTTGATTCCAGGCAGCACATATGGAGGATGAGACCAGTGGTCCCTTGGCCTACTTCATCATATTCAGCCTACTTTAGCATCTTAAAATACTAGCATTTATTCTGTGTATTTTGTAGGCAATAACCTATTTTACTGAATTCCACTTCATATAACAGATAAAGCACACACTTAGCTACAAACACTCTTGCCATAATAATGTATTAGTCTTTAAGATGCAACAAGTGTCTGTGTTGAATCTCATCCGCCTCCAGTGAAGAAGCCCAAAATGGAAGCTGTGCCACATTTCTTAGAGATGCCATTGGAGTTTGCTCAGCTCAGTGGAGGCTGGTCCATTGGGGCAAATGGGGCACTGCTCCACCCAACAGCAGCCTGCTCTCAGCCAGCCCCCATCTGCCAGCCTGGCTTCTTTCTTACAAGCAGTCCAGGGAGTAGTATTGAATATCAGCTTCCTCTGCTTTAGCCTTAGTGTTGCCCTTTTAGAATTCAGTAAGAGAAGGAGGAGTAGAAAACTAGAATTCATTTGGTTCTGCCTATTGTTGGCTCTACCTCCACCTCCTGATGGTCTCCCTGCTTCCCACCCCACCAGTCCCAATGGGCACCAGTCACCGCTGGCTGGGCTTAGACCTGAAAATGAGTTTCAGGATTTGATAATGCTTGGCCCATAGAAAAGGTGCACAATTAGAAGCTCCTGAATTCTTCTCCAGCTTGGATTAAAATCCGAATGAGAGAAGACTTCTTGGCTACACATACACACACCAGCTTGCTCAGATGCCTTTCCTCAAAGCGGTCCTCATTTGCAAATCATCAGACATGTTTTTTCACTGTTTTGCTTAGGGGGGTTGATTTGAAGAACTGACCCTGGTCAAACTGTGGATGGGAGCAAAAGCCTTCCCTCCCTGTGCAAGATCCTTGTTCTTGCATAGGGGTATTTTTTCAGGGGATAATTTTTCTGAACCTTGCATTGGCTCAATAAATTATCCACATTCTTCCCGTTTTAAAATAAATAAATAAATAAATAAATAATTTCCAAGTTGATCTAAGGTAAATGAAGGAGAGTGTACCTCTTTCTTCTTTTTCAGGAGCATATATTTGCCTAAAAAGCACATTCTCTTATGAAGTGCCCTCCAGTTGTATAACTCTAGGGCACATCTCCTTCAAAGCCTCTGGGATATTATATGCATTTAAATGGGTGTCTGTGAATGCTGATCCACTCCACAGGGACTAACAAGGCATCAGAATACAAAGACAGATGATGAGGCTGCCCCATAAGAAAACTACTAACTGCTTATTTGTGAGGAAACACCTTCTTGTCACAAGGCCAGATTCTACACCAGAATCCAGTTGTTCATGCTGAAAGGAAATAGGAGGATAAAAGCTCCCGGATACTCTGTTTCAGCAATCAGTATTTTTTTTCTTTTTTTGGCATTTAGAGTACATTTCTAGTCCAAGACCTTAGCCAGAGTCTGTAAAGGTTTTTTAAAAAAATGTTTTGGTCTTCTAGCGTAAAGGGAAAGATATAAAACTGATGAATGTAAAGACATCCAACGTTCTCAAATTTCTTACATTAGGGGATTTCATCGGGCCTCTGCCTAAATATCTCCATGTTGCATTTGGCAGTGAACAGCACTCTGGATGGCTAATGCTAAACTCAGATCATTTATCTTCATATCACAAAGAAAAAACTAATAATATCAGAGCTGTAAGGCTATCAAGTACCTCCATAGTTAGGAAATATGGTGTACAGGGAATACACTGAATCTCCATTGGAACCATGGGTTTGATATAAAAAATTCCATCCGTGAAAAGTGACCTCTCTCTAGCAATTTAATTAGTTGGATGGATTTCAGAATTAAGTGCCTTGCTGCTTACTCATCAAGTGCCACAAGGATGAAATAGAATAAGGCTCCTCCTTCTCGTCTCCTCTCCATCCAGAGGCAAAACCCCCCAAATTTCCCATAACCTAGGAAATAATTACATCCTATCTCCCTGCTTTACCTGGAAAAATAGTTAGTTGCAGAGTTTAATCTGGCATATAAGAAAACCAGACGTATCTATTATTCTCTTTTGTCATTGGTATAGATTTTGCTCACTTTCCAGCAACAATTCAGTCCTTCAATTCACATGGATTTGCATTCACTTTCTTTTCAGTTTAATCTTAAGACTGAAAATCAAACACATTTGCACTTAAGGTTCAACTTCCTTTACCATCTGGGTCTCCATCTCATATCTGACCTGTTAAGTTCTGTTCGTCTCACCCAGTTTTTCTGCCTTGCTTGCACTGATGTTCTATTCATACTATATTTTGCTTTCAGATACAATACAAATGTTTTTACAAATGTTTCCTGTTAATTCTGAAGTGTGCGGATGGAAAATTGGGTGCACGATTCCTTAAACCTAGAACTAGCCAGAAAACCTTGAGTGCAGTATAAACCCTGGCCACTGGATCCCATTTTAGAATATAGGTGATTGTTTTCAAATACAGCATGAGGGCAACATTTGAAGCATCATTTGATCATTTTAGTATCATCTTAAAACATGCATCTTACATGCATTCGCCCATTCAAATGATCAACTGATCTGTTGTCACTTGAAAAAGGTGGCAACCATATCTGCTGCTAAAAGTGAATTTGTGATAGACACAATAGTCAGTTGTATATAGAACAAAAAGATCTTTCAAGGCCTGAAGGAAATGGGAAGATGGTCCATAATACTTGCCCATACACTGGTTTACTTGCTTTTCATCTAGTTTATTAATTCCACCAGTTTTAGCACAACTAGGCTAGTTTCATGACTTGCTAATTAATCTTTTCATTTAACTTCTCTCAGGAAGCTCCTTTTAGTAGCTATATAGGCAAACCTTTATCCCACTGGTATTTATGATTCAATGCAGTCAGATTGGCCTAAATAGTCTATGAATCTCTATATGGGTAATGCTTTCTTATGCAGTTGGAAGAGTTACCAAAAACAATCTTTTTAAAATGCTATATGCATCCTAACAAAAAAAGCCCTTTTTTTTGCTGGAAGAATGGAAAGAGTGACCCTGTGTTTTTCTCATTAACGTTTTACATTTTCAAGGATTTTTTTTTATGTGGGGAGCTTTAGTGATTCACCAAAAACACTAAAGACAAGTACAACATAACCCTCATCAAGAGAATGTAGCACAAAGGCCCAATAGGCTCTTTTTTCATTATTCTAGCATTGCTAAGCAACCAAGGACATATTGCTTTTTATTCTATGTGGCATATTCTCTCATTTTTAAAGCTGCCCCCTCCGTTTTAAAAGCAGTCTTATTATTTGGGACTAGGATGAATAGATTCAAGGATATTATGACTTTCTTAAATCATTTCGGTTCTCTGGCATGTCTTCTTTACCAGGTCAGAGCAGCTACACAGCTGAGGCTCAGTGAGCTTCAGACTTCTCACTTACAGGTTTAATTAAAATTTCTAGCCAGTTCAATATGTCATTCCTGTTTTCGAAGCTGCTCGTGCTGCAGAGAGGGAGTTCCAGGGTGCATTTGCAATGTTAAATTACATCTTCTTCATAGTTGCCTTGATATGTGTAACCCTAAGTGACAGTGAAAGTACATGTCTGCAAAATGTTCAGGTCAATTTTAATTGGAAGTATTCAGTGAAATAGAATCATTGTGCTTCCATAAGGTTGTTCCTCTTGCTAACATAGCTTTGGAAACTACGTTGAAAGGCATCCTGGTGCAGTAGTGGGAATGGGGCTGACACACCCATGGCTGTAGGGTATTCCTTTTCCTTAAACAGAAAGCCAGCTCCTTGCACTGAAGCAGATTCATATGTGCTTTCCCAGCTTTTTGACATTATTTTTAGTCAGGGCAAGTGGAACTGTACACAGTGTCCCAAATTTTGCACACTATAGCTTTATATAATGGTGTTATAATACTGGCCATTTTATTTACAATCCCTTTCCTAATGATCTCAAACCAGGAATTTTTCTCTGAACTACCACTGCAAACAGAGTTAACATTTTTCTGGAGCTGCCCACCACAAGTACAATAGTACTTTATTTGGGAGTCACAGTCAGGTCAGACTGTATCAGAGCATATATAATGCTGGGATAGTTTGCCCAAATGTTCTTCACTTCACACTTGCCCTGGATCATATTTGCCATTTGTTGCCCATTTTTTACCACCTCAAATAATTCGGTGGTGTTTGCAGTCGTAGCTACCGCACTGCTTATCCCTGAGTCCAGTTTATATATGGGTAAGCATCAGTAACTCCAACAGAGATCCTTAGGGGACCCCAGTGCTTACTTACTTTCATACTTCCTTACCTGTGTAACATCTCTATTTCTTTCTGCCCTCTGCCTCCCATCCTTTAACCAGCTACTGATCCATAAGAGGATCTGTCATCATGCCACAACCACTAAGATAAATCAGGGGTATTTGGAGGAGAACTTTATTAAATGCCTTGTGGAAGCAGAAGTTTACAGGGTTTATAACAATCATCCAAAAAGCATCAAATACCTTCTGCTATTATACAAAATAGGAAACTACCATTTTACAAGCCTTTATCATAACCCTTATCTACGGTCGCATCCTAGGCTCTAATTTGAGCATCCAAGGAGTTGTGTATGTACAGTGGGACTTAGTGGGACATGAATACCATCATGTGTCAGGGTTCAGCTCTGTCAAGACCTTGAACCTGAGGTCTCCTCAGATGAGGATCAAGGGGAGCAAGACCCTCCAGAAGATTTCCACATTGCCAATGATCCTGAGGAGCCATAGAATCTGGACATCCCTGTCCCACGACTGGAGGGCCCCATAATAGCTGGCCTGCTCTCAGATCCTCCCCTAAATCTTCCCAAAGGTCACAGGAGCAGAGAATTCAGGTGCATGGAGTCAGTTACATAAGATTTGATCCAGACTGTTAGTTGCCCTTAGTCCCAATTGAAATCAGTAGGACTTAAGTTTTCAATGAACCCAAGTTCAACTTACTTAGTCTGGATCTAACCCATAGTTCTCTGGACTCTAACCCTTAATGTGTTGTGCTGGATCCTAACTTCCCTAATATGAAAATTGCAGACTTCACATTTACATAATGGAGCTTTCCCGCCTCTCTCTCTGTAGTACCCTGTCCCCACAAAATGGAGAGGGGAGTCAGCGGAAATCACCCACCTTTAACATTGTGTTTGCATTTGTGACATCAGGAGCACAGGGAGACAGATTCCCTAAAAGAGGACAACTTCACAACAATATGGCAAGAATTTCTCAATTTCTATGTAAACTGACATGAAAATGAAGGTGCTCCTTATGAGAGTATACTGCAGAAACATGCGTACTAATCATATCTATTAGGTGGAAATTTGGATCTTTCTCACCTTTTGCCACCTTTTCTTCCTCCTTTTATCTTTTCCTTTTTTTATACTGTCATCTTTTTGGTTTTGTCCTGGTACAGCTTATCCTTTCTCCTAGTTAGCTTCTTGGCTGGAAGTTTGCATACTTAGTCTGAAAGGAATAAAAGAAGGCACGGGGGATCAGTTAAGGTGGATAGGCCTGGGGATGAAGGGAGGGCATGGTAACTTTGGAACAGTTGTCATTTATTGAATTTCTGCACAACATTGGAAAGTTCCAAAATGATATAGGCAGGGTGGAAGATGGGGAACTGGGAAGTGTGTGTATATAAGAATACAGCATGGTCACCACCAGATGCCAAAATGGCAAATTGTTCTTGTGCACTAACAGGTCAGAGTGGCCCAGATGGCTGGCTTGTGTCCATAAACATTTGAAAAGTGGATGATTGTTATATTGCTTTGAGTTTTGTTAAGGTATGACCCAACCTCTCCCACGTGTGCAGAGTCACACATCATTGAGAGACAACTGTGCTTCACTGCTGTATATTGGCAACCTGGAGCAGATGGGTTTCTAGGTACCTATGTGTGAAGCACAGACAGGGTAGATGCTCATGGTAAGAATTACTAGGTGTGGTAATGAGAATATTCAATAGGCTCAATAGACCCTCCCCCCCCAAGCTTCTACAGACCTGTGTGTACAGAAGGGGATAAACTATGTTGTTTGTTTACTTTATATGCATTGTCTCTTTAAAAAAAAAAATCCCTCTAGGACTGCAGTTCTATATTTACAAGGGAGTTAGCTCCACTAAAATCAGTGTGATTTACTTCTGAGTAAACATGCATAGGTTGTGCTTTAAGTGACTATCAAAAGGTTAAAACTGAAATCCATATTTACAGAATAAAACAACACTTCATAAAATATCTTAGGCTGCAATCCTGTATCCATTTACCTGGGAATAAGCCCTGATGAACTCAGTGGGACTTACTTAGACATGTAAAGGGTTGCACTGTTAAAAACAGACAACGCTTTGCCCTCCAACACCAATCGCATATCTTAGAAAGATATGTAGACAGGCTGCCCCAGGCAGCTGATACCGGGGATTTGGAGTACACTCTCAAGAGGTCTTGCTCTGCATTCCCACCTGTCTCTCTGGTGAAAGGTGTGCCACAGGAAGATTTAAAAGGCACGCTGGTTCTGTTATGGTTTCTCCTTTGAATACAACATGATACATCATGGTAACAAATGTTTTGAAGCCTATGCAACCCAAACCTCTGGGTATTTCCCCAGCTCTACAGAATGCAGTCTTCCTGTGGTATGCAATAAAAGGATATGCTTTGTTGGCACAATTGGACTGAGAATAACATACTATTTCTCACAATACTGGCTGGTATGAAATTGTCAGATTTCATCTGGCCCCCTGCAATTTGTGCACAGAGCATGTCTGCCATCCAGAGGCAGTTTTCATGTTTGCAAGTCACTCTTTCATCAGATTAAGTTAAAAATGGTCTCTGATAAAATGTCCAGCAATATTTTTAGGAAGATATACCTTGCTTTTCAGAAATATGTAAGACTGAATGATTTGGAAAGCTCCATTCTGCAGCTTTTGTTAAAGAGGCACTGGGTATGCATTGTATCTTGTCATTGTTTATCTAATCTTTGGCAATGTGTTGACAGAAAGCAGAACCCTTTATCATCCCATTGTTGAATAGCTTTATACAGTAATGCTGCCAGTCAGCATACCACACCCACCATCTGTAAGAGCTTTACATCTGGCAAGGGAATGCCTGCTTTCTATAATACTCTATTACTATAATACTTCATTACAAGGCTCCATTTAACTATGAGCAAGCTCAGCGAAGCTCTGTAGTCTTGTGAACAAGGAGCTACATAATCCCTGATCTTGCCTGGCTAAACTCTGGAAAACCACCAAACCTGAATAACTCAGGGCACCTCCGGACTGTCAGTATTTGGGGGGAATGATTTGACCACATCCCAGAATGTTAGGTTTGCACAATTAAAGTGAATGAAAGCACTCTGTTATCTTAGCACAACACAGCCACTTTTTTAAACAAAGTCTTTTTGTGGTTAAGAAAGTGATGGGGAAATGCACTGAAATGTGTGGGATGAACAAATGACTAATGAGAAGATGTATAAACACCCCATAAGCAAATCAGGATGAATGCAGCAGGCTCATTGTTGTATCACTGCCTCACAAACAAATCAGAACAAATGTTTAATAAATATTGGATGTAATCTAACCTCCATGTAAGCTTTGTGCGAGCAAATCAGTATGAATGCTCAACAAATAGGTCATCTAGAGGAGCCCTTAGAAGCTTATCCAGAGGTTCTTTAAACAGCAACTGAGAATGTTCAAAAGTAATTTACATACTTTACCTTTTCCAATCCTTGCAACATTCCTGTAAGATAGATCAGTATTACTACTACTACTATTACTATTATTATCATCAACAACAATCAACAACAGCACCATCATACTGCAGATAACTAAGACTTTCCTAGGTGAGTTCATGATCTAAATCAGGAACTGCTCAATTTTTAACTTAGCCTGTATGCTAAATTATAATGTTTATTTATTTATTTAAGATTGGTGTTGTGCCTTATGGAGAAGTACAGTGCTTAGCCTGTTAGCCATTATGTAGTAGGCTTTGTCCATTAATTACCTACCATTAAAGATCACACAGCAGACATTTCTCAGGTAACAAAAGGAAGATGGAAAAAGGAAAGAAGGAAACAGAGACTGTGTGAATGGCACTTGACAATAAAAGAACAAAATGAGGCCTCTGATGGGGCCTTATATATGTTCTTGCATTAGGATTAAAATAGGACAGTTTCTCCATTTGCCCATGGTGTTAAACCAAACTATATCAAACATTCAGACATCATTATGCAGCATTTGTATACTTAGCATTCTACTTTCCAAGCATTTGCTTTTCCAGTTAATCTGTTGAACACCTGTTATATTCTTCACCATTCAACATAAAACACATTCCCTCAATCATCAGCAACCATATGTTGGTATGGTGCAATCTGAGAATATTATTACATATAAAACAGCACATAAAGATGTGTGCTCACCCATAAAGGAGGCAAACAGTCTCTGTGTAACCATTGGAAGGCTGTGGGGAGAAAGGGGGAAATGTCTCACTTAATAAATAAATAGCCTGCAAAGGTAACTTGGAAATGGAAAATCTAAGGACATGCTTGAAAACGCACACTATAGTATTCCCCAGGAGTCAAAGGTGTTCCAAATTCTAGATCCAGTTTCTTTTCAGCTCCTGGTGTGGGAATCTGACTCATTCATACATTTTATTAATTAATTTATTTATTAGATTTATATCCTGCCCTTCCTCCCAGTATTAAGATTCGTGCCTGAAAACAGTAATTTACAATTTGCAAAATGGGCAGTGATCTGAATCTGAAATGGAAGAATAAGCAAACTAATATGAAAATATTAATTAAATTAGTTATAATGCTGTAATGTATTTTCACTCTTGTGCCCTATTTTATATTAGTAGACAGTACATCCTACAATGAGCATAACACGAATATGAGTGTGTGGATTGATATATTTTGGCTTCTTTTTTCAGCATGATTGGATCCAGGCTATTCCCACAGAATGCTTCACTGAAGGGGGGGGAGAGATTATTTTTACTGATTCCTTCTTCCACTTGTGACCCAAGGGACTCTACAAAACAGCATGGTGCCATGGGCTGCAGGGAGAATCCACAAAAATTGATATTACCCTTTCTTCTGGTAGGGGTCTCAGCTGAAGCTCAGCCCCTTCCACAAACAGGATACCTTCCATTCATGGAAGAGGTAGTTTGGATCAGGGTTCCCAGGAGGGAAGCATCCCAAACCCTGAGATTTCAGGTGCATGCTCTAGTGATGTCATGGGGGCATGCCCTAGTGATGACATAGGGGCAGACTCTAGTGATGTCATTAAGCATCAACCACATTGCTTGACGCATACCACTCAAACAAAAACAGTTCTCTGATTGGGAATTAAAATACAAATCTTAGCTAAATGAGGGTGTTTCCAGGTCCAGCTGAAGTGACAGAATCATTCCTTCTCACCTGCTTAGACAGCCTGGGTAAAACACATTTAATCTAGCCTACTTGCTTTCGGCAAGAAGGGTTTAAGTGCCTTCAGGCCAGGCCAGTTACCAGAAGGCCATTTTAGGAAGAAAGCCTAGTGTTGTGGAGATGTTAGATGGGAGCACTCAGGAGTAAAGATGGATGCCCTGAAGACTGCAGTTCTAAACACACTTACTAAGGGAGTAAGCCCCATAGAACTCAACAGGACTTCCTTCTGAGTACATGTTATTAGGATTGTGTTGTTGGTAAGGTTTGACTTGGGATTCTGTACAAAGATATCCATATCAAAGCAAGGTTGGCAATCCCCTGCCTGGAATGCCCTGCTCTGCCTTTTAACATGGCTGCTCCAAACTTCTTTACAGACTTGACTCTTCACTGCAGAGAGAGGTTTAAGAAATAAGTAAGAGTTAAAAAGATTCTCTACTGTTTCCTGCTTACTCTGTGGACTGCTATAAATTCACTTTGACAGCCAACCCAATTCCAGTGAGTAATAATTGACAGAGAGAAAACGCCAATGGTTTGGTCTACCTTCACACTCAGTAGATTGGGATCAACAGCAATTGAAGCCACACTTCCCAGTATGTGAATTCTCTTTTACCATGACTGGGCAAGAAACAAACTATCATGCAAATAACAAGTTGCATCATGAGTGGGTTTAAGGGGGTTGAGTTTACCACATGAAACCACATTGTTGCTTCTATGGATGTAAGGGAGTAAGGTTAAAAGTAAATGAAATCCAAATAGAAAAAGAAGTGATGATTTCCTAAATGTAATATCATGCCAACCACAATAAGATTCCTATGAGCAAGGCAGAAACTCAGAATCCCACAACCAGTCAGGATTCCTAACCAAAAAACCAAAACTGAAAAAATTCTGGCAGCCAGTCAGCCAAGCTCATAGAAATCCCCATGCAGCACAACCTGACCCAGGGGCTGCAATTAGCGCAGAATGCTGTGGTGTGATTGCTGACATGAGTGAGACCCTCTGAGCACATAATACCTCTGCTCTGAAATCTGCACTGGTTGCTGATTTGCTACCAGGTCAACTTCAAGGTGTGCTTTCCATGTTAAGAGTTCTACATACTACTGGTTTTGTAAGAAATTGATCCTTTAGTGTGGCAGTACCTACGTTTTGGAATTCTCTGCCTATTTACATTAGGCAGACACCTTCATTGTACTCCTTTCGGCATCAGCTAAAAACATTTTTGCCTAGGTAAGTCTACCCAGGCATGTAGAAGCTATTTTTTAATCTGTTTTTAACTCATTGTTGGTTTTATTATTTTGAATGTTTTTAAATACCTGTCTTTAACTGTTTTTGCCAATAATTTTATTGTTTTAATTCCTTCTATAAACTGCTTTGAGGGTTTTTTTTTACAATAAAGTGGTATATAAATGTTGTAAATAAAATACATAAATAAATTTTGGAGTCACTGTGGCCCTTCAGTCTCTTTCCACTTTCAGGCACAAAGAAATCTGTCTTTTACTGACTCAGACAATTTGGTACCATCTAGCTCAGTACAGATGACATGGACTAGCATTGGCTGTCCAGGATTCCAGGGAATAGTCTCTTCCAGAGATTGAATTTTGGACCTTTGCATGCAAAGCATGTGCCCTACCACTGAGCTACAGCCTTGTTTAAAAAAGTATCTTTCAAAATAGTTCTTTTCAATTCACTAATGAATTCACAGCATACAAGGGCAGATCCACACCGTGCATTTAAAGCACATTCAGCATACATTTAAAGCACATGAATCCCATCACAGAATCATGGGAACT
Organism: Rhineura floridana; assembly: GCF_030035675.1. Lineage (NCBI taxonomy): Eukaryota > Metazoa > Chordata > Lepidosauria > Squamata > Rhineuridae > Rhineura > Rhineura floridana. The sequence continues at coordinate 136,491,826 of NC_084481.1, read as the reverse complement.
GTAGTTTGTTAAGGGTGGTGGGAACTATAATTGTGAGGGGGAAACTACACTTCCCAGGATTCTTTGGGGGAAGTCATGTGCTTTCAATGTGAGTTGGATGTGTTTTAAATGTATTATGTGGATCTGCATTACTTCATAAACCTTGCCTGCATATAAATCATTTTAATTAAATTTTAAAATGGAAATAAGCTACAAAGTTTACTGGGTGACCATGGGCTACCCACCATCTCTAAGCCTAATCTGCCCCTCAGGGTGAAAACAACAGAAGGGGATCATGACCACCCCAAGTAAGAAGGGCACACTTAAAATGTAGAGGAAATAATAATTTGTAAATAAAAATTTACAACCATAGTTACATATCAAGACATAGCATGAAGAAATATTTATGTAAGTATGAATGTCAAAGATGTTTATTATTTACTCACTATAAAGATATTTATAGTGCAACCCTATGCATGTTTACTCAAAAGCAAGTCCCAATATATTCAAAGGGGCTTAGGCAGGGAAGCATGCACAGGACTGCAATTCAGTGATAAGGAACTTCACTCACCCAATCCAAAATTCAGCTTCATGCCACTTTAAGCTGTTTTACAACTGTTTTATAATTGTTTTATGGTTATTGGATTTTAAATTGATTTATTTCTTGTTGTAAGCTGCCTTGGTTTCCAACCCTACCTCACAGGGTTGTTGGAAATATTCCATATACACACACACCAGAGATGTAAAAATGCATACACCCCATATAGTAGTTTGTTGTCAAAACCAGTTGGCCACTGTAGAACATTTTTTTTAAAAAAATAAGTATTAGTTTCCTGCTAAATAAAAGCAGTGACACCTATGTAAGCCTACCTAACCGCTTTTTTGAGAAAAGGATCAGAGGGGGAGAGAAAGATTTACAATACAATCATTTTCTATGTTCACTCAAAAGTCCCATTGATTTTCAGCACAATCTGAACCATGTCTGCTCAAACGTAAGTCCTACTGAATTCAGTAGGGTTAACTCCCAGGTATGTGGAATTAGCACTGCAGTTTTACTGCAAGAAAAGCTTCATATTGGGAAGGCTTTCAAAACAGGTTATCAATAAGACAAATAAACTGTCCTCTTCAACAGTCCAGTAAAATTCAAACTAGTTTGAATCCTTAATTACACAAGTATAACACTACAGCATGTACACTTTTTAAAACTTCTGTTCAAATATTATTTGAAAGATAAAATGTATAATATGCCATTTTTGCAAGTAATTAACCCCCCCTGCATGCACACTGTTATTATAATTATAACTAAAATTGTTTACTGTGTATGCCCACCAAGATCCTGCTGTGATCTTCTGTTGTAGTGCAATCCTATGCGTGTTTACTCAGAAGCAAGTCCCAATCCTGTACAGAGAAAGTACTCTTTATGCTGCTGAAAGCTATATATTTACTGAATTCCTGATGTGAGACAAGCAGGAAAAGGAAATTGTTCCCAGAACGTGAAATGGGGTTTAGGTATTGGCTGGGGGTCAACAAATCTTGTCAATCACAACCCTGACTTAACTTATTGGCTAAAAACCTGAAAGGGCAAGGATTAGGGCAGCTGGTACTAACAGAAGTTGCGGGGGGCGGGGCGGCTCACATTTTGGTTTATATCTTTTGAACCAGACCACCTAGAAACTTAATTTTTTAAAAAATGAAAGCTAAGAGACTGGAGTGTAAGGTGACTCACCCAGAGAGGACCCCCAAAAACTGGAGTCTCCAGGCGAAAACCAGACACCTGGCAACCATACTCTCCATATGTATAGGTTATTTGTGTGTGTGTGAGAGAGAGAAGGAGAAATCCAGCAACTTATTGGAGTTGCTGAATTTATTTATTTATTTTCAGTATTTCTAGGCCACTCTATAATAAAAAGTTACAGGATACAAATCTTCTGCATATTGCTGTATGCACATTTTAAAGTGGGGTGGAGAATTTACACTATGTTTAGCCCATAAATATGCATTTTTTATGAAATGCAATAAGTACATGAATAGTTATTCCTGACTTGATTATCAAGGCTCCTAAAAGGTCCAATAAAGAACCAACCCACTGCTGAAATACAGCTGGGAGTATTCAAATATGGAATCAAATGGATATACCATTTAGGTGTCTGTTAAACAAGTTTTCATACTACGAGTGACCTCACTTAGATAATTTCTGTAGATGTAGTGGATTGGATCCTGAAACACCCTTCTTTGATAGGAAGGCATCTACTAAGTGTAGATGGGCGTAATCTGATTTCCTGTCAATATCCTTGTGTGAGAAACGTTCATTGAAAATAAGCTCAGAACATACAAATGAAAGTACTTTTTTAAATTCAGTATATAGTTAATATATGGAGTTTATTGCCACAGGATGTGGTTATGATTGCTAGCTTAGATGGCTTATAAAAGAATTAGACAAATTCATGAAAGAAAGATCTAGGGTTGTATTCAGTGCTGTGCGAGCATGTTCTGGTTGCGCACTGGGACTTTCCCTTCTCTCCCTGTGTGCCCCTCATCAACCCCCATGGCGTAGATTTTGAGGGTGTGCAGAGAACTGCAGGGGAGAGGAGGAGGAAATTCCATTGTGAAAGGAGAACAGCAGTGTTGGATACAACTCCTAGACTCTAGCACAACAGCTAAAAGCAAAACACTGTATTTGTAGGCAGTATCTGATTACTAGATAAGAATATAAGAACAGCCTTGCTAGATCATGAACGTTGTTAACACAGTTGATGCCTAAAACTTTTTTATTTTATTTTAGCAAGCCTATCTGGACAAATAATTTAGCTATACATACTTGCTTTTACATTGATTTGTATATTATTTATAATTATGCTATTATTTGATACGCACTACTTAGAGAGGTTTTGATTAAGCAGTTTATAAATGTTCTTAGATAAATAAATAACTCCAAAGGCCTATCTATTCCAGCGTCCTGTTTTCCACAGAGGCCAACCAGATGCCTATGGGATGCCCATGAGCAGCACATGAGGGCAACAGCCCACTCCCACTGTTGTTCCCCAGTGACTGGTATGCAGAGGCAAAGTGCCTCTGATTCCAGAGTAGCATATCACTAGTAGCAAGATTGCCTCGTCCTCCATGAATTTGCCTCAATCTCTTTTAAGGTGGATAAGAGAAAAATCAACTCATTTGAAATGTGGTGATGGAGGAGAACTTTGCGCATACCATGGACTGCGAAAAAGACAAATAATTGGGTGTTAGAACAAATTAAACCAGAACTGTCACTAGAAGCTAAAATGATGAAACTGAGGTTATCATACTTTGGACACATTATGAGAAGACATGATTCACTAGAAAAGACAATAATGCTGGGAAAAACAGAAGGGAGTAGAAAAAGTGGAAGGCCAAACAAGAGATGGATTGATTCTATAAAGGAAGCCACAGACCTGAACTTACAAGATCTGAGCAGGGTGGTTCATGACAGATGCTCTTGGAGGTCGCTGATTCATAGGGTCACCTTAAGTCGTAACTGACTTGAAGGCACATAACAACAACAAAGTTAGTGGCCGTCACCGCATCTGCTGGTAGCTAATTCCATAGTTGAACTAATTACCATGTAAAGAAATACTTCTTGTCTGCCCTGAATCTTCTATCATTCAGTTTCTTTGGATGACCCCAGGTCCTAGTATTATCAGCAGGGCTTTTTATGTGACAGTTCTCACTGGTACAGAGTACCAACATCTCTTTTTTTCTTTCTGCCTGTGGCAGCCACTTTGTACCGGCACCTACAGCACTTTTATTAATATATGAGTACCGGCACCTCATTTCGTACCAAAAATTATGAGAGAAGGCCCTTTCTACCCACTTTCTCCACCATGCATAATTTAATGCACACCTTGGTGGCTGGCCCTTTTCTTCCTCGCCTATAAGACCAAAAAGTTGTAACTTTTCCTCAGATGGGAACCACTCCGGTCCCCTGATCTTTTTGGTTACCGTTTTCCAGCTCCACAATAGCCCTTTGAGGTGTGGCGAACAGAACTGTACATGGTGGATGTTGAGGATAAAAAAGAAGGCACATTCTTGCTTATTAATTCCACAGAGGTAGCTTGCCAACTGCTGTTGGAGTCAAAATGCTGGATTAGACGGGCTTCCGAACTGATCCAACCAGGCACCTCTTATGATCTTATGTGATCTTGGACTTCCCTTGATTTTTATTGTTATTTGTTTTGTTGGGAAGAAGGTGTGGTATAGGAAGGAACACACTTGGCAAAGGAAAGGAACCATTTTATTGACATTGTTGGAAATGCTTTTAAAGAGTAAAACTGGGGAGATCAGTGGGTTTTCTGTTACTGTTTGTGTTAGCTTTCTGACAGGGCATTTGTGTGCAGACAGCAGGGTGGGTGGGGCTTTTCTCTCTTTTTGGGGGGTGGGGATGGCACTCTTCTAAACAACATAAATATTTCCATTTTCTCTTCAACCATAAAATCTGTTAAAAAGCTTTCGTATATGAAATAGCAACAGCTTGCCTCAGGTACTGAACTCCTGAATATCCAAACTTAAGCTGAACTATGTAAGAATCTCAAAATTATTAGATATGCTTGTGTAGCTAAAATGAGTGACATGATTGGCCAAGCAGGGGGTGGGAATGCCTTCAACGTATAGCTGTATCACATTTCAAAAGTCCAAGCATTTGTTCCCTGGGTAGAAGGGTGACCTCTAAAGGTTTGCATTGATTGATCTATCCCAGAGCTTATGAATCTTTTATTCAGTGCTAACTTGGCAGGAGAGAAATGACATTTCCTGCAGGCTATGAGACTTCTTTGAAGTCAAGGAATCTTCTGCATGTTGTGCTTGTAACCTTGCTTAATTATTATTTTTATTATTCCAATTTATTTTATTATTATTCTGTTGTTCCTCTGACTGAAGATTAAAGGCAGAGCAGAAACTAGCAAAGTGTTCTCAATCTTTGAATTAAATACTCCTTGTAAAACCCTTTGGCTGCAATGTTCCACCTGCTTAGGTTTCTCAAATCCTTTGGTTTGAGTTGTAACTATTGCACCTTTTATAAATTTGGCTACATTTCCCTCTCCTAAACCTTTTATTTTATAAAACATTAAAGCATTTTTTTAAAGGGCGGTAGGGCATGCCAAGCTGAAGTCTTATTTATGTATTTTACATAGAATACTGATGTAATATGTCTTGCAACCTGGAATATCCTACCAAGCACCCACAGACAGCTTTTCACCACATTCATTTTTTTGTTCTTTGTCATGATGTATGTTGCAGTTATGTATGATGATGTAGCTTTTTGGCACTATATGTTTCATGGCATTTATTTCATTGTCATGTGTGTCATCACCACATTTTGGATGATCAAAGCAAACCTATATTATCATAATCATTAACCTTCTCAGCTGTTAAGATCTGTACAGGAGGCTGTCTTGAGAGTTCCGCCACAAAAAATATGAGGAATAGCACCCCAGGAGAGGGATTTCTCTGTGGGAGCCTTCAAATTCTAAGAAATTCAATAAATAAATAAATTGTAGAACTCCCTCTCCACAGAGGAGTTGTCATGCATCTTTTTGTACAGCTTTCACCATATGCTGAAGATGCACATATACCTTAGCCTTTAAGTATTTTGTTTTGTGGGACCCACCTCTTCGCTGAAGTGATATTGTTCTGTTCCATTTGGAACAATTTTACAGGGTTTATTATTGTAATGATTTTATCTGTTTTTATCATTGAATATTCTATTGTTGTAACTCACCCTCCCACCTTATGGTGAAGGGCAACTGAGAAATCAAATACATAAATAAACAGGCTGAAGCTCAATCCTGATAAGACCGAGGTGCTACTTGTGGGTGACAGGGGAAAGTTGGGTGTTGCTGACCTGAATCTTAATGGGGTAAGATTACCCCTGAGAGATCAGGTCCGCAGCCTCGGGGTTGTTCTTGATTCCAAGCTGTCCATGGAGGCTCAGATTTCGGCAGTGAGCCGGACAGCTTGGTATCAACTACACCTCATACGGAGGTTGCAACCCTACCTCCCTATTCATCAGCTCCCACTGGTGGTACATGCCCTGGTCACCTCTCGATTAGACTACTGCAATGCGCTCTACGTGGGGTTACCCTTGAAAATGGTCCAGAAACTACAACTGGTGCAGAATGCGGCTGCACGCCTGCTTACAAACAGCCGCCGCCGTGATCACATCACGCCGGTGTTAATTCATCTACATTGGCTTCCAGTTGTATTCCGGGCCCAATTCAAGGTGTTGGTCTTAACCTTTAAATCCCTATACGGTCTCGGCCCAGTTTACCTGAAGGAGCACCTCCAGTACCACCAACTAAGCCACCCAACCAGATCAGCCACACAGGGCCTTCTCTCCGTCCCACCAACGAAAACAGCTAGGTTGGTGGGGACTAGAGAGAGGGCATTCTCAGTGGCGGCCCCCACTCTCTGGAACTCCCTCCCGTTCGATCTTCGCCATGCCCCTTCCCTAGATACATTTCGCCGAGCCTTGAAAACATGGCTCTTTGGACAGGCCTTTGGGATCCCCGGGGTGGGCTAATTTCTTTATGTTGTTTTAAAACTGTCTATTGATGGCCCTAAACTGTTCTGTACTGCTGCTTTTAAAATGATTATTGTTGACTGCACTGTATTTTATTATGTATTTATATTGTATTTGAACTTTAATGTTGTACGTCGCCTAGAGTGGTTTCGGCCAGATAGGCGACACAAAAATTAAATTTATTATTATTATTATTATTATTATTATTATTATTTCAAAAGCAAAAAAAAATCTCCCAATGGAGTCAAAATTCACAATAAAATATGTTTTTATTTCCAAAGCATCAGGTACAGACATTCCTCCTCACTGAATTGTGTTTTTGCAGTAGTTGAGGCCATGTTTACATGAGCTACTCCTCATTTGATATTTTAGCATTATAGGGGAAAAACACAAGTTGTCCATGTAACAGAAGGTGGAGATGTGTCAAGACCCTACAAGTGGGACTCGTTTGCTTAGAAACTTCTTAATGATAAAAAATTATTATTATTATCTTTATTTATACCCCGCCCTTTTTCCAAACTGGAACTCAAGGCGGCTTCCAGATAAAAACAAGTACACATCATTAAGAACCTATAAAAATATAAAACATATAAACATATAAAATCAGCATTAAAACATTTGACAAGGGGAAAGGCTGCCTCAGGAGGTGCTGGGCTCTTTGTCACTGGGGGTATTTAAGTAGAAGCTGGGTGGCCATCTGTCAGAGATGCTGTAGTTTCAAGGTTCCTGAACTGAGCGGAGGGTTGGACTAGATAGCTGAAGGTTGTATCCAAGACAGTACCAAGTTAAAATCATTTAACAGTATACCTTTTTGGCTGGTGGAATGTTGTTGTGTATGGGAAAACCCAAGCATATTCCCAGAGATTGTTGTGCAACAGATTGCACAAGAAATCTCCTCCTGCCCTTAGCAATGGGTATGCATGTGCTTCATGCACTGTCAAGAGAAGGAGCCAGTTGGGCTTGTGATGGATCTTGAGTGGGGCCACTTCTAGGCCTCAGCCCAGTGGCTGATGCCAGGGCTGGCCACCACCCACCTAGGTCTTTGGCCAAGGGCTTACCTAAAAATAGCCTGCGTCAGGGTGGGGCCCTGCTACCCAACAACTCCTATGTGCATTCCCCAGACGGTAGGCTGGGGAGGGAGGCATCATGCTGCAGGTGGGCTGCCTGATCACATGATCCTTACCCTATGCCTTGCCAATCTTAACTATGGCTGTAATCAGTGGAACCATAAAGCTGTGGCCTTGATTTCCCCAGTCTTGTCTTTATGGCTTTTGCTCCTGGATTCTTGTTTCATGTGTATTGAGCACAATTGGCTGTTCTGCAACAAGCTTTCTCTAGTGCAACTGTTGCATTGGATTCCTTTGTGGAGCAGCCTTTAAACTCTACCAAAGGGCTCTTGAACTAGTGGACTGAGAATGTTGGATATGGCCCTATCATCTCTTTCCATGCTTCTGTGTCATATGCAAAGCTCTCCAGTATCCCCCTACCTTCCCAAAGTATGTTGGAGAGCCACTCAGCAGTTCATACAGCCCTGACTCTGATGTTATACTGTCTCTTCAACTGACATAAATACAGTAACCCAACCTTGCATTATTTATTTTTATTTTCCTTATATACTGCCACCCATTGTGTCCACTATCTCCATTTTAATCACATCATTGATTTCCCTATACAAAAACAAAGGTAGATCTTGGAAGGAAAGGGCCGTCTTGTAGCAGCTTCCTTCAGAGTATAGGACCAACAATAAAGATTTATATTATTCATTAAGTGTCTCCTGGAAGCATTACATAGTTAAACATTTTCTTGCTTTGTTTTAGTGCACTTGGTAGCAAAATCAGATGTGTGCATGTCTGGAATTTATTTCATAATGAAACACAATGGCTAAGCTGTCAATTTGCTAGTTTATTCCCACCCTTCTGGTTTTTTAACTTTTCCTTTAGGAGCGTAAATGGAGCGATTAAACAGTAGTATTGCAGAAGGCATAATAGCCAGGCCTGTTGCGGAAATATTTCAGAAGAAAGTGTGCTTGTTTTCAAATTAGAGAAATGAAGCATACCATTTTTTTATTATAGTTTCATCAAATTGCCCAGCTCTGGACCCATTTAAAAACATAAATCTGGCAGTGCAATGAAACTAGCAATTTCTCCCCTGTTCCAAATTGCCAGAGGAGATACCCATGATGTAATGAGAACTTTTTTTGTGGTGGTACACACTGGTATGGAGTATCAGCTCCTCTTTATTGGCTGCCCATGGCAACCATTTTATGCTGACTCCTACAGCACCATTTCATTTTGTTTTTTTTACCACTGAATGTAGTTATCAGTTTACTTGTTTTCAAAAGCTGTCTCTCTAGAGAAAATGGTAGAAGAATTATAACTGAAAATTTTATTATGTTCACCAAGGATTTCCAAAGCATGGTAGGAAGGCTCAGATGAGCTAGTTTCCAGGAAAGATGTTATTTCTTATCTGCTACCTCATATGTGTTCTCTCTCCCATACCTCATGTACACTGCCTGTTCTGGGTGACTGTGTTTCTATTTATGAAAGTGATGTTGCTTTCCTGTGGCCGCTTAAGGTACCTTCATACTCTGCTCTTTTCCTTTGATCTCTGAGCAAAGGCAGCTATAGGTTCTGTCCATGAGCCATCTGCTATTCAGCATAAGGAATTTTGGAGAGCTTTTAATTTATTTTTACTCACTGTGCTAAAGTCTGGGAACCCCCAATCTAGATTTTTTAAATATCCTATTTATTATGATGGTGCTAATGGGGTCAGTTTCAACATTGTCAAGGGACCACACTGAACATTTCTGCCACCTCCACCTGTGCTGGATCATTCTTTGTCAGCACTTGTAAAGAAAATTCTACTTTGTGATGAAGAAAGCCAACAGAGAAGAAGAGTGCGGTATTCACTTAGGCCTTCTGTGTTTTCCATTTGGAATGGCAAAAACAGAGGCAGCATCAAAGGTACCCAGGATTGCTGCACCATATAAGAAGCAAGATACAATTTTAGCAACACAATTGTCATTTGTCGGTTTTAACAATGACACTTAGTATAACATATCTTTATAGCCCTCAAGAAACAGGCAACTTGTGTTGTTATCCCCATAATGCTAAAATATCAAACGAGGGGTAGAGGAAATTGTAATTGCTTCAAAATGAGAATACCTAGAGTATTTTCACAAAAATGAAGCCCCAAGTACTGGAATGAATGACATGACCATCCAGAACCCATTTGCCTTTTGGCAACCCCACCACTTTGGTCTTACTGTAATTCAGGGCTCATTTTTGTAAAGTGACACCCACAAAACGTACACCGAATGTCATACATGAGGTCAAGTGTACAACAGGTAAGGGAAGGGCTTCAAAGGAACAATTGGGAGGTTAAAATGAACTCCTGATTGTTCCTTTGCTGGAGCAAGGCACAGTCCACCCACTCATCAGCTGATGGGGAGTGGGAGTTTGCTTTGCTGAAGAAGGGGGAAGTGGTTTCCATTCAATGGAAATTGCTTCTCCCTCCTAGCGTCATTCTTTAAAAGAGCAGTGTGAGGATCTTTTTAAACATCCCTGCACTGCTCTTTGAGCCTCTGAAACTTGAAGGCTTAAAGAGGATGTTCACAAAGGGCTGTTTGGAAGCCACACACTGTGTTTCGAAGTCCCAACATTCCAGGCTTCAAAGTACAGCATCAGCTGACATCACGATGCTGTCAGGTGATTGACAGGTGGACGTCCCAGGCTATCTCTCAGATTTGGCCCATCAGGGGCCGGGGAGATGAAGATTTAGTTCCCTGCCCCTGTTATAATTAACAGATAAGCCTTCCTCCTTACAATATTTTCCAAATTTGGAAAATGATCTTCTCGTATGTCTGCATGCAGGAGCACTGGGATTTTTTTGATTATCATTTTTTGAGGGGGGAGCAGGCAGAGAGATATATGCAGACGTATGCCTCACTTATGTAGATATTAAACAATAGTGGGGCCAACATACAACCTTGTGTTAGACCCCTGAGCAGATGTATGCTATGGCAAAACATGGATTGTCTCCCCTGGCCATTTCTTGAATGGTTCTTATTGCTAGCCCTGAAAGTGTTAAGGACTGAGCCATTACTCTCAAGGATTTCAACAAGATTACAGTGAACTGGGTTTTTAGTGTTATCAGGAATAAATGGTCATTTGCATGAATGCTGCCCTTCAAGTCTTTCAGGATCTCCCCTCTCCCTCTTCTCTTTTGCAAATATAGATGCTCCACAACAAACATGTGATGGTTCGTGTAGGAGGAGGATGGGAGACATTTGCAGGGTACTTGCTGAAACATGACCCTTGCCGAATGCTGCAAATCTCTCGAGTGGATGGGAAAACCTCCCCGATCCAGAACAAGTCTCCAACCATCAAGGAGATGAATCCAGACAGCTACTTGGTTGTTTCTGCCCATTACAAAACCAAAAAGGAGATTAAGTGAAATTTTCATTCAGGACTCTGTATATGTAGGCCTACGTTATCTTCTTCAGTGTAATCAAATTAGTTGGTGCTTTAAAAGGACTTCTGAAAATTACATGCAGACTGGAAATGGCAAGCCATTTTGTGGGTTGTTGAACTGTAGAACTATTTATTTCTAGTACTGTTCCTTTTTATAGCAAGTTACCCTTGATAGGTTTAATTACTTCAATCTGATTTTAAAAAATAGACATATATTTTTACCCAAATTATTACTCTATGAATGTATTCTTAGAATGACTTAAACACTGATTCACATTAAAGTAATAAAATGTGATCTATTTGTATGAGAAAATTTCTGATTCTCAATCATTTGCCCCAGTCCAGAATTCTGTGTCGCTCTGTGGCAGAGCACATGATTGGCATTCAGAAGGTTCCCAGTTCACCTCCAGCTGAAAAATAAAATAAAAATAAAAACTGGGGAGCGGATAATGGGAAATATCTCTGTCTGAGACCTTGCAGAGATGCTGCCAGTCAGAGTAGACAATGCTAGGCCAGATAAATAATTTGACCTGGTATAAGAGTTTTCTCTGTTCTTCTGACACGCACTGTGAACTCCTGTGTTTATAGCTGCCTCATTCATGGATGAGACCTGAATTTTTTAAATGTATTCTTCTGTGTACTCTCATCTAATCTCTCCTCTGAAGTTAAAGGGATACTCTTATAGTCAGGAGAATTTCATACTCGCATCAGATAGCCCTGTGCCTATCAGCAGTTGCTGTAACAGAATGTTCATTACAGAAGAACGACATACATATCGATTGTGTGCAAACCGATGGAAAATACCTGCTGTTCTTAACATCTGTGTATTGTCTTAATATGCAGCCTTTTCCATTTTGGCAATATATGTGTGGCAGTATAGTCTGCATATAATATTTTGGTTACCAAGTTGCACATTATGGAAGGAGTAGACAATATTTGCATCTTCCAGCTGTTATTGGACACCCGTTCCCATTGGCCTCAACCTGCATGACCAATGGTTAGAGATGATAGGAGCTGCAGTCCAACAAAATCTGGAGGGTATCAGGTTGATCACTCCTGCAATTACACCAAGAACACCATGACTTTCCTTATCCTCTCTCTTTTCCCCTCTAAATGCTGCCGCGGGATATGGGCTGCTAGTTTGATCTGGGAAACAGCACATTGGGTAGGTGCAGTTAACCCTTTACCTTCAAGCCATTTTTTTTAACTGTTGAAAAATCTTCCCACGTTATTTGCTCTGTGAAGAAAAAATTGGTACAATTATCATGGCTATTTTTTCCTCTCACAGAGCAGACAGCAGCTTAAAGGGAGGACAAATTATATCAGTTAAATGGTGGATATGGGGAACAAGGTTAAGCATTCTTTTTCCTTGTGCTGCTTCACCAATCAGATTCAGTCCATCTCACTTAGGAGTCTGCATTTTGTTAAAAACAGTATCAGGAAATCAGTAACAGATTACCAGTCTAATGTGTAACTTAGCCCTTAGTTCAACCCACAATGGAGGGATGGGACTTGGGCCTCTATGCCGTGTTCATAGCAAATGTTATCTGGTGTGAATATAGATCTACATGTTTATTGGTTAATCTAATGGTTTAGCTAGCCTCATTTTGCTTTTGGAGGAGAACAAAGACCATCACACTGAACGCCTTGCTTTGGGCAGCAGATTCTGGTTCAAATATAAGGGGAGGGGAAGTTTGTACTGACACCACAGCTGCCCATATCTGCTGCCCTGCACACACCCCTCAGGTGTCAGCAGTAGCAATGGTGAGAAAAGACGTATGTCATGTGTGGTATTTCCAAGATGGCACTGCATGGTCATCAAAGTTGTATTAGGACAGCACCCATTTGGAGCCACCATCCATCCTCCAATCATGGACAATTTCTTAAGTGGCAGGTGTATGGGGATCTCACAGTCCCCTCACACAGTACTCCTAACACCACTGACACTATTGAAAAGCAAGCTGTCTAAAGTAGAATCAGCAGAGGGGGGAGAGGCATGCATTAGGTGGGTCAGAAGACATTAATTACATTTCCATTTGGGCAAGACACAAGCTAAAGTTGGCTCTGACATGAATAGGGAGAAGAGTGCCTTGAATGTATAACAGGGGTGTAGACCTCTAGAGGTTGGTGGGACTACCAATCCCATCATCCCTAGGCCATTTTGGATGGGAGTGATGGAAATTGGATTCCAACAACATCTGGGGGGCCACATGCCTGAAGTACAGAGTGTAGGAGCTTGAGACAGGCCAACATTGTGGAGTTATAAACATTCCCAGTCTCACAAACATGTTTCGTTGCTTTAAGTTACAGTTATAAGCCCAAGGTGGTTCATGGCTGTTTTTCACATTAGGATCTATAGATACTGATCAAGCCATTCCTGTGTCCAAAAAGGGATAGAAACAATTTATCAGTGAGTAACACATTCATCTGACAGTGGCTCCAGGCCACACCTCTGAAAATAGTTGCTGAATTGCTATTATTCATATGCCAGGGTAACTTAATTGCTATACATCTTTTTGACAAAGGAGTGCCTCCTGACAATCATTCTACACCAAGGATGGGAAACCTGTAGCCCTCCTGTTGCTGTTGAACTACAACTCCCATAATCTTTCCCCACTCGGTCTGATAGGAATTGGAAACCCAACATATGAAGGGCCAGAGCTTCCCAATCCCTTTCTGAAACTTTCAAACTTAACATGAGAATGCAATCACCTTTAGTAATAACTCATGTACCTGTTATTTGGGTGCTTGGTATTTGCCTTTAGAGTACCCCTTCCTGTCTGTCGTGCATGGAGGACACAGTATAGTCTAAGGCACTGATAAGACACATATAGGCAGTTATAGACAGTTATGTGATTGTGGAATATTCTTTGCCTCTGGATTTAGTTATGTTTTTGAGCATAATGAATAAGATATGAAAATACTACGTGCATTCTCTGTAGACAAATGGTGGGGAGTGGTTAGGTTACACATCTCCATGATATATAGGAATGCTAAGGTTTGGTGTACTGGTTTTGCTAATTTTCTTTGTCTATACTTGATAACTTTTGTGCCTTTCCTAGAGAAATCATTGTTCAAGGATTATTTGAATGATGACTGTTTAAATTTGATCTGAAATCACATGGTACATTAGAAATAAACAAATAGTTTTAAAAAAATTACAAACTCATTTGTTCTTTGCAACATATTGTCTTCTTTTGATATTAACTTACATATCTGAAGTGGATGTAAGATCTTTATTTTATTTATTAAATTTTTATCCCGCCATTCCTCCCCGGAGCTCAGCGTTGCACGATCTTCATACACCTTACTTGTAAATCCCATAGATTTTAGTGAAACTTGCTCCCATGAATATGCACATTTCTGAAGGATATGGAAAGGGCATGATTTATCCACAGCTTATGTGTTGCATTTTTTTTTTACTATGAACTCAAATTCTCAGGACAATGGAAGCAATATCCTCACTTGCAGAATGCTTCTGAATACGATCCATCTACTCAGAAAGTGCTGGTCACCAGTTTGTTGGGAAAGGTGGAGGAGACAGAGACCTGGATCAGCTTACTGGGCTGCACCCAGACCAGAAGATGTCTTTATCTTGGCCCCAAAAGAGCATTTGGGGGAAGTAGGGCTGCATCTATTGTTAAAAAGCTGTGTACCCAAGTAACCTTTAAGGGAAGAGTGATCAGAGCAAATATGTTTAATAATGGGATATAAAGTTGTAATTCATAGTCTTGCTCTTACTGAAATTAGATATACTTGCTCCTGAAAATGTGTTTGAATGGGGCATAATTCAGCATTAAATCCCTTTGTACATAAGTAACAGCACAACTAGTACCACATATACACTTCCAAGACTTCTCTACAATACTGTGACTTGTTACATAAAGCCACTCACTTCTTTCTTCAAACACAAAGTCCACATTATTTAAGGCTCTGAAAATCAAAAGTAATCAGGCTTTTGTAGTATGACAACCATAATATTATGAGAACCATAAAAAGTTCATTCAATGAATGCCCAAGAGCTTGTATACCCATGTACCAAAAGAACACAGTGATGCTGTTATGCAGTTCATGTAAAATGTCCTTACAAACAATTCTCAATCCAACACAAATCCCCTTCTTAGAAGGTGGATAGCAGTAATAAAAGAACAGAAGCACATGCAACTTAATCCCCAAATTGGTTGGCACTTTAATAACAACTTCTCTTAGCACCATCCTCTTGAAGGATGCTACCTAGATATGCCAAGTGTTATTCCAATTTACTGGTACATTGGTATTCCATCAGGAAAAGCAGTAAGTATGGTATGAATGCAGCCAGCAACACAAACGCCCATAATCATAATGTTTGAGGTATCGGTATTTCACATGACCAGACTTTTTGCACTACATTTATTTAAACAACGGAAACACAATGAACAAAAATGAAGGCAGACACTAGACCCTCTCTTGGAAGATACAACATTAGACAGCATGTACTGCTAATGAGTGAAAGGGAGGTGGTCATAACCCAATAACTTTTCTCTTCAAAGCTGGGCCAAATGCATCACTGCCAACCTAAACACGTGTTATTTTTTGGCAACAAAGAGAAAACATCCCATTCCTAGTAAAGGTCCTAAGCATTTGGGCAGTTTTAGTTGTAAATACAGCATAGCTTACATAAATCAATGCACAGTTTGACCTATAGAGAAAAGGCTGTGGACATTTATTACATCACTGCACTTCTGTAGGCTAGAAAACAAAACACACTTCATTTAGAAGGTTAACTCAGCAGAATGTTGAGAGGTTTTAAAACTGCACATTACTCCCAACTAAATGGGATATTTTATTGTTGGGAATTGTGTGCTCTTTTAAAATGATTACTACCTATCACAATGCCCTCAGATGGGAAAAGTCAAGCAACCCATTTAAGTAAGACAAAGTTCAATTATTTATGCACAAACACATCCTCCCTCAGCGCCACTACAATTTGCATATAGTTTGGATTTCTTTTGAACTTTTTTATTGAGGTAATTTTTTAAAAAAGCAGCAGCAGCAAAGCATGCCACCTTGAGGACACCTAAGAAACCACAAACTATTTTAAACACAAAGAGTAAAGGCAAAACCATCTTCACATCTCCTCTTATGAGGTGATTTAATGCCTTTAGTTATCTTTAAAGTGGTTGCATGAATACTCCATATATTTGTTTGGGACTACTAATTAAAATAAATATATAAATCAAGTTCCCAAATGCATTGGTCAGAAAGCAGAACATGTTAAGACACTTCATCTATCTACCCAATTCCCATGGCTGGCATCATCCAATAATACCAACACAAAGAGAATTACATCAGGCAAGTCTATTTTGCCTAACTGTATTTTAAGTGAGTCACAATCACACACCCTCCATGCTATAAATAGGACATATGAGAAATGGCAAAATAAGTCACATAAATATATTTATCACAGTTTAAGTAACCATCATGTTTTAAAGCATTTTTTAAATGCTGGATGAATGTTAAGAAATCAGTTTTCTTCAAGCATTTACTAGGACTTACCAGAAAAAGTTTGCATGTTCATTTTTAGAGAGAAATCTCACCACAAGATAGCAAAATATCTTTAGCTGCTGTCTTCTGGTTCGTTCTTACAAAATATAAACCAAAGTGGAAAATCAGACACATGACTGTGTCTGTCTGTGTGTTTCCTATTACAAAATGAACAGTACTTCAATACTTGAATTTCTGTATTACCCTCACAGAGATAGCATTTATAGGAATTACACAAGGAATTTCTTACTTTATGGTGACATTTCTCTTAAAACATATGAATTCACCCTTAAAAGGCACAAAAGCTTCCATCCCTAAAATACTTACTCTCAGATAAGCCAAGGACTTCAGCAAGTTTAGGCCAGAGCAAGGGATTCGAAGACTGGTTTGAATCTTACAAGCGTGGCATTTGGGGGGGGGGACTACACAGTTAAGTATCTAGGGATATTTTTAAAAGTAGAGTTGATTTCCCTAACAATCAAGGCAGGAAAATTTCATTTACTACATATGTATCTCTTTCACTATCAGGGCCCCCAAATATGTTAAGACATGCAAAGCTATACAATGTGGCAACAGAACTAGTAAGTGGCTGGTTTTGGCCATCTCTGCTGTGCATTGTGAGGTTTTGTCTTGAAAATATCCTTAGTGCACATCTTTCACCTGCCCTACTACAAAGGCAAAGTCCTGCTTCGTAGGCAAACAACGCCAAAAGCCAAACCATAAACAAGTGCCACTCAGCCACGAGAACTGGCAAGGGATTGGCCACAGGATGTCTTCTTCCCTCCAGGAGGTGCATGTGAAGTTATCCAACTTGCCACTAGGAGGAAAGAACACAAAAAGGTCAAGAGCCCATAGCCTTGCTTCATTCAAGAGATCTTTATCAAGACCAAGAGCTTAATTTAGTTCCTCCTCACAAAACACAAATCTATTCCTTCCTATCCAGTTCATCAGCTCTTGAAGGACCACTTTTAGATTATGCAAACTCTATGATAGGGGACCTTTAAACTGACACAAAAGAAATAAAAGTACTTGGGTTTTATTGGACACCATAATAATTTTGGACCATCAGGATATGCATAAGAAACTCCTGAATATCTTTTTAAAAACTTAATATCTCTCAGATTATCCTGCTCAAACTCTTAGGTCAGGGGTTCCCAAACTGTGGTCCACAAGCTTCACTTAGGTGTCTGCAGCATATCTGAGGTTGAAGATGGGAGACTGCACATCCATCGCATTAAATATTCATATTTATTTGTAACTGTATGTGTAGTGCTTCTTTTTCTTGTATTTTATTGTATTACAAATTGTAAAATAAAGCACAAAATGTCATATAATAAAAGAAGCAATACAAATACAATTAAAAACCATACAGCATCTAGCACAGAATACTACAATCACTGCAACAGGCAGAAAAACCATTAAGTGGTTTGCCAAGACCCTCAGCAATTTTCAAGTGGTCTGTGGGGAAAAAAGTTTGGGAACCACTACCTTCGGTCATTCAGTGAGGCCCTCTTGTGGGTGCCACACACTCCAACAGTTAATGAGTATCTGGGGCCCGGCTTGAAGTGTGGTGGCACCCACACGGAGGAATATACTTCCCTGGAAATTAGAATGATGCCAACAATTGGTTCTTTTAGGGGCCTCCTTCAGACTTTTTTTATTATTCAGCCAGTTTTTTTCAGCGTATCATTGTTGGATGTTGTTCCTGCTGATTTTACAGATGCATTTAATGTATTCATATTGTTTCAACTCTGTATTTATTCTTTTTTTGTACACCCCATATTTTCAAGTAGTGAGAAGTTTATAAAGTCTTTAAATAACTATTTTCTCATTGTAACAACTGCAGCTACCATATTTTATTTATTTATTATTTGATTTATATCCCGCCCTTCCTCCCAGGAGGAGCCCAGGGTGGCAAACAGAAGTGCTAAAAACACTTTAAAACATCATAAAAACAGACCTTAAAATACATTAAAACAAAATAACGTTGAAAACATTTTTTAAAAAAAGTTTAAAAATATATTTTAAAAAAGGGTTAAAAACATTATTAAAAAAAACATAACAAGCAATTCTAACACAGACACAGACTGGGATAGGTTTCAACTTAAAAGGCTTGTTGAAAGAGGAAAGTCTTCAAAAGACACCAAAAAGATAGCAGAGATAGCGACTGTCTAATACTGAAGGAGAGGGAATCCCACAGGGTAGGTGCCGCCACACTAAAGGTCCATTTCCTATATTGTACAGAGCGAACCTCCTGATAAGATGGTATCCGCAGGAGGCCCTCACCTGCAGAGTGCAATGATCAACTGAGTATATAAGACGTAAGACGGTCTTTCAGGTATCCTGGTCCCAAGCTGTATAGGGCTTTGTACACCAAAACTAAAACCTTGAACTTGGCAAATGGGCAGCCAGTGCAATTCTTTCAGCAGCAGGGTGACATGTTGGCGATACCCTGCCCCAGTGAGCAGTCTCGCCACTGCGTTTTGCACCAGCTGCAGCTTCTGAACCAACCTCAAGGGCAGCCCCACACAGAGCACATTATAGTAATCCAGCCTGGAGGTTACCAGTGCATGGACAAGAGTGGTCAGGCTATCCCAGGCTATTTATTGACTGATTGGAAATGTCACATGGCTCCATCTCACTCCTAGCCTGACTGCAGTTTTTCAGATCTGAAATGAAATTGCTATGCAAGAAGGAAAGCATCAAAAGAGATGTGCGTTCCTTGTGCTAAATTCCTACACAAAAGCACTTGACAAGATACAGTTGTTTCTAAAAAGAAAGGCAGGTCATTCAATGCAATCCCATGGATTACTTTAAAAATTCAATGCAATCCCATGGGTTACTTTAAAAAGCGGGATGGGGGAGGGGAGAGAGAGTACTGCTTATTTTATGCATACTGACTCTTAGTCCACCTCCTTCAGGTCCAGGTCCTGCAGATTCAAGACGTTTCTCCATTTCTTCCTGTTTCCTTCTCTTCTCCTCGATAGAAGTTAGATTCTTAATACCGCGAGATGCAGCCTTTAGAAAGCAGATGGGACACAACAACCCCATGACAATTTATTTTTTCTACAGTAATGCAATGATTACAGTATTGCAACAAACTGCTTTTTAATATATTTTAAATGTTCATTTTTAATGTTTTTAAATCTTTTCAAAAATGTTTTTAAAGATGTTTTGTATTAATATTTTTTTAATGGTTATTGTGTTTTAATATATTTTGAAGTCTGTTTTTATGGTGTTTTAAAGTGTTTTTAGTGCAAATACAGCAAATACCTTTTCCATTCTGCTTTAAAAAAATTAAGTACAGGTATGTACAAGACTGCTCTTATTCATAAATCTCAATTAAACTCATGTAATTATATATCCGCTAAATTCATGTGTACAGCTGGGGTATCCCATATGGCACCCCACAGGACATCCCCTTTGATGCTCGCCATGTAATTATATTTCCATTAAATTCATGTATACAACTTGGGTACCCAATATGGCACCCCACAGGCAACATGGCATCTCCTTTGGTGGCCTCCAATGCCCCTTGACACTTACCTTGCACACTGGCTGGAAACAAAGTGTAGGCCTCAAGCTACCCCACCCACTTCCTTTCCTTGACTCAGAATCCTCTGAGGCCCTTGTTGGCCCAAAGGCATTCTTCATAGGAAAGGAAAGAAAGAGGGCAGGACAGCTGCCTTTGCAAGACAAATCACCTTTCAGATAAGGAACCCTGTGGTTACCTGGTAAGTTTGTGGGAGAGGAGACTGACGTGTGTCTGTCTGTCTGCTTTGCCAGTTTTAATACCTTTTTTATTTGTTGGGGGGGGGGTTAGCCAGCTTGTTTGTTAGCTTGGGTGGATGTAAAATGTATGTTTTGCGTACTTTGGGATCACAGAATCATAGAATAGTAGAGTTGGAAGGGGCCTATAAGGCCATCAAGTCCAACTCCCTGCACAATGCAGGAATCCAAATCAAACAAAGCATTCCTGACAGATGGCTGGACAGCTGCCTCTTGAAGGCCTCCAGTGTCGGAGAGCCCACTACCTCTCTAGGTAATTGATTCCATTGTCGTACGGCTCTAACAGTTAGGAAGTTTTTCCTGATGTCCAGTCGAAATCTGGCTTCCTGCAACTTGAGCCCATTATTCCATGTCCTGCACTCTGGGATGATCGAGAAGAGATCCCGGCCCTCCTCTGTATGACAACCTTTCATGTACTTTAAGAGTGCTATATCTCCCCTCAGTCTTCTCCTCTCCAGGCTAAACATGCCCAGTTCTTTCAGTCTCTCTTCATAGGGCTTTGTTTCCAGTCCCCTGATCATCCTTGTTGCCCTCCACTGAACCTGTTCCAGTTTGTCTGCATCCTTCTTGAAGTGCGGAGACCAGAACTGGATGTGCAGAGACCAGAACTGGATACACATGTGTGTGCATTTCTCTGAGCATCATCAATTGTCCTTGCTGTGAAAGGGGTATTTCGTGGTACCCAGGACATCTTCTCAGTTTTTCAACTGTGCTCCTGACCCTCAAAAGTTTGGGAATCACTGGTGTACAACAAAGAACTGTAATAGCATCTCTGTGTGAAAACATTATGCATTACCTTTTCCAAACTATAAACAACCCAACCACCCTCAAACTGCCAGTAGTAGACCTGGAATGTATGGAGGAGAAAACCTGGCAAAAACAAATTGTATTTTGTGACCTAGAAGGCTGGGACTCTCTGACCTGATCATTAAGGGAAATGATGGTAAGAACAACATTCAGGGGCTGAAAATACCATAATAAAAAATGAGGACTTAGACAGGTCTAAAGGGGAAGGGGGAAAGCAGGGAGGGCTTTGCCAGGTCAATATTTGTTTTATTTTAAAGGAGTGATTCCAAGAGGGAGGAATGTGGTTTGAGGAGGGCAAAGAAAAGGGGCCCATTGAAAGTCTGTGCCCAAGGACCTCCAGAAACCGGGAGCCAGGCCTGAATATACTACACCATGCTCTCCCACTACATTTACCACTGAATACCTTTAAGGTGGAAAAGAGAGATTAGTTACCAACTATTTCCAGCAAAATGTAATCCTGCTATGAAATTAGCGATTATCAGGAGTGATGACTTAATACCTTTATGGCAGGTTAGTGGTCACAATTTTAGTGGGTCTGAAAGTTACTGGGAGAGGGAGCAATCCTGGAGATTGAGAGGGGTATGGGTTTCCCAGGCTAAAACTGAACCGGTGCCCCAAGGTTTGAAGCAGTGCTATGGGGAAGAGTCTTAAGTCAGTGATAGAGCATCTGCTTTATATGCAGAAGGTCCCAGGTTCAATCCTTAGCATCTCCAGATAGGGCTGGTAGAGACCCCCTGTGTGAAACCCCAAAGAGGTGCTGCCAGTCTGAGCGAGATGGACCAGGACCAGTGCTCTGACTCAGTATAAGGCAGCTTCCTATGTTCCTATATCAAGAGCTTTAATGTTTGGAAATGCTAAATGGAAACTTAACATTGCAAATTCACTCTCCACCCAAGTGCCATCTTGAGGACAGCTAGAATTAGAACAGGGCATCTGCTATGGCCTCTTCTAGGAAGGGCTCCAAGAGTGGATCACAGCTTGTTTGATATTTTGCGTAGCAATGCAACTCTTTTATAGTGACATAAACAGTGAAAAAGTAAATGTGACACATGAAGACTAGCAACTGGATCTCCAGCATTCCCAGGATGGCTCGGCAGCTCCCCACCTCCAGAGCATCCTGTTTTGGGATGTTCTGCTGGCATCCCACCAGTGACATCCCTACCCATCCATTCAGTGGGCAGAAGAGGGAACCCCACACTGAAAGTGATGCATCTCTCCATTGGCAGTGGTTAATGAGAGACCAGCTTACCAGGAGAGCTGAATAAAGGGTTACCTTTGCCCAATCCAACACACACACACCCCAAGCCTGGCACAAGGGTGGTGGTAGATTGCTCTGCCCAGCTCTAGATTTCCAGCATTATAGAATCACAGAATCGTAGAGTTGGAAGGAACCATCAAGTCCAACCCCTTGCTCAATGCAGGAATCAAATTAAAGCATTGCCACCTCCTACTTTCACACCACGTAGAATCATGAAAACTAACCAGCCATGAAGGCCTTCAGGTAAGAACTTGCAGAGTGCTTGTTCCATCACCACAGTTTTTGCTATCTTTTGTTCCTCAAAGAAGAGTGTTGTGGAGTGACAACAGTCGAGCACCTCCCACAACCCAAATCTACTGAAACTGGTCTGTAGGCCAAAGCTCCACTTGCAACTGTATGAAGTCCTTTTTCCTTTCTCTCTCTTTTGCTACTTCCATCCTACC
Source organism: Rhineura floridana (assembly GCF_030035675.1). Taxonomy (NCBI): domain Eukaryota; kingdom Metazoa; phylum Chordata; class Lepidosauria; order Squamata; family Rhineuridae; genus Rhineura; species Rhineura floridana. The sequence goes on along the minus strand of NC_084481.1, from coordinate 136,469,005 downwards.
CACAGCCTTTTTATTATGTGTATGGTACCTAGAAACTATTACTGGATATTAATGCAAGTTGGGTGCCTAATTCCATAAATATTAACTTTAAACCCCAGTCTCCACACAGGGCAACCCAGGAAAAGCCAATTGTACCAGCTTTGATGTAACTGCCAGAAAAGATCAATTTATCTATTATTCACGTTCACCAAGGAAGGAAGGATTCTAGTAAATCTGTGTCCAACTCCAGGTTACCTCCATTTGCCTTTTTTCTGCAGCTTCTGCAAGTTGTCTTCTTTTCATTTCCTACAGAAAATATGAGAAGAGAGCCATTGAAGAAGTTATTTCACATCACCTTTACCGGGGGGGGGGGAGAAAAGGCCTTGCCAACGGTTTTGCAACACAGTACATTATTTCAAATTGTTGAGAGCTGGAATCAAAGTGTCATGCCACAGTTCTGCCTATGACTAACTCTTTCCTAGTTGTTAATGAGAGATCTAAGTGTGCTACCAGCCCAACCATTAGGCAAAGGCAGGCAACAAAATGAGGCAATTTGTGAGCTTCAGGGGCACATTTCAGGGTAGAAGATTACTGGAATTCTCTTCATCCCAGTATCTGACTGTGCATTGGTGGGAAGAAAGAGGAAGACATTTAACAAAGGGACGGGGAACCTGACTGCATGCCAATCTAGGATTGTGATGTGGCACTACAAATTCTCTAATAGTGGCTGCATGACGACACTCTTACATTTTGATTATATGTAATGATTATCATGTTTTTAACCCTGCCTTCTTCCAAGGAGCTCAGTGTGCTTTCAAGAATCTTCCCCATCCCCATGTTACTTCCACAACCACCCTTAGGCTCAAGGTCACCCTCCATGGCTGAGTGGGAATTTGAACTAGGGTCTCCTCAATCCGAGACTCACTCTTTAACAACAATGTTACACTGGCTGTTATTTCAGAATTTTAAAAATTAAATAATTCCTAGCATCAATCTAAGCCCCGCCATTCAAAATCCTGGTCGGGTGAGGTACATTTGATATTTTCAACCAGCCATAAAGCATACACCTCTTCATATTCATTGTCAGATTACAAATACAGCACACATTAAACCAAGGCTGTGGAGTCGGTACGTCAAACCTTCGACTCCGACTCCTCTATTTTTCTACTGTCCGACTCCTTCATAAATGGCAAATGTATATTAATTTTTCTGTCTGACTCTGACTCCTTCATAAATGGCAAATGTATATTAATGTATTAATATTAATATTTTAATATTAATATTAAAATATTAATTTTATTTTGAAGTTGGAGTCAGTACATTTCTACCGACTCCGACTCCACCCAAAATTGCTTCCGACTCCACGACTCTGACTCCACGGCCCTGCATTAAACCAGACGTATCATAACTGAAATTTTCCCCAACTTTAAAATATACAACGATCATCATTATTACCTACATTATCACCAGTGTCATAATTATCGACTGCCATTATGTATTTCTTCAGATAAACTTCAGCTATTAATTATGAAAGGCTATCAGCTGGATGTTATGCTCAATATTTTAGGGAGATTTGATACAAGTGATCTGTGGAATCTTTTTTCCTTGACAGCTGCCATCTGTTGATGTGCACTAGATGCCATGGTGTGACTTCTTTTGATATTTAGCACACCTCTTTAAGTAGCACTTTCTGCTTTCAGGCCTGTGCACACATTTATTTTTCTGTTTATCAGAAAAAGATGTTTAATTATTAATGCAGATGTCTTATATGTATATAGCTACAAGCTATCTGTCAGCATCTAACCAGACACAGTTTAATTCAAAGCAAGGAGAAATCTAATCAATTAACTGTACAATCCTAACTATGTATACATAGGTCCTATGAATTCAATGGGTTTTATTCCCAGGTAAGTGGGGTGAATTCTAGGTTTATCTTAGCTGCAAGGTAATACAAGGAAAAGATACAATTCTATGTACAATGACTGCGAAGTATAGCTCTCTCAAGGTGTTAAAAAAGACACAAGGGTAAAAAGTGTTGAGGTGGCGCACGGTTGCACCCAAGTGTCAGCTGAACATGCTTTGCTCCCTGGTACACCAGGAATTTGTGATTAAACACACTGGATGAAAACTGGAGTGAACTGGCAGAAATCTTGCACTGATCAAACACTGGTTAGGGCACATAACTGCGCAACTATGTGGCGGTGAAGGTGATGAAGTAGATCTGCTTCTTCTTTACTAACCATCCAATTGAGCTCTTCAGACTAGTTCACAGGTTACTGGACCTCAGAGAGTTTCCCTGGACCTCTTCAAGACCTGCTGTGATGGGGTTTTAAGACATTTTGAGGGTAAAATTGCTCAGCTTCATAGCAATCTTTATGCCATAGTCCAGTGATTCTCAATCGGTGTACCCAGGCACACTGGTGCGCCCTAAGAGGTGGCTAGGTGTGCCTCAAATATTATGAAAGTATATTTTAAAAATGAGAAGAAACCCATCTTTATAGGGTAAGTAATAGTTTTCTATAGTTTATTTTTATTCATAGTTTAAAATATATTAATATATTTTTAATTTTGTACACAAAGTGCGCCAGAAAATTTTTATATGTTTTACAGTGCGCCGCGAACCAAAGACGTTTGAGAACCACTGCCATAGTCAATGCAGAACCATGTGAGGTGTCTAATGCAACATCTGACCAGATGTTATGGGATCAATTTCAATGTATGCAACTAGAGGCATCTTCAGATGCAGCTCTGCATCTGCACACATGCCTCCTTGATCTCCATCCCTCATAGTTAAAAAAATCTAGCTGGCAGGGCACAGCTGGGTGGGTCCAGAGTGTGGTGAAAAGTCATTATGCTATGGAATGGTGCCCACTGCTTTGAAAGAGGTCATGATGCACCCACCCCTAAAAAAGCACACCCTGCACCATCTAGTTTGTGATACTTATCAACCTCTTTACCCTGGCCTTTGACACCTGAGATGTATTATACAGCCATGAGAGTGGCTGTATGCTGTAGTCAGCATGGATTTTTCATATTCTGCAATGTTAAATTGAAAATACCCCCATGCCATTCTGCTGCTTCCCATAAGCACATTTCAACACAAAACCTTACAAAACTCAGAAATCCTTGCTTAACAACCCTCTCAGTTTTCATGGCGATACACAAAACACTGAGAGAGAATTGAGAGTTCAAAGTGTAAAACAAGAGGAAAAAAATCCAGACCCGTTGGACTTTTTTCTATCAGTGGTCTCATAATTTGTTGAGATTAATTAAAAATCAGCCATGTTCACAGGGTACCTGCAATCCTATTTCTAATCTTGACACATACTTTGACCTTCATCTTCTGCAGTTTAAAAGTAAAAAAAAAATGCATGACTGATTAATTTAAGAAATTTAACACTGATGTTTATTATAGCGCCAGGCATGCTCAGTAAAAACAGTCAGTGTTCTAACAGCCAGACTCACAGCTGTTTGGCTTGGCTAATCAGGTGGCCACACCCACGCCAGCCAATTATCTCACTTTAGACACTCATGGTTTCCCCCAAAGAATCCTGGGAAGTGTAGTTTGTGAAGGGTGCTGAGAGGAGAATCCTATTCCCCTGACAGAGCTTCAGTGGCCAGACTGGTTTAACAGTCAGCCTTTCTTCTAGGGATTCTGGGGGTTGTGAGGAGAATAGGGCCTCTTCTGCCAACTCTCAACAACTTACACTTACACTTCCCAGGATTCTTTGGGGGAAGCCATGACTGTCTAAAGTGAAATAAATATCTGGTGTGGATGTGGCCAGGGATGGCTTTGGTTTAAATTTGGGTGGGAGACTACATGCACCTGCTGTAGAATAAAAAGGTGGGGGAAACCCTGAAAAAGAATGATACTGTTCACAATGTTTTCCTTTTGGAAAGGGGTTTTCCCCTTGCCCTGTGCCTGCCTACCCAATCTTCTCCCCTTCCCCTTCCACCCTACCCCTACCCTCCTCCTCTTCTCTCCCCCTTCCCCCTCCTCCCCCTCCCTGCCCTTCCCACAGGTCAGCTTCACCTAAGCATAATTGTACAGGAGTAAATCCCACTGAACTCAAGAAGCAGGCAAATGATATCTGCCTTTTCCCTCTCCCTCTCTTTCCCCCTCTCCCTCTCTTTCCCCCTCTCCCTCTCTCCTCCTCCTCCCTTTTTCCTCCCCTCCCCCTCTTCCTTCTTCCTCCCCTACCCACTCCAGCCCTCCCTCCCTCTTCACCTCCTCCCCAATGGTCACCTATCCTAAGCAAGACTGTACAGGAGTAAATCCCACTGAACTCAATAAGCATGCAAACGACCAAACCTTCCCTCCTCCCCTTCCCTGTGGTCGGTTTCACCTATCCTAAGCATGATTGCAGGAGAGTAAATCCCGTTGAACTCAATAAGCATGCAAATGATCAGTCCATCCTCAGCAAACTTGCACAGGTTCCCATTTCTTACCTCCCTGGTTAAAAAGCAGAGTAATTCACTAATAGACAAAAAAACTTACGATTTAACGATACCTACAGCCAACAGATAATTCTATCAAACATTAAAAAAGGAGAGAAATTGGGTGGCTATAGTGAATGCACCAGGGGAGCAGGAGACCTGAACTCCTCTCTGAGATATTGGACTGCCCTACAAATTTGTCAAAATGCAAGAACAATTTGGGTTGGTCTTTCACAGTCCAATCCACTTCCTGTGTCGCTTGGAAGAATTTGGTAACATATGCCTCTGAGCATATGGTGACTGGTGGCAACACCTGCAGTCAGCTCAAACAACAGAAATAAGACATGTGCTGTCTGATCTTGTTTTAGCAGAGAGGAAGCAACAATATTGATATTAAGACAGTTGATACTGTTCAGATAGTCACTTTAAATATGTTTCATTTAGTTTGCAATTTTAGTCAAGTTTCCTATAGTAAATTATTTTCTTTTGCTTCTGTTTGTGTGAATATGTGAAGTACAGCAATACTTGGCAAAATTTACACTAAAGAAACTCTAAACTCTGTTTATAGCTTCAGCATTGGCCCAATCTAAACTGCACACAGAATTTCTACTAGCCAAGTAAAATAGCTTGGCTGTCTTGATTCATCTATACATGTTAATAGTGGAGACTGAATGTGCCTAGAAGAGGACAGATATACTGGCTTATTGCAGGGGTCAGTAACCTTTTTGGATCAGAGGGCACATTTTGAATGTTGAGAATCATCTGGGTGCAAGTCACAAAATGGCTGCCATGGGGGGCATGATATAACACAAAAATAGAGAAAGTACAATCATGGTGAAGTTTTTTCATGATTGCATTTCCATACTAGGAAAAGCTTAACCTGCTGAATTTCTGCCTGCCATACTAGAACCACAGCTGCTCTTGCTGAGTTCTGGTCATATATATCAATCTTCACCCATCACTGCTAACAAGCATATAGTTCTGGATCCTAGAGGACTACAGGCATACCCCGCTTAACGTCGCCTCGCTATAACGTAGCTCCATATGCCTGTATTTCTCCAGAAACGCAGCAGAGGCTTTAGCGCGTGGGGGTGGAAATAGATGCGATCGTGCCACCGCAAATCAACTGGGAGGCGTGATCGCGATCAGCTGGGAGGCGCGGCAGCACAGCAGCAGAGGCTTTGGAGCGCGGGGGTGGAAGTAGACGCGATCGCGCTACCGCAAATCAGCTTGGAGGCGCGATCGCGATCAGCTGAGAGACACGGCAGCGCAGCAGCAGAGGCTTTAGTGCGGGGCTTTGAGGCTCCACATGAAAGAGAGGTAAAAAAAGTTTTAAAAGGTAGTGCTTCACTTTAAGGACATTTTCAGTTTACGTACTCGCTCTGGTCCCATTGAGTACGTTAATGCGAGGTATTACTGTACTTTATTATACTGCTTGGTCATTCACTTTCAAGCCATGCTCAGGCATTTGCCTAAAGGTAGGGAAAGAGGCACGGGCAATCACTTGAACATGAATAGAACTACTCACACAATGAAGGACCCTGCTTGATCAGAGTTTCTGTCTCTCTGGAGGGCTCTACTCATCTTCATGCAAATGCAAGCAGAAGCCCCCTCCATACATTTCCTGTCAACATGGGAAGGTCAGGGACTGAACGCGAGGAGCTGACATGCTTGGGGGATGTTGAAGGCAGAATTTGCAGGTGCACCAATGCTCCCATTGTCACAGTTAAACATGTTATGTTCAGAAAAACACCTGGACATAGCTTTACTTACAAATACATCAAAAAATAAGGCATATCTATAAAGACATATCCAGCACACAGTTTTGCTACTTTAGCAATAAACTAGAGGTATAACATACAGTAGGGCCCCGCTTTACAGCGCTTTGCTTTACAGAGTTTTGCTAATACAGCAGTCTCAATTAGACGCAATTAGACTAAAGCCCCACTCATATGGCGCTTGTTCCACTTTTACGGTGGTTTTCGAGCATCGCGCACCATTCTATTCAATGGGTTCCGCTTTACAGCGGTTTTCGCTTTACAGCGGGGGTCCAGAACGTAACCCGCTGTATGAATGGGGCCCTACTGTATAATACCTAGGCAGAAAGGCCATTTATGAAATTGGGTTTTGCACAGCAGGAATGTTCTTTTTCCTGTATGGACTGTGCACAAATCCCATTCTCTCACATCTACAATACCAATTCCCAAGGAATGGCTCTGGAGCTTGCAAAAGAGCAAGTGAGTTGAATTAATGTGGTCAAACTTATCAATATACACATCTGTACATATCATTAAAGGGACTCAAACTGCATCAAACTACTCATGGGAAAGAAAACATTCCTTTAAAATCAATTTGAGTGTACCATGCAGCTTGACTGGAAGAGAGGTATCAAGTGCTGCTCCATGGGTTTGGAGAGCCAGTCTTGCTAGTAATTCTGGGGAAGCAGATCACTGTATCTGGAGACAAATGATATTTTCTTCACATCTACTGTGCTGGTGTCTCTTGGGATTTTATGAAATGAAGCAAACTCACTTGGAGTGAGAATACAGAGAATGATCATCAGGGCTGTGGAGTCGGAGTCATGGAGTCAGAAGCAATTTTGGGTGGAGTCGGAGTTGGGATAAATGCACCGACTCTGACTTCAAAATAAAAACTTATAACATTATAACAATATATGGTAAATATATCATTTAATACTTATATTTTATACTTTTAAAAAATATATATAAATTCACAATGTCAAAGAAGCTTCCCATGAAGTCAGCTGTATTTGAGCCAGGGCTGTGGAGTCGGAGTCGTGGAGTCGGAAGAATTTTTGGGTGGAGTTGGAGTCAGACAGTAGAAAAATAGAGGAGTCGGAGTCGAAGGTTTGGCGTACCGACGCCACAGCCCTGATGATCATGCTTGCAAAGGTGACAGCTAAGCTACTGGCAACTGGGAGCAACTGGCAGCTTGTTTTAAATTTGGGGGCCACTGTAAAATAAGCTGATGGTCTGGGAATGATTTCTTCAAGAAAAGGTGTCCCTTACCAAGACAGCTACTGTGCTGCTTATAAAGTGGCTGCCTGCTATTCAACTATACAAAGAGTTCAAGTAAAGCAACAGTAGCGACTTTCATCCTCTAAATCTTCTGCCCCAGACTGAAAGGGGAATCTCCATTCCAATTGTGGTGAGGACATGAAAGGATAAGCCTGCCTTCCATGTGCGTTGCCTACCTAGTAAGAATTGGACTTAAGTGAACAGAACAAAAGACTTCCACTTTTTGAAGAAAGTGTTTCCTTACCAAGTGGTACAGAAAAATGCCAGAGCCTGGTCCAACACAAATGCCAAGCAGAACTTGGGAAGGGGAAGAAAGAAGAGTCCATGTCCATCTTTCCTTGCACATCATGTAAAAATAGGACCAAACTCTCAATTTGATATTCTGGAGGGAAGCTACTACCATTGCAATAATATCAAGAAATCAATTGATCTAGATGTAATCCCAGCAAATCCAGTTGCACAACTGCCAGTGATAACAACAGGTCTCTGAATATGAATTGTATGTATTTTACTGTTCTACAGAACATCCAGTTTGCCAGTAGCTGGTGTTCTGTTAAAATAAATATACACTCAGGATGTAATACTATGCATACTTACATAGGAGTAAGCCCCACTGAACACCATACATTTAAATCATATTTCCTCCCTGCCCCACCCCCAAGAATCCTGGAAACAGTTTGTTAAGTGTTATTAGCGTGCTAGGAATTGTAGCTCTCGGTGGGTGGGGGTAAATTACAGTTTCTAGGATTCTTTGGCTGGGCGGTGAGTGCTTTAAATATATGGTGTGTAGGCATCCACTGTGGGGCTTACTTCCAAGCAACCATGCTTAGGATTGTGCCTTTGGTTAGCTATCCATTACACACGCCCCAGAGTGTTCTCATACCAGCACAAGCACAAGCATTTTCAAAGCAATTATAAATGCATTTAATGAATTATAAATAATTTAAACACCCCAGAACTACACATCTGGTCAAACAGCTCACTCATACCTATAATAACAGCCTTAACCTACGAAAAAGGTCTTTCCCCAGCAGGAGTTGTACACTCCATGCTTTGTTCTCCCTTTGAAAAGAATTTTTAAAACTCACCACTCCTAGCGTGCCCTCTCTGTGTAGGTACCTGGGAAGGCTGGTGTATGCAACTTCATGAAACTTTGGGTACATTTATAGTTCAGACTCTTCTAGTGCATAAAGGCGAATAATCACAAAACAAGCACATTTGCCTAGATGTGAATTCTATTGAACACAATGGGATTTACTTCCAAGGAAACATCACACTGGCTGGCTGCTAAACATTTAGGGGGTCTCTTAAATGTTTTTAAAGGCTGCCATACTATAGCCATTTACCTAGAGCAAGCTCTGCTCAACTCGAGAGGATTTACTGCTGAGTATACACGTATAAGATTGTGCTGCCACTTTAAAAGTTCTGCTTTCCGTATTTTCTTGTTCTGGTTTGTCATTTTATCCAAAATGAACGGGGAAGAAGGGAGATCGCCCGAATAAGCAAAACACAGTTTGACAGTATTAAGGTGAGCACGATGAACGTTTTGTTTTCATCCCTGAGGGATAAAAAATAGTTTCAACACTGTTGAAGACTTGGTATAGGAATGGCGAAACTTGATGCCTGGGGACGGCAGGCAAAAGTTGGGGCGTAGATCTCCAAAAGGTGAGCGAACAACTACAACTGGAATGGCCTTAATACAATGGAGCCGGAAAGGCAGGGGAAGATGGAGGAGAGCCGGGAGTGCGAGGTGGGGCAGTCGCTCGAAAGCCAGGCGGAATGTCCACGCTTACCGGGTCGGGCGTCTCCACCACATCGTCGGCGGCTCCCCCCATACAAGGCAAGCAGAGCCCCATCCCAGCCGTTCCGCCAGCCCTGGCCGGGTAGGGTCGACGCCGGAAAAGCAGCAACAGCAACAACCCCGCCCCCGTGTCCCTTGATCACCGAGTCTCTCTCCGACGCTCCCACAATCAGGGCTGGCTTCCGCTGCAGGGCAAGGCGGAGACGGCGCCACCTGCCGCTTCGGAGTCGGAAAAAAAGGCAGCCCGTCGGCGGAGATGGATACTGTGGAAAGGGAGAAATAGTACGTGTGATGATGATGATACCTCTGGATGAAGTCCGAACGCCAGACGTAGCAGAAGGGAAAGCAAACTTTCTCACTGGGGAGATAAATCCATCAATCCCTGGAGTCAGTCTGCATGTTGTAAACACATGGCTGAGCATGGAAGGGGCTCTATTCTCTATAGCATTGGTCAGAGAGAAATAGACACACTTCTGACTAAGGCTGCAATGCAATACACACTTACCAGTAAGTCCCACTGAACCCAGTGGAGCTTACTTTTGAGTAGACACCTATTGGATTGAAGCCCAACAGCACAGTCCTAACCATGTCTACTCAGATGTTAGTCCTATTGAATTCAAGCTAAGGTTGCCAGGTTCAGGGCCTGAGACTGATCCTTTATCTTTAGGAAAAGAGAAAGTCAGCCAAGTGCAGGAGTTCTTGCAATATTGTAATGGGAAAAACCACAAGGTGGAATTCTCACTTTCCCCTGCAGAACTTTTAAAGATACAGAAGACCTCTTGGAGGCCAGGCCTGTTTCACATGCTGTGCAGATTTTTTTCTGTTTAGATCATTTGCAAGCTCTTGCATAATGATTTCTTTTGCCACAGCTTCTGCAAATAGTTCCAAATGCTAGGCATTTGCTGCTACCTATTATAACCATATACCATTTAATATAAAGCTAGTTCCAGTAATCTTCTCATATACCAACCCATCCTGAGGGCCAGTGTGGCATAGTGGTTAAGGTGTTGGACTACAGCCTGGGAGACCTGGGTTCGAATCCCCATACAGCCATGAAACTCACTGGGTGACCTTGGGCTAGTCACTGCCTCTTACCTCAGAGGAAGGCAGTGGTAAACCGCCTCTGAACACCGCTTACCATGAAAACCCTATTCATAGGGTCGCCATAAGTCGGGATCGACTTGAAGGCAGTCCATTTCCATTTTTACCAACCCATCCTAATAAGGAATACTTTATAAACATGCAGATGGATACGATCCATTCCTATAAAATGCACTGTATAACCATTACTGTATTATTTATAGTAAGTTGATATACAGTTGTAGTATATTTTCAAGAGAACATTGACAGGAAAGAGCAGCATGTGGAAACATGCAGTGGTCTAATCCAGTTGGGAGTGTGAGTGAGGTCAAAAAGTGTGGAGAGCTTCTGACGCTAAATTTGTCTTCCTCCCATCCCTGCATTATTTAAGCTGTAATGGAGACTGCCTCTTGAATGATGCCAAATTAGTAGTCATCCTCTTTTTCAGGACACTATTCCATTCCCCCTCTGGTTTTTAGCTACTCCCTCCCAAAAGAGTCAGTCAGTAGCATTCCATGGCCACAGATCATACTTGGTCCTGCTTGAGCTGTTTTTGGTGCCCCCCAAGATGGTGGTTTCTTAAGGGTTTTTTTGTACTTCTGAAAACCTTGGGGTTTTCCCAAGCTGCTGGTATCTCTCTCTTGTGTGGGGATAGTGCTGTTTTGGATATATAGGGATCCACATTCTGAACTTTGGAAATAGAAAGAAGGATGCTTCCATAGAGGCCAGTACTCCCCCCCCTTCACCTATGCCATATGACACACACACACACACACACACACCTTTCATCCATGGATTCAGACTTTTAACTAATCCTACAAATTGATATATCTTTCGGCTATAGGTGAATTTTTTTTGGTGCCTTCAGTATTTTGTATGCAAGATTCTGCTGCAACCATATATAATGCCAATTCAAAGTGGACTGTGTATTACAGAGTAACTTTATTAATTAACTTTATATTAGATCCCCCACCTTCCCTCCCCCCACAATCATCTAGGAAGTCTTCTAATCAGGTACCAATCTGACCTCCTTCACTTCAGCAAAGTTGCTGTATCACATGTGACTTCACATCATATCCTGAAATCTGAGCAAAGGGGAGGAATTCAATTCCATTCCTTGTGTCATTTCAACTGAAGAGAGTCAGGGAAGGCTTTCTTTCTCTAGCAAGGTCTCTGCACCGCTGGTTACCCTCTTCCCCTTTTCAAACATAAGGGTTTCTTTGTTGCTGCTGCTGCTGCTGCTGGTTGGTGGCATGAATAAGCCCCAACACAGCAGTATCCAAATTTGGAGAGGTCTTGGTCCAGCTCAAGCTGGGATGAAGCTTTTTGAACTGAGAAGAGTTCATATTTCAAATTCCTCTAATTCCAAATTTGTCACCATCATTAATTTGGAAATGTATTCCCTGTTGAACAGTCTATGAATGCTGAGACAATACTCCTGGAGTGGAAAGGATGCTTTTGTTTTGTTTGACTTTCTTTCTTGTCCTGGCAGTTTTATTTTTGCCCAGGTAACAGCCAGGAGTGGTCCTGCCCTGGTTCCAGTAAATGCTTCACCTTGTTATACAGCAGTTAGGGAATCTTTTTTCAACCTGAGGGGCACATTCCCTCATGAGGAACCTTCCGGGGGCCATATGCCAGTGGTGGGTGGGGCTAGAGGTAAAAGTGGGTGGGGCAATGGATGCGACTCTTACGTTTTGTACAGTACACTGCAGCCATGCAAAACTGAGAGCTTAATGCACGTACATACATGATTGCACAAACAAGATATTGTCACAGTTTCAGACAGGCAAAAGGACTCAAGGAAGGTACAGAGTAGAGCTAATTAGGGATGCAGATGTGTAGTGGTCCAGGGTCTCAGGGGGTCTTAGACCCCTTTTTGGGGATCAGGGTCCCAGCAAGGTCTCTATGTCTCTAGCATCCTATGAGCCAATCGGTGTGAAAGGGTAGTGTGTTAGTCACTAACAAGAATCTTCTTACATTGTTTCTTGTCCTCTCCTGCTGATTCGTATCAATCAGAGTGAAAGGAGGTGAGCCAGCCATTGAGAAGACTCTTTGCAGTAGCTAATACACTCCTCTTGCATGATGATTGACTCCTGTGGACATCTGTTGTTCTGGGAGAAGGTGCATGTGGGAAGGATTGGAAAGTATGGAGATGACAATCCAGAGCAAGTGAATGATGGGATGTGGCCATGAGGGGGCATGGCATGACTATGATGAAGGAACCCTGCACTTCAGAAGTTGTCACTATGCTACTGGAGGGGTGTGGTCAAGGAAGAGTCCCAAGGGCCAAACAGAGAAGACTGGAAGTTCACATTTGCCTCCTGGATCTGAGGTTCCCCACCCCTGTGATACAGGGTTTCTGTGGAATTGTTACTACTATATGATGACAGTGAATTATTTTTATCCTCCCCCTTATTATGGAGATTGGCTTCCAGGCGGATACTGGTACCCGCTTGTCCTTTATTCCTGATGATATTTACAGGCTACACTTCAGGAAGAGTCTACATTATTATTATTGTTATTAATTATTATTAATAATAATTGAATTTATATCCCACACTTCCTCCCAAAGGAGCCCAGAGTGGCAAACATAAACAAAACAATTTGACAAGAAACTGAAAAACATACTAAAAACAGTTAAAAATATTCCAAAACACAATTACAATTAAAAATAATCTAAACCACAGTTAAAAATACTGTAAAACAGAGTACAAATATTTTAAAACACAGCTTAAAAACATTCTTTCATCAGTGATCTTTAGGTTGCCCAAAATAATCCCCTTCAGCCATCAAATGTCTGGGTAAACGGAATGTTGTCAAGTTCCTCCTGAAAGTTAATAGTGATGCAGACAGGCACATCTCATTGGGGAGGGCACTGCAAAAAAAAAAAGGGCTCCCCATGAAAAGGTCCTGTCATGGGTCAGCGTCAACTGGGCAACGCTCAATGGTGGTACCAACAGGACCTCATCTGCCGACTGTAGGGTCTGAGAAGGTTGATACTAGGGAAGGTGCTCTTTTAGATACTTGGGTCCCAAACCATTAAGGGCTTTATATGCTAGTACTAATACCTTGAATTGGGTGTGGTAGCTCACACTCACTGGTAGCCAGTACAGCTCTTTCAGGACCGATGACTCAGTTCCATTGGACTGACCCACACCAGCCTAACAGCCACATTCTACACTAATTGCAGCCTTTGGGCTGTCTTCAAGGATAGCCCCACAGGCAGTGCGTTATGGTAGTCCAGGCAGGAAGTCAACACAGCATGGACAACTAAGGCCAGGCTATGCCAGTCCAGGAACAGATGTAGCTGGTGAATCAGCCTCAACTGGGCATAAGGACTCCTAGCCACAGAAGCCACTTGGGTTTTTAGTGTTAAATTGGAATCCAGGAATACTCCCAGGCTACGAACCTGGAAAGTAATATTGATACCTTTCACCTTTAGGGTTTTCTTCACCCATCAGTTGTTATTTATATTGATATAAAAACAGTAACATTAATGAGAAAGTTGCAGGAAAGTGAGAAGCTGCCAAGGTTTGGGGCCCATCAATAAGAAATGCTCTCAAAGAGATTAGTGCAGTCTCTTGAGATAATCCTGTGAGGTTATAACCTGCACTATTTCCAAGGATGGGCTAAATAACGAGATAAATCGGGGTGATTTGGGATTCTTTTCCCCTTCCCTAAATGAAAGGAAAGGTTGTCATGAAGCTGTGCAGTGTTAAACTATGCGGAAGCAAGAGTGCACAAAATTTGGCCACCTCTAATTATTTTAAGGAAAGAAAGAGTGAGATACAAATCCCCACTCCCCTCCACCAGTAAGGGAATATGGAGGAAAGGGAATTTATTTTGCTTCTTCCAGAAAGAGTCCCTGGACCTATTGGCAATTTGGCAGGCTGAATCCACTTGGGGAGTGGTGAGACGGCTCCTGTGCCTGTAAATTTCACCCACTTTGGGAAAGTTATAGCCATTTAGATTCTCCGTGATAGTGAATGGGAAACACAGAACTTCATTTTATACAGAGCTATTGGGGATCTGAAACCCAGATTGAAATGCGGAGAGCTCAGAGCAATTCAGAAGCAGATCAGATTTTTTTTAAAAATATGCAGATGTTGGGGCCTATGCATACCCCTAGTACATGCAGTGCAGGCACTCCTAATAGCCCCGGAGAATGTGTAAAGAGTGCTGAGTAACCATCTATCACTGGTTATGATGTTTGGTTCATAACCTTCTCAGATATTCTGTCAATGCAATTTAAAATATCATCAGCAACAAAACTCTTAAACTTAACTGAAACAACATTAAACTCATACAATAAATTATAAATGCAGTATGCTTTTTTTAAAAAAAAACCTCAGCTAGTAATGCAATATTTTAAAATAACCTAGCTACTACTGGTATTTACTAAATAAGTATATCTAAGGGTACAATCTATGCTCCAGATATGTTAGCTAGGCATTTTAGGATTTAGTGGATGTCCATTGGTATATCTCAGCAAAAATGTACTGGCATACTGTCAGGGCTACACTGGTTTAATGCTATGCCGTCATATCCAGCTCTATTACTGGAGGGCCCAGAGTTATTTCTGTGGTCCATTGTGGTAGAATGGGAGGTGGGTAGGGATGGCATTTTTTTCTTTCTGTTGGTATAACATAATGCAGGTCGTAGGGGTCAGGAGAAGGTTCTAAAGGAGCCTGGGTGTTTGCTTGTTATATATACTGTCCCCTGATGTATTTTCCTTCCCTGTGTGTTAAGCAGCCAGAAAGGTGCAGTGTATGAATGGTTTAAGGGGGTCTGCTGGTAACTCTGTTTTTGGCATCCTCTTTCTGCTAGTGTCATATTGGTACAAGCCACTAGAGAGTGCTGTGGAGACTTGTGCCTCATAGGTTGTGCCTGGTAGATTGTTAGTGGTGTATGTAATGGGATAGAGTGATTCAGGAGCCATATGCCCATCACTATGTGTGGATTGGCTCTTTCCATGGCTAGCTCACATGGAGGTGTTATTGGCATGCCTACCTCTGATTAGAGAGAGTTGTTGGTGTTGCAGTAGATGCTGGCAGTGTTGCTCTCCAACGTTTTTGGAATGGTGTTTTCTTCTCCTGAACTTTTATGCCTGAGTGCATAAGATCCCAGCGGCTTTGGTCACCTATGCACACTCAGTGCTTCTGCAGAATTATTACTTTCTATGAATCAGTATTACTTTCTCTTGCTCCCAGTTCCCCAGCACTTCCTCTTTTCCATTAACGTCTATCAATCATATGTGAACTCTACCATCTTGCTTCCAGGTGTCTGTCAAAGATATGTTGAAGAACAGTCTCTCCAGTGTTACTTTGTGTCCTTGGTAATTCTGAAAAGCAGATCGTACAAGCCTGGTAGTTTACTAGAGAAGTGTTATATAAGTCAATACGTGTTATGGCTTCATCATAATACATATGCAAAGTTCTGAGAATGTGTAGGTGAGGCTTGTGACATCTATAAAGCCACAATAGATACACCTCTGATCAGTTCTTTTTCAGAATGTAATTGCTGACTGCATTCAGCCATGATGATAAAGAATGGAGCCTCAGGCTTGTGGGTTGCCTCATTTCCTCTCCTCCTTCTGTGTGGCTGTTAGAAGATTGAAGACTTTTGCTTCTATTTTCACTTAACCACAGTTCAGCATTGCATCCAAATCCTAAATTGTGGGCTTCACTGTGGTTTATTGAAACAAGCCAACTTCACAAACAAAGGTTTGAAGTTGGATTGTTTTAGTAAACAATACTTTTTCCATAACAGAAATCATAGTTTGGCCACTTTGGATATAACAGTGAAACAAAGTTTGTTAAAAAATGGGAGCAAAAGCTTTCCATCTCCTCCTTGTGGTCATGCCAAAGGAGGAGAAGGAAGGGAGGCACTGATGAGCTGCATACATAAGGACCCAGCAGCTTTGGTCACCTATGTGGGCTTAGTGCTTCTGCAGAATTACTACTTTCTCTGCGTCATTTTTCCTTCCTCCAGAGTGCCCCAACATTTGTTTCTGAAAAGTACTATGAATTTATTTTTAGATACATGATAATTCTGCCAAGCCTATGTCATATGAAAGGTTGCTCCTAGCAATCTAAACACTGATTTGTTCAAATAAATTCTTTCCCTTGTTCTGTGATTTTTAATTTTTATTTTTTTTCCATGGAACCAATGCTGCTACTAAGATTTTGCTACTACAGGTCTACAACTAAAGATCTGGCTGGTTATTTCTGTTCAACATGTGTGTGCTCCAGCTGTCTTTGTCTCTGACCTCCTGTCTATTTTCTCTCTTGAGTCCCTTCCAGATGACCTGTTCATTGAGCATTCATGTTGATTTGTCTGCAGGGAGATTAGGCTATTTCATGAGCATCCATTTTGATCTGTTTGTGGTGAGGTTAGATAACATTGCAAGTGTTATCCTGCCCTTTTCAGTGCATTATTGCAAAAGATCACGTTTTTGGGGAAGTGGGTTTGTTGCATAAAAGCACTAGTCAATTTTAATTGTGAAACCTGAATTTGCTGGTACATGTTGGAATGCCACAGGAAAATAGCAATGGTCTGGAAGCACCCTTGGCATTCCCTCTCCTCTTGGACTCTTCCCTTTGGATTTCTTCTCTTCGTTCCTTTGGATCATGCCTTTCCTAGGACCTTCCTCAGCTTCCCATGACTCTCTGCATCTTCTTTTCTTCCAGCTGCTTTTATTTATTTATTTATTTATTTCCCTCTCTTTTCCAAGCCTTACACCTGTCCTAGGATCAGAGTAGCCTCAAACTGATGTTTCGACAGATAATGACTTTTTTGCTCATATTTTTTAACAGCAGTAGAAATGGATAGTGAACAGAGTTGCAATCTTGATTACTATAACTGATGGATGATCAGAGAAGGAAGGGGACGTGAGATGGATCAGCTGATAGATTTGTCACATTGAGAAGTGATGAATGGAGATGAAAGCACAGAAACCGGATAAATAGGAAAACCAGGTAGGAATAGAAGAACTGTCCTACAATTAAAGTTTCAAGGTTGGGCTCATGGCACGGACAATAAAAAGAGGACTGAAACAATAATTGTGCTTCAAGACAGTCACATATATAGGATGCAATCAATGTTTATATACAGTGGAAGTATTATTTGTCCAATATGCATTGCTTTGCACTTTCAAGTCGTCATGGAAGATACCTCTTCTTAATGGCTCCTGCATTTATTTTGATGAAGGAAGTATTACACATATGTTTTTGGCATGTGTTGGTCTGATCCCACAGTTGAAATTAATGGGGTAGGCTTCATGCTTAAGAGCAGTTTGGCACATCATCATCATTATTATTATTATCTTTATTTATACCCCACCCTTTTTCCAAACTGGAACTCAAGGCGGCTTCCAGATAAAAATAAGTACATATCATTAAGAACCTATAAAAATATAAAACATATAAACATATAAAATCAGCATTAAAACAGGATTAAACTATTAAGATGTTAAAACCAATTAGATATACACTTAAAATACTGCAACCCATTTTAGGAGCATACAAGTAAAACAATAACATACAGCATCCTCTTCAGTCACTACCCTTAAAACCTTCAGTTCCAAAGGCCTGCCGGAAGAAAAAAGTCTTTAGCTGTCGGCGGAAAGACTGCAAAGAGGAGGCCATTCTTGCCTCCCTAGGGAGGGAGTTTCAGAGGCTAGGGGCAGCCACCAAAAAGGCCCTATCTCGTGTCCCCACCAGTCGCACTTGTGAAGGTGTTGGGATCGTGAGAAGGGTCTCTCCTGAAGATCTCAGGGCCCGGGCAGGCTCATATAGGGAGATATAGGAGTGCAAAGTGCTCTGGACTGGAGTGAATGAATTTTATATGAAGCAAAACAGTTTTTGTTGTTGTTTTGCTTCTGGGCAAATGTAACTTTTTCAGACCACAAAGTTGTATTTATCTTAGCTCTTATGTAATACAGTTAAATAATACAGCTATATCATTTTTGTATGTTTTGATTTCAACTGATCACTTCTAAAATAAATAGAAGATACAGCATGCCTTGCTGTTTATTACTGAACCATTTATTGATATATGACATATACCTCATTTGTAAGTTTGCAGATGTTTGGAAGATGAAAGGTTTTTGTTCAGGACTTACGAAAGAAGCAGCACAAGATGAATTTAGGATGCTAGGGATCTCAGAAGTAGCTTTGACATTCAGCTCTTGGGAGCACGTGCGTGTGTGTGTGTGTATTAATCGTTTATTGCTCAGAGGTGATTTCATGTTTTCGGGTTTTGGGTGCCTTTGTGTTCCTAGGAGCAAATCCAAAATCTAACAAAAATCTAAATAAAACAAACAAAATTTACAGAATAAAGATGATCCTGGGCTGGTCAAAAATACTCAACAAATGTGGATTTATTTTCTAATTGAAATTGGCACAAAAAGCTACATTTTTTTTTTTGCAAGTGTAAGTGAGTACTTAAACTTTTATAGTGACATTTCAATACTATTTTAAAATTGAAGGGGGGATCATGAAAGATGCCTGAATGTATCTAATCCATTCCAAATCGCACCAATCAAAAGTACGGACTACTCTCTGATGTGCAAAATTCTTGGGCCTGAATTCTGTCTCATGAATTTTAATTGAAAGAACAGATCTGCCCTTTCAAAACATGAATAGACAATCAAAACTCAAGACTCTCTTGAACAATAACCCTTCTATGTCAAATAACAATCCTATTCTAAAAGGTTGGAAATTTCAGTCCCCTGTTTCACAAGCCAAGATTTCAAGATGTATGAGGCTATAGTCCTATAAAGTCCTATACGTGTTCAGAAGCAAGTTCTGTTGGGTTCAATTACACTTACACCCCAATAGATATCAGCCTCAGACACATATCCCTGCTTCTGGTCATCAGTCATTCATGATATCTGTTTTTCTATTTTTTGTTATGCAGTTTTTTCATAATTATTTACCTTGGAATGAAAGAGAAATCTCTTGAAAGCTTCTGATATTTAATATTGGCTGGCTCTCTTCCAACGTCCTTCAACTGCTGTTTCCCTTTTGATGTGCAAACATACTGGGAGTGGTGGTTCAGGTTACCTCCCCTCCTCCGCATGCCCACATGTTGAAAGAATGCCTAAAAGAAGTTGCAGGGAATGGCGCTGACACTTGCACTGGTCAATCACCTCTTACAGTCAGAGCTTTTAGCCAATGTGTGAAGGAACTTTACATTTGGGGAGACCCTGGCCTAGTCAGTCTTCCCCTTGTACAGAATTGCTCTATGTACATATATCAGTACCTGCATACAGCCCCTTCACACGTTAGCTGATTCTTCAGGGTATGTTAGGTGCTCTACACATCAGTGGGGGAATCATCTGACCACTCCCCCCACACACACACGTATCTTAAGTTCAGGTGTTGCTAGTCTAACCAAGATAATTGTGTATGGAAGGGTGCAATTAAGACCCCTTGAAAAATCTGCATTATGGTGGAATCTAATCCTACAAATTCACATTAGCTCACCCCATAGGTGAAATCTGGCTTGCCAGACCACCCCATTTGGTCCACAAGGCCATTTTGGCAAGCTACACCCAGCCATACATGACATCAAGTGTGCAGCAGGTAAGGGCAAAGCTTCAAAGGAACAATTACGAGTTTAAAATAAGCTCTGGATTGTTCCTTTGCTGGTGCAATGCATGCTCTCTGACCAACAGATGATGGGTGGTGTGTCCCCAGCTCCAGGAGAGGGAAGCAATTTCCATTAAAAGCACTGCTACAATAGAGACTAGCAATGGTTTCAATGGAAATTGCTTCTTTCTTCTAGCATTGCTTTTTAAACATCTGGATTTTGCAGGTTCAAAGATCAGTGTGAGGCTGTTTATTATTAATAATAAATTTATTTATTATCCATCCTTCACCACCAGGGTGGTTACCAGGAGGGTAGCAAGTCAATTTTCTTTGGGAGGCCAGAGACAAAAATGGGGGGGGGGGCAGAATGGTTCGGGCATTGGTCACTACAAAAGAGTTTCCGGGGGGGGGAGTTTTCTTAGGTAATGACAAAAATAACCCCCAATTTATGTGTTTTAATTAGGAACTATGATTTGTGAAGTTTCCAAAAATCAAAGCAACTTAAAATACAATGTTTTCCACATTCAAAATAGTAATGTAAACTAAATAACAGTGATTAGGAAGTAGGTGTATGTTGAGCTAGTCATCCTACCATAATGAACTGAACTGTTAATAACGTCTAATGCACTGTGATTTCTCAGCAAACTTGCAGAAGAACTGTTTAAATTCCTTCAAATATGTTACTTTCAAAAGCCAAGATTACTAAGTCTGCTGCCTGAAGACAGCAGAAGAAGCCAATGTGGCTTCACAAAAAGCTTAGAGATGACCTGAAAACAAAAAAGAATGTATACAGGAAGTAGAAGGAAGTGGAAGGAAGGCCAGACCACAAAGGAAGAGTACAGACAGGTAGCACGGAATTGCCATCAGGAAGGCTAAAGCTGAGAAGGAGCTGAGGATAGCGAGAGATGCCAAAAGCAAAAAAAAACTTTCTTCAGGTACATTCATAGTAAAAGACAGAGAAAAGAAACGGTGATACAGCTGTTCAATGAGGATGGCAAAATGGTAACAGATGACAAAAAAAGGCAGAAGTGTTCAATTCTTACTTTGGCTCAGTCTTCTTCCAACAGAGAGTCTATGATCCTCCTGGCAAACGTGAAGTGGAAGGGAAGGATCGCAGCTTGAGATTGTTAGACAAATGGTCAAGGAATACCTAATCACTTTGACCCAGCTGAAATCTGCTGGGCTCAATGAACTGCATCCTAGAGTATTGAAGGAACTGGCTTAAGAACTCTCGGAACCACTGCTATTATCTGCTAATACCGTGGAAGACAGAAAGAAAATTCAAAGGGACCTTGATAGGCTGGAGCATTGGGCTGAAAGCAACAGAATGAAATTCAACAGGGATAAATGCAAAGTTCTACACTTAGGAAAAAGAAACCAAATGCACAGTTATAAGACGGAGATACTTGGCTCAGCAATACTGCATGTGAGAAGGATCTTGGGATTGTCGTTGATCACAAGCTGAATATGAGCCAACACTGCAATGCAGCTGCAAAAAAAGCAAATGGTATTTTAGTCTGCATTAACAGAAGTTTAGTTTTCAAATCACATGAAATACTAGTTCCCCTCTATTTGGCACTGAGTAGGCCTCATCTGGAGTACTGAGTCCAGCTCTGGACACCACTTTAAGAAGGATGCAGATTCAGAGGAGGGCAACGATGATGATCAGGGAACTGGAAACAAAGCCCTATGAGGAAAGACTGAAAGAACTGGGCATGTTGAGTCTTGAGAAAAGAAGACTGAGGGGAGATATGATCACGCTCTTTAAGTACTTGAAAGGTTGTCACATAGAGGAGGGCCAGGATCTCTTCTCAGTCATCCCAGAGTGCAGGACACAGAATAATGGGCTCAAGTTACAAGAAGCCAGATTTCAACTGAACATCAGGAAAAACTTCCTAACTGTTAGGGCGGTATGACAATGGAACCAATTACTTGGGGAGGTGGTGGGCTCTCCAGCACTGGAGGCATTCAAGAGGCAGCTGGACAGCCACCTGTTGGGTATGCTGTAATTTGGATTGCTGCATTGAGCAGGGGGGTGGACTTGATGGCTTTATAACGCCCTTCCAACTCCACTATACTATGATTCTATGAAGTTTGTTTTTCTCTGAACAATTGAACACCTACATGGTATCAACACGTGTCAAACTTGAGAATGAATTTTCACACACAGCTGTAGATGCACCAAAGGTGAGTCCTGCAGCATACAAAGTGTACATGCATGGAAAGGCTTCCTTGTACAGGTCCAATGTTTTAGTAAGCTCTTTAATTGTGAGTTCAATTCTCCTGAGGGAGGTGCTTCCTGGAACTAACTATCCTGGTCTCCTTTGCCATGCCAGGAAACTAAGAGAACTTTCACTTTAAAAATTAAATTAATACCTATAGACATCACTTTCATAAGGAAATGCTTGACATCATGTTACATAGGAACTATACAGCTCTCTGAACTACAGGTGCTAGAATTAACTGTACCACCACACAGTCTCTGTTCTACAGAAGGGCCCTGGGCCAGCCTAGCTCTACTGATGGCTCTACCAGCAAATCTCACACACCCTATTTGGTAGTACATCAGTTTGCATGAGTCTTATATACTGGAAGAGTTATATATATTAGATTTATATCCTGCTCTTTCTCTCCTAATGGGAGAAAGGGCGGGATGTAAATTTAATAATTAATAATAATAATAATAAATATATAAATAAAAGTTAAATAAGGGGAATTATTTTTAATGATCATTTGCACATTTAAGTGGAGGTCTAAAACTGTTGCAACTAAGGCTCTAGCCACATCATACTCTTCAAACCATTTTGAAATGGAATCAGCTTTAAAGGATTGAAAGGATATATTTTTTCAACTTTTAAAATAAGCTAGGGAAGAAATGGCCCCCAGATACGTGCGCACACACCATATTCTAGCTCGCCATTGTCTGGGCTTTGTTAGTAAGGTCTTATTAGGCCTCCTGGGCCTTAAAGAGCCAGCTCACTGACCTTTCTGCTGCTTCTTAGGTTCTGCCCTGGATCAGGCTATGCTGCCGCACTGCCTAGGCCCAAAAGGCTAGGCACACCCACCAGATGCACTAATACCACCCACAGAGGCTGCCTGAGCACTACAGGGGAGGGGGAGATGCTCTACAGTGCATAACAATACTGTCCTTCCCGCCTTTTCTTCCTCCAATTGCAAACTCTTAGGTTTGCCAACTCCCTCCCAGAGAGTGGAAGTAATTACAGTAGGGCCCCACTCATATGGCGGGTTACGTTCCGGACCCCTGCTGTAAAGTGAAAACCGCTGTAAAGCGGAACCCATTGAATAGAATGGGGCACGATGCCCAAAAACTGCCGTAAAAGTGGAACAAGTGCTGTATGAGTGGGGCTTTAGTCTAATTGCATCTAGTTGAGACTGCTGTATTAGCGAATCACTGTAAAGCGAAGCGCTGTAAACCGGGGCCCTACTGTAGTTACAAAAAAATAATTACTTGTAATTCATTACTTTTTTTAGTAACAAGTGGGTAATTCCTTTGCATTTTGATTGTAATAGAATGAGAAGTGATTTTATTACTTTTGAGAAGTAATTGTAATGTTTCCAGCATTACTTTTGGGCATTACTTGAGGGGGGAGCAGGGGAAGTCTTCTGCTCCTCTGATTTGAGGATGAAAATCATGGGCTTTTAATATTTTAATGTAACTATATATTGTAATTTTGTACGTCGCCCAGTGTGGCTGGATTGCCAGCCAGATGGGCGACTAATACATTTGATAAATAAATAAATAAATAAAATGGGCTTCATGGGCTTCTCTGCAGCATCGCTCTTTCCTTGTGCTCTGTGGGTGGGTAGGAGGTGACAAGGGAGGAGGTGGAAAGTGAGACGGGGTGGAGTGGAGAAAACAATTGTTTAAAAAAGTGGACGGTGGTGGAGAAGAATTGAGTGGAGAAAGAAAAGAGCCAGAGGGCAAGAACATGGATAAAGGAGGAGAAGGAGGCAGCAGCAGAATGGAGATAAAGAACTGTGGAGGTGAAAGATGACAATGTACGTGTATGTGTGTGTGAGAGAGAGAGACAGACAGAGACAGAGAGAGAGAGATCTTCACCACCTTCCCTGGCTACTTTGCTGCATTTACAGTGTTTTAACCTTTTTGCATCTCAGGGGAAAATGTTTTATTGGGTGGATGTTCCTTAGTTGGTGGCAGAGCAGGGTCTAGGAAGTAATTAAATGAGAGGGATTGTGCTTGCTGGTTGTGGGTCTGTGGGGGTGTGTGGGTTGCACTTGGTTTGACGTGCAAAGATCTGAGTAGTGGCCTCTGCCTCCCTTCCAGCCTCCCTTACCAGCAGAGAGACCACCACTGCTATCTTATGAATAAAAAGAATTATTCTACTACTTTTGTATGTGTGTTTATTTTTAATGTTGTTTTAGGTGACTTAGGTGTGCAGCAGCCAAGGCTAGCACCTTGTAGGCTCTCTATATATATTTTTAAAAAAGTAACTTAAGTGTAATCGTAGTGATTACTTTTCAGTAATGGTAAATAATCAATTCCTTTCAGAGCAATTGTAATTGTAATTTATTCCATTTTGGGGCCATGTAACAGTAATTGTAATTCATATGTTTTTAAAAGTAATCTTCCAAGTTCTGCTCCCTCCCCCATCCCTCAAGACTTGTGTTCACTTCATTCACATTTCTAACTCTTCTTTTGCTGTGTTTGCATTTCCTTGGTAACTTTGTTAATGTTATGTTATGTTAATGTTTATTTATACCCCTCCTTTTGGCCAAACGGCCCTCAAGGCGGCTTACAGAAAAAGCAAACACAAATGTAAAAATACATCAACAAGGCAATACATCAATAAAGCAATACATTGTACAAAAAATTAAATTAAATAGCAAATAACATTAATTAAGAAAAAATATCCAGGAAAGGCATTCCATCTCACCTGAACTTACAGCTATTTCAAGGGGTGGTCCACCAGTCTGAAACAGCGACTGCCTGCGGCTCAGGCCAGGAGTAGTGCAGCTTGATGCTGGGGGTCTCCGGTTGCATGCCCTGGCCCAGGACGCCGCCACTGCTGGTAAACTGAAAACAGGGTGGCTGCAAACGGCAGGCTGACCAACTGGTCTGGTCCGCGGGCCTTCCAACGTTGCAGCGGTAGCTCCCAGGCCTTGTAGTCTTGCAGTTCTTCCGGGGCGGTGGGTGCCACCATAAGTTCCTCTCGGGCTGGCTGAACGACTCCCCGGCGGTGTGTGGCCTGTTTTTTCTGCCCGAGTCCATCCTCTGGTGCGTCCTGTAGCCAGGCTGCCTATTTCAGACCCTGAAGAAAGGTTTACAAGAGAGCCGTTAGGTAAGGAAAGTTGTGGGACAGGAGGGCTTCTTCTGCAACCTGATGTAGGTCAGGTCTCCCCTGACGTGGGCATCTGTTGCTAGCTTGGTCACTCGTGAGATTAAGAGATGCACCTCTTTGCCCTGTCCCTCTCTTTGGATGCCTAAACTGTATTTCTAAAAGATCAACTGAAGTTATTGCAATGCTAGATATTGGGGACTGAAGGAAAATTTCATTTGGGGAGGGCAGAATTATCATTTTGTGGGTCAATGCCCTCATTTGCCCTTCCTGTCGCTACACCTTGGTGGTTACAACAATTTAAAATTCAATATTAAAAACAGTTAAGACAAATTACAGTTATTGGAATAGGGTGGGTCCTGAAAGCAGGGCTTTCAAACAGCCTTGCACTGTGCATTGAAGTCCTGGCAATTGGGGCTTTGAAGCACAATATCACCTGACATCTTAGTGATTTCAGGTGATTGACAGGTGGGTTGCCCTGCCACCTGTCAGATTTAGCTCACCAGGGGTGGGAAGATTAAGCTCTGGTTTACCAGCTAGAACAAATTTCCCATGCCTGAGCTAAAGCCATACACAGGGTAGATCCATTGAAATCAATGGCCTTAAGTTAGTTATGTCCAATTGATTCCAATGGGCCTATTATGAGTTGCTTAGTTGGATACAACCCTTAGAGTGGCATTTCTGCTTAGTTTTTGATCTGCCACATTGGGCAAACTCTTTTTTTTTTTTTTTTTTTCAATAATTTTTATTCAGATTTTCATAAAACATACAAGACAAAATCATAAAACATTCAAAGACAAAAAACAAAATCAAAAATAGTTAAACAAAAAGAAAAAAAAAAAAAAAAAAAAAACAAAAATAAAAAATAAAGAGTAAAATATTGACTTCCCATTTGTCAAAGATCAAATCAGTTATAAGTCTATAATATATAACAATCCTGTCTCTTAAGTCATATTATAAAATCACTTTCCTCCAGTAGTTATCTTACTTAATCATCAAATCTCATAAACATTACTTTATTCTTTCCACAAAAAGTCAAAGAGAGGTTTCAATTCTTTAAGAAATATATCTATCAATTTTTTTTTCCAGATAAGCATATCGATTAATCCATCTCATTACTAATTATGATAATCTTATTGTCATAACCATAGTCAAAATAAACATTTCAATTAATCCATCACATCAGAATCTGTTAGGTTCAATAATTTCAGTAGCCATTGTTCTATTATCTCTATTAGTTCCATTTTCCATCTTCCATCTTCAGTAGTCTTGTTAAGTCCAGTAATTTCAATATCCAATCTTCCATTATCAGTATTCCATAATAATCTTGCTGTCAAAGCCATAGTCATATAGTAAGAGTCTGATGGGGATTACCTCTATCCCAAATATTTTCTTGCCATCCATTCTGAATAGGTTGCTGAAATACTGCTGTAAAATCATATCTCTGTTCTTTTTTTCAAAATACACTGGGTCATCTCTTAAAAGTTTTTCCATTGTCACATGGCTGCAGTTAATTCCATAGATTTTCTCTATATTGGGCTCCATCACATCATTCCAGTCCAGAAGATTATCCATGCCATTGATAACTTTATCTCTAGAATCTTCATTCATTTCTTCAGAGATAACATTGAGTTCCAAACAATAGATTTTATTTCTAAAGTCCATAGACTCCAAATCTTGTTCCTGTTCCACGTTGGTTCCAATCTCCGGGATCTCCTCTCTCACAGGGACCCCTATTCCAGTCTCCAGGGTCACCTCTCTCACAGGGACCCCTGTTCCAATCTCCGGGGTCTCCTCTCTCACAGGGACCCCTTCCAGGGTCACCTCTCTCACAGGGACCCTTATATCTTTAATCTCCTGCTTCATTTTACTCAATTCAATTTTCATTATCTCAATCTCATCCATTATTTTCTGAAACATAGTTATTTCCAGATTTTCAGCCACTTTCTTAATTGCCATTTTAAAAGAAAAATATAGGAAAACCACTTCTTATTTCAGCAACAATTGGGTTAATACTCCAAACTTGGTGACATCACAGTATAAACAGAGCAGACAGCCTTATCTCTCCAATAGTTAAGTAAACAAAATGCAGTTCCCAGGATCGAAACAATTAATGGCAATCGTCAAGAAACAGATTCGTCAAAATAAAATAGACCAAAAAGAGAGTAGTCTCAAAACAGTATAATATTTTTCAAAATAAAAATCTGGAATAGAAATCCCTCTTCTGTGTATATCTTTAGAATGCAAATCCAGGACAGCTTTTTGCAACAAAAACAGAGATAAGCTATTAATTAGTGCGTAGCAGAGAGAAGTTACGGCTCCCCAGTGAGATGTCAAAAACTGATCAATCTGGCAAATCTCTTTTAAACAGCAACAATTTAAGTCAAGTAAAAGAAAAATATAGAAAGAAGGGTGCTTGCCTGTTAGTGCGTTCTCTCTTAGAAGATAAGGTGAACGTTCGCTTTATCAGATAGAGCTTGCTGTTAAAAATCCGTCCCACCTTCGTCGGCTGGACCTCGTCCCATAAATTAATGAGATCTGGTCGTCCCAACAAAAATAGGCTTTGAGGTTAATCTCTTCGTTTCTCCCTACCCGGGAGAAGTTTAATCAGTCAAAAAAAAAGAAAAAACTGACTGATATATCTGAATAAGCTTCTTTTGAGGCAGGAGCCCGTCTCAAAAGCAGGCACAGGCTAAGTCACCCTTCCCGGAAGTCCCACATTGGGCAAACTCTTGATAATATTCAGAGTTGCCTCATGGCTGAAACATCAGGGAGAGGTTTTGATTAATTAAATGCAACAGTGATGCTTGTTTAATAAAGGAATGCAAAAGTAATCGCAATAAGCAGAGGAAAAGCACAGCAGTGCCAGTATAATCTTTTATAAAACAAAAATAAATGTAAAAGGACTTCTGGGAATCCTTTCATCTCAGTAGTGTAAATCAAAGTGGGTTTCCCTTCTATAGGAGAGCTGTGCCACGCAATGGTAAGCAACAGCTGTGAAACAGCACTGCATAAAATGATTTGGTGTCCGCTTATTCCTTAAGATGTATGGCTAGAACGCTGGGAAACATATATCATGTAGGGACATAAAGATGAGAGAGCATGGCACAGCTTTTAGTTCACATCCAAGGTTAGTTATAGGACTGTGCCTTACAATATATTTTCTGCTTTCCCATCCAGTTGGCTTTCAAAATCTGATAAGCAGTGTCTGCTGCTTTTGTAGCTTATGGAACATCTGTGTAGTGGTTTACATTTTCAGAACATGTTGCAAACTGCAAGGAATTGTAGTGTTGTGCTTTATGCCTGTATCACACTCGTGCTGGGAAACTGTGACAATCTAAGCTTTAAAAACCTTGTTCAGTTAATATGCTGGGGGAGGGGAAAGGCAACATCATGGCTGCTAGTTCCTCCACGCCTGACCTATACATGTTCCTTCAATGCCTGAATGGAGTTGCTGTATACTTTTGAGCTCTATTCAGGATTCAATGAAAGTGCATAGTTGTTGCTCCCCAATTGAATTAGCCTTTTGAATGCCTGTATCATGCGCATCATTGTCAAATGGAGCTTAACAACATTGGTAGGTAGTTTACAAGACCCCTGACCTTGATCAGTCCAATCAGGATGAATGCTTAATAAACAGGTCATCTGGAAGTACCCTATAGCTAAAGGGTATATTTATATCTTTCAAATTCCTATCATCACATAATGGCTTTTAATAGAAGCACACGTATGGGTGGTGTTCAGTGCTTTCCTACTCAGAGCAGACCCACTGACATTAATAGACATAGCTAATTTAGGTTCATTAATTTCAGTGGGTCTATCTTGTGTAGGACTTGATTGAGTACAACCCATTCTAGGTGATAGGGATTTTATGCCCACCAGCTACTGCCTTGTACTCTGCCACCACTACCCTACCCTGAGGTTTCTCTATGCATGACTTCCACTGAGGCAACTTGTAATGGAACCTAATGCCACCCATGGCTGCCATGTCTTGGGATCTTCCAGAGCTAGTATCAGCACTGGTGGTATTATATGACTTAATGTGTGGAAGAAAATAAGAGGCAAGGAAAAATAAGGAAAATATTCTCCATCACCCCCTGTGATTGTTTTCCCCTTATATCTCCTCCACCAGGTTCTTTTGGGTTTCAGACCGGGTAGGAGACTATCTGGTTTATACACTGCCAACTCTTTGGGAAATGTGGAGGAAAGGATGGACAATATTAATATACTCTCAAGATATAGAATGTTTTGAGATGACCTGTTTATTGATCATTCATCCTAATTTGTTTGCAGGGAGATTAGACATTAGCTACATAATGAGCATTCATTCTGATTTGTGGTGGTTAGATGACATTGCATCAAAGTAAGTGTTATCCAACACTTTCCAGTGCATGTCCCTGTCATTTTCTTTAGTGCAAAAAGTTAGATCTTTTCAGGAAGCATCTGGGTTGTGCAAGACCTCCCTATGAACTATAGTTGTGCAACCTGAATTTGCTCGTACATGATTGAAAATAGTGACAGTCTGGAAGCACCCATATCCATATATCCTCCAGGATATTCCCTGGGTCCTGTTATTTCATTTGCTAAAAATCAAAAACTTGAGCCAGCTTGCCTAGTTCAGTTCTGAAAGAAGGGATCTCAGGGCAGGGTCTGAGCAGGAGGAAGCAATGCCTTTTTTGTTTGTTTTTTAAGATAGATCTAGACCTGCGTCTGGGGTTCAGTGGAGGTTGTGTTTGGTGGCCAGTGTGGTTCTTTCATTGACAGAAAATATTGTTAGTGTTGCACCTCCAACATTTAGCTGGCTGACCTATCGGCTGAATGCAATTAATTTGTTTCAGCCTGTTGCTCCTTTTCTTCCATTCCAAGATCATATACCACATTCTATACCAAGACACCAATAAGCAGACCCAATGTGGATCATGAGTTATGTTGAGGGTCTTGAGCTAATTGTCTCAATTACGAAAGAAAATTGTCTCTGGTTATTAATAGTGATAATCATTTAAGCTTATCTGTGTGGAATGTACTTTTCTCAAATACTCAGGATGCTAGTTTTCAGTAACAGCTTACTACATATATTTTGACATTGAGGTCAAATAAGGTTAATGCCTTTCAGTTTGTGATAATGGCTTTTTTGATAATCTTGGAACTGGGTAATTGCATTAGCCAATTTTGTGAAATCTTGCTTTACAGTGAAGGTGAGTAATTTTGCTCAAGTAATATCAAAACTGGCACTTCTTTAATGTTTTATTTAATGTAAGAATGCAAAGCAAAGTTGGAACATTTTCTATAATAGTGTAAATCATATCTTACCACTTCTCTAGAAATTCTAGTAACACTTCAGCATAGCTGACAAACTGTTGTCACATAATTCAGATTGCACTCCTTTCAAGTGGGCATAATATTTAATTTCCTGGGAAGCTGTCCTGTGTTGTTATAAGCATTAACTACTTTTTCTTTTAGTCCCACAAGATGGGGCTATATAACAAGGTATTTCTTTTTATGAAAGTGGCTCACCTTGATTATAATGTATCAATATTATCCCTTTAATCTCATGTTCTATTAGTATGTGTCAAGATTTTTTAAGCTCTGCAGTTTAGAGAATTGTGAACACAAATGACGCCTCCTATGAGCAAAGAGTGAATTGTTGTGGTGCAGTAATAGCCTTCACCAACCTGGTGCTCTTCAGATGTTTTGGAGAGTGCTCATTGCACTCAGGCCCTGCTTGTGGGTTTCTCATGGACACCTGGTTGGCCACTGTGAGAAAAGGATGCTGCACTAGATGTGCCAGTGGCCTAATCCAGCAGGCTCTTCTTATGTTCTTCTGGACTACAACTCCCATCAGCTCCCAGCCAGCATGAATTTATCCATTTAGGAACAGAGGAAACAGGATGCTGCCTTATTCAGAGTATTTGTCCATCTAGAGCAGGAATGGAGAACCCGTGGTCCTCCAGAAGCTGATGAACCTGAACTCCTGTTATCCCTGAACATAGCCATTCTAGCTGGGGCTGATGTCAGCTAGAGTCCAACAAAATCTGGATGACTATGGGTTTCTCAGCCCTGAATCTAGAGCCCACAATTGTCTGACTGGGCGTAGGCAGAGCTCGTTCCTGTCTCCTCCTATCTGATCTTTTGCTTAGTCTTGTGGATCAAGTGGAATCATGTCCATGTCAGCATTTTTATTTTGCTTTCATTTTATAACCCATTTAGAATGGGTTTCAACAAATTAAAATCACAGTGTGACAATAAAGCTAAAATATCAAAATAAAATATAGTAAAATACAATAAAATGGAAGCAGACGTAACAGATAAAAACTTTTCAGATAAAGCATTATCTGCTTGGCAAGAGAGAAACTTGTCAGGATAATTTTTTTAAAGCCTTTGCCAGCTGATGGGAGGGAGTAAGAGAAGGAGCTATGTGGCCTTCATAGTGCCAGCAGTTCTGTAATCATAATGCCAAACCTGGCTAAATGTATTGGGTGTATTTTACATCTCATTAAACCAAGGAACAAACTTCCACTAATTGTAATGCATCTAGATCTTATTCCTTGCATGAATGGAATCTGTGCAATCCAAACCTTTGTAAGTCTTATAACATAAAAGTTATTAAGACACATATGTTGTCTGCTCAGATGTGCCACATTCCTAAATTTGTAAATGATGACAGCTTGAATATATATCCCTCTGTTTATTAAGTACAATTTTGGCTGCAATGAAGTACAATTTTAACAGCAGCCAGTCAGCAAACTAGAAACTGTACCAATTTTGGGAAGAAATGGGGGGGGGGAGAGCCAAAAAAACCATTGGTTTTTCAAGTGATAATACACAGTGAATATTTTCCAAACCGGCTGAGCAATGCAGCCCAATCTTGTGTATGTCTATTAAGAAGCAAGTCCCATTGAGTGCAAGAGGGGCTTACTCTCAAGTAGGGATGGGTAAGAAATTCACTTCTGTTCTCATTTAAAAACAAATCTATCAAATTCACACTTTCTGAAACAATATGTGAATCGAAATACAGCCATCCTTTATAATTTGCACTTATTCAATTTTGCAATGCAGTTTGCCAACCAATGATTACAAAAATGCATATGTTAGGGGAAAGTGTGCATAAAAATGAGTATATGAGTGAAAATAACATACAAACAATGCATTACATGATGAGAAATTGCTTGCTAAAATGTGTACATTAGTCAAAACTGCCTACAAAAATTTTTAAGGAGAAATTTGTGCTAAAATGCTGCAAAATTTTCATGCGGATTCTTTTTAAAAAAATCACGTATTGCTTCAGAAATGTGGAGAACTGAATTTAAGATTGGAAAAATGAGAAACAAAGAGAACTAAAATTGTCAGATCTTTCCATCCCTACTCTCAAGTAAGTGTGCACAGAATTGCACAAGGCAGCAATTTCTAAACTGTGTGACAGGGATCACTGGTGTGTTGTGACAGAATTTATCATTTATTTATTTATTACATTTATATACCGCCCCATAGCCAAAGCTCTCTGGGTGGTTTACAAAAATTCAAAACATTGTACATTAAAAACAAATATACAATTTGTAAGTCTACTAGGGGGGAAATGAAAAATAATCAAACTATATATTAAACCCTGAGTCCAAAAAACCTACCCGCAGAGAAGGAGTTTGCCTATTAGATCTCTCTGTAGTGGTCTTGCATCCTTTGAAACAGCTGAGTGGAGGACATCAATGAGAGATCATAGCTTAGTGGTTGAGCATGTGCTTTGTATGGTTCAGTCCCAGGTTCAATCACTGACATCTCCCATTAAGGATCAGGTGATGGGGAAGACTTCTTTCTGAGACCCTGGAGCACTTACGTTAGTCAGAGAAGATAATGCTTGCACAGATAGGCAGACCTGGTATAAGACAGTTTCCCAAGTTCCTGATGAGTGACTTGCCACATCTGTTACAGGTTTGATAATTGGATCAGTGAGACTCCTCATTAAGACATAAAACAGAATGATCTGCCTCCAGAGGAGGTACCCTAGAACAATTGTCAATTCTTTATTGTTACAGTCAATGATCAGCGTAGCACCCTAGCACAGAATTTAATGTTAAAACCCAGTGGATGGTTTCCTCTGATAAAGAATAATTTTATGTGCTCTAAAAAGAAACCATTTGGGTATAACAGGAAAGTGTATCCTCAGTTTTAACCAAGGAAGGTAGGGAAAAGTGGCTCACTAGGTGGGATGGAGCTGCTGTGGTAGCTTCTGGACAGGCGGGTCATTGTTGCTTACTGGGGGGACAAGGTGGCGGGGAGGTCAGCATGGTACAAACACATTGACAGGAGTGCCAGATTGCACCACACTGAACACCCCGCCTCCTCGCCCCTCCCCCTATGGCTGGGAAGCTGATGTAGTGGCTCCACCCCACCTGGCAGGCCACTCCTGGCCTTGGGGAAGTGAGACAAAGGTTGGAGCTATGTTTTACATGTAGTTGCATGGCTCCTTTTCCTCAAAGTAGTGGAAAGCATCTTCAAGTGGAGTGGGATGCGTTGTTTCCTGCAATGAGCAAGGGGTTGGACTCGATGGCCTTATAGGCCCCTTCCTGATTTTATGTTTTCTTTCCAGCTGTTTCTACACTGAAAATTATTTCCACATTCCCTTTCCTGCTTTCCCAGAATAGGCTGAGGGGTGACATGATTGCACTCTTTAAGTACCTGAAGGGCTGTCACATAGAGGAGGGTACAGATTTGTTCTCTGCTGCCCCAGAGGGTAGGACTAGGTCTAATGGTTTTAAGTTGCAGGAGCGTAGATTCAGATTAGACATTAGAAGGAACTTCTTGACAGTAAAGGCAGTTCAGCAATGGAACCGACTGCCTAGGGAGGTGGTGGGATCCCCTTCGCTGGATGTCTTCAAGCAGAGGCTGGACAGCTATCTGCGGGAGATGCTCTAGCTGTGGATTTCCTGCTGTGAGCAGGGAGTTGGACTCGATGGCCTACAAGGCCCCTTCCAACTCTATGATTCTATGATTCTATAATAATAATAATAATAATAAATAAATAATGGATTTACAACCTGCTTTTCTGGAAAAACCTTCTTCCTAAAATCAGCTTACGAAACACAAAACATAACCAATAAAACACAAGTTAAAGCCAATTAAAACTTACACTTCAAAACACTACTAAAAAGCCCACACAGACAATAATAACCCAGCCTAACCTAAACACACAAGTTCCATTATCATCGGCAGTCAAAAAAAGCCTCTCAGCTTTCAGAGATCTGCAGCAAACCTCTCTGCAGCATCAACAGTCAGATTAAAAGCCCTCATAAACAGAAATAATGTTAATGTTTTCCTAAGACCCCTTAGTGAGCTGGTATGGCAAGGAAGCCTACTTGTCATTACTAATGTCATCAGCTTTAGGGCTACTTTGGGATGTTAATTGGCTTGTTAGTAAGCTTTATCCTCACTTAATTTCCTTTTATATATTTGAAATGAATTACTAATTGTTGAATTGTTAGTGCTATAGTGCTCATAATTAAAAAACATTTTAACTAACAGAAGGGACTCACCAGCTGGGCCAGAGTGATTTTACACTAGATTTCTGGCAGGTGGGTCACTGTTGCTTTCTTGAGGGGGTGGAGTAAGGCATTAGGAAGGTTAGCACAGAGCAAATAGAGATGTGAAGGTCGGGCTGAAAAATTGGGGGGAAAACCTAGGCTTCTCACATATCTAAGTGCAAATGTACCAGTGGAGCCAATCTAGTACCCCTGCTGGTGCATATGCACCACACCAACCTTACTGCTGCTGCTCCTCTCCCTCCCGGTAAGCAGCAGTGACCCACCTGCTAGAAAGCTAGCGTAGCAGCCCCACCCTACCCAGTAAGCTGCTCCCATTAATTATGTATTATTTTTATTGTATTTTTTACTGTTATTATAGTTATACTGTTATTTTTTGTAAACTGCTTTGAACAAATCTGTCAGGAATGTGGTATATAAATTCACCAATACGCAAAAAACCTTGCAGTTTAAGAACATACCTATAGCCAACAGATATTTCTATCAAACTTTAAAAAGCAGGGAAATGAGGCAGCTATAGTGAATGTCCCCCTTTAGGATGCACACCTTAATGTGGTGAGGGGGTTTGAGAGTGTTGAAGAAGCTGAGAGCAATGCCCTCAGGAGTCTAGACCAAGAGGATAGACTCCTAGCAGGGGCACCCATGGCGGAATGGTCAAAGCTGAGACACCAGACTAAGATGCATCCAAACTCAGAGGAAGGCAATGGTAAACCACCTCTGAATACCTCTTACCACGAAAACCCTATGAACAGAGTATCCAAAATGCAACACGAGATAGTGCTGGAAGATGAGACCCCCAGGTCAGAAGGCACTCACCGAGCTACTTGGAAAGAACAAAGGACAAGTACGAGTAGCACTGTGACTAATGACACAGCTAGGTCAAAGCCGAAAGGAAGCCCAGACGCTGATGCACACAGATGCGAAAGGAGAGTCCGGAGTTGTACAACGCACACAGTAGGAACATGGAATGTTAGAAGCATGAACCAGGGAAAGTTAGAAATTGTCAAGCAAGAAATGGAACGCATCAACATTACAATACTTGGTGTGAGTGAATTAAAATGGAAGGGAATGGGACATTTTCAATTGGGCAACTACAAAATATTTTATGCAGGAAATGAGAAATCAAGAAGAAATGGGGTTGCTTTAATTGTGAGAAATGATGTAGTAAAAGCAATTAGGAGCTAGAATGCAAGGTCTGAGCGAGTGATATAACTGAGATTAAACAGGAAACCTATTAACATAACCATCATCCAAGTCTATGCTCCAACATCAAATGCAGAAGAAGAAGAATTGGAGAGATTTTACGCAGAAGTACAGGAGGAAATTGATCACACACCAAAACAAGATATGATGATAATCATGGGGGACTGGAATGCAAAAGTAGGGAACAGAGAAGAACTAGGAATTGTGGGGAAATGGGGCTTAGGAGACACAAATGAAGCAGGAGAAAGACATTGAATTCTGTGAAGCCAATAATTTGTTTCTTGTAAACACATTTTTTGAGCAACCAAAAAGACAACTGTACAAGTGGACATGACCAGATGGTCAATATAGGAATCAAATTGATTATATAATTGGAAACAGAAGATGGAGAAGTTCCAGGAGCAGACTGCGGTACAGATCATGAACTGATTGTATCGAAAATCAGAGTAAAGCTAAAGAATAACAACAAAGCACTCATAATGCCAAAATACAATTTAAATAACATCCCAGAAGACTATAAAGATCAAATAAGGGACAGGTTTGAGGCTTTATGCTTAGTTGACAGAGAACCAGAAGAACTATGGACAGAAGGCAGGGACATTATCAGGGAAGAATGCAAAAAGACAATACCTCTTGTTAAAAAGAGAGAAAGATCTCAATGGATGACTGAAGAAACTCTTAAAATGGTTAAAGAGAGAAGGAAAGCAAAAGCAAAAGGAGATAGAAACACGGTCAGAACCCTTAATGCCACTATACAACGACTAGTACGCAGGGACAAAGAAAACTATTACAATAGTTACTGTATAGAAATAGAAAAGGACAACAAAATGGGAAGAACAAGAGCCCTATTCCAAAAGATTAGAGAAATGAAAGGGAAATTTAAACCACGACTAGAGACGTTGAATAATCAACAGGGGAACACACTGACTGACGGAGATGAAATAAAAGGAAGATAGAAGCAATACACTGAAGAACTCTATAAAAGAGATGACAGGATGACAGATTAATTCACGGAGAAAACATATGATGAACAACCAGAAATTTTAGAATGTGAGGTGAAAGCTGCTCTTAAAATTCTTGGAAGAAACAAATCACCAGGAATAGATGGCATACCAATAGAGTTTCTACAAGCTACTGAGACTGAATCTGTCCAAATTTTGACAAAAAGTTGTCAAGAAATATAGGAAACTAAACAATGGCCCACAGACTGGAAGCGTTCAATATATATCCCACTTACAAAGAAAGGGGATCCCAGAGAATGCAGTAATTATCGAACTATTGCCTTAATATACCATGCAAGTAAAGTAATGCTCAATATTCTACAACAAAGGATGGAGCGAGAAATGCCAGATGTCCAAGCTGGATTTAGAAAGGGAAGAGGCACCAGAGATCATATTGCAAACATACGTTGGATAATGGAATGGAGGAAGGAATTTCAGAAGAAAATCACCCTGTGCTACAGCAAAGCCTTTGACTGTGTAGATCATGAAAAACTATGGAATACTTGAAAAGAAATGGGGGTGCCACAGCATCTGATTGTCCTGATGCACAACCTATACTCTGGACAAGAGGCTACTGTAAGGACAGAATATGGAGAAACTGATTGGTTCCCAATAGAAAATGGTGTGAGACAGGAGTGTATTTTATCACCCTATTTGTTTAATCTGTATGCAGAACATATCATACAGAAAGTGGGATTGGACCAAGATGAAGGAGGTGTGAAAATTGGAGGGAGAAACATCAATAATTTAAGATATGCAGACGATACCATACTCTTAGCAGAAACTAGTAATTATTTGAAACGAATGCTGATGAAAGTTAAAGAGGAATGCACAAAAGCAGGACTGCAGCTGAACGAAAAAAAGACTAAAGTAATAACAGAAGATTTATGTAACTTTACAGTTGACAATGAGGACATTGAACTTGTCAAGGATTATCAATACCTCGGCACAGTCATTAACCAAAATGAAGACAATAGTCAAGAAATCAGAAGAAGGCTAGGACTGGGTAGGGTAGCTGTGAGAGAACTAGATAAGGTCCTCAAATGCAATGATGTATCAGTGAATACCAAAGTCAGGATCATTCAGACCATGGTATTCCCGATCTCTATGTATGGATGTGAAAGTTGGACAGTGAAAAAGGTGGATAAGAGAAAAATCAACTCATTTGAAATATGGTGCTGGAGGAGAGCTTTGAGCATATCATGGACCGCGAAAAAGAGAAATAATTGGGTGTTAGAACAAATTAAACCAGAACTATCACTAGAAGCTAAAATGATGAAACTGAAGTTATCATACTTTGGACACCTAATGAGAAGACATGATTCACTACAAAAGATAATAATGCTGGGGAAAAACAGCAGGGAGTAGAAAAAGAGGAAGGCCAAACAAGAGATGGATTGATTCCATAAAGGAAGCCACAGACCTGAACTTACAAGATCTGAACAGGATGGTTCATGACAGATGCTATTGGAGGTCGCTGATTCATAGGGTCGCCATAAGTCGTAATCGACTTGAAGGCACATAACAACAACAACAACAACATAGTGAATGCACCAGTGGAGCAGGAGACCTGACCTCTCTGAGATATTGTACTGCCCTACAAATCTGTCAAAATGCAAACACAATTTGAGCTGGTCTTTCACAGTCCAATCCACTTCCTGCGTAGCTTGGAAGAATTTGGTAACATGTGCCTCTGAGCATATCGTCTGATTGTTTGCATACTTTTTGAGTTCAGTGGGATTTACTCCTTTGCAATCATGCTTGAAATGGAAATGGACTGCCTTTAAGTCGATTCCGACTTATGGCGACCCTATGAATAGGGTTTTCATGATAAGTGGTATTCAGAGGTGGTTTTACCATTGCCTTCCTCTGAGGCTGAGTGGCAGTTACTGACCCAAGGTCACCCAGAGAACTCTATGGCTGTGTGGGGATTTGAACCCTGGTCTCCCAGGTTGTAGTCTAACCCTCTAACCGCTACACCTCACTGGGTCTCTGCAATCATACTTAGGATAAGTGAAACTGACTTGGGGGAGAGGTAGGGAGGGGAGGAGATTGGATGGGTGGGCTCTGGGCAGAGATGAAGCCCCTTTCCTTTCCAAAAGAAAAGAATTGTGAACATTCTTTTTCAGGGTTTTCCCCACCTTTTTATTCTACAGCAGGCACATGTAGCCTCCCACCCAAATTTAAACCAAAGCTGTCCCTGGCCACATACACCCCAGATCTTTATTTCACTTTAGACAGTTATGGCTTCTCTCAAAGAATCATGGGAAATGTAGTTAGTGAAGGATGCTGAGAGATGCTAGGAGATGCCCTGTTCCCTTCACAGAGCTTCAATCAAAGCTGCTGACTGTTAAACCACTCTGGCCACTGGAGGTCTGTCAGGGGAAGAAGAGTCTCCTCTCAGCCCCCTTCACAAATTACACTTCCCAGGATTCTTTGGGGGAAGCCATGACTGTTTAAAGTGAAATAAAGGTCTGGTGTGGGTGTGCATCTGCCAGGCATTTTTTTTAACTTTTAAACTACAGAGAATGAAAGTCAGACTATGGGGCAAGGTCAGTTATAGGATTACAGGTATCCTGTGAACATGGCTGATTTTTAATTAATTTCAACAGATTATGAGAACTCTGACAGAAAAAAGTCCCAAAGTGGTCTGTTCCCCCCCCTCTGTTTTTACACTTTGTATTCTTGATTCTCTCTGACTATTTTGTGTATAGCCATGAAAATTCAGCTTTTCTGAGTTCAGGACTATAAGGTTTATAAGGTTTTATTTTAAAATGAGTTTATGGGAAACATCAGAATGGCATGGGGAGGTATTTTCAATTTAACATTGCGGAATGTGAAAGATCCATGCTGCCTATAGTATACAGCCACTTTTGTGGCTGTATAATAAAGTGACTACTTTGGTCAGGAATTCCATGTGTGTGTGTGCCAATATAGCAGCAGCTTTTTACTGTAGCATTAAAATTTTCCTGTTGTTGGAATTTCCTATCCCCACCCCCAATACCTCTATGTCCAATGGTTTTTTCCCTCAGGTTTTAGTAAGCTGTCTTGCTATTTTTGACCAGTTAAAGTCAAGAGGGTTTTGCAGTCCAAGCTTGGTCTGTTTTGTACGCTGTAGTCATCAGTCAAAAAAAAATGCATCAGTTTGGCAGCATACAGCAATTGCTATTTCAGCATCAACAAAAGAACATTGAGGTTTCATAGATGAATGTCCTGTCTGTTGAACTGCTGTAGGATCACTTTTGATGAATGTACACCTTGTAGGAATGGAGATAATTTCTTGTTATTTATGAACTTTCAATCTCTGGCCCAAATTGTCCTAGGTAACAATGGGTTAAAAATACATACAGGATACTCAGTTGAAGGTAGCTAAAACTGTTAAGGGAAATGTAAGTTGAGTAGTTAATGTGCACAACAGCCAGCCATTGTGTGTACTCACCAGCTTCATGGAGAATGTGCACATAATCCTCCCATGAAGAGTGAAATATGCACATTTCCCAATTAATATACATAATCTCCAATAGGCCTTGGGGAATGTGCATATATCACCTGAATTTTGTACATTCTCTGACCGTTATGCATAATCCCTAACAGGCCTTTGGGGAGAGTGGCAGCCAACTGGGGCCTATTTGCAACACCTAGCCCATAGATGTATTTGCACCCACCTTCTCAGTAGTACTTTATTTTTTGAGTGTTCTCTCTTTCTGTCTCTTGCCCCACTCCTTTCCCATTCTCTATCTTGGGTTGTTTTGCTTTTTAAAAAAAATCCCTCTCCCCTTCCCTTTTCCTCTGCATTTCTTCTCTCTGTCTCTCTCTCTCTCTCTCGCTCACTCACACACACACACACACACTCACTCACTCTCCTGTGCTCTGTTTTGAAAGGTATTGAAGTTACTAGGGGCTTTACTCCTGCTTGCTTTGCTCAGCAGCCCCGCTTACCATCGCCCTGTTCCCCCATGGATCACTAAAGCCCCCTTCCCCCTTATGGGCTACTGAAGCTCTCCCGTCGCCCCATGGTTTGCCAAAGCTCCCCCATCCACTACAGGTCAACAAAGCTCCCCCACTAGGTCACTACAGCTCCCACTTCCTGCCCCTATGTGTTGCTGAGGGTTGCCAATCCCTCCTCCCCACAAGCTGCTGAAGCTTCCCCATCCCCCATTAACTGCTGAAGCTCCCCTGCCACTCTAGGCTCCTGCTGGGAGGAAAGGCGGGATATAAATTGTGTGCAAGAGGGGAAGAGGAAGTGGCAGGAGGGAACACATGAGCCTACTACAGATCCCTGTTCTCTGAGCCATTGTTTGTGAAACAGGACAAAGAGACAGGGAAGGAGATCCAAAATTAAGACTGGCTATTTCTGATTACATGTACAGGCTCTTTGATATACAAGGAAAAATGGTTTGGGAACCACTTCCCTGCTTTGATCTCAGAACTCTATATATGAATACTGCAATCACGTGAGTCTTTCTCATCTCATCAGCACTCTCCTTCCATGCGACTGCAGTATCCATATGAATTTCCCAGTGGTAAGGTATCACACCACAGGTTAATATGTCCCATGCTATGGGTTAAGGCTGCAGGGGACTGCACGCTCCCTTGTCTGTGGCAAATAAGTGTGGGTGTATGAAGCCAACATTGCTATAATTGCTGTCCTCTTTTTCTTTGTGTCAGACAGGGCAGTTGAGACAGCTGTACAGGTAGTCATCGTCAAACCAGCCATTTGAGCACAGGGGTCATACCTGACCTTTTGTTACAACTGTGATCCATAAATGATGTCTGTTACTATGGTATTTTCATGGTGAAATACATTTAGCGTACTTATTGCTGATCTGACCTTTTCAAAATTCTGCATCTTGAGGGCAATATTCTGACATTCTCTTCTTGTTTGCAAGCCCTTTTCACATGGCTGCTTTTAACATGGCTCAGCGGCACACATTACCCTGTCCCTGAAGTATCAAATATGCAAACAGCTAGCTCTAGCAGGTATAACTGAAAGACTTGCTTTTAAAGGTGACATTAGAGGATGCGTTTTTCTCACTAATGCTGCTGCTTCCAAAGTTGTGACTGTTGCTGTCATAGGGGCTTGTTCTTTACAGTCAAAAAATTTCTTTAGAGTGATTTTAATTATATGTATTTTTTAAACATTGTCTTGTTTGTAAGCTTGTGAGGAAATATTTATTGGTGGGTATCTATATATCTTTATTATCAGTAATAATAATAATAATGCATTTCCATTTTGTAATGCCCATATTCTGTTCTGCACATGTACATGTGTATGTTTTGCTGAATGTATTTGTACTACACCCCCAGCTAGCTGAGTGTCACAATGCTGATTCAATTACTATGTTTTACCAAGGAAATGGCTCTAACCGAGAGTGTGAATGTCTGGGCTGCAGGGTAAATAAGGCAGCCTTTGTAATCTCTGCTCTGTCCCCAGCATGACTGCTTTTCCTGCTAGGAACACAGGAGAGCATGCTGGGATAGTGAGTGCAGATTTGCAAAGCTCCGCGTGGGTTGGTTAGTGCTCCTTTTGCTACTCTTATCTATATGCTAGTATATATCAGCATTGCTCCTCAAGGAAACAGATTCAGATTTGGGAGATCAGGCTCCACACAGCAGAATTCTGTGGGATGGAAGAGCCATTGGCTTGTCCAGTTTTGATGGCTTTAGAAAAGGATGGCATAAATTCATCAACAGACTTGGCAGACAAGGTATTACTCTATACAAATCACATGAATAATATTCAGAATTTAAAGCCACAGAATTTAAAGATTAACATTCAGAATTTAAAGCTGGTGGCCCCTGTCTTAGATGGCTTTAAAAACAAATTAGACAAATGCATGGTTGATCATTGGTGATTAGTCACAGTGGTGAAATTGGCCATGAAGTTCATTGAAGGCCACCTGTGAAAGGAGGTATAATCACTAGCTATGTGGCTATTGCCAGTTTGGCTTAGTAAATATGCGACAACTGGGGAGTCTGAATAGCAACCACTCCCTTCTCTGGGTGGGACTATGTAATTATGAAAAAATAATCTTGTATGATTCAAAATACAACTTTCTGTTTAAGCCACAAACCCAGAACATATATAACTAGGAAAGCTAACCTTATTGATGTCCACTGTATTCAATCAATAAAGATGTCCAAATTTCAGTTATTGACAATAAGAAAAAGGCAAGGAGTGTGTGTGTGGGGAAACAGAGATAATGTTTCCCTTGGATTTTTCTCCCATTTGTTTTTTTAAGTTGGTCATCCTACTTAAAAAGATTTTACGGTTTCATGCCCTGTGACAGAAAGCTCAAAAATATGGGGTATGGTACCATGAACTTATCAAAACCAGCAGGAGTCTTCTCAAATGAGGGAGACATGGAGCATCTTCTGAAATTTCAGGCTGGTCAACAAGGAAGCATACTAGGAATCTAGTTAACAACCAGTTTTTACAGCAAGGTCTACATTTATGAGTGGTATTCATCTATATAAATGCAGAAGTGCAATGATTACTACTAGTGCAACAAGACTCTCTCTCTCACACACACATCCCTACATGCCATCCTCAAATGTACTTCAGATGGAAGCCCCCGAACAGATTTAAGGGGCATACAGGTGGAGGTGGTTGTTGGGTTGGTCAAGGAAACACCCTTACACTGATATAACGTTCGCCTTAGCACAACACTGAATGCAACTCTGTGTGTCTAATAAAGTCTGAAGGGCTGGTAACATTGGCCCCATCCAAACACTCAC
Organism: Rhineura floridana; assembly: GCF_030035675.1. Classification (NCBI taxonomy): domain Eukaryota; kingdom Metazoa; phylum Chordata; class Lepidosauria; order Squamata; family Rhineuridae; genus Rhineura; species Rhineura floridana. Next base: position 136,425,287 of record NC_084481.1, on the reverse strand, counting down.
TCCCATTTGAATTAGTACATAGACAAATGGCTCCTTAATCTCTTAGTCCTCAATGTGATCCGCCACTGAAGCAGGAACAGCCCTACTCTTATTATCTACTGTCTCTGTTTCTTACCACCACTGGACTAGAGCGAGAATTGGGTAGCAGGAACATGGGAATCTGCCTTATACCAGTATTGGCTGGCAGCAGATGTCCAGGATTTCAGATAGGGTCTCTCCCAGCCCTAACTGGAGATGCCAGGGATTGAACCTGGGACCTTCTCCATGCAAATCAGATTCTGATCTGCAGCCCTTCCATGAGGAAGCAAGCAGGTTGCAGTGGTGAAGAGGAGGAGCAAGTCCAGGGAGCTCTTGTCAATCGGTTCCCTGCTGAGGTTTGGGCCTTCAGCAGATGATCAACCATGCCAAGTGTTGAGACCAGTCCTGGTTCCTGTTTTATACACATGGTAACAGTGCACTTGACAGTATATTTTAAAATGCTTTCTTTCTTACAACGTGACAGTCACTTAGTGAACAGAGCAATACAGGGGTAGCCAGCAGGAGGGGGTGCGGCAGCGAAGGAGCCATTGGAAAGCCCTATGGCATCCACTTACCACTCGGAAGCCACTGGCCCAGTTGAACTTGGGCTCCATTGGCAGCTTTGTGCAGGAGCTCAAAAGGACAAGCCAGCTCCCATGAATAATCCTACTGGGATTAAGCACTCCCCATAGAGCAGCAATAGAATGCTTTCCCTCTGCTGACCTTTTTGCCCATGGAATTCTCATGTGGATTGGGACCAAGAGGAACTTGAATTCTGTGTAAATCCCCCCACGGATCCTCCCCGGTCATGCCCCTGAATGCTCCATGTTTGGGGCTATCGCCAGCTTCCACTGGATCTGTCTGGCTGAGCCAGGATGAGTGGCTTTTGCTGGTGGAGTCCAGCAGTGCCGGGAGCCTGCCAGTTCAGCCGGGGGCCTCCCACATCCAAGTCCTCCCCAGTGTGGCGTAAAATTGGATTGCTGCCTAAGTGCTGTTGGGGCTTCTCTCTTTCTTATTCTGCTCATTCTGTTTAAAAGATCATTTGCAGGAAAAGTGATAAATAAATTATGTGATGTATTATCTCATATTTCTATATATATATTGTGCTAAATAAATTGTTGAGTGCTGCAGAACATGATTAGGTATATCGCCTTAATTAGATAAATTGTATTCTATATAGATGATGTGGTTTCAATTCCCTTTTCCTTATGAATAACAATAAGCGATTTCCATGTTAATCGAAGTTCTGGCTCCTTCCCCTCTTGCTGCACTGTCCTGTGATTTATGTCAAACAAATCGTAAAAATAATTATCTTTAGATTACATCAGCATTTATATGCTGACATTGTTTGAGGGTGTTTCTAATGCTTTGCAAACAGATTGTGGGTAGAGGGTTGGCATATAAAATAGTTTTTTTTTAATTCTTGTATTTCTCTGAGTTTAACCATGTAATGGTTAATCTCTGCAGTCTAGTGGTGAATTGTGCAATCTGCCAAATGTGCCTGTTGCATATCTTCCATTCAGTTCAATAGGGATTACATGAAATACTTTGTTTTCTACACTTCCTTTGAGACATCTCAAAGGAAAGATTATGCTATTGTGAAAATGGGATTTACATTGGAGATAAAACTGACTCCCATGTTACCAGCTTTTTGACGTCAAGGAAAGAAGTATTATTTTCCGTCAGGCATTTGGAAATAGCTGAATGTATTATTTGGATTTTGCTGCTGAATTGTTCGTTTTATGAAGTTTGTTTGTTTTATGTTTAATTTTTGTTTTCTGTGTAGCATTTTAATGTAACTTTAGGGGTGTGCACCAGCCCCAGATTTGCCTTGTACCTGTATCTGTGCATTTTTAAAAAAACTGCTTGCAAAAATGAATATACTAGGCAAAGTTGTGTATAAAAATGTGTGTATTAGAGAAACTATTTATTTATTTAATTTATATACCACTCTTTATCACGAGACCCCAGGGTGGTTTACAGCATAGAAAATAATACACAATATAAGCCAAAACGTCTATATCTATACCATTCAAAAATTAAAGCAGTTTTAATAATAAGAAATATATAATAAAATACAAAATCTTAGATTCAGCTGTAAAACATTGTACATATATAACAGCAACAACCTAAGAAATAAGGGAGGGGGAAATCAGGAGTAGGATACATAAAGTACAAAAACAATGTACAAGTACATCATCTATTCTCTGTATAAAACTCGTACTTAATTCCTTGCTCCCACCCTTACAGAAAAGGGTATAACTGACAGAGAGAGAGAGAGAAAGAGAGATGTTGCTAAACTGCATAAAACACCTCTCTTTTTTCAGGGTGCAGGAAGGATTTTGCAAGTGTGAGGGTCACATCAAAAATACATATTCACAGAATAAAAATAGCCAAAAACTTTAAACTGCTCTTATAATTGGTTTTTGCCCTTTTGAGTGTTTTTATCTTCAAGTGGCTAAACATCTGTGCTCAGGGCAAATAACTACTCACTGTGAACCAGGAAGTAAAAATATTTCCACATCAGTAACAAGTTGAGTTTTGTGAAACCCTCAGCATTGCATTTTGCCACACCAGTTCCAGAATGACTAAGAAATACTGCAATATACTCTCTTCTCTTATGATAACCCTCGATAACATACTGAACCTTATTGGTTAATAGTTGACATACTTGTGGCACATAATCAATGAGGCAGCCTCAACCTGGAAAAGCAGGGATGTGAAGGGCAGAAGATCTTCCAAGAGCATGTTCAATCTGCAGAGACAAATACAATTTAGGGAAATCTTGAGTAGCTTCCTCATCCTCAAAACTGTCTGAAAGAAGAGCAACATCTTCCCTAGGATCTTCATTTGCATCCTTGAGAAGGTAAATGGGGACGTTGCTGAAGTCCACCAGCAATTTCAGAAGGAAATGACCTTAAAATTCACCAGTCCAGTTGTTCTATGGCAAAGCAATTGTTAATTACTCTGATTCAGGACTTCATAATCCTGGTCTATAGATTGGCTTCCTGTCCCCCCCCCATGAAATGGAACATTATAGAATTAGCAATGATATTCCCCAGCATACTATCCTGCTTTTAAAAAAGAGCAGGTAAACTTTGGGCCCATGGAGTTATAACAACACACTAAAATCACTGCCTTGCAGATGTTTTGGTTTTGTTAAAATCTGACTCCAGTGCCAGTCATGATACTGCAAAGCAAGTACAATCTTTCATTAGGCACATAGATCTATGTACAAGTGATACAAAAAAAGATGTAATAAGTTTCCCTTGAATATTGAGATAATTTTGGTGCCATCACAATATAACATAAGCTCATCTGTTGCTAGAGGCCCAGGTGACCTCAGTGGCTAGGCGTGCCTTTTACCAGCTTCAGCTGTTTCTGGACCAGGGTAGCCTGACCACTGTTGCCCACGCACTGGTAGCCTGTAGGCCAGAGCTTGGAAGATTACTTTTAAAAAGTAATAAATTACAGTTACAATTACTTGGCCCAAAAAAGTAGTAATTACCGTTACAATTACAATTGCTCTGAAAGTAACTGATTACTTTACTTTTTCTCAAAAGTAATCACTACAATTACATTTCAGTTACTTTTTTAAAAAAACTCCTACAAGGTGCTGGCCTTGGCTGCTGCACATCTAAGAAGCCTAAAACAATATTAAAAATAAACACACACACACAGGGGGTAGTAGAATAAAAAAAATTATCCATAAGATTAACATAATGGCATAACAGAATCTCACATCCCCCCAAGCAATGAAGATACCCCAACTCGAAATCAAATTTTACACTTGAAATGCTTTTATAATATGTTTCTGTTATGTCTCAAAAGAACAAGATGCTCAAAGAGCATGTCAGACAAGGAATGTCTTTTTACAGTCATTACGTTGCCACCAGTACCGAACAGGCATTCTACTGCGGCGCTTGAAGGCATGCCTGTGTTGTGCTGCAAAAAACACCGCAGCACACGTGGAAAGCCATGGAGTGATGACACTTCCCTGCTGGGAGACCTCAGGTACCTCACCAGTTCCTCCTCAGCAGTGTCCACTGCTGACTTCTTGCCCTGGGGCAGAAAGTTAAAGAAGTCAACTCCTAAGTCATCTCCTTCCTGGTCTTTATCTGAAGACTGATCACTGTCCTCATTAAGTACACCCATCTTTATTTCAGCTTTCAACAAGGCTTCCATTGTGTATCTAAGAAAGAGAGAGGATATGTTAACACATATATGTTAGGAAACCATCATCTGCTCTTCATTTCCTGATGCTTGTCATGTCCCCTGGTTCAGGGTCCAGCCTGAGCCTGTGGATGATGACATAAGAACATAAGAACATAAGAAGAGCCTGCTGGATCAGGCCAGTGGCCCATCTAGTCCAGCATCCTGTTCTCACAGTGGCCAACCAGGTGCCTGGGGGAAGCCCGCAAGCAGGACCAGAGTGCAAGAACACTCTCCCCTCCTGAGGCTTCCGGCAACTGGTTTTCAGAAGCATGCTGCCTCTGACTAGGGTGGCACAGCACAGCCATCACGGCTAGTAGACATGGAAGGTAGGAAGGTGAACAAGTCACCACACGCATGGGGCAGCACAGCAGACCCTTAAGGATTACCTGCAGCAACCCATGGTTGTGATGAGGAGCCCCAGGAAAAAAAGGCCCAGCCCCTGCCTACCACCTTAAGCCCTCTGATGCCTCCCTTGAGACAACATTTCCCTTGGAGTAATCCACCCAAAGGGCTTCCCTAATGTTCTTACTTGTTGGTATGGGTGGTGGCCTGACACGATTCCAGCCGATCTAGTTTGAAGCGAGGGTGTACGCAGGCTGCCAGAAGAACATAAGAACATAAGAAGAGCCTGCTGGATCAGGCCAGTGGCCCATCTAGTCCAGCATCCTGTTCTCACAGTGGCCAACCAGGTGCCTGGGGGAAGCCCGCAAGCAGGACCCGAGTGCAAGAACACTCTCCCCTCCTGAGGCTTCCGGCAACTGGTTTTCAGAAGCATGCTGCCTCTGACTAGGGTGGCAGAGCACAGCCATCATGGCTAGTAGCCATTGATAGCCCTGTCCTCCATGAATTTGTCTAATCTTCTTTTAAAGCCGTCCAAGCTGGTGGCCATTACTGCATCTTGTGGGAGCAAATTCCATAGTTTAACTATGCGCTGAGTAAAGAAGTACTTCCTTTTGTCTGTCCTGAATCTTCCAACATTCAGCTTCTTTGAATGTCCACGAGTTCTAGTATTATGAGAGAGGGAGAAGAACTTTTCTCTATCCACTTTCTCAATGCCATGCATAATTTTATACACTTCTATCATGTTTCCTCTGACCCGCCTTTTCTCTAAACTAAAAAGCCCCAAATGCTGCAATCTTTCCTCGTAAGGGAGTCGCTCCATCCCCTTGATCATTCTGGTTGCCCTCTTCTGAACCTTTTCCAACTCTATCATATCCTTTTTGAGATGAGGCGACCAGAACTGTACACAGTATTCCAAATGCGGCCGCACCATAGATTTATACAATGGCATTATGATATCGGCTGTTTTATTTTCAATACCTTTCTTAATTATCGCTAGCATGGAATTTGCCTTTTTCACAGCTGCCGCACACTGGGTCGACAGTTTCATCGTGCTGTCCACTACAACCCCGAGGTCTCTCTCCTGGTCGGTCACCGCCAGTTCAGACCCCATGAGCGTATATGTGAAATTCAGATTTTTTGCTCCAATATGCATAATTTTACACTTGTTTATATTGAATTGCATTTGCCATTTTTCTGCCCATTCACTCAGTTTGGAGAGGTCTTTTTGGAGCTCTTCGCAATCCCTTTTTGTTTTAACAACCCTGAACAATTTAGTGTCATCAGCAAACTTGGCCACTTCACTGCTCACTCCTAATTCTAGGTCATTAATGAACAAGTTGAAAAGTACAGGTCCCAATACGGATCCTTGAGGGACTCCACTTTCTACAGCCCTCCATTGGGAGAACTGTCCGTTTATTCCTACTCTCTGCTTTCTGCTTCTTAACCAATTTCTTATCCACAAGAGGACCTCTCCTCTTATTCCATGACTGCTAAGCTTCCTCAGAAGCCTTTGGTGAGGTACCTTGTCAAACGCTTTTTGAAAGTCTAAGTACACTATGTCCACTGGATCACCTCTATCTATATGCTTGTTGACACTCTCAAAGAATTCTAATAGGTTACTGAGACAGGACTTTCCCTTGCAGAAGCCATGCTGGCTCTGCTTCAGCAAGGCTTGTTCTTCTATGTGCTTAGTTAATCTAGCTTTAATCATACTTTCTACCAGTTTTCCAGGGACAGAAGTTAAGCTAACCGGCCTGTAATTTCCGGGATCCCCCCTGGATCCCTTTTTGAAGATTGGCATTACATTTGCCACTTTCCAGTCCTCAGGCATGGAGGAGGACCCAAGGGACAAGTTACATATTTTAGTTAGCAGATCAGCAATTTCACATCTGAGTTCTTTGAGAACTCTCGGGTGGATGCCATCCGGGCCCGGTGATTTGTCAGTTTTTATATTGTCCATTAAGCTTAGAACTTCCTCTCTCGTTACCACTATTTGTCTCAGTTCCTCAGAATCCCTTCCTGCCAGAGTTTGTGTTCTTTTTTATTTTCTTCATTCGGACAAGACTTCCATTTTTTGAAGGAAGACTTTTTGCCTCTAAGAGCTTCCTTGACTTTGCTCGTTAACCATGCTGGCATCTTCTTGGCCCTGGTGGTACCTTTTCTGATCTGCGGTATGCACTCCAGTTGAGCTTCTAATATAGTGTTTTTAAACAACTTCCAAGCATTTTCGAGTGATGTGACCCTCTGGACTTTGTTTTTCAGCTTTCTTTTTACCAATCCCCTCATTTTTGTGAAGTTTCCTCTTTTGAAGTCAAATGTGACCGTGTTGGATTTTCTTGGCAATTGGCCATTTACATGTATGTTTAATTTAATAGCACTGTGGTCACTGCTCCCAATCGGTTCAACAACACTTACATCTTGCACCAGGTCCCGGTCCCCACTGAGGATTAAGTCCAGGGTTGCCGTCCCTCTGGTCGGTTCCATGACCAACTGGTCTAGGGAATAGTCATTTAGAATATCTAGAAACTTTGCTTCTTTGTCATGACTGGAACACATATGCAGCCAGTCTATGTCCGGGTAGTTGAAGTCACCCATTACTACCACATTTCCTAGTTTGGATGCTTCCTCAATTTCATATCTCATCTCCAGAAGAAGCAGATCCCTGCCAGATCCCCACCTCTCAAGCGTTGTCTGCTGCTGCTTCAGCATTTTGGGAGGAGGGGTGTCATGCATTGGTTCAGGAAGGCCACGTCTCCTTGCCTTTATTGCTTCTTCAATTGCTCTCAGCTTCTCAGGGTGTGCCCTCTGAGGAAGAAGAACAAAGCATGAATCCAAGAAAAAATGGAAGAGGAACTTCACAATTTAAACATAAATAGACAATGGACACTCTTTGAGGACCAGCATGACAAAGGCTTACCTCAAAATGTTTCTTCACATTGGATGAGGAGGAAACAGCTGATCTCAGATTTTTGATCCTTGGAAGGCAGTAATTGCATCATACAACAACATTTTTCCCACTCTGGCTCACAAATGTACAAGCTTTCTCAAAGCCAAACCATGGTACTTGCTGTTCTGCAGATGTGGCTGTGGGCAACTGGCACTGCTTCATGCCCTCCTCCTCCTCGTGCACAGGGCCTCCTTTCTGAACCTCACTTTCTAGTTTTGCCTCCTCAGGATCAACAAGCTGTGATGCAAGTGGCCGCACTAACTGACTGCTGCTCTCAGCAGCAAAACAGGCGTCTCTGTAATAAACAAGAGATAATGCTCCTATGTGGGTGAACTTCAGCTGTGATGTGCCCCCATCTCTTCCCATGCTGCAAGATGCCCCAGTCAGAGTGGAAGTAAGCAGGTCGATAGCACAATTAAAAGAGATCCTATTTGCATCATTTTTGCTCACTAAATAACCCTGCCTGGGCCAGTCTAACCTACTATCTCACAGGGTTGTTGTGAGAACAAAATGAAACTAGGGTTCAAATCCCCACATAGCCATGAAGCTCACTGAATGACCTTGGGCCAGTCACTGCCTCTCAGCCTCATCAAAAACCCTATTCATAGGGTCACCATAAGTTGGAATCAACTTGAAGGCGGTACATATATTTTTTATTTTGTATATGATGATTATGATAATAAATATGCAGCATTTCAAATTAATTCTGTATGAGAAGCATTCCATGCCAAGCTTGGAAAACCAAGGATGAGGTATAAAATGTAGACAAAAATACTTTTGACAAAATGCCGTTTATATTTTATATATATGAGCCTGGGTAGGGAACATTTAATCTAGCCTACTTGCTTTCAGCAAGAAGGGTTAAGTGCCTTCAGGCTAGGGCAGTCACCAGAAGGCCACAGCAGAGACAAAGGAGCCTAGTGTTGTGGAGATGTTAGATGGGAGCTTTGGGGAGTAAAGATGGAGGCTCCTGAAGGCTGCAATTCTAAACACACTTACTAAGGGATTAAGCCCCATAGAACTCAACAGGACTGACTTCTAAGTAGATGTAGTTTGGACTGTGCTGTTGGTAAACCTTGACTAGGGTTCTTCTGCAAAGACATCCATATCCAAGCAGGGTTGGCAACCCCCTGCCTGGAATACCCTGCCCTTATCTTTTAATGTGGCTGCTCCAAATGTTTTTACAGATTTGACCCTTTACTTCAGAAAGAGGTCTGAAAAATGAGTAAGAGTAAGAAGTATCTTTTAAAATTGTTCTTTTCAATTCACTCTTGAATGAACATCATACCTAGGGCAGATCCACACCATTCCTTTAAAGCACATTCAACACCCATTTGAAGCACATGAATCCCACCACAGAATCATGGGAACTGCAGTTTGTTAAGAGTGGTGAGAGCTATAACTGTGAGGGGGAAATGACACTTCCCAGAATTCTTTAGGGGAAGTCATGCGCTTTAAATGCGAGTTGGATGTGCTTTACACATATTGTGTGAATCCGCTTAATAAATTTTGCCTGCATGTAAATTGTTTTAATTAATTTTTCAAAATGAAAATAAGCTATAAAGTGTAGTGGGTGACCATGGGCTACTCACCATTTCTCAGCCTATCTGCCCCTCAGGATGAAAACAATGGAGAACCATGACTACCCCAAGGCATACTTAAAATGTAAAGGAAGTATTGTACAACCATAGTATGCAATTGGATACTTATAGGGACACAGCATGACAAAACTGGGTGGAAGTAAAAGTTCTACACTTAGGAAAAAGAAACCAAATGCAGAGTTATAAGATGGGGGATACTTGGCTCAGCAGTACGACATGCAAGAAGGATCTTGGAATTGTTGTTGATCACAAGCTGAATATGAGCCAACAGTGTGATATGGCTGCAAAAAAGGCAAATGCTATATCAGGCTGCATTAACAGAAGTATAGTTTCCAAATCATGTGAAGTATTAGTTCCCCTCTATTCAGCACTGGTTAGGCCTCATCTTGAGTGCTGTGTCCAGTTCTGGTCTCTGCACTTCAAGAAGGATGCAGACAAACTGGAACAGGTTCAAAAGAGGGCAACAAGGATGATCAGGGGACTGGAAACAAGCCCTGTGAGGAGAGACTGAAGGAACTGGGCATATTTAACCTGGAGAAGAGAAGACTGAGGGGAGATATGATAGCACTCTTCAAGTACTTGAAAGGTTGCCACACAGAGGAGGGCCGGGATCTCTTCTCAATGATCCCAGAGTGCAGGACACAGAATAATGGGCTCAAGTTGCAAGAAGCCAGATTTCGACTGGACATCAGGAAAAAGCTTCCTAACTGTTAGAGCCATACAACAATGGAACTAATTACTAGAGAGGTAGTGGGATCTCCGACACTGGAGGCATTCAAGAGGCAGCTGGACAGCCATCTGTCGGGAATGCTTTGATTTGGATTCCTGCATTGAGCAGGGGGTTGGACTTGATGGCCTTATAGGCCCCTTCCAACCCTACTATTCTATGATTCTATGAAAATATTTATATAAGCATGACTATCAAATATGTTTATTTATATAACCTGTAAAGATATGTGCAATATGTGCAATCCTATGTTTGTTTACTCAGAACCAAGTCCCAATGTATTCAATGGGGCTTACTCAACCAGGGAAAACTGCCGCCTCAAGTGATAAGGAACTTGTTCTTTTAACAAGTCCTTTAAGTTGAGAGCTTATCCCAGTCTGTGTCTGTGTTGAAATTGCTTTTTAATATGTTTTTAAACTTTTTCTTAAAAAAAATGTTTTTAAAGCTTTTAAAAATGTTTTTAAAGATGTTTTGTTTTAATATATTTTAAAGTCTGTTTTTATGATTTTTAAAGTGTTTTTAGTGCTTTTGTTTGCTGCCCTGGGCTCCTACTGGGAGGAAGGGTGGGATATAAATAAAACAATAAAAATAAATAAATAAACTTCATTCATTTTTTAAAAAAATGAGTATTAGTTTCCTACATAATAAAAACTGTGATAAACCCTGCCTAATTTCTTTAAAAATAGGGTTGGAGGGAGAGAGATTTACAACACAAACACAAGTCTGCACTTTACTCACAATCGTGAAAGGGCGGGGTTGCAGCCAGAGCTTTGAAAAGTTACTTTAAACTACAACTCCCATCAGCCCCAGCCAGCATGGCCACTGGATTGGGCTGATGGGAGTTGTAGCTAGAGCATGATCTGTTTAAAAAAAAGTTGTGCAGGGGGGGTTTACGTTTTGGTGTATATCTCGGGAATTAGGCCACCTAGAAACTTTTTTTAAAAAAATTGAAGCGGAGAGTCCAGAGAGTAAGGGGTGGTAGCCAGAGAGCCGGAGCCCCCCCCCCAAAAAAACCAGAGACTCCAGCCGAAAACACACACACCGGGGCACACACACACACAAATCATCGTCACTCACCTCCACAGCTCTTCGCCATTCTGCCTTCCTTGCCCTGGCTTTTTCCTCCGGCGTCCATTTTTTCCTCTCAGAGTCAGACGCTAGCAGGCTCCCCCTGCCTATTCATCTCTTCCCTCGTGCCTCCTAACACAGATCATGAGGGAAGAGACAGTCTGCGCAGAGGTCCAATCAGTGTGAGGCACATGTCTTGTGTTAACCAATCACAGCCAGGAGCTGACTTCCCCTTGTTCCCGCCCCCAAGTAACGTCCAACCTAACGTGGAAACGTTAAAGTTGAAGCTGAAAAGTAGGGAAATTACTATTTGTTCCGTTACTTGCCAAATGTAATGGAATTACCCACTCGTTATTTAAAATTGTAACGAATTAAAAGTAACTCGTTAAAAATAACGAGTTACTTCCAAGCTCTGCTCTAGGCTCAATTACTGTAATGCGCTCTATGTTGGGCTGCCCTTGAGGTTGGTCCGGAAGCTGCAGCCGGTGCAAAATGCAGCAGCAAGACTGCTCACTGGGGCAGGATATTGCCAACATGTCACCCTACTGCTGAAAGAATTGCACTGGCTGCCCATTTGCTACCAGGCTAAGTTCAAGGTTCTAGTCTTGGTGTACAAAGCCCAATACAGCTTGGGACCAGGATACCTGAAAGACCGTCTTACCTCTTATATACTCAGTTGATCATTGCACTCTGCAGGTGAGGGCCTCCTGCAGATACCATCTTATCAGGAGGTCCGTTCTGCACAACATAGGAAACGGATCTTAAATATTAGACAGGCACCATCTCTGTTATCTTTTCGGTGCCTGTTGAAGACCTTCCTCTTTCAACGAGCCTTTTAAGTTGAGACCTTGTCCCAGTCTGCATCTGTGTTGGAATTGCTTTTTAATTTGTCTTTAAACCTTTTTTTTTAAAAAAAAACCAATATGTTTTTAGCCTTTTTTAAAAAAAAGTCTTGAAAGCTTTTAAAAATGTTTTTAAAGATGTTTTGTTTTAATGTATTTTAAACTCTGTTTTTATGATGCTTTAAAGTGTTTTTAGTGCTTTTGTGTGCCACCCTGGTCTTCGGCTGGAAGGAAGGGTGGGATATAAATCAAATAATAAATAAACTGCCCCATCTGCTTTCCGCACAATCCTTTTTTGAAAAGTGAGGCCTGTCATACAGTGTGATGTACTATGGAGGATAAGAAATTTTCATATCTCAAGTTCTGAGTCAACTTCTCCAGTGATTACATCATGAATCATCTCCACTCTTATAGAGTTATTCATACATACCCCCCCTTTTATGCCACATTAACCTTTGTAAATGCAGGACTACACTTGCAAAGAAAATTTGAATTTCAGTGCCAGATGGTTTGCAGAGGATGGGATTAATCTGGTATACATTTTTCATTACTCTGAAAAACCATCATTACATTGTATATCTACTTGTCAGGATAATGGCTGAAATGGTTCCCATGGTAACATATGCCTCCCTTTATTTGTTTAAAAGAATATGAAATGCTCTGAACTATCACACTGCTAGCACCACACAGAACTGCGTTAGCAATTCTGGCTTCCCTGCTTTGCTCTACTGACATCTTTTCCTTACTTGTTTAGAAGCTGCCTCTCTCTTTGCAAAAGAGTTAATCAGTAGTTGCTACCCACCCCCTAAGCAACAGGGCAGAAACTACATTAGTTTCAGTGAACATGGAAAGCTGCTTTATGCCAGGTCAGATTATTTGTCCATCTTGGCCAGTATGATCTACTCTGACTAGCAGCAGCTCTTCAGGGTCCTGGGCAGAGGTCTTCTCCATTAGTTGCTATCAGATCTTTAAAAACAAGAGGGGGGGCAACCCTGGGGTTGAACATGGGACCTTCTACATGTAAAACATGTGCGCTGCCACTGATTTATGTTCCTTCCCCAGTTCAAGAGCGGGGTGGTTTCAAGGAGAATGTGAAAAGACACAAGAGATGCCTCCAAGGAGACGCAAACTTTTAAAACCACTGTCAGGACTCCAAGGTCTTTCAGGGGCAAGGCCATGGATTCAGAGGAAATATCTGAGTGGGAGAGGGATTTGCCCTCAGAACCAGCCCCAGATGTTCTCACCACCCCAGAAGCTGCAGCGGAAGATGATTTCCAGAGAGAGAGTCATGTTAGCCTGTTGCAGCAAAAATAAACTTCTGCTACCTTAAAGACTAACAGATTTATTATGGCTTGCACTTTCACGGACTACAGTCCACTTCATAAGACACATTAAATCTTATCCAGAGTTACAGGTATATATACACCTGTGACAGTTTTTTTGGGGGGAGGGGAGTATGAACAGTGCGGCCATAGGGAGATGAAATGCAGAAAAATACAGACAGTGATAATTACATAATTAACCGTGGTGGTTCACAAAACAGTTGCTGATAACACAGACATCAAGGCAGTGACATTGGTAGGCCAATTAGCATATATAACGTGCTAAAAATTCTCGGTTTAGTCCACAAATGATAGCACTGAACCTAATGGTGTGTTGTAATTCAGCAGCTTCAGATTGTAAATGGCGGCAGCAGCAGAGCTGCTGTCCTCTTATGTGTAGGCAGAATAATAGTAACAGCTGAGATTGGGGAGAATCAAGGTTTGCCCCCTACCTTCACCCTCCCCCATGTTGTCCTGAAATGCTCTGTAGGACTGAAAGAGCGCTGGTCAAGCAGTCCTTGAAAAACTTCAAATCCCAAGCTCCCCTGCAATACACTGTGGAGAATTTCAGGATAACGGAGAAACAGGTAGGGGGAAGATGGAAAACCTTCCTTCTTCCTGCTCTCTGCTGCTGCTTCCCTGCTGGCAAATAAATAAGGGAAAGGTTAGGAAGGGTAGTTTGGGGGCTGATAGGGAAGATGAGGTGCATTACCTGAGCCTCTGAAAACAGCTTGGGAAATGAACCAATTTGTTTCTGTTTTGTTTGGAAACAAACTAGTTCACGTTTGGGTCAGTTTGAGGAGCATTCGGCCATCTCTAATGCAAATGCAATGCACTACTTCCACACGTAGATGTTTCATTTATAATAAGGGCCTTGCTTTTTTACTTTGCTCTTTACCAATACCTGCATGGAGGGGAACAAAGTTAACTGTGTCAGCAACCACTCAAGTAGCACAAAAATGCCTACAATTCCACTGATGCTTCCAGAATGCATTGAATTTAAATGGCTTCTTAGAGTTTCCACACTTCCATTCTTGCTACTGAATGTCACATACTTTAATTGCTCTCTGTGTGGAAATCTAGATCGCTGCTGACATATATTACAAATGATCCATAATTTCCTTAAGGAAAGAAAACTGATTCACAACTAAATAGTTTTATTTTTAAACCAAGTGTGTTTCCCATAAATGATTGCAGCATATGGTCTTCTGAATATCCTAAGGTATCCCTTAGAAAACATCCTGTTAATAAATCTGCAGACAGGTATTTTTACTAAAGCACAGCAGTGTGCTGAGTATCTGGTTCTCCTTCTGTTATGCATCAAAAACCTGTATATATACAACAAAAATGGCTTTGTTTCATGCTTTTAAGATGCTCCATTCATTGGCAATGGAAGCGATATTATTTTGCAATCTGACTTTTCAAGATAACTAGAAAGACAGAGTTGGAAGGGATCCAATGAATCAAGGTAAACTTGCTCAGGAGATCTGGAGACGAAAGCATAACCATTCTGCAGTGTCCAAACCTTCTGTATGTGACACATTGTAGCTTGCATCAACTCCATTGATGTATGGGCTGATAAACTGATGGTCATGAGTGTGGTAAAATGTTGGACTAAATCACCTTTAGTCCATAAGAAAGGAAGAAAATTATACTTCCAGTGTCCACATATTACAATATGCTGGGGGTTGGATTGATGACCTTATAGATCCCTTCCAACTCTACTATTCTAAGAATGGATTCATATTTATGAATGCAGGAGTTGTTTTTTATTAACACATTAATTTGAAATCAGCTTTCATAACACTAATTTGAAAACAGCATGTAGATGTTGCAAACCACAGAGCCATCCCTTTGGATGGCACAACATAAGACCCAAACAGATATTAAAAAGTAAGCATAATACTGTTACAGTGCAGTGAATCCACCTCCCCCCTTGTTCGCAAATGAAGATGCTGGAGATAAAGGTAACTCTAGAGGAATTGCACTATTAACCATCTCTGAAAAGGTTTGATGCTGACAATAATGGAAAGAAACCTGTAGCCTTGGCACGTGACAGCATTCTAATGGGGAAATGGATTTTAATGACATTCACATTGTCACTGATCAAAACGACCAAGATAGAGGCCTCTCTTACATTCAGCATATCTGACAGACTTTGCTACAGTGGGTGCTCCTCAGTAGCCGTATAGAATCCAATCAATATCTAATTCTATGCTGTCTCAGACAGCTATTGGCCCGCACTGCAGCAAGAAGCTTGCAGTACTCTGTGTAGTGGTAAGAAGCTTAGAACACCTCATATAACAAGGCAACTGAAAGATAAGACAAACATCTCCCCCCACCCCAATGCTCAAGTTGTCTCACTTAACTAACTTTGCGTTCACGTGAAGAACACAATCCGTGGGTTGAGAGTTCACAAAAAGAGACAGTGGCAATTTATGTTTTCTCAGATGCTGGAAAAATATGCTTGGAGATCACAATCACTGCATTAGACAAGATCCCATTTCACATAGGTTGGGTATGCACAGAGGTCTGCTCATGGGGGCAGCCCGGTTTCAGGTCTAGGTTTTGTGGGATCTTTGAGCAAGATGTCCTCGTTATTCCTTTGACTTACTCTTAGGGATGGGCAAACGTGTCAATTCAGCTTTTCTCAGTATCTCTTTCGTAAATTCAGTTTGCTACATTTTTTCATCAGTTTGCAATTTTTTTAAAAAAAATCCTTATCAAAAATCATCAGTATTCAATGCACATTTTCCTAATATACACATTGTTGTAAGCAATGTCTCCTAATATAATGCATTATTTACAGAGCTTGGAAAAGTTACTTTTTTGAACTACAACTCCCATCAGCCCAATCCAGTGGCCATGCTGGCTGGGGCTGATGGGACTTGTAGTTCAAAAAAGTAACTTTTCCAAGCTCTGATTATTTATGGTGTTTTCACTAGTATATGTATTTTATGAGTATGTTTCCCTAATATATGCATTTTTGTACACGTTACTTGGTTGAAGAAGTGCATCGTGAAATCTGGGGAAGTACGAATTTTGAAGGATTTTTGTATTTCAGTTCATGTATTTTTGGAAAGTGCAAATTTGGTAGGGTTTATTTTGCATTACAATGCACACAAAACTGAATTTCTCTCTCTCTCTCTGCTACCAAGAGAAGAAAGGTAAGCAAATGAGTAGGTAGCACTTGCTGCTCCTTCTCTTTGTGCTCTCCTTCTAGGTGAGAAGAACAGCAGCAGAGGCTGAGAGGCCTGGTGCTAATCAGGGGAACCCATGCCTAGGCATGGGCCTTGGGACAAACCCCAAAATGCCACCCCTGGTGCCAACCCTAACCCTAACTTTGAGTTGGAATTGTCTGCGCTGGATATCCGAAACCTCTGCACCTACTTGAACAGCAGTCCTAGGAGGAATACCTCTGAGAAGGAGGATGCATTGCCTGACTCTGACTCCAGAGCCAGAGGGTCAGATCTTTCCATAAAGGAGTCTGAAGCTCTGAACTCTCTTGTGATCATTTCAATTGGAACAAGGGGAAGGAACAGGTTGTCAGGGGCTGCTGGAATCTGTGTGCGGCGGTCTGGTGTGGTGACCCACTCAGCTGCAGGTGGCAACCTTCTCAGTGAAGAACTTTCCAGACTGAGTCTGCCTACATGGGCTAACCATTGGGACTTTCAGTAAGGAGGAGTATAAATGGCCTCTTTTTCTACCTGAGTCTTGCTCAAGGTCTACTTGAGCTCGAGTATGCCTTGTGTCTCTGGATTTGTTATTCGGTCCTGCCTCCTGGAAGTTTGCCCTCTGATCCTGATTGCTCTTTGGTCCTGACTTCAGGTTCCCAGCTCCTGAGTCACTCCAGACTGCTGCTTACACTCCAACCCTTACAGGGGAGAATGCTTGATGGTCATTAGAGATGTTGTAATTCTCTCTTCCTGTACAACCCCTCTCAGCTTCTATCAAGGCCAGCTTTCTCTCCCTTTAAAAACACACACAGAGAAACAAGAAATGAGTATTTGTAGTGCCCACAACAGTTTCTTAGATTCCCAAATGTGCCCCTGGGCCCAAAAGGTTGGGAACCTGTACTCTAGGGTTTGTGGTTTGTTTGTTTATTATTGGTCTTGGGTTTGAGCTGTTTGTGGATGCAACACAATTTCACATCATTTATTTATGTCTGTTACTTTCCTTTCCTGCTGGCTCCAGAGAGTGTTTATTTGCTCATGGCTCAAAGGAGGATGTTCTTATATGCTCACTCACTCACATACTACTAATATCCTGGGTGACGTTTTGTTTTTTAAGTAGGTTATTCAATTGCCAGACTTCTGTAATAAGAAAACAATGTATGTGCCCAGTAGCGGTTAGTGAGGAAGCCCTGCTGACCTGACCTCCTGTCACTGTGGCTGTGCTGTGCTTTAGTGGGAATCCAAGGAGAATGGTGCTGGCAAGGTTGGTGCATATGTGCCAGCAGGAGCACCAGATTGGCTCCACTGATGCATTTGTACCACACCACTCTCATTGCCGCCTTGCATTTCTCCTCCTGGTATGCCGCAGTGACAGGAGGTCAGATAAGCAGTGCTGCTGTGTCAAACACTAGTATAATTACCTGTTCAAGGGCCAAAGCTATCTCAAGTTCCTATCCCAAAGACCAGTTAAAATTTATTCCTCTGAACCTGTATATGCTAGCTTATCCTTTTCCTGGAATAGTGATAAATCTTTGGGTTACCTTGACATGGCCTGCTTGTTTAATTTAGGCTGAGAAATTGAAACATATTAGAAAATTATTGTGGAAAATAAATTTTAGTCAAAGCATTTAAAATCTTTTTAGATTAGTTTGAAGTCCTTTTCTTTACAGATATCTTATTGTTTGTTTTGGCAACAAGACTTCACCAATTATTATTACTTTAAAAGACTCACATCTGAATATTTCTCTTCCCCCCCTTCCCAAAAAAAACCTGATGCATATTAGCCTTGAGCAGAGAGATTAATTTTCTGGCTTGGAAATGTAACCTTTAACAAGCAAAGCTGATCTCCTGCAATTGCCTTTTCTTTTCTGCCCCAGCTGGCATGTTTGTTTGTTCTGCGTGGCTTTGTGTTAACTTCACAGCTAATATGGTATTGAATTTTTACAAGCATTTATGTTGTTGTTTGAGATTGGGAGTATTTTTCAGGTCAAATGATATATTAAATCTCTACTATGGGAGACTCACACTAAATGAATTTCTTACATGAATGACAGGAATGGGAAATTATCTTTACTTTCATGGCCCCCAGTCCCCTTATTCATTACGGAAATGGCATAAATAATTTCTCAAAATCTGTGGCATTGACATTTAAAATTATTAGGATGTGGAATACAAAATGTTTATTAAGCAACAACAACCCATTGATAATTTTACACTGTCAGAAGGATTAGCTCACACTGTGACAGCATTATGAGTGTGGGTTATATATTCTGCTCTGTGGTCCTATCATACATCATGAGGAAGTAAAGAACTTATAAGGGGCACAGACTTTTACACTTGGAAGACATCCTTTTCTTTTATTGAGACTCATGGAATTTTCTCCTCTCTGGTCTTCTGTTATCTTACCTTTGTTTCCTCTCTGCTACCGAGCATTCTGTGTCAAAATCATTCACCTCTCTTTACTTTGATAATCTGACATCCCCTACACTGACTTCTTGCTTACTTAAATCCAGCATAAGCTTCTTGGAATAGGGGAAGGGCCATTGCTCAGGGGTAAGGCATGCTGTTGGCATGCAGAAGGTTCTAAATTGAATCCCTGGCTTCTCCAAGTAGGGCTGTGAATGTCCCCTGTCTGAAACCTTGGAGAGTTGCTTCCAAGACAATACTGAGCTAGATGGTCTGACTCAGGGTAAGGCAGTTTCCTAAGTTGTTCTTCTGTGCCTTGTCCTTATCTTCAAAGCCTTGCCTTCCTTTTTTCTCTTGTTGCCTACATCCCTGCCTATGTCCTTTCCTTTTTAGTCTTAACTATCTAAAGATCTCCAGTCTCCTCAAAAGACTGTTTCCTGTTACACTGGATGCTTTGACAGCTTCTCAGAATGTCTGTGTGATGCCACATTCCATTCATTTGGTTCAGTTTCTGTATTTATATCCCAATTTACTGCTAAATCCTCAACTTGCTAAAAAAAATACAATGACCAGATTTTAAAAAGCCTACTAAAAGTAAAAGGCAAGGATAAAAGCACCCAAGAAAACTAGTAGTTTCAGGGGGAAGAATCCAAACAATCAAAGCTGTTTCATGTGATGAATAACACACAAGAACAGAATGGTTTTTGTCAGGTGGTCAAAAGATAGTAATGAAGGTGCGTGGTAAACATGGCTCAGGAAAAAAAATCCACAGTTTGAGCATTTCCACAGATAGGACTATTATTCTGGTAGCTGCCTGCAAAATCTCAAATGGTGGAGGAACCCTGAAAAGAACCTTTTTCCAAGATCTTAAAAAATTGTGACCAGTGAATCTCTCTTAAGATCTTAATATGTTTGCAGATGTCAGTCTCGGTTAGCAGGCTGTCCACCATGTTTTGAACCAGCTACAACTTCTGTATCATTTCCCAGGACAGCCCCACACATCACAGATTACAGTAATCCAGCCTGGATGTTCCAAGAAATGATGCAGCTGGTGCATCAGCTGAAGCTGGTAAGGAGCATTACAAGCTGCTTATGCTGTTTGTGGATTAAGCAGCACCTACAGACTGTGTACCTGATCCTCAAGGGATTGTGTGACCCAATCCAGAGCTGACTGGATGCCACTCCCTTTGGATGGCTAGGCTATTCACCAACAGTACTTTTGTCTTACATGAAATGATGTGCAATTTATTAGCCCTACATCCAGTCTATTGCTGATTCTGGAAACGTCTGGTGAAGCAACCTCTTATAATTTAATCATCTACTACATCAGTCTCAAGGAGAAATGCAACCAGACTGTCTTTCTCTGAACTGAACTATAGTCCCTTCAGTGATCTAGTAAGTAATCTTTATTCATCCATAGCATGTGCTACTTTAGGTCAGCCTTCCTCAACCTGGGCCTCTCCAGACTATCATGATTTTGCAGGAGGGATTCAATCACCTAATGCAAATTTAGGTTTATGGAATTAAAGTGGATTAAAGCACAATGGTGTTTTTGCACAGCAAACCCACTTATTAAAAAAAACAGACTTTTTGTGGTAAGGAAAGTTATAGGAAAATTCATCATCATCATCATCATCATCATCATCATCATCATCATTATTATTATTATTATTATTATTATTATTATTATTGCCTGCCCTTCACCCACACATCCCAGGGCGAGTCACAACAGTTTTAAAATACATCATTAAAAACATTAAAACAATCACATCACAAAAAACAAGGTGAGTTCTAAACATATGTTATCCTAGAAAGTGGGATAACATTCAATTGATGGGAAGTTGTATAACCTCCATGCAAGCAAATTAAGGATGAAATGTTCAATAAACAGTGGACATCATATAATGTCTGTGCATGCTTTATGCAAACAAATAAGGATGAATGTTCAATAAATGGGTCATCTGGAGGCACCCCTGGTGCCCTCCAGTTGTTTTGGACTACAACTCCTATCAGTCCCAGTCAATGCAGCTGTGTTGGCTTAGAATGATGGGAGATGTCATCCAAAACATCTGGAGGGCAGTAGTTTGAGGAAGGTTTAATTAGGTTGACATGAACACAGGCAAGGGTTGTACTAGTGGTACAATACCATTTCATAGAAAACCAGAACAGCTGAGCTTACCTATTAGGTCTGGCACAAAATAACAATGATCCTTTTGAACCCAGTTCACTTGTGTCCAAGTGGATTGTTTCAATTCATTAGTTTCACAACTTTTTGGTCAAATAAATGTTTCTTGCTAAAGGTACCCTGATATGCAGTGCTTGTTCTTAACAGAAGTGGGAGCCCTCCAATCTCCTGCACTGGAGACTTACCATTCATGGATTGTTCTATTATCAGAAAATATAAAATAACTTAGAAATCTGGATCCAAATCCATTTAGATGAATATCTTGACTCATCCTTGTGAGCCTTGAAATCATAGACTCATCATGATCATCTACTGCATCACCTTTAACTTCTTGGAAAGATGCTTAGTACTTCTATGACTTTCAGAGATAAATCTGGAGATCCAGGATTCAATGCAATAGTACTATCTAAGAATTGGTTATGATTCATTGCAGAGATATTTCAAGAAGTTATAACCTAAGAATTATAAGGATACATTCATAAATGATGTAAGATGGCAAAACGTTCCACATATATATTGATTTCCTTGAAATGTTTTGCATTACCTTTCCACTTAAAATGGACCAAGCGATCAGCAATCCATTAATTATGAAAACTGAATACTTCAAAATATACCCCCTTTTTTGTCCAGTGCCCATTAATAAGCCATTTATAATGCATTGGAGTAGTCACACAGATGTTGTACATCTGCTAAAATAATCTGCAGGGAAATTTGCACACCATGAGTTAAACAATATGCAGTTACAACAATTTCAGCAGATGTGTCTGAGTAATTTTGATTATTAAATGTGTTGTAGATCAGTTTTCTGAACAAGTAGATTCAGTATGTGTTTTATGCTCATGAAACAATAATCTTTGCATGTGTTCCTTGTTGATGATTTTTGCAGAAACAAACTGAATGGTTTCATTAATAGTAACATAACAAACAACTAATTTAAATAGTTTAAATGGTGCCATGAATTAAATATTTTTTCATCTTTGTTTCCTCCAGTGTTGTGTATACAGTTACTTGTGAAATTAACTTGCAGAAGTCAAGTGGCTGAAGGGCACAAACAGCCAATGAATGTATTTATTTTGTTTCCCCCATTTGTGCTGTCAGATCCCAAAGGTTCTGGGTGGGTAGCAATTTTTTTTAAAAAAAATCACCATTATTTTCATAATACTGAACTTCAGAGGATCTGTGCCTAGCCATGAAACAGGGCCAACGAAAAAGAAGCTTGTGATTTCTACACGGTTGGAGAACTTCCCAGATATCAGATTAAATATTAAGTTAAGTTAAAAACACACAAACATCCAAACAGTCTGACAAGGACCTTTGCTCTTCCACAGGAAACATAGTAAGCTGTCTTATAGTAAGTCAGACAATTGGCTCATCTAGCTCAGTAATGTCTACACCAGGGTTGGGGAACCTTTTTCAGCCTAAAGGTGTATTCCACTATGGGAAATCTTCCAGGGGCCACATGCCATGGATGGATGGGGCCAGAGGCAAACATAGGCAGAGCAATGGAAGTGACTCTTACTTTTGTACAGTAGGCTACATTTCAGCCATACAACAACCAGAAACTTCTCTCTCACACACACAGAGACACATACTGACATGCACAAGCACTCCATCCCAACAAGGGGCATTCTCACAGTTCAAGGACACATTACAGCCAGGAAAACCACTTGAGAAGGTGTGGACAGTAGTAAGGATGTGGCATACAGGCATGTGGCCTGGGGAGAGTCACAAGGATTGAATAGAGAGGCCTGGTTGACCAGATTCAGTCCTGGGGCCTAAGATTCCCATCCCTGGTCTATGCTGACAGGCAACAACTGCCCAGAGTTTCGGGGGGGGGATGTTTCCCAGCCCTACCTGGAGATGCCTGGGTTTGAACCTGGAATATTTTGCATTCAAAACAAGTACTCTACAATTCTTTACTACCAGAATGTCAAGTGTAGCTGAGCCATGGAATATTGAGGGAGTGATTTTAGGATGAGTTGGGGTGGGCAGAGAAAATTGGTTAAGCCCCAACAACATTCATACATGTGTGTGTGTGTGTGTAAAATTTCAATACTAATTATTTCAAAAGTAAAAGAAAAACAATGAATAGCTATTAGGCACGTAGGAAACACAGTCAACACAGTCAAGGCTACCATGGGGGTTTCAGGAAACATGGGCACTGAAGACTGGTTGGTTTAAATGAAATAGAAACAGTTTAATAGTTCTGTTTCTTAGCAGAATATTTTTTTTTGCAAGAGATGATGTTCTCCATTAAGCCAGAAGAGAGAGAAGCTCCACAGGTTTCTCTCCCAGATCATCCCAATCATGGACTAAAATCTACTACCTACTTCTATATTTTCTCTCCAAGCTAGAGCCTATGTTTCCTGAACATATGAAAGGTTGTAAGTAAACATTCTTAATACATTTTACCAAAGAAGACTGTCTCTGTTGTTTTTATTCAGCTGGTCTGTATGAGGGAAAGGTGGGCTGGTTAATTCTCGTTCGGCTTCTCAAAATATATACTCTGCTAAGAAACAGAACTACTAAATTGTTTCTATTTCATTTTAAACCAAACCAAGACTGCAGACCACAGACCACTGGAGATGATTTGTAAAATGAAAGAAAGGACACTTGCAAACAGATCTTAGCCACTTTGAAAGTAGAGGAAAATGCTACACCTCACCTATGATAATTTAACCAAAATATTATCTCCCCTTTCACAATGTCTGAATGCAATTTATGGTCTTGTTAATTGATGGGAAATAGTAAACAAACACACACAAAATAATTTTTTGGCACAGTTGTACTCCAAGCACATCTTACTAGCTACAATTCATTATCTGCTCAAGTGTATGATAAGAAATGAACAATGTTAAGCCAGTCTGGGCTATGGAGAATAGTAGGTCTCTCTGGAGGGACCATCTAAGTTGCATCTAAGTATGATGAGCATTGTGGGAAGGCTTTGCACAGTCCTTATTCATTGTGAATAAGCACTGCACAGATCCCGTTAAGCAAATGTCACAAAACATTATACAACGGAAAGTTGGAAGAGAAAGGCAATCCATTAAATGGCAATCAGCATACATACATCCCTCCTAAGAGATACACTGAGGCAGGCACAGGGTGCCATTGTCATGTCATGTCAGCAAAGAACTGTCTTCTCTCTTTCCCTTTGCTAATACAAAAACCCAAAGCATCTTCTATTTAAAATGTCATGCAATATTGATAGACTTTAACATAAAGCATCAAGATATTTGACAGTCAGTCAATGGGCAGCTGACTTAGGGAAAGGCAAACTCTCATTTTTATCTAAGGTAGCATTTTGCAAATAGGTAAGAATAAAAGCAGTGATCTTTGCGTAAGAAGGAGTTTTCTATTCAGTAACACCTGATTGTCCTGCTGGTGTGAGTTCATATGGACTTATTCTAAGTTCCAACATGGAACAATGGAATTTAAAACTATTGACATGAAACAGTTATGATTGTTATTTTGCCTCAGGAGGCTTCCACATCATGGTGACTAGAGTAAATTTATGTACTTATGGACCCGAGAGCTAAGCAGATACCAAATGAATGCAAACAATCAGTTCCAAGCCATGTTTTGCCTATTGTGTGTTTTCATTCTCAAACCACAGGGCTTTTAACCTATGGTTAGCACAAACTATGGCTAGTTGGCACAAGATGGATTGATTAAAATGGATTAAAATTAAGGCAATTTAACTTAATGATTTAAATAAAATAATTTGAATCAGTAAAAAGGCCATCATCAGTAAAAAGGCCAAATTAAATTATTGTTTTATATCAAGTTTCCCATAGATACTTCAAATGTTTCCTAAACAATGGGGCAAATCTGACTGCTAAGCTATGTTTATTTACAGCTAAACAGAGTATTATTATTATTATTTCCACTATTGGTGCATTCTTACAACCAAGCTTTGCATCCCTTTGTTACACTGTATCCCTTTTTTAATCTATAGAGGTAATATCTTGAAAATATCCCCATATATTTATTTATTTATTTTATTATACTTGTATACCGCCCCATAGCCGAAGCTCTCTGGATGCTTTACAGTAACTGAAAACATTAAAACAAATAGTGTCTTTCTTATGACCAATACTCATGAAAAGTTTTGAGGTTGACAACACAATCCTATACAGTAGGGCCCCGCATTACGGTGTTCTGCTTTAAGGTGTTCCGCTGATGCGGCACCTTTCATTTTCAATTTTAAAGGGTTTTTTCCCCCCTTTTGCGATGTTTTGCGCCGTTTTCGTGTCATTTTTGCTCGATGCAGCCCATTAAAGTCAATGGGGTTCCGCTTTACAGCGTTTTCCGCTTTACGGCGGGGGTATGGAATGGAACGCGCCATATAAGCGGGGCCCTACTGTACATCAGGCATGGGGAACCTCCAGCCCACTTTTCCTCAAAACCATGCCAATCTGCACCAAACCTGGTATTTTATATGTTGTCAGGTGTGGGGGGCAGGTAAAGACATGGCTGCAAAGGAACAATCCAGAGTTTAAAGTTATCTCTTATCTGGTGTCTATCACTCTCTGTCCATTTTGATCTGTGGTTTGGATTCTGAGTAGCTCTGTGTAAAACAAGACTCTGTGTTCCCATTCAGTCTAAAAACAAGTTTAACCTGTTTCCCTTTTGGCAGAAGCAAAAAAAGTTTGTAGGCACAGATCTCCTCCAGAGTGGATTAAGTCTGTCAAATTGTAGGTCCCAGGGCATTCATGGGGGAAGTAAGAGAGATCCCCTTTCTTCCATAATGCGTATTAGGACAATACCTTTATTAAGGCCACTAAAGCTCTAAGATCCATATTTTGTATTTTTGAGGACAGAAATTTATCTTGTTCTTTTTTTATCTTAAAATAATTAAGAGGTGGCCAAGTGGCATGTGATCTTGCTTGTATATTTTTTAAAACATCAGCATCTTCACACCAGCCAGTTTAGCTTTCCATTGCTTACAATAGGCATTAGAAGGCGAGATTGTCCATAATTCTGCCTGTGAAATGCTGAAGAGCTCTGGAGAACCCTTACCCCCAAAGCAGAGCATCATATGATTTTTTAAAAATTATGCTTTTAATTTTAAAAGTTACAAGTTTGAAAGCCCCAGCACAGGCCAGGTGCAGACCCCTAGTATCTATTCCTTTCTTATTGCACTAACTGTAGATGATTCATATAAAAAGAAAATATATGGATCCTCTCTTTTCTTAACATTCCTTTTTATATTCTTGTAAAATGCTCTGTGCACCTGCACTGCTCTCTCTATAATAAATAGCAGAAGTAATCTGAATATGAGGCCAGTTAAAATATACCTTACCAGTGATTGATTTAGAGCCTTTCCAATGCAATAAAGATAGTGTGACACAGGCATTTGTGCGCATGCACACACACACATTTTAGCACTCACTTTTCAGTTCATACAATCATAGAATAGTAGAGTTGGAAGCGGCCTACAAGGCCATCAAGTCCACCCCCCTGTGCAATGCAGGAATGCAAATCAAAGCATTCCCAACAGGTGGCTGTCCAGCTGCCTCTTGAATGCCTCCAGTGTCAGAGAGCCCACTACCTCTCTAGGTAATTGGTTCCATTGTCGTATGGCTCTAACAGTTAGGAAGTTTTTCCTGATATCCAGTCGAAATCTGGCTTCCTGCAACTTGAGCCCATTATTCCATGTCCTGCACTCTGGGACGATCGAGAAGAGATCCCGGCCCTCCTCTATGTGACAACCTTTCATGTACTTGAAGAGTGCTGTTAAAATAAAATTTTAGCCCTTGCTAGTCCAAAGTACCTGTTTGGGAATGCTATTTGTTAAAGTAAAGCCTAGATGCCTTAAGATGTGCAAAGTCCAAATGATTTAAGGAATTTGGCTCAAGATGTTTTGCTTACTATCTGTCTCCTGTTTGCCTTGTAAAGCTGGTAAAGTATAAGCACGAGATGTGTGTAAACAGCATAAACAGCATGACAAAGGGTCAGATACTGCTTGTATTTGTTTGTTTGTTTAAAAGCTTAAGGCATAGTCAGCAGACTGTGACTCAATGTTTAAACTTGAGTTTGCAAAAGTAAGGATTAAACTGTTGAACCCTTGGGAAAAGATTAACTAGACTACTGATGAAGCAGAGCATAACAAACATGGGTGTAAAATTAACCAGCTTGTTTTGTACAAGGTACAAAAATCCCTGTTTTGGGGGGCTCAGTGCTCTCTCATGCATCACCCCTTGTGTGATGTGTATAGTTAGCCTTTATTGCAATAAATTATAATGTCTTGGACTCGATATACCCGTGTCAAGTGGTTATTGTCTTCGCCTGGAAGGACCATAAGTCATTCTTATGACAGTGCTATCATATCTCCCCTCAGTTTTCTCTTCTCCAGGCTAAACATGCCCAGTTCTTTCAGTCTCTCCTCATAGGGCTTTGTTTCCAGTCCCCTGATCATCTTTGTCGCCCTCCTCTGAACCAGTTTGTCTGCATCCTTCTTGAAGTGCGGAGACCAGAACTGGACGCATTATTCAAGATGAGGCCTAGCCAGTGCTGAATAGAGGGGAACTAGTACTTCAAGCAATTTGGAAACTATACTTCTGTTAATGCAGCCTAATATAGCATTTGCCTTTTTTGCAGCCACATCACACTGTTGGCTCATATTCAGCTTGTGATCAATGACAATTCCAAGATCCTTCTCACATGTCGTACTGCTGAGCCAAGTATCCCCCATCTTATAACTGTGCATTTGGTTTCTTTTTCCTAAGTGTAGAACTTTGCATTTATCCTTGTTGAATTTCATTCTGTTGTTTTCAGCCCAATGCTGCAGCCTATCAAGGTCCCTTTGAATTTTGTTTCTGTCTTCCATGGTATTAGCTATGCCCCCCAATTTTGTACCATCTGCAAATTTGATAAGCATGCTTTGTACCTCCTCATCCAAGTTGTTAATAAAAATGTTAAAGAGCACTGGACCCAGGGCCGAGCACTGTGGTACCCCACTCGTTACTTCTGCCCAGTTTGAGAAGGAACCATTGATAAGCACTCTTTGAGTACAATTTTGGAGCCAACTGTGGATCCATCTGATAGTTGTTCCATGCAGCCCACATTTAGCTAGCTTGCTAATCAGAATATCATGGGGCACTTTGTCAAAAAGCTTTGCTGAAGTCAAGATATATAATGTCCACAGCATTCCCACAGTCTACAAGGGAGGTTACCCTATCAAAAAATGAGATAAGATTAGTTTGGCGGGATTTGTTCTTCATAAATCCATGTTGGCTCCAAGTAATCACTGCATTGTTTTCAAGGTGCTTACAGATTGACTGCTTTATAATCTGCTTCAGAACTTTTCCAGGGATTGATGTTAGGCTGACTGGTCTGTAGTTCCCAGGTTCCTCCTTCTTGCCCTTTTTGAAGATAGGGACAACATTATCTCTCCTCCAGTCATACGTCACTGCACCAGTCCTCCATTATTTTGCAAAGAGCAGTTCTGAGAGTTCTTCAGCCAGTTCCTTCAATACTCTAGGATGCAGTTTATCGGGCCCTGCTGATTTGAACTCATTCAAAGTGATTAGGTATTCCTTGACCATTTGTCTATCAATCTCAAGGTCCAATCCTGACCTCTTCTACTTCATGTTTCCCAGGAGGGTCATAGGCCCTTTTCTGGGAGAAGACTGAGCCAAAGTAGGAACTGAGCACTTCTGCCTTTTCTTTGTCATCTGTTATCATTTTGCCATCCTCATTGAGTAGCTGTGCCACCATTTCTTTTCTCTGTCTTTTACTATGGACTTATCTGAAGAAAGCTTTTTTGTTGCTTTTAGCATACCTCGCTCATCTCATCTCAGTTTTAGCCTTCCTGACACCATCCCGGCAATTCCGTGATACCTGCCTGTATTCTTCTTTTCTGGCCTGGCCTTCTTTCCACTTCCTGTATGTGTCCTTTTTTGTTTTCAGGTCAGCTCTAAGCTTTTTGTGAAGCCACATTGGCTTCTTCTGCTATTTCCCCCCTTTTTCCCTTGTTGTAATTGCTTGCCATTGTGCTTTTAGAATTTCTTTTTTTAGAAACTCTCACCCATCTTCGACTCTTTTTCTCATTAGGGTGGCTTGCCATGGAACCATACTTACAATTGTTCTGAGTTTATTAAAATCAGCTTTCCTGAAGTCCAGGGTGCGCGTATGGCTACTCTCAGCTTTTGCTTCTGTTAAAATCAAGAATTCAAGTATGGTGTGGTCACTTTCCCCCAGATTTCCCGTAACTGCCACTTCATCCACCAAATCATCTCTATTGGTTAGAATCAAGTCCAGGATAGCTGATCCTCTGGTTGCTTCCTCCACTTTCTTTTCTTTTTTTTTAAATAATTTTTATTCAAATTTTTCAAAAAACAAACAAAACAAAGTCAAACAACAAAACCATAACAATACAACAAAAGAAAAAAAATAAAATAGTTGACTTCCGATTTGTCACAGATCAGCTATAAGTATATAATATATATCAAACCTGTCCCTTAATATATACATACAGGATCACTTTTCTCCATAGGCTATCTTAGTTAATCGTCAAATCCCAATATCATCATTTTATTTTGATCTTTCAACAAAAAGTCTAAGAGAGGCTTCCATTCCTTAAGAAATGTGTCTGTCGATTTTTCTCTAAGTAAACATGTCCATTAATTTCAATAGCCAGTCTTCCGTTGTTGGTGTTGATTCCATTTTCCACTTTTGTGCATATAATAATCTTGCTGCCGTAATGATATATAATATTATTCTTCCATATTTCTTTTCTATTTGTTTATCCATAAAACCCAATAAAAAAAATTCTGGTTTTGACTGAATATTTATCTTTAGAATTTTTTGCATCATCCTACCTATCTGTGCCCAAAATGATTTTGCCTTTTTACACAGCCACCACATATGATAAAATGATCCTTCTTGTTGTTTACATTTCCAACAAACATTAGAAACATTACTATACATTTTTGACAACTTTTCTGGAGTCATGTACCAACGATACATCATTTTATAGAAATTTTCTTTAAGATTATAGCATAATGTAAATCTCAAGCCTTTTTCCCACATATTTTCCCATTGATCCATTTGTATGTTATAACCAAAATTTTTTGCCCACTTTACCATACACTCTTTTACTTGTTCTTCTTCCATATCCATTTTCAGCAAGAGTTTATACATTTTCGCAATTGTATTTTCATCATTTGTACACAAACCTATTTCAAAATCAGATTTACTTATTTCAAACCCATACATTTTCTTGTCCATTTTATATCTTTCTAACAATTGTAAATAGGCAAACCATTGAGAACTATATCCTTCCTTTATCAGTTGTTCTCTCTCTTTCATTATATATTCTCCATGTACATTTTCTAATAGTTCTTGATAAGTTAACCATTTCTCTTTTCCAGCCATTTCTCTTCTATAAAACGCTTCTTGACTTGAGACACATAATGGTATTTTCGAATAGAACCTTGGTTTATATCTATTCCATATTTTCAACAGAGGACATCTTATAAAATGATTATTAAAGTCTACATTTACTTTTACTTTGTCATACCATAGATATCCATGCCATCCCCACTTCAGGTTATGGGCCTCCAAATCCAATAGTCTTTTATTCCTCAATAAAATCCATTCCTTTATCCAGACTAAACAGCAGGCAGCAAAATAAAGTCTCAGATTTGGTAATCCCAGTCCTCCTCTTTCTTTGGCGTCTTGTAGTAATTTAAATTTAACTCTTGGTTTTTTTCCTTGCCATACAAATTTAGAAATATCTTTTTGCCATTGTTTAAAAGGTAAATCAGAGGATATTACAGGTATTGTTTGAAAAAAAAACATCATTCTCTGTAATACATTCATTTTTATCACAGATATTCTACCCATTAATGATAATTGTAGTTTATCCCATTTTAGCAGATCTTTCTTAATCTCTGTCCATAATTTTTCATAATTATTATGAAACAACTTTGAATTTTTATTTGTCATAATAATACCTAAATATTTCAACTTTTTCTCTATTGTAAAATCTGTCTTGTCCATTAACTCTTTCTGTTCCCTTAAAGTTAATTTTTTCACCAACATCTTTGTTTTTTGATTGTTGATCTTAAATCCTGCTAACGGTCCAAATTCTTTTAATTTGTCCATCAATACATTAATTCCTTCCAAAGGGTTTTCTAATACAATTATCAAATCATCAGCAAATGCTCTCAGTTTATATTCTTCTTTTTTTATCTTTAATCCCGAAATCCTTTTATCTTGCCTTATATCTCTAAGCAGCACTTCTAAGACCAGAATAAATAGAAGAGGAGATAATGGACATCCCTGTCTTGTACCCTTTTGTAATTTCACATGAATCCGTTAAATCTCCATTAACGATTATCTGAGCCTTCTGAGATGTATAAATCGATCTAATCCATTTTATAAAATTGTCTCCAAAATCCATTTGCTCCAAAACCTGAAACATAAATTTCCAATTCAAATTATCAAATGCTTTCTCAGCATCTAAGAAAATCAAAGCTGCTTGTTTATCATTTCGTTGTTCTAAATATTCCAACACATTCAAGACATTCCTGACGTCACGTAATTGTCTTTTAGGTAAAAACCCCGATTGATCTTCCTGGATAAATTGTTGTAATATTATTTTCATTTTTTCTGCCAAAATCATTGTAAAAATTTTATAGTCATTATTCAATAGAGATATCGGCCGATAATTTTTTGTTTTAGTTAAATCTTGCTCCTCTTTAGGTATTAATGTTATGTTAGCATTTTTCCAACTATCCGGTATCTTTCCCTCTTGCAAAATAGAATTCATTGTATACTGTAAAGGTAGCAAGAGTTCTTCCTCCAAACATTTATAGTACACTGCAGATAACCCATCTGGTCCTGGCGCCTTTCCTGATTTAATTTTGTTTATAGCTTCAGATATCTCTCTTGACGTGATAGGGCCATTAATAGCTTGTCTCTGAAAATCTGTAATTTTAGGCAAATTCTGTTTAGATATATACTCTTCTATTTTTTCAGATGGGATTTCCTGACACTTGTACAATGTTGAATAATATTGATGAAAAATCTTTTTGATTTTTACATTATCTGTCAGCATCTCATCTCCTTTTTGTATCTTTAAAATAATATTTTTTGACGTTCTTTTCTTAATTTATATGCTAACCATTTCCCTGGTTTATTTCCAAATTCAAAAGTCCTTTGTTTAGCAAAATTTAGTTTCCTTTCAATTTCTCTAACTGTCAGCATTGATACTTGATTCTGTAACATTTTAATTTGATTTACAATAGAAACTTTAGTTGGATTCTTTTTCAATTCTTCCTCTTGTTGTTTTATTTCTTCCAAAATTAATTGCATTTTCTGTTGTTTCTTTTTTTTTAATTCAGAGTTACATTTAATAAAATATCCCCTCATAAATGCCTTACTTGTATCCCAAACAATATTTTCATTTGTTCCTTTATGTAAATTATGTTCAAAAAACTCTTTTAATTTCTTCTTACATTCTTGTACTACTTTGTCATTCTGTAATAAAGATTCATTTAGTCTCCATCTAAATCCAAGATTTTTTTTTTTGAAAGTTAATATCACAGGATTGTGGTCCGAAAAAGTTTTTGGTAATATATCCATTTTAAAAATATATTTCACTAGATTTTTAGACATCCAAATCATATCAATCCTCGAAAATGTTTTATGTCTTTCTGAAAAATAAGTAAATTCCTTTGCGTTATCATTTATATATCTCCAGGTATCCACCAATTCTAAATTTTCCATCAATTTAAAGCAAATCTTCGGTAATTTACCCTGTGTCTCTTTAATATTTTTTTCAGAAAGTCTATCAATTTTTGGTGAGATTACCCCATTCCAATCACCCATGACACACCAATGATCATATGAAAACTCTGACAATTTTTCCATAAGTCCTGTGTAAAACCTTGTTTTATCTTCATTGGAGGCATAAATACCCACTATCAAATTTTTTATGCCCTGTAAAGTAATTTCAACCCCCACAAATCTACCACTATTATCCAGTAATATCAATTTAGGAAGCAATTGTGGGTTAATGTAAAGAACAACTCCATTTTTTTTTTAATCCAGCCGAAATAAATTCTTCACCCAAATTTTTACAAATCAAATATTTGGAATCTTTCTTCTTAATATGAGTTTCTTGTAAACAAATTATATCCAATTTTAATTTTTTCAAATAATGAAACACTTTCTCTTCTGCACTGTGTTGGCTCCATTTATATTCCAAGTTAGATATTTGTAATGCATCTTTAAGCGTGTATTTTAAAATGTACCTGATGCTCCCTTTAATCCATCATCTTCCTTCCCCTCCTCTGCATGTTCCTGTTGACTTTGTTTCCCAGGAATTATATCCATATCTTTAAGTTTATCTTCTTCCATGTCTTTTGAAGCTTTTCTCAAGAAATCCCTTGCTTTTTGAACAGTATTCAATCGATATTTCTGTTGTCTGAATGTAAAAATCACTCCTTCTGGAACATCCCATCTAAATGGAATTTTGCATTGCTTAAGTTTTTCTGTAAAGAAAGCATATTCTTTTCTCTTATGTAAAAGTCTAATAGGAATTTCTTTCATCACCAGTATTTCCTTACCATCAATTTTAAAGGTATTGTTGAAGTGTTGTTGTAATACCATATCTCTGGTCGTCTTTTTTATAAAGTGAACAAGCACATCTCTTGGAATTTTTTTCATTGTTGCATATCTGGAATTAATTCTATAAACTTTATCTATTTCAAATTTCATCCGATCTTCATTCAAATCCAAAAAATTTACTAAGGCATTAACAATTTTATCTCTGATATCTTCACCTGTTTCCTCAGGGATTGCACGGAATCTCAAACAATGTTCTTTATTTCTCAATTCAATCACAGCCATGTAGTCCAAATTTTTTTCTAATTCCAGATTTAATATATCTGTTCTATTCTCCAAGATTTGTACCTTTTCTTTAGTATTTTTTGCATCCTCCATTATTTGCCCAATTGTCCCTTTAATCTCATCCACTTGTGTTTTAATTTGGTCTTTTATATCTTTCAATTCAGTTTTCATTTCTTGTTTTAGATCACTAATCCCTTCCATTATTTTTTGAAACATATCTGGGGGAATAGCCCCTTCCTGTGGATCAATTGAACCTCTTCGCTCCTGAGCCTTAGCTGCTTTTCTAGTTGTCATTCTCAAAAGAAGCCTTTAATTTCTGATATTAACCACTGTTCCAAAACCTAGAGGCAGTCTATTTCTTTTTTTTTTCCTCCACCAACAAAAGAGTTAATATTCCAGGCCTGTTATTATAGTCCGGCCAGCACAGTTCTTATCTACATCCAGGAATGCAAAACAATTCTGGTTCACAACACCAAGCAATTAGTAACATATACGAACAGCAGATTTGTCCAAAAAGAAATAATCCAAGGAGAAAAATAGTCCAAAATATATTTCCATCAAATAATAATTGCCTCTCATCCATTTTTAAACTTTATAACTCCAAATTCAGGCCAGCTTTTTGTCGTAAAAAAAATATATAAATTGTTTACATTTTCTTTCTTCCTTAATTATATTTAACAGAGAAAAAGTATGACTCACCCAGATTTCTCAATTGCTGATTCGTAAACAAATCCCTTTTACTGTAGTAATTTAAGCCAAATGATAAGATTTAGACAGAAGGAGGCTTGCTGGTTAAGAACGTTTTTAAGAAGAAAAAACGCCTCGCTTTTTTTCAGTACAGCTTGTTGGAAGTCCTGACCCCGTCTTCAGCCGATCGGTATGCCTTCTTATCTCAGGGAATTCCTGATCAATTCCAGCCGCCGACAGCTCAACGAAGTCCTGTGGAAAATCTGATCGGTTCACCTTTACCTTGGAGAACATTTAAGCCAGTCAAAGTTTCCTCTTGGCTGGCTTTTAAACTGAAAAAAGCTTCCTCTGAGGCAGAGATCTCTCAGAGACAACCACCAGCTGGGCACTCACTTCCGGGAAGCCCGCTTCCTCCACTTTCTGTAGGAGGAAGTTATCTCCAACACAAGTCAGAAATTTCTTGGAGGTGCCGTGTTTGGCAGAATTTGTCTCCCAACAGATATTGGGACAATTGAAATCCCCCATTGCTACTACATCATGCCTCCTCAAAACATTGGAAATTTGCTTTTCAAAAGTTACATTCTCATCTTCTCCTTGATTGGGTGGTCAGTAGTAGACTCCAAGCACAACATTCCTTTTGTTACTTGCCCCATTAATTTTAATCCAGATACTCTCAGTGGAGCTACCAAGCTCATCTTCTTGTATTTCTGTGCAGGGATATATATTTAACATATAGTGCAACTCCACCCCGTTTTTATTCCTTCTGTTCTTGAACAAGTTGTATCCTTCAATCAGTTACCAGATCTTAAACCATAAATATCATCTATTACATTAAATGCACTGGGGCAACAAGAGAAGATATAGCTATCTACCTCTTGCCTTCCCCTCCCATTTGTTCCTTTCTCCAACCTCTGCTGCCAGTTGGATAAATTCTAGAGTTGAGTTCTATCAGTACAGTGGGAAGAGGAAGGGAGCATGATGGAGATACATGATGGAAAGTATGTTGGTTTCATTCTCTTTAATTGTCCCAGAATATTTAAAGGAATAAATAAGCAGATAGCATCTTCCCTAACTAGTATGCCCTGTACTTTCTACTTTTTAGAAGTGTTACTTCTGTGTCTTTTAACAGGACAACCATGTCTTTTGCTGATTCCAGTGATATTGCATTCATTCCAGCACTGCTGAGTTTCAGTAGTTTGACAAGCAACCAGAGATAGGCGGCTGGCTTATAATTGTACGTGGCTTTTCTCAGGACTCAATCCATGTCATTTAAGAAAGTTGCTAGCCCTGTTATAAATGGGGTACTAAGAGCATTTGGTGATCCACATTCTGAGGAGGAGCCCACTAATAACTACAGGGTGGTGTGCCATACATCAGCACTGTTGTTGGACACTTTGCAAGGTCCACACAGTTTGCCCACAAACAAGGCAGGGAGCCCACTCTTGTCCACCATACTTCCCTTGCTTCTGGTCTTGGTCTCTGTCCTCTGTCCTGTTCTCTCAGACTGTCCAAGAGGAAGGGTGTGAGTAAGCGATGGGAGTGAAGAGAAGGAGCAGCAAGTAATATGGGGATAGAGCAAATGTGTAATGGTGGAAGGAAGACAGAGGCCCAATAAGGGCCTTGTGCCCACTGAGGACCTCTAAAACCTGGAGCACACTGAATATCTGCCACTGTCAAGAGCAATCCATATTGCACTGCTTATCTGTCTACTCAGAAGGATAGACTAATCTCCCCACTGCCCCACCCATCTCAAGCCCAGAAATGATGCACAGTGCCAGCTTGGCAAAGGTGAATGGGGCCCCTGTAGCAGAAGCGTTAGAGTTGGGCAGGTCCCCAGTACGGCACACTTCTCAGCTTGGTGGTTTTCTAACCTGTCCTCTCTTTCCCTTGCCTCCTGCTTCTCTGCCCAGCTTCCCTACCCCTCCTCACCTTATCCCACCTGCAGCCATCACCATGATCCTA
This sequence comes from Rhineura floridana, assembly GCF_030035675.1. NCBI lineage: Eukaryota > Metazoa > Chordata > Lepidosauria > Squamata > Rhineuridae > Rhineura > Rhineura floridana. Next base: position 136,388,928 of record NC_084481.1, on the reverse strand, counting down.
CAGAGGTCAACAACCACATCATTGAGGAGATGCTCACGCTGAAGTTTCAGGGTGCGGCCACTGGAAACAAGCTTGAGGCTATAGAAGTAACATTTGCAATCTTTGATGGAGGTTTTTTTTACCATATTTCCAACTCTAATCGTGATAAAACAAAGATTATGGTCGGTATTTCTCTGAAATATTACAAAGAGCTCCAGGAATATGGTGCTGATGAGGTGTTGAGGAGAGTGTATGGAAACTATTTGGTAACTCCAGAATCTGGTTATAATGTCTCTTTGCTGCATGACTTGGAGAACCTTCTTGATGCCAAAGACTCCATCGTGTATCAAGCGGGCATGCTGATACGCAACTGCTTTGCCTCAGTCTTTGAGAAATTTTCCACGTTCCAGGAAGAAGGAAAGAATGGAGAGAAGAGAGCAGTCATCCATTGCTGAAATGATGAAACTATGCATGTGTTGAATCAAAAAAGAACTGTGTCACAGTTGTTTTCAGCATGGTATTTAAGGATGATGACTATGTAGTGATTGGAAAGGTGTTTATGCAGGAGTTTAAGGAAGGTTGTGCCAGCCACACATCCCCCCCCCAAGTGCCTTTCAGCCATAGGGAACCTCCCCCCACTTTGGAGCGAAAAGACACAGATGCAGCAGTAAAGATAATATTGGATACATCACCTATTGGATACATCACCCACCACACCAGTGCTACTGCCAGGGACAACACCATCCATTTGATCCACACATTCTGTGACTACCTACACTATCACATCAAAAGCTCCAAGGTTTACATTCACATGCACATGAGAGCAAAAACATCAAATTTCCTGAAGGTGCTGAATCGTGCCTGGCCAGATGCAGAAAAGAAGGAAATAAAAACAATCATGGGTAAGTCCTTTTAATCCCATTAATGCCTGAAGTGAGATGAAGTCAGACAACTGTGGCTGAAGGCTAGATTTGCTACCTGATAATCATAACTTTTAAACATTGCACCTGTATGGGCTCTTAGAGAAATAAATTCAACTGAGTTATGTTTTCTACACAAGTTTGGGAAGTGGTCTATGGAAGAGAGCTGTGCTTGCAAGGACTTAATAGTTCAAACAAAAAACAAACCTTAATTCCATTTTGATCAACTTTACTTTTTTTGCTCCCCCTTTTTTTCAAGCTGTTTTTCTTTGCAATATGTTAACTGGTCATGAGTTGCAGTATTTCTTATGAGAACAATGCAACATTAACTTGCTTTTCTTCTGAGAATTTTGAGTTTGCAATTCCTGTATCTGAAGAAATATTGTTGGGGTTCATTAACAAAGGAGATCTTTCTGTCTTAAAAAAAAAGGGTCAACCATTGGACCAGTGTGGTGCAGTAAAGTGTCTAAGTCTGGGGCAACTCAGATTCAAATTCCCACGGAGCCATGAAGGTCACTTGGTAAATTTAGTCCAATCATAGCCTCTCAGCCCAACCTGCCTGACAGGGCTGTTGTGAGGATAAAAGGGGGAGGAGGGGAAATCATGTACATGGCCCCGTGCAACATCCAACCATCATGTGTCATGTGACTTACAAAAAAGACAACCATTTAGATAGGTTAATTGGGATATTTACATTCTGTGAAATGCCCCCTCCAGCCTTTTGTTCTAGAAAAGAAAATGGGAGGGGGATCAGTATCAGGAGAGAAGGAAAACAACATATTACAATGATCCCTTGCTAGCCCAGCCAATGGTGAAAGCCTCAGAACTGCTTCATTCATGGATGTAGATATGGGATGGGGAACCTTTGGCCCTCCTTCCAGATATTGATGGACTCCCTACTTCCATCACCTCTTACCATTGACCATGTTGGCTGGAGCTGATTGGAGCTGGAGTCCAAAAATATTGATCTGGAGGGCCACAGGCAGTCTACTTCCAATGTAGATTAATGTAACATCAAGCAATGATCTGGCATGTGTAAAATGGCTACCACAGGCAGAGCTTTTATATTACCTCAAATATGCTTTTCAATTGAGTTCACACATTAATCAGTCATTCATCACATGTACGGAAATCATGCCCAAGTCCAGGGTTACCCAGAAATTATGGGACTAGACTTGATATGGACATTTACAAGAAATCAAGAAATGATAAATTGTCTTGATTCTTCATGACAGAGACAACTTGCAACAAGATGGTTGCTTTTGCTTTTTGGAGTTTTTCCATCAGGCTCCAGCAAACCCCATAATAAGCTGCTTTTCACATGGTAATGTTACAGGAGGCAGACTGTTGTTTTTCCAGCCAAACGAAAAAGCAGAAACTTTGTGACATTTGATACCTGCAAGAATTTCAGCAATGGGAGCTGCAGCTCTCAGAATGGTCAGCTGTTTAAAGTGTTCCAGTGATGAGAAGGGAGAAAAACTTTCTGAACATTACTCTACTTAGAACTCTTAATCAGCCCTTCCTTTTAAAAAACATATGCAGTTTACATTTTATATTAAGTTTCAATTGTAACCCTTGACAGATTCAGTGCTTTCCCCCCTTCGTTTATTGGCTTCCCAGACTGTTCCAAGGTGAAGTAATGATACACTGATAAAAAAGATCTAAAAGCTACTCTTCCATTGACAAGCTGGTGGATTAATAATAGTAAAACTCAGAATAATAGGTATCCTGGAAATTATTTCCCTGGTGCATAATGGGAAAATAGATTCTTCTTTCCACAGCAAATTCTTCCTCTTTAGTTAATCTATAAGAATTTCTTAACCACAGTGAATATTTGCAATATGGAATGGACATCTGAGCTCCATTATAGCTGGGGAATCTCTCAACCCAAAAAGTAATATTTATTAATGCAGACCTATAAAAAGCAAACAGATTATATAGAGGAGCAGTTGCTGAAGAGAATAAGAATAGGTATTCACAAGCACATCAAATTATGTGAGCAAGGCCTTCTCTCTGTGCTTCTAGTGGAAGGCATATTTGGAATGAAGTTGTATTAATGGGCTTCCTATGCACAAAAACTGATATTTTTTAATATGTTTTGAACATATTGTGAAGGGAAAGCAAAACCAGCCAAAATAAAGGTTTATGATCTAAATTGAGCATCTAAACCAGGTAGGGTGCCAGGTCAGAAATACCTGAGATTTCAGGGCTTGGCCCTAGTGATATCACAAGGGTGGGTCTCAGTGATGTCATGGGGCAGGCCTCAGTGATGTCATGGGGTGGGCCCTAGTGATCTCATTAAGCATCAACCACAGTTGTTTGGAGCATACCACTCAAACAAACAAAAAATTATCTGATTGAAAATGGTTAAATGAGGGCGTTCCCAGGTCCAACTGAAGTGATGGGATTATTCCTTCTCACCAGTATTGGGAACCTGGGCAGGGAACATTTAATCTAGCCTACTTGTTTCTGGCAAGAAGGATTTAAATGCCCTCATACCAGGCCAGTCACTAGAAGGCCATTGGAGGAAGAAGGAAGCCTAGAATTGTGGAGATGTTAGATGGGTAAAGATGGATGCCCCTGAAGGCTGCAATTCTAAACGCACTTACTAGGGGTCAGCCCCATAGAACCTAACTGAGTAGTTTTGGTTAGGATTGTGCTGTTGGTTAGGCTTCACTAGAGATCCCCTGCAAAGATATCAGTATTAGAGTTGGCAATCTCCTGCCTAGAATGCCCTGCCTACCTTTTAATGTGGCTGCTCCAAACTTCTTTACAGACTTGACTCTTTACTGCAGAGAGAGGTTTGAGAAATGAGTCAGAGTTCATAAGATTCTCTACCATTTCTTGCCTACTCTGTGGGCTTCTATAAACTCACTTTGACAGTCAACCCAATCCCAGTGCGTAATCATTAACAGAGAGAAAACACACTTGATTTGGTCTACCTTCACAGATAGTAGCTTGGGAATAACAGCAATTAAAGCCACACTTACCAGTATGTGAATTCTCTTTTACCGCTATTGGGCAAGAAACAAACAATGATGCAGCACGCAAGGTGCATCATCAGTGGGTTTAAGGGGGTTGAACTGAGTACATGGAAACACTGCTGTTGCTTCTATGAATGTAAGAGAGTAAGGTCAGAGGTAAATAAAATGCAAATAGAAAAAGAAGGAAAAAAGTGATGATTTCCTAAATGCAATACCCATACCAACCACAACAAGATTCCTACAAGTAAGGCAGAAAACTTAGCATCTCACAACCAGTCAGGATTCCTAACCAAAACTAAAAAAATCCTGGCAGCCAGTCAGCTAAAGTCATAGAAATCCCCATGCAGCACAACCTGACCTGGGGGCTGCAGTTAGTGCAGAATGCTGTGGCATGATTGCTGACATGAATGAGACCCTAACAGCACATAATACCTCTGCTCTGAAATCTATACTGGTTGCCGATTTGCTACTAGGCCAAGTTCAAGGTGTGCTTTCCACGTTATGGGTACCACATAGTATTTGTTCTGCTCTTGTAAGAAATCAATCCTTTAATGTGGCAGCACCTATGCTTTGGAACTCCCTGCCTATTGATATTAGCAGGTGTCTTCATTGTATTCTTTTTGGCACCTGCTAAAACATTGTTGTTTAGGCAAGCCTACCCAGCCATGTAGAAGCTACTATGGTTTTTATCAGTTTTTAACTCATTGTTGGCATTATTCTATTGAATGTTTTTAAATACCTGTCTTTAACTGTTTTGCCAGTAATTTCATTGTTTTAATTCCTTCAGTAAACCTCTTTGAGGTTTTTTACGAAGGAGCCAAATGTGCTCCAAAATGGCTACTCCAAAATGGCTACTCCAAAATGGCCACCACACACAAGGTAGCAAGATATGTTCAAAATGGTTTCAAACTGGCTGCTCACCCGAAGGACGTAGACCTCAAGATGAGGCCTAACCAGTGCTGAATAGAGGGGAACTAATGCTTCACGCAATTTGGAAACTATACTTCTGTTAATGCAGCCTAAAATAGCATTTGCCTTTTTTGCAGCCACATCACACTGTTGGCTCTTATTCAGCTTGTGACCAGCAACAATTTCGAGATCCTTCTCACATGTCGTATTGCTGAGCCAAGTATCCCCCATCTTATAACTGTACATTTGGTTGCTTTTTCCTAAGTGTAGAACTAACCCTAAGTTTATCCCTGTTGAATTTCATTCTGTTATTTTCAGCCCAATGCTCTAGTTGTTGTTGTTGTTAAAGCACAGCAATGTAGGATTTTCTTTTTAAACAAACCCTGACAATGAAATTTTTTTTTTAAAAAAATCTGCTGCTGCTGTGTTTTAACAAAAGTCAATGCAGAGCTTTTCAGTGCCTGTAACAAAGGTGCTGCCCCAGCTAGGCTGCTGAGGCTGTCTTTGCCACTGCATAGGCCACTGCCACTGTTGCCACCACCACATGAGCCAATCCCTGCCCTGCCCCTGGCCTTGAGCCCAGCCCAGGCCTGCCTGCCTGCCTTCTTCCTTCCTTCCTTCCTTCCTTCCTTCCTTCCTTCCTTCCTTCCTTCCTTTCTTCCTACCCCGAGCCTTACATCCAGCATGGCTGCAGTTCCCCTCCTGTCCCCCTTTGCCTGCTGGTGCTGCTGCCACCACTGCAGCCACCAAGGTGGGCAGCTGAAGAGTTCACGCTGCAGTTTGCTTGCTGCTTCAGCTGCCTTCCTGGCCTTCCACTTTCTGTGAACACTTCAGCAGCAGTCACTGCATGCCTGCGATGAATATATATTCACTAATAGGCAAAAAACCCGTGCAGTTTAAGAACATACCTATAGCCCACAGATATTTCTATCAAACTTTAAAAAGCAGAGAAATTGGGCAGCTATAGTGAATGCACCAGGGGAGCAGGAGACCTGACCTCCTCTCTGAGATATTGTACTGTCCTGCACATTTGTCAAAAAGCAAACAAAATTTGGATTGGTCTTTCACAGTCCAATCCACTTGCTGTGTAGCTTGGAAGAATTTGGTAACGTGCCTCTGAGCATATGGTGAGTGGTGGCAACACCTGCCATCTCCAAAGATGGAGAATTATATTTTGTATATTTGTTGGTGTTCTTCTTACTTTGCTTCTTTCCTGTGTTACTATTCGTTCTACAGAGAATCTAATCTAGGAAATTTTATTTCCCTCATTCATCCTAGAAACGTGTCAAATTTATTTTTATTAATTTCAAAGCCTTTTTAATGGTTAATGCCATATGATGGTGAAGACAGCCCTTTGTGTTTCAAATTGGAGGTTATATTCTATTTCTATTTGGGGTGCATTAACAGTTGAATCTGAAACTGCAGCTTTATGTAAAATCAGACTGATTACAATACGTTGCTACTTAAGCAATGCCTCTAAGCTGTTGGAAAAAACAAACTTAGCCTGCCCAAGATGCATGTTTTCAATCTGCTATGTTTAAAGTAAATGTACTGCCTTCAAGTCGATTCCGACTTATGGTGACCCTATGAATAGGGTTTTCATGAGGCTGAGAGGCAGTGACTGGCCCAAGGTCACCCAGTGAGCTTCATGGCTATGTGGGGATTCGAACACTGGTCTCCCAGGTTGTAGGCCAATACCTTAACCACTACACCACACTGGCTCCCACTTCATTTAAGGCAAGGTGGGCATGGTCAATTAAAAACATAGAGCACACCTAGAATTTTGTTAGAATATATTTCACCTACCACTGTTTTATCTTGTGCAAACTGAGACACTCCTCATGTCCACTGGAGGCTATTCTGCAGGCTGAAAATGGAAATGGACTGCCTTCAAGTCGATTCCGACTTATGGGCGACCCTTTGAATAGGGTTTTCATGGTAAGAGGTATTCAGAGGGGGTTTACCATTGCCTCCCTCTGAGGCTGAGAGGCAGTGACTGGCCCAAGATCACCCAGTGAGCTTCATGTCTGTGTGGGGATTCAAACCCTGGTCTCCGAGGTCAACACCTTAACCGCTGTTATTTTTGGAGGGTTTTTTTCAGTGTAGATTTTGCAAAGTGTTGCTGTACTTCACATATTCACAGAAATAGAAACAAAAGAAAATGATTTCCTATAGGAAACTTCACTAACATTGCAAAGTAAATCAGACATATTTAAAGTAACTATCTGAACAATATCAACTGTCTCATGTTGTTTTCTCCATGCTAAAACAAGATCACAACACATGTCTTGTTTCTATTATTTGGGCTGATTGCAGGTGTTGCTGCCACTCACCATATGCTCAGAGGCACATGTTACCAAATTTTTCCAAGCTACACAGAAAGTGGATTGGACTGTGAAAGACCAACCCAAATTGCATTTGCATTTTGACAAATTTGTAGGGCAGTACAATATCTCAGAGAGGAGGTGCAGAAGATGGTGAGAGTATGGGGCAAGGTCAGTATTAAGATTACAGGTACTCTGTGAATATGGCTGATTTTTAATGAATTTCAACAGATTATGAGAACTCTGACAGAAAAAAGTCCAACAGGGCTCTGGGTTTTTTTCCTCTCTTTTTAGACTTTGAACTCTTGATTCTCTCTGACTGTTTTGTGTATCGCCATGAAAATTTAGAGAGTTGCTAAGCAAGCATTTCTGAGTTCAGCACTGTAAGTTTTGTAAGGTTTTGCTTTGAAATGAGCTTATGGGAAGCCTCAGAATGGCATGGAGGTATTTTCAATTTAACACTGCAGAATGTGAAAAACCCACACTGGCCCTCATGGCTGTATAATATATGCAGGATAGTGCACAGACATAAAAAATGCAAAACTTGATGGGTCTCTTGTGAAGTGTCCTTTGATTCTTTATCAGATTTATAAATTTAAGTACAAGTGTCTTGTAGTACTTTCAATATTATTTATTATAATATATTTGTAAGGTAGTTTAGGACATTATGCTGCTTTTTGTTGCAACAGACAGATAATTGCACCATACATTTAAAGCAGTATTCTTCCCCTAAAGATCCTGGGAACTGTAGTTTATTAAGGTTGCTGAGAGTTGTCAGGAGACCCCTATTCCCTTCACATAGCTACAGTTTCCAGAGTTCCCTGGGAAGAGGAATTGATTCTTAAACCGCCCTGGGAATTGTAGGCCTGTGAGAGAACTATGAATTTCCTAACAACTGCCAGCATCCTTAACAAACTATGGGTCCTAAGATTCTTGGGGGCGGAGGTCCCAGGCTATGGTCTGAAGGCACATAGGCCAGCTCCCTGGTGAAGCTAAGCTAATCAGGGTCATGTCTGGTCAGTGCTTGGATGGGAGACCCCCTGGAAACCATATGTATGTAGCCTTGGGTTTCAATCATGAAAAGAAAGGCAGGGTATAAATGTAATAAATAAATAAATAATAAATTACTGATAAAGTTGCATGACAGTGCTTTAAATGACCTATTGTGGCCTAATATAGCTACCCCTCTGGATGTAGTTAAGAATTGGTTATGAATTTCGTAAGAGCTATTCGTTTATTTTATTATGGCATTTGTACGCTGTCCCACAATGTAGCATTAAATTCTCAGTGGGTTGTATCTATTATGCCGTGCAGGTATTTCTGCTGGTGCATTGGGACTTCCATTTCTTCTCCTTCCCTTGTGCACCCCCAAAATCTGCTCTTGAAGGTCCCTCAACCCTCTGGAGGTGATTTTGGGGGCACGTGGGGGACAGGAAAGGAAGAGAAAGCTCCATGGTGTACACAGAGGCTCTGTTGTGCCAGCAGAGCTACAGTGTTGGATACTGCACAAGAAGTCTAGCTTTAGAACTAGACACATACTGCTAATTCACACAATAATGTTATGCCTTTATGTAGGCAGTGAAATTTCTGCCCTGTTTTAATCCAGCAACAGGCAATATTTTAATAACAATTAGCTGATTTTCACATCTCATATTCGAAATGGGGCAGAATGTAGTTTAATGTGGACTTAACAGGTTGCATCCAAAAGTTCATAAATTGTATTTTTGAGAAAGTATTCACAAATGGAAAAGTTCCCCAGAGGTCTTATTAATCCAACAGTAACCCTTCCTATCTCAGAAAATGCTAAGGATGAAAAATTATGGGAGGTAGAGCAGGAGGAAGTATTGGGGGCCCAGATGTGGACCATTGGACATTGCCTATCTCATCTCAATCAGCCATTGTGAGTATTCTTTCCGAAAGAGTAGTTTTCTGTCCAAAAATACAAATTGGGTTGCCAGGTCACTCACAAGCATCCCAAACCCTGAGATTTTAGGGGTGGGCCCTAATGATGTCATGAGGGCATGCCCTAGTGACATCACAGAGCAGGCCATAGTGACATCATGGGGTAGGGCTCCAGTGACATCACAGAGTGGGGCCCCAGTGATGTCACAGAATGGGGCCCTAGTGATGGCACTCCCCTTGTCACATTTGTACCCCCACCCACCAGCTCATTCTTCCTGGCACCTTGCTACCTACCCCCCCACTCATTCCCACTGGTGCCATCCTACCCACCCCACCCCACTGACTCCCTCCACCAACCCTACTCTCTCCCCAGGCACTTTCCTTCCTACCCCACACCACTCATTTCCTCTGGTGTCTTCCTACCCTCCCACTCATTCCCCCTCCCCACCCACATAACCCACTCACTCCCCTTGCCCACCCACCCAATGCAATCTGCCCACTCACTCCCCTTGCTCCTAACCCACCCCGCTCAGCCATCCCACTTACTTTGCCACCCACTCACCCCACTCACTCAATCCCTGTCCCTCCCACCCCACTCCCCCGGCACTTCCCTTCCTACCCCCCCTTGCCACCTTCTTTCATCAGTGCCCTGCATTGGGTACTCACATGCCTTCCTCCTGCTCAACCTTTGGGGAGGCCTGGGCTTGCTTGCTTGCTGCTGCTGCTGTTGCTCCATGCAGGTGAGAGATTGCACAAGTTTGCACATGACCTCTCATGATCCCTTGCTTGCTCAGAGAATGGGGTGAATCCCCGGAGATCTGGGCAGGACCCCCAAAAGCCAGAGAGGCAACATTAAAATTGAGGTGAACCTAGGCCTCAGATATGCTGAGATGTGAACCGAAATGCAAAATCCGTAACTCTTTCGGAATATATATAAAATATGTTTGCGTCATTGAAAGGTTTTGTGGAAGGGTTATTGTTTTTGTTTTTTAACTGTCACAGGAGACATATTGTAGCTATTTCAGAAGGAGAAGTCTATAGAGGTAAAAATAACTTTGGTTGTACAAAGCTGTATTGACTTCTGTTTCTTTTTAGTGAAAACCATCTATTCCTGCCCTTTAAGAATCTCTGTTCCACTGAACACTGCATATAATAGTAAATTATAGTCAGTTTTCCAATAAGAGATTGTTATGACCTTCAGAGGATAAACACACACAGGGATTGTGTCAAATAATAAATAAATAAATAAATATTTATTGGCCATGAAATAATATTTGTGCTCCAGTCAAAGTCAATAAGATCTAAAGGTAACCCATGGAAGTATTCTCTTTGATTAAGAAATTGCCTGGGGCTGCCTTCCCATCTTTAAAACGGAACCTTCCATGAAATCCTTGTTCTCATGATGAGAAAAGAATTTAAACTAGATGGTGCAATTTTTTTTCTTTAAACAAGTTCCTCCCTTCTCCCCAACCGCCAACCCCAGAATCCTGCTTCACTCTTGATACATAGATAAAAAGACAACAAAACACAGCACCACCCTTTGGGGGCCTCTCAGAACTCTGGGGAAATTTTGTATTCCTATTTGTGCACAGTAATGAAGCAGCTTTTCATGCTGAATTTCTTTACATTGGGAGACATTCTATTTGTAGTAATAACATGGAAGGAGGAGAGAGTCCCTTGTGGAAAGCACCAGGATATGAGTGCATTTGAATCCGCCCATGAACATTTCTTTGCCCTTGCCCAGTTTGCTAGAGAGCTGCTGCTGCTGCTGCTGCTGCTGCTGCTTTTTTTAAACTGGCAGATAGAACTGGATGCAGTGAGTGCCCTTTGGTGACCAGAGCTGAGATATAATTCCCATGTCTGTTTGCTTCCTAATACTCATGGCTGTTCACTGGATCAAACAAAAATGGTTTGTTAAACCTATCTAAGGTTTAGGCTCTCCATACGACTTAAATGAAGTAAATACTTATGATAGGCCGTATTGTGTCTCTTAGTGCCTATAAGCAGCAAATTGTGTCAGAGCACTGTTGACATTTAAGTACTGGTGATGCTTCAATTGACAGAGATGGGATGAGAGAAGTGAGCAGGTAGCCCTTGGTAGATAGTGGAGCTAGACAAGACAGGTCAGAAGACTTGGGTAGGTGGCTTGAGCGGCATTTGGAGCTTTTGAGGAGCACCAGCTTCCCAGATAATGGTAGCACTAGTTATCCTTCTAATGAAAAAGTCATTTAAAACCAATCTTCTAGTATCAGAGACTGCATTTTAAGGATCCATGTTACTTCTCTCTTAAGCAAGGTCCTATCATTTCATACGTGGACCTTTTTGATAGCCAAAAAAGTAAACTTTCTTGTTTCAAAAAATGAGGCAACAAAACTTTTCACTATCTTTTACATCTTTACTATCTTTTTCCAAATCCACGAATTGTCTTCAAATTCTTGGCAGCTTTGCCTAAAATTTATTATATGGAATGGATCCCTGATTAATACTACTACTACTAAATTTTTGTTATGTTGTTCACCTCTCACTTGCAATGGAGGTCCCAAAGATTACAAAGATTTAACAATGCACAGCATACACAAGAAATACAGAAATTTACCAGAATACCAGAACCATACATAAACAAATCCATGAAATCCTTAAAAACATCCAAACAAAGGGGTAGAAATTTAGCTACATGCTTGTATAAAAAGACAAGTCTTCAGCAGCTGTCTAAAAGTGGGCAGAGAGGGGGCTGATCTTATGTCACAGGGGAGGGCATTCCCAGAGCTTGGAAGTAATTAGTTACAACTAACAAATTAGTTGTAATTCATTACTTTTTTGAGGAACGAGTGGGTAATTCCTTTACATTTTGATTGTAATGCAGATGTATTGTTTTTATAGTGTATTACTGTATTTTATCAATTGTATTTTAACAATTTTGTAAGCCGCCTAGAGTGGCCATTGGCCAGATAGGCGACGAAGAAATTAAATTTATGATGATGATGATGATGATGATGTAATAGAAGTAGGAGTAATTTTGTTTGTGGAGTAATTGTAATGCGTCCAGCATTACTTTTGAGCATTACTTGGGGGGGGGAGCAGGGGAAGTCTTCTGCTCCTCTGATTTGTGGATGAAAATCATGTGCCTCAAACTGAGCTTCTGTGCAGCATCACTCTTCCCTCATGCTCTGTGGGTGGGTAGGAGGTGATGAGGGAGGAGGTGGAGAGTGAGACGGGGTGGAGTGGAGAAAACAATTGTTTTAAAAAAATGGATGGTGATGGTGAAGAATGGAGGAGGGGAAAAGGAGCCAGAGGGCAAGAACATGGATAAAGGAGGAGAAGGAGGCAGCAGCAGAATGGAGATAAAGAACTGTAGAGGTGAAAGATGACAGTGTGTGTGTGTGTGTGTGTGTGTGTGTGTGTGTGTGTGTGTGAATACTGTGTTTGCACTTGGCACATAAAGTGGCCTCCACCACCCTGTCTGGCTACTGTGCTGCATTTGCAGTATTTTAACTTTTTTGCATTGAAAATGTTTGCTTGGGTGAGTGTCCCTTAATCGGTGGCAGGGCAGGGTCCAGGAGGTGGTTAAGTGAGAGAGATTATGCTTGCTGGCTGAGGGGGGGGTTGCACTTGGTTTGACATGCAAAGATCTGTGTAGTGGCCTCTGTCTCCCTTACCAGCAGGGAGACCACCATTGCTAGCTTATGGATAAAAATAATTATTCTACTACCTCTGTATGTGTGTATTTATTTTTAATGTTGTTTTAGGCGACTTAGGTATGCAGCAGCCAAGGCCAGCACCTTGTAGGTGTTTTTTTTAAAAAAAAGTAACTGAAATGTAATTGTAGTGATTACTTTTGAGAAAAAGTAAAATAATCAGTTACTTTCGGAGCAGTTGCAATGGTAATGGTAATTGCTACTTTTTGTTACATGTAATTGTAACTGCAATTTATTACTTTTGAAAAGTAATCTTCTAAGCTCTGGGCATTCCATAGACTAGGGGACATGACAGAGAAGGCTGTGTTGCAAGTATTTGGCAATCAGGCTTCAGATATAGTAGGCACTTGCAACAAGCCCTCTTCCCTGCATCTCGTGCAACAGGCATGACTAATAATTAGGTTGCAAAATGTTTAGGCTTTCAAGGTCAAAACCAGCACTTTGAATTGTACTAGGAAGCAAACTGGGAGCCAATGTACCTCTGTTAGCACAGGCATAATGTGCTCAAAGTGGCTCTTTTTAGTTAACATCCTGGCTGCCACATTTTGAACAACCTGAAGCTTCCAAGTAGTCTTCAAAGGCAGCGCACATAAAACGCATTACAGTAATCCAAACGTGAGGTGACTAGGACATGGGTGAGGGTGGTCAGATCAGAGTGTCCAAGATAGGGCTGCAGTAGCAAGAACAGCTGAAGCTGAGGAAAAGCCCCTCTGACCACCACTGCTACATGATCTTCTTACAGAGGCATGTTACAAAATTCTTCCAAGCTACACAGGAAGTGGATTGGATTCTGAAAGACCAACCCAAATTGTGTTTGCATTGTTACAATTTTGTAGGGCAGTACAATATCTCAGAGAGGAGGTCAGGTTTCCCGCTCCCCTGGTGCATTCACTATAGCTGCCCAATTTCCCTGCTTTTTTAGTTTGATGGAAATATTTGTTAGCTATAGGTATGCTCTTAAGCCACAAGGTTTTTTGCCTATTAGTGAATTTCTCTGCTTTTTAGTCCAGGAGGTAAGAAATGGGATCCTGTACAAGTTTGCTGAGAATGATCACTTGCATGCTTATTGTTAGTGGGATTTACTCCCCTGCAATCATGCTTAGGATAGGTGAAACTGACCACAGGGGATGGGGAGGGGAACAGAGGGATGGGAGCAGGCAGAAGCAGGAGAAGGAGGGCAGGTTTGATCATTTGCATGTTTATTGAGTTCAGTGGGATTTACTCCTGTGCAATTGTGCTTAGGATAGGTAAAACTGACCATGGGAGGGAGGCCTGGAGTGGGCAGGGGAGGAGGAAAAAGGAAGAGGGGAGGGAAGGAAGGAAGAGGAGAGAGAAAGGAGGGAAAAGGCAGGTCTGATCATTTGCATGCTTATTGAGTTCACTGGGATTTAGTCCCATGCAATCATGGCTAGGATAGGTAAAACTGACCATGGGGGAGGAGGAGGGGGGAGGGGAAGGAAGAGGGGGGAGGGGAGCAGAGGGAGGGGGAGGGGAAGGGGAAGGCAGAGATTGGAAGGGGGAGGGAAGGGGCAAAAGGGAGATTATAGGAGGAGGAGAGGGCAGGTTTGAACATTTGCATGCTTATTGAGTTCAGTGGGATTTCCTCCTGTGCAATCATGCTTAGGATTGGTGAAACTGACCTGTGAAAGGGCAGGGAGGGGAGGAGGAGGCAGGAAGGGGAGAGGAAGGGAGGGGGAGGGGAGGAGATTGGGTTGGTGGGCACGGGGCAGATGGAAAGCCCCTTTCCTTTCCAAAAGGAAAACATTGTGAACAGAACCATTCTTTTTCAGGGTTTCCCCCACCTTTTTATTCTACAGCAGGCACATGTAGCCTCCCACACAAATTTAAACCAAAGCTGTCCCTGGCAACATCCACACCAGACCTTTATTTCACTTTAGACAGTCATGGCTTCTCCCAAAGAATCATGGGAAGTGTAGCTAGTGAAGGGTGCTGAGAGTTGCTAAGAGACACTCTATTTCCCTCACAGAGATACAATCAGAGCAGCTGATTGTTGAACCATCTGGCCACCAGAGGAGTCTCCTCTCAGCCCCCTTCACAAACTACAATTCGCAGGATTTTTGAGGGGAAGCCATGACTGTCTAAAGTGAAATAAAGGTCTGGTGTGGGTGTGGCCCCCTGATTAGGCAAGACCAGCAGCTGTATGTCTGGCTTTTAAAACAGTTACAGTTGAGTTGAGCATGCTCAACATTATCATTCAGTTCAATGCTAAATTTCTTAACTTAATTAAAACTCACCCAGGCATATTTTTTAACTTTTAAACTGCCAAAGAGGAAGGTCAGAGTATGGGGTAAAGTCAGTAATAGGATTACAGGTACTCTGTGAACATGGCTGATTTTTAATGAATTTCAACAGATTATGAGAACTCTGACAGAAAAAATTCCAAAAGGGCTCTGGGGTTTTTCTCCCTCTCTTTACACTTTGAACTCTCGATTCTCTCTGACTGTTTTGTGTATCACCATGAAAATTGAGAAGGTTATTAAACAAGCATTTCTGAGTTGAGGACTATAAGTTTTGTAAGGTTTTGTTTTGAAATGAGCTTATGGGAAGCATCAGAGTGGCATGGGGAGGTACAGGAATACCCCGCTATACGGACCTTCACTTTACGGACACTCGCGAGTACGGACATACTTACAGTAGCACCATTCCCCTGTTTATGTACGCTTGCTTCGCAAGAACGGACACTTAACCTTTGGTTGTGGCTTGTTCTTTCGGTGTGTGGGGGGTGGAAAGAGACGGGATTGCACGACCGCAAATCAGCTGGGAGGCACGATCACGATCAGCTGGAAGGCGCGATCACGATCAGCTGAGAGGCACAGTGGCACAGCAGCAGAGGCTTTAGCGCAGGGCTTTGAGGCTCCGTGTGAAGGAGAGGTGGCACAGTGGCGGTGCAAGTGAAAAAAGGTAGTGCTTCACTTTAAGTATATTTTCGGTTTACGTACTTGCTCTGGACCCATTGCATACGTTAATGCAGGGTATTCCTGTATTTTCAATTTAACATTGCGGAATTTGAAAAATCCATGCTGACTATAGTATACAGCCACTGTTGTGGCTATACAACAGCAAATACAACAACAAGAGTTGATTGAGTAAAAATACTCTTTTTATCCAGTCAGTTTCAGTCATTAATTACACTCAGCAGTGTATGTTCTCTCCTGATGATTTAAACTTTATGTGGTGTCACTGATGTTTCAATCCCAGCCCTCCATCTGGATCTATTGCAGCCTTTTTGCACAAACACAGAATCCTTGATTCAGCTATGTCACACTCTGCTACCTTCACTTTGTTCCACTTCACCTCCAACCTTCCCTTCTTACTTGTTGCAAAGTATAGTTTGCTCAATTGCACTAAATCTGTTTCACGAGTGAGGGAATGAGGTGCTAATGTAGCAGCATAAAAAAAGACAAGAAATCCAAAAATAACAGTAAATTGGGACTAAACTAAATGTGACACTCACTTAAATTAATCCTGAGAGTTAGTCTTTCATTCTGTGCTTTTAAATGAAAACCAGCCTTGGGAGGCAGCAATCAGGAGTGCAAGAGAGAGTATGTGTATGTGTCTGCTACACCCTTTCTCCTCTGGCTGTTTGCCAACTCAAATGTGCCCTCTAAGGTTTTTTTTTCCCTTCAAGAAACATTATAATGGATATAAAAAAAACAGAAGCCATAATCCCAGAATTTAGAGTCAGTTAAAATGTAGGACTAGGACCTGTGAGACTAGGGCTCAAATCCTCATTTAGCCAGGGTAAACTTACAGGGTAACCTTGGGCCAGTCACCTTCTCTAAGCCTAACCTACCTCACAGGGTTTTTGTGAGGATAAAATGGGGAGGGGGAGAACCATGTTTGTATGCTCCCTTGAGCTCCTTGGAGGAAAGGTGGGATATAAATGTAATAATAAAGAATAACATTTCCACCCATTAGGACTAGAACTAATGGGTGGGAATGGCAAGGGAGCAGATCTGAGTTAGGAGAAACATCCTAATGGTATAAGCTGCTTGACAGTGGAGCAGACTGTCTTCAGAGTGGGGGCTCTCCCTTTGCTGGAGGTATTTAAGCAGAGACTGGATGGCCATCTGTCAGAGAAGACATAGTTGCATCCAACATTGCAGTTCCTATATTGAGCAGGGGATAGGGCTTGATAACTTTTAAGTTCCCTTCCAAATCTAAAATGTTATGATTCTGCTATGGCAAGGAATGGGGAATAGCAGCAATGGTGAGAGATCATCACTGACACTGACATCTGTTCATAGGAAGAGTATCATGCTAAACTGCCTAAACGTTTGAATTAAAAAAGGCACTTTGACAGGCCACATGCCATAGTCAAAAGTATAAATAAAAAGTACACTGAGCCAGAAAAGTTTTTTTGTAGTTACTTGTGAAAGTAGGTAAAGTGACTTTGCTGCCTTCTGTCTGCTGGAATACACTGGCTTTTGAATGTGTGTGTGTATGTGTGCAAAATTAGAAAGAAAGGCTGGGCTTAGTTAAGTTAAATTCTAAAGGCTGTTATTAAATTTATTTATTTATTATCAAAATTCTTCCCTGTCCTTTCTCTGAAAGGAGCCCAAGGTGGCAAATAATACCATGAAAAATAAAATAAATATTTAAAGTATTTAGAAACAAAAACATCCAAAACATTTAAAAACAGGAAAACCTAAAACATTTAAAGATCATCACATACACTGGCAGATAAAAATTGCTGGAAACATACCTTTTAGCCATCTTACGTCTGGGTAAACAGGAATGTTTTTTAAAATTCTTCCCGAATGTTTATAAGGAGGGAGACACACAGCCCTCACAAGGCAGGGCATTCAAAAAAATGGGGAACCCCCACTGAGATGGATCAGCGCCAACTGGGCAGCACCCAGTAGCAGCTGATTGAGAACCCCAGATGGTCGATATTGGGGGAGGTATTCTTTTAGGTACTTGGATCTCATGCCATTTAAGACTTTGTATGCTGGTACTAATACCTTGAATAGGGCCTGATAGCTCAGTGGCAGCCATTACAGTACTTTCAGGACTGCTGACACATGGTCCCATCAGGCTGTACCACCTGCCAACCTAGTAGCCACATTCTGCACTAGCTGCAGCTTCTAGAATGTCTTCAAGAGCAGTCCCACTTACAGTGCACTGAAATAGGCTGGACAGAAGGTCACAAGAGCATGGACAATTGAGGCCAGGCTCTCCTGTTCCAGGTCCGGGAATGGCCATAGGTCATAGCTGGTGAACCAGCCTCAGCTGGACATAAGCACCCTTAGCCACAGAAGCCACTCCAGTGACTGGTTGGAATCCAGGAGTACTCCCAGGCTGTGAATCTGTTTCTTCATGTGTGTGTGTTGTGGTGTATGTGTGTGTAAGAACAGGCCATTTTTATAATTGTACAGGCTCTCATGTTAAAACAAAACAATCCATTGTTGAGATTTTTTTTATTTAAAAAAATATTTTCAAGAACTCTTAGGATATGTTCAAGTATCTCAAGAGAGATGGCTGAGAGATCAGACTGATAACAGCCAAAAGTGTTTTGAACTAAGTGTGGTACTTCACCGGTTTCTCTTGCATATTACTTGCCTACTTGAATGATGTATTTCAATCTGAAGCAAATAAGAGAAGCTGCCAGCCACAGACACTGATGTATCTGAGTTCTGAGCCAATGAGGATAGATTTGGAACCCCCTGGAGAAATCTAGTGGCAAAAGACCAATTATCTGTAGTTTATTATTTCCATTTCAGTTGCATTATATCATTTCCCCCTATTTGGAGCTAATTTGCTTAAGCTTGCAAAAGGGGAAATGAAAAGATTTTGTTGTTTTTTAACAAGTAAGTTGATAGAATTTGGATATATCAGAATATTGGAATGTTTGCCATTTTGTGAACAAAGCTGATGACTTGGCAGAAGATCGGCTATTTTATTCCTCCAAAAGCTTTCTCCTACATTTATCTTTGCTACAGAGAATGATGTTTTCAGAGAAAATAGTCACTATAAATTTGGTTACCCAATTTATTGGATACTTTTTTTCCAATAAAGAAAAGGACAGTGAATATTTATGAAAATCTCAGACCACTCAGTTTGCTGTTTGCAAACAGCTTGCAAATTCAGATAAGGGGACAAATGCAACTGGTTTTGTGGTTTTTAAAAATTCAGCAATCTGTTCGACCAACAAAGTGACAAAATAGAATGTGTTTAAAGCATAATTTTTGTTGAACATGTCACTAGAGGTGATGGGGAAAAATACTGCATGTGGTTTTCTGCAAGGCTACCAAAGCTATAGCCTTCCCAAAAGAGTTATAACTTCTCTGCCTAATGAAGTCAGTATAGCTTCATTACAGACATCTCTTCTGTTAGTTTATGGCCTTTAGAGGCTTGGTGATACTGTTCTGGCTACAGTGTTAATAAGTGAAGATCTTCTAGTTTTGTCTCCTCATTAGCTTACTGAAAATTTAAATAACTGTGATTCTGCCCCAGCCTGCTTACATAAAACATCAGATAATTTATTTCTTAAGCAGTGTTTAGGAATATATCTATCTATCTATCACATTTTTATAGTAATACCAAACTTGTCTGTTGTCAGTAATATTTAGGCCTATAGCAGGGAGATGCCTCCAAATGGTAGGATTGTGAAGGAACTGTGGCCAGGGATTGTACATGAATGTTAGTCCTCACCTCCTTGACAAAGCAGTTCTGCAGGAAAAGGTAGACTCAAAGACAAACTTGTCAAGGTGTGGTGGATGTCTATATAAGATGGTGGACAACTGCATTTAATGAACAAAGATGTGAGACCAGTGGTAGTAAGACTCAGAACCCCTATAAAATCAGTCCATCGACATAAAATAGATTAGCTATCCTGGACATAACAGTTCAATATGTATTTTGTATTAGAACAGAGGTAAGGAACCTTTTTTTTTCAGCCAAAGGACCACATTCCCTCACTGGAAAATTCCATGGGCTTTATGCCAGCAATGGTGGGACCAGAGGCAAAAGTGGGTGGAGCAATGGATGTGTCTCTTAGCTTTGTACAGTAGTGCTATGGGCCAAGCCCTTTTTGTTTCTCACTTGCCTGTTTTTCCTGTAAAGCTCTCTCTTTGTTACAAAGCAGTTCCCCCACCATCTCATTCAGACACTTCTAAACTCTGTCTGCACAGTCCTAAATAGATTCATACAGATAACAAATCTGGTAAGAAAGCCAAATGTCCACTTGTAGAGACGGAACCCCTTAAAAGGGCAGTTAATTGTTTAGGGGCCTTACGGAAAGGACTCAGGAAGACTCAATCCTCAGAAGAGACTGTGGCCAGGCTCTAATAAGCACACCTTTTGATAAGCAAGTATATAAAAAAGCCAAACACCCAGTGTTCTGGACCAGTGCTGGATGCCTAGTCGAAGCAAGAAGAATGTATCCCATTCATTCCATCTGATGGTGAGAAGTATTATTGTATGTTTCTGTATTTCCAACTACTTTGCAACTCTGTCTTAGTAAGACTTTGAATTTGAACTCAGTGTTGTGCAACAGTGTAACCTAATAGATGATGTAACTTGAAGGTTTTATATGTTAAATTTTATAGTTTCTGTACTTTATATATTGATTGTATACTGCAGTATATCTGCTTCTGGTATGTATTTCTGATTTCTGACTCTGATATGTTGGCCAAGGCTGACTAGAGTGCATTTAATAATGGTAGCGTGTAAGACATGAAAACAGAACATTATAAAGATATTCAGCCATCAGCTTCCTATTTATTTTCCTGGTACCTCCCAAGACCCACAGATATGTGGATGGGGTCTCCAACCAATAGCCTTCCTGTTCAGATGACTGCTGTTGTGAAATGGTGTAAGTTTAGATGAACACAACATCTGACATATAAGGACTTTGAACAGGGCTGGTTAGGTTTGTGGCCTGAGGAAAGGAAGTGTGTCCTAGTGAGAGGCATGGTCTGGGGACAGTCTGGGGGGCTGGATAGAGGAGCCTGAAAAGCTGTATTTGGCCCCCAGGGTCTGAGGGTCCTTACCCCACATTAGGGATGGAATGATCTATCAGTTTTGGTTCTCTCAGTTTCTCATTGTTCCCATCTTATACTCAGTTCTCCACATTTCTGCAGCAATTTGCAATTTGTGTTTTTTTAATTGTCATGAAAATTCTTCAGCATTTTAGTGCAAATTTATCCTAATAAATACATTTTTGTATGCAGTTTTGACTAATGTACAGGTACCCCTTTGGTGTCTTCAAAGGCACCCTGCCCGTCCTATTTAAAAATAATAATAATTGCTTTTGTTATTGTTGTCCAGTTGGGGTGTATGGCAACACAAGCTATATCCTGTGTTCTAAGAGGGAAGGAAGACAAGCAAACCAGCTCCTTCTTGTTAACTTCACCACTTCTTATGCTCTGTTTAAATCCCTTTGATAAATGGTGACCTTTGCAAGACTGTAAGAGCTACAAAATAGGTCCAAATGGGGAGAAATTCCTACCGTGTCATTAATTTTATTAGCTCACGTGGCAATTTATGAGCAATTAGGAGAGAAATTAAGGTTAAAAGATATTCCAGTGTGCGTGTGTGTGTGTTTCACAGAAGCCAGCTCTCAAATACCCACTCAAAGTATTCTGCACACAAGGGCACAAGGAACAACACAAAATCTTTGAAGAAAGAGCTGGCCCATTCATTTTGATAGAAACAATATATCCATTCCTTAGCATGAGCAAATCTGCTTCCTTTCTTTGCATTAATGGGGTAGCTTGTACATGTATATGACCTCCACAAACTTTTTTCTAATATCCATTGCTTTATAAGTCAAAGATTTGCGTCTGTTTAATGTAGGAAGATGTATCCTGTGGAAAATTAGCAGCTAGTGAGGGGTTATGCAGGCAGAAGTGTGTATGTCTGTATCCAGAACAGTGTATTGATTTTCAACCAAGGTGATTTAAATCATTGATTTAAAAGCATTATTTAAATTATTAACAAGAAAAAAACTGAGTTAAAAGTTAAACATGGATTTAAATCTAGTTTTTCATTTTTTTAAAATTAATGTATTCTTGAACAAGAGTGCATAATTCTCACCAGCATCAGACCCGAGGGCTGTGGCGATGGTGGGCCTTTGCAGCCATGCCGGAGAAGACCTGGCATGGCTTCAAAAAAACCCTTACCTTTAGCGTGGCATGGCCACACGCACCTATTGCATAGGGAGCAAGCAGGGTGTCTATTTAAGCCCTGCTCCATCTCCCCTCTGCCTCTTTTCGGCCTCACACAACAACGGAGGAGCAGGTCCCCACTTACTTGCTGGAGGCCTGTTCCTTTGAAGCGTGGGGGGCGGGTGGAAGGAGGCTGGTCACAATCAGCTGTAGAACAGATTGAAGCGCGATCAGCTGAGTGGCGGCGCAGCAGTAACACAGGCTGCTATCTGAAGAGCAGCTTGGGGACCAGCTGGGAGGCGGCGGCACAGCAGCAGCAGCAGAGGCTGTGTTCTGTGGAGCCAGCGATGATTGGGCTGAGGCAGCGCAGGAGGTTGAGTGGTGGTGGCAGCACGGGATCAGTTGGCCTTCTTGCGGTTTGGAGACAGTGATTGGGCCTGGCCCCGGGGTGCTGGAAGGCGGTTGGGGCCTGGCTGCATTACTGAAGGGGCTAGGAGTGGCATTTGGCCCCTGTTAAGCAGGCTTTTGCTTGCTAAGGGTGGCATTTGACCCCTGTTACACAGGCTTTTGCTTGTCTTCTGCGGCTCCTGGGGGGTAGTGGGTGGCTATTTAGACCATTCGGCTATTTCCCACCAATTTATCCTTTCCTTGGGGGTGGCAGCCATTTTGGAACACATTTTGTGCAGTGGTCGTTTTGGAGCACATTGTGCTCCTTCGTGTGGGCAGCCATTTTGGAGCACATTTTGTGTGGTGGCCATTTTGGAGCACATTTTGCTCCTTCGTGCAAGCCATTTTGACTACTTTTCTGTGTGGTGGCCATTTTTGGATCACATTTGCTCCTTCGGGGGGGCAGCACTTTGAATATTGTCTGTCTTGTCTGAGACAGGCACTTTGGGGCACATTTATTTAACCATTATTTAGCCATTATGCCTTCCGAGAAGGGCGCCGGGGGTTCTAAAGGGAAGGGGAAGGCCGTGAAGCAGCCCGTGCTGAGACTGCCCACGCCACCTCAGGAATCCTCATCCTCAGAGGAGGAGGACTCTGATGTGGCTTCCGTATTGGCTCGCATTGAGTCGTTGGAGAGGTGGAATAGGTGGCCTCAGGAAGTTAGTGGGGTAAGAGTCAAAACAGCTAAGGGGCTGCAGAATAAGAAAAGTCAGCATGGCACTGATTGGGATTCTGTTTTAGGCTGAGTGGTGGCTTTGGAGGGCTCCTCAGGTCAGTTTGCACCTCCTTGTTCGACACCTGAGATGGAGGCTGTGGCTCCTGAGAGTCCTTCGGTGGAGAAGGCTGCGGTTCATCCAGGTTAATGTGAGTCTGCACCTGCAGATAATGTGTGGGGAATGCCTGGGTGCCCTGGGATGGGGCCTGGGGGCACACCTTGGGGATCACATCAGGGGTAGCCTTATTCTCCTTCTGCAGGTGCAGTGACTTCTGGGTATGGAAGGGGGATGTCTCATCAAGTACAACAGCAGTGAGGCTTGTAGGCAGGTCTGGACTTCTGTGGGCAGCCCTACTATGGGGCCACCTCACGTGCCTGCTGATCCTTTGGCTTATGTTCAGGCTGGCACTTTGCCTTTTGGGGAGACTTCTTCTCCCCTGGGGGCTCATTTGTTGCTTGCAATGAAGGAGCATATATGGAGAGGGGAATACTTGGATGTGTTCTCCTTACTATATCTAGAGCCTGAACAGAAGGAAAAGGATAGGCAGGAAGAGCGGGAAAATTATAAATTTAAAAGGAAGAAGGTAGATAGGATTTGGGGCAATTAGTTAGCAGGGTTTTTTATCTATATGGGGGTAGTGATCCAGCACCAGCCCATGGGGGCTGCGGCCTTGGTGAAGTACTTTGATATAGTTTTTACAGCGCATACGGAATTCACAGGGTCAGTGTGGCTGGCCTATGATGAATCCTTTAGGATGAGGGTGGCAGTGGATCATTACCTGCTGTTGGACAGAAAGGACCCTGAGTTGTGGTTGCAGTTTATGACTGCAGCTCAACCCATGCATGGTGACAGGGCAGATAGCGGGCATTTGCTTGGTAAGTCTGCCAGTGTGGCTGCTACCCATGGGTTCATGGGGCAGGGGGTTCAACCCCGCCTGCTCTGTTGGGAATTTAGCACCAAGGGATTTTGTAACAGGAACCCGTGTAAATTTAGGCACTAGTGTTCCATTTGCACTGGCTTCCACCCCTTCACCAGTTGCCCTACAGCTTGAGGATTTAAGGGTTTTCAAAGGGGGGATAAAGCAGGGGCTGGAGGACAGACTTCTGGAAAGGGGACTCATGCTGATTAAAATTCCCAGCTTATACGTTTGCTCTGGTATTATCTGAGAAGGGCAGATGCAGCCTATTTGGGAGAAGGTTTTTGTTGTGGTTTTAGAATTCCAGTTGTTGGAGAGCATAGGCCTTATATGTCAGGGAATCTTAGGTCTGTAGTGGGTATGGAGTTAGTGGTGCAGGTGACAACTAATGAGGAAGTGGTTAAGGGACAGGTCTTGGCCCGTTTGATCACCCTCCCATGCCCATGCTAAAGGTTTTTCCCCTTGGGAAATTGTTCCTAAACAAGATCCTGGACTGTTTAGGATCATTCTTCACTGATGCTATCCCCGAACATTTGTGTTCGGTGCGTTACACTTCCTTTGACAGCGCAGATTTGATGGTCCAGCATTTTTGCCAGGATGCTTTCATTGGTAAATGTGATATTAAGTCAGCATTTCACCAATTTCTTTTAAGCGCTTGTTTTATGTGGATCGAGCTTTGCCCATGGGGTGTTCTATTTTGTGTTCAGCTTTTGAGTGCTTTAGTACATTCCTTGAGTGGGCTCTTAGGAGGCGAGTTGGCTGTGATGCAGTAGTGCATTATTTAGATGATCTTCTGTTTGTTGAGCCTGCTGGTTCACAGTACTGCAGCCAAGCTGATGGGGACATTTGGGCAGTTGGCAGAGGAGTTAGGTGTGCCAACCGTGGGCCTGTCTCCTGTGCTCACCTTTTTGGGTAGTGAGCTTGACTCAGTAGTACAGGCTTGTCGTTTACCAGTGCAGGGTCATAGCATGCGGGAAGCCAGGTAGGTTACACTCAGGGAGCTTCAGAAGTTGGTAGGGCATTTAAACTTTGAGTGCACAGTCAGAGCACCAGGCAGAGCTTTTTTGCTCAGGATTAGTGACCTGGTGAAGGGCCTCAGCAGGCCTCATCATCGGGTCAGAGTTACTAGGGACATGAGGGAGGATTTGCTATTTTGGAGCAGTCTGTTGGGTTTCATTTTGGTGTAGGGATTTGCTGCTGGAGGTGGAGTTGCAATTTCACTCTGATGCCTCTGGGGCTTTAGGCTTTGGGGTTATTTTCAGGGACAGGTGGTGTGCTGAGAAGCAACAGCAGCAGAAGAGAAGATGGCGGCAGAGACGGACGCTCGGCAGGGAGCTCCGCGTTTCAGCTCTTAAAAAACCTTCAGATGCCATTATTCCACCTACTACATTGCCATCTATCTGCCTGTTTACCTGTCTGCATGTCATCACGGACTGGCTATTGTTGTCTACCTGCATGGCTGGGGACCTTGGCTCTGCCTCTGCTCGCTGTTGTCGCTGATGTCATTGCGGGGTGTGCTGCCTGGGCCGGCCTCATTTTTGTTGGTGGTGCTGCCTGTGTGCGTTGTTGCTGCTGTTGGGCTGTGCTGTGCTGTGTTGCTGCCGGCCCGTTGTCGCCGTCGCTACCGTGGCTTTGCTGCCTGGTTCGGTCGTGCCGCCCTTGGGACGCCATTGCTGCAGCCGGATCCGCCTCATCATCGCCGTCGCTGCCTGCCCGTGTGTCGCCGCTTCTGTCGCTGCGGACTGTGCTGCTGTCCATCGCTGGCTCGCCCGGTTGTGTTGCCGCCCAGAACATCGTTGTCCGTGCTGTTGCTGCCGCCGTTCCCGCCGCCACTCTTTCGTTGCGGCCTATCACGCCGGGGCCTCTGGTGCTGTTGTTGCCGTTGCAACCTCTCTCGCCGGGCTTGGTGCTGCCATCTGCTGGTCGTTCTTGGTGCGGCTGGACGCGGCTGCTGTGACTGTTGCTGCTGCTCTGCCATTGTTGGATCGCTTCGGGTCCGTTCTGTCGCTGCTGGGCTACCATCGCAGCGGCTCTTGCTGCTGCTGCTGCTGCCCGCTATTACTGTGGAGCGGGGCTTGGACGCTGGTGTGGAAGGATATTGTGCTGGGTTGACTGGAGTGTGTATGGATACATGGATGTGTGGATGTGCGACTGAGATGTAATTTTTAATTATATTGATTTTAACTGTATTTTATTTTGTTTTATTTTTGTTATTTATCACTTGGGGGTGGGTTTATGGTCTATTATTGTTTTAGACTGGGTGGCCTGTTGATTGGCGGGCAGGGATAGAGTATGTGCAAGTCAGGAGGGGATGTGACAGGGGAGGTGAGGGGCCAAGTCATTGAAAGACTGGGAGGCAGGCGCTGGAAAGGTGCTGTAGGCAGACCACGCCAGCATAGGGAAACAGGGGGTAGATGCATTATACCCATCCCCTGTTCCGGGTCTGCCCAAAACCAGACGATAACTGGGGGATGCAAGGTTCCTACCGACCTTCGTCTGCTGTTGTGCAATGCCAGGTCTGTGGTACAAAAAACTTCACTCATCCACGACATGATCTTGGATGAGTGTGCAGACCTGGCATGTATTACGGAGACTTGGCTGGATGAGGCCTCTGCACCCATTCTCGAGGCCATGTGTCTGCCGGGTTTCCGCTGCGCACAGCAGCCAAGGGTGGGCAGGCGGGGAGGGGGTGTGGCAGTCATTTACCGGGAGTCTGGTTTTTGCCAGATCTCCTCTCCATAGGACCAAGTTTGTTGACTGCATGTACTGGAGGTTGGGCCCGAAGGGCAGTTTAGGGATCCTGTTGGTGTACCGCCCACCCCGCTGCACAGCAGACTCCCTGGCCGAGGTGCTGGAGGTGGTCTCGGCTGTACGGGCGTTGTCCCCAGAATTGTTAGTGCTGGGTGACTTCAAAGTGCATGCCGGGACCACTCTCACTGGAGCCCCTTGGGATGTCCTGGAAACCATGGCTTCCTGGGAACTGCACCTCAGTAATACTGGGCCCACCCATGTAGCCGGTCATGCTCTCGACCTTGTGTTTGTCCTGGGAGAGGAGAAAAGTGCTCTGAAGTTGGGAGTGGTTCTTTCCACTCCTGTGTCATGGTCAGATCACCATCTGGTAAACATGGACTTCACGCTGCCACACCCTCTCCACAGGGGTGATGGACCTATTAGAATGGTCCGCCCCAGGCGCCTGATGGATCCTGATGGATTCCTGACTGCGCTAGGGGAACTGGAACCTGCTGAAGGTTGCCCGGTTGAAACCCTGGTGATGGAGTGGAATGGAAAGATCACCGGGGCGTTAGACCGGGTGGCTCCGAAACATCCTCTCCCCCTGAATAGAACTCAGTTAGCACCGTGGTATACACCACGGCTGCGTATTCTGAGACAGGAGGTGAGACGACTAGAACGCCAGTGGTGGAAATCCCGCTCCGAAGATGTCCGGACACAAGTTAGAGCAGAAGTAACTGCCTACCAAGTGGCAATAAGGACAGAAAAGAAGGCTTTCTTTACTGCCTCTATTGCGTCTGCAGAGTGCTGTCCCAGGAGGTTGTTCCAAGTGGTCCGAAGCCTGGTCGGTCCAGTTGCTCAGGAACCCTTGGAACAGTCAAAAGCCTCCTGTGACACTTTGGCTAAGCACTTTGCTGATAAAATCGCATACGGAGCTCGATCCCGTGCGCCGTGGATACAGTGAATGAATCGGAGTTGACCGGTTGCATGCCGGTATGCTGGGATCATTTTCAGCCTCTCTCTTCTGAGGATGTGGACAAGGTGCTCTCGACTGTAAGGCCTACCACCTGTCTAACTGACCCTTGCCCATCGTGGCTCATCATGAGATGCAGAGAGAAGTTGGGTGAGGGGATCAAGGCGGTGGTAAACGCATCCTTGCAAGAGGGTGTGATGCCATCAGCCCTCAAGGAGGCAATTGTAAAGCCCATCTTAAAGAAGCCCTCCTTGGATCCCCAAGTTTTTAATAACTTTCGCCCAATTTCGAATTTACCATTCTTGGGCAAGGTCATTGAGCGAGTGGTGGCCAATCAGTTGTCGACACACTTGGATGAAACGGATTACTTAGATCCATACTAATCGGGCTTCAGGACTGGTCACGGAACTGAAACAGCCTTGGTCGCTCTGGTAGATGATATGAGGAGGGCATTAGATAGGGGAGAATTTACCTTCCTTGTCCTCCTCGATCTCTCAGCGGCTTTTGATACTGTTGACCACAGTATCCTTTTATATCGCCTAGAGGGATTGGGAATAGGAGGCACTGTATTATGGTGGTTCCGCTCCTTTCTCTCTGATAGATACCAACAGGTGGCATTGGGGGAGGAGGTTTCAGACCCTTGGCCTCTCAATTGTGGTGTGCCACAGGGTTCTATCCTCTCTCCCATGCTATTTAACATCTATATGAACCCGCTGGGGGCAATCATCAGGAGATTTGGGCTGCAGTGTCACCAATATGCGGATGACACTCAGCTCTATCTCTCATTTAAATCTTCACCAGAGTTGGCTGTGGAGACCGTGTCCAAGTGCCTGGAGTCCGTGAGTGGATGGATGGGAAGGAATAGGCTGAAACTGAACCCCGACAAGACCGAGGTACTGCTCGTGGGGGACAAGAGAAGGTTGGGAACCGTTGACCTGAAGTTCAATGGGGTGAGTTTACCCCTAAAGGACCAGGTCCGCAGCCTCGGGGTTGTACTTGATTCCAAGCTGTCCATGGAGGCTCAGATTTCGGCTGTGAGCCGGGCAGCTTGGTACCAGCTACACCTTATACGTAGGCTGCAACCCTACCTTCCTGTTCATCAGCTCCCACTGGTAGTACATGCCCTGGTCACCTCTCGATTAGATTACTGTAATGCGCTCTACGTGGGGTTACCCTTGAAAACGGTCCGGAAACTACAACTTATTCAAAATGCGGCGGCTCGATTACTCACAAACAGTCGTCGCCGGGACCACATCACGCCAGTGTTGTTCGATCTACACTGGCTTCCAGTTGTTTTCCGGGCCCAATTCAAGGTGTTGGTTTTAACCTTTAAATCCCTACACGGTCTCGGCCCAGTTTATCTAAAGGAGCGCCTACAACGCCACCAATCATGCCGCCTGACAAGATCGGCCACACAAGGCCTTCTCTCAGTCCCGCCAACCAAAGCAGCTAGGTTGGCGGGCACTAGAGAGAAGGCCTTTTCAGTGGCGGCCCCCACCCTCTGGAACTCCCTCCCACAAGATCTTCGGCACATCTCTTCCCTGAATATGTTCCGCAAGGCCTTAAAGACCTGGCTTTTTCAGCAGGCTTTCGGGACTTCTGGGGAGGCTTAATATTCTTCTGTTTTAAATGCCTCCTATTATGTATTGTTTGCTCTTATAATTTATATATTTCACTGTATTTTTATATTGTATTCTGCCATATTTATTGTATGTACGTCGCCTAGAGTGGCCACTGGCCAGATAGACGACACATAAATTAAATTTATTATATTATTATTTTATTATGCTGAGACACGGCCAGCGGCATGGGCAGAAGCTGGCATCACTAGGAAGTTGACAGGGATGGTTATCTTCCAGACTGGTATCAGGAGTAGTAAACACCCCTGAGATGTACAATGGGTGGACTTCACACATGGTACATTGTGTCCAAGACTGTGGTGGCCATGCTTTCTTAGTGTCATTTTGTCATTTTAAGAAAAGGCATAGTCTGGTCAGTGCCAGAATGGGGACTGCCTGGAAACCACATGTAGGCTGCCTTGGGTTTCTTGAGGAAAGAAAGGCAGGATATTTACTCTACATTCGGAACGTGCCATATCTAATCCCAACTGCTTTAATGTTATACTGAGCCAGTAAAAGCTGCTCTGATAATAAAGTAGCAGATTACCCAGTATGGGACGTTATGGCAGCAACTATTCACATTACAATAAAGTGCAGTGACCACGTTCTGCCTTTGCGAGGCTGACCACAGGTGATTTTAATTACTGTCATGTTTGGGGTTGGATCACTCTTTCAAGATTGGTGTGGCTTCTACAGCAGCTATGTTGGGTTTGGGAGCACAGCCATGCAGGCAGTGGAGCGTTGGCAACTGGGTGCTTCCCAGGCTTGTGTCAAGCCAATTGAGGGCCCACATGGACCGTTGCGCTGAAGAGCGTACTGTTAATTGTTGTTTCTGTTTTACAGGTTGGAGGGTGCTGGAGAGAGTCAAGGTACTCATGTGTGGCCACGGATGGAGTTCTGGGCCAAGAGAAGGGCGTCGGAGATCAGGCACAAAACCCAATTGGGGCTCAACCATTGCGCTTTGGTCCAGTGGATGGGTAGACATGGCATGCTGTGGGAATGCCTCCTACCAATGCTGATACATCATTGGTGCAGCACCCTCCACAGGTTTTGGTTATCCATTAGGGAGTTGATGACCTGGAGTGTTGAAGGGGAAAAGCCCTTATCACTCAAGTTTGCCTGGACTTTGAGCTGTACATAGTGGGTGGCCTGGAACAGTGACTGTTTGGTCCAATATTCTCCCCAGAAGGATTTGGTGGGGTGGGATTGACCCCAGGTGCCTGAACAGGGCTAGCTGACAGGTAAATAGGGAAGTCTGGCTCACCCTTGCTTTGATGCAGGGTGAGGTAATGCATCACCCAGAGGTGAGGTGTGACAGGGCCAGATGGTGTTCATATGTCTGACTTGGGTAACAATCTGTTTCTTTCTGATCTGCAGAGTGCTCTGCTTGAAATAATTTTTCGCAGGTGGGGGAAGAGGGACTAAGCTGAGGCTTGTCCTCTTCTGTGGCGGATATGTGCGGAATTTCACAAGGTAGGGTTTGGTGACCATCCTTAGGCACCCTTTAAGGTGATTGGTGGGTTCTGAGGCCTGCCTTCCAGGTTGTGTGGCCAGTTGGCAGGATAAGACTCACCTTTGGGGCTAACCTGTAACACCCACTGAGAGGTTGTGCGGCCCTGAGGGGGGTTGGATAAGGAAGGCCTCTCTAACCACCCTGTGGGGATGGGGCCTGGAAGAGGGGATTGGGCTTGGACCACCCCCCTTTCCCATGGCAGGGTGTCCTTGTCCAATTGGGTAGGAGATAGGTTCTGCACTTGTCTCTGCAGATCATTTTATTATGCAATCAAGCATGTAATTGGCTTTATTCCAATAAATGTGGCCCTTGTTTTACCTACATCTCATCTTGTCTTGCCTCTTTGTTTCCTGGCTATGCGCTGCAATAACTGGCTGCTGTAACAGCCAAAACATATCATTGCAGTGGGAGGGAAATAAAGAGGCAGATGGAATTAAACGGTTACTTATTAAAGGAACAGAATGATATCATGCCAGCTATTAAGAGCAGCATGGAGGGGGCTATCATAATTCGGGATGCTGCCAGTCCCTCCTTCTCAACCTGAAAATAGATTGGATTTCCAAGTGTTCAAGTGTTTCTTGAATGATTCATATCGATCACTCAAGGAACTTTTCAAGTGTTTAACGTGGACACTCAAAATACCAAATTAGCCATTAATTCCCTTTCCCTGCTACACCTTCCAAAACTAAAAACAAATGAAATCAAAAAAAGCCTTGCCCTGGGAAGGGGACAACAGGTGGGAGGGATGGTTCCCATAAGAACATCGGAAGAGACCTGCTGGATCAGGCCAAAGGTGCATCTCATCCAGCATCCTGCTGCAACAGTGGCCTACTGGTGCCTGTGGGGAAAGTTCAAATTAAGTAAATTTGCCTTTAAATTTAACTGAATTGAATCTCCCTTCTCCCTCCCTTCACACGTACATATTGGAGAATGTGGGGGGAGATGACAGGAACAGTGGAGCTGGAGTGAGAGCCAACTTGAAAGTGAATAGTGAATTGGTCTTTTTTATTCAAGCAAGGAAGGGTATGGGGTTCATATTAGTGAGCTCCCAATTTTATATACTTGGCTCATTTTTATTTAGAACATGATGTGGTTCTTTGCTCCTCTGTTGAACTGCATGGGAGCAAGGAGCATAACCACACTGAGCAGCTGTGCCCCCAATATTACATTTCTCCCCTGACATTTGCACATTCAGTGCAACCATTGGTAGCAAGAGGGCCTTCACATGTACGGTTGTACACACAAAGGGTTCCCTGGAATCATGAATGATTTGGGTTGTGGATTGTTACAGACGTTCATGATATACATGTGGATGTTGAGGGAGAAAGTTCGGAACATTGGGGACATGGCCCCACTCCTTGCTCCCATGTTCAACATGATAACAAGGAATACCCAAAAAGGGCTTCTTTCTGTTGCAGCAACCAAGGCCAGCCAAGATGACTCCCTAACACAACTTTTCCCATTGAGGAGCTGCACCAAAGAAATTGCACTGCACCCTCTGCAGGGAGAGGTAGGTGCAAAACAAATTTCCATGGCAACTTATTCGTTCTGCTATCTCTTTATTACCACAGAATAGGGGGTGTCAATGTGGCACCTGTGCGCACTCCATTGTCACCTACCAAGGCCTTCCCTTTTTTCCCCCCAACCTAATTGCTGGCAGTGTGAATGCTGTGTGGCACATGTGTGTGGCTGCAGTGTGTGTGTGTTGCCCATGACTGGGGGAAGTTTGGCAACTCCTGTCATAGACAGCATTTCCAAGAGTGGGAATGTCCTGCTGTTTCCCATCTTATGGCCTTCTTGGACACTTTCACATACTGCTGGTGATTTCCCACATCTACAGTGATCTCTCTGCTATAGGAAAGAGTCTGCCGTGAGCTTGGTGGTCTTCCTCCCGACCCAATTGATTTTTTCAGGCATCATTCACAGGTACAACAAATGCTGCCTATTCCATCCCCAGTGTTACATACATACACCATCAACACTATCAGTGGCTAGTAGCTATGATGGCTAATATTCTACCTCTACTGTCGGAGGCAGTATACCTTTGAATACCAGTTGTTGGAAATTGTTGGAGGGGAGAATGCTGTTGTGTTCATGTTCTGCTTGCTGGCTTCCCACAGGCAACTTGTTGGCCACTGTGAGAACAGGAAGCTGAACTCGATGGGTCTTTGGCTTAGTCTAGCACGGCTGTTCTTATATTGTTAACACCAGCCCTGCCTCTGATACCTGCATGCTCTCTGAAATGTCTGCAAAGGGGCACCTACATGTACCTCCTCCAATAGATGAGTGCTACCACTCTTAAATCTACCGGTTTAACAGATTTCCAGCCTAAAATCTCTCCCTCCAAGCATCCTTATTTGCTTCCCTCTTTGTCCTGTCCAAATTGGCACAGTTCATAGAACTATACTGTTTTAGACACAATTTCCATCCAAACGATCCTAACACTGGGAAATAATTTCCTTATAAATAATGCTGATCAATTCAAGGCTACATACAATTTGTCTGTGTGGTTCTCGCCAAGATAGATTAAAAGCAACTTGGTAAACTGTTCCTGCTTTATTGTTGGTGGCAGCAGCTGGCCCCCTAACATTCAATAGCTGAACCAGCAGATGCTGCCCCATTGGATGATGCCCAGCTGAATCCCCTGACACGTGTAATCAGTCGCCCCTGTACCCCAAATATTATAGCACACACACCAATCCAAGAATGCATGGGTTGCATTAGAGGAATAAAACTGGAACCCAAAATAACTAAAGAAAATTAGCATTAGAAAAATTAGTATTTCCCTCCCAAAAAACAACAGACTTAAAAATAAGATTCTTCTTTGCTCCTGCCCCCTACTTGGCAGAAAGAATGGGATGGAGGTTGTTATACAGGGAGGGGAGTGAAAGTTTAAGGCTTCCTGGGAATTCATACTGTGGGAAGTATGATGGTGAAGTCATTGGCTGTGTTTAGATGGCACAAAGAACTATGGTTAATCATGAAAGGAATGAGGCTAGATTCTCCCACTTTTCTCTGAGGCAGCCATGAGGTGATCAGAAGCTTTCTGTTCTGATTGCAATTGTTGTTGTTGTTATAAGCCTTCAAGTCGATTACTACTTATGGAGACCCTATGGATCAGTGGCCTCCAATAGCATCTGTCATGAACCACCCTGTTCAGAACTTGTAAGTTCAGCTCTGTAGCTTCCTTTATGGAATCAATCCATCTCTTGTTTGCCTTCCTCTTTTTCTACTCCCTTCTGGTTTTCCCAGCATTATTGCCTTTTCTAGTGAATCAGGTCTTCTCATTATGTGTCCAAACTATGATAACCTCAGTTTCATCATTTTAGCTACTAGTGATAGTTCTGGTTTAATTTGTTCTAACACCCAATCATTTCTCTTTTTCGCAGTCCATGGTATGTGCAAAGATCTCCTCCAACACCACATTTCAAACAAGTTGATCTTTCTCTTATCCACTTTTTCACTGTCTAACTTTCACATCCATACACAGAGATTGGGAATACCACGGTCTGAATGATCCTGACTGTAGCGTTCAGTGATATAACTTTGCATTTGGAACCTTTTCTACTTCTCTCACAGCTGCGCTACCCAGTCCTAGCCTTCTTCTGATTTCTTGACTATTGTCTCCATTTTGGTTAATGACTGTGCCAAGGTATTAATCCCTGACAAGTTCAATGTCCTCATTGTCAACTTTAAAGTTAGATAAATATTCTGTTATCATTACTTTAGTCTTCTTGATGTTCAGCTGTAGTTCTGCTTTTGTGCTTTCCTCTTTAACTTTCATCAGCTTTCGTTTCAAATCATTACTGCTTTCTGCTAGTAGTATGGTATCGTCTGCATATCTTAAATTATTGATATTTCTCCCTCCAATTTTCACACCTCCTTTGTTTTGGTCCAATCCCGCTTTCCGTATGATATGTTCTGCTTATAGATTAAAGAAATGGGTTATAAAATACACCCCTGTCTCACACCTTTCCAATTGGGAACCAATTGATTTCTCCATATTCTGTCCTTACAGTAGCCTCTTGTCCAGAGTATAGGCTGTGCATCAGGACAATCAGATGCTGTGGCACCCCCATTTCTATTAAAGCATTCCATAGTTTTTCATGATCTACACAGTCAAAGGCTTAGCTGTAATCTATAAAGCATAGGGTGATTTTCTTCTGAAATTCCTTGGTCCGTTCCATTATCCAACGTATGTTTGCGATATGATCTCTGGTGCCTCTTCCCTTTCTATATCCAGCTTGGACATCAGGCACCTCTCACTCCATATATAGTAAGAGCCTATGTTGTAGAATCTTGAGCATTACTTTACTTGCATGGGATATTAAGGCAATAGTTCAAAAATTACTGCATTCCCAGGGATCCCCTTTCTTTGGAATTGGGATGTATATTGAACGCTTCCAGTCTGTGGGCTATTGCTTTCTTTTCCATATTTGTTGACAAATTTTTGTCCAAATTTGGACAGATACAGTCTCAGTAGCTTGTAGCAACTCTATTGGTATGCCATCTGTTCCTGGTGATGTGTTTCTTCCAAGTATTTTAAGAGCAGCTTTCATCTCACATTTTAAAATTTCTGTTTCTTCATTGTACGGTTCCTCTGTGAATGAATCTGTCACCCTTCCATCTCTTTTATATAATTCTTCAGTGTATTGCTTCCATCTTCCTTTTATTTTACCTTGGTCAGTCAGTGTGTTCCCCTGTTGATTATTCAACATCCCTGCTCTTGGTTTAAATTTCCCTTTCATTTCTCTAATCTTTTGGAATAGGGCTCTTGTCCTACCCTTTTTGTTGTTCTCTTCTATTTCTGTACAATAATAACCATTGTAATAGTTCTCTTTGTCCCTATGTACTAGTTGCTGTATTGTTGCAGTTAGGGTTCCAACCATGTTTCTACCTCCTTTAGCTTTTCTTCTCTCTTTAACCATTTTAAGAGTTTCTTCAGTCATCCATTGATGACTTTCTCTCTTTTTAACTAGAGGTATTGTGTTTTTGCATTCTTCCCTGATAATGTCTCTGACTTCAGTCCTTCTGGTTTTCTGTCAACAGTTTAAAGCTTCTAATGTGTTCCTTATTTGATCTTTATATGCTTCTGGGATGTTATTTAAATTGTATTTTTGATATTATGATTGCTTGCTGTTCTTCTTTAGCTTTACATGATCTGTACCGCAGTCTGCTCCTGGTCTTGTTTTCTCAGAAAGTGTGGAACTTCTCCATCTTCTGCTACAAATTATAAAATCAATTTGATTCCAATATTGACCATTTGTTGATGTCCACATGTACAGTCATCTTTTTGGTTGCTCAAAAAATGTATTCTCAAGAAACAAATTATTGGCTTCACAGAACTCAGTAAGTCTTTCGCCTGCTTCATTCTATCTCCTAAGCCCCATTTCCCCACAATTCCTAGTTCTTCTCTGTTCCCTAGTTTTGCATTCCAGTCCCCCATGATTATCAGCACATCTTGTTTTGGTGCGTGTTCAAATTCTTCCTGTACTTCTGCGTAAAATATTTCCAGTTCCTCTTCTTCTGTGTTTCCCGTTGGAGCATAGACTTGGATGATGGTTATGTTAATAGGTTTCCCATTTAATGCCATTGATATCACACGCTCAGACCTTGCATTATAGCTCCTAATTGCTTTTGCTACATCACTTCTCACAATTAAAGCAACCCCATTTCTTCTTAATTTCTCATTTCCTGCGTAAAATATTTTGTAGTTGCCTGACTGAAAATGTCCCATTCCCGTCCATTTTAATTCACTCACACAAAGTATTTTAATGTTGATGCGTTCCATTTCTTGCTCGACAATTTCTAACTTTCCCTGGTTCATGCTTCTCACATTCCATGTTCCTATTGTGTGCGTTGTACAACTCCATACTCTCCTTTTGCATCTGTGTGCATCAGCCTCTGGGCTTCCTTTTGGCTTTGGCCCAGCTGCATCATTAGTCACAGCGCTACTCATACTTGTCCTTTGTTCTTCCCCAGTAGCTCAGTGAGTGCTTTCTGACCTGGGGGTCTCATCTTCCATCACCAAACAACCCATAATTAATATTAATCACCATTTGTCAGGTTTGTACAACACAAGAAGCTGCAGTTAATGAAAAACAGAAGTGAAAGCCTCTGCACTTATCCTTACAGCCATCCTGGTATGTATGTAAAATGTGTGAGCCCCAGGCTTGTCTTGGCTAACTGCATGGCTTATCATGACATGCGAATGCAGCCATTGTGTTTGCTTTCAACAGGATTAAGGGAAAGCCATGTTATATTTTTGTCCACCCAATGTGTACAAAGAAAACTGCTGATAATCCTTCCAGACCAAATCATGAAGAAATGGAATGAGGCTCTTTTCTTTTGAAAATATTTATTGCACTTCTCTTGTTGGAACAGTTCACTGCACCACACTGATAATAGCCACTGCTAGTCCCTTCCCCCTTTTTTCACTCCACATGAAGAGAGTTGAGCACTGCATTTTGCACTGCCTGGATGAAGTGTATTAGTTGGGAAAATGACTTCCAAAGCCTTTGTGAAAGAAGGCATATTTCAAATCCTCCTTTAGTCCCTCAGTCCCATGCCAATACTTGTTTTAAAATACTGGGACTGAAATTAAAATTATATTCACTCCTTTCCATTCAGTTCAACTTCATTAATCTATCACCAGAAACCAATTGTATAAGAGGGAGGGAGGACTAGGGAAGTTAGCCTTCTAAGCTCTAACATCAAGATACAAACTCTTATGTGGTTGGTTGCACTTTTGGAGTACAACAACCCTTGATTTATTTTAGTTATTTAGACTCTGCTAGGAAAATATAGTGATGTGCTCTTGTAATATTAATGCAGATACCAAAATTGACATCTAAATCCTGGTCATTTTATACCCACGGTACCAGAATAGCTGGTTTAGACTGTTTTTGTAGATTGAAAGATATGACTGAATTTCTGAAGACTTTGGGTGATCTCTTACTAAGTCATACTCAGAACAGACCCATTGAAATGAATGGACAAGTTACTTGAGCTTACTGATTTCAGTGAGTCAACTCTGCCCATGACTAACATTGGATAGCACCCTTTATTTAGAGGTTGTACTAGGGAAAAAAGATTTTATGGGCTTTTTAAAAAGCTGGTATCTTTAGATTAAGAGTTCAGAACTGTTATTAGTCTGGAGCAACGATAATGATTTAAAATTGGTTCATTTACATTGACAGTATGCTTCTGAATACCTGTTGTTGGGGAACTTGGCTTCATGTCCTGCTTATTGATTTTCTTTATGCACCTGTTGGCCACTGTGAGGTACAGAACGTTTGATCTAGCATGGCTCTTCTAATGTTCTTATATTTTTTTCAAAAAAAAGATGTATATGTGTGTACATTCATGCAAGCATAGCCATATCCTTCCTTTCTAACATTCACAACAAGCTCTGCATACACAACATTATACATAACTACACTCACAGTAATCTACATTTTTTCTCTGCTTCCTTTTCACATGCAGGCATGAAGGTGACTATATAAACCTAGACCATATACTGCTCTCTCTCTCTCTCTCTCTCTCTCTCTCTCTCTCTCTCTCTCTCTCTCTCTCTCTGTGTGTGTGTGTGTGTGTGTGTCATTCACACACATGTGTATCTTGTCCCCCCCAGGCACTGATGAAAACATTGTCTTTCAGGTGACAGTGCCAGAACTGTTGTCCTCTAACCAGGAAACAACAGCATGGAAACCGAGGGAAAACCTTCAGATTAGGTGTGGGGGAACCTGTGACCAGATGTAGCTGGACTACAACTACCATCATCCCTGACCATTGGCAATGCTGACTGGAACTGATGGGACTTGGGAGTCTAACATCCTTGAGAGCTGCCAGTTCTCCATTCCTGCTTTAGTTTATTTCTCAGAGCAAAATGCTTTGGTAAATATACATGTCAGTGAGCTCTGTTCTTGTGGTAATGACCATGCCTGGAACCAAAGAGTGCCTTATGTACTGTAACAAGGTATAGTTACATATCTTGTCTAAACAGAACAAAAACAATGGAGTCTGTGGCACCTTAAAGTCCCAGATCTCATTATGGCATAATAAGCTTTTATGTACTGGTCAGGAGCCCATGTCATCAGATGAATGGAGCATGATCCTCAGTTGTCAGATATATTACACACATGGATATAAAGGAAAGAAAATATAAAGGCAATTAAATGTCAATGGAATGCAAAAGCAGCCACCAGAAATAATTCACCAACCTAGATTTAAACCAAAATCTACCAGGCATGACTAAAGCTCACTTCCAGTAGAGTAGCTCTTTTTTTCCTCCACAGCAGTCATCCCTAAATCAAGAGAAAAATGGCTTAAGGTGCATGTAAGTTATACAAAGAAGCTCGAAGACAAATGCATTGTGAAGAATTGGAGGAAATTGAGTGGGTGGCGTGTAGAACAGAGAAAGTTGGATGCTGAAATTGCAGAAAAACAAATGTTTTGCAACACTAGACTGCTTGCTTTTGCTCCACTTATACCCAACACCAAAATAATCAAAGCCATGATACACACCTTATGGCATGGTCACATGCCAGTTGCCTGCATGCTAGTGATGGGCAAGTTCTCTCCATCTTACTTTGTTTGTTTTCTAGCCTGCAAAAAGAGTTCTCAGAGGAAAAAAACTTGGGATGCTTCTGAGCTTTTGAGGAGAAAGCTCAAAAAGTCCAAGCTCAAGGAGACTCACCCTCAGTGCTCATTTACCCACCTCCTTCCCAGAACTTGCAGGTGAGGAGCAACAGGAGGGCTGGTGTGGAGTGCTTACAGCTACATCAATGTTTCAAGTTTCTTCTGATTATGCACAGGTTGCCACCAGGGAACTTGGGAACAAAGCCAGTCCTACCGTTCGACAAAGTGAAGTGGCCACCTCCGGCAGTAAGTGTCATGAAAGAGCAACATATTGTTAGTTATTTAATTTATTATTGTTGTATTTTTACTGCTGGGAAGAGATATTTCTGGGATTTTCCACCAAAATAGCTTGATTGTCTTTGCGTGTTATAGTCCTTGACTTGAGAGAAAGTGCCACTTTCTGCTTTGCCTCAGGCAACAAAATTACTTGGGGCAGCCCCTGAGTTTTGCCTCTCTGCTTAATAGTTTGTTTTGTGGTATTTCTAAGCAAGGTTGGGGCCCCAAGTTTCAATGTTTTTTCTGGAATGGGTAGTACCTAGAGCTGTGCACAACCTCTGGGAAGCAGCTTGTGAATGACCACCCTGGACAATTGAATCCTCCACTCAACAGCTATTGAACAGAGGCAGTGCCGTAACTAGGCAGGTGCAACAGGTGCACAGGCCCAGGGCCCAGGACGAAGGGGGCCCTGAAATGGATTTGCTGAAATGAAAATTATTTATAAACAATTGTTATATCATATTTGTTTTATTATTATTTTTGCTGAAATGAAAATTATTTATAAACAATTGTTATATCGTATTTGTTTTATTATTATTTCCCCCCCCCAAAAAAAATTAAGGGCCCCAAAAATAAAACCTTGCACAGGGCACATGAAAAGCTAGTTACGCTACTTAACAGAGGCATTGATCCTGCAGGGTGCTGCTTTAGGGGGAGAGGTGTCAGGCAGGAAGAAGAGTCAGGTGGTGTCAGGCAGAAAAAAAGGAGAGGTTGGGCTGGGAAAGAGCACCCAGCACCCCACATCCAAAAAGAGCTACCACCACCACTCTTACTTTTCCCCAGGAAGATGCAGCTGTCTCAGTTGTTCCCGACTCGCCTAGGCCTTTTCTTGTGCTGCTTTCCTTCTTCCTTTCTGACCTCTGCTGTTTCCCACCGGACACCTGCTGCTTCTTCCTGCCTGATACCTCACTTCTTGACAACCCTGAATCACTCTGAACAGCCCAACTTAACCTGTGGTGATCTGGGGCTGTCTCCATCCAACTCAGGTGAAGCCCAGATCTCCCTTGAATATACCCGATTTAGTTCAGGCTTTGGCCAGATCTGGTGCACAGCCCTAATAGTACTTATTCTGCTCACCCAAATGGCTTTCTCTCTAGTCCTGGTCACTATAAGCATTCAGATGCCACACTCTGCATTGATGGTTTGAGATGCCAAAATGCTCTTATGGTTGCAAAGAGACTTATACTTCAAGGGTGGAAGGATAAACACCCATCATCCATTACTCAATGACCTCAAGATCTTACTACCCTTTCTACTTTTATATATATGTGAGCTGATGTTTCCTCTTTTTCTGTTAAATTTGCAATAAAAGTATGTTTAAAAAGGAAGAAAAAAAGAAAAAGCCAGCATGAAAATTTTTCTGGGCAACAATTTACCAAAAGACCCATCCTTGTAACCTCAAATTTTCCATTTTTGTACTGACTGCAAGATCCTTGGTGTATTTGGGAAAATGGGGTGCCATTTATTTAGCTTATGCAGAAATAATTTGATACAGTACACTATTATAGGCAATGTGAGCAAGGTCTGCCAAGAATTTGCTTTGCTCTGCAGAGGGACCATAGAATGATTTTCTCTCTTTCCTATAGCTTTGGATATGGAAAATAAGGCTGGACGTAGGTGACAGCTTTTTGGAAACTTGCAGGCAATATTGTAGAGCCATCTTTCCCTCCAGAACACCTGCTCATTTTTTTCCATCATGAACTGGTCAAACCAGCTGTGCAAGCATTGATAGGGTTTCGTTGAGCTGCACTTCGGAAAAGCCAAAAGAAGCTCTGAGAAGTATGATTAACATTGCTACAATATTCATTTGTTTTAAAAAAAATTAAAATGCCCCTCAGCACCAGAGTTAAAAGATCAGGGTAAAATGACAATTTGAAACAGAAAGCAGAACAAAAGCAGCAGCATAAAAATTTGACATAAAAATATGGCAGTGAATAAAAGCATTAAACCCAGATCGCATACACTGTGTCCTGGAATGCTGGGACAAACAATCTGCTTGGCACTGGAATATCATGTTTGGCACCAGATGAGAGTCTCTAGGGAGGAGATGGTTTGGGAGAAATGGCCTCATGGACCAAATGGGCCATTATTGGTCTGGAGGCCAGCGGTTTCCTACCTTTGTGCTATGGTGACAGGATACTTTAATCCACTTCAATTATGCAAACCTAAATTTCTACTATGTGCTTAAACCTTTGCAAAATAGTGACAATCTGGAGCCACCCTTCATGTATACAAACAGGTTTGTATACCCAGGGACCTTTTTTCCTGGGTCTACAAAAGCATGCTTCATGGGGGAGACTGCATCGCCACTGGAGTAATGCATGCATACAGCAAACATTACCCCACAGAAATTTATTTATTTATTTATTATTTATTTGTTAGATTTTTATACCGCCCCACTAGCATAGCTCTCTGGGTGGTGTACAACAGAAGATATATACAATAAAATCACATAAATCGGTACAAAAACATATATATAAAAATCCACAAATCTAAAACCAAATTGAACATATTAAACTAAAATGCCTGAGCAAAGAGAAAGGTTTTAACTTGGCGCCGAAAAGATAGCAATGTCGGCGCCAAGCGCACCTCAACGGGAAGACTATTCCACAATTCGGGGGCCACCACTGAGAAGGCCCTAGTTCTTGTAACCATCCTCCGAGCCTCTCTATGAGTCGGAACTCGGAGGAAGGCCTTCGATGTTGAACGTAGTGTACGGGCAGGTTCATATCGGGAGAGGTGTTCCAGGAGGTATTGCGGTCCCGCGTCGTATAAGGCTTTATAGGTTAAAACCAACACTTTGAATCTGGCCCGGAAACATATAGGTAGCCAGTGCAAGCGGGCCAGAACAGGTGTTATATGTTCGGACCGCCTGGTCCTCGTTATCAGCATGGCTGCCGCGTTTTGCACAAGCTGTAGTTTCCGAACCGTCTTCAAAAGCAGCCCTACGTAGAGCGCATTGCAGAAATCACAATGCCCTCCAGGTTTGTGGACTAGGCACTGTTTAGAAGTGAACAAAGAACTTCGTTCTGATCTTGTAGTTTGCAGATCAAGGTCTTGGCCTTGTACCATTAGTTAAATTGGCCTAAGAGTCTGATCCACATCCATACACTCTCTGAACCTGTTGAGCTATTCCCAGGCACCCTTTCCCAGTTCAGTTTTCATTTGGTATCTCTCCACAATATTTCAAACTCAGTATATAATTCTGAACTGAATCTGCTGAAAAGGTATTATTTGGAGTAATTTAAATGGATTGGCTTTTACTTTCTTGTCTCTATTTCCTAATAACAGCGTAAACCCCTCTTTGAATCTCACCATAGGCTCTAGTGGTGATGACAAGTGGTACAGTAATTTTGCAGAAAATGGGGCACTTGCGTCTTGTTAGTGTTACAGTTGTTATGAATAAGATGGGAAGTGATTGTGTTGTTTGTTTGAATCAGCAAAGCCATGAATGTTTCAGAAGGCCTTATAGTTCTGTGATGAATTTGTAAGGTAGATGAACTACTATAGCCTTCTGAAAAGTATTGGGAAATCCAGGTGGCTGAAATGCAGCAAATACAGATGTGCACGTTTAGTTGTTTCTAATGCACAAATAATGCAACTTACAGCACAATCTGAGACATGTTTACTCAGACATCCCGCTGAGTTCAGTTTGATGAGCCCGTGAGCATGTGTAGAGTAGCAGCCTCAGTAAGTCTCTTGCAACAAAATCGTTTATGTGTCTACTGAGAAGTAACTCTCATTTAGGTCAATGGGACTTACTCCCAGGTGAGTGTCTGAAGGACTGCATTCATATTTTATTCCATAAAGGTGTATTCCAAGTTGCACCACAACATAGCTCTAGAATCTGTTTTTAATGCTAGAGCTAAGTCCTGGAGAATTTGGAATCATAATATACAGACAGGAAAACCTACCTGTGTGCAAGTATATTTTTTCCCACTTCACTCTACTTGCCGCTTCATGCAAATGGACATAAGCACACCACAGTGCACAGACCATTATTTTTAACAGATACCAGTGCAGGTCTGATTCTCATATGTCCATCTAGCTCTCTTTCTACTGCAGGACTCTGGACTACAAGTTATTGAGGATCCTGGGGAAAAGTGGAATGTTTAAAAGAATATATGGAAAATGGAAAAGGACTTGTCTAAAAAACGGCAATGAGGAACCTGTGAGCCTTCAAAATTTTACCAGTCTCCAACTTGCATCAGACCCAGCCAGCATGGTCAACGGTCAGGGATGAAAGGAGTTGCAATCCAGTAACATCTGCAGAGCAACAGGTTCTTCTAAAAGTAATGGTATGCATGGACCTCCTGGGATCCAAGAAGAATAGGAAGAAAGAGGGCTACATTAAGCCCTATGCCTACAGCTATACCTATGGGGAGTGGGATTGTATTATGCATGATGATAATGAATTTGAAGTTATAGTAAAACAAATGGAGCTTCTAAGCATATGTGGGATTCCTACAATTGAAAGCTGCAATCTTACCTCCTTATAGTTGTGATTAGGACCAGGGATTTTAAGTCAAAACTTTTAGATCAGGTTGAGACCCATGATCTTTATTTTAGAGATGATGAAGCACTGATCTCAAAATGCACAGAAGAAGTGATAAAGAAAAATGCACTTGTAGGGAGATGCATGAGTTTTCCCCTTGCATGTTATTC
Source organism: Rhineura floridana (assembly GCF_030035675.1). Taxonomy (NCBI): domain Eukaryota; kingdom Metazoa; phylum Chordata; class Lepidosauria; order Squamata; family Rhineuridae; genus Rhineura; species Rhineura floridana. The sequence goes on along the minus strand of NC_084481.1, from coordinate 136,344,589 downwards.
TGGAAGCACAAAAGAAGAAAGCATAACTTACTCATTGTTCTTTCACACCTCTTGTTAATGTGGAAAAGATTTCCCTTTAACAGCTTGTGTTTGGCTTACACGCAGGTATGTGGTTAGAGAATGGCAGCCTTAGGTTGTGATCCTACACCCTGATCTGTGCTGCTAGAAGGGGTTAGGATTGAACAGACTTCTCCATCTGCTGGCCTCTACTGGATGGGAATGGGCATCTTCTATCACTGCAGAGGCCCCCAATATAATGGTGGAAAGCATGGGGAAGGAAATGCAATTTCTCATGGGGCATTACCTGGCTGGGCCAGAGCAAGGCCAGGCATGGATTTTAGGCCAATTCATTTTCCAGAGAATGGGCCCCTTTGGGTAGAGACACACTTACTGTGGGGCCAGTTCCAGTGTGTTTGCACCTCTCTTAAAATGGGGACACATGATGCTAGTGAAACTCTGCCCCTTTTTGCTGTTAAAACCTTGTCAGATCAGCTCCGGTGTTTTTTTGCTTTTTTAAAATCACTTTCAGGGTGGTTTCACAACTGATTGGTAAATCGACCCCTTTGTCTTCCAGGTGTGGCCAATGGAAAAGCTTTGGTGTAGGCTCAGGCAGAGACAGTGCTTGGCCCAATGCTTTACTGTGGGTGGCCCTGAGAGGTCTGAAGGCAGCAGTGGGGAAGGGAAGTGTGGCCAGCAGAGAACAGTGTTGTTCAAAATGCAGTCAGAAAAACCATTCTGGTTGCTTTTGAAGTGGCTAGTGTGCCCACAGCCTTTGTTGTGTGGCTGGAGCTGGCAGAGTAAGGGGAGGGAAGCAGGTGTTTGGATTGCTCTGCCCCCTGGGAGTAAGCCTTGACTCTTGAATTCAGTGGGGCTCACTTCTGAGTAGAAATATATATGATTGTGCTTTAGACTTGTTTGAATGTTATTATACAGTTCCTTGCAGGAGAATCACTATAGATGATACGCCAAGAGTGTGTCACCTCTCTGGTTCATCATAACATGCAGATACCTTTCAGGATAATGTTTAGAAACAAATCTCATTCCTACTCACCTTTTAACTTCTAGCAGTCATTCAGAATAAAAGTGCAGATCTTCTCTGTAGCATAAATCTTTCTGACTCATTGTCCCTAGGTAACATAAAATCTTCCTGCCTTCTTTCTCTGAAAATAGAGTTCTTTTTTATGTCCCTCTGGAGTTTATAACAGGTATTTATATCAGCTGCTAGGAAGATTGATAAACACAGTTGTAATCCAGGAATAAATTCTCTCCTTTTTGTTCATTTGTCCTACCTGGGCTTTTTTTTTACCCAGACATCTCATTTGCTGAGCAAAAACAGAAAAGAAAAAAGCTGGAAATAAATTATACAGATTATCCACCAGAATTTCCATTCTGTTTCAGAAGTGCATTTACTTCTGTAGTATTTGTGTCCCATCTGCAATTGTCTTGTGCAATATTTCAAATTACCTAGATTTATCAGCAAATATGTGAGCAAAACATCACCCTAGTGCAGAGAAAGACAGACCATGAATTATTGGACTAGGCACCCACAGGATTAGCTCTTTTGTACTATTGCTTTTGTAAAATGCTTGATGGCACAAAAACACCTTTTGAGATATATAAATGTTCTGAACCTGTCTTGCTGGATATGAAATAGGTTTACTTATCTACATAATATCCCTCATGAAGAGAAGCAAAATCTAAAATTTTGGGTGAAAGGAATGCAGTAAATCAGATACGCAAATACAGAATTATCTGGTTGCCTGGGGTTTATGCAGCAAACCAAGATATTTGTTAATATCCTGTGAACCTCTACATTCATTTAAAAACAAGATTCCAGTCTTCTTGTTGCAGAGAACACCCTACCCCCCCCAGAAACTGCATGTTTATACTTCTCTCAGTGGCAATCCAAAACTACTGATACTCATAAGCAAAATAATTTCATGGAACTAAGCCTAGGCAAAATCAGAGCTTGGAAGATTACTTTTAAAAAGTAATAAATTACAGTTACAATTACTTGGCCCAAAAAGTAGTAATTACCGTTACAATTACAATTGCTCTGAAAGTAACTGATTACTTTACTTTTTCTCAAAAGTAATCACTACAATTACATTTCAGTTACTTTTTTAAAAAAACTCCTACAAGGTGCTGGCCTTGGCTGCTGCACATCTAAGAAGCCTAAAACAATATTAAAAATAAACACACACACACAGGGGGTAGTAGAATAAAAAAATTTATCCATAAGATTAACATAATGGCATAACAGAATCTCACATCCCCCCAAGCAATGAAGATACCCCAACTCGAAATCAAATTTTACACTTGAAATGCTTTTATAATATGTTTCTGTTATGTCTCAAAAGAACAAGATGCTCAAAGAGCATGTCAGACAAGGAATGTCTTTTTACAGTCATTACGTTGCCACCAGTACCGAACAGGCATTCTACTGCGGCGCTTGAAGGCATGCCTGTGTTGTGCTGCAAAAAACACCGCAGCACACGTGGAAAGCCATGGAGTGATGACACTTCCCTGCTGGGAGACCTCAGGTACCTCACCAGTTCCTCCTCAGCAGTGTCCACTGCTGACTTCTTGCCCTGGGGCAGAAAGTTAAAGAAGTCAACTCCTAAGTCATCTCCTTCCTGGTCTTTATCTGAAGACTGATCACTGTCCTCATTAAGTACACCCATCTTTATTTCAGCTTTCAACAAGGCTTCCATTGTGTATCTAAGAAAGAGAGAGGATATGTTAACACATATATGTTAGGAAACCATCATCTGCTCTTCATTTCCTGATGCTTGTCATGTCCCCTGGTTCAGGGTCCAGCCTGAGCCTGTGGATGATGACATGGAAGGTAGGAAGGTGACCAAGTCACCACACTCATGGGGCAGCACAGCAGACCCTTAAGGATTACCTGCAGCAACCCAAGGTTGTGATGAGGAGCCCCAGGAAGAAAAGGCCCAGCCCCTGCCTACCACCTTAAGCCCTCTGATGCCTCCCTTGAGACAACATTTCCCTTGGAGTAATCCACCCAAAGGGCTTCCCTAATGTTCTTACTTGTTGGTATGGGTGGTGGCCTGACACGATTCCAGCCGATCTAGTTTGAAGCGAAGGTGTACGCAGGCTGCCAGAAGAAGCAGATCCCTGCCAGATCCCCACCTCTCAAGGGTTGTCTGCTGCTGCTTCAGCATTTTGGGAGGAGGGGTGTCATGCATTGGTTCAGGAAGGCCACGTCTCCTTGCCTTTATTGCTTCTTCAATTGCTCTCAGCTTCTCAGGGTGTGCCCTCTGAGGAAGAAGAACAAAGCATGAATCCAAGAAAAAATGGAAGAGGAACTTCACAATTTAAACATAAATAGACAATGGACACTCTTTGAGGACCAGCATGACAAAGGCTTACCTCAAAATGTTTCTTCACATTGGATGAGGGGGAAACAGCTGATCTCAGATTTTTGATCCTTGGAAGGCAGTAATTGCATTGTACAACAACATTTTTCCCACTCTGGCTCACAAATGTACAAGCTTTCTCAAAGCCAAACCATGGTACTTGCTGTTCTGCAGATGTGGCTGTGGGCAACTGGCACTGCTTCATGCCCTCCTCCTCCTCATGCACAGGGCCTCCTTTCTGAACCTCACTTTCTAGTTTTGCCTCCTCAGGATCAACCAGCTGTGACTCAAGTGGCCGCACTAACTGACTGCTGCTCTCAGCAGCAAAACCTGCAACAGGCGTCTCTGTAATAAACAAGAGATAATGCTCCTATATGGGTGAACTTCAGCTGTGATGTGCCCCCATCTCTTCCCCATGCCGCAAGATGCCCCAGTCAGAGTGGAAGTAAGCAGGTCGATAGCACAATTAAAAGAGATCCTATTTGCATCATTTTTGCTCACTGAATAACCCTGCCTGGGCCAGTCTAACCTACTATCTCACAGGGTTGTTGTGAGAACAAAATGAGACTAGGGTTCAAATCCCCACATAGCCATGAAGCTCACTGAGTGACCTTGGGCCAGTCACTGCCTCTCAGCCTCATGAAAACCCTATTCATAGGGTCACCATAAGTTGGAATCAACTTGAAGTCGGTACATATATTTTTTATTTTGAATATGATGATTATGATAATAAATATGCAGCATTTCAAATTAATTCTGTATGAGAAGCATTCCATGCCAAGCTTGGAAAACCAAGGATGAGGTATAAAATGTAGACAAAAATACTTTTGACAAAATGCCGTTTATATTTTATATATATGAGCCTGGGTAGGGAACATTTAATCTAGCCTACTTGCTTTCAGCAAGAAGGGTTAAGTGCCTTCAGGCTAGGGCAGTCACCAGAAGGCCACAGCAGAGACAAAGGAGCCTAGTGTTGTGGAGATGTTAGATGGGAGCTTTGGGGAGTAAAGATGGAGGCTCCTGAAGGCTGCAATTCTAAACACACTTACTAAGGGATTAAGCCCCATAGAACTCAACAGGACTGACTTCTAAGTAGATATAGTTTGGACTGTGCTGTTGGTAAACCTTGACTAGGGTTCTTCTGCAAAGACATCCATATCCAAGCAGGGTTGGCAACCCCCTGCCTGGAATACCCTGCCCTTATCTTTTAATGTGGCTGCTCCAAATGTTTTTACAGATTTGACCCTTTACTTCAGAAAGAGGTCTGAAAAATGAGTAAGAGTAAGAAGTATCTTTTAAAATTGTTCTTTTCAATTCACTCTTGAATGAACATCATACCTAGGGCAGATCCACACCATTCCTTTAAAGCACATTCAACACCCATTTGAAGCACATGAATCCCACCACAGAATCATGGGAACTGCAGTTTGTTAAGAGTGGTGAGAGCTATAACTGTGAGGGGGAAATGACACTTCCCAGAATTCTTTAGGGGAAGTCATGCGCTTTAAATGCGAGTTGGATGTGCTTTACACATATTGTGTGAATCCGCTTAATAAATTTTGCCTGCATGTAAATTGTTTTAATTAATTTTTCAAAATGAAAATAAGCTATAAAGTGTAGTGGGTGACCATGGGCTACTCACCATTTCTCAGCCTATCTGCCCCTCAGGATGAAAACAATGGAGAACCATGACTACCCCAAGGCATACTTAAAATGTAAAGGAAGTATTGTACAACCATAGTATGCAATTGGATACTTATAGGGACACAGCATGACAAAACTGGGTGGAAGTAAAAGTTCTACACTTAGGAAAAAGAAACCAAATGCAGAGTTATAAGATGGGGGATACTTGGCTCAGCAGTACGACATGCAAGAAGGATCTTGGAATTGTTGTTGATCACAAGCTGAATATGAGCCAACAGTGTGATGTGGCTGCAAAAAAGGCAAATGCTATATCAGGCTGCATTAACAGAAGTATAGTTTCCAAATCATGTGAAGTATTAGTTCCCCTCTATTCAGCACTGGTTAGGCCTCATCTTGAGTGCTGTGTCCAGTTCTGGTCTCTGCACTTCAAGAAGGATGCAGACAAACTGGAACAGGTTCAAAAGAGGGCAACAAGGATGATCAGGGGACTGGAAACAACGCCCTATGAGGAGAGACTGAAGGAACTGGGCATATTTCACCTGGAGAAGAGAAGACTGAGGGGAGATATGATAGCACTCTTCAAGTACTTGAAAGGTTGCCACACAGAGGAGGGCCGGGATCTCTTCTCAATGATCCCAGAGTGCAGGACACAGAATAATGGGCTCAAGTTGCAAGAAGCCAGATTTCGACTGGACATCAGGAAAAGCTTCCTAACTGTTAGAGCCATACAACAATGGAACTAATTACTAGAGAGGTAGTGGGATCTCCGACACTGGAGGCATTCAAGAGGCAGCTGGACAGCCATCTGTCGGGAATGCTTTGATTTGGATTCCTGCATTGAGCAGGGGGTTGGACTTGATGGCCTTATAGGCCCCTTCCAACTCTACTATTCTATGATTCTATGAAAATATTTATATAAGCATGACTATCAAATATGTTTATTTATATAACCTGTAAAGATATGTGCAATATGTGCAATCCTATGTTTGTTTACTCAGAACCAAGTCCCAATGTATTCAATGGGGCTTACTCAACCAGGGAAAACTGCCGCCTCAAGTGATAAGGAACTTGTTCTTTTAACAAGTCCTTTAAGTTGAGAGCTTATCCCAGTCTGTGTCTGTGTTGAAATTGCTTTTTAATATGTTTTTAAACTTTTTCTTAAAAAAAATGTTTTTAAAGCTTTTAAAAATGTTTTTAAAGATGTTTTGTTTTAATATATTTTAAAGTCTGTTTTTATGATTTTTAAAGTGTTTTTAGTGCTTTTGTTTGCTGCCCTGGGCTCCTACTGGGAGGAAGGGTGGGATATAAATAAAATAATAAAAATAAATAAATAAACTTCATTCATTTTTTTAAAAAATGAGTATTAGTTTCCTACATAATAAAAACTGTGATAAACCCTGCCTAATTTCTTTAAAAATAGGGTTGGAGGGAGAGAGATTTACAACACAAACACAAGTCTGCACTTTACTCACAATCATGAAAGGGCGGGGTTGCAGCCAGAGCTTTGAAAAGTTACTTTAAACTACAACTCCCATCAGCCCCAGCCAGCATGGCCACTGGATTGGGCTGATGGGAGTTGTAGCTAGAGCATGATCTGTTTAAAAAAAAGTTGTGCAGGGGGGGTTTACGTTTTGGTGTATATCTCGGGAATTAGGCCACCTAGAAACTTTTTTTAAAAAAATTGAAGCGGAGAGTCCAGAGAGTAAGGGGTGGTAGCCAGAGAGCCGGAGCCCCCCCCCAAAAAAACCAGAGACTCCAGCCGAAAACACACACACCGGGGCACACACACACACAAATCATCGTCACTCACCTCCACAGCTCTTCGCCATTCTGCCTTCCTTGCCCTGGCTTTTTCCTCCGGCGTCCATTTTTTCCTCTCGGAGTCAGACGCTAGCAGGCTCCCCCTGCCTATTCATCTTTTCTATCATGCCTCCTAACACAGATCACGAGGGAAGAGACAGTCTGCGCAGAGGTCCAATCAGTGTGAGGCACATGTCTTGTGTTAACCAATCACAGCCAGGAGCTGACTTCCCCTTGTTCCCGCCCCCAAGTAACGTCCAACCTAACGTGGAAACGTTAAAGTTGAAGCTGAAAAGTAGGGAAATTACTATTTGTTCCGTTACTTGCCAAATGTAATGGAATTACCCACTCGTTATTTAAAATTGTAATGAATTAAAAGTAACTCGTTAAAAATAACAAGTTACTTCCAAGCTCGGGGCAAAATACATATTTCTGGGAGGTGCTATTGTAGGCAAAGGCTATAGTATAGTTGCTTTACATGTAGAAGGTCCCTGGTTCAATCCCTGGAACCTCCAATTAAAGGATCAGGCAGAAGGTGATGGGGAAGAACCCTGAGAGGCTGGAGGTCTGCTGCAGTGTGGCGCTCAGGTCCTCCTCGCGGACTTCCCACAGGCATCTGGTTGGCTAGTGTGAGAACAGGATTCTGGACTAGATGGGCCATTGGCCTGATCCAGCAGGCTCGTCTTATGCTCTTAGCTCTGGGTTGGTTGGATCCACATGTTCTGATTCAGTGTAAGGCAGCTTCATATATTCATATATGTTCAGGTTTTATAAGACAAGGATGAGGACTCTATCTATGAGATATTGAAAGATAATAGAAAGGTAAATGATAATAAATATGGGACTGTTCAGAATTTTATTCCACCCTCAGGATGCGCCAAACATTTAGATTTAGCACCATGCACAAAAATAAAATATAACAGTAATTCAAATAGCACAATGCACTAGAACCCATGAAATCCAAAGACACCAACTTTATCATCACATCTTTCAATGCTACAATCATATCAGCAACCAATGGCAACTCAAATAGACAGATCTGACCATCTGTCCAGTTGAATCTGATGGCCTCCTCACATTATATGTGTTTGGTTTACACCTATTTTCTGTTTGCTAAAATGTACACCTATAAAGACAAAGTGTGAATATGGAGAACAGATTGTTGAAAATTTGTATTATATAGGTACACTCATAAGAGTCAGGATTGACTGCAGCTATACATTTCAGTAGCAAACCCCAGTTTGTTGCTATGTAATGTGTGGAACACATTTTAGGCAGACAAATCTGCACCTCTGGGGAATTATACAACTGTGGAGCAACTACCTAGAATGCCTCGATATGAATCCCTATCATATGGACTTGATGCATGGATGATAAATATGAAATATCATTCTCAGTCAAATCTTATAAAATTGGTTCATGAAGAGTCACACTGTCACTGAGCTACTGTGATCAGGACTTTTCTTTGGGTGCTTCCAGACAACCTGCTTATTGAGTGTTTTTTCCTGATTTGTTTGTGCAGAGTTTATATAAAATAGTATCAAGTGGTTGTTATCCCATACTTTCCAGTGCACTTTACCTTACTGCAAAAAGTCCAGGTTCTTTTTTGGAAGTGGGTTTGTTGCACAAGAGCGCCAAATCCACTTTAATTGTCCAACCTAAATTTGCTGGTATATGATTGAATCCCACCCACAAAATAGTGACGGTCTGGAAGCAGCCTCCGTATATCTATTCCATGTTATGTGTAGTAATCAAGCGACAAGAAGTGGAATTCTGTAATGAACAATGTGTTAACCGTTTTTTTAAAAAATACTGTATTCTCAGAAGTGCCAGCCAGCTGGTTGGTGCTTCATCCTCCATCTGAAGTTCAGTGACCTCCAAAGTAGACCCTGCTGAGCAGCTGCCAGCACTTCTGCCTTATAGATTTTCTGTCACTTTCCTCGATCATCAGAATTCCTACAGTAAGACAGAGTTAATTGTGAATGTCAATAAGGAGTCGTTATAGGTTTTCCTCTATTATTCGTAAAGCTGCAGAGGCAATGCCCATTTAATATATGCTAGAAATATATTAGATGAAAATCTGGTTCTCACATTTGCTCATGGGAATATCCAGTCAGCTCTAATGTCAGATCAGGGGCACACATTCATCGCTCCTACCTGACTTGGTGGGTGCTTTGGCTTGCATGAGCTGTGTAAATGTTTCACATGGCAGATAGGATTGAGCTCTAGTTATATAGTCTGCAGTGCTGGGTTCCTGTAGTGAAATGCTAACCTGTCACAAGAGGAAATACTAATTTATGTGAATTTGGGACATTCCGGGAGTTCAGTGTTTCCAGTAACTTTTGCCAACAATATGGGTGATCAGGATTGCCATGTCCAAATGACAAATAGGTTGCATTTGGGCTGAATGTGGGTCAATACATTAAGGCTGAATCCTGAAAATACAGAAATGTAATGTGTCCCCTCTCCAGAAAACGGGATGGCTTAGGATACAGTTGTTCCTTGGTTGGCCCTGCCAATAGCAGCTCTAACACTGTGTGTGCCTTTGGTGGGTGCAGTGGGGTATTCCATGGTGGTGGACTTTTCCCTGCCAGAGAAGCCCAGCAGAGAGACACCTCTCCCAATCCTAACCTTCCCAGCAGCATGGATAGGAGGATTATGGTTACTCCTGTAGATTATTAGGCAGAGGATTGTATTCAATGTAGTGTTAAGGTGAATGTTCCATCAGCCCAAGGATTTATCCCCGTCTCTTCCCCCTGTGCACCCCCTCAATCTGTTCTGGGTTTCCCCCCCAATACTCTGGAGCAGATTTGGGGAGGGGAGGGAACACGGGGGAGGGGAGTCCTATTCTGCTGCATAAGTGGAAGTGTTTCCGCTCACACAATTATTTAGTTGAATACAACCCAGAGTCTTACAAGGTTCAGGAAAGCACAAAATGCTACAATAAGAATGCTTAGGCAAGAGTGCAAGGGACTTCTGGGACAAAAATAATTTTATTTTTTCTCTAATATCCATGACAAGGCATAATCTTGGTATAAGTTCCTCTAGCTGTTAAGCAAACAAACTAACTTAAAATAGTTTACTTGGGACTGTATTTTGTGAAATTGATTGAATAATTGATTTTACACTTTCTTATGAGTCTTTAGTGCTTTTTATATCACCAGACCTCACAAATCTGAATTGATCTGGTCCCTTCTTATTTGTGTGCTTAATACTCTTAAGCAGAACTGAATCAGTTACTGAGAAAAGGTTTTCAAATAAAATACACAGGGATTGCAATAACATTGTCTTTATAAATCAGTAGATTTGCCATCTTCCCAAACCAGGGAAGCTGTATGCTTTAAATTGTACCAGTAATAAAAGGTAAAGTTCGTATTTATAATGAGGGGAAAAAATAATCAAAATGCAGCACAATGAAGAAGAAAAAAGTTATTGATTTGCTGCTTTGTTGGTAAGTAGTACTGGGTACAGAACGAGCCTTTTGAAAGAAAACTACAATTTTCACCTGCTTGTTATATTGAAAAAAAATGAACTTTTTTTCCTTTTATTTTTTGTCAGTATGACATTTTAAGCTGTATTATTCATTGTATTAATAATAATGGAGGAATAATGGAGGGAGAGATTTAATGGAAGGGGGCACTGCTGTCCCGCTAAAATTGTAGGTATATGTCCACTCCTTGCTATCCAGATGGCAACCATAGAAACAAGAAGCTTTCATGGTTCCAAAGGAAATCTTTCAATTGTTTCAAATCTCTTCATTGTTTCAAAGTTCACTGTCGGATCTGTGCTGGCTTCTGTTTTTTTTTAAGGGGATAAGGAGTTTCAGATGATCAGAAAAATACTACATCTGGTGAGGCTTGCTCCCAGGTAACTGTATATAAGATCACAGCCCAAGCGATGTATACTTTTCCAGGAGATGTATGGAAATGTCTGGGTCCTCCATGAAAGAGGAATCATCTTTTCTTTCCCCAGGGTTTTTTTGGACAGGTTTAGTCAATGTAACACTTTACAATGTGCATAGTGATTCTTTGTTCTTATTATCTTTGATGTAGGTAATAGATGTAGAAAAGAAACATGGAAGAATGAATGGTGACATCTCTTAGCAATGGTCTTTCTTTTTTCCCACCCTAACCTGCAGGTTTGGGGTATTTAAAATAAAGTGAACAACAACAGAAACTCAGCCCACATGCACAATATGCCAGAGGGGGAATTCTCAGGGCTAGAGCCTGAATGTGGCCCTCCAGGCCTCTTTATCTAGCACTCTGAACTCTGCCCAATCCACCACCCTCTCCCTACACTACACCTTACACGAGCCTTGCTTCACACCCTCCTTGAGATTTTTTCCCCTGACCTGGCTGGAATGTGTCCTTGTGTTTGGCTGCTTTCACACATGGGGCTGATTGCGTTAGTTTAACTGATTAAAAAGGAAGCGCTTCTGTCCCAGTTTCTAAACCCTCCTTCACACTGCAGTACCTGTTATACTGGCATTTCGTGCAACGGTCTTTCACACACACACACACACAGAGCTACAATGAACACAGCAGAGTTCCCCCCACTTTCATTTTAGGGGGTTTGGTGTATTTCCCCCCAACTTGGTTTTTGAGGCTCATGGAGGCGACCCTGGGGGTTGGGGGGGTGGCGGTGCCTGCTATTGCAGCTGCCGGGAGGTCACGGAGGTGGGTCTCCTTATTCTTAATTTTTATTTTGGGGACTGCGGGTGGTGGTGCCAGCTTCAGTGGCTGTTGGGAGTATGCAGAGGCAGCTCCTTTTACCCTTGCTCTCCCCGTCTTGGCTGGACTATACCGGAGCTTGCGGCTGCTCCGGTCGACTGTGGGGTGGGGAAGCACCTGCTAACGTACCTCCCTTCACCCTTTGGTCCCAGTCCTCATTTTCCCCCTCTGTTTAAGGTGGCTCCTGCTAATTTCCCCCTCTGTTTTATGGCAGCTCCTACTCATTTTCCCCTCTGTTCCACACTGCATGCTGGGATGCCTGTCACGTGAGCGGCAGTAACTAGCGGAAAACTCCTGCGATGTTCCGTATTCCCAGCCTTGCTAACAGATTATTTGTGGTATCTTTTGTCACTGAAATTAGCACTAAACTTCCACTAGATTCCACCAGAATTCCAAAGCTAGCTTGTGCATCATGTGAAAGGTCAAATATAATGCAGAAATTAACAGGTAAGAAACTGTCAGAATAATGGAATAAACTGCAGTGTGAAAGCACCCTGTAGAAACTAGCCTATGTAACAAAGGTAACATTTGTACAGCCCTGGGATCTTTTGGGGGGAAAGGCAGGGTATACATTTAATAAATAAATAAATAATAAAATAAAATGTGGATTGCTTGCTTTGCCCACTTTTGCCTCTGGCCCCCACCCCTGCTTTCATGTGGCCCTGAATGGAATGGGGTCCTTGGTCTGAAAAAGATTCTCCACCCTGTAATAGGTAAAGAAAGAAGACATTAAATGGATCCCTTGTCCAACCCAGTCAAAGCGAGCCCAAATATACAAGTTCTACATCACTTTTAAGATATTATCAGGCTCCAAGAGGAGATGGAATGCCTCCCTGTGAAACAGTTCACATGATATGCATGAGCCTTTTACTACCCCAAAGGAAAAGAGTCCCTTCTCCTTTCTCAACATGTTGTAATTAAACCAGAACATCTGGTGCCCTGTTACATCTGGCATTTCTCATGCTGTTCTAGAAGGTCCTGAAACCCTCTGGAACAGCTTTCTTTCAGGAGGGCACAGGGGGCTGCAGGGGGAAGGGACAATCAGCAAAATTTGCTTCCCTGTTTCTTTAGCAAAGCTTCCCATGGACAGAGTTCAAATCCATATGTTAGGGTAGGCTGAAAAGTCAAAGATCCACTTAGTAAATAGGGGGTGAAGAAAATAGAGGGAGGACTCATTGGAGATTAGCACAGATTAAAGAAATAAAATGTGTCTTGGAGTGAAGGTGGTAAAAACAGAGAAGATCAGAATGGGCTGGGCTCTATGGAAATAGAATGACTAGAAGTGTGTCGTGGTGTGTGTGTGTTGGGGGGATGGAAACTAAAGACAAACTTTCATAGAACATCTTACCCAGGTTCATTATCATCCATTTATATTCTTTGACTTATCAAAGATTATCTACTTTTTAGAATCATGTGCCCCCAAATATGCAATTATTATAACATAAAATAAACTGTTGCCCTTGACACAAACAAAAGTGGCTCAAATTCCTCAGTTTCTTTCATTATTTTTTTTTATTTAATACTAATGGAGAAATTTCCCTTTCCAAATGTTACTTGAACATTATGTACTATTAATGGAAGGGAAGTTCAGTGTAGTATGTTGATTGCCATAGAAATGAGAAATAATTTCTCAATGCTGAATAACAGGAGCTCTTCAGAAATGAGAAACAACATGTGTTTCAGGGGTGGGGAAGAGAAAACCCTTTCTCCCTTAATATGTTCTTTTAAAATATGCTCACTTTTTTGGCAACATGATTATCTTTGTAAACAACACATGGAGAATGCTATGTTGTATTGAATGCTATGTTGTTGTATTGAAAGGTGAAGCAAAGATATGTGCAAGTTGTAATGGAAGCCTCAGAAAATTTCCTCTGGAAGTAATAAAGGACTTTACTTGGGAGCTGCTAGAGAACCAACCTCAAAAATAGTTGTGGGAGCTATAACAGACAACCTGACGTTAACCTCAATTTTCAAGGGAGTTGAAAAGTCACACCTTTGAAGTTCTCCATGTTCATTTTGATTTCAGAGCTGGGGAAAAGAACAGTGACGATTATAAAACAGGGGGAGGCATGAAAGAGTCAGGATCAACACCCTGTCTTCTGTGAGAGGTTAAAAAGCAAGCAAAATAGAGAACACTTGCAAGAAAGGTATACAATAATAATAATAATAAAGCCTGTAAGACCAAGAAGACACAAAAGGAGTTTGTGATCTTTTTTGTACCCTGCCCTTTTGCACAGAGGGAAATGGGAGAAGGAAACATAACAGAAAGCTTTAGTCAGAGGAAAGATACGTGGAATAAGAAAATACAGTTGTAATGTCAAAGCGAATGAAAAAGTCAAAGGGGGAAAAAGCAATAGGACAAACAAAAAATATTCTGAGAAGGTCTCATAAAAATGAAAGGAAGGGAATGTAATAGGCACATATTAGCATGATGTCAACCCTCAGAATTTTCAGTGTTTTACTCTCAAAATCTTCTGTGAAAAAAAGAAAAAAAATTGGCCTGTCAAAATACATCTGTATCACTCACTTTGGGATGTACAAATTGATCTGGAAATGAAATCAGTACTTAATAACAGCATCTTTAAACAAGGGTGATTATATCTGAAAAGGAGATATTTTGCAGAATTAGGAAGAATATCTATTTCTTTGAAATGATCTCAGCTGGGCTTTTCAAGGGTGGCAAATGGATTTTTGCACATGTTGAAAGTCATTTTTTCCTGAACTATCTTATTCTTAAAAAGCAGTGATTTAGATTCTTTTATTCTTTTGATACATGGCCACTTCCCATTGTCTTGTAGGATTTTGATCCAGCCCACTTTGAAACATTTTCTGTCTTTAGAGAAATAATTTAAATCCTAGGCAGCAGCTCTAAGTCTATTTATGAACATTTATGTATCATAGATTTTACTGGGGAATAACAAGAACATGTAACTGGGTATGGATAGGCCACAGTACTTCTTTAAGTACATCTGAAGCCTTGAAAAACATCTGGAATAGCTTCTTTCAGAGACAGGATTATAGACTTGATAAATTTTAACAAGGAAAACTCTTACAAATACTATGGTGTGTCATTTTTTAAAATCTAATTTTTATTCTGCCTTTCTTCCAAGGATTTCGGGATGGTGCATGCTTTCCTGTTGTAATCTCTCAACTCCTAGTTGAGAGATAAGCCCTATTCAAGCATTCTAATCCATCACATGATGAGATGATTGAGCTAGCTCCATCCCCCCTCACTGCCATCCCCACTGACATCCTCCACAAGTTTGAAGGAGAACACCTGAAGTAGGGAACTGTTTCTACTCATGGAGACTTCCCAGGCAATTTAGAACCTTGTTCTGCTAGTTTACTAAAGCACACAGGAAACCTAGAGGAACAGAGTAGAGTCCCCATTGCAGACATTTGTCTCCAACTCATGGAGGGTGACAAGAACAGTGACAGGGCAACCAGAGCTAGTGCACTTGTCCTCACTCTCTCTCAGTAGAATGCCCAAATATGGCTATAACAACTGGCTGATCATGTATTTGCTACAGTGGTGAGGAACCTGTGGCCCTCCAGATATTGATGCACTACAGCTCCCATCAACTCCAGTTGGGATGACCAATGGAGAGGGGTGATGGGAGTTGTTGCCAAGTAACATCAGGAGGGCCACAGGTTCCCCATTCACTATTACATCATACTGGTTTTCTGGTGTTGAAATCGTGACCACCTTCTGGTGGGAGTCCACTTTTTAAAGTTTCTCTGGGACTTGAACCGTGTGGTGAACTTGTTTTATTGAAAAGACAATGAGGCTGTCTACCTTGGTAGCATCCACCTTACATAATCTTTGTTCATAAAGACAAAAGGATTTTGTGTGCTCAACAGAAATGCCAGTTTCTGCATCCTGTAAGCATTTTCTGACATGCTCATGGTAGCTTTTGAGTCAGACCTCATGAGGATATTCAAGTTAAGAGGTCACACATTGGTCTTTAATATAAAATATAATATGAATATATAGAAAATCCAGGTCTATGTTCCACAGCATTTGGAGAGCATAGCTATAGTTAAAGAATTCACAGTGGGAAATAGCTAGTCCTAAAAGTGGGAATAAGAACTATTTCTGAGCCATTGGTCACAGATGCATTGACGATCTAAACTTTTAAAACATATGTTAGAAAAATCTGAGTCCAATAAAATTGTGAATAAAAACAACATGAATATCTGGATGTGAAATACAGTGTGCTGTGTGTTGTGGCCTACCTGCAATGCTAGTCAATTTGGGAATATGATAGAAAACTGTATATCAGGAATGGGAAACCTGTGACCCTCCAGATGTTGTTGGACTCCACTTCCCATCATTCCTGACCATTGGACATGCTGGCTGAGGTTAGTTGGACTTTGAATCCAACAACGTTGGGTGGGATACAGATTTCCTGTCCTTGCTGTATACAATGCAGATTTGTTCCAGTCATTATACAAAAAGTACCATGGATTTTTTTTTGAAAGACAGGAGAGAAAAAATAAATTGCATTATAATTATTTATTTATTATTATTATTATTTATTAGACTTTTATACCGCCCGACTAGCAATAGCTCTCTGGGCGGTGAACACAGAGAATACAATAAAATACACAATATAATACAATAAGAACATATAAAATAAGAACAATCTAAAATCAGTACAACAGATAAGAAAATCAGGTTAACTTAAATTAAAATGCTTTGGAAAAGAGGAAGGTTTTAACCTGGCGCCGAAAGGATAACAATGTCGGCGCCAGGCGCACCTCCTCGGGGAGACTGTTCCACAGTTTGGGGGCCACCACTGAGAAGGCCCTAGATCTTGTCGCCACCCTCCGGGCCTCTCTATGAGTCGGAACCTGGAGGAGGGCCTTCGTAGCAGAACGTAGTGTACGGGCCGGTTCGTAACGGGAGAGGCGTTCCAACAGGTATTGTGGTCCCGTGCTGTATAAGGCTTTATAGGTTAATACCAACACTTTGAATCTGGCCCGGAAGCATATTGGTAGTTAAAAGCCAAGTTTCAAAACATTCTGAAATAAACTGGCAATCCCACTTAGTTATCCCAGAATAATCTTACAAAACAATCAGATGTTTCCATATAGAGCATAAAAACTGTGAATAGCCAAGAGAAGAGGAAGGATTGTGCTGCAGATCATGTTGCAAATCACCTCCTTTAAATTGCCAGAGCACTTGCAATTCGGTCATGTTGTGGGAGAGTAGCTTCCCTATAATTAACTGGCTATCTTTGATGATAGGATAGCATTTCCCCCCATCACTGAACAGTTTTATCTGAAAATGCCTGCAAAGCTTTCTCCCTCCTCCTTTGTGTCCTCAGACCTCATCCTGCATGCTCCCCACTTCTGACAGCAACCTGCAAGCTGCAACTATAGGTCCTTTGGTGAGAAGTGATGCTCGGCCAATGTTTTGTACTGTGCTGGACTGGGACCTAGAAGACCAGGGTTCAAATCCCCACTAAGCCATGGGAGCTCATTGGGTGACCTTGGGCAAGTCACTGTCACTCAGTCTAGCCTACCACACAAAGCTATTGTGAAGATAAAATGAGAATCATGTGCACTACCTTGGATTAATAGTGGGATATAAATGTAATAAATAAATGGCTGCTTCTGCATGTGTCCTAGCAAGTTTGGTCCCATGACTGGCACAGCATGTGGCCCCACTCATTTGTACCATTGCGCCTCAGTTCCTAATGCCTAATGCCTAATGCCTAGTCCTAATGACCGCACAGAACCTCATAGGAGTTGGTCAAAGTAATAACTGCATCATTTTGACAGATGATCTAAACCACTCTTGTTCCCTGACAAAGTCATGGATACCTTAGTTTCCACAGGAATACAATTACCAGTTGATAAGTTTGTCTAACATTTGCTTCTCCCCTGAACAATTGTTCAAGTAAATTTATTCAATGTTACATTTGGGAAATAAAATGCAAATTAGGGCTTGACTCACCTTCCACATTCTTTCATGCAGGCCTAAGTTTAAACCTATGAGCAGCACATTGGATTTCAGCTGCATTAAATTAAACAGCACTATCTAATTTTAACAATTATTTCTATAATGGAGGAGGAATGGCTATTTTGACTAACAGCAGAACACTTTCTATAGCACAATCCAACCATATTCTATTCTTCTCTTTGTCCTGGCTTTCTTCCTTTTCATTATATTTTTTAAAGTTTTCTTAAGTTTTCTCCTAAAGTCAAAATCAGTAGCAATTTTGTTTCCCTTTTGATGCATCATAAATTATCTTGGGACAGATGCTTGATGCTTTCTGAAATAAAGACAACTACAAAAGAGGAGTGAGCTACTAAATAGAACCCCAAAGGTTATTTTGTTTTCAAATATTAATGTACATTCTTTATCTGCTGCCTTCCTCTGTCCCTCTCCTCACAATCTGTGATGCTTATTGAGAAAGCTGTCTGTGATAGGGATGGGGTTCGGTAGCTGGTTTCTATATGTTTTAATTCAGACAGTCCGACTTTCATTACTGATCCACCATTTTTTTGTTCCTGATTGTTTTTGCAATTGCTGATTCGCAGGGGTTTTTCCCCCCAGCAAAATAAAATTGCTAACGAAAATGTTTATGCTGTAGGCACTTGTTTCACCAATTTTTAAAATTTAAATATCAATTAGGCAGCTAATTACCCATTAATTCTGTCTCTTGCCTCAAGCTAACTGCTGTGCTGCTTAACAAGGAGCCCCCCATTTTGCTATTATTGTTGTTTTGCAGAAGACAAGTTAAGAATGCATCAGCTTAGAGGAAAGCTGATTACAAACACAATAACGTAAAATTCAGAGCAGATTTAAAAAACAAAACAAAACCATGACTATGATAGCTGCAACACCCGCCACAAGAAATCCTTGCCAGTCCGAAAACTATGTGGATTGTCAGATTGTGTCAAAATCCAGTAATAAATCCAGTTTAGTTAATATCCCCCCCCATTCCTAGTCCTTAACCAGTAAAATATTCCTTCCCTTGCCAGCTTCATCCCTGACTGTTTTGCCATTTTGTTGAAATAATGGGTAGATAAAAATAACCATTGTGCCACGGATTTTACCAACATCTGAACACACTTTTGCACCTGATGTGTTAAAATTCTCCTTTCCACTTGGCAGGATGATACTGGCATCCAAATTGCTCTAGAATAAGAGAGTTCAGCCAGTAATACTTCAGACAGCTTTTAAGGGAAGGATGGGAATACCTGTGGCCCTCCAGATGTTGATGGACTCCAACTCCCATTAGCCTTAACCTGCATGGTCAATGGTCAGGGATGATGGTAACCGGAGTCCAACAACATCTGGAGAGTCACAGGTTCCCCATTCCTGTCTTAAGGGATGCCCAAAGTATAACTGGCTGAACTCCCTCATTCATCTGCTTGGCATACAGAAAGTTTTAGCTTATGTCCCCAGCACCTGTAGGTAGGACTAGTTTCACCTGTCTGAAACTCTGAAGAACCAATGCCAGTCAGTGTTGACAGTATTGAGCTAGATGGACCAATGGTCTGACTCAGTATAAGACAGCTTCCTATCAGAGAGAAATCTATACTTCTATTTGTCTTCTTGCACAGCAGTTCCCAAAATACTGCCCAAAAGGGGTGGTGGTTACCTTTTAAGTAAAAAAAAATCATGAAAATCATTGCTGCTGTTGAGTTAGCTTTATTAATTATGAAAAATGAAGCACTTTTCTAAGCCCTCATTATTAGGAAGCTAGTTTCAGGAGTTAAGGGTTAAAGAACACCAATGGCTGATTCACCTGGACTTTGGGGGCTTGCTTTCAATTTCTGGTGCCCTTTTTGCATAGTAGAATGTCAGCGCTGATTAAAAATTGAAGTGCTAGTCTGCTTAGTACACCCAAGGTGATGTGTCCTAATTTAGTGGGGCATTCAAATTTAAAGCTCTCTCATTGAACATGGGATTTTACAAAATGCTTAACTGATTGACTTGTCATAAATCTTTCTGAGGTATGTGTAGTAGAACGTGTGGGCTGGGACTTCAGTGGAATGTTCAGACATCTTTACTGTGCCAACATTTAGTTCAAGGCATGTACATGTGCAAACATACACTCACACACAAACAAACGATGCTTATGGAAAATATCCTTAAAACATAATCAGATTTTGGATCTTATTTAAAGTTAACATTTGAAACTGGCAGTGATAAAGAAGAGAAAAATTCACTAATAGGCAAAAAACCTTGCAGTTTAAGAACGTACCTATAGCCCACAGATATTTCTAACAAACTTTAAAAAGCAGGGAAAATGGGCAGCTATAGTGAATGCACCAGAGGAGCAGGAGACCTGACCTCCTCTCTGAGATATTGGACTGCCCTACAAATTTGTCAAAATGCAAACACAATTTGGGTTGGTCTTTCACAGTCCAATCCACTTGCTGTGTAGCTTGGAAGAATTTGGTAACATGTGCCTCTCTTTAAAAAAAAATATATATTTTTAAAAGCTTTAAAAACATATTTAAAAAAGGGTTAAAACATTGTTAAAGAAAACATATTAAAAGCAATTCTAACACAGACACAGACTGGGATAGGTCTCAACTTAAAAGGCTTGTTGAAAGAGGAAAATCTTCAAAAGGCACCAAAAAGATAGCAGAGATGGCGCCTGCCTAATATTCAAGGGGAGGGAATTCCACAGGGTAGGTGTTGCCACACTAACATTGTGAACAGTATCATTGCTTTTCAGCGTTTCCCCCACCTCTTTTTTCTACAGTAGGCACATGTAGCCTCCCACCCAAATTTAAACCAAAGCTGTCCCTGGACACATCCACACCAGGCCTTTAGTTCACTATGGACAGTTATGGCTTCTCTCGAAGAATCCTGGGAAGTGTAGTTAAAGAAGGGTGCTGAGAGTTGCTAGGAGATGCCCTGTTCCCCTCACAGACCTTCAATCAGATTGGCTGACTGTTAAACCAGTCTGGCCGCTGGAGCTCTCTCAGTGGAACAGAAACATAAGAGCATAAGAACATAAGAAGAGCCTGCTGGATCAGGCCAGTGGCCCATCTAGTCCAGCATCCTGTTCTCACAGTGGCCAACCAGGTGCCTGGGGGAAGCCCGCAAGCAGGACCCGAGTGCAAGAACACTCTCCCCTCCTGAGGCTTCCGGCAACTGGTTTTCAGAAGCATGCTGCCTCTGACTAGGGTGGCACAGCACAGCCATCATGGCTAGTAGCCATTGATAGCCCTGTCCTCCATGAATTTGTCTAATCTTCTTTTAAAGCCGTCCAAGCTGGTGGCCATTCCTGCATCTTGTGGGAGCAAATTCCATAGTTTAACTATGCGCTGAGTAAAGAAGTACTTCCTTTTGTCTGTCCTGAATCTTCCAAGATTCAGCTTCTTTGAATGTCCACGAGTTCTAGTATTATGAGAGAGGGAGAAGAACTTTTCTCTATCCACTTTCTCAATGCCATGCATAATTTTATACACTTCTATCATGTCTCCTTTGACCCGCCTTTTCTCTAAACTAAAAAGCCCCAACTGCTGCAACCTTTCCTCGTAAGGGAGTCGCTCCATCCCCTTGATCATTCTGGTTGCCCTCTTCTGAACCTTTTCCAACTCTATAATATCCTTTTTGAGATGAGGCGACTAGAACTGTACACAGTATTCCAAATGCGGCCGCACCATAGATTTATACAACGGCATTATGATATCGGCTGTTTTATTTTCAATACCTTTCCTAATTATCGCTAGCATGGAATTTGCCTTTTTCACAGCTGCCGCACACTGGGTTGACATTTTCGTCGTGCTGTCCACTACAACCCCGAGGTCTCTCTCCTGGTCGGTCACCGCCAGTTCAGACCCCATGAGCGTATATGTGAAATGAAGATTTTTTGCTCCAATATGCATAATTTTACCCTTGTTTATATTGAATTGCATTTGCCATTTTTCCACCCATTCACTCAGTTTGGAGAGGTCTTTTTGGAGCTCTTCGCAATCCCTTTTTGTTTTAATAACCCTGCACAATTTAGTGTCGTCAGCAAACTTGGCCACTTCACTGCTCACTCCTAATTCTAGGTCATTAATGAACAAGTTGAAAAGTACAGGTCCCAATACTGATCCTTGAGGGACTCCACTTTCTACAGCCCTCCATTGGGAGAACTGTCCGTTTATTCCTACTCTCTGCTTTCTGCTTCTTAATCAATTCCTTATCCACAAGAGGACCTCTCCTCTTATTCCATGACTGCTAAGCTTCCTCAGAAGTCTTTGGTGAGGTACCTTGTCAAACGCTTTTTGAAAGTCTAAGTACACTATGTCCACTGGATCACCTCTATCTATATGCTTGTTGACACTCTCAAAGAATTCTAATAGGTTTCTGAGACAGGACTTTCCCTTGCAGAAGCCATGCTGGCTCTGCTTCAGCAAGGCTTGTTCTTCTATGTGCTTAGTTAATCTAGCTTTAATAATACTTTCTACCAGTTTTCCAGGGACAGAAGTTAAGCTAACTGGCCTGTAATTTCCGGGATCCCCTCTGGATCCCTTTTTGAATATTGGCGTTACATTTGCCACTTTCCAGTCCTCAGGCACGGAGGAGGACCCGAGGGACAAGTTACATATTTTAGTTAGCAGATCAGCAATTTCACATTTGAGTTCTTTGAGAACTCTCGGGTGGATGCCATACGGGCCCGGTGATTTGTCAGTTTTTATATTGTCCATTAAACCTAGAACTTCCTCTCTCGTTACCACTATTTGTCTCAGTTCCTCAGAATCCCTTCCTGCAAATGTTAGTTCAGGTTCAGGGATCTGCCCTATATTTTCCACTGTGAAGACAGATGCAAAGAATTCATTTAGCTTCTCTGCAATCTCCTTATCGTTCTTTAGTACACCTTTGACTCCCTTATCATCCAAGGGTCCAATCGCCTCCCTAGATGGTCTCCTGCTTTGAATGTATTTATAGAATTTTTTGTTGTTGGTTTTTATGTTCTTAGCAATGTGCTCCTCAAATTCTTTTTTAGCATCCCTTATTGTCTTCTTGCATTTCTTTTGCCAGAGTTTGTGTTCTTTTTTATTTTCTTCATTCGGACAAGACTTCCATTTTCTGAAGGAAGACTTTTTGCCTCGAAGAGCTTCCTTGACTTTGTTCGTTAACCATGCTGGCATCTTCTTGGCCCTGGCGGTACCTTTTCTGATCTGCGGTATGCACTCCAGTTGAGCTTCTAATATAGTGTTTTTAAACACCTTCCAAGCATTTTCGAGTGATGTGACCCTCTGGACTTTGTTTTTCAGCTTTCTTTTTACCAGTCCCCTCATTTTTGTGAAGTTTCCTCTTTTGAAGTCAAATGTGACCATGTTGGATTTTCTTGGCAATTGGCCATTTACATGTATGTTTAATTTAATAGCACTGTGGTCACTGCTCCCAATCGGTTCAACAACACTTACATCTTGCACCAGGTCCCGGTCCCCACTGAGGATTAAGTCCAGGGTTGCCGTCCCTCTGGTCGGTTCCATGACCAACTGGTCTAGGGAATAGTCATTTAGAATATCTAGAAACTTTGCTTCTTTGTCATGACTGGAACACATATGCGGCCAGTCTATGTCCGGGTAGTTGAAGTCACCCATTACTACCACATTTCCTAGTTTGGATGCTTCCTCAATTTCATATCACATCTCAAGTTCTCCCTGAGCATTTTGATCAGGGGGACGATAGATCGTTCCCAGTATTAAGTCCCTCCTGGGGCATGGTATCACCACCCACAACGATTCTGAGGAGGAGTCTGCCTCTTTTGGGGTTTCGAGCTTGCTGGATTCAATGCCTTCTTTCACATATAGAGCGACTCCACCACCAATACGTCCTTCCCTGTCCTTCCGATATAGTTTATATCCAGGGATAACCGTATCCCACTGGTTTTCTCCATTCCACCAGGTCTCCGTTATGCTCACTATATCAATGCTCTCCTCTAAGACCAAGCACTCCAGTTCTCCCATCTTGGTTCGCAGGCTCCTAGCATTAGCGTACAGGCACTTGTAAGCAGTGTCTCTCTTCAAGTGTCTTTGGCACTTGTGGTTTGGCCTGTGGTAATTTTGCTCTTCTGAATTTATATCCTGTGCCCCTGCTCTCACAATGCCTACTTCTAGGCCTACCCCTTTTAAAATTTCATCATTTCTTTGGTTTTTATCCCAGAGGGGAGGTTTATTCCGAACCGGACCTTTCTCAGCTCCTGTCGGGTTTCCCCCCTCAGTCAGTTTAAAAGCTGCTCTGCTACCTTTTTAATTTTAAGTGCCAGCAGTCTGGTTCCATTCTGGTTCAAGTGGAGCCCGTCCCTTTTGTACAGGCCCGGCTTGTCCCAAAATGTTCCCCAGTGCCTAACAAATCCAAACCCTTCCACCCGACACCATAGTCTCATCCACACATTGAGACTGCAAAGCTGGGCCTGTCTGGCTGGTCCTGCGCGTGGAACTGGTAGCATTTCAGAGAAAGCCACCTTGGAGGTCCTGGCTTTCAGCATCCTACCTAGCAACCTAAATTTTGCTTCCAGGACCTCACGGCTGCATTTCCCCATGTCGTTGGTGCCAACGTGCACCACGACCACTGACTCCTCCCCAGCAATGTCTACCAAATTATCTAAACAACGGGCGATATCCGCAACCTTCGCACCAGGCAGGCAAAACACCTTGCGGTCTGCATGCCCATCACACACCCCAGTGTCTATGTTCCTAATGATCGAATCACCCACTACAAGGATCCCTCCACCCCCTGGAGATATATCCTCGGCACGAGAGGATAGCTGCTCATCCCCCAAGGAATGGGTCCCTTCTAAGGGATCGTTTCCCTCTTCCTCAGCTGGATGCTCTCCTTCCCCGAGACCATCGTTCTCCATGATAGCAGGAGAGCTATCATCGTTGGAGTGGGACACAGCTATAACGTCCCTGAAGGCCTCCTCCACACACCTCTCTGCCTCTCTCAGGTTTTCCAGGTCTGCCACCTTGGCCTCAAGGAAATGAAGTCATTCCCAGAGAGCCAGGAGCTCATGGCACCGAGAGCACACCCATGACTTCTGTCCAACAGGCAGATAGTCGTACATGCTGCAGGCGGTGCAAAACACTGGAAAGCCCCCACACCCCTGCTGGCTTCTTACCTGCATAGTTTTGTTTAAGGTTTATTACATCAATGGGTTGGAGACTGCGGTTTAGTTGAGGTCAGGGAACAGAAGGGCAGAGTGGGGGGCCCTGGCCTCCTCGCCCTGCTGCCAAACTCGCCCTGCTGCCAAACTCGCCCTGCTGCCAAACTCGCCTTGATGCTTCGTCAGCTGGGGCTCCCTCTAGCTCGTGGAGCAGGCTCCCTCGCTAAGGTGCTCTGACTTTATATGTGTGGCTGGTTCCTCCCAACTACTGCTGCCAGCCAATGATGTGTTACTTGAGGCTGATGACTCAACTATCAGCTGGGGCTTAACTCTTTAGTATTATCTCAGGCTTCCTTCCTTTGAAGGCAGGAAGGCAGGCTTCCTTCCTGAGCGAGGGGCGGGGCTGTTTAAGCTTTTGGCTGCTTTTAATCTAATCAAGGGGCTGCGCCTTCCAGGCAAGTCTTTTTTGTTTGTTGTTTTCCCAGCCTGACCTTTCTTTAACCTAGGGAAGCAGAGCTTGTGGTTGTGTTTAAGGAAGGCTAAAGCTGCCCTTTTTAGCAAGGACTGAGCTGACTCTCTCCCTGTATGTATCAGTGGAGTTTCCTTTCCCCCCTTCTCTCCGACTGGAATTTAGCCTTGTTTACAGTGTCCCCTGAAGCTTTCCTGCTAGGGTGGTGTTGAAAACTAGCTTTCTATGGGCTTCCTTCTCCTAGGATCTGTCTCCTAAGATATAGGTTCTTTCAGGATTTGGCTCTTAGCTCAGGGTGACCTTAGGCTGCCCTTATTACTTATTGCTCTGAGCTGTTTTACTTCAATTAAATAATGGAATAAATGGGAGCTACTTACCCTCTTTTCGCTCTGCTGTTTAACTCGCCTTGACGCTTTGTCAGCTGGGGCCTTGACACTTTGTCAGCTAGGGTGCTCTGACTTTATATGTGTGGCTGGTTCCTCCCAGCTACTGCTGCCAGCCAATCTCCTCTCAGCACCTTTCACAAACTACAGTTCCTAGGATTCTCTGAGGAAAGCCATGACTGTCTCAAGTGAAATCAAAGTCTGGTGTGGGTGTGGCCCCCTGATTAGGCAAGCCCAGCAGCTGTGAGTCTGGCTTTTAGAACTCTGACAATTGGTTCTTACTGAGCAAGCCCTGCGTTATCATAGGGTGCCAGCCAAAATTTCTTAAATTAATTAAAAATCAGCCAGTCATTTTTTAAACTTTTAAACTGCAGAAGATGAAGGTCAGAGTATGGGGCAAGGTCAGTATTAGGATTACAGGTACTCTGTGAACATGGCTGATTTTTAATGAATTTCAACAGATCATAAGAACTTTGAGAGAAAAAAGTCCAAAAGGGCTCTGGGGTTTTCTCTCTCTCTTTTACACTTTGAACCCTCGACTCTCTCTGTTTCATGTATTGCCATGAAAATTGAGACTGTTGTTAAGCAAGCGTTTCTGATTTCAGGACTATAAGTTTTGTATTGAAATGAGCTTATGGAAAGCATCAGAATGGAATGGGGGTATTTCAATTTAACATTGCAGAATGTGAAAAATCCACGTTGGCTATAGTATACAGCCACTCTCATGGCTGTATAATATTTGTTTAAAAATATAGTTCTAATTTTCTTATACTCACTGATGAACAGAGGATGAAAACAGCCCCATATGGAGACAAATGAATGTCCATCTGCTCAAAGAACTGTAATACTTTATAGTGCAGATTGTGATTATGTCCATAAAAAAGTAAATTTGCCTTTAATAATTCATATATTAATAATTAAATCAATGAACACTTACAAAAGTACTACTAGACTCAATTAAACAGCTGAAGGGGTATGGGCAGAAATAGACAATATTAATGAACATGGGGTTGCCACTTGCAAAGGCAACCACATATTGAATTCTTCCTCCTCTTTTCCACAGGATGCATTTATGGAGATGTGTGATGTAATTTCATCACACCATGCATCCCCTCGGCTCCACATTATTAGAGGCTGTTGGGGTAATGAAGGAAATGCCAGTGTGGTAACATCATATAATATGTTTTCATAAGGTCTTGTTATGGGAGCAAAAAAGAGGCAACTCAACATGAGACTGCCACTTTTGGTGGCAGCTCTGTATCTATCATGTTTAGTTCTGTTCTATAAGAACAGCTTGAGGATGTTGACAGGATCCTTGGACTGGTGCGGGCGACCACATCTGTTCTGGACCCTTGCCCCTCTTGGCTGGTGAAAGCTGGCAGAACCGGAACCGCCGGCTGGGCCAAGGAGATAATAAACGTCTCTTTGAGAGAGGGAGTGGTCCCTGACTGCCTAAAAGAGGCGATAGTGAGACCGCTCCTGAAGAAACCCTCCTTGGACCCAGATAACCTGAACAACTATAGACCTGTGGCGAATGTTCCGTTCTTGGGCAAGGTACTGGAACGGGTGGTTGCCGGCCAGCTCCAGGGGCTCTTGGATGACACTGATTATCTTGATCCATTTCAATCCGGTTTTAGGCCCGGTTTTGGCACCGAAACAGCCTTGGTCGCCCTGTACGATGACCTTTGTCGGGAGAGGGACAGGGGGAGTGTGACTCTGTTGATTCTCCTTGATCTCTCAGCTGCTTTTGATACCATCGACCATGGTATCCTTCTGGGAAGACTCACGGAGTTGGGAGTTGGGGGTACTGCTTGGCAGTGGCTCCGCTCCTACTTGGTGGGTCGTCACCAGAAGGTAGTGCTTGGGGAACATTGCTCGATACCCTGGACTCTCCATTGTGGAGTCCCGCAGGGATCGGTACTGTCCCCCATGCTTTTTAACATCTACATGAAGCCGCTGGGTGCGGTCATCAGGAGTTTTGGGGTGCGTTGTCATCAGTACGCTGATGACACGCAACTCTATTTCTCCTTTTCATCCTCTTCAGGTGAGGCTGTTAACGTGCTAAACCGTTGCCTGGCCGCGATAATGGACTGGATGGGAGCTAACAGACTGAAGCTCAATCCAGACAAGACCAAGACGCTGTTGGTGAGTGCCTTCTCTGCTCAGATGGTGGATGTTCATCCTGTTCTTGATGGGGTTACACTCCCCTTGAAGGAACAGGTTCGTAGCTTGGGAGTTCTTTTCGATCCTTCCTTGTCTCTTGAGGCCCAGGTGGCCTCGGTGGCACGGAACGCTTTTTACCATCTTCGATTGGTAGCCCAGCTACGTCCCTATCTGGACAGTGACGACCTCGCTTCAGTTGTTCATGCTCTGGTAACTTCTAGATTGGACTACTGCAACGCGCTCTACGTTGGGCTGCCCTTGAAGACTGTTCGGAAACTACAGCTAGTCCAGAATGCAGCGGCCAGATTGTTGACGCGGACCAGAAGGTCCGCTCATATAACACCTGTTCTGGCCCATCTGCACTGGCTTCCTATTTGTTTCTGGGCTAGATTCAAAGTGCTGGTTTTGACCTATAAAGCCCTACACAGCATGGGACCGCAATACCTGGTGGAACGCCTCTCCCAATATGAACCTACCCATACACTGCGCTCAACATCTAAGGCCCTCCTCCGAGTACCATCCCATCAAGAAGCTCGGAGGGTGGTGACTAGAGCTAGGGCCTTTTCAGTGGTGGCCCCCGAACTGTGGAACAGTCTCCCCGATGAGGTGCGCCTGGCGCTGATGCTACTATCTTTTCGGCGCCAGGTGAAAACCTTTTTATACTCCCAGGCATTTTAAAGTGTATTTTAACAGCATTTCTGTATTTTGGACGTTGTTTGGTTCTTTTGTTGTTTGTTTGTTTTGTTTCTTGATTTATTGTATTTATTGTATTTATATATTGTGCTGGTTTTTATCTTTTTGTACACCGCCCAGAGAGCCTCCGGGCTTAGGGCAGTATATAAATTAAATAAAATAAATAAATTAAATAAAAGAATATGAAACATCTCTTGGAATTGTAGCTGGTCTTTAAACAAAACATATAACAATAAGCAGCACAAATTTCATCAAAAATTGTATGAATCACCATAATCTTTTTAGAGCTGTATGATGCTTTAGCGGAAGAACATTTAGCATTGCTGAGACATTTTTTCTATAGTTAAGCAAAATTAAAATGGAAATTGCACACAACAGTTAATATTAAATTATCCAGAAATGTCCTGCTATACGGAAAAGATTTTTCTAGAATATGTACTCAGATGTAACTTTCATCAGGAAAGTTCCTTTCCAATGTTAATTAAAAGTTCACTGTTTTTCAGGTTCTGCTCATTTTACTACTTCCTGTTGATGATGGCTGTGAATATTAATGCTAAATAATCTCTTTGTTGTTCCCTAAACAGCCTCTTTTAATTGTACCAGTGTTGGTTTAATTTCCCATGGGGGAGTTAATTATTGGCTCCTTTCATTATGTTTTTCTTTTTCATAGTGAAACAATGCTACTTGTTGTTTGCCCAGGTGCAGTCAACAGGAAGAATTTAAATGAGAAGGGCTTATAGACAGGAGTAAGAACCCTGATATCAACTCTGAAAAAAAGGGAGAACAACACTGAAAGAACAAGACTGCAATGATGTGGCATTGATACTGTTTAGACTCTTCATAAAAAGAGAATGAACAAAGGATAGCAATTCCAGAGAAAAGGACTAGAGTGGAAGCAACAATAGTTAAGCATAGTGGAATCTATTGATTAATAGGAACAATATCTACTTTTAACACCTACATCTATCACTCACAATCTTAATTTTAGTAATTTTAACATTAACATCTTAAACAGCTTAATATTTTAACTGATTTAATACGTTTTTATACTTAACATTTTAGGATTGTGTCTGTCGTGTCCATGTGTTTAACTATGTTTAGTTATTTTGTTATATTGTTTCAATGTGTTTGATATATGTTTTTAATTGTATATTGGATGTTTTTATGCTGTAAACTGCCCAGAGAGCTTCGGCTATTGGGCGGTATAGAAATATAATAAATAAATAAATAAATAAATTCATGAATCTTAGAAACATTCAAAAGTAATTTGCTGACCAAGCATTTTGGATATATACTATTTCCTGGAAATGATCTGGTGCTCCATCCTAGTAATCACTGGGCATGGAGCTCTAGAGCACAAGTAGAATTCCCACACTAGCACATCCCTTGGAGAACATGCAATGGAGACTGCTGGCTTTGATGGCAGTGGGACAGATTTTAGTTCCAGGTTTTAGTCTGAACTTTCAGTCTAAAACCCACAGCAGATTCACTGCAACACTGACATCAGAGCCACCAGTCTACACTGAAAACTTGGACCTGTCCTCCTTCTTTGAAATGAACAGGGAAGCGTGTTAACACTGGAACTCCATTCATGTCCATGTATGGAGCTCTTGATCAAGATATGTTTGCAAGAGTGGATGTATGGATCATGTTAGTCATTTTTAAACTAGCTATCTTAGTAGTTGGCAAGAGGTTTGGCATAAAAGCCATGGTCTGTGCAAGCTTCTCTGTCCCTAAGTGTCTCTGAATCTGTAATACATTAACACATGTATTTCATTTGGAAGTGAAGATAATCTCATTTCATTGGCAGTTTCTAAGTTTCATTTAAGTATTTCATGGTAAAAAAATTGGACATTTATAGACAACTCATTCTGAAAATAATGCCTGAAAAAATATATTGTTGCTGTTGTTGTGTGCCTTTGAGTCAACTACGACTTATGGCAACCCTATGAATCAGTGACCTCCGATACCATCTGTCATGAACCACCCTGTTCAGCTCTTGTAAGTTCAGGTCTGTGGCTTCCTTTATGGAATCAATCCATCTCTTGTTTGGCCTTCCTCTTTTTCTACTCCCTTCTGCTTTTCCCAGCATTATTGCCTTTTCTAGTAAATCATGTCTTCTCATTATGTGTCCAAAGTATGATAACCTCAGTTTCATCATTTTAGCTTCTAGTGATCGTTCTGGTTTAATTT
Organism: Rhineura floridana; assembly: GCF_030035675.1. NCBI lineage: Eukaryota > Metazoa > Chordata > Lepidosauria > Squamata > Rhineuridae > Rhineura > Rhineura floridana. The sequence continues at coordinate 136,314,061 of NC_084481.1, read as the reverse complement.
GTTCTAACACCCAATTATTTGTCTTTTTTGCAGTTCATAGTAAGCGCAAAGCTCTCCTCCAACACCACATTTCAAACAAGTTGATTTTTCTCTTAGCTACTCTTTTCACTGTCCAGCTTTCACATCCATACATAGAGATCGGGAATACCATAGTCTGAACGATCCTGACTTTAGTGTTCAGTGATACATCTTTGCATTTGAGGACGTTTTCTAGTTCTCTCATATCTGTCCTCCCTAGTCCTAGCCTTCTTCTGATTTCTCGATTACTGTCTCCATTTTGGTTAATGATGGTGCCGAGGTATTGATAATCCTTGACAAGTTCAATGTCCTCATTGTCAACATTAAAGTTACATAAATGTTCTGTTGTCATTACTTTAGTCTTCTTGACGTTCAGCTGTAGTCTTGCTTTTGTGCTTTCCTCTTTAACTTTCATCAGCATTCGTTTCAAATCATTACTGGTTCCTGCTAGTAGTATGGGCTGCTGCTGGGAGGAAGGGCGGGATATAAATCAAATAATTAAATAAATAAATAATAGTATGGTCTGCATATATTAAATTATTGCTATTTCTCTCTCCAATTTTCATCTTGGTCCAATCCCGCTTTCTGTATGATATCTTCTGAATATAGATTAAACAAACAGGGTGATAAAATACACCCCCATCTTGCACTCTTTCCGATGGGGAACCAATCGCTTTCTCCATATTCTGTTCATCTTGTCCAGAGTGCACTTCAGGACAATCCGATGCTGTGGCACCCCCATTTCTTTTAAAGCATTCCATAGTTTTTTGTGGTCTACACAATCAAAAGCTTTGCTGTAATCTATAAAGCACAGTGTGACTTCCTTCTGAAATTCCTTGGTCCGTTCCATCATCCAACGTATGTTTGTGATATGATCTCTGGTGCCTCTTCCCTTTCTAAATCCAGCCTGGACATCTTCCATTTCTTGCTCCATATATCGTAAGAGCCTTTGTTGTAGAATCTTGAGCATTACTTTACTTGCATGGGATATTAAGGCAATAGTTCAATAATTACTGCATTCCTGTTGTAATAGTTTTCTTTGTCCCTACGTACCAGTCGCTCTATTATTGCATTTAGGGTTCCAACCATGTTTCTAACTGCTTTTGCTTTTGCTTTCAGTTTCATCATTTTAGCTTCTAATTTAGCTTCTAACCAAATTAAACCATTAGAAGCTAATGTAGTCTCCTACCCAAATTTAAACCAAAGCTGTCCCTAGCCACATCCACACCAGACCTTTATTTCACTTTAGCCAGCCATTGCTTCCCCCAAAGAATCATGGGAAGTGTAGTTTGTGCTAGAAGAGGCCCTGTTCCCCTCACAGAGCTACAATCTCAAGAACAGGGTCTGACTGTTAAACCACTCTGGCCACTGGAACATTGTCAGTGAATTAGGAGTCTCCTAACAACTCTCAGCACCCTTCAAAAGCCATGACTAGACAGTGAAATCAGTATCTGGTGTGGGTGTGGCCCTGTGATAAGGCAAGCCCAGCTGCTGTGAGTCTAGCTTTTAGAACACTGACAGTTGGTTCTTACTGAGCATGCCTGCGCTTATCATTGGCTTCAATGTTAAATTTCTTAAATTAATTAAAAATCAGCCATGCATTTTTTTTTACTTTTAAACTGCAGATGATGAAGGTCAGAGTATGGGACAAGGTTAGTAATAGGATTACAGGTACTCTGTGAACATGACTGATTTTTAATTAATTTCAACAAATTATGAGAGCACTGACAAAAAAAGTCCAACGGGTCTGGATTCCCCCCCCCCGTTGTTTTACACTTTGAACTCTTGATTCTCTCTGAGTGTTTTGTGTATAGCCATTAAAACCTAGACAATTGTTAAGCAACCTAGAGGGTTGTTAGGCAAGTGTTTCTGATTTCAGGACTATAAATTTTGTACAGTTTTCTTTTGAAAGGAGCTTATGGGAAGCATCAGAATGGCATGGGGCATTTTCAATTTAACGTTGTAGAAAGTGAAAAATCCATGCTGGTATAGAGCCAGGGCCGGTTCTAAAGGGCGGCCAGGTTGGGCACTGGCCCGAGGGCCCCAGAGCTACAGGAGCTCCCGAGGGGCCCTCTGCTCCCCTTCCACGATCCACGGCAGGAGCCGTGGATTGCAGGATAGGAGCTGCTCGCCGAGCCACCTGCCATGCCCGCCATCTCCCTCTTCACCTACCTTGCTCTGCTGTTCTGTGCGGCTGCGCTTGTTGCACGTGCAGGGTTGCCATCAATTAAGATGGCGGCCGAGGTTTCAGTAAAGGACTGAAGCCTCTGCCGCCATCTTGGTTGATGGCAGCAATGCGCACGCTGCGTGCCATCAACCAAGATGGCAGTAGAGGCTTCAGTCCCTTACGAAAACCTTGGCTGCCATCTTGTTTGATGGGAACCCTGCGCGCGCAGCTCACGCAGCCGCAAAGAACGGGAGAGGAAGGTAGGTGAAGGGGGGGTTACGGGCATGGCGGGCGGCTCAGTGGGTGGCTCAAAAGCTCTGGACTGTCTTGCGATCTGTAGCACGGCTCCTGGCACGGATAGCGGAAGGGGAGCAGAGGGGCCTGGGGCAGGCTGATGCCCAAGGGCCCCGGCATTCCTGGAGCTGGCCCTGTATAGAGCCATTCTCATGGCCATATAATTAAGAGATCACTGAAATCAATCAGTCAATCAATCATTGACTGTTTTGTCACATCAGAGATGGCATTATTGGGATACGTATATACAGTTTAAAGTACACCCTTTACAAGTACACCCTTGTGTCAGCATAGAGTAATTTATTTAGGAATTCTCATGTAGATAAATTGGTTCCATGGCTCTCAATACACTGCTAGAAAGAGCTGAAGGGAATTACACAACCAAATGGGAGGATGTAGGTCTGCATTGGTCCACTAGCCTTGCTAAGCTATTAAAATGATGCAAGATTTGACTTTTCAGATATTCCTCACTCTGACAGCTTGACGTGTGTAAGTTAAAATGTTGAAGGGCAAAACTATTTGGTACATACCTGTCTGTGCCACCCAAGTTAGCCTGCTGCTGATAGTTGCAGTGAAGGATGCTGTCCTGTCACTAATGCTGAAATAACAGTGAGAAAAGAGAGATAAATTCTGTGTCAGTCATAAGGGGATGGCTGTTTCCACCTGCCTTCTTCCACCCTCCAGCCCTAGGAGCCTTATGAAGCCCCACTTACCTGCGCAGCATGGATAAGCGGGGCATAGTTGCGAGGAGGGAGCGATGCTGCCGCGGCCATCTTCGTTAAGGGCAACATCGTGTGTCGCAGCGTTATGTGTGCGTGACGTGCGGCAGGGAGGGAGGGGCCATGGGCCTATTTAAGGCCAGGCCGCCCCTCCTACCTCCTCTTTCAATGAGCGATGAGAGGACGATGAGGGACATAGCAGAGAAAGCTGCAGGACAGTCGGCGTTGGTTGGGCCTATTAGGCCTAATTGGTTACCCCCAGAGGGGGTTTTGGGAGCCCCAACAGCTGTGGGTGGTAGCATTGCGGCGTGGCTGCGACTGGGGCAGGCCTCATAAAGGGGCCTGACCAGTGGGCCTCGTAGTGGGGCCTAGCAGCGGCACGTCCGATAGCCCCCCCCACCTAGCAGTTGTGGAGGGGTTGATTGAGGCTTTTTATTGAGCAGCGCGACGTTAGTGCTTCTGCTGGTTAAAAGAAAGACACAGGAAGTTTAAAAATAAATGAGACTATACTGGATATACAAACAAAATTAAATATAGTCATGCTAATACACTGGTTAAAGACAGACTCATGCACATAAAGGGAAATTAAAAATAAATCAGAATAAAAGGGACAAACAAAAGAAATTGTGTCTAATCCTTCTAGTTTAAGTTCCCTCTGAGCACTCTCCCCCCAACAGGTTCAGCTTAGCCCCCCCGATGATATACACAGGTTGGTTCTTTATTATATTATTACAGGGTGGATGCATGATGTGATGGCAGAGCCCTTTCGTGAGGCTTATGACTTCTTGCTAGTCCCAGGCATAGGTACAACTTCTTGCTAGGCCCGGGCATGCATGAGGTTTGAAGTACTTAATTATATGATTATTATACTACATACTAGTATATTGGTGGGGCCTAGTGAGCCTTTTTAGCCTTTGGGCCTTTCATAGTTATATGATAATAAGGGCGGAGATAACAGTTTGCTAGAAAATGTCTAAATCGCTGTATCTTAAGTGAGCGGTCCTTTTGCATTCCAAGTGTTAATTTCAGGCTATTTGTTCACTCTGAGACAGAAGAGGCATTTACCTGAATTTAGTTAGGAATGGAAGTTTAGCAGATGGTAATCATATTGATTGGGGAATAGGAATAAAGAGGAAAGCCGGATTTGCCTAATAGAGATCCCTCATATTACAGGATCTTAGACTCTTATTGACATGGGCTGCCTTTTAAGGTCCAGGCAGACTCTTCCCCCCTTTACTGAGGATTGTGGCACCAACAACGAAACATCATTACCTGAAATTACATTTTAGTTAGGACTTCTGATATCACTACCTGGAATTACATATAGCGTGCAACGGTTGCATTGGCTCATCTATTTAGATATGTGTTGGAAAACTTGCTATAGTGCAGCCACATATTGGTGACAGCAACACATCCTCAGCATCTGCTGCTCTTGGATTTATGATATCATTTACTAGAAAGGGATATAGGATGTTAATTTTGCATTTTGGACATCTATTATGATAGGTGTTTGGAAGCCTACAAGGGGGAGGCCGCTGCAGTGGGCCAAATATGGGTGGCAGCACCATATCCCCAGTATCTGTGCTTTGGGGAACTGGGTTAGCTGCACTAAAATGGTGGCTGGGAAAGTGTGCTTACTCATAAATTATTTCCTTTCTTTATGTGAAACAGGGAAATATGAGGCTAGTGGCCCTCACAGCAGTGAGGAGAAGCACCCAGCAGTAGCTGCTCAAGGAAAGCGTTCCTCCCTGTTAAGCTCGAGGTACTGGGACCTTGCTTGCAGACTGCCCAGTTCCTGGGGAGGTTTGTTTTGTTATGGGGTTTTCTTTCAGTTTCTGGATCCCATATTGTAGTCTCAGGGCTTGTCTTAAGGGACTGCACTCTTAAATTTGTCTTGGGCGTAGACGCAATGGCAATCAGTAATGGCTTCCTACCAGTTAGTTAATGCACTGCCTATGGGAAAGTATGACATCTAATCTGTTTTTTCATCTACTGTGGGGATACAAGGGGATTTATAGCTGCTGGGTTTTTGCCTTTTCAGTCAATTCTATGAGGTAGAGCATTACATATAGGCTGCTCTATTCTCGCATGGAGCGCTTCAGCTCCTTCCTTGAAGGGCCTGTCGGGATGAGAGGGTAAAAAAATAAAATAAAATAAAATTTGGATGCATGTTAACACCTGATGTCACAGATTATGGAATGGCTATGTAACTGGTTCATCTTAATGGCTGTGTCAATGGACCATCCTGCCCGGTGTTAACCTTCCTGGGCATACCACCTAATTCACCACCAATCATACTCATGTGGTCAGTCAGTAAGGGTTTCATGACAGTTAGGCCAAGAAAGTGTTTCTTGTGTGCCCTCCAGGTATTAGAGGTCTTTTCCGGTGGTTTATGAGGTCGTAGCAGGGCTTCCACAGCCTTACTACAGGTTCAGGTTTGTGGCTGTATAATAATTTAATGCTTGTTGTGATCAAATATTGATCAAGAAATTAGAGCCAAACTGCAGGTTACATTTTATATTCTTGCCCAAATCATTTGGTCTAGTTTTCCCACACTCCTGGGGAAGAACTAACTAACTTGCTGTAGAATTACGTTACATAGCTCAGGGCTAGAGCCTCTGAACTGCAGGCTGAAGGTCCATAGCATCTCTAGGTAGGGCTGGGAGGTAGAACTGGAAGTCCGTGGATGCATCGGGGTTTTTGTGCTGGCTGCAGGCTTGGACTTATAGGCAGTGAGGCTTGGGAACTCTCCCGTCCATTTTAGGTAGGGTTATGGCCCTTGTCTGTTCCTTTGTTCTCTAGTGCCCAGATTTTAATGTTTTCTTTTGGGGCATGGTAAGGTAGACTCAGGTGGAGCGGTTCAGCTGTGCTGTGCAACTGCACATTGGGAGATTGGGGAGCAGAGTCAAAGATGGCCATAAACCGGTCTGTCGCCCCAGCATGCTCAACAGCTATCAGAATGCAGGAGGGGTTTTTCCCAGGACTTCTGGGTCGGCAAGGGCTATGCACCAGAGTGGCCTATTCAGTGAGTCACCTGCTGGGATTGCCTAGTGAATGGCTGGAGACTGGGCCTCTCAGTCCAAGCACTTCGAGGTAAAGGCTGATGATTTTCCCACTTATTCCAGGGACTTCAGAGTCCGCCGTATGTTAGCTGGGTGGGCTAGAGAACACCCTGCCACCCTCGATCCCCATTGCCCTTTCTCACGGGACATTTTATTGAGTATGGTGGGCCAGTGAAAAACAGTATGCTCCTCAGGCTATGAAGCCAGACTATTCCAGGCGGCAGCCCTTATGCTGGTTTTTGGAGCTTTTAGGATAGGTGAGGTGGTGGCCGGATCCAAGGGAGATTTGTCTCGACGGGCCCTCCAGCAATCAGATGTCTCCATGGAAGGGAGTTGTATCTGTATAACATTGATGGACCGGCAATGTTGCTGGACAGGGATGGAGCAGCTGCGCACCCTATCCTGGGCTTACAGTTAGGCCTCAGTCACTGGGCTGCAGTGTGGTGGCTTGGCTGGTGAGGAATACTTTGGGACGGGCTCCTACCCACTTTGTCCGAACTTGGTTCAGTGCAGACATCTCCGCATGTGGTGGTCATTCCCAACTCAGTATTTGAGGCAAGGCCCTCAGGTGGCGGGCATGTGCAGACATGCAGTTCGGGATGCAACGATGGCCTCAGTTACCTAAGGGCATGGTCCTCAGTTTGGCAGGCATGTGCGGACATGCAGTTGGCGAGGCAATGGAAGGACATGACCCTCAGTTTGGCAGGCATGTGCGGACATGCAGTTCAGGAGGCAACGGAAGGGCATGGCCCTCAGTTTGGCAGGCATGTGCAGACATGCAGTTCAGGAGGCAACGGAAGGGCATGGCCCTCAGTTTGGCAGGCATGTGCGGACATGCAGTTCAGGAGGCAACGATGGCCTTGGTTACTTAAGGGCATGGCCCTCAGTTTGGCAGGCATGTGCGGACTTGCAGTTCAGGAGGCAACGATGGCCTCGGTTACTTAAGGGCATGGCCCTCAGTTTGGCAGGCATGTGCGGACATGCAGTTGGCGAGGCAACGGAAGGGCATGGCCCTTAGTTTGGCAGGCATGTGCGGACCTGCAGTTCAGGAGGCAACAGAAGGGCATGGCCCTCAGTTTGGCAGGCATGTGTGGACATGCAGTTCAGGAGGCAACAATGGCCTCGGTTACTTAAGGGTATGGCCCTCAGTTTGGCAGGCATGCATGGCATGCAGTTAATAAGGCAATGTCGGCCTTGGGTACATCTGCTTTGGTCAGACATACTCCCGCGAAGGGTTTGGCGTGGTGTCTGGAGCCCGATTGGGATGGACCAAGCGCGAAAGAAGGTCAACCGGCAAATTTGGTTGGCTATTCTGGGGCAGGGGGGATTGGCTATTTCACACCCTGCATTCAGCATTGGATGGGTGAACTGTACAGGGCCGATGGTGTTCACCTGTCTGATGCAGGTAACGTCTTTTTGGCAGACCTGCAGAGGTGTCTGCGAGAGGTGCTTCTCGGCAGTGGGTAAAAGGGGACTAAACAGAGATTTGTCCCCTTTTTGTGGCGGGAAGGTGCGGAAAGGGAAATAGGTAAGGACAGCTCGGTGGCCCCCTTAGGCACCTTTGGAGGTGATTGACGGTTCCAGAGGCCTGTCTGTCAGAGCTTTGCAGCTTGAGGGCAGGATATGGGCTGCTTTTGGGGCCAACTTAACTCATCCACCCGAGGGTTGTGCGGCTCCAGGGGGGGGCGACCTGAGAAGGCCCCCCTACTCACCTACTGGGTGTGGCTGGCGGAAGGGGTAAGCAGATGGGGCTTGCCCTTGTCCCAAGCAGGGGCTGGTCGCCCGTGAGCTGTATGGCAAGATGCTTGCTTATAGATAGTTCCGCACCTAGGTTTCCCTCTGCAGGTCACTTTAAAAGGTGTTTTTGTATAGTTTAATAAAGTGGCCCTTGTTCAACCCAAGCTGATGTGTCCTTGTCTTATTTCGCCCCTTCACTCACAACATAAAGGAGCTGCTTCTAGAAAAACTGTGAGGGGAGAGAGTCTGTGTTTGCCTTCATGGGATGGCTGTTTCTACCTGCATGACCAACCCTCTCATCCTAGGAACCTTCATAAGTTTTAATATGTTTTAAAGTCTTTTGTTTTTAAGATGTTTTAGAGTATTTTTAGTGTGTTTGTTTGCCTCCCTGGGCTCCTTCTAGGAGGAAGGGCAGGATATAAATTTAATAAACAAACAAACAAACTGTTTCCAAAAGAATTCTGAAGGGACTTTCTGGTCTTTTAGACTGAGGCATAAAAGCGGAGGGAGGTTGCTAGGTACTAATGTGGTCAGCTTTGGGGCTGTTTTTGGAGTGAAGTTAGTGATTATCTTTACTTGACCTATTGGTGAGCTTTCTGGTCTCTTAAATTTTGATGTATGTTAAATTAACAGATAATTGTTCAATTTTTTTTTAGTGATGTATTGTGGAGACATTATGCTTTTTATAATGCATTCCTATTGTACTATATTGTGAACGCTTTTGTGCCCAGATGTATTTGTGGAAAACGTGGTATATAAATGACTATAATGAAAATGTGGTATGTAAATGACTAAGGTCCTTCGGGAAAAAGGGCATCATCATCATCATCATCATCATAAAACTGATTGTAAGTAAGCCAGTCCAGTCAACTTCTATGTGTGGAAGTTGTGGGCACTTTGGCCTTTACCTCAGGCAGCAGAATATATAGGGTTGGCCTTTGCTGCATAGGCAGAATATAATATATGATTAGAACCTGGCCTCCAAAATATTATTTAGCATAGGATTCCCATTCTTTTAGTCCAGCCCTGCTAAAGTCCCAACTTCCAGCTTTAAAAAACCTCTGCAGCTGGGCATGGAAAGTTTGTTGTGACTCATAAAATCAGCTTGGCATGTAGCATCTTATAAAACACACCCGGCAATAATACATTCTGATTAAATACAATGGAAATATATATATAATTAAGTCTTCTATATGGAACAATAGCACAATTAATATATTTGTGATTTGGCCTGAGCCAGGAATGAGAAATGTCTGAAAGAAAAATGCATAAATGGGATCAGAAGATTTAAATTACTCATTACAGATCAATGAATTGCTAATAAAATATTTCCAAATTTATTGGGAGTTTTAAATAACTAATTTCAGACAGAAATGGCCGTAGGGTTGTTTTGCTAACTTGATTTTATTAGTGTACATTATTTCAATCTTTTTAGGGTTGCAGTCCTGCAGTAGGAAATGGCACAAATACTCAGTACCACAAAGACAGAACAATTATGTTTGCTAATCAACTGGCACCTAGCTACATGCTGGTTCTTGGGACACTTTTTCGGCCCTATGCCTCAAAGCAGCTGTACAGGTGGGAGTGCAAGGGAAATGCCCATAACAATAGTGTGGTATAGTGGTTAGAGTGCTGGATTAGGACCTGGGAGACCAGGGTTCAAATCCCCACTCAGCCATGATGCTTGCTGGGTGACTCTGGGCCAGTCACTGTCTCTCTGCCTAACCTACCTCACAAGGTTGTTGTGAAGATAAAATGGGGAGGTGAATGATGTAGGCCACCTTGAGTTCCTTAGAGGAAAGCTGAGATATAAATATAATTTAAAAAATTAAAACTGAGCAAGGCCATATCAGCTACTGAACCATGTTTAAGGGCTTGTTTTTAACACAGAAAGCCCTGAACAACTAGGGCCAGGTTACCTGAAAGACTGTTTCAGTCATCCCCTTTAGATCTCCCTTTGATGCAATGGCAATAACAGAACATACTAAATTCATGGCTCCAGGAAGCTCCATAATCTGCAAAGAACAACACTGCAGCAATTTATGGTTTTTTTGAGCTCATTTCTTGAAAAATGACTATCCTTTTTTTCTCCGTTCCCTGAAATGGGATGGGTTGCGTGTGGTGCTGGTGGTAGTGTTGGTGGGACAGGTCACCGTATTGCATATCCGGAATGGAACTTGTCTTAAACTTGTCTCTGGGAAACAACAGAAGCCTCTGCCTTCCTGCCATCCTTGGAGGCTATGAGTTAAAAAAAGGCAGTCTGATTTGCAGCTGAGTTGCAATGCAAGTGAAGAAAGGGTTGTATAGCAGAGGCTCCATTTCTGGGCTAAGTTCCATTCCGGATACAATGTGGTGATCTCTCCCACCACTGCACACACACCACCCCATTGATTGCTCTGTTCTGCAGGAGATCTACTGGGCTTTTACCCTGTTTCTTCCAGGAAGAGGCAGGAAAACAAAGGCAGATGGACAGGGAGGCAGATTTGTCTGAATAGGAGTCTTTGAGTCTTTTTTTTTTTTTTTGCTTGTGTCGTAGGACAAAATGGGAAGAAACCAGTATGCTATTTTCACAATGTAGTTCTGTTTTCAGCTATGGAAGCAGCATATTTCTGCTTCCATTCCACGAAGACCAGTGGGAAGCCAGCAGCCTTCACAATGGAGACCTGTCTTGGAGACCCACTAGAGACGCATTTGAAAGGCAGCAGTTAGACTGCCTCCGTCTAGGACAGTGAGGACTGTACCTTGCAGGATGCATACAGGGCTACCTTGCCTGGTCACCTAGAGGAAGTTTTACTTGTCTTGACTGACTGAAGAAGTATATTTTTAAGAACTGCACAGACAGGGCAGCAGCACTGTGTTGGGAAATACTACATTAGGCAGATTCTTTCCATCTCTGCAATTCATAAAAGTATAGCCATTTTTGCAGGGTCTGGACCTGGCAATCTGATAGAAAGACAACACTCTGCTCCTTATGGTTTGGAACAAAGCTAGTAATCATTTACAGCAGTGTAGAAGAGCACATTAGAAAATTACATGACAATTCTAGACATGCCTAATTAGAGACAAGATTTATTGATTTCGGTCAACTATTAAAGCCCTTTTAGGGCATTAGTCACTTCCTGGCCCCAGTCACTCTGTTGCAGTGCCTCTCCTAATTGTATTGGAAGGAATTCTGAACTGGACAGCCTGCTCGACATGGGTAGGCATCTTGGACAATTTAGAGCCCTCATGGTGTGGGGGAGTCTGTGCACATAGATCAGGGTACCTGACAATTTTGAAAATCCAGCACATTTGTACTTAAGAAAAAATACATCTTTTGTCTAATTTTTCATTTCCGGGTAGTCTTTAAGAAAAATATCAAGAAGGCATAGGATTTCCTGTTATATGTCAAGGGATGTAGTAACTACACTCTGGGTTAACTCTGTGCTTCTACAATCCTTCCTCTTCCCCTTCTCCCTCTCATGTGCCTGATTAGTTACTTCCTAGTTTAGGTAAACTATAGTTTACTGTTATATACAAATCAACAAACTAAGGTTTACTCTTTATACATATGAAATCCTGGTTTGAAAGGGTTTTCAATTTGGTTTGGAGAGCAAGAACAAGCCACAGTTTGTGAATTATATGTAATGGCAAATTCATAGGTAACATGAATTACAGATGAAATTACTAATTGCCTCCGAGAGTATGAAGGGAGGAGAAGAATGGAGTGCACAAGGTTTGTTTCTCATTCTTCAATCTATGGTTCAGATGACCAGAAATATTGTGTGTGAACTGACTCATATAAGCCCCTCTCATGTCCACAGGTCTGGAATTCAGTGTCTAGTGTCTTAGACCTTCTTAAAAGAACAAGCTGGCTGTCTTTTCCCCATGCTGGGATAACCCCCACCCTGGGAAGTAATTACTAAAAACTGACAGCTTCAGGATTGTGCTTGTTCAGATGGAGAACTACAACTCCCACTAGTCCTGACCATTGGTCATGCTATCTGGAGCTAACGGGAGTTGCAGTCCAACCACATTTGAAGGGCCATGGGTTTCCTATTCCTAGTTTAAGTTTATCTTAAAGCCTCATTTTCAAAAGCTGGAGGCTGAAGCGGTTGAAAAAACCTGGAAAATTCTGTAGATTGATGGCACACATTGGATCAAGGCTACAGAAAAGAATGAATAAAAATGATTTTACATGGCCCATTTGTTAAAAGAATAATAATTTTAGAGCCTTTCACAGGGAAATATATGGTGACATTTTAGCACAAAGCCTTGAAATTGCCTGTTTAAATTATGAGGAATATTTGACCAGCAAAGCAAGAAAGTCTGAGAACAACAGCCAGAATCCTTTGACTACACAAGTTAAGATAAGAAAGGAACTTGTCTGATTGCTTCCTTGTGCTGACTTTTGTTGAATAACTTTTACAGAGGCTGGAGATAATTTTTATGGGAGCTGAAGATGGAATGATAGTTGTACCATTTCCCAGCTCATCTCTTTTGTCCCATTCTTGTCCCCAAACAGGTATTGCAGGTTTTTGAAGCGTTATAAATGTATGCAAAATCTGTAAACAAAGATGATAGTATGACAAATGAGAATGTCATAAGCAACAATGCCTCTATTATATCAGTTTCAGGGGGAGGGACACCATCATCTGTCTGTAGCTAAAATTAGCTGTAGAAGCCTTTATGCTGAGTCACTGCAGGACCAGTAGCCTGCCTGAATTGGGCCTATTCCTGTGCTCCCTTCCTTTGGCTTTAGACTTCTTGATGCTAAAAGCAGTTTGACAATGGAGCCAATTACTTAGAGGAGTGGTGGGCTCTCCTTGCTAGATGTCTTCAAGCAGCTTCTATACAACCATCTGTTGGGTAGTGACGGCTCTGGATTTGCTATGTTATTCTCCAGTGTTATGATTCTAGGAATGTGCTCTTGATCCTGCTGTTGTGAGTCTGTGTAGCTCCACTGCTGTTCATTTACCATATCCGCTCCAAGACTCTCCTTTCGTTCTCTGGAGCTGCTGCCTGTTCTGGATTCTTTACTTGCTCAAGTATTCATGTCTCTGCAGGTAGAGAAGACAGCAGTCAGGGAAATGTGGTGCTGGAAGAGGTGGCTAGAATTAGGCAACTACCCTCTTCCCAGTTGGGACTAGGGTCTTCAAAGTATAAATAGATTTGCCTTGAATAATAGGGAAAATTATTATGTCATCCCAACCCAAACCCTTTTTGCTGTTTCTTTAATGGGTTTAAAGAGTCTTCAATTTTAAAATGTTTCATAGCTTCTAGACAGGCTTTGTCATGATGATTTTGAGAATGAATAAAACAGATTTTTGTCTGGCGTCTAAATTGCTGCATTTGCAGAGCTGACAATTAGAAGTATATATAACCTAATGAAATAACTTGAAGGAGTCTGGCAGGACTTGCAAATGTGATAGTCCATAGCTCTGCATGTTTCCTGAAAAGCAGGTTATTCTTGCTATATGCCATTTTGCTAGGTTAAACAAGAATTTAAGGATTCTGTCTTGGGGAAACTGCTGGCTCTTCTCTTTGCACAAACATATGCTACAACTGCAATGGGCATTTCACTCACTTTTTCTTCCTTTTGACAGAAAATCCCCTTGGAAAATATCTGGTGTATGTGTGTGTTTGTTTGATGGCAGGTTTCAAACTCTATTTTAATTCTATGTTATAATAAAGGCAATAGAGACTTTCAATGAAATCATGACAGATCCAGAAGTAGTGCTCCATCTGCTAGACTGTCACTTAGTATGTTATTCTTCAAAAGTGGAACATCTCTTGAGAGTCAGTAAAGCAATGTTGGGAGCCAAAAGGGAAGTCCAAGTGCACACTGCTAGATGACATCAAGTCTGGAGTATTCCTAGAAATAGTTTGCAGAGATGGTCCAAATTCACTGTGTAAGTAAGGCAAGAAATCTTAAAGATTCCTGAGCTTGTAAATAATATTTGTTTACAGCAAAACAGTTCATGATCTCAATGGACGTGGTGTGAAATTGATTCTGAAGCTATTGAACTGTCATATAGCATACATTCTGGAACAGATAGATAAGTCAACTTTTTTATTTTCAATTAATAATAACAGATAGCAAGAATATGGCATCTCAAAATTAGTTTCTGTCCTGTTGTGATTTCAACATTGTAACTCTCATGGAGAGACTGCTGCAGTTCACAAATGTTGCTCCAAATCAAGCCACCACAGAGGTATCCACGAGTAGAGGTTTTAAAACAAACAACAAAACTTTTGAATTCAGTAAACCTAGGAACAGATGATATTTTCATGATAGTTACACTCTTCCTCCCTGTTGAGTTATACAAAGGCAACACTGAGACTGAGTCAGTGCCATCCCCTGGACTTCTACAAAAGCCTGGCTGAGGGTAATGGGGCAGTGCCCTCTTTTACCTATTGTTTCACTTCCCCTGTTTATACAATACAGTTCTTATGTTACCGTCCTGTTTACTACCTAGATCTTTGCTGTATAGATAGTAGTGCACACAGCTGCACATGACATAAGGCTTCAGTTTTGAGGGGAAAGTCCCAGGGGTGCAAAGCTTTCCTAGTCAATTTCATGTATTTCTTACAGGAATGAACATGGAGGTCACACTGTTTGTCCAGCCAGTTCAGCTTCATCTCTACTAGACGTGGCTCTTCAGCAAAGGTCTTTCTCATGGCCCACTACCTGGTCATTTTAATTGGTGTTGCCAGGAACTGAACCTTCTGTATGTAAAGCATGTGTTCCACCGCGGAGTTACCTTTGGAAAGAAAGGAGGGTGGCACCCTTTTTTCATCCCACTAGACTCCAAGTGAAGTGGTCTTCCTGTTTTCACAGTTCTTCATCTTATGAGGGGATGATTGTCTTGGTGACATACATTAGTAGAAGCATCTAACTCCCCTTGCAGTTCCTACATTGCTTTTTAACTATTTATTTTTGTTAGTTGCATAGTTTAATTTCAAAGTTTTCTTCCGATCGATGCAGTTTCCCATTCTTAGTTATTTTCTTTAAACATGTTTTTCTTCGTCTCCCCACTAGGGATGGACAGACCCACTGAAGTTCAGTCTGTCCCAGTTCTTCATGGGAATGAGACTATGTCTGACACACACACCTGTGTTTTCATATGGATTTACAACTGGGGGGGTGGGACTCCTGAAAATCTGCATGGAAATACAAAGCTGAAATGAACAAATAACTATATAAATGTATTTACAAGGATGGAGCACTCCCTCTCCTTTGCATTTTTTTCATTTTTAAAAACCTTCAAACTATTTTATCGAGCCACCCACAGCCTGGAGCAGCTTTGCATGGGTTTTCTTGCTGCCACACACTTTGCATCACATAGAGTAAGTCCCCCAGGGAGCAACAGGACTTCATGATGCTCTGTTGCTTTCAGAGGAAATTTTACAGAGGAAAAAAAGACTGACCCCAATGTTTACAAGAGGGGAGCCATGTTTTCTCCATACAGTTCCCTCTGAAAGCAACAGATTATCTCAACAACAAAAATGGATAATTTATATCTGAAGCAGCTTAGTACATAGAGCAGAAAATTGTCTCTAAACCTTAATCACACTATATTTGAACCTTGTAAACTACTGAAACCATTTATGTTTGCAAACCATTTAGAAAAGGATTTCATATGTGAAAAAATAATTATAAGTATTATCAGACTGTGCTATTTTATGCCTTCCAAATATAAAATAATTTAATAAATGAATATGTCAAAATTTGTGTGGCAGGAACCTAAATAAAATCTTTTGTTGTTATGTGCCTTCAAGTTGATTATGAATCAGTGAGCCCCAATAGCATCTGATATAAACCACCCTGTTCAGATCTTGTAAGTTCAGGTCTATGGCTTCCTTCATGGAATCAATCCATCTCCTATTTTTCTACTCTCTTCTGATTTTCGCAGCATTAGTGTCTTCGCTAGCGAATCATGTCTTCTCGTTATGTGTCCAAAGTATGATAACCTCAGTTTCATCATTTCAGTGTCTAATGATAGTTCTAGTTTAATTTGTTCTAACACCCAATTATTTGTCTTTTTTGTGGTCCGTGGTATACGTGAAGCTCTCCTCCACCACCACATTTCAAATGAGTTGATTTTTCTCTTATCCACTTTTTTCACTGTCCAGCTTTCACATCCATACATAGAGATCAGGAATACCATGGTCTGAATGATCCTGACTTTAGTGTTCGGTGATACATTTTTGCATTTGAGGACTTCTAGTTCTCTCATACCTTCCTTCTTCTGATTTCTTGACTATTGTCTCCATTTTGGTTAATGATTGTGCCAAGCTATTGATAATCCTTGACAAGTTCAATGTCCTCACTGTCAACTTTAAAGTTACATAAATCTTCTGTTATCATTACTTTAGTCTTATTGACGTTCAGCTGTAGTCCTGCTTTTGCGTTTTCCTCTTTAACTTTCAACAGCATTCATTTCAAATCATTGCTGGTTTCTGCTAGTAGCATGGTATCATCTGCATATCTTAAATTATTGATATTTCTCTCTCCAATTTTCACTCCTGCTTCATCTTGGTCCAATTCCACTTTCCGTATGATATGTTCTGCATATAGATTAAACAAATAGGGTGATAAAATATCTATAAAGCACAGGGTGATTGCCTTCTGAAATTCCTTAGTCCATTCCATTATCCAATGTATGTTTGCAATATGATCTCTGGTACCTCTTCCCTTTCTAGATCCAGCTTGGACATCTGGCATTGCTTGCTCCATACATGGTAAGACCCTTTTTTGTAGAATGTTGAATATTACTTTACTTGCATGGTATATTAAGGCAATAGTTCAATAATTACTGCATTCCCTGGCATCCCCTTTCTTTGGAATTGGGATATATATTGAACGCTTGCAGACTGTGGGTCATTGTTTAGTTTTCCATATTTGTTGACAAATGTTTGTCAAAAATTTGGACAAATTCAGTCTCAGTAGTTTATAGCAACTCTATTGTGTTGGTCTTTCACAGTCCAATCCACTTTCTGTGTCACAGTACAATATCTCAAGAAGACGTCACGTTTCGTGCTCCCCTGGTGCATTCACTATAGCTGCCCAATGTCCCTGCTTTTTAAATTTAATAGAAATATCTCTTGGCTATAGGTACATTCTTAAACCTCAAGGTTTTTTGCCTATTAGTGAATAATACCTTAGTGTAGTTAATTGCAAGGGTTGAGAGGGGATTGGTAGCCAACAGATCTGTATTCATCTTCTCATGCATACATCTGAACCATATTAGGTTATGAGCAGTTCAGCCCATAGCAGAGAAAAGAAACACCCCATTGTATACCTCAAAAACCATCTGGATTTTTGCAAGCATTCTGCTTGCGATGTGGAGATATTATATCCCCTCCTATCTCTGTGGGTTTCTTGACCCCATCCTCTGAAAGCAGAGGGGGGAATCTTATCTTTGTGAGTTCGTGGGAGGGAGCCTCAGATCACTACTTCATTGACTGTGGGGCAGGGAAATGTTTTGTACAGCAATCCCCACAATTCCTGGCTGCAATTAAATGACAGTTTGATGACAAAGAGCTGTCATTTGTACAGGGCTTGT